>NC_090440.1:1072341938-1074841938 GCF_031143425.1 Pleurodeles waltl
GGCCTCATTTAGCAGCGCTTTGTGCCTGCCACTGCATCGGTGGCACTAGCAGTGCACTACAATGCTCCATATTTACAAGCTGATGCATTGGGCTAAAAGCATCAGTTTGTTAAGCCCTGCATCACATTTTACCTGCTCCAGTTTTAACGTATGCAGGGTAGGCATTACCACAGAAAAAGCCCTGAAGAACTGATGCAGTGAAATTTACACTGCATCAAACTTTTACTGCCTGCTCAGACCAGACATATGATTCACGGAGGGCATTTCCCAAAGGGACTCTCCTCGCATTACTGGAGTGGCGCCAGTTTAACAATGTATTACTTTATCACCAAAAGATGCATAAAAATTTCTGATGTATCTATGAAAACGTGCTCCATGGAGTTCTGAACTGTAAATACAGTGCATCCATGGCGGCATTAGGGGATGTGCAGCAGGCGCTAGAAATATGACGCAGTGATGATGATGCATCAGTTTCTTGTGACGCTGGGGAAGCGCGTCATTCCAGGAGAGGGCGGAGGCACTGTGTCAGGGGGCAGGAGCCCTTTAAACTTGTTTCGCGCTCCCGCATCCACGGGAAGCGCGTCATTCCAGGAGGAGGCACTGTGTCAGGGGGCAGGAGCCCTTTAAACTTGTTTTGCGCTCCCGCATCCGCGGGAAGCGCGTCATTCCAGGAGGAGGCTGAGGCACTGTGTCAGGGGGCAGGAGCCCTTTGAACTTGTTTCGCGCTCCCGCATCCGCGGGAAGCGCGTCATTCCAGGAGGAGGCGGAGGCACTGTGTCAGGGGGCAGGAGCCCTTTAAACTTGTTTCGCGCTCCCGCATCCGAGGGACGCGCGCGGACGGCGCCCGGGCAAAGCCCGGGCTAAGGGCGGGCCCATCTTGCACCCGTCATCGCCCGTTTGAGGCTGGGCTGGGCCACCCCTCTTTCATCTCCTCTGGAGTGGAGTGGAGTGGAGTCATTTCCTTCTTTCAGTCATTTAGGTTATTGTCTAGTTTTAGCGAACAGCTCCTATGGGGAAGCGTAAAGCCAGAAATAGCCCACTAGGGGGAAATGCCCAGCCCAAGATTGCTAAGTTGTTCAAAACTCCTCGCGCTCCGTCAGGCTGTGTGGCGGATGATATTGACATCTTAATAGAGGAAGTGGAGGCCTGGCTGACTAAAAAAGATAAAGAACCACAAAGGTGCTTAAAAAATGGCTCCCTTTCAACCTTCCTGAAACCCTGCAACAAGGGAAAGATCCCCACCAGCGATGTCCTTGCGAGGCCCTTACCCCCCCAAAGCAAAGGGGGCCTACATAGAGCCTCGGTAAGTGCAGAGGGAACCCCAGCTAGAAGTGTGATTGTTCATGAGATCCCATGCTCAAATTGTTTCTCTGCACTGGAGTCCCTGGGCACAAACGATGACGAAACCACTAGTCAACATGAGACCCATCCCATGCAGAAGGACTTGTTAACGCTTGTTGTAGAATTAAAAGAAGAAGTGAATGAACTTAAGTCTTCTCTAGCTGAGGTCTTGTCTTTACTTCGTTCCAAAAGTACCTCCATGGAACTTCGCAACCTAAATAACCATGAGCCATTTATTAAAACTAGGCCCTATACAGCACCTGTTCCAGGAAAAACTAAGGAAAAATCCTTGCTACAGCCACTAAGTGCCCCGACCCAGGCAAACTCAGCTTCACCATCTGACCAGTGTAGTCCCTTTGGATCAAAAGAAATTCCTGGCGTACCAACACTGGCCCACCCAAAGTATATAAGGGTCGCAAATTCTGCACAAAATGCACTCCTGCATAGAGCCGGTGACTATTCAATTTATTTGTGCAGTGTTCCACCAGTAGTAACAGATATGAAAGAAGACACGATGTCTCTAAAAAATAAAGTTATACATTGGATTCGGCACACCCGCCAATGCAGCTCTGTAATACACTCAGACATAATTTCTGCCCAGCGATATCCCGCTTTGGTAGGCCAATTTGATACGATAAAGTTGACACTAGCTACCCCTGATCTGGTAAGGGGTCTCCTATCTCTAGAAATGAGAAACCCTTTGAAAAATGTCTCGAAGATCTATTTTAAAAGTTGTTGGCCCGAAGAAGACCACGTGCCAATTATAAATACACAAGCTTTTATGAGTCCTTTGGTGCAATCCAACAAACAGGATAGTCCTCACGTGAATGTCTCAACAATACCAAAGAATCCTGTCCAATTATCCCTGGCAGATGAATCTGACTTATTCCCGAACAGGCCCAAAGGGAGTCATCCAACTTTATATTCTATGAGGAAAAGGGGTCCCCATCAGTGCCCCCTGCTGAAAGGAGGGAGAAAACTCTATTGCCAGGTACGAAAGATGCACTCTTTAACTCTACTTCTAAAAACCCAATTGGTAAAATGTGTAGTCCTGCACCTTCATTGAAGAAGACGGCAAGCGATGGGCATTTAACTCAAAACATTTTGTCATGGAACTTGGCAGGAATCCGTACTAAATTAGTTGATCCAGACTGGGGGGGCTTCATCGACAATTTTGACATTTGTTTTTTTCAAGAAACATGGATGATAGAAAATGTACTCAGGCAAGGCTTCAAATCCTACTGCAAATCAGCAAGTCCTTCCATGATGGGGAGACCAGCTGGAGGTCTTATCATATGGCTGAAGATTACAGTCAAGGGGAAAATCAAAGAAATTGAAGTGGACTCAGAGGACATATTGGCCTTATCCATACAGCAGAAGTCTGGTCCTTCTCTACTATGTATTAACATTTATAATAGACCAGGTCCCCCAAACAAATTGTCTAAAACATTCTATGTACTAAATGCCTTAGTTTCAGAACATATAAACTTGCATTTTATCTTTATTGTAGGGGACCTAAATGTAACACTTGAACCAAATTGTGCTTTCTCAGAAGTGACTCAATTAGAAGATGCAGCATGGAATATCCCGCCTTTTTCCTCTCTAAAGAAACAGGTCAGGTCAAACAGTAGAGTGCTCCAATTTATTCATTTTATGATCACCCATGGCCTTCGCCCAGCGAATGGACGTTTTCCCTCAGACACACCTGCTAAGCACACCTCTTTTAGAGGCCAGTATAGTAGTACCCTGGACTATGCGGTAATTGATACAAGAATTTGGTTTTGTGTACATCATATGTATGTAGGAAGACAGTACACAAGGGACCACGCCCCAATTTTAGTCACCTACGAGGGCCTAATTCTAGAAAATGAGGATACCAAACATAACAAGAGAGTTTCTCTACCCCTAACACTCTCCTCTAACAAACGTACCTTGAAATGGGAGTGCTTCCAAAAGTCAACAAAATTGCAGAAGACATTGTACGATATAGTATCAACACATCAGCTTGTTGAAATTCCCTCCTTTCATTCTCCAAATGAGATTCTGAGTCTCCATACGGCATTATTTGTTACTCTTCGCGATCTTTTCCTAAAAACTAGCAGAGAAGCCAAACATCCGGTTCGTTTCTGCCACAGGTGGTTTGACAAAACATGCAGGGTTGCTAGAAATGGCTTGAACAAAGCAATCAAATCAAGAGATAAAACCCTGATAACGAATGCCAGACGAGATTATGCGTTAACAATAAAGCATGCCAAAAACAATTGGGAAATGGAGGCCTGGCAGAATCTATTGACAGCAGCCAGGGAAAAGCACACAAAATGCTTTTGGTCCCTGGTAGCTTCCAATGGGCGAAACCAGGGCAATAGACCTGACTGCCATATCCCCGCCGATACTTGGGCTGACCATTTCATGAAACTTTATGAAGAGGAAGTCCATGATTCTGAGGCGTACAAATTGGGTGTCCTCTCGGAGAATAACCCTATGTCATTTACACTAGCTGAAACACGAGAGGCCATTATGGCCCAAAAAATGGGAAAGGCTCCTTGGCTCGATGGTATTCCAGCCGATTTATATAAATCTGACCCAGAGTTATGGATCCCATATATAAATAAAGTATCTAATGCAGTTTTGGCCACTGGAAATTATCCTCGCACCTGGAGGGGTGCTATCATTATACCTATCTATAAAAAGGGAAATTGATCTGACCCAAGAAATTACAGGCCAATTAGTCTTTTGGATAATCTCCAAAAAATATTTTGCCATCAGATCCTGATAAGAACCAAGACATGGATGCAAGAATTACAAATCCTGAGTGACTTCCAAGCCGGCTTTAGGGAAAAAATTAGCACAATCGACCAGATATTTAGATTCCTCACGATTAAATGGAAGTCTGTCGACCTGGAAGGAGGGAAGTTATTCGTATCCTTCGTGGACCTCACATCTGCTTTTGACTTGGTCCCACGCCAAAAGTTATGGGAGATACTGGATAGAGCAGGACTCCCATGTACGCTATTAAACACAATCAAAAGCTTGCACAATAAAACCTTTGCCAAATTAGATGGGGAGCAAATGGGGAAATAACGAGAGCGATCCCAATTAAAAGGGGAGTGAGGCAAGGGTGTGTTTTGGCCCCAACCCTCTTCCTAATATTTATAAATGCTTGTTTTCCTTATCTATTTGCTTGTGACAACGATGCACCCAAAGTAGGGGAGGGGGGAGACACCATGCCTGCTCTTTGCGGACGATACATTATTGCTATCCCAAACTGCGTCCGGTCTAGGAAACTTACTACAAAAATTCACATCCTTCTGTAGAGATCACGGTCTTGAAGTGAACTCTACGAAAACAAAGTACATGATCTTTGGCGACACCAAACATAAAGTAAGAAAGACTATCTCTATGGAAGGGGTAGAGCTGGAGAGAGTTGCAGATTTTGTGTATTTGGGGGTCAGACTTGAGGATATGCATAGATGGCAGGCTCAGATAGCGAGGGCACATATGTCATTGAAGCAGAACCTGGGTGGCGTACTGAGATTTGCAAGCAGGTCCCCTAGGTTCGCAATCACTCCAGCAATGGAAATATACAAGCTACAAGCAAGAGGGAGTGCTCTTTATGTAGCAGAGCTATGGAGACATGGTAACTTAAAGGATTTGGAGATTGCTGAAAATTCCTTTATAAAGTCTCTTCTAAGAATACCTACTAGCTCTCCTACGATACCTGTACGCATGGACGTGAACCTTGATTCTATTGCTCATATAGCAGCGTTGAAACCAATATTATATTGGATTAGAATATGGTCCTTGGATATTCTTAGTCCGTATAGGACATGGTTGAAAGCTCTGATTAGTGGAAACTATATGGAAAAAATTCCCTGGTGCAAGCATGTTCGGGCCATTCTGACTAAACTGGGGCTGGTCCATTTCTGGATGGCCCCAAACGATTTACCCAAAAAAGCGGCACAAGTTGTAAAGGATGGATATTGGCGGTGGCTAAAAGTGAGAAATCTAGCAGAGGTCCCTCTAGGTAGTTTGTCTGACAAGTTTACATCAGTCAAATGTCACTACGAGTTTGAATCAATTATGGATTTGATTACATTCCCCCAAGCCCGTGCCCTTTACATTAGATTTAGGATAGGCTCGCTACCGTTACGCTCTTTCACCTGCACTTGGTCTAAAGATGACCCTCATGCCAATCTTTGTCCGATGGGCTGCTGCCTTCCCGAATGTAGTGCACATGTATTATTCCATTGTCCTGCTTATGATAAACAACAAACTAAATGGATTGTACCTCTCTGTAGAATCATGGGCTTTTTAGAACCGTTTTACTGCCCTTAGAATTTTTAGGTCTAACACCGAGGACATGGTGACATTTGCCTTAGCAAGCTACTTAGATGAAATTTGGTGTGTCAGAACAAAAATGCTAAAATTATCACACTAGAAGGAGTTTATAATGGGAAAAGTTTTGTATTTTATTTTAACCTACCTGTCGTTTTTAACTAGGAAGATATTTGTGTCACGATATTTATTATGGAAAATTTAATATACTCTTTATCTCGTTTTTTATGGTATGATCTTTATATGGTATGATTTTAAAAGGAAAATGTTTTATACTTAAGGACTTTTATCTATAGTTTATTTTTGTAAAATTGTGATTTCTTGTAATATGCTTTTAAGGTATTTGCATTTTACCGAAATAAAGCTAATGAATGAATGAAAATGAGGCCCTCAATTTTGTAAAAAACGATGACAACTTTTAGGACAGAGATGGAAATGCGATAGGAAATGGATAAGAAATCAGAATCCCTACCTCAGGGATTAAGGTATTCAATGCTGTTGGAAAATGACACCTCTGGTTTTATGACTCTGCACACTCCACTACTGCTGACAAGTGCTAAAGTACTCTCTCAGTACTGGCTGATCGCTGATGCCAACACGCTAGCATGCCTGTACCCTGGTGCGCGGTGGAAGGTGGAGTCATGGAGTTTCGGAGCTCGCTGGGCAGCCGGAGCTTAGTGGCCGTGGCGAATTGTGGAGTGCGGACCCCCGTGTGAGGGGGCCATCCACGTCAACAGGGGCGTCTTGACCTCCCGGCCCCCGGCCCCTTCGGTCTTCTCCTTTGGTTCCTGGCCCCAGCCCTCGCTGGAGTAGCCATGTCAGGGGTGGACGCTGCAGCCGTGCAGCTGTGCAGCTGAGCAGAGCTGCTGTGGTGCTCCGGTGGTGCTTGGCAGGGCTGGGGGGGACGAACCTCTTGCCTGCTCCCCCGCCTGTCCCTTGGACCTCCGGCCCCTCGGCCATCTGGTGCCCAGCTTGCCTCTGGTTCTCCCTGGTCCCCGGGGCCCAGCTCTTATTTGGCCCCCAAGGCACCCTGGACAGTCACAGGTGTTGTTGGCCCCAGCCCTGGCCCCAGGTGGCCCCAGGTGGCCCTCGGTAGGCCCTGGTGGGACCGTGTGAGGACTTTTCCTGTTGGGTCAGCCCATTCCATGACGGATGGCCGCTAGTGAGGCCGCATGAGAGAATTTCTGTACCTGTACCTATACCGAACCTCTCAGGACGGCCCAGGAATGGAGCTACACAGGAGATGGCCGCCCAAGGCAAGTGTCCAGCATCCTGCAAGCAGGGCTAAACAAAGGTGTACGGGAACAAACAAACTGAAGCTTAGGCTGCAGGCAACCAGGTTCTTCCTGCCTTCTCCCACCCTTCCCTCTCAATTCAACTCAACGGGTCTCCACTACTCCTTTTCTTCATTTCAGGCCTGCAAGCTTTCAAGTGGAGCACAGATATTCCATAACAAGACTCGTAAAGCATTCTCTTAAAAACTTACTTAAGCTACATTACTTCCTGCCCTGAGCTTCCCCTGATTTGAAGGAAGGACTTTTGGAGCTTGTCTCACTATGAGGTCTGGTAAAGTAAGGAAGGAGTACCCCAATCCTCAAAAGCGTAAGAAATGCCACCACGGTGACAACATGGGCAATGTCACCCCCATTCACCATCGCCGAGAAAGGTGGATCCATCCTCTTTAACCTACTGTAATTACAGCGGCCTCTCCCCCATTGGCTGCTGATCTGCCCAATTCAGCAACTTTGAAGTCTCAACTCTCCATTGTTCATACACTGTATCCATGCTCCTCGAAATTCTGTGAGTCTTCTCTTCTGGCTTACTTTAAGAAAAAACCTAAGCTGAAACTTTTGGCAAACGGTGGGGAGATCGAGCCGGCACCAGGCTGGTGTGTCCCCATGGAGTCTGCAGTCACTGATGCTCTACCCATTACTTGTGGTTATTCAACAACAGGGGCACTAATTCATCGTCCAGCTTTAGCCGCTCTTTCCCAGCTTGCATCTCTGGATGAAGTGAGCTATTCTCCATCCTATGAGGGCCATCCGGCTGTGCCCCTTGTCAAAACACAAACTTTCACCAAATATTATTTCCAGTGACCATTCCTTCGATGTTGGAGAGTGGGTGACTTTTCTAGCTGCCTTTCCAGCTGTTCTCCATCGGCAGGACAGACTGGATGTGAGCTGGCATGATTCCCACAGGATCCCAGCATTCCCCCACTATCCAGTCCCCCGGCAGCACAATAGACCCGTAGTCCAACCAGCAGTATTCATCCAATGTTACTCACAAGGTCTTCTAGCGGGGCTGGTGATTCCAGCTCTCAAACCAAGTTTATGAAGGGCGAGCTCAACGACCAATCGCTCCTTGACCTTTCCTGTCTTCAATCTGATTCCATGGGAGGTGCTGACAGGGAACCCAACCCTGTGCCCTCCTCTATGATCATGGTAACCGGCTCTGTCTGGCCACAGCTTTTGCAAACTCCCCAATCTACTGTGCTGGCTCTAAACTATCCCTCTGATAAGCTGGACGTCCAAGTCGATTTGCTGATTACACTGGCCTCTTATGTAGCTGGTATTGACCAAAAAATAGAAAACCTTAACCTGCTAATCACTAGAGCCCAGACAAGTTCTCACGTTGTGCAACCAACATGCTGCTGCTCTCCAATTATTGAAAGCCTTTCATCCTTGCCCATTTTTTAAAGTTCGGTTCTATGTGAAATCAAGAAGTTATCTTCAGCTCCTGCACCCCGGTGCCCTTGTCGAATTCAAGCTCCCTCTATGATTTGGCTCAGGAACTTATTAAACCAAAAACACTGGAAGATTACTTCTTTCCAGTCAAGAGTGCAACCTCTATCAACCCTTCTCGGCCAGTTGCCACTGGAGTCTCGGAGCATGTCATTTTGGCCAATGGTGTTCCCAAGACCTCTCCTTTACTTGAACTTGAGTCCATGGTGCCTGCCTCCTCCCATCCCTGCACAACCTGTTTTAACACATCCAACACCTTTAGGAGCTGATTCCGCGGCTCAACATCTACTGAGCAAGAGGGAAAATAAAGACTCCGCAAACAATGGAACAAAAGGCGGAGACAATCCCCTCAAGGATCTCCAACTAATGCTCAACTGTCGGTTCGTCGGGGGCACAGCAGCTCTTGCAGTTGCAGGTGGTCCCCAGGGCGACTTCACCGCCTAATCCCTTGTTGACCTCACTGACTGCCCCCCCCCCCCCTCGACAGAGCATGCTGAGGACCCTTTGGCTAGTATTACTCTGCAGGAAACTGAACTCCTCTCCAAGGACCCTCTGATCTCGGCTGAGGAAGGTAACTCAGGCAGTGTTTCGGGCTCAGTAGCTCCACACTGGGGTGGTGGAGTGCCTGCCCGCTCCGCCGCCACACTCTTCGAATCTAAAACTGTTTATGGAAATACCGATGGTGATGTTCTGGTTCCTGTTTCTCCCACTTCCCTCAAGCTGCCTTCTAACAACAAAAGCAGCCTTCCTGTAATTTTGCCATCAAGCTTCAGTCCGTTCCTTCTGATATTCCGGCCTAGGGAGGCCTTGTTGGCTCATTCAATGCAGCGGAACAGTTACAGCCTTCATTCCCCCTGCGTTGCTCAATGGCCCCACCGGAGTGCTTAACCTTCAAACTTGTGTTCATCCCAGAATATCCCTCCAGGGGCCCTCATGACATATTGAATAGGGGAAACATTGTAAGACTTTTTAATGCCGTCTCGGATTTTAATAACATTGGTTTAAAGGACATTGCGTCTATTGAATTTCTGAACTCAAAGGGGTCTTACTCAAGGGAATCCTCTCTGGTTTCGCTATTTTCTGCCTCAATAGCTCAGTCTATTTTTTCTAAGAGAGATCTATTTCACTTGTGGGGTATTACAATTATTCCCTATAAGGAGTCTGGTTATCCCGCATTATTATCAGAATCCCAATGTTCAATGGCTCCCACTGTATTGAAGCCCTTTTCAATTTTGAAAAGTGCTCTAGATGGCACTTCTACTTTCAATGACACCCCTCGTATTGGTTCCGGTTCCCAGGGGGCATCCAATTGGGATTGGCTGCCCTCTACCCTTTTGCATGGGCGTCCCTATTGACCTCTACGGTGGGTGGTCCTGTGTCAATACCTGGATGTCTGTCCCTATGCTCATGGAACATCAACGGGGTTGTGCACAAGTCCACCTCGGCTGATCTCATATCATTTTTGAAAAGTTACGATGTAATCGCCCTTCTGAAAACTTGGGCTGAGAACAGCTGTCAGTTGCCAGGGGATTCAGAAATATGGAAACCTGCCCATAGAACGATCAAGAATGGCCATGCCAAGGGAGGATTGGCCACCTATGTAACTGTCAGACTAAATGGGAGCATTCTGCCACTGGTCTGGGATGATAACTGGATCCAGGGGATTGTCATCAGGAACGGGACAGCGCAGCAAACTCTCATAGTAATTAACGTTTACATTGCTCCCAGAACAAAGGTAAAATGGGTCAGGTTGTCTCGATTGATGCAGATTGTAAACCAATTTATTCAGGGAATAAACATGTGGCAATTATCTCATAATTGGTGACTTTAATACGAACCTGTTCAGGAGACAATGGAGGCTCTTGACGGTCCCGATCCAGTTAATTCCCAAACAATGGAGGCCTCAGGGTTGTCCGTATTGCCTGTTGGGAGAGTACACAGTAATGCACCTCAACAGAATGGGCTTTAAAGTTCTGAACGGCGATTTATGCGACGATGCTCCCTCACCCCGGTGGACAAGATCAGATGGTCGATCCCAGTCCTATCTAGACTATATCATTTGCAATATTGAACTGTTCCCCTTCATCAAAAAGTTTTTGATTTCTTCCCGGAGCGAGAGTAATCATTGTCCACAAATAGTATCCATCAAATCTAGATTTCCTTTGCACGATGTTATGCGGGCGGTGAGTGGTGGAGTCTGCTCCGAGTCACTAAAATGCATAAAATGGAATTCTTCTATTGGCGGCATTGTACTGACTGAATGTATTAACTTTTTTGACTCTGAGGCATCAGGTTGTGTGTCCCTAATTATGTTATGGGTTAAACTTTCTTGCCTTCCATGGTCAAGGTTCCATCAACCTGTGCATAATTGCGCCCCACCCCGATCTTTTGTCATCTCTAGGGAAACCAGGAACTTAAAGAAAGAGCGCAACAGACTAGCAAGGGCAATTAGGAAAAACCCTCATTATGAGTGTCTGTTTATTAAATACAAACATCTGAGGAAAGATTACAGGAAGGCTGTTTACAATGACCATCAGACCTATCTTAATCAGTTTTGGGCTAAGAAAAGATCTAAATTCTAAGAACTTTTGGTCCCTTATCAACAATCTAAATAGCAATCAAAGGGGCGCTGGTGCTGTCAATATTTCAGAAGAAGTTTAGACGTCTTACTTGACTACCCACTGTTCCGCAAGCGAGCAGGATGGGAAATTGTTGGATGAGGGGGCTTATAGCCCTATTCCTGCTTTGTCTAAGACGTGTCCCTTGCTTATTGGATCTTCAATTTCCACACAGGGAGTGAAGGAGTCCTATCAACTATTTCTCCCTCATATCGTCTCGAGTGCTAAGCAATCTGGAGCCCACGGTCCAAACGGTCTTCCACAGGCACTGTTCAAACAGGATCCCCTCTTTAGGACCAATCATCTTGCTCATCTGTTTGAGCACTGCCTCCTGACTTCAAAAATTCCTGAGTCCTGGCGTGGTGCCATCCTTCATCCTCTATATAAAAGTGGTTCAAGGTCAGATCCTGCCAATTTTAGGATGATAGTCCTGCTTGACAACGAGGCCACGTTCTATGCTAATATGATCTACAGGGCGATTCTGTCAGGCTTAACGTTAAATTGCTGTTTTGTTGATTTCAAGGCGGCATTCGACTGGATTCCCCAGCGTGCCGTGTGGGCTAAACTACAAAACTGGGGCATCCCTCCAGTGCTCCTGGGTGCTATTATAGAACTCCATACAAATACCTGGGTCCGTATTAAGCTCGGTGACAGGTGCTCTCGTTCTAGAAAAATTCCTACCACTCGTGGTGTGAAACAGGTCTGTGTGTTTGCTCCCCTTCTTTTTAATCTGTTAATCGCAGACATGTCAACGTCTCTTGACACTGTTAATTCTCATCCCCCTAAGATTGGTGGCATTAGGCTCAGCCATCTGCTTTACACCGATGATCATGCATTATTCAGTTACACTAAAATTGGCCTTCAATGGCTATTTAACCAACTTGCATCTTATAATTCCGTGAATCAACTGGAAGTTAATTTGCTTAAAACAAAAGCGGTCTCCTTTGGAACGAAAAAACATTTGGACTCCAGTTGGTATTGTAAAAGCTGTAAACTCATTTCCGACCAGTCTTATAAATATTTAGGGGTGCACTTCGATTCCAGGGTCAGTTTTGTTAAACATAAGAGGGAGATTGAACTCAAAGCTGTGGCATTGCAGGTGGCCTTCTCAAAATTATCCAAAGTTTTTAAGGGGCTGACCCTTCTTCTTCTCCTAATGGAAGTTATGAGAGCAAAAATTATCCCTTCACTGGCCTACGGTCAAGAAGTTTTGTTGGGCAAAGGCTCTTGTCTATTAAATAGGCTGGTCAATAAAATCTACAAGAGAGTTTTCCATGTCCCGCGCCTTGCTTCACCCACGCAGGTACGGTTGGAATTTGGGCTTCCGGATCTGGTGGCAGTTAATGCTGGTGCTTTTTTGAAGGTCTTTCAAAAGCTGCGTCGGGAAGTGGATGGTCTATTAGAGGCAGTCTTGTGGCAAGAAATCAGGGAGTCAAAATTGAAGGGATCTTTCTCCCATTTTGTGGTTGAATGCAAATGGCAACTGGATGCTGATGGTCTTTGGGCAAGTATTCCCCCCCATTTCCTGTTTAAAATAGATGTAAAAAGGTTCATTCAACTGTCTTTGTATCATTTAGATCATTCCATCCTTGCTCAACGGAAGCATGTCTGGTCGGTAATTAAGTCATTTAAGCCAGGTACGCCTTCTAGCTTTCTTTCCTGTTTTTATGGGTTTTGTTTGAAAAAAGCCTTTATGGCCTTAAGAATGGGCGATTGCGGTTTTTTGAAACATCTACCCCAATGGCAGTTGTCTCCTGGGGAAGGTGTGACATGTAGAGGCTGTAGCAATGAGGACAAAACTATTGATCATGTGGTTTGTCTGTGCCCAGCTTTACTAAAGGAGCGTAGATTTCTGCTTCTGAGCAAATGGAACAAACTGGGAATTCGGTCCTGTAGACAGGCTATGATCCTGTCTCTGGACCCAGCTAGTTCAATGCTAAATGTGTTATTGATGAAATTAATTAAAATTGGCCAATCTAAATTCAGAGGCATATTTGGATTTTTTTCTCTGCTCTTGCCACACTGGCCTTTATTGGTTAGGTTGTGGAGTTCCAATGGCATATGTTGGTATTTATAGTAATCATTATTTAATGCACTATGCACTTTAGGGCGTGCACCTTATGTATTTTGTTTTTTAATGTATTATGTGGGGTTCTGGGCTTGGTGGTTTGTTCTATTTTTATATTCCAGGATTGTTTTATACTTTTAGGCAGGAATGTCTCTTTTTAATATGTCATGTGTGTCCAAAGCACGGTGTGTTTTCAGCATGAATTCAGCTTTTGATTGTACTTGCATTTTTCGATTGTCTCTTCTCCTTCTTGTTTAATTGTATTGGATTTTATTATCTGTACAATACATTATTCATTCATTACTCTCTCCCCTAAACATGGTAACATTGGCTCATACCCAATTGGCATCTTTAATTTACCTGTAAGTCCCTAGTAAAGTGCACTAGATATGCCCAGGGCCTGTAAGTTAAATCCTACTAGTAGGCCTGCAGCATTCATTGTGCCACACACTTAAGTAGCCACTTAACCACATCTCAGATCTGCCTTTGTAGGCCTGTGTGTGCAGTTTCACTGCCACTTCGACTTAGCATTTAAAACTACATGTAAAGCCTTAAATTGCCCTTTCCTCCTTGTAAGCCACCCGAAGGTAGGCCCTAGGCAACCCATATGGCAGGGTGCTATGTAAGTAAAAGCAGGACATGTACTTATATGTTTTACCTGTCCTGGTATTGAAAATCTCTCAAAGTTGTTTTTCATTACTGTGAAGCCTGCTCCTCTCATAGGGAAGCATTAGAAATTCCCTTATATGCTTTTCATTCGTAATTTCTGATCTGAGAGGGATAGACATGTCATGCTTGATATGGTTGGAATGATAGTGAGAGGTCCTACTTACTGGTGAAGTTGGATTCTACATTACTATTTCAGAAAGGCCACTTTTAGAAAGTAGGCATTTCTCTGCGTTTACTGCTATCTGGGTCTTACAGCCTGTCTCCAATCTCCGTCTGGTCTGTGCTGGTTGACAGCTCCCCTTGTGCATTCCACCCAGACAGCCATAAACACAGGACACTCAGTTAAATCTGCATTAATCTGCATACAGATGGGTTTCCCTGGGCAGGAAGGGTGCAGGGGCTCTCTTACACTTCAAAGGCAGTGGCCTGCTCTCACAAAAAGGACTGATAAGAGTGTATGTCGGAACAACGCATGCTGGAACAACGCATGCCTGAACAACGAGGTCGGAACAACGACCGCGTTGTTATCACTAATGCCTTTACCACGAATGCCTTAACAACGATTTTCCATTGTAAAGGCATTCTTGGTAAAGGCATTAGTGATAGGCATGAATGGTTCCAGCATGCACCCCCCTGGCCCACCACCCCCACCCGTAAAAATTACCGTGACCCCCCACCCCTCCCGTAAAACCACACCAACCCCCCACCATTGCCCCTAAAACTACCCAAACCCCCACCTCGTCCCTAAACTTACTGTGACCCCACCCTGCCCCTAAAACTAACAATAGCCCCCACCCCACCCCTAAAACCCCCCAACCCCCCCACCCGCCCCTAAAATTACCCAACCACCCAACCCACCCCTAAAACCTAAAACCATCCCAACCCCCACCCCTAAGACAACCCCAACCCCCACCCATCCCTAAAACCTAAACTACCCCAACCCCCATCCCTAAAACCTAAAACCACCCCAACACCCCCGCTCCTAAAACTACCCAGAGCCCCCCACCCCGCCCCTAAACCCCTCCCAAACCCCACCCAGCCCCTAAAGTTACCCGACCCCCCAACCCACCCCAAAAACCTAAAACCACCCCAACTCCCACCCCTAAAATTACCGTAACCCCTCACCCTGCCCCTAAAACCACCCCAACCCCCACCCCTAAAACCTAAACCACCCCAATCGCCCACCCCACCCTTAATACCTAAACCACCCCGACCCCCACCCCCAAATACTAAAAATATCTGACTCCCACCCCTAAAACTAAAAATACTCCTCCCCAAACCTAAACCACCCGACCCTCACCCTAAAACTAAAAATACCCCGACCCCCCAACCTCACACCTAAAACTAAAAATACCCCTCCCCACCCTCCCCCACCCCTAAACCTAAACCGCTCCAACGCCCAATCCCCTAAAGCTAAAACCCCGACTCCCAACCCCAGCCCCTAAAACCCCAAACCCCACTCCCGCCCCTAAAGCTAAAACCTCCGACCCCCCACCCTGCCCCTAAATCTAAAACCCCAACCCCCACCCCTGCCCCCAAAATGAAAAATACCCCAACCCCCCACCCCGCCCCTAAAACTAAAAATACCTCTCCCCTCCCTCCCCGCCCCTAAACCTAAACCGCCCGACGCCCGCTTCCCTAAAAATAAAACCCCAACCCCCCACCCGCCCCTAAAACTAAAAATACCCCGACCCAAACCCCCGCCCCTAAAACTAAAACCCCAGCCCCCCAACCCTGCCCCACTTACCTGACTCATCGCGTCGTCCTCCTCAACCGACTCCCTTGTTCTGTGCCTTAACCACGCATGTGCGTTGTTCAGAACATGCGTGGTTAAGGCACAAAACTACGAAGTCGTGGACAACAAAAGAGTTGTTCCGCTTTCGCTGTCCACAACTTCGTTGTTACGGAGTCGGCGTTCAGGGCATTTCCCGACGGATAATCCCCGACAGGGCTCTTGGCAGGTCTGGGTTGAAAGGGAAACTTGTGCACATCAAAACCACTTTTTGAAGTTTCCTTGACTTCAAATGCACTTTTAGGTATGTATCCTGGGTCAGTGACCCCACCAAATCAGATACTTCTAGAATTACAACTGGACTATATCAGATGGACTGCCTGGCTGCCAAAAGGACTCATCTGGACTGCTTTGCTGGAAGGACTACTGGCCTGATTGTTGCCCTGCTGCCTGCTGATCCCTGACTGTGCTGGAAGGATTCTGTTTGGATTGATCTTGCCTCCTGTTCTGAGGTCTCAGGGCTATCATAGACTTCACCAAAGAAGAGAAAATCCAGTGCGTCACAAAATCAACACAACGCCTGCAAACTTAGATTCAGTGCCTGTAGGACTGACGCAGCGCCTGCTCTGCAACTGAAAAATCATTGCATCACCTGTAGGATTGACGCAGCACCTGTTGTCTCTGCTCAACGCCTCCTGGGTTTTCCACACATTGTCCCTGGGTGTCAAAATATCCCCGCATCACAGTGAAGAACCAAGACTGCACTCCTGGGAACACACCCCCTTGCATCGTGGAAAGAAAAAAACGCATTGCCGTTGCTGCGCTGGAAAAATCAATGCATTGCGTTACTTTTCAATGCATCTCCTCCTCTGAGGCCCCTCTGCATCATTATTTTTGAGGCATCCCCGTTACTGTGTGTGAAAAGGATATAACCACTGATTCTTAAGGACTGAGGCTCATTTAAACCTTTATAAAGTGATTTCTTGACTTGTGCTTAGTTGATTTTTGTTGTTTTGGTCGTATTGTATTCAGATAGATATTATCTAGTTTCCTAAACTGCTGTGGATTATTTTTTGTCATGTTTTTACTGTGTTACTGTTTGAGTTGTTGCACAAATACTTTACACATTGCTCCCTGCCAAGTTACCAGAGTGTGAGCACAGGATAATTTAGGTTGTGTTGTGACTTACCTTGCCTTGGATTCTGGTCCCTACATGGGCAAGGTGCATAATTCTGCCAACTAGAGAACCAATTTCTAACAAACGCTATTTAATTAAGGAGTTCTCACCAGAGAGTTCTGAGAATCCTGGGCGCTTTAAGTTGGAACAAGATGATAAATCATGTGAGAGCCCAGATGTGTTCAACTTTCTGTACTTTGAGAATTGTCCTGAACTCTTCAGGGAACAACAAAAAGTCTACTCTAGACCATTGGTCAGCACTGGTCAAATCTTCATCTGGTGATGTGAGAAGTCAAACCAGCCCTAGAGGTTATCCATGAGCATCAATCTAGACCATTGGTCAGCAATGGTCAAATCTTCATCTGAATATAAGAGTAGTGAAGCGCTAGTGGCCAGATTTAAGAGCCACATTAGCGTCATTTATTTTGCACTAATGTGGCCCAATGAGGCCAAAATCACGGCGTCAAATTTACAAAGTGGCACATTGCATGCATTGTGCCACTTTGCAAGCCTTTGCGCTACATTATGTCTGCAGCAGACATAAAGTATGCAAAGGGGGCGTTTGTCATTAGGGAGGTCAAAAAATGGTACAAAGAAATCTAAAAGATTTCTTTGCACCATTTTTTTAAGCACTTTTAACCCCTGCTTAGAGCAGACGTTAAAAGGAGGCACACCAATGTTTACAATTGGCCTCAATGGGCTATGGAGGATTAGCGTCAACATTTTTCACACTAATCCTGTAAAGTCCCGAAGTAGCATCAAAAATGTTGATGCTAGTTCCGTAACTACCGCCATGGTGCGCAATATCTTAGATACGGCGAACACATGGTGCCATTAGGGGGGCCATAAAGGGCACAAGAAAAGTCAAGCTGCACAGGATGCAGCACTACTTTTCTTAAATCAAGCTCTAGAGGTTATCCATGAACAACACTCAGGTCCGGGAAAGATTCCAATTCACTTGTTAAGGTTTGTTCTATTGGAACCCTTTCTCCTGATACGCTGGCATCAGAAAATCCTAGTGTTAGAAGCCCTGGCTCTACATTTTTTTCAGACTGAGGGCCTCATTATAAGTCTGACGGACTGACCGCTGGCCTGCCAGACCCGTGGAGCTGGCTGTCTCCCCCTGACCAAATTACATTGTTTCCACTTGGCTGTCCAGCAGAAATCTCCATATTAGGAGGTTTTGCCCTGTCAGCCCAGTGGAAACAGTGCAGCAGGATTGGCCTCCGCTCCTCATGTAGCCAAGGCCAGTGCTGTCACACAGAGAGGGCCCCCAGCACCCTCATAATGCTCACTGCCATAGCAAACAGTGCATTCTAAGAGTTCTAAGCAGTAGGGCCCCTGCACCGCCCAAGACATGGACATAGGCAGTGCAGGGTTCCCTGTGTGGTCTCCAGCACTACCTTTCCATTAGCCTTTTCATGGCGGGGACCTCAACATGAAAAGGCTGGCGGAAAGGGGACTCGTGATCAGCATGGCGGTGCTGAACTCAGCATCTCTGTGGCTGACCATGACTCCGACCACCACCACCCCGCCGAGATCCATAATCCTTGTGGTGGTTCCTGTCCGCCAGTGCTCTGACCACCAGGGTTGAAATCTGGCAGTTGGACTGTCAGGAATGGAGTGATCTGACTGCCACCATGGGTTTGGCAATCCTTGGACCTCCAAACTCATAATAGGGCCCTTAGTGATTGAAGAGAGCTCACGCTCAAACAATAGGCTGATAGACAATCATTTACTAACAGAGGAGCACTCAGTAACTCTAGTATTAATGAAGAGCTGCCCAAAATCACTCTGAGCATAAAGGTGTTACCATACCAACCTTGCAAAACTTTCTTAGTTGATTAAGGGAGTTGTATAGAACCAGTAGTCACGGTTTATCTCAAAGTATTCGGAAATGACAGACAAGGATGCTATACCAATAGTATAAAGAGCACTCTCTATCTTTTTTAGTACACCGGAATCCTGTACCCATTCCAACAGGAAATTAAATAAATCTCTTCTGAAATCAGTCTCGACCCAGTCCTGTCTTGATTCCTTGTTCAAGCAATGGGTTGTTTGTTGTCGACCACGATGAATGCATTGAATTTAGGCCCAGATTTAAGAAGGCCTAGAACCTCCTTGATTATTGTAATTTTTTATGACACTAATGTGGCTCATCAAGGCCACATTCACCATGCCAGATTTACAAACTGGGGTGATGCATGCATTGCACCACTTTGTAATCCATTGCGCCACATTATGCCTGCACCAGGCATAATGTATGCAAGGGGGTGTTCCCCCGCTAGGGTAACTGCAAAAATGGCACAGTGGAATCTATGAGATTCAGAGGTGCCATTTTAGCGGTTATTTTTTATGCCTGCACAGAGCAGGCATTAAAAGGGCACACACGATTATTCTTTATGGCCCCTTCTGTACCTTTTTTTAATTATGCTTGTTTATAAGTTTTCACAATTTTGCTTATAGATTATACAAGACAGGATAACATTTCATTGTTGCAAGCGACATTACTACGGATAGTAATAGGTTATCAGATATTCCAACAATATTGAAGTGTTTCATTCCTTATTTGTTTGAAGAGTCTATACATATACAAACACCTAGTTTTTCTATTTATAAAACTGTTAACTATAACATAGACTCCAAACCAAGATATAGCAAAATCAATAAAAATAAAAACCATGCTAGCGCATAATCGTGTGCAGCTCTGTGAAATATAGTGTATGCAGTACAGTGTGAGTTACAATTAACCAAGAAATGGATGGGGTTGGCAATATAAGCAATCAATGCTGACATCCGGGTAAATATGGAGGTTGCAGATTAAGCATGTGTGTGCTGAACACCTGATTCAGGGTGGGTGCAGATTGTTTTTAGCCTCTACTTTTAGAACTAATAGGTCCCAGTATTCCGGGGTCGTGGTAAGTATTCCCTTATCTCGAAGCCATCGGAGATGATAGGCTTCGGCTTTGGACCACAGCAATAAATCTTTTAACCATTGCGATATAAGTGGGGCAGACGGTGATTTCCATGACATGGCTATCCTGCGTTTGAAAAGTACAAATGCTAGGTCAATAAACCTATGGAGATATTTATCTTTTTTCCGTTTCGTGTGAATACTTAACAAGCAAGAGGTCGGTGTCATGGGTAGGGGGTGATCAATCAGTTCCGAGATCACCTCTGTAATTTTGTGCCAAGTAATCTGCAGAGTTGGGCAGTTCCATACCACATGATAAAATCCAGCTGAGGAGGAAGCAAAACATGGGCAGACCGGTTAATATGTAGTATACATCCGATGTAAGAATTGTGGGTCCAAATATGCATGATGTATATAATTGAATTGGGTAAACCTAAATCGAGCATTACAGGAAATCTCTCTTATGGAGTGTAGCGCTAGGTTCCATTGAATTCCATTCTATTGCAGTCAGTGGTTGTGGCAATGCCGTATTCCATTTTTTCGTGTGCTGATTGTAAAAGGGTATTGGTGGGCACGTGCAATGCTATATACAGGGTGGTAATAAAGCGTTTTGTGGATGTGGAAGATAAAATGGCGTGTAATGCAGGAGTCACTGTGCCCCAGAGATGGTGCATGCACTGTATCAGGGTTAAGTAAGTGATAAATCGTCCCGATGTGATGTCATATGTGGTAATCATGTCCGTGAAGGATCTAAGCTTGCCCTCCGAGAAGAGATGGCCCGGTCATGGGCTTGTGTATTCCATTTGATTACGGGTATGTCCCATATGGGTATCTCCAGCGAATAAGGAATGTAAGGTCCTTTAGAATGTAGATAGCGGTGCCAACATGTGTGTGCTATTTTAAGTAGTGGAGTGGTAGTAGGATCAACTCTATTAGTGTCAGTTAACCAGGTGTATAGTGCCACGTTTCCCAGATGGGCCTGTTTGTCTCTTGTTTCCAGGTGTAGCGGGGAGGTTAGCCATGAGGTCAGCCATTGCAATTGCACCGATGCATAATATGACTCGAAATGTGGAACACCCGAGCCGCCCTCCTGTAGGGGTCTTAGTAGTTTAGAGAGAGCTACTCTGCAATGCTTGTCTCCCCATATTAGGTCCAAAAGCAAGCTATTCATAGTGTTGAAAAAAGTACGTGGTATCACTATAGGTAGTGCCGAAAAGAAATACAACAGCCGAGGGAGAACTAGCATTTTAGATATTGCCACTCTGCCCAGCGGCGATAATGGTAGCGAACGCCAAAAGGTGGGGGATGAGCGTATATTCGTTAATGTTCTGTTTAAGTTACCATCCAAAAGATTTTCGGGTATATGATATATATTGACTTTTAGATATTTAAAGGTATCATATTGCCATTGCAAGCGCAAAGTATTTCCAGTAAGTATGTCGGTTGGGGGGCACAATGTCAGCGGGAACACGCATGATTTAGGCCAATTGACCTTGAGACCCGAGGCTGTCCCAAAGCGTGTTAACAGTTGTTCTAGTTCACTTAGTGTGTGCGTACATCCCTTACATATACAAGAGCATCGTCCGCATAGAGGACACCACATGGAATCGTTGTGAGTCTCATATCCCCCATGCTTCGGCCCGAGTGCGCAGATAGCATGCCAAGGGTTCCATGGCCAAGGCAAATAGGAGCGGTGACAACGGGCAGCATTGTCTTCTGCCTCGCTGAATATTAAAGCAGTGCGATATAACCCGACCTGTCTTCACTCTGGCCAATGGTTCCTCATACAACGTGACCACCCAGTGTACAAGATGTGGGCCAAATCCCATTTTGTCTAGACATGCAAAGAGGTAATCCCAACCCAGGGTGTCAAAGGCCTTCTCTATGTCTAGGAAGATTGCCACCCGATGTACGTCACCAACTGTATTATTGTGGATCAAAATGTAAGAGGCGTCTAATATTAAGAAATGTGGTGCGACCAGGTATAAAGCCTAACTGGTCATCGTGTACTAATGTGTGCATTACAGGCAATAAACGGTTGGCTAATATCTTTCTCAGGATTTTGCAGTCTAAATTAAGTAAAGACAAAGGGCGATGGGACCGTACATCTGTTTGGTCACGCCCCGGCTTAGGCAATACCACAATTAGGGCTTCCCGCAAGGAATGTGGTAAGGAGCCTCTTTCAAATGCTTCCTGATAGACCTCCAGCAGCCGAGGGAGGAGGGTGGTAGGATATGTGGCAAAGTATTTAATGGGCAAGCCATCTATACCTGGTGTTTTGTTGCGGGCTATTTGTGTAATGGGTATTTTGATCTCCTCTAATTGTATTGGTTCCTCTATACTAGTTCACTGCGGGTCTGTTAGCCTAGAAAGGGATACCACCCGTAAAAAACTGCGTGCGCCCTCCGCACTCAGGTCAGCCGGTTTTTCATATAATTGTTGGTAATAGTCACGAAAAGTAGCATTAATAGACAATTGTGAGGTGGCAGTTGTGCCATCCGGCATCTTTATGGACATAGCCGGTATGTCATGGTGTACCCCTTGGAGAAGCCAGGCCAGCACTTTGCCCAAACGATCTCCCTGGGCATGTTGCAGAGCCACTTGTGTACGATAGTCGTGGCGACTTAAGGTGGATTCCGCTTTGTGTCTACGAGTTCGGAGCTGGCGTAGGAATGGCGGTGAAACAGTGCGCATTGCGTCATGCAATTCCGCCTGTTGCAAGTCACGCCCTATTTCAGAGAGATCACACAGTAGGTGCCGCCTAACTCTCCAGGTCGAAGACATGCAGTGTCCTCTGATTACTCCTTTGTGATTCACGAAACGGGGGATCTAATAAAGCCTCCGTTTGCAGGTGCCAGGTAGGTATGGAAGTACGTGGTAAACCCCAGGTTAGTATCGCTGTCAGTGGATTATGATCTGAATGTGTCTTGGCTAAGTATTCTGAGCGATCTAGGAGGGGGCCATTGTTAGTAGAACTAAATAGGAAATCTATCCTAGTGTGAAGGTCATGTACCGGGGAGTAGAATGAATATTCACGGTCATGTGGGTGACCTATGTCCTCAAGTCTCATATATGTGCTCCAGGACCGAAAGTGGTGGGCGTTACGAGTACTAGATGCTGCTGATAGAGGGGGATGGGAACAATCCTATTGGGGATCCATAATGCAATTAAAGTCTCCACCCCAGATCTTCGGAACAACTGGATCCTGGAACAACGCTGTCCTGAGGGAATCTAAACATTGTGTTAGATTTGTATTAGGAGCATTGACAGCCACCAAGTTAATGGGCATGCAATCTAGGTTGCCTTCCAGTATGACATATCTGCCGTCCACATCTATGATCTGCGATGTAAGGGCAAAGGGAGTTCCCGGGGCCATCCAGATTAGGACACCCCTAGCATATGCAGATGTGACAGTACCATATGTTTGCCCCCGCCACCTGGATCGCAACTTGTTTAGTTCTGAAATCGTAAGATGTGTCTCCTGAAGCATTGCAATATTTACTTCATGTTGTTTGAGATATAAGTGTATTCCATAGTGCTTGGTATAAGTCGCCATACCCCGGACATTCCAGGTTAAGAATCTATATTTTTTATATATGGGGCAGGTGGGGTTCTTTGCATTTTCACTATTGTGAGTATCAGGACATTTTACATAATTTGTTATATAGCATGATTAATTACTGCTGGAATGATCCAGTAATGTGGGAAGTTCACAGATACATACATCTATGGGGGGAGGGGGAAGCACACTACAATTGACAATATACTGATTAGCCGATCGCTTTATCAGTTGGCCATTAGTTCTAGCTATTACCAATGGTAGTTAGTGATTATAACCCTTTAGTTCTTTCTCTCCTAGTGCAAGCTAATTGCTCTAGAGACCCTACTAAGATCTCACAAATTACTGCTAGCTGACCAAATGGAGTTCACATTAAATGGGTGGGAATTAGTCATGGGTGTATTCAATGCAGCTTTTGACTCAAACATCCAATGAGTTTGAAATATGCCTAGCCCCCCAATGTGGGGGATGACATTTTGGTTCCAGCTTTTGAGGAGATCACTGTAGCTCTTAACTCTCTCCTGGTTTGCCTGGTAAAATCAGGGTAACTTCAACGAATGTACTCAGGTTTTAAAAACGCTGAGGACTGTCTTGCATCAGGCTCCAAGAAATTGTACTCTTGTCAAACAGCTAAGAAAACAGTATAATGATGCCTTGACTGCTAGGAAGGAGGAGTTCAGGGAAAGGGCATGGTCGTACTTGGAACAGGCCTCAGAAACCAGCAATACCTCATTGTTTGGGAGTACTGTAAATACTCCATTTTTGAAGACCAGTCCTGGTCCTGTCTTAACATCTTTTGCCCCCCCCCCCCCCACAGGCTTTAGTTGATCACTATGAGGGGATTTTTGACCCAGTACACATTAAGGAATCAACTCCTTTCTTACTGGATTTCCCCATATTTAATGAGAACCCTCCTAATAATTCATTTTTTCCCCTGGATTAAGTTCTGTACGCATTGGGTAGGTGTGCAAAAGGAAAAGGCCCCGGACCTGATGGGGTTCCAGTTGATGCATTCCTTAGTCTGTGCAAACTGTGGGCCCCAATACTGAAACACATTTTTAACGCAGCAGCTAGGAATAATTTCCCTTCCTCCTGGACAAAGTCGTTATAGTGACTGTATTTCAGAAAGGTGATAAAGCAGATCCAAAATGCTAGAGCCTCATTTCCCTCATGGATTATTCCCCAACAAAACTCCTGCAGAGGGTTGTTTTAAAGAAATTAAAGGACTGTGCAACTGCTAATTCTATTTTGCCTAAGGCTCAGTATGGATTGAGGAAGGGACTTGGAATAGTGTAGCAATGGCTAAAGCTTGAACTCTGGATTGGGAAGGACAAAAGAGCCAAGGCAGGATTGCTCCACTTGTGGTATGCAGATCTCTCTAGCTCATTTGATGCAGTAGACCACTCAACTTTGTGGCACATACTGCTGACCTATGGGCCCCCCATAGAGATTATTAGCCTCCTTGTACATATCTATGAGAACCTTTCAGCAAAAGTGCCTTTGACTTTAATGGGGAGATGACACTCTCTTTTAGAACTAGGCAAGACATCTGTTAGAGATGTGTACAGGCTCCCTTTTTATTTTCTTTATTTATAAACGGGGTCGTCCGGTACCTGTACTTCTCTATGCAGATGACTTGGTACTTATCTCATAAAGCATGGTCGGACTCCAGAGATTAATGGATTCCTGCACAGATATTATGGCCTCCAGGAAATTAATAATTAACAAGTCCAACACCTTTATAATGAGTTGTGGGAAAACACCCAGGAATGTATGACCTTACTATCTTGAGTGGCCCCAGATAGGAAGGGTTAAGTCCTTTTGCTATTTGGGCATGTTGTTTACTTCTAAAAGGCCTCCTGGATTGGACATATAGTTAATGCTAGGCTGCAGATGAACAGAGCCTGTGAGGTTTTTTTTGATTGTCCAGTAATTTGGGCAGTTATCTCATTAAATGGATGGTCACACTCAACAAGGTGAAGGCTGTATCTTCAGCATCTATGGTGTTGGGGTAAGGGGTTATGAGGACACTAAGGCCCTCATTACAACTTTGGTGGTCCTATGACCGCCACGGTGGAGGTGGCGGTTGCATCACCGCGGGCCCAACGGAGCAGACGGACATATTATGACCATGAAGGTGTTCTGACTAGAACACAGTCAATTCACTGCCAGTCCCGCCAGTGCAGGTGGGCCAGCGTAGCCAGCGCTAGGCATCGATAGGCCAGTGAGGAGCATGTTTCTGCCAACCACATTATGAGGTTGTACCCCCTCAGGATTTCCACTGCGGTTGCCCCGCCACAATAAGTCTGGCGGAAACGAACCACATTGAAGGGGACACAGGCATGTACGCAGCCCTCATGTAACCAGAACTGGAAGTCTTCCCAATGCTCCTGCTGGCCATACAAGTTCAGAACCAGCGACGGCGATGAAGACACCAACCATAAGTACAGCCGTCTAGCACACACTGGAGGGAATGACATTAGTTTGCACACACACATAACACACACACCTGGCACAGCTAGCGATGTCCACAAACATACGCAAACAAACACGCATAGCAGCACACACACACACAACAAATCACACAGATGTGGAACTAAAGCCAGGACAGGTATGTGACCCTCAACACCAAAGGGTCCCTGGTGCAGATATATTCAAAATAAATTTGCAAAGAATAAATAACTATATACAATATAGGGCTACTGGCCAGACCACCTGTGTTGTGTGCCCCAGGAAAACAGGGCAATGTCCATGGCCCCAACTTGAGTCATGACTGCAAAGTGGCCTCCACATGGCAGGGGCATCAACGGGGCATGCAGGCACTTCAAGGGTGAGAGGGAGGTCCGTGGTGGGGGTTTTGGTTTTGAGAGAGGGCCCTTACATGGGGGTTTGGAGGGGGGGTCCTTCGTTTTGGGTCGGGGTGGGGGTTTTGTCCTGGTTTTAGATTTCACAGTAGGGGGGCTTGGCTTTCGCTTTGGGAGGGGTAACCTTGACGTTGGTGGGGGTAGATGTCTTAGGTGGGGGAGGGACATGGCTAGTACCAGGAGGCTTGGGAGATGGAAGGCAGATATCTGGGAGTGGAACAGGGTGTTTGCAGGGATGGGGACTGGGTCAGTGGGAGGTAACAGGCAAAACCCATGCAGAAAATGTTTTTTAGGGGCACAACGTTGGGAATGGGAATGACGTTTGGGAGTGGAGGGAGAGAAAAGGTAGTGAGTTGTGTATGCTGAGGTGCCTTGGGTGCAGGTGTGAGCATGGATGTCATGTGTGTGATGTGTGACTGTTGAGGTGAGTGCGCATGTGGTGTTTGGGGAGCATGCATGGGGGTCTGCTATTGTGGTGACAGTAGGAATGAGTGCACTTATGGCAGGATCTGGAACTGATGATGTTGTGACTGCAGGTATGAGCGGTATTTGCCTGTGAGGGGAGAGGTAGTGAGGGAGTCTGTGTAGGGAGAGGATGTTGTTGTGTCTGCATCTGAATGTTTTGTGTGTGCATGACGTGGTGTTGTTTGTGGTGCCTGTGTTTGTTCTTGCGATCTGGGTCCGTTGATGTGGATGCATTTTGGTGTGCCTTGGATGGGTGAGGGGAGAGGGATGTGGCACTGGGAACAAGTAGTTGGTGGGGGGACGGAAGGAGAAGGAACACTGGCTGCCATCAATGTGGAGGCCAGAGCCTGAAACAATCACTGCAGGGCAGACAGGGTACCGTGAATACCTTCCAGGTAGGCATTCGACTGTTGCATCTGTGATGCCAGTCCCTGGATGGCGTTCACAATGGTTGACTGCCCCACAGAGATGGACCTCAGGAGGTCAATAGCCTCCTCATTGAGGGCAGCAGGGCTGACTGGGGCAGGGGCAGAGGTGCCTGCGGTGAAGGAGTCACCTACCCTCCTGGGTGAGTGGGCACAGACAACTGGGTTGGGAGGTACTGGGAGGGTGGTGCTGGTAAGAGGGGTGGTGGACAAGGATGGTGCTGGGATGGTCCCAAATGGATTGGCCACCACCAGGGAGCGTCCACTGGAGGAGGAATCCAGAGCCTGAAATGATCACTGCAGGGCAGACAGGGCACCGTGAATTCCTTCCAGGTAGGCATTCCACTGTTGCATCTGTGATGCCAGTCCCTGGATGGCATTCAAGATGGTTGACTGCCCCACAGAGATGGACCTCAGGAGGTCAATAGCCTCCTCACTGAGGGAAGCAGGGCTGACTAGGGCAGGGGCAGAGCACCTGTGGCGAAGGAGACACCCACCCTCCTGGGTGAGCGGGCACAGACAACTGGGAGGAGAGATACTGGGAGGGTGGTGCTGGTAAAGGGGGTGGTAGACAAGGATGGTGCTGGGATGGTCCCAGATGGATCTGCCATCACCAGCGAGCAATCCGAAGATGTAGTCATCGATCCTGTCTCTCCTGTGGCACTTCCCTCACCCTCTGTCCCACTGGTCCCCTCTGCTCCGCTGGTATCAGCCTCCTGGTCCCGTGGGCTGCAGCTTCCCAACTTGCCCATGCCCCTTCTCCTTCACCTGATGATGCTGATGCACACAAAGACAGAGGTGGAGAGGGAGGAAGGGTGGCAGATCAAGACAGGGTGCAATGGGTCAATACCAACCCTACGTACACACAGAGTAAAATCAGTATAATCTGCTGCTATGATATGGCACGCCATGCGCTCACTTATACATACCATAACAGAAGGAAACCATTGGGGATACCACAGTCATGTTGATGGAAACTGCTAATGGTGGAACAGTAGCACTCATGTATTTGATGAGGGACAACCTGTTCATACTTGCCCGGTACCTGGCACATTCCCATGGTCGTGTGTGGAAAGATTTCCTGTACACCCTACTCAACAGAATCCTGCATGGGTAGGTAGCATGCCCACTAATCCATTGACAAATAGCACAGTGACATCTGGCCCCATTGTACCCATCTACACTTACAGTACATGGCAGCTGATTGAGGACACACTAAATATCTCGCTCACAGTGGTAGGCTGAAACTGATGGCAATGCCTTGTCACCTCACTTGTACTGATGCTGATGCTCAGAGCTTGGATCTAAAACCCTGTTGAGGGTCACCACACAATTCCCAAGTTGCAAGTAACTGTCAACATAATTCCCTGTCTGCATGGTAGGGGCACTCATCTATGAACCAATCCTGTCATGGTGGCTGATTCCCACAGCAGGCGAGCTACTAACAATGACCTACACTACATCCTTCCACTAGTGGGAAACCCAAAGCCACACAGGCAGAACATCACTGAGGTGTCAGTATGTACTTACCCCCTTGTGGCTGCTGTGCTGCCCTCAAGTGCCCGTCCACCTCAGGGTAGGCCACTGCCAAAATGGGCAGTCAGGGTCAAACGGGCACCCCTCCCTCGTTGGGAGGATGCCCCTAGCTGGGCCTCTGGGGTCCCCCCACGCTGTTCTGAAGTGGGTGCGCCGCCAGGCATGTACCCCCAGGCTCCACACTTGCTTGGTGATGGCACACCAAATTCCCTTCTTTTGATGGGCGCTGACCTGCATGGGTGACACAGACAGAAGGGCATAGTCATATAGATTGGCATCGCAGGGTCAGCAGTGGACATTACACATCAAGTGCATTTCATGACCATAGGCACGGGTCCTCACGCCACTAATGCTCAGACTTCTAAACCCATCTCCATGAATCCACTTCTTCTGCCTCGTCCTAAATCTTTCCGTTCTCACACACATTACAGTCACACATAACAGTGACATGAGATTCACCTGCTGCTCTGGTGCCCCATACAACTGTCCATACATGGGTAGGACCCCATCCACAAGCTTCTCCAGCTCCTCCTGAGTGAAGGCTAGGGTCCTATCTCCTGCAGGACGTGGCATCTTGGCTTCCAGAGTCAGAACACAGCAGCACAAGCAGTGTAGGTCTTGCTTGCACAAGTGTCAAGAGTCAAGTGAGCTATGTAACAGTAAATGGCGGTTTCGGCCACTGCGAACATGACCGTCACCACCGGTAGTAATCACCATTGGCCCCAGTCTCCCATTGGCAACAACGTCATCCAATAAGGAGTTGCACGGCAGTTTAGACTGCCTACTGCCATGACGTCTAACGCCAGCAGAATGAGGTCACACCCAACTGTCCTGTGCATACAGGACAGGCAGCTGCATTTTACATGCAACAAGTGAATAGTAGATGATTTGTATGTGTGTCATGGATGATATGTAGTGACCACTGCATAGATTGACAATTGCATACATCAATGTTTGACATCTCCTCTCTCCTGTTCCCAGATACAGTGCAATGGTGATGATAAGACATTCCCCTGTGTACCGGCTCCTAGTCAACCTGGCCACCCTGGAAGAGAGCCACATCATTTAGACCTACTGTCTGAACAATCATACCATCATGGAGCTGTGTAGCTAGTTGGTACCTGATCTGTTGCCTCACATACATCATCCCTCCCTCAGTGCAGATGTTGTCTGTACTCCACTTCCTTGCCTAATGGTCATTTCAGATGCCAAGTGGCCTTGGCAGTAGGGATATAGCAGCCGATGTTCAGCAATGTGTGGAAGGATGTACTGTGTGCTTTGCTCAAACATCTGCCCTCCTACATCATGTTCCCACTGTGAAGGCTGCCTTCTATGATTTAGCACATGTCCCTCATGTGATAGGGGCCATAGATGTCACCCACATTGTCTTGGTTCCACCGAGGATGACTGAACAAATGTACAGGAATCAGAAAAACTTTAATTCCATTAATGTGCAGGTGGTGTGTCTCGCTGACCACTACATCATGCAGGTAACGGTCAGGTGCCCTGGTTCTGTACATGACTCATACATTCTCTCACACATGACGGCACAAATACAGAGGGACCGGGCATGGCTCATTGGTATGTATCTAATAGGATGTGTGTCATCTCACGTCACTTCACAATCTACCCTGTATCCCCACCGGTATTGAGATGTGTCCTACCTTTGTGCACACAGGTGACTCTGGGTGCCCCAACCTTCCCTGGCTGCTGACACTTGTGAGGTATCTGACAACAGATGGCAAACACCATTTCAATGATGCCCACGGCAGGACAAGGCATGTCATCAAGAGGACCTTTGGCCTACTGAAGGCCAGATTCCACTGCCTACATGTGTCTAGAGGTACCCTACTCTACAAACCACTTAAAGTCTGCCAGATCGTTGTTGCCTGCTGCACAATCTGGCCCTGAGACGTCACATCCCATTGCTCAATGTAGAGGAGGTGGCAGCTGGACCAGTGGCTGATGAAGGGGACATAGTGAGTGATGAGGGGGAAGATGAGGAGGATGCAGCTGACTCCAGTGCAGAGTTAATTGAACAAGAATTCCCATGAGAAACAGATAGGTATGTGTCATGTGTAATATATGTTATCTGTAGTCCTGCCTGCATTGTGCCATAGCTCCTCCTAGTGTCTGTCATCAGTGGAGGCGTTGAGTGCAGCTCACCCTCTGGGTGGGTTGGGGGGTCAATAGTTCAAATCTGAGAGCTATTTCCACTGTGCTGTTGTATAGCATCACTCATGCAAAATTGTGTCCCTGTGCTCTGTTCCCTGTACTGCTTTGCCAACTGCAATTGTAGTGCCAAGGATAGTGTTGTCATCAGTATTTCAATTATTCCTCACATTCCACAATGGGAGAATGTGTCACCCAACTTTTACAGCCTGTGAAATATGCCTTTAGGTGAGATTTGCCAGCCGTGAGTGAAGGACTATTGTGTATGGATGTTGTGGAAATGTAGGTCTGACATGGCCATATGGTTTATGATTCCACATGCTAACTCACATTAGGGATTGAGACATTGTTCAGCATGTGTGTTGAGTGGCCTACAGTGTCTCCTATCATGACAGTTTTCCCTGTCTTGGTCTATTTGCAGGGCATTCGTGTGGTGCAACTCTGGTTCCTGTCTTGCCTGGTGGTTCGATTGACACATGTGTCCAGATTATCTCTGCCCTACCATCAACCTTGCTGCATATTTCTCCCCCTTCTGTCTATCTCACAGATATTGGCAGGACTATGGTTTGACTGTGATGGCATGTCATTCAAATGTGTTTCTTTTTCATTACAATAAAGACACATAGGCAGTTGATGTGCTCAAAGGTGTTTAATGTTACTCACAAGTGCAATGTGTGACGAGTGGGGTCATGGTGGGTATAATCATCAGAGTTGTTGTCCCAGCTGTAGGTAGTCCAGGTCCAGTATCGAAGGGGAATGGGTAAATAAATGGAGGCACAACAGTGGACAGTCAACACACTGTGTCAGTGGCAGACAAGGGTGAAAGTTCAGGAGAGGCTTAATTCATGGCAGTGGTCTTGGTCTTGGCGTCAGGTCCTGAAGGATGTCTGTATGACATCCTCACTTTAGTGTGGGTTCCTCAGCTAAAGGGGGATGGGTGCTGGTGGTCTGCAGGTCCTCTGGCAGGGCCTCCATTCCACTAGCTGCTGCAGAAGTGGACGGCTCATTTGGAAAGTAGCTAGTGGAAGGGGCTTGCTGGTGGGTGGATGACACACACATGATGGTGGTCAGTTCCTTCAGTGCCCCTGCAATGGAGGCCATGGTGGCACTGAGGGTCTGCTACTGCTGCATTGCCTTCTGGTGGTGTTTCCTCCATAGCTTCTGGGTCTCTTGAACGGTTGCGATGATCTTGCTTATAGTGTCCTGTGACTGATAGTATGCTCCCAGGACTTGGGTGATGGTCTCCTGGTCAGTCCTTTGTTGTGGTTGCCCCATCTTTTGGGCCACAGGTGCCTTCCCACTGCCTCTGGCCCCTGTGCTTGTATCCCTGGCACAGTGTGCCCACTCCCAGTTGCACCAGGACCTTCATTGTCTTGGGTGTGCAGCCTTAATTCTGGTCCCTGTTCTGTGGGGCACACTGCTGATTGACCTGTCCTTGGGGTACAGGTGTGGGGATGTAGGGTTGACTCTGCTGTGGTAGGCACATGGGAGGAAGACTCAGATATGTCCAGGGTGGGGCTTGTGGTGGTGGACTGACAAGTTGTCCCAGATGGCCCAGGCAAGTCCAGACATCCACTGGGACCTTCATCCTGAGGAGGCTGTCTGTCTGCCTCTGGCATGTGCTGTCAGGTGGCAGTGGCAGTGGGACCTGTGGATGGAAAGGGAGGGAGGGAGTTACATTGTGGATTTGTACTTGTTGGTATCATCGTCTGATGCTTGGAGTAGCTTGACTTGCTTCCCAGTGAGGGTAGTGAAAGCTGCAGCACTGCAGACATTGCTTGCATGTGACATGTTGTGGCATTGTTTCAATTTGGCATTTCAGGTTGGGGATTGTGGGTTGCATTGCTGTCATTGCCATGTGTTGGTACACAGTTGTAACATCCAGTTGGTGTGGCATGGTTGTCAGTGCTGGTGTTCTACTGTGAAGTGGGACTGTGCATTCTTGATGTGTGGGAAGTTATGCATTGTGAGAGTTGTGGTGCTTGACATTGTGATTGATATCTGTGCATTACAGAGGGCCTGTGTGGGGATAGTGGCAGTGGGGTGGTGTGGCATGTAGGGGAGGGGCATTGGGTGATGGGGAAAGATTTGTGCGATGGGGTGGATTAGGGAGTGATGGGTGGTGGGGACGCATGCTGGGCATGAGTGGTTGGTGGCTGGGGAGTGTTGTTGACTTACCGGAGGTGAGTCCTCCTACGATTCCAGTCAGGCCCTCAGGTTGCATGATGTCCAAAACCTTCTCCTCCCACGATGTGAACTCAGGGGAAGGAGGTGCGGGTACACCGCCAGTCTTGTGGATGGCAATATGGTGCCTGGATGCGATGGAACACACCTTCCCCCATAGGTCATCCTTCCTCTTACTGATGTCCTCCCTTGTATATGAATGGGTGCCCACTGAGTTGACCCTGTCAATGATCCTCTGCCATAACTCAATTTTCCTGGATATTGAGGGTTGCTGGACCTAGGCTCCGAACAGTTGTGGCAATTTCATCTACCATGACCCTCAATTCATCATAAGTGAAACGCTGGTGCTTCTGACAGAACATGGTAGTTGTGATGGGGAGTGTTGTGTCTGTAGGGTGCAGTATAGGGTGGTTGGTGGGGTGGGGGTGTTTGGTTGTGTGTGCTGGTGTTATCTAGTGTATGTGTTCAGTGCCGATAGCGCAGTTGTTTTGTGTGTGATGTTTGGGAAGTTTGTTAGTGTTTATGGTTTAGACATGCAGTGTCCTGCATGTTAGTGTGCTCCTCAGTCTCTCTATTGGTAGTTGTGGTTGCAAAGGATTGTGGAGAGGGGTGACAGTGTGTTATATAGTGAATTTAGCAGGTGTGTGTGGTGTGGGGTGTTCAGACTATCCAATGTGGTGTCAGGTTCTGGTGGGGGTGATTTTTTTGACAGTAGTGGTTTTGTACCTCCAATGGTTTACTGCTGTGCAATGACCGCCGTGCTGATTAATAGGTTGTAATATGGAGGGCGGGATGTTGTTGTTGGGGCGAAGCTGGTGGTGGGACCATCTCTCTCCCGCCCTCAGTCGGCCTGGCCTTGTCGGATTTTTGGGCTGTTTTTGGGTGGTCTTCAGTTTGTGTCTCGTAATACAGCGGTCTTACAAAAAGACCGTCAAAGTCATAATGAGGGCCTAAATCTCTGCAGATCAAGGAAAATACATATCTAAGGTACCATGCTATGTATCCCATCCGCGACACCGGCTATCATACTGCACAGAGAAGTAGGCATGGACCATTAGGATGATATCCTGACAGTTAAACCTACATCCTATGGCGTTCATTATCGGACAAACTTGGAAACGGAACTAACAAAGACAATCACACAGGTTTGTCTTACTTTGGACCATGCCCTAAAAATTTCAATGTTGTCTTTTATTGACAAAACACTTGTAACAGTAGAAGGTCTTTCAGGACTTGTAGATCCACCCATGATTAATCACTGGAGAAGGTGGCAATAAAGTCTATCACGTTTGATGCAAGAGCAGGGGAAAGAGCAGTGGGTGATGAGAAGAGGCGGACTATGGTCACATATATGGCCTATACTTTACCTATAGGCTGTCGACTCTATGTTACCCTACTGACAAATTATCAGAATTGTTATGTCTTGGCTAGACTATGGTTGAATAATGTACTCCGCTGGTAGCGTTCCCTAAAGTAAATCAGTGGGGTTCAAGTACAACCCCTTGCCCATGCGATGGAACCCCAAAGCAATGAACCGTTCATTTTATGCTTTTCTGCCAGTTTTGCACAAGCCTAAAGAAACAGTTTTTAAAACCAATTTTTACTGCGCATAACATTAGAGATTTTAAAGCTACTTTGAATGTTTGGATTAACTTGGAATAGCCAGTTATCTGTTTCAGTGTGGCTTCATTTATTTGCAAAACTATTTGCTTAAGGAAGACAATGTTTTTAAGAAGGAGGGACTGCTTGTGTTTGAAGACAATCAAATTAGACTTATTATATGTAATGGATTATGAATGTTTATTTTATTTATGACTATTTTAAAAATATGGTTTGTACTGTTATTATGAATGTTTATTGTATTTATGAGTATTTTAAAAATATGGTTTGTACTATTCTATTGTGTGCTTTTATGGTCTATGTTGATAGTGCTGAAATTAAGCTTTGAAACCAAAGTGACATAACATAAATGCTTTAATTCCATAAATTTTTGTGCATTATAAACCTTACATGCACTGTAGGCACTTTTCAATCTTGGTGGTTAAACACCATACAGTACTTGAAATGAAGCGACTCTTGGAATACATCCTTGAACAGAAGGCAGACTAGATATAGTAAAAAAAAATATCCCATATAAAAGAAATTGAAATGGTGCTGAATGTGATACTACGATAAATGGTAAATATCGCAGGGACCATTCATTGCAAAGGTCCATAAGCACGAAACATTTTTGCTGTCACAAATGGCCAGACTCACAACATCAGCCATTAGCAATGGCAGAAATGCTTTTTCCAAATGTGCAAACATTCAAACTGTGATTCTCCAGAATTGCAGTTTTGGTGTAGAAATTGTTATTTGGAAGGGGCGTATTCAGGACATCCCATCCAAATAGTGATTTCCAGTTCCATGTATCAAGCTTTTGCGACCGAAATGCAGTTGCAAAACCTTGATATTTCACCACCAACTCAAAGTTAGTGGTAATGCATTTTCAAATTGGAAGGGGTCTACACAGGATCCCTTCCCCTTTGTGAATGTTGGAAAACCATTTTTAGGATCAGACAGTGCTCTCATGAACCACTGCCTGTTCTTAATAATGAAAATGAAACGTTTCATTTAAAAAAAAAAAAAAAAAACACATCCTGTTTTCATTTAAGGAAAACACGTAGAATTTTAACAAAACATTTTAAAAAAAACATTCATTCAGAGGCAATTACTGACATGGTGGTCCTACGGGCCATCTTCACTGTGATGGCAGCATTCCTAAGGGGTCGCAATGTAACTCATTAATGTTTATGAGGTAGGTCTGTTTGCGACACCCTAGGTCGCACATATGAAATAAAAAGATTCATACATAACGAATAGCGAACTGCAAATAGTGATTCAGATAAAATAGTTATTTGGAAATTGCAATTCCTAATTTTTGTACATCTGTCCTAAACATGTCCTCCAAGCAGTTGACTGCAATCTTAGCACCGTCTGTGTCTCGTTGTACATTAAGTTAGTATTGTGTAAAACTGTTTGTCAGACACAAATATTGTCAAAATAAATTGTGATGACAATAATATTGTGGGGCAGAAAATTGTAGGTAAAGTATCATGTTTTCAAATGTTTAATATTGTGTTTTAATATATATTGCATTTAATATTGATTTTAATGTTTTTTGTAAAGTTTTATGATTTCATATTATTGATACAATGTTGTTAATGGTTTGTAATTTTTTGTATCTGTTTTTTCATGTTTTGGTAATGTTTTTCAATTTATTTTAATATATTACATTTTTAGTAAAGTGTTGGGTTTATATAGGAGTAGAGCACTTTCAATTATTACACTTTAATTAGTTAATACATTCTTCCCTATGACTTTTTGTTTGATACCATAATTAAAATATGTAATGAATGTTCCTTGTTTTATTTGGCTGATTAAATTATTAATAAATGAAATGTATTTATGTTATTTTGATGCCTTATGTTTTTGTTTTATCAAATACATATGTTTTTAAAAATATTTTTATTATGATTCATTTAATTTTTTTACTACTATTTAAAACAATGTTTGTGTGCTGTTGGAATTGTAGGTAAACAGGGTAAGAAATGTTTTTCATTATATATTTTGTACTATTATTAGTTGGTAAAAACATTTTACATGTATTGCTTTTTCATTAAGTACATTATTTAAATTATTTTAAATTACTTTTTAAAAGTATGTGATTGTTTTTTAGATAATGGTAAAATGGTTTTTAGTATAGTAAATTAATTGCCTCCAAAATTCATCGCAAAGTTTCTGAGGTTCAATTGGTAATAGTAAATCTGACCCTACCAAATACCCACATTTTCACCACTGATGGGTATGGTGGTGTGGGACTAGCAAATCCGACACCTCAACCAAAAAAGCTTTTCCTAATGTTTCTTAAGGTAGAGTAGAAAAAGGAAATTTGACCTCTCAAAAGTCCTACACTTTCTTTACCTTTGTTTATATTGGAGGGGGAAAAGTAAATCTGACCTGCTCTAAAGTCCAACATTTTCTCTACTGTTATTTAAATTGGAGTAGGATTAGTAAAGATGAACCTCCAAAATTCAACACTATACCTATTGTTGCCTAGCTTGGAGTGGAGATAGTAAATCTGACCCCTTCAAAGACCAACAGTTTTCTTACTGCTGCTTTTGATGGGGTGGGAATAGTGAATCTGACTGCTCTAATCCCATCACTTTCACCTATTATGTTTATCCTGAAGTGGGCATCTAATCCCTTGTCCCCTAATTTTCATCACTTTCCCTACTATTGTTTAGGTTCAAGTTGAACTTGAAATGTTAATTTTCTTCTATTTATGTACTTCTTTTTATTTTTAGTTTAACGGAGTATCATTATTTAATTCATAGTTATTTAACATTTTTATATTAGCCTGGATGTAGCTTAGCAAATAATAAAAGTGCAACTATTTTCATTCATTTCTGTAGAATGTTTTTATCTCAGTTATTTGATTTTATGTGAATTTTATTGTAATTTTATATTTTATTTATTTATTATCATTTTGAGTAGTATGAATTGTAATGTTCATATTTAATTTTAATGGTTTGATAATTATATTTTTATAATTTTATTTTTTGTTCATTTTTATTATGAATGAACAAATATATTTGTTGTGCTTTTAAATACTCTTAATTACTAGTACTTTTTTGAAAATGTTTTGATTTTCTAAATAGATATTGGGGGTCATTACAACCCTGGCGGTCTTTGACCGCCAGGGTTGTTTTGGCGGATTTCAACCCCAGCAGGCTGGCAGTGAAATCCTGGGGATTATGACCACGGCGGAAGTGCTGCTGTCGCACCGCCGGGACCGGAGGATTCCTGCCACTTTAGTCCCGGCGGGAGTAATCCTTCAGGGCAGCGCTGCCCAGGGGATTACGAATCCTCCTCCCGCCAGCCTTTTCATGGCTGTTTGCACCACCATGAAAAGGCTGGCGGAAAGGGGAGTCGAGGGGCCCCGGGGGCCCCTGCACTGCCCATGCCACTTGCATGGGCAGTGCAGGGGCCCCCTGCCACGGCCCGGTTCAGCTTTTCACTGTCTGCTATGCAGACAGTGAAAAGCGCGACGGGTGCAACTGCACTCGTCGCACGGCTGCAACGCCACCGGCTCCATTTGGAGCCGGCTCCTGTATTGCGGGCGAGATCCCCACTGGGCCTGCCCAGTGGGGATCTCTTAATGGTTGTGGCGTGAGTGTGGCTGCATTGGTGGCAGGTCGTAAGGACCCCCATTGTCTTTTAAGTGTAATGTTATGTTAAAGTTTTTTATTGTATTATTATTTTTAAGGCTTTTAAGATGATATACTAACCCACATAATGCTGATACTTAGGACCACAATATGTATACAGAATCTTCTTGTGCTTTCAATTATACATATTTAAAGTCAATATTTAGGACCACAATATTTCTGCTTGAATATTTTTATATTGCAATATATTCACATTGATATTATGTCTTAGAAGCATAGTTGACAGATGAGTGAACACAGCCAGATAAAGGTAGGTGAATTAGTGGGTTGTTGCCTATGTATTGTGAATGAAGCCTATGTTTGATGGCCTAGTCCTTCAGCAGGCAAGGACACCTTGGGACTGGAAGCATGTAGTCGCAATTCAAACTTTGCACCACAAAATCTGAGTGCATAAAATGACTGCTAGTAGCCGAGGAGATTCCATTCTTTGAGTAACAGCTTGAATGTGGCCCCTTGTTCACCAGAGGCAGTTAGTGCATACATTGTACAGTTTTTTAACATGTGATAATAGCAAAGCTACCTTGAAGTTAAGTCTTCAAATTGTCATGACTGAGAGGATTATTTTGAGATGTGTGCTTGTGGGGATTTCTCTAGAGATGCCCCTGCCACTAACCTTGCAATTATGCCACTCACTGTTTATTTTGTAAAAGATAAGTCCTGGTGCACAAATGTTTTACTAGAGATCGCCATCTGAATTCACATCTAGTGCCCCCCACTTACACTACTGGCACTATACACTTGCATATTTAGACCCACCACTGCCTCTTGGGTGCCATCCACTGCTTTCAGATGTATTACTCCCAGCCTTTGGTGCTCTCACTACTCATCTGACAACTTACTTTCCTGGGGGCTGGGCCGCCTGTGACTGGTGGTCGAGAACATAGCATCTTGACCCCCTGTTGCTTAGAAATCCTATACTGAAATAAGCCACATAACGGAACCTGCATAGGATGTGCTTTTCTACAACATTATACATTTAAAGCTGTGTAGTATTACTCATAAATCATGGTGCTAATTGTATCAAACTCCGCTGACTCTTCACTCCTGCCTTCATGTTAATTATTCTCAAGGATTTAAAGATGCATACACATAGTGCTCAGCAATTGCCCTACAGTGTCTAGGAACTTGAAGTTAAGAACACAGACAAGTCATTTTATTCTTTTCTGAACGCTGAAATTTCAATACATTATAAAAAGCAAAAGGTTGGAAAGTCTAGAAAGTCATTGATTAGCAAGTACTCAATATTATGAAAAAACACATTTGGCAGAGTGAAAAACTAACAAATCAATCGGGATATACAATATAAAATAGTGTTTGATAACTGTGTGTGGTAATGCATTGGGATATATAGTACTTTGGGGCAGGGTACTCTTTCATACACTAAGGGGAAAGTTTCTCCCCTTCACTTGACCATTACTTGAGTTTTGTCATCCCATGGTGCTGCCAGGTTTCTCTGCCATTTGGAATTTACTATGCATAGATATCAGCTATATTGCCGACTATCTCCCCATGGCCCAATTGATACATCAATGGATCAGCAATGTAGTTAACAAAATATTTACAGGGCAAAGTCATGTGATTTAGGAAAAAATCTGTTCTCCATCTCCTCCCATGTGGTTAGTGCCTTGTGTTTCCTTCCTGTGGGACCAGGTATACTCAGAAAGGTTATTTCAGCGAATTAACTTTTGATAACATCGGTTTTTCAGCTATCCAGATAGGAGTTATGTTGAGCTTTGAAATCCAGAGTGATTTTACACTTGTCGAGAAGCAGTGTAGGTCTGTAAATCTAATACTTTAGTTTGATTTGCCTGATGGTGGGAATAATTCCAATAGGTAGATATCAGGAGAGGAAGCAAAAGTGCCCCCATCCCTTCATTAATGGCTTTAAACAATGCTCTGCAATAGAGGGACATCATGGGATATTGCCACACTCTATGTATATAGTTTTCTTCAGGGGCACAGCATCATGAACATCAGCCTAACCCAATTCCAAACATCTTGGTACACTGTCTAGTGATTCCTAATTTCTTTTAAAGTAAAGGGCAATCAAATTTCTTATTGTGCCTCAAAGGGATGCATTTTGAGGAACATCAGTTTGAAGTCACTTTAAGGAGACACACATTAATGGCCTTACCCACAGAACTCATATGAGAAGTGGGTTGTGGCCTGACAATGTTTTATGCAGATATTTCACTCTAGTGATGCAACCCATTGTTCCTGCTTGGCAGAGAGTGAGCATTTTACTGAGGTAGGGTATGTATTCCTCCAAACTATACACATCTTTCACTGCATTAGCTGTTCACAGATTGCAAGTGCATTATTGCACTTACTCTGTTTGGTAGTTGCGGAAAATATTTATCTATACCAATTTAGGTTCTTGCACATGAAATCCCCTCCTGATATCATCATTTTATTCCCAAGCTCCATAACCCTCCACATTACTGTATTTAGGAGTGTGACCTGCAGTACAGTTAAGGCATACAAATAGACCAGTATTTACTCTTAGAGGCACCTTCCTGGATTCATGGAAAGGAGCCATAGTGAAGCTAATCCATAAGAAAGGTAAAACGGATTCGTCTTCTAATTACCATTTGATTTCCCTCATTGACATTCCCTCTAAATGTATGTTCAAATACCTAGCTGCCTAGCCTTTTGATACTAGATTGATCGTTAGTGAGCATGGAGATTTCAGACGGGCATTCTGGACCACTGTCTCACTCTCTGGGGTGTTGCAAGGAAGTTAATGGATTCAGTAGGTGGCCTCTGCTGTTGCTTTGTGGACTTCCAAACGGCATTCGGCAGGGTGGACAGAGGTACACTCTGGCAAAAACTCGAGTAGTGGAATATGTCTAGAGTTCTGCCAGGCCTTGTGTTGAAGCTTCATAGTGACAATTGGGTTCAAGCAAATCTCGATGGGCTGGGAAAACTATCAAGAAAAATTACAGTAGAGAGCAACTTACAGCAGGGTTTTGTCTTGGCCCCTCTGCTGTTTAGTCTGTTCATTGCGGACCTCCCTCAGAGGTTAAGCATTACACATACTTACTCTCCAAAGGTTGGGGGGTAGACATATCAGCTGTCTCATGTACGCAGACAATCTGGTGGTGATCAACCTTATGCCTATAGGGCTACAACAAAAACGAAATGCCCTAAATTCCTACTGTCTTGAAAACAAGCTAACAATAAATTGTGACAAGACAAATACCCTGTTCTTTGCTAGTAAGAGAAAGAAAGTTGCTTGTTTTTTGGGGAAGCGTGGCTGGAGAAAGATAGTGAGTATAAGTATCTGGTTATGATATTTTCAGAGGATTTAAGGTGGGGAAAAAACATATGGCCTCTCGGAGACTAGTTCTGCCAGCACATGTGAATGGTTTGAAAAGGTTTGACTGTAAATATGGCAGTTATACCTTTGACCTGCTAAGTAGGGTTATATAGGGTAAATTGATTCCCCAGGCTCTGTATTGAGCATAGGTGCTTGCAATGGACATACAAGTCTCACGGGAAGGCCTTGAAGGTAGTGTATTTAAATTGTTCCTTGACTTACCTAAAAACGTAATGATTCAAGCTGTATGGTGGGAGTTGAGAACTACTGCATGCAGTACCCTGGCAGATTCCAGAGCCCTACATTTTTATTTTTGGCTTAAGAACGGGGTCCCTAGCGATAAACTGTCAGTGTCTATTTTGCAAGAGATTTTGTCACCTCCTCCCAGCAAGAGAAATACTATGATAATAATGCTATTGTGTTTAGGAGTCCCGACATGCATTTGGTAGGATGTGAGGTGGTTAAAGTTAGTCAAATACAGAGTAGGCTTAGGCAATGTGCTATTAAAACTAGCTGGAAGGAGGACCTTCAGTATCTTAAGGCCAAAAGTTCAGTTTCTCCCTTCTTAGCTTCCCAGGACAGTATGGACTTTTTTCCGTACCTATACAAAATCCCAGAAAAGTTTCTTCAGAAGGAAATCCTGCAGTATTGGGTGGTAATTGACTCAGGCTGGCTAATACAGGGGTTGAATTCCAAAATAGCTGTGAATGATGATCAATGCCCCTGTAAGTGAGGTAGGAAAAACTAAGTGAGCCACTTGTTGATGGACTGTGTTCTCTTCCTCGAGGAAAGGAAGAAAAGTCAGGTATACCGTAGAGGGATATGGTTTTAAATTTAATATGTGGCCTTAGATATCGAGATGTGGCCATTGCCCTTGGTCAATACCTATGTAAAATCATAATTTCTCGAGACAGGGTCTCCCACCCACCCGAGATTTTGGGGTTTTAGGTTGGTACCTCCCTCATTTTTATTTTAATGGAGTATCATTATTTGATTTACAGTTATTTAACATTTTTATGCTAGCGTTGATGTAGATGTGTAAATATTAAAGGTGCAACTATTTTGATAAATTTCTGTAGAATGTTTTTTACATTAGTTATTTGATTTTATTGTAATATATATTTTATGTGCATTTTTATTCTAATTTTATATTTTTATTTATTTATTATCGTTTTGAGTAATATGAATTGTAATATTTGTATTTCATTATAATGATTTGATAATCAAATTTTATAAAAAAAATGTTGTTCATTTTTGTGTATGAATGTACAAATATTTTGTTGTGCTTTTAAAGATTTGTAATTATTAGTACTTTGTTGAAAATGTTACATTTATTTTTCGATCTTCTAAAAAATCAGGTTTTCAGGTTGGTGGTGTGGGATCCGCAATAGGAAAGCAAAGTTGACCTTATCAATGAAATGCTTTGGCAAGGCTGGGCGATTTGAAATACATTGTAAGGTTGACGGAATAGCCCCCAGTAATTATGTTAGGTGGTGAGTCACATTGCATTTTATAAAGGTCTTACCGGGACAGGGTGAGTTGTGTGCTACTAGTTACCCTGGTAATTTCCATTCTGATGTAAAATTTGAAATGTTTATTTTGTTACTTTTTTTCTTATTTAAAGGCTGAACTTAAGTGTGGTGGAATTGTTTCAAAAGTATGTTGTGCAGTATTGATTTTATGGGATCTGTTTTGTATTGAAGTGAACTGAATTTACTAGTATCTACCGGAGGTCATTTAGCAGTCTTTTTAGTATGACATATCTCTGATCTGTGTCACCGACTGTCTTCTCAATTTCCAAAGGCACCCAGGCACCCAGGCAATAGGACAGGAAGCCAGTTGTCCACACCTTCCATCTTCTGTGCAGTGTGACTGTCCCATTTTGTGAAAGGTGTGTCCCCTAGAGTACAGCCATGTTCCACTTTGTTTCGGGTAAGACAATATTCTGTAGAATTTAGGCACAGATGCTATACCTTACATATTGCAGGTTACAATGCATGTTAGGGGATTACAATGTCTTATTATCACTCCTAAGAGAGAGTTCCAGTATTTTGGCCATGCTAGCTACTGTCCGATTAAATCATAACTCAATATGCTGGATGGAGCATGTTACAGGATATGTTGATTTTAAATGAAGAGGCAGTACCTAAAGGCAAGGGTAGACCTTCAGGGGTAATAACAACTTGGGTAAGCACCTCGCTAACTGGCCAGGTCCAGGAAATAGCAATAACCTCCCCAGATATTCTGGGTGTTTCATTGGTCTTCACATTCCTAATAGCCTACTTCTATAATGTGTATCAAAGGCCAGGAGGGAATAATAGTGATTCTCCTATTATTGAGCTGCTGAATTTCGATATGGCAACTGCCCCTGAGGTTGCATTGAAGTTTGTGGGTGGGGACGTTAACTGCCAGTTTTAGGCCTTGGATGACAGCGCAAAAACACTTACTCAGGAAAAAGATAATGTTTGGTGCATCCCCAAGTTGGCAATTGCACCGATAAAAAATGGTTCCCCCATCATTGCAAATCAATGCCCTTATAATGAAGCAGGGCTTACGAGGAAAGAACAGTAGAACAGAGTCTGACAATAAAGGGAAACAGACATTTAACCGTGTTCCTGGCACTAGCCACATTGATTATATGCTGGTAGATGGAACGGCCTGATCACTTTTGATTGACATGTTGTAATACCCAGCCAAGGTAGCAACCACAATCATCTGGTCCTCGAGGTTGTGTCCCCTGCTTATTACACAAGGGTCAACTCTGGTGAAAAATTTGATCTTAGAAGGCGAGGGTCCAGCAATATGCAAAGTGGTCTACTATGTCCAATTCAAAGGAGTTGATTGGGAAAGTTTACAAACTAGTTACAGGCAGTATTGAGGATCTCCTCGCATTAGATAGGGTTACAGGCCAGGGGGTCTGCTGGGAGAGATATAGTACCATTAATAACACACCAACTGTGGGGTTAAAGGAATGTTTCTATTTGGCCACACAAAGGCACTTTGGGAGGAAGACCACCCCAGTCCTGGTACAATAGAGCCTGGAAGGAAGCCAGGCTTGCACTCATATCTTTGAATAAACAACCTGAGAAGCGAGCAATAAAAGCCCTGAGCGATATCCTCAAGAAGACTATTAATTCTGACAGAAGTGATTGGGAAGTGGGGAAGTGGGAAGGTCTGCTGGATGCAGCCAGGAAAGGTGATCAGCGCATCTTCTGCAACTTGGTCTCAACAGGAAGAAAAGAGTGTGTCCATTCAGTTGAGACCAATGTTTATGCTGCAGAATGGTTGTTATAGGAGGCTGGCCTGGTTTGTAGTGGGTACCTAAGGTACTTACACGTACACTAGGTCCAGTTATTCCTTATTAGTGAAATGTAGGCAGTGTTTAGCAGCTTAGGCTGTCTAGAGGTAACTGTAGCAGAGCAGCCAAGGCTGAACTAGGAGCCATGCAAAGCTCTTGCAATACCTCCATAGTCACACAGTACTTATACACTATAAAAGACAGTACTCACTGTTATCAAAAATAAAGGTACTTTATTTTAGTGACACAAGGCCAAAAATATCTTCGAGGCAATATTGGAGGTAAGTATTATGCACAAGATTTACACAAGAAACCAAAATCAGGTAAGTACACAGTAAGAAAACAGTGAAAAACACAATAGATTGCAAGGGCCTAGGGGCACCACAAACCATATACTAAAGTGTGGAATGTGAATAACGAATTCCCCCTAGGCAAGTGTAGTGTGTAGAGGGGTACTGGGAGTGTAGGAAAACACCAAAGGTAAGTAAAATACCCCACCATAGAGCCCAGGAAAACAGGAATAAAGTACAGCAAGTTTCTTCAGGACACACTACAAGTTGTGATGAGGACTTATTCAAGAAAAAAGCAAGACTGTAAGCATCCAACGATGGATTCCTGGACCTGAAGACCTGTGGAGAGATGAGACCTAGTCCAGAAGTCGATGAAGGGTCCAGGAAGAACTGGAGTCCCTGCCAGCCTGGTAGAAGGAGCAAAAGTGGATTCTCTGGTTGAAAGAGAAGGACAAAAATGCACCAAAGAAGATAGCTGCGGGTTCCTACTTGGTGCAGGAGATGTCCCATGTTGAGTAGTTGGATGCAGGCTGTTTGCGTCACTAGATTCTGCCAACAAGCCTTGGTTCACGCAAGAACGTGTTTTGCGTCAGGAGGGACCTGGGGGTCTCAACTCAGACTGAAGAGACAAAGGGGGCTCTCAGCACTTCAGAGAGCCCTCAGAAGACCAGGCAGCACCCATGGGAGTCCCAGGACACAGGAAAAAATGAGTTGCAAAGTGCGGTTGCTGCAGCACAACACAAAAGGATCCCACGCCTCCGGAAAACAACTCACTGAGCTGAGCATTGCAGTATAGAGTGCTGGGGACCTAGGCTATGCTGTGCATAAAGGACTTTTAGAAGAAGTGCACAGAAGCCGAAGGAGCTGCAGAGGATGTCATGCACAGGGGTACTGTCTGGCATGGGAAGGCAAGCCCTTACCTCCACCAAAGTTGGACAGCTGGACCTTTGGACAGTCAGGATCATTTCAGTCTACCACCTGTGTTCCATGGATCACGCCCTTCGACAGGAGAGGAGTCCCAGTGTATGAGTCGTCGCTGCAGAGAGGTGCCTGCTGAAGCACGGAAGTGACTCCGTCACTCCACGAGAGATTCCTTTGGTTCTTCTGGTGCGGGTTGAAGAGAGGCAGTCCTCAGAGCGTGCACACCTTGGAAACTGTTGCAATTGCTGGCTGGAGCTGAAGTTGCAGGTCACAGTAGCCTTCCTGGACACTTTTTTGCAGTTACAGCGGTTCCTGGAGCAGTCTGCGGTTGATCCGACAGTCAGAAGCTGAAGCAGAGGGTTCAGGGGAGTCCTGGAGGAATCTTGCAAACCGAATCTGAGGAAACACGCAGAGTAGAGACCTTAAATAGCCCTGAGAGGGGGATTGGCTAGCTACCCAGGTATGCACTTATCAGGAGTGGTCTCTGATGTCACCTGCTGGCACCCGGCCACTCAAATACTCCCAGAGGGTCCCCACACCTTGGAATCCAAGATGGCTAAAGCCAGGGACACTCTGGAGGAGCTCTGGGCACCATCCCTGGGGTAGTGATGGACAGGGGAGTGGTCCCTCCCCTTTCCTTTGTCCAGTTTCATGCCAGAGTAGGGACTGGCGGTCCTTGAACCGGTGTAGACTGGATTATGCAAGGAGGGCACTGTTTGTGCCTTTCAAAGCATTTCCAGAGGTTCTGGGAGGCTACCCCTCCCAAGCCTGTTACACTTATTTCCAATGGGAGAGGGTATAACACCCCTGTCCTAAAGGAAATACATTGTTCTGCCTTCCTGGGATTGAGCTGCTCAATCTCCAGGAGGGTATAAACCTGTCTGTGAGGTGGCAGCAGCTGTGTCTGCAGTGGAAACCTCACAAGCCTGGTGTGGCAGTCCTGGGGGTCCACTGTGGAGCCCCCAGAGTGCATGGGATTGTGCAACTAATACTGGAATCAATACTGAGGTACAATTCCCAGTTATTAGGCACCTTATTTGGCCATATTCAGAGTTACCATTGTGAAGCTGTGCATACGAATTGACCTATGGACAGTGCACACTTAAAATGGTGTCCCCGCACTTACTATGTCTGTGAAAACGGGCCTAGATGACGTGGGGGTACCTCTGCTAGTGCAGGGGTGCCCTCGCATACAGATACTTTGGACCTAGCCTTCAGGGTTGGAAGACCTGATATTTAGGTGACTTATATGTGACCTGGTGCAGAGAAAATGGCTGTGAAATAGTGAATGTACTATTTCTTACAGGCTGCAATGGCAGTCCTGTGGAAGCCTTTGTATGGACTACTGATGGGTGGCAAAAGAAATGCTGCATCCCATAAGAATCTCCTAGAACCTCAATGCCCTGGGTACCAATATACCAAATGCTAGGGATTTATAAGGGGGGGTTCAGTATGCCAATTTGGAGTGAAATACAGAGTCACTAGTATGTAGTGACAAATTTAGAAACAGAGAGAGCATGATCACTGGAGTTCTGATTAACAGGACTCCAGTGACAATTTAGAAAACAGTGAAACACACTGACAAGCAGGCCATAAACCATGAGCACAGACAAAAACACACTGAAATCAGGCAGAAATTGGGGGTAACATGCCAAGAAGAGGGTACTTTCAAACAAATGCTATGAAAGGTGCTGGCAGACATGGCTAATCCCAATGATCTCTTAGCCGTTATAATTAGGCTTCAAAGCCACATCTTTCCCCAAGTGCCCTGTGCACAAATGTATGATATGACAGATCCCTTTCCTGTGAATAGAGGGTTAAGGCAGGGCTGTGCCCTTGCCCCAACCCACTTTTCTCTTTACGTTAATGACCTGCTTTCTTTTTTAAATCTCAGTGATGGAGATGTCCCATGGCAAGCTAATATTAAAACCCCTATGTTAATGTTTGCAGACAACACTCTTTTAACATTGAAATGCAGCTTCAGAAAATCCTGTCAATTTGAGAACTTTTATAGCCAGAGGGGCCTAGAAATAAACATAGATAAAACCAAATATATGCACCTAAATCCTTGCCACTCCACACGATGGAACCTCAAGCTTATAGGGGTCCCCTTGTATTGTGCTCACACGTTTGAATCTTATAGAACAGCTAGACTGGTGTTACTGTATTGAAAAGTGCAGGCTTAAGCTAATTTAGGGCCAGATGTATGCAGCATTTTTCAATTCGCAAAGGGGCCGAACTGGCCCGTTTGTGACTTGAAAAATGCTTTTTGGGATGTACAAAGCCCAAACTGCGATTCGGTATTAGGAAGGGGCGTGTCAAGGGCGTCCTTTCCTAATACCGAATCCAAATGGCATGTATGGTTATTTTGTGACCGTGACTGCAGTTTCAAACTTGGATACCTTTCCCTTTGTGAATGGCAGCAAAAATATTTTTTCAGCACAGGCAGTAGTCCCACGGACCACTGCCTGCACTGAAAAAATGAAAAGAAAACTTTTCATTTTTGTTTTTGAAACGAATCTTGTTTTCCTTTATGGAAAACGGGCTGAATTTTTTAAAAAACTGCTTTATTTAAAAGTAGTCACAGACATGGTGGTCTGCTGTCTCCAGCAGGCCACCATTTCTGTCAGGGCGGCCATTCCCTATGGGGTCACAAATTGCGAACTACCTCATGAATATTCATGAGGAAGGTCATTTGTGACCCCATTGGGAATCGCAAACAGTGTAAAGTACACTGTTGTACATCCGGTTTTGAGACTCGCAGTTTGCGAGTTGCAAAACCGGATCTTTGTACATGTGGCCCTTAATTCTTTGGGGCACTGACCTGAGCACAGCAAAGATCCCACTTCCGTCCAATTACAAAAGTGACTCAAATTTATGAACAGCAAGCCTTAAGAGAAGCCCTTTACGAAGCAGAGCTCTGACGTCACAAGGACATTACCAAATTGCTTGTTATTGAGAACTGTTTCCTACGCCAATTTTTGGGGCACTCAAAAAGTACACTACTGCTTCCCCTCAGTCTTGACATGGGTCTTAAGCCAATCACAGAGTGGGTGGGGATCAGGTCAATCCTTTATTAAAGACGCATTTAGGCCACACTTGAGGTTCATTTTTATTATGAGAGGCTTAGAGAAGTGTTAGATATCAGTGGCTTAGGAACCCTATCCTGGATCAAGGACATAAAAGACACTCTGGAAAAGACGGGTTGCAGTAATCTGTGGTCAGACCTACAAGCGGCTTCTGCAATTGACAAATCAACCCTAACGGGGAAGTACTGACAGTATAAAACGAGCTAAATGCAGGCACAACCACCTTTGGTACTTTGACTGACACTTTCCTCTGGACTAAGACAACTACAAATTAGAATATTTTCTTAATGAGACTGAGCCTCCTCTAGTGAGGAAGTTGTGCTTACAGCTTACGTATACCACACTACAGCATACCCCCTTTATTTCTAAATAAATTAGCAGATCTGATCAAGACAGGTGTGCCTTTCCCTCTTGTGGGGCTGACAAGGAAACAGATAGGCATGTTTTGTTCTTTTGTCCAGCTTACCTGAAAAGCAAAAAAAAGGTGGTTAAATCCTGCCTGCTGGATTATAGGCATTAGGGAATATTTAACAGCACTTCATATTCTAAAAGTTAATGTCAGACAATGTTTAGTTTTTGCTGTCTCCTGCTACTTGTTATTTATGTGGAGGGCTAGTCAAAGAGTGTGTCTGTAATCATTTGCTTCAGGCATTTTAATGCACAAGATTCTAGGTGCTATGCACCCTTGAAACAGTAGCTTCTTTCTGGATGGAGGAGGCATATATTTTATTATGTGTTGGAATTTATTTTTAACTGCTGTGTATTGATTTTAACATTTTAATGAAATTGTACTTCACCTTTGGTTTTCTGGCATGCTGCCAAAATAAATTATTGATTGATAAAAAACTAACCAGTATAAAAAAAAACATCTGAACCAAACAGTGATATTAACAACCAAACAAGGTACACCGAAGACGACATATATGGTCCACGCTCCATGCATTGCTATTATGGTTGGGCAGTGCATTTCTCAATGAGCCACAGTCCACACTAAAAGGCAAAGGTGGCACATTGGATATTGTTAAATGGTATAAAAAAACAAAGAGAACTAAGGGGGTTATTTAGAACCTGGTGAGCTGTACTCGGTTCTCCTAGGGCCCTGGAGGGATGTACTTCTCTGTCCTGGTGATCATAAAACACATCATATTCAGAGATCTCCACCTGCCTAGAGTAGATCACTTTGCCTTCAGAGAAGCTGTCACCACACGGCACCTGTGAAGGCACTGAGAGATTGCCAAGTGACCACCATGTTCCATTTTGGTGCTCTCTTTTTGGTCTTCCTTAAATAGGGGGTATGGTCTGAGATACTTATACCTATGACCAAATGTCCTTCTGGCCCTCAGTGTAAGGGTTCCAATGGAGATGGTAGGGGCACAGCTGGGGAAACATGATGATCTGTTCAATTAAAAATTTAGTGGGTGGACCAATGGTTGTGAAGACCGGGTACTTCACCATGTTTGCAGCAAAGTACCCTGTCTGCCAAACTCTAAATGAGGACCTTAGTCTCAGTAGTAAAAGAAAGAAAGAAAAATATTAAATAGGAGAAAAAAGACAAGCAAGGAAAACTAAAGGGTAAAAAAGAGATAACAAGAGGGACATTACAGTTACCTCCTTGAGACTGCTGGTGCCCCTTAAGTGTTGGTATCTTAGGTTCAGCAGTTCTCCTGAAGCAGCAGAACAGTGCATGGCAAACATTCCAGTACTTCAAACAAAAGCTGATTTTCTGAAATTAAATCTTAGCCATGCAAGTGAACAATTGTTTTACATAGCACTTAATACCATGATGGTGAGTGACTAATTTGCCCATGGTTACACTGTGTGACTGAACGGAGAAAATGACACAACTTGGTTGTTCACATTCCCAGCCACTAGACAACATCATCACACAAGAAGACCTCATCAACTCACCATCATACTCACTAAATTAAACTATCTGCACTGTGGCTCTGTAGCAATTGTACACCTTGGTGCACTAGTGACTTTTTTAGACTTGATGGTAGATTTATCAAGGTATTGTGTTGTCCTTGAGTCACGCATGGTGTTGCAAGTGCAACACAATACCTACGTTAGATTTACAATCAATGCAAGTGTGTTGATTGTAAATCTGGAGTAACGTAAGGCATCACAAGTAGCTGCCATGCATTACTTTGCCATGAGAAAGCGTTCTATGGGTGGAGCATATATATTCACTTAAAAAAACAAAGGTTATAGAGACGTTATAGTTAGGTTCATATTTTCTCACACAAAATCATAGAAATTCAGCAGTTATAGTTATGGTTAGCTCACGCAACTATAACTCACGCCCCTGCCTTTCACATTTTTCTCCTTAATAATTTTACTGCAAATGGTATACAGATATTATGAATGAAGTTAACAAAAATATATTGAATTATGAAATATGTGGGGTAGTGCATGGCAAGGGCGTAAGTTATAATTACCTGAGGGCACGAATTATAGTTACTTGAGCTAGCCATAACAACAAGTGCTGAATTTCTATGTTTTTTGTGAGTAAAATGTGAACCTAACTATAACGTCCTTGTAACCTTTTGTATTTAAATGAATTTCTATGTTTTTTATAATTCTATTTCTAAATTATAACCTACCTGTAACCTTTGTTTTTTTCAGTGAATTTATGTGGCTTTTATTTAACGTTGAGTAATTTTATTTACTTTACATTAATCAAACCACCGTCAAGCATGGCCTGCGGCCTACCTCCTGTATGCACCCGAACGTGCGCCATGCATGGTCTTTAGGTGTGCGCAGCAGGGGTTGGCAGTATGGCCCTGTGGCCAAATCACCATTAATCAGCAAACCCTGCACCACACACACCTTTCTCAAAGAAAAAAAATGGGGCGGGGTAGGAATGCCCCAACCCGCTAGCCTTGGTACTGGGGTCCCCTTAGGACCCTACTAGGGCAAAAAAAGCATTTAAAAAATAATTGCCACAAAAACACAATGGATTTGCTAATCCATGGCAAAAGTTTAAAAAATGTAAAAAAATCAAGCACGGACTCTCGCTCTTGTTTTCACTTTAACCCTCAAGTGGACCAGATCCCGGGGGCATTAGGGATTATTAAAGTAAAAGGAGGGGGCACTGTGTCCCCTTCCTAGGGCTGTTTTTAGCCCCTGGGACCACCACCTTCCCGGAGCTTTCATAAAATATGGGAGGGTAGCCCTGCAGACCCCCCTCCATTTGGCTCATTGAGTACAGGAGACCACCATCTCCCTGGGGCTTTTTTTAAAAGCAAAGGAGAGGGCTGTTCACCCTTCCACCCGGGGGCTATAACAAGGCCTGGGAACCACCACTTCCCCAGGGTTAAATTTTAAAAATCTGGAGGGGGGGTGCATGGACCTCCCAGGGCCCACCACTTTTATGGGTAAAATTTTTAAAAAACAGCACATCCGCCCTCCCAGGCCATATATGGCCCCGAGGACCACCACCACTTCAGGTGCCTGGCCACATCCACCTAGGTGCCCTGGCCCCACCTAAGATACTCAGGGCCATATTTATACTTTTCGACGCACAACTGCGCCAACGCAGTTGTGCGTCAAAAAATTTAACGCCGGCTAACGCCATTCTGAAGCGCCATGCGGGCGCTGTATTTATTCAATGACGTTAGCCGGCGTTAGCCGGCGGAGCTGCCTGGTGTGCGTCAAAAAAATGACTTACACCAGGCAGCGCCGGCGTAGGGGAATATGGAGCTTGGGCGTCAAAAAATGGGGCAACTCAGGCTGAGGCAAAATTTTCGCCTCAACCCGAATTGCGCAGTTTTTTTTTACTCCCAACCCCCATTGAAATGACTCCTGTCTTAGCAAAGACAGGAGTCATGCCCCCTTGCCCAATGGCCATGCCCAGGGGACTTATGTCCCCTGGGCATGGTCATTGGGCATAGTGGCATGTAGGGGGCACAAATCAGGCCCCCCTATGCCACAAAAAATATTTTAAAAAATTACTTACCTGAACTTACCTTAAGTTCCCTGGGATGGGTCCCTCCATCCTTGGGCGTCCTCCTGGGGTGGGCAAGGGTGGCAGGGGGTGTCCCTGGGGGCATGGGAGGGCAACTCTGGGCTCCTTCCGAGCCCACAGGTCCCTTAACGCCTGCCCTGAGCAGGCGTTAAAAAATGACGCTAACAAGGATAGACGTAATTCTTTTTTGACCCGCCCACTCCCGGGCGTCATTTTTGCCCGGGAGTATAAATACGACGCACATGCCTCGGAGTCATTTTTTAGTAGGGAACGCCTCCCTTGCATATCATTAACGCAAGGAAGGTGTCCACGCTAAAAAATGACGCAAACTCCAAGATCTTTGGCGCTCGACGCGTCTAACGCCAAAGTATAAATATGGAGTCAGTTTTGCGTCGGATTTGCGTAAAAAAAATGACGCAAATCTGGCGCAAACAGAGTAAATATATGCATCTCAGTACATAGCCCCAGCGGTCCAAGCCTGCTCCCTTCCTCCTGTGGGAGCTGGCATTGCTCCCATACGCAGGTAGGTGCTAAATATGCAGCTCCCTGCAGGCAGGAGTAATCTTTTTTCTGCTTCCCTGCTTGCATAGCAGCGGGCAGGGAAACGGATAAAACTCTGCTTCTAGCAAGCAGGAGCAGTTTTCATATTCCCATTTGCTGTGTACTGAGTTAGTGTTTGCTCTTGCTTGATGGAAGCAGTCACAGTTCTCACCAAGCAAAAGTAAACAGCTATCCCCTGAGGGTGGGCACCTCTGAAGATAGCAGGAGCCTGTTCCATGGGGTGGCAGTTTCCAGGGCCACTAATGACTCCAGGAGAGGGGTCGTGCAACCTCCCTCTTTTAATTTGCATAGGCTTGTCCCAGGTAGCTGGTGGTCCCTGTGTCCTTACTGCAACCCCTATGCCTGTGTAATTTGTTAATCTGGCTCAGGGAGACGTGGTCCCCGGGGCGTAGGGGGTCTGTGCTGCCCCAAGCGCATATTTAGATTTAGCACCGGGGAGTTGGTTGCCCCTGGGGCATTATACAGACAGAGGAGGGAGGTCCATGCGGATCCCACCATATTAGTATTCAAGCCCTGGAGAAGTGGTGGTCCCTGGGGCTCATCAGAGCCCAATGAATAGTGGTCCACATGTCCCCTCTCTGATTATGTATCATTAGACCAAGGAGGGTGATGGTCCCCGCGGCTCAAATGAGCCTTAGGAAGGGGGCCCTGTGAGCCCCCATCCTTTTTTTTGTGGCCAATGCTCCTGGGACCCAGCCCACGCAGGAGCTATATTGCAAATAAGTGTTTATGTTTTTCTAAAAATCTTTGCAGAATTCACATATCCTCTGCGAATTTTGGTGAAATTAAAAAAAAATTTTTTTTGCCTGTGCAAGGACCCAAGGGGACCACAGTTCCAATGCTAGAAGGTCAAGGTATTCCCACCCTGCCCCCTTTTCTTTTTTTTCCTTTTCTTTTTTTGGGACTCTGCTGACGCTGAATCCCAAAATGGCTGCCAACACTTCCTGGCTGAAGTGTTGGCAGTCAACCAGATATCAGCACAGGGACTATTGGATCCTCAGAGGATCTGCATTCCTCCATATAAATTTATTTTTCCTTTAATATTTCAAAAACTGCTGAACAGATTTACACCAAATCACAAAAAGCATGATCTGTGCATTAAGATTAAGCGTTCTTTCTTTTTTTCCATTTTTTTATTCTGTTCAGGCACCAGAGAGAGTCCTTTATTAGTTCTTTTTTGGTCAGGCTACCCCGGAAGAGCATCCTGAGCAGTCTGAAGTATTTGTCTTTATTTACTAAAATGACGATCGCATGCAGGGTCTGCTGACGTCATTGTAGTATATTTGCTCCATAAATATATTTAAATATGCATGTAATTATGTAAAGCAAGAAGGAACAGTGCTAACAGAGGGACAGTACCTTGATGGTAATGTCAGTAAATCCTCCTTCAGCCAACTGGTAAAATGATTCCTGTGTTGACGCAGATATGCTAATTTGAAATTATTAATGAATATTTATGTGTCTTGTTTAACGAAAAGCTCGAAGAGAAATTAATAGTAGAGAAAATAATGTGCATGGATGAAAATGTGTCCACGGGGTGTGGCAGCCACTTATACGAAAGTTGTATTAATATAACTAAAAATGTTTGAAATAATGAAAATATGCAAGAATAATGTAGTAATATGTCATATTGAGATGTATAACCTATGTTTTGCATTAATTTGTAGAATTAACTTAGCTGAAGTTATGGCCTAGTCTTTTCCAGGCCTCACACAAGAAGCTGAATTTCTAGCGCACTGCAGAGAAGCCAGTGCACAACCTGACCCTGAACCACCCCATGTTAAGGTTGCTTACCTAGAATTTTCTGCAATGTACCGACAGACAGGAGATGATGAAGTCAAATTGATACAACTATGTGTAGAGTAGGCTGAATGTACTTTCCCAGGACTAGAACAATGGAAGAACTGACTGAAGAGAAACATGCAACATTTTCGATACCTGAAGAGCCGGATGATGAAGACATCGTAAAGTGGACCAATCCGTAAACTGCGAAAGAAGAAATATTAGAACTCATGGATTTGAAAGATTAATATTATAGGTTAGGGTCACATCTGCTGATTGACTGACCAATCAGGAATCAGGGGGATGGACTGAAAAACGAATAAAAAAGTCATGACAAGGGGCTAAAACGGGAGATGCGAGAGATGCGAGGGGTGAATGCTGATGACGTCAGGAGACGCGGTCTGAGATTCTATCATTGGGCTCATGCTTTTGAGAGCCTGATGCATTACTGATCTATTGATGACCTGAAGACGAAGATTGACTTTGTTGCTGATCCATTCCGTGGATAGGTAGCTATGGAAATGTGACTGACTAACTTTGTGCCTTTTCTCCTAGGTGCCAACTGAGCTATTTTATAGTTTTTCTCTTAGCTAGATGTTTTTTCCAAATTCACGTTTTCTAAATTGTTTTGCATGAAGTCCCACATACTAATGCCAATCTGGGTTAGTTAAGGGTCTTTCGGGTAACTTGACATTGACAAAATGATTGACGGAATGATTTGCTGAACTCTGCTATTAATGCTGCTGTATTAATCTTTATTGGCTAATGTTGAAGTATTCAAGCATATGTTTTCTCAAGTTTTGATTAGATTGTGTTATTGGTGGTTGCTAATAAACAAATTCTGAGCTGACTAAATACAATTTGAGTTAATCAAATGCATTAGAATTGTAATTTATAGGGAAATAAAATGTGATAAACGCTTCATTGAGTTGTGGTTATTCATGAAATGAGGATTATAATTGTTTTGGTGACAAATGATTCTCTTAGTTGATTACATTGATTATTGATGCCATTGGTCACTACGTGATTAGGATACTCCATGCGATCCAAAAGGTTAATCGGCCTATACGCGTCCCCTTGTAAGTTTACTTATTAAGGACCAGGCGCCCTGGCACCTGCAGGTCAATCTATGTCCTGGTTGGCTAAAGTATGTGCTGGTGCCCACTCCTATTCCCCATCACACACATTACCCACTGAGATCACCTCATTCAGAGGTGGAAAAACTGCAGGGTTTCAGTGTCAGACTCTCAGCTGGTTCGATCAGCAAAACCGTCTGATGGACCTTATGCCACAGAGCCACAAGGTCACTGAAACACCTTTCTTAAGTAGTATTTAGCAGTTATACTTTAACAGGCAACATTATTTAAGGTACAATTTCTTTAGTAGAGATAGAGAGGTAGACAGGAGGTTGCAAACAGGTTGTTTAGTAGTAATTAAACTTATGTACTACAATATAATACATATTTTTGAAATATATTTGCATATTCTGAAAGTGCCTTTGAAGATCAACTTGGTAATTGTGTACTCTAAATTTTGTAAATTAATTTCTAGGACTAAATGTGCTGAGAAAGAAAAGAAGATAAGAGCCACAGTCAAGCAAGTTCTTAAGTGTGACGTCACAAAGAACAATCCACTGAATCCAATCGTCTTGCCACCAGCTGACTGTCTGGTCACTTCATTGTGCTTAGAATCTGCTTCCAATGATTTGAAGAGCTACACAGAGGCCCTTAGAAATATCACAACACTCTTAAAAACAGGGGGGCATCTAGTAATGATTGCAGTCACTGGGAGTACCAGTTATAAAGTTGGTCAAAAACTATTTCCTGATTTGAACCTTAATGAAGAGTTTATCAAGAGCACAATTAAAGGTAATGGGTATGTTATCAAGGAGATGAAGATATGTCCCATTGCCCGTAACGCGAATCCTGATTGTGCTAATGGTGATCACGTTGTAAACTATGTTTTCTTGCTTGCGCAAAAAATCTATAATTAAACCAGTTGAATAAAATAAAACATTTTAAAAGGTTTAAGCAAGTGTTTCAATTTGGGCACATGAGAGCCTGAGTGTATCATTTCAAATTCTAAATAATAAGAAATAAGAACATCTCTTCTATTGTCATGATCCAATTAATGTAACACTCTTTGTCATAATATATTGAAATGAATATCTGTAACCTTATTGCCTAAAATGTTTTAATATGGCATAACATCTTTAGCTTTTCTATTGAGTTGTCTTATTATGTCTGGCTTTAGTCTATTTGTCAAATTAGGCCAACCAATTAAATGAAAACCATATGTGAATCCCGGAATTAGTCAGTTTACGCCTGATAGCTGTGGTGGTGGTCACAGTACCTCTGCTACACCTGCCACTGAGTCTTTCCCTTCTAATAGTTTCTCACCCAACACATAGCATTTTTACTATGAAGTGGCTCCTGCTTGGCAGGAGCGATTTTGCGGGAAAAAAGTGACCATAGATTTGCCTTTCCATTTCAACAGACAATCTGGCATTCAGAATGTTTCCAAAGCTAGACCTCCAAATCAGCAGAAAATATGTATATTATCCCCCAATATGCATTGTTTGTCTCGCTACATGTTGTTAAGGTTTGTGGTGGACATTTGTGGACCTTTCCTGTCTGGGATTGCCATAGTTTACATGGAAAACTGCTGCAGGAGATACCCAGCAATGAATGATGTCAGAAGGGATGCCCTGGATAAGACTTCTTTTTATGCCATTTTTAAGAGAAATAGCTCTTTTCATGAGGATAAAATGTCCAGCAATAAAATATTCACAAGTATAAAAGTCTAAAGCCTCACTATTTGCCTTTCAAGTCCTTGTGCAATTTGAATTATGTATTTGTTCTTAAGAATGGCAGGTGTAAATAGTTATGATGGTTAAGTAATTTTCAAGGCCCCCATCTCAAGAGAAGAAAGGCGGAAGGAACAGTGTAAGTAAAGTCACTCATACCTCATATGTAAACACCTCTCAGTGGAGACCATTAACATATCACAACTGACTTCTTTTGGGTGGTACTACAAATGTAAAAAAACACAAAGCTATAGAAAACATTGAAGTGTTTTTACTTAATGTGAATGAACTATTTTAAACAGTCTTTTCGATCATGTATCACTATTACCAAAATGATGTATGAGAAATCTTCCTGTGTGACAAAAGACACTTTTTCATGATTTGCTGGTCATGGTTAAGGCTTGTCTCAACTTTATGAAGAGCCCAAATTCTTGACCAGACTAAGGGCCTGATTTAGAGTCTTGGGGTATGGGTACTCCCACTGTGATTCAACCACCTTCCCAATTTAGAGTAGGTGGTCGAATGACCAGTGATCTGTAACTGCTAGTAACAACCTGGTGGTAAAGACACTGAAAATGTTTACAAAAAACAGCACTATCAGAGAAAATTCCCATGGTGGTCATTAGTTTTAAATTTTTCTAAAAAACTCATGCTTTGGAAGTTTGTTTTTGAAAAACCAAAGAGCTGTTAAAAGGTTTGACAAACATTCATTAGTTTGGCACTATCGTGTGTAAACCTTTCAACAGATTGACAGAAACCACTGTGAGGGGGGCTTCTGCCAGTGATTACAGATTTATATAAGGTTGATGGACATCTCTAAATGATGAGGATGAGTACTCCGTCAAGGCAACGTTGTATTTACCTTTGTCGCCCTGACAAACCATACTCTAAATTAGGCCCTAACTTATTAGGGTCGATGGGGGCACTTGCGTACCTGTCCAGTTGTTAACTACTCTTCCTCTATAGTGATTATGTGGCAAAGGACAGGTACAACTCTGAATATCAGAGTGCTTTAAAGTAAAGTAAAATGTAGATTAGACAAAGGCACTCCCAACTCTAATTATTGATTTCTAATTTCATAAATTTAATAAGCATACCATCCCAGCGAAAGTACACAGATGCTCCATTCAGTTCACTACTTTACCAGCCAATGCTGTCATAATAAACCTAATTCCAGAGGGCATTTGAAGGCGAAATTAAGCACTTCATATTTTTCTTACAGGAGCGTTCATCGTACTCTTAAATGTTTTTAAATATTAAGATTTGGAAAATCTGAATCACTGTTCAGATGGAGGAAAATGAAAAGAGAGCAAAGTGGGCAGGATATTACCGTATTTGAGATTTTACTTTTAGACTCTAAGCCTTATACCATAAAACTGCAAGTACATCGGTGGATTATGTAATCCATTTCCTTAACGTACATGACACGTACCATAGCGTGTTTGACACCAGTATAATTCTCTTAGCAATGAGGAGCCACTAATTAGTTGAGAATCTCAAGAAAGCAAAAATACAATTCCTGAATATAGTAAAGATTTGTCCACATGTCCCCTTTCATCAGCTACATGAAAATTAATGAATCAACTCTTATGTTATTTAAAATTATTCTGAAATACAAAGATAAGCATGCTAAATCTGTTTTGCGCAAAATGTTAAATTTAAACTAGTTTGGGAAATGTTCGCATGTTGCATTGTAGTCTGTTTCTGTTTTATTCACGTTCTAGAGGATCTTTTATAAACAATAAAATGCTTCCTTTGTGCTGCATCCTTACTTCCAATGGATATTTTGATATTTGCATAAGCAGGCAACGCAGAAGTGGCAATTAGTGAAATTCCATGGCGGGGTGTCAAGAGGGAGCAGAGGTATTGGATGTAGCCCATATATAAAACAAGCATTTGCAAAGCAACGGGCCTTACATTTGCTTGAGTTAGAGCTATTATCATTGTAAATTCATAACTGGACTTTTTGCCTCATAAATTGGTCAACCCTGCCTCACAATTTGGTCTTTTCCTGGCACATAACACCAGTGGCCCTGCACATAACTAACACACTTCCACTTACCTTGTTCCTTTCTCTACAGCCAAAAATGAAAATGTTGCCATTTAGCATCCTAATACAAATCTGCCATGCTAATTCTAATAGAATGCTACTTTTACCACCCCACCATCAGAGTTGCTGGCTGGCTAACACGATTTCCCCAAAAAAGACAGAAGACAGCCACGGAGGAGTAACAAAAGATATAAACTAGAAGGTTACCCAAGCACATCAAGAGTGTTCAAACAGTCATGGTGTAATAAGTATGTTTTGGGGCTGCTGTGTAGAACATTTCTCCCATCTGTAGAATGTTAGGCTGCTCTAAGATCTTGTGCCTTTTCTGGCACTTGACTGGAGACTGCTGACTTGCAATTTTGCTGTGAGTCCTAATATTTAGAGCTAAATCATAATGGGATAGTGACTGGTGAGTTCAGAATAGGCTTATGTGCTGTTTATTGTTGGAGTGTGTCTTTTAAAATTAATAATAACACAAAGGGCTTGCAATATATTGTGTAATGAAGCTGCATAGAAAATGTGTTAACATAGAAAATAATGCGTGCGTTTGAAATGTGCCCACGGGGAGTGGCCCCCAATGCATAATAAGAATTATGAAACTTATTAATGATTAATAAATTAGTGTACTAATGTTATGAATCTGTATTACCATATTATAATTAGATTCATATATTAAGGGTTTGTTAACTAAATTACTAGGCAGTAGTTAGCGAGGGTCTGGGCCTAGGTGCCTGGTCTCATAATAAACTGTGTTTTTCCTAACATGCAATGTGCTGTCTTCCTGAAGGACATAAAACTGTACTTTTCCAGGAGCTAGAGATGTGTGTGTGACCATAGTAAATTCTTTCTCATGGGACCTGACTTGCTCAAGGAGACAATCTTGCTGAATGCAACAGTGTAATTCGTAACAGGTGCAAGGCTGCCTGGAGTCGGAGAAAACAATGGGACTACTGACTAGAGTGTAAAGTGTAACTTTTCCTGCCTGACATTCCACCTGATGAAGACGTCAATAAAATGGGCCAATCAATGTCAGGGGAACTGTGTTCTGTGGAAAATTCTAGTGAAGTGTGTGAAGAATTATTGGACAGATATAATGATGCACCAAATATTATCCAATGGGGAATTAACGGCTAGTTCGACAGTTTTGACATAACCGCATGACCCGAGGAGAAATGGCACATTATTGGCCATTATTCTGCCATTCTGCCTTAAGCCATACTTTGCCATTGCCCTTTTGAGCCTTTGCTGTTTATTCTTCCTGATACGTTAAACCATCCTCTATCTATGTCCTTACTGATGATTACTTCTCCTCCATATGAGGGAAGAGCCTTATTCTTTAACTATGCCATACTGAGACTTTGCCCTGTCCTATCTTTGCTGATGGTGAATCGACTGATGTCCTGAGGACGAAGACTGACGCTGTTTGCTGATTCATTTGGAGGGGTAACTATCTGATGAAAATTGTAATTGTCTGTTTGCCTTTTCTTTCTGGGTACCAACTGCTCTTTTGATAGAGGCCATAGTTAGATGTTTTCTAAATTTGTGTTTGCTAAATTGTTTTGCATGAAGTCCAACATGCTGATACTAATTTGAGGTTAGTTAAGGTGTTCACAAATACCGGATGCAAATAGACAAATGACTGAGTTCTTGCTTTGTTGAACCTTGCACTCTGAGACTCTGCTAAACTGCTTCTTATTAATGATGTGTTAATGCTTAGTGAAGATTCTCTATGCGTTGATTAACTGTGTTCAAATTATGTATCTGAAGGGTTACTAATGAGATTGATTGCCAATGAGATTAACGGAGATGACTATTAGATTGTAATCAATAGGGAATAAATATCCTAACACTTAACTAGATTTGTGTGGTTATTCATGGCCGAAAGGTCATGGTGTTTATCATTTATTGATTCTTATTAAATGTTATTGATTAACGTGTTGATTTGTTATAAGAATATTAATTAGGTTATTGATGTATTGATTTTGTGGTGCCAGAAAAATACCTCGTACTGGGAAGTCTCTGAACGTGGTCAAAAGGTTTATCGGCCTAGGTGTGTCTCCTTGTAAGTTTACTTATCAAGGTTCTGACGCGCTATCAGTTTCTGGTAGCAGAGGTAATGGTTTGGCCCTCTGGGGCCCCAGGACGAGGGACTACAGTTTGATAAGATTGTTGACTCGAACGGTCTGAAGGTCTGGTAGAAATTGATGAGCGAAGTTTAGAAGTAAGCAAGGTGTATCGGAAAATTGGGTTTGGGGCAAAAAAGTTATTTTTCAATGATGCTAATTGAAGAAATAATGTGCCCCTAAGTCCCAAATGACTTTCCCGGAATCTCGGAGCTTGCTGAAGGGAGTTTGAGTATGTTCTCGGCGTTCTAGTGATAGTGTGAATGGAGTAGGGTTTGCGCTTGCACAGCTTATGCATACCGCAGGTGAAGTGTGAAGTCTGTGAGGATTTTAGGCCAAATGATGATGTTTTAGTAGGAGTGTGTGTACTCTGCAGTATGAGAGTAGGGAAGTCGACGAACTTCGTGTAAGTGTGGCGCTTTGTGCTCAAAATTGTCCATGTGGTTGTTGGTGATGAACGGACCCTGCATGGTCTAAGACTCCGGAGTATATTGATAAGTGTATGAGACACTTGGTTTATGTTGTAATTTGCGCGGTTTAATAGGTTGATGGTGAAATCGACGAGTTGAGTTTGAGTCAAAATGAGTGAATGAAAACTTTGATGGAGATTTGGTGAGTTCTAAAGTGCACTAGAACAACCCATTGACAAGTCGAGAGTAAAATTTGCGGGTCAAATTTTGCTTGCGAGTGCGGGATCTGAGAAGGAGAGAGTAGCGGCCGAGGCTAAGCAAAATCTCTGTAAAGTTCTGAAGCTATTGTGTTATCCTTTCTTGTAGTAAACCGGCAAATTTGAGGTTTTGTTGGTGCTCGCAATATATTGCATTAGTTTTGTGTGAATCAAAAGTGAAGAAGACAAGCCGCAAGACTTTGTCAGCCGCAGTGTGTGTGAGTGTGACGTCATTGGAGCCGCCTTGGGATAGGTCGGTTAGTGAGAAGGGTCGTGCACAGATTGGCAGCCGTCCGTGAGAGGCGATTGGTTTAGAAGGTAGGCGAAGAGAGTTCTGGGAATTGAAGTCACTTCCTGATTTGATAGTGAACAAAATAAAAGACGCAAAAATGAACTTTTTCAAGGCTTTAAAGAGCGCTTTGAGGGGAGATGTATATATTACTGCAAGTGGAGGGGAAGTTACACCGCCAGAAGATACACAGGCTTATGCCGTAATGGAGGAAAAAGGTGTTGTGCCATGTCTTTGGCTAAAACAATGGTGCAAAGCGACAGAGAAAGAAGGGTGTTTGGCATTTCCGGAACACGGAATGTTCAACATAAGGGTTTTGGAAAATTTGCAGAGGGTGCTAAATGAGCTAAAACCACCTCTGAGGCCAGCACAATTTGAGGCATTAGCAATTTGGGAACTGATGGCAATACTACAACAGCAACAGAAATTTGAGAGGAGAATGAGGAAAGCAGAAAAGACACTAGCGGAGGCTAGGTGGGATAGTGCACAGAGAGTTTGGAGGAGACAAACAATAGATGGAATTAGGATGTTTCCAGCAATAGCTCAAGAAGGTGAAGACAAAGGAGGGAAAGCTACTTGTAAGACCGACAAAAGTTATTCTAAAGACAAAGAGGCTAAGAAGCCCTGGTCAGAGATGGATGACTCAGACGATGATGAGTTCCTTAATCAGTTACTGAACGACCGATCACCGCCATATGCGATGGATGACAATAGACCGAGTACTAGTACATGTCCTGTAAGTTCAACTCAAAACAAGGGGACAATGAATACGGTACAGGTTAGTCCTGTCTCCACACCAGTTCCGGTACAGGGTAGTATTAGTGGGCCCACTGCTCCAGAGAAGCAACCTCAGATGCAGCCACCGCAGGTTCAGAGACTTTACCCTGATGTCCCAAACTTAGAGACTATAACAAATTTGATGGTGCCCTCAGAGACGCCATATACGAGACCAAAGCTGATTCATACTGATCCAACTCCACCTTTACTGCCCCAGGTGCAGCAACAAATGATTCAGAATTATACTTCGGTCACAGGACCGCAGTCAGCCATGGCACCAATAATAAACCAGAATATAGGAGTAAATGCTCCACAGGTTTTGGGAAATAGGCAGACGCCACCCGCCATATCCTTGCCCATTACAGTTGGTCCTCCAGTACCATTGTATGCGCAGGCGAAACCTAGTGTATGCAATCCAGGGAAAATGACCCAAGAGATGACAAGAGGAGGGTTCGTAGGGAGCTCTCAAGGGATGACTTCAGTGGAACCGACATTTGAAAGATCTAGGTTCCTGTTAGACTTTAGCCCAATTGGGGCTCCCCCGGATGCTATGAGACAATCAGGTGTGGGACTGCTGACACCGCAGATCTCAAGTGCAAATATGCCGCAGACACCCATAGCGCAGGCTAGGAATATCTCATTACAAGGTTTGACAGCCCAACAGCTGAATGACTGGTTAGATAAGTAGAATTTACCACAGTCTACTCCCGCAGCAGCAGGGAGGTCGGGAGGAGAAGAGTACCTGATTTTCATGAGGTTGGGAATGGAGGCAAATTAACTTGTTGAAGGGACCATGGGAGTGAACAGGTTAGAGTCATACACGGAAGCGGAATTGAGATACTTGTGTCCAAAAATAAACAAAGAAGTGAGAAGAGTGCACCAGAGGCTGGCAAATTTGGCAGATAAATATGGAATAGACTTAGAAAATACCAAACGTTTGAAGAGGAGTTACAGGTTAGACTTTGAGCCTAAGGATTTTGAGCACATGAGGTCTACTGGGATGAAGGCACAACTTAAAGAGATACTGCAGAGTGCACAACTTTCTGGAGCCTTAGAGAAGTGGGAAGGTAGATAGGCGAAGAAGAGAGATAAGAGAAAGAGCGACTGCATGGAGCCGCCAGCTAAAACCTCACAGGATGCTGGTACGGTAAAGATGTTACCAATGAGAGAGACGGCCGTAGGGGTTCTTGTCCATGTGCAGTGGACTAGAGGCGATATTCTGTCATTTACGAATGACTTTCCCAGGCTGAGGGAGAAGCCGATAGAGTGGTATCAGCAGACGGACAGGTTTGTGAAGCTTGCGAAATCTCTCTGGGAAGTGCTGAATACTCTCTTTGAGATCATAGTTCTGGCTGATTTGTGGCTTGAATGCAAGAGAAGTGTGGATTGGCCAACCGCGGAACCAGCAAGGGATAGAGTCACAGGAGCACCATCTCCTGAGATGATGAAGTAATACTATAAGGTGATTGAATTCTTGAAACAGAGGGTTTCGACGAAGAATATTGATTGATCGGACAGCTCAGGAAGCCAAGGAGTCGATACATGCCTATTATGAGAGGTTGTTGAAGGCGTTCAAGCACTACAGTGGTACAGAGGTTGTTGAAGCGAAGGACATGAATCAACTTGTGTTTAGGTTTGTCAAAGGGTTGAGACCTGAGATTGGTCAGATGATTAAGAACCACTTGATTTGCTGGCAAGCAAAGCCGATTGATGAGGTGTTGCAGTATGCAAAGTACTGTAGTGACAAGATTGAGTTAAAGCAAAAAAAGTTGAAGGAGAAAGCGATGGTGATACAAATTAAGGCAGCACAATCAGGGATGCAGGGAGGTTGTCTACAACAGATGGTGCAACAGTCGCAAGGAAATGGGATGTTTCAGGCGCAAGTGAGAGACAGAGGTCGAGGAGGTTTAGTGAACAAAAGCACAGACTTGAACACTATAATAGTTCAAAATGAGGTTCAGGGAATGAAGAATATGTTACCCTGTCATGCTTGCGGGGGCGTTGGACATTGGAAGCGGGAGTGCCCGATGATGGTGCAAAGGGGTGTTGTTCAACAAAGCAATGATGTCAGTGCATTTCAAAATGTGAAGGGGTCTAGGCTAAGAGGTCCTAATCCGAACTTTCATAATAATATGAATCATATGCAGGGTTTCCAACCCATGCAACAGGTGCAGATGCCACGTATACAACCAATGTAGATGCAGCAAATGCAACAGCAGGTTCCTATGGTACCCAGACAGCAAACGCACGTGCCGTTAGCGCCAATGGAACAGCAACAGGTGATGCTTCCTCAACAGGTCACAGGTCAAAGGATGAGTCAAAATAACACAGTGCAACAGTTCCCATTGCATGGTGAGGATGGAATAAACGATGAATGGTCAGATGAGAGTTCATATAGTAAGGAGTGTAGGCTTGCAGTGTCCTTGGAAGTAGATCAGAAAGGATCCTATGTTCAAGGAAAGGTAATGGGTCACAGGGTTTCATTCTTGGTTGACACAGATGCTACACGCTCTACAGTCAGAAGTGCAGAGGTTCCGAAACTGCCCCTTTCGGGACGTACAGTCAAGGTAGTAGGAGTGGCAAATCAACTACTGACCAACCCGATCACAGATCCGGTTCAGGTTGAGCTTGGCACCTTTCAGGGATTGCACAGGTTTGTGGTTTGCGATTCGAGTCCCTTGTCCCTACTGGGAAGAGACTTACTGTGCAAGAAAATATGTTCTATCATATGTTCCAATGAGGGGATTGAGGTTCAGATAAACACTGACAATGAAGGAGATGAGAAGCAGATTTCAGAGCCTGAAACGGAGACCACAGATGAGGAGTATCCTCTGATTAACTTCTTCCCAATGTTCACAGTGGCTGATCTCCCGGCAGACTTGCAGAGAACAGTCCAAGAGAAAGTGTGGGATTTGACAGGAAAGGAGGTAGGAGTGATTAAAGGAGTAGAGCCAGTTAAAGTCAGTGTGAAGCCAAATGCTGTGTTTACCCAGGTACCGCAGTACCATATGACGCAAGAGGTCCTTATAAAGGTCCCGCAATTGATTGCAGACTTTGTGAAACAGGGAGTCTTGAAGGAAGTGATGAGCAGTCCATGTAATTCACCAATAACGGGACTGAGAAAGCCTTGTGGGAAAATTCGAATTGTCCAAGACTTGAGAAAGATCAATGACATAGTGGTGAAATGATGCCCAGTGGTGCAGAATCCAGCTGTGATTATGTTCCAAGTTTCATGTGATGCAGAATGGTTCACAGTAATTGATTTATCCTAAGCGTTCTTTTCTGTGCCTCTTCATGAGCACAGCCAATTTCTCTTCAGTTTCATATTCCTGGATAAGGTTTACAATTGGTATCGAATTCCTCAAGGGTTTTCAGAATCACCTTCCATCTTCAATCAGATACTGAAGAAAGATTTGGAGCCGTTGTAATTGTCTTTCCAGTCGTCTCTAGTGCAGTACATTGATGATCTGTTGATCGCATCCAAAACGAGGGATGAGTGCAAGTATGATTCGATTGCCTTACTGAACCACTTGGGGAAGAACGGGCACAAGGTGTCCCCAAAGAAGCTGCAATATTGCCAGAAAGAGGTGAAGTATTTGGGTCATCAAATTGAGAAAGGGTTGAGGAAGTTGTTCAGGGAAAGAGTGACTGCATTGTTAAAGATGAATCCCCCAACTACAGGGAGAGATGTTAGGATGTTTCTGAGAATGGTGGGCTACTGTTGTCAATGGATTCAAATTTTTTCAGTCATCTCCAAGCCATTGGTGAGACTGATGGTCAAGGAAGGGCCAGATGTCACTGTGCTGACAGAGAAAGAAATGAAGGCGTTTACTGAGCTAAGGGAGAGCATGTGCAGGGCTCCAGCTTTAGGTATGCCTGATTACGCAAAACCTTTTGTTCTGTTTTGTCACGAACGTGATGCATGTTCTTTGTCTGTCCTGACACAGGTCCATGGAGGTGTAAACCAACCATTAGCATATTTTTCAGCTACTTTGGACCCAGTTGCAGCAGCCTTACCAGGTTGTCTGTGTGCACTAGCAGCAATTGGTCAAAGCCTCACACAGTGTGAGGGCATAGTGATGGGACATCCTTTAACAGTCATGGGCCATCACTCAGTTGAGATCCTGTTGACCCGTACCAAATCACAACACATGACAAATGCAAGACTGACAAAATATGAAATGATAATATTGGGGTCACCAAATGTAACCGTGAAAAGATGTACAGTGTTCAACCCGGCAACTTTGCTTCCAAATGAAAACACAGAAGTCGAAGATGTTGAAGATGTAGAACATGATTGTCTTGAGGTAACAGAAATGTGCACCAAACCGAGGCCTGATATCAAAGATACCCAACTGGAAGAAAATTACCAAATTATCTTTGTGGATGGCTCATGTTTAAGAGACTTAGTAGGAGTGCTGAGAGCCGGATACGCTGCATGTAAAATCTCTGGTATCCTGGAAGCGTCCTGGCTTGAAAGAGTATATTCTGCTCAAGTGGCTGAATTGGTTGCTCTTACTAGAGCTTGCCATGCCGCTGCCCAGCTGAGAGTGACTATCTATACTGACAGCCGATATGGATTCGGAATTGTCCATGATTTTGGCCAACTATGGTCACAGAGGGGTTTCCTGACCTTTTCTGGTTCTCTAGTAAAAAATGATGAAAGAATTAAGGAGTTGTTGCACGCGATTCAGTTACCTCATGAAATTGCCGTGGTGAAATGCAGTGCTCATTTGAAATCCCAAGACTTTGTTTCAATGGGAAATGGATATGCGGATCAAGTCGCAAGGTTTTGTGCATTGAACTGTATATCGTTTACGGATCAGTGGGATTTGTTACCTGAAACAGAAAATGAGACATGCACAGGTTACGCATTAAGGGTGATTGACACGTTAGAAGAATTGAGATTGTCACAGGGACGTGCCAGCAAAGATGAGAAGCATTCTTGGGTTAGGATGCAATGTGCACAAAGACCAGATGACTTGTGGGTCTCAGATGAAGGGAAAATGGTCTTGCCGAACAGTCTCCTGTCACAGTTTGCAAGGTTTTATCATGGTGAAGCACATATTAGGAGGGATGCCATGATCAGGTTGCTCAAAATTGACTAGTTTAATCCGAAGTTTAGACAAGCTGCAGAAGTGCTCTGTCATAGGTGTATCATCTGTCAGCAGATGAACGTGGGGAAAGGGACAGTGGTGAATTTGAGCCACATTGGGAGAGCAGGAGGTCCATTTAGCAGAATGCACTTGGATTTTATTGAGATACCCGTGTGTGGAGGGTTGAAATATGTGTTGGTGATTGTGTGTATCTTTAGTCACTGGATTGAAGCATACCCTACACGCAGGAATGACAGTCTCACAGTAGGAAAGCTGCTGCTTAGGGAATTGATACCACGTTTCGGATCTCTTTAGAATCAGATAGGTGAAGTAACTTCAACAACGAGGTGGTTAAGCTATTGTGTGCAGCATTAAACATTGAACAGAAGTTGCATTGTAGTTACCGGCCTGAAGCATCAGGACTAGTGGAGCAGACGAATGGTACCCTGAAGTCGAGAATGGCAAAAAATGTGTGCAGCCACGAATTTGAAATGGCCCGATGCATTGCCTTTGGTGCTAATGTCAATGAGAAATACACCTAACAAGAAAACAGGACTGCCCCCTCACGAAATTCTCATGTGCCGAGCTATGAGACTGCCCGCAGTGCCTGCAAATGTTCTTATGAATATCACGGATAATATGGTGTTGGACTACTGCAAGGGTCTGGCTGATGTGGTCCGCTCTTTTTCTCACCAGGTGGAAGCTACCACCCTGCCACCGATAAATGGTCCAGGACACAACCTGAAAGCTGGTGACTGGGTTGTCATCAAGAAACACACAAGGAAGTCATGTTTGTAGCCACGTTGGAAGGGGCCATATCAAGTAATACTAATGACCACTACGGCTGTGAAGTGTGTGGGAATTCCGAATTGGATCCATGCCAATCACACAAAAAAGGTGACATGTTCAACTGATGAGGAAGTTGAGTTGTTGAAAGTACCAACAACAGAGAAGGAAGTCTCAGGGCCAGAGAGTGATCGAAGGGGAACTCAGACAGAAGGAGAGCCCGTTGAGGATGGCTTGGTCAGTCCAGTAAAAGACGAAGGAGAGGAGACCAAAGGGGTGACGGTGAGCCTATCTCAACTGAGGCACCAGGAGAGCCAGATCAGAGGGAGGTTCTCCCAGAAGCAGACAAATATGGAAATGAGCTAGAGCCCCTGACAGACCCAGATGCTGAAGGAGTTGAGGCGGAAGAGAGTCAGAGTGTCCAAACTCCTCCTGAGCAAATTACAGGTCCATCAAGAGAAAACACCATAGAGTCAGAGGAGGGCAAAGGGTTGCCACAGGATAGATCAAGGACCAAAGAGACACTGAAAGGAGATAAGTGGCCAGAGTTACAAGTGAAAAAGGGAAAGGTGTTTGTCGAAGATGCAATAGAGGAAGAGGTTGATACAACAAGGAGAGAAGATCTAAGTGAAGGAGAGTTGCAAGGTGATCGCAAGTTGAAAAGAAAGAGAGTAGCGAACAGAAGGTACGGAATGGGCGTATGCAACATCAGCTGAATGGCAACAAGAGTTCTTGGCGTTTTGCTTTGATCGAGAGATCCCAGGTCAGTACTTTGGTACCTGAGTCAGGCAGAAGGGACTGAGTTGGCATAAGAATTGAATTAAAGACAATGTTTGAGAAATAGAGATTGATAATTTACCGGATGAGACACTGATAACCTGAATTGACCTTTGAGACCCGATTTTGACAAACTGCTAACCTGAATTGACAAGGATCCTGGGAGTGAAACTGAGAACTGTAAATACTTGCTTGTTTTGACTTTGTTGTAAGAAAAAAAAAGAAATAAATAAGAAGAAAGTTTTCTAACTATCCTCTGTTGTTGTTCGAATTAACCTTCCTTCACTTTCTGATTCTTTACAGATCATGGCTAACACTAGAGAGGATAATAGAGGGAGTAGGCGTTGTAAATATTTGGGTGTTGGTTTGGGTGTTGTGTGTGTGATATTCATCATAGTTGTGATTGTGGGTTTGCCACTAATGGATAAGAGTGGGACTAACAATGCTACAATCTCTGAGACTACCACTGCACTAACAGCTTGGGGGAGGTTTGAGCAGGATACACAATATTTGCATGAGGGAACTAACGCAAAAGGGGAACTATCCACTAATGTTTTCTATTGCTTGCTGAATGTGTATGTTGACACAATGGATGCAAAGGATTGCTTTGTGTGCACACAGATTCCTGTTTCGGTACAAGAGGGGATTACCTATCATAGTCTACCTTTAACATATGGGATAAGCTGTAGTCTGTTACTAACAAGATTCTATAACCAGGAAGACATTCAGTATTTTTATTCAAACCATGACCTTGTGTTTTCTTATGTGCCTATCGTAGAGGATTTGAGTAGTGTAGCTAAGTACTACAGTATAAAATTAGTAAAGGGGTTCTTTGCGGCGGCATTAACAATTAGTACATTTTATGCACATCACAATAATTTGACCTTCTTGCTTACATCTGTAGAGAAAAGCTTTCTAGATCGCACGGAAGATAGAAGAAGGGCATTGAAAGGTAAATTAGAGAAAGGATTGCAGCAGCGAGCTTTTGCTAGTAGTGAGGGTTATAGTGCAATTAGGGAACAGGGAAGGTAGCTTTAGATGCACTACACGTAGGTAAGCTTTGCATATCTAGGCCGAAATCATATTATGATAATGTGTTTGTGGGAATGAGTGAACGTAAGCATGTGTTTTTGGTTCAGAGTAAGTGGACGTTCATGTTAAATGGACAGGATCCAGCGATCCCTGGGATCTATTATATATGTGGACTTAACGCTTATTCACGTCTTCCAAAGGGATGGTATGGGACATGTTATTTTGGAATAGTTTTCCCAAATATATATCAACTTGACGATTTGAAAATTCCGAAATTGTCTGAATTACATCGTACTAGACAAAAGAGAGAGACTGCTGCTGGTGTAGTAGGAGACATATTTGGGGCGATAATTCCTTCAGTGTGAGTTATCTTAAACTCCATAAAGATTCGAAAGTTGTCTACTATTGTGGATAACATGCTGACAAATTTTACAGGGGCTATACTCCTGATGGATACTGAACTTGCTGCGGAGAGGGCTATGACTCTTCAAAACAGTCTTGCTTTAGACATTCTTTTAGCAAAAAATGGCGGAGTCTGTAAGATGCTTAATGAGCGTCACTGCTGTGCTCACATACCAGACAATGGTAATGAGATTAGAAGTATGCTTACTAACTTAACTAGGGATAGTACAGATTTGAAGGAACTGAAAGAACCAGTGTATGGGAAAAGGTTGGGAAAGTATTTGCTTCAGTGGGAAATTAGTTTAGTAATATTTGGCATGGGATATTGGCGAAAATAATACAGGGAGTATTGATTGTTATAGCTTGCTTATTTGGATTATGGGTGACATACAAATTAAGTAAAAGAATAAAATTGAAAATGGCGAAAAATAATAAGAGGATGGAAGAAAAATAAAGGGAAAAATTATTCAGGGCAAAATCACAGGGGGAAGGTTAAGAGAAGAGATTGAAATGAAGGAATTTTAGAATGTAAATTTTGAGGGGAAAGGTTTGTGTGATGACAAGAGTCATCAGAGGAGGGATTGTTGAAGTGTGTCTTTTAAAAGTAATATTAACATGAAAGGTTTGCAATATATTGTGTAATGAAGCTGCATAGAAAATGTGTTAACATAGAAAATAATGCGTGCGTTTGAAATGTGCCCACGGGGAGTGGCCACCAATGTATACGAAGACTAATGAAACTTATTAATGATTAATAAATTAGTGTACTAATTATAATTAGAATCATATATTAGGGGGTTTGTTAACTAAATTAATAGGCCTTAGTTAGCGAGGGTCTGAGCCTAGCTGCCTGGTCTCATATTAAACTGTGTTTTTCCTAACGTGCAATGTGCTGTCTTCCTGAAGGACACAAAACTGTACTTTTCCAGAAGCTAGAGATGTGTGTGTAGCTGTAGTAAATTCTTTCTCATGGGACCCGACTTGCTCAAGGAGACATTCTTGCTGAATGCAACAGTGTAATTCGTAACATGTGCAAGGCTGCCTGGAGTAGGAGAAAACAATGGGACTACTGACTGAAGCAGAAAGTGTAACTTTTCTTACCTGACATTCCACCTGATGAAGACGTCAATAACATGGGCCAATCAACGGCATGAGAACGGTGTTCTGTGGAAAATTCTAGTGAGGTGTGTGAAGAAATACTGGACAGAGATAATGATGCACCAAATATTATCCAATGGGGAATTAACGGCTAGTTTGACAATTTTGATAAAACCGCATGACCGGAGGAGAAATGGCACATTATTGGCCATTATTCTGACATTCTACCTGAAGCCATACTTTGCCATTGCTCTTTTGAGCCTTTGCAGTTTTTTCTTCCTGATACTTTAAACCATCCACTTTCTAAGTCCTTCCTGATGCTTACTTCTCCTCCATATGAGGGAAGAGCCTTATTCTTTAGCTATGCCATACTTTGCCCTGTCCTATCTTTGCTGATGGTGAATCAACTGATGTCCTGAGGACAAAGACTGACACTGTTTGCTGATTCATTAGGGGTAACTATTTGATGAAAATTGTCATTGTCTGTTTGCTTTTTCTTTCTAGGTACCAACTGCTCTTTTGATAGAGGTCACAGTTAGATGGTTTTCAAATTTGTGTTTGCTAAATTGATTTGCATGAAGTCCAACAAGCTGATGCTAATTCGAGGTAACTCATATAATGCCCCCTCAACGCTAAGTAACGGAAAGCAGCACTTTAAACTGCTTAGCGTTTCTTTTAGTGGGCTTTCCAGCGCAAAACACGTTTTGTGCTGGGAAGTATATTAGGAAAATAAATGTGCGCTGTTTAGAGTCACTATTGTGATGCAAACCCAGCGCAAAATGTTTGTAAATCTCCCTCAACATTTTGTGCTAGTTAGCAAAATGTTTAAGAATTCCCCCCCTTGGTCTCCCAGAAGATCTCGGAAAAATATATATTTAACTGTATAGCTGTATGAATTGTGTAAGGAAACACTACATTTCTATAAACTTCTGAATGGAATACTGACAATTGGGATATTACTAGATGTTCAATATCAAAAACATTATTTGGTGTCTGTAAAAAATATTAATTCTGGATTGATGTTATTTGATGTAGCTTAGTTATTGCTCATGAAAAAAGACCACTATCCTACCAACAATTACAGCAAGTGCACGGTGTCAATCATGCCTAAACAGCAAAACCTGCTCTGACTCTCAAGAAGGGCTCCAAGGAAGCGCTGCCCAGGATGGACAGCAAGAAGCGCATGAGGAGTAGAAAGATGAATCATGCCATCTACATTTACAAAGTGATGAAGCAAGTGCTCTCCGACACCGGAATCTCCACCAAGGACATGGGCATCATGAACTCTTTTATACATTTATCCATAAGACATGTAGAAACATACCTCTCTTTTCTGTTCCCTTATGTGATGTTTCGCAGTACTTTCTCTGTTTTTACAGTATTGTATAATTGATTTCATATTTCTTAGTTTTACTTTCTTGCTTTTTTATGCTTTTGAAATAAACTGTCTACTGTGCATCTCTTTTGTTTTCAGCACAATCTATTGTGGATTTTCTTTGTGAAAAAACAGCATTATTACTTATAAGTGGTATAAAGAAGCTCACATTTACATTACCTGTGTTTGTGTCTATGTAGCATTAAAGCTTCATTAAAAATTCATTAATGCAAATAAGGCTGGTGCTCAAAATTCATTATAGTTTAAATTTAATTGTAGCATAAAGTATATAGATGATGCATCAGCTTATTGAAATACAGTATCATCAATCAAGTTGAGCCTAGCTGTTTCAACCATATCTTCTTTTCTAGAACAGAAGCTTGCATTGATTGCATTAATTTTGACCAGTTGTTTTCTTTCATTGCATTTATTTCAGGCAAGGACCAACTGCAGTAAAACTTTGCCCTAAGAGTGATTAGCAGCCACTTTCCAGGTACAAAAAAACATATCTATTCTGAAAAGACTAGCAAAGTATACTTTTGAAGCACATTGTGTATGCTACATGTGACATAGCTTTATCACCTGCAGTAGTGGGCTATAGTGGCCATTAAAGACCCACCCAGGTCCTTGACAAGGGAGCTGGCCTTTAATGGCCAGTATAGACCAGCTATAGTGTGCTATACAGCTATTAGAGCATTCAACCCCATGAGGGCTGAACATCCTAATGGAGAAAACAAAGGCATCAGAGACCCTGTGGCTCTGATGCCTTTGTTCCACAGCTGTTTCTGTGAATGATCTATTGTTAACTGCCGCAGGCTGTTCATTTTTTGATCATTCACAGTCCAAACGCATTTTCCATCCTTTGCAGGAATCAAATAGACATCAAGGTTGACAAACCTTTAAACCCAATAAGATGTGTGGGGAACCAAAAACAATTACTTCAAAACCAACTCAATCATTTGGACACCATGACCTATGTGGCCAATGAAGGAAAACTCCAATCAGGAATATAGTTCAAATCTTTATTAGAAACACAAGCTCAAAGCCATGTAGACTATGCATAAAGCTAAGTTTTAAAGATACATAATCACCAAGAGTTTCCTAAGGTGACAAAATACTTTCAAGTGTACTGACATCAATAAAACTAAGCTTTCAAAAAGAATGATACAGAAAGTCAACAGAAATATCTGAGACCACAAAATCATACAGTGCTCAGATTTTACAATCATTTGTTCAATTCAAATTCAATCAAGTCAACAATCATTGGGCACAGGTCAACCCTAGGGTTAACCAAAATAGGGACATTCATGTGTGACAAAATACTAAAGTACAAAAAGGACACAAATAATTTGAAAAATAGAATAACTCTGGCTACAGGGCACTAACTAAGAAAAAGTAAAAGAAGTGTCAGCATTGTGGAGTTTCTAACCTACAAAGGGCATGACAAGGAGCAAAGGCAAATGGCAGAGAGAAAGATACCTCTCCCAGGGATACAGCATTCAGGGATTCTTCGTCATCAAAGCATCTGGTCAGCATCAGGGAAATGTCTGTCTCAAGCCAAGACAAGACAAGGGCAGCTCCGCTTCTGCATCTGAATTTGCACAGGTTATGAGCAAAGTTCGATCAGTAAACGATATATCGATATAGGTGACTTATAAGTTACTTAAGTGCAGTGGAAATGGCTGTGAAATAGTGTGTGCACTATCTCACGCAGGTTGCAGTGGCAGTCCTGAAGAAGGGGTTGTCTAAGCTCCATATGGGTGGCAAAAGAAATGCTGCAGCCCATAAGGATCTCCTGGAACCCCAATGCCCTGAGTACCTAGGTACCATATGCTAGGGACTTATAAGAGGGGCCCAGTGTGCCAATTGAATTAGAATATGAAGACACTAAACTATAGTGACTAATTTGGAAGCATAAGCACTGGAGTTTTGGTTAGCAGAACTTCAGTGACACAGTTAAGCACTACTGACAACACACACATTAGGCCACACACTATGAGCACTGGGGTCTGGCCAGCAGGATCCCAGTGAGACAGGCAAAACATAATGACAAACAGGCATAAATTGAGGTTAACATGCTAAAAAAAGGTACTTTCCTACAATTGGTTACCAGGATAAGTTCATATTACAAAAAGGGGGCATCATCCAATTAGAATCATTTGCAAACTTCGGGTGCAACAGTCCAACATTCTCCCAGGTCTGTCATGGGAACATCTCCTCTTTCCATGAGACTACAAACGGTTATAACAATTTTGCACGGATCAGACCATGTTCCTGCATTACAATACTTTCAAGGATGACTGTACACGTTTTTCTATGGTTGAATAATAGGGCTTTTGTAAATATGACTTTGCTTCTCAAGGGAAAGAAATATGAAAGAAGGTTTCATGCTATTAATAAACAAACCAGCACCTTGACATGAATGCAAAATGCAAGCTTTCTAGGCCTTTGTTATGCTAACACAAGGAAAATATAAAATGCAAATGATTTAATGCTTGTTTGTAAAACACATATAATATACAAACTTATGAATTCAACATTAATAATATTTCATCAGAAGTAAAATATTTCATTATATCTTGTAAAAAGCTTTGTTATTGCATTACCCTACATATAACAGAGAAGTGCAATTTTTTTGTTCCTGCACCTATCTTTAAACTTATAAAACACTCATTCATCATTAGAAATATAAAATCGTTTTAAGGAGCACACTTAGGACCAGATTTAAGACAAGTTATTGCTGTGTTTATGCCATTTTTTTTTACACCAAAGTGGAGCTAACTTAACAGCATATTTAGATTTGACGCTATAGCAGTCTAGTGTCAAACTTCACGACTTAGCATCATTTTTGGGAGCACCACCTCACCTTGCGTGATTTAATGACAATGATATGCAAGGTAGGCATTCCCTTCTAAAAAATTACACTAGGCTGCTAGCACCAAATTTAGAACTCAATGGACAAATGACGCATGCAAAGGACCAGCTCCAAAAAATGATGGTAACTCCGATTAGCGTCAACATTTTAAAGTCTGGTCAGACCAGGCATTAAAATGAGACCCATACACTACTACATCAGGGAAACACACATAAGGAGTATTGGAAAGCAACTGGACACCATGCAAGTGTTAATCCTACAGCTTGGCACCCGTAGAAGATGACAGCGATGATGCCAAGTGCTACCAGCAGGACCACAGCAACCACAAACACCACCACAGTAGCCACAAACGCAGCATAGAAGACGAGAGAGGATCTTTCACCAGCATGCAAACAATCTTGCCCTCAGGGAAGAAGAGGTGATCAGACTCAACCATCTGAGGCGGGAGTCCATTGTAAGCCTGCTCCACCACATTGCGCCAGACATCACAGCAAGAGTGCGGAGTCACACAGCAATTCTACCCATGACCAAACTCCTGGCTGTCCTCCACTTGCCGGCACCAGGTTCATTCCAGACAACTGTTGTACAAGTGGGTGGGATCTCACAACCCTCCCTCTCTGCTTTCCTTATGAGGATTCTGGATGCCTTCATCAGACTCACACCCCACCACATCTGGTTCCCCAACATCCAGGAACTGCAGCAGCAGACCCAGCACAGTTTCTACCTGATTGCTGGCTTCCCACATGTGCTGGGTACAGTGGACTGCTCCCATGTCCATCTTGTCCCTCCTGCAGCAACCGAGCACCTCTACAGGAACCTCAAATATATCCACTCCATCAATGTCCAGGCTCTTGTGGTCTACCGTGGAATTATCACAAACATCCTTGCAAAATATCCCAGAAGCGTCCATGACGCTTATATCTTCAGGTACTCCACTTTAAATTCCAGGATGGACAATATAGCAATGGCCTACTTGTAGGTAAGATACTATACAAAACATAACACACACAACACACCAAATTTGCAGTATAGACAATACAAACACAACAGCAAGCATACATTGACAGGGAAACAGAAATGTATAGACCACAGGACATAAGCGGCATGCCACACTACACTGCATGCAATGCACATCACCCTCACATACGCCCATATCCACAGGTCCCTGGCACCACCTGACTGACACATCAATGGAAGGAGAGGTAGAGCAATGCCCCCTATGAATACAAAAGCCAGACTCAAACAAATACATGTGTCCACAGGTTAAAAGCAAAACACAGATCAATCCAACAGACATAAAACACTCACTAAGAAATCACTCCGCCATGTGATTTGCATTGGGCATTCAAAAGTCAAACAACTCACATATTGGCACTGCCCCACATCTACTATGCTGTAGAAGTCTCAGGCAGCACTGATATCTATAGCCACCAAGTGGTCCCATCACCATGTACATTTCACCTAACTATGATAGATATACCCATTGTGTACAACTTTTACTTGTGTGGTGCATAGTGCATTACATCAATAAAAGATCATGTGCAGGAATGGACACCTCATAGCACACCAGCAAACATACCAGTAAATCCCACATCTACATACCATGATACAAGGGTACCAACAATTAACTGTGCCAGATGTACTACTGACAATGTACAGCGAGCGGACAGAAATGCACATGAATGAGGCTACATGGAACTTAGCATGGCTGGACTCCTGATGCAGGGCACTGCTGAAAAGTACGGCATGCCTTGTCCTGTCACACAGCTGTCTGGAAAATCATGCATGCATTCCAATACATCCCATGTAACTATCCAACAATGGACATATCAACCTCATGCACATACGTATGCCAGCCAGCAATTGCTAACAATAACACTTTGTGCAAGGGAGGTATTTTTAGGGCAAAGGGGTGGGATTCACACAGACCCCTACACCTGTTACATGGCACAAAACACACAGAACAGGTACACATGTCTACTACATCACTCTTCTGCAGGTCTAAAGTGAAGGCACTACGACCACATATCTGAAAAGATGGACAGCGTCTAAAGCAGTGCTACCTCACTTGGACACCTTAGCGCCCCCCTACACCCAACAAGTCAGGCATCGTGCCATTTTGGAACACCTTCAACCTCAAAATGCCTATTACAGGCATTAAATACACATGGGGGTGTACAGCTGGCAGGGGGGAGCCAAAATGATGCAGTGGAATCTAACAAAAACAACTGTGCCACATATTGCGGCTACTTTTGACACCTGCTCAGAGCAGCTGTTTAAAGAGGGCTTGAGTACTGTTCATAGTAAGGGCCTAAATCTTAGTTCCGACCCTGAACAGTACATCAATTGCATCAAATACATCATACACTATTGCCTTCTACTCTGTCCTATGGTGTGGAGTCTGTAAAATACAGTGCACCCATGGTTGTGATAGGGGGATGCTAAGTAGGGAAAGAAAAGTGACCCTACACTGGCTTCTGCACCACTTTACTTTAATTTGCTCCATATTCAGGAACGATAAACATCAACATATTTCACTACCACATGAATGTGTTGGTGGAATGCAGGCATTGTCTCTAGCTAATACTATTTACATTGTCATACATATATCACATAAGTGTGATGGCTTGACATATGCCTGTAGCAATCCAATAAATATATGTGAAGACTGCTGCACAGCTATATAGGCTAGGTAGGAGAAGGCTAGCTAGTACCTATAATGGCAGGTTTGTGTCTGCTAAGTAACCTAGCTAAGTCTGAATGAGAATATCACACACGAGTACTGAGAACATAATTCTCAGTGCCACTCACATGTATTAGCAAGAGAGTGAAATACAGGGACTAATACACACAAATGTCTAGGTGCATCACACCTGGTAAACTGGGAATGTGCATGTAAATCAAGCAATGTACTAACATGTCACAGACCTTGCCCAATTGTACGTGTGAAGAATGACATAGAAAGCTTGATTGTGTCATTCCCTCTACTCATAGCTGACATGAGTAATCTCAGTACCAAAATACACTCATTGGGAATGTTACATAGGTTGTAGAAAGAAAATGTTAGCATGTGGCCATGTATGAACATTTTTGTGAAACCACAGTAAACAGTTGTAAGAGAAGTTGGGAGACTTGGAGGGCTTGGTCCTTTTGAAATGATCTATGGATACTAGTGGTACCTCAAAATACCAAGAGTCCAGCCATGGACCTGTTTGTGGACAATCTCATCTTGAAACAGCTGCAAACATGTGGACTCCCAAAAATCTTTTAGGTGGAGGGAGCCCACCACATCTCAGGTGCACCATGAAAGCCTGGAACACACCCTTGTTTCCTCACAGCAAGACTCATAAATGCCTGATACCAGGACCTGAGTCACCACACGGCTCGCTGTGCCCCTCCATTGCATATAGGTAAAGCTTGGGTTACTTTCATCACCAATTTCTGTCTTTGGGCCCAGAGGCTGCACCACAGGATATTCTATGTGAAGAAGGCTCTGAGGGAAAAGGACCACAGGTAAACAATGACTTATCCCTCGCAGCTTTGATTAGTTTCAGCATGCAAAACTCGCTTTTTAGCAAGCCCAGAAGCTGGTCATGATTGGCTGGGTTGAAAGTCAGGTGGCAGGTGAGTCAAGACACTGCAACCGCCCTAAGAGGCTCCAGGGTGGCAGCATGGCAAAGGAGAATAGTGAAACACTTGAATTGGATGTGTGGATCAAAACATATAACGCCTAGCCTGGGGCAGCGTTCTGATTGCCCAAATAGATCTTGGGATCCACAAGGAGACAGGAGGGGCTTGTGGGATCATAAATGTGGCACTGGATATGCACCCAAAGCATCCTTTGGGTGGGCCGAGAGCTGGCTGCGATGGTCTTAAAGAGAATATGGGACATCAACTTGGTAAAGATATTTCAGTAAGGTGTTGGTGGGGGCCAGATGGCTTTCTGCAGTGCATGGATGTAGTAAACATATGTTTTCACAGCACCCGTTCCAGCACTGTGTGCCACACGTTGCACAAATTTAGTCAGGACATGGTTCACCATATGTACCTGGGTAGAGATCTCCAAGGGCCTTTCGCAAAGAGACACTTGCAGCCCCAGTGCTTCACTGCTCTTCAGTAATGAAGTGAGGCACTGGAAGTGCAAGGAGCTCTGTTGAGAAGGACAACAGTCAGTTGAGTGCACACTGAGATTTCCGTTCTTCTCCAGGTGGGTGTGGGACAAGTCCATGGATTGTAGCAGATAAGATGAGTACAGATAAAACAACCGGATTTAGCCATCATGATAGTTGTGAGCAAGCATGATCACATCATGTGTGCATGAAATGTGCATGGTGAGTGTGTACCTGGTAACTAAGAGGTGTGCTAGAAATTGTGTCTTTGGTTGGCAGTCAGGTTACCCCCTGCCCAAGCAAGGACCCTCACTCCAGTCAGGGTAAAGGAGAATCACCCTTAGTTAACCCTCACTCACCCCCTCGGTAGCTTGGCACGAGCAGGCAGGCTTAGCTTCAGAAGCAATGTGTAAAGTATTTATATCAAAACACACAGTAACTCAGTGAAAACACTACAAAATGACACAACACAGGTTTAGAAAAACAGGTGATATTTATCTAAACAGAACAAGACCAAAATGACAAAAATCTACCATACACAAGTCAAGATATGAATTTTGAAAAGAATAAGAGTCTTATGACCTCATTATGACTTTGGCGGTAAATCCCACTTACCGCCATGCTAACTGCCGCCAACTTACTGCAGCAATGGCGGATATCCGCTCACCATATTATGACACACACAAACCAATTCGTCAGTATTCAGCCACATACTCAATTCCGCCAGACCAATGGTCAGTGATAAACTGGCAGTATCCAAACCCACACCGTTACGGCAACAGAACACCGCCCATCACCTTATGACCCATGAATCACCACGGCGGACATTCAATGGCAGTAAACCATTGGTGGCACATACCACTGAGCTCAAAATACAAACACATAAACAAAACAACACCACATTGGACAATTCAAACAGCACACACTTGACATCCATACACACACCACACCCACTCACTCATACCAATATAAAACACACACCCGCGTTACCCACAACCCTTTACAATTACAAACCATTGCCACCAGAGAGAGACGGCAAGATCACAGACACAACCAGAGCCACACACTATACACACCTATACACCATTCATGCACCCCAACACCTTACCCTACATACCCTCACCTACACACCTCACACAACACCCATGGCACCACACAGACAGCCCCGAATCACAGAGGAGGAGCTAAGGGTCATGGAGGAAATCATCAGGGTAGATCCTCAGCTATCTGGAGCACAGATGCAGCAGATATCGATAGCAAGGAAGATGGAGCTATGGCGGAGAATCGTGGAAAGGGTTAACGGCGTGGGACAGCACCCCAGAACAAAGGATGACATCAGGAAGAGGTGGAACGACCTACGGGGGAAGGTATGTTCCATTGCAGCAAGACACCAACTTGCTGTACAGAGGACTGGCGGTGGAACCCCACCTCCTCCCCCGCAACTAACAGCATGGGAGGAGAAAGTCTTGGCAATCATGCATCCTGAGGGCCTCACCGGAGTAGGAGGAGGACTAGACTCTGGTAAGTCTACTCTCTACTACTACTACCCCCCTACCTGCATGCCATCACATACCCCCACCCTCACCCTCACTCCGATCACTCCACCATGTCCCACACACCCCACCATAACATCTCACTCATCCCACGCCCTGCATGCCATACCAATGCATAAACACCCCTCACAGCCCTGCATGGACACCTATCACTAAAGCATGCACACTAGAGAGAATCAGCTATCCCACCACATAGCAACTTACACAAGTGAAAACTGCCAGAGCAATTACAAACAAAGAGGGCGAGCCACGGATGCACAACATGTCATGCACAGAAACCATAACACATAAGTTACATCTCCACAGGTACCCCAGCCAATGTCACAGGAGAGGAGGTGCCAGCAATATCCAGTCCCTCAACTGAGGAGGCCCACAGTGATGTCAGCAACTCTGGTCTTCTAGATCTGGATGACCAACCTGGCCCATCAGGGACCTCTGGACAGTCGGTTACCCAGACCCAGTCACACACCACCACAGAGCTTCCCCCATCAGGAAATACTACCACAGCACCCACCTAGTGTACCCACACCTCTGTCCCCAGGACATGTCAATCAGCAGTGTGTCCACCTCTACAGGGACCCCAGGCCACACCTCGTACCCAAGACAATCAGGGACCTGGGGTCAGTGGCAGTGGGCACACAGTTCAGGGGACAGAGGCACAAGCCAACAGGGAAACTGGGAGGACTGCTGTGCACCAGGGGGAGGACAGGCAATGGGAACTGACCCTACAGTAGGCACTTGCAGAGATCCTGGGAGCCTATCAACATTCACAGGACATGATGGGCCAGATCCTCGAGATCAGGGAGGACTTGCAGGCCATCAAAAACACCCTGGACTTGCAGGCCATCAAAAACACCCTGGTCTCCATAGCAGGGGTGCTAGCAGACATGGTAAATATTATGAGGGAGGCAGTCACACAACAGCGGGCCCCTGCCACTAGCCAGACATCTGAACTGCCTTCCGCTAGTGGCCAGGAGGCCCCGTCACAGGACCAACAGGCCACCAGCCCCCATCCCCCTGCAGAAGGAGAACCACCTTGCAAACGCTCCCTGCAATCCAGGCAGAAGCCAGAGGCACTTGCCAAGACCCCCTCCAGGAAATGAGGCTCTCCTGATTGTCACCCCTGTATCCCAAACAGTCACCTTGCAACTGCCATTGCTCCCCTTTCTATGTCCCCTTGGACAATGCACCTGTGCAACAGACTGGAACTATACCCTGGACGTTCCTCCATCATCACCCCATCCCATTGCACTTGGCCCTCAATATTTTAGCATTTCAATAAACACCCTTGGAAAAAATAAGAATTATGGAGTATGTCAAATTAATCAAGTATGTATTCAGTTAACCAGGTTCAAACATTGCAATGCAACTGTACAGCAAATGAGCATATGTTAATGACCTTTAGCTGGCTGCAGTGATCACATCAGGAGCTATTGTGAGGCACCAACATCTGTAAAATAAATTGTCAAAGAGTACAGTAAGTGGGCATAGAAGTGGGAAATTATAGCATGTCAGTGCCACAGAAATTCAGAATAATGACAATGAAATGTGAAGTAACCTGTGTGTCATTGGAAGTATTGTCTGATGACTGCTGTTCTGTTGTACTCATCCTCTGCCTCTTCATCATCACTGTCCACTGGGTCCACTGCTGCCACACGGGCATCTCCAGCCTCCTCCTCCTGCAGAAAAGGCACATGGCGTCTCAGGTCAAGGTTGTGCAACATGCAGCATGCCACTATCATCTGGCAGACCTTCTTGTGTGAGTAGCACAGTAGTACCTGTTAGATAGAGGCACCTGAACCTGGCTTCAGGAGGCCAGAAGTCCTTTCTATAATCCTTCTGGTTCACCCATGGGCCTCATTGTAACGTTCTTCTGCCCTTGCATTCCTCACAGGGGTCCGCATACAAGATAGGTTGAGGTAACCAGAGTCACCTACTATTAAGAGGGACAACATTTAGCTACACACTATCCCAGATGGTCCACACCATACTCATACACCACATCCACTGGGTGGAGACCAGGGCTCACCTATTAGCCACACCCTGTGCCTCTGTAGTTGGCCCATCACATTTGGGATTCTGCTATTCCTCAGGACAAAGGCATCATGCACCGACCCAGGAAACTTAGCATTGACGTGGGAGATGTACTGGTCTGCCAAGTACACCATCTGTACATTCATAGAGTGGAAACTCTTACGGTTTCTGAAAACCTGTTCATTCCGACAAGGGGGGGGGACAAATGCAATATGTGTTCCATCAATCACCCCAATTATGCTGGAATATGTCCCATTGCATAAAAGTCGGCCTTCACTGTGGCCAAATCTTCAACATGGTGAAATACAATGTAGCTGCACATGTGTTGAATCAGGGCAGACCACACTGGTGAGCACGTTTGAGAACATTGGCTGTGACATCCCTGCTGCCACGCCCACTGTCACTTGGAAAGTACCAGTTGCCAGGAAATGGAGAACAGATAGGACTTACATAAGAGGGGAAATCCCAGTGGGGTGACGGATAGCAGATATTAGCTCATGCTCCAATTGGGCACACAGCTCTGTGATTGTGGCCCTGTCAAGTCTATTGGTGAGGATTATGCATGACCTGCATTGTTGCCAAGTCCACCAGGGGTCTGTACACAGGGGTATGTCTCCATCTCCTCTTCATCGGCAGCGGTAGCAATCTATGGGGCAAAAGAGTGAGGAGTCATTCACAAACTGAAGAATGGGACTTCAACAGAACATTGCATGCTGTTAACTTGCAATGGGTCAGTGTGAATTGTCCAGTATGTCCAAATTTAAACAGTAACACAGAAATTATCCAGGGCCTGACACCCCCTTGAAATGGCGTCCTCCTGTCCTGTTTGGAGGGACAGGCGAAAGTGAGGTAATTCCACTGATGTTGTGCGCTGTTGCAGGAGGCGGTCGGGAACTGCTGTGCAACTCCTCATTGGTTATAATTGGGCCCACTGCAGACGTGACCGCCATTTTCTATCAGGTTCCTCACTTGCTACCTGATCTTCTACAGGAGAGGACCTACATTGCATGTGATGGTGTGACCTGTGTCTGGAAGGTACCATGGCCCGTGTGACGGGAAAGGGCCTCTGCCTTCACTTCAGCGGAGTTGGAGAGACTAGTGGATAGGGTCCTACCCCAGTAGAAACAGCTGTATGGGCCTCCAGACCAACAGGTGAGTACATTGTGGGCATGATGCATGTGGTATGAATGCATGGAGTGGTGTGTGAAGGCCTCGTGTAAGGGGGGTGGGTGGATGTCCTCTGGGCAGCGTATTGGTTGTGTGCTGGGCCATATGTGTGTAAATGGTGATGTGAAGGGGTATGGTGGGCCATAAGTGTAACAGGCAGGACTGTTTGACTAATACTATTTTCCTATGTGTATTTTCTCTGCAGGTCAGCTCCTATCACCCAGGACGTGAGGACCCTGGGGGTCTACGGCAGGTGGAGTACCCACTGTGGAAACAGTGGGCGGACCTGAGACACTGGGCCCGGAAGATGGCGGAGTCTCAGCTGGGGATGGCCTCCCAGCGAGAAAGGGGTGCCTGTCAAACCCTGACCCCCCTGATGGACCGCTTACCGGTGGTGGCCTATCCTAAGCTGGATGGGCGCTTGAGGGCATCAGAGCAGCCACAATACAGTGCCCATCATTACAACTTATGCATGGTAAGGTGGTATCCGGGTGGGGGATTTGTGTCAGTGGGTGCCCCTAGGCCAGGTCTGACATACCAGCATAGGTCCCCAGGTGGCCAGGGTTTCAAAGGGATAATCGTGCTACCTAGCTCGTAGGCATCCACTACTGGTCAGGGCTGCATGGGTCCCAGGTGTGCTGGATTTGCCAGTGTGTGCCCCTCCCTATGCCTTAGTGGCTAGCAATATCACTGGTAGTGCAATGCATAGTGTGTAGGCCTGTTCCCTGTGTGTGACGGTGCTGTGTATGCCAACGGTGGTGTTGGTGCAGCCATTGACCAAGTGTATCCTTTGTCTCTCCCCCACTTCTTGTTTTGTCACCCTGTCCTTATGTGCATTAGCATCATCTGGCAGAGGAGCAGAGGCACATGCGACAGAGGGAGCTGCATCCCAGGGGACCCAGGAGGCAGAGTCCACTGACAGCGAGGGCACCAGTGGGACGGAGGGCGAGAGGAGCACCACGGCAGAGACTGGAGGGGACAGTTCTGACACAGATACCTCCTCTGATGGGAGCTCCCTGGCGGTTGCGGACACCTCTATGACCACACAAGCTACAGGTACAGCCGCCCCTCCCATACCAGCACGGCCCTCCCAGCAGCCCCTCATTGTGTTGCCTGTTCCCGCTCACCCAGGAGGGTGAGCATCTCCTTCGCCCCAGGCACCTCAGGCCCTGCCCCAGTTATCCCTGCTGCCCTCAGTGATGAGGCTATGGACCTCCTAAGATCCATCTCTGTAGGGCAGTCAATCATTGTGAATGTCATCTAGGGGCTGGCATACCAACCGAGAAAAGGTGGAGTTTTTAGACATCTGGATTGGCCATAACAATCTCCAACTCGAGATGTCTCTGTTTACTAAACCCACAGCCAAAAATACCATACTTCATTTTGACAGCTTCCATCCTACTAGCCAGAAACAAAGGATACCCTTCAGTCAGTTTCTACTTATCAGTAGAAATTGTTCCAATCTGCGGGATTTTGAATATCATGCGGACATCTTGCAACAAAAACTCACATTGCAAGGGTATCCGAGAAGACTTATTAGAGATTCCTATAAAAGAGCCAAGTACTATAACAGGACCAGCATGTTTGAAAAACAGAATAAAAACCATAAGTCTCAGATGGTCTGTGTAGTCCAACAATCCTTTAAATGGAAACAAAGAAACTATAAACTTACCGACATCACTAATTGCAGAACAGCTAATTGTGTCTATTTGATCAGTTGCCCTTGTCCTCTACTACATGTGGGTGAAACAGGGAGAGAAGTCAAAGTAAGAATTCTTGAACACATGTCCAACATACGTAATGATAAAGAGGATGCCCCACTAGTCCAACATTGGAAACAGCACGGACGCAAAGTTGAAGATCTCACATGGACTATTTTAGAAAAAATCAAGAAATCAGGACCCACAGAGGACAATAAAATCAGGAAAAAAACGAGAAGTGTACTGGATTTTTGTCTTTGACAGTTGGGAAAAAGGGTTGAACGAATACATCCCTTGGGAAAATGCCATTACATAATTGGCCTCATATTTCTTATCTCATTGTCTCCCTAAAAATGATGCCTTATTTCAAACAATATCTCCCTCCTTTTGCATCATTATCTTGGGCTGTTCCTTCCTCTCATGCTCTTAGACTATGAAGACTTTTGATTAACAGCCAGTACAGATGTTCCTCCTTTGAGTCTCTTATCAATACTTTCCGAGATTTTCTCTCAATGTAGAGCTAAAAAATGAATTGGACCCATAGCGACTCTACGTTGCTGTCTATACAAGATCGCAGTATGGAACCCCGTTTCACCCAATATGGCGATCATTAGGTGCTTCTTTTTCATTGCCCCCTCTTCACTCTATGCCTGAAGATATCTAAATTGTAATCATTAGATTTATTATTTCAACCTCAGGACGTAAAATTTAGCCTCCATGCTTCTAATGTAGTATTGTCGACCCATATTAGGTTTTTACGGCAATTACTGTACTTGCCGTTTCCTCCCCCCTTTTGTTCAGGCAAAGTTCTTCAATCGTAACCAGTCCAACATGGCGGCCGTCTTGGACTTTCATTTTATTTTCATTACGCCCGTTCCAGCTCTTCCTGGAAGTCAACTAACTAACATGAGTAAATAACCGAGAGCTGCTGTCGGGCGCTCCCACTAGTTATCTCTGGTCAAGCCATCCGACTTCTAGGTAAGCGTACTAAATATATTAGTGGTACTTAATTACTCATTTTACAACCTTTCATAGCAACTGAATTTCCTTTTAATAGAACGAGCTGTGTCGTCTGAACTGTTCGTTTTATCTTCTTTTATCTCAATTAGCCGCCTTATTGAAGTATACACCTTGGAATTTTCATTGGGCTCAATACTAACACGGAGACTTCCCAAACAACCTAAATTGAAACTTATTAGTCTATCCTGCGCAGCTGTCTTACATGTGTCTTGCAGTCCATATGTATAGAGAAAATCTCTCCCATGCTGGCTAGTGTCTAATTCATCTTTATCCTGAGTTTTATACATTTGTATTGTCATCTTACTCTTTGGATTGCCCTTATTGAGTAAAGTTTTTCCTTCCATTAGGAAACGTTCTTTACCCCTATTGACAACAAAGTTTACATTGACGCATTTCCTTGGTAAATGGAACAGTCTTAACTCCAAGCTGATACCACAGGTATTACATACAAAAAATAATAACAAATACGATCCTACTGCAACTAATTTCACCATTCACTTGGGTGCATTTGCTTCCATTTTGGGAACAATTAGATCTCTCATTTATACATTAGGTTTATTTTTCTTTTCTTTTCTTCTCTTACTTTAGATTCTCCTAACATCTCAATGGTTGTTTGCTAACAATTACTCTCACAATATTATCTGTATGGGAGAATTAACTCACCTTCACATGATTTGTTCACAATTAGTGTAGTGCATGACTAAGTAAGGACCAAATATGAGTCCATTCATATTATCTAGATAAATAAATCTTTTCCTTATTTGTTAGCTAGATAAAAACTAGTATTGAAGATTCCTGGTGCACAAACATTATATATGTGTATATTTCCTTCCATTAGATATTACGTCTATATGTCCTATATATATCAAGAATTGGAGACAAGCGATTGCCAGGACGTTCGGTGCAAGGATTATACTAACATTAAATTGTAAAATTTGGCACGGCCCTGAGGAAGGTGACCTCAATATTAGAGGAACACCGAAACGCGCGTAGGGCTTCTGTTCCTACAGTATTTCATTGATTGAACAATCCTATCACTATTAGTTGTTCTTTTGCTATTATAGATTCAGCTAGTATCAGAGCATAGACCGCTATCCTAACTTTGTTAGATTTGTATTTATTTTCTTCCTTCCATTGATAGGTAATTGATTGCCTTATTTGTTTATCATTGTCATTGCACTACCCTTGTCATATCATTTTTTTATTTTTAAAAAAAATATTTTTAACATCAGTACACAACAAGATACATTGTCACTTTCAGAAAATAAAACAAAAGAAAAAAAAGATCAACCAAGCTTGTCTAAGAAATAATTTCCCCAGATAGAGAGAACTTTTTAACATTACCTATTCTACTAGCATATCTCATCTCCTGAAGTCTAACTTGAACCATCCTATTATACCATCCTTGACTAGTAGGAGATAATTCAGACCACCGGTTTCTCAGCAACAGTGACCTAGCCACCGCAGTGGCTATAAATACGAGCTTCTCCAATCGAGAGGAGAGTCTTGCCTCAGGATCATAGCCCAAGCTCAACAGGCGAATACTCGGAGATATGGGTACCAACACAAAGGATGTTAAAATTGCAAAAACCCCTTCCCTGTATCTCTGTATGGATCGGCATGTCGCAATCGTATGTATCCAGCCTGCCACCCCTATTTCCTTGCACTGAAAACACGTATTTGGGCGGCCGATTCCCATACGAGATAGGGCTTGCGGGGTTCGATACAGTAACCATTTACTAAAAAATATAATTCGATGCCAATTAGCCCCTCGTAGCACAGAGAAATTTAGGCGGTTAATAGTCTCCCAGTGTCACTTGAGACCACCATGCACTCCTGACTAACACATTTCTTCTGAGCTCTTATCCCCAGATCCACTTTAACCCTTTCTGCCAAGAGCCTTCTTCATGCCCCTGCATTCCCTATCCGCGAAGGTGTAACTAATTCTGTTACCAATGATTGGGCATTAATGATAGAGTTAATATCTAAGTCTTTAAAAACCTGCAGCAAAATATTATAGGATCTGACCAGCAAAAGATCATTGTTGACTGTGATCATGATTTTCCATGGGGCTTCCCAGTTACACTCCACACGAAAATCTCAAATTTGACTAAATCCAGCGCGCTCCCACCTTTTCACCATGACTTCGTTAAGCTGAGTCCCTGAACCTAGAGAAATCTGTGAGTGTAGAGTATCAAAATGTAGAGAAGGGATTGAAAATTTTCTAAAAAAATCCACTCTTTTCTTGAGAAACCATTTAAGAATTTTATAACTAACTTTTTTAGGCGATTTGGTCAAAAGGGCTGGGTTCCGAATATTATGCTCTCTGCATATTAGTACCCGAAAATCAGTAAAAAACTTGGAGCCCACGGAGCATTCTAATTTAAAGCTAGCATAATAGTGTGCAAAAAATGCATAATAATAATCTTTGAGATTGGGTAAGGCCAGTCCCCCCTTCTCCTTATTGGCGTACAGTATACTCAAAGCGGCTCGAGCCTTTCGGTTCTGCCAGATAAAGGAGCGAAATAGGGATTCCAGTTTTTTTTTAAATTGTTGCGTTAAAACACACAGAATAGCACCGAACAAGAAATTGAAAAGTGGTAAAATTGACATTTTAATTAATGCAATGTGGCCTAATATAGAGAGAGGGAGAGGCCTCCAACGAGTCAGTAAAGCCTGAGTTTTCTGAAGTAAAGGAGCGAAATTCATCTCATAGAGATCACTTATATTGACTGAAAAATAAACCCCCCAGTATCTTTTTGGGTTGGGATTTACGCATTTTCTTAATTCAGAAAGAAGACAATTTGGATTAGTGCCACAAAGAATGATGTAGGTCTTGGTCCAATTAATCTTATAGCCACCGATTTGCTGAAATTCTTTAAATATATTAAATATTAAAGGCCTCTTCCTGAGAAGAGTGTTTTATGTCCAAAAACAGAATAATATCATCTGCATAAAGTTTAATCTTTCCCATTGATTTTAACGGTGCCTGAATCTGACTATTCTGTCTAATTTTAATGGCGAGTGGTTCAATAAAGAGGGCAAATAAAATAGGGGATAACGGGCACCCTTGTCTAGTCCCTCTTTGTATTTGAAGCTGTCCAACACACTTTGAGTTTATAATAATATTGGCCTCAGCATTTGAGTACTGCCTTTGAATTAAAGAAAAACCTTGAGTGGGTACCTTATAACTAGATAAAATTTAATAAAGCGTGTCCCAAACAACCAAATCAAAGGCTTTCTCTGTGTCCAGCAAAAGAGTAATAGCAGGGACTTTATTAGTCATAAAATAATCAAGAGCCTCTGCTAAATAGTGTGTGTTTGTTGCCAGTTGTCGACCAGCCACGAAACCGTTTTGATCGGGATGCACCATTTTATTAATTACCCCATTGAGCCTATTAGCCAATAGTTTTGTCATTATTTTATAGTCTGTGTTTAACAATGAAATTGGACAGTAAGCATTTGGATCCTCCCTATCTTTATTTTCCTTAGGAAAGCTAACCACACTCCCTGCATGCCAAGTTCTGGGGATTTCCTCACCCTGTAATAAACCATTTAAAAGGACTAAGAACGCCTCAGCAAATGCATTTATGAAAGTCTTATAGAACTCAGCCGGAAAGCCATCCGGACCGCAGGTTTTCCCTGTGGGGAGATTCTTAACTACGTCTAGAAGTTCCGGCTTTGTAAATGGTTGAGACAATTCCATACGGTCCTCATCTGAAAGAGAAGGAATATTAAGGCCCGTCAGGAACATCTCAATGGTCCTGGAATCTATAACTGAAGCGTCACTGTAGATTTGTTTATAATGCTCCAGCATAATTTGGTCAAGGTCTCTGGGGTCAGTGCGCCTAACCCCAGTAATCGTGCATCTTAAAGTGTGTATAACATTGCCAGTGATACGATCTCTAGCTTTCCATGCTAAGAATTTTCCCGTAAAATTGCTTTCTTCATAACTTTTCTGTTTATAAGACCCATATTCTATCTGCCAGCGCTTTCTTGGCAGCTTCGAAAGCCTTCCTATTAGTATCCGAAGGGGCATTCAAATAAGTGACTAAACACTTATGAACTACGTCTTCCAATACTGCAGTTTGTTGTTTCAGAGCCCGTTTATCAGCCACCTCTTTGACAATTACCCAGCCCCTGAAGTAGGCCTTAAATGCCTCCCAGACTAGTGCTGGGGTTGAAGACCCCTGATTGCGTTGAAAAAAATCCCTTATTTCAACCTGTGAAGTGTGTATCCACCCTTCTTGCGATAAAAGGCGGAGATTAAAAATCCACCTTCTAATCTGAGGTAGGTGCACTGTAGAGTGGAGTGAAATTTCCAGCAGCAAAAGGGCATGGTGTGAAAGACCTGAATGCTGGACCGATTGAGATTGATAGCACAATGTTTCAGAGATAAAAAAAAAATCTATTCACGAGGAACTTTTATACCGTGAAGAGTTACAGGTATATTCCCTCACGTCAGGGGTGTTTGTCCTCCAGGGATCACATTGCGCCAAAACCTTAACATAATCTCGAAACGTCTTTGCTACTTTAGGCTTATACTGTCTTTTGCCTTTTACGGTAGTGTCTAGAGCTGGGTCCTGAAGAAAGTTGAAATCCCCCCCAATAATAATTTTCCCTGTCAGCTGCAAAAGGGAGTGAAACAAGTCTATATACAGGGCCGGATCATCCGTCAGAGGGGCATAGAAACTAACAAAAATGAATCTCTCCATTGCGACTGTACACTGAACCCAGCACCAACGCCCCTCAGGGTCGGAGAGAAAGTCCAGTGGTTGTGCATTCAGGGTTTTAGCTAAAAAAACTGCCACCCCTCTATGAGCCGCTGAGGCTGCCGTAAGTACTTTAAAATCAGCCATTTTTTAAAACATTTGAAAACCCGAAACTTTATGAAATGGAATATGGGTTTTTTGAAGAAATATAACTGAGGGATTAAGAGCAGTTACCCTCTTTTCGATAGAAGACTTTTTCCTATGATTATTTAATCCATTAATATTCCAGGATAGAAATCTTAATGGCAAAAGCGATTGCGTCATTTAATTAAATTTTGAGCTAGTGTGCCTATAGCCTCCCTAAGTCTGGAGAAAAATACCCAATCAATCGTAACAATCCTTTGCATTGACAAAAACAGATCTGATATCCATGCCTCCCCCCCTCCTCCCTTCAGTGGCCCACACTTGGAGCCCTCCCGCCTGGACGACCCGGGGCCACATCCCTTCCACACCCTTTGTCCCACTTCTTCCCTAACAAGGTGCCTTGTCATAGCACCCTAGGCCAGAGGCTACAGAGAGAAAATTAGAATAGTCTGTCCATACGCTGTGGCAACAAAATAAAAAAAAAATAAAAAAAAGGGGGGGGCGGGCCTCTACTATGATACTGTCATTTCTAGTATTCAATATATCACCTTATAGTCTTTATTTCGTTCTTCCCCCGCACCCCCTCCTCGAGCCGACTGTTCTGAGTTTTGAATTACATGCAACACAGTTTTAGCAGCATCAACCGTATGAATGAAATTTGAATGACCCTGAAAGAACACTTTAAGTTTTGATTGATGCACAAGGCCTGCCCGCGCCCCTGCTCTTTGGAAAGCTGGAATCATGTATTTTAGCTCTCTTCTTCAATGCGCTGCCACCACTGACATATCTGAGAAAATCTTAAATGCATAGTACCCGGGAATCTGAAAAGTTTTGGTTCTAATTGCTTTCTGGAAAATCTGTTCCTTGATACGAAAGTCACCAAAATTCACTAGTATAGTTCGAGGATATTTAGAGCTTGATGGTTGGACTGCCGGGACCCGATGGGCCCTCATGATTGTTAGATCCGGATACTTATCCTCAAACCCTTTTAATAAGATCTGTTACCAACTCTGTGACTGTCTGACCGTTTTCGCGCCCTTCAGGGAATTTCCGTAAATCGCAAATTGGATCTACGAGATCGATTTTCAGCATCATACAGATGGATCTGTAGATCTAGCAGGTCAGCTTGGCACTTTGCCAGAGAAGGTTCTACCATCACCCGAGTATCCTCGAGAACAGAGACTCGTTGTTCGATAACTGTAATTCGTGAGTTAAGTTGCTGGATGTTACTACAAATAAGGTTCAATTGTGATTCTGTTCTCTGATTTGCATCGTCCTGGGAGACTTTTAATGCTTTCAACTCACTTAGAATCTGCAGAAGTAAGTTGTCCGCAGGAACACTGGCATTTGCCATAACTATCACACCCTGTGTAGAGGCTTCACTTAGCACCTTAGACCCGGCCGAATCAACAGAAAAAGCAATAGAGGAGAAAATGTGGGTGGAAGATTCAGTTACTGCGTTTGCCCCGTCTCTGTTGATGAATTCTTGTGCTGACAGTGAAGCTGAGTCATCCAGCTGTGGAGGGGGAGTGTGGCTGATGCTTGATACCGGATGGTCTTCCTTACGATTCCTCCCACTATCAAACAAAGGAAAAAGGGGTCTAGAAGCGGATCCAATGTTCACTGTTGGATCGCAGGCAGTCTCGGAGCTGCTGCCAGAGATCGGCCGAGTCATTAATGGCGAACCCTTAAATAACCCCGGACTAGGATCCAGATCAGATGGGGGGGCCCTTGAATCATCAGACGGACAATCCAGGCTAAGGGGGGAGCTGGACGAATTGGCTTCTACGGGTGGAGGGCTGAGAGGAACAGGTGAAATAAGACTAGAGGCTGAATCCGTAACTGAGAATGAAGGATGGGGAGCAGAATCCGGAGCCTTGTACAAGTGATTATGCGAAGGTGCTGGTCGCTTCTGTTTGGTAGTACGAGTTGCCCTGGGAACTCTGGCAGCAGAGCGACCTGCAAAATGTGGAGACCGCCGCATTTTTCCTCTTCCAAAAAAAAAAGAAAAAAAAGAAAGGAATCAAATTACAATAGCAAATTAAGTGTCCAGATAGGGAGTCTGCCAAAAAACCCACCTCTAAATTCGTTTTTTAGCCATGTTTACAAAAGTTCCCCCCAAAAAAAAGGCGATGTAGGTTTCTTTTCCAAGACTGGCCAGGACTCCCCGATAGGGAGCTATACTCTGTGCCTCCAGCGGTCCAGAATTCGACAGAGGAGTCGCTTGGAAAAGCCTCCGCGTTGATCCAGTGAGAAACGCCTGGTTCGGCGTCCCTAGCAACCTAGCCCGGCTTCATTTTCAGCTCCGGGGCGGCTTCCGCATTCAGACATGAGTGTCGGCATTAATCTTGTGAGGAACGCCTGGCTTGGCGTCCCTAGCAACCTAGCCTGGCTTCAGTTACAGCTCCGGGGCGGCTTCCGCATTCCCCTAGCAAGCCGCAGCACGTCCTGTCTTGGCGCGCTCTCTCTCCTGCTGCCTCACAGCCTCAGCCACAGAGCGTGACGGGAGCTCTCGCGGCCATCAAGGTCGAAAGCTTACCCACCCTTGTCATATCAAGACCTTTTTGATTCCTCTGTTTTTGTAATCTTGTATGTTTCAATTTCTAGGCTATTTTTAGCCCGGTATGATTGCAGTATGTCTGCCTTAGGTACATTGTTGATTGTTCTTTTCAGTTATTGGTTTCCATGTTTTTTAACTTTGTGTAAATCCATTAAATAAAACTATTTTGTACGGATAGAATATATTTATCCTTTTTTTCTATGTTCAGCCGTATTGTCTTCCTTATGTCCTTGCTGGCCCTTGACATACAACACTGATGATCATTATCCATAGTGATATTATACCTGAAGATTATCCTACCTACAGGTGAATTGTAGTAGCTCGTTGTTTAGATATTCTCTATAGTAGCTTTCCCTGCACAAGCTACGCTCACCCAGCCAGGGAACCCCCTTTTGGTTTTCTCCATCCAGGGGCTGGCAGCCCAGATGCAACAAACTAATGCATTCCTGGAGGGCATTCACACTGTATTGGCAGCCCTACAGAGATCAATCCAGGCTCTGGCCTCCTCTCTGATGGCAGCCATTGTCCCTGTTTCAACCCTCCCCCCTCCAATTTCCTCTTCCGAATCCCATTCACCTCAACTACAACCTATCCCAAGCACACAGGCAGACGAGCATGCCTACAAGACAACACACAAGAGTGGCACAGGCAAACATAAGCATCACACTTCATCTCATAGGCACTCACACAAACACCATCCAGATGCAGACATACCAACATCCACAGTTTCCAGTGTGTCCCCCTCCTCCACCTCCCTCCCAGTTCCATCTACACCCACACTTGCATGCACTACACCATCATCCACTACCAGCATCACCACCACACCTAGCAGACCACACACCTCACTGGCAGACACCTCCACAACAGCCATGCACACTTCCCCTGTGTCCTCTCCCACAGTGTCTGTCCCCCCTCCCAAGGTACACAAACGCAAGCACTCAGACACCCAATAGCCATCCACCTCACAACAGCATCCAGCCCATGCACCTGCACCCAAAATCAGCAGACAGACACCTCCTACAACTAGTCCCCCTTCCTCCATGCCCATACCTTCTCCCTTTACCCGCCTCATGTCCCAAAGAAACATTTCCTATCCACCATTGACCTCTTACCTACCCCTTCCCCCATCCTGCATGTCTGGCTAGGGTGGCAAAAACCCTTGCCAAGCACGTCAGCTACCCAGTCCACGTGCCCACTCGTCACCACACCTACTCGTGGTGGGAAAGGATCAAGGGCACATGTCCTGAAGGTGAAGGAGCCTGCACCAGGCAGCCTCAAGGGAAAGGAGCCTGCCACAGCTGCTGCGAGTAAGACAAAGGAGCTTGCCCCAGCTGCTGCCAGGAAGACTAAGGAGCCTGCCCCAGCTATCAGGAAGAGCAAAGAGCCAGCACCAGCAGGCAGGAAGGGCAAGGGGCCTGGGGCAGGAACTGTCACAGAGCCCCCACCACCAACCATGGTTGTGCAGCCATCCGAGGCTGCAGGGGATGGGCAGGAGCTTCCCCCCCAGCAGCAGCAGCACCACCACGCCCATTGAGCAGACGTCCGAGGCTGCAGGGGATGGGCAGGAGCCTCCCCTCACCAGCAGCACCACCACCTCCAGTGAACAGCCGTCCGAGGGTGCAGGGGATGGGCAAGAGCCTCCCCCTACCAGCAGCTCCTCCACCTCCAGTAAAAAGCCGTCTGAGGCTGCAGGGGATGGGTAGGAGCCTCACCCCCAGCAGCAGCAACACCACCACCACCATGGAGCAGCCGTCCGAGGCTGCAGGGGATGGGCAGGAACCTCCCCCCACCAGCAGCACCACCACCTCCAATGGGCAGCCGTCTGAGGCTTCATAGGATGGGCAAGAGTCTCTCCTCACCAGCAGCAGCAGCATCCCCACTACCACTGAGCAGCTATCACAGCTGCGGACGCTATGTAATCCTGCCTCCATGGGCTGCTGTGCGCCCTGCCCCCTGCAAATCCAGTGGGTATGACACCCACCTGAGAGACTGTGACCTTGCACTTCCCAGGATCAAGAGCACAGGGCGCAATGCCCCTTCCAGAACCAATGGGTAAGAAACGCACCTACCCCAGACTCAACAGGATCAAGAGCACAGGGCAGGATGCCCCCTCCAGAACCAGTGGGGAAGACACCCACTTACCCCAGACTCCCCAGGATCAAGAGCACAGGGCACGATTCCCCCTCCAGAAACAGTTGATAAGACAACCACCTACCGAGACTCCCCAGGATTAAGAGCACAGGGCACGATGCCCCCTCCAGAGCAGTGGGCAGGATATCCACTCCAGATACTGCAGCATTGCACTCCACAGGACCAAGCACAGGGCATGTTGCCCCCTCCAGAGCATGTGGGCAAGTCACCCCCTCCAGAGACTGTGTCCTTTTACTCCCCAGGACCAATCACAGGGCATGTTGCCCCTTCCAGAGCATTTGGGTGTAGGAGGCTGGCCTGTCTTGTAGTGCGTACCAATGTTACTTACACCTTATGCCAGGTCCAGTTATCCCTTACTAGTAGAGTGTAGTAGTGTTCTAGCATCTTAGGCTGATAGAGGTAGCTATAGCAGAGCAGCCAAGGCTGAACTAGGGGACATGCAAAGGTCATGCAAAACCACTTATATCATAAAGGTAATACATCATAAGAAAGACAATACTGATAGTTACTAAAAATAAAGGTACTTTATTTTAGTGACAATGTGCCAAAAATATCTCAGAGGATATACTCCCTTAGGAGAAAAGTAACATACACAAAATATACTCAACAAACCAAATCAGGTAAGTAAAACAGTCAGAAAGTAGTAAAAACACTGTAGAACACATTAGGATGCAATAGGCCTAGGGGCAACACAACCATATACTAAGAAAGTGGAATGCAAACTACAAATGGACCCCTAGGCTAGTGTAGTGTGTGGAGGGTCGCTGGGAGTGTAAGAAAACACTAAGGGTGTAAAAGATACCCCACCCCAAGACCCTGGAAAGTATGATTAAAGTACTACTGTTTCCCGAGAAACACTCTAAAGTTGTGATAAAGGATTTTGCAATGACCACAACAGACTGCAAAGCACTGAAGACGGCTTCCTAGACCTCAAGACCTGCAAAGGAAGGGGACCAAGTCAAGAGTTGCTAAAGTGTCCAGGGGGGGCAGGAGCCCACTAAACCCCGGATGAAGGTTCAAAATGGCTGCCTCCGGTTGGAAGAAGCTGCAGGATTTGCAACAACGAAAGGAGGGAGGGAGTTCTCCTTCATGCAGAAGATGTCCCACGGCGGGCTGGATGATGCAGAGTTATTTCCTTGGCAAAATACCACAAACAAGTCTTGCTAGCTGCAAGAGTTTCAGTTAAAGAAAAAGGGTGGTGCCCAGGCCCAGGAAGGACCAGGACGTTGCCACTTGGGAGAGGAGACAGAAGGTGCCCTCAGCAATGTTGAGAGCCCATGCACAAGCAGGAAGCACCCAAAGAAGTCCTTGAACACAGGTTCAGAAGCCTGAACACAGCAGTCGTCTCAACACTGCAAAGAGAAGTCCTGCGACACCGGAAATCAACTCAGGGAGCTGAGCATCACAGGACAGAGTGCTGGCGGCCTAGGCTCAGCTGTGCATGCATGAGAGGGGAGGCAAGGACTTACCTCCGCCAAATTTGGACAGTTGGACCACTGGACAGTCTGGGTCACTTAGGTCCACCACCTGTGTTCCAGAGGCCACGCTCGTCAGGATGAGAAGGGACCCAGATTACCGGTGACGCTCAAGTTTGGTGCCTGCTGAAGCAGGGGGAAGATTCTGTCGACCCACGGAAGATTTCTTCGTGGCTTCCAGTGCAGGGTGAAGGCAGGTAGCCCCCAGAGCATGCACCACCAGGAAAAAGACGAGAAAGCCGGCAGGATTAGGCGCTACAATGTCACTGGTAGTCTTCTGGCTACTTTGTTGCAGTTTTGCAGGCGTCCTGGAGCAGTCAGCAGTTGATCCTTGGCAGAAGTCAATGAGAGAAGTGCAGAGGAGTCCTGTTGTATTCTTGCAAGTCATTATCTGAGGAAAAGCTCACTGGAGAGACCCTAAATAGCCCTCAGAGGAGGATTGTCCACCCAGTAAGGTAAGCATCTATCAGGAGGGGTCTCCGATGTCACCTGCTGGCACTGGACACTCAGAGGCCTCCAGAGTGCTCTAGCACCTCTGGAAACAAGATGGCAGAGGTCTGGGACACACTGGAGGAGCTCTGGGCATCACCCCTGGGTTGGTGATGGACAGGAGAGTGGTCACTCCCCTTTCCTTTTTCCAGTTTTGCGCCAGAGCAGGGACTGGGGGTTCCCTAAACCCGTGTAGACTGGCTTATGCAAGGAGAGCACCATCTGTGCCCTTCAAAGCATTTCCAGCGGTTGGGAGAGGCTACCTCTCCCCAGCCTTTAACACCTATTTCCAAAGGGAGAGGGTGTAACACCCTCTCTCAGAAGAAATTCTTTGTTCTGCCTTCCTGGGACTGGGCTGCCAAGACCCCAGGAGGGCAGAACCCTATCTGTGGGGGGGGCAGCAGCAGTAGCTGCAGAGAAAACCCCAGAGAGCAGGTTTGGCAGTACTGGGGGTCCATTGTGGAGCCCCCAGGATGCATGGAATTGGCTCCCCAATACCAGATTTGGAATGGGGGAACAATTCCATGATCTTAGACATGTTACATGGCCATATTCGAAGTTACCATTGTGAAGCTACATATAGGTATTGACCTATATGTATTGCACGCGTGTAATGGCTTCCCCGCAATCACAAAGTCCTGGGAAATGGCTCTGAACTACGTGGGGGCACCTTTGCTAGTCCAAGGGTGCCCTCACACTTAATAAGTTTGCACCTAACCTTCAGCAAGTGAAGGTTAGACATATAGGTGACTTATAGGTTACTTGAGTGCAGTGTAAAATGGCTGTGAAATAACATTGATGTTATTTCACTCAGGCTGCAATGGCAGTCCTGTGTAAGAATTGTCTGAGTTCCCTATGGGTGGCAAAAAAATTGCTGTGAATATAACATGTGTGTTATTTCACTCAGGCTGCAATGGCAGGCCTGTGTAAGGGTTTGTCTGAGCTGCCTATGGTTGGCAAAAGAAATGCTGCAGCCCATATGGATCTCCTGGAACACCAATGCCCTGGGTACCTAGGTACCATATACTAGGGACTTATAAGGGGGGTCCATTGTGCCAGTTAAAATTGGTAAATGAAGTCACTAGCCTACAGTGACAAATTTAAAAGAGAGCATAAGCACTGAGGTTCTGGTTAGCAGAGACTTAGGGGGTCATTCTGACCCCGGCGGGCGGCGGGAGCCGCCCGCCTGGAGGGAACCGCCGAATGACCGACCGCGGCGGCCATTCTGGCTTTCCCGCTGGGCCGGCGGGCGACCGCCAGAAGGCCGCCCGCCGGCCCAGCGGGAAACCCCCTTCAACAATGAAGCCGGCTCCGAAATGGAGCCGGCGGAGTTGTAGGGGTGCGACGGGTGCAGTGGCACCCGTCGCGATTTTCAGTGTCTGCAAAGCAGACACTGAAAATCTTTATGGGGCCCTGTTAGGGGGCCCCTGCACTGCCCATGCCAGGAACAGGATGGCGGGAAGGGGGTCGGAATCCCCATGGCATGGAGGATTCCCTGAGCCAGGGGGAAACCAGTGGGAAACCGCTGGTTGCCCTTTTCTGACCGTGGCTTTACCGCCACGGTCAGAATGGCCCAGGAAGCACCGCCAGCCTGTTGGCGGTGCTTCCGCGGTCCCCGGCCCTGGCGGTCATGGACCGCCAGGGTCAGAATGACCCCCTTAGTGACACAGTCAAGCACTACTGACAACACACACATTAGGCCACAAACTATGAGCACTTGAGTCCTGGCTAGCAGGATCCCAGTGAGACAGGCAAAACACACTGACATATAGGTTTTTATCTATGACCACTGGGCTGCTGGCTAGCAGGATCCCAGTGACACAGTAAAAACACACTGAAACACACTCTCAAACAGGCCAAAAATGGGGGTAACCATGCTATGAAGAGGCTACTTTCTCACACTCTCTCAGCCCAGGAAGACCCATTCGGTATGCAGATGTGTGCAAGTGTGACTGAGCATCTGTGTTTGGGGTTGTCTGAGTAAAATGCACAAGGGAGCTGTCAACTAACCCAGCCAGACATGGATTGTAAGGCACAGAAGGATGTAAGTGCAGAGAAATGCTCACTTTCTAAAAGTGGCATTTCTAAAGTAGTAATATTAAATTAAACTTCACCAGTCAGCAGGACTTTTTATTACCATTCTGGCCATACTAAATATGACCCTGTTACTCCTTTTAGATCACAATCTACCACTCAAACAGTATATGAGTGTAGCCCTAATGTTAGCCTATAAAAGGAGCAGGCCTCAGAGCAGTGTAAAACGAATTTAGGTGTTTTACACTACCAGGACATATAAGCTACACAGGTACATGTCCTGCCTTTTGCCTACATAGCACCCTGCCCTATGGGCTGCCTAGGGCAAACCTTAGGGGTGAATTATATGTTGCAAAAAGGGGAGTTTAAGGCTTAGCAAGTACTTTTAAATGCCAAGTCGAATTGGCAGTGAAACTGCACACACAGGCCTTGCAATGGCAGGCCTTAGACATGGTTAAAGGGCTACCTATGAGGGTGGCACAATCAGTGCTGCAGGCCCATTAGTAGAATTTAATCTACAGGTCTTGGGCACATGTAGTGCACTTTACTGGGGATTTATGAGCAAATTAAATAAGCCAATTGGGTATGAGCCAATGTCAACATGTCTTAACGGAGAGAGCATATGTACTTTAGCACTGGTTAGCAGTGGTAAAGTGCGCAGAGTCCTAAAACCAGCAAAAACAGTGTCAAAAAGTGGAGGGAGGCAGGCAAAACAATTAGGGGTGACTACCCTAAGGCTGTCAGGTCTAACATGTGTCCCCCCCTCAGCTGAAAGTGGGGAGAGCAACCCAACCTCCTGGGAGCTTTCATCGCTAAGGCAGAAATATCTTGAGAGACCATCAGCATTGGCGTGGTCAACCCCCGGTGATGTTCCACCATAAAGTCCATCCCCTGTAGGGAAATGGCTCACCTCAAGAGTTTAGGATTTTCACCCCTCATCTGCATGAGCCATCTGAGGGGCCTGTGGTCTGTCTGAACACGGAAGTGAGTCCCAACCAGGTATGGTCTCAGCCTCTTCAGTGCCCAGACCACAGCAAATGCTTCTCTCTCATAGCACTCCACCTCTGTTTCCATGGTAATAGCCTTCTGCTAATGAAGATTACTGGTTGGCCTAGGCCATTGATACTCAAAGTACTGACCTTTACATGCGGCCCCAAAATCAAAAGCAGCAGTGGGCTGAATCAGCGCTAACACTGAGAAAGAAATTAACTAAACAAGCAAGCATTCATGTAAAGATTAACATGAAATTTAAAAAAGGCAGTAACAATGTTATCCTGCATGGTTTATCTTTAGAAACACCTTTATTTTTAAAGCAATATTGTAAAAATATGATTAAATCCACTCAAAATTTAGAAAGCGTATTTCATTAACATATAAAACCGTTCCACCTTTGTACATCACATTTTATCAGTGCATTGAGACAATTTTTTTTTTTTGAACAATAGTTTTTAAACATGAATATACATTTGTTTTTCCCCCACCCTGACAACAGTGTCAATAGTGAGCTAAAATGCATGTCAGCTGTGAAGTGCACCCTGTGGGTTGGGTTCCTGTTATACACAAACAACATTATAGTTTATTAAATCAAACACAGGGGAAGGTTTTGCACATTCCACATCGTGAAGTCATGTATTTCAACATGCTTTTGTATGTGATATAGAAGAAACAAAGGGAAAGTGGAACAAAACAATTGCCAAGGATCACACAATTTGATAAAGTGTGGAAGCTGGGATTAATTCTAGGTAGCAGCTGTTATGTGTTCTCTGGAGTAGTCAGGTGCCTTGAGCATGGGGGCTGTGCACATGTCTCCCTTCTGGGAGTCAAAAGCTTTCTGACAAGCCTCAGTCCAATTCACCAACCTAGGTTGCTTTTTAGATGTGAGTTCTGTTAAGGGGTCACTATGGTGCCATAACCCTTGACAGACCTATGGTAGTATCCAGTGAGACCTAAGAAAGCTCTCACTTCTGTCTGGGTTCTAGGTGGTTGCCAGACCTTGATGGTTTAAATTTTGTCCGGGAGTAGCAGCACCTTGCCACCACCTACTAGGTATCCCTAGGACACCATGGAACCCTGCCCAATCTGGCACTTACTGGCCTTGATGGTCAGGCCTGCCTGATGCAGGGCCTGAAGCACCTCCTTGCGGTGGAGCAGGTGTTCCTCTAAGCTGGAACTATAGACGGCAATGTCATCTCGGTAGGCTGTGCAGAAGGCATCCTTGCCAGCTAGGGCCCCATTAACCAACCGTTGGGAGGTAGCTGGGTGTTTTTTTAGTCCAAAGGGCATGACCCAGAACTGGTAATGACCCTTAGGAGTAGAAAACGCAGATCTCTCTTTTGCCCCTTCAGTCAAGGCGATAGGCCAGTACCCTGACATGAGGTCAAAGGTACTAAGGAGCTTGGCAGTGCCTAGCCTGTCAACGAACTCATCAGCTCGGGGATGGGGTGAGACCCCGGTAGTCCACGCTGAACCTAAGTTCTGGCTTGGCACTGGGAGCAGCATCCTTGGGAACCGACACCACTGGGCTGGACCAGGGACTGCTGGACTTCTCTGTCACCCCAAGAGCCAGCATCTTGGCAACTTCATCCTCGATGCTGGACCTCACTTTATCTGACACCCTGTAGATTTTATTCTTTACAGGTGGACTGTCTCCTGTGGGAATATCTTGGGCGCACAAGTGTGGGAGCCTAGGAGTGAGGGAGAACATGGAAGAGAACTGCTCCAACAGCTCTTCGCAGTCTCCCCTCTAATCTAGAGTCAGAGAGATTAACACCCTCCAGTGACCCATCACCTTCCTTGGCAGACAGGAGGTTGGGGTGAGGCTCACTTTCCTCTTCCATGACCTCATCTGTCACATGAAACATACTTCTGTCAGACCTTTCAAAATGAGGCTTCAGCCTGTTCTGATGCGGAAACCTTAGGGGGTTTCTGGTAGTCATAAGGTCCATTAGGTAAGTGGCCTCCCCCTTTTGCTCCTTGACTTCGAATGGGCCAGTCCAGTGGTCCTGGAGAGCTCTAGGCTCTACTGGCTCCATCACCCACACTTTGTCTCCAGGTGAGAATTCTACCAGGGTGGCCTTCTGGTCATAACTTTCCTTCATCACTTCTTGACTGGCGTCGAGGTTGCTCTTGGCCTGTTTCCAGAAATGCTGTGTCTGGTTGTGGAAGGCAACTGACCACTTCCAGGGAAGGTTTCCTGGGAGCTTTCTCCCGCCCCTCCTTGACTATGCTTAATGGTACCCTGACAGGGTATCCATAGAGAAGTTCAAAGGGGCTGAATCCCACCCCTTTCTGGGGCACCTCCCTATAAGCAAAGAGAAGGCATGGCAAGAGGACGTCCCACTTACGCCTCAGAGCTTCAGGCAGGCCAATTATCATGCCTTTCAGGGTCTTGTTGAGTTTGATGATGTTAAGGGATGGTATACCGGTAGGTTACCCCACACTCATCCCACATGGACTTCATGTACGCTCACATGAAGTTTGTGCCTCTGGCAGACACAACCTCCTTTAGGAACCCTACATGGGTAAACTAATGTGGGTAAAGCCCCATTAGAGCTCTGGTCACCACCGGTGGGGTCACTGTCCTTAGAGGGATTGCCTCTGGATAGCGGGTGGCATGGTCCACCAAAGCCAGGTTAAACCTGTTGCCTCATTTTGGGCCCAAGGGACCAATGACGTTGATGCCCACCCTTTCAAAAGGGGTGCCAACAATGGGGAGTGGGATCGGGGGCCTTGAGCCTTTTCGCTGTCTTCCCACTAGCCTGGCAGGTTGGGCAGGACCTACAGAAATTATCGGAAGCTACCTGCATTCAGGGACAATAAAAGTGGGTGACAAGCCTGGCAAAGGTCTGTTTTTCCCCAAATGTCCTGCCAGGGGGATGTTGTGAGCCAGGCTCAGTAGGAAGGCCTGGTAGCACTGGGGGACCAGCAGCACACGTGCTACTCCAGCTTCCAGCACCTTATGCTCACTGTAAAGGAGATCATTCTCCCAATATATGTGGTGATTGCCAGAGGCTTCGCCTGCTGCTTGGGCTGAGGCCTGTTGCCTTCGACCCTCAAGGATGGGGCACTCCTTCTGCGCTTTGCAGAATTCCTCCCAGGTTGGCCCACCCTCCACATGCCAGCCAGCAAGCTCAGGCAGGTTACCCAGGGCGCCAATATCCTTTCCAGTTGGCTCAGGGGCCTCCTCTTCTGGGACCCCATCAACCACTGCAGGAATATCTGGGGCCAGTTTCTCTCGCCCCTTGCCCTTCCTCTGTGAAGCTGTCTGGGCCATATTTCCAGGCTCCAGGTGCACTTGACTCCCTTCCCGTGCAGCCATGGACCGTGTGGTCATGCAGACCCATTCAGGCAAACCTAACATCTCCAGGTGGGATCTGAGCTCTACCTCTTTCAAGGTAGTGTGCTCAAGATCATTGCCTAACAGACAATCTACAGGCATGGCATGACTCACAGCTACTTTTAGAGTCCCATAGACCCCCCGACACTTAAAGGGAACCAGAGTTACCAGTAGGTGGCTGTTGCGATTGTCAGCTACTATGACCTGGTGTAATGTATTAGGGATGACCTGCTCTGCTGACACCAGCTGACCCCTAACAGTAGTCATACTGGCTCCTGTGTCACACAGAGCTTCCATCCCTTGCCCATTAATAGTGAACCACTGCCTATACTTGGGAGTATTGGCAGGCATGTGGGATTGTGGCACCATTTCCTTTTCTCCCAGGGATGCTAGGGACACCTCTATCTGCTCTCAAAAGCTAACTGGGACTATCTCCCCCCGAGTGCTACACTAGCTAACCTAGGAGTCTGCGTTCCATTGGGGGGTTGTGCCCTCTTGGGACAATGGGAGTCGCCCTTAGAGTGTCCATGCTTGAAGCACTCTAAGCATTTGGGGATGAATTTCCCTTTCTTCTTGTCAAAGAGCCCTGGCCTCTTCTCAGACTCAGGCTGGGACTGGTTACCAACGCCCCCTGGGAATTGTTTTGGGGGCCTTTTGAGAACTCCTTATTTTTAAGTTTTTCTTCCTCCTCTTTCTTCTAGTGGGAACCCTGACCACCTTTGTGGGGTCTCCCCCCAAGATACCTTCTTGGGCAATCTGGTGCTAATCCAGAGGTCCGCCTCCTCAGCAAACTTTCTAGGATCAGTCAGCTTACTGTCAAGTAGGTGCAGGCGCAACTCTGTAAAGCAAACACTAAACATATGCTCCCTTAGGATCAGATTATACAACCCTGTGCAATCATTTACTTTGCTGCCCCACTCCCATGCATTCAGTGCCTTACTGGGTCAGCCCAAACTTGGCAAGTAAAGCAGTTTTCATGGGTGTGTATATGGTTTGATCTCTTGGATCCAACGTAAGAAGTGTCTCCCCCCCACAGCTGGTACAAACCACCACAAGGCCGCCCCCCATTGCTCTTCAGAAACCCCATGAGCCCTTAGTGCAACTTCATAAGCAGCCAACCACATATCAATGTCATCCCCCATCACATAACTTGGCACCACATTTTTTGTTATATGAACCTTCCTTTCTCCAGCAGGTTCTGCATGTATGCTACCACCATCACTGCTTGACTCCGACTGCCTCGCCTTGATCTCCAGCTCTTCAAGACTCAGTTCATGAGCCAACAAAGGTTTCTTTTCAGCCAAGGCTTTCTCACCTTCAGCTGGTTTGGCTGCTCTCTCAGCCTCTCTCTCTGCTCTCCTCTGCCTCCATGTTTAACTTTGCCATTTGCAGTTGAAACAGTTGAAATTCTCTCTCCTTTCCTCTGTGGTCAGGCCATAGCTCGAGACATTTTTCCCTGGTTTACCAGGGGGCACAATTCTAGGGGTAACATCCCCCACTGCTGGTGGTAAATCCTCTGAGGGGCAACTCTCTGGCTCCTCCACCTCAAAATGGACGCATGACCGTCATGGGTCAAAAATGTTCATGTATACGCATATACCATAAAATTCCCCTAAGCTAAAAGACGTCTAACCCCTGAACCTCTATCGCATGTCCACAGGCACTTTCATGCTAAAGGCGAGAAAAATGACACATGACCGCCATGCGTAAAAAAAAGACACACGACTGTAAATGTGACACACATGCCCAGGAAGTGATGAAACAGGACATCCTGCCTGCAAACACGGTACAGTGAGTTCACTTCACTGTCTTTTTGTCTGTGACTGTGTGAGGGTGTGTGTAGCTGTTGCTATAGGAGTTTTGAAATGTTTGTAGTGTTTCTAGTGTTTATTGTGCTGTGCACTATGGGGGTCATTCTGACCTCGGCGGTAAAAGCCGCTTACCGCCGGTCAGAAGGCCGCCACAATACCGCCGCGGCCGCGGTCAGCCGCCACGGACATTCTGACCCACAACTGCAAAACCTCCGAAAATCCGCCCTCCACTGCAGTCCGCCACATCAGCGGTCAGCGGTAAACTGGAGAAGACCAAACCTCCACCGCCACGCCAACAGAAATACGCCCATCCCATTATGACCCGCAAATCCACGCGGCGGTCATTCAACCGCGGTATTCCATTGGCGGTACACACCGCCGCGCTCAAAATACACACACCTTTACAAACCCCTACCACATTGGACAATTTGAAAGGCACACACCTGAAACACATACACACACCACTCCCACACATCCAATACCATATAAAACTCACACCCACATCACCCACAAACCCCTACCAACAAAAACCAGAGACGAAGGAGAGAGAGAGACACATCAGAGAATAGAGAGCCAGACACACAGAGGCACACCGCAACATCACACACACCACATAGAAGCACAAAGCACCACACACCAACACACACATCATCACATACACCACTCCACACCTCATACACACCACCCCATGGCACCACAAAGGCACCCACGCTTTTCGGACCAAGAACTCCGGGTCATGGTGGAGGAGATCATAAGAGTGGAACCCCAGCTCTTCGGCTCACAGGTCCAGCACACCACCATAGCAAGGAAGGCGGAGCTCTGGCAGCGGATCGTGGACAGGGTCAACGCGGTGGGACAGCATCCCAGAAATCGAGAGGACATCCGCAAACGATGGAACGACCTACGGGGGAAGGTGCGCTCGATGGTCTCGCGACACAACATCGCAGTGCAGAAGACTGGCGGGGGACCCCCACCCACTCCACCCGAATTCACAACATGGGAGCAAGAGGTACTCAACATCCTGCATCCTGATGGCCTCGCTGGAGTACACGGAGGAATGGACTCTGGTAAGTACAAGGCCAACCACTTAACCCCCCCCCCCAGCATGCTAACCCCCACACCCAACCCCCCAGCACACATCCTCCCTGAGAATGTCTCCCCAGCACAACCCACCCAACACCAACCCCTGCATGCCACCCCCAAACTATGGACACCCATCACCTAAGCATGACCACTGCACATACCCATCACCCCCCCCCCACAAAACACCCTCACAACACCTCCCCCAAGGGAATGCCAGCACTGGGGGACAAGGGCACCCATAAAACGCAAGCTAATGCACACACAGAAACAATAACCATACCCTCTTACCCCATGCAGGACCCGAACGACAACACACCGGTCAGGAGGGACCAGAAATGTCCATCCCACCCCCGGAACAGGCCCCTAGTGATGACAGCAGCTCTGTCGACCTGGAACCTGACGACCAGCCCGGACCATCGGGGACCTCTGGGCAGTCGGTTCCCCTCACCCAGACACAGGCCACTGCAGACCCAACCCCCTCTGGGAACAACAGCACAGCTCCCACCCAGCGGGCCCATGCCTCTGTCTCTAGGACAGGTCAAGCAGCGGTGTGTCTACCACTACAGGGCCCCCAGGGTAACCCACCAACCCAACAACAACAGGGACCTGGGGGCAGTGGGAGTGGGCAAACCGTCCAGGGGACAGAGGCCCAGGGAAACAGGGCAACTCGGAGGGCTGCTGTGCGACGGGGGGGGAGGAGAGGCCCAGGGAACCCACTCTCCAAGAGGCCCTCACCACCATCATGGCAGCCTACCACCACTCACAAGAGACAATGGCGACGGTACTGGCCAGGTTCCAGGAGATCCAGGCACAGCAGGAGCAACGCTACATGGGGTTCAGCGACCAACTCAGCAACATCTCAACCGCTATGGGGAGCATAGTCCAGGCCCTGAACCGTAGAGAGGACACGTTTCAGGACCATGTGGCATCCCACAGGGCCCCTGTCACTAGCCAGGAACAGGAACAGCCTACCACCTCCGCCGGCGCTAGTGGACAGGAGGCCCCACCACAACGACAGCCCACCAGAACCCCACCTCCTGCTGAACAACAACCGCCCCGCAAAAGGAGCCTGAGATCAAAAAAACCGACAGAGTAGGATGTCAAGTCCCCCGCCAGCATCACATACCCCCTGAAGTCCTCCCACTGTTCCACATTGCCACCCTGTCAAACCTTGAACTGCCCCTGCTCCATCCTGCCACAGGCATATGGACAATGCACCTGTGAGACTGAGAACTGGACTCCGCCATGGACATTACTCCACCCCCACCCATCACTGTTTCACTATCATGTACCAATATCTATGCACTAATAATAAATCACACATTGCACTGAAATCAATCAGGACTCAGCCTGTCTTATTTACAAATGTATGACACATTACATATCAATTACGTATTGTTAACATTGTGAATTACACATACCGAGGTAACTTAGCATTAGTCCATGGGCCAACCAAGCCGAGGTCACGCAGTGGCTCATACAGCACAGAAAAGGGAAGGGAAAATCAAACATCATGTTCATAGGTCTGGGGGGAACCCGACAAAGTTGAGATGCAGGAGGCTTTCAGGAAATGTAAAATGGCATGGGTGATTATTACCTGTGTGCTACTGGAAATACTGTTCTATTACTCTGTCCCTGTTGTCTGTGTCGTCCTCTGAGTCTTCCTCCTCTTCACTCTCCGCAGGCTCCACAGCTGCTTCAACACCACCATCTGCACCATCCTCCTGCAGGAAAGGAACCTGACGTCGCAATGCCAGATTGTGAAGCATACAGCAGGCCACGATGATGTGGCACACCTTCTTTGGTGAGTACATCAGGGATCCCCCAGTCATATGCAGGCACCTAAACCTGGCCTTCAGGAGGCCAAAGGTCCTTTCGATGATCCTCCTAGTTCGCCCATGGGCCTCATTGTACTGTTCCTCTGCCCTGGTCCGGGGATTCCTTACTGGGGTCAGTAGCCAAGGCAGGTTGGGGTAACCAGAGTCACCTATTAGCCACACACGTTGTCTCTGTAGCTGCTCCATCACATAGGGGATGCTGCTATTTCGCATCACATATGCGTCATGCACTGACCCTGGGACCTTGGCATTTACATGGGAGATGTACTGGTCAGCCAAACAGCCCACCTGGACATTCATCGAATGATAACTTTTTCTGTTTCGGTACACCTGCTCATCGTCTTTTGGGGGTACCAAAGCCACATGGGTCCCATCAATGGCACCAATGATGTTGGGGATATGTCCCAGGGCATAGAAATCACCCTTCACTGTAGGCAAGTCACCCTCCTCTGGGAAAATGATGTAGCTCCGCATGAGTTTCATCAGGGCAGACAACACTCTGCTCAAAATCTTTGAAAACATAGGCTGAGACATTCCAGATGACATGGCCACTGTGGTCTGGAATGACCCAGTTGCCAAAAAATGGAGGACTGACAAAACCTGCACCAGAGGGGGAATCCCTGTGGGTTGGCGGATGGGGGACATCAGGGCTGGCTCCAGCTGGGCACACAATTCATGGATAGTGGCACAGTCAAGTCTGTATCAAAGTATTATATGGCGTTCTTCCATTGTCGACAGGTCCACCAGCGGTCGGTACACGCGAGGATTCCTCCTTCTCATCGCAAGTCCCAGCGGACGGTGCCTAGGAAGGACAACATGGACCACAGAGTCAGCCAAACCACAGGTACGTACAGACAGCTTGCACAGTTAAAGAATGGCAATGGGTTGAAAGGCGTGTATGTGTGGTAATGCAAGGCCTAGGCCTGTGTGTCTCAGTCAAAATTAAGCCATGTAGGCCCTTGAAATGGCGGCTGCCTGACCTGTGAAGTGGGACAATGGGATGTGAGGTCAATGCGCTGGCGGGGCACACCGTGGCGGTAGGCGGTCGAAGACCGCGGCGCAAAGCCGCATTGGTTAACATTGAAGCCTATGGGTTTCAGGAGCCAATGACGATGTGCGCCGGCGGTCGCGGTACGCACCGCCGCGGGCGTGACCGCCATTTTCTATCTGCTTAATCACTCGAGACCTGATCATCCACAGGAGAGGACCTATACTGCAAGTGCTGCTGTGACCTCAGTCTGGAAGATACAATGGCTGCTGTGACTGGGGAAAGGACCCCTGCCTTCACGTCTGAAGAGTTGGAGAAGCTCGTGGATGGGGTCCTCCCCCAGTATGCGCTACTCTACGGTCCTCCAGACCAACAAGTGAGTACACCGGGTGCACATGGAATGGGCTATGCCTGTGTGGATTGGGGTGGATGTAAGTTTGTGGGGTGGGGGGCGAATGAGGAGTGCAACGCCCGACAGATGAGAGCATGTGCCATATGGCAAAGTTGGTGGGGGGGGCCAATCACATCTAACATGCAGGTCATTGATGATTTCCTCCTTTCCACCCTGTACATGTCAAATAGGTCAGCGCCCATCAGAAGATCGAGATTTGGCGTGCCATCGCCAAGGAAGTCCGGAACTTGGGGGGTCCACAACAGACGGGGCACCCACTGCCGCAAGAGGTTGGAGGACATCTGCCGCAGAACAAGGAAGACCGCAGAAACACTACTGGGGATGGCCTCCCAACCTAGGAGGGGTGCCAGTCGCACCATGACCCCCCTGATGTCCCGTATCCTGGCGGTGGCCTACCCAGAATTGGATTGGCGCTTTAAGACATCACAGCAGACACAAGGGGGTGAGTATCAGCACATTCTCCTATCTTTCTGCGCAGTGGAGGCGTCTGGGTGGGGGAGGAGGGCTGTGGGTGACATTAGGCCAGGGCGCTTTCTGTAGTGTAGTCCTCTCCCTTAGGCATGGCCCTGTGCCCCCGGCCCCCACCTCTGTAGGGTGACAAGTACAGCCATTGAAGGTCCAGCATCTCCCATGTGCGCGTTTGATGTCTCTTGGCCTGTTGTCCTAGTCAGTAGTACTGAGTAGTGTACCCCGAATGCGCGGCTTAGTGCATGAGGCTCCTGTGTCTGTCCTCTCCGCCAACGGTGGTGACATTGCATGCACTCAACCTGGTCTTCTTTTTTCTCCCCCCACCCTTTCTCTTCATCTTCTTGTGCATGTGTGCATTAGCATCATCAGGCGGAGGAGATTTGGCATCGGAGCACGAGGGAGCTGCAGGACACAAGGCCCCGGTGGGCCCAGGAACAGACACCGAGGGCACCAGTGATCCGGAGGGCGAGGGGAGCACCACGACGGGGACCGCTGGTGAGAGCAGCGACAGCGACACGTCCTCGAATGGGAGCTCCCTAGCGGTGGCGGCAACATCCGTGCCCCCCGCCTCTACAGGTACAGCCGCCACCCAGCGCACCAGCCCCGCCCTCCCAGCAGCCCCTCAGTCTTCGCTCCGTGCCCGTTCGCCCAGGAAGGCGCGCGTCTCCTTCGCCCCATGCACCTCAGCCCCTGCCCCTGTTGCCCCTGCTGCCCTCAGTGCGGAGCTAATTGACCTGGTAAGGACGCTCATTGTTGGGCAGACGACCCTTTTGAATGCCATCCAGGGTGTGCAAAGGGAGGTGCAACAGAGCAATGCGTATCTGGAGGGCATTCATTCGGGTCAGGCTGCCCATCAACGAGCGTTCACTGCTCTGGCCTCAGCACTGACAGCAGCCATTGTCCCTGTTTCCAGCCTCCCTCTTCTTACTGCCTCCAGCCTTTCTCTGTCTCCTGTTCCTCAGCCTATCCCATCCACACCATCAGACCAGCCTGCACACACCTCAACACCCAAGAGCAGCTCATCCAAACACAAGCACCACAGATCCCACAAACACTCACCCAAGCAACACCCAGATGCAGACATGCCAACAGCCACTGCCACCCCTGTGTCCCCCTCCTCCTCGCCTCCCTCCTCCCTCCCTGTGACGTCTACACTCACACCTGCATGCACCCCAACATCAGCCAGTGCTTCCATCACCACCTCACCCTCCAGTACAGTCCACACTCGTGCAGTCACCACCCCCACTGCCATTTACACGTCCCCTGTGTCCTCTCCCACTGTGTCTGTCACCCCCTCTTCCAAGACACACAAACGCAGGCAGACACCCACCCAACAGCCATCCACCTCACGACAGCCTACAGCACCAGCACCTTCACCCAATGACAGCACACCTGACTCTCCTACAACCACCTCCTCTACCTCCACTTCCATCTCCACTTCTCCTACCCTTTACCTTGGCCCTAAAAAACTTTTCATGGCTAACCTTGACCTCTTTCCCCCCGATGAGCTCCCCCCTCCATCTTCAAAGAGTCCCAAGAGCACCGCAGCCACCACCAGCCCAGCTTCGGGTGTCACTGTTGTGCATGGGTTCTGGAGCCCACCCTTTGCCAGCAGTGACACATCGATCAGCAGCAAGGACACGTCCTGCCCCCCCCCCCGGCAAGAGGACCCGCAAAAACAAGGGCCGCCGTGCGAGGACCGACAGGGCTGCCCCCAAGGAGCAATGTGCGGCCACTTCACCACCCACACCATCTAGGGGAGGCAAGGGCCCGAGAGCCCCATCAAAGGAGCGGAAGGGCAGCAGGAGCGAGGAGAAGGTGGACCCCACATGTCACATCCCAGCTGGGAAGGAGGACACTAAGGAGGCCAGGAGTCCGTCCCCGAAGGGTCCAGAAACGTCACGGTCCGAGGGCGACTGAGCAGGGAGTCCAGGCCAGGTCTGGCTCCCTTGACCTGCTGGATGAGCACCGCTGAACAGGGCCCGCGGGGCAGAAGAGCACCGCTGAACAGGGCCCGCCGTGGAGAAGAGCACCGCTGAACAGGGCCCGCGGTGCAGAAGAGCAAACTGAACAGGGCCCGCCGTGGAGAAGAGCACCGCTGAACAGGGCCCCGCCGTGAAGATAGGCACCGCTGAACAGGGCCCGCGGTGCAGAAGAGCACCGCTGAACAGGGCCCCGCCGTGAAGATAGGCACCGCTGAACAGGGCCCGCGGTGCAGAAGAGCACCGCTGAACAGGGCCCACCGTGAAGAAGAGCACCGCTGAACAGGGCCCGCGGGGCAGAAGAGCACCGCTGAACAGGGCCCGCCGTGGAGAAGAGCACCGCTGAACAGGGCCCGCGGTGCAGAAGAGCACCGCTGAACAGGGCCCACCGTGGAGAAGAGCACCGCTGAACAGGGCCCCGCTGTGAAGATAGGCACCGCTGAACAGGGCCCGCGGTGCAGAAGAGCACCGCTGAACAGGGCCCCGTCGTGAAGATAGGCACCGCTGAACAGGGCCCGCGGTGCAGAAGAGCACCGCTGAACAGGGCCCCGCTGTGAAGATAGGCACCGCTGAACAGGGCCCGCGGTGCAGAAGAGCACCGCTGAACAGGGCCCCGCCGTGAAGATAGGCCCCGCTGAACAGGGCCCGCGGTGCAGAAGAGCACCGCTGAACAGGGCCCCGCCGTGAAGATAGGCACCGGCCCACCGTGGAGAAGAGCACCGCTGAACAGGGCCCGCCGTGGAGAAGAGCACCGCTGAACAGGGCCCCGCCGTGAAGATAGGCACCGCTGAACAGGGCCCGCGGTGCAGAAGAGCACCGCTGAACAGGGCCCCGCCGTGAGGATAGGCACCGCTGAAGAGGGCCCCGCCGTCTCAAGCACCGCTCCGCTGGGCCCTTCTTCTCAAGCACCGCTCCGCTGGGCCCTTCCTCTCAAGCACCGCTCCGCTGGTCCCTTCCTCTCAAGCACCGCTCCGCTGGGCCCCGCTGTCTCTCCACCTCTCCGCTGGGCCCTTCCTCTCAAGCACCACTCCGCTGGGCCCTTCCTCTCAAGCACCGCTCCGCTGGGCCCTTCATCTCAAGCACCGCTCCGCTGGGCCCCGCCATCTCAAGCACCGCTCCGCTGGGCCCTTCATCTCAAGCACCGCTCCGCTGGGCCCCGCCGTCTCAAGCACCGCTCCGCTGGGCCCTTCATCTCAAGCACCGCTCCGCTGGGCCCCGCCGTCTCAAGCACCGCTCCGCTGGGCCCTTCATCTCAAGCACCGCTCCGCTGGGCCCTTCATCTCAAGCACCGCTCCGCTGGGCCCCGCCATCTCAAGCACCGCTCCGCTGGGCCCTTCTTCTCAAGCACCGCTCCGCTGGGCCCTTCTTCTCAAGCACCGCTCCGCTGGGCACCGCCGTCTCAATCACTGTTTATGGTTCACTGTGCCCACCATGCCTCCTCCTTGACCAGTGGAGACTGTCATCCACCTGATGGACTGTGGCTTTGCACTCCCCAGGATGGTACAGTGGGCAGCCCACCCACTGTAGAGACATTGAGAGACTGTGGCTTTGCACTCCCAAGGATGGTACAGTGGGCAGCCCACCCACTGTAGAGACATTGAGAGACTGTGGCTTTGCACTCCCCAGGATGGTACAGTGGGCAGCCCACCCACTGTAGAGACATTGAGAGACTGTGGCTTTGCACTCACCAGGATGGTACAGTGGGCAGCCCACCCACTGTAGTGACATTGAGAGACTGTGGCTTTGCACTCCCCAGGATGGTACAGTGGGCAGCCCACCCACTGTAGAGACATTGAGAGACTGTGGCTTTGCACTCCCCAGGATGGTACAGTGGGCATGGTGGCTCCTCGTGGATCTGGCGTCGTGGACTCATGTGGCTGTGGTGCCCCCCCCTGAGGTGCCTGTAGTTTTTACATCTGATGCCCCTGCAGTGTTCTCTCCAAAGGACTCAGGTCTCCTGTGTGGGCTTTGCCCTTGTTTCTCAAAACTTTGGCCCACGGACATGATGAATTCGTAGGATGTGCAGGACTTGTTACTTCAGTTATACACTGATGTGTATGTCATTTGTTTTCTTGTGAATATCTTTCATGGTTGTACGATAATTTTCAGGAGCTTTTTGGTACATAAATATTTATTCCAAATTTGATTATGTCCTAGCATTTTTCTGGGGTGTTTGGGTGGTGTCACTGTGACTTGTTGCTCTGCATTGGTGTGTACATAGTTGGGGGGGGGGGGTCGCATATGTGTGTGCCCGTAACCTTTCGTCCTCCCCCATCCCGTGTGTCGTAGGTGCAGTACTCACCATTGTCGTCTGCGCCGGACTTCGTACTCGTGGTAGATGAGAAGGTAGACGAGAGCAGGTAGGATGTTTAATTCGGGTTCCATGCTGTCCTCCTTCCTCCTGGAGTGCGTAGTGGTGAGCGTTTTCCCGTTCGTAGTCTGTTTCCACCGTGTTTTTATCGGCGGTGCTCCCGACCAGGAAAAGGTGGCGGATTGGTGAGTTGTGATAGTGTGGGCGGTACATTGTCTGCCGCCTGGCTGTTGGCGGTGACCGCCGCGCTGTTTGTTTGTACCGCCGTGGCGGGCGGAGTGTTAAAGTGGCTGTCTGTGTTGGCGGTTCCCGCCAGGGTCAGAATTCCATATTTTTTACCGCCAGCCTGTTGGCGGGTTGGCCGCCGCTTTAACACCGACCGCCAGGGTTAGAATCACCCCCTATATGTGTTGTGTTTCATTTATCATCAAACTTGTCTTTTGTATTGTAAGTGTACTGTTTTTGTCTCTGTATTGTTAGGTGTTTGTCTGGGGTAGTATAGTTCCTGGGGTAGTTGGGTTAGGTGTTAGGTATATTTATGTTTTGTTTTGGGTGAACTGCATTTGCAGTCCAGTGTCTCTGGAAAAGGGAGGATGGTGCGGATGTCGGCCGATGAGCTGGGGGGTTCATCTGGTTTGTTCAGCACTACCGCCCCATGGTTCTGCAACTGGGTGGCCGTGTCATTCTTGGCTACCCCACAGAGGCAAGGCGACTGAGGTGGGGCAGGGCACTCCACTGCCTAAAAAGCATCTTTGGGGCAGGAGGGAACGACCACCAACTCAAGCATCGCTGGGCAGATCTCGTTACAAGGGAGTAGGATCATTTGGGCATAGAGATTAGTGGAGCAGTTGGTAAGTCTCACATTTCCATACAAAGTCCTTTTTTTACAGTTGATTGCTGCATGTAATGGCTGTGGATCTGGACATGTCGTATGCTACCTGTATGAAGAGTCCCTGCGCCACCTTAAGCTTGCAACTCAAATGTACAACAATGAAGCCGATGTAGGGCAGATGTACCATTTTCTCTGCACAACCATCACAAAGTGTTGTGATGCTTGCATAGGGCAACTCAGTAATGAGCAGCACCAAATGAGGTCTGTGCCAAACATCATATATGAAAGGGGGTCCCAAAACCTATTTGGGAGGTGAATGTATAATCCACTGAGTAAAATGAGAAATCCCTTATTTCAATTTTTCATGCACTCTGAACAGCTACTGAGAGCAGGTGTGATGTGGAGGCACATAAATGTATGTGATTGCCCCCCATGTACTCAGCAGAAGTCATGATGATCTGTTGCAACTCCTGCTTAGTATCATGTACCTACAGATGCAGTTGAACCCTACCGTCATCATGCTGCACTTTAATTCTCATGGCCGGATTAAGGGGTGCACTGAGGGCCACAAGGACTGTATAGATGCAATTAGTGATGCACCACTGTTGTTCTATCAGCCTCTTTGTGTCATTGGCCAAGGCCATGTAAGAGAGCTTGACCATGCACTGGGTCCAGATTACTAGCACTTCCCTGTTCCCGTTCATTGTTTATCACATACACCCTATACTATGTCTATTACCACACACATGTGCAGAGTCAGTTCCACAAGCCTGCAGCTTCTCACTGACAGTATGAGACTGCCTTGCATCTGCTCCATCACTGGCACATCACTCAGTAACCAGTACCAACAAATGCATCATTGGACCACTGAGCAAGTGTGTCTGTATCAAGGCATAGTTCTATTTCTATGTTCTTATCCCTCCCTGGACAAATAATGATGTACCATGGCAACAATGGCTGGCCACACACTATTGGCAATGCATCCATGATTTCAATCACTCAATCTGCAGGTAGATACAGCTATCTTCACATGAGTAAACTTCCATAGCATTTTTAATTGTGTGTGTGTGCATTGCAATGGCACACACATATTACTTACTTCACTGAAGCATGTATCACGCCATTCCTCATCATCTTTGTATACCCACACAATCCCTGAGCAGTAGTTTGTCAGTTTGCTGTGACAATGAGGTAGATGCTTACAACATCTGAGGCAGGCTCAAATGCTATGGGTATTACAATGGGACAGCCACTGCAACAACCAACGCGTGCCCCTCAGATGCAATACACAGTGTCAAGCAGTCCAGTATGGTCATGGAGGTGTAGTGCTAACAGACACCTGCATGACAATACCATGTATAAATGGTGCAGTGAGAAGCACCACAGGAGCGTCAGGGACAGTGACGGTTTGTAAGTGTGTGAGTTTACATTATCTGAGAGTTTGTGTGATTGACTGATCATAGACATTTGTCAGTTGCTCTGATCTACCACTAGGATGACTTGCTCACTCAGCCTAACAAGCGTACAGTGAACAATGTTGTCCATTCACTGATATGTACAAATTACACCAAGCAATGTTTTCCACTCATGTTTTGCAGGTGGACCTCAACCCTACACCGTTGGAGAGGTTGTCCGAATTTAAGACCTCGATGCATTCAGTGAATTTTCATCTTGTATGTCGTGTGTGCTAATCCAGAGATTGGTGTGAATCAGTCTGAAGTGTGGAATGCTATGAAAGATGGTTTTGCCTGACCAATGATATGATATAATTGGAGAATGGATGGTGACATCATGTATGTTGGAATGTTGTGCAATGAGAATGGCTTGCTTGTAGTTCAAGGGGTAACGTGTGCTGGCATGGAATTATGTGAAATAGGAATTGCAATGCCTGGCCACTTATTCATTGATGTCTACCATGATAGGTTTCAGGGCAGCTGTTTATTTACTTAGCACACATGTTGACAACCACTTTGTCACAGCACCATTGTCAGCACTGTGTGCCACACATATCTTACACCTACTGACAAGACAAGACAGTATTTATGCTAGTTATATCTGCAAAGGTCTCTAGGGGCCTTATGTAGGAGACACCACAGGTACCTCAGTACCCTTCAGATATAATGAGTCTGTAGTACTGCAAGGAGCCATATTGTGCTGCACAACAGTCAGTAGTGTACATAATTAGTAGAAAACTCTGCTCCAGATGGTTGTGGGAAAAGTCTATTATTCTTCCCACGCCATCTCTGCAGTTTTCACAACATGGTACTGCCACCATGATAATTGTGAGTGATGTAGGTCACATCACATAAGCACATAATATGAATGCTGTGTGTGTACCTGGTACTTTGATGATGTCTGACATGCATGTGCAAATGATATACAATGTATCAGGATACTGTTGCAGTACCCAGTGCAGTGCCAAACTCACTGTGGGCCTAAGGGCACCCATACAGCCACCATGTGTGTGCCCTTTAACACATGTAGCACAACATAGCACAGGGTAGGGGGCTTCACGTCAGTAATGTGTTGATAACTTTGATGTGCAGCTCAGCCTTTGGCCAAACTTTCTGTGAACATTGCATCAGTTGTACATGTGGGCACATCATGGGCAATGGCGTGCCCTCTTGTAACTTATGCTCAGGCCAGGTCTTCCACCAATACACATGAATGTTGATTTACCTAACCTTTGAATAGTAGGTGGGAAGTTACCAGACCCCCTATCATATGGCCCCCACGTTGCCTCCATGAAGACTGGGCAAGCCTTGATATTTCACCATAGGTGTCGAGGTGATAGATTGCATGCACAGCCTCCCTTATGCACAGGGTCACAGGAAATCCAGACTTGTTGGGGCATGTGATCATCAGAAGTTTGATGACACAAATGTTGATCATGGACAATTTTGTCCAATCAGCTCTATGTCCTGTTGGTTAACAATGGATTGCCGTCATCCCAGTAACATGTACATGATACTGTTAATGACTGGTAGGAAATAGTCATAGATGAGGAGTAAGTCATTGTTGAGGAATGTGTGTTGGACTGTATGTGTTATCTGCAGTTGTAGTGTACATAATATGTCTGTGCTGCCTCCACCCAGTGCTGATACTGATGCTTGCTTCTCCTCATATTACAGCTGCCAACATGACACAAGACCAGAGGTGAGCTTTCCACAAGCAGGCCAAACACTACCGCCACAGAATGGAGGTTAAGACCGAATACTGCAGAATGGGAAGGAGGTTCAGAAGTGAGAAAGCATCAAGGGAATGGTGTGCGTTTGCACATGGTGGACCTCCACGGCTGCCACACAAGGTCACTGGAGCAAAGTCATCAGGGGTGCAGAGGGCCCCAGCCAGACCAAGTCCCTCTATGTCGGCTGCACCAGTAATACCCAACCACCAGTTCAGCCACATGTACAGTAGTAGTAGTCCTGAGTCAGTTTGAACAAGACATGAGAAGGGACAAGGGCACAATTGTAGCCAGACTTAAAGAATTGCAGGAGGCATCCGCATAGAACTGGATGATGTTGTGATACATCAAGAAGAAGCTGAAGAAAAGCAGGAAATTAACTTTGTTTTGTACAATCTGCCAATTCTTTCCCCTCCCTTTTACTGTTTTACAGTTTTCTATTGGGTTTCTAGATGTGTAGTTTTAGGTTAGTGTAGGGTAGGCTTAGGTTAGGTTAAGTATAGTGGGGGGTGGGGTTTACTACATCTATTTTGTTGGGTGGGTGTATTTACAAAATACCAAAATAAATATATATTTGTTTAGGCCATAGGTTAGGTTAGTACATGTGTAGTCATAGTTTATGTTGTCATACTTGTATCTTGTCTCTTAAGGGGGGTGGAGGGCCAATGTTTAGAGTGAGGTGTTATATGTGTAAGATACGTTTAGAATAGGTTAGGTAGGTGTAGTTGTTAATTAAGTATAGTTAGTATATGTTAGTTTAGCACAGATTAGGTTTTAGGTATTCCTTTTTTATATGTTTTTAAAATAAATCCTGTTCATCTTAGCCTAATAATTTTGTAATTTGATTGAGTGTCTGGGAATTCTCATGAGTGCACTGGCCAAGTTGGGGAAATGGCCTAGGGTATGTTTACTGTCTTGATTTCCCAGGTTTCCCGTATCTTCCACTATGACCAAGGCGCTGTCAGGATGGCTGCTACATACTGTCTACTAGTGCATACATTGTCATCCAGTGTTACAGCCATTCACAATGTGTATGTATTCTTTATCCTGGACAGGTAAATATGGTACTTTACCTGTCATTGTTGGGGTCCTGCAATTTTATTGTTGGCAAGTGTGGTACATCTGACAGCAGGGAAAATTAGAAGTGTATCCAGCAACACTGACAGGTGACCATCACTGATAGGGTTAGTTTTTCCTGTTCCACACAAATAAGTTGTACTGGTACTCCCATCTTGGTAAATTACCATTGATTTGGTTCAGAGCCATACATGCCGTATGTCTACTTGAAAGGATATAGGTTCATAATAATTTAGTATACACAGTAAGTTGGTTGTAGCCGACATCACCATCATCCAGCTTTCTCACGTTAGGATCCCAGTGTGTGGCTTAGTGTCTGACAGCCATACACTTGTGTACTGATATTCTGTACACATTGACATGGATTTACACAGAAGGATGACAGTAAATGTAGAAATGCTACATGTGCACAAGGTGCTTTACTTACAGGTGCAATTGTAATTGTGATTTCTATACAATATGCATTTCACAAAACCCATAAGTGAACGTTAGCCATATGTAGCACAGGCGGAGCACAGGGTTCAGGGGCATGCCATGAAACGTGGTTAGGAGTAGTATGAATAAGTGAGGAGTTTAAAAAATTGCCAATTGGTATGGAAGAGTAAATGACAGCACATAGCAGACAATTCAACAGTGGTTAGGTGAAGAGGGAACATTTCCTACTGTTACAACACTGGCATGATCTCAAGCCCAGAACTAAGGAGAAACTGTCCATGTGGCACAGACTGGTGCTACCGGGTGCTTTTCCTTGTGAATGTTATTCTTTCCACATCTTCATACTCTGATGTGTGTGCTTCCTCCTATGCCATGGTTGAGGCTGTTGTAGAGGTAGAGGGGGCCACACACACTTCAAGGGATAGAGGTGTGGAATCAATGGTACCAGCAGATGCCATTTGTGGCAACCCACAAGGCATCACTGCAGCAAGGAGGAACTGTTGATTTTGCAATACTGCAACAACATCATGGTAGTAGGCAGCCATGTTTTCCCTGAGGGAGGCCACTTCCCGCTTTATGGACTCCAGGGTATTCTGCATGCTGCTGGCAGTTAGGGAGGGCATTTGTTGTAGCCCCTACTTCATGACAGCAGCTATGTCTGCCACAGACCGCTGGAGTCCACGTAGCAGGGAGTGGGTGCTTCTGATGCCAGCTGAGTTGTCCTTCATTGGACTGAGGCACATCCACACTCCTCTAGGCTGTCTGCCATGGTCTCCATCCCCACCGAACCTGCTTGGCCATCTCCCGCTGGACTCCCACTCCTCTAGGTTGTCTGCCATGGTCTCCATCCCTACTGAACCTGCTTGGCCAGCTCCCGCTGGACTCCTATCACTTTCCTCTGAAAGATGATCTCTGTGTCCTCGGAGTCCAGGGCTGTGTGAGTAGTGGCTGGTGGCATGTGTTTGGGGCTGGGTTGTTTATGTGGAGACCCTGCAACACTGTGTGTCCTCCCCGCAACTGGAGGTGGTGTACGGAGTTATCACAGGACATCCTGGAGAGTCTGTTCATTCATGGTTAGCAGCTAGTCATCCATGTCATCTGATAAATCCAGGACAGGCAAGTGGGCAGGAGGTTAGCTATCATCTTCTGCAATAAGTTAGTGCAAAATCAATATTCAATTGCATTGGCTGTTGACATGGGACCTCATGTTTTTGCGACTGGAGGTTCCATGACATGTCACTGACCCATGGTTGTGGTTGTACTTACGTGTAGCATTGTGCAACACACATGGGTCAAGCTCACTAGTGACGGAAAATGACAGAGCGCAATGCTGCGCTAAAATTGGCAGCACCCCGCTGTGTCATTTTCACAACACAGGGATGCACTGTATTTATCGGTATATGGCGCACCCTGTGTTGACCCCTGCACTTGCGCTAAATTGAGCTGCCTAGCGCCAAGGCAGGCATCTTTGCACTATCATGCAAGGATGTCTGCGTTGAAAGGTTTGATTGTTCAGATGTGGGTAAGTGTCATTTCATGCACATACACAATCACTCATGGTGATTTAGTACTTCTGTGTGTGGTGCAGAATGCAGCACATACAGTAGTGCCAAAGCGTAATTTTGAAATTATATTTTATTTGCAAGAAGGGACACCTTCCCACACATTAACAATCATGTCTAGCATTTTGCTCTTTCTATGCATGCTGCAGAATGCAGCAAACATAGAAAATGGAAAAAACTAGGGGGAATAAAGGTATACCTCCTCCCTGCACCTTGCTAATGCCACCCCTGGGGAGGCGTTAGATTTTGGCGCTGCCTCAGGTTTACTTAAACTTGTAAATCTGAGGCTGTGTCAAAATGCAATGGGTGTTGCTGTGGCACACCCACAGCAACACCCATTGCACGCCCCTTCCACGCAAAGGGCTGTGTGTGAAGGGTCGGTATTTACAGGGTGGCGTTAAGCAACAAAAAGTGGCTTAACATCACCTTGCAAATACGGCACAGGGCCGTGCACCACAGGAGCATCACAAAAAGTGATGCTCCGGTGGCGCCTGGGGCTCATAAATATTGCCCCTAGGTGTTTTGGGGCATATGTAGGTGCCCCAATTGCCACCTGAGTGTAACTTTTGGTGAGGCTCAGGTGGCAACATTGCCCTGCCCCATATGTATTACATGGCATGAAGCCACTTTTTGTGCCTTGATGCCACCTTGTATCTACAGCCCCTTCAGACCCAGCACTTTGCGTGAGACCCTCTCCAACTATCTCCCCATCTCCCTCCTCCCTTTCCCCACCAAGGTTGCCGAGAAACTAGTCAACGCCCTCCCATCCCACTTCCTCAAATAAAACAACACTCTTGACCCTTAACAATCCGGGTTCCGCAAGAACCACAGCATGGAAACCGCCCTCATCGCATGCACTGATGACCTCAGGACCAAAGTCGACAAAGGCGAGAACGTCGCACTCATCCTCCTAGACCCCTCCGCAGCTTTTGACACTGTCTGCCACCACACACTCCGCACACGCCTCCACAACATAGGAATTCACCACAAAGCCTTAGACTGGCTCACCTCCTTCCTCACCGACTGGACCCAGAGAGTCTGCCTTCCACCTTTCCACTCCACCGCTACCAAGATCATCTGCGGAGTCCCCCAAGGGTCCTCCCTCAGCCCCACACTCTTCAACATTTACATGACCCCCCTAGCCAACATCCTCCGATCACATGGAATCATTATCCTCTCCTACGCAGATGACACCCTACTCATCCTCTCCCCCACCTGCAACCCCACCACCGCCAAAACTAACCTCAAGCTTAACTCCAACAAAACTGAGATCATCATCTTCAGCCCCAACAAAACCTTATAGGACGACTCCTGGTGGCCCACCCCCCTAGGCCCCACACCCACCCCCACAAGCCACGCACGCAACCTCGGCATCATCCTGGACCCCTCCCTCTCCATGTCACAGCAAATCAATGCTCTAACCTCCTCCTGCTTCCACACACTCCGCACTCTAAAAAAATCCTTCAAATGGATTCCCCCAGAGACTAGGAAGACAGTCACCCATGCACTCATCAGCAGCAGACTAGACTACGGCAACGCCCTCTACGCCGGCACCACACTCAAACGCAAACTCCAGAGAATCCAGAAGACAGCCGCACGCCTCATCATTGGCCTACCCTGCCACAAACAAATCTCACCACACCTCAAACCCCTTCACTGGCTCCCTATAGACAAGAGAATCAAATTCAAGATCCTCATTCACGCACACAAATCCCTCCACAACAAAGGGCCAACCTACCTCAACGACAGAGTGAACATCCACACTCCCACCCGCAACCTCCGATCAACCGATCTCGCCCTAGCCACAGTCCCCCACATCCAACGCATCACCACAGGAGGCAGGTCCTTCTCCTACCTCCCCCCCCAAAAACCTGGAACTCCCTCCCCACCAACCTCCGCAAAACCAAAGACCTCCTGCTCTTCAGAAAGAACCTCAAGACATGGTTGCTCGAACAGTGACCCTCCTTGGCCCCCAAGCGCCTCGAGACCCTCACGGGTGAGTAGCATGCTCTAAAAAATGTTTTGATTGATTGATTGATTGATTGTGTGCAATGGTTGTTGCTGTAGTTGTACCACCGCAACGCCCATTTAGTTTTGACACTGCCTCAGAATTTGGATAATTTGCATGCCGGATGCTGGCCCAATTGGTGACACCAGTCCAGTTGTGGGTTTAGCATGCCAAAATCTTGGAGTGATGCTTACATTTCAACTGGATGTGTTGCTTTTACTATGTGTGCTGAATTCTTCTGCACACAGAGTAAGAGCAAATTGCAGTTTACGTTTGTTGTTGTGCAGGATGGTGTTCCTTCCTACACATCAACATTCTCCCTCTCAATGCAGCCATCCTTTCACTATGGTGCAAGGGTGGCTGTGTTGGCACACGGCATCTGATTTCCACTTGCGCAGGGAGGTACACAGGGGTGGGGTGTATTCTTATGTATATGGCGCATCCCTGCATTTTTAAAATGTTACTGCATGATGCTGCCTAATTTTGCACAGCAGCAGCACCATCATTTTCTGTTTGATCTAGCCCTTTAACTTGTCAAATGGTGAGATTGCCACCACTTGTACAGTAGCATACAGGATGTTTACATACATGCACAATGTGTTGTATGCATTTTATTTTGTGCCCATTCCGATATGACACATATGGTTGTGTGTGTGTTGTTGAGGGTTTACCCTGAATGGGTTGTGTGCCATATTTACTTGCATACAGTACATCCCTGCAATTCTTCCTGCGCCTGTACAGATTGGTTCTCCCTGCACCAACACAGGCATCGTTCCAGCATGATGACGAGGTGCCAGCCTTGAAATTATGATTTATTCATGTGCAGGGAGGTGCCCCTTCTCGCACATGTACAAGTTATTTGTACAGAGATGGCATTTCAATGTGTGCTGCATGCAGCACACATAAGTAAAGGCAATGCAACACTGAGGAAGGGAAGCATTTTGGCCAGACACCTCCAATGTGGTGGTAATGACTTCCGTCCTAGTCTCTGACGTCTATATTGTGTAGGTACAGGGGCGTTGAGTATATGCAATGGGTGTTGTAATGGCACAGCCACACTATTTTCACATGCCTACCAGGCAATGTGGTGCTTTTTTACCAGGTGGAGTATACCCATAGTACGTGGCCTATGTTGACATTATGTATATGTTGGTGTGCATTGCACAACCAAAGTGTTAGTACATGTGTGGCTTGGGTGAGGATGGTGCATCTTGATTTAGGGCCTATGAGTCCCGGTGCAACCCTTTAGCATGCATTGAGTGTGCCCTATGTGCCTCCCCCTTCTGCCATTAGTGGAGTTCCAGAAATCCACCACTGCAACTTACCCTGCATTTGTGGTGGTTCCTGGTAGTATGCGCTCTCCTGTCCTGCAAATCCAGTGACCAGCTTCTCCACAATGACAGCTGCAACCATCTCCTCCAGCTCATCCAGGTCCTCCTTTGATGTGTAACTGCCACCCCCAGTCAATAGTGCTGCCTTACGGCTTCTGGTAAGTTTCTCCTTAGTCTTGCACTTGCAATCGTGCCAGCGCTTCTTGACCTCAGTGACAGTCCTCTTCACCTCAGAGACATTGCATCTCTCCTACCAAGTGGCAATTTGGAGGTGGCGAAAAGATGGTGTTGGTGCTCTGTCGACCTCACCGACCAGGATATCATGCTCCTCCTCGTTAAAGCTACACTTGCGCTTTCTCGTCTCCTCCTGTGACTTTTCTGGACCCTCCTGGCTGGTACTTGGGTGTTAGGGGTCTCCCTAGGGTCTCTCCTGGCTGGATGATTCCATCTTCTCTCGCAATTACACTCTTTTCTGCTAGTGCATTTTGTTTTGATGATAATGTGGTGTAAAAATGGTGCTAAATATTTTGCAACATGTTTACATGCCGCAAAACAGTGTTGCGCCACTTTTGCAGTATTAACGTGATTTTACCTTACAACATTGCGCAGCTGTTAGCCCCTTTTTTAACACTAACCATTCCTTAACGCCACCCTATGTCATTTCATAAACATGGCGCAAGGATGGCGCTAAGGACTGTTGCTAACTTGTGTTAATAAAAATGACCCACAACTGCACTAGCGCAGTTGTGCTTTATTTTTCATAAATATGGGCCAAAGATTCCCCGAAATATATTGATCAGCAGAAAATTGACATGAGAGAACAAGAAACAAGAGTTGATTCAGGCACTTTGAGAGAAATTGGTGTAAGCTTTCAAACAGCACAGTGGTACTGAAAACATTGAGCCAAATGATATGGGTCATTTTGTGTTTAGATTTGTGCAAGAATTGAAGCCAGACATTAGTGCAATCATTCAGCAGCATTTATTTTGTTGGCAGAGAAATTGTTCTGCTCTGCTTCAGACTGAGAGGGAACACAGAGAAAGGAATGCTAAGAATGCAGCATGCTTAGTCTGAGTAATGCATTTATTAAGGCACTTCCCAAGTTTGATACACAGAAAGAATAATGTTAGCTTTTATTTCAAATGCAGCAGCACATGTGCAATTTTAAAAATTATCACAGCAGTAGAATAATAATGATCACAGAAACAAAGAAAATGCAATACTTCAACAATGGATATCATATATATAAATATATATATATATATGAATATCTATCTATATATATATATATATATATATATATATATATATATATATATATAAATCCCAAGTGCCACCATAAGACTGCCGAGCACCTTCAAACGGGTGCCTCCGTCCGTGCTAGTGGATTCACGTTATATATACATAATCAAAGATCCAACAGGAAACCGGAGCACTCTGCGGATAACATAACTTCCATTTTATTTGTAGAATAGCAACAGCAGACGCGTTTCGGCAGCAGTTTGCCTTTATCAATGCTTTAGCTCTGGTTTCCTGTTGGAACTTTGATTATATATATATATATATATATATAAATATATATATAGATACATTTTAAAAAATGGTGAAAAGTTGTTAATCCACTGACTGGATGCACAATGTCCCAATGGACCGTGTGTAATAGACAGAGAACGGAAGGCCAAAACAGTTTATATGAGGTTCTTCGACTGTTTATTGTAGAGAAAATATATATCTGAAATTCAAAACAAAAATAGGTATAAAACATAATCTCGCTATTATACACACTACATATGCATGCATGCACAATGCAAAGCTAAAAATAAGAATTAAAAATGCCTCACCATGGGGCTTGACACCATCTTCATCCCTATGCCTGCCAACTTCAGGTTGTGGAACCCAGACCAACCGAGACAGAAGGGAGACTAAACCGTAATGGGATTTATTTTCTGAGCAAGGTGTCCCTTTTCAGATGAGTTCCTTCTATCTCTAGTAGCGCCATTCTCCCCACCTAATATGCTTTAAACAAACTTAAGAGGAAGGTTCTAGAAACCCTTTGAATAAGTTGTGAAATTCAGACTTAGGCTATGTCAGGTCAGTGTTGAGAAAACATGCATCAGACTGACAAAATCTCATGGTACCTGTTTATCTTCAGCTCTCCCATATGTTTTTCTACCTTTCCCTTGTGAAAAGAGGGAAAACAGTTTACGAGCTGTGCACAGAAATATACCTGTGCCACCAATATGACAGTGTTTGAAGCTAGACTAACCACAAAATGGAGTCAGTGGTCAAGTTGGAGCTTGTGGTTAAATACAGATAGCATTACAGAAGCCCACTGATGAGGTCTTGCAGGATTCAATGTACTGGAGCGATGAAATTGAATTGAAGCAGAAAAAGTTGAGGGAGAAGTTGATGGTGATGTAATTAAGAGATGCAAGTAAAGGAAGCCAGAATCAACTGATGAAAGTCAATACAAGTAGAATGCAAGGTGTGGAACAGTAAGTTAACAACATGGTTCAGTCTAGATGTAGAGGACGTGGTGTTCATGTAGAAATTTGGTCGATGTTCAGTCATTGAAGAAAACAGGTCCATGTCATGCTTGCAGATATTTTGGTCATTGACGGAGGGAATGTCCATATAAAAATGTAAATAATTTGGTACAGAATTCTAGAGATGCTCAGACTCAAGGTAGGAATCAGGTTTAAATGCAGAGAATCCAAAGACCCCAAATTCTAAATGTACAAGTGTCCCTCGTACAACATACAAGATGCAGAATCCACAAATTCCAATGACACAGCAGTAGGTGACTGTTCCTCAGCAAAACATGACTCCAATGACAAAAGTAAACTCAAATCAATTGGCAAATGAAAACGTGAATCAGATAGCTTCACAATTTCCCTTAATTGACTTAAGTGATAAGGAATTCTTAGAAACATTTCACAGCAATATTTCTTATGATGAGGATTTCGTGTTAGCTGCCTCCTTAGAGGTAGAACAATGTGGACCCTATGTAAATGCCAGTGTTATGGGACACAGTGTGTCATTCTTGGTTGATACTGGAGCTACACATTCCACTGTCAGAACAGCAGAAGTGCCAGACTTGCCTCTGTGAGGAAGTAGTATTCAGGTTATAGGAACAGCAAATAAGCAAATGACAAATCCCATGACTGAACATGTTCCAGTAAAAATAGGTTGATTTGAAGATAATTCAAGTTCAGTGAACCTGTTAGGATGTGACCTGTTTTGTAAGCTAAACTGTTCTATTAGTTGTACACCCAAAGGAATAGAACTACAAACAATTGAGGAAGAAGATGTCCCTTGTAAAATTGTAGAGCAATACCCTTCTGCATCACTGTATCTAGTGATGACATAATGATTTGCCATAAGAATTGTAAGACACAGTTGTTCCCCAGGTTTGGAATTTTTCTATAAAATATATTTCTCATAAAAGAAGTTGAGCCACTTAAAATAGCAGTGAAGCCAAATGCAGTGTATCTGAGAATAATATCTTACAACATGACACCCAAGATAGTTGTAGGAATAATGCCCTTATTTGAGAGTCTGTAGGTGTTATGAAGGAGATTTTGGAAAGCCCTTGTAATTCCCCTATTCTTGGATTGCACAAACCCAATGGAAAATATTGCATAGTTCAGGATTTGAGAAAAGTGAACAAAATTGTCGTTCTATGTTGTCCTGTGGTACTGAATCCAGCAGTGATTTTATTCCAGATTCACTGCGAGGTGGAGTGGTTTACAGTCACTGACTTGTGTCAGGCCTTCTTTTTCATTCCCCTCTGTGAGGACAGCCATTTTCTTTTTTGCATTCAATTTTAGCAGTCGTAATGTCATACTCTTCAGGGGTAGATGGAATCACCATCAACCTTTAATCAAATTTTGAAAAAGAACTTTAAAATGCTTTATCATTCAGTCTGGGAGCAGCATATTGATGACCTATTGGTTGCATCAAAATTCAATAAGCATGCAGAAGAGCTACCATAGTGCTCTTGAATCATTTAAGACAAAAAGAAAATACATTTTCCCCAGCAAAGTTACAGTACTGTAAAACAGAAGTACAATACTTAGGTCACAACTTTGAGAAAGGTGCAAGAATGGTGTCACAAGAGAGAATTTCAGCAATCATGCAGATGATTCCCTCAGTTACTCAGAGTGAAATCAGAATGTTCCTGGGAATGGTTGGCTACTGCCACCAATGGATTCTGAATTGTTCCCTGTTGGCCAAAACCTTTTAGAGAGTAACACACAAGGACATGCCTAAACCAGTACCATTTGATGATGAATGCATGAAAGCCTTCAATGAGCTGAGAGGAAGCTTGTGCCCAGACCCAGCTCTGGTAATGCCTGATTACAACAAATGTTTATATTTGATTTGCTGTGAGTGGGATGAATGTCCTCTTTCTGTTTTGACACAGTTTCATGGAAGTGCCAACAAGCCTGTGGCACTTTTTATAGGCACACTTGATCCTGTAGCTGCTGCTTGCCCAGCTTCTTAAGAGAGGTCTCTGCATTAAGCATCAGTATCGAGCACTGCGAAGGCATCGTTATGGGGCATCCCTGAACATTTTTATTCCCCATTCAGAAGACAAAGATTCTCACAAGTGCTTGTCGGACACACTGTAACAAGTAATCCATTGTTCTCCTAATGTGAACCTTAAATGATGTAATGTTTTGAATGTTGCAATTCTTTTGCCAGATCCTGTTGCAAATGCAGTCAACGTGAGGATGAGGTTGAGCATGACTGTTGTGATGTGACTGAACTGTTTACCAAACCAAGACCCAACATTCAAGATGTTGCCTTGTTTGAAAATAACCATGCCCCTTTCATTGATGGCTCCTGTTTAAGAGATTATGAAGGTGCTCTGAGAGCTGGTTATGCAGTTTTCACTGTCTTGCGTATGATAGAAGCTTCTTGGCATCGAGAAGTCTTTCCTGCTCAAGTAGCCACATTGTTTGCACTTTCTGGAGCATGCTCCATTTCTGAGCTCAAAGTGACCATATTCACTGATAGTCAATATGGGTTTGGTGTCATTCACAACTTTGGGCAGTTGTGGTTCCAGAGAGACTTCATGACCTCTTTAGGATCACCTATCCAAAACGGTGACAACATTTATCAATTTCTGAAAGCATTATAGATACCTGTGGAAATTTCAGTTGTAAAATGTGGAGCTCATCAGAAATCCATTTATTACATATTATTATGAAATACCTATGATAACATAGTTGAGAGGTATTGTGCCTTGCACTGCACTTCCCCAGTGAGGAATTGAGTTATGAAAGTGACAATGAGACAAGTCAAAATGTCCTTATGACAGCCATTGACACTTGGGAAGAATTTAAAAGAATGCAGAATGAGGTGACAGAAGAAGAGAAGCAGGGTTGACTTAGAGCAGTATGTGTTCAGAGGAATGAGTATGCTGACTGGTTTTTGAGTGATGGTAAAGCAATGTTGCCAAACAGCTTATTGTACCCGATGGCAAGATACTACCATGGACAGGCTCACATTAACAGAGATGCAATGATTAGAATATTCAGACAAACATGACACAACTCTAGATTCAGACTGGTTGCAGAAGCAGTGTGTCACAGATGTGTAGCATGTCAACAGATGAATGTAGTGAAACACACAGTTGTTACACTAAGTCATATAGGCAGTTCAGTAGAACCATTCAACCAAATGCAACTTGGTTTCATTGAATTGCCAGTGCTCAATGGGCTGAGATATATGTTGGCGGTGGTCTGTGTTTTCTCCCATTGGGTCGAAGTTTACCCATCTAGAAGAAACAATAGTCTTACTTTTGCAAAATTGCTATTGATGGAGTTGATGCCTCGATTTGGTTTTCCGACTTCTCTGGAATCAGACCCAGGAACTCATTTCAATAGTGAGATCCCTAAACTATTGTGTGCGCTATTACAAGTTGAGCAAAGATTACATTACCGTCACAGACTAGAAGCTTCAGGTCTGGTAGAGTAGTTAAATGGAATACTAAAGTCTTGACTGGTGAAAGAATGTGCATCTACAGCACTGAAGTGACCAGATGCATTGCCTCTTGTCCTAATGAGTATGCGCAGCACACCCGCTAAAAAGATAGACTTGTCGCCACATGAGATCATCATGGGGTGAGCTATGAGATTGCAAGCAGTGCCTGCAAATTCTCTTGTGAACAATACAGATGACTTTGTTCTGGATTATTGCAATAGACTAGCTGATGTGGTTCATTCTTTGTTTTGCCAGGCTGGAGAAGCAACTGCAACAAGAACTTTGTCATGATATGACTCCTGGCACTGGAGTGCTGGTAAAGAAGCATGTAAGAAAGACATGCTTGGAGCTGCATTGGAAAGGGCTGTACCAGATTGTTCTAGTTACAACGACAGCTGTGAAGTGTGCTGGTCGTCAGAGCTGGATTCATGCAAGCCACATACACAAAGTTCCAAGTCCTCTTGATGAAACAGTACCTGTTCCTGAAGAGTCGATTATAGTGAGAGAAAGGGTCCATGTTAGCCAAGCTGTGGAGACTGGCTAATGCAAAGCATGCATGGTATGGTGAAAATCTGAGTGCATCAACAAGTTGAATGTACAGAAGGTTTAATACAGAGTCAGGCAACTCCTGCTACTTCAGATACCATTGAAATCCCAGTCATGCAAAAGAAAAGAGTTGCTACTGGAGGTCAGGGGCCCAAGAAAAACCCAGAGGTGGTGAAAAAAGTGCCACCTACAATTGCTGAAGTAACTGAGAGTCAGAGCAAAGTGGCAGTGAAACAGCAGGTTGTGTGACAAGGAGGTCGAAAAGAAAAAGAGTACCAAGTCGCAGATACTCTGACCTAGAATGGACTTATTTCACAACTGATGACTGGGAGAAGGAGTTTGTTGACTTTTGTGTTAACAATTTGAATCTAGCTGAACATTTTTGATCATGAAATTGCTTAGATCTGAACTTTGAAATCTCATTGTTGCTTATTGAACAGAGACATTATTTGCTGAAAGTGGTAATCAGTGATTATCATATGATTTATTATGAAAGACGTTTGAATTTTAGTTGGAACTTTTTTTGTGAATTTCTGTAAATTGCAGAGACTCTTGATGAACTTTCCTTTGTAAATTTTTTGTTTTTGAAAAAACTGTTTTTCAATTTGCTTTGCTCATGTAAGAAAAAGACTAACATAATTTGAAATGTCCTGTGGTCTAAGACTAGACAAGCTACAAATTATGCTCAAAGTAAGAAGAGAATGTGTAAGTATGTGTATGTAGGATTCAGCAGTGGTACGTGTGATTGTAATCATTTTGATGATTATTGGCTTGAGCTTGAATGTTAATGATCAAAGTGAGAAAGATTCCGTCACAAATGCCCCAAATCTAGAAGGTTCACTCACAAATCAAGGTCCCATATATGAATATAAGAACCTCTTACACACAGATAGTTCTTAAGGGGATTTGACATCAAATGTATTTTACAAATTATCGTATGAGTACATTGAAACTGTGGAGTTACAGAACTGCTATGTCTGTATGAAAATTCCTTCATCATTACAGGTAGGAATAAATGATTGCAACTTGCCGCTAACATAGGGAACTTCTTGTAGTCTGTTACTGACACAGCTGTATGGTCAGGAGTATTATCAATACTTCTGTTCAAATTATGGTCTAGTGTTTTCTTTCATGCCTATCATGAAGCACCTGCGTAGTATTACTAAAGCAAAAAACATTGCCAGTGTGGGAGGATTCTTTGAGCCTACCCTGGCATTTGGAACAGCATTTGCACACCAGAATAATTTGTCCTGCATAATTAGTTCAGTAGAGAAAAAGTTAATTGGACAAGTTAATGACAGAAAAAGGGCAATGAAAGCCAAAATAGAAAATTGGGAACAAGATGTAACAAATTCAGTGTCAGAGAGTTAAGGATGATTCTTAGCTTTAGATTGGCAAAATGCAGGAAAATTATGCATATATAGACTGAAGTCAAAGACAGACACTCATTTTGTAGGTGCTAGTGAATGTAGACATATTTTTGTTTTCAAACGTACATGGACCTTTATGTTAAATGGACAGAATCCAGCGATACCAAGTGTTTATTTTATGTAGGAAAAAAGCTTATTACAAGCTGCCAAAAGGCTAGTATGGAACTTGTTATTTGGGAGTGATGTTTTCCAAAAATGTATCATATTGACAACATCAATGAACAGGTTTGAGATTAGAATCAAACTCGAGAGTTAAAAGAGGAGCAAGTGCCTCAGAGATAGTGGAAGATATATTTGGTGCCATAATTCCATCAGTGGGAATTTTATTGAATGATCTCAAGATTAGGAAATTGTGAACAATAGTAGATACGTTATCTCCAGACACTGCAGGAGCTATGTTTTTAATGGACATGGAAATGGTTGGCGTGAGATCAATGGTTTTGCAAAATCATCTTGTGTTAGACATTATACTCGCAAAGGAGGGCAAAGTATGGAAAACGCTACTAGTGCAACATTGTTGTACATACAAACCTGACAATAGTAAGAAGATTCCAAAGTACATGGCAAAAATGACTGACTTGATAGGAGAACTGAAAGGTTTGACAGCCACTGGTGCATGAGAGGCTAGTGGAAGTGTTTTTTCAGCCAATGGAAAAAGATTTAGAAACATTGGAAAATGAACAGTGAGAACCATTTTGAGACCCCTGTTGATTGTGGCTTTGTGTATCATAAATACACTTGGATATTACAAACTGTAAAGGATAATGAAGGAGGAAAGAGCAAAGGATAGGCTCTTGAAAGAGAAGATAGAAATAGAGAAACAGAGAAGCAATGATTATTGTAATCTCAAGAAAATGAAGAATTACAGCAGACCTCATTGAAATAAGACATCAAAATTCAGAATTCTCTCATTGAAATAAGTTTTTGGCCTTTTTGTGATGGCGTATTTCGCCATCAAAGGACTGACTGATAGAGCATCATTTTTAGCTCTGTTCCTCATGTCACTGAAGTCAGCAGACTGTGATAAGTTTAAGGTCATAAATGTAAATGAATGAAAAACTAACCTAGAAAGCTGCACTGATACTCATTTTAAATGTGCCATTTGCTTGCACTTCACAGTTCGACATAGGTGCCCTTTCAATTAAATCACATGCTAGAAGGCTAAAGTTGTTCTTTAAATGTAATTTAGATGCTAAACTAACAGCCAATATCAATACAAATTTGAATTTATTGTGTTTTATGAAAGATTAATGAGTTTGAAATATGTGAATGTGAGAAGAATGCACTTCTGTGTTGTACCTAATGTAATGCAAAAACTAAGCTTTTCCAGTTTATAATGAAATGTTTTACTCATAATGATGAAATATTATTAAGGACAGATTTATAAGTTTGCATATTATGTATGTGTATTTTTTGTATTCTCTTGTGTTAACATAACTGAGGCCTAGAGTGTGCATCTCGCAGTCAAGTAAATGTGCTTAATTGCTTTTTCACATCATAAAGACTTCTTTCAGATTTTGTTCCCATGACAGGCAAAGTACTATTTGTAAAAATTCGGTTGTTTAACTGTTTACCCTTGAAATTATTGTAATATAGGAACATAGCCTGAAATCGTATACAATTGTTTCGATCCGTTTGGAGTCACACGGAAAAGAAACTGTTCCCATGACAGACATAGGAAAATGTCAAACTGCTGCAACCGAAAGTCAGACCACTTTTCCTAATTAGATGATGTCCCTTTAGTGTAACATGAACTTACACTTGAAACCAATTGGAACATTTTGTGTGAATTAATATACCTTTGGATGATCAAACTTTGTACACAGCAACCCGAGATGCAGAGCAGCCCCAGATCCAGAAGCTGTCTTGTCTTGGTTTCTGGTTTAACACCCATTGCTTTTGCATACAATGGTTCAATCAAGATATTCATTGCCTCATTTGATGACAGCAAGACCAAAGAAAATGGGCTACGTTTTCCTTGCCTAATGCATAAGAGAATAACAAACAATGTCACACATACCAGATATATGGGTTTGGTAAATAACACTCCACTACTATACTTTTCCCAGGATAATTTTCTGCAGGTCACGCCTGTCAACAGTTAGCAGGGGAAAAATGTCCAAGATTTACTGGGACATGCAGATTTTGGGGTGGTAATCAACAAAGGGGGTCAAATCATAACTGTGTGTAATTTATCCCAACTGATAAGTTCTGAGTGACCCAGTAGAGTCTGATGTTATGGGATATGAAAGAAATTGGCTTAAACACCGGGTAGTCAGCTTATCAAGTCAGCCATCTCATTGATAAAAGGGTGTTGGCAGAGCAGATTTTTCTTCTGCACAAAGTAACCAATAAACAGGTATATTTAGATTTGTTTTTGTGGGGAGTAAAATATTCTTTAGACCCTGCATCAAATAGAAGCATACTACAATGCAAATGTAACTGACTGCCCCAACTAGTTTAAAAGTGACATTTTGTGCAAAGCAGGATTATCATGCTTAACTTTGTACTTTAAAATAATGTTAAATAAAACACAGGGATCATTTGGTTTTTATGTAGCTCATATAAGGAGACATTTGGGGATTGTATTTAATGCAATGCATGTGGGAATTGTATCTGTGTTCTGTTGAAATTAGCAGCTAACTAGTGCCTCCCAATTTCTATGGCAACTATACAGGCATAAGCAACCGTCATGCTACATACCAGGTACGTTAAAGAAATGGTTTACATCACCTACTGATGTATTTGCTCTCTTATAGTGTGAGACCTAGAAGCCACAGCCTACAAAAATCTCACATACTTGTGATATCCAGTCCAGTTTGTTCTCAGTCCACTCTTTCATCATCTGATTTAGCTTTCTCAAAATGTAATATTTACATTTTTATGAGTGTATGAGGCAGACTCCTGAAAGAGAAATATGAATGAGTTGCGTTATTTCTCCTTTGAATTATCCTTGGAGTGAGGTGAAACATGGCAGCATTGGCTGCGTTGTGATGGTGCACTTGTTAAACTGAGGAAATTAGAAACAAATTGGAATGGGGAGTGCCTGTAACTAACCCAGATGTTACCCTTAAACTCTCTGATCTTTAGAGTTGTACCTGCAATTTGCCACATATCCCCTATAGAGAAAGAGTAGTCAACACATTGATTGGCACACAGATTACCTAATCAAACCCAGTCTGGTCATGAATTTAGGCTTTCCATAGAGTTAAGACTACTCTTAACCATAATAGCAAAATGTGCAAAAGTATATTTATCTCACACAGGAATGCTTCTCATGCATACTTTTGGTAGCAGTGATCCATAATACAAAAATCTGTCTAAAGAGTTATTCACATACTGTTAAATAATTCTGTTTTTAGAGCTTTGTGTTTTTCACGCATATAGAATGACTCAGAATAAATCACTGGAGGGATATAACATTGGCCTCCACAGAGAAGAGTTCACATATGAGGCTTAATTGGCTTTATTAACACAGTTCTCTCTGCCTCTCTTGACATGAAGGAATTGAAAATGATTTAACTATCATGATTATTAGACAAGACATTTTTAGGACAAATACATAACTCAAAAACACAAGAGCTTGAAGTGCAGAGAGCGAAGCTTTTGAGTTTTATTTTATGAGGATTTTTTAACCTCTTTACCAAACAATTTCGCTTGAGAATTACATCTAATATATAGCCTTTGCTAAGGCACACATTCTTACGCCATTCTTTTCTGTGCACTTCCTGTATAGGTCCACAGTGTGCACCATGGCTATCCCAGACAAGAAGGGTCCACAGTTGTTCCCCATAAATTGTAACACTATGCACTTGAGACAAGCAATATATATTATGGGCTAATAGTTACATTCTTCCCTTGCTTTGAGGGTATATCTTTAAAAAATCCAGAATGACATTCTGCCCGCTGAAATGGAATGGCAGGCCTGTGGTCGATGTTTTCATCTCCCAAAATGGCTTCCGCCAGGGAGACAGGGGCCACTTCATAGTAAACATGATATCAGCTGCATGACATCAGTAGCTCGTATGGCAAAAGCGGCAAGACTGCCACCTCAGCCATCAGGCTTAAAAAGCTACTCAGTGATTAACACAGGATTTTTGTTAATTGGTTTGACATAATTTGCCAAATAGATTAAAGTCAGACAAAATAAGACAACTCAATATAAATCTAATGATGTTATGTCATATTGGAACATTTCTATACAATATGGTTACAAACATCCATTTCAATAATTCATGCCAGAGACCGTTAAATTCATTGGATTCTTAAAACTTAACATTTTAGAATCGAACGGTACTACAAATATTAAGAAGACAGACATTCAAGCTTTCGTATGCTCAAACAAAACCACATGTTTATGTTTTTCCAAAATGTTTGATTTTATACTTCTTGTTTAATTAGTTTTTTGTGCAAGCAAAAAAAGAATATGCTAGACAAGTAGCAAAATTAGCAATATCGGCCTTCTCCTTGGAAGAAAAGGGATGTATCTCATTTCCTTGAAAACATACCTATTCGCATTAATTGTGATCTTAACAAATTCTTCAGTAAGGGTTAGACCAGGGAATTATTTTTCACCAAACTGGTAATTGATACTCCCAAAGACTCCAAACATTATTAAATTGCCACCTGTTTTTAATAGTGTTGTGATATTTCTAAGGGCCTGTGAGTAGCTGTTTAAATCAATGCAAGCAGATTCTAAGCACAATGAAGTGACGAGGCAATCAGCTGGTGACAAAATAATACAACTCAATATAAAGCTAATGATGTTATGTCATATTGGAACATTTCTAGACAATATGGTTACAAACACCCATTCAAGTAATTCATCCCAGACACTGTTAAATTCATTGGATTAAGAACATAGAAAATGTTTTCTTAACACAGGATTTTTGTTAATTGGTTTGACATAATTTGCCAAATATATTAATGTCAGACAGAATAAGACAACTCAATATAAATCTAATGATGTTATGTCATATTGGAACATTTCTAGAAAATATGGTTACAAACACCCATTCCAACAATTCATCCCAGAGACTGTTAAATTCATTGGATTAAAAACATAGAAAATGTTTTCTTAAATCTTAACATTTTAGAATTTGAACTGTTTTACAAATATTAAGAAGACATACATTCAGGCTTTCGTATGCTCAAACAAAACCACGTGTTTACATTTTTCCAAAATGTTTGATTTTATGCTTCTTGTTTAATTATTTTTGTTGTGCAAGCAAAAAAAAATATGCCAGACAAGTAGCAAAATTAGCAATATCGGCCTTCTCCTTGGAAGAAAAGGGATGTATCTTCATTTCCTTGATAACATACCCATTCACATTAATTGTGGTCTTAACAAATTCTTCAGTAAGGGTTAGACCAGGGAATTGTTTTTGACCAACCATGTAATTGGTACTCCCAAGAACTCCAAATATTATTAAATGCCCACCTGTTTTTAATAGTGTTGTGATATTTGTAAGGGCCTGTGAGTAGCTGTTCAAATCAGTGCAAGCAGATTCTAAGCACAATGAAGTGACAAGGCAATCAGCTGGTGGCAAGACAACAGGATATAGTGGATCGCTCTCTGTGACGTCACATTTAAGAACTCGCTTCACTGTTGCTCGTATCTTCTTTTCTTTTTCATCAAACTTAGTCCTAAAAATGAATTTACCAAATTTAGTGTACACTACTAACATGTTGATCCTCAACTGCAGAATAAGCAAGCATTTCCTAAAATTATAGACTATAATGTAATTTGTGAGTTTAATTACTACTAGAGAATGTATTTGTGACCTCCTGTCTATCTCACTATCTCTACTAAATCAATTGTTTATCTTAATTACCGTTGATTGCTAAAGTGTTGAATGGCACAGAAGTCTGAGGAGAAGGAGCAAGGTGTCACAGCAGCAGCTATTTTATTACTCTGAGCAGATAGTGGCATGCCAGAATAACCCCCTCCTGCATTATCAGCAGCACACTCTGCCTGGGGGAAGTTTACCCTAAAATGTAAGACCCTTTTCCCCATTTGCAGTTCACCAACAAACTCTTTAAATGGTGCTGCTTGCGCTTCGCTTGACTACTTCCTATATGGAACTCACTAGGGAGAGGAAGGAGATCTATAGGTATGGCAGTATTATGAGTAGAGTGGGTAGGAGGGTGATCTTCATAAGGAGAGGTGTCTACTTAATACCAGCCAATTGTTGTAGCTGGAGCACTTGGAGAGAGACATGTGCCTTTGGATTGAGGGCAATTTCTGTCAATTAAATGGAATTACAATATCAAGGAGAAATTTGTACTCAAGGAAAATGGCATAGGATTGTTTTTATTATTACTAGGGCTCCCTGTTTTCTGTTTTTACTGACATTTCCTGATAAATACAGACAGAAAACATAATGTTTCCTGTCTGTATTTATTTTTGAAAGCAGGAAAATACAGATAATTTGGCTTCTTTTGAGTGACTTACCATGCTGAGATTAATGACTTTTAGCTACATATTGGTAGCACCGTAAAACTCGCAAGGCACAAAACTCAATGTAATTTGCTTACATTACTGCATATTGCAACAGTATTATTAATTTTTTTTTTTATCCAGGCTTGTTATTTTATTATTTTTGGCTGTCTGATGTGCTAAATTCTGACAGACATCAAAGTATGAGCGCACATTGACTGTTAAATAAATGTGGAAATATACAAGTTTTCATCTGATCAGTTCACAAAGCACACAATAAATATGGATAAATAGAAATAAGATGGCCCAAAAATAAATATGAATAAATACAGCTGGAAATGTTAAAAAAATAAATACCATAAAACTGGGAGCCCTAATTATCATTTATTTATTATTAGGTATTTACATGTGCTGATGAAAAGTACATGAATTAAAATGACAGTGTCCAAGGTCACACATACAAGCGTTCTGAAGCATATTTTTACATAACACTTTTTTCATAACTGCCAAAGGATCGATAATACGCGTGAAACATTCAGCCTGGTCTAACTTTTTTACTCAAGTACTTTGAAAACTTGGAGCCATATGTACTAAAGCATTTTTTCAAAGACACAGAATGGGCAAAACCCTTTGATACATCTGGCACTTGATTTTTTTAAGTACATCCTTTCAAAGTTAAATTAGTATTAAAAGCCTTAGCACAAAATACATTCTGGCTGACTGACGAGTTACACATCACATAGGGCTACATGGTAGTTATGTTTTTAATTATACTCGAACTTTCAAAGGCTTATTTGTGGGGGTAACAGATGAGTTGAGAAAATGAAGAACAAGAGAACAAGGTCCACAAAGTGTAATATCGAAAATAAAATAATGTATCTTAGAGATTAGAAACTCTCCAGTTTCAGTTATATGCTTTAAGGCACAAGGAAAAAATCTGCTTTGATTAATTTGCCACTTGCCCGGTTAGTATTCATTTTTTTTATGAGAATCAGCAAGGTGCTCAAAATGCATTGCATCATCTTATTTGTGATGTGTTTTAAGATAGTCATGTAGATTGTTCAAAACTTAGCCCTCCATATAGAACGATTTTAACAGACTAGAACTTGATTATGTTGTTAACTCCACCTGCACCGAAACCCATCTGAATGTGTATGCAAAGGTGCCACAGTTTGTGCAAAATACCAATTCTACAAATGTCCTTAGTGCTCCGTGGTGTCCAATTGCTAGAGAGCTAAAGCTCAGAGATGTTACATTTGTGAACATGATGTTCAGTTGTTTAGGTGTTTTGTGTGGTGATGTTGTCTAGTAACTGGGAATTAGGCAAACCATCTTTCACGATGGTGATGTGCATCTGTATCCAACTAAATTGGTGTTGTTTCCAAACAACCTTAAAAGTGGTATAATATGCTATGCAAAAAATGTTGTTTACATTGCTAAGTTTTACTTTTGGAAAACAACCTTTTGCTTGAAGTACTGGAATGGTTGTCATGGACTTTCTGCTGCTGCTAAATAATTACTGTGTCTGAGATAAGAGCACTGCAGGGACTATTAAAGTGCCTGATGTGCTGAGACATTAAATGCATGCCCCCTTTGTTATCTCTCTTTTCACTCCTCATTCTCCTACTTGCTATTCATAGTTCTCCCTTCTATTAATAAGACTAATGTCCTCATTTAGAGTTTGGCAGACATGGTTCACTACCATAAATATTGCAGATCAGCCTGTCTGCAAAGTGGACAGTGCATTCACTTCATTTCAAGTCGGGTAGACCATCACATTTCATCAGCTGTACACCTACTAGTCCAATGTTGGATTCCTTATACAAATGGTCCAAAGAACCTGGGGCCATTGGTGTAAGTACCTCATTCCATCCTCTCTATTCATGGAAGACTGTTGATGCATTTTTTTCTTTGATGCAGACTGCAAGGAAAGGTCTGGAGGTCTGATTAGATCAAAATGGCCACCCCTGGTAGAAACCTTTGGGAGTTCCTCTTTGTAAAAAACTGTTTGCACAGAAATCAAATGGAACATGGTGGGCACTGGGCTATATCTCCATGATACAGTGGAGATGCATGGTGTCAGCTCCTGTGAAGGAGAAAAGATCACCACTAGACAGGTGGAGATCTACAAATATGATGGGCTGTATAACCACCAGAGCAGTGGTGAAACTCCCCAAAACCCACTCAGGAATGTTTCGACCAGGGTACGGAGCTGGGGGGCTCCCTGTATCTCGCCCCCTGCATCTTGCAGACTGCAGGGTCCTTTGTTGTGCCACTAAACCAGTGCACTTTAGTACGTCCCTCGCTGCCTTATTGGAACAGAGTACAACTCACCAGAGTGTACATGACCCCCTTAGTTCTCATTTTTTAGGTACAGCTTTGAGCACTGACCAAAGTACCTCCTTTGCTTTCTGGTGCAGGTTGTTGCCTACTTAGAGACACATGTAGCAATACATAGAGAGTGGACAGTGTAATTCCTATTCTGTTTTACCATGTCTGGTGGGTAATGTGCACAGTTTGGTTTGTATGTTTGTTGTACTGGGTAGTTTTTTACCCAATCCAAGGATGGGTTATTTTATTCACGGGCATCATCTCTATATGGGCATACAGGTCAGCTCCACACAGCACAATGACACCACTAAGTTAAGGTTAAATCTGACAACATCTTTTGGAGCCAGATTACTTGGACTCTGTATGGGGTGTGAGGACAAGACATTGTAATCCAATAGCACGCATTATAGCCTGGAATATGCAAGGATAACATCTGTACCTAAACTTTACAAGATATTGTCTTGCCTGAAATTAACAGATGCTCACATGATTGTACTCTAATGGAGACACCATTCATGAGATGAGGTAGTCAGGTTACAGAGAAGATGTGAGTGGAAAGTGTGTACACCACACTTTTCCTATGCCAGAGGGGTGCTAACATCAATTAAACTCAGGATGTCTTTGGAAATTGAGAAGACAGTAGTTGACCCTGAATGAAGATATGTTGTATTTAAAGAGCTGCTAATTGGTCTTTCACTGATACTGGTCTATATGTATACCTCACATGTAGTGCAGGCAACAATTCTACATTCTGTAATGTGGCGGTCAATAAAGCTGGGGAACAAATTTATGATATGAGGAGGGGATTTCAGCTCTGTGAGCCAAATTGGCATATATACATACTTTTCCCCACTGCTAAACACAGTAAGTACTAAAATGCACTCACAATGTGTGGATGGATAACGCAGTGGACGATTTGTGATATTTGGAGGAAATTGCTCCATACCACAATAGAATACTCATTTTAGTCCTTGTGAGGCAGACTGCACAAGGGGATAGATAAACTTCTTTGCCATGCGGGAATAATGAATTGCGTCACTGTAGTGAAATACCTGTATAAAAAACACCGTCGGCCAGCAGTCCATTGCGCAAGTGGGTGCATTAGGAAAGGACATTGTAATATGTCCCCACTTAGTGACTTCAAGCTGCTGTGCCTCAAGATGCAGCCTTTCAGGGCACAATAAAGGGTGTGATTGACCTTTACTTTCAAGAAAACAAGTGTTTAGTGGTCAGGTTGCTGAGAATGTTTGGAAAGGGGCCAGGCTGCTGTTCCTAATTCTATGCCCAAGAGGCAAATTATATCCACATGGTACAGAGATGCCATATTATATCCCTCTATTGAAGCATGCTAGAAGCTATTAATGAAGATATAGGAGGCAGCCTTGCAGCCTCTGCTAACATCTGCCTATCAGGCTTGTTCCCACACTCAGGCAAACCAATGTAAAGTATTAGGGTCCATATGTACGTACGTTTTGCGACTGGCAGCGCTATTTGCGACCATGCAAAACGTGAAATGGCATGTACAAATGCCATTTCAGAGTCCCAAATAGCGATGCAACCAATTACCGAATCACAAACATTTGCGACTAGAGTTTGCGACTCACAAATAAGAAATCGCCATTTGCGACTCGCAAACCGAATATACAAGGCAGTCCCAAATAGGCCATGTTGCACACCCAGTTTAGCACTGATTCCAAACAGGTGGTAATCAGAACCAAAGCATAAAAGCAGACCCAGAAGGCATTTGGGTTTTTCTACATGATTACATGGAGGAGGTGAGTCCAGGCTGCCCAGCAGAGGAGAAGGAGGCGGAGACAGGAGAGGATATACAGAACCAGGCAGACCATATTTCAACAGACTGAGGAGGAAATAAATGAGAAATATAGAATGATCAGCACAATCAACTTAGAGATCATTGAACTGCTAAACCTCAGCTAGAAAGCCCAACCCTGCACAGCTACTCCATCCCGACACCTGTGCAAGTGCTGTGCTCACTGCCCCTCTTGGCCTCGGGAAGCTATCAGGGGGTGATTGCTGTTGCTGGTGGAGCGTCCCAGAGTGCCCTGTCACAATTCTTTCGACGGTTCTTAGATGCCATACTCGCACAGATGTCCAGATACATTTACCTTCCCAGGAATGCGGAGAAAATACACAACACCAAATTGGACTTCTACAGAATCACAAACTTTCCTGATGTAATAGGGTGTGTGGACGGGACACATATACCCATATGTCCTCCTGCAAATCTGGAATATGTGTTCCGCAATAGGAAATGTACTCACTCACTCAACATCTAAGTGGTATGTGATGCCCATAATGTCATAACTGGCAAAATTTCCAGGGAGCACACATGATACGTACATATTCAGGCACAGTGGGATACACCAACGCCTAGAACGTGGGGAGTTTGATGATGGATATTTATTAGTACTGTGAAGTACACACCAAAGTCAGAAATACATGTCAATGCATAACCATGTAAAGCCATGCTCATATCTGCTGTTTTGTTACACAGGTGACAGTGCATATGCTCTGAGGCCATTGATACTCACCCCATACCTAACACCTGCCAATCAGAATGAGAGGCGCTACAACATTGGACATCGGTGCACCAGAACCATCATTGAGCAGACCTTTGGCATGTTGAAGTCACACTTTAGATGCCTGCACAAAAGTGGAGATGCACTCCAGTATGCTCTAGATACTGCATGCAAGATTGTGGCTACATGTGCCATCCTACACAACATGGCAACCAGACGTGGGCTACATCTCACCTAGACAACACAGATTCTGAGGAGCAGGAGCCACCACAACAACAGCCTGGGGATTGTAGCATCACAATGGAGGGCAGACGGAGATGGGATCCCATAGCAACTCATTACTTTAGCAGGTAAGTGCCAACTGTAACAGCACTCACAAATGTAAGACACACATAGCCAGGTTGTGCAAAACAAAAATATTCTTTAATGTCAGGAGTGCAAAATGTAAATGGTGGCATATAGCGAGCAGTAAACAAGTCTTATGTAGCAAAACCTAACACATTTCACTCATGTGCCTTAGGCTAAACCTAGGGAGACAACATCACACACTCCAATGGCGACGACCACCATGGCCTGTGCCTGGTTGGTCCTCAGATGTCTGACGGGCACTGCTACTACCCAGGATGCGGGCATCTGAGGCAGAAACACCACTTACACTTGCTATGTCCTCACTGTCTTGAGGGGTGTCATCAGTACCTCTTGCAGCCTGGGAGGTATAAATGAGGTCAACAGCAGCAGTAATGTGCCCTAGTCCCCTTGCCACATCTCCAGCAAAATGCCCTAGTTCAACCTGGAGCATGACAGTGCATCTTGAGAGGCAGGTAGTTGTGGTGGCTATAAGCGGCCAATGGACTGACTGAGCCGGTCCAAACATGCAGTTGTGTTGCGCTCTTTGTGCCCGATTCGCCACCATTTCCCTACATAGGTCATTGATGGCAGTGGTGAGGTTGACCATGTTGGTGTTCATGGTGGATAATTGGTTTTCGACGTTTCCAAATCCCTGTGTGAGAGTCTGTTGCATTCGGTGCTGGTTCCGGTTCATCATCTGCATGTGTTTGTTTTGCAGGTGGTGACTGCTGAGTAGGGATGCCTCCAGTCCAAGGAATTGTTGTGTAGTGACATCCTACTCACCTGCATCATGTGTTAGATGATGCCTTCTACTCCCAGACCCTGCTGTTTGCAGTGGCCGACTCTCACCCATCTGTGGCCCCGGTGTCAGGTTTACTGCCTCATTGTCCACATCTGTCTCCTCTGTTGTCTCATGTGCATGGGGAACAATTGGTGTGGTGCTGTACTCCCCTGCAGAAATGCTGACTGCCTCGTCTGCTGTCATGGTGGCATCGTCATCTGCCTCCACACTAGAGTAATCAGTGGATACTTGAGGGAGACCTGTGGGTCACAGGGGATACACTGTCAGTGCCTCTCAGATGTGTGGCTTATCAAAATAAATATTCCTCCAAACCTGGACTACTGTACTGCATACCTATAATGCACTGAACTTGAAGTGGGCATATAGGCATGGAACAATTTGGATGATGCATGCTTTATGAACTGCGTTTGTGTGCATGGTGACTTGAATAGTGTAAATAAGTGAGATTTGCTACTTACTTTTGGTGGCTCCAGGTGCTGAACTGTCCAGGTCCCCAATTCCAGCAACAGCCTCTGGCTCCAGTGTGGTCTCCACCATGCTCTCTATTGCTGTGGGGGTGGTCCAGTGGATGGTCCCCCATCTGTTCCATGCGCCTCCTTTAACCACTCTGCAACCCTTTCCTTGGTTCTTGTCCTGAGGTCATACCATCTTTTGCGCTCCTCCTCGATGGAGTGGTGACTAACTCCAATGGCATTTATCTTGCTTTATATATCCAGCCATATCTTCTTTTTTTGTGAGTCAGGGACACTCATTGCTACCTTTCTAAACAGGACCTCATGGTGTAGGCAGCACTGCTCATTGAGGACCTCCAACTCTTTGTCAGAGAATTTCAGCTTTCTCTTCCTCCCTGCAGTGTTTACCTCCTTTGTTTTGGCTTGCCATGGCTGCAGTTGCTCCTCTCAGCTGGGGGTGCCTCTGCTGTCTGTCCTGTCTAGACTCCTTCTGCTTCCATGGGAGGTACTTCCTGGTTCTGAGGTCATCATCCAGCACCAGGAAGTGTAATTTCTCTTTTCTTTTGCACCCGTTCTCTAATTCCAACACAATCGCAATTTGCGATCCGGTTAAAACCCCATGTGCAATTTAGGAAATCGCAATTTGTGATTTTGCAAATTGCGATGCGACTCAGCACTGAATCGCAAAATTGATTCGCACATTTTTCTTACATTCCGTTCTGCGAGTCAGAAATTACGATTCGCATGGAGTCGCTATTCCCGACTCGCAAATGTTTTGCTTAGTACATGTGGTCCTAGATTTGCACACCTACACTGCTACTCAGCAGGTAAAAAATCATGATGAACTGGACAGCTCAACATACCTCCTGCTTCATAGTGAGCAAACCACATTTATTAAACAATCCTTTGCTGAAATAGACTTTCTGAGTACAGTTGATCCCACAGGGCGGAAACGCAAGGCACTAACCAGATGAGAGGAAGTGTTGGAAAGATAAACTCATAAATCAGATAACATGACGCAGTCAATCATGCGTGATCTATGTTGCTGATGTGTCATTAGGGTCTGTGGGAGATGGTTGGTTGTATAGTTGAAATTCATACATAGAAAATTCCTACTGGCTGAGAAACCTGGCAATACCACTGGATGACAAGGCATGTAATTGTCAATTGGAGAGGAACATCTTTACTCATGTATGCCCTGATTTATACTTTCTTTGCGCCACATTACCGTCATTTTTTGACACAAAAGCAGCACAAACTTTCAAAATACAATTGTATTTCACAATTTTGCACTGCTTTTGCATCAATAAACGATGGTAATGAAGCGCAAAAAAAGTATAAATCAGGGCCTTAGTATTAAAGACTGTCTACGCCATCCCTGAATTGTCTCCAAATCGCAACTCCTTTTCTCAGTCAATAGTCGAACAGTATTTCATATTGTTACGTATTGATTCTTTCAATATTTGCATGGTGTAAATGTGTTCTTTCATAATATGTGGTAATAGCTAGTTGATGACTTTCTTGACTGTCCAGCATTTCGTTTCATGTGGCATACTGAAGTTTCAATAAAGTTTGTAAAAAAAACAAAACAAAAAAATGGTTTGTCTGTTTTCCAAACTTCAAGTGCCTGGGCACTGCAGAAGGATTGTTGTGCACTTTGGTTATGGAAGTTTGAAAAGCTATGGAAAGGAGACAGGAAGGAAGATGTAGTTTGAAAAAACGAGTGCCACATTTATTTGGGTAATAGTAGTCCAGTTTCAAACTAAGGGACAGATTTAAGAAGTCCTGTGCTCCACCTTGCACCACATTAGCATAATTTTTCTGGTGCTACTGTGGCGTTATGTTGGCAAAACCGCTGCGTCATATTTACAAAGTGGTGTAATGCACACATTGCGCCACTCTGTAAACCCTTCCGCCTCATTATGCCAGAGCCAGGCATAACGTATGCAAGGGCGGCATTCTGGGATTAGGAAGTCCAGAAAAATGGTACAGTAGAAGCTATGAGATTCCACTGTGCCACTTCTAGCATCATTGTTAATGCCTGCCTAAGGCAGGTGTTAAAATAAGGCTCCCATTGTTTTCGATAGGCCTCTTATCACTTTGCAGGATTGCATCAATATGTTTGGCGCTAATCCTGCAAAGCGACAAACTAGCGTCAACATTTTTGATGCTAGTTCCGTAGCATACACCATGGTGTGCCGTATCATAAATGCGGCGCACACATGGTGGCGTTGGGGGGGTAATGAATGAGGTGCATGAAAAGTGGCACATCATGACACATGGCTGCTTTCAATGTGGGATTGCTGACTAACACAGGGCAAAGATGCACATAGCTTGAGCTGCTATAATTTCAAGCACTGGTCACAGGCCCAGCCCAAACAAAATAGGTTGCCAGATGAGCAATGACAGCACTAAAGACTGGTAGTTATGACCATGAAGATAGTGGATGTTGCATGCAGGAAGTGGTGGAACTACTGAGGGAAGTGTGGGGTACCAGTAATATAAGTGGACATCACTAGTTGTGAAAGTGAGTTGTGACCTTTTAACCCCTTCGCTGCCAGGCCTTTTCCCCCTCCTGTGCCAAGCCTTTTTTTGGCTATTTGGGGCAGCTGGCGCTTAGGCCCTCATAACTTTTTGTTCACATAAGCTACTCACGCCAAATTTGCGTCCTTTTTTTTCATCATCCTAGGGATTCTAGAGGTACCCAGACTTTGTAGGTTGCCCTGAAGGAGACCAAGAAATTATCCAAAATACAGTGAAAATTGTGTGTTTTTTTTTTAAATGTGAAAACAGGGCTGCAGAAGGAAGCTCATGTTTTTTTCCCTGAAAACGGCATCAACAAAGGGTTTGCGTGGCAAGATCACCATCTTCCCAGCTTTCAGGAACCGGCAGATTTGAATTGGAAAACCCAATTTTTCAATACAATTTTGACATTTTACTGGGACATACCCCATTTTTACAATTTTTTGTGCTTTCAGCCTCCTTCCAGTTAGTGACCAAAATGGGTGAGAAACCAATGGTGGATCCCCGTCAGCTAAACGCTTCTGAAAAGTAGACACAATATTGAAATTCAGCAAGGGGTCATTTGTGTAGATCTTACGAGTGTTTCCTACAGAAAATAACAGCTGAAATAAAAAAAATATTGAAATTGAGGTGAAAAAAACAGCCATTTTTCTTCACGTTTTACTCTGTAACTTTTCAGATTTTTTCAAGCAATATACCGTTACATCAGCTGGACTCTTCTGGTTGCGGGGATATATAGGGCTTTTGGATTCATCTAGAACTCTAGGTACCCAGAGCCAATAAATGAGCGGCACCTTGCAATGGGTTTTTATTCTATACCGGGTATACAGCAATTAATTTGCTGAAATATAAAAAGTGAAAAATAGGTATCAAGAAAACCTTTGTATTTCCACAATGGCCACAAGATAAGGTATTGAGAAGCAGTGGTTATTTGCACATCTCTGAATTTCGGGGTGCCCAGACTAGCATGTGAATTACAGGGCATTTCTCAAATAGACGTCTTTTTTACACACTGCCTTACATTTGGAAAGAAAAAATGTATAGAACGAAGGGGCAATAACACTTGTTTTACTATTCTGTGTTCCCCCAGGTCTCCCGATAAAAATGGTACCTCACTTGTGTGGGTAGGCCTAGCGCCCACGAAAGGAAATAGCCCAAAACACAACGTGGACACATCACATTTTTTCACAGAAAACAGAGGTGTTTTTTAAAAAGTGCCTACCTGTGGATTTTAGCCTCTAGTTCAGCCAGCACCAGGGGAAACCAAGCAAACCAGCACATTTATGAAAACTAGACACCTAGGGAAATCCAAGATGGGGTGACTTGTGGGGCTCTGACCAGGTTCTGTTACCCAGAATCCTTTGCAAACCTCAACATTTGGCCAAAAAAACACTTTTTCCTCTCATTTCGGTGACAGAAAGTTCTGGAATCTGAGAGGAGCCACAAATTTCCTTCCACCCAGCGTTCCCCCAAGTCTCCTGGTAAAAATGGTACCTCACTTGTGTGGGTAGGCCTAGCGTCCACAAAAGGAAATGGCCCAAAACACAACATGGACACATCACATTATTTCACAGAAAACAGAGGTGTTTTTTTACAAAGTGCCTACCTGTGGATTTTGGCCTCTAGCTCAGCCGGCACCTAGGGAAACCTAGCAAACCAGTGCATTTTCAAAAACTAGATACATAGGGGAATCCAAGATGGGGTGACTTGTGGGGCTCTGACCAGGTTCTGTTACTCAGAATCCTGTGCAAACCTCAAACTTTGGACATAAAACACTTTTTCCTCTCATTTAGGTGACAGAAAGTTCTGGAATCTGAGAGGAGCCACAAATTTCCTTCCACCCAGCGTTCCCCCAAGCCTCCTGATAAAAATTGTACCTCACTTGGGTGGGTAGGCCTAGCGCCCACGAAAGGAAATGGCCCAAAACACAACGTGGACACATCACATTTTTTCACTGAAAACAGAGGTGTTTTTTACAAAGTGCCTACTTGTGGATTTTGGCCTCCAGCTCAACCGGCACCTAGGTAAACCTAGCAAACCAGCACATTTTTTAAAACTAGACACCTAGGGGAATCCAAGATGGTGTGACTTGTGGGGCTCTGACCAGGTTCTGTTATCCAGAATCCTTTGCAAACCTCAAAATTTGACCAAAAAAACACCTTTTCCTCTCATTTCTGTGACAGAAAGTTCTGGAATCTGAAAGGAGCCACAAATTTCCTTCCACCCAGCATTCCCCCAAGTCTCCCGATGAAATGGTACCTCACTTCTGTGGGTAGGCCTAGCGCCCACGAAAGGAAATGCCCCAAAAACACTATCTGGACACATCAAAATTATCAAATACAAAACTACCTTTTTTTGCAGGGGGGCACCTGCGTTTTTGGTCCTGGGCTCAGCAGCCTTCTAGGGAAACCTACCTAACCCAGAAATTTCTGAAAACTAGACACCCGAGGGAGTCCAGTGAGGTGTGACTTGCGTAGATCCCCCAATGTTTTCTTACCCAGAATCCTCAGCAAACCTCAAATTTAGCTAAAAAAACACATATTTCCCACATTTCTGTGTGGGATCACCACAGTGGGACACATTTCATACCACCCAATGTTCCTCTCAGTCTTCCGGTAAAAATTATACCTCATTTGTGTAGGTGGGCCAAGTGCTTGAGAAAGGGAAGAGCCAAAAACATGTCAATATTGAGGGGGAACAAAGGGGGTCCAAAAGGGCAGTTTGCAAAAAAACATTTTTAGACTGACAAGTGCAGCAGAATTTTTATCGGTATAGATGAGACAATGCTGGGTGGTAGGAATTTTGTGGATTCCTGCAGATTCCGGAAGGTTCCATCACAAAAACGTGTGAAAAATGTGTGATTTCCAGCAAATTTGGAGGTTTGCAGGGGATTATGGGTACAAAAATGGTGTGGGGTGCATGTGAAACACACCACCCTGGATTTACCCAGATCTTTAGTTTTCAGATGTGTCTAGGTCTTGTGGATTTTTCTACATGGCAGTGTCCCAAAATCCATAAAGTGCAGCCCTCACCATTCCAAGTGGGACGATTTTGAAAGTAAGCCAAGTTCTCATGGCCCAAATGTAAAACTAAAACCCAAAATAATCAAATGTCTTCTTGCTTGCTGTGGGATAAGATATTTTAGAGTGCGGGGGAGAGCTGAAACACTGTTACCGTCTTCAGTTGAGGTGGGGCGTAACCAGGCCCATACTTGCCACCACCCCAATATATATATATATTTTTATTTCCATGGCATCTAGTAGACTTTCTGCCCCCCCCGGGTGTGGATCAGGGGTAATAGCCCCATTTAACCACTGGTGGGCAGAAGAACTTTGGCCCCATTTATTTGGGGTGGGGGTATGGCCATACCCCTACCCTCTTATTTTTTTAAAAGAAACTTCCCTGGTTTCTGGTGGGATTTCTGCCCCCACCCCTTGGGGGCAGATGGGCTTTCCAAAAATAGGCCCATCTGCCCCCAACAGGGGGCAGATATGGCCAACAGTAATGTGCCCCCATGGGGAGCGACCCTTACAAAAGGGGCTGACCCCCTAAAGAAAACACATGCATACACACACACCAATCCCTGGTGCCTAAGTGGTTTCTGCCCCCATGGGGGCAGATTGGCCTAACAAAAATCGGCTAATCTGGTCTAAATACAATTTGCCCCCCAGGGGAGCGACCCTTGCCTAATGGGTCGCTCCCCATCTCTAAAAAAACAAACAAACAAAAAAAAACACACAAAAAAAATGTGCCCTGGTGCCTAGAGGTTTCTGCCCCCACTGGGGACAGATTGGCCTAATAACAATAGGCTAATCTGCCCCCGGGGGGCAGAAATGGCCTAAAATAAATTTGCCTCCCATCCCCTCCGTGGAGCGACCGTTGCCTACGGGTCGTTCCCCTTGCGTGACATTGGCGCAAAAAAAAAAGATCCCCGGTGCCTAGTTGTTTCTGCCCCCCTCGGGGGCAGATTGACCTAAAATCGGCCGTTCTGCCCCCAAGGGGGGCAGAAATGGTCTAAATACAATTTGCCCCCCAAGGGAGTGACCTTTGCCTAATGGGTCGCTCCCCATCTCTAAAACAACAAAACAAAAATAAAAATAAAACACAAAAAAAGGTGCCCTGGCGCCTAGAGGTTTCTGCCCCCCCCGGGGGCAGATCGGCCTAATAACAATAAGCCGATCTACCCCCGGGGGGCAGAAATGGCCTAAAATAAATTTGCCCCCTCCAAACCCCCCGGGGGAGCGACCCTTGCCTACGGGGTCGCTCCCCTTGCGTGATATTGGCGCAAAAAAAAGATCCCCGGTGCTTAGTTGTTTCTGCCCCCAGGGGGAACAGAAATGTCCTAAAATAAATGTGCCCCCCCCAGGGAGCGACTCTTGCCTACAGGGTCACTCCCCTTGCGTGACATTGGCGCAAAAAAAAAGATCCCTGGTGCCCCCCCCTTGGGGGCAGATTGACCTAAAATCGGCTGATCTGCCCCGAATGGGGGCAGAAATGGTCTAAATACAATTTGTCCCCCAGGGGAGCGACCCTTGCCTAATGGGTCGCTCCCCATCTCTAAAAGAAAACACACAAAAAAAATAGCCCTGGCACCTAGAGGTTTCAGCCTAATGACAATAGGCCGATCTGCCCTCGGGGGGGGCAAAAATGCCCTAAAATAAATTTGCGCTACGGGGTCTCTCCCCTTGCGTGACATTGGTGCAAAAACCAAAATCCCCGGTGCCTAGTGGTTTCTGCCCCCCTTGGGGGAAGATTGATCTCAAATCGGCCGATGGGGCAGAATACAATATGCCCCTCCAGGGGAGCGACTGTAGGAAAGTACCATCTTGCCTGGCATGTTACCCCCATTTTTCACTGTATATATGTTGTTTTAGTTGTATGTGTCACTGGGACCCTGCCAGCCAGGGCCCCAGTGCTCATAAGTGTGCCTGAAAGTGTTACCTGTGTTATGACTAACTGTCTCACTGAGGCTCTGCTATCCAGAACCTCAGTGGTTATGCTCTCTCATTTCTTTCCAAATTGTCACTAACAGGCTAGTGACCAATTTCACCAATTCACATTGGCATACTGGAACACCCTTATAATTCCCTAGTATATGGTACTGAGGTACCCAGGGTATTGGGGTTCCAGGAGATCCCTATGGGCTGCAGCATTTCTTTTGCCACCCATAGGGAGCTCTGACAATTCTTACACAGGCCTGCCACTGCAGCCTGAGTGAAATAACGTCCACGTTATTTCACAGCCATTTACCACTGCACTTAAATAACTTATAAGTCACCTATATGTCTATCCTTTACCTGGTAAAGGTTAGGTGCAAAGTTACTTAGTGTGAGGGCACCCTGGCACTAGCCAAGGTGCCCCCACATTGTTCAGGGCAAATTCCCCGGACTTTGTGAGTGCGGGGACACCATTACACGCGTGCACACACACCAATCCCTGGTGCCTAAGTGGTTTCTGCCCCCATGGGGGCAGATTGGCCTAACAAAAATCAGCTAATCTGCCCCCAAGGGGGGCAGAAATGGTCTAAATACAATTTGCCCCCCAGGGGAGCGACCCTTGCCTAATGGGTCGCTCCCCATCTCTAAAAAAACAAACAAACAAAAGAAAACACACAAAAAAAATATGCCCTGGTCACTACCTATGTGTAGCTTCACAATGGTAACTCCGAATATGGCCATGTAACATGTCTAAGATCATGGAATTGCCCCCTCTATGCCATCCTGGCATTGTTGGCACAATCCCATGATCCCAGGGGTCTGTAGCACAGACCCTGGTACTGCCAAACTGCCTTTTCAGGGGTTTCACTGCAGCTGCTGCTGCTGCCAACCCCTCAGACAGGTTTCTGCCCTCCTGGGGTCCAGCCAGGCTTGGCCCAGGATGGCAGAACAAAGGACTTCCTCAGAGAGAGGGTGTTACACCCTCTCCCTTTGGAAAAAGGTGTTAAGGCAGGGGAGGAGTAGCCTCCCCCAGCCTCTGGAAATGCTTTCATGGGCACAGATGGTGCCCATTTCTGCATAAGCCAGTCTACACCAGTTCAGGGACCCCTCAGCCCTGCTCTGGCGCGAAACTGGACAAAGGAAAGGGGAGTGACCACTCCCCTGACCTGCACCTCCCCTGGGTGGTGCCCAGAGCTCCTCCAGTGTGCTCCAGACCTCTGCCATCTTGGAAGCAGAGGTGCTGCTGGCACACTGGACTGCTCTGAGTGGCCAGGGCCAGCAGGTGACGTCAGAGACTCCTTCTGATAGGCTCCTTCAGGTGTTGCTAGCCTATCCTCTCTCCTAAGTAGCCAAACCCTCTTTTCTGGCTATTTAGGGTCTCTGCTTTGGGGAATTCCTTAGATAATGAATGCAAGAGCTCATCAGAGTTCCTCTGCATCTCTCTCTTCACCTCCTGCCAAGGAATTGACTGCTGACCGCACTGGAAGCCTGCAAAACTGCAACAAAGTAGCGAAGACGACTACTGCAACTCTGTAACGCTGATCCTGCCGCCTTCTCGACTGTTTTCCTGGTGGTGCATGCTGTGGGGGTAGTCTGCCTCCTCTCTGCACTAGAAGCTCCGAAGAAATCTCCCGTGGGTCGACGGAATCTTCCTCCTGCTACCGCAGGCACCAAAGAACTGCATCACCGGTCCCCTGGGTCTCCTCTCAGCACGACGAGCGAGGTCCCTTGAATCCAGCAACTCTGTCCAAGTGACTCCCACAGTCCAGTGACTCTTCAGTCCAAGTTTGGTGGAGGTAAGTCCTTGCCTCCACACGCCAGACTGCATTGCTGGGAACCGCGCCTTTTGCAGCTACTCCGGTCTCTGTGCACTTCCGGTGGAAATCCTTTGTGCACAGCCAAGCCTGGGTCCACGGCACTCTAACCTGCATTGCACGACTTTCTAAGTTGTCCTCCGGCGGCGTGGGACTCCTTTGTGCAACTTCGGGTGAGCACCGTTTCACTCCTCTTTGTAGTGCCTGTTTTGGCACTTCTGTGGGTGCTGCCTGCTTCTGAGAGGGCTCCTTTTCTTGCTCGACAACCCTCCTGTCCCCAGACGCAATTGGTGACATCCTGGTCCCTCCTGGGCCACAGCAGCATCCAAAAACCCTAACTGCATGATTTGCAGCTAGCAAGGCTTGTTGGCAGTCTTTCTTCAGAAAAACACTTCTGCACAACTCTCCACGGCGTGGGGGATCCATCCTCTAAAGTGCCCCCATGGGGAGCGACCCTTACAAAAGGGGCTGACCCCCTAAAGAAAACACATGCATACACACACACCAATCCCTGGTGCCTAAGTGGTTTCTGCCCCCATGGGGGCAGATTGGCCTAACAAAAATCGGCTAATCTGGTCTAAATACAATTTGCCCCCCAGGGGAGCGACCCTTGCCTAATGGGTCGCTCCCCATCTCTAAAAAAACAAACAAACAAAAAAAAACTCACAAAAAAAATGTGCCCTGGTGCCTAGAGGTTTCTGCCCCCACTGGGGACAGATTGGCCTAATAACAATAGGCTAATCTGCCCCCGGGGGGCAGAAATGGCCTAAAATAAATTTGCCTCCCGTCCCCTCCGTGGAGCGACCGTTGCCTACGGGTCGTTCCCCTTGCGTGACATTGGCGCAAAAAAAAAAGATCCCCGGTGCCTAGTTGTTTCTGCCCCCCTCGGGGGCAGATTGACCTAAATCGGCCGTTCTGCCCCCAAGGGGGGCAGAAATGGTCTAAATACAATTTGCCCCCCAAGGGAGTGACCTTTGCCTAATGGGTCGCTCCCCATCTCTAAAACAACAAAACAAAAATAAAAATAAAACACAAAAAAAGGTGCCCTGGCGCCTAGAGGTTTCTGCCCCCCCCGGGGGCAGATCGGCCTAATAACAATAAGCCGATCTACCCCCGGGGGGCAGAAATGGCCTAAAATAAATTTGCCCCCTCCAAACCCCCCGGGGGAGCGACCCTTGCCTACGGGGTCGCTCCCCTTGCGTGATATTGGCGCAAAAAAAAGATCCCCGGTGCCTAGTTGTTTCTGCCCCCAGGGGGAACAGAAATGTCCTAAAATAAATGTGCCCCCCCCAGGGAGCGACTCTTGCCTACAGGGGTCACTCCCCTTGCGTGACATTGGCGCAAAAAAAAAGATCCCTGGTGCCCCCCCCTTGGGGGCAGATTGACCTAAAATCGGCTGATCTGCCCCGAATGGGGGCAGAAATGGTCTAAATACAATTTGTCCCCCAGGGGAGCGACCCTTGCCTAATGGGTCGCTCCCCATCTCTAAAAGAAAACACACAAAAAAAATAGCCCTGGCACCTAGAGGTTTCAGCCTAATGACAATAGGCCGATCTGCCCTCGGGGGGGGCAAAAATGCCCTAAAATAAATTTGCGCTACGGGGTCTCTCCCCTTGCGTGACATTGGTGCAAAAACCAAAATCCCCGGTGCCTAGTGGTTTCTGCCCCCCTTGGGGGAAGATTGATCTCAAATCGGCCGATGGGGCAGAATACAATATGCCCCTCCAGGGGAGCGACTGTAGGAAAGTACCATCTTGCCTGGCATGTTACCCCCATTTTTCACTGTATATATGTTGTTTTAGTTGTATGTGTCACTGGGACCCTGCCAGCCAGGGCCCCAGTGCTCATAAGTGTGCCTGAAAGTGTTACCTGTGTTATGACTAACTGTCTCACTGAGGCTCTGCTATCCAGAACCTCAGTGGTTATGCTCTCTCATTTCTTTCCAAATTGTCACTAACAGGCTAGTGACCAATTTCACCAATTCACATTGGCATACTGGAACACCCTTATAATTCCCTAGTATATGGTACTGAGGTACCCAGGGTATTGGGGTTCCAGGAGATCCCTATGGGCTGCAGCATTTCTTTTGCCACCCATAGGGAGCTCTGACAATTCTTACACAGGCCTGCCACTGCAGCCTGAGTGAAATAACGTCCACGTTATTTCACAGCCATTTACCACTGCACTTAAATAACTTATAAGTCACCTATATGTCTATCCTTTACCTGGTAAAGGTTAGGTGCAAAGTTACTTAGTGTGAGGGCACCCTGGCACTAGCCAAGGTGCTCCCACATTGTTCAGGGCAAATTCCCCGGACTTTGTGAGTGCGGGGACACCATTACACGCGTGCACACACACCAATCCCTGGTGCCTAAGTGGTTTCTGCCCCCATGGGGGCAGATTGGCCTAACAAAAATCAGCTAATCTGCCCCCAAGGGGGGCAGAAATGGTCTAAATACAATTTGCCCCCCAGGGGAGCGACCCTTGCCTAATGGGTCGCTCCCCATCTCTAAAAAAACAAACAAACAAAAGAAAACACACAAAAAAAATATGCCCTGGTCACTACCTATGTGTAGCTTCACAATGGTAACTCCGAATATGGCCATGTAACATGTCTAAGATCATGGAATTGCCCCCTCTATGCCATCCTGGCATTGTTGGCACAATCCCATGATCCCAGGGGTCTGTAGCACAGACCCTGGTACTGCCAAACTGCCTTTTCAGGGGTTTCACTGCAGCTGCTGCTGCTGCCAACCCCTCAGACAGGTTTCTGCCCTCCTGGGGTCCAGCCAGGCTTGGCCCAGGATGGCAGAACAAAGGACTTCCTCAGAGAGAGGGTGTTACACCCTCTCCCTTTGGAAAAAGGTGTTAAGGCAGGGGTGGAGTAGCCTCCCCCAGCCTCTGGAAATGCTTTCATGGGCACAGATGGTGCCCATTTCTGCATAAGCCAGTCTACACCGGTTCAGGGACCCCTCAGCCCTGCTCTGGCGCGAAACTGGACAAAGGAAAGGGGAGTGACCACTCCCCTGACCTGCACCTCCCCTGGGTGGTGCCCAGAGCTCCTCCAGTGTGCTCCAGACCTCTGCCATCTTGGAAGCAGAGGTGCTGCTGGCACACTGGACTGCTCTGAGTGGCCAGGGCCAGCAGGTGACGTCAGAGACTCCTTCTGATAGGCTCCTTCAGGTGTTGCTAGCCTATCCTCTCTCCTAAGTAGCCAAACCCTCTTTTCTGGCTATTTAGGGTCTCTGCTTTGGGGAATTCCTTAGATAATGAATGCAAGAGCTCATCAGAGTTCCTCTGCATCTCTCTCTTCACCTCCTGCCAAGGAATTGACTGCTGACCGCGCTGGAAGCCTGCAAAACTGCAACAAAGTAGCGAAGACGACTACTGCAACTCTGTAACGCTGATCCTGCCGCCTTCTCGACTGTTTTCCTGGTGGTGCATGCTGTGGGGGTAGTCTGCCTCCTCTCTGCACTAGAAGCTCCGAAGAAATCTCCCGTGGGTCGACGGAATCTTCCTCCTGCTACCGCAGGCACCAAAGAACTGCATCACCGGTCCCCTGGGTCTCCTCTCAGCACGACGAGCGAGGTCCCTTGAATCCAGCAACTCTGTCCAAGTGACTCCCACAGTCCAGTGACTCTTCAGTCCAAGTTTGGTGGAGGTAAGTCCTTGCCTCCACACGCCAGACTGCATTGCTGGGAACCGCGCCTTTTGCAGCTACTCCGGTCTCTGTGCACTTCCGGTGGAAATCCTTTGTGCACAGCCAAGCCTGGGTCCACGGCACTCTAACCTGCATTGCACGACTTTCTAAGTTGTCCTCCGGCGGCGTGGGACTCCTTTGTGCAACTTCGGGTGAGCACCGTTTCACTCCTCTTTGTAGTGCCTGTTTTGGCACTTCTGTGGGTGCTGCCTGCTTCTGAGAGGGCTCCTTTTCTTGCTCGACAACCCTCCTGTCCCCAGACGCAATTGGTGACATCCTGGTCCCTCCTGGGCCACAGCAGCATCCAAAAACCCTAACTGCATGATTTGCAGCTAGCAAGGCTTGTTGGCAGTCTTTCTTCAGAAAAACACTTCTGCACAACTCTCCACGGCGTGGGGGATCCATCCTCTAAAGTGAAAGTCTCTAGCCCTTGTTGTTCCTGCAGAATCCTCAGCTTCTACTGTCCAGTAGCAGCTTCTTTGCACCCACAGCTGGCATTTCCTGGGTATCTGCCCATCTCCGACTTGCTTGTGACTTTTGGACTTGGTCCCCTTGTTCCACAGGTACTCTCGACTGGAAATCCATCGTTGTTGCATTGCTGGTTTGTGTCTTTCCTGCAGAATTCCCCTATCACGACTTCTATGTCCTTTGGGGAACTTTAGTGCACTTTGCACTCACTTTTCAGGGTCTTGGGGTGGGCTATTTTTCTAACCCTCACTGTTTTCTTACAGTCCCAGTGACCCTCTACAAGGTCACATAGGTTTGGGGTCCATTCGTGGTTCGCATTCCACTTTTGGAGTATATGGTTTGTGTTGCCCCTATCCCTATGTGTCCCCATTACATCCTGTTGTAACTATACATTGTTTGTACTGTTTTCTAAGACTATACTGCATATTTTTGGTATTGTGTACATATATCTTGTGTATATTTGCTATCCTCATACTGAGGGTACTCACTGAGATAATTTGGCATATTGTCATAAAAATAAAGTACCTTTATTTTTAGTATATCTGTGTATTGTGTTTTCTTATGATATTGTGCAAGTGACACTAGTGGTACTGTAGGAGCTTCACTCGTCTCCTAGTTCAGCCTAAGCTGCTCTGCTGAGCTACCATTATCTATCAGCCTAAGCTGCTAGACACCCTATACACTAATAAGGGATACCTGGGCCTGGTGCAAGGTGTAAGTACCCCTTGGTACTCACTACAAGCCAGTCCAGCCTCCTACAGCGACCCTTGCCTAAGAGGTCACTCCCCATCTGTAAAACAACAACAAAAAAACAATCCCCGGTGCCTAGTGGTTTCTGCCCCCCTTGGGGGCAGATTGGCCTACATTTGCCTAAAATAAATTTGCCCCCCAGGGGAGCGACCCGCGCCTAAGGGGTCGCTCCCCTTGCGTGAAATTCATGAAAAAAAAAAAAAACTCACTGGTGTCTAGTGGTTACTGTCCCCTTGGGGGCAGATTGGCCTCATAAAAATAGGCCAATCTGCCCCCAAGGGGGGGCAGAAATGGCCTAAATATGATTTGCCCCCTAGGGGAGCGACCCTTGCCTAAGGGGTCACTCCCCACCTCTAAAAAAAACAACAAACACAAAAACAAAACAAACAAAAAAATATCCCTGGTGCCTAGAGGTTTCTGCCCCCAGGAGGGACAGAAAAGGCCTTAAAAAAAATGCCCCTCCTGGGAGCGACCCTTGCCCAAGGGGTTGCTCCCCTCATGTCAGTTTCCTTTTGTGAAAGAAATCCCTGGTGTCTAGAGGGCGCTCCCTCTGGGCTCTGTGCCCAGGAATTAATGGTTACGTCCTGGGCACACGAGCACTGTGCCTCAGGACGTAACCATTACGTCCTGGGAACAGAAGGGGTTAACAATAATTTTGTGCAACAGCACCTATCTTTTACCAAATTTGGGGCACATATAAGTGCAGCGCCACTTTCCTAGTGCCCCTTAGCACCCCCTACCACCACCATATGTGCGCCCTATCTAGGATACGGCGTACCATGGCGAAGGGTAGGGGGGGCAATAGCCCCCATTTTTATTGATGCCATTGATGTACTCTGCAGGAGTAGCGCCAAAATATTGGTGCTACTCCTACAGAGTACATAGGGGCCCATTATAAATAATGGAAACCCCCTTTTAACGCCTGCCATGAGCATTGATGTGCAGGATTGTGTCACAGATTTCATTTGTTCCCAGTTGAATTGTTCCTTTACCTCCGAAACACAAAGAATACAGTGTAGGTTTCCATACAATTAGGAGTTGTCCCTTCCCCTCTAACTCCGTATACATATTCATCTCAGTATCCCAGATTTCTTGACATAGGGTATCTATGCTGTTATTCAACCCTCCCCTAAGGGACTCATTTCACTTTGTATCATCAAGGTGGACGGCCGTAAAACTGGAACTTTATGTCTGAGGTCCATTTGTTGTTAAAGAAGACAGCACCAGATACGCTAAGTGCCACCCTGGGACCACAGATGGAAGCAAGAGCGGACGTGTTCATGGATTGGTTTGATGGTTTTGCCACAGTATCGTCCAAAATAGTGCCCCTCCTGCGCATCCTATCTAGCTCAGTTTGAATATCACAAGGCTCGGTGAAAACGGACAGTGCTGTGGGATTGGTCTTGTATTTGGTCAAATTCACTACTACTTTATTCGCTGCTACTTTGTTGGTTGTATTTTTGCCCTTATCTTACATAGGTAAAGGTGGATGAGGCATTTTGCTTTTTCAGGGGCTACCTCTTGGGACAAGTAAAGGCCTGTCTGCACTTACTGCATGTGGTATCAGTGAACAGATGTAACGTGACCTGAATGATGTCTTGGAACCCACGGCAGTCATGTGCTAATACCATGTGTTGTGTAAGAGGGCGGTGTGTAGCGCATGTTGCTTTCAGTATAATTATAAGTGATATGGGAGAGGTCTCTACTCAAGCGCTGTAACAAGGCAGTTCTTTGGTAATGAAAGGATGCTGCAGCGTCCATAATAAACAGAAGGTGTACAAGTGTGCAATAATACATAAATTAATGACCTTTTTTTGTCTTGGGATGAATCCACAGGGATTCCAATCTGTAGTTCTCTGGTAATGGGGAGTTTCTTAATTTTGACAGTTCAAGACAAAAGTTCTCAGTACAGTTCACAGTTCTTAATCCTGTTGGGATTTGATATGGCTGTTGTAAAGGTGGTGGTGGTCCTCTGTAAAGGTGGTGCACTTGGAGGCTTGATTGCAGACCTGTTAGATAAGAGCTCGTTTTTTGGAGTTTTATTTTTTTTTAGGAAACATTGCATCCTTGCTTATGTCATTGTCAATCATTTCTTAGTGGTTCTTGTGCTTCTCTTTTGGGGTGTGTTTCTCCCACACTTCATTCACACAATTTTAGTGAGACTTGCGGTACCTGTTTTGAAAAAGTGGGTTATTGGTCATGGAAACATTCATTTGTATGGGTTGCTGTCCCTCTCTTCTCCATGACTGACTGGGTGTGACGTTGTAAAGCAGTTTTTACAGGGTGATCTTGTGAGCATGTGGTGATTTCAGTTATTAACTAGCACTCTGTGGGCATCGCCAGCACTCCAGTGTTCTATCCCTCATGAGGGTGGCAGGAGTGCTGCGGTGTATTTTAACTTGCACATGGGCAGGGTGATATAAAAAGAGGAAGCGTGTTGCAACTGAACGTTGTTTAGTGATAGCAATGTGTCCTTAGGTCACATGTCTACCCTTCTAGTCCCAGCATGTGACATCCTATGTGACCCTCCCTAGTGGTGCCAGGTGTCTTGATTACGCCCTTTTTCTAGAGACTTTTTTGGAGTTAGCTTTGGGCTTCTTTTTATTGATCTTTGGGTGCTTTCCTAGATCTTCACATGATCTGTTATCACAATTGTCGTGAATCAGAGGAGGCTGGAGTGTTGTTTCAGCCACCATGTGCCTTCAGTATTGCAGTGTCCGAGATTGGGATTATTGCTTTCTCCAGACAGTGTGTGTAAACTGACTGCTACGCCTGATATGGGGATGAGCATATTTCTGCATTCTATTCTCGCTTCGAGCTGTGATGGATCTTTTCTGACTCCTTCCCCCGCCACCCCATCTCCCTTGGACTACACTGTCCCAGGATATTTGAGCCTGCTGTCCTCGGCAGTGGCCAGAGCATTCTAAATGGTGACATGCATCTGGTGCAGGACAAGAACTCATACAAATTTTACAATAATTTGTTCTGGTGAGCCCCACCCTACTGACTCGGCACCATGTGGTGTTTTCAATTTGTTGGATTTCATGCGTGTGCTGTGGAAGTTATGGGGTTTTCATTTTTCCCAGGCATACAGGAAACCTGGCTCCTGAAACTGGAGGACAGCTTCATTTTGAACTAAAGGGGGCTCCCCTTTGGCTGAAGGCCGCTAGCTTTCTGGGGGTGCTGTTGGGACCACACGCCATAAAGGAAATTCAGTCCCAGGCTGGATGCTCGAGAATGGGACTTTCTGACCTGATGATAGAAACCCATCCCAATTGACTTGTGGTTTGAGGGGAACTTTGTCCCTGTTTTTAGGTACTGGTCGAGGAGCCACCCTGTCCCCCCTTATCAGACTGCCTTCCTCTGGGGTGTGGCCAGCCAACCCTAGGGGATCAGCAGCAGAGTGGGGCCTAGGCTTCTGCAGGTACCCTGAATGACAGACACCAGTGAGGATACCCGTACAGCATCAGCCCCAAGTTTCCCAACTGCAAGTAAAGTAATGAATCCCTAATTTTGTCTTGTTGGTTCTTCTGAGTTTTGATGCAGCAATATTTTGAATTGTGGGCAAACTGGATACTTCGCAAGGGAGGTTTTAACTTACTAAACATTTGGGTTCTGCATTTGTGTGAAGGCATTACTTCCCTAAACAGTTACCCCTCCCTGCTTGGGTGTGGCCTGGTCCTAGTTGGACTGGGTTCCCTGTCTGTGGTTGCTGATGCCAAGTGTTTGTCCAACTACCTGAACCCTGTTGCAGTGGTGCAGTGATGGACTGACTTACCTGTGGCTGAGTGTAAGTTGCATTTGCATTTCCCTGGCATGGTTCTGTGGACAAAGATTTTGCAGGGACTGGCTCATGCTAATCTATCTCTGTTTCTGATATGCCTTTAGCCGGCATCTGTCACCCATGTGGTCATTCTGTGGCAATAGTAACATTCTCTAAGGTTTGGCTGCTGCCAACATCCCTGGTTTTTGCTGTTATAGCTAAGTTGAAACCTTCTGGGGTTTTGTGGTGGATCTCCCTTCAGAAATGGTGCCATTTGCACGCTTGTGGCTAACGTGGCTTCCTCAAGGGAAGTCTTTTCTAACTTGTGTTAGACCAACTTAGCAACTTCTCTCTGGGCTTGGTCCTGTCTTTCCCTTTCCTTTTCTTGTTTCTTTCTGTGATAGTGTAATATGTGCTCTTGTATGTCTCTCCAGGGTTTGGGGTCTAGTCCCACTATGCTGTCCAATCCACTTTGTATTTCAGTGGGCAGCTCTTTTTGAGGACATTATAAAGGAATGCGACCTGAGGGCCCATATCAGTCCATAACTGCTATGTCTCTTGTCCCCATAGTTCCCTAATCCTATCCCGAAAATCGGTCATGGTCTCCCCAGGTTTCATAGTTTCTGCCATTAAACCTCCTACATCTGGGCAGTCAGGGAACACCCTCAAGGCCATCCATACTTGGCGCCTGTACAAATTGAATGTGGCCCGTCCAGGCTTGGTGTTTGTCAATATGGTTACTGGGATGTGAGCTTGGGCAAACACCGTGTTAGCCTGTTCTCTGATAAGACCACTCAGCATTCTCTTGACATCACCAATGGCTAGGTGTATTTCTGCAATGTTCTTCTCAAAACATGAGATCTATTCCCCGCCCCATCCAACAAAGGTGGCAATTTGGTCCTTAGTCCTTCTTTATCAATCTGAGCCAATGGCAGATAGATGGTCCTTGACATGTCCTTTTGCAGTAAAGTGTACATTTTGGCTTTGGTAATTCTACTGGTTTCTCTCTAAAATAGTGCTCCCATCTTCTTAGACAATCCTACATTGGGGAAGTTCCTCTGAGGATCTCCCCCTCCATACCGGATGCAGTCTTCCACAATGGCCTTGTCTACTGGTTCGAAAGATCCCTCCTACAGGCAGGGTTTATCATACAGGTATCTTCCCTTTGTCCCGCTGGCTAGCGAGTGATAAAATGGCTGCTCAAATATTTTGCCTGCCTCTCGGGCCACTATCTCCCTTGGGGTCAGTTTGTCTGTCTTGCGCATTCAGGAAGCACAGTGGATGTCTTCATCACTGCTTTCCTCATGTGCACGCAAAGGTGCAATCTTGGTTCTCCTGCGTCTAAGTTGAGTTTGCATCAAGCTACCCTGGTATCTTATTTCCTAGTCAGACCCTCTCCTATGTTGATGATCTGGTGAGGCTTAGATCCCAGCCAAAAGACTCTCCTCTAGTTCTGCCTCAGAATCTTCCCAGAGCAGTATTCTGTACCTACCCTTGTTCTCCTCAGGTAGAGGGCATCCGCTTTACTTTCTTGTTGTACTTTCAGGGTGCAAGCTCTCTCTCTCCCTCCTTAGTTTGTGGCTTTCCACTAAATCCCATGAGGTTTCCTCCTACGTTCTGAGCTAAGCACTGTTCTTTTTTGGTCGGGACTTGCCCTCAAACTCGTGTTCCGTTATTTATTCGGCTACCTGAGCAAACCCTGTGCCCCCATCATCAGATCTTGGAGAATTGGGATCCGTTTCCTCACCCCCTTAGTTGTGTCACTGTCCAGAAGTGGTTCAATGGGTTGAATGCGATAGACAGGGGATTGAACTTCAGGGAGCACTAGCACTGGATTGGGGTGATGCTGGGATTGCCTGGGCCTTACAGTTCTTTGTTCGGTAGGGGATCCTCGGTCTCCCTCGACTGGTGGATTGGTATAGCCTAATGCAGACATCAGGGAGAGCACCTCTGTTCCTCCATATGGTGGGGGAGGTGCGGACATCTTGCTTCTTGACTTTGGGGTAAGATTATTGGTCTTGGCCTCCTCAAAGATGTCCTATAGTTCTAACAGTGCTTCTTTCTTGTCCTTCTTTTGGCCTATGTATTTGGTCCATATGTGTATCCTCATGTGTTCGATTATGTTGGTATCAAAGATTCCCTCCTTTGGCCAGGGCAACACGTGTGCCTTAGTGTGTGTGTGCCATTCGTGGCAAAACTTGTTAAGTATTTAGGCTGTGTGGGGAACCTGATTTGCATATGTTTTAATAGTGACTCCATGATAAATTGGGCATTTAATTAGGGGACAGATGCCTCTAGTTTTTCTAGCTATTAGGGAACCTTAGGTTCTCCTCTGGTCATGGGGAAAAATATACACAGAGATTGCTAGTTTTGCTTAGTTTATGAGATCAGCGTTATTTGCAGATGTTTTAACATGAACTTTTCACAAACACAATAGCAGTGCATATGAAGAGTCACAATCTAGAAGAATGCGCATCAAACGCCATGAAATTCTGCATCAAATAGCAAATGTTACTTTAGTATTAAATAGCAATTGTGATAAATAGCAATGCCTTCATATAGCACATTAAGTTAAGTCATCGACAAAACACAATAATCAAGACAACATACAGTTGCATTAATTTACCAGCACCACAATGTCAAAGATACATCAATTTTCAACTATAATAAAGAAAAAAAACTGACAGAGAAAAAATTAGGACTTTATCAAAAATACCTTAGCCCGCTCCTAGCGCATGCTATCCTGTGACCAGGGGAAGCTCTGTGTAGAACACGGGGCTAAGTGAGCCTGATTGTCTGCCAATATCCGCTGCGGGTCAAAGATAATAACAACTTATGCAGAGAAAAGGAATAACTCGACGAACACAGGCCCTTCTTAGCTAAATACAAGCTACACCTAATCTCCCAGATCCAAATCTTTTTCCCTAATGTCCAAATCACACCCTATATCACACCCCATAGTCTTGCGTACCTTCTGTGTGATATCCAGTAGTCCAAGCAACTAACACATCTCACTTCATTCCAATACCAACAGAGTTAAGAAACCGGTAGCACTGAGAAAACACTTTTAGACTAAAAAATAAGACTGGGGTGTCAGTACTAAATCACACCCAGGGCCCACGTGAACCATCTGTGTTATACCCAGAGGTCCAAGTGGTGAGGCCCCAACCCTGTATCACACACAGGGGACGAGTGTACCATCTGTGTGGCTCCAGCCGTCCAAGCGAACAACACCTTTCATTTTTTGAGGTGCCTGCCTTATATCACACCCAGGGCCCATGCGTACATCTGTGTGGTGCCCAACAGATGTACATGCCAACAACACCTCTCAATCCAAGCGAACAACACCTCTCACTTATTGAGGGGCCGACCCTGTATCACATCCAGAGGACAAGTGTACCATTTGTGTTACATCCATCAGTTCAAAGGACAAACAATATTCACCTTTCCTAGCGTGCTGACTATCAAACAAAGGTGACCTCCGTGGAAAAGCCTTGGAGGCCGTCTTTGCGACTACTCAGTTAAAACGCACAAAATAGGTAGCATGCCACATTTCTGTCAGTGGCAGGGTCCTCAGGTTAAATTGTTACACTTCTTCCTAGTTTGCCATATTCCAAATGTTAGGACTAAGGCTCTGATGTAGTTTCTTACCTTCTAAAGGCAGCTTCAGGACGGACCTCTGTCCCGCAGATTCAGCAGAACTTCCAATCAATTGTGGCGTCTGCTCACCTTCCTTGTTGCGCAAATGTGAATTTGTCTGGGGGAGGGGTCCCATTCCTTCGTCTATAGTTGGGTCTGAGGTACCAATCAACTCCTGGCTGGCTCACCAAAATTTTGCTTGAAAATGAATCTACCTTGAAAAAAACAAAAGAAAAGAGGCCTTTGGCAAAACAGGAACAGTTGGTTTAAATAAACACTACGGCCAGGAGAACAGTTACAGGAATGGGGCCTGTAGACTGTCTCAAAGTAAAATTAATCTGAGCAGTGTTTTATACATTTCTCTGGAAACCATAGAACAATTTCAGCATTCTTTTTTGGGTAAAGAATGTAAGCTGTTATCTTGGAGTCGTAAATAAGGTCCTGATAACAAATGCAGATGGGCCTCAACCTTGCGTGCACACATTAAGGATGAGTGGGTAATCGTGTCCAGATTTCCGGCATAAGGGGCCCATGATTGCTGCATGCTACTGTGTGTGCCATGTTCTGATTCGCTGTGTGTTCCTAACTTCATGTGGCATCTGACTTTATGATGTTTTGGGAAAGCATGCACCCCTCCAGCCATGTGTGTTTTATTGGGGACAGTTTCCTTGGACCAATGTTTTGTCTCTGCCTATCTGTGGGATTGATCTGAGTTTCCTGTTTGCGCATTTGTCTGCAGGCTACGTGCCAGCCCTCCTGTGACCTGTCGATCAGTAACCTCAAGGCTTGATCTCAGAGCCTGCCTGACCACGTATTTTTGAGTTGGGGTTGATGGAAAGAGATGAAGGTTGAATTTGATAATAGTGATAGAATTTTGTTTTTATATGAATGTATTACTGCGCACATCGACATCAACTTTTTCAATATTAACAGTCCCTGTGTACTGTCAGTGCTTAAGGTTTGGCTTACTAGAAGTGAATGGGCAGCCTAATGGTGCTATTGCAATTAATTTCTAACTTTTTTATGATCTTTTTTTCAGAGAGAAATTGGAGATAGTGGAGACAGCAGAGGCTTTAGGTGCCCCTTTATGGTGCCCTGCATGGGTACCACTGAAATGGCCTGTCTAGGTTTGGGTGCGGCTTGTGTCACCTGGTGAGCTCCCTTCTCTCCGTCTTTTGGCAGTTGCTCCTTTGCAGGGCCTGTTATCGGACACTAATATACCCCCAGTAGTCAACTGTGTAAAATCTAGTGTGGAGTCTTCCACCTTCCCAGTTATTAAATACATCTGCCAGGGTGTGATTATCTCAATCACAATGAGCTAAGGGAAACTCTGGGGGTCTGGCCACTACAACATGAAGAAAGGAGCGGATAGAAAACCCAACTAAGCAGACATGATTGTCATTATCGATGATTGTGCAGGTGATGCCTCAAATATGGTAGTATCTACCTCAACCTCCCTCTTGTCCCTTCCTCCATCAAAATGGTACAAGATTACAGACTTTCTAAAAACAAGTACAAGTAAGGGGGCTCCAACTATTTCCCATCGGCTTGATCAGACCTCAGGCAGCAAATGCACTAAGCACCAATCAATGCTCCACATTTTATCTGGCAGCCACTCCATTGCCCTCTCGTTGCGTTATGAGGATTTGGCCATATATATCTCTGTTATCGTTAATGCCAAACTGTTCTCTGTAAAGCTGGCACATTATTCTTCCAGGGACTTAGCAATGAGTTTGTGGATGGCTCATGGTTGTGTATCGGGAACAACATTCCAAAAGCCAAAATAGGATTTGTTTTGACCAAATTAGATTTCAATTTGGAGTCCTTTAAACCAAAAGGAGGAAAAGAGCTGGGGTTTTTGTGGGGCATGTTTTAATGATAATTTTGGTCCCATTATGCACCAGGGTGGCTGTGGTTTTAAGGACGTAGATGGGAACCCTATGTTTCACCACTATCAAAACACGCTTGTCAACAATTTAAATCTTCTGATGATGAAGTTCAATATAGGTTTGCAAATGGGTATAGTAAGATAAATGGCACCTTCCTCAACACATTGGTGGGTAAGGGTAAGGACTCAAGTGTAGATCACATCTGTCAGTCTACCCAACAATGTAGGGGATCATTCAACACACACTCTGTCAATGAGTGGCCACCTTCCCAAAAGTGTAACTCCAGCTATCCCTAAATGGTATGTGTCTTATTACTCAGTCAGATGGGTTATTGACACCTCTGCACAAAAGAAAAAGGGTCACTCCTATGAAATGGGAGTTTGTTAACACTGAGATATCTTTGTCTGAGCTACTTAAAGATAATCAGACCTGATTTGACGTTTGTCTAGATGCGGTGGCTGAAGCAGTTAACAGAAAGAGGCCATTAAGGCAGCTCTATGTAGGCCTTTCAAAGGAAGTTTATTGAGAGGAGGGGATGGTTCAATGCAATGTGCACTAGAATGCTCAAAGAATTAATGATCTCCCTCCACAAAAATCATTGGTCTGCCTTTGAAGTTTTACAGTGTATGAAGTCTTATAAGAGGTCAATAGCAGATAGGAAAAATACATCAAAATTCAAGACTCAGGAAGATATACAGGAAGCCAGCCTTAAAAACGATCAGAGAGCCTTTTGGGGCATTGTGAATCCACCATTTCTTAAAGATTCCGAAGAACCTTCAATTAAATTAGTAATAACTGGTCATGAATGGGCCTCCTTTTCTGGGGGAGTTTACTTCTATTGGCAAGGGAAGAGAGGCGATTGAGATCTATCCTGCTTAGTAAAGGAACAACCTTTAGTAAAGTACCGCCCTTCTTTGGAAGAAGTGATGGAGGCTATTAGATCCATCCCCATTGTGAAAGCTCCTGGCTCTGACAGGGTCCCTTTAGATTTATTCAAGCGTAATCTCGAACTATGGGCATCATTGTTAACCAACGTCTTTCAGGCCGAAAACTCCTCTACCAAAATTCCTTCATGGTCCTATTTGCTAATTATCCCAATATTTAAGAATGATAATCAAGAAGACCCTAAGTGTTATCGCCTAATCTCTTTCCTGGACAACAAGGAGAAGGTCCTGGGTTTATGGATCTGTCCAGCCCCTTTGATTGTGTTTCCCACAGCAAATGGTGGGATATCATGCAAAGCTGGGGCATGGACAGATCCATTATCAACCACATTAGGGAAATGTATAGCAATTCCAAAGCTGCATTAAGGTGTATATTGGGGGACAGTGCTCTGAGATGTTTGAAGTGAGCAGTGGTGTTAGGCAAGGGTGTACCTTGCACCAGTTCTCTTCTCTCTGTGTATTAACCATCCGGAAAGGGAGTTGGTGTTGATGTGCAAGGACATGCCCCAGGTCAAACAGTGTCCTTTACCCGCACTGCTATACGCGGATGATGCTGTCTTTATGTGCCGCACCTCTGTAGCTCTTTAGCGTCTATTGGATGCCTTTTTCTCCTTCATGGAGGGGAGATCTGAGGATCAACATAAGAAGACCTTCGTAATGTGCTCTGGTCACAAAAGTAATTTGAAACAAACCCTCCAGCTTCATGCCATTCCACTAAAACACATGAGCAATTTTAGCTATCTAGGGGGAACGTTTAAATGCTGGTGAGGTGCATTAATACCATCTTTAACTTTGCAGCCAAACTGAGCAAAAGATCAAACTCACACATGTTGACTATCTATCGGGCAAAACGCACCAGCATGGCATTTTATGGTGCAGCGGTATGGGGTTACTAGGCAGTCATGTCATTGCAGGTAACTGAAAATAAATCTATTTGTTACTTATTGTTTCTCTCACCTAGTACTTCTACCTTTATTTGCTATTGGGAGTTAGGGCTAGCCTACCTTTAGGATCTTCTAAAGACACGTCCAAGAATGCTGTCTCTCAGGGTCTGGACTAATGAGGCTCTCGCACTGAACAGAATAATAATCAAGGATTGCCTGTCATTGACTGGGTACTAGAGATTCCCTGATTGAAGGGAATGAGGGACATAGCGGCAGCCCTGTGCAGGCAAAATGCTTTTGAAGATCCATCCTCATTCCTAACCTCAGCATGTAAGAAGACACTTGGGGATATGTGTTCAACTTTTTGGGAAGATATTTGGTGGGGTTAGGTAAAAAGTTCCCATCTGTTATTCCATACATGCAGCTTAAACCAGTTAGGGCTACCCAGCCATTCCTGGAACTAGATGTATAGCACCATCAGCATTTTAATCTACTCAGGTTTCAGCTTAACCTATTTGCCACTTTTCCCCAGTACAATGACTGGACACACAACCTCTTACCCTGCCCTTGGTATCAGAAGCCAGCACAAAGTACTTTGCATATAATGTTTTTTGCACTTTCTATACCAAGCCTAGATCCCCCACTATCAAGCCCCTTCTGATCAATCATTCCCTGCATCATTGCACAGAAGCACTGCACTGTTTTCAGTCTTTGGCCTCGGATGGGTTTATATTGATCGTGTATTCATTCTTGAGGCTTGTGACTAAGGTTAGAAAATTGCTTGGGTAGGTTTCTGAAGTCTAATATTATCTTTCTGTGTGTATTCTGTGGCTTGTGTGCCTAATAAATGGTTAAATATGTTGAGGGGGCAATTTTTTCTTTCTTTATTTGCTTACACTTTGTTGTGGGTGTTTCTTGGTATTTTCTTGGATCATTACAGTTTCTTAGGAATACTGTGAGAAATTGCTTTTTTTGTTGACTCGGGCAGGGGCCATCATCAAGCAACAGCCACAGTTTCTTGCAGGGTGTACCACTAAAAGTCACTAAATTAACCTGTGCTTAACCCTGGGTAGGTAGGCACAAAAAGTAGCCAGGTTTAACTTAGGGGAAATGTGGAAAGGAACTTATGCAGCACACAAACAGTAATCAAGTGAAAACACAAAACAATAAAAATCCCAAACCAATTTACAAAAATAGACTAAATTCTAATAGTTGGAAATGACCCTTTTTGCAGGGTTAGCTCCAAACTTTTTGCCTCATTTCTCCTATTTTTTCTGATCTGTTTTTGCTGGTTTTAGGACTCTGGGCACTTTACCACTGCTAACCAGTGCTAAAGTGCATATACTCTCTGTCTAAATTGTATTGGTCATTGGTTTATCCATGATTGGCCTATTTGATTTACTAGTAAGCCCCTAGTAAAGTGCATCAAAGGTGCCCAGGGCATGAAATTCAAATGCTATTAGTGGGCCTGCAGCACTTATTGTGACACCCATATAAGTACCCCGTGTAAACATGTCTCAGATCTGCCACTGCAGTGTCTGTGTGTGAAATTTTGAACTGCCAGTTCGATCTGCCAAGTGTACCCACTTGCCAGGCCCAAACCTTCCCTTTTACTACATGGACCTCACCCCTAAGGTAGGCCCAATGCAGTCCCATGGGCAGGGCGCAGTGTATTTAAAAAGCAGGACATGTACTGATGTGGTTTTACATGTCCTGATAGTGAAATACTGCTAAGTTTGGTATGCACTATTGCAATGTATATCTCTCCCATAGGTTAACATGGGGATTGCCTTGAAATATCTTTTAAGCGCAGTTTCCCATTGGAAGTAGACATAAATATGGAATTTGGGGTTGCTGAACTCACAATTTAAAAATACATATTTTTTTTAAGTTGGTTTTTAGTTTGTCTGTTCGAAAATGACACTTTTAATATGTTGGCATTTTCTTGCTTAATCACTCTGCTTGGCTGCTAAATCCACGTCTGGGTCAGACCGACAGTTTGCTGTTTGTGAATTTACTCTAGACAGTGACACAAGGAGAGCTGAAGTGTGTCCTGTATATCCTGATGAGTCTTCCTGGGCTAGAGTGGAGGGAGAAGCTGACACTTGCACCTGAATAGGGCTGTTCCTGTCTTTACAAAAAGCAGTCTCCAATCCCCTTGAGTGTGTCTAGGGCCAGGGAAAGGAGAGGAATGGTCTTGTGCACTACAGAGACTTTCCTTTGAAGTTTGCCTACTTCAAAGGCCAAAATGAGTATATGTATTGGACTGCTGACCCCATAACTTTAGAACACTTCCGGATCAAGAGGAACCTCTGCCAAGGAGATGAGATGAAGAGCTGAGAGGAGGGGACTATCGCTTTGTTGTGTGTGCTTTGCCGGGTTGGCCTGTAGTTGCTGCTTTTGCCTTAGAGAGGACAAAGACTGGACTTTGCTGTGTATCCTGCTTGTGAAGATTCTCCAAGGGCTTGGACTAAACTTGGCTCATAGTAAGAAGTCTCAGGGACCTCAAAGACATCACCCACAAGCAACTTGGCTCTCTTGCTGACACCCCTGACTTGCCAAGTGGTGCCACTTATAGTCCTTGGGCCCATGGAAGGAGGAGCTAGCAGAACCTGAGTGAAAATTGACGCACCAGAGCCGAGCTGCAGAAAAATCGATGCTGCTCCTGCTTCGCAGCTTCAAAATCGATGCAGCACCTGCCTCACAGCTGCAGGAATCAACGCATCACCAGCATAGCGTAACTTCACCATGCCGTGCATCTGGAATTTCCACCCATTGTCCCTAGGTGTCAAAATCTTCCACATCACCACACAGACTCGAGGCTGCTTGTCTGGAAATCAACGCATCCCTTCCAGCGAGGAAAGAATTGATGCATCGCTTACCCGGTGGAGAAAGAATCAATGCACGGCCTGACTTGTGAGTAATGAATGAACACATCACTTGCTTTTCTGTTGAACTCTTGACCCTGTGGCTTTATTTTTATTGCATACCAGGTATGTTGTGCTACAACACATCCATTGATCCTTATGAACTAAGACTCTTTTTATTATGAAATGTAATATCTTTACTGTGTATGCTGACTTTTTGTTGTTTTGGTCTTGTTTGATTTAGATAATTATTAAATATTTTTCTAAACTGGTGTGGAGTCCTTTTGTGGTGTTTTCACTGTGCTACTCTATGTGTTTGTGCAAATATTTTACTCATTGCTTCTAAGATAAGCCTGACTGCTGGTAGCAAGCTACAAAGGGGTGGGGGGGACAGGGGTTATCTGAGCTGTGTATCTCCCTTACCCCAAATAGTGTGAGGGTCCCTACTTGGGAAGGGTGTGAACTGACTGCCAACTAAAGACCCCATTTTCTAACACCACTAACTTATTTGACGCCAAAACAATAAAAATCAGTAGAACCAGTGATTTTTAAAGTTTAAGGTTCAAAACAGTGTTTAAAAGAGAAAAGTCCTAACCACAGACACCTAGTTGTACTAGACTGGGGCAAAGTCAAAAGTTAAGGCTGACCGCAATAGACAACATCTGCCATCACTGCTAACACTGACCCATAAAGAAAACACAACCCCTGTCTCTGGACTCAAAGGTAGGGACGCCAGGTTGCCAGGATACTTTGGGTGGGCACTGCAAAGGAAGTCAGGACCACTGCAGACATATACATGTCATAATATTTTTTTTTTTTTATCACTGTGGCATACATATGTCAGGGACACCAGTGGGTCAGACATAGATAGGGACACAGTGGTACACATACTCTGCAGCCGTCATGGCTGTGAGGTACTGCAGAGCCCATTACATTAACACAGTCTACGTGGTGGTCTCCTTGCGGTGGTCAGCTGACGGTGGTCGACCACCGTGATATGCATTCAGCAAAGAAACAAACAAGTGCCAGTTGGATGGATTCAAAAACCACACAGCTGACATACATTGCCTCGATGAATCACACTATAAAACCCACCTTTTCCTAGACCATGATCATTTGCCTCTCAACAGCATGAAAGAGACCAGAGACCACTGTTTCACTCATCAGTGATAGATAAGGCACCCCTTTTTTCTGCATCTCATTCAACACCTTTCACCCACTTTTGTCCAATTATTACCTACAACACTTTTTGGTTAAGTAATTCCATGTCACCCACTCTAATTTACAGCTATATCAAGCCCCATAAATCCCTGTTTTTTTTTAAGATGAGTTTAGAGTTATGGTGGGTGAAATCATAAGAGAAGAGCCACAATTGTTTGGAGTACAAGTTCAACATTGTCCTCTCAGTAGGAAAATGGAAATGTGGCAAAGGATAGTGAATGCTGTAGGCCCCACCCTGCACACAAAGGAGAACATTATAAAGCAGTGGAATGACCTGATGGGGAAGGTGCATACCCTGGCCTCCTGGCAACACATGGAGTCCTTGAAGACTTACGGTGGTCCTCTAGGTGCCCCATTACAACCCTTTCCCTGGGAGGAGAATGTCTTGGCCATCCTGCAACCTCAGAGCTTGACAGGAATAGGTGGGGGAGTGGAGTCTGGTAGGTTACAACACAAAACTGTCACACATCTTTAAGGGCCTGCATGCTCACATCTCACCCTTTGCCACTGTGTTGTTTGTCTACTTACCCAACATACAATAGCCAGAGTTGCAGAGATGTAAGCTTGTCAATGTGCATTGTCACACAGAACATCACATCTATCAATCCCCATCATATGCCATATGCTAGAATGGGGTCTGTAGGTGTGTCAATACCAAAAGATCATTTCAGGACCCATGGTATGTGCCTGCAGGTAAATGAAATATGTCAAGTGCTGGGAAGTACAAAGAATGATATGACTACAATTACTAGGAGTCCCTCTTTCTATAACACAAACCAAAAGTCCTTCCTGCACTTGCCCAAATACATATGTGTGCCACCTCTCAAATGATGTACCCTCCCTGGGAGTTTAGCATTTGTGTAGTGTGGGAGTCAGCAAGTGACATGACTACAACTACCAGATGGTCCCTTTTCTGTAACATAAACCAACAGGCCATACTGCACTTGTCCTAATAAACTTGTGTGTCATTTCCAAAAAGATGTACCCTCTCCTGGTAGTTTAGCATTTGTGCAATTGGGGGAGTCAGGAAGTGACATGACTACAACTACAAGGACACTTGTCCTGGTATCACAAAATGAAATGACTGAGGGCAGGAATGACACCTTACAAGTTTGTACATAAAGTGATCCTTAGGGATTAAGCTGCTATGTCAGATTGGTAGTGGGACTCAGCATTGCTAATATGATGGCTACAGCTACATACCCAATAAAGTTGTGTGTTTGCCTGTATCTCACACATCTAGGCCTTGGAATGGTTGAATACACAGGTCACCTCTCCACTGTGTTGGCTTAATTGTTACTAAGATGTCATGTTCATTCCCTCCTCTAAAATCCAACTGATTATCACATCGAATGTGCTGCTTGAGTCCAATAGTTGCTGCAAGTTTCGCACATGTCATGTCAACAACTTCAATACCATGGTAACATAGCACAATCAGTATACCACTTAAAAGTGTCTAAGGTCTCTACGTACATTCACACAAACCCTTTGGATGTAGATTCCACACTTGAAACAATAACAATGTACTCTATTTCTCAATCGGTCGAGCTAGCACAGCACCTGGCCAGACATTGCCAACCAACCAGTCTCCCAGTCCACCAACCCACCTCTGGATGAAGCTGTCAGTGAAGAAGTCACTCCTGAACATGTGGACGTGGATGACGGTCCTGACAACAGCAAGTGTCACTGTTCCCAAAACAACACCTCCCACCCCAGTTGCTTCAGCATCACAGACAACAATGTGCTCCCCACCCTGTGTCTCTAGTACAGTGACTACCATCTTGTGCCCCCCACTCTTGGATCCTGAAGAACAAACCAACAATTCTGACACTGAGGGTCCTTGACCCAGTTGGAGAGGGCACCCTGTGTCAAGGGGGCAGGCTTGTGGGGGTAGGGACTGTAGGGGGGATGCTGTGGGCCAGCCGAGTGAGGCCACTGGGACCACTCACAATCAGAATACCATCAGGCAAGTCTTGGGGGGGGGTTTATCATGAGTCCCAAGGCATGATGGGCCAGGTGCTGTCCAAACTCCGGAAAATTAAGCAGCTGCAAAGAGACATGAACCAACATATGGAGGCACACACCACCATGAGCACCCTAACATGGGATCCGAGGGACATCCATACAACCATGAGCAAGGCTTTTCCGCCAACATCTACTCCTTCCTGTCGGGCCAACTACATCAGGCCCAAATACATCTGCAGCAGGCACAGGAAGAGAGGCCCTGCCAGAGGATCAACAACCCTCCGTCACCCTTGCTTCTGCAGCAACTGAACCTCCCCTTCGCAAGTGGGGATGTCCATGTAAGAATCCAGGAGGTGCGGATGGCAAGACACCCACAACTGCCAGCAAGAAACGTAATCTCTAAGGTCCTCCTTTGTGTGTCACACATGCACTCTGTGGACCGATTCTGAAGCCCATTACATTTCTGATGGGAGGAGCACTCTGGATGTTGGACTTCCAGTGCTGTGTCATCTACCCCTATGATTTAATTCACCATGACTGACCCCTTCACTTTTAATTTATGTTCCTTTTTTACCACAAGTTTGTTTTCACCCTAGCACTGTTATAAATTTACCAGTAAAACACTTTTTATCTGCTCTCTTTAATTTCACATTTAGGAATGTAGATATATAAGAACATGTGAACAATACAATGACAAATTGGACTCCTTATAGGAGCAGGGATATGTTGCATTTACAGTGTCCAGCTCAGGATTACAACTATTACACACAATCACACACATACAAGTGTCTTGTCAAAGAAGTAAATTTATTACATCTTTCAGCTGAAAGGCTATTAATATGTCAGAAACATATCAAATCATACATAATTAAATCATAATCATAATTAAATCATACTGGCTAAATTATCAAATTTACAGGTACAGACCTCCAGAACATGGAAGAAAGGGATATATCAGACATTGTCCTGTAGAATAGGCAAACATTAAATTGGTTGATGTCATCATCGCCTACCTCACAAAAGGAATTCAACATCATATAATGCAAGCCACAGACAGATGGCACGGTTTCAGATCTCAGGGTCATTAAAATCTAGGGACATATTTATACTTTTTGATGCAAAACTGCACTAACTCAGTTTTACATCAAATAGTTTTGCACCGGCTTGCGCCATTCCTGAGCACCAGCCGGGTGCCATATTTATGGAATGGTGCAAGCCGGTGCAAAGGGTGGGTTAGCGTAAAAAAAAGAGACGTTAGCCAGATGGGGTGGGGTGCGGGAGAAGGGGGTTTTGCACCAAAAAATGATTGTAGGCTGGTTAGAGGCAAACAAATGCCTCTGACCAGACTAGCATCATTTTCTGATGCAAACCATCCATACCGCATGACTCCTGTCTTAGAAAAGACAGGAGTCATGCCCACCACCCCAATGGCCAGCAGAGGGGACCAGTGTCCCCTGGGCATGGCCATTGCACCCTGTCCCATGCAGGGGGGCCCAAGTTGGGCCCCTGTGGCACTTTAATTTTGTAATTTTTTTTTTTTAAATACTTACCTATATTTACCCTAATTACCTGGGATGGGATCCCCCATCCTCCGGTTTCCCTCTAGTGTGGGTAGGGGTGTTTCTGGGGCTTGAGTAGGGCACCTGTGGAACCATTCCATGGTGTTTAACCATGGAAATGGGTCCACAGGTTCCCTAATGCCTGGTCTGACCCAGTCATTAAATAATGGTGCAAAGCAAGCCTTGCACCATTATTTAGCCCCTCCTCCCATCGGTGCATCATTTTAGCATAGGGGGATAAATATGGGACTATGGGGCTAGCACCATTTTTTAGATGGGAATGCCTACCTTGCTACTCATTGACGCAAGGTAGGTTCACACATCTAAAAAATGGTGCAAACTCCAATATTTTGGCATTAGACGGGTCTGACATCAACATATAAATATGGAGTTAGTTTTGTGCCGAATTTGCGTAAAACAAAAGTGATGCAAATTTGGTGCAAATTGGGTATAAACAAGCCCCATAGTGCTTCTGCCTCTTTTGGTATGACACAAACAAATATCAGTGATGTGCCACAGGCATTTTGGCCTGCAATGATGAAACACATCAACAGCTACATGGAGTTCATACAAAAAGAGTGTTTAGCCAATGTGAAGGGAAACTAACATGAATTTGGCCTAGGATCACATTTTTCTGACCACATGATAACATACATGATGCAGCCGGGCCACCACATGACAAGGAACAAGTTTAATGGAGTCTTCTTAAACTTCTAAACTTCCATCCTACAACTGTGCAAGCTGTCTTGGCACAGGTCTTGTACACCCGAAGTCTGTGACCTACATTCCTAGGAACAATACATGTCTACTTCATATGTTTGGACGGCATCATATACCTGCCAATGTCACAAACTCGTAAATGTCCCAATAAAGATTTCATAGTAACGGTACCTGAACAAACACAAAAATAAAGAGTAGATTTATGAACCATACATATGACACAATTCGCATAGCAAACACCTGGAGAACGCAGTCCATGTCATACAGCTCACACAAACATAGCAACATCTCCAAATGTGATTGTGTCAAAAGTTTACTCATCAGGCACACTTGGTCAGTATGTGCCAGAGCTACTGCTTCCAAAGTTTTCCAACAAATATACTCCTCACATCATCACAACAGATGTTCATTGTACAGTCAAAGTCATGAAATCTTATGACATACTTAAACTCATGAGAAGTTGTTGCAAGTCAGCTTCTTCCTCCTCAACACTATCATTTTTATTTGGTATTTTCGGATTCTCACCCAGTGACACCACTGGCTCCCCTTCTCTGGGATGTAAGGTATGTTCCTTTGCAGGACGATATTAGGGAGCATGCATCAGGGCACGGTGATCTGTCACACCTTCCCAGGTGAATAGAGGAGGGCTCCCCCGGTCTCGTCCAGACAGTGAAATCAGGCCTTCAGGAGCCCAAAAGCCCACTTAACTGACTGCAGTGTTCTTCCATGGGCCTCTTTGAAGTGGACTTCCCCTGGTGTAGATGGTTTTCTCAGCGGTGTTAACAACCAAAGGTGGTTGGAATATGCTGAGTGACCTGCTTTGTAATGAGACATAAGTGTTGCAGTGAGTTACACAGTTCCTGATTGTGGCACCTAACATTGCACACACAAGATCACGGCATATGTAACTTACCAACAAGTCAGACCATCTCCGGTTGCAGTTGTGACATCAATTGGGGTTTGGTGCTGTTCCACAGGACAAAGGAATCATGGACTGAACCTGGGAACCGGGCACAGATCTCTGAAATGTACAGATCTGACAAGCAGACAACTTGCACAATGATCGAATGGAAATGCTTCCTGTTGCGATAGACTTGTTCACTGGCATGCAGTGGCACAAGTTCAATATGAATGCCATCAATGGCTCCCACCGCATGTCCATAGAAGTCAACCTTCACATTGGCTAAATCCTGATGTCTAGTGAACCGGAGATAGCTGTCAATGTGTTTCATCATTGCTGATAGCATGTCTTTCGAAACACCACTGAACATAGGTTGTGACATACCACCAGATATAGCCACGGAATATTGAAATGACCTTGTGGCAAAGAAGTGTGATACTGTCATGAGTCTCACAATGGGTGGTATACATGTTGGATTAGTGTTTTGAGACATGAAATCTGGCTCTAACTGATGACAGATTGTTTGCCTATTCACACAGAACTGCTTTATGTCACATTCTTCCATGGTCTGAAGGTAGACTGGAGGTTATCGCATTCTCCCTCTCTCAGGGTACCTAATTGTGGAATCAAACGATTTGAAGCATTAGTCACAGTGTCCAAACCAACATATCTGAAGATTGACAACAAAGTCATGTCACAAAATATTACTGACAGAAGAAACATTATAACCATTATTCATCAAAACTGTCTGCCACTCAAGGTCCAGCTATGATCCCCATGGTTGTCTGGACATGTGTCTACAACATTTATGTGCCCATAACACACCTCTCTACTCCTCTTGTGCCCTTTGATATTGTAAAGTATATTCTGACTGCCAGAAATACCGTCACCGTCTAGATACAGTACACTGTGGTATTATGGTGTCTGTGACCAGCAATGCACTACATTGATGATTGTGCGGGAGAATGTACATATCAAGGGATGATGACATATTTTGAAATGTTAGTGAACATTTATACGTGTTGTGACACCTTTTACAGCCTGCAAAACTGTAGTTTCAACCACCAAAATGGCAGAAGCCTGACCTCATTCATTGGAAATTAGGAACCTCCCTCTGCCATTGGAAGTCAACCACACAGTGGGCGGTTTCAACCTCAACGATCACAGCCATAGGCTAACGTTGTTGACTGTGGCCAATGGCTGTGGCCATCAATGATTACGACTGTGTATGTGGCGTACACGTTTTGGAAAATTACTCACTTGCCTCCTGACACTGCTGCCATCAACATCTCCACCACGTCAGCTGATGTGTGGCACCCCTGGGAGCAACTATGCCAGGCCAAGTAGGTGGAAGATCCTCTGCCTTCTCTCCAGAGAAGTTTGAGAGGCTAGTGGAAGGAGTTCTTCCCCTGTATGGCCAGTTCTATGGCTCACCAGAGGAGCAGGTAACTATCTCACTGGCATATTTGACTCAGATCAACACTACCCTTTCCTTCCTCACGGACAACAATATGCCTTTGAGTCCCAGTGAGTTATTTGGGTGCCTGTTGTCACAATCTGTGGTCCATACATAGGATGTACAGGTTGTGGAGCCCTGTACCATTGTGTTGTGTGATGGGTGATAAGCCATAGATCCTCCTTGTTTTGCCTTCATGTGCCTATGCAAGTGAGCTTTACAAACAAACAATGATATATGTGATGATCTGACGATGGTAAATTACACATTGTCTGTATTGGCACTACAGGATGAGCTGTGTAGATATATTGTTTGAGTCAGTTGAGGATGTTGTTAGCAATGGGTAAAGTTCCACTGATCACTCAGTCCAGATCTGGCTTTAGCAAACTGTGGTATGTCAACAAAGCACGTCTAATGGCACCCTTCAGAGTACCACACAACCCTGAACTCACATAGATGATGGCCACAGGATGTACTGCCATGCATGGAAGTGATGGAAATGTGATGGTGATGTACGTTCTGTATGCGTAGCCTGCAGAGGGCAAGGCCTGTCAAAGTCTTTTCACAGTATGGGACCTAGACCAGGCTGGTGCACAGAAACTGTGGCTATGCAATTGAGGCACCAGGTCCACTCACTGTAGACCTTCAGATCCTTGGATGAGGCCAAAATGAGTTTTCATAATGAAAATGTGGCCTCAATGCTTTAACATTGACTACATTAGGAATGTGGCTTGAGATAACCACCTGACCTGGTACTCATCTGTGTTATCCCGCATTGTCAATGTGTGATTAGGACTTATGATAGACCCTTACTTCCACGTGTCTTTTGTCACCTTTCCATAAGTCATGCTTGTAGTGTGCAGGCCTAGTGCACAAGTATCAAACACATAGTGCAAATAGTTGGTTAATTAAGGGGAAATCATGTCATGCAGATAGCTAGCTTTGTAATAGGCAACGAATCCCATCAAACATACCTTGCTATGTTGGATGTCATCTCTGTCGGAGTGCCACATATGGTAACAGGTGTCTCCTGTGATACCAGTATATACCATTCAGAGGTGGTATGAGATTCCATTAGGTAGAGAACACGTCAATACAGCCAAAGAGAAGAAGCTTTCATTGACACCCATGCCATCCCTTTCATTGTCACCCAAGCCCTAGGGTGTAGTCGGTCACTTTGCAGTTGCCTATATGAACCGTGTGCAGCAAGTCATTGTCCCTGGATGGTAAGGTGTCTGTACAATCATGCACAAACAGTCTACCCTTCAGAATGTCACAATGGTGTGGTGTGTCACTGTGGCTCAAATCACAGTACAGGTTGCTTGTGCCTGGGCTACATTATGTCAGTGGGCCTGCTTTGTCAGTGTAGACCATGACGATGGTTGTGGATAGTCAGCAGCGGACTCCAAAATTGTGCATTGGTGTCCCTGTACATATCACCATGTGTGCTCTACACATGTAATGTGTTTCCAATTACAAAAATGCTTGTGTTAGGTTTTATCAAGATGTGCATTAAACAAACAGCCAACCATTAAAAAAATTAAATAGTGTCCTCTTTATTTGTCTATTGCATCCATTCAGGTCAACGTCCTCAGAAGCAAAGAATTTGGAGAGCCATTTCCTGGAAGGTGAGGACCCTGGGGGTCTATTGCCGGTGAAGCATTCACTGTCGGAAAAGGTGGGAGAACCTGAGACTCTGGGCCCAGAAAATCACGGAGGTTCACCTGGGGCTGTCCTCCCAATGTGCGGGTGGTGCACGCCAGAGCCTTACCACTCTGATGGCCTGCATACCGGCGGTGGCCTACCCTGAGCTTGATGGGAATTTGAGGGGGGAACAACAGCTACAAAGGAGTGAGTCATGGGCAGATTCCTGCCTGTTACATTGCCAGGTTGATGTGCTAGAGGCAGCCATCTCCCCGTGAATACTGGAGAAGGCCCATGTGCGATACACAGGATGAGTTGTTGTTTGTGTACGTATGTTGGGTGGTGTATGCTGATGTGCCTTGCATATTGTCCTAGTGACCAGGGACACAACAGAGTACAGTACACTACCAATAATCTCTTTTTGGCAGACACATGGCTGAATATAGTAGTCAATCACCTCAAGTTGTTTCATTATGTAAGTGTCATTTGTACCCAACAGGCCACTTGTCTTCAGTGTGTCATCCCCAACATAAAACAACATGAGGTAATAGATAATTGTACTCAGCTAGGTGTCTTTTCAAGTGAGCATATTAGCATCTCTACCCAGCAAGCCACTTGTTTTCAGTCCATCAAGAGGGCTGGTGCCTCACTATTGTCTCTCATGTTATATTGGTCATCATACATGTGACGTGGCACACATTGTCCTTTGTATGCACACAGCGAGCAATACTTTCCCTTAGTAAGTAGTGAATGTATAGTTACATGATTTGGGTGACATCACTGTTGGCAACAGTATTTCTGCTGACCAATTTGGATGTGTACCTGGCAGTTTTGTAGTGTAATTTCCACTACTGTTTCATACATATTCTACCTTGTCTTCATGGGATGATGTCTGATTCCATCACATATATTTGCATGCCAAAATCTCTTTGAAAATATTTGTGTATAATGGGTATACAGTTCATGTGATACCACAGACAGGAGTGTGTCGACATTGTTTGTTGTGTCACACATGTCCTAACCCATTATTCCATGTAATTTCTCGTGAGCAATTGCAGGTGCAATTATGGACATGACAGGCAGATCTACAGTACTTACTCACATTGTACATATCCATGCCAGTGAGGTGGAATCATTTGACTACATGCTTGGCACATGCCAACTGTTGTAGGTGCATTGCCTGACTGTTGACATACATCAGCGAGTGACATGCAGAAATGTTGGAATCATATGCAACTGTGTACACTCAGGCCCTGATTATGACCCTGGCAGTCGGTGATAAATTGGCGGTAATACCGCCAACAGTCTGGTGGTAACTTTCGCCAAATTATGATCATGGCGGAGTTATCACTGAAAGACAGTCAATGTACCACACTGACCACCAGGGCGGAAAAAACAGGCACCGCGGCGGTAGCTGCCTAAAGCCAGGCGGAAGTCAAAGGTCAGCCCACCATATTATGACAAGACAATCTGCCACCTTTTCTGGGGCGGTACCAGCCACATCAAAAGCCTGGCGGAAACACTGCACAGAAGTGAAAGGACTCACCATTGGAAACACAGGGAAGAACCACGCTGCCATGGAACCAGAAATGCAAGTGTTCCCCTTGATATTCTACGTCCTGCTCCACCACGAACACCAACACCAGCGACGACGACAACAATGAGTACAGCCACCTAGCACACAAGGGAGGGGGGAGGAAAACTAGAGTGACACACACATGCACCATACACACCCCAGACACACGCACCATACACACAAACAACTGCCCAAGAAAACAAGTTAATCCCTGTAAATCTGTTGAATAATGCAAGGACGACAGGAATTTACCAAAGTGATTGTAATATGATCAACACAGTATAAATAATAATTTTGCCAATGCAACAGATATGTACAAATGAACAAAAAAGAGACAATGCCCAGTCCTCAGTTCACGTGGGCCACATGGCCACAGGGCAAAGTCCAGGGCCCCACTTGTTACTTGCATCAATACGGAGAGAACACTGCAGGGCCATCAGTTGGCAAATAGGCAGGCACCTTGGGGAGGGGCACCTCAGCGGATACGGAAACAAGACCACTGGTTCTGGAGGGGGCACCATGCCCTGTGCTTGGTCGTCGGGGTGCAAGACCACAGTCTCTCAAGTGGGTGACTTGCCACCTGGTTCTGGAGGGGGCAACATTCCCTGTGCTTGGTCCTGGGGAGTGATAGGTCACAGTCGCTTGAGTGGGTGTCTCCCACACTGGTTCTGGAGTGGGCAAAATGCCCTGTGCTTGGTCCTGGGGAGTGATGGGCCACAGTCTCTTGGGTGGGTGTCTCCCATACGGGTTCTTGGGGGCAACATGCCCTGTGCTTGGTCCTGGGGGGTGATAGGCCACAATCTCTCGAGTGGGTGACTTGCCCACTGGTTCTGGAGGAGACAGGCCACACAGCAGCCCATGGAATCAGGATCACATTGCGTCATCCAGCAGTGGTGGCTGCACTGTAGTGGTGGTGGTGGTAGTCGGAGGCTCCTGCACAACCCCTGCACCCTCCGATGGCTTCACGGTGGTGGTGGTGGTAGTGGGAGGCTCTTGCACAGCCCCTGCACCTTCCGATGGCTGCACTTTGGTGGTGGTAGTGGTGGTAGTGGGAGGCTCCTGCACAGCTCCTACACCCTCCGATGGCTGCACTGTGGTTGTGGTGGTGGTAGTGGGAGTCTCCTGCACAGCCCCTGTACCCTGCAAAGTCTTACAACCACGGTTAGTGGTGGGAACTCTGTGACAGCTGATGTTGTAGGCTCCTTCCCCTTCTTGCTTGCTGGTGCAGGTTCCTTCTCCTTTCGGATGCCAGGTGCAGGCTCCTTCCCCTTCCTGCCTGCTGGTGCAGGCTCTTTCCCCTTTCGGCTTGCTGGTGCAGGCTCCTTCCCCTTTCGGAGGGCAGTGCAGGCTCCTTCCCTACCTTGCTGGCAGGTGCAAGCTCCTTCCCCTTTTTGCCTGCTGGTGCAGGCTTCTTCCCCTTTCGGATGCCAGGCGCAGGCTTCTTCCCCTTCTTGCCTGCTGGTGCAGGCTCCTTCCCTTTTTGGCTGGATGGTGCAGGCTCCATCCCCTTCTGTATTTGTGGCCTGGAATCCTTTCACCACGAGTAGGCGCGGATGGAGCTGGGCCTGTGGTCTGTGTGGCTGAGGTGCTTGGCCGGGTTCTTGGTACCCTGGCCATACGTGCAGGATGTGGGGAGGGGTAGGGAAGAGATCAACGGTGGAAAGGAAAAGCTTTTTAGGGACATTGGGGCGGGAAGAGGGAGAAGTAATGGGAGTGGAGGATGTGGGAGTGGTTTTTGGAGGTGCCTGTCTGCTGGATTTGGGTGCAGATGCATGGTCTGTATGCTGTTGTGAGGTGGAAGGCTGTTGGGTGTCTGAGTGCTTGCATTTGTGTACTTTAGGAGGGGGGGACAGACACAGTGGGAGAGGACACAGGGGACGTGTGCATGGATGTTGTGGAGGTGTCTGACTGTGAGGTGCGTGTTCTGCTACTTGTGGTGATGATGCAGGTAGTGGAGCATGATGTAGTGCATGCAGGTATTAGTGAGGATGTAACTGAGTGGGAGGTGGAGGAGGAGGAAGAGGGGGAGACAATGAAAATAGTGGATGTTGTTGAGTCTGCAACTGGATGGTGTTTGTGTGAGTGCTTGTGGGATGATGTTTGGTGCTTCTGTTTGCCTGTGACACTCTTGGGTGTTGTCCTGTGTGCATGCCCATCTGGCTGTGTGCTTGGGATGGGTTGGGGTTGAGGTGAATAGGACTGGGAGGTAGAAGTTGGACAGGGGGACAATAGAAACAGGGACAATGACTGCCATCAGAGAGGAGGCCAAAGCCTGGATCCATTTCTGTTGGGTCGCTAATCCACCGTGAATGCCCTCCAGGAATGCATTAGATTGTTGCATCTGGGCTGCCAGCCCTGGATGGCATTCACAATGGTTGACTGCCCTACAGAGATGGATCTTAGGAGGTCAATAGCCTCCTCACTCGGGGCAGCAGGGCTCACTGGGGCAGTGCCTGAAGTTCCTGGGGCAAAGGAGATGGCCACCTCCTGGGTGAGCAGGCACGGGAAACTCGACTCGACCGCCTGCCGCCAGGGCACACAACATCAGCGGAATTACCTCACTTCCACCTGTCCCTCCACACAGGATGCCATTTCAGTGGGGCGGCAGTCCTATGGAATAATGCTGTGTCACAGGAGAAATAGACAGGTACTGGACAAATCACACTGATCATAACATGTTTACAGAATGCAAACTACTGTTGTGGCACCATTGTTCAGTTTGTGACAGGCTCCTGACTCCTTTGTCCCATAGATTCCTACCGCTGCGGATGAATAGGAGATGGAGACATACCTCTGTGTACAGACCCCTGATAGACTTGGCTACACTGGAGGACAGGCACATTATCCTCACCTATAGACTGGACAGGGCCACAATCACAGAGCTGTGTGCTCAATTGGAACCTGACCTGATATCTGCTATCCGTCAATCCACTGGTATCCCCCCTCTTGTGCAAGTGCTATCTGTATTCCATTTCCTGGCAACTGGTTCTTTCCAAGTGACAGTGGGCTTGGCAGCAGGAATGTCACAGCCAATGTTCTCAATAGTGCAGACAAGAGTTTTGTCTGCACTGATAAAACACGTGTGCAGCTACAATGTTTCCCCCTAGGTTGAGGATTTGGCCACAGTGAAGGCCGAGTTTTATGCAATGGGACATATCCCCAATATAATTGGGGCGATTGTTGGAATACATATTGCACTTGCCCCCCCCCAGAATGAACAGGTGTTCAGGAATCATAAGAGTTTCCACTCCATGAATGTGCAGATGGTGTCTTTGGTGGACCAGTAGATCTCCCACGTCAATGCTAAGTATCCTGGGTGGGTACATGATGCCTTTGTCCTAAGGAATAACAGCATCTCAAATGTGATGTCCCAAGTACAGAGGCACAGGGAGTGGCTAATAGGTGAGCCCTGGTTCCCACCCAGTAGATGTTGGTGTATGGGTATGGGGTTGGCCATATAGGATGTTTGTGGCTAAATGTTGTTCCTCAGTATTGTACCTTTTTATGCAGGAGGAGGAGACTGGAGATGCCCCTGTGGCAGCAGTAGACCCTGTGGATAGTGAAGATGAGGAGACAGAGGATGAGGATGAGGATGGGGACAACAGAATATCTGTGATCCGTCAATACTTTCAATAACACACAGGTAAGAAAGTGTAACTTTACATTTCAATGACTTTGGTTGTAATCTGTATGGTAATAGCATGCTGGTATTTTCCACTTCGTTGCCCATTTACTTTTCCCTCTGGCTATTCATTTTGCAGATGTTGGTGATCTGACAAATACTTCTGGTATGATCACTACAGACAGCTACAGGTCATTAATCTCTATGCTCATTCAATGTACAGTTCATTTGTAATGTTTGTATCTATTTCAAACAATAAATATTTGATTTACATGACATACTCCAAATCTTTTCTTTGCAAAGGGTTTTTTATTGAAGTGCTAACATATAGGGGGAAAGTGTAATAGGATGGGGTGATGATGGAGGAAAGTCCAGGGTATTGTTCCAGTCTGTTCGTAGCACAGGTGCATAGTCCAAGGGGACATAGGAATGGGAGCAATGGCAGTTCAAGGTGGACAGGGTGACTGAGTGGGACACAAGAGGGACAATCAGGAGAGTCTCATCTCCTGGCGGGGGTCTTGGCAAGTGTCACTGGCTTCTGTCTGGATCGCAGGGAACGTTTGCGGGGTGGTTCACCTTCTGCAGGGGAGGGGTGCTGGTGGCCTGTGAGTCCTGTGGCAGGGCCTCCTGGCCACTAGATGCAGCAGAAGTAGAAGCTGTTTAAATGACTGGCTAGTGGCAGGGACCCGCTGGTGTGAGACTGCATCCCCTATGATGCTGGCCATGTCTGCCAGCACCCCTGCTATGGAGATCAGGGTGTTGCTGATGGCCTGCAAGTCCTCCCTGATCGCCTGGTACTGCCCCTTATGCAGCCACCTGTTCTCCTGCACTTTGTCCAGGATCTGGCCCATCATGTCCTGGGAATGTTGGTATGCTCCCAGATTCTCAGAGAGTGCCTCCTGGAGAGTCGGTTCCCTGGGCCTGTCCTCCGGCTGGCGCACAGCAGTCCTCCCAGTGTCCGTGGTGGCCTGTGCCTCTGTCCCCTGAACCATGTGTCCATTGCCACTGACCCCAGGTCCCTAATCGTCTTAGGAGCGAGGTGTGACCTGGGGTCCCTGTAGAGGTGGACGCACTGCTGATTGACGTGTTCTGGGGACAGAGGTGTAGGTACATTGGGTGGGTGCTGTTGTGTTGTTTTCTGATGGGAGAGGCTCTGTGGTGGTGTGTGACTGGGCCTGGGTAACCGGCTGTCCAGTGGTCCCTGATGGGCCAGGTAGATCATCCAGATCCTGAAGACCAGAGTTACTGTAATCACTGTGGTCTCTTCTGTTGGGGGACAGGATATTGCTGGCACCTCCTCTCTGGTGACATTGGCTGGGGTACCTGTGGGGATGTAAATGATGTGTTATGGTTAATGTGTATGACATATTGTACATCCCTAGCTTCCCCTCCATGGTTGGTGTTGCCCTGCCAACTTTTACTTGTGTATGTTGGTGTATGGTGGGATTGTTTGTTCCCTATGCTGTGTATGCTTTCGTGAAGGGTGTCCATGCAGGGCTGTGAGGGGTGTCCATGTTTTGGTACAGCATGCAGTGCTTGTCATTGGGATTAGTTAAATGTGATGGTGGAGTGTGTGGGATGTAGTGGAGTGATTGGAGCGAGGGTGGGGGTATGTGATGGCATGCAGGTGGAGAGGTGATAGTAGTAGAGAGTTGACTTACCAGAGTCCAGTCCTCTTCCGACTCCGGCCAGGCCCTCAGGATGCAGTATTGCCAAGACTTGCTCCTCCCATGCTGTGAGTTGTGGGGGAGGAGGTGGGGGTCCACCACCAGTCCTCTGGATAGCAAGTTGGTGTCTTGCTGCAATGGAATACACCTTCCCTCGTAGGTCGTTCCACCTCTTCCTGATGTTGTCCTTGTTCTGGTGTGTTGTCCTACGGCGTTGACCCAGTCCACGATTCTCCGCCATAGCTCCATCTTGCAAGCTATAGATATTTGCTGCACCTCTGCTCCAAAGAGCTGTGTCTCTACCCTGACAATTTCCTCCACCATGACCCTAAACTCTTCCTCTGTTAAACTGGGGTGTCTTTGTGGTGCCATGGGTGCTATGTGAGGGGTATTGGTGAGGGTGTGTTGGGTGATGTGTTGGGGTGTGTGATGTGGAATGCATGAGGTATGTATGGGTGTGAGTGGTATGTGGCTCTAGTTGGCTAGGTAGTCTTGGTGTCAGTCTTGTGACAATGAATTGTAATCGTAAAGGGTTGTGGGTAATGTGTGTGTGTGTTTTATAGTGGTGTGGGTGTGTGGGTGTGGTGTGTGTATGGGTGTCAGGTGTGTGTTGTTTGAATTGTCCAATGTGGTGTTTTGTCTGTGGGTGTCCATTGTTAGTGCTGCGGTATATACAGCGAATGGTTTACTGCAGTTGGATGTCCGCCATGGTGATTCGTGGGTCATAATGTGGTTGGCATGTTTCTGTTGGCGTAATGGTGTGGATTTTGATGCCGCCACTTTATCACTGGCCTTTGGACTGGCAGATTTGTGTCTGTGGCTGAATTCTGTCAGATTGGTGTGTGTGTGTCATAATATGGTGAACAGATATCTGCTGGCACAGTGGTAAGTTGGCGGCCGTCAGTGTGGCAGTAAGCATGATGTACCACCAATGTCATAATGAGGGCCTCAGTGTTCCAATTGAACCTGTGTTTGCATGACAAGAAGCTACAGTGATGTGCCTCCCAGTTGAGAATCATGTTGAACGCCCTCTTCAGATGATGGACATTCCCTGAGCCACAACAACATTCAATTCACTATTGGCTTTTAGCTATTCAGTGTTACAAGGGTGTTCTCAGCAGTACCAAACAAGACAGGTGAATTCCCTACGCCTAGCTGATTCATTGTGCAGTTGATATTTCTGGACAAATCTCCCAGACATTTTGACCAGATTGTCTCCACTCTACATGTAAGTGCAAGATGTGTCCTCTAGCAAAGCAACATTAGTACAACTTCCATTACACTATTTAGACAGTGTACTTATTCTGAAGTAACCATTGGTGAGTTTTTACAGTTTGAGATGGATCTGTCAATCTAACCTTCTACCTGCTACTTTACTTCCTACTGCAACATGGCCGGATTATTTGCCCAACGATTCCTCGTGATGTCGTATTGTGTATATATACATATGCTGATTGCAGGATCTTGTGTTGAATTTATGAAAAGGAATTTGGCATTTCCATAATAATTGATGCAGGTTACTAAGGGGTGCTGCAAGAGCCAAACCATTCAAGGTGACAAAGTCGCCTACTTGATACATGGGTATTGTAAGTGGACAACTTCACTCATTCAATTGAAGTTGTATGTAAATCTGATTTTCCTGTATGCAAATGTTCATGTAGCATGCATGCATGTGATGTAGCCAATGCTGGAGGCACTTTGGAGGACCTTGTGACTGGGGGCTAAAGTAGATTTTAGTAATGTGTTGTGATCAAAGGTGTTGTTCAAGTGTGTTGAGACACATGAAATAACCCTATTTGTATTTGTGATTTCAGCATCATCCCAGGCAAGCAGAGGAGCACCAATATCAGTGGGGAATCAGCTGGGCATGGTACCTTCAGTCACAAGACAACCAACACAAAGGGACCCAGTCGTCCAGAGGGTGCGGGGAGGGCCATGGAGGACACCGACTCCACATCTTCATTTTCAGAGTTGACCTCCAGGATCACTCCCTAGTGACACTCATGACGTGCTCCTGTTCCATCCTAGTCCACCACTCCCAGCTCCATTCCCACCCTCCCTGTTGCTCCCAACCAGTTGGCCACCCAGCTCTGCCAAGAGGGTTGTTGTCTCCTTGGCACCAGGCACCTCACCCTCTATCCCTTTCACCCTTGCTGCCCTGAGTGAGGAGGCAATTGAACTCCTGAGGAGTTGTGAATACCATCCAGGTGCAGGGCACCATGCTCCAACAGAAAGTTGCATGCCTAGAAGGTATTCATAGTGCTATGTCTGCCCTGCAGAGGTCTTTTCAGGCTCTGGCCTTCTTCCTCAAGGCAGCCTTCTACTTCCACACAATCGCCCCCTCCATCTTCGTCTTCCCCATACAATTTCCCTATTGCCAAACCTGTCCAAAGCACACTCACACATATGCATGCACATACCTCAACAGCCACAAGCAGCACACATAAATACAAATACCACAAAGCACACAAGCATGCAAGCACTCAACCGTCACTCATCACACTCACAACCACCACCACACCCATCATACCCTCAGACACCACCCCAATGCACACTGACACAGCCACCACTCCCACCATACCCCCAGACTCTCACCCCAACACCAACAGACTGAGCTACCACTCACTCCATACCCCCAGATACCACCTCAGTCCACAACTTCACAACCACCCCTACCACCATATTCCAGAAACCACCCCAGCACCCAAAAACCCAGCCACCACTTACCCCATAACCCCAGGCACCACCCTAACACACACAGACACACCCCACATCCACCATACCCCCAGACACCACCCCAACATACCCAGACACACCCACTATTCCCACCTTACCCATCACATCCCAGGCTCCCAAGAAATGCAAACACCCACACTCACACATGCAACAGACACCAACAAAACGTAAACATACTTCAGACAAACACACACCAGCATCAGCAACACACAAAGCCACAGCAGACACAAGCACTTCCTCAATCTCCCAACACTAATCCCTCCTGTACACCCTCCCCATTTTCCCAAAGAAAGTTTCCTGTTTGGCCTTGCCCTTATCCCTGTGAAATCACCCCTCCCAACCCCAAAAGCATCTCTTCCAAGTCAGCCCATGATACCTGCTCCCCCAGTTGTGACATACCCCTCACACTGAGGAACAAACACACCACTTCCAAAGTTAAGCCCACCCCTCCCAAAACCAAACCCACCCATCCTAAACTCAAGCCCAACCCACCCAAGAGTGATCACTGAGGTGCTCGGACTGCCCATTAGATGCCCTTCCTGTGACGGTTCCTGAGGCAAGTTTTGGGGCACAGCAGTGTGCTATGCAGATGTTTTCATGTACTGACCATTGGCCTTTACTCCATTTTTTGAGTTTTCTCAATACAGTTAATTTGGTTGTTGTGCTAAACATTGGTCCTGCCATTACTTTTCTACCTTTTTGATGTCCATGTATAATTTGTGATGTATGACTACAGTTGTGTTTGTTTAACCCTGATGGATGATCCATTTGATGTAGACTTTGAAACCAGTGTGGGGAGATGTTGGAGGGATGGATATGTGGGATGTAATTCAGTTGGGGTGGCATTGCATTGGATGTTGTTTCATATAGTTAGTATTTCATCTTGGCTTGGCCTTTTTTCAACATTTATTGGGTTTCATTTCTCCCCCTGATTTAGATTGGACATCTGTGTCATATGTGCAGGCTAGAGGTTTGTTTGTCCACACATGGAGGGTGTTCAATTGTGCTACCTTCCTACACAATTGAAAGGACGTGTCCATTTTGATGAGTGTACATTTCGCCTACTTTATCTAACTGTGTGACCCATTCTGTAGCTATTGTATATGCTATCTAGACTTGCACTTACACATTTGCCTCTTGTGCATGACACTTGGTAATGCTAGTGGTTGTCCCTGATACTCATCAGGCCACACTTCCTGTGCAAATAGTGGTTTGGAGGCAAGTGCTAAGTAGAATGTGTTCCAGGGCAGCAGCCTTGCTAGGGTCAGTCGGATGCCCCATATGTATTGTGCAGGGATTGTTTACATTGTGCACTTTAGATGTGTGTTACACAAATTATTCTTCATCCCATTCTCCTTACGTTCTCTTGCAATGTGGGTGATATGAGTGAGTCCATTACAAGGATGTTACAGAAGAGGTGTGTTTGTGTTCAATGACACATTCATACAGATGTATCAGTTATGTCACGACACGTCATGGCATGTGAACAATGTGAGGGTGTCACTTCCATTTGTAGGTGTGAGATTGATGAGGATCTGCTGTTGTGTGACACAATGTTATGAACACTCCACTATCCCTGTGACTAGGATGTGCACACACTGAAAGTTTTGTAATGTGTGGTGGTGCAGTGTCAGTGACCTTGCCAAAGGGGATGCCATGGGGCTGTGATTGTGAACTACATTGTATACAATTCCAAACCAGGGTACAGACAATCTTTTGGACCACAGAGCAGAGCCCACATACCAGGTCAGGGCTGCCCGTTGAGTTGCTGTGGAGTGTGGGGAACATGTAGGTGTTTAGCTTACCATCATTTGAGTCCACAACGCTGTTGTTTTTGTGCACCATCGAGCAACATAAGCAGCGGCAGGACATGTGGATCGGCTCCATGGTGACAATGGATGTGTAAGGCTGCCTACAGCTGAGTTTTGGCCTTATATCCCAGCATTTACCCCAGGTCAAATGTGGTGGTTGGCCTGCCACGTCTGCAGTAAACAACATTGTGATTGGGACAGAGGTTCCACTGGTGGTCCACCCTCCAATAGCTACATTAGGCTATCTCTCCAAAACAGTGGTCAGGATTTGCTGGTGGTATGGGTGGGACAGCAAAGGTCTTTTCCCTATGCAAGCGCATTAATTATGATACGGTGGTTGGACCACTAACACTGCTTCAGTCAGGCCAACACCAGGGCGGTCTCCAGTCAACCAAACTCATAATCAGGCCCTAATTCATGAATTGTAGGCTGACATTGTATCATCTGGTAACTTAGTTTAGCACTAAAGTAAGCCATTATTACAGTTACGAGGCAATGGTAGGAGTGGAAAGGGACAAGAGGGTCTCCCAGTGATATGACTATGTTTACAACAACTCACCCATGGCTGGGCGAGGAAGAATAAGAGGCTGCAGTCAAACATTTTGGACCACAAACTGCTAACACCCTTGGCTCTGGTCTTTTGGCACATCACTAGTGTCATCTCAGAAACAACTCTAATTTACAATAAAAACGCTGTAAATGAAAATCAGACACTATTTTCCCTTGGTCAGCCAACCAACATATTAGCATTTCTGTATACTGATTGTTGGCTAAATTGATATTATATTAATGTTAATGGCCAAAAGAGTGTGAACTGTACATTTTGTAGGTTATAATACTGATTTTGTGTCACATAGTATAAATCATTATACCACACAAAAGTGTATTTTACATGAATCATGTTTTAGATTTGTATATCATGCACTCTGAAGTAAATTAGGGTCTGATTTACAGTTTGGAGGATGGAGTAATGTTTGTCAGGGTAATGGAGTAAAACACTCCTTCGCCCTGATGGATTTCCGAAACCCAAATATAGGGATGCACGCCGCCCCAGAGACAGCTTTTAACAGTGTCAGGAAGTATAACAGTGTCAAAAGTTAGACAGATGACTCCATCAAGCTTTTACATAGCTTTGGGAGTTTGTTTTTGAAAAATGAAACTCTAGTGAACCCACATCATGGGAGTTTTCTTGAATGGGGACAGAGTGATTTTTTTTTCCTAGTGAGGGATAGAAAAAATACATCTGAACAACCACTCTAAATTGGACAGATGGTTGAATGGCTAACCTCTGACAGCCCGCACTCTTTCAAGTCATCAGAGGAGTATGTCAGCGTTAGAGCCGGAGTAGACTTCAGTGTCAACTTACTTTCAGTCTACCTTCCAAGGGTTTGTGGGAGAGGAAGTTCAATCACCTTTGTGATGGAGCACCCTCTTTGTCAAACTTAATGTCAGGGCCCTAGTGTACAACTTTATCATCTCTGCATTGATGTTGCAGAAACAAAGATCGACTCACTACTTCCCACACCATTAGCTCTAAAATGTGTTCTGCAGACTGCTACTGGAACAAAAGCCTCTCTGTTTTCAGAATATGCTGTACTCCAGCTTTACTCCTCTTTTCCTTCTCCTTAATCTTTCCCCTTTGGAGAGAACATTAGCTCCAATGTGTTGCCTTATCTCTACTTCTTCCTCCCCAGCCCATCTGAATTTTTCCACATGCAGATGGCACACCAGTGCAGAAAAGTGAAATGCCTTTCTTTCTGCTTCACATTGATTGTTAAAATAGTGGCCCTTGTGAAAGTAGTATGCACATTTAAGCACAGCTTCTAGCCTGAATGTTCAGAGAACTGTCAGACAAACACGCTACATTTTATTATATACTATTTACCATTAATTATCCTTCATATTTCTTGTTGTCAGCTTCCAGTTTTTACATGTGTAATATCTTTCATTCTGGCTATTAACATCCCAGAAGGGGGATAAGTACAACCGTCTTAGGAATTGAATCTTGAGCATAATGTTTTTCTTGAGAGAAGGAACTATCACTATTTTTCTTTAAAAGGATTTGGTAGAGCCATCTACCTCGAGGAGCTAAAGGCATTACTGCTAACTCCCAGAGGAAGACCAATCAGTAGACCCCATAAGTTAAAAATGTGGTGCCAAAGATGAAAGCTCTCAGTGTCTGGGCACAGCAAAAAGAATATCATTTGGTAAATAGCCTTCATCTTTCTCTACTGCTGTTGCCAAGATAATATATCTCATATAGAAACAGTGTTGTATTCCGTATTCTTTTAACGTTAACATACGTTTTTTTTCCTAGGCGAACGAGAAGGGGTCATTACAAGTCCGGTGGTCGGAAATATCCGACTGCCAAACTCCAGACGAGGAGACCGCCACGGTGCTGGTGGTCTTCCCATTAACCCATCTACAAATTTCCCACTGGGCTGACGCAGCCCAGTGGAAAAGGTGCAGCCACATTGTTCCTGGCTAATTGAGCCAGCGGAAATGCTGCTGCATGTAGGGTGCACCAGCACTATTGAAATTCGCACTGCCTGCACAGCAGGCAGTGTGCATTTCAAGGGTGCTGTCCATGGTGCTACCAAGGCCATGGGCAGTGCAGGGGCCGCTATGTGGCCCCCTCCACTTGTTCTCTGCCAACCTTTTCATGGCGATCAGACCACCATGAAAAAGCTGGCAGAAAACAAGGTTGTAATCAACAGGGCAATGCTGACGTCAGCACCGGCCTGCCTGATCACAATCAATATCGCCATCATCACATCAGGATCAAAGATCCTGGCAGAGACGGTGGTCCCTGGTGATCAGACTGCCAGGGTCGTAATGTGGCAGTTGGAATGCCACAGCTGAGGTGGTCCGACCGCTACCACGAGTCTGGCAGTCTTGAGACCACCAGACTCATAATCAGGCCCATTGTGTTAAATTGCAACACTTCATCATCCTTTCAGAATCAATGATATGAAACAAGAGGGAACTGTCACACTCCGTAGAACTCCTCACTTTTCTGTACAACTTTCAGTTGCTTCCCACCAATTATAAGGGCAGAAGAGAGCTTCCAGGCATGTTTGGTAAAAACGGGATGACCCTCTATCTATGTAAGACAAATAATTAAATGCCTGTCTCACCTGTAGGTGAATTAAATTAAAATCCCAAATGTTTTGCAAAATTGATTGACATTAAAGTTTGTGACTCTCCGAGACTTTTTAAATAGTATTCGATGTTATCATTCTCCCACAAAACATTTTTCCTGACACTTTGCCAACATTGTCACACTTGTGAAAAATATCTTGTGGTGCTCTGTGCCTTAGTCAATTTTGCACACTAGAACATCCAATACAAATAAATTCTCAACTGAATGAAAAAAACATACTGTAATGTATTCACTGAAAAAAAAACAGAGAAAGCCTTTATAGTACGTAAGCTGGAAAAGAATAGAAAAGGGAGAAATGCTAATAACAGCAGCTTTTCAAATATTTGACACTTTTGAGAAATGTTATAAGAAGCAGTTTGGGTCCAATTAGCTATAAAAATGAAAACTGTCATAGTCATTGGCTTAATGCTTACTACTTTTGTCAAAGTATTCATTTTTGTGAAACCAACACATCTCAAGGGTGCTTGGACAAAATATTGGATGAAAAAATTATGAAACAGAAATATCATTGCAAGGATATCATGATGTCCAAAATATTGTTAACATAAATATTGAAGGTAAGTATGTTGTTTTAGGTGCTGTTTTCAATATTGTTGTAAAAAATATCAGTAGTAAAACTACTGTTGTATATAATATTGTTTATAACCTGAATTTGTTATGGTCTTTGTGTTGTATTTATTAATTGGTTAATGTCAACTTTTATTGTTAAATGTTCATTTTTTATTTATGTACTGTAGAAGGTTTTGTTTTTCAAAAATTTGTTGTAATCTTATTTTTTAATCTTAAATTTTAAACATTTTAGGAGCTGGGTGTTGAATGTATGGGGAAAGAGTGGGGAGATTTGTAAAACATGTTTGTTGTAGTTTTATTTTTATATGGATATTGTAAGAAAAATACAAATGTTATATACATTTTTTTTTATTTATTTATTTAGAAATGTAGATTATATGTTATTAAACAATTAGCGTCTGGTATATTATTTTTACATAACTTTTCAGGTAAATTGTATATATAAATATTATGTATTACATATTTTAATATTGATTAATTATTTTATTGTAAGTATTTCTATACATTTGTATATAGTTTGTTTTTTGTGGTTGATTTGTATTGACAATTACTAGAGGATTCCTGTTAAATAGCTAATTTCTGTGTTTTTGTGGTTTAATGGTCGCTTTCCTCTGAAACAATTACAAATAGTACATTGTTTTGTTTTTGGTGTATTTTTTAAGAATATTGTAATATGTGTTTATATTTGTGTAGAATTATAATTAACTTGAATATTATTTGAAATCATTTATAAAGTTTGTATCTATAATTTTAAGAATTATGTTTACATGTATTTTAAAACAATAATATGTTGTTTTGTGATACTATTTTTTATGCTTTTAAAAATGAAGGTGTCTGTTTGCTATTGGTGTCAAATTAAATGTTTAATACATTTGTTTTAAAGTGTATTATTTAATATATCTAATATTAACAATGCATATATAATTCGTTTTTTTCTTGGTATCATATTATTTTATTGTGTTTTATTTGATTTGATTTAATTAAGTAGCAACATATTAGTTTTTTACAACTATACTTCTTAAAGGCAGGTTGTATTTTATCATATGTATTGTTTCATGTTCTACTGTTTCTTTTTTCTTTTTTAATTCATTTATATTGTTTTATTAATGATAATGTTGATGTAGTATTTAATAATTTTATTAATGTTATTTATTAGTGATGTATAGTTATGTATTATGTTATTTAATTATAATAATGTTTTTTATTTGTTTGATATAAAACATGTATCCTCAGTATGAAAAAAAATGATGTTTATATATTTTGCTGATATATGAAAATATTTGTAATAATTAAGTACTAATTATAAAATCAAATATTTATGGTGTACAGCATATTCCCCTAATTATTTTAAATCGAAGGTGAAACAGCAAATGTAACCCATCTATTTTCCAGCATTTTCAGTGAAATGTTTTAGATTGTAGTTGAAGTAATAAATGTGAGCTTTTTAGTGTCCAACACTTTTCCCAAAATGCTTTATAATGGAGTCAAAGTTGTAAATGCCACCACTTTAGGTCTCATCACCTACCCCATATTGGTTTAGGTCGAAATAGGAATAGTAAATGTAATCCTTTTAGTGTCCATCACTTTCCACAAATTGATTTAGATTTGTGTAGGATGTGTAACTTAAACCTGTTTAATGTCCAACACTTTCTTCAAATTTATTTAGTGCCAGATAGTTGGAATACACAATGGAATTGGAACACGCAGTGTCAACCTTATAGTTTCCAGCACTTCCCCTAACATGGTTTGGAGTGGGAAGAGTAAGGCTCTGATTTATACTTTTTGGGGCAAAACTGTACTAATGCAGTTTTGCACCAAAAAGTTTAGCACTGGCTTGCACCATTTCTGTACACCAGCCAGGCCCCATATTTATGGTATGGTGCAAGCTGGTGCAAAGGGTAGGCTAGTGTAAAAAAAAATGCCATTAGTTGGGTAGGGCTGGCGGTATGGAAGAAGGGGGTTTTGCACCAAAAAATGATGTTAGGCAGGTTAGAGTAAAAAAAAAGGACTCTTACCTGCCTAGAGTCATTTTCTGACGCAAAATTGTCTATACCACATGACTCCTGTATTAGAAAAGACAGGAGTCATGCCCACCACCTGAATGGTCCCCTGGGCACAGCCATTGCACCCTGTGCCATTAATGGGGGCCCATTTCAGGGCCCCTAAGGCTCTTTAAAAAATAAAATACTGAGATGGTGTCCCCCATCCTCCACTGTCCCTCTGGTATGGGTGGGGGTGTCCCTAGGGCCTGGGGAGGGCACCTGTGGGCTTATTCCATGGTCTTCCACCATAGAAATAGGCTCACAGGTCCTCTAATGCCTGCCCTGACCCAGGCATTGAAAAATGGGGCAAAGCAAGCTTTGCTCCATTTTTTGACCACTCCTCCCTCCCGTGAACCATTTTTGCATGGGAGTATAAATATGGCGTCAAGGCCATGGAGTCATCTGTGCACGTGAACGCCTACCTTGCATCTCATTAAGGCAAGGTAGGTTTCCACGTCCAAAAAATGACTTTAACTCCATAAATTTGGCGCTAGACAGGTCCAGCGACAAAGTATAAATATGCAGTTAGTTTTACACAAATTAGAGTAAAGAAAAATGACGCTATAAAAAAGTCCTCTGCCCAAACTAGCTCATTTTTTGATGTTAAAACCCCATGGACATGACTCCTGTCTCAATTAGGACAGGAGTCATGACCCCCAGTGCAATGCCCATACCCAGGGGACGTATGTCCCCTGGGCATGGCCATTGGGCACAGTGCCATGTAGGGGGGCCCAAGTTAGGCCCCCCTATGGCACTTCATAAATAAAATACTCACCTCTACCTACCTGGGATGGGGCATCCCCCCATCCTTAGGTGTCTTCCTGGTGTGGGTACGGGTGGGTGAGCGTGTCCCTGGGGCCTGGGAAGAGCACCTTTGGGCTCTTTCCATGGTCTCTTACCATGGAAAAAGGCCCACAGGTCCCCTAACGCGTTCCCTGCCCAAGGTGTAAAATAATGGCGCTAAGCAAGCTTAGCGCCATTATTTAAGGACCCCCCTGTTCACTATATGACTCCCCCACCCGGCTACCATCCTTTTCTATGACGCTAGCAGGGCCTTACTGCCGGCTAGCGACATATCATAAATATGACACCCGGCCGGTGTCTTGGTATGGCGCTAGCCAACAGTAAACTTTTTGAAGCTGTACTACGAAGGCCCATATTTATACCCTGTTTGCGCTGAATTAGTGTCCTTTTTTATGCTAATTCAGCACAAACTTACCTCCATATTTATATTTTGGCGCTAGACACATCTAGCGTCAAAGTTATGGAATTAACGTCATTTTCTGGACGTGAAAACCTACCTTGCGTTAAAGAGATGCAAGGTAGGCATTCCCGTTCAGAAAATTACAGTATGGTCCTTGTGCCATATTTAACCCCCATGCTAAAATCTAGCACCGGGGGGGTGGAGGGGCTTAAATAATGGCGCTAAGCTTGCCTAGCACCATTATTTAACATCTGAGTCAGGGCAGGCATTAGGGTACCTGTAAACCCATTGCCATGACCAAAGACCATGGAATGGGCCCACAGATGCCAACCCCAAGCCCCAGCAATACCCCCAACCACACCTGACGGACCACAGGATAGGGGACCCCATCCTGGGTAAGTATAGGTAAGTATTATTCTTTTTTTTGGGATGCCATTGGGGGCCCCTCACATGGGCCCCCCGCCTGCCACTAGGTCTTATGGCCATGCCCAGAGGACACTGTTCCCTGTGCTGGCCATTGGGGTGGTATACATGACTCCTATCTTTACTGAGACAGGAGTTATATGTGGGTGCTAGTGCGTCTGAAAATTACGCTAGGCTGGCTAGCAGCATATTTATTGCAGCTAACCAGCCAAGCTTCATTTCTAACCTACTAACGTCTTTGTCCCTACCGCCATCCCCATCAGCTAGCGTCTTTTCTTTTGATGGTAGCCGTTCCTTAGCGCCCGCATGCGTTTATCCATAGATATGGCGTATGGCTGCTGCTATGAAATGGCACTAGCAGGCACTACAGAGTTGGATGCAAAATTGAATTAGCATTAGTATAAATATGCACTATAATGTTTTGATAGTACTACTTACAATATAGTTTAAATAGGGGCTCATTATGAGCCTGTGGGGGTGAGGCTGCCATCACACCAGTGTCCTTACCCCACCAAAAACAGTGCCTCAGCATTGGCTTTGGCTCCCTTCAGGGAGCCGAGGCCAATGCTGTGGCCCACCAGCAGAGGCCAATGTCATGGCCCACCATCTTCTGAAGGGCAGACAGTGCGCATTCCAAGGGTGCTGGCAAGGCAACCATAACTGACTTTCCTACTGCCTTCCCATGGCCGTGAAACAGTCATGGAAAGGCTGACAGAAAGTGGACTTGCGGTCAGCGCGACATTACTGCCATGGGCACCTTTGTGGCTGATGACGACTCTGTCTGCCACCGTTCCGTTGCGATCCGTGATCCTGGCGGTGGCATTGGTTCGACCACCAGGGTTGTAATCTGGCGGTTGGACGACCAGGAGTGCAGCGGTCTGACCACCACCACGATTTTGGGGGGGTCTTAAATCCACCAAGCTCCTAATGAGACCCATAATCATTTACATTTTGTTAATACAGTTTGAGATCATTTTATACATTTTATACATTTTAACAACATTGTTAATTGTTTTTTACATGTTTTATTCACTTTTGTTAAAGTTTCATTGTTTTCTATAATGAGAAAGTGCCTGATTCCGAGATTGGTGGTCGGGCTGCCAGACCGCCATGTTGGCCTTCCTATAAAGACAGTCACACTGGTGTTCCCCCAGACAACTGTATTAAAAGTTATACAGGCAGGACTGCTGACCACAAAGCAAAAAGGCAGCGGTGCCTCAGGCTGGATATAGGCGGTCTGACTTCCAACACCGTTAGCATCGCGGCCAACCACCGAGCTTATTACAATCACACAGTTGCCATGGCAGTCAGCCAAAGATGGTCGACCACCGTGGTTTGCGATTAGCAAAGTAACAGACAACTGCACATTGGATGAACTAAAAAACAACACCTGACACACATTGCTCTAGTGGACACACCTGCAAAGGACGCTATAATGCACACCCCTTCACAGCCCGCAGTCCTTTGCATTTTCACTGGAAGACAATGAAGCCCAAGCACATAGATTAGGTACCCCTTTTTTTACCATCCCATGGTTCACCCTGGTTCACCCATGGTTCACCCTGCACATACTTTCGTCCAATCACACCCTATTGCCCTGTTAGATAAGTCCCTGTCACCATTTTTTCTCCACAGTGTCATGTGTAAAAAATACCCGTTTTTCTTAAGATGGGATAAGAGTCATGGTGGATAAAATCATAAGAGTAGAGGTGTTTTGAGCACAAGTCCAGCATACTCCTCTTAGTAGGAAAATGTAAATGTGGACAGGATCATCGACAGAGTGCATGCTGTAGGTACCACCTTGCGCACAAAGGAAGACATTTAGGAAGAGGTTGAATGACCTCAGGGGTAGGGACAGCCCCTGGTCTCCAAACACCAGCTGCAGGCCATGTAGACTGGTGGTGGCCCTCCCAGTGCCCCATTAATATGCTTTCCCTGAGAGGATAAGTTCTTGGCTCTCCTGTATCATGAGGGCTTGACAGAAATACCTGGGAGAGCGGATACTGCAAAGTTACTACACAAAAAATGTCACAAAAATGCAATGTCATGCATGCTCACAGCTTACCTTTTGTCACTGTCTTGTTCATACCCAACCAACATTTAATACCAAGAGTGTCTGAGTTTAACCACTGTCAATGTGTATCGTTGGACTCAACATCACAGTTACAAAGACCATCACATGCCAGATGTTCAAATGGGGACTGGAAATCTAAAAAGAACAATAATACATTCCGGGATCGAAGGTATGTCCCAAAATGAAAATGTATGCTCAAAGATATATGCAGCCTGCCTAAAGATTATCAAGTGTTGTGGAGTAGAGAGAGTGACCTGACTGAAACTCCCACCAGGCCCTGTTTTAGTAACTCCAACCACCAGCCCAGTGTTCACTTAATCATATACCCCTGTTTGTCAAATCCCAAATGAAGTTTACTCAGCCGGGGGGAGAACATTTGTCAAGTATTGGGGAGTAGAGAGAGTGACCTGACTGCAACTCCCAGCAGGCCCTCTTTCAGTAACTCTAATCACCAGCCAAGTGTTCACTTACCCATATAACCCTGTTTGTCAACTCACAAATGAAGTTTACTCACCTAGAGGGAGAACATTTGTCAATTACTGGGGAGTAGAGAGAGTAATCAGACTGCAAATCCCAAAAGACCCTGTCTCAATAACTCCAAACACCAACATATTATTCCCTTGTCCAAAAACCCGTTTTTCAAATCTCAATTGAAGTGGAAGTGAACAAGCACAGATCATGCTCAAATCAGAAATGTGTCTCTCTACCTAGGTCCATATTGATTTGCTATACTAAGGTTAAACTACTAAAGAAAGGAATGATACCTTGCACAACAAACATTCCTAAGTCCTCAAGATGCATTGCCAGATTGGAAGCAGCAGACACATTGATGAAGCACTGGGCACATGATGACTCCAGTCACATGTACAACAAAGTCATGGGTCTGCCTGCATCCCCCTCAATTAGGTCTCTAAATGGTCAAAGCCACATCTTGACTCTCCACTGTGTTGGCTACACTGGTGGTAAGAAGTCATTTTCAGGTCATCCTTCAAAGTGCAACTGATCAGCACATTTCAGCAGCATCTTGAGTCAAATTGGCTTGGCATGCTTCACACATGTTATGTCAAATCACCAATACCATATTTACTTGCAACAATTGGATTAGCTACACCTTAACTTTGCCCAAATTCTCTTGCTACTGTATTACTAAACCGTTGGAGGTAGATGTCACAATACAACCAGTAACAATGTACGTTTTACATCAACAGGTGGATCTGCTGCTGGGCACAAAAAGGCAATGGAACAGACAACCACTACCCCCCTGGATGAAGCTCTCAGTGACGACAACACTGCTGGATATCTGGACATGGAGGAAGGACGGTTCTGGCCCATTTGAGCAACCTGGTCAGATGGTAACAGTGAGTCTCACTGGGCCCACAATGTCACCTCTAGCACTGTTGCTTCAACATCCCAAGCAACCATTCGTTCCCCAACAGGTATCCCTAGCACAATGTCTACCATCTTGTGCCCCCCAGTCTTGGACTATGAGTTGCAGTGCAATAATTTGGACAATTAGGGTCTGGGAAGACGTGGCAAGGGCACAGGCCTGTGGGGGGTAGGGTGCATGGGAGGGTTGATATGGGCCACCTGGGTGGGACCACTGGGGCTGCTCTTGGCCAGGACACCATGAGCCACATCTTGGGGGTCTATCAGGAGTCCCAAGGAGTGATGGTCCAGGTATTGACCAAACTCTGGGAAATCAAGCAGCTACTTAGGGACATGAGAATGAAGCCCTCAATACCAACATGGCCTCCCTATCAAGGTTGTTAAGGGACATACACATCACCCTGAGGAGGGCTTTTCAAAACCAGTCTACCCCTTTATTTGGCTCATCAACAGCTGGCCCATCAACATCGGTGCCAGCCACTGGAAGACAGAACCCTGCCAGAGGATCAACAAGCCCCAGATGACCCTGCTTCTGTAGCAGCAGATCCTCCCTTAAGAGAAGCTGGGACATCCAGCAAATAATCCAATAGGTGCAGTTGGCAAGACACCCACCACTGCCAGTAATAAACCTCTGCCTTAAGGACCTCCTATGTGTGTTACACATTCACTATGGAATGATCCTGAACCACCTACCATTTCCTATGGGAGGCATACTCTGGACTTTGGACTCTGAATGGTGTGACATCTACTCCAATGATTTCATTCACCATGACTAACCCCTTCACATTTGAATTTTTGTCGATTCATATCATGTTTATTTTCTGTTAGTCATAGCTGCACAATAAAATCACCCTTCACTGACTCACTGTCTGCTGATTTTGATTTCATATTTAGCCATGTAGATATGGCATACCATACAATGGTGTTTCAAGGTACTTGTTCAAGATGGGATATGTTGCATGTAGACAGTGTGTAGCTCAGGATTACAACACTCCCACACAAACACTTACATGCATGTGTCTGCTCAAATCAAACGTTTTATTACAGTGTTCAGCACATAGGTTGCCAATATGTCAGAACTATTGAAAATCAAAATGACTGACTCATAGTGAGTAAATGAACATATTGACAGGTACAGACCCCCAGACCATGAAAGAAAGGGATTTTCAGACATTTTCCTGTAGAATATGCAAACATTGATTTGGGTGATGTCATCAGGTTGAGCCTTATCACGTACCACACCAAAATAATTCAACATCACATAATCCAAGATACAGACAGATGGCAGTACAACAGTTCCTGATCCCAAGGCCACCATAATCCAATGCCCGTGCATCTGGTGATATGACACAAACATATATCAGTGTTGTGGCACAGGCACTGTGGCCTACAGTGATGAAACACACCTACAGCTACATACAGGTCATACAAAGAGTGTTTAGCCAATTTGAAGGAAAAAAGACTTGGTCCTAAGCTTGGATGACATATTTTAAGACCACATGATGACGCACATGATGCATCAGGCCCACCACAGCACACAAAACGAGTCCATTGGGCACTTCTGACCTTCCACCCAAACACTGTGCAAGCTGTTTTAGCACAGGTCTCAAACAACCAAACTTTGCAACCTACATTACCTGAACAATCCATGTAGAATTTGTGTGTCAGAACAGCATCACATACCTGTCGATGTCACAACTCTGAAATGCCGACATGAAGATGTCATGGTGAAGGTACCTGTACAACGAACAAAACATGACACAAGTCACATAGCAAGCATTTGGAAAACAAAGTACATTGCATGGAAACTGACACAGAGCAACAAGGTGGGAATGTGTCAACAGCTATCTCATCACGCAGCCTTCGGCGGATTATTGCAGAGTATCAGCTCCCCAGCTGTATCCAAAACACTCAACTCCACACATTCTCACAACTACAGTTCATTGCACAGTCACAGTCATGACATCACAGGACATACTTACACTCATAAGAACTAGCTGTGGATGAGATCTTCTCATAAGCCAGCTCATTCCGTGTAGGAGGCTGGCCTGGTTTGTAGTGGGTACCTTGGGTACTTACACCTTATACCAGGTCCAGTTATCCCTTATTAGTGAAGTAGCAGTGTTCTAGCAGCTTAGGCTGGTAGAAGTAACTATAGCAATGCAGCTTATGCTGAACTAGGAGACATGTAAAGCTCATGCAATACTACTTATAGTTACACAGTACTTATACACAAGTAAAGACAAAACTCAGTGTTACCACAAATAAGAGTATTTACTTGGGCGACAGTACCAAAAATATCTTAGAGACAATACTCCTTCTGAAGGTAAGTAGTATACACAATATATACAATAGACGCCAACATTAGACAAGTAAATAGTCATAGAACAATGCAAACACTAAGAAATCCTATAGAATGCAATGGGAGAAAATAGGTCTAGGGGCAGCACAAACCATATACCGAGAAATTGGAATGCGAATCACGAATTCCCCCCTAGACAAGTGTAGTGTGTGCAGAATCGCTGGGAGAGTAAGAATACAGTAAAGGTAAGTAAATTACCCCACCCCAGAGCCCAGAAAAGCAGGAGTAAAGTACTGCAAGTTTCCTTAGGACACACTACACCTCGTGATTGGGATTTTGCAGTAACCAACCAAGTCTGCAAATAACAACTGCTGGATTCTTTGTCCTGAGGACCTTCAAAGGAATGGGACCAAGTCCAGAAGTCGAAAGAAGTTCTAGGAAGAGAAGGAGCCACTGCCAACCCAGAAGAGGGTGCAAAAGAAGAGTCCCCGGTTAGTCGAAGACTGCAGAAATGCACCCTAGGAAGATGCCAGTGGGTTCCTGCATGATGCAAAGGATGTCCCACAATGTGAAGATGGATGCAGATGTGATTTCGTGTTGGAAGTCGCCAGCAAGCCTTGGTTACGACAAAAGTGGGTTTTGCATCAAAATGACGCTGGTTGGACCCAGAAGGGACCTGGGGGCCTCAACTCTATGTGAGGTGGAAGAAGGGCCTCTCAGCACTTTAAAGAGCCCTCAGGATGCCAGACAGCTCCCATGGGAGTCCCAGGACATGGGGACAAAGGAGGTTCGAAACGCCGTTGGTGCAGCAAAGGAAGGACCACGTCATCGGATAACAACACTGCGAGTTGAGCGTCTCAGGATGGAGTGCTGGGGACATGGGCAAGGCTGTGCATGAAGAAATTTTGCAACTAGTGCACAGAGGCCTCAGGAGGTGAAGAAGAGGCAGTACATAGGGGTACCGTCGCGCTCTGGGAAGGCAAGGTCTTACCTCCTCCAAGTTGCGTCAGCAGGACTTCAGGACAGTCTATGTCAAAGGGATCCAACCTCTGTGTCTGTAAGAGGACGCTTGTTGCTGTGAGAGGAGTCCAAATGTACTGGTCGTCATCTTAGAAGGTGCTGTCTGGTGCAGGATGAAGACAGGGAGTCCTCAGAGCGTGTACACCAGTTGCAGTTGCTGGCTGGAGCTGAAGTTACAGAGGAATAGTATCCCTTGTGGATACTTTGTTGCTGTTACAGCGGTTCCTGGAGCAGGCTGCGGTTGATCCGAGGTCAGAGGATGAAGTAGTAGTTGCAGAGGATTCCTGAAGGAAACTTGCAAGCAGAATCTGAAGAGAACCTGCAGGAGAGACCCTAAATAGCCCTGAGAGGGGGATTTGCTACCTTATCAGGTAAGGACCTATCAGGAGGGGTCTCTGATGTCACCTGCTGGCACTGGCCACTCAGAGCCCTTCAGAGTGCCCCCACACATTGCAGAGCAAGATGGCTGAAGTCTGGGACACACTGGAGGAGCTCTGGACACCACCCCTAGGGTGGTGATGGATAGGGGAGTGGTTACTCCCCTTTCGTTTGTCCAGTTTTATGCCAGAGCAGGGGACAAGGGGTCCCTGAACCGGTGTAGACTGGCTTATGCAAGGAGAACACCATCTGTGCCCTTCAAAGCATTTCCAGAGGCTGGGGGAGGGTACCCCTCCCCAGCCTCTAACACCTATTTCCAAAGGGAGAGGGTGTAACACCCTGCTCTCAGAGGAAATGTTTTGTTCTGCCTTCCTGGGACTGGGCTGCCCAGACCCCAGGAGGGCAGAACCCTGCATGTGAGGTGGAAGCAGCTGTAGCTGCAGTGCAAGCCTCAGAGAGCAGATTTGGCAGATCTGGGCGTCCATAGTGGAGCCCCCAGGATGCATGGAATTGGCTCCACAATACCAGATTTGGAATGGGGGGATAATTCCATGATCTTAGACATGTTACATGGCCATATTCAGAGTTACCATTGTGAACCTACATATAGGTATTGATCTATATGTAGTGCGTGCGTGTAATGGCGTCCCCATACTCACAAATTCCCAGGAAATGGCCCTGAAGTATGTGGGGGCACCTTTTCTAGTGCAAGGATGCCCTCACACTTAGTAACTTTGCAACTCACCTTCAGCAAGTGAAGGTTAGACATATAGGTCACTTATAAGTTACTTAAGTGCAGTGAAAATGGCTGTGAAATAACGTGTGCGTTATTTCACGCAGGCTACAATGGCAGGCCTGTGCAAGGGTTGTTTGAGCTCCCTATTGGTGGAAAAAGAATTGCTGCAGCCCATATGGATCTCCTGGAACCCCAATACAGTGGGTATCTAGGTACCATGTATGAGGGACTTATAAGGGGGGTGCAGTGTGCCAATTGAAATTGGTAAATTAAGTCAATAGCCTATGGTGACACATTTAAAAGCAGAGAGAGCATAAGCACTGAGGTTCTGGTAAGCAGAGCCATAGTGACACAGTCAAGCACTATTCAGAAACACACATTAGGCCCTAAACTATGAGCACTGGGGTCCTGACCAGCAGGATCCCAGTGAGACAGGCACAAACATACTGACATACAGGTAAAAACGGGGGTAATATGCCAAGGAAGATGGTACTTTTCTACATTCCTCTTCACCACTGTCAATCTCAGTTGGCATGTCAGGATTCTCACCTGCTGGCACTGCAGACTTGTCCTCCTCTGGGATGTATGTCAAATTCCTCCCAAGGGCGATGTTGTGGAGCACGTAGCATGACACAGTGATCTGACAGATTTCCCTGGACAAGTAGAGGAAGGCTCCACCTTTTCTGTCCAGACATTAAAATCTGTCCTTCAGGAGCCCACAAGCCTTCTCCACTGCCCGCCATGTTCTTCTGAGCCTCATTGAAGTGGACTTCCCCTGGTGTAGTTAGATTCCTCAGCGGTGTCAAGAACCAAGGACGGTTTGAAAATGCTGAGTCTCCTTTCAAGGAATGGGAGATAAGTGCAACAATGAGTCACTCACTTCATGATTATAGTACCTTACATTGTTCATACACACTCAGGACAGATGTGACTTACCAACCAGCCAGGCCCTCTCTGGGTACAGTTGTGACATCAGCTGGGGTATGGTGCTGCGCCTCATTATTAAGGATTGATGGGCTGATCCAGGATAATGGGCACACACATTTGAGATGTAGAGATCCACCAAACAGACAACTTGCATGTTGATGGAATAGAAGTTCTTTCTTATCAGTGGCCAGTTGGCATCGAGCCCACATGTGTTTCATCAATGACCCGCACCACATATGGGATGCGGGCAAACCCATAAAAGTCAGCCTTCACATTGGCTAAATCCTCATGTCGGGGATCCTGATATAGTTGTCCATGTGTTTCAACATCACTGAGAGGAACACCAGACTGAACATAGCTTGGGACATACCAGCAGATAGGGACGCTCTTTGTTGGAAAGACCGTCAGACCAGGATGCACAATACTGACATGACTTGTAGAATGGGTGATATGCAGGCTGGATTACTGTTAGCAGGCATCAGATCTGGCTCCAACTGATGGCATGAGTCCACTATTGTTTGCCTATTTAGACGGAATAACTGGATGATGTGACATTTCTCCATGGTCTGAAGACCTGGCAGTGTACGGTAGACAGGAGGTTGTTACATTCTCCCTCTCCCAGGGTACCTATATGTGACAAGACATGATTTGTAACATTAGTCAGTGTGCCCACAGCAACATACAGGATGCATGTCAACAATATCATGTGACAAAGCATTTTAGACTAGATAGACATGACACATAGTACATATCCCAGCGGGCAAGTACACAAGGGTCACATGTGACCCCCATGGTTGTCAACGCGTGTCCACAACATGGATTCGGGCGAAACCCAACTATCTGCTACCCAATTGCCCCTTGAAATGTGACTATATTTTCTGACCGCCAAAAAAACATCGGCGGTGGTGGCCCGTGCACCGCCCTAATATGCCATCTGTGCCCTGCAGCACACTACACTGGTAGTTGTGTAGTCAGACCTACATGGCAAGATGGATTTAAGACATTTCTGATGATAGGACACATATTGTAGTTGTGATACATTTTACAGGGCATATACAGCATTTCAACCCGTCAACATGTCAGGTGCCTGACCTACTGTCCTGGACATCAAGAACCGGCCTGTGTCCTCCGGCAGAAATCGCCCCGTGGTAAGCAGTTCTAACCATGGAAGACACAGCCATAGGCTAATGTTGTTGCCTGTGGTGGTCACGGCCCAATGGCTGTGTCCGTTGGAGATGATGATCACATAGGTGGTGGACATGTATGCAGAGTTGTGCAAGTTTAGACACTTGACTCATGAAATTGCTGCTAGCAATACTTCCACCATGTCAGCTGCAGTGTGTCACCTCTGGGAGTAATCATGCCATATCCAGCAGATGAAAGAGCCCCTGCCTTCTCGCCAAAGGAGCTGGAGAGGCTTGTGAGTGAAGTTTTCCCCTGTATGGACAGCTCTATGGCTCACCAGAGAAGCAGGTAAGTACCTCTTTGGCCCAATTAACTACATTCAACTCCATCCTTTTCCTCCTCGCAGGCTACAGTGCACCCTTGTGTGCCAGTTAGACTTCTTGTGTGCCTGTTGGAGCAGTCTGTGTAGCATCAATGAGATGTACAAGGTGCAAGTATTGGTGACCAGTACTACATGGTGTGTCCCTTCACATTGTGCTGTGTGATGTGTTTGTGGGGTCCTAGATCCTCCTTGTGTTGGATGCACACAACTAGGCAAGAACACTTTACTGCCATCCAATGACATTTCTTTGTTTATGACAGATGTGCATGTTAGACACCATGTATGTGCACCACAGCATGAGCTGTGTATGCATCTTGTATGTGGATTTTGTAAGCAATGTGTATTGTGCACAGATCTTTCACCCCACATCTGGCCTTGCCAAACTGTTGCCTGGAAGGAATGTTCTGACTCACTGTGCCCTTCATGTTGCCACACAGGTCCACAAACCAAAAGCCACATTGCTGATGGCCACATGATGTACTGTCATGCATTGAAATACTGAAATTGTATCATGTAGGTTCTGTATGCATGCAGAGGCTTTGGCCAATCAAATATATCTCCCATTATTGAACCTATTCCAGCCTGTGGAAGAGACAGTGTGGCTAGGCAACTGTAGCATTGTGCACAAATGACAGACCCACAGTGCAGACAGTGTGTAGATTTCTAGGAGGCCGTGACATGTGACTTAGTAGCTTGGTTACATAGCAGAAATTGTACAATTCATACCTTTGTATGTTGGAAGCCATCTCTGTAGTTTAGTAACATATGTCTAAAAGATTGTTCTGTGGTACAGCTACATACCACAGAAACCCACCCTGAAGTGGCACGATTCTGAATTTGGTAGGCCACATGTCCACACATGCATGGGAAGACACTTTCAGTACCCACCATGCTAGCCATTTCATTGTCATTCAAGTGTAAAGGTGAGTCTGTACTATGGTAGTTGCCTGTAGGGACTGTATGAAGTGAGTCAATATTCCAGAGTGTAAATGTGGGGGCCCAGACGGGTCCAAGAATTTTACCTTTCTGAAGCCACATAGGTGTGTAGTATTTTATTGTGGCTCACAACACAGTACATGTTGCTGGAGCATGAGCTAACTGATGTCAGTAGGCTTGCTTAGTCATTGTAGGCCAGCAGCAGGGTAGTGGTTTAGTGTGCGGCTAGATACAAAAGTGTGTAGCCATGTCCCTATACTTATTGTCATGTAGGCATTACACTTGTGGTGCGTTGACTAATTGACCATATTTTACTTTGTGTTACAGACATGTGTGTGATACAACCATTTGGGCCAAACATTTGATTTGTCTCTTGCATCCGTCCAGGTAAATGCCCATTAGAAGAAGGAGACATGGAGAGCCATCGCTCGGAAGGTGCAGACCCTGGTAGTCCACAGCCGGCGGAGCTCCAATTATTGCAAGAGATGGGAGGACCTGAGACACTGGGCCCGGAAGATCACAGAGGTCCAGTTGAGGCTGTCATCCCAACGCGGCCAGGACACACATCAGACCATGACCCCTCCCCCTAATGGCCTGCATACTGGAAGTGGTGTACCTGACCTTGATGGGCATTTGACGGGAACACAGCAGCCACAAAGAGGTGAGAACAGGGCATATTCCTGCCTGTCATGTTGGCAAGTTAATGTTTTACGTTCTGTCATCACCCCCTGGTGATTAAGGATGAGCTCTGTGTGACACAGTAGATGAATAACTGTGTAGATATGTGATGTGGTGCATACTGATGCACCTTGCCTTTTGGCCCAGGGACCTAGGACTCAACTGTATACAATCCACAAACAATTTGATGTCCGGGGACAACACAAGGATGTGTACATTGATCAATCAAGTAGTGTTTGTGGGTGTAGTGGGTGTAAATTCTATGCTCCAGACCACTAATCCTCTTAGTTTCAGACCAAAGAAGTGATGGATCACTGTCCTCAGCTATGTGTCTGGTCAAATGGTTAAATTTACATCTGCCCCCCAGAGGCCACTTGTCTTCAGTGTGTTACGAGTACTGATAACTCACTACTGTCTGTAAGGTGAAGATGGCCATCATACATGTGACAGGGCACACATTGGGGGTCATTATGACCCTGGCGGAAGGCGGAAGGCGGAAGGCGGAGAAGCGGCGGTAAGACCGCCAACAGGCTGGCAGTCTTTTTTTTTGTATTATGACCATGGCGGTTACCGCCATGGTCATCCGCCGGTTCTCCGTTCCGCCCGCAAGGGAGGAGACGACCGTCGGCGATATTTGGACCCGGCTTACCGCCATGGATTTCATGCGGTTTGAAACCGCCAAGAAATCCATTGCGGTAAGCACTATCAGTGCCAGGGAATTCCTTCTCTGGCACTGATAGGGGTCTCTCCCACCCCCCACCCCCACCCCCAACATAACATCACTCATACACACACGACACGAACGCAGGCACCACCAACACACATACACGCACACACACCGACATACATGCAAACATCCATAAACACAGTCAGACATGCAAATCCACATTCAAACATACATGCACACATCCATACAGACATACCTACAGACATACACGCACCTATTCCCAAACACACAACACCCCCACAAGCATACACGCACTCACACACCCCCTCTACATACACAGACACACACCCCCATGCACGCACACAACATCCCGACCCCCCCCTCCCCTCAAGGACGATCGACTTACCTGGTCCGACGATCCTCCGGGAGGGGTCAGGAGCCATGGGGGCTGCTCCGCCGACACCACACCGCCAACAGAACACCGCCGCGCCGAATCACAGGACGTGATTCGCTGGGCGGGGTTCTGTTGGCGTGGCGGTGGAGGTGGAACAACCTCTACTTCCCCGCCACCCGCCAGTATGGCTGTTGGCGGCTCTCCATCCGTAAAAGGACGGAGAGCTGCCAACGGTCATAATAGGCCGAGCGGCGAACCGCCACCACTGGCTGTCTTCCGCACGGCAGTCCCTCGGCGGTCTTGGAAAAAGTGTCCATTGAGATGATTTATGTGCCATCACTGTTACCACCATTCCTTGCGCAAACATGCTAGCATGTGTCTCTTTCTCTTTTGACAAAATGTGTACACTGCTGTTTCATGCATGGTCTACCTGTGCTCATGGGATGATTTCTGTATTTCCTCACATATTTGTGCATGACAACTTGTGTTTGGAGTAGGACATTTGTAGTGGGGTTATGCTAGACCTGGCATCATTGGTGTGGTTTCCCCTGTCTTTTTGCCTCTGCTTCCTGTGTTTTTGACTGTGTACTGGACTCTGTTTTTGCTGGTTTTGGTACTCTGGGCACTTTACCACTGCTGGCCAGGGCTAAAGTGCAAGTGCTATCTCTGCAAACTGTATGTGTAATTGGCTTTTCCATGATTGGCATATGTGATTTATTATTAAGTCCCTTGTAAAGTGCATTAGAGGTACCCAAGGCATGTAAATAAAATTCTACTAGTGGGCCTAAAGCACTGATTGTGCCATCCACACAAGTAACATTGTAAAAATGGTTCAGACCTGCCACTGCAGTGTTTGTGTGTAGTTTTAAACTTCCAATTCCACCTGACAAGTGTACCCACTTGCCAGGCTCAAGCTTTCCCTCTTTGTTTATGTAAGTCACCCCTAAGGTAGGCCCTGTGTAGCCCCATGGGCATGGTGCAGTGTATGTTAAAGGTAGTACATGTACTGATGTGTTTTACATGTCTTTTCAGTGAAATACTCCCAAATTCGGTTTTCACTGTTGCAAGACCTATCTCTCCCATAGGTTAACATGGGGCCTGCCTTTTAATATCTTTTAAGTATAGTTTCCCATTGGGAGCAGACATAGGTGGTCATTGTGACCTCGGCGGTAAAAGGCGCCTACCGCCGGTCAGAAATCCTCCATAATTCCGCCGCGGTCGCGGTAACCCGCCACGGTCATTCTGACCCGCAGCAGCCAAACCTCCGAAAATCCGACAGCCACAACAGACCGCCAGACCAGCGGTCGGCGGAAAAGTGGAGGTGACCAAACCTCCACCGTCACGCCAACAGAAATACGCCCATGCCATTACGACCCACGAATCCACGCGGCGGTCTTTCAAACGCGGTTTTCCATTGGCGGTACACACCGCCGCGGTCAGAATACACACAAACGAACAAAACTCAGCCACATTGGACGATTTGAATTCCACACACCTGATACACATACACACACCACTCCCACACACACAATACAATATAAAACACACACCCACATCACCCACAAACCCCTACGACCAAAAATTCAGAAAGAAGCACTGAGAGAGACAGCAGCGATCACAGAATACCATCACACAGAGGCACACTACACCATCACCCACACAATATCCACACACAAAACAACACACACCACCACACTCAACACACTTAACTACACATACTCCACCCCACACATCATACACACCACTCCATGGCACCCCAAAGACACCCCCGCTTCTCAGACGAAGAACTCAGGGTCATGGTGGAGGAAATCGTTCGGGTAGAGCCCCAGCAATTCGGCACACAGGTCCAATACACCAGCATTGCCAGGAGGATGGAGCTATGGCAGAGGATTGTCGACAGGGTCAACGCTGTGGGACAGCACCCCAGAAATCGGGAAGACATCAGGAAGCGATGGAACGACCTACGGGGGAAGGTGCGTTCCATGGTATCCAGGCACAACATCGCCGTGCAGAAGACTGGCGGAGGACCCCCACCTCAACCCCCACAATTTACAACATGGGAGGAGGAAGTCTTGAACATCCTGCATCCTGACGGCCTCGCAGGAGTCGGCGGAGGAATGGATACTGGTAAGTTGAAGCTTCACTACTGCTTCCCCCCCACCTGCATGCCAAATCATACCCCAACCCTCACCCCCATCCTCGAACCCCACCCTCACCCCCACCCCCATCCTCACCCCCACCCCCACCACCATCCTCACCCCCACCACCATCCTCACCCCCACCCCCAGCACACCTATTCCCTGCCAATGTCTCACCATCACAACCCACACATCCCAAAACCTAGGCCTGCATGCGTCCACTAAGCATGGACACCCATCACCAAAGCATGCCCAATGCATATACACATCCCCCCACAAGCCACCCTCACCAAAGCCCCCACACACGAATGCCAGCACTTGGGGACACGGGAACCCACAGATACACCCATATGCCACACATTGAAACTATAACCATACCTCTATACCCCTGCAGGACCCGACCGTCAACACACCGCCACGGAGGGCCCAGAATTCTCTACACCCCCCACCCAAGAGGCCGTCAGCGATGACAGCAGCTCTGTCGACCTGGACACTGATGACCAGCCCGGACCATCGGGGACCTCTGGACAGTCGGTTCCCCTCACACAGGCACAGGCCACTACAGACCCAAACCCCTCTGGGAACACCAGCACAGCTCCCACCCAGCGGGCCCATGCCTCTGTCTCCAGGGTGCGTCAATCTGCGGTGTGTCTACCACTACAGGGCACCCAGGATAACCCACCACCCCAACAACAACAGGGACCTGGGGGCAGTGGTAGTGGGCACACTGGCCAGGGGGCAGAGGCCCAGGGAAACAGGGCAACTCGGAGGGCAGCTGTGCGACAGGGGGGGGACGGGCCCAGGGAACCCACTCTCCACGAGGCCCTCACAACCATCATGGGAGCATACAGCCGCTCCCAGGAGACGATGGCGACGGTACTGGCCCGGTTCCAGGAGATCCAGGTACTGCAGGAGGAACAATATCGGGGGTACAGGGAGGACATCAGAGCCCTCACCTCCACCCTGGTTACCATGGTAGGGCTGCTGCAGGACCTCATCAACACCAGGACGGACACTCAACAACAACAAAGGGCCCCTGCCACTAGCCTGGACCAAGAACAGCCAACCACCTCCGCCGGCGCTAGTGGACAGGAGGCCCCCGCACAACAGCAGCCCACCAGACCCCCACCTCCTGCAGGAGAAGAACCACCCCGCAAGAGGGCCCTGAGATCTCGCAAGAAGACAGAGTAGGATGTCAAGACCCCCGCCAGCAAAGGATACCACCTGATGTCATCCCACTGTCCCACATTGTCACCCTGTCCATCCTTGAACTGCCCATGCTCCATCTCTCCACAGGCCTCTGGACAATGCACCTGTGTGACTGTTACTCTGGACTCTGCCATGGACATTCCTTCACCATAGCCCCCACCCACTTGAAACCACCCATCCCATTTTGAGCACTGAAATAAACACCCATTTTGCACAAAACTATCTGGAGTCTGGCTGTGATTTCAAAATATTGTAATTGACATGACAGTGCAAATATGTCCTTGTACATAGTGAAGTCAACAAACAGCTGCCACAAAGCTGTAGTCCATGGGGAAACGAAGCACAGGACTCGTAGTGGGGACCCCAGATCTGAAATAGGGAGGGAAAAGCCACAACTCAGTCATCATACACTGGGGCAAATAGACAGGCAGCAGAGATGCAGGAGAGTAGTTCACATTTACTAAATTATGTTTGAATTGTTACCTGTGTCCTATTGGAAGTACTGTTCAATGATTCTGTCCCTGTTGTCTGTTTCAGCCCCGTCGTCTTCCTCCTCGTCACTCTGCACAGGTTCCACAGCTGCCACTACACCACCGTCTCGACCATCCTCCTGCAGGAAAGGCACCTGGCGGCGCAAAGCCAGGTTGTGAAGCATGCAGCAGGCCACGATGATGTGACACACCTTCTTAGGTGAGTACATTAGGGATCCACCTGTCATATGCAGGCACCTAAACCTGGCCTTTAGGAGGCCAAAGGTGCGTTCGATCACCCTCCTAGTACGCCCATGGGCCTCATTGTACCGTTCCTCTGCCCTGGTCCGGGGATTCCTTACTGGGGTCAGTAGCCACGACAGGTGGGGGTACCCAGAGTCCCCCAATAGCCATACACGGTGTCTCTCTAGCTGTTCCATCACGTAAGGGATGCTGCTATTCCTCAGGATGTAGGCGTCATGCACTGACCCAGGGAACTTGGCATTTACATGCGAGATGTACTGGTCAGCCAAACACACCACCTGGATGTTCATGGAATGGTAACTTTTTCTGTTCCTGTACACCTGCTCCCTGTCTCTTGGGGGAACCAAAGCCACATGGGTCCCATCAATGGCACCAATGACGTTGGGAATATGTCCAAGGGCGTAGAAATCACCCTTCACTGTAGCCAATTCGCCCACCTCAGGGAAAATGATGTAGCTCCTCACGTATTTCATCAGGGCAGACAACACTCTGGATAACACCTTCGAAAACATGGGCTGAGACATCCCAGAAGCAATTCCCACTGTTGTCTGAAATGACCCACTTGCCAAGAAATGGAGTACTGACAGGACCTGCACCAGAGGGGGAATCCCTGTGGGTTGGCGGATGGGGGACATCCGGTCGGGCTCCAGCTGGGGACACAGTTCATGTATAGTGGCACGGTCAAGCCGGTAGGTCAGGATAATGTGGCGTTCTTCCATTGTCGACAGGTCCACCAGCGGTCGGTACACGCGAGGATTCATCCGTCTCCTCGCCAAACCCAGCGGACGGTGCCTAGGAAGGACAACATGGAGCACACAGTCAAGCAACCCACAGGTACGTACTCACAGCTTGCACAGTAAACGATTCTCTATGCAGTGAATGGCGTGTCTGAGTGGCTATGCAAGGCCTAGGCCTGTGTGACGCAGTTGAAATTGAGCCATGTGGACCCTCGAAATGGCGGCTGCCTGACCTGTGAAGTGTGACAATGGGATGTGAGGTCAATGCGCTGGCGTGGCACACCGCGGCGGTCGGCGGTCGAAGACCGCGGCGCGAAGCCGCATTGGTTAACATTGAAGCCTATGGGTTTCAGGAGCCAATGGCGAAGGGCGCCGGCGGTGGCGGTACACACCGCCGCGGTACGCACCGCCGCGGGCGTGACCGCCATTTTCTATCTACTTATCCACTTGCGACTTGAACTTTCACAGGAGAGGACCTATACTGCAAGTGTTGCTGTGACCTCGGTCTGGAAGGGACAATGGCTGCTGCGACTGGGGAAAGGGCCCCTGCCTTCACTGGAGAGGAGTTGGAGAAACTTGTGGATGGGGTCCTCCCCCAGTATGCGCTACTCTACGGTCCTCCAGACCAACAAGTGAGTTTAATTCAATATGGATTTGGGGCCACTGGCTGGCTTGGGGGCATGGCGGGGGGCCTGGCGGGGATGGGGGTCATGTTGGGCCTGGCGGGGGGCATGGCGGGGGGCCTGGCGTGGATGGGGGGCATGTTGGGCCTGGCGGGGGGCATGGCGGGGGGGCCTGGCGGGGATGGGGGGCATGTTGGGCCTGGCGGGGGGCATGGCACGGGGCCTGGCGGGGATGGGGGGCATGTTGGGCATGGCGGGGGCATGGCGGGGGGCCTGGTGGGGATAGGGGGCATGTTGGGCCTGGCGGGGGGCATGGCGGGGGGCCTGTCGGGGATGGGGGGCATGTTGGGCCTGGCGGGGGGCATGGCGGGGGGCCTGGCGGGGATGGGGGGCATGTTGGGCCTGGCGGGGGCCTGGCGGGGGGCCTGGCGGGGATGGGGGGCATGTTGGGCCTGGCGGGGGGCATGGCGGGGGGCCTGGCGGGGATGGGGGGGCATGTTGGGCCTGGCGGGGGCATGGCGGGGGGGCCTGGCGGGGATGGGGGGCATGTTGGGCCTGGCGGGGGGCATGGCGGGGGGCCTGGCGGGGATGGGGGGCATGTTGGGCCTGGCGGGGGGCATGGCGGGGGGCCTGGCGGGGATGGGGGGCATGTTGGGCCTGGCGGGGGGCATGGCGGGGGGGCCTGGCGGGGATGGGGGGCATGTTGGGCCTGGCGGGGGCATGGCGGGGGGCCTGGCGGGGATGGGAGGCATGTTGGGCCTGGCGGGGATGGTGGGCGTTGGGCCACTGGCAACGAAAATGCAGACAAACTTGAACGTGGTATTTCTCCCTCCCTGTACGTGTCACATAGGTCCGCGCCCATGAGAAGATGGGGATTTGGCGTGCCATCGCCAAGGAAGTCCGGACCCTGGGGGTCCACCATCGACGGGGCACCCACTGCCGCAAGAGGTGGGAGGACATCCGCCGCGGGACCAAGAAGACCGTCGAGTCTCTGCTGGGGATGGCCTCCCAACGTAGGCGGGGTGCGTGCCGTCAACTGACCCCCCTGATGTTCCGGATCCTGGCGGTGGCCTACCCTGATTTGGATGGGCGCGTGAGGGCAGCACAGCAGACACAAGGGGGTGAGTACAAGCATAATCTACTCTGTTGTCGCTCAGTGGAGGTGTCTTAAACGGGCAGATATATTGAAATATGGACAGCAGTAATCCCAATAAATAAATAAACTATGTACAAAATATATACAGCTACTAAATGTAGTCCAACCACTGTCCGTGGACCACAGGGGGTCCTGAGCAAAGGGGCAAGGCCCAGTCCCACGACAAGAACTCCACGGAGAGAACACTGCAGGGGCATCAGAAAGAAAAAAGGACAGGCACCTCAGGGGAAGGGAAGGGGGGGGCACCTCAGCCACTTGAGTACACGACACCAGATCCACGAGGGGACTCCATGACCACTGGCCCATCCTGGGGAGAGCAAAGCCACAGTCCATACAGTCCATGCCAGTGGGTGGCCTGCCCACTGGGCCATCCTGGGGAGAGCAAAGCCACAGTCCATACAGTCCATACAGTGGGTGGCCTGCCCACTGGGCCATCCTGGGGAGAGCAAAGCCACAGTCCATACAGTCCATACAGTGGGTGGCCTGCCCACTGGGCCATCCTGGGGAGAGCAAATCCACAGTCCATACAGTCCATACAGTGGGTGGCCTGCCCACTGGGCCATCCTGGGGAGAGCAAAGCCACAGTCCATACAGTCCAAAACAGACTCCACTGCCACTGGAGGAGGCATGTTGGCCAGAGGACATCCTGCAGCCCTGCCCGAGACAGATCCTGCCCTGCCACGTCTGCCAAAGGGCCAGCGGTTCCTGCCTGGAAGGGCCCAGTTCAGCGGTTCTTGAGACGGCGGTCCCCCAGCGGAGCGGTGCTGGAGACGGTGGGGCCCAGTTCAGCGGTTCTTGCCTTGAAGGGCCCAGGTCAGCGGTTCTTGCCTTGAAGGGCCCAGTTCAGCGGTTCTTGAGACGGCGGTCCCCAGCGGAGCGGTGCTGGAGACTGTGGGGCCCAGTTCAGCGGTTCTTGCCTTGGAAGGGCCCAGTTCAGCGGTTCTTGAGACGGCGGTCCCCAGCGGAGCGGTGCTGGAGACGGTGGGGCCCAGTTCAGCGGTTCTTGCCTTGAAGGGCCCAGTTCAGCGGTTCTTGCCTTGAAGGGGCCCAGTTCAGCGGTTCCTGCCTTGAAGGGCCCAGTTCAGCGGTTCTTGCCTTGAAGGGCCCAGTTCAGCGGTTCTTGCCTTGAAGGGCCCAGTTCAGCGGTTCTTGAGACGGCGGTCCCCAGCGGAGCGGTGCCGGAGACGGTGGGGCCCAGTTCAGCGGTTCTTGCCTTGAAGGGCCCAATTCAGCGGTTTCTTGCCTTGAAGGCCCAGGTTCAGCGGTTCTTGAGACGGCGGTCCCAGCGGAGCGGTGCTGGAGACGGCGGGGCCCAGTTCAGCCGGTTCTTGCCTTGAAGGGGCCCCAGTTTCAGCGGTTCTTGAGACGGCGGTCCCCAGCGGAGCGGTGCTGGAAACGGCGGACATTCTATGGCCAACTGCTCATTGCCTGGTGGTGCCCTCCTGGGCAGCGGGGATGGTGCTCCTTCATTGCCCACCTGGGCTGTGGGTGGTGGGGCCCTCCTGGCCAGCTGGATGGGTCCTCCTGGGCAGCGGCTATGGGGGTGGTGGGGCTCTCCCGGGGGCAGCTGTGCCGGTTCCTCCCAGGGCAGCGGCTATGGGGGTTGCGGGCCTCCTCTGGGCAGCTGTGACGGGTCCTCCATGGGCAGCAGGCCTGCTGCCTGACTTCTCCGCCTTGCTGCCCTTGCCCTCCTTAGTCGGGAGTCTGTGGCCCTTTCCTCCCTTTGGAGCTGTGGCTGTTGACGGTGGCTGGCTAGTGTCCTGGGGGGATATCGAATCCGGGATCCGGCGGCGGCCCTTCCGCCTTCTGCTCCTCTTCCCAGGGGGTGGGCTGGCTGTCCCCTTGCTGCTGGGCGAAGATCCAGACCTGCGGGCTGGTGGGCTCCAATACCCCTGCACCCTTGTCAAGGGGGCTGCAGGGCTGGTGGTGGCTGAGGTGCTCTTTTTACCCCGACGAGAAGGAGGGGGGGGGCTCAGGGTCAGGAAAGAAGGTAGCAGTAGAGAGATAGATTTTCTTGGGACAATGGATAGTGGTAGGTACAGTGGGTATGGGAGTGGAGGGAGAGGATGTGGTTGTAGGCGAGACAAGTTTGCTGTCCTTTGGGTGCAGGTGCAGGAGCGGGAGGCTGTCGTGAGGTGGATGGCTGTTGGGTGGGTGGGTGGCTGCGTTTGTGTGGTGTGGAAGAGGGGGGTGACAGACACAGTGGGAGAGGACACAGGGGACGTGTAAATGGCAGTGGTGGTGGTGACTGCACGTGTGCGGACTGTACTGGAGGGTGTGCTGGGTGATGGAAACACTGGCTGATGGTGAGGTGAATGAAGGTGTGAGTGTAGACGTCACAGGGAGGGAGGAGGGAGACGAGGAGGTGGGGGGTCACAGAGGTGGAAGTGACTGTTGGCATGTCTGCATCGGAATGTTGCTTGTGTGAATGTCTGCGTAATCTGTGGTGCTTGTGTTTGGATGAGCTGCTCTTGGGTGTTGAGGTGTGTGCAGGCTGGTCTGATGGTGTGGGTGGGACAGGCAGAGGAACAGGAGACTGGGAGGAGGGAGTTAGTAGAGGGAGGCAGGAGACAGGGACAATGGCTGCCGTCAGTGCTGAGGCCAGAGCCTCGATCGCTGATGGGCAGCCTGACCCGAATGAATGCCCTCCAGGTACGCATTGCTGCGATGAACCTCCCTCTCCACCCCCTGGATGGCATTCAAAAGGGTAGTCTGCCCAACAATGAGCGTTCGGAGGAGGTCAATGACCTCCTCACTGAGGGCAGCGGGGGTAACAGGGGCAGGGCCTGAGGTGCCTGGGGCGAAGGAGATGCCCGGCTTCCTGGCAGAGCGGGCACGAGGCGAACGCTGAGGGGCTGCTGGGAGGGCGGAGATGGTGCGCTGGGGGGCGGCTGTACCTGTAATGGCGGGGGGCACGGATGGTGCCACCCCCGCAAGGGAGCTCCCTTCCGAGGACGTGTCCGTGTCGCTGCAGGGTCCAGTCGTCCCCGTTGTGGAGCTCCCCTCGCCCTCCGTCTCACTGGTCCAGTCAGACTCTGTGGCATGGCCCTCCTGGGCCATGTGAGATGCAGCTCCCTCCTGCCCCGATGCCACTTCTCCTCCGCCTGATGATGCTGATGCACACAAGCACAGAAAGACAAACAAAAAGGGGGGGGGAGAGAGAAATAAAGAGATTTTGAGTACATGGATCACCGGTACAGTTAGCGGACATGACAGACACAGATGCCCCCTGCACTAAGTTGCGCACTTGGGGTCCGCTACGCATTCCGTGGAACATGCCCTACACGCCTAGAGTTGACAACTGCACCCATGGATGACACGGCCCAGGGATGGCTGTACTGACACACTACTGAGGGTGGTGGCTGGGGACACAGGGGCTTACGGGGGTGCCCAGCCTACAGATATCGCACTGGCCTAGGGGGACCCACAGCCCTCCTCCCCCACCCAGACACCTCCACTGAGCGACAACAGAGTAGATTATGCTTGTACTCACCCCCTTGTGTCTGCTGTGCTGCCCTCACGCGCCCATCCAAATCAGGGTAGGCCACCGCCAGGATCCGGAACATCAGGGGGGTCAGTTGACGGCAGGCACCCCGCCTACGTTGGGAGGCCATCCCCAGCAGAGACTCGGCGGTCTTCTTGGTCCCGCGGCGGATGTCCTCCCACCTCTTGCGGCAGTGGGTGCCCCGTCGATGGTGGACCCCCAGGGTCCGGACTTCCTTGGCGATGGCACGCCAAATCCCCATCTTCTCATGGGCGCGGACCTATGTGACACGTACAGGGAGGGAGAAATACCACGTTCAAGTTGTCTGCATTTTCGTTGCCAGTGGCCCAACGCCCACCATCCCCGCCAGGCCCAACATGCCCCCCATCCCCGCCAGGCCCCCCGCCATCCCCCGCCAGGCCCAACATGCCCCCCATCCCCACCAGGCCCCCCGCCATGCCCCCCGCCAGGCCCAACATGCCCCCCATCCCCGCCAGGCCCCCCGCCATGCCCCCCGCCAGGCCCAACATGCCCCCCCATCCCCGCCAGGCCCCCCGCCAGGCCCAACATGCCCCCATCCCCGCCTTGCCCCCCGCCATGCCCCCGCCAGGCCCAACATGCCCCCCCATCCCCGCCAGGCCCCCCGCCATGCCCCCCGCCGGGCCCAACATGCCCCCCATCCCCGCCAGGCCCCCCCGCCAGGCCCCCCGCCAGGCCCAAACATGCCCCCCATCCCCGCCAGGCCCCCCGCCATGCCCCCCGCCAGGCCCAACATGCCCCCCATCCCCGCCAGGCCCCCCGCCATGCCCCCGCCAGGCCCAACATGCCCCCTATCCCCACCAGGCCCCCCGCCATGCCCCCCGCCAGGCCCAACATGCCCCCCATCCCCGCCAGGCCCCGTGCCATGCCCCCCGCCAGGCCCAACATGCCCCCCCATCCCCGCCAGGCCCCCCCGCCATGCCCCCCCGCCAGGCCCAACATGACCCCCATCCCCGCCAGGCCCCCCGCCATGCCCCCAAGCCAGCCAGTGGCCCCAAATCCATATTGAATTAAAACTCACTTGTTGGTCTGGAGGACCGTAGAGTAGCACATACTGGGGGAGGACCCCCATCCACAAGTTTCTCCAACTCCTCTCCAGTGAAGGCAGGGGCCCTTTCCCCAGTCGCAGCAGCCATTGTCCCTTCCAGACCGAGGTCACAGCAACACTTGCAGTATAGGTCCTCTCCTGTGAAAGTTCAAAGTCGCAAGTGGATAAGTAGATAGAAAATGGCGGTCACGCCCGCGGCGGTGCGTACCGCGGCGGTGCGTACCGCCACCGCCGGCGCCCTTCGCCATTGGCTCCTGAAACCCATAGGCTTCAATGTTAACCAATGCGGCTTCGCGCCGCGGTCTTCGACCGCCGACGCCGCGGTGTGCCACGCCAGCGCATTGACCTCACATCCCATTGTCACACTTCACAGGTCAGGCAGCCGCCATTTCGAGGGTCCACATGGCTCAATTTCAACTGCGTCACACAGGCCTAGGCCTTGCATAGCCACTCAGACACGCCATTCACTGCATAGAGAATCGTTTACTGTGCAAGCTGTGAGTACGTACCTGTGGGTTGCTTGACTGTGTGCTCCATGTTGTCCTTCCTAGGCACCGTCCGCTGGGTTTGGCGAGGAGACGGATGAATCCTCGCGTGTACCGACCGCTGGTGGACCTGTCGACAATGGAAGAACGCCACATTATCCTGACCTACCCGGCTTGACCGTGCCACTATACATGAACTGTGTGCCCAGCTGGAGCCCGACCTGATGTCCCCCATCCGCCAACCCACAGGGATTCCCCCTCTGGTGCAGGTCCTGTCAGTACTCCATTTCTTGGCAAGTGGGTCATTTCAGACAACAGTGGGAATTGCTTCTGGGATGTCTCAGCCCATGTTTTCGAAGGTGTTATCCAGAGTGTTGCCTGCCCTGATGAAATACGTGAGGGGCTACATCATTTTCCCTGAGGTGGGCGAATTGGCTACAGTGAAGGGTGATTTCTACGCCCTTGGACATATTCCCAACGTCATTGGTGCCATTGATGGGACCCATGTGGCTTTGGTTCCCCCAAGAGACAGGGAGCAGGTGTACAGGAACAGAAAAAGTTACCATTCCATGAACATCCAGGTGGTGTGTTTGGCTGACCAGTACATCTCGCATGTAAATGCCAAGTTCCCTGGGTCAGTGCATGACGCCTACATCCTGAGGAATAGCAGCATCCCTTACGTGATGGAACAGCTAGAGAGACACCGTGTATGGCTATTGGGGGACTCTGGGTACCCCAACCTGTCGTGGCTACTGACCCCAGTAAGGAATCCCCGGACCAGGGCAGAGGAACGGTACAATGAGGCCCATGGGCGTACTAGGAGGGTGATCGAACGCACCTTTGGCCTCCTAAAGGCCAGGTTTAGGTGCCTGCATATGACAGGTGGATCCCTAATGTACTCACCTAAGAAGGTGTGTCACATCATCGTGGCCTGCTGCATGCTTCACAACCTGGCTTTGCGCCGCCAGGTGCCTTTCCTGCAGGAGGATGGTCGAGACGGTGGAGTAGTGGCAGCTGTGGAACCTGTGGAGAGTGACGAGGAGGAAGACGACGGGGCTGAAACAGACAACAGGGACAGAATCATTGAACAGTACTTCCAATAGGACACAGGTAACAATTCAAACATAATTTAGTAAATGTGAACTACTCTCCTGCATCTCTGCTGCCTGTCTATTTGCCCCAGTGTATGATGACTGAGTTTTGGCTTTTCCCTCCCTATTTCAGATCTGGGGTCCCCACTACGAGTCCTGTGCTTCGTTTCCCCATGGACTACAGCTTTGTGGCAGCTGTTTGTTGACTTCACTATGTACAAGGACATATTTGCACTGTCATGTCAATTACAATATTTTGAAATCACAGCCAGACTCCAGATAGTTTTGTGCAAAATGGGTGTTTATTTCAGTGCTCAAAATGGGATGGGTGGTTTCAAGTGGGTGGGGGCTATGGTGAAGGAATGTCCATGGCAGAGTCCAGAGTAACAGTCACACAGGTGCATTGTCCAGAGGCCTGTGGAGAGATGGAGCATGGGCAGTTCAAGGATGGACAGGGTGACAATGTGGGACAGTGGGATGACATCAGGTGGTATCCTTTGCTGGCGGGGGTCTTGACATCCTACTCTGTCTTCTTGCGAGATCTCAGGGCCCTATTGCGGGGTGGTTCTTCTCCTGCAGGAGGTGGGGGTCTGGTGGGCTGCTGTTGTGCGGGGGCCTCCTGTCCACTAGCGCCGGCGGAGGTGGTTGGCTGTTCTTGGTCCAGGCTAGTGGCAGGGGCCCTTTGTTGTTGTTGAGTGTCCGTCCTGGTGTTGATGAGGTCCTGCAGCAGCCCTACCATGGTAACCAGGGTGGAGGTGAGGGCTCTGAAGTCCTCCCTGTACCCCCGATAGTGTTCCTCCTGCAGTACCTGGATCTCCTGGAACCGGGCCAGTACCGTCGCCATCGTCTCCTGGGAGCGGTTGTATGCTCCCATGATGGTGGTGAGGGCCTCGTGGAGAGTGGGTTCCCTGGGCCCGTCCCCCCCCTGTCGCACAGCTGCCCTCCGAGTTGCCCTGTTTCCCTGGGCCTCTGCCCCCTGGCCGGTGTGCCCACTACCACTGCCCCCAGGTCCCTGTTGTTGTTGGGGTGGTGGGTTATCCTGGGTGCCCTGTAGTGGTAGACACACCGCAGATTGACGCGCCCTGGAGACAGAGGCATGGGCCCGCTGGGTGGGAGCTGTGCTGGTGTTCCCAGAGGGGTTTGGGTCTGTAGTGGCCTGTGCCTGTGTGAGGGGAACCGACTGTCCAGAGGTCCCCGATGGTCCGGGCTGGTCATCAGTGTCCAGGTCGACAGAGCTGCTGTCATCGCTGACGGCCTCTTGGGTGGGGGGTGTGGAGAATTCTGGGCCCTCCGTGGCGGTGTGTTTACGGTCGGGTCCTGCAGGGGTATAGAGGTATGGTTATAGTTTCAATGTGTGGCATATGGGTGTATCTGTGGGTTCCCGTGTCCCCAAGTGCTGGCATTCGTGTGTGGGGGCTTTGGTGAGGGTGGCTTGTGGGGGGGATGTGTATATGCATTGGGCATGCTTTGGTGATGGGTGTCCATGCTTAGTGGACGCATGCAGGCCTAGGTTTTGGGATGTGTGGGTTGTGATGGTGAGACATTGGCAGGGAATAGGTGTGCTGGGGGTGGGGGTGAGGATGGTGGTGGGGGTGAGGATGGTGGTGGGGGTGAGGGTGGGGGTGAGGATGGGGTGGGGGTGAGGGTGGGGTTCGAGGATGGGGGTGAGGGTTGGGGTATGATTTGGCATGCAGGTGGGGGGGAAGCAGTAGTGAAGCTTCAACTTACCAGTATCCATTCCTCCGCCGACTCCTGCGAGGCCGTCAGGATGCAGGATGTTCAAGACTTCCTCCTCCCATGTTGTAAATTGTGGGGGTTGAGGTGGGGGTCCTCCGCCAGTCTTCTGCACGGCGATGTTGTGCCTGGATACCATGATCGCACCTTCCCCCGTAGGTCGTTCCATCGCTTCCTGATGTCTTCCCGATTTCTGGGGTGCTGTCCCACAGCGTTGACCCTGTCGACAATCCTCTGCCATAGCTCCGTCCTCCGGGCAATGCTGGTGTATTGGACCTGTGTGCCGAATAGCTGGGGCTCTACCCGAACGATTTCCTCCACCATGACCCTGAGTTCTTCGTCTGAGAAGCGGGGGTGTCTTTGGGGTGCCATGGAGTGGTGTGTATGATGTGTGGGGTGGAGTATGTGTAGTTAAGTGTGTTGAGTGTGGTGGTGTGTGTTGTTTTGTGTGTGGATATTGTGTGGGTGATGGTGTAGTGTGCCTCTGTGTGATGGTATTCTGTGATCGCTGCTGTCTCTCTCAGTGCTTCTTTCTGAATTTTTGGTTGTAGGGGTTTGTGGGTGATGTGGGTGTGTGTTTTATATTGTATTGTGTGTGTGGGAGTGGTGTGTGTATGTGTATCAGGTGTGTGGAATTCAAATCGTCCAATGTGGCTGAGTTTTGTTCGTTTGTGTGTATTCTGACCGCGGCGGTGTGTACCGCCAATGGAAAACCGCGTTTGAAAGACCGCCGCGTGGATTCGTGGGTCGTAATGGCATGGGCGTATTTCTGTTGGCGTGACGGTGGAGGTTTGGTCACCTCCACTTTTCCGCCGACCGCTGGTCTGGCGGTCTGTTGTGGCTGTCGGATTTTCGGAGGTTTGGCTGCTGCGGGTCAGAATGACCGTGGCGGGTTACCGCGACCGCGGCGGAATTATGGAGGATTTCTGACCGGCGGTAGGCGCCTTTTACCGCCGAGGTCAGAATGACCACCATAGTGTTTTCCTGACTGAGAGTATAATAACAACCAAAGCATATAATCAAATATGCCGCAATATCCAATTTCGTAAAAAATTCTGAGCTAGACCAAAGCGGCCTCTGTTCTAATCAGTAGAATCTTGTAGCCAGCGAAAACGCCAGAAACCGCGCTCCTGATAACAACACTGAAACAAAGTTAAAGTCTTTCACACAAGAAAGGAAATAAACTTGGATACAATGTTCAAGATATGTCTCTTGGGAATTAGTAACAAAATGAGCCGTAACTGCAATGAAAGAGGCTTTGAAACGACAATTTCTCACCGTTGTCTCTGTGAGCAAGTGCAACAGTATCTTACGGCTCTGCTGAGTAATTCCGGTTGCAGGAGACCAATGGATACAAAGCATCCAAGAGCGAGCGACAAGCTCCTAGAATGGACTCACCTGCAGGAGTACGACCTACTCGTTAAACTCAGACAGGACAGCTGGTAACAAAGATACAAACCCGTTCTTGGTCCAAAGAAGACTGCAGAATAGTGAGCGAGCCCAGTAGAGTGTAGCTGGTATTTATAGAACAGCCACACCCCAAGATGGCCGCCGCCAATGAGATACTGGGAATTGTAGTTTTCTCATAAGCCCCCACCTTCTGCTAGGAACATGACAGCGAAAGTTGCAACGCAACCACCATCGACCAACACCACAGCCCAAGGCGCTCTGCCACACTGGGGTGTGGGGAGCGTGATTTAGCACAAGAAAGGTTACTGCTGGAGGCTCCATATGGGAACTGCGTATGGCCGCAGTGGAAACACTAGCGTGGGCGGACCCTAGACCGTGCGATTCCTGGCCCCTGACAGCACTCCCCCCTCCCAAGCGCGATCTAGGGCCCGGCTTCAAGAAGGTGAAAGCGATGCACCAAACAAGGTGCATGCATATTGCCTGCAGGTTCCCATGAGTCATTCTCTGGGCCATAACCCTTCCAAGACACTAAATACCATAGAGAAGGTCTGCAATAAGGAGAATCCAGAATGGAGTGTACCTCGTATGTAGGAAAGTACCATCTTGCCTGGCATGTTACCCCCATTTTTCACTGTATGTATGTTGTTTTAGCCCTTGTGTCACTGGGATCCTGCCAGGCAGGACCCCAGTGCTCATAGTATGTGCCCTGTATGTGTTCCCTGTGTGGTGCTTAACTTTATCACTGAGGCTCTGCTAACCAGAACCTCAGTGGTTATGATCTCTCTGCTTTCTAAATTTGTCACTGCAGGCTAGTGACTACATTTACCAGTTCTCATTGGCACACTGGTACACCCATATTATTCCCTTGTATATGGTACTGAGGTACCCATGGTATTGGGGTTCCAGGAGATCCCTATGGACTGCAGCATTTGTTTTGCCACCAATAGGGAGCTTAGACAATTCGTACACAGGCCTGCCACTGCAGCCTGCGTGAAATAACATCCACATTATTTCACAGCCATTTTTAACTGCACATAAGTAACATATAAGTCACCTATATGTCCAACCTTAAATAAGTGAATGTTGGGTGCCAAGTTACTTAGTGTGTGGGCACCCTGGCACTAGCCAAGGTGCCCCCACATCATTCAGGGCGAATTCCCCGGACTTTGTGAGTGCGGGGACACCATTAGATGCGTGCACTATACATAGGTCACTACCTATGTATAGCGTCACAATGGTAACTCTGAACATGGCCATGTAACATGTCTAAGATCATGGAATTGTCACCCCAATACCATTCTGGTATTGGGGTGACAATTCCATGATCCCCCGGATCTCTAGTACGGAACCTGGGTACTGCCAAACTGCCTTTCCGGGGATTCCACTGCAGCTGCTGCTGCTGCCAACCCCTCAGACAGGATTCTTCCCTCCTGGGGCCAAGGCAGCATTGGCCCAGGAAGGCAGAACAAAGGATTTCCTCTGAGAGAGGGTGTTACACCCTCTCCCTTTGGAAATAGGCTTGAAGGGCTGGGGAGGAGTAGCCTCCCCCAGCCTCTGGAAATGCTTTGATGGGCACAGATGGTGCCCATCTCTGCATAAGCCAGTCTACACTGGTTCAGGGATCCCCAGCCCTGCTCTTGTGCGAAACTGGACAAAAGGAAGGGGAGTGACCACTCCCCTGACCAGTACCTCCCAGGGGAGGTGCCCAGAGCTCCTCCAGTGTGTCCCAGACCTCTGCCATCTTGGAATCAGAGGTGTTGGGGGCACACTGGACTGCTCTGAGTGGCCAGCGCCAGCAGGTGACATCAGAGACCCCCTCTGATAGGCTCTTCTTGGTAGCCAATCCTCCTTTCTTGGTAGCCAAACCTCCTTTTCTGGCTATTTAGGGTCTCTCCTCTGGGGAATTCTTCAGATAACGAATGCAAGAGCTCACCAGAATTCCTCTGCATCTCCCTCTTCCACTTCTGCCAAGGATCGACCGCTGACTGCTCCAGGACGCCTGCAAAACCGCAACAAAGTAGCAAGATGACTACCAGCAACATTGTTGTGCCTCATCCTGCCGTCTTTATTGACTGTTTCCTGGTGGTGATTGCTCTGGGGGTCACCTGCCTTCACCCTGCACTGGAAGACAAGAAGAAATCTCCCATGGGTCGACGGAATCTTCCCCCTGCTAACGCAGATACCAAAAGCCTGCATCACTGGTCCTCTGGGTCTCCTCTCATTCTGACGAGCATGGTCCCTGGAACACAGGAACTCTGCCCAAGTGACTCACACAGTCCAGTGATCCTTCAGTCCAAGTTTGGTGGAGGTAAGTCCTTGCCTCCCCACGCAAGACTGCAAACATGTGTACTGCGTGATTTGCAGCTGCTCCAGCTCCTGTGCATTCTTCCAGGATTTCCTTTGTGCACAGCCTAGCCTCGGTCCCCAGCACTCCGTCCTGTAATGCTCAACACGCTGATTTGGCCTCCGACATCGTGGGACCCTCCTTTGTGACGCTGAGCCAGTTCCGGTTCACAAGTCTTCTAAGTGCCTGCTCCGGTACTTCTGCAGGTGCTGCCTGCTTCTGTGAGGGCTCTCTGAGTTGCTGATTGCCCCCTCTGTCTCTTCCTCCAAGGGGCGACATCCTGGTCGTTTCTGGTCCCCAGCAGCACCCAAAAACCTCTACTGTGACCCTTGCAGCTAGCAAGGCTTGTTTGTGGTATTTATGCGGGTGAATACTTCTGCAGCCTTCATCACGATGTGGGACATCTTCCTTCCAAAGGAGAAGTTCCTAGTCCTCTTCGTTGTTGCAGAATTACAAGCTTCTTCCATCTGGAGGCAGCTTCCTTGCACCTTCATCCGGGTTTTCCTGGGCTCCTGCCCCCCCCGGACACTATCGTGACTCTTGATCCCCTTGCCTTGTAGGTCCTCAGGTCCAGGAATCCATCTTCAGTGCTTTGCTGGTGTTTGTTGTTCTTTCAGAATCCCCCTATCACGACTATTGTGTCCATTTGGGGTAGTGGGTGTACTTTACTCCTATTTTTCAGGGTCTTGGGGTGGGGTATCTTGGACACCGTGACTGTTTCCTTTCAGTCCCAGTGACCCTCTACAAGCTCCCATAGGTCTGGGGTCCATTCGTGATTCGCATTCCACTTTTGGAGTATATGGTTTGTGTTGCCCCTAGACCTATGTTCACCTATTGCATCCTATTGTAATTCTACACTGTTTGCTTTACTTTTCTTACTCTTACTTACCTGTTTTTGGTTTGTGTACAAATAACTTGTGTATATTACTTACCTTCTTACTGAGGGTACTCACTGAGATACTTTTGGCATATTGTCACAAAAATAAAGTACCTTTTGTTTTAGTAACTCTGAGTATTGTGTTTTCTTGTGATGTTGTGCTGTGTGATATAAGTGGTATAGTAGGAGCTTTGCATGCCTCCTAGTTCAGCCTAAGCTGATTTGCCATAGCTACCTCTTTTAGCCTAAGCTGCTAGAAACACCTGCATTCTACTAATAAGGGATAACTGGACCTGGCACACAGTGTAAGTACCACAAGGTACCCACTATAAGCCAGGCCAGCCTCCTACTTTGGTGGTGCAGCAGTGGGATAAGTACTTGCAACTGCTTTACCACTTTGTCATGTTGTACTTTTCATAAGAAAATCATATACCAAACAGTTCAGTATATGTACACTGAACCCAAAAAGTTTACTTTTCTATCCTAAAACTTTTTACAAAGTTCTGAAAAGTTTCTTAAAACTTCTAAAAGTTTTCCAAAGTTTGAAAAAGTTTTTTCTCTGTGCTTTCCAAAGTTCTAAAACTTTTTCTTTCTTGCTAGCCTTAAACCTATACTATCATGGCTGCTGTAGATGCCACTCTCAAAACTGTTAATGCAACATATGAGAGTTTGAACTATAAAAGTTTGAGGGGTCTCTGCCTGGATAGTGGTTTGAGTATAGGAAAGAACCATACAAAAGAGTTTCTTTTTAACATGCTTGTTGAAGATGACCAGAACCAGTCTGGCCCATCCAATGAGAGGTTAGAAAATGGAGAAGCTTGCCAGTCTGATTCAGAGGAGTCCCCTGGAGAAGCTGGGGAGGGTTCTGACAAGGGTCTGCCCCCTAGCAGGACACCTAGTGATGCTGGTAGTGATAGAGGTTCCCATAACAGTAGGGCATCCTTTATCCCTAAAGGCCAGGTTACCAGGGTCCAGACAGTTAGGGACAGGTCCCCCTCTGAAACTTCCCATATTTCATCTGTGTCAAAGCATTCCCAACCCACCCACCCTGAGGATAACTTTTTAGAAAGGGAACTCAAAATGTTGAGGGTTGAAGTGACCAGGCTGAAGCTTAAACAACAACAGCTGGCCTTAGATAGGGAATCCCAAGACATTGAGAGGGGAAGACAGAGGTTGGGGTTAGTTCCCCATGGTTGCAGCAGCAGTATTCCTGATAGCAATTGTGTTAGAGAGCAAGATTCCAGGAATTTGCACAAGATAGTCCCCCCTTACAAGGAGGGGAATGACATTAATACGTGGTTTGCTGCACTTGAGCGGGCCTGTATGGTACAGTTGGTCCATCAAAGGCAGTGGGTTGCTCTTTTGTGGCTATCTTTCACTGGAAAGGGTAGGGATAGGCTCCTTACTGTTAGAGAAAGTAAAGCCAACAACTACAAAGTTTTGAAAGATGCACTCTTGGATGAATTTGGCTTAACTACTGAACAAAACAGGATTACGTTCAGAGACACCAGAAAAGAGTCTTCTCAAGACTGGACAGATTTTGTGGACTATTCAGTGAATGCCTTGGAAGGGTGGTTACATGGCAGTAAGGTATCTGACTATGAAAGCCTGTATAATCTTATTCTGAGAGAGCATATTCTGAACAACTGTGTGTCTGACTTGTTGCACCAGTAACTAGTGGACTCGGGTCTGACCTCTCCCCAAGAACCGGGAAAGAAGGCAGACAAGTGGGTCAGAACAAGGGTGAACAGAAAGGTTCATACAGGGGGTGACAAGGATGGCAAGAAGAAAGATGGTAAGTCTTCTGAGATGGGTGGGGACAAAAGTAAACATTCTGTGTCTTCATCAGACCGACAAACATCCTCTGGGGGTGGTGGGTCCAAATCCTCTTCTAATAATCATCCTAAAAAGCCTTGGTGTTATTTGTGTAAAGTCAAAGGCCATTGGGAAACTGATTCCAGCTGCCCAAAGAAAAACACCAAACCTCCCACCACCACAACCCCTGCTGCAAATTCTAGTGCCCCTAGTAATAGCAGTGGTGGTGGGAAATCTACTCCTAATAGCCAATCCAAGGGTGTAGCTGGGCTCACTATTGGCAATGTAGTTGGGGTTGGTCTTGTTAGGGAGACCACAGAGGCTGTTTTAGTCTCTGATGGTGGCATTGATTTTGCCACCTTGGTTGCTTGTCCCCTTAATATAGGTAGGTACAAGCAACGTCCCCTAATAAATGGTGTTGAGGTTCAGGCATACAGGGACACAGGAGCCAGTGTAATTATGGTGATAGAAAAACTTGTCCACCCTGAGCAACACCTACTTGGTCAGCAGTACCAAGTGACAGACGCTCATAACAACACTCTTAGCCACCCCATGGCTGTTGTGGATCCCAACTGGTGGGGTTACTGGTCCAAAGAAAGTTGTGGTTGCCTCAGATTTACCAGTAGACTGTCTACTAGGGAATGATTTGGAGACATCAGCTTGGGCAGAATTGGATGCCCAATCAGCAATGCTGGCCATTCCTGGGCATATGTTTGCTTTAACCAGGGCTCAGACCAAAAAGCAAAAATAACAGGGTAATTTGGATCCTGGAACAGTGGACCAAGTGCTCCCTAAAGCTAGGGGTATAAAGGGTAAATACCTACCCACTATCCCTCCCTCTACAGATGATTCCCCTTCTGAGGAAGAGGAATTTTATCCTTGTGCAGAACCTACACCAGATGAGCTGGCAGCAGGCACTGCTGAGCTTTTGGGTGGAGGGGGGGCTGCCAGGGAAGAGCTGAGTGTGGCACAGCAAACCTGTCCTCCTTTCTTGGTAGCCAAACCTCCTTTTCTGGCTATTTAGCATCTCTCCTCTGGGGAATTCTTCAGATAATGAATGCAAGAGCTCACCAGAGTTCCTCTGCATCTCCCTCTTTGACTTCTGCCAAGGATCGACCACTGACTGCTCCAGGACGCCTGCAAAACCGCAACAAAGTAGCAAGACCACTACCAGCAACATTGTAGCGCTTCATCCTGCCGGCTTTCTCGACTGTTTCCTGGTGGTGCATGCTCTGGGGGTCACCTGCCTTCACCCTGCACTGGATGCCAAGAAGAAATCTCCTGTGGGTCGACGGAATCTTCCCCCTGCTAACGCAGGTACCAAAAGCCTGCATCACCGGTCCTCTGGGTCTCCTCTCATTCTGACGAGCATGGTCCCTGGAACACAGGAACTCTGCCCAAGTGACTCACACAGTCCAGTGATCCTTCAGTCCAAGTTTGGTGGAGGTAAGTCCGTGCCTCCCCACGCAAGACTGCAAACCTGTGTACTGCGTGATTTGCAGCTGCTCCAGCTCCTGTGCATTCTTCCAGGATTTCCTTTGTGCACAGCCTAGCCTCGGTCCCCAGCACTCCGTCCTGTAGTGCTCAACCCGCTGAGTTGGCCTCCGACATCGTGGGACCCCCCTTTGTGATGCTGATCCAGTTCCGGTTCACAAGTCTTCTAAGTGCCTGCTCCGGTACTTCTGCAGGTGCTGCCTGCTTCTGTGAGGGCTCTCTGAGTTGCTGAGTGCCCCCTCTGTCTTTTTCTCCAAGGGGCGACATCCTGGTCGTTCCTGGTCCCCAGCAGCACCCAAAAACCTCTACTGTGACCCTTGCAGCTAGCAAGGCTTGTTTGCAGTATTCATGCGGGTGAACACTTCTGCAACCTTCATCACGATGTGAGACATCTTCCTTCCAAAGGAGAAGTTCCTAGTCCTCTTCGTTGTTGCAGAATTACAAGCTTCTTCCATCTGGAGGCAGCTTCCTTGCACCTTCATCCGGGTTTTCCTGGGCTCCTGCCCCCCCCGGACACTATCGTGACTCTTGGACTTGATCCCGTTGCCTTGTAGGTCCTCAGGTCCAGGAATCCATCTTCAGTGCTTTGCTGATGTTTGTTGTTCTTGCAGAATCCCCCTATCACGACTCTTGTGTCCTTTTGGGGTAGTGGGTGTACTTTACTCCTATTTTTCAGGGTCTTGGGGTGGGGTATCTTGGACACCGTGACTGTTTCCTTTCAGTCCCAGCGACCCTCTACAAGCTCCCATAGGTCTGGGGTCCATTCGTGATTCGCATTCCACTTTTGGAGTATATGGTTTGTGTTGCCCCTAGACCTATGTTCACCTATTGCATCCTATTGTAATTCTACAGTGTTTGCATTACTTTTCTTACTCTTACTTACCTGTTTTGGGTTTGTGTACAAATAACTTGTGTATATTACTTACCTTCTAACTGAGGGTACTCACTGAGATACTTTTGGCATATTGTCATAAAAATAAAGTACCTTTTTTTTTAGTAACTCAGAGTATTGTGTTTACTTGTGATGTTGTGCTGTGTGATATAAGTGGTATAGTAGGAGCTTTGCATGTCTCCTAGTTCAGCCTAAGCTGTTTTGCCATAGCTACCTCTTTCAGCCTAAGCTGCTAGAAACACCTGCATTCTACTAATAAGGGATAACTGGACCTGGCACACAGTGTAAGTACCACTAGGTACCCACTATAAGCCAGGCCAGCCTCCTACATTGGTGGTGCAGCAGTGGGATAAGTACTTGCAACTGCTTTACCACTTTGTCATGTTGTACTTTTCATAAGAAAATCATATACCAAACAGTTCAGTATATGTACACTGAACCCAAAAAGTTTACTTTTCTATCCTAAAACTTTTTACAAAGTTCTGAAAAGTTTCTTAAAACTTCTAAAAGTTTTCCAAAGTTTGAAAAAGCTTTTTCTCTGTGCTTTCTAAAGTTCTAAAACTTTTTCTTTCTTGCTAGCCTTAAACCTATACTATCATGGCTGCTGTAGATGCCACTCTCAAAACTGTTAATGCAACATATGAGAGTTTGAACTATAAAAGTTTGAGGGGTCTCTGCCCGAATAGTGGTTTGAGTATAGGAAAGAACCGTACAAAAGAGTTTCTTTTTAACATGCTTGTTGTGGATGACCAGAACCAGTCTGGCCCATCCAATGAGAGGTTAGAAAATGGAGAAGCTTGCCAGTCTGATTCAGAGGAGTCCCCTGGAGAAGCTGGGGAGGGTTCTGACAAGGGTCTGCCCCCTAGCAGGACACCTAGTGATGCTGGTAGTGATAGAGGTTCCCATAACAGTAGGGCATCCTTTATCCATAAAGGCCAGGTTACCAGGGTCCAGACAATTAGGGACAGGTCCCCCTCTGAAACTTCCCATATTTCATCTGTGTCAAAGCATTGCCAACCCACCCACCCTGAGGATAACTTTTTAGAAAGGGAACTCAAAATGTTGAGGGTTGAAGTGACCAGGCTGAAGCTTAAACAACAACAGCTGGCCTTAGATAGGGAATCCCAAGACATTGAGAGGGGAAGTTGAGGTTGGGGTTAGTTCCCCATGGTGGCAGCAGCAGTATTCCTGATAGCAATCCTGTTAGAGAGCAAGATTCCAGGAATTTGCTCAAGATAGTCCCCCCTTACAAGGAGGGGAATGACATTAATAAGTGGTTTGCTGCACTTGAGCGGGCCTGTATGGTACAGTTGGTCCATCAAAGACAGTGGGCTGCTATTTTGTGGCTATCTTTCACTGGAAAGGGTAGGGATAGGTTCCTTACTGTTAGAGAAAGTGAAGCCAACAACTACAAAGTTTTGAAAGATGCACTCTTGGATGGATTTGGCTTAACTACTGAACAAAACAGGATTACGTTCAGAGACACCAGAAAAGAGTCTTCTCAAGACTGGACAGATTTTGTGGACTATTCAGTGAATGCCTTGGAAGGGTAGTTACATGGCAGTAAGGTATCTGACTATGAAAGCCTGTATAATCTTATTCTGAGATAGCATATTCTGAACAACTGTGTGTCTGATTTGTTGCACCAGTAACTAGTGGACTCGCGTCTGACCTCTCCCCAAGAACTGGGAAAGAAGGCAGACAAGTGGGTCAGAACAAGGGTGAACAGAAAGGTTCATACAGGGGGTGACAAGGATGGCAAGAAGAAAGATGGTAAGTCTTCTGAGATGGGTGGGGACAAAAGTAAACATTCTGGGGGTCATTCTGACTACTACAGGCGGCGGAAGCCGCCCGCCTGGCATGAACCGCCAGAAGACCGTACTGCGGTCAAAAGACCGCGGCGGTCATTATGACTTTCCCGCTGGGCGGGCGGGAGACCGCCAAAAGGCCGCCCGCCTGCCCAGCGGGAAAGCCCCAGCAACGATGATGCCGGCTCCGAATGGAGCCGGCGGAGTTGCTGGTGTGCGACGGGTGCAGTGGCACTCGTCGCGATTTTCAGTGTCTGCTAGGCAGACACTAAAAAATCAATATGGGGCCCTGTTAGGGGGCCCCTGCAGTGCCCATGCCATTGGCCATTGGGGCACTGCAGGGGCCCCCAGGGGCCCCACGACACCCGTTCCCGCCAGCCTGGTTCTGGCGGTGAAAACCGCCAGAAACAGGCTGGCGGGAAGGGGGTCGGAATCCCCATGGCGGCGCTGCTTGCAGCGCCGCCGTGGAGGATTCACTGGGGCAGGGGAAAACCGGCAGGAAACCGCCGTTTTCCCTTTTCTGACCACGGCTTTACCGCCACGGTCAGAATTGCCCCTGAAGCACCGCCAGCCTGTTGACGGTGCTTCCTCCAACCCCGGCCCTGGCGGTCCATGACCGCCAGGGTCGGAATGACCCCCTCTGTGTCTTCATCAGACCCACAAAAATCCTCTGGGGGTGGTGGGTCCAAATCCTCTTCTAATAATCATCCTAAAAAGCCTTGGTGTTATTTGTGTAAAGTCAAAGGCCATTGGGAAACTGATTCCTGCAGCCCAAAGAAAAACACCAAACCTCCCACCACCACAACCCCTGCTGCAAATTCTAGTGCCCCTAGTAATAGCAGTGGTGGTGGGAAATCTACTACTAATAGCCAATCCAAGGGTGTAGCTGGGCTCACTATTGGCAATGTAGTTGGGGTTGGTCTTGTTAGGGAGACCACAGAGGCTGTTTTAGTCTCTGATGGTGGCATTGATTTTGCCACCTTGGTTGCTTGTCCCCTTAATATGGGTAGGTACAAGCAACTTCCCCTAATAAATGGTGTTGCGGTTCAGGCATACAGGGACACAGGAGCCAGTGTAATTATGGTGATAGAAAAACTTGTCCACCCTGAGCAACACAAGTGACAGACGCTCATAACAACACTCTTAGCCACCCCATGGCTGTTGTGGATCCCAACTGGTGGGGTTACTGGTCCAAAGAAAGTTGTGGTTGCCTCAGATTTACCAGTAGACTGTCTACTAGGGAATGATTTGGAGACATCAGCTTGGGCAGAATTGGATGCCCAATCAGCAATGCTGGGCATTCCTGAGCATATGTTTGCTTTAACCATGGCTCAGACCAAAATGCAAAAATGACAGGGTAACTTGGATCCTGGAACAGTGGACCAAGTGTTCCTAGAGCTAGGGGTAGAAAGGGTAAATCCCTCCCCACTATCCCTCCCTCTACAGATGATTCCCCTTCTGTGGAAGAGGAATTTTATCCTTGTGCAGAACCTACACCAGATGAGCTGGCAGCAGGCACTGCTGAGCTTTTGGGTGGAGGGGGGCTGCCAGGGAAGAGCTGAGTGTGGCACAGCAAACCTGTCCTCCTTTCTTGGTAGCCAAACCTCCTTTTCTGGCTATTTAGCATCTCTCCTCTGGGGAATTCTTCAGATAATGAATGCAAGAGCTCACCAGAGTTCCTCTGCATCTCCCTCTTTGACTTCTGCCAAGGATCGACCGCTGACTGCTCCAGGACGCCTGCAAAACCGCAACAAAGTAGCAAGACCACTACCAGCAACATTGTAGCGCTTCATCCTGCCGGATTTCTCGACTGTTTCCTGGTGGTGCATCATCTGGGGGTCACCTGCCTTCACCCTGCACTGGAATCCAAGAAGAAATCTCCTGTGGGTCGACGGAATCATCCCCCTGCTAACGTAGGCACCAGAAGACTGCATCACCGGTCCTCTGGGTCCCCTCTCATCCTGACGAGTGTGGTCCCTGGGACACAGGAGCTCTATCCAAGTGACTCCCACAGTCCAGTGATACTTCAGTCCAAGTTTGGTGGAGGTAAGTCCTTGCCTCCCCACGTTAGACTGCAAACCTGACTACTACGTGATTTGCAGCTGCTCCGGCTCCTGTGCACTCTTCCAGGATTTCCTTCGTACACAGCCTAGCCTGGGTCCCCAGAACTCCGTCCTGCAGTGCTCAACCCGCTGAGTTGGCCTCCAACGTCATGGGACCCTCCTTTGTGACGCTGAGCCAGCTCTGGTTCACAAATCTTCTAAGTGCCTGCTCTGGTACTTTTCTGGGTGCTGCCTGCTTCTATGGGGGCTCTCTGAGTTGCTGAGCACCCCCTCTGTCTCCTCCTCCAAGGGGCGACATCTTGGTCCTTCCTGGTCCCCAGCAGCACCCAAAAACCTCCAATGCAACCCTTGGAGCTAGCAAGGCTTGTTTGCGGTATTTCTGTGTGGGAACACTTCTGCAACCTTCATCGCAACATGTGACATCTTCCTTCCAAAGGAGAAGCTCCTAGTCCTCTTTGCTGTTACAGAATTCCAAACTTCTTCCATCCGGAGGCAGCTTCCTAGCACCTTCATCCGGGGTTTCCTGGGCTCCTGCCCCTCCGGACACTATCAAGACTCTTGGACTTTGTCCCCTTGCCTTGCAGGTCCTCAGGTCCAGGAATCCGTTTTCTGTGCTTTGCTGGTGTTTGTTGTTCTTGCAGAATCCCCCTATCACGACTATTGTTTCCTTTTGGGGTAGTAGGTGTACTTTACTCCTATTTTTCAGGGTCTTGGGGTCGGGTATCTTGGACACCCTGACTGTTATCTTACAGTCCCAGCGACCCTCTACAAGCTCCCATAGGTCTGGGGTCCATTTGTGATTCACATTCCACTTTTGGAGTATATGGTTTGTGTTGCCCCTAGACCTATGTTCACCTATTGCATCCTATTGTAATTCTACACTGTTTGCATTACTTTTCTTACTCTTACTTACCTGTTTTGAGATTGTGTACATATAACTTGTGTATATTACTTCCCTTATTACTGAGGGTACTCACTGAGATACTTTTGAGATATTGTCATAAAAATAAAGTACCTTTATTTTTAGTAACTCTGAGTATTGTGTTTTCTTTTGATATTATGCGGTATGATATAAGTGGTATAGTAGGAGCTTTGCATGTCTCCTAGTTCCGCCTATGCTGCTTTGCCATAGCTACCTCTATCAGCCTAAGCAGCTAGAAACACCTCTATTCCACTAATAAGGGATAACTGGACCTTGCACAGGGTGCAAGTACCACAGGTTACCCACTATAAGCCAGGCCAGCCTCCTACATCGTATTCCCATTGACCCCGAACCAGAAGAGGTGTGGGTTGTGTTGTACTGGAAGGGTGAGCAGGTTTCAACAAAGAGGTGTGAAAAACTGGGTGAATTCTCAAAGAGGGTGGTAGTTTCAATTTATAGGTCACTGGGTTGACTTGACGAAGGATCCTGTAGGGACCTATGAACTTGGGGTGGAACATACTCTTATTTCAGAAAACAAAGTTCTTAGTAGACAACCAGACCTTGTCTTTTTCCTTATAATTAGGACCAGAGCAATGTTTTTTGTCATACTGTATTTTGTATTTCGTCTTTGCTTGATGCAGGTTGGTTTGTAATTGTGACTGCAACTTTTGCAAATGAGATAGCATTTCCTGGACTGCTGGTGTGGTGTGAGCCGGCAAGGGTAGTGTACCTGGTATGGTGTTTGGGTGCCGACCGTATAGACCATAAAAGGGGGTAGTGTTAACCGAGGAGAGATGAGAGTTATTATAAGCTAACTCTGCCAGCCATAAGAGCTCCGGCCAAGAGGTTGATGACTCATTTGCGTAGCACCGTAAATACTGTTTCAGAGTCTGATTTAGCCTTTCTGTCTGACCATCAGTCTGAGGATGATAACTAGTGGACATTTCAGAGTCAATCCGTAGATTTTTGCACCATTTTTGCCAGAACTGTGCAGAGAACTGAATTCCTCTATCGGATAGGATGATTCTTGGAAGCCTGTGAAGACGAACTACATTGTGAAGGAGTATGCCTGCTAATTCACCAGAGGTTGGAAGACCTTTGCATGCAATAAATGGGCATATTTGGTCATGCTATCCACTACTACCAAGATGACTGTAGGAGGCTGGACTGGCTTGTAGTGAGTACCAAGGGGTACTTACACCTTGCACCAGGCCCAGTTATCCCTTATTAGTGTATAGGGTGTCTAGCAGCTTAGGCTGATAGATAATGGTAGCTTAGCAGAGCAGCTTAGGCTGAACTAGGAGACGTGTGAAGCTACTACAGTACCACTTAGTGTCATATGCACAATATCATAAGAAAACACAATACACAGTTATACTAAAAATAAAGGTACTTTATTTTTATGACAATATGCCAAAGTATCTTAGAGTGTACCCTCAGTGAGAGGATAGGAAATATACACAAGATATATATACACAATAGCAAAAATATGCAGTATAGTCTTAGAAAACAGTGCAAACAATGTATAGTTACAATAGGATGCAATGGGGAAACATAGGGATAGGGGCAACACAAACCATATACTCCAAAAGTGGAATGCGAACCACAAATGGACCCCAAACCTATGTGACCTTGTAGAGGGTCGCTGGGACTATTAGAAAATAGTGAGAGTTAGAAAAATAACCCTCCCCAAGACCCTGAAAAGTGAGTGCAAAGTGCACCAAAGTTCCCCTAAGGACAAAATAGTCGTGTTAGAGGGAAAATGCAAGGAAAACACAAATCAGCAATGCAACAACGATGGATTCCTGACTGAGGGTACCTGTGTAACAAGGGGACCAAGTCCAAAAGTCACAAGCAGCTCGGAGATGGGCAGATGCCCAAGAAATGCCAGCGGTTGGTGCAAAGAAGCTCTTACTAGGCTGAAGAACTGTGAATACTGCAGGAACGACAAGGGCTAGAGACTTCCCCTTTGGAGGATGGATCCCACACGCCTTGTAGAGTCGTGCAGAAGTGTTTTCCTGCCGGATGGACGCCAACAAGCTTTGCTACACGCAAATCGTGCGTTTGGCGTTTTTGGACGCTGCTGGGGCCCAGGAGGGACCAGGAGGTCGCAAATTGGACCTGCAGAGAGAGGGGACGTCGAGCAAGACAGAGAGCCCTCACTAAAGCAGGTAGCACCCGGAGAAGTGCCAGAAACAGGCACTACGAGGATGCGTGAAACGGTGCTCGCCGAAGTTGCACAAAGGAGTCCCACGTCGCCGGAGACCAACTTAGAAAGTCGTGCAATGCAGGTTAGAGTGCCGTGGACCCAGGCTTGGCTGTGCACGAAGGATTTCCGCCGGAAGTGCACAGGGGCCGGAGTAGCTTGCAAAGTCGCGGTTCCCAGCAATGCAGCCCAGCGAGGTGAGGCAAGGACTTACCTCCACCAAACTTGGGCTGAAGAGTCACTGGACTGTGGGGGTCACTTGGACGGTGTCGCTGGATTCGAGGGTCCTCGCTCGTCGTGCTGAGAGGAGACCCAAGGGACCGGTAATGCAGCTTTTTGGTGCCTGCGGTTGCAGGGGGAAGATTCCGTCGACCCACGGGAGATTTCTTCGGAGCTTCTGGTGCAGAGAGGAGGCAGACTACCCCCACAGCATGCACAAGCAGGAAAACAGTCGAGAAGGCGGCAGGATCAGCGTTACAGAGTTGCAGTAGTCGTCTTTGCTACTATGTTGCAGGTTTGCAGGCTTCCAGCGCGGTCAGCGGTCGATTCCTTATCAGAAGGTGAAGAGGGAGATGCAGAGGAACTCGGCTGAGCTCATGCATTCGTTATCTAAAGTTTCCCCAGAGACAGAGACCCTAAATAGCCAGAAAAGAGGGTTTGGCTACCTAGGAGAGAGGAAAGGCTACTAACACCTGAAGGAGCCTATCACAAGGAGTCTCTGACGTCACCTGGTGGCACTGGCCACTCAGAGCAGTCCAGTGTGCCAGCAGCACCTCTGTTTCCAAGATGGCAGAGGTCTGGAGCACACTGGAGGAGCTCTGGACACCTCCCAGGGGAGGTGCAGGTCAGGGGAGTGGTCACTCCCCTTTCCTTTGTCCAGTTTCGCGCCAGAGCAGGGGCTAAGGGGTCCCTGAACCGGTGTAGACTGGCTTATGCAGAATTGGGCACATCTGTGCCCAACAAAGCATTTCCAGAGGCTGGGGGAGGCTACTCCTCCCCTGCCTTCACACCATTTTCCAAAGGGAGAGGGTGTCACACCCTCTCTCAGAGGAAGTTCTTTGTTCTGCCATCCTGGGCCAGGCCTGGCTGGACCCCAGGAGGGCAGCTGCCTGTCTGAGGGGTTGGCAGCAGCAGCAGCTGCAGTGAAACCCCAGGAAGGGCAGTCTGGCAGTACCAGGGTCTGTGCTACAGACCACTGGGATCATGGAATTGTACCAACAATGCCAGGATGGCATAGAGGGGGCAATTCCATGATCATAGACATGTTACATGGCCATATTCGGAGTTACCATGGTGAAGCTACATATAGTTAGTGACCTATATGTAGTGCACGCGTGTAATGGTGTCCCCGCACTCACAAAGTTCAGTGAATTGGCTCTGAACAATGTGGGGGCACCTTGGCTAGTGCCAGGGTGCCCTCACACTAAGTAACTTTGCACCTAACCTTTACCAGGTAAAGGTTAGACATATAGGTGACTTATAAGTTACTTAAGTGCAGTGTAAAATGGCTGTGAAATAACGTGGACATTATTTCACTCAGGCTGCAGTGGCAGGCCTGTGTAAGAATTGTCAGAGCTCCCTATGGGTGGCAAAAGAAATGCTGCAGCCCATAGGGATCTCCTGGAACCCCAATACCCTGGGTACCTTAGTACCATATACTAGGGAATTATAAGGGTGTTCCAGTAAGCCAATGTAAATTGGTAAAATTGGTCACTAGCCTGTTAGTGACAATTTAGAAAGAAATGAGAGAGCATAACCACTGAGGTTCTGATTAGCAGAGCCTCAGAGAGACAGTTAGTCACTACACAGGTAACACATTCAGGCACACTTATGAGCACTGGGGCCCTGGGTTACCAGGGTCCCAGTGACACATACAACTAAAACAACATATATACAGTGAAAAATGGGGGTAACATGCCAGGCAAGATGGTACTTTCCTACAATGACTATGAAATGTTTTACCTTGGGAAGCCCAATAATGAAGTCCATGGAGATATGTTCCCAAGGATGACTTGGAACGGGTAGTGGCATTAACAAGCCTTTGGGTTTACTGTAGTCGCTTTTGTACTTTGCACACACTTCACATGATTGTAGCATTTCTGTTAGATCTTTGGAGAAAGTAGGCCACCAGAAGTATTTTTTCATTAATTTGGCTGTTTTTTGCGGACCTGGGTGTCCTGCTAAAGGATGGCTGGGCAACCAGTGAAAGGCTGTTTGTGGTAACTCTACTGTAGGTAGGAATACCTGAGAGTCATGTAAGGGTATGCCTTGAAAGATGGATCTTTTGGCATGGTGTTATAGCCAGTCCTGCCATTGTGTGATGTGGAACTGATTGCAGATGAGATCGAAGAATTTGTTTGCAGCTACCACGCACAAGACATTTGATGGTGTTATGATAGAGAGGGGTTTTTGTTCCATGTGCGTGATTGATGAATCCTGCCTGGATAGAGCATCCACTTTTCGATTGTCTGAACCCGGCCAAAAAGTCACCATGAAGTCAAATTCTGTGAAGAACAACATCCACCTTAATTGTCTGGGGGTTAATACTCTGGCAGAGCTCATAAACTGTAGGTTTCGATGGTCGAAATAAACAGTTATTGTGTGTATTGTTCCAAGCAGATAATGCCTCCACTCCTTGAAAGCATTGTGGATAGCTAACAATTCTTTCTCCGCGATGGTGTAATTTTGTTCCGCTTCGTTTAACTTTCTTGACATATGAGCAGTAGGATGTAACTGTCCTGTAGTTGGGTGGCATTGAGAAAGTATAACACCTACAGCGACATGTGAGGCATCCTATTCTACTATGAAGGGTTCTGTAGTATTGGGATGAGCTTAGATGAGGGTGGAGGTAAAGGCCCTTTTAAGTCTTGAAATGCTTCTTATGTGTCTTTCAACCAATGAAAAATAGATTTTTTGTTTAGGAGTTTTGTGATTTGTGCTACTTTTTGGGAAAAATGGTTGATGAAGCGCGGTAAAAATTTGCAAACCCTAGGAAACATTGTATGTCTCGTACAGATTGTGGTGTGGGCTACTCTGCTCCACTCGGATTTTCCTTTCCGTCATATGCATACCGTTGGGTGTCAAGAGTATTCCTAAGAACTCTACTTCTTTGGTATGAAGCTCACACTTACTTAACTTGCAGTATAGATGGTGAGTTCTTAATGTTTGTAAGACATTCTTCACGTGTTCTTCATGGGTTTTTCAGAGCTGAACTATATCAGACTGTTGTCGATATAGACGATAACGGAAATGTCTAGCTATTCTCTTAAAACGTCATTTAGAAAATACTGAAAGGCTGCTGGGGCATTACATAAACCAAATGGCATTACAAGGTATTCAAAAAAGCCATACTGGGTCTTAAAGGCTGTTTTCCACTCATCACCTTCACGCATCCGAACTAGATGGTTAGCCCCCGTAAATCAAGTTTGGTGACTGCATTTTTCACCTGGTCTAGCAATACTGGTGTGAGGGGTAATGGGTATTTATTCTTGATGGTGATTTTATTTATTGCTCTGTAGTCAATGCAAGGTCTTAATTCACTGTTGGCCTCGGGCACAAAGAACAGCAGAGAATTCGCTGGTTATCGTGATGGTCTAATCAAGTAATTAGCCAAACATTGGTCAATGTACTCACGCAGATACTGGTTCTCTTTTTCAGATAGTGCATAAATCCTACAATTTGGTATAATGGCACCGGGAATAAGATTGATCTGACAATCGTATGGTCTGTGAGGGGGTAAGGTACTTGCCACCTTTTCGCTGAAGACAACCACATATTCAGGAAAAGTGTCTGGTAGGACCGTTTCCTTCTCTGCAGCCGTGGCTAGGTACTGTTAAGATCCTCTTTTTCTTTCATTTTTTGATTGGTAACAATGTTTTTGGCACTGTGAAGACAAAAAACGTAATGTTTGTTTTTGCCAATCTATGCTTGGATTGTGCAGCGCTAACCACGGCATACCTAAGATAAACCCGTATTGAGGAGCCTGAATCATATCGAATTGGATCTTTTCATGATGTTCTTGATTTGAGACATCTCTACTTACCATTTGTATCAGTGAGGTATGCATGGTAACTGGACCACCCTCTAGTTCACTACCATCTACTGCTTGTATAGTTTCAGGTATCTTTTTCTTGACGCTAGGTAGTCGTAATTTCTGAGCGGTTTGCAGATCTACAAAGTTCCGTGTCGCTCCTGAGTCTATTAGGATTTGTGCAGAATGTTTTCTTTCTTTGATCATCAGTTTTGCAGAAATGTGAAAGTGTATGACATGATGATTGGTACAAGAACACATTGAAGGGATAGCCAAACTGCCCAAGAGGTCCTCTTCTTTGTTTATTGGGCTTTTCAGTTTTCCTCTGGGTTTTCCAGGGTTGCAATTTTTTGTCTTGCACTCATGGTTGGGTCTACCTTGTTCTTGGGTTTTATTTGGCATTCTCTTATGAAGTGACCTTTTTTCCCGCAGTAGAGACATTGACCTTTTCAATGTTGTGTCTCTTTTTCTCCTTTGGTTAGGGTTTGCCGAATGGTTCCAATTTCTATTGGCTCTATAGTATTATCTGGGGGTGATGGTGGATGTTTATATTTATCCATACACCAAGGGACTCGTTCTGGCCTTTTCCTTTCCCCCTTTCTTTCTGTAAGTCTGTGGTCTAGCCTGAGAGTCAGGTTTATCAAGTCTGTACAGGTTTTTGGTTGTGGGTCGATTTAGGCTAGAACATCTTTCAATTTGTCCTTCAAACCTTGGTAGAATATCGCCGACCTCTTCTCCTCGGGCCAGGTGGTTTACACCACTAACCGATTGAAATGAGATAAGTACGTGATTAGGTCTTTATTACCCTACCGCACTTCTAACAGTTCCTTGTCCGCCGACATGGTTACTGCACATCTATCAAAGACCTTCTCAAACTCATTTACAAATAAACGCCAATTATATAACAATGGACTGTTTAGCCACACCCAAGGAACCGCCCAAGTTGCTGCATCACCAGTCAAATAAGAGATGAGGAATCCGATTCTGGATTGTGGATTCGGAAAGGCAGCAGGTCGACTTTTGAAATGTATCTCTCCTTGGGTAAGGAACAACTGCACCTTACTGGCATCTCCCGAGAATCTTTCTGGTGCAGCTAACGGGATTTGCGTGGGAACGTGTACTGCAATATTAGTGGGTGTGGGGGACAGCGGGCATGGTTGAGGTGTGGCTCCTGTTCCATCCACCTTAGTTTGCAACTGGGGTTACCTTATTAACCAGATCAGCAGTAACATTCTTTGAGTTAACAAATCTCTTTGCATATGTGTAATCACTTGCATTAGAGTATCTAAGGTAGCCATCTTGTGCAGCTCCTGCACGCATCAAGAGGAAATTGAATTTGTCAGCTCACTATTCTGTCAAGGTCGTCCTTTCCTCGGAATCCGTGCGTCAATGAACAAGAGGGCCCACCTCCTGGCAATACCAATTCAGAATACTTTAATAGCGCTGAGTGTCGAGGGGAAGGGGAATCAGGAAGGGGAACATCAGGAGGGAGATCTGGAAGACAAAAGGTTAATGCAAACACAACTATAATGGCATAACGATTATCACTAATTTAAAATAATGACTTTATCATTTATCATTGATAAATCGTATAGCTCAGGAAATGTTAGAAAACTTAAAACACAGTTATCTATACTCATTCGATATCGCTGGAAACATTATAGCGTATTCCTCACAGAGAGTATAATAACAACCAAAGCCTATAATCAAATATGCAGCAATATCCAATTTCGTAAAACAATCTGAGCTAGACCAAAGCGGCCTCTATTCTAATCGGTAGAATCTTGTAGCCGGGGAAAACGCCAGAAACCGGGCTCTCGATAACAACACTGAAACAAAGTTAAAGTATTTCAGACAAGAAGGGAAATAAACTTGGATACAATGTTCAAGATCTGTCTCTTGGGAATTAGTAACAAAATGAGACGTAACTGCAATGAAAGAGGCTTTGAGACGACAACCTCTCACCTTTGTCTCTGAGAGCAAGTGCAACAGTATCTTATGGCTCCGCCGAGTGATTCCGGTTGCGGGAGAGCAACAGATACAAAGCATCCAAGAGCAAGAGACAAGCTCCTAGAATGGACTCACCTGCACGAGTACGACCTACTCATTAAACTCAGATAGGACAGCTGGTAATAAAGATACAAACCGTTCTTGGTCCAAAGCAGACTGCAGAATAGTGAGTGAGCCCAGTAGGGTGTGGCTGGTATTTATAGAACAGCCACACCCCAAGATGGCCGCCGCCAATGAGATACTGGGAACTGCAGTTTTCTCATAAGCCCCCACCTTCTGCTAGGAACATGACAGTAAAAGTTGCAACACAACCACCATCGACCAACACCCGCAGCCCAGTGCGCTCTGCCTCATGGGGTGAGTGTGATTTAGCACAAGAAGGGATTACTGCTGGAGGCTCCATATGGAAACTGTGGATGGCCGCAGTGGAAACACTGGCGGGGGCGTGCCCTAGATTGCACGATTCCTGGACCCTGACAGTTGGCCTACAGTTGCTGCTTCTACCCTGAAGAGGACCAAGAATGGGCTTTGCTGTGTTTTCCTGCTTGTGAAGTGTCTCCAAAAGCTTGGACTGAGCTTGACCCCTGTTCTGAAGTCTCAGGGCGATAAAAGACTTCCTCTGCTAGCATCTGGTCTCTCTTGCTGAGATTCCTATCCTGCCAGGTGGTACCTAATCCAGTCATTGGGCCCTTCAAGGGAGAAGCTGGTGGAACCAACACTAAAATCCACGCACAGAGCCATGCAGGAGAAAAATTGATGCAGCACCTGCCTCATGGCTGAGAAATCGATGCACCACCTGCATCGTGGACGGGAAATCAACGCAAAACCAGTGTGCGGCTGCCGAAATCGATGCCTCACCTATGCAGTGCGGCTCTTCACCATCATAGCTGGGCATCAAAATAATTGTGAACCTGCGTGGACCTGAGGTTGCCTGTTTGGAAATTGACGTATCGCTCTTCTGTGGTAGAGAAAAACGACACATCGCCTACCTGACTGGAGAGGAAACGACACACAGCCTCACTTGCGAGTAAGGAATCAACACATCACTGACTTTTGCGACACATCCGTTGCGCTGCTTTATTTTTTATGCAAACCAGGTACTTTGTACAAAAACAATGCATTCATTGATTTCTATGGATTTAGGGCCAGACGTAGGTAGGAAATAAAAAGCGAGTCAGAAATTGCGATTCAATGCAAATCGCAATTTCCGACTCGCAAAATGGGATCCAAGAAAAAAGTGTGACACTAATTTGCTACTCACAAATGATGTTGCACCACATTTTGCGAGTTCGTTTATGCGAGGTTGCTTTTTGCGACCTCGCTAAAAGCGAGCTCGCAATTTGCGAGTAGGGTGTCGCAAATTGCGATGGCCAGCGAATTGCCTGCAGGTGCAGCACAAGAGTTTGGAAATTCACTTCCTGGCTCTTGGTGATGACATCAGAACCAGGAAGTCATCAAATACACCTGGGAGGAGGGAGCACCACACCATTTCCAAACTGTTGTGCAACACCCAGGAGAGAGGACCTGCTGCTACAATGGAGGAAACAGGCAGTGGTGGGAGAAGAAGAAAACTGAAGTTTTCTGACAAAGAACTAGAGGTGCTCACAGAGGAATGCTGCCAGCACCACGGCAAACTGTTTGGGAAGGCAGCCCTGAGTGTCCCAGACACAGGAAAAAAGAAGATTTGGCAGCAAATCCAGGACCGGATTAATGCTGTAGGGTTGAGCCACCGTACCCTGGAGGAAATCAAGAAAAGGTGGTATGACCTGCGCTCCAGGACAAAGGAGAGGGTAGCAGAGCGGCTCAGAGAAATGAGGGGCACCGGAGGAGGCCTATCCACCACCCTACCACCCACAGCCATGGAAGCAATGGTGGAGCAGACCCTGGAGCCTGAGGCCGTACTCGGAATGGGAAAAGTGGACAGTTCTGCGCCAGGGACATCCCAAAGTGAGTACCATGAGATATGCATTCACACCTACAAAGGCAGTATCCACACTCTCCCAGTACACAGCAGCAGGCACAACCAGACTAGCTCCATTCCAGTCTAGCAACCACTAGAATAGTGCATTATGGGCAATGTAGTACAGTAGTCAGCATATAGGCAAATGTTTATTATGAGGCATAAAACAGATGTGAGAGACTAACAGTGTATTCCCTATGTCCCACAGGTCTCCCACAAGACACCTCCAGCAGCGACAACAGGCAGGGATGAGACAACGGGCCAGAGACAGTGCAGGAGGCTGCAGCAGAAATTCCTGGGCCCAGCAGGACACCACCAGAGTCCTCTCAAGAACAAGAGCAGGAAATGGGGGAAGCTGATACGACCCCTGGCCCCAGCCCCACAGCAAGTCTTCCAGAGCCAATAGCACGACAAAGGCGCAGACACAGGCGCAGAGTTCTGACGGTGCTCCGGGAGGAGATAGGGGAGGCAGGAATTGCAGAAATAGAGGCATCCCTCCTTAACGGTCAGCGCCTGCAAAACAGATAATTGAGGTCAATCTCAAGTACATTGCACAGGATGGAGAGCAACAGGACCACTGACCTGGCTGAAGTGAACATGCAGTTCACTAGACTGAATGAAAATGTGTGGGATCTCACCCTGGCCATCCGGCAACTTGTGACGGAACTGGTGGCAGACAGACAGAGCTCAAGGCGCATGGAGTGCCACACAGTGGCACGCTTCGACCGCATGGCAGCTTCAATTGGGCATCTTGCTACAAACACAACTGGCCTGTCTAGACGGACAGTGAGTTTACAGGTGGAACTTTGCCACTTTGCGGGGGATGTGGCACGTGGACTTGTCCATATCAGCCATGCAGTGGACTTGATGGAAGCTAGGCAGGTGGCAAGGGGCACAGGTGAGACCCCTCAGGACAGTGAGGAGGGGTCCACAATAAGTAGTGTGTCTGCCAGTGACTCACGTGTGCTAAGGAATGCAAGTGCACAGCAGGGGTCAGCTGACACACCTGGGATGAGCCATGCTCGGCGCACAAGGCGGAGGTTGTGGGCCATCAGACAGCATGAGTCATGAGGCACATGATGTTAATGTGTCTTCTTTACATTTGGACATGTACAGACTTTAACGGACAGCACTTTTCTTTCATCATTTAGTTTAGAAATAAAAAGGTTTTGTTTGTTCCACTATACAACTGGGCTCTGTTTGTCTGACACCAGTGAGTGTGGTGACAGTTGCCACGTACCTGCCAAAGTATTGGGTTGCAATGTGGTCCCGTCTCTGTCTGCCTTGATTTGCAATGCTTCTATCCCCAGGCTGTCGGTGTGGTAGCTCTTGCTCCTCATCCTCCGAATCTGTGTCTTCAGGGGTAAGATGTAGCCCACGTCTGGTGGCAATGTTGTGTAGGGTTGCACATGCGGCAACGTTCTTGAATGCTGTTTCTGGGGCATACTGGAGCGCACCTCCACTTTTTTGGTGGCATCTGAATCTTGTTTTTAAAAATCCAAAGGTCCTTGCGATTAAAGTTCTTGTCCGCTGATGGGCACTGTTATATCGCCTCTCGTTCTCATTGCTGGGTGTTAGGTATGGGGTAAGTATCCATGGTCTTAGAGCATATGACTGTCACCTGTTTGACAAAAATAAGCAATGTAAGCAGGGCATGGATGGTTTCTACAGTGACCTGTATGTATGGCTTCAGGGTGTATTCAGCAATACCTAATAGATATCCGTCTCCAAACTCCCCATGTTCTAAGCGTTGGTGTATCCCACAGTGCCTGAATATGTATGAGTCATGTGTACTCCCTGGAAATTTGGCTACAGTGTCAGTAATGACATTATGGGTGTCCCATACCACCTGGATGTTTAGTGAGTGGGTACATTTCCTATTGCGGAACACATATTCCAGATTTGTGGGAGGGCAGATTTGTATATGTGTCCTGTCCACACACCCTATTCCATGAGGGAAGCTGGCAATTCTGTAGAAGTCCAATTTGGTGCGTCGTATACCACCTGGATGTTTAGTGAGTGGGTACATTTCCTATTGCGGAACACATGTTCCAGATTTGCGGGAGGGCAGATTTGTATATGTGTCCCATCCACACACCCTATTCCATGAGGGAAGCTGGCAATTCTGGTGCTGTTAATTTCTGCCTCATTCCTTGGTAGGTATATGTATCTGGACACGTGTGAGAGTATGGCATCTAGGAAACATCGGAAGAATCGTGAGAGTGCACTTTGGGATACCCCACCTGCCACTGCAATCACCCCCTGATAGCTACCCAAGGCCAAGAGGTGTAGTGAGCATAGCACTTGCACATGTGTAGGGATGGCGCAGCTGCGCATTGTCTATCGCTGAAGCTGCGGATTGAGTAGTTCAATTAATTCTAATATTGCTGCACTGCTCAGTCTATATTTGTCATAAATCTCCTCCTCAGCTTTTTAGAAAAGTGTCTGCCTGGTTCGGTATATTCTCTCCTGTCTCTGGCTCCTCCTCCTCCTCTGCTGGGCAGCGTGGACTCTCCTCCTCCATGCTATCACATACAGTTCAGCCATTTTGAGTAACCCAGATGCCTTCTGAGTCTCCTTTTATACTATGGTTCTGGTTACCACCTGCTCTGAACCAGTGGTAATCTGGATGTGCAAAACGGGGTTTTTGAGACTAGTCGCAATTTGCGACTGGCTTTTTCATATGGTTTGCGACTCGCAAATTGCGACTTCCTCTTTCAGGGTCGCAAAATCAGGTAGATATTTTTGCGAGTCAGTAATGGCTTGTATCGCTATTTGCACTTCGGAAATGGGATTTGTGCATCCCATTTCGGATTTTGCGAGGTCGCAAATAACGATTCGGGCCATTTGCGACTCACAAAACTTTGCTACATCTGGCCCTAAGACTCTTTTTTACTTTAAAAGATCACTTTGCTTGTGTATGCTGGATTTTTGTTGTTTTGGACTTATTTGATTTACATTAATATTGGCTATTTTTCTAAGCTGGTGTTGTGTTTATTTTGTAGTGTTTTCACTGTATTACAGTGTGTTTTGGTACAAATACTTTAAAATTAGCCTTTGAAATAAGCCTGATTGCTTGTGCCAAGCTACCAAGGGGATGAGTAGTGTTGTCTTAAGAATGTAACTTCCTTACCTTGACTAGAGTGAGGGTCCCTGCTGGGACAGAGTGCAAACTGACTGCCAACCAGAGACACCATTTCTAACAGGCTACATTTCCTGTGGTGACACAGACAGAAGTGTGCCACCATTGATTTTTGACTCAAACATACTCTCACCCATCATTGCATGTCATTTGGCAGGTACAACTACAGTAGCGATGAGGGACATGATGGGTAGGTCTAGAGTTTTTACACACAATGTGCATTTCCATGACATTGATGTGGCATCATATGGAACAGCGCACTGAACATGTATAATGGGTAAGGTTTGTTAGCTGACTGTTGTCGTGCATCATGCAGTTATGTTGGAATTACATGTGGATGGGTACAACCATTCATCCACAGACATCTGGGTTTGCAAGACCAAAACAGAGGCAGTGATATAGCTTCCCACTGGGCAACATGTCGAGGGCCTTCTAAAAGTATTTGGAAATCTCTGAGTCTCTCTAACATACAAAGGACTAATGGCATCTACTGATGCAATCAGAGTATATCATTGTAGGGGGTGCCAGACATTACTGGGTATTTTCATGGGGCTTGCTGATTCATTCTGTTGTGGATTTTAGAGACATAGCTCCCTGACAATTTGCACATTTTGTCTACACTGCACATTTCCATGCCAAATATGTAGGATATCCGAGCAATATTAGTACTACCTCCATGACTGCATTAGAGTAAATGACACATTATGAAGTGTGCATTGTTGATCTGTTTCCAGTGTGACATGAGAGTTTCCATGTCACCTTCTCTGGGATCTTATTGTTGTGTTATTGTGTACGTGACAAATAGATGTCTGCATGACCGTGTGTGGGATCTGTGGGAACTAACTTGGCATTGGCCTACTATTGTATGACAACAGGTAACTGAGGTATGCTCCATGAGGCAAAGCATTGAAGGTGATGTGGCCTCCTACTTGTTAAATGGTTACTTTGATTGAACAACTTCAACCATGCAATTGTAGTTGTCTGAGATCCTGCTTTTCTTGTGGACAACTGTTGACAGTTCAGATGACATGCATTCACATGGTATGGTACATGTAGGAGGTACTTTGATGTAGTTTGCTGCTGGGGCTTATTTGACATCATGATAATGTTTGCTAATCAAAGCTGCTATTTAGGTGTGTTCAGGAATATGTGGTGATCCCTTTCCTCTTTGTATGCAGCATCAGTCCAGGCAAGTGAGGGAGACAGTGCACAACCAAGTGGAGATGCATCTGGCCACAGTACCTCCAGTCATGACACCACCGACAGGGAGGGTCCCAGTGGCCTGGAGGGCGAGGTGAGTGTTGCAGAGATGACAGGAACAATGTTGTCATCATTGGATCTTACCTCCACTGGCCGCTTCCTAGAGGTGACAGACCCTTCAGGAACTACCCCTGTACCATCTTTGTCTGTCACCCCCAGTTCTATCATCACCCTCCCTGTTGCTCCCCACCCAGTTGGCCATGCATGCTCACCCAAGATGTTAGGAGTACCCTTTTCTGTAGGCACCTCACCCCCAGCCCCTGTTGCCCTGCTGCCCTGAGTGAGAAGGTTATGGACCTCCTGAGAAATATCTATGTGGAACAGACTGTCATTGTGAATGTCATCCAGGGGTTGGTCAGCCAACTCCAATAGATCATTGCTTTCCTGGAAGGCATTAATTGTGCCATATCTGGCCTACAGTGATCTATTCAGGCTCTGGTCTTCTCCCTGAGGGAAGCCGGTCACCCCCCGCATTCACCCCACCTCCCTCTTCCCAGTCCAAATCCCCTATTCCCCTACCTGTCCAAGCACACAGAAACATCTGAACACATCCACCTCAACACACGCAAGCAGCACACATTGACACAAACACCACAAGACACACCGGCATGCAGGTATTCAACAGACTTCCACAAACACCACATCAGCCACCACTTCACCAGACACCCCCACCACCCCCAATGACCCACACACCACATTCAGCATAGCCACAGACACCATGACAACAGCCAGTGACTCATCCACCATGCCCACCATACTCCCAGACACCAGCACAACACCCACAGACACATCCATCATACCTGTTGATACCTCCCCAACACACGCAGACACATCCACCACATCCAGCATACCCGCAGAGACCACCACCACCACAGACTCACAAAAATCTACCACATCCAGCATGCCCACAGGCACCACCCCAACAGAAACACACACATCCACCACTCAAACATCCTCCAGCATCTCCACCTCCCAACCCCCAAGACACAAAAATACCCACACTCACACATGCAACAGATACCACAATAACAGAAGCATACCTCAGCCATGCACACACCCACTGCCTCTACACCCACACTCAAGACAACCACTCCCTCAACCTCCAAATCCCCAACCCCTTCTGCAGACCCTCCCTGTTTTCCCAAGGAGAGTTTCCTTTTGAGCTAACCCTTTCCCCTGTTCCCTCCACCACCAGCTAAACCCAAGACCCCAGCCACATCCCAACCCATCCCTTCCACATTAAAGTCCTCCCCTGTCACATCTGTCCCCCCCCCGAACCACCCAAACCCCCAACCAAGAAGAAGGTCACTCCTCCAAAGAAACCCCCCCTCCCAAACCCACTCATAACAAATCTGACCCCACTCCACCCAAGAATGATCCCTGAAGTACCTTCCTGCCAAATGATGCCCCATCTTTTGGAGGTTCCCTGATAGTGTTTGGAGTCAAGTGTGGGCACAGTAAAGTGCATGGACATCTAGTTGGACTGGCCAATGGTCTTTGTTCTAACTCATTTATAGTTAATAAACCCTAGTTGTTTTTTTGGGTACACATTTGTCCTGCAATTCCTTTTCTACCTTTATGTTCTTCTTGAGTAACTTGTGTTGTATGCCTTCAGTTGAGTTGTTTCACCCTGATTTCTGATCCATTTGCTCTTGTTTGCAATATCTGACTTTGTGGGCAATGCTGGTGTCACTCAAGACAAAGATAGATGTTGACTGTACGGATATATGAGTGTTAATCCAAATGGGGAGTCATTAAATTGTGTTATGTTTGTTATGGTAAGTAGCTTATTTTGTGTTGTCCAATCTCAGCATGTATGGTGTTAGACTTGGCCACCTGATATGGATTGTACAGTCATTGCGTGTGTGAAAGCTAGAGTTTGTTTTTTTTCACACATGGAGGGTGTTTAATTGTTCTAGCTTCCTTTGCATTTGACTGAGCATGTGTCCCCTTTGATGTGTGTACCTTGCAGCTACTTCATCGAGATGTATGGCCCATGCTGTTGCTGTTTTATTTGCTTTCTTGACTTGCACTTCCACATTACGCAAATAGGCATGTCACTTGGCTCTTCTATTGTTTGTCCCTGAGATACATGAAGGGTCAGTTCCAGTGTAAATGTTGTTTTAGGGGCATGTGCAAAGTGAAATTTGTCCCAGGGCAGCATCCTTCCCTGAGTGCTTCTGATGCCCCATCTCCATTGTGGAGATATAGTTTGTATAGTGAGCTTTGGATATATTTTTCTCTGACTATTGTGCATCCGATTGTCCTTCCATTGTGTTGCAATGTGGGTGATGTGTGGGTTCAGACCAGGAAGGTTTAATGGGAGTGGTGTTTGTGCTCTATGACACATCCAAACATATGTGGGTTCAATCTGATGACACTCCAAGGCATGTGTGGAATGTGAGGGTGTCAGTTTAATTGATAGATGTGATGTTGCTGTGGTTTTGCTGATGTGTGACACAATGCTGTGTACACTTCACTGTCCATGTGCCTGAGATGGGCAGATGCGTGTTTTTGTGTAGTGTGGTGGTGCAATATCAGTGACTTGCCCAAAGGGGGCATTTTGTGGCTATGAATATGTCATTCTTTGTGACTGACTCTGACTGTGGACACAATGACATGTATACTTTGGTGCCCATAGTGTGATGCCCATATCATGTGGATGACGGCGCAATGATTTGTTGTTGGGATTAATTACACAGGGAGGTAGGTGTGTGTACTTATCATCAGTTGCATCCAGGGCTGTATGGATTTTGAGCACCTTCAATGAGCAGCAGGAGTGGCAGGACATGTGTGATGGGCTCCATGGCGGCACAAACGTGTAACGCTGCCTGCAGGTGAGTTGTTTCCTTTATGCTCTCCTTTCTGTCAGCTAGGACATGGTGGTTGGACTGTTGCGGTCACATTGGCAGTGTGCAACATCATAATGAATCCGGCAGAAACACAGTCTCCGTCAGTATGTTTGTCCTGCCTCGTCCCTGCAGTGGTCTGTGCTGCCTGGCTGTGCTTGCGGGACCACAGCAGTCTTTGCTCTGTGGACTCACCAACATTGTAAAACAGTGGTTCGACTGCCAAGCCGATGGCAGTCGGACCGCCTCCACCGCCAGATTTGTAATCAGGCCCAAAGTCTTTGTTTTTTTTTCATTTAGGAGGCTTTATTTTCTAGCTGAGAGTATTTTGCATGCTATTGTTGTCATTTTCAGAGGGATTTTGCGTTAGTGAGCCGATGTTACCTGTTTCTGGTTTACAGATAAATTAAGACCGTTTTTTTAAGGTATTTTAGGATTTTGGAGTTAGGCGTGATGTGACGACGTGATGTAGTGAGTGTGACTTTTAGTTTGTGTTTAATTGAGCAGTAGCAATGTGTGTTAGGCCTAACTGTAGTTTTTCAGTAGTCTTGTGATATTTTAGACATTCTAATATTATATATTATGGTTTTTGTAATTATAATGTAATGCTTATGTTCTTCTTGGAATTTGCATTTTTTGAGGGTGGGTATGTTATATTTTTTTACAGGTTTATAGATCTTAATTATCCCATGGACCAATCTTTCATACATTTTTAATGTTTTTTGAACAAATTTTGTTTATTGTAAGTTGTTCCAAAGTACATAGGGTCAAAGTAAGTATGATAATATTGTCTATTGCTAGTTGAGGTTCTCATGAGGTGTGTGGTCCAGGGAGAGGTGTTTTTACAGAGGGAAAAAGGAAGGAGATGAACAAGGAAAATGTAGGCCGCTCAGATATCTAGGTGATATCGCTACGATACTGGTGTTAAGATGTGTTAGTCATGGGGTAATTTTTTCCCCTCCCCTAAGGGGTGAGCTCCAAGTCCCATGACATGGATGGGTGGGGGGAAAGAGAAGCAAATAGTTTGCTAAGTAGTATGGAGGTCAGCCGAAAAGCTGTAGGGTACGTAAATGGGCAGTTGGAAAATTAAATGTTCCAGGTGAAACATGTAGTCTATGAGTGGTTTCCATCGCTGCATGGATCTTTTCTCCATGCCAGAGAGTTTGTGTCATGTGCTCTGTCGCTAGAATATGCAGAGTCTTACAAATAAGGATGTGATTTGCAGGACTTTAGGGTATATCCTAGAGAGAGCAATAAGTTGCTTTGTCACTCCCATTGGCCCTCATTATGAACACCACCAACAGACATGCAGTCCGAACCTCCAAATAAGGAACCAACTGAAACACAGGCATCCTGAAAATCACTCACCGCCAGCAGATGAGTGCAGACAATGATGGCAGACCCCACCCACAGGCTGACGGAAAAGCCCTACCCGCCCATCATATAATGAAGCACTAGACCGTCAGTTCTGGGGCAGGAACCACCGACACGCAAAGCCAGGCGGAAACGACCCAAATATAAAGAAACACTCACCGGAGGCTCACACAACACGCCAAAGCAGACGTGGAGAGAGAGTTGCAGATCATGCCAGTCCTGCTCCTTGTCATATACCTCCACGACCGAGACCGCCGACGAAGACGACGACGGTAAGTACTGCAACCTACTAAACAAGGGAAGAAAGGGCACAGTTACATACCCACCCATTCCACCCACTCTGCAACGCTCCCACAGCCCTTCACAGCAGCACAAGCCATACACCCCACAGCAAGAGGTACTTATGCGACACAAGGCAAATCCAACCTGCCCAAAGTACATACATGTGCCCCACACCCCCAAACAATGAAATGAGAGACCAAGGATCCAGAGTGTGCCTCCAACAACACATTAACCTGTATTCTGCTCACTGAGCAATAGAAGTGCATAGAAGGCCAATGGCCAGTCCATAGTGCAAGCAGTCTGATGGGCCACAATTGCCCCAACTTGACTCCCACAAGTGCAACGGTACTCCACCTCATAGGGGCAACAATAGGGCATCCAGGCACCTCAGGTAACAGGTGCAGGGGGTGGTGGGGGTGGGGATTTATGACTGGGGGTCTTAGATTTCCATTTGGAAGGTGGAGGGGGTTTGGGTTTGCCCTTGGAAGGTGGGGGAGTGGGATTGGACTGGGGGGTGGCAGGTGTACCTGGTGCAGCACGGGGCTCCTTCCTCTCTGGGGAAGGGGCACAGGAATGGGAAGGGCGGACAGGGGCGGGCTGTGATGTGGGAGGAGTGGTCAGGGCAAGGAGGTGAGCACGTTTAGGGATGAGACGGGGTGGCCCAGTGGGTTCAAATAGGTCAACACAGGACAGGAAAAGTTTCTTAGTTGCAATTGGGGTGGACCTGGAGGAAGGCGTGGGAATGGAGGTAGAGGTAGTGGTCATGACAGGTGTAGGTGTGCGTGACGTGGCTGCAGGTGACTGGACAGTATGCTGAGTTATGGTAGATGTGTGATGGGTGGGTGTTTTGGTGTGTTTGAGTGTCTTGGCACGACAGGGTTCCAGTGTAAATGGATGTTGCCTAGGGGTCTGCAAGTCTGGTGAGTGTGATGCATGTGTCAACTAAAGTCGTTGTGGTGTCTGGGGTGCATGAATGGATGTGTGCTATTGTTGTGACTGCAGGAACAGGGCCAGCAACATTTAATAAGGGTGCTGTGCCTGTGGGTGTGCATGTACAGGGAACAGACAGGAAAGCAGAAGAGGTGGACACACTGGGGGTAGTGGATGCTGGTGTGTGTGCATGTGTATGTTGGCTGTGTGTATGCTTGTGGTGGGAGGTGTGGTGCTTGTGTTTTGAAGTGTGCTTCTTGTATGTTGAGGTGTGTGCCTGCGTGTCAGTATGTGTGCTTTGGACAGGTGCTGGAAGGGGTAGAGGTGGGTGGAGGGGGACTGAATGACCAGGGACACTGGCTGCCGTCCAAGAGGAGGCCAAAGCCTGAAAAGATCTCTGCAGGCCATACACGGCACCGTGAATGCCATCCAGATAGGCATTGGTCTGCTGCACCTCTGATGCAAGCCCCTGGATGGCATTGACAATGGTTGTATGCCCTACAGAGATGGTTCTTAGGAGGTCAATAGCCTCCTCCGTGAGATTAGCAGGGCTGACTGGGTCAGGGGAGGAGGTGCCTGAGGTGAAGGAGACACCCACCCTTCTGGGTGAGCGGGCACAAGCAACTCAGTGGGGAGCCACTAGGAGGGTGGTGATGGTATGGGGGGTAGCAGAAGATGACACAGTAGGGGTGGGCCCACTAGGGTCTGCCACCGTCAGGGAGCTCCCATCGGAGGAGGTATCGGAGTCACTACCTCCAGTGGTAGTTGCCTCCCCCTTAGTACTCCCCTTGCCCTACAAACCACTAGTCCCCTTGGCATTAACTGTGCAGTCTGCCTCTGAGGATCTGAAGGCCGCTGCCTCCCAACTCGCTGGTGCCTCAGCTCCCTCGCCAGATGATGCTGATGTACACAGATAACACAAGAGAACAGGGATGGGGAGGCAAAACAGGAGAGACACTTGTAAATAGCTGAATGGAGGTACATTAGTGGTTCAAACATACACCCACCCAGAAAATATTCCACCAGGCAGCACCTACCGCTATACACATGGCTATGCCCCTGACTAGTGGCCAGAACCCTGCTCTACAGCCATTCCCCAACTAACTTAAGGATCTGACAAACTGCAGACTTGACCCAAACACCCCTACTCCCCACGGGGGGCATTATGTAGATGGACATCAGTTAGAGTCCCTGCCACTAGACAGCAGAAATACTAACGCACACATCCGTCAAGGAGCCAAAATATGGTATATGTACTCACCCCCCTTGTGACTGCTGTGCAGCCTTCAAGCGCCCATCCAGGTCCGGGTACGCCACCGCCAGGATGCGTTGCATAAGGGGGGTCAGTGCCCGATGGGCACCCCTTTCTCGTTGGGAGGACTTCCCTCGCTGGGCCTCACAGATCTTCCTCGCCCAGCGCCGCAGGTCCTCCCACATCTTCCTGCACTGGGTGTTCCACCGGTTGTAGACCCCTAGGGTCCGCACTTCCTTGGTGATGGCATGCCAAAGTCCCCTCTTCTGGTGGGCGCTTACCTATAAGGGACACACAGAAAAGTAACACTGAGGTCAGACACTGGCCAATCAAATACAGCTGGCTATACGTCCACTATGGGACAGACATTTCAAACAGCCTAACAGCAATCACACGCAGCATGTCAGGAACCCCGGACCATACAGTGCCACAAGTGCACACATGTATGCAGCCAACACCCATCACTACACACATCCATGACCCCCATTCCTCCTACTCACCTGTACCTCTGGCAGACCATAGAGCTTGGCGTACAGGGGCAGGACCCTGTCCACAAGCTTCTCCAATTCCTCGTTGGTGAAGGTCAGCTCCCTTTCCCCTGCAATACGTGCAATTTCCATGAGAGGCAGGATCAGCAGTACACTCAGTGGAGTACCTGATTGAACAAGATCAGAGAGTCAAGTAAAGTTGGGGTGACGAGTTTGCGTACGCACCGCGGCGGTGTGCACCGTCACGGCGATCATGATACGCTAAGAATGCCCATTGACAACTATGTTAACCAATGAGTTTGCGCACGGCGGTAAACACCGCCTTACGCTATTACGTCAAGCGCTAGCGGTATGAGGTCACTTCCACCATGACACTTCTGGATTACAGGGGGCAGACATTTTGGCCTTAACTGTGCAGTCGTAAAACCCTCATCAGCACAATACAGGCCCTATTGTCCCCTAAACACCCATAGACATATAACATTATACATTACCTCACCTGACCAGTCCTGATATATCATTGTGGTCATGTTGCTGTAATGTCACACACACTAAGCATTTGTGTCATCGACAATCAGGCCAATAGTGCTGAATGAAAAACAATGTATGCAGATGTATGTGTATTCCTCACACATGTTTTCAACTCCTCCTAGGTACAGACCCTTGTGGTGAGGAAGGGCCCCATCGGTGTACAGACCATTTGTTGATTTGCGGACCATGGTGGAGCGTCACATCATTATGTTACATACTCACTTGTGCAGCTATTCATGAACTTTGTGCATTACTGGATCCAGCACTGACACCGGCTAACCGGAATCAGCATGCCAACCCTACTGAAGTGCAGAGCCTCTCTGCACTCCATTTCCTGGCCACGGGCTCATTTCAAGTGACACTGGGCATGGGTGCAGGTTTTTCACAGCCAATGTTTAGCATTATACTGTCAAGATTCCTGAATGCATTTGAACTACACCTATAGTTCTATGTGAGGTTTCCCCAAAGTGCTGACCTCTCTGCCATCAAGTCGGACTTCTATGCCTTTGCCAAAATACCCCATGTTATAGGTGCCATCGATGGCACCAACATAGCTATCATCCCCCCAAAAGTCAGTGAACAGGAGTGCAGAAACAGGAAGAACTTTCATTCCATTAACATTCAATTGGTGTGTACTGCAGACCAGTACATCTCACATGTGAATGCCATGTTCCCTGGTTCAGTCCATGATTCCTTTGTGCTGAGGAACAGTAGTGTGCCACACAAGATGGAACAACTACAAGAGGAAGCTGAAAGGCAGACTGTCTGCCTTTCAGGCTTGTCAATGACAGTCCTGTTTTGCACCTTTTTCTAGGTGATTCTGGCTATCTCAACTTGCGTTGGCTCCTGACACCAGTGAGGAATCCTGGAACAGATTCAGAGAGGAATTACAATGAGGCCCATGGACTTACTAGGAGGGTGATAGAGCGCACCATAGGTCTCCTGAAGGCTAGGTTCTGTTGCCTACATATCTCTAGCGGTTCCCTGGCCTATGGGCCTGAAAAGGTGTGTAGAATAGTGGGGGTCTGCTGCATGCTGCACAACGTGGCTGTGAGAAATTCAATCCCCTCTTGGAGGATGAGGGTGCTGTATATCCAGACCACCTTCCTCAGAGAGGGAATGAGAGTGATGGTGATGATGAGGACGGGAAAGATATAAACTTGACTTCCAGTAACTTTGTGGGACAACTGGATGAGATTGCTGTCTGTGCATCATACTGTCAGTGTGCCTTGTCATTTAGTGGGGTGATGGGTCAATACTCATTGAAACTGAGCCCAGGTCTGCATAGGACAGGTTACAATATAGTATAATAGTTCATCACATCTGTAGGCACAACCACATGTAATGCATGTGGTGCATTTTCTGCTACTCAGATAATAATAAAAGAGTTATCATACTGTTACATCCATACTTTACTTTGTTTAAACTTAATGACAGGGGACATTGTAACAGATGGAAAGGTGATTTATTTGGTGCAGGGATTAAATTGAGCAGATTACAGTGAGGGGATTGGGCTACTGGTGGTTGTACAATATGGCAACATGGTCACAGCATTGTTGGCAGTAGTGGTAGGTCCATCTGTGTTTACAAGCGTTTATTGTTGTTTTCACACGGTTTGGTCATTGATTCAGTGGGACACTTGGAGAACAGTTATTGCCAGAGTCACTTCTTTGAGGGGGCCTTGGTCTTGGCAGGTATTCCTGTGCCATATCTGGGCCTGAGGGTCCATTTGGGCACCTGCTGTTGGCGGTACAGGTTGAGATGGATATCCCCTGTGTGTCCTGAGAGGGTGGTACATGTGCAGTTGCTGCTGATGCTATTGTTGTCCGGTCTGTATCCTGGCCTGTAGTAGGGGCTTCCTGGACTGTGTGGGCCTCAGGCTGTGTTTGGACAAGGTGCAGCAATGCACCTGCTATGCTGGCCATTGTGGCATTGTGCAGTTTCCACTGTTCCATGGCCTCTTGGTGGTGTGCTAGCTGCATCCTTTGACTCTGCTCCAGGGTGGATACTACCTGGGCCAATCTGTCCTGGGTATGGTGATATGCTCCCAGGACCTCAGAGATCACGTTGTGGGCTGCAGCATCCATCCTGTGGCCTCCCCCCTGGGCCACTGATGCCCTCCCACTGAGCGTAGCCCCCTGTGCCTGTGTCCCCTGCACAGGTCTGGTGGTACCACTTGTACTGGGGCCATCATCTTCATGCCTGTTAGTAGTGGGTGACTATGGCCCCTGTACTTGTGTTCCACCAGTCAGTGGCCTGGATACACAGGTGTGGGGATGGTTGCTCTGGGCTGATGTTGTTGGCTGGGTGGAAGGGGTGTCAGTGGTATCCTGGGTGGGGCTGCTGGATGGTGACAGTCAAGGACTGTGTCAGGGGCCAGGGTGATCGCCAATGTCCAGGGTTCCATCCCCAGTGTCCTGGGAGGTGCCTCTGTCTCCCTGTGGGGCACTGCCACTCCTTGTCCTGTCCGTCAGGGTGGCATGGTTGGTGGTGCCTGTTGGGGGAATGGACATGTCTGGGTGGGGTTGTGGTCCTGGTGGTAGTTGGAGGGGTGAGGTGATGCATGCATTCCAGGTGTGATGGATAAGGGGTAATTATAGATGACTTACCCAAATCCATTCCTCCAGTGAGTCCACTGAGTCCCTCAGGGTGCAGGATGGCCAGTACCTTTTCCTCCCAGTCAGTGTAGTCGGGGGATGTTGGTGGAGCTCCTCCCCCAGTTTTCTCGACTGCAATGTGGTGCCTGGATGCCATGGACCTGACCTTCCCATGCAGGTCGTTCCATCTCTTGCGGATGTTGTCCCTGGTGCGCAGATGGTGTCCCACTACATTGACCTTGTTGACTATTATCTGCCATAGCTCCATCTTCCTAGCGATGGGTGTGTGCTGAACCTGTGCCCCGAATAATTGTGGCTCGACCTTCAGGATCTCATCCACCATGGTCCTTAGCTCCCTTTCTGTGAAGCGTGGGTGTTTGGGGGATGCCATGGTCAGTGTTGTGATTGGTGTCTTGTGTGGATCTAGGTGAGGGTGCTCGTGTGTGGTTGGGTATATGTATCGTGGATTGTGGCATTCTGTGTCTGCTTCTGGGGTTCTCTGTATTAGTTGGCCTTATTTCATTGCAAAGGATTGTGGGGTGTGTCTGTGAGTGTCTTATAGTGTTGTGGATACGTGTCGGGTGTGTGGGTTTCAAACTTGCCAATGTATGCATTCCTTGCTGTTGGGTCCACTTGCCGCCCATGTTGGTCTGTACCGCCAATGGTCGTTCGGCTTCCACTGACCGCGGCGGTGATTTGTGCTTCATTATTTAGAGGGCGGGGTGTTTGTGTGCTCAGCAGGGTGGGAGGTCCAGCATTTCTGCTGACAAGGTCCTGGCGTTGACTGGTGGCAGGGAGATTTTCGTTGGTTTCTGATCATTATATGGCGGTTTTTTGTTCGCCGCCAATGGCGATCTTCTGTTCGCTGTCTCCACGGCTGTCAACGGTGTTTACCACCGTGTTCATAATGAGGGCCATAATTTGTTATGCCAAGTACCAGTCTGTGTGCGTCATCACGTGCAAGGCTGGAGGGTATCCTAGTGTATTCCAAAATGTGGTTATGTGCGTGCATGACCACCATATGTATTTTTAATGTTTTGAAGGAATTTTATTTAGTTTATAGGGAACCAATATTCTTATTTTTACATTTTTTGTTTTTTCAAGTTTCCTCATGTCATTAGACTACTTCGATCTATTTACTTTGGACTTTTCTGTTTTTTGTATTTATTTGGGTTTTATAGATGTATTATTTACTTTTCACTTTTTAACTCTTTTGTAGATTAAATTAATTGAATATGGACATGAAGAAGATGTACAGCTGCAGAATAGTGCGTATATATTTTTTTATTAATGGGTGGGAATTGTTATATATTATTATATATCTGTATTTGCTCTAATTGCAATGTTTTAATTTTAGTTTCTATGTGTGTGATTGAATTAGCTAAATTTGTGTTTATGTCTAAAGTTGCAGTTTTGTTGCTGATGTGTACAAGTTTTTATTAAGTATTAAAACATATTTTATATTTATCATTTTTTTCTATGTTATAAATATGTATTTTGACTGATTTACAAAAATAAATTGTTCAATATTTATTTACAAATGGGTAAGTTATGAAGGTGTTTTTGTTTATTTGGGTTTGTTGGTTAGTGTATAGGTAGGTAGCTAATTTATAATAATGATTTTGCAATTAATGCTAAGTAGACTACACCTTTGTTGTCGATGAGGAATCTAACTTTACATTATAGCATGTCATACATTTTATGATTTGTTTACTTATTTGAGGCTTAATTTGGCTTACTAATTACTCTATCCTTAGGTGTTGAAAGCTTTGTTCTTTTTTGGAGGGATTTAATGACTTTGTAGAATGTAGGTTGGGTTCTTCCTAGTGTGGCTTGGAAGGCATTGTGCCATCCTTCTACTGCGTTGCTGGTTTTGGCTGCTGAGCCATTGTGCTGTTGTGGCCATTCCACAATGGTATTTAGAATTTGGGTTGGTGTCTGTGTCCAGAGCAGTGCAGTCTGCCAATGCAAGTATCTTTAAAAAGGTCACTTATGGGGTCTTACTTTATGTTTGATTTGTTGGTAAAATTGACTTTCTGTAAACATGTTGAAGTGTTAGCTACCTGTGTTATAGGGACATACGCTAGTACAATTCATTTCTTTATTTCAAAGGCACACTGGCTGTTTTTTGCAAGTTCTACACTTAGGGGCATATTCTCAAGCCTCTCCTGTGACCGGTGCATCTTTTTTTAAGATGCTCTGGCAGCGTAGAGTGCAGACCCATAGTTACGAGGCCACGCAAAGCAACTTTGAGTGGCTTTTCTTGACCTCGTAGATGTGGTGCACGACAATGCAGCACACGTTGCTGAGTTGCCTTACATTACATCAGGGAGGCATTCCATGGGTGCTGGAGTGGGTGTTCCCACTCAACACCCATAGGTTTTGATGCATTCCCAGATATACAAGGATCTGTAAACCTGGGAATGAGTCAAAACAGTAAGCCTCTCCATGCAACTAGGAGAAATATATATTTTTTTCTGCAGCACACATAGGAAGAGGAAAATGCTTCTCAGGATTGGAACAAAGTGTCCCTTCTTCCACAAAAACAATCTTGCATGCAATGGCTCTAGGCAGCAAATTGTGCGCCAGCACAGGGAAAAGGACACAAATGCACTGTATCTTGTAAATACAGTGCATTTCTGACCTTTGGAATTAGCACAGGGCTGCGCAGCAAAAAGAGATACAGTGCTAGCCTTCGCCAGTTCCTTGAAATTATGCCTGAATTAGTCCTGTAGGGCAGTTTGTGAGTATAACCTAAGTATTGTTTGTATTATTGCCTGTTGAAAGTCTATTAGAATTGTATGTGGGGATTATTTGTTTTTATTGATGTGGTTTGGCAGTTCATAGTAAGAGCTAATTTGTTTGAAGGTAGCAATGCATCTATGAGGGGTATGGTAATGATTTGGAATGGACCATGTACGGAGTATATGTGTGAATGATCTAGGGCACATATTGAATGGTTTTTTCATCGTTTTGTCGATCATTCATATTTCATATTAGCTTAGGGCCTAATTACGAATTTGGTGGTTGGAGAGTCAACCGTCAAAGCTGTGAGGAGGAGGCTGCCGTCATGCTGGCATCCTCCCCCCAATCGTATTACGTCATTTCCGCCAGTCAGCCCCTATGGAAACAATGTCCTTAAGGGAGCTGAGGCCAATGAGCACCCTCAGAATGCGCACTGTCTGCACAGCAGGTAGTGCATGTTGTGAGGGTACTGGCAGAGGGTCCCCTGCACTTCCCATGCCATGTGTATGGACAGTTCAGGGGCCCCCTTATGACCCCCAGCACTGGCTTTCCACCACCCTTTTTATGGTGGAGGCTCAGCCCTGAAAAGTCTGGTGGAAAAATGACTCGTCATCAGCACAGCGGTGCTGAGCTCAGCGCTGCCGTGGCTGACCACAACTCCGACTGACGCCACCCTCCTGCCCAATTAACAATATGTTTCCCTATTATTTCAGGTCCCTCTAATGAATTCGATCACAACCTCTCAAATCTCTAGTGAATCAATGCGCTGTAAGAATCGAAATCCCTCCTAGTGAAAATTAAAACTACATGAGTGCAAAAGAGGAAGTAAAAAAGTACAAGGTACCTTGACTTGATATATTGTCACAGGGGCATGAATGGAGATTTTCAAACCATACCCTTGTTGTGGGAAGGCTAAAAGAAAGTCCACTGACCCGAATCAAAGCCTAATGACATAAACCTGAGTTAAGCATTTTCTACATAGGAGAGGTAGAATTCCATCTCATAAACAGATGATAAAACATGGTTTTTAGCCATAGAGGGGAGCCTATTGGCCTGTTCTCTGCATGTAAGCTGTGCCCTCTCATAAAATGCATACTTTATCTGATCTATTGCAGAGTGGGAAATGTGTGCAGGATTATTAAAAAGCTCTGGTGCTCCCAACCTACTGAAGGTTCACTTAAGTTACCCTAGCCAAGAAATCATATCAGCATTATTCAGGGCTAATAAATCCTGAAAAATATGTTTAGAGAGCCCTAGCTTCAGGGATTGCCAAATTTGTAGCCATAATAATAATGGTGCTAGGCCCAAAACATCTCCCACATAAATTATGCCCACCTCTGAGTGGCAAAAGAAGGTGGGTGCATCCTGCGGTACCATGAAAAATTTTGAGAGGAAACCATTTTCTGCTTCTGGAAGGCTAGAGCAATCACAAAAGCCCCACACACCCACCCCATAAGTGGAAATTGAGAGACATTTGGCTTTAAACAAGGTTATCAACACCCTCACTGATTTATGGACTAATTTGGCTATAAAACGAAAAATCACACCCACAGCTTTCTTTTTTTGTTGCACCCTCAATACCAGCAAGATCTCCCAGATAGATTGTGCGTCAAAGGGTAATCCCAAATAACTGAAGCTACCCACTTTTCTATGAAAAAGTTTTAGATTTAGTTTTGTTTGGCCCACAAACCTTCACAAAAGACTTCTTCTGATTAATCCTGAGATCTAAAGAGAGGATGAACTCAGCAAAGGTATCCAGAGATTTCTGAAGGCTTATTACAGTCCTGGCAGGACAGCATCATACGCATTGAGAAAGGTTGGGATAAAGCAAGTATCTGCCCTCATAAAGTCCAATTTCTTTTGAAGCAAGTGAGCTTCTAGGCCATTAATGTACATAAGGAACAGAAACAGGGCTAGGATGCAACCCTGGTGATCTCCTTGATTGCAACAGATAGGTGATGTACATTTCCCCCAGGACCAAAACAAATCTTGGCTAAGATGTTTCAGTGTGAATGCCAGAAAAGAGTAACTAGGGGTTATTTTCTTCTACATCCAAATTACCCAGCATAACCCATGATTTGGACCAATTGACAGTGTGGAAAGCACACAACAAGTCCATGAAAGCTAGATGTAATGAACCCTTCATTAACTTGGTGTACTTACCATTAATATGTGATAGATTTAAACATTGCTCAACCATTCCCATCCTAAAGCCGTATTGCACTTTGGAGGGAAAATTCATTGAAATAGCCCAACCCTTCAGTCTTGCCAATAGAACACTACTTAAGATCTTAACTGGAATGTAATAGGGAACCCGGCCGATAACAAGTCTGATTGGTTCTGTCACTCTTTTTAAAGATTGGAAACACAATGGCCTCTTTCCATGCGGGAGGGAGACAGCTGACAATGGTAGACCTTTGTAAGCATGGGAGCCCAAAGTTCAGGGTTATCCCTTAACAAGGCTATAGAGACTCCAGAAAATAATGGCTGGTCCATGACTCCCCAAAAACTCCTGGCATTGCTTGTGCTTACAGCAGCCAAAAGAATTAGCCTATGCCTTATTCATAAGCTCAAAGTTCCTATCTGTCAAAGTGGCTTTGTACGCTTTATGTGCAGCAACAATGGTTTGCCTATTTTAGGCATGGCATTGAGGGCCGCTTTCAAACAGGCCCCCTTAATAAAGAAATGAGAGGGTGGAATAAAACTGGAACATTTCACAATTAAGACCTGCAAAATTGCTGAAAATACACTGGCAAAATCCCTAATTACCGAAGGTGGGTCATAATTTTCATTAATAACATTGCTTTCCTTTAAACATTTTAGGTCAACGTGCTCCCATTTCAGTCTAAGGGCCTCATTACGACTTTGCCAATCCATGCACTGCCATGGTGGCAGTCCGATCACCATTGGTTTGGCGGCCGGACCACTGTATTACAAGTCATGCTGGCCTATGGAGCAAAGACTGCTGCATTCCTCCTGACACCGCCAGGAAGGGTAGCACGTCGCGGTCACGAGGTAGCACAAACAGTTCGGCTGAGCCAGTGTTTCTGCAGGACACATTGGGCCTGATTCTGACTATGGCGGACGGCGGAGGCCGTCCGCCATAGTCCCGCCGCCAAATGACCGCACCGCGGTCAAAAGACCGCGGCGGCCATTCACACATTTCCTCTGGGCCGGCGGGCGCTCTCCAAAAGAGCGCCCGCCGGCCCAGAGGAAATGCCCCTGCAACGAGGACGCCGGCTCAGAATTGAGCCGGCGTAGTTGCAGGGGTGCGACGGGTGAAGTTGCACCCGTCGCGTATTTCAGTGTCTGCGAAGCAGACACTGATATACTTTTTGGGGCCCTCTTACCGGGGCCCCTGCAGTGCCCATGCCATTGGGTTTCCCGCCATGAACAGGATGGCGGTAGGGGGTGTCTGAATCCTCATGGCGGCGGAGCGCACTCCGCCGCCATGGAGGATTCCCCCGAGCAGCGGAAAGTCGGCGGGAGACCGCTGACTTTCCGCTTCTGACCGCGGCTGAACCGCCGTGGTCAGAATGCTCGTGGGAGCACAGCCAGCCTGTTGGCGGTGCTCCCGTGGTCGGTGGCCCTGGTGGCCACCGGCCGCCAGGGTCAGAATGACCCCCATTGTGAGGTTGTACACCAATAATGTGACTGTGGTGGTCCAACCACCACGTCTGAGCAGGCAGAAATAGAGAGTATAAAAGAAGCAGCTCACCTGCAGACAATGTTACACGTTCTATGCTGCCATTGAACCCATCACACATGTCCTGCTGCTGCTCATCGAAGGTGCTCAAAATCCACACCACCGTGGATGCAAACGACCTTATGTACACACACCTACCTGTGTTATACATCTCAATCATCCACATGACATGGGTATCATGCTACGGGCAACAAGTACACTTGTCAATGTGTATACAGTCGGAGTCATTCACAAAGAAGGACACATTTACAGCCCCAAAATGCCCACTTTGGGCAAGTCACTCACGCTGCACCAAAACACTACACAACACAAAAACACATGCTTGCACATCTAAGGCACAGGGACAGTGAAGTGTACACAACATTGTGTCACACAACACCAACAAAACAGCAACATCACATCTACTGATACAACTGACAACCTCACATTGCACAAACGCCTTGGACTGTTGTCAGGTTCAACACACATATGTATAGATGTGTCATGGAACACAAACACCACTCCCATGAAACATCCCTGGTCTGGACCCACACCTCACCCACATTGCAACACACTGGAAGGAAAATTGGATGCCCAATAGACATAGAGACAAATATCCAAAGCTAATTGTGCAGATAATATCTGCAAAATGGGGAAGGGACTTCAGAAGCACTCAGGGAGGTATGCTGCACTGGGACACTTTGCAAACTTCCCTAAAACAATTTTTGCTAAGGAACTGGCCCTGCATGTATCACAGGGACAAACAATACTAGAGCCAAGTGACATGTCTTATTGCAGAATGGGGAAGCACAAGCCAAGAAAGCAACTACAACAGCAGCTGCATGGGACATATATTTAGTTAGTTTGGTTTAGTTTAGTTTTTTAGAATTTATAGAGCGCATAGTTACCCAAGGGCATCCCACCGCTAAAAGCAGCGAAGATCACATGCAGGTAAGGGAACAAAAGTTATTTACGGAAAAAGAATAGTTTTAAGCTTTTTCATAAAGAGTCGCTCCGAGGATTCATAACGGAGCTCCAGGGGAAGGGCATTCCAAAGATGGGCAGCCTTACTGGAGAAGGAGTTGTTGTCCCAAGCTCTCTTAGACCGAGAGATGTGAACATACCTAAGAGAGGAGGATCGTAGATTCCTAGATGGAGTATGCAGGAAAATTTGTTTTCTCAAAAGAATTGGGCCCTTACCATGAAGGGCCCTGTGGACAATGCAGAGTGATTTAAAATGAATCCGCTCTTTGATGGGGAGCCAGTGAAGAGTAGAAATAGCCGATTTGGCGGAAGAATGTTTTGGTGAATGAGTAAGAAGCCTGGCAGCTGCATTTTGCACTCTCTGCAGCTTCTTTATAACGTAGAGCGGAGAACTAAGGAACATGGAGTTTCCATAGTCAAGCCGAGAGAGGATTATAGCTTGAATAAGGATTCTTCTGGCAGTGGGAGGGAGAAGAGTGAGAATCTTCCTAAACATGCGTAGGAGACCGAAACAGGTAGAGGAGACTTTATTGGCCTGGGGATCCATGGTAAGCCGAGGGTCAAGCAACACACCGAGACTCTTAACTTGGGGTTTGGGAGGAGGGAGATTGCTGAAAGTATCTGAAAAAAATGGGAGAGGGAAGGCAGGGGAACCATTACCCAGGACCAAGACTTCCAACTTCCCATTATTAAATTTGAGTTTGGAATCAATCATCCAATTAGCGATGTCACTCATACAGCGGGAGAGGTTATCCACAGACGAGTCTCCAGAGCTGTAGAGGGACACCACCAGCTGCGTGTCGTCTGCATAGGTGACTAGTGAAAGGTTGTGAGGGGCGATCACTTTGGCTAATGGTGACAGATAAACATTGAAAAGAGTGGGACTAAGAGAGGAGCCCTGGGGGACTCCACAGGTCAAAGGGAAAAAAATCAGAAAAAAAAGGTACGGTCCAGAACTTGAAAGGATCTAGCTTTGAGGAAGGAGGACAACCAGGACAGGGAGGAGCCTCCTACCCCTATTTCTGATAGTCTGCAGCAAAGAAGATCGTGATCGACCGTGTCAAAAGCTGCACTCAGGTCAAGCAAGATAATGGCTACATGAGTCCCTTGATCTAAGAGCTGACGAGCCGACTCGGTTACAGTGAGACAAGCTCATTTAGATGAAGTAGCTGCAAGGTACTCACTGTAAAATGGACATATGCACAGTGAAATGCAAACAAAGGTATCACAATTTAATACCCTCAATGCCTGCACAAAGAAAACTCAAGTTGCCACACGTGCGATGACTCTAAGGCCCATATTTATACTTTTTTAATGCCACATTCGCGTCATGTTTTGATGCAAAAGCGACGCAAACTTGCAAAATACAATTGTATTTTGTAAGTTTGGGCCGTTTTTCCGTCAAAATGCCGCTCAAATGTTGCGTAACAAGGTATATCCATATCAGGGGGACAAGCCCAAACATACATGCAGACTTTGGACGACACAAGATGAAATACTTATCATACCAAACATGACACAATACAATGACACTCCATTTGGAATAAAATCCACATATCCATAAAGTCAACTTCTACCTTTGTCTTGGATGACACTAGCACTGCCAACCAAGTCAGATATTGCAAACAAAAGCTAATGGTTCAGCAAGCAGGCTGAAACACACACAACTGTAGACAGACAACACAAGTTACTCAGGAACGACATAATGGTAGAAAAGGAGTTGCAGGACAAATGTGTACCAAAAAAAACAAATATTTGGGTTTACTAATAACAAAACGCAAAATATCAAAGGCTATTGGCTAGTCTAGTAGACAGTCATTCCACAGTATTGTGCCCACAGTTGACTCCTATTGCTGCCAGGCAACATCCAAAGGAAGGGGCATTAAGTGGGCAGGCAGGCACCTCAGGGATCATCCCGGGATGGGGGGTGGAGGGTGGATTTGAGATGGGTGGGTTAGAGAGGGGTGGACTGTTTATTTAGGAGAGATGGACTTCTTCTTGGTGGGGAGGGATATCGTTGCTTGCAGGGGGGCAGGGGGGCAGGTGTGACGGGGAAGACTTGGATGTGGAAGTGATGGGTTGGGATGTGGGTCAAGGCCTCTTGGGTTTGGGATGGGGTGGAGGGAACAGGGGAAGGGATGGATTTCAAAAAGGAAACTTTCCTTTGAAACACAGGTATGGTCATCAGAAGGGGTTGGAGATTTGGAGGTTGAGCGAGTGGTCATCTGGTGTGTAGGTGTTGATGTCTTGGGGTATGCGTGTGTGAGGTATGCTTATGGTTGGGTGCTGTCTTTAGTGTTTGTGAATGTGGGTGTTTGTGTGTCTTGGGGGGCTGGGAGGTGAAGGTGCTGTGTAATGTGGGAGTGGTGGATGTGTGTGTGTCTTTTGGGATGTTGTCTGTAGGTATGATGGATGTGGTTGATATCTGTGTGTCTGTTGGGTGGTGTTAGTAGATATCGTGGGTGTGGTGGATGCCTGTGTGTCTGTTGGGGTGATGTCTGAAGGTATGGTGGGTGTGGTGGGTATGTCACTGCCTGTTGTGGTGGTGCCTGTGGGTATGCTTCATGTGGTGTGTGAGTCGGTGGGGATATTTAGGGGAATGGGATTTGGATTGGGAAGAGGGAGGTGGAGGAGGGACAGAATGAGGAGGTGACTGGCTGCCATCAGTGAGGATGCCAGAGCCTGAAAAGATCTCTGTAGGTCAGATATAGTACTATGAATGCATTTCAGGAAACAATTGGTCTGCTGAAGTTGGCTGGCCAACCCCTGGGTGGCATTTACAATGATAGTCTGGCCAACAGAGATACTCCTCAGGAGGTCAATAGCCTTCTCACTCAGGGCAGCAGAGGTAACAGTGACTATGGCGGAGGTGTATGTGGCAGCCCCTATTGGGTGAGCAGGTGTGACCAACTGGGTGGGTAGCAACAGGGAGGATGGCGATAGAACTGGAGGTGGCGGACAAGGATGGTACAGGAGTACATCCCAATGAGTCTGCCACTACTAGGGAGTGGCCACTGGAAGTAGAATCTGAGGATGAGGATGTTGATTGGGTCTCCTCCATGGCACTCCCCTCACCCTTCGGGCCACTGGGTCCCTCTGTGTTGGTGGTGTCTTGATCAGAGGTACTGTGCACAGATGCTTCCCCGCTTGACTGTGCCCTGTCTCCTTCTCTGGCCTGATCACACTTGAACAACAGCTTTGATTAGGAAACATTACCATGATGTCAAGTAGACCCCAGCAACAAACTCCACCAAATTGGCTTCTACATTTACCATGCCATATGCATGCATGCCACAAGAACTGGCAACAATTGACCACAGGAAAATCAGGATCTCAGACAACTACAATTGCATGACTGAAGCTGTGCAATCACAGTAACCATTTAACAAGTAGGAGACCACATCACCTTCAATGCTTTGCCTCATGGAGCATACCACAGTTACCTGTTGACATAAAATAGTAGCCCAATGCCAACTGCATTCCCACAGATCCCACAGATCCCACACAAGTTCATGCAGACATTTATTTGGCATATACACAATAACACAACAATAAGAAATGATGCTCCCAGAACATGCCATGTTGCTGACAACAGTACAGTAGCCTGGGGAAGGTGACATGGAAATATTCATTTCACACTGGAAACACAGTCACAATGCACACGTTATGAAGTGAAATTTGCCCAATGGAGTCATGGAGGTATGACCAACGTTGCTCTGATATGCCACACATTTGACATGGAAATGTACACTGCAGACATCTTGTGCAAATTGTCAGCAAGATATGTCCCTAAAATTCACAACATAATGTATTTAGCAAACCCCAGGGAAATTGCCTCTAATGTCTAGCGCTCCTTACAATTACATACTCTGATTGCATCATAGAAGCCATTAGTCCTTTGTATGATTGAGAGACACACGGATTTACAAATACCTGTAGACGGCCCTTAACATGTTGCCTAATGGAAAGATACATCACTGTCTCCATTGTGGTCCTGGAAACCCAGATGTTTGTGGATGAATGGTTACACTCAACCACATGTGATTTCAAAATAACTGCCAGTCAATCAATGATGCATGCCAAAAGTCACATAAACAGCTTTACCCATTCCACATGTGCAGAGCACTTTGCTACATGATGCCACATCAATAGTCTGGAAATGCACATTGGGGCTAAGAAATCTAGTTATACAGGTCTTGTTCCTCATTGCTACTGCAGTTGTACATGCGAAATGACATGCAACAACAGCTGAGGGTATGTGTGAGGCAAGAATCAATGGTGAAACACTCATGTCTGTGGTACCGCATGAGATGTAGTCCCATTGCAAACGTCCTATTCCACACATAGGTTGGCATGCCCATATGTGAGGGTATACAGAAATCATCCAATGAGCACACGTAGACCATGCATGAAACAGCAGCATACATATTTTGTCAAAAGAGAAAGGGACACATGCCAACGTGTAGGCACAAGGAATGTTGGTTACCAAAGGAGAGTTTACACTTTCTTCTTGCTTCTTGGTAGTAGAGAGGGGGGACACTGCATCCTCCTGCCAAAGCTTACATAGGCTGTGACTTCCTCTTTGAGGCCACCTTCATACTTCTGCATTTTTTAATGGGGAGGAGAGTTTGGCTGAGAAGAGGGCTCTGTGCTGTCAGCCAACTCCAAAGGTGAAGCAGAAGCTGCACAAGGTGGATCTGTGTAACCAGTGCCCTGGGTTGCAAGACTCCTCTTGTTAGAGATGGGTCAAAGGGCCTGATTTAGACTTTGGCAGAAGAAATACTCCTTCACAAATGTGACATATATCCTGTCTGCCATATTACGATCCCTATAGGATATACTGAGATCGTAACATGTCAGATGGGATATCTGTCATGTTTCTGATAGAGTATTGAACCTCCGTCAAGGTCTAAATCAGGCCCTAAGACTGCTGTTAGCCACTCCTTCAGTCTCTAGCACAATCTCTGGCACAACCTGTAGGAGGCTGGCCTGGTTTGCAGTGGGTACCTAAGGTACTTACACCTTATACCAGGTCCAGTTATCCCATATTAGTGACATTTAGGCGGTGTTCTAGTAGCTTAGGCTATCCAGAGGTAGCTGTAGCTCAGCAGCTTAGGCTGAACTAGGAGACATGCAAAGCTCCTGCAATACCACTATAGTTACGCAGTACTTATGCACAATAAAATACAATACTCAGTGTTACCAAAAGTTAAGGTACTTCATTTTAGTTTCACAAGGCCAAAAATATCTTAGAGGCAATACTCCTTCTGGAGGTAAGCATTACACTATATATTCACTAATAACCAAAATCAGGTAATTAAACAGTCACATAATAGTGCAAACAGTAGAAAATACAAATAGATTTCAGTGGGCCTAGGGGGCAACACAAACCATATACTAACATAGTGGAATGCAAATAATGAATTCCCCCCTAGGCAAGTGTAGTGTGTTTAGGGGTGCTGGGAGTGTAGGAAAACACCAGAGGTAAGTAAAGTACCCCACACCAGAGCCCAGGAAAGCAGGAGTAAAGTACAGCAAGTTTCCTCAGGACACACTACATGCCGTGATAAGAGATTTTGCAAGAATCAAGCAAGACTGCAAGCAACAAACAATGGATTCCTGGACCTGAAGACCTGTGGAGAGAGGAGACCAAGTTCAGAAGTCGAAGAAGAGTCCAGGAAGGACAGAAGCCCCTGCCAACCTAGACGATGGTGCACAATGGATTCTCAGGTAAGAAGAAAAGTACAGAAGAGCAACAAAGATGATGACTGCGTGTTCCTGCTTGGTCCAGGTGATATCCCACATCGAGTTGTGGGCTGCAGTCTGTTTGCGCCGCTGGATTCCACCAACAAGACTTGGTTCAAGCAAGTACGTGGTTTGCATCAAAAAGGAGCTGCCTGGATCCAGGAGGGACCAGGGGGTTGCAACTCAGACTGAGGAGACAGAGGGTGGGGACAAAGAAGATGAAAAGTGCAGTCTTCGCAGCACTGGACTGGAAGGTACCACGCAGCTGGAGAACAACTCAGAGAGCTGTGCATCATAGGATGGAGTGCTAGGGACCTGGGCTACGCTGTGCATGAAGGATTCTTAGAAGAAGTGCACAGAAGCCCAAGGAGCTGCATGAGACGAAGTGAACAGGGGCACTGTCGCAGCACGGTGGAGGCAAGCTCTTACCTCCCCAAAATTGGGACAGCCGGACCTTTGGACAGTCTGGGCCACTTTGGTCCACCACCTGTGTTTCAGGGAGCACACTTGTCGTCAGGAGAGGAGTCCCAGAGTACTGGTCGTCATCGCAGAAGAGTGCCTGCAGAAGCAGGGAAGTGACTCTGTCACCGGAGAGTCCTTCGGCTCTTCTGGTGCAGGGTGAAGACAGGCAGTCCTCAGAGCATGCACACCTTGGAAACTGTTGCAAAAGCTGGCTGGAGCTGAAGTTGGCCATCACAGGAGTCATCCTGTATACTGTGTTGCATTTACAGCGGTTCCTGAAGCAGTCTGCGGTTGATCTGACGGTCAGATGCTGAAGCAGAGGATGCAGAGGAGTACTGGAGGAATCTTGTAAACTGAATCTGAGGAAACACCCAGAGGAGAGACCCTAAGTAGCCCTGAGAGGGGGATTGGCTACCTACCCAGGTATGCACTTATCAGGAGGGGTCTCTGATGTCACCTGCTGGCACTGGCCATTCAGCGGTCTCTAGAGGGTCCCCACCCCTTGGAATCCTCAATGGCTAACGCCAGGGACACTCTGAAGGAGCTCTGGGCACCACCCCTGGGGTGATGATGGGCAGGGTAGTGGTCACTCCCATTTCCTTTGTCCAGTTTCACACCAGAGTAAGGACCGGGGGTCCCTGAACCGGTGTAGACTGGATTATGCAAGGAGGGCACTGTTTGTGCCCATAAGGATCTCCTGGAACCCCAATGCACTGGGTACCTAGATACCACATCCTGGGGACTTATAAGGGGGGTCCAGTGTGCCAATTAGAATTGGAATATAGAGTCACTAAACTATAGTGACAAATTTGGTAAGCAGAGAGGCATAAGCACTGGAGTTCTGTTTAGCAGAACTTCAGTGGCACAGTTAAGAATACTGACAACACACACATAGGACAAAAACTATGAACAGTAGGGTCCCGGCTACCAGGATCACAGTGAGACAGGCAAAACATACTGACAAACAGGCAGAATTTGGGGGTAACATGCCAAGAAAGATGGTACTTTCCTACACACACACCCACAAACGAGGGACAATAAGGCTAACCTTGCCCAGATGAGTCTTTAAGTGGAAACATCTGGAGAGTCCATCTGCACTGGAGTGGTTACTCCCAGGTCTACATTTCACTGTAAAGTCCATCACCTGTAGGGAAATGGACCACCTCAACAATTTAGGGTTTTTCCCTTTCATCTGTTTTAACCGTAGGAGAGGTCTGTGGTCTGTCTGAACAATGAAGTGAGTCCCAAATAAGACCACAGCAAAGGACTTCCTCTCTATGGCTGGTCAACGTTTTTCTCTAGGGGTCAACCTCCTACTGATAAAAGCAACAGCTTGATCCTGGCCCTCTGAGTTCAGTTGTGATTGCACTGCCCCAACCCCCAGTTCAGATGCATTTGTCTGGACAATTAATTTTTTACAGTAATTTGGGCTTTTTAGGACAGGTGCAGTACACAAAGCCTGCTTAAGCTCCTCAAAAGCTCCTTGACAGGTGGCTGTCCACAATAACTTTTTAGGCATCTTTTTAGAAGTGAAGTCATTAAGAGGGGCAACAGTGGAGCCATAGTTCTTAATGAACTCCTATAATATCCAGTGAGACCAAGAAAGGCTATGGCCTGGGTCTGAATAGTAGGGGGAACCCAGTCTAAAATAGTCTGCCTTTTCCCCTGTAGTTCTTCAATCTGTTCTGCACCTACCAGATGACCCAGATAAACAACTTTCCCCTGCCCTATCTGGCATTTTGAAGCATTGATAGTGAGGCCTGCCTTTTGTAGGGCCTACAAAACTTTCCACAGGTGGACCAGGTGGTCATCCGAGGTGGAGCTAAATATAGCAATGTCACCTAAGTATGCTGCACTAAAAGCTTCCAGACCTTGGAGGACAGTGTTCACCAGCCTCTGGAAAGTGGCAGGTACACTTTTCAAACCAAAGGGCATAACTGTAAACTGATAATGCTCTCCAATGGTTGAAAATGCAGTTTTTGGCTTAGCATCCTCTGATAACTTGATCTGCTAATACCCAGCAGTCAAATCAAAGGTGTTTGGTAGAGGTCAGTGTATCTATGAGCTCATCTGCCCTGGGTATAGGGTGAGCATCTGTTTTAGTTACAATATTGAGCCCTCTATAGTCCACACAAAACCGCATTTCTCTCTTTCCTTCTTTGCCATGAGGTTTGGGGACAAGCACCACTGGGCTGGCCCAGGGGCTATCTGAGTGCTCAATAACACCTAGGTCCAACATTTTCTGCACCTCAGGCTTAATACTTTCTCTGACATGGTCAGGCTGCCTATAAATCTTGCTTTTGACAGGTAAACTGTCTCCAGTATCAATGGTATGTTCCCACAAAGTAGTGGTCCCAGGTCTGAGTGAAAAGAGTTCAGAAAATTGGCCTAGTAAGTTTTTGCAGTCCTCCCTCTGCTCTGCTGTGAGTCAGTCTACAAGCACAAATCCTTCTACTAAACCATCAGCTTCAGTGTTGGAGAAGAGATCAGAGAGAGGGTCACTCTCTTCTTCCTGCTCCTCATCGGTGGCCATGAGTAGGGTTAAATCCACAATATCATAGTAAGGTTTAAGGCGATTGACATGAAATACCCTAAGAGGACTTCTGGCAGTGCCAAGATCTACCAATTAGGTGACCTCACCCTTTTTCTCGACAATAAGATGGGGTCCACTTTGTCCTGGAGTGTTCTAGGTGCCACAGGCTCCAAAACCCACACCTTTTTTCCTGGATAGTACTCTGTCAGGACAGCCTTCATGCCATGCCCCTGCTTTTGAAGCTCTTGGCTGGCCTTAAGGTTCTTAGTTGCCTTTTTCATATACTCAGCCATTCTTAATCTTATGTAAATTACATAATCCACAATGTCTTGTTTAGGGTGCTTCAATGGTTGCTCCCACCCCTCTTTCACAAGAGCAAGGGGACCCCTAACAGTGTGACCAAACAGGAGTTCAAAGGGGCTGTAGCTCACTCCTTTCAAAGGGGCTGTAGCTCACTCCTTTCAGGGGTACCTCCCTGTAGGCAAAAAGGAGGCATGGCAGGAGCACAACCCATCTCTTTCTGAGTTTTTCAAAGAGCCCCATAACCATGCCTTTGAGAGTTTTTTAAAATCTCTCAACCAGTCCACGTGTTTGTGGATGATAGGGTGTAATCAATTTGTAGGTTACACAACAATCCTTTCACATAGCTTTTAAGTATGCAGATATTATGGGCTAGATGTACGAAAATTTGGGTTTGCGACTCGCAAATTAGGAGTCTGAGCGACTCGCAATTTGCGAGTCGCAAACCCGGATGCAGTATGGTGTCCCTGACACCATCTGCGAATCGCAAGGGGGTCACAAAGACGCACCTCATTAATATTAATGAGGTGGGTCGCAATTTGCGACCTCCTTGCGATTCACAGCACTCACAGGGATGGTGGCCTGCTGGAGACAGCAGACCACCATGTCTGTGACTGCTTTTCAATAAAGCAGTTTTTTGTATTGCAGCCCGTTTTCCTTAAAGGAAAATGAGTTGCAATACATACGAAAAAATGAAACTTTTTTGTTTCATTTTTTCAGGGCTATTCACAAAGTGGAAGGGGTCCCATCGGGACTCCTTCCCTTTTGCGAATGGGTTACCACCAGTGTGACACTGGTGGTAACTGTGAATTGCTTTGCGACCGCGTTCGCGGTCACAAAGCAATTCTACATCGTGATGCGAATCGCAAATAGGAAAGGGAACACCCCTTCCTATTTGCGAGTCGCATTCCCATTTTGCGAGTCGGTAACCAGGTTACCGACTTGCAAAGTGGGAATGAGCATCGCAATGTGCTTTTTGCATGGCACAAACAGTGAAATTCGTTGTTTGCGCCATGCAAAATGCTTGCTACATCTGGCCCTAAGTTACTACCCATGTCTGAAACTATCTCTTTAGGAAACCCCACCCTGGAAAATATTCCTAGGAGGGCCTTTGCCACTGCGGGTGCTGTAGTGGTCCTTAAGGAGATGCCTTCTGGATATCTTGTGGCATGGTCCACTACCACCAAGGGGGCCAACAATGTCAACCCCAATCCTTTCAAAGGCCACCCCAACCACTGTCAGTGGGATTAAGTGGGCTTTTGGGGGGCCACCACTCTTGCCACTGGCTTGGTAGGTCACACAAGTGCGGCACAACTCTTTTCTGTCCTCTTACTTATGAGGACAGTGAAAGTGGGGGACAAGTCTCTCCCAGGTTTTGCTTTGCCCCAGATGTCCAGCCAAGGGAATATCATGTGCCATAGTTAGGAGGAATTCCCTATACTGGAAGGGAATGACCAGTCTCCTGGTATCACCAAGTTAAGGGTCCCTTGCCTCAGTATAAAGAGATTTTTCTCCCAGTAAACTCTGTGTGAGTCACTGATATACCCCTTTTGCTGTTTGACAGCTTTCTGTCTTAGACCCTCTAGTGTGGGACAGGTCTGCTGTGCCACACTCAGTTCTTCCCCGGAAGGCCCTTCTGCACCCAAAAGCTCAGCTGTGCCAGCTTGAAGCTCCTCTGGTGTAGGTTCTACAGAGGGAGATGACTCCTCATCAAAAGGGGAATCTTCTGGAGAGGGAGGGATAGTGGACAAGGGTTTGCCCTTTCTACCCCTGTTTTTTGGAGCACTTGGTCCATTGTTCTAGGATCCACATTTCTCTGTCCTCTTTGCTTCTTGGCATGAGTCCTGGTAAGAGCAAAGATGTGCCCTGGAATGCCCAGCATGGCTGCATGTGCCTCCAACTCCACTTCAGCCCAAGCTGAAGTTTCCAAATTATTGCCCAATAGACACTCTACAGGTAAGTCAGTAGATACCACAACCTTTTTAGGACCAGTGCCCCCCTCCTCCAGTTGAGATTCACAACAACCACAAGGTAGCTAATAGTGTTGTTATGGGCGTCAGTAACTTGGTACTGATAAAAAAGTAGGTTTTGCTTGGGGGCTACCAGTTTCTCCATCACCATAGTGACACTGGCACCTGTGTCCCTGTAGGCCTCAACCTGAGCACCATTTATTAGGGGAAGGTGCTTGTACTTATCCATATTAAGGGGACAAGCAACTAAGGTGGCAAAGGCACTGCCACCATTAGAGACTAAAACAGCCTTAGTGGTCTCCCTAACTAGACCAACCCCTACTACATCACCAAAAGTGATGCCAGCTACACCCTTTGTTTGGCTATTTGTAGAGTTTTTCCCACCACCACTGCTATTACTAGGGGCACTAGTGGAAGCAGTGGAGGTTGTGCTGGTGAGATGCTTGGTGTTTATCTTGGGACAAGTGGGGTCACTACACAATGGCCTTTGTTCTTACACAAATAACACCAAGGCTTTTCTGATGATTAGAAGAGAATTTGGAGCCACCACACCAAGAGTATTTTTGTGTGTCTGATGAAGACTCTGATGACTTTTTATCTTTGTCCCCACCCTTGTCATGTGACTTACCATTCTTCTTCTTGCTGTCCTTGTCACCCCCTGTATGAGCTTTTCTGCTCAACCTTGTTCTGACCCATTTGTCTGCCTTCTTTCCCAATTTTTGGGGAGAGGTCAGATATGAGCCCACAAGATATTGATCTAGTTAATTTATTCACACTGGGACTCGTTTTAGGCCAATGAATCTTTTGACCCTGATTGAAGACACCTTAAGACAGGATAACTGAACAGCACGTCAATCAATATGTCAAAAACGTCATCAATAAGACTCAGAAACCACCATGACCTTTCAGTCATGAATAACCACACTAGTTTAGTATGATTTTGTGATATTTTTTCCCTATTGATTACAATTCTACTAGTAAGTTTATTAGTCTCAAAACCATGAAACACATCAGCATTGTCATAATATGGCAACTCGAATAAGATTTCATCAAAGCAAAGATCACGAATATTAGAACATAGCACAACGTCAACATAGGTTATCCTTAGCACAGTATAATTAGTACATTATCTGACAAAGCATTGATCCAGTCATTTGTCTATTTGTGTCCATTTTAGTGAACCCCTTAACTATCCTCGAATTAGCATTGGCATGTTGGGCTTCATGCAAAACAATTTGGTAACACAATATTAGAAAACATCTAACTATGGTCTCTGTCAAAAGAAGCAGTTGGTACCTAGAAAGAAAAGGCAAACAGGCAATTACAATTCATCATCATATAGTTACCCTCTGTAACGGGTCAGTATACAGAATTAGTCTTCGTCCTCAGGACATCTGTTGAATCGCCATCAGCCAGAGAAGTCAGCAAGACAAAGCTTCTCCCCCCAATCCCTAAGACAATACATCTTCCTTTCATTTGTGAACATAGTGTCCACAGCATTTCGATCTCTACCTCATAATCCTATCAATTTGAGTCGCACACCAACCCAACCCAAATGTGCAGCTGATGTTGCTGTCCCAGTCCAGATGAGTGAGTCCCAAAACTGGCAGGCTAATGTCCTAAGTTCACCAAAGCTATGCACAGGACTGTCAAGAGCTGAAATTCTGTGACCTTGTTACTATCCTTATGACAAAACACTGCCTCATGCTGGAGGTCACTGGACATGTCGTCACTCAGACAACCTCATTCTGCCATATTCACCTTCTTTTTCCTGTTTAATCTGTTTTGGATTTCCACAACCAAATATCCAACCTCCGTGGTTCCAGTCATACTTCATCATGCCGTACCCCATCCTCAAATCCTATGCCCAATACCTCAGACATCCTGAATGCCCGGAAAACATTAATACCATGCACAAGTGAAACAAAGCCACCTCAAACTCATCATAGGAGCAGTCACTCAAGCATCTTGAAAATTCACACAGCAAATGAAAAGTAATGGCTTCCTTTCGCACCCTTCCTTTCAAACCTCTCTCCTTGCCCAGACCCTTGAACATCTTACCCAAAATCTCATCCCCACACGGTCAAAACTTAATCACAGCTTGCCATAAAATGACAAACCAGCCCGCTTGCCTGCAATTGCCGTGGGTGACAGAACTTATCCATCAAGGCCAAAACAAAAAGCATCACCATTCCTTCCCCGTCACTGCATTCCTGACTCAAAGTCCTCCCTGATTTCCTGTCAAATGCCTGAAATTCTTTCCACGAAGGCTAATAACCCTTCCTGGTAGATTTCACTAAAGACATTTCCACCAGTCTAAGAACTCTCATGCCCCCCATTCCCGGACTTCTGTAGGGACCGGCGTCTTCTCTTCCTCTGCTCCAGGTATTAGACTGCAAAAGTGATGCCACTGTGAATGAGACGAGTCAGCCTTAGCATTGTTTGCTCCTGGCATATGATTAGCCTTGATGACAATATTCTTTCTCAGACACACCAACATGATACAACATTGCAGCCTTGGTATTCTTAAATCCGGGCCCTCTGTTTATTCACTAGCTCCACAAATCGTAATTCTATCCACATGAAATGCACTGTTCTGTTTGTCAACTCAACCCTACCCACTTGCAATACTACCAGCAAAAGAAAAAACTCATAGAATGCTATGCTCCACCCTTGCAGTAACCAATGCGGTGGCCATGTCTTTTATCCCAAAATAATTGAAAGTCATGAGCACCTGCAGCATCAGAAAATATTTGCACCTGCCACACCATTCTGTCCTCCTGAAACCATATCAACATACCATTGAAGTCATCAAAGAAAGAGTGCCAAACTCCCAAATCCACCCTCACTGCCATTAAGATCCATGTCCTGTCATTGGGTAAGGTGGCACCAGACACATCCATGCCCAGTCATCTGCAGAAACTACGTCCTCCCAGCACCACTCTGCAAGCAAAGTTAAAAAATCCCAACAGTTTGTGAACCTTGCGAAGCTCCAAACATCTTTCACCCATCGCTCCTTCCCAAAAACTTTGCATCTCTTGCACCTTCTTCTGTGGCTATCTCACACTCATGTTAACTGTACTGGGACACTCAGTCTTCTCGGGTGCCAGGAGGACACCATAATCATCCTCCATGTCATCAAAGTGTTGCAAAGCTTCGAGACACTCATCAGACCCTTTCACCCCCAAAACAAGAAATCATCCAAATAGTCTGTTACCACCCTGTGCCCACTTAACTTTATGAAGACCCATTGCAAAAAAGAGCTGAAAGCTTACAAAAGAGCCTGAGAAATAGACCACCACATCGGCAAAAGACTGTCTACATAAATGGCACCATCAAATTGCATAGCCAGTATTGGAAAATCTTTGGGGTGTACTGGCAGCAAAAGAAATGCTGACTTGATGATGTCACAATTTACTAGCTGTGCCCCCCAACCGCACTGCCTGACAAACATGATGGCATGATCTACTGTGGCATGGACAATCCCAGTGTTCTCCATTGCTATGAATTCATTGATCGATGCACCTTTGGGCCAGGACAAATGATATTTTAACCTGTACTCCCCTTCTTGTTTTTTCAGTACCACGTCCAATGGGGATACTATTAAGTCAGACAAAGGTCAATCATAAAAGGGGCCCACAATCCTGCCTTCCTTGACCCCCTTCTGCAATTTAGCTGCTGCAACGTCTGGCATTTCCTTGGCTGACCACAAATTGTCAGCCCACCTACGACCTCTTGGACCTTGATAACCTACTCTAAACCTCATTTAAAAACCACATTCCAACCTCAATGCTGCCTCTGTATCTGGGTATTGTATCAGCCATGGTAGTAAGGCCTCAAACTTAAATGGCGAGGTGTCCTTTGGACCAACAGAACGCTGTTGTCCTCTACCCCTACCCATTTTTCACTGTTCAGATGGTCTGGCCAATGTAAAACATTGCACAATGTTTCCCCCCCATGTGGAGCACTTATGTTTAAATTTGCAAGGTTTTTTTGGCACAAATTCCCCGGTTAAAGTTCTAGCATGCCCCTGAAGTACCCAGTATGGCAATATTCTTTGGCACATTACCCACTCCTTGTTGAGTGGAATGCAGCAGAAAGGACTTAGAAGTAATCGGCAGGCCATTCGCCATATGTGTGGAGACCATAGATTGTGTAGGAGACATCCACTACATCCATAACTCAGAGTCCACCCCCACCCAAGTCTGTCAGGATTCAGGCTGACCCTGGCTCATCGTAACTGAGCCAAGCAAAACCCCCAACATGTACTTGTGCTCTCCTAACAATGACTATGTATGTGAATAAAGCTTCCTCCTTGTGCTCCTATTTTTCACAGTAAACACTGACATATATCAAACATTTTGATTCTCCATGATAATTCAAACCCTATGCCTCCTTGCTAGCTCCCGCTCTTCCTCCTTTGACCCTTCCTTAGTCTGAATGCACCTGTGCAAAAGCTTGAAAACATCTATATGTTCATGTTTCCATATCCTGTTCTTTGCTTTTTTTTGATAGATGAGACCCTAGTGGAATAGCCAGACCCATATGGGGTAAATCTTTTCCTATGTCCACCCTCCTCCTTGGTCTCATAACTCTCTTCATCCCCTGTCTTTAAAGAATCCGTCTGGACTCCCACATTGCCATCTATGTTTTTTTCATCAGTCTCTTTCAGTGGCTCTCATGCCCTTTCAGTCATCTCATCCCCCACACCTATGGATTAACATTAGTTCATAACAGTACCACCAGTCTGTGTATATCATACTGACCACCAGTCCTTCTTACCTGCTGGCATGCCAGCAGCATTCTTCCTCAATCGACTGGTTCGTGCGTGTTTCTCCTTCTTCTGCCCTGGCGTATCTCCATCATCCGCACTTGACTTCTGTAAGACACCTACTCTTGTGGCCATTATCACACCTCTCCCAGTGCCTCCCATTATCTTTTGACTGTCTTCATCATTACTGTGCGCTTCACCATCCTCCCACTCATCATTCCCCTCCTCATAATCCAACTCCAACTCATCCACATCTATACTTACATCAGGCATGGCTTGGTCTAACATTCTGCCCCCTTGAGAATTGAGCATGGCCCCATCAGGGGCTGAGCATGTCTTTAGTCAAGGATTGCATTGACATTCCTTTGTTGTAAGGAGGGCCAACGATGTCCCACCTAGTTCTTCAGACCAATCACCAGGGGCCATCATGGTCCCTGCTGGTGTTGCTATTCGACTGCCAACCTCACATGCTGACCTTGATTCTCTGACCTCTAGGCTTCTCCAGCCTGGCAGGTATCCCCTGCCACGAGCCGCACCAGCTTACTCTGACTCTCCCCCATCTACATTTTCTTCTGGGACCCCTAACCAATGTCCCCCTGTACCCTGTCCACCTTCCACAAAATTGGTCGCACAGCTAGCTGTCGTCCCTTTGGCCTTCTTCACCTAATGTGCCTGGTCTTCCCCAGGTCCGTAGCTCTAGATAGGCGCTCCTATAGAGCTTCCATTTCTTTAACCACCCTATGCTGTTCCCTAATCCTGACCTCCAAATTCGAAACCTGCAACCTGCTGAACTTCCTGCTCTCCGGCCCCACCTACCTGTAACACCCGTCAACCTGTCTTCAGGGTGCACAGAGCCCTAATTCAGTGCACCCCACCAACATCAGAAGCACCCTCTCTCTGACCCCCCACAGTGCCAGCTCCTGCCTCTGGAACCAGCCTAGGCCCACTACTACTTTACCCAGTTTGCTTCCTTTGCCCCCCAAGCTGGGAGCCTATCCCCAGTCCTTATCTCCCCCCCAGCTGTTTTAACTGACAGCTTCAAAGGTGCCTCCTCAATTGGTGCCACGGTTGTCACCATGGCCCCAGCACCAGAGACATAAGCATCACTAGCTTGCCCACTAATAGGCCCCACCCCACATGCCTCAGAAACAATTGGTAGGCCCCTGCCTGGTGCCTTGTTTAGTATGTTGCCCCTTGTTTAAACCCTGCACAAAGAGAAATCATCCCTGCTGGCCCATGTTGGAGTCGGAAGAGCTTGTCACTTCCCCTCTTGACTCCCAAAATAACACTGCAGTCCCAACCACATCCCTGCCATCCACCCCACCAGTCATGTCCATCCTTTACCCCCTGATGAAGAGTCTTAGGGGAAGACTAGTCTGCAACTAGCTTCCCCCAGGGCTCTCTATTCCTGGAACTGTATCCTACAAAGACCTCCAGAAACCAGGGTTCTTAAGTTTTAGGGACATGATGCTACATGCACTGCAAAAGGAGTACAAACCATAAACAGCAATTAGAATACTATTATTTAAGCATGCTGCACACTGTCAGTGGTTCATGTGCACAAATGAAGACTGCAGGCTTCTGCATAATAATGAGGTTGACTGCTTGTGTGCAGCACTGCAGTGACAACAAAAAGTGTGTGTGTGTACCCTCATCTGTGAATACTGGGGTGTTACAGAATGCTGACAATTCAGCGTTGCAACAGAAGGGCCAAGGTGAATTTAATGGACCAACGCCAAAGGGACACAGCACTGTTTGCCCCTGCTTTGCCATGCTTACATTATCCGTATTCATGTGTCAGAAGCTGCAGCAAAATATATGAAAGGACCAATATGGTAAAATTGCACATTAATTCATTGCCCATATAAGTGGATATTCCGAAGCTGCAATGTCCATTAGTGACTGCACATGTTCACATAAGCTGTTTATGGCCTTTTTAGTGCTCTTTATAAAAATGGACATGCATAAAACGAGTTGTGAATCATAACCCATCAGTAGACGTTTGTCCTGTTGTTTCACACATATTGAAAATATGAGGACATTGAGAGTTTTCCAACTCATTAGTAACCACAATTGTATGTTTTAGTGGCACATTTTTTAAGCATATGAATATTTTTGCTTAAAATTATTAAATGCATTGTCAGAACTGGGTTTATATTGTTTGCTTATGTCTCCAATCTCTTTTATCTTTTATAGCGTCATTGAAGACTAGATGTTGTTCCTTAATCAGTGCCCTGAATACGTCATATTTTTATTGAAATGTCAAATACATTATTAATTGATTTTATTTTGCACTAAAATGCTCTAAGGGTATTTGTTTCAGCTTTGAGTTTTACTCATCTAAAACTTGATGACCCATCTCAGCAAGGGAGAAGCAAAACATTAAACTACATTTAAAGCAATAATGCAAACAGAGACAACGGTGATTGGACCTCCATACATATAGGCAGATGAGGTAATCAGTTTGAATTCATAGTCCAACTCCAGTTAGCAATGCTATCAATGCTGGATTAACCATTAAGCAAAATAGGCAAATGCTTAGGGCTTTAAGGGAAAGAGAGCACCACAGAAATTTTACATTTCCGGATTTACCATGGACCATATGGTGCAAAACTGCAAATGGTGCCGCGGAACCAGGTTCCATAACAAGGGGCTCCCACAATAAATGAAAAAATTATACACACACACACACACACACATATATATGTGTGTACAATAATAAAATAATAAAATAGCCATAATAGAAGATAATGATATGCATGAATCTTGAGACTACAACAAAATTAGTATCTGGTAACTGCCACACTGTCCACAGAGGCTCATGTGATCTTGCTAACATGCCTAGATGTTATAATGTGATGCAGCAAAACTTTTTAGAAAAAACAAGTTTGCTATATATGTGCCCTTTACAGCCCATTCACTAAATCTGGTAGGCCGAAGTGTTAATTTCTTCTCTACAGTGCAGTTGCTCTATACCTTTTTTTAAAATTAACCAGCCGGTGGAACATTCTTAGAGGTAAATTGGAAATGAAAGTGTCTTTAAGTCCTTCTCTTATCCCAGATGGAAGGCACATGCTATGACAACAGCAGCAATTTTGAAATCTTTCCTTAACATTTTAGAAGCATTAGAATACATAGCTGAAGACCAGTCACAAAAGGGAGACACTAGAAGAGAAGCAAATAATATTGCAAATTAGGTGCAAGAGCTGTAATTCATTTTAATATTGAATTTTTAGGATAGAATTTTGCAAAGTTTTCATAGAGTAAGCCAAGTTCTACATAATGAGGATGTGAACTTAAAAATGTGCAGATCTGTATGTATCATTATCTGACCAACTGTGCAGTTCATGAGATGAATTTGAAAGATATGAAACAGACACAAAGGAAATGCTGCCAGATATTGATTACAAGGCAAGCTCAAACTTGCAAATGTATATGAAAGAAGCTACCCACTGACGGAGATGCTGTACCAGAAGTATATATTAATGTCAGAGATAAAGTTTGCATCACCACCTTTTACACAATTGTTGACAAACTTGAAACTGAGATGCGAAGAAGATGAGAGATATATAAAGAAATAGCAGAGATAAGTCTGCTAAGTGATATGCCACATAATGTCACTTTGTCATCTACTGAAATTGAAAGGTATTCTCAGTGTTGTTAAAAGCTTACCCAGAAGACTTGAACACTAATTTCTCAGCTGAGCTTCAGCAGTTTCACTCATATGTGTGTCATAAGTTCAGTGCAACAAAAGATGTAAAAACAAGATTCATTCATGCTCTACTGTATAAAATATTGGAGAACACAATATTGAGTGTGCCTTTCCAAATGTAGACATTTGCATTTGTATATTTTTAACATTACTGGTCACAAATTGCTCAACTGAGCGTTCATTTTTTTAGTTGAAGTGTATTAAAAAATCCAACAGAACAACTATGCAACAAGACAGTCTGGATGCCTTTGCTCTACTAAGTATAGACGCGAATGTGGTAAATAAGATTAGCTTTGGAGGTTTGATCAGAGACTTTGCAATTAGAAAAAATAGGAAAAAAACTTTTGAAATATAAACAAAGCGGAAGTATAGAAAAATAAACATTGTTTTCCATCTTACTGTAAGTTATGTTTCATTTCGAAAAATACCATTTATTTTATGGTTTCTCATTGTTTATATTTTGATTTAGATATATATGGTAGCAGTGGCGTAGCGTGGGTTGTCAGCACCCGGGGCAAGGCAAGTAATTTGCGCCCCCTAACCCGTGGATTTTAGCACTCGAGTCTCTTCCAAGATGTTGCGCCTGGTGCGGCCGGCCCCCCCTGCACCCCCCACGCTACGCCACTGTATGGTAGCACCAACATCTTGTAAGTGCTTAGGGCCTCTAGAGGTTTTAAAACAGACCTGGATGTACCATGTATACCATTATGTACCATTATCTATACATAATATATTACTGTTTTCGAACGGGTCACATCTTTCTGGGTGTAAAAACTGGAGAGGGAACTAGGCTCCCAAAAGGATTTCAATTACGTAATTGAACCGAGAAAACCTGATGAAATGAGAATCATTATTATAAGAAATAAAAAAGCAGAAGTGATTAAATAAAACTTCAGATGTACTTGTATACCTTAACCTGCTGAAATAAAAAAATATGTCACCGCAGTCATGGTGCTACTTGCCTGATGAAAAGGTTTCATGCAGATATTCGAGTGTTAAGGGAACCCCGTCGACCGGTATAAATCTCTCCGATGCTGGATTGCAGTACATTTGAAAATAGCTCTCTGAATCAAAATCCTTTTGGTACAATTCTTTTAAATCGGATTCAGATTCCATTGTGTTAGCTTGAATAGCTGGAACAAAATGTGGCAATTTTATCACACACACCACCTTTTGTAGTGTTGCGAAATTAATCCTTGACACACTGCCAAGCTTGTAATACAGCCACGGTGGAACCCAAATTGACCTTATGTGACCTCTCAGTTTACAGTTTTCATCACCTTTGAGTAACCCGGGGCTAGCCAGCAAATTCAGCTGCAGCTTCAATCGCGAGTTTGGGAGGGTTTTACGGTTACCGAAGTACTCCTGACTAGCGATAAATTAAGTGTATTCCTGCTCTTTATTTGCCATATTGCATCCTGGGAAGCAGGGTAAATCGCAAAAAATGTCACCTTACATCTTTTTACTAACACTTTCTGAGGAGCTAGGTTCGAGTCCCAGATTCGGCTCAACATTCTGTAATGTGTGGCAAACCTCTTACCCCCCCAGCCCCCCGTTTATTAAAAACAAAAAGGTTACCTTGTGTAAAAGTAATCTGCTGGTCCTGTAACCCATTTTAATGCCTTTCAGTCAATGACAATATACATACAACTGCCACAAATATACAAGATGTGGGTGAGACAGACAGCCAATGTGTGCCCTGCTCTCACAATCTTTGGCTCACCATCCATGCAAAACAAAGTAGCAGTTGTACACCTTCTGCTCCACTGCCTTCCCATCTTTCTCCTCGCAGTCCTTACTGTTGGCGGAAACGTCAAATCCACAGATTTTGTTCGCCTAGCCAGCCTAAAAAATACATCAAAGATGCCAGCTTCCCTTTTACATACTGTGGGAACCAAACATCATTAATCTCTTGAATTCGACTCCAGTGTCTCTAGTTGATCTAGTGCTTAGAGATTAAGCCAGACTTTAGTAGAAGCATAAAGTACTGAGTTCTAGATCAACAAGGCCAATAGGTTTCTCCAATCCAAGAGCTATTGAGGTTGTCAACGTCCTTTAGCCATGTTGAATAGCAGCAAGTTAAGCAAGTAAAGCAACACAATGGGGGCGTTTTGTGAGTTAACCCCTTTGCTGCCAGGCCTTTTCCCCCTCCTGTGACAGGCCTTTCTTTGGCTATTTGGGGCAGTTCACGCTTAGGCCCGCATAACTTTTTGTCCACATAGGCTAGCCAAGCCAAATTTGCGTCCTTTTTTACCAACATCCTAGGGATTCTAGAGGTACCCAGACTTTGTGGGTTCCCCTGAAGGAGGCCAAGAAATTAGCCAAAATACATCTAAAATTTTGTTTTTTTTCCAAAAACTGGGAAAAAGGGGCTGCAGAAGAAGGCTTGTGGTTTTTTCCCTGAAAATGGCATCAACAAAGGGTTTGCGGTGCTAAAATCACCAGCTTCCCAGCTTTCAGGAACAGGCAGACGTGAATCAGAAAACCCAATTTTTCAACACAAATTTGGCATTTTACTGGGATATACCCCATTTTTACGATTTTTTTGTGCTTTCAGCCTCCTTCCAGTCAGTGGCAGAAATGGGTGTGAAACCAATGCTGGATCCCAGAAACCTAAACATTTCTGAAAAGTAGACGAAATTATGAATTCAGCAAGGGTCATTTGTGTAGATCCTACAAGGGTTTCCTACAGAAAATAACAAATGAAAAAAATAAATATCGAAATTGAGGTGAAAAAAAACAGTAATTTTTCTCTACGTTTTCCTCTGTAACTTTTTCCTGCAATATCAGATTTTTGAAAGCAATATATCGTTACATCTGCTGGACTCTCCTGGTTGTGGGGATATATAGGGCTTGTAGGTTCATCAAGAACCCTAGGTACCCAGAGCCAATAAATGAGCTGCACCCTGCTCTGGATTTTCATTCTATACAGGGTATACAGCAATTCATTTGCTGAAATATAAAGACTGAAAAATAGCTATCAAGAAAACCTTTGTATTTCCAAAATGGGCATAAGATAAGGTGTTGAGGAGCAGTGGTTATTTGCACATCTCTGAATTACGGGGTGCCCATACTAGCATGTGAATTACGGGGCATTTCTCAAATAGATGTATTTTTTACACACTCTCTTATATTTGGAAGGAAAAAATTTAGAGAAAGACAAGGGGCAATAACACTTGTTTTGCTATTCTATGTTCCCCCAAGTCTCTAAATAAAAATGATACCTCGCTTGTGTGGGTAGGCCTAGCACCCGCGACAGGAAATGCCCCAAAACACAACGTGGACACATCACAATTTTTGACAGAAAACAGAGGTGTTTTTTGCAAAGTGCCTACCTGTAGATGTTGGCCTTTAGCTCAGCCGAAACCTAGGGAAACCTACCAAACCTGTGCATTTTTTAAAATTAGAGACCTAGGGGAATCCAAGATGGGGTGACTTGTGGGGCTATGGCCAGGTTCTGTTACCCAGAATCCTTTGCAAATCTCAAAATTTGGCTAAAAAAACACATTTTCCTCACATTTCGGTGACAGAAAGTTCTGGAATCTGAGAGGAGCCACAAATTTCCTTCCACCCAGCGTTCCCCCAAGTCTCCCGATAAAAATGCTACCTCACTTGTGTGGGTAGGCCTAGCGCCCACAAAAGGAAATGCCCCAAAACACAACGTAGAAAACAGTGCCTACCTGTGGATTTTGGCCTCTAGCTCAGCCGGCACCTGGAGAAACCTAGCAAACCAGTGCATTTTTGAAAACTAGAAACCTAGGGGAATCAAAGATGGGGTGACTTGTGGGGCTCTGACCAGGTTCTGTTACCCAGAATCCTTTGCAAACCTCAAAATTTGGCTAAAAAAACACATTTTCCTCACATTTCGGTGACAGAAAGTTGTGGAATCTGAGAGGAGCCACAAATTTCCTTCCACCCAGCGTTCCCCCAAGTCTCCCGATACAAATTATACCTCACTTGTGTGGGTAGGCCTAGCGCCCACAAAAGGAAATGCGCCAAAACACAACGTAGAAAACAGTGCCTACCTGTGGATTTTGGCCTCTAGCTCAGCCGGCACCTGGAGAAACCTAGCAAACCAGTGCATTTTTGAAAACTAGAACCCTAGGGGAATCTAAGATGGGGTGACTTGTGGGGCTCTGACCAGGTTCTGTTACCCAGAATCCTTTGCAAACCTCAAAATTTGGCTAAAAAAACACATTTTCCTCACATTTCGGTGACAGAAAGTTGTGGAATCTGAGAGGAGCCACAAATTTCCTTCCACCCAGTGTTCCCCCAAGTCTCCCGATACAAATTATACCTCACTTGTGTGGGTAGGCCTAGCGCCCACAAAAGGAAATGCGCCAAAACACAACGTAGAAAACAGTGCCTACCTGTGGATTTTGGCCTCTAGCTCAGCCGGCACCTGGAGAAACCTAGCAAACCAGTGCATTTTTGAAAACTAGAACCCTAGGGGAATCTAAGATGGGGTGACTTGTGGGGCTCTGACCAGGTTCTGTTACCCAGAATCCTTTGCAAACCTCAAAATTTGGCTAAAAAAACACATTTTCCTCACATTTCGGTGACAGAAAGTTGTGGAATCTGAGAGGAGCCACAAATTTCCTTCCACCCAGCGTTCCCCCAAGTCTCTCGATAAAAATTATACCTCACTTGTGTGGGTAGGCCTAGCACCCGCGAAAGGAAATGCCCCAAAACACAACGTAGACACATCACATGTTTTCACAGAAAACAGTGCCTACCTGTGGATTTTGGCCTCTAGCTCAGCCGGCACCTGGAGAAACCTAGCAAACCAGTGCATTTTTGAAAACTAGAAACCTAGGGGAATCCAAGATGGGGTGACTTGTGGGGCTCTGACCAGGTTCTCTTACCCAGAATCCTTTGCAAACCTCAAAATTTGGCTAAAAAAACACATTTTCCTCACATTTCGGTGACAGAAAGTTGTGGAATCTGAGAGGAGCCACAAATTTCCTTCCACCCAGCGTTCCCCCAAGTCTCCCGATAAAAATGGTACCTCACTTGTGTGGGTAGGCCTAGCGCCCACGAAAGGAAATGCCCCAAAACACAACGTAGACAAATCACATGTTTTCACAGAAAACAGTGCCTACCTGTGGATTTTGGCCTCTAGCTCAGCCGGCACCTGGAGAAACCTAGGAAACCAGCGCATTTTTAAAAACTAGAAACCTAGGGGAATCCAAGGTGGGGTGACTTGTGGGACTCTGAACAGGTTCTGTTACTCAGAATCCTTTGCAAACCTCAAAATTTGGCTAAAAAAACACATTTTCCTCACATTTCGGTGACAGAAAGTTGTGGAATCTGAGAGGAGCCACAAATTTCCTTCCACCCAGCGTTCCCCCAAGTCTCCCAATACAAATTATACCTCACTTGTGTGGGTAGGCCTAGCGCCCACAAAAGGAAATGCGCCAAAACACAAAACGTAGAAAACAGTGCCTACCTGTGGATTTTGGCCTCTAGCTCAGCCGGCACCTGGAGAAACCTAGCAAACCAGTGCATTTTTGAAAACTAGAAACCTAGGGGAATCTAAGATGGGGTGACTTGTGGGGCTCTGACCAGGTTCTGTTACCCAGAATCCTTTGCAAACCTCAAAATTTGGCTAAAAAAACACATTTTCCTCACATTTCGGTGACAGAAAGTTGTGGAATCTGAGAGGAGCCACAAATTTCCTTCCACCCAGCGTTCCCCCAAGTCTCTCGATAAAAATCATACCTCACTTGTGTGGGTAGGCCTAGCACCCGCGAAAGGAAATGCCCCAAATCACAACGTAGACACATCACATGTTTTCACAGAAAACAGTGCCTACCTGTGGATTTTGGCCTCTAGCTCAGCCGGCACCTGGAGAAACCTAGCAAACCAGTGCATTTTTGAAAACTAGAAACCTAGGGGAATCCAAGATGGGGTGACTTGTGGGGCTCTGACCAGGTTCTCTTACCCAGAATCCTTAGCAAACCTCAAAATTTGGCTAAAAAAACACATTTTCCTCACATTTCGGTGACAGAAAGTTGTGGAATCTGAGAGGAGCCACAAATTTCCTTCCACCCAGCGTTCCCCCAAGTCTCCCGATAAAAATGGTACCTCACTTGTGTGGGTAGGCCTAGTGCCCACGAAAGGAAATGCCCCAAAACACAACGTAGACACATCACATGTTTTCACAGAAAACAGTGCCTACCTGTGGATTTTGGCCTCTAGCTCAGCCGGCACCTGGAGAAACCTAGCAAACCAGTGCATTTTTGAAAACTAGAAACTTAGGGGAATCCAAGATGGGGTGACTTGTGGGGCTCTGACCGGGTTCTCTTACCCAGAATCCTTTGCAAACCTCAAACTTTGGCTAAAAAAACACATTTTCCTCACATTTCGGTGACAGAAAGTTCTGGAATCTGAGAGGAGCCACAAATTTCCTTCCACCCAGCGTTCCCTCAAGTCTCCCGATACAAATTATACCTCACTTATGTGGGTAGGCCTAGCACCCGCGACAGGAAAAGCCCCAAAATACAACATGGACACATCACATTTTTTGACAGAAAACAGAGGTGTTTTTTGCAAAGTGCCTACCTGTAGATTTTGGCCTCTAGCTCAGCCGGCACCTAGGGAAACCTACCAAACCTGTGCATTTTTGAAAACTAGAGACCTAGGGGAATACAAGATAGGGTGACTTGTGGGGCTCTGACCAGGTTCTGTTACCCAGAATTCTTTGCAAACCTCAAAATTTGGCTAAAGAAACATATTTTCCTCACATTTCGGTGACAAAAAGTTCTGGAATCTGAGAGGAGCCACAAATTTCCTTCCACCCAGCGTTCCCCAAAATCTCCCGATAAAAATGGTACCTCACTTGTGTGGGTAGGCCTAGCACCCGCGAAAGGAAATGCCCCAAAACACAACGTAGACACATCACATGTTTTCACAGAAAACAGTGCCTACCTGTGGATTTTGGCCTCTAGCTCACCCGGCACCTGGAGAAACCTAGCAAACCAGTGCATTTTTTAAAACTAGAAACTTAGGGGAATCCAAGATGGGGTGACTTGTGGGGCTCTGACTGGGTTCTCTTACCCAGAATCCTTTGCAAACCTCAAACTTTGGCTAAAAAAACACATTTTCCTCACATTTCGGTGACAGAAAGTTGTGGAATCTGAGAGGAGCCACAAATTTCCTTCCACCCAGCGTTCCCTCAAGTCTCCCGATACAAATTATACCTCACTTGTGTGGGTAGGCCTAGCACCCGCGACAGAAAAAGCCCCAAAATACAACTTGGACACATCACATTTTTTGACAGAAAACAGAGGTGTTTTTTGCAAAGTGCCTACCTGTAGATTTTGGCCTCTAGCTCAGCCGGCACCTAGGGAAACCTACCAAACCTGTGCATTTCTTAAAAACAGGGACCTAGGGGAATCCAAGATGGGGTGACTTGTGGGGCTCTGACCAGGTTCTGTTACCCAGAATCCTTTGCAAACCTCACAATTTGGCTAAAAAAACACATTTTCCTCACATTTCGGTGACAAAAAGTTCTGGAATCTGAGAGGAGCCACAAATTTCCTTCCACCCAGCGTTTCCCCAAGTCTCCGGATAAAAATGGTACCTCACTTGTGTGGGTAGGCCTAGCGCCCACGAAAGGAAATGCCCCAAAACACAATGTAGACAAATCACATGTTTTCACAGAAAACAGTGCCTACCTGTGGATTTTGGCCTCTAGCTCAGCCGGCACCTGGAGAAACCTAGGAAACCAGCGCATTTTTAAAAACTAGAAACCTAGGGGAATCCAAGATGGGGTGACTTGTGGGGCTCTGACCAGGTTCTGTTACCCAGAATCCTTTGCAAACCTCACAATTTGGCTAAAAAAACACATTTTCCTCACATTTCGGTGACAAAAAGTTCTGGAATCTGAGAGGAGCCACAAATTTCCTTCCACCCAGCGTTTCCCCAAGTCTCCGGATAAAAATGGTACCTCACTTGTGTGGGTAGGCCTAGCGCCCACGAAAGGAAATGCCCCAAAACACAATGTAGACACATCACATGTTTTCACAGAAAACAGTGCCTACCTGTGGATTTTGGCCTCTAGCTCAGCCGGCACCTGGAGAAACCTAGCAAACCAGTGCATTTTTGAAAACTAGAAACCTAGGGGAATCCAAGATGGGGTGACTTGTGGGGCTCTGACCAGGTTCTCTTACCCAGAATCCTTTGCAAACCTCAAAATTTGGCTAAAAAAACACATTTTCCTCACATTTCGGTGACAGAAGGTTGTGGAGTCAGAGAGGAGCCACAAATTTCCTTCCACCAAGCGTTCCCCCAAGTCTCCCGATAAAAATGGTACCTCACTTGTGTGGGTAGGCCTAGCGCCCACGAAAGGAAATGCCCCAAAACACAATGTAGACAAATCACATGTTTTCACAGAAAACAGTGCCTACCTGTGGATTTTGGCCTCTAGCTCAGCCGGCACCTGGAGAAACCTAGGAAACCAGCGCATTTTTAAAAACTAGAAACCTAGGGGAATCCAAGGTGGGGTGACTTGTGGGACTCTGAACAGGTTCTGTTACCCAGAATCCTTTGCAAACCTCAAAATTTGGCTAAAAAAACACATTTTCCTCACATTTCGGTGACAAAAAGTTCTGAAATCTGAGAGGAGCCACAAATTTCCTTCCACCCAGTGTTCCCCTAAGTCTCCCGATAAAAATGGTACCTCACTTGTGTGGGTAGGCCTAGTGCCCACGAAAGGAAATGCCCCAAAACACAACGTAGACACATCACATGTTTTCACAGAAAACAGTGCCTACCTGTGGATTTTGGCGTCTAGCTCAGCCGGCACCTGGAGAAACCTAGCAAACCAGTGCATTTTTGAAAACTAGAAACTTAGGGGAATCCAAGATGTGGTGACTTGTGGGGCTCTGACCGGGTTCTCTTACCCAGAATCCTTTGCAAACCTCAAACTTTGGCTAAAAAAACACATTTTCCTCACATTTCGGTGACAGAAAGTTCTGGAATCTGAGAGGAGCCACAAATTTCCTTCCACCCAGCGTTCCCTCAAGTCTCCCGATACAAATTTTACCTCACTTATGTGGGTAGGCCTAGCTCCCGCGACAGGAAAAGCCCCAAAATACAACGTGGACACATCACATTTTTTGACAGAAAACAGAGGTGTTTTTTGCAAAGTGCCTACCTGTAGATTTTGGCCTCTAGCTCAGCCGGCACCTAGGGAAACCTACCAAACCTGTGCATTTTTGAAAACTAGAGACCTAGGGGAATCCAAGATAGGGTGACTTGTGGGGCTCTGACCAGGTTCTGTTACCCAGAATCCTTTGCAAACCTCAAAATTTGGCTAAAGAAACATATTTCCTCACATTTCGGTGACAAAAAGTTCTGGAATCTGAGAGGAGCCACAAATTTCCTTCCACCCAGCGTTCCCCAAAATCTCCCGATAAAAATGGTACCTCACTTGTGTGGGTAGGCCTAGCACCCGCGAAAGGAAATGCCCCAAAACACAACGTAGACACATCACATGTTTTCCCAGAAAACAGTGCCTACCTGTGGATTTTGGCCTCTAGCTCACCCGGCACCTGGAGAAACCTAGCAAACCAGTGCATTTTTGAAAACTAGAAACCTAGGGGAATCCAAGATGGGGTGACTTGTGGGGCTCTGACCAGGTTCTGTTACCCAGAATCCTTTGCAAACCTCAAAATTTGGCTAAAAAAACACATTTTCCTCACATTTCGGTGACAGAAAGTTGTGGAATCTGAGAGGAGCCACAAATTTCCTTCCACCCAGCGTTCCCCCAAGTCTCCCGATAAAAATTATACCTCACTTGTGTGGGTAGGCCTAGCACCCGCGAAAGGAAATGCCCCAAAACACAACGTAGACACATCACATGTTTTCACAGAAAACAGTGCCTACCTGTGGATTTTGGCCTCTAGCTCAGCCGGCACCTGGAGAAACCTAGCAAACCAGTGCATTTTTGAAAACTAGAAACCTAGGGGAATCAAAGATGGGGTGACTTGTGGGGCTCTGACCAGGTTCTCTTACACAGAATCCTTTGCAAACCTCAAAATTTGGCTAAAAAAACACATTTTCCTCACATTTCGGTGACAGAAAGTTGTGGAATCTGAGAGGAGCCACAAATTTCCTTCCACCCAGCGTTCCCCCAAGTCTCCCGATACAAATTATACCTCACTTGTGTGGGTAGGCCTAGCGCCCACAAAAGGAAATGCGCCAAAACACAACGTAGAAAACAGTGCCTACCTGTGGATTTTGGCCTCTAGCTCAGCCGGCACCTGGAGAAACCTAGCAAACCAGTGCATTTTTGAAAACTAGAACCCTAGGGGAATCTAAGATGGGGTGACTTGTGGGGCTCTGACCAGGTTCTGTTACCCAGAATCCTTTGCAAACCTCAAAATTTGGCTAAAAAAACACATTTTCCTCACATTTCGGTGACAGAAAGTTGTGGAATCTGAGAGGAGCCACAAATTTCCTTCCACCCAGCGTTCCCCCAAGTCTCCCGATACAAATTATACCTCACTTGTGTGGGTAGGCCTAGCGCCCACAAAAGGAAATGCGCCAAAACACAACGTAGAAAACAGTGCCTACCTGTGGATTTTGGCCTCTAGCTCAGCCGGCACCTGGAGAAACCTAGCAAACCAGTGCATTTTTGAAAACTAGAGACCTAGGGGAATCTAAGATGGGGTGACTTGTGGGGCTCTGACCAGGTTCTGTTACCCAGAATCCTTTGCAAACCTCAAAATTTGGCTAAAAAAACACATTTTCCTCACATTTCGGTGACAGAAAGTTGTGGAATCTGAGAGGAGCCACAAATTTCCTTCCACCCAGCGTTCCCCCAAGTCTCTCGATAAAAATTATACCTCACTTGTGTGGGTAGGCCTAGCACCCGCGAAAGGAAATGCCCCAAAACACAACGTAGACACATCACATGTTTTCACAGAAAACAGTGCCTACCTGTGGATTTTGGCCTCTAGCTCAGCCGGCACCTGGAGAAACCTAGCAAACCAGTGCATTTTTGAAAACTAGAAACCTAGGGGAATCCAAGATGGGGTGACTTGTGGGGCTCTGACCAGGTTCTCTTACCCAGAATCCTTTGCAAACCTCAAAATTTGGCTAAAAAAACACATTTTCCTCACATTTCGGTGACAGAAAGTTGTGGAATCTGAGAGGAGCCACAAATTTCCTTCCACCCAGCGTTCCCCCAAGTCTCCCGATAAAAATGGTACCTCACTTGTGTGGGTAGGCCTAGCGCCCACGAAAGGAAATGCCCCAAAACACAACGTAGACAAATCACATGTTTTCACAGAAAACAGTGCCTACCTGTGGATTTTGGCCTCTAGCTCAGCCGGCACCTGGAGAAACCTAGGAAACCAGCGCATTTTTAAAAACTAGAAACCTAGGGGAATCCAAGGTGGGGTGACTTGTGGGACTCTGAACAGGTTCTGTTACTCAGAATCCTTTGCAAACCTCAAAATTTGGCTAAAAAAACACATTTTCCTCACATTTCGGTGACAGAAAGTTGTGGAATCTGAGAGGAGCCACAAATTTCCTTCCACCCAGCGTTCCCCCAAGTCTCCCGATACAAATTATACCTCACTTGTGTGGGTAGGCCTAGCGCCCACAAAAGGAAATGCGCCAAAACACAACGTAGAAAACAGTGCCTACCTGTGGATTTTGGCCTCTAGCTCAGCCGGCACCTGGAGAAACCTAGCAAACCAGTGCATTTTTGAAAACTAGAAACCTAGGGGAATCTAAGATGGGGTGACTTGTGGGGCTCTGACCAGGTTCTGTTACCCAGAATCCTTTGCAAACCTCAAAATTTGGCTAAAAAAACACATTTTCCTCACATTTCGGTGACAGAAAGTTGTGGAATCTGAGAGGAGCCACAAATTTCCTTCCACCCAGCGTTCCCCCAAGTCTCTCGATAAAAATCATACCTCACTTGTGTGGGTAGGCCTAGCACCCGCGAAAGGAAATGCCCCAAAACACAACGTAGACACATCACATGTTTTCACAGAAAACAGTGCCTACATGTGGATTTTGGCCTCTAGCTCAGCCGGCACCTGGAGAAACCTAGCAAACCAGTGCATTTTTGAAAACTAGAAACCTAGGGGAATCCAAGATGGGGTGACTTGTGGGGCTCTGACCAGGTTCTCTTACCCAGAATCCTTAGCAAACCTCAAAATTTGGCTAAAAAAACACATTTTCCTCACATTTCGGTGACAGAAAGTTGTGGAATCTGAGAGGAGCCACAAATTTCCTTCCACCCAGCGTTCCCCCAAGTCTCCCGATAAAAATGGTACCTCACTTGTGTGGGTAGGCCTAGCGCCCACGAAAGGAAATGCCCCAAAACACAACGTAGACAAATCACATGTTTTCACAGAAAACAGTGCCTACCTGTGGATTTTGGCCTCTAGCTCAGCCGGCACCTGGAGAAACCTAGGAAACCAGTGCATTTTTGAAAACTAGAAACTTAGGGGAATCCAAGATGGGGTGACTTGTGGGGCTCTGACCGGGTTCTCTTACCCAGAATCCTTTGCAAACCTCAAACTTTGGCTAAAAAAACACATTTTCCTCACATTTCGGTGACAGAAAGTTCTGGAATCTGAGAGGAGCCACAAATTTCCTTCCACCCAGCGTTCCCTCAAGTCTCCCGATACAAATTATACCTCACTTATGTGGGTAGGCCTAGCACCCGCGACAGGAAAAGCCCCAAAATACAACATGGACACATCACATTTTTTGACAGAAAACAGAGGTGTTTTTTGCAAAGTGCCTACCTGTAGATTTTGGCCTCTAGCTCAGCCGGCACCTAGGGAAACCTACCAAACCTGTGCATTTTTGAAAACTAGAGACCTAGGGGAATACAAGATAGGGTGACTTGTGGGGCTCTGACCAGGTTCTGTTACCCAGAATTCTTTGCAAACCTCAAAATTTGGCTAAAGAAACATATTTTCCTCACATTTCGGTGACAAAAAGTTCTGGAATCTGAGAGGAGCCACAAATTTCCTTCCACCCAGCGTTCCCCAAAATCTCCCGATAAAAATGGTACCTCACTTGTGTGGGTAGGCCTAGCACCCGCGAAAGGAAATGCCCCAAAACACAACGTAGACACATCACATGTTTTCACAGAAAACAGTGCCTACCTGTGGATTTTGGCCTCTAGCTCACCCGGCACCTGGAGAAACGTAGCAAACCAGTGCATTTTTGAAAACTAGAAACCTAGGGGAATCTAAGATGGGGTGACCTGTGGGGCTCTGACCAGGTTCTGTTACCCAGAATCCTTTGCAAACCTCAAAATTTGGCTAAAAAAACACATTTTCCTCACATTTCGGTGACAGAAAGTTGTGGAATCTGAGAGGAGCCACAAATTTCCTTCCACCCAGCGTTCCCCCAAGTCTCCCGATAAAAATTATACCTCACTTGTGTGGGTAGGCCTAGCACCCGCGAAAGGAAATGCCCCAAAACACAACGTAGACACATCACATGTTTTCACGGAAAACAGTGCCTACCTGTGGATTTTGGCCTCTAGCTCAGCCGGCACCTGGAGAAACCTAGCAAACCAGTGCATTTTTGAAAACTAGAAACCTAGGGGAATCAAAGATGGGGTGACTTGTGGGGCTCTGACCAGGTTCTCTTACACAGAATCCTTTGCAAACCTCAAAATTTGGCTAAAAAAACACATTTTCCTCACATTTCGGTGACAGAAAGTTGTGGAATCTGAGAGGAGCCACAAATTTCCTTCCACCCAGCGTTCCCCCAAGTCTCCCGATACAAATTATACCTCACTTGTGTGGGTAGGCCTAGCGCCCACAAAAGGAAATGCGCCAAAACACAACGTAGAAAACAGTGCCTACCTGTGGATTTTGGCCTCTAGCTCAGCCGGCACCTGGAGAAACCTAGCAAACCAGTGCATTTTTGAAAACTAGAACCCTAGGGGAATCTAAGATGGGGTGACTTGTGGGGCTCTGACCAGGTTCTGTTACCCAGAATCCTTTGCAAACCTCAAAATTTGGCTAAAAAAACACATTTTCCTCACATTTCGGTGACAGAAAGTTGTGGAATCTGAGAGGAGCCACAAATTTCCTTCCACCCAGCGTTCCCCCAAGTCTCCCGATACAAATTATACCTCACTTGTGTGGGTAGGCCTAGCGCCCACAAAAGGAAATGCGCCAAAACACAACGTAGAAAACAGTGCCTACCTGTGGATTTTGGCCTCTAGCTCAGCCGGCACCTGGAGAAACCTAGCAAACCAGTGCATTTTTGAAAACTAGAGACCTAGGGGAATCTAAGATGGGGTGACTTGTGGGGCTCTGACCAGGTTCTGTTACCCAGAATCCTTTGCAAACCTCAAAATTTGGCTAAAAAAACACATTTTCCTCACATTTCGGTGACAGAAAGTTGTGGAATCTGAGAGGAGCCACAAATTTCCTTCCACCCAGCGTTCCCCCAAGTCTCTCGATAAAAATTATACCTCACTTGTGTGGGTAGGCCTAGCACCCGCGAAAGGAAATGCCCCAAAACACAACGTAGACACATCACATGTTTTCACAGAAAACAGTGCCTACCTGTGGATTTTGGCCTCTAGCTCAGCCGGCACCTGGAGAAACCTAGCAAACCAGTGCATTTTTGAAAACTAGAAACCTAGGGGAATCCAAGATGGGGTGACTTGTGGGGCTCTGACCAGGTTCTCTTACCCAGAATCCTTTGCAAACCTCAAAATTTGGCTAAAAAAACACATTTTCCTCACATTTCGGTGACAGAAAGTTGTGGAATCTGAGAGGAGCCACAAATTTCCTTCCACCCAGCGTTCCCCCAAGTCTCCCGATAAAAATGGTACCTCACTTGTGTGGGTAGGCCTAGCGCCCACGAAAGGAAATGCCCCAAAACACAACGTAGACAAATCACATGTTTTCACAGAAAACAGTGCCTACCTGTGGATTTTGGCCTCTAGCTCAGCCGGCACCTGGAGAAACCTAGGAAACCAGCGCATTTTTAAAAACTAGAAACCTAGGGGAATCCAAGGTGGGGTGACTTGTGGGACTCTGAACAGGTTCTGTTACTCAGAATCCTTTGCAAACCTCAAAATTTGGCTAAAAAAACACATTTTCCTCACATTTCGGTGACAGAAAGTTGTGGAATCTGAGAGGAGCCACAAATTTCCTTCCACCCAGCGTTCCCCCAAGTCTCCCGATACAAATTATACCTCACTTGTGTGGGTAGGCCTAGCGCCCACAAAAGGAAATGCGCCAAAACACAACGTAGAAAACAGTGCCTACCTGTGGATTTTGGCCTCTAGCTCAGCCGGCACCTGGAGAAACCTAGCAAACCAGTGCATTTTTGAAAACTAGAAACCTAGGGGAATCTAAGATGGGGTGACTTGTGGGGCTCTGACCAGGTTCTGTTACCCAGAATCCTTTGCAAACCTCAAAATTTGGCTAAAAAAACACATTTTCCTCACATTTCGGTGACAGAAAGTTGTGGAATCTGAGAGGAGCCACAAATTTCCTTCCACCCAGCGTTCCCCCAAGTCTCTCGATAAAAATCATACCTCACTTGTGTGGGTAGGCCTAGCACCCGCGAAAGGAAATGCCCCAAAACACAATGTAGACACATCACATGTTTTCACAGAAAACAGTGCCTACATGTGGATTTTGGCCTCTAGCTCAGCCGGCACCTGGAGAAACCTAGCAAACCAGTGCATTTTTGAAAACTAGAAACCTAGGGGAATCCAAGATGGGGTGACTTGTGGGGCTCTGACCAGGTTCTCTTACCCAGAATCCTTAGCAAACCTCAAAATTTGGCTAAAAAAACACATTTTCCTCACATTTCGGTGACAGAAAGTTGTGGAATCTGAGAGGAGCCACAAATTTCCTTCCACCCAGCGTTCCCCCAAGTCTCCCGATAAAAATGGTACCTCACTTGTGTGGGTAGGCCTAGCGCCCACGAAAGGAAATGCCCCAAAACACAACGTAGACAAATCACATGTTTTCACTGAAAACAGTGCCTACCTGTGGATTTTGGCCTCTAGCTCAGCCGGCACCTGGAGAAACCTAGGAAACCAGTGCATTTTTGAAAACTGGAAACTTAGGGGAATCCAAGATGGGGTGACTTGTGGGGCTCTGACCGGGTTCTCTTACCCAGAATCCTTTGCAAACCTCAAACTTTGGCTAAAAAAACACATTTTCTTCACATTTCGGTGACAGAAAGTTCTGGAATCTGAGAGGAGCCACAAATTTCCTTCCACCCAGCGTTCCCTCAAGTCTCCCGATACAAATTATACCTCACTTATGTGGGTAGGCCTAGCACCCGCGACAGGAAAAGCCCCAAAATACAACATGGACACATCACATTTTTTGACAGAAAACAGAGGTGTTTTTTGCAAAGTGCCTACCTGTAGATTTTGGCCTCTAGCTCAGCCGGCACCTAGGGAAACCTACCAAACCTGTGCATTTTTGAAAACTAGAGACCTAGGGGAATACAAGATAGGGTGACTTGTGGGGCTCTGACCAGGTTCTGTTACCCAGAATTCTTTGCAAACCTCAAAATTTGGCTAAAGAAACATATTTTCCTCACATTTCGGTGACAAAAAGTTCTGGAATCTGAGAGGAGCCACAAATTTCCTTCCACCCAGCGTTCCCCAAAATCTCCCGATAAAAATGGTACCTCACTTGTGTGGGTAGGCCTAGCACCCGCGAAAGGAAATGCCCCAAAACACAACGTAGACACATCACATGTTTTCACAGAAAACAGTGCCTACCTGTGGATTTTGGCCTCTAGCTCACCCGGCACCTGGAGAAACCTAGCAAACCAGTGCATTTTTTAAAACTAGAAACTTAGGGGAATCCAAGATGGGGTGACTTGTGGGGCTCTGACCAGGTTCTCTTACCCAGAATCCTTAGCAAACCTCAAAATTTGGCTAAAAAAACACATTTTCCTCACATTTCGGTGACAGAAAGTTGTGGAATCTGAGAGGAGCCACAAATTTCCTTCCACCCAGCGTTCCCCCAAGTCTCCCGATAAAAATGGTACCTCACTTGTGTGGGTAGGCCTAGCGCCCACGAAAGGAAATGCCCCAAAACACAACGTAGACAAATCACATGTTTTCACAGAAAACAGTGCCTACCTGTGGATTTTGGCCTCTAGCTCAGCCGGCACCTGGAGAAACCTAGGAAACCAGCGCATTTTTAAAATCTAGAAACCTAGGGGAATCCAAGGTGGGGTGACTTGTGGGACTCTGAACAGGTTCTGTTACTCAGAATCCTTTGCAAACCTCAAAATTTGGCTAAAAAAACACATTTTCCTCACATTTCGGTGACAAAAACTTCTGAAATCTGAGAGGAGCCACAAATTTCCTTCCACCCAGTGTTCCCCTAAGTCTCCCGATAAAAATGGTACCTCACTTGTGTGGGTAGGCCTAGTGCCCACGAAAGGAAATGCCCCAAAACACAACGTAGACACATCACATGTTTTCACAGAAAACAGTGCCTACCTGTGGATTTTGGCCTCTAGCTCAGCCGGCACCTGGAGAAACCTAGCAAACCAGTGCATTTTTGAAAACTAGAAACTTAGGGGAATCCAAGATGGGGTGACTTGTGGGGCTCTGACCGGGTTCTCTTACCCAGAATCCTTTGCAAACCTCAAACTTTGGCTAAAAAAACACATTTTCCTCACATTTCGGTGACAGAAAGTTCTGGAATCTGAGAGGAGCCACAAATTTCCTTCCACCCAGCGTTCCCTCAAGTCTCCCGATACAAATTATACCTCACTTATGTGGGTAGGCCTAGCACCCGCGACAGGAAAAGCCCCAAAATACAACATGGACACATCACATTTTTTGACAGAAAACAGAGGTGTTTTTTGCAAAGTGCCTACCTGTAGATTTTGGCCTCTAGCTCAGCCGGCACCTAGGGAAACCTACCAAACCTGTGCATTTTTGAAAACTAGAGACCTAGGGGAATACAAGATAGGGTGACTTGTGGGGCTCTGACCAGGTTCTGTTACCCAGAATTCTTTGCAAACCTCAAAATTTGGCTAAAGAAACATATTTTCCTCACATTTCGGTGACAAAAAGTTCTGGAATCTGAGAGGAGCCACAAATTTCCTTCCACCCAGCGTTCCCCAAAATCTCCCGATAAAAATGGTACCTCACTTGTGTGGGTAGGCCTAGCACCCGCGAAAGGAAATGCCCCAAAACACAACGTAGACACATCACATGTTTTCACAGAAAACAGTGCCTACCTGTGGATTTTGGCCTCTAGCTCACCCGGCACCTGGAGAAACCTAGCAAACCAGTGCATTTTTTAAAACTAGAAACTTAGGGGAATCCAAGATGGGGTGACTTGTGGGGCTCTGACTGGGTTCTCTTACCCAGAATCCTTTCCAAACCTCAAACTTTGGCTAAAAAAACACATTTTCCTCACATTTCGGTGACAGAAAGTTGTGGAATCTGAGAGGAGCCACAAATTTCCTTCCACCCAGCGTTCCCTCAAGTCTCCCGATACAAATTATACCTCACTTGTGTGGGTAGGCCTAGCACCCGCGACAGAAAAAGCCCCAAAATACAACTTGGACACATCACATTTTTTGACAGAAAACAGAGGTGTTTTTTGCAAAGTGCCTACCTGTAGATTTTGGCCTCTAGCTCAGCCGGCACCTAGGGAAACCTACCAAACCTGTGCATTTCTGAAAAACAGAGACCTAGGGGAATCCAAGATGGGGTGACTTGTGGGGCTCTGACCAGGTTCTGTTACCCAGAATCCTTTGCAAACCTCACAATTTGGCTAAAAAAACACATTTTCCTCACATTTTGGTGACAAAAAGTTCTGGAATCTGAGAGGAGCCACAAATTTCCTTCCACCCAGCGTTTCCCCAAGTCTCCGGATAAAAATGGTACCTCACTTGTGTGGGTAGGCCTAGCGCCCACGAAAGGAAATGCCCCAAAACACAACGTAGACACATCACATGTTTTCACAGAAAACAGTGCCTACCTGTGGATTTTGGCCTCTAGCTCAGCCGGCACCTGGAGAAACCTAGCAAACCAGTGCATTTTTGAAAACTAGAAACCTAGGGGAATCCAAGATGGGGTGACTTGTGGGGCTCTGACCAGGTTCTCTTACCCAGAATCCTTTGCAAACCTCAAAATTTGGCTAAAAAAACACATTTTCCTCACATTTCGGTGACAGAAAGTTGTGGAATCTGAGAGGAGCCACAAATTTCCTTCCACCCAGCGTTCCCCCAAGTCTCCCGATAAAAATGGTACCTCACTTGTGTGGGTAGGCCTAGCGCCCACGAAAGGAAATGCCCCAAAACACAACGTAGACAAATCACATGTTTTCACAGAAAACAGTGCCTACCTGTGGATTTTGGCCTCTAGCTCAGCCGGCACCTGGAGAAACCTAGGAAACCAGCGCATTTTTAAAAACTAGAAACCTAGGGGAATCCAAGGTGGGGTGACTTGTGGGACTCTGAACAGGTTCTGTTACTCAGAATCCTTTGCAAACCTCAAAATTTGGCTAAAAAAACACATTTTCCTCACATTTCGGTGACAGAAAGTTGTGGAATCTGAGAGGAGCCACAAATTTCCTTCCACCCAGCGTTCCCCCAAGTCTCCCGATACAAATTATACCTCACTTGTGTGGGTAGGCCTAGCGCCCACAAAAGGAAATGCGCCAAAACACAACGTAGAAAACAGTGCCTACCTGTGGATTTTGGCCTCTAGCTCAGCCGGCACCTGGAGAAACCTAGCAAACCAGTGCATTTTTGAAAACTAGAAACCTAGGGGAATCTAAGATGGGGTGACTTGTGGGGCTCTGACCAGGTTCTGTTACCCAGAATCCTTTGCAAACCTCAAAATTTGGCTAAAAAAACACATTTTCCTCACATTTCGGTGACAGAAAGTTGTGGAATCTGAGAGGAGCCACAAATTTCCTTCCACCCAGCGTTCCCCCAAGTCTCTCGATAAAAATCATACCTCACTTGTGTGGGTAGGCCTAGCACCCGCGAAAGGAAATGCCCCAAAACACAACGTAGACACATCACATGTTTTCACAGAAAACAGTGCCTACATGTGGATTTTGGCCTCTAGCTCAGCCGGCACCTGGAGAAACCTAGCAAACCAGTGCATTTTTGAAAACTAGAAACCTAGGGGAATCCAAGATGGGGTGACTTGTGGGGCTCTGACCAGGTTCTCTTACCCAGAATCCTTAGCAAACCTCAAAATTTGGCTAAAAAAACACATTTTCCTCACATTTCGGTGACAGAAAGTTGTGGAATCTGAGAGGAGCCACAAATTTCCTTCCACCCAGCGTTCCCCCAAGTCTCCCGATAAAAATGGTACCTCACTTGTGTGGGTAGGCCTAGCGCCCACGAAAGGAAATGCCCCAAAACACAACGTAGACAAATCACATGTTTTCACAGAAAACAGTGCCTACCTGTGGATTTTGGCCTCTAGCTCAGCCGGCACCTGGAGAAACCTAGGAAACCAGTGCATTTTTGAAAACTAGAAACTTAGGGGAATCCAAGATGGGGTGACTTGTGGGGCTCTGACCGGGTTCTCTTACCCAGAATCCTTTGCAAACCTCAAACTTTGGCTAAAAAAACACATTTTCCTCACATTTCGGTGACAGAAAGTTCTGGAATCTGAGAGGAGCCACAAATTTCCTTCCACCCAGCGTTCCCTCAAGTCTCCCGATACAAATTATACCTCACTTATGTGGGTAGGCCTAGCACCCGCGACAGGAAAAGCCCCAAAATACAACATGGACACATCACATTTTTTGACAGAAAACAGAGGTGTTTTTTGCAAAGTGCCTACCTGTAGATTTTGGCCTCTAGCTCAGCCGGCACCTAGGGAAACCTACCAAACCTGTGCATTTTTGAAAACTAGAGACCTAGGGGAATACAAGATAGGGTGACTTGTGGGGCTCTGACCAGGTTCTGTTACCCAGAATTCTTTGCAAACCTCAAAATTTGGCTAAAGAAACATATTTTCCTCACATTTCGGTGACAAAAAGTTCTGGAATCTGAGAGGAGCCACAAATTTCCTTCCACCCAGCGTTCCCCAAAATCTCCCGATAAAAATGGTACCTCACTTGTGTGGGTAGGCCTAGCACCCGCGAAAGGAAATGCCCCAAAACACAACGTAGACACATCACATGTTTTCACAGAAAACAGTGCCTACCTGTGGATTTTGGCCTCTAGCTCACCCGGCACCTGGAGAAACGTAGCAAACCAGTGCATTTTTGAAAACTAGAAACCTAGGGGAATCTAAGATGGGGTGACCTGTGGGGCTCTGACCAGGTTCTGTTACCCAGAATCCTTTGCAAACCTCAAAATTTGGCTAAAAAAACACATTTTCCTCACATTTCGGTGACAGAAAGTTGTGGAATCTGAGAGGAGCCACAAATTTCCTTCCACCCAGCGTTCCCCCAAGTCTCCCGATAAAAATTATACCTCACTTGTGTGGGTAGGCCTAGCACCCGCGAAAGGAAATGCCCCAAAACACAACGTAGACACATCACATGTTTTCACGGAAAACAGTGCCTACCTGTGGATTTTGGCCTCTAGCTCAGCCGGCACCTGGAGAAACCTAGCAAACCAGTGCATTTTTGAAAACTAGAAACCTAGGGGAATCAAAGATGGGGTGACTTGTGGGGCTCTGACCAGGTTCTCTTACACAGAATCCTTTGCAAACCTCAAAATTTGGCTAAAAAAACACATTTTCCTCACATTTCGGTGACAGAAAGTTGTGGAATCTGAGAGGAGCCACAAATTTCCTTCCACCCAGCGTTCCCCCAAGTCTCCCGATACAAATTATACCTCACTTGTGTGGGTAGGCCTAGCGCCCACAAAAGGAAATGCGCCAAAACACAACGTAGAAAACAGTGCCTACCTGTGGATTTTGGCCTCTAGCTCAGCCGGCACCTGGAGAAACCTAGCAAACCAGTGCATTTTTGAAAACTAGAACCCTAGGGGAATCTAAGATGGGGTGACTTGTGGGGCTCTGACCAGGTTCTGTTACCCAGAATCCTTTGCAAACCTCAAAATTTGGCTAAAAAAACACATTTTCCTCACATTTCGGTGACAGAAAGTTGTGGAATCTGAGAGGAGCCACAAATTTCCTTCCACCCAGCGTTCCCCCAAGTCTCCCGATACAAATTATACCTCACTTGTGTGGGTAGGCCTAGCGCCCACAAAAGGAAATGCGCCAAAACACAACGTAGAAAACAGTGCCTACCTGTGGATTTTGGCCTCTAGCTCAGCCGGCACCTGGAGAAACCTAGCAAACCAGTGCATTTTTGAAAACTAGAGACCTAGGGGAATCTAAGATGGGGTGACTTGTGGGGCTCTGACCAGGTTCTGTTACCCAGAATCCTTTGCAAACCTCAAAATTTGGCTAAAAAAACACATTTTCCTCACATTTCGGTGACAGAAAGTTGTGGAATCTGAGAGGAGCCACAAATTTCCTTCCACCCAGCGTTCCCCCAAGTCTCTCGATAAAAATTATACCTCACTTGTGTGGGTAGGCCTAGCACCCGCGAAAGGAAATGCCCCAAAACACAACGTAGACACATCACATGTTTTCACAGAAAACAGTGCCTACCTGTGGATTTTGGCCTCTAGCTCAGCCGGCACCTGGAGAAACCTAGCAAACCAGTGCATTTTTGAAAACTAGAAACCTAGGGGAATCCAAGATGGGGTGACTTGTGGGGCTCTGACCAGGTTCTCTTACCCAGAATCCTTTGCAAACCTCAAAATTTGGCTAAAAAAACACATTTTCCTCACATTTCGGTGACAGAAAGTTGTGGAATCTGAGAGGAGCCACAAATTTCCTTCCACCCAGCGTTCCCCCAAGTCTCCCGATAAAAATGGTACCTCACTTGTGTGGGTAGGCCTAGCGCCCACGAAAGGAAATGCCCCAAAACACAACGTAGACAAATCACATGTTTTCACAGAAAACAGTGCCTACCTGTGGATTTTGGCCTCTAGCTCAGCCGGCACCTGGAGAAACCTAGGAAACCAGCGCATTTTTAAAAACTAGAAACCTAGGGGAATCCAAGGTGGGGTGACTTGTGGGACTCTGAACAGGTTCTGTTACTCAGAATCCTTTGCAAACCTCAAAATTTGGCTAAAAAAACACATTTTCCTCACATTTCGGTGACAGAAAGTTGTGGAATCTGAGAGGAGCCACAAATTTCCTTCCACCCAGCGTTCCCCCAAGTCTCCCGATACAAATTATACCTCACTTGTGTGGGTAGGCCTAGCGCCCACAAAAGGAAATGCGCCAAAACACAACGTAGAAAACAGTGCCTACCTGTGGATTTTGGCCTCTAGCTCAGCCGGCACCTGGAGAAACCTAGCAAACCAGTGCATTTTTGAAAACTAGAAACCTAGGGGAATCTAAGATGGGGTGACTTGTGGGGCTCTGACCAGGTTCTGTTACCCAGAATCCTTTGCAAACCTCAAAATTTGGCTAAAAAAACACATTTTCCTCACATTTCGGTGACAGAAAGTTGTGGAATCTGAGAGGAGCCACAAATTTCCTTCCACCCAGCGTTCCCCCAAGTCTCTCGATAAAAATCATACCTCACTTGTGTGGGTAGGCCTAGCACCCGCGAAAGGAAATGCCCCAAAACACAATGTAGACACATCACATGTTTTCACAGAAAACAGTGCCTACATGTGGATTTTGGCCTCTAGCTCAGCCGGCACCTGGAGAAACCTAGCAAACCAGTGCATTTTTGAAAACTAGAAACCTAGGGGAATCCAAGATGGGGTGACTTGTGGGGCTCTGACCAGGTTCTCTTACCCAGAATCCTTAGCAAACCTCAAAATTTGGCTAAAAAAACACATTTTCCTCACATTTCGGTGACAGAAAGTTGTGGAATCTGAGAGGAGCCACAAATTTCCTTCCACCCAGCGTTCCCCCAAGTCTCCCGATAAAAATGGTACCTCACTTGTGTGGGTAGGCCTAGCGCCCACGAAAGGAAATGCCCCAAAACACAACGTAGACAAATCACATGTTTTCACTGAAAACAGTGCCTACCTGTGGATTTTGGCCTCTAGCTCAGCCGGCACCTGGAGAAACCTAGGAAACCAGTGCATTTTTGAAAACTGGAAACTTAGGGGAATCCAAGATGGGGTGACTTGTGGGGCTCTGACCGGGTTCTCTTACCCAGAATCCTTTGCAAACCTCAAACTTTGGCTAAAAAAACACATTTTCTTCACATTTCGGTGACAGAAAGTTCTGGAATCTGAGAGGAGCCACAAATTTCCTTCCACCCAGCGTTCCCTCAAGTCTCCCGATACAAATTATACCTCACTTATGTGGGTAGGCCTAGCACCCGCGACAGGAAAAGCCCCAAAATACAACATGGACACATCACATTTTTTGACAGAAAACAGAGGTGTTTTTTGCAAAGTGCCTACCTGTAGATTTTGGCCTCTAGCTCAGCCGGCACCTAGGGAAACCTACCAAACCTGTGCATTTTTGAAAACTAGAGACCTAGGGGAATACAAGATAGGGTGACTTGTGGGGCTCTGACCAGGTTCTGTTACCCAGAATTCTTTGCAAACCTCAAAATTTGGCTAAAGAAACATATTTTCCTCACATTTCGGTGACAAAAAGTTCTGGAATCTGAGAGGAGCCACAAATTTCCTTCCACCCAGCGTTCCCCAAAATCTCCCGATAAAAATGGTACCTCACTTGTGTGGGTAGGCCTAGCACCCGCGAAAGGAAATGCCCCAAAACACAACGTAGACACATCACATGTTTTCACAGAAAACAGTGCCTACCTGTGGATTTTGGCCTCTAGCTCACCCGGCACCTGGAGAAACCTAGCAAACCAGTGCATTTTTTAAAACTAGAAACTTAGGGGAATCCAAGATGGGGTGACTTGTGGGGCTCTGACCAGGTTCTCTTACCCAGAATCCTTAGCAAACCTCAAAATTTGGCTAAAAAAACACATTTTCCTCACATTTCGGTGACAGAAAGTTGTGGAATCTGAGAGGAGCCACAAATTTCCTTCCACCCAGCGTTCCCCCAAGTCTCCCGATAAAAATGGTACCTCACTTGTGTGGGTAGGCCTAGCGCCCACGAAAGGAAATGCCCCAAAACACAACGTAGACAAATCACATGTTTTCACAGAAAACAGTGCCTACCTGTGGATTTTGGCCTCTAGCTCAGCCGGCACCTGGAGAAACCTAGGAAACCAGCGCATTTTTAAAATCTAGAAACCTAGGGGAATCCAAGGTGGGGTGACTTGTGGGACTCTGAACAGGTTCTGTTACTCAGAATCCTTTGCAAACCTCAAAATTTGGCTAAAAAAACACATTTTCCTCACATTTCGGTGACAAAAACTTCTGAAATCTGAGAGGAGCCACAAATTTCCTTCCACCCAGTGTTCCCCTAAGTCTCCCGATAAAAATGGTACCTCACTTGTGTGGGTAGGCCTAGTGCCCACGAAAGGAAATGCCCCAAAACACAACGTAGACACATCACATGTTTTCACAGAAAACAGTGCCTACCTGTGGATTTTGGCCTCTAGCTCAGCCGGCACCTGGAGAAACCTAGCAAACCAGTGCATTTTTGAAAACTAGAAACTTAGGGGAATCCAAGATGGGGTGACTTGTGGGGCTCTGACCGGGTTCTCTTACCCAGAATCCTTTGCAAACCTCAAACTTTGGCTAAAAAAACACATTTTCCTCACATTTCGGTGACAGAAAGTTCTGGAATCTGAGAGGAGCCACAAATTTCCTTCCACCCAGCGTTCCCTCAAGTCTCCCGATACAAATTATACCTCACTTATGTGGGTAGGCCTAGCACCCGCGACAGGAAAAGCCCCAAAATACAACATGGACACATCACATTTTTTGACAGAAAACAGAGGTGTTTTTTGCAAAGTGCCTACCTGTAGATTTTGGCCTCTAGCTCAGCCGGCACCTAGGGAAACCTACCAAACCTGTGCATTTTTGAAAACTAGAGACCTAGGGGAATACAAGATAGGGTGACTTGTGGGGCTCTGACCAGGTTCTGTTACCCAGAATTCTTTGCAAACCTCAAAATTTGGCTAAAGAAACATATTTTCCTCACATTTCGGTGACAAAAAGTTCTGGAATCTGAGAGGAGCCACAAATTTCCTTCCACCCAGCGTTCCCCAAAATCTCCCGATAAAAATGGTACCTCACTTGTGTGGGTAGGCCTAGCACCCGCGAAAGGAAATGCCCCAAAACACAACGTAGACACATCACATGTTTTCACAGAAAACAGTGCCTACCTGTGGATTTTGGCCTCTAGCTCACCCGGCACCTGGAGAAACCTAGCAAACCAGTGCATTTTTTAAAACTAGAAACTTAGGGGAATCCAAGATGGGGTGACTTGTGGGGCTCTGACTGGGTTCTCTTACCCAGAATCCTTTCCAAACCTCAAACTTTGGCTAAAAAAACACATTTTCCTCACATTTCGGTGACAGAAAGTTGTGGAATCTGAGAGGAGCCACAAATTTCCTTCCACCCAGCGTTCCCTCAAGTCTCCCGATACAAATTATACCTCACTTGTGTGGGTAGGCCTAGCACCCGCGACAGAAAAAGCCCCAAAATACAACTTGGACACATCACATTTTTTGACAGAAAACAGAGGTGTTTTTTGCAAAGTGCCTACCTGTAGATTTTGGCCTCTAGCTCAGCCGGCACCTAGGGAAACCTACCAAACCTGTGCATTTCTGAAAAACAGAGACCTAGGGGAATCCAAGATGGGGTGACTTGTGGGGCTCTGACCAGGTTCTGTTACCCAGAATCCTTTGCAAACCTCACAATTTGGCTAAAAAAACACATTTTCCTCACATTTTGGTGACAAAAAGTTCTGGAATCTGAGAGGAGCCACAAATTTCCTTCCACCCAGCGTTTCCCCAAGTCTCCCGATAAAAATGGTACCTCACTTGTGTGGGTAGGCCTAGCGCCCACGAAAGGAAATGCCCCAAAACACAATGTAGACAAATCACATGTTTTCACAGAAAACAGTGCCTACCTGTGGATTTTGGCCTCTAGCTCAGCCGGCACCTGGAGAAACCTAGGAAACCAGCGCATTTTTAAAAACTAGAAACCTAGGGGAATCCAAGGTGGGGTGACTTGTGGGACTCTGAACAGGTTCTGTTACCCAGAATCCTTTGCAAACCTCAAAATTTGGCTAAAAAAACACATTTTCCTCACATTTCGGTGACAAAAAGTTCTGAAATCTGAGAGGAGCCACAAATTTCCTTCCACCCAGTGTTCCCCTACGTCTCCCGATAAAAATGGTACCTCACTTGTGTGGGTAGGCCTAGTGCCCACGAAAGGAAATGCCCCAAAACACAACGTAGACACATCACATGTTTTCACAGAAAACAGTGCCTACCTGTGGATTTTGGCGTCTAGCTCAGCCGGCACCTGGAGAAACCTAGCAAACCAGTGCATTTTTGAAAACTAGAAACTTAGGGGAATCCAAGATGTGGTGACTTGTGGGGCTCTGACCGGGTTCTCTTACCCAGAATCCTTTGCAAACCTCAAACTTTGGCTAAAAAAACACATTTTCCTCACATTTCGGTGACAGAAAGTTCTGGAATCTGAGAGGAGCCACAAATTTCCTTCCACCCAGCGTTCCCTCAAGTCTCCCGATACAAATTTTACCTCACTTATGTGGGTAGGCCTAGCTCCCGCGACAGGAAAAGCCCCAAAATACAACGTGGACACATCACATTTTTTGACAGAAAACAGAGGTGTTTTTTGCAAAGTGCCTACCTGTAGATTTTGGCCTCTAGCTCAGCCGGCACCTAGGGAAACCTACCAAACCTGTGCATTTTTGAAAACTATAGACCTAGGGGAATCCAAGATAGGGTGACTTGTGGGGCTCTGACCAGGTTCTGTTACCCAGAATCCTTTGCAAACCTCAAAATTTGGCTAAAGAAACATATTTTCCTCACATTTCGGTGACAAAAAGTTCTGGAATCTGAGAGGAGCCACAAATTTCCTTCCACCCAGCGTTCCCCAAAATCTCCCGATAAAAATGGTACCTCACTTGTGTGGGTAGGCCTAGCACCCGCGAAAGGAAATGCCCCAAAACACAACGTAGACACTTCACATGTTTTCACAGAAAACAGTGCCTACCTGTGGATTTTGGCCTCTAGCTCACCCGGCACCTGGAGAAACGTAGCAAACCAGTGCATTTTTGAAAACTAGAAACTTAGGGGAATCCAAGATGGGGTGACTTGTGGGGCTCTGACCGGGTTCTCTTACCCAGAATCCTTTGCAAACCTCAAACTTTGGCTAAAAAAACACATTTTCCTCACATTTCGGTGACAGAAAGTTGTGGAATCTGGGAGGAGCCACAAATTTCCTTCCACCCAGCGTTCCCTCCAGTCTCCCGATAAAAATGATACCTCACTTGTGTGGGTAGGCCTAGCACCCGCGACAGGAAAAGCCCCAAAATACAACTTGGACACATCACATTTTTTGACAGAAAACAGAGGTGTTTTTTGCAAAGTGCCTACCTGTAGATTTTGGCCTCTAGCTCAGCCGGCACCTAGGGAAACCTACCAAACCTGTGCATTTTTGAAAAACAGAGACCTAGGGGAATCCAAGATGGGGTGACTTGTGGGGCTCTGACCAGGTTCTGTTACCCAGAATCCTTTGCAAACCTCACAATTTGGGTAAAAAAACACATTTTCCTCACATTTCGGTGACAAAAAGTTCTGGAATCTGAGAGGAGCCACAAATTTCCTTCCACCCAGCGTTCCCCCAAGTCTCTCGATAAAAATCATACCTCACTTGTGTGGGTAGGCCTAGCACCCGCGAAAGGAAATGCCCCAAAACACAACGTAGACACATCACATGTTTTCACAGAAAACAGTGCCTACCTGTGGATTTTGGCCTCTAGCTCAGCCGGCACCTGGAGAAACCTAGCAAACCAGTGCATTTTTGAAAACTAGAAACCTATGGGAATCCAAGATGGGGTGACTTGTGGGGCTCTGACCAGGTTCTCTTACCCAGAATCCTTAGCAAACCTCAAAATTTGGCTAAAAAAACACATTTTCCTCACATTTCGGTGACAGAAAGTTGTGGAATCTGAGAGGAGCCACAAATTTCCTTCCACCCAGCGTTCCCCCAAGTCTCCCGATAAAAATGGTACCTCACTTGTGTGGGTAGGCCTAGCGCCCACGAAAGGAAATGCCCCAAAACACAACGTAGACAAATCACATGTTTTCACAGAAAACAGTGCCTACCTGTGGATTTTGGCCTCTAGCTCAGCCGGCACCTGGAGAAACCTAGGAAACCAGCGCATTTTTAAAAACTAAAAACCTAGGGGAATCCAAGGTGGGGTGACTTGTGGGACTCTGAACAGGTTCTGTTACTCAGAATCCTTTGCAAACCTCAAAATTTGGCTAAAAAAACACATTTTCCTCACATTTCGGTGACAGAAAGTTGTGGAATCTGAGAGGAGCCACAAATTTCCTTCCACCCAGCGTTCCCCCAAGTCTCCCGATACAAATTATACCTCACTTGTGTGGGTAGGCCTAGCACCCACAAAAGGAAATGCGCCAAAACACAACGTAGAAAACAGTGCCTACCTGTGGATTTTGGCCTCTAGCTCAGCCGGCACCTGGAGAAACCTAGCAAACCAGTGCATTTTTGAAAACTAGAAACCTAGGGGAATCTAAGATGGGGTGACTTGTGGGGCTCTGACCAGGTTCTGTTACCCAGAATCCTTTGCAAACCTCAAAATTTGGCTAACAAAACACATTTTTCTCACATTTCGGTGACAGAAAGTTGTGGAATCTGAGAGGAGCCACAAATTTCCTTCCACCCAGCGTTCCCCCAAGTCTCTCGATAAAAATCATACCTCACTTGTGTGGGTAGGCCTAGCACCCGCGAAAGGAAATGCCCCAAAACACAACGTAGACACATCACATGTTTTCACAGAAAACAAAGCCTACATGTGGATTTTGGCCTCTAGCTCAGCCGGCACCTGGAGAAACCTAGCAAACCAGTGCATTTTTGAAAACTAGAAACCTAGGGGAATCCAAGATGGGGTGACTTGTGGGGCTCTGACCAGGTTCTCTTACCCAGAATCCTTAGCAAACCTCAAAATTTGGCATAAAAAACACATTTTCCTCACATTTCGGTGACAGAAAGTTGTGGAATCTGAGAGGAGCCACAAATTTCCTTCCACCCAGCGTTCCCCCAAGTCTCCCGATAAAAATGGTACCTCACTTGTGTGGGTAGGCCTAGCGCCCACGAAAGGAAATGCCCCAAAACACAACGTAGACAAATCACATGTTTTCACAGAAAACAGTGCCTACCTGTGGATTTTGGCCTCTAGCTCAGCCGGCACCTGGAGAAACCTAGGAAACCAGCGCATTTTTAAAAACTAGAAACCTAGGGGAATCCAAGGTGGGGTGACTTGTGGGACTCTGAACAGGTTCTGTTACTCAGAATCCTTTGCAAACCTCAAAATTTGGCTAAAAAAACACATTTTCCTCACATTTCGGTGACAAAAAGTTATGAAATCTGAGAGGAGCCACAAATTTCCTTCCACCCAGTGTTCCCCTAAGTCTCCCGATAAAAATGGTACCTCACTTGTGTGGGTAGGCCTAGTGCCCACGAAAGGAAATGCCCCAAAACACAACGTAGACACATCACATGTTTTCACAGAAAACAGTGCCTACCTGTGGATTTTGGCCTCTAGCTCAGCCGGCACCTCGAGAAACCTAGCAAACCAGTGCATTTTTTAAAACTAGAAACTTAGGGGAATCCAAGATGGGGTGACTTGTGGGGCTCTGACCGGGTTCTCTTACCCAGAATCCTTTGCAAACCTCAAACTTTGGCTAAAAAAACACATTTTCCTCACATTTCGGTGACAGAAAGTTCTGGAATCTGAGAGGAGCCACAAATTTCCTTCCACCCAGCGTTCCCTCAAGTCTCCCGATACAAATTATACCTCACTTATGTGGGTAGGCCTAGCACCCGCGACAGGAAAAGCCCCAAAATACAACATGGACACATCACATTTTTTGACAGAAAACAGAGGTGTTTTTTGCAAAGTGCCTACCTGTAGATTTTGGCCTCTAGCTCAGCCGGCACCTAGGGAAACCTACCAAACCTGTGCATTTTTGAAAACTAGAGACCTAGGGGAATACAAGATAGGGTGACTTGTGGGGCTCTGACCAGGTTCTGTTACCCAGAATTCTTTGCAAACCTCAAAATTTGGCTAAAGAAACATATTTTCCTCACATTTCGGTGACAAAAAGTTCTGGAATCTGAGAGGAGCCACCAATTTCCTTCCACCCAGCGTTCCCCAAAATCTCCCGATAAAAATGGTACCTCACTTGTGTGGGTAGGCCTAGCACCCGCGAAAGGAAATGCCCCAAAACACAACGTAGACACATCACATGTTTTCACAGAAAACAGTGCCTACCTGTGGATTTTGGCCTCTAGCTCACCCGGCACCTGGAGAAACCTAGCAAACCAGTGCATTTTTTAAAACTAGAAACTTAGGGGAATCCAAGATGGGGTGACTTGTGGGGCTCTGACTGGGTTCTCTTACCCAGAATCCTTTCCAAACCTCAAACTTTGGCTAAAAAAACACATTTTCCTCACATTTCGGTGACAGAAAGTTGTGGAATCTGAGAGGAGCCACAAATTTCCTTCCACCCAGCGTTCCCTCAAGTCTCCTGATACAAATTATACCTCACTTGTGTGGGTAGGCCTAGCACCCGCGACAGAAAAAGCCCCAAAATACAACTTGGACACATCACATTTTTTGACAGAAAACAGAGGTGTTTTTTGCAAAGTGCCTACCTGTAGATTTTGGCCTCTAGCTCAGCCGGCACCTAGGGAAACCTACCAAACCTGTGCATTTCTGAAAAACAGAGACCTAGGGGAATCCAAGATGGGGTGACTTGTGGGGCTCTGACCAGGTTCTGTTACCCAGAATCCTTTGCAAACCTCACAATTTGGCTAAAAAAACACATTTTCCTCACATTTTGGTGACAAAAAGTTCTGGAATCTGAGAGGAGCCACAAATTTCCTTCCACCCAGCGTTTCCCCAAGTCTCCGGATAAAAATGGTACCTCACTTGTGTGGGTAGGCCTAGCGCCCACGAAAGGAAATGCCCCAAAACACAACGTAGACACATCACATGTTTTCACAGAAAACAGTGCCTACCTGTGGATTTTGGCCTCTAGCTCAGCCGGCACCTGGAGAAACCTAGCAAACCAGTGCATTTTTGAAAACTAGAAACCTAGGGGAATCCAAGATGGGGTGACTTGTGGGGCTCTGACCAGGTTCTCTTACCCAGAATCCTTTGCAAACCTCAAAATTTGGCTAAAAAAACACATTTTCCTCACATTTCGGTGACAGAAGGTTGTGGAGTCTGAGAGGAGCCACAAATTTCCTTCCACCAAGCGTTCCCCCAAGTCTCCCGATAAAAATGGTACCTCACTTGTGTGGGTAGGCCTAGCGCCCACGAAAGGAAATGCCCCAAAACACAATGTAGACAAATCACATGTTTTCACAGAAAACAGTGCCTACCTGTGGATTTTGGCCTCTAGCTCAGCCGGCACCTGGAGAAACCTAGGAAACCAGCGCATTTTTAAAAACTAGAAACCTAGGGGAATTCAAGGTGGGGTGACTTGTGGGACTCTGAACAGGTTCTGTTACCCAGAATCCTTTGCAAACCTCAAAATTTGGCTAAAAAAACACATTTTCCTCACATTTCGGTGACAAAAAGTTCTGAAATCTGAGAGGAGCCACAAATTTCCTTCCACCCAGTGTTCCCCTAAGTCTCCCGATAAAAATGGTACCTCACTTGTGTGGGTAGGCCTAGTGCCCACGAAAGGAAATGCCCCAAAACACAACGTAGACACATCACATGTTTTCACAGAAAACAGTGCCTACCTGTGGATTTTGGCGTCTAGCTCAGCCGGCACCTGGAGAAACCTAGCAAACCAGTGCATTTTTGAAAACTAGAAACTTAGGGGAATCCAAGATGTGGTGACTTGTGGGGCTCTGACCGGGTTCTCTTACCCAGAATCCTTTGCAAACCTCAAACTTTGGCTAAAAAAACACATTTTCCTCACATTTCGGTGACAGAAAGTTCTGGAATCTGAGAGGAGCCACAAATTTCCTTCCACCCAGCGTTCCCTCAAGTCTCCCGATACAAATTTTACCTCACTTATGTGGGTAGGCCTAGCTCCCGCGACAGGAAAAGCCCCAAAATACAACGTGGACACATCACATTTTTTGACAGAAAACAGAGGTGTTTTTTGCAAAGTGCCTACCTGTAGATTTTGGCCTCTAGCTCAGCCGGCACCTAGGGAAACCTACCAAACCTGTGCATTTTTGAAAACTAGAGACCTAGGGGAATCCAAGATAGGGTGACTTGTGGGGCTCTGACCAGGTTCTGTTACCCAGAATCCTTTGCAAACCTCAAAATTTGGCTAAAGAAACATATTTTCCTCACATTTCGGTGACAAAAAGTTCTGGAATCTGAGAGGAGCCACAAATTTCCTTCCACCCAGCGTTCCCCAAAATCTCCCGATAAAAATGGTACCTCACTTGTGTGGGTAGGCCTAGCACCCGCGAAAGGAAATGCCCCAAAACACAACGTAGACACATCACATGTTTTCACAGAAAACAGTGCCTACCTGTGGATTTTGGCCTCTAGCTCACCCGGCACCTGGAGAAACGTAGCAAACCAGTGCATTTTTGAAAACTAGAAACTTAGGGGAATCCAAGATGGGGTGACTTGTGGGGCTCTGACCGGGTTCTCTTACCCAGAATCCTTTGCAAACCTCAAACTTTGGCTAAAAAAACACATTTTCCTCACATTTCGGTGACAGAAAGTTGTGGAATCTGGGAGGAGCCACAAATTTCCTTCCACCCAGCGTTCCCTCCAGTCTCCCGATAAAAATGATACCTCACTTGTGTGGGTAGGCCTAGCACCCGCGACAGGAAAAGCCCCAAAATACAACTTGGACACATCACATTTTTTGACAGAAAACAGAGGTGTTTTTTGCAAAGTGCCTACCTGTAGATTTTGGCCTCTAGCTCAGCCGGCACCTAGGGAAACCTACCAAACCTGTGCATTTTTTAAAAACAGAGACCTAGGGGAATCCAAGATGGGGTGACTTGTGGGGCTCTGACCAGGTTCTGTTACCCAGAATCCTTTGCAAACCTCACAATTTGGGTAAAAAAACACATTTTCCTCACATTTCGGTGACAAAAAGTTCTGGAATCTGAGAGGAGCCACAAATTTCCTTCCACCCAGCGTTTCCCCAAGTCTCCGGATAAAAATGGTACCTCACTTGTGTGGGTAGGCCTAGCGCCCACGAAAGGAAATGCCCCAAAACACAACGTAGACACATCACATGTTTTCACAGAAAACAGTGCCTACCTGTGGATTTTGGCCTCTAGCTCAGCCGGCACATGGAGAAACCTAGCAAACCAGTGCATTTTTGAAAACTAGAAACCTAGGGGAATCTAAGATGGGGTGACCTGTGGGGCTCTGACCAGGTTCTGTTACCCAGAATCCTTTGCAAACCTCAAAATTTGGCTAAAAAAACACATTTTCCTCACATTTCGGTGACAGAAAGTTGTGGAATCTGAGAGGAGCCACAAATTTCCTTCCACCCAGCGTTCCCCCAAGTCTCCCGATAAAAATTATACCTCACTTGTGTGGGTAGGCCTAGCACCCGCGAAAGGAAATGCCCCAAAACACAACGTAGACACATCACATGTTTTCACAGAAAACAGTGCCTACCTGTGGATTTTGGCCTCTAGCTCAGCCGGCACCTGGAGAAACCTAGCAAACCAGTGCATTTTTGAAAACTAGAAACCTAGGGGAATCAAAGATGGGGTGACTTGTGGGGCTCTGACCAGGTTCTCTTACACAGAATCCTTTGCAAACCTCAAAATTTGGCTAAAAAAACACATTTTCCTCACATTTCGGTGACAGAAAGTTGTGGAATCTGAGAGGAGCCACAAATTTCCTTCCACCCAGCGTTCCCCCAAGTCTCCCGATAAAAATGGTACCTCACTTGTGTGGGTAGGCCTAGCGCCCACGAAAGGAAATGCCCCAAAACACAACGTAGACAAATCACATGTTTTCACAGAAAACAGTGCCTACCTGTGGATTTTGGCCTCTAGCTCAGCCGGCACCTGGAGAAACCTAGGAAACCAGCGCATTTTTAAAAACTAGAAACCTAGGGGAATCCAAGGTGGGGTGACTTGTGGGACTCTGAACAGGTTCTGTTACCCAGAATCCTTTGCAAACCTCAAAATTTGGGTAAAAAAAAACATTTTCCTCACATTTCGGTGACAAAAAGTTCTGAAATCTGAGAGGAGCCAAAAATTTCCTTCCACCCAGTGTTCCCCTAAGTCTCCCGATAAAAATGGTACCTCACTTGTGTGGGTAGGCCTAGTGCCCACGAAAGGAAATGCCCCAAAACACAACGTAGACACATCACATAATTTTCACAGAAAACAGTGCCTACCTGTGGATTTTGGCCTCTAGCTCAGCCGGCACCTGGAGAAAACTAGCAAACCAGTGCATTTTTGAAAATTAGAAACTTAGGGGAATCCAAGATGGGGTGACTTGTGGGGCTCTGACTGGGTTCTCTTACCCAGAATCCTTTGCAAACCTCAAACTTTGGCTAAAAAAACACATTTTCCTCACATTTCGGTGACAGAAAGTTCTGGAATCTGAGAGGAGCCACAAATTTCCTTCCACCCAGCGTTCCGTCAAGTCTCCCGATACAAATTATACCTCACTTATGTGGGTAGGCCTAGCACCCGCGACAGGAAAAGCCCCAAAATACAACGTGGACACATCACATTTTTTGACAGAAAACAGAGGTATTTTTTGCAAAGTGCCTACCTGTAGATTTTGGCCTCTAGCTCAGCCGGCACCTAGGGAAACCTACCAAACCTGTGCATTTTTGAAAACTAGAGACCTAGGGGAATCCAAGATAGGGTGACTTGTGGGGCTCTGACCAGGTTCTGTTACCCACAATCCTTTGCAAACCTCAAAATTTGGCTAAAGAAACACATTTTCCTCACATTTCGGTGACAAAAAGTTCTGGAATCTGAGAGGAGCCACAAATTTCCTTCCACCCAGCGTTCCCCAAAATCTCCCGATAAAAATGGTACCTCACTTGTGTGGGTAGGCCTAGCACCCTCGAAAGGAAATGCCCCAAAACACAACCTAGACACATCACATGTTTTCACAGAAAACAGTGCCTACCTGTGGATTTTGGCCTCTAGCTCAGCCGGCACCTGGAGAAACCTAGCAAACCAGTGCATTTTTGAAAACTAGAAACCTAGGGGAATCTAAGATGGGGTGACTTGTGGGGCTCTGACCAGGTTCTCTTACCCACAATCCTTTGCAAACCTCACAATTTGGCTAAAAAAACAAATTTTCCTCACATTTCGGTGAAAAAAAGTTCTGGAATCTGAGAGGAGCCACAAATTTCCTTCCACCCAGCGTTCCTCCAAGTCTCCCGATAAAAATGGTACCTCACTTGTGTGGGTAGGCCTAGCGCCCACCAAAGGAAATGCCCCAAAACACAACGTAGACACATCACATGTTTTCACAGAAAACAGTGCCTACCTGTAGATTTTGGACTCTAGCTCAGCCGGCACCTGGAGAAACCTAGGAAACCAGCACATTTTTAAAAACTAGAAACCTAGGGGAATCCAAGGTGGGGTGACTTGTGGGACTCTGACCAGGTTCTGTTACCCAGAATCCTTTGCAAACCTCAAAATTTGGCTAAAAAAACATATTTTCCTCACATTTCGGTGACAAAAAGTTCTGAAATCTGAGAGGAGCCACAAATTTCCTTCCACCCAGCGTTCCCCCAAGTCTCCCGATAAAAATGGTACCTCACTTGTGTGGGTAGGCCTAGCGTCCACGAAAGGAAATGCCCCAAAATACAACGTGGACACATCACATTTTTTGACAGAAAACAGAGGTGTTTTTTGCAAAGTGCCTACCTGTAGATTTTGGCCTCTAGCTCAGCCGGCACCTAGGGAAACCTACCAAACCTGTGCATTTTTGAAAAACAGAGACCTAGGGGAATCCAAGATGGGGTGACTTGTGGGGCTCTGACCAGGTTCTGTTACCCAGAATCCTTTGCAAACCTCACAATTTGGCTAAAAAAACACATTTTCCTCACATTTCGGTGACAAAAAGTTCTGGAATCTGAGAGGAGCCACAAATTTCCTTCCACCCAGCGTTCCCCCAAGTCTCCCGATAAAAATGGTACCTCACTTGTGTGGGTAGGCCTAGCGCCCACGAAACGAAATGCCCCAAAACACAACGTAGACACATCACATGTTTTCACAGAAAACAGTGCCTACCTGTGGATTTTGGCCTCTAGCTCACCCGGCACCTGGAGAAACCTAGCAAACCAGTGCATTTTTGAAAACTAGAAACCTAGGGGAATCTAAGATGGGGTGACTTGTGGGGCTCTGACCAGGTTCTCTTACCCACAATCCTTTGCAAACCTCAAAATTTGGCTAAAAAAACAAATTTTTCTCACATTTCGGTGACAGAAAGTTGTGGAATCTGAGAGGAGCCACAAATTTCCTTCCACCCAGCGTTCCCTCCAGTCTCCCGATAAAAATGATACCTCACTTGTGTGGGTAGGCCTAGCACCCGCGACAGGTAAAGCCCCAAAATACAACTTGGACACATCACATTTTTTGACAGAAAACAGAGGTGTTTTTTGCAAAGTGCCTACCTGTAGATTTTGGCCTCTAGCTCAGCCGGCACCTAGGGAAAGCTACCAAACCTGTGCATTTTTGAAAAACAGAGACCTAGGGGAATCAAAGATGGGGTGACTTGTGGGGCTCTGACCAGGTTCTGTTACCCAGAATCCTTTGCAAACCTCACAATTTGGCTAAAAAAACAAATTTTCCTCACATTTCGGTGACAAAAAGTTCTAGAATCTGAGAGGAGCCACAAATTTCCCTCCACCCAGCGTTCCCCCAAGTCTCCCGATAAAAATGGTACCTCACTTGTGTGGGTAGGCCTAGCGCCCACGAAACGAAATGCCCCAAAACACAACGTAGACACATCACATGTTTTCACAGAAAACAGTGCCTACCTGTGGATTTTGGCCTCTAGCTCACCCGGCACCTGGAGAAACCTAGCAAACCAGTGCATTTTTGAAAACTAGAAACTTAGGGGAATCCAAGATGGGGTGACTTGTGGGGCTCTGACCGGGTTCTCTTACCAAGAGTCCTTTGCAAACCTTAAACTTTGGCTAAAAAAACACATTTTCCTCACATTTCGGTGACAGAAAGTTCTGGAATCTGAGAGGAGCCACAAATTTCCTTTCACCCAGCGTTCCCTCAAGTCTCCCGATACAAATTATATCTCACTTATGTGGGTAGGCCTAGCACCCGCGACAGGAAAAGCACCAAAATACAACGTGGACACATCACATTTTTTGACAGAAAACAGAGGTGTTTTTTTGCAAAGTGCCTACCTGTAGATTTTGGCCTCTAGCTCAGCCGGCACCTAGGGAAACCTACCAAACCTGTGCATTTTTGAAAACTAGAGACCTAGGGGAATCCAAGATAGGGTGACTTGTGGGGCTCTGACCAGGTTCTGTTACCCACAATCCTTTGCAAACCTCAAAATTTGGCTAAAGAAACATTTTTTCCTCACATTTCCGTGACAAAAAGTTCTGGAATCTGAGCGGAGCCACAAATTTCCTTCCACCCAGCGTTCCCCAAAATCTCTCGATAAAAATGGTACCTCACTTGTGTGGGTAGGCCTAGCACCCGCGAAAGGAAATGCCCCAAAACACAACGTAGACACATCACATGTTTTCACAGAAAACAGTGCCTACCTGTGGATTTTGGCCTCTAGCTCAGCCGGCACCTTGAGAAACCAAGCAAACCAGTGCATTTTTGAAAACTAGAAACCTAGGGGAATCTAAGATGGGGTGACTTGTGGGGCTCTGACCAGGTTCTGTTACCCAGAATCCTTTGCAAACCTCAAAATTTGGCTAAAAAAACACATTTCCCCCACATTTCGGTGACAGAAAGTTGTGGAATCTGAGAGGAGCCACAAATTTCCTTCCACCCAGTGTTCCCTCCAGTCTCCCGATAAAAATGATACCTCACTTGTGTGGGTAGGCCTAGCACCCGCGACAGGAAAAGCCCCAAAATACAACTTGGACACATCACATTTTTTGACAGAAAACAGAGGTGTTTTTTGCAAAGTGCCTACCTGTAGATTTTGGCCTCTAGCTCAGTCGGCACCTAGGGAAACCTACCAAACCTGTGCATTTTTGAAAAACAGAGACCTAGGGGAATCCAAGATGGGGTGACTTGTGGGGCTCTGACCAGGTTCTGTTACCCAGAATCCTTTGCAAACCTCACAATTTGGCTAAAAAAAACACATTTTCCTCACATTTCGGTGACAAAAAGTTCTGGAATCTGAGAGGAGCCACAAATTTCCTTCCACCCAGCGTTCCCCCAAGTCTCCCGATAAAAATGGTACCTCACTTGTGTGGGTAGGCCTAGCGCCCACGAAAGGAAATGCCCCAAAACACAACGTAGACACATCACATGTTTTCACAGAAAACAGTGCCTACCTGTGGATTTTGGCCTCTAGCTCAGCCGGCAGCTGGAGAAACCTAGGAAACCAGCGCATTTTTAAAAACTAGAAACCTAGGGGAATCAAGGTGGGGTGACTTGTGGGACTCTGAACAGGTTCTGTTACCCAGAATCCTTTGCAAACCTCAAAACTTGGCTAAAAAAACATATTTTCCTCACATTTCGGTGACAAAAAGTTCTGAAATCTGAGAGGAGCCACAAATTTCCTTTCACCCAGCGTTCCCCCAAGTCTCCCGATAAAAATGGTACCTCACTTGTGTGGGTAGGCCTAGCGCCCACGAAAGGAAATGCCCCAAAATACAACGTGGACACATCACATTTTTTGACAGAAAACAGAGGTGTTTTTTGCAAAGTGCCTACCTGTAGATTTTGGCCTCTAGCTCAGCCGGCACCTAGGGAAACCTACCAAACCTGTGCATTTTTGAAAAACAGAGACCTAGGGGAATCCAAGATGGGGTGACTTGTGGGGCTCTGACCAGGTTCTGTTACCCAGAATCCTTTGCAAACCTCACAATTTGGCTAAAAAAACACATTTTTCTCACATTTCGGTGACAAAAAGTTCTGGAATCTGAGAGGAGCCACAAATTTCCTTCCACCCAGCGTTCCCCCAAGTCTCCCGATAAAAATGGTACCTCACTTGTGTGGGTAGGCCTAGCGTCCACGAAACGAAATGCCCCAAAACACAACGTAGACACATCACATGTTTTCACAGAAAACAGTGCCTACCTGTGGATTTTGCCCTCTAGCTCACCCGGCACCTGGAGAAACCTAGCAAACCAGTGCATTTTTGAAAACTAGAAACTTAGGGGAATCCAAGATGGGGTGACTTGTGGGGCTCTGACCGGGTTCTCTTACCCAGAGTCCTTTGCAAACCTTAAACTTTGGCTAAAAAAACAAATTTTCCTCACATTTCGGTGACAGAAAGTTCTGGAATCTGAGAGGAGCCACAAATTTCCTTTCACCCAGCGTTCCCTCAAGTCTCCCGATACAAATTATACCTCACTTATGTGGGTAGGCCTAGCACCCGCGACAGGAAAAGCCCCAAAATACAACGTGGACACATCACATTTTTTGACAGAAAACAGAGGTATTTTTTGCAAAGTGCCTACCTGTAGATTTTGGCCTCTAGCTCAGCCGGCACCTAGGGAAACCTACCAAACCTGTGCATTTTTGAAAACTAGAGACCTAGGGGAATCCAAGATAGGGTGACTTGTGGGGCTCTGACCAGGTTCTGTTACCCACAATCCTTTGCAAACCTCAAAATTTGGCTAAAGAAACACATTTTCCTCACATTTCGGTGACAAAAAGTTCTGGAATCTGAGAGGAGCCACAAATTTCCTTCCACCCAGCGTTCCCCAAAATCTCCCGATAAAAATGGTACCTCACTTGTGTGGGTAGGCCTAGCACCCTCGAAAGGAAATGCCCCAAAACACAACCTAGACACATCACATGTTTTCACAGAAAACAGTGCCTACCTTTGGATTTTGGCCTCTAGCTCAGCCGGCACCTGGAGAAACCTAGCAAACCAGTGCATTTTTGAAAACTAGAAACCTAGGGGAATCTAAGATGGGGTGACTTGTGGGGCTCTGACCAGGTTCTCTTACCCACAATCCTTTGCAAACCTCAAAATTTGGCTAAAAAAACAAATTTTTCTCACATTTCGGTGACAGAAAATTGTGGAATCTGAGAGGAGCCACAAATTTCCTTCCACCCAGCGTTCCCTCCAGTCTCCCGATAAAAATGATACCTCACTTGTGTGGGTAGGCCTAGCACCCGCGACAGGTAAAGCCCCAAAATACAACTTGGACACATCACATTTTTTGACAGAAAACAGAGGTGTTTTTTGCAAAGTGCCTACCTGTAGATTTTGGCCTCTAGCTCAGCCGGCACCTAGGGAAAGCTACCAAACCTGTGCATTTTTGAAAAACAGAGACCTAGGGGAATCAAAGATGGGGTGACTTGTGGGGCTCTGACCAGGTTCTGTTACCCAGAATCCTTTGCAAACCTCACAATTTGGCTAAAAAAACAAATTTTCCTCACATTTCGGTGACAAAAAGTTCTAGAATCTGACAGGAGCCACAAATTTCCCTCCACCCAGCGTTCCCCCAAGTCTCCCGATAAAAATGGTACCTCACTTGTGTGGGTAGGCCTAGCGCCCACGAAACGAAATGCCCCAAAACACAACGTAGACACATCACATGTTTTCACAGAAAACAGTGCCTACCTGTGGATTTTGGCCTCTAGCTCACCCGGCACCTGGAGAAACCTAGCAAACCAGTGCATTTTTGAAAACTAGAAACTTAGGGGAATCCAAGATGGGGTGACTTGTGGGGCTCTGACCGGGTTCTCTTACCAAGAGTCCTTTGCAAACCTTAAACTTTGGCTAAAAAAACACATTTTCCTCACATTTCGGTGACAGAAAGTTCTGGAATCTGAGAGGAGCCACAAATTTCCTTTCACCCAGCGTTCCCTCAAGTCTCCCGATACAAATTATATCTCACTTATGTGGGTAGGCCTAGCACCCGCGACAGGAAAAGCACCAAAATACAACGTGGACACATCACATTTTTTGACAGAAAACAGAGGTGTTTTTTTGCAAAGTGCCTACCTGTAGATTTTGGCCTCTAGCTCAGCCGGCACCTAGGGAAACCTACCAAACCTGTGCATTTTTGAAAACTAGAGACCTAGGGGAATCCAAGATAGGGTGACTTGTGGGGCTCTGACCAGGTTCTGTTACCCACAATCCTTTGCAAACCTCAAAATTTGGCTAAAGAAACATTTTTTCCTCACATTTCCGTGACAAAAAGTTCTGGAATCTGAGCGGAGCCACAAATTTCCTTCCACCCAGCGTTCCCCAAAATCTCTCGATAAAAATGGTACCTCACTTGTGTGGGTAGGCCTAGCACCCGCGAAAGGAAATGCCCCAAAACACAACGTAGACACATCACATGTTTTCACAGAAAACAGTGCCTACCTGTGGATTTTGGCCTCTAGCTCAGCCGGCACCTTGAGAAACCAAGCAAACCAGTGCATTTTTGAAAACTAGAAACCTAGGGGAATCTAAGATGGGGTGACTTGTGGGGCTCTGACCAGGTTCTGTTACCCAGAATCCTTTGCAAACCTCAAAATTTGGCTAAAAAAACACATTTCCCCCACATTTCGGTGACAGAAAGTTGTGGAATCTGAGAGGAGCCACAAATTTCCTTCCACCCAGTGTTCCCTCCAGTCTCCCGATAAAAATGATACCTCACTTGTGTGGGTAGGCCTAGCACCCGCGACAGGAAAAGCCCCAAAATACAACTTGGACACATCACATTTTTTGACAGAAAACAGAGGTGTTTTTTGCAAAGTGCCTACCTGTAGATTTTGGCCTCTAGCTCAGTCGGCACCTAGGGAAAGCTACCAAACCTGTGCATTTTTGAAAAACAGAGACCTAGGGGAATCCAAGATGGGGTGACTTGTGGGGCTCTGACCAGGTTCTGTTACCCAGAATCCTTTGCAAACCTCACAATTTGGCTAAAAAAAACACATTTTCCTCACATTTCGGTGACAAAAAGTTCTGGAATCTGAGAGGAGCCACAAATTTCCTTCCACCCAGCGTTCCCCCAAGTCTCCCGATAAAAATGGTACCTCACTTGTGTGGGTAGGCCTAGCGCCCACGAAAGGAAATGCCCCAAAACACAACGTAGACACATCACATGTTTTCACAGAAAACAGTGCCTACCTGTGGATTTTGGCCTCTAGCTCAGCCGGCAGCTGGAGAAACCTAGGAAACCAGCGCATTTTTAAAAACTAGAAACCTAGGGGAATCAAGGTGGGGTGACTTGTGGGACTCTGACCAGGTTCTGTTACCCAGAATCCTTTGCAAACCTCAAAATTTGGCTAAAAAAACATATTTTCCTCACATTTCGGTGACAAAAAGTTCTGAAATCTGAGAGGAGCCACAAATTTCCTTTCACCCAGCGTTCCCCCAAGTCTCCCGATAAAAATGGTACCTCACTTGTGTGGGTAGGCCTAGCGCCCACGAAAGGAAATGCCCCAAAATACAACGTGGACACATCACATTTTTTGACAGAAAACAGAGGTGTTTTTTGCAAAGTGCCTACCTGTAGATTTTGGCCTCTAGCTCAGCCGGCACCTAGGGAAACCTACCAAACCTGTGCATTTTTGAAAAACAGAGACCTAGGGGAATCCAAGATGGGGTGACTTGTGGGGCTCTGACCAGGTTCTGTTACCCAGAATCCTTTGCAAACCTCACAATTTGGCTAAAAAAACACATTTTTCTCACATTTCGGTGACAAAAAGTTCTGGAATCTGAGAGGAGCCACAAATTTCCTTCCACCCAGCGTTCCCCCAAGTCTCCCGATAAAATCGGTACCTCACTTGTGTGGGTAGGCCTAGCGTCCACGAAACGAAATGCCCCAAAACACAACGTAGACACATCACATGTTTTCACAGAAAACAGTGCCTACCTGTGGATTTTGGCCTCTAGCTCACCCGGCACCTGGAGAAACCTAGCAAACCAGTGCATTTTTGAAAACTAGAAACTTAGGGGAATCCAAGATGGGGTGACTTGTGGGGCTCTGACCGGGTTCTCTTACCCAGAGTCCTTTGCAAACCTTAAACTTTGGCTAAAAAAACAAATTTTCCTCACATTTCGGTGACAGAAAGTTCTGGAATCTGAGAGGAGCCACAAATTTCCTTCCACCCAGCGTTCCCTCAAGTCTCCCGATACAAATTATACCTCACTTGTGTGGGTAGGCCTAGCACCCGCGACAGGAAAAGCCCAAAATACAACGTGGACACATCACATTTTTTGACAGAAAACAGAGGTGTTTTTTGCAAAGTGCCTACCTGTAGATTTTGGCCTCTAGCTCAGCCGGCACCTAGGGAAACCTACCAAACCTGTGCATTTTTGAAAACTAGAGACCTAGGGGAATCCAAGATAGGGTGACTTGTGGGGCTCTGACCAGGTTCTGTTACCCACAATCCTTTGCAAACCTCACAATTTGGCTAAAAAAACATATTTTCTTCACATTTCGGTGACAAAAAGTTCTGGAATCTGAGAGGAGCCACAAATTTCCTTCCACCCAGCATTCCCCAACATCTCCCGATAAAAATGGTACCTCACTTGTGTGGGTAGGCCTAGCGCCCACGCAAGGAAATACCCCAAAACACAACGTAGACACATCACATGTTTTCACAGAAAACAGTGCCTACCTGTGGATTTTGGCCTCTAGCTCAGCCGGCACCTGGAGAAACCTAGGAAACCATCACATTTTTAAAAACTAGAAACCTAGGGGAATCCAAGGTGGGGTGACTTGTGGGGCTCTGACCAGGTTCTGTTACCCAGAATCCTTTGCAAACCTCAAAATGTGGCTAAACAAACACATTTTCCTCATATTTCGGTGACAGAAAGTTCTGGAATCTAAGAGGAGCCACAAATTTCCTTCCACCCAGCGTTCTCCCATGTGTCCCGATAACAATGATACCTCACTTGTGTGGGTAGGCCTAGCACCCGCAGCAGGAAATGCCCCAAAACACAACGTGGACACATCACATTTTTTGAGAGAAAACAGAGTTGTTTTTTGGAAAGTGCCTACCTGTAGATTTTGGGCTCTAGCTCAGCCGGCACCTAGGGAAACCTACCAAACCTGTGCATTTTTTAAAACTAGAGACCTAGGGAAATCCAAGATGGGGTGACTTGTGGGGCTCTGACCAGGTTCTGTTACCCAGAATCCTATGCAAACCTCAAAATTTGGCTAAAAAAACACGTTTTCCTCACATTTTGGTGACAGAAAGTTCTGGAATCTGAGAGGAGACACAAATTTCCTTCCACCCAGCACTCCCCCTAGTCTCCTGAAAAAAATGATACCTCACTTGTGTGGGTAGGCCTAACGCCCGCGACAGGAAATGCCTCAAAACACAACGTGGACACATCACAATTTTTGATAGCAAACAGAGGTGTTTTTTGCAAAGTGCCTACCTGTGGATTTGGGCCTCTAGCTCAGCCGGCACCTAGGGAAACCTACCAAACCTGTGCATTTTTTAAAACTAGAGACCTAGGGGAATCCAAGATGGGGTGACGTCTGGGGCTATCACCAGGTTCTGTTACCCAGAATCCTTTGCATCCCTCAAAATTTGGCTAAAGAAACACATTTTCCTCACATTACGGTGACATAAAGATCTGGAATCTTAGAGGAACCACAAATTTCCTTCCACCCAGCGTTCCCCCAAGTCTCCCGATAAAAATGGTACCTCACTTGTGTGGGTAGGCCTAGCGCCCACAAAAGGAAATGCCCCAAAACACAACGTGGACACATCACATTTTTTCACAGAAAACAGTGCCTACCTGTGGATTTTGGCCTCTAGCTCAGCCGGCACCTGGGGAAACCTAGCAAACCAGCGCATTTTTGAAATCTAGAAACCTAGGGAAATCCAAGATTGTGGTGCAGCACCGCGCGGCGCGAGCCGAGCGTTCGGCACAAGCCGGGCGTTCGGCTCAGACCGCGCATCGCGTTCTAAAGACGCGGTGCGCCCCTAGCCTTTCCTGCACCCTGCGAGGCCCCAGAACTTACATGGGGCCTCGCTCTGCTCTCTCCCTCCGTTTTGTTGGGGTCTCCTGACCCCTCTTACCTGTTATTGCTCCTTTCTTCTTTCTTCTTTCTTTTTTCTTGGGTCTGTTTATTGCACTTTCCTTTATGTCTTTTCCCCTTCCCAGGTTACCTTTTTCTTCCCAGCATTCCTCCTTCCCTATTCTCTATGGTTTCTACTCCATTCTATTCTATCTACTTTTCCCTATCTGAGATGGTGTCCTTTTTCTTCCTGTGGGTCACTTCCTGTTCTGTGGTATTTAAGGGAGGTGTTTTCTTCTTTTCTTTGCGCTGCAACACTCTCTGTTCAGATGGTGTCTTTGCTACTGATTTCCTAGCCTTTTGGTTCTGGAATTCGCCAATTCTGTGTTATTTGACTTCAGTTCTTTTTGATTCCTGTTCTTCTGTTCTTGTTTTCAGGAATCTTCTGTTGGAGGTTTTTTCCCCTTCTTTGGAAGGTTTTTTTTCCCTCTGGCGCTATTTTCTGAAGGTCACGGTCTGTTCTTGGCGTTTCCATTGCCTACAGCACCGTGGCTACCAGAAAGAGTCGCCCCTTTTTGGGCCAAAGCCTAACCCTCAAGATCCACGCCACTAGATCTGCAGATTCCAGGCGCAAGCAGCACGTGAGTCGTGACAAAGATAGGGTGACTTGTGGGGCTCTGACCAGGTTCTGTTACCCAGAATCTTTTGCAAACCTCAAAATTTGGCCCAAAAAACACTTTTTCCTCTCATTTCGGTGACAGAAAGTTGTCGAATCTGAGAGGAGCCACAAATTTCCTTCCACCCAGAGTTCCCCCAAGTCGCCCGATAAAAATGGTACTTCACTTGTGTGGGTAGACCTAGCGCCCATGAAAGGAAATGGCCCAAAACACAACATGGACACATCACATTTTTTCACAGAAAACAGAGGTGTTTTTTTGCAAAGTGCCTACCTGTGGATTTTGGCCTCTAGCTCAGCCGGCCCCCAGGGGGGGCAGAAATGGCCTAAAATAAATTTGGCCACCAACCCCCACCCCGGGAGCAAACCCTTGCCTACGGGGTCGCTCCCCTTGCGTGACATTGGCGTAAAAAAAAAAAAATCCCCGGTGCCTAATGGTTTCTGCCCCCTTAGGGGCAGATTGACTTAAAATCGGCCGATCTGCCCCCAAGGGGGGCAGAAATGGTCTAAATACAATTTGCCCCCCAGGGGAGCGACCCTTGCCTAATGGGTCGCTCCCCATCTCTATAAAAACAAACAAACAAAAAAAAAATCACAAAAAAAATTTTGCCCTGGCGCCTAGAGGTTTTTGCCCCCCCTGGGGGCAGATCGGCCTAATAACAATATGCTGATCTGCCCCCCAGGGGGGCAGAAATGGGCTAAAATAAATGTGACCCCCCAGGGGAGAAACCCTTGCCTAAGGGGTCGCTCCCCTTGCGTGAAATTCACATAAAAAAACAAAAACCTCCCTAGTGTCTAGTGGTTTCTGACCCCCTTGGGGGAAGATTGGCCTCATAAAAATAGGCCAATCTGACCCCAAGGGGGGTAGAAATGGCCTAAATGTAATTTGCCCCTAGGGGATCAACCCTTGCCTAAAGGGTCCCTCCCCACCTAAAAAAAAAAAAAAAGAAAAAAAGAACCCTGTTGCCCCTGGGGGGGGAAGGGGGGGGGGAGCAGAAAAGGCCTTAAAAAAAAAGCCCCCCCTGGGAGCGACCCTTGCCCAAGGGGTTGCTCCCCTATGTCAATTTCACAACAACAAAAAAATCCCTGGTGTCTAGTGGCCGTTTCAAAAGCCGATTGGAAAGCAATCCGGCTTTTGAAACGCTCAGAGAGACTTCAAAGGGAAGGAAATACACTTCCTTGCCTTTGAAGCCTCTCAGGGTCTCCTCCACGTGATCGGAAGAGAAATGCTTTGCATTTCTCTTTCCTTCCAGCGCTATGGAGGAGGCCCTTTTGTGATTGTCAGCGCGCAATGCGTGCTGACGTCACGGGGGGGTCGGGGTGGAAGTGGAAGGGATTCCCCTTCCATCCACGACTGGGGGGGTGGGTGGTGAGCCCATGGAGGGAGCGCTAGCGCTCCCCCCAGTTCCCGGGTGCAGGACGAGGTGATCTCGTTCAAGGCACCCGGGAACCGGTGCCTTGGACGAGATCACCTCGTCCAGGGCACCGTAGCGGTTAATCAAAATAACGGAGGCTAGTTAATCTACACATGGTATGCAGCGGAAGGTGGTTGGGGAGAAGATAAACAAGCAAAATAATGGGAGGCAAGTCAAAAAGCACAAGACGGGAGGAGGTGGAAGTCAGTTGTGATCTTAGAGCCCATGCACCAGCTGATCCCTGAATATATTTTATCATGCAACACACGTCACTTAAAATATGAAATGTTTCTTCAAAATTAAAAAAAGTGCATTTGTTTTTACCATGTTGAACATGTGATTTGTATGTCTAGATATGTGCAGCACTTACAGGAATAAAACAAATGTAATAGGCATGAAATAATGCAGTGACTTAATTTAGATACTCTGATAAAATAGGGTCGTACGAACTTCAAATGCTGCAGACAATAATACTACCATTGCTAGAAGCTACTGTAATTTATATGGAGTTCAGGAATAAAAAAAGAGGAATTCTTTCCTAAGTGTGCTGCTGAATTACTATAATCACACACATGGTCACAAAACAGACCATATTTCTGCCAAAGAAGGCATTCCACTGGGAGACCAATACATGTTAAGAGCTCGGGAGACTTCCAGGACCATCTCTTTTCATTGACAGCTACAGCAGAGGACAGTTTTGGATAGAAACCAAGCAGTAACGGACCAGTGAAACAATACAAAATGAAAGCAATTCAGGAGTTGCTGCTCACTGTTATGCACAAAGGACCCACCACACCACCACTTCCCCCATTGTTTTCCCTGCCTGAGAGGGGATGCTTGCAAAACCCACCAAAGATGCCTAGAGTAAAAGAAAGAAAATGAAAATCACTCACCAGCTGCCCGCAAGACTGTTGAAGGAGCACAGTGTTCCACTGTAAACAGTTTCAAGTTTCACAGGAACAACACAAACAAATGTGGGTGAAGGGAATGCAGGGCTTGGGGGAGTTTTCAAAACAGAGAGTGGGCGGTGGAGAGGAAACAGACTGAGGCAGAGGGAAAAAACAAAGCATTCATGTAGAGTGCTGGAACATAAAAGAAACAGACTAGAGCAGAGCAGAAAACACAAGCACCCATGTGGATTGCTGGAACACAAATAGAAAAGTAGACCTGAAAACAAGAGCAGTGGATGGACACAAGTACTTAGTCCATGCTCCAGGGCAAGCACAAGCACAAAGAGAGGACATGACATAGGCATGCCTCCACAAGCCGGAGTGAAGGATGTAGGAGGGTGCTGCAGCAAGCAATGAAAAGCTGTGGATGCCCTATAAGCCCATGAGGTGTATACAGTACACCTCAAAGAGACAGCACAAGTGCTGTCTACTGAGACCTAAGAATAAGGCAAAATGTGAATTTATTACAGAATAATCAAAATGCAGTATAGAGAAAAAATGCATGAAATGCTATGAAGGCCCAAGTACAGAAATACAGATAAAGGCAAACTTATAAAATGTAATAATTCCTAGTTAGGCAGAATCTAGTTAAAAACTCAAAGTGTCAAACTCATAAAGAGTACTGTCAGTATCCCAATTGCAAGTCAAAGGAAACTGAGCATAGTTTTGGAGAAAAAGTGAAAGTCATCTTCAAGGAAAATAGTAAAAGAAATTCCACGAATGAAAGAAACCCAAAGGTTTTATGGCACATTTTCCAAACTCAGGATAGTATGGTCATGGTTATGTGAAAATTGATGAATCAGAAACAACAACCCAATATTCTAAATCTTTAGTGCTAACCCATTTCTCAAGGTAAGAGAAATCTTCTTCCTGCTTCCTCAGCAGCTGCTCTTTGGAAATTTACAAGTCAAATGAAACATTTATGAAACAATGGCTCATAGAATTAACACAGCTGCACTAATACTTCCAGCAGACGTCCTGGACAATGATTCATTGAATATACAATAGAAACTTCATTCACACTACAGGTTTTCTAACAATGTTGAACATTGCTAATACTTTGGCGTCATTCAATTGGTGCTCCGCGGTAGCAAGGGAAGAGATGGTTTTGCAGCAGGACACTGATTGGGTGGGCGAATGAGTAGGAGTTAGTTAAATAGAACACCAGAACTAAATCCAGTTAAAATATGTTTGTATATTACACAAAATTGTGACATAACTATTTACAGCATTATTTGCACTCCTAAGTGACATAGAAAATCAGTTTCAAGTGCAACATCATTAGTTTATTGTTTACAACTCCATGCATCATTAAAAGCACTATTTATCAAGAATAATTTTCACACATTTCCACATTTTTAATATTTCAAAAATGGTACAACAGTACCCTCTATGAGTGTTTTAATATTCACTAAAAAACATATTAATAACTTTAGTAGTTAATATGAGGAAATGGGCCATCAGTTGGGTGGCCTGCACAAGTAATGAGTCACCACTCACCCTCCACTGGGAACCAAGCACCCCATTGTAGTGAGTGGCTCTCTCAGGGTAGCAAAGCAAAGCAGTCCAAAGCCTACTCAAGGAATAGGGTGTGGGCTGGTAATCACCATTCACCGGCACACAATAATGACACTCAACACAATATTGCCCAGTATGTGCCTTTCCTTAGAAACATAAAAGTACATTTATAACACACACTACTCCATACTGTGCAGTAACTAACAAAAACATAAGGCTGGTGAAAATACCTTTGCCAACATTACACTGGAACCCCTACGGGCTTTGACCCAAAATTCCTAGGACACCCCTGTTATACCAGTCAGCCAAGGGTTGTCCTCTTCCTATCTTTTTGCCTGCCTGCTTCATTTTTCTAACCTTGTTTTTGCTGGTATCAGGAGTGTGCACACTTTACCACTACTAACATGTTAAAGCATTAGTGCACTCTCTTCTAAATATAGTAATATTGGCTTATCCCCAACTGGCATATTTAATTTACTTCTAAGTCCCTAGTAAAGTGCACTACATGTGCCGAGTGCCTGTAAATAAATGCTGCTGGTGGTCCTGCAGCACTGAGTGAGCCACCCACTTAGGTAGCCCTTTAAATATGCATCAGGGCTGCCAGTGCAGAGCCTCTGTGTGGCTCTAGACTGCCTTTTTGACCTGAATTTTTTTTCCCTTTTGTCAGGCCCAAACTTCTTTTTTTATCATATACAAGTCACTCCTAGGTTAGTCCCTGGACAGCCCAGGGGGCTGAGTTCAATATACTTAAAAGTAGGACATGTACTTTTTATTTTGACACGTTCTGGTGGTGAAAATGTCCTAAATTCATTTCTTATATTTGCAAAGCCTATTTCTCCTATAGGATAACAATGAGGTTGACTTATTATATTTTATAACTTCCATACAGGAAGAGATGATTCCTTCACGTTGGCGTCTATGGAATCTCAATTTAAAATTCTAGATTATGGTCAAGTCATATTTCAAATTGCAATTCTGAAAATACGACTTTAACTTTAAAAACATTGGCATTTTCTTGCCTTAGCCATTTGGTGCCTGCCGCCTGTCTCTGATCACATCAAGAGGTGTAGTTGGCAGTTGGGCTTTGTGTATTTCCCCTAGACGGTGGCACACAATGCAACCTTAAATGTGATTTGATGGGCAATCTTGGTCAGGATGGGAGGAAGGCACTGGACCCAGCCTCACTTACTCCTGAACAGGCTGTATCCTGTCCCCATAACAAAGGATGCATACTCCCTGTAGTTAGTCTTGGTCAAGGACAGGGAGGGCAGGATACCTGTGCTCTTCAAATTCATGTCTTTGACGTCTCCCTCACTTCAAAGACTCCACTGGTGACAAGAAGTGAACCTTAGAGACAATCACTTCAGTACACTTCTGGGCCTCTGCCTCCTCTGCCAGGAAGAATGACTGATGTGCTGCTGAAGGACTGCCACTCTTCTGGACTGCATTCTGCTGGACTCTGTAGGAAAGTACCATCTTGTCTGCCATGTTACCCCCATTTTTTACTGTATTTGTGTTTGTTTTTGCCTGTGTCACTGGGATCCTGCAAGCGAAGACCCCAGTGCTCATAAAGTATGCCCTGTATGTGTTCCCTGTGTGGTGCCTAACTGTATCACTGAGGCTCTGCTAACCAGAACCTCAGTGTTTATACTCTCTCTGCTTTTAAAATTGTCACTGCAGGCTAGTGACTAATCTTGCCAATTCTGATTGGCACAATGGAACACCCTTATAATTCCCAAGTATATGGCACTTAGGTACCCAGGGCATTGGGGTTCCAGGAGATCCCTATGGGCTGCAGCATTTCTTTGCCACCCATAGGGAGCTCAGACAATTCTTACACAGGACTGCCACTGCAGCCTGAGTGAAATAACGTCCACATTATTTCACAGCCATTTTCCACTGCACTTAAGTAACTTATAAGTCACCTATATGTCTAACCCTCCCTTAGTGAAGGGTAGGTGCAAAGTTACTTAGTGTGTGGGCACCCTGTCACTAGCCAAAGTGCCCCCACATTGTTCAGGGCAAATTCCCCGGACTTTGTGAGTGCGTGACACCATTACACGCGTGCACTTCATGTAGGTCAACACCTATATGTAGCGTCACAATGGTAACTCCGAACATGGCTATGTAACATGTCTAGGATCATGGAATTGTCCCCTCAGTACAATTCTGGTATTGGAGTGACAATTCCATGCATCCCCGGGTCTCCAGCACAGACCCCGGGTACTGCCATACTAGCTTCCCGGGGTTTTGTCTGCAGCTACCGCTGCTGCCAACCCTGGGACAGGTTTCTGCCCCCCTGGGGCCTGGGCTGCCCAGTCCCAGGAAGGCAGAACAAAGGATTTCCTCTGAGAGAGGGTGCTACACCCTCTCCCTTTGGGAATAGGTGTGAAGGGCCAGGGAGGAGTAGTCTCCCCTGTCCTCTGGAAATGCTTTGAAGGGCACAGATGGTGCCCTACTTGCATCAGCCAGTCTACACAGGTTCAGGGATCCACCCAGCCCTGCTCTGGTGCGAAACTGGACAAAGGAAAGGGGAGTGACCACTCCCCTGACCAGCACCTCCCAGGGGGGTGCCCAGAGCTCCTCCTGTGTGTCTCAGACCTCTGCCATCTTGGATGCAGAGGTGTGAGGGCACAATGGACAGCTCTGAGTGGCCAGTGCAAGCAGGTGATGTAAGAGACCCCTCCTGATAGGTGCTTACCTTTCTCTGTAGCCAATCCTCCTCTGGGGGCTATTTAGGGTCTCTCCTGTTGGCTTCTCACCAGATAACGAATGCAAGAGCTCACCAGAGTTCCTCTGCACTTCCCTCTTCGACTTCTGCCAAGGAACGACTGCTGACTGCTCCAGGGCGCCTGCAAAACCGCAACAAAGTAGCAAGAAGACTACCAGCAGCATTGTAGCGCCTCATCCTGCCGGCTTTCTCGACTGTTTCTTGGTGGTGCATGCTCTGAGGGCTGTCTGCCTTCACCCTGCACTGGAAGCCAAGAAGAAATCTCCTGTGGGTTGACGGAATCTTCCTCCTGCCAACGCAGGCACCAAACTTCTGCATCACCGGTCCTCTGGGTCCCCTCTCATCCTGACGAGCGTGGTCCCTGGAACACAGGAGCGGGGTCCAAGTGTCTCCGACAGACCAGTGGCCCTTCTGTCCGAATTTGGTGGAGGTAAGTCCTTGCCTCCCCACGCCAGACAGTAATGCTGTGTACTGCATGAACTGCAGCTGCTAGGGCTTCTGTGCACTCTTACAAGACTTCCTTCATGCACAGCCTAGGCCAGGTCCCCAGTACTTCGTCCAGCATTGCCCAACTCGCTGAGTTGGACTCCGACTTCGTGGGACCCTCTTTTATTGTACTGAGTCGACCGTCATGCTCAGATCTTCTGAACGCCTGTTGAGGTACTTCTGCGGGTGCTGCCTGCTTCTGCGTGGGCTCTCCTGGTCCTTCCTGGGCCCTGGCAGCACCTAAAACCTTCAACCATGGCTCTTGCATCTATCAAGGTTTGTTTGCGGTCTTTCTGCGTGGAAACAACTCTGCATCCTCCAGCACGCCGGGAAACATCTTCTGACCAAAAGAGAAGTTCCTGGCACCTTCGGGTTGTTGCAGAATCTTTGGCTACTTCCACCCGGAGGCAGCCCTTTTGCACCTTCATCCAGGGTTTAGTGGGCTCCTGCCCCCCTGGACACTTGAGTGACTCTTGGACTAGGTCCCCTTTCTTTACAGGTCGTCAGGTCCAGGAATCAGATTTCAGTGCTTTGCAGTCAGTTGTTGTCCTTGCAGAATCCCCTATCTCGACTTTTCTGTCTTTCTGGGGTAGTAGGGTAACTTTACTCCTACTTTTCAGGGTCTTGGGGTGGGGTATCTTGGACACCCTTAGTGTTTTCTTACACTCCCAGCGACCCTCTACACACTACACTAGGCCTGGGGTCCATTCGTGGTTCGCATTCCACTTTTGGAGTATATGGTTTGTGTTGCCTTCAGGCCTACTTTTCCCTATTGCATTCTTGTTGGAAAATGGGTTATTGGTAGGGCAGGTAGGTACCTACACCTAGCAACAAGCCACTAACCTCCACATAGGTACAGTTAGGTCTCAGTAAATTAATCCCAGCTCAACCCTTGGTAGCTTGGCAACGAGCGTCAAGGCTTAACTTAGGAGACAAAGTGTAAAGCATTCAAATATCACAAAACAGTAATTAAATAAAACACAGGAAACAGTTTAAAAATCCAAAACCAATTTATAAAAATAGTTTATATTTTTATCTTTAAAATGACACAAAAACGATTAAAATCGGTTCAGGGGAACCGGAGATATGAATTTTTAAAGAATTATTACTTTTCTAGCGCTTAGAAACAAAAAGCGCCAATCGGGTCATCTGGTTGCACCTCGACCGGGGCAAAGTCAAACTTTCAGGCCGACCGCGATGGAGCCCTGCTCGGCTACAGGTCGCGGGAGGCCTCGGTTAAAAAGTTACCTTCTGACTTAGTCTTTATTTTGAAGTTTTTCTTCACCGGGACGAACCTGCCAGTTGAATCCGACCTCCTGGAGCCCTTGTCCGGATACGCGATGTGGGTTTCCTCGGTGGAGACTTTTACCTTTGGACTTAGTCATTTTTTCGAGATGAAAATCCTTCGACCGGGGTAAACCTGGATCTTGATCTGACGTCCATGGAGCCCTTCTCGGATACGATGGCTGGGAGGTCCCGGTCAACTTTTTACGTTCGGACTTAGGCGGTCATTCTGACCCTGGCGGTCAAAGACCGCCAGGGCGGAGGACCGCGGGAGCACCGCCGACAGGCCGGCGGTGCTCCAATGGGGATTCCGACCGCCGCGGTAAAGCCGCGGTCGGACCGGCACCACTGGCGGGCTCCCGCCAGTGTACCGCCGCCCCATTGAATCCTCCAAGGCGGCGCAGCTTGCTGCGCCACCGAGGGGATTCCGACCCCCCCTACCGCCATCCAGATCCCGGCGGTCCGACCGCCGGGATCCGGATGGCGGTAGGGGGGGTCGCGGGGCCCCTGGGGGCCCCTGCAGTGCCCATGCCACTGGCATGGGCATTGCAGGGGCCCCCGTAAGAGGGCCCCTACATGTATTTCACTGTCTGCTGCGCAGACAGTGAAATACGCGACGGGTGCAACTGCACCCGTCGCACAGCTTCCACTCCGCCGGCTCGATTCCGAGCCGGCTTCATCGTGGAAGCCTCTTTCCCGCTGGGCTGGCGGGCGGTCTGAAGGCGACCGCCCGCCAGCCCAGCGGGAAAGTCAGAATTACCGCCGCGGTCTTTCGACCGCGGAACGGTAACCTGACGGCGGGACTTTGGCGGGCGGCCTCCGCCGCCCGCCAAGGTCAGAATGAGGGCCTTAGTCTCTTTTTTGGATGTTTTTCTTTACCGGGACGAACCACGAAGTCAGGCCGGGTCGCGGTTGAGGCAAGCCGGCTAGAATTTCTGCGGCGGGTCGGTCCCTCTCTGGAGCTTTTTTCCAAAAATTCTCAAATCTTTTCCAAACTTCTGGGGCTTCACCCAGATGTTCTTTTAAGGTTCTTTTGGGGTCCACAGCTCACCCCAAGGGTCCAGAAGTTCTGTGATGGTCCTTGGGGGGGTGCGGACTTCAACTCCCAGAATGCACCTGGCGCAAACTCCTTTTTGGCCACTGGACAGTGGTCAGCTGGTCGCTTTCTTCAGGAGTTGGTGCAGGGGACTCTGGTTTAGCAATTTTTCACCTGTAGCAAACAGGGAGTCCCTCCTTGAACCAGTTGAAGCCAGGCAAAGTCCTTCTTGTGGTGAAGCCCAAGTGTGCAGCTGGTGCAGTCCTTCTGAGTGCAGGGTCCAGGTGCAGGCCAGGGGTCCAGCAGGGCAGTCCTTCTTCTTCTTTAGTTCCTTTCTTGTTGAATTCTGGAGGGGATCTGAGGTGTGGGGGCAGGTCTGCCAGTTTTATCCTTGTTCCTGGGTGAAAAGCAGGGGGGCCCTGGTTCTCCAATCAGGGACAGGGTCGTCCCCCTGTGATGACCACTTCTTGGGAAGTGTGGCAAAAATCCATCCCAGAAGGCAACAGTCTCTAAAAATCCAACATGGATGAATCTGATTTTTGGAGGTTACATCTGGCTGAGCCCACCCACTGGTGTGGCTAAAAATCATAAACACACCCCTCTCCTGCCCTCTCCTAATCTAATCAAGGGGGCACCTAATTGTCTGGGGTTGCAGGATGTGGGGGTGTTGCTGGGTGCTCCAAATGTCCTTCTCTGCCTTTGAAGACCAGTTTGGCAGCCCTCCCCCTTCCTGCCTCACCATCTGCTGAGGGGAGATTCTCTCCCCCAAGCACATTCCTTTGTGTGAAGCCTGGCCACTTCACACCTCATCAAGGCAGCCTGGCAGAAGCTGATGCAGGCTGGCCAATCAGAGCACAGCAGCAAAAACAATGCAGAGCTGAAATTGGCAACTTTTTAGGTAAAGTCTAAACTTTTTACCTGAACTAGTTATATTAAATCCAACAACTGGAAGTTGTAGGATTTATTACAACAATTAATTTGATACCAAATTCTTGGTTTGCAACATTTAAGGAGACTTTAAAATAAAGTCTGCCCATTCTAGCCTATGAAGGCCATTTACTTCAATGAGGGAAAAACGAATTTGGCTGTTTTTACCTCACCAGGGCTTATAAATCTATTTTTATAAAGTCCCTGCTTATAGTTACATGGCACCCAGCCCTAGGGGCACATAGGGCACACCTTAGGGGTGACTTATATGTAAAAATAAGGTAGTTTAAGACTTTGGAAGTACCTTTAATTCCAAAGTCGAATTTGCATATAACTTTAATTTAAAAGCAGCCAGCAAGGCAGGCTTGCTTTTAAAATGACACTGGGCACCTCAGCAATGCACCTAGGTGTGCACCACCTATGCTGTGGTCCCTAAACCTACATGCCCTACCATATACTAGGGACTTATAGGTAGGTTAACTTAGCCACTTATAATTAGCCTAATTTGCATATCCATTTTACACAGAGCACAGGCCCTGGGACTGGTTAGCAGTACCCAGGGCACCATCAAAGTCAGGAAAACACCAGCAAAAAGAGGAAAATGGGGGCAAAAAGTTATGGGGCCTCTGCAATCAGCCCTGTTTTCTCACACAACCCCCCCCCCAGCCCACACGCCCAGGAGACTCAGCCCAACCCTGGGAGAGTCTTCCTGGCTTGTTAGGCGAGGAAGACAGTGAAGAAAACTGGCTGTCCCTTTGCAGGGCCTATTCTGCCTTATATCCTCCTGTCAGGGTCACTGCCTATGGGTAGTGAAGCCATCCCAACAGTAAAAGGACCCAACTCAAACTGAAACTTTCCTCTAGGGGGGTCTTCCTCCTTTCTCTCTGCCAACTTGGGTAGTGAGGTGCCCACCTCCCCTACTCCAAACTTTGCTAGGGCAACACCTAGCTTACCCAAAGAGGTCACCCAACACTTGAGCAACCCCACCATGACCAATAGGGTCAGGGGGCCTACTTTGCTATTGGCCCTGGGGTCTGCCTCCCAGGCCAAGTACATTGCTGCCAGAAAGGCTAGCACCCAGCAGAGGCTACTGACAGCTGTCAGTACCCAGAACCACACCCTAAGCTCTCCACTGACAGGTGGCTGAGCTGCTTTAGGGGCATCTTTGGGGTCCTGGCACCCCTCTTGCTGTCTAGAGTGGGGGGCTACCACCTCCTGTGGCAGACACCCTCCTTCCACTCTCACTTCTGTCAGTGCAGGGGCAACACCTTGCATCTGGACAGCTGCCTGACTACTCAGGACTTCCTTGGGGTCAGGTGAGGCCTCACCAGTGCCAACTCTGGGCTCCCCCTTTACTGGGGCAGAAGGCCCTTGGCTCCCTGGAACTCTCTTTAAGAGTGGCCTACCCTTCCTTTTCTTCTTTCCTTTTCTTGGGGACCCCTGTCTCCTAACTGTAGGGACTGACTCCCCAGGACTTTGGGTTGGGGGGGGCGCCCTGGGCGACCACCCCATCTGTGACCAGACTCACCTCTGGGAGGTCATTGCCCAGGATACAATCTAGGGGAAGGTCAGCACTGACTACCACCCTAATCCAGTCAAGGATACCCTCCCTCTCTAGGGGCACTATGGTTACAGGTTTGGAGGTGACCTCCCCTGTGGCTATCCTGACTTTCTTTGTCTTTCCTGGGACATACATGTCTGGGGTCACTAACCGGTCACTCACTATAGTGTGACTGGCACAGGTGTCTCTCAGGCCAGTGGTAGGGATCCCATTCACTTGAATGTGGTGGAAGTGCCTACTCCCACCCTCAGGGATCACCAGCTTACCATCTGGTCCTGTCTCCCAGCACAATGCTAGGAGGACTTCATCATCTGAGGAATCCTCCTATATGGCTACACTGGACAGCCCAGTGCTAACCACCTTCCTTGGACAGGCTGCATCTCCTCTGAAGTGACCTGTCTGCTGACAGTCAAAGCAAGCCCTACTGTCCAAGAGTTTTTTTAACCCTGGGTCTCCCTGTCTCTGCTTGTCAGAGTGGGAGTGGGATTTACTCTCCTCCTTCTTAGGGTTCTGGGGTACAGAGGGAGTCTCTGTGGTGGGCTTACCACCTCCCTCCTTAGGTTTTTGGGGACCTGTCCCCCCCTTCTTGGAGTCTCCCCCCTGGGACTTGACAACCACCCTGGTTCTCAACCACTCATCAGCTGCCTCCCCTAGCTCTCTAGGGTTGGTCTGCTTAGAGTCCACTAGATGCTGGCGTAACCTTTCTTGGGTACAATTGGTCAAGATGTGCTCTCTCATGATCAGATTGTATAACCCCTCATAAGTATCTACTTTGTTACCAATAATCCAGCCCTCTAGTGCCTTTAGTGAAATGTCCACAAAGTCAACCCAAGACTGGGTACTGACCTTCTGGGTGTCCCTGAACGTCATTCTATATTGTTCTGGGGTCAGACCAAACTTCTTGGCTAAGCACCTCTTCATACTAGGGTATGAATCTGCCTCCTCCCCCCTTAAGGTCAGAAGCCTATCCCTCCCTGAGTTGGGGACCAACTCCCACAAAAGGGAACCCCAGTATTGAGGCCTAACCCTTCTCATTTGGAGTGCCCTCTCAAAGGCCCCCAGCCACTTATCTATGTCATCCCCCTCTACATAAGCAGGAACTACCCCCTTGGGTAATCTGGGGCAAACTCCCCCACCCATGGACACCTCAGCTTCTTTATTGCTGCTTCCATCTCTTTTCTCTTTGTATGCCCACTTTTTCTTTTCTAGGGCCAGCTTCTCTGCTTCCAAAGCTATGTATGCTAGCTGGGCCTCCAGCTCTCTTTCTCTGATGGATGGGTTCTCTCCTCCTGAAAGGACCCCCTTCCCACCACTAGCTTTGGATCTTCCCCTAGTGACTGTGTTTACTGAGGACCGTTCTTCCTCATCCTCACTTGGGCTCAGATGCCTTCCCTCCCCTGAGTGGTTAGAGCTTGCATCCTCCCTTCTTTCTCCCTCCTCTGGAGCTTCTTCTGACTCTACCTCTTGGGCCTCAGCCCATGCTGTCAGGGATGTGATCAGGATTTGCTTCCTGAGATCAGTGGTTGCAGGCAACCCTCTTTCAATACACAACCCCCTAAGCTGGACTACTGTCAGTGTGGGTAGGCTAGCCAGATCAAGCTCCATGGTTCCCTAGTTTTGTGTCAACAAAAACTTTTTGCAAAAATTGGAAACAAGAATTTAGAAAAATTACAAAAATTCAATAATTTCAATTAATCCAAATTAAAAATTAAAAACAATTTTTGCACTAGGACAATTTAAAGGATTTTTAATTTGTTTTACCTAAAACTGTAACGTGATATTGAACACAAGTACAGGATCCCGTCGCTGCTTCCAATTATGTTGGAAAATAGGTTATTGGTAGGGCAGGTAGGTACCTACACCTAGCAACAAGCCACTAACCTCCACATAGGTACAGTTAGGTCTCAGTAAATTAATCCCAGCTCAACCCTTGGTAGCTTGGCAACGAGCGTCAAGGCTTAACTTAGGAGACAAAGTGTAAAGCATTCAAATATCACAAAACAGTAATTAAATAAAACACAGGAAACAGTTTAAAAATCCAAAACCAATTTATAAAAATAGTTTATATTTTTATCTTTAAAATGACACAAAAACGATTAAAATCGGTTCAGGGGAACCGGAGATATGAATTTTTAAAGAATTATTACTTTTCTAGCGCTTAGAAACAAAAAGCGCCAATCGGGTCATCTGGTTGCACCTCGACCGGGGCAAAGTCAAACTTTCAGGCCGACCGCGATGGAGCCCTGCTCGGCTACAGGTCGCGGGAGGCCTCGGTTAAAAAGTTACCTTCTGACTTAGTCTTTATTTTGAAGTTTTTCTTCACCGGGACGAACCTGCCAGTTGAATCCGACCTCCTGGAGCCCTTGTCCGGATACGCGATGTGGGTTTCCTCGGTGGAGACTTTTACCTTTGGACTTAGTCATTTTTTCGAGATGAAAATCCTTCGACCGGGGTAAACCTGGATCTTGATCTGACGTCCATGGAGCCCTTCTCGGATACGATGGCTGGGAGGTCCCGGTCAACTTTTTACGTTCGGACTTAGTCTCTTTTTTGGATGTTTTTCTTTACCGGGACGAACCACGAAGTCAGGCCGGGTCGCGGTTGAGGCAAGCCGGCTAGAATTTCCGCGGCGGGTCGGTCCCTCTCTGGAGCTTTTTTCCAAAAATTCTCAAATCTTTTCCAAACTTCTAGGGCTTCACCCAGATGTTCTTTTAAGGTTCTTTTGGGGTCCACAGCTCACCCCAAGGGTCCAGAAGTTCTGTGATGGTCCTTGGGGGGGTGCGGACTTCAACTCCCAGAATGCACCTGGCGCAAACTCCTTTTTGGCCACTGGACAGTGGTCAGCTGGTCGCTTTCTTCAGGAGTTGGTGCAGGGGACTCTGGTTTAGCAATTTTTCACCTGTAGCAAACAGGGAGTCCCTCCTTGAACCAGTTGAAGCCAGGCAAAGTCCTTCTTGTGGTGAAGCCCAAGTGTGCAGCTGGTGCAGTCCTTCTGAGTGCAGGGTCCAGGTGCAGGCCAGGGGTCCAGCAGGGCAGTCCTTCTTCTTCTTTAGTTCCTTTCTTGTTGAATTCTGGAGGGGATCTGAGGTGTGGGAGCAGGTCTGCCAGTTTTATCCTTGTTCCTGGGTGAAAAGCAGGGGGGCCCTGGTTCTCCAATCAGGGACAGGGTCGTCCCCCTGTGATGACCACTTCCTGGGAAGTGTGGCAAAAATCCATCCCAGAAGGCAACAGTCTCTAAAAATCCAACATGGATGAATCTGATTTTTGGAGGTTACATCTGGCTGAGCCCACCCACTGGTGTGGCTAAAAATCATAAACACACCCCTCTCCTGCCCTCTCCTAATCTAATCAAGGGGGCACCTAATTGTCTGGGGTTGCAGGATGTGGGGGTGTTGCTGGGTGCTCCAAATGTCCTTCTCTGCCTTTGAAGACCAGTTTGGCAGCCCTCCCCCTTCCTGCCTCACCATCTGCTGAGGGGAGATTCTCTCCCCCAAGCACATTCCTTTGTGTGAAGCCTGGCCACTTCACACCTTATCAAGGCAGCCTGGCAGAAGCTGCTGCAGGCTGACCAATCAGAGCACAGCAGCAAAAACAATGCAGAGCTGAAATTGGCAACTTTTTAGGTAAAGTCTAAACTTTTTACCTGAACTAGTTATATTAAATCCAACAACTGGAAGTTGTAGGATTTATTACAACAATGAATTTGATACCAAATTCTTGGTATGCAACATTTAAGGAGACTTTAAAATAAAGTCTGCCCATTCTAGCCTATGAAGGCCATTTACTTCAATGAGGGAAAAACGAATTTGGCTGTTTTTACCTCACCAGGGCTTATAAATCTATTTTTATAAAGTCCCTGCTTATAGTTACATGGCACCCAGCCCTAGGGGCACATAGGGCACACCTTAGGGGTGACTTATATGTAAAAATAAGGTAGTTTAAGACTTTGGAAGTACCTTTAATTCCAAAGTCGAATTTGCATATAACTTTAATTTAAAAGCAGCCAGCAAGGCAGGCTTGCTTTTAAAATGACACTGGGCACCTCAGCAATGCACCTAGGTGTGCACCACCTATGCTGTGGTCCCTAAACCTACATGCCCTACCATATACTAGGGACTTATAGGTAGGTTAACTTAGCCACTTATAATTAGCCTAATTTGCATATCCATTTTACACAGAGCACAGGCCCTGGGACTGGTTAGCAGTACCCAGGGCACCATCAAAGTCAGGAAAACACCAGCAAAAAGAGGAAAATGGGGGCAAAAAGTTATGGGGCCTCTGCAATCAGCCCTGTTTTCTCACTATTCTATTGTGTTCTACAGTGTTTGCACTACTTTTCTAACTGTTTACTTACCTGTTTACTTACTTTTCTATCTGTTTACTTACCTGATTTGGTTTGTGTGTGTATATTTTGTGTATATTACTTACCTCCTAAGGGAGTATATCCTCTGAGATACTTTTGGTGAAAAGGTGGGAGCGCGCTGGATTTAGTAAAATTGGAGATTTTTGTGCTGAGGGCAACTGGGAAGCCCCATGGAAAATCATGATCACAGTCAACAATGATCTTTTGCTGGTCGGATCCTATAATATTTTGCTGCAGGTTTTTAGAGACTTGGATGTTAATTCTATCATTAATGCCCAATCATTGGTAACAGAATTAGTTACACCTTTGCGGATAGGGAATGCAGGGGCATGGAGAAGGCTCTTGGCAGAAAGGGTCAAAGTGGATCTGGGGATAAGAGCTCAGATGAAATGGGTTAGTCAGGAGGGCATGGAGGTCTCAAGTGATTACTGGGAGACTATTAACCGCCTAAACTTCTCCGTGCTACGAGGGGCTAATTGGCATTGAATTATATTTTTTAGTAAATGGTTGTTGTACCGAACCCCGCAAGCCCTATCTCGTATTGGGATTGGACACCCTAATATGTGTTTTCGGTGCAAGGAAATAGCGGCTGCAGGCTGGATACATACGATTGCGACATGCAGATGTATACAGAGATACTGGGAAGGGGTTTTTGCAATTTTAACATCCATTGTGTTGGTACCCATATTTCCAAGTATTCGCTTGTTGAGCTTGGGCTATGATCCCGAGGCAAGACTCTCCTCTAGATTGGAGAAGCTCGTAATTATAGCCACTGCGGTGGCTAGGTCACTGTTGCTGAGAAACTGGGGGTCTGAATTATCTCCTACTAGTCAAGGATGGTATAATAGGATGGTCCAAGTTAGACTTCAGGAGATGAGATATGCTAATAGAATAGGTAATGTTAAAAAGTTCTCTCTAATCTGGGGAAATTATTTCTTAGACAAGCTTGGCTGATCTTTATTTTTGTTTCATTTTGTGAAAGTGACAATGTATCTTGTTGTGTACTGATGTTTCTTTTTTTCCTCCTGAAAATAAAATTAAAAAAACAAAACAAAAAAAGTGATACTTTTGGCATATTGTCACTAAAATAAAGTACCTTTATTTTTAGTAACTCTGAGTATTGTGTTTTCTCATGATATAGTACTAACTAATATAAGTGGTATAGTAGGAGCTTTTTATGTCTACTAGTTCAGCCTAAGCTGCTCTGCTATAGCTACCTCTATCCGCCTAAGCTGCTAGAACACCTCTAACTTCCTAATAAGGGATAACTGGACCTGACTCAAGGTGTAAGTACCACAAGGTACCCACTATAAGCCAGACCAGCCTCCTACTTTGGTGGTGTAGCGGTGGGATAATAAGTACTTGTAACTGCTTTACCACTTTGTCATTGGTGCTTTTTGTAAGAAAAACATATACCAAATACTTCAAGATATACACATTGAACTAAACAGTTTAACTGTCCTTCTCTAAAACTTTCTATAAAGTTTCTGAAAAGTTTCTGAAAACTTTTTTAAGTTTTCAAAAGTTTGAAAAATATTTTTTTCTGTTGTTTCAAAAGTTCCAAAAACGTTTTTTTCTCTTTGTCCTAAACCTTTTCTACCATGTCTGTAGAAGAGCTTACTCCCACAGTTGTCCAGGCAACCTATGGGAATCTAAACTTTAAAAGTTTGAGGGGTCTCTGCATTGAAAGAGGTTTAGCAATAGGAAAGAATCCTACCAAAAATCTTCTCCTCAGCCTTCTCCTAAAAAGTGAACAGAACCAGTCTGGCCCATCCCAGGATCAGGAGGTAGAGGAGGGGGGTACCCAGTCGAACTCAGAGGAGTCCCCTGAGGTTACTAGAGTCCAGTCAGTTAGGGACAGGTCCAACTCTACTAATTCCCACATTACTTCTGTGTCTCACAATTCCCAAGCCTCCCACCCTGAGGATAACTTAATGGAAAGGGAACTCAGAAAGCTGAAGTTGGAAGAGGCCAGACTGAAGCTTAAACAGCAGCAGCTGGCCTTAGACAGGGAATCTCTGGATGTGGAAAGGGAAAGGCAGAGGTTGCGGTTATTTCCCCATGGTGGCAGCAGCTGTGTTTTTGATAGCTATCCTGTTAGAGAGCAAGATTCCAGAAACCTGCATAAGATAGTCCCCCCCTTACAAGGAGGGGGATGACATTAACAAGTGGTTTGCTGCACTTGAGAGGGCCTGAATGGTACAGTTGGTCCCTCAAAGGCAGTGGGCTGCTATCTTGTGGCTATCCTTCAATGGTAAGGGTAGGGATAGGCTTCTTACTGTCAGAGAAAGTGATGCAAATAACTACAAAGTTTTGAAGGGTGCACTCTTGGATGGATTTGGCTTAACCACTGAACAATACAGGATTAAGTTCAGAGACACCAGAAAAGAGTCCTCTCAAGACTGGACAGACTTTGTAGACTGTTCAGTGAATTCCTTGGAGGGTTGGTTACATGGCAGTAGGGTGACTGACTATGAAAGCCTGTATAATTTGATCCTGAGAGAGCATATTTCGAACAATTGTATGTCTGATTTGTTGCACCAGTACTTGGTAGACTCAGATCTGACCTCCCCCCCAAATAAAATTGGGAAAGAAGGCAGACAAATGGGTCATAACAAGATTGAACAGAAAAGTTCATACAGGGGGTGACAAAGATGGCAAGAAGAAGGATGGTAAGTCTTCTGACAAGGGTGGGGACAAAGATAAGAAAACATCCTGAGTCTTCATCAGGCCCACAAAAATCCTCTGGGGGTGGTGGGTCCAAATCCTCTTCTAACAATCAGAAAAAGCCTTGGTGTTATTTCTGTAAATGAAAAGGCCATTGGGCAAGTGATTCCACTTGTCCAAAGAAAAACACCAAACGTCCCACCACCACAACCCCAACTGCAACCTCTAGTGGCCCTAGTAATAGCAGTGGTGGTGGGAAATCTACTACAAATAGCCAATCCAAGGGGGTAGCTGGGCTCACTATTGGCAGTGTAGTTGGGGTTGGTCTTTTTAGGGAGACCACAGAGGCTGTTTTAGTCTCTGATGGTGGGATTGACTTTGCCACCTTGGTTGCTTGTCCCCTTAATATGGGTAAGTAGAAGCAACTACCACTAACCAATGGTGTTGAGGTTGAGGCCTACAGGGACACAGGAGCCAGTGTAACTATGGTTATAGAGAAACTGGTTCACCCTGGTCAACACCTACTTGGTCAGCAGTACCAAGTGACTGATGCTCACAATAACACACTTAGCCACCCCATGGCTGTTGTGAATCTCAACTGGGGGGGGAGTGGGGGGGTACTGGTGCAAAGAAAGTTGTGGTTGCCACTGAATTACCTATAGATTGCTTACTAAGCAATGATTTGGAGAGATCAGCCTGGGCTGAAGTGGAGTTGGAGGCTCATGCTGCAATGCTGGGCATTCCTGGGCATATTTTTGCTTTAACCAGGGCTCAGGCCAAAAAACAAAATAGACAGGGAAATTTGGATCCTGGAACAATGTACCAAGTGCTACCAAAAGCTAGAGGTAGGAAGGGTAAATCCTTGCCCACTATCCCTCCCCCACCAGAAGATTCCCCTTTTGAGGAAGAGGCATCCTCTCCCTGTGCAGAACCTACACCAGATGAGCTGGCAGCAGACACTGCCGAGCTTTTGGGTGCAGGGGGGCCTGCTAGGGATGAGCTGAATGTGGCACAGCAAACCTGTCCCACACTAGAGGGTTTGAGACAGCAAGCTGTCAAACAGCAGAATGGGGATGTCAGTGATAGCCATAAAGTGTATTGGGAAGACAACCTCCTGTATACAGAGTCAAGGGTCCCTAAACCTGGAGCTGCCAGGAGTTTGGTCATCCCCTTGCAAAACAGAGAGTTTTTTCTTACCTTGACACATGACATTCCCTTGGCTGGGCATTTGGGCCAAAGTAAAACTTGGGACAGGCTTGTTCCCCTGTTTCACTGGCCTCATATGTCAGAGGACACAAAAGAGTTTTGTCGCTCTTGTGTGACCTGCCAAGCCAGTGGCAAGACTGGTGGCACTCCAAAGGCCTCCTTAATTCCACTTCCTGTGGTTGGGGTGCCATTTGAAAGGGTAGAGGTTGACATAGTTGGCCCCCTTGAGCCTCCAACAGTTTCAGGCAATAGGTTTATCCTGGTGGTAGTGGACCATGCCACTAGGTACCCTGAAGCCATCCCCTTAAGGACCACTACAGCTCCTGCAGTGGCAAAGGCCCTCCTGGGAATCTTTTCCAGAGTGGGCTTTCCTAAGGAAGAGGTGTCAGACAGAGGTAGTAATTTCATGTCTGCATACCTCAAGGCGATGTAGAAGGAGTGTGGTGTAACTTATAAATTCACTTTTATCATCCACAAACAAATGGTCTGGTTGAGAGGTTTAATAAAACTCTCAAATGTATGATAATGGGACTCCCTGAAAAACTCGGAAGGAGATGGGATGTCCTGTTACCTTGCCTCCTTTTTGCTTACAGGGAGGTGCCCCAAAAAGGAGTGGTCATTAGCCCCTTTGAACTCCTCTTTGGGCACCCTGGGAGAGGTCCTCTTGCTCATGTTAAGGAGGGTTGGAAACAACCTTTAAAACCTCCTAAACAGGACATTGTGGATTATGTGCTAGGCCTAAGATCAAGAATGGCTGAGTACATGAAAAAGGCCAGTAAAAACCTTCAGGCCAGCCAGGAGCTGCAAAAGCAATGGCATGACCAGAAGGCTGTCCTGACTCAGTACCACCCAAGACAGAAGGTGTGGGTATTGGAGCCTGTGGCCCAAAGAGCACTCCAGGACAAATGGAGTGGACCCCATCAAATTGTTGAGAAAAAGGGTGAGGTTACCATTTTGGTAGACCTTGGCACTGCCAGGAGTCCCCTTAGGGTGCTCCATGTCAAACGCCTGCAACCCTACTATGACAGGGCTGATCTCCCCCTGCTAATGGCAACTGATGAGGGACAGGAAGAAGAGAGTGACCCTCTCCCTGATCTATTCTCCACCACTGAAGCTGATGGCTTAGTGGAGGGAGTAGTACTTGCAGATTGCCTTACTGCTGAGAAGAAAGATAACTGTATAAATCGTTTAAGTTAGTTTCTGAACTCTTCTCACAGATACCCGGTACCACTACTTGGTGTGAGCATACAATCAACACTGGAGACAGTTTACCTGTCAAAAGTAAGATTTATAGGCAGCCTGACCATGTCAGAGACTGCATTAAACAAGAGGTTCAGAAAATGTTAGACTTAGGAGTGATTGAGTCTTCAGAAAGTGCATGGGCAAGCCCAGTGGTGCTTGTTCCTAAACCTCATAGTAAGGATGGAAAAAGAGAGATGAGGTTGTGTGTTGACTATAGAGGGTTCAACCAAGTAACCAAGATAGATGCTCACCCTATACCCAGGGCAGATGAGCTGATTGATACACTGGCTTCTGCCAAGTATCTGAGCACTTTTGACTTAACTGCAGGGTATTGGCAGATTAAGTTACCAGAAGATGCAAAACCTAAAACTGCATTCTCAACCATTGGAGGGCCCTATCATTTCACTGTGATGCCCTTTGGTCTGAAGAATACATCTGCCACTTTTCAAAGGTTGGTGAACACAGTCCTGCAAGGGTTGGAAGCTTTTAGTGCAGCATATCTGGATGATATAGCTGTCTTTAGCTCCACCTGGGATGATCACCTGGTCCAGCTGTGGATGCGATCGGGCAGCTGAAATGCCCATTAGAAAACAGGGATTTTTTTTTAAATGTATTTCAATAAGGAGAGCGGCTCCTTGGGCAAAGGTCGCTTCCCGGGGGGCCCTGGGGGCAGATCGGCCTAATATAATTAGACCAGGGATTTTTTTTTTATATACTTACACATAAGGGGAGCAGCCCCTTGGGCAAAATATTTTTAGGCCATTTCTGCCCTCCATGGGGGCAGATCTTCCTAATATGATTAGGCCGATCTACCCCCTGGGGTGGCAGAAACCCCCTAGACACGAGGAATATTTTTTTTTTGTTTTTTATATGTGGGGAGCGACCCCTTAGGCAAGGGTCGCTCTCCGGGGGCCAAATTATTTTTAGGCCGTTTCCGCTGGGGGCAGAAACCACTAGACGCCAGAGATTTTGTTTTTTAATACTTACGCATAAGGGGAGCGACCACTTGGGCAAGGGCTGCTCCCCAGGGGGGCAAAATATTTTTAGGCCTCTTCGGCCTAATATAACCTGGTGACAGCCCCACGAGTCACCCCATCATGGATTCCTCTAGGTGTTTAGTTTTCAAAAATGCACAGGTTTGGATGGTTTCCCTAGGTGTCGGCTGAGCTAGAGGCCAAAATCCACATCTAGGCACTTTGCAAAAAAAAACAGCTCTGTTTTCTTTGGGAAAATGTGATGTGCCCACATTTTTCTTTGTGGCATTTCCTGTTCCGGGTGCTAGGCCTTCCCACACAAGTGAGGTACCATTTTTATCGGAAGACTGGGGGGAACACTGGGTGGAAGGAAATGTGTGGATTCTCTCTGATTCCAGAACGTTCTGTCAACGAAATGTGAGGAAAAAGTGTTTTTTTGGCAAAATTTTGAGATTTGCAAAGGATTCTGGGTAACAGAACCGTGTGACAGCCCCAAAAGTCACCCCATCTTGGATTCCCCTAGATGTCTAGGTTTTAAAAATGTGCAGGTTTGATAGGTTTCCCTAGGTGCCGGCTGAGCTAGAGGCTAAAATGCACAGCTAGACACTTTGCAAAAAACTGGTATGTTTTCTTTGGGAAAATGTGATGTGTCCACGTAGTGTTTTGGGGCATTTCCTGTTGCGGGCGCTAGGCCTTCCCACACAAGTGAGGTACCATTTTTATCGGGAGACTGGGGTGAACATTGGGTGGAAGGAAATTTGTGGCTTCTCTCAGATTCCAGAACTTTCTGTCACCGAAACTTGAGGAAAAATGTTCTTTGTGCCAAATTTGGAGATTTCCAGAGGATTCTGGAAAACAGAACCTGGTGACAGCCCCACAAGTCACCCTATCTTGGATTCCCCTAGGTGTCTAGGTTTTAAAAAATACACAGGTTTGGTAGGTTTCCCTAGGTGCCGGCTGAACTAGACGCCAAAATCCACAGCTAGACACTTTGCAAAAAACAGGTCTTTTTCTTTGGGAAAATATGATGAGTTCACATTGTGTTTTGGGGCATTTCCTGTTGCTGGCGCTAGGCCTACCCACACAAGTCAGGTACCATTTTTTATTGGGAGACTTGGCGGAACGCTGGGTAGAAGGAAATTTGTGTCTCCTCTCAGATTTCAGAACTTTCTGTCACCAAAATGTGAGGAAAAAGTGTTTTTTGGCCAAATTTTTAGGTTTGCAAAGGATTCTGTGTAACTGAACCTGGTGACAGCCCCACAAGTCACCCCAGCTTGGATTCCCCTAAGTGTCTAGTTTAAAAAAATGCACAGGTTTGGTAGGTTTCTCTAGGTGCCGGCTGAGCTAGAGGCCAAAATCCACAGCTAGGCACTTTGCAAAAAACAGGTCTGTTTTCTTAGGGAAAATGTGATGTGTCCACATTGTGTTTTGGGGCATTTCCTGTTGCGGGAGCTAGGCCTACCCACAAAAGTGAGGTACCATTTTTATCGGGAGACTTGGGGGAACGCTCGGTTGAAGGAAATTTGTGACTCTTCTCAGATTCCAGAACTTTATGTCACCAAAATGCGAGGAAAAAGGTTTTTTTGGGCCAAATTTGAGGTTCGCAAAGGATTCTGGGTATCATAACCTGGTGAGAGATCCCCACAAGTCACCCCATCTTGGATTCCCCTCTGTGTCTGGTGTTTAAAAATGTGCAGGTTTGGTAGGGTTCCCTAGATGCCGGCTGAACTAGAGGCCAAAATCTAGCCACTTTGCAAAAAACAACTCTGTGTTCTTTGGGAAAATGTGATGTGCTCACGTTGTTCTTTGGGGCATTTCCTGTTGCGGGCGCTAGGTCTTCCCACACAAGTGAGGTACCATTTTTATCGGGAGACTGGGGGGAACACTGGGTGGAAGGAAATATGTGGCTCCTCTCAGATTCCAGAACTTTGTGTCACCAAAATGAGAGGAAATGTGTTTTTTGGCCATATTTTGAGGTTTGCAAAGGATTCTGGGTAACAAAACCTGGTGACAGCCCCACAAATCACCCAATCGTAAATTCCCCTAGGTGTCTAGTTTTAATAGGTTTGATGTTTTTAATGTTTGATAGGTTTCCCTAGGTGCTGGCTGAGCTAGAGGCCAACATCTACAGCTAGGCACTTTGCAATAAACACGTCAGATTTCAATGTAAGAATGTGATGTGTCCATGTTGCGTTTCCTGTCGCGAGCATTAGGCCTACCCATGCTAGTGAGGTACCATTTTTATCGGGAGACTTGGGGGAACACAGAATAGCAAAACAAGTGTTATTGCCCCTTGTCTTTCTCTACATTATCTCCTTCCAAATGTAAGACAGTGTGTAAAAAAGATGTCAGAGATGTGCAAATAACCAGTGCTTCTCTTCACCTTAGCTTGTGCCCATTTTGGAAATACAAAGGTTTCCTTGATACCTATTTTTCAGTCTTTATATTTCACCAAATGAATTGCTACATACCAGTATAGAATGAAAACCCATTGCACAGTGCAGCTCATTTAATTGCTCTGGTTACCTAGGGTTCTTGATGAACCTACAAGCCCTATATATTCCCACAACCGGAAGAATATTGTTTTAAAAAATCTGACATCGCAGGAAAATATTTACAGAGTAAAACATTGAGAAAAATTGCTGTTTTTTCACCTCAATTTCAATTGTTTTATTTCAGCTGTTATTTTCTGTAGGAAAGCCTTGTAGGATCTACACAAATGACCCCTTGCTGAATTCAGAATTTTGTCTACTTTTCAGACTTGTTTAGCTTTTTGGGAGCTTGCATTGGTTTCACCACCATTTCTGTCACTAAGTGGAAGGAGGCTGAAAGCACAAAAAATTGTAACAATTGAGTATGTCCCAGTAAAATGCTAAAAAAATTTGGAGAAATGTTTTTTCTGAGTCAAGTCAGCCTGTTCCTGAAAGCTGGGAAGCTGGTGATTTTAGCACCGCAAACACTTTGTTGATGCCATTTTCAGGGAAAAAACATCAGCCTTCTTCTGCAGTCCTTTTCCTCCATTTGTTTTTACAAAATTAACATTTTGCTGTATTTTGGCTAATTTCTTGGTGTCCTTCAGGGGAACGCACAAACTCTGGATACCTCTAGAATTCCCATGCCTTGTTGGAAAAAAAGGCATGGGTAACTTATGTGGACAAAAAGGTGTGAGGGATTAAGAGCAAATTCCCCAAATAGCCAAAAAAAAGGCCTGGCACCTGAGGGGGAAAAGGCCTGACAGCGAAGGGGTTAAAGATGGAAACTGAGAAGAAAAGCTGGAAAGAGCCTTAGAGGAAACTAAAATCTTGTTGGTTCCTGAACTTAGTCCAAAGGAGTTGTGTATCAATGCAGGCAAACTCCAGCAGTGATGGTAGCAGCATTCCCACGGTGTTGAAAGGAGGCAAAGAGCTTGTTTTCCCAAGGACCTGGCGCCCAGTTATGTGGGGGAAAACAATATTGACAAATGGTTTGCTGCCTATGAGGTAGCCCCGAGGGTTCACAGGATCTGAGAAGAGCATTTAGGGTGATTTAAGGAAACACATGCCTAACGTGGGTGGAGTATACTTGCCGCTTTAGAGATTGGGGACCAAGCTGGGTACACTCCCATGAGAGCCATTCTGATTGCTACATTTGGACTGATCCCTGAAAGTACCACAAAAGGTTGAAGGGCAGCACAAAGCTTACCAACCAATACTGGATATATTTGTGGATTACTCTAGCAAAGCACTGTTTGGTTGGGTGGAAGACAGCAAAGTTAATGATTATGTTGGGCTGTACAACCTAATCATGAGAGAGCACATGCTCAGTGTTTGTTTTGCAGAGTTGAACTAGCACATAATTGATAACAAAATTACTGACCCAGAGGAGTTTGCTGAGAAAACAGACCTCTGGACTAGTGCCAGAGTGTCCAAAAAGGATGTAGGGTACTCCCACAAGGGTGATCAGGGTTCCCACCAGAAGAAAGAATGGAGAGAAATACTTAACTTAATAAGGAGTTCTCCAAAGGCCTTCAAAATAAATATCAATGGAATAGTGGTAACCAAGCCTACGAAAAATGCATTCTTTGATAAGCAGAAAGGGAGGTTTGTACCCCAGTGTACTGAGTGCTGTAGGTATGGGTACTCCAAATGTCCCAAGAGAGCACAGGCCCCTACCGGTGGACAGATACCTGGGTTGGCAAGTTTAGTGCTCTGGGAGGCAGACGTCCCAGTTAGCTTTGGGGAGCAGACAAAGGTGACCCTAGTTTCTCTGGGGGAAAAGGAGATGGTGCCAAAAGTCCCTAAGCCTGCCAATACCTCAAAGTACTGTCAGTGGCTCACCATAAATGAGCAATAGGTGAAGGCTCTCAGAGATACAGGAGCCAGCATGACCACTGTGAGGTGTTAACTGTTGTCCTCAGAGCAGGTCCTCTCTAACACATTCCATTAAGTAAAAGTTGCCAACAATCGTGAGAGCCATCTACTGGTGACTCTCTTTCCCTTTGAGTCAGGGGGTTCTTAGGTTCTCTAAATGTAGCTATAAGCCCTGCCATGCCTGTAGATTGTTAACCAAGACCTGGATCACACTATCTGGAGAGATGTAGAGTTCAGGCCCACTTGAAGATGTTGGGATTGCCTGAATGTGTCTGTGTGACCATATGGTCCCTGGTTGCCCAAGAAGGGAGTCAAGGGCTCCTGGAGCCTTGAACAATGGTTAAGACAGCTTCCAGGAAGTAGAGGGGCAAGGAGCATTGGAAAAAAAGTCCCTGAAATTCCTACAGTCGACATTGACAGGGCACGTGAGGAGAATGACCCTGACCCAACCAGGGAGAACATTCCCACTCTCGGTGACCTGTCTGAGCTTGCTGGTTGGCAAGTTGAAGGTGGACCCAGCAAGGAGGAATTCTGCAAGCGTAGAAGGAGTGCCCCACTCTAGAGGGCTTGAGGCAGCATGTTGAGGCCCAGGCAGCAGGCAACATCTCTCGGGGGAATCACCTGATCAATTGGGAGAATGACCTCCTATATAGCGAGCCTAAGGTTCCTGGTGATGGGACAGTCCATGTGTTGGTGGTCTCCCAGCGCTAGAGGACCTTCCTACTTGATTTAACTCATGTTATGCCCCTGGCAGGAAATCTGGGGCAAGACAAGACATTTACAATCTTTTTTTGCCCAATTCTATTGACCCTGAATGAATACAGCCTCAAATGTTTTCTATAGATTGTATCCCATCTACCAAGCCAGTGAAAAGTCAGGGGAAACGCTCAAGGCTCCTCTGACCCCATTAGCTGTCATTGGCAGTCCCTTTGAGAGGGTAGACAACAATATCAATGGTTCCTTGGACCCCAAGACAGCTTTAGGCAACATATTTTTCTTGATCTTGATGGGCCATGCCATTTGCTACCCAGATGCCATCCCTCTGAGGCTGGTGACTGCACCTGTCGTGGCCAGGGAACTGATGGAAAATTGTACCTGTGTGGCGTTCCCCAAGGGGGTAGCATCTCACAGAGACACTAACTTCATGTAAGAGTACTTGAATTTCATGTGGAATGAGTGTGAGGTTACTTGTAAGTTCTCCATCACCTATCACCCCCAAACAAATGGTCTTGTGGGGGATTCAAAAAGACATTGAAGGGCATGATAATGGGTCTACCTGGGCCCATGAGGCATAACCAGGACATACTCCTGACATGCTTCCTTTTTGCTACAGGGAAGTGGCACAGAAAAGAGTAGAGTTTATCCCCTTTGAACTCCTCTATGGCCACCCTTTAGGGGACCTCTTAACCTTTTAAAAGAGGGGTGGGTGCAAACTCCCAAGAAACTACATCAGGATGTGATCAGCTACATACTGGCCCTTCACAACCAGATGCACTGTTTCTGGGAAAGGGCTAAAGTTATCCTTGAGGGCCAGTGAGTAAGTTATGAAGCTCTGGTATGACCATAAGGCCACTCTATGTGATGAAGTTTCAACCTGGCTAGAAGTGTAGGTTTTAGAGCTTGTGGAGCACAGAGAACTCCATGGTTGCTGGACAGGCCTATAGGAGGTGGAGGATTGGATGGAGGAATCCACTTACTTGGTGTATCTCAAGACCCCCAGAAATGCCTTAAGGGTGCTCCATGTGAACTGGCTCAACCTACACCTTGAGAGGTCTGAAATAGTCATACTCCTAGTGACAAATTAGGGAGTGGGACAAGAGAGAAAGCCTTTCGCTGACATGATGTCTACTCAGAAATATGATGGGAGGGAAGCTTTCCCCTACTCTAACCTCAGAGCAGCAGTGTGACTGTCTTCAGTTATTGGAGCAGTTCCCTTCTCCATTATCTCTTACCCTTAGACTCACACACCTGTGTGTCCATGACACTGACATTGGACAAAGTTCAGCTGTTAAAAATCAAATGTACAGGTTGTCAGATAGGGTGAGGGTCAGAATCAAGGAGGTCTCTGAGATACTGGCATTAGAGAGTGATTCTGTCCTCCAACAGTCTCTGGTTCAGCTCTGTGATTCTGGTACCAAAGTCTACTTCACCTGGTACCAGTCCAGAACAGAGGTTCTGCTTGGACAACCCGGGTCTGAATTCCATCACAAGCAGTGACACACTCCCCATCTGCTGAGCTGATAAGCTCATTGACAGGCTGGGTGCTGCCAAGTTCCTGAGTATCTTTGACCTTACATCATAGTACTGGCTGAGGGGGAAAATAGAAGTCATCGTTCTCAACCCCAGAAGGCCACTTCCAGTTCAGGGTGTTGCCCTTTAATTTGAAGCAAGATTCTGCCAACTTTTAGATGTTGGTTAACAATGTCCTGGCTGGGAAAGAGGCATTCTCTTCTCCCTACCTGGATGACAAAGCTGTCTACACCGCCAGCTGGGAGGAACACCAGTATCACCTCCAGGAGGTACTCCAGGCCCAGCAGCAGGTGAGCCTGGCCAACAAGGCCAGTAAAAGACAGACAGGGCAGGGTTCAGTGGTTTGTCTGGGCCACATGTTGGGCAGGGGCAAGGTGCAGCCCCTGCAGGCCAAGATAGACACTATCCTGGCCTGACAACCCCCTAAAATTAGGGTCTTATAGGACAGTACCAGAGGTTTATAAAGAGGTACAGCATCATTGTCGCCATCCTAACTGTGCTAAGACCTCCTCTATGCCAGTGTCTGTCTGCACCACAAACTCCTTCCCAAAATCAGGAGCTTTGAGTACGGATACAGTAAACATGGCCTCCTTAAAGGTAGCAAAGGCTTTCTGGCAGGCCTCTGTTCAGATCGCCTGTTTGAGGTGCTTTTTCATAGTCAGCTCTTTTAAGGTGATTTTATTGGTAGTGAAAATTATCATAAATGCTATACAAAAATCTAAAAGGATGCTTGTGTTTATTCTTTAACTGGAACTTTTATTTACTGTTAGACCTGGCAACTTTGGCATGGTCTCCCTGTCTTTTTTTGCCTCTGCTTCCCATGCTTTTACTGTGTACAGGACTCTGTTTTTTCTGTTTTTGGTACTCTGGGCACTTTACCACTGCTGACCAATGTTAAAGTGCAAGTGCTCCCTGTGTAAATTGTATGTGTAATTGGCTTTTCCATGATTGGCATATTTGATGTACTAGTAAGTCCCTAGTAAAGTGCACTAGAGTTGGCAAGGGCCTGTAAATCAAGTGCTACTAGTGGGTCTGCAGCACTTATTGTGCCGCTCCCATGGGTTAGCCTGTGAACATGTCTCAGACCTGCCACTGCAGTGTATGTAGGAGGCTGGCCTGGCTTATAGTGGGTACCTTGTGGTACTTACACCCTTGTGCCAGGTGCAGTTATCCCTTATTAGTAGAATAGAGGTGTTCTAGCAGCTTAGGCTGATAGAGGTAGCTATAGCAGAGCAGCTTAGGCTGAACTAGGAGACATGCAAAGCTCCTACCATACCACTTACATCATATAGCACTATATCACAAGAAAACACAATACTCAGAGTTACTAAAAATAAAGGTACTTTATTTTAGTGACAATATGCCAAAAGTATCTCAGAGGATAGACTCGCTTAGGAGGTAAGTAATATACACAAATTATATGCACACAAACCAAAATCATGTAAGTAACAGTTAGAAAAGTTGTGCAACCAATGTAGAATCACAATAGAATGCAATAGGGGGAAATAGGCCTAGGGTCAACACAAACCATACACTTCAAAAGTGGAATGCGAACCACAAATGAACTCCAGGCCTAGTGTAGTGTGTAGAGGGTCACTTGGAGTGTAAGAAAACACTAAGGGTGTCCAAGATACCCCACCCCAAGACCCTGAAAAGTAGGAGTAAAATTACCCTACTATCCCAGAAAGATAGTAAAGTCGAGATAGGGGATTCTGCAAGGACAACAACTGACTGCAAAACACTGAAGACAGATTCCTGGACCTGAGGACCTGTAAAGGAAGGGGACCAAGTCAAAGAGTCATGCAAGTGTCCAGGGGGGGGAGGAGTCCACTAAACCCCGGATGAAGGTGCAAAAGGGCTGCCTCTGGGTGGAAGAAGCCAAAGATTCTGCAACAACAGAAGGTGCCAGGAACTTCTCCTTTGGTCAGAAGATGTCCCACGGCATGCTGGAGGATGCAGAGTTGTTTCCACGCAGAAAGACCACAAACAAGCCTTGCTAGCTGCAAGAGTCACGGCTGAGGAATTTGGGTGCTGCTAGGGCCCAGGAAGGACCAGGAGGTCGCCCCTTGGAGGAGGAGACAGAGGGGGCACTCAGCAACTCAGAGAGTCCACGCAGAAGCAGGCAGCACCTGCAGAAGCACCTGAACAGGCACTTAGAAGATCTGAGGTCAGCAGTCGACTCAGAGTCACAAAGGAGGGCCCCACGACGTCAGAGTCAAACTCAGCGAGTTGGGCAATGCAGGACTGAGTGCTGGGGATCTGGGCTAGGCTATGCACAAAGTTAGTCTTGCAAAAGTGCACAGAAGCCCGAGGAGCTGCAGTTCACGCAGTACACAGGATTACTGTTTGGCGTGGGAGGCAAGGACTTACCTCCACCAAATTTGGACAGAAGGGCCACTGGACTGTTGAAGACACTTGGACCCAGCTCCTGTATTCCAGGGACCACGCTCGTCAGGATGAGAGGGGACCCAGAGGACCGGTGATGCAGAAGTTTGGGGCCTGCGTTAGCAAGGGGAAGATTCCGTTGACCCACGGGAGATTTCTTCTTGGCTTCCAGTGCAGGGTGAAGGCAGACAGCCCTCAGAGCATGCACCACCAAGAAACAGTCGAGAAAGCTGGCTGGATGAGGCGCTACAATGTTGCTGGTAGTCTTCTTGCTACTTTGTTTGCGGTTATGCAGGCGTCCTGGAGCAGTCAGCGGTCGATCCTTGGCAGAAGTCGAAGAGGGAAGTGCAGAGGAACTCTGGTGAGCTCTTGCATTCATTATCTGGTGAGATGCCCACAGGAGAGACCCTAAATAGCCCACCGAGGAGGATTGGCTATTGAGAAAGGTAAGCACCTATCAGGAGGGGTCTCTGGCATCATCTGCTGGCACTGGCCACTCAGAGCTGTCCATTGTACCCTCACACCTCTGCATTCAAGATGGCAGAGGTCTGGGACACTCTGGAGGAGCTCTGGACAGCTCCCCTGGGAGGTTCTGGTATTGGGGTGACAATTCCACGATCCTAGACATGGTACATGGCCATGTTTGGAGTTACCATGGTGACGCTACACATAGGTATTGACCTATATGTAGTGCACGCGTGTAATGGTGTCCCCGCTCTCACAAAGTCCAGGGAATTTTCCCTGAACAATGTGGGGGCACCTTGGCTAGTGTCAGGGTGCCCACACACTAAGTAACTTTGCACCTAACCTTCACCATGTGAGGGTTAGACACATAGGTGACTTATAAGTTACTTAAGTGCAGTGGAAAATGGCTGTGAAATAATGTGGATGTTATTTCACTCAGGCTGCAGTGGCAGTCCTGTGTAAGAATTGTCTGAGCTCCCTATGGGTGGCAAAAGAAATGCTGCAGTCCATAGGGATCTCCTGGAACCCAAATACCGTGGGTACATGCCAGGCAAGATGGTACTTTCCTACAATGTTGCAGTTTTAAGCTGCCAATTCGAACTGACAAGTGTACAAGCTTGTCAGGTCCAATTTTTCTCTTTTTATACATGTAAGGCCCCCCTAAGGGAGGACCTAGGTAGCCCCATGGGCAGGGTGCAGTGTATGTTTAATGTGGGACATGTACTGTTATGTTTTACGTGTCCTAACCTCTCTCTCGTAGGGAGGCTGCCTTTAAATATCCTTATAGTGCAGTTTCCCTTTGAGAGCAGAAAGAGATTTGGAGTGTGGGGTCTTGGAACTCACAATTTAAAAATACAACTTTTGGTAAAGTTGTTTTTTAGATTGTTAGTTTGAAAATGCCACTTTTAGAAAGTGAGTATTTTCTTGCTTAAACCATTCTGTGACTCTGCCTGCTTAGGTATTCCCTGTCTGGGTCAGACTGACAGTAAGGCTGTTTGTAAATCCCCTCTAGACAGTGACACAAAGGGAGCTGGGGTGTAGTCTGGACATCCAGAAGAGCCATATGAGCTAGTGTGGAGGGAGGAGTAGTCACTTACACCTGAATTAGCTGTGCCTTCCCTCACACAATGCAGTCTCCAACCCCCTGGTGTGAATCTGGATCCAGGCCTTGGCAAGGTATGATCTTTCCTCTGAAGTTTGCCTATTTCAAAGGCAGAAGGGGGTATAAGTAGTGGACCCAAAACTCCACATTTGTAGATTTGCTCCTGGAACCAAGAGGAGCCTCTGCCAAGGAGAAGAGAAGTGCTGTCCCTGACTGTGACTGTGCTTTGTTGGACTATTCTGCAGTTGCTGCTTTTGCCTGAGGAAGGGGACAAAGACTGGACTTTGTGATATTTTTCTGGTTGTGAAGAATTTCCAAGGGCTTGGACTAAGTTTGCCTCCTATTTTGAAGTCTCAGGGCCATCAAAGACTTCCTCTGTCAGCACCTGGATTCTCTGCTGAGACTCCTGCCCTGCCAAGTGGTGCCCTATCCAGTCCCTGGGCCCTTGAAAAGTGAAGCTGGTAGAACAAGGACTGAAATCCACACACAGGAATCTGGGGTGAAATTTCAATGAAAAACCTGCAACGCGGCTATAAAAACAACAAGCCACCGACTTTGTGGCTGAAATCGACGCACCACCTGCATTACAGATGGGAAACTGACGCATCACCTACATCACGGCTTGAGAAACAACACAACACCTGCTTGTGGCTGCTGAAAAAGATGCATACCCCATGCAGCACGGTTTTCCATCACCGTGCGACCAGGATTTCTCACGCTTGTGGGAGGCTGGCCTGGTTTGTATTGCGTACCTAAGGTACTTACACCTTATACCATGTCCATTTATCCCTTATTAGTGAAACATGTAGTGCCTAGAAACCAGGCTCTCTAGGGGTAGCTGTAGCTGAGCAGCCAAGGCTTATCTAGGAGTCATGCAAAGCTCATGCAATACCACTGTAGTCACACAATACTCACACACTGAAAGAAAACAGTCAGTGTTACAAAAATAAAAGTACTTTATTTTGATGACACACATGCCAAAAATAACATAGAGGCTATACTCCCTTAGGAGGTAAGTTATACACAATTTATATACACTAGTATACACAAATAGCTGTAAAAACACAGTTAGAAAACAGAGCAAATAGTGAAAATCACAATAGGTAGAAATGGGCCTAGGGGAAACACAAACCATTTACTAGGAAAGTGTAATGCAAATGTTGGTTTCCCACCTAGGCAAGTGCAGTGTGTAGAGGGGCAGTGGGAGTATTAGAAAACATCAAAGGTAAGTAATAGAACTGACCCCAGAGCCCTGGAAAGCAGGAGTAAATCACAGTAACTTTCCTAGACAACACTAGAAGCCGTGATAGAGGAATTTGCAAGACCCAGGAGAGACTGCAAAACACCAATAATGGATTCCTGGACCTGAAGACCTGCGGAAGATCCCTATCGGCTGCAGCATTTTTTTCCCACCCATAGGAAGCTCATGGAAAGGCTTCTACAAGACTGCCATTGCAGCCTGTGTGAAATGGTGCATGCACCCTTTCACTCCCATTTACACTGCACCAAGTCACCTATGTATCAGGCCTTCCAAACCTGAAGGCTAGGTGCAGATTACCTGTATGTGAGGGTACCCCTGGAATGGCAGAGGTGACCCCATGTCATCTAGGACCATTTTCCCGGACTTCATGAGTGCAGTGATGCCATTTTACTCATGCATTGGACATAGATCAATACCTATGTACAGCTTCACAATGCTAACTCCGAATATGGCCATGTTTGGTATCAAACATGTTGGAATCATACCGCAAGGCTTTTGCAAGCATTGGTTGTATGACTGCATACACTTTGGGGGCTCCTTAGAGGACCCCCAGGACTGCCATAACAGCCTTCTGAGGTTTTCACTACAGCCCCAGCTGCTGCCATCTCACAGACAGTCTTCTGCCCTCCTGGGGTTTGAGCAGCTCAATAACATGAAGGCAGAACAGTGCATTTCCTTTAGGAGAGGGATGTTAAAACCTCTCCCTTTGGAAATAGGTGTCACAGGCATGGGATGGATATCCTCCGGAGCCTCTGGAAATGCTTTGAAGTGCACAGATGGTGCCCTACCTGCATAATCCAGTCTACACCAATTCAGGGAGTCCCAGTCCCTGCTCTGGTGTGAAACTGGACAAAGGAAAAGGGAGTGACCACTCCCCTGTCCATCACCCCCCCAGGAGTGGTGCTCAAAGCTCCTCCAGAGTGTCCCTGGGTTTTGCAATCTTGGATTCCAGGTTGGCAGGGCACTCTGGGAGCATCTGAGTGGCCAGTGCCAGCAGGTGACTTCAGACCCCTCCCCTGATAGTTGCTTACCTGTGTAGCTGACCACTCCCCCTTTCAGGGCTATTTAGGGTCTCTCTGTTGGGTGGTTCTTCAGATTCAGATTGCAAGACTCCAGCAGGAATTATCTGCATCCTTTACTTCACCTTCTTACCAAAGAAACAGCATCTGGACCCTCCAGGAACTCTACAACTGCAACAAAGAAGCAAAGACGACTTCTGCAACATTGTATCTTCAGCTCCTCCCAGCAACTGAAACAGTTTCCAGGTTGTGCATCCTCCGAGGACTGACTGTCTTCAGCCTACACCAGAAGAACCAAAGGAATCTCCCGTGGAGCGATGGAGTCACTTCCCTGCTTCAGCAGGCACCTCTCTGCAGCGACAACCAGTGGCTTGGATCCCCTCTCCAGACGACAGACGTGGATCCATCAAAACAGGTGGTGGATTAAAGTGACTCTGGCAGTCCCACTGCCCAGCTGTCCGGCCTTGGTGGAGGTAAGGGCTTGCCTCCCCATGCAAGACAAAACACCTGTGCACCACATGACTTGCAGCTGCTAAGGCTTGTTTGCGACCTTCCAAGAAGTTCTTTCTGCATAGCACAGCTTAGGCCCCCAGCACTCCATCCTGTGCCACACATCTTCCTGAGTGGTTCTCCAGCGGCGTGGGAATCCTTTGTGTTGTACTCCATGGGCCTCCATTTGCACCTTCTTTGTCCCCATGCTGTGCACGCTGCCTGGTCTTCTGAGGGCCCGCTGATTTGCTGAGAGCCCCCTCTATCTCTGCCTTCTGGGTAGAGACCACCAGGTCCCTCCTGGTCCTAGGCAGTACCATTTTCTGGTAACCGCAAACTTTGCATGTGCCAAGGCTTGTTGGTGGAATACAGCAATGCAAAACAGACTGCATTCATCCATCAGGCATGGGACATCTTCTGCACCAACCAGGAACCTGCATCTGTCTTCTTTTGTGCAATACTGACTTTGTGTTCTCACCGGTGGTTCCACTTTTGCACCTTCATTAGGGTTAGTGCTTCTTGGACTTAGCCCCCTTCTTCCACAGGTCTTCAGGTCCAGGAATCCATCATTGGTGTCTTGCAGTCTCTTCTGGTTCTTGCATTATCTTCTATCATGACTTCTAGTGTGTTTTTGGAAACTTGCTGTGCTTTACTCCTGCTTTCCTGGGCTCTGAGGTGGGGTACATTACTTACCTTTGGTGTTTTCTTACACTCCCAGCACCCTTCTACACATTACTCTTGCTTAGGTGGGAAACCAACTTTCGCATTCCACCATTTTAGTATATGGTTTGTGTTCCCACTAGGCCCTTTGCATCCTATTGTGATTTTCACTTTTTGCACTGTTTTCCTACTGTGTACTTACCTGTTTCTGGTTACAATTGTATATGTTGTATGATTTACTTACCTCCTAAGGGAGTATAGCCTACAAAGTAGTTTTGGCATTGTGTGACTCAAATAAAGTACCTTTATTTTTGTAACACTGAGTATTGTCTTTCATGTGTGTAAGTACTGTGTGACTACAGTGGTATTGCAAGAGCTTTGCATGTCTCTTAGTTCAGCCTTGGATGCTCTGCCTACAGCTACCTCTAAACAGCCTGGCTTCTAGACACTGAGGCCCATATTTATACTTTTTGACGCAAAACTGCGCTATCGCAGTTTTGCGTCAAAAAAATTTGCGCCGTCTAACGCCATTTGGATGCGCCATTCGGGCGTCAAATTTATACTTTGACGTACGGCGGCGCAACCAACAGGTGGGAGTCATTATTTCGTGACGCAAACAGCGTCGGTCTGTCGTAAGGGAAACCCACGTAAAAGTGACGCAAATCACTGTGGGTCGATTTACGACAGCGCAATCGTGAATACGCCGTTTTTTTTCACGCTATTGCATGACATTTTTGCGCGAAAACTGCACTTACAGGAGAGGAGACCCAAAATGGATCCCAGATGCCCCAACAGACCCCAGGAGGATGAGAGCAGACCAGGACCCAGCCAGGAGGAAGCACACAGGAACCAGGACATGTTAAAGAAAAAAAGAAAGTGTCGCTTCAGTGCAGAGGAGCAGGAAATCCTGGTGAAAGAGGTGACGGAACACCAGCACCAACTTTTCATATCCTCAAAATTGCCACTCAGTAGGAGAGAGGCCATCTGGAAAGAAATTGTGGACAAGATAAACAGTGTGGCTGAAGAACGCCGGACAGTCACCGAGTGTAAGAAACGCTGGCATGACTGTAAACGTAGGACCAAAGAGAAAATGGCCAGGAACAGGAAGGCAGCAATGCAGACTGGAGGGGGGAGTCCAGCACAACAGGAGGCTCTGGACCACATGGAGGAGATGGTCGCAGCCGTCATCCCAGAGGAGATCGTCACAGGGATACAAGGACTGGACAGCGCAGACTACCACGACACTACGCACATGCAGGGTAAGTCGCATGGGGAATTACAATGCAATAATGGGGACTGTAAGCAGGGGGGGGATACCTACTACACAATGCATGTAACTTAGCACATATATGAAGTGGCATGGGGAAAGGGGCACGGCAGGGGGGAATGCCCAGTACTGACCATAGCCGGGGCACAACAAAATACTGCCACCACTACAGTCCCATGGGGACATCCTGTAATTACAACAAGAGAGCCAAGGGAAACCAGTGACAGGTGGGAAGGACACTACCCTGAATCCACATCCAGGCACTTGTTTTGCACAAACTATTCCCCATCAACTAGGTCCCTACCTGTAATGCAGTAGCAAATACAACAACTGCAACTTAACTGCCACCACAGTTGACAATAACACCTCTCATCTCTGGGCAGCTATAGTACCAAATGGCAGGAACCCCACCCTGGAACATACATTCCTAAATTAGGGGGTGAGGATGACATCTGCAACTACTCCTAGAAATAAGACAAAGCTACCAGTACACTTAAATGCCGAATGTCCATAACTGACACATACATAAGCCTAAGTAAACAGCAATAGGAGCCACACAGCACTAACGACACACACATGCTGCATACGTCAGGGTCCCTCACGTGCCTGCCTAACAATGCAACATCACAAATGTCATACTGCTCAGACAACAACATTGACGAGGGGACACAGGCAACTGGTCAATGAAACACATCTGCACAGTCTAACCAAAAAATAGGACATTCATACGATAAACAGGCCAATCCAGTAAGACACACATGAGACCCCATCAGATACAAACATCAACAATGTTTACATCCATACCACATCCTAACATTGACATACATAGGTCATGCCACCTAACATGTACAGATCATGCAATGTGAATAAAAAGTGTATGGTGCAGGGCCTGTGAGGCAAGTGTGCTGGCAGGGCAGTCACAACACCCACAGTCAGTCAAAGTGTAGCGTGGCAAGTGAAACGTATACTTTGCGCAATAGCCTCAGGCTGGAGGCCTTTGTGCATCTTACCCTGAATGTACTTATACTCATTTGCTCACATCTAAGTGCCTCAGAGCACTTTGCACTAAATGAATCTCATTGCCCTTCCTATCAGTTAATGTAGCAAATAGTCAGTCCTAAGGTGTTGGCAATTAGTCAAATCACCCTGTTTTGCCTACTTCTGCACTGGAGTTTGCCAGAACATATTCACTCTGTGGCCCAGTCAAGGATACCGTCTGGTTCGTTGATGATAGATGTGGTAGGGGTTAAGGTTTGCCATTCCTGCGTAGGGAAACTTTATCATCACAATGACATATGTCTTTTAAATTCACTTCCTCGTCCCAAGACACGCATGGGGGAGTTTACAAACAGAAAATCACATCTAGATGCTGCCTGCCTTGCTGCTGATGCACAACTAGATCCCAGCCCATTCCTCTGATATGAGGGATGATGTCTCCCCTGTGATTCAGACAGCCAAGCTCCAAACTTAACATGCAGTGCTATATATAGAACGAGCAGAGGGAGAGTAGAAACTGTTAGGCACCATGATAGCTGTGTACCAATGTATTACTCTCCTGCGGACTATTTCAGTTCTAACTGTGTGTATTGTTTTGGTTATTGGGGCTCACACCTAAATTCCTACAAGTCAGTTGTACAATGAAACTTCATATCAAACAAATACTGTCTGTGTCATTTGTGTATGGGAACATACCGGAAAAGATAGAAATGTGTAGGACCTGAGTGACCACCACTTCCCTGAGAAGTCCCAAAGATGTCATGGGCTTGGACTTCTAAACATTCCTCTGTTGTGGGAGACCAGAGGCACTGCTAGTCTGTCTGAGCTAAATACAATATCTGGGTGACAGAGTTATTTACAAGTGGGTCAAACTTAGTCCCCCACACCATTAGCTATCCTGCTGCCTAGAAAGCCAAGAATCACATGTAGGATAATGAGAGCCCACCCAAACAAATGTCCCTCCATAACAATAGTGAAACACCGAGGGAGGAGTAGGACAAAAAAATGCATATTCCAAAATAATTACAAATCAACACCTAGAGATGACCTGGCAGGCATGTCTGATAGCTCCATATCATATATGTGACACACAGGTGGGCCATAGGCCTACAACAATGCCCTATGACAGACAGCAGATACCAAGACAAAATCAGAGTACAAAGTAAAGGCATCCAAAGGCTTGTATCTTAGTGCTAAATGATCTCAACACAGACACACTAATTGTACCCTGTTTCTTTGCAGAGGAACACGGATCTCCTGACGATATGCCTGTCCATGAGTTCCCTGATGACATGGATGACGAGAACATCAACCTCACACAAGAGACCATTGACATGGTCCTCGAAAGCCTCCAAACCCCCCTTCAGTAACAAGGAGGAGCCAAGATGAAGCAGCCACCACAGTAGAACCACCCGCCACCCCAATTGTAAGACCTGCCAGCTCCAACACAGCTGAGGACTCTGACGACACTGGCACCAGCTTCGAAAGAACAGTAGTTGGGGTCCAGCGGGAGCTGGCCAAGGAGGTGCGGGTGGGGATGCAAACTATGGCAGCCAGCCTTGAGGGGGTGCGTTCGTGCATGCTGTCAACTGCTGATCAGGCAGCTGCAATGCAAGCCAGAACATCGCTGTTGGAGGAACTTTTAGTAACACAGAAGGCAATCTGCACAGCTGTCATCCAGTTGACCAAACAACTCCAACAGCAAGCCAGTCAGCGTGTGCACGAATGCAACATCGAACCCCTCAGGGCAGACCTGGCTGCCTACCATCGGGATGTGGCTGCCATTCTGAAAAACCAGCACGCTCTCCTTGCTGCAGTACTGCCCTTCATAACTGGACAGGGATCAGCCCCCGGGATGTCTGCCTCCATGTCTTCTGACACTGAGGTGTGTGTTGCCCCTTCAAAACCAACAACAACAAGGACACACCAGGCAACACACACATCAGAAGAAGAAGACATGGAACAGATAACATTCACACGCAAGAGTACCCGGAAGCCCTAGTCCCTGCACCATGCCCCACTCTGACCAAGGTCCTACGTTTTGACACATGCCAGCCTCACTCCAACTACCCTCAATGACTGTTCGGCAATCTACTGTTTAACTTGTCCACATTGGCTGTAAATGTTTCTCTCCTACCATTTGGCAATTCCTGTTCCTCTGCACCGTCTGTGACATCACCCCAGCATGTCAGGAGCATCATCCACACCCTGTAAATAGGATCACCATTTAAGAATGCACCAGAACGGACTCCCCTAACATTGTTAATGGACTTTTTGCACTACTCCACCTAAAAATAAATATCACTTGCACACCTATTGTGTCTCTGTGTCATTTCACACTTCAACTGTGCAGTACATAACTCCAAAGTGGCTGTGTGGCAACCATGTTGATTCTCTAGACTACTGTCCTGATTTCATGTATACTGAAACATCTGTGCAGTGGCCAGGATTGCATCATAGCTTTACTAGACTGAGGAAAATAACTGATGTAGGGACTAAGCACACACAATCATGCTGTGTTGGACAGAATGAGGCCCCATCCATAGCTATTCTAGACAACTAATGGTGGATGAGAAATGTAGGCACCTTGCGATACTAACACAATACATTATGCTGTAAAATGAAAGGAATGATAACCAAATTACACTGCATCAATCACCCTTACAGCGTATACTACCATGAAGGAAAGTCATGCTCAAGCAGTACACACATGATGTAGGTCAGCAATGACAGCAACAAGACAAGAGTGTGAACAAATACTCATCTACAAAGCTCTCCCTGAACTTCACAATGCTGTCCGACCTATCTATTTACCTACAAAATCAACTCTGGAAGCACTCTTTGTGAAGTAGGATACATACCAACCCCAAATCTTGATGATCTATGCACACTACCAATGGTGGCTCTCCCACACGGTGGATACTTACCAAGTTAGCACACGGGTAGCTGGCATGTTAAACCTCAATAGCCTGGGGATAGCGAGCATAGGACACAAATGTCATACTAAAACTTTCTGCTACACTGATGTCAAGGCCATGAAAAGGTAGCACCTAACGCATCTGGTAAAGGGTTAACAAATTTTTTATTTCCAATAAGTAAGAAAAGAGGCAACTAAGGGAAAGATAAACCTACACTAATCTAACCTGACTACTACTAACCCACAACTGTCCCTAACTAACCTAAGCTAAACTTACTCTACACATGTAACGAAACGATCTAAACATCAACCCCGCACCCACCATTATGAGACAAGACACATGCAGGACAACACTTACTAACCTACACACATACTATACTATCCTAAACAAACATATATTTTTTTGTATTTTTTTTTTTAATATATTTTTTTTTTTTTATCAAACAGGAATCCCAACATTGCCCCCCACCCACCCACCCACACAAAAATATTAGATAGAAAGTATAAGACCCCCCACCCTCTTACCTAACACTAACTAAGCTAATTACCTATACTTATCCTACAACTAACCCCCCAAACCCAACTAACAGTATGAAAAGAGGAAAGAGGGGAGAGGGGAGGGGTAAAAGTTCAGGAGGGCAAAATAACTAAAGATTTGCCCTCTGAAGTGTGCGCCGGATGGAGCGCACCTTCTTTTTAACCTCCGCCATGTCCTCCGTCAGGTTGTCAACCTTTTGAATTAACCTGTCCAGTTTCCTAGACAATGCCTGGAAGGCTGCAGGGTCAATTGGAGGGTCACTGCTGGTCTGCGTGCCGGTGGAGGTGGAGATTGTCGCTGGAGTGGAGTGGCCACGGGACAGCCCTGCTCCCAACACACGGCTGGGTCCAGGTCTTGAGGAAGATGGCTGGTCCGTCGCTGGGTCCCCTTGGGCAGACCTGGTGGTTGTAGGTGGCACCGTTGGTGGAGCCTGTGGTGTGGCATACCACGCCCCGGAGGCCCGTTCCGAATTGTATCTGCGGGCCATCCTCCGATACCCACACTGCACCTGCAGGATGTGCCTGTACCTCATTGCACGGCGCTCAAACTGGTTGCGAGCTGCGGCACTCAGGTTTGCAGCTGTGAAGGGAAAAGGCAAATATTGAGCATAGAATTTACAGTGGGTTGAATACCACAATGGGTAATTTGACCATTACTAGCAATGTATTGGTAGCAGCAATTGTTACAACATATTTCACGGGAAGGCTCAGAGGAAGTACATGTGAATCATGCATACTGAAGGGCATATCACATATAGCATATCCATGTCTCTACATGATGGATGACATCACCCTAAACTACTCCTACAATTCATACCTAAGCCATTATACATTATGGCACCAGCTCGTCTGCATACTGACTTCACTACATATGTCATTCTATGTGATAAGAATCACACTCCTCACTCAATGGCATTTCGAAATAGTTGTGTGCTAAGATTGAACCCCTGGCCATGAATCATATGTCGACACTATGGGCCAGATGTAGGAATTGATGGGAAATCAACTAGCAAATTGCAAAGCTGAACGGTGTCTCTGACACCGTCTGCGAGTCACTATGGGGTCCCTAAATCCCACCTCATGAACATCAATGATGTGGGTTCCAACTTGCACCACCTTAGCAACTATGGGCACTCACGGGGATGGAGGCCTGCTGGGAACAGCAGAACTCCATAGACGTGACTGCTTTTAAATGAAGCAAGTTATTTTTCACCAAGTGTAGGCCCTTTATCTGAAAGGAAAATGAGCTGCGATTTGTTTAAATTCACAACAATTGATTGTTCGTAATTTACACAATAATTATTGCTCCCCTAGACCACTGGCTGTTTTGTGCAGGAGTATTTTGGTCCACTCACAAAGGTGAAGGTTCACAATGCGGACCCCTTCCAGTCAGCAAGTTGGTTAGCAGCCACTTCAAGTGGATGATAACAGCTACTCACTTTGCAACCACGTACTCGTTAGCAAATGGGATTGCCTAACACTGTGATTTGCAAGTAGGGCTGGTAAACTCCTTTATTTTTTTACTTTAGAAAAGCATTTTGCGAATATGTACATGACCACCAAAAACATTTCGGATTAGGAAACAGACGTTTGCAACTCACTAACATCAAATTATGCTATTTGCAATGTGGAGACATTTTGCTACATCTGGACCTAGGTACAAACTCAAGTCACAAAAGGTGTTAAGTACGTGTAACATACTGTTTGCTACAGTCCTAGGTACCCTGTTTCACAGTAACATCCCAGTCTTTGTGGGTGGTGTGGGAAGAACAAACAACAATCCCATGATCAATGCACAACCAGGAGTGTACAGAAAGTTCAACAAGCATGTGCCTTCACACACAACACCTATGAAGGGCTAGCAACACGTTGGAGTCAGCCCAACCTTGTCACATCCCAGGTCCACACATGTCAAAATGATATGACTTAGCCAAACATAACATACTATTAGTGAGGCATGTTTTACAACACACACAGAGGAGGTAGAACACCCATTCACATGATTCAACAGAACACCTAGGCCATTGCACTCAAGTCACACACACTTCGAGGTCACCTTGTGGAAGTACATGCCCCCGGAAGATCCGACCTACAGTGTACACAGTCCATCCTCAACTAGGAAGAAGCACTTGTCATCGAAGCCATGTGCCTAAGCTATCTGGGAGACTGTCAGTCTGATATGCTGACTCAGTTAATGGCAAGTTCCTGACCAAGTCTAACATTGACCAGTGTGTTCAAAATGAGTCATGCTATTCCCAATAGTCGCACTAATTGAATGACCTACTGCCCCTCAATCTGAGAGATGACTAGGGATTGCTTTACCGAAACATTATTCCAATTTGATATCACACCAAAACAACAAAGCCAATGAACGGCCAGCACATCATATCATGAATTGTCCTGAACACACAGTAATCCATAATGCTTCATTTCCAAACAATGTAAATAGCACTTAGGCAACACTCACTGTAGGTATCGGGGTCGTCAAAATGGGCTACCTCACCAACGGTGTACGGGGCTGGTCCACCTGTAAAGCATGAAAGGAAGATTATACTCAGACTGGGTGAACAGACAAATAATTTCTGTTACAATGATAGTGTGTTAATATTACATGGTAATGATACACTTTCACACATGCTCATCCTGCCTGGCTGACTTTGTATTCTAGATTATCATTGGATGAGTCTCCTGCTCCAGTGACACACCCTACTACACTCATGCAGTGGCCAGGACAGTCATGTGTCGTCCAAGTTACTCCTCCATTAGTAGGCCCGAACAATCATGTGATCCATACATCTCAGCATGTGCATCCCAGAGAGAAACATTTCACAACTGGTTCCATGAGGACTGCATGACCACTCACAATCAAACAGGCTATGTGGACAGGTTCAACACACAGCAACCAGACACACATGTGACATATGTGTGGACAACATGACTAACTTCATGTGACGTGAAGGCAACACACAGGTGTTGCATCATCATGTGTTTGCAATTTTCGGTCTAGCTATGGCGTCTACATATGTAGGTATGTTGTTTCTACATGACGTACTCACTGGCCATTATGACCAGTAGAGTACAAATAGAGCAGTTCACGTGTTGCTTTTCAGACACAAATGCAACACTACATTCCATGCAGCTACAGCCATCTGGTATGTGTTGCAAAGATAAGGCATCGGCCTGGTAGCATAGGTCTTCATACACACCCGGCAACAAATACACATTTGGACACATATGTATACCTTTGTAGCGCAGCATTTGCATCATTTTGTGACGCAGAGAGGGGGCTACTTAGCAAAATACAAATAGATGTTGCATTTTACTGCTGTTATTGGGTGTACATGTGTAGCAAAAATGGGGATTTATGTGTATGCCCATGGGCCTAGGTTTCCCTAGTATAACACGCAGTCAGCTACTTATTTTGCAGATTGGCTACCAATCATCACATGTTCACGCACACATTCCTATTATTCCCATGTAATTGATTATTACTCACCCACATAGCCACCAATCCGGAGTCCCAGGTGGTCCAGCAGGTCCTGTTCCCTGCTGATCAGATCTGCCCAGCGGTGCTTGAGTTGATGGACATTCCTCAGACTCCCGTAGACCCGGACCAGGTGATGGCGCACCTTCTCCCAACGGATTTTCCTCGCCTCCGTGTGATACCCCTGTATCACACGGCCCCCAGCCTCCAGCATCAGTGGGAGGAAATGGCTTACGAGCCATATGAAGCCCCCCAATTCGTCCTCACCCATCCTGGACAGGCGAGGCCTACCTGACATGATGCGAGGTGTAAAAAAGTACCAAAGAAAAATGAAAGAAAAAGTGGGAAATGGGGAAAGGTAGAGGTGTGAAAGAAAAAGAAGAAGGAGAAAAATAGCCCAACTAACACCCCAAACTATGCTACCCACAACAGACTCCCACAGACAATACAAACTATCACAGGTATAGACAAAACAACACTAAACAGACTGAGACAATGTTTGACAACAATAAAAGATTGACACAAAGACAAAATACAAGGCACACAGGACACTAAAGCAGTAAAACACAGGACAACACCTTTCACACAACCACACAGTCTAGATAACTCTGAGACTGCAAAGTGAAAGTGAAAGTCAACTCCCAGTACAGATTTGGTAAACAGGATATCCTATTACATCACTTCCTGCATAAAATGGCCGCCGTTTTTATTTTCGCGTAATGCGTCATATTTTCACGCATACACAGATGTGCGTCATATTTTTTTGACGCATTACAGTGCACATGATGCGGAGTGTAAAAATATGCTATGAATATTAATATTTCAAATTGTACATGAGATGACCAACATATTGTGCATGTAGCGTCAATTTCACCACGCATACATCATGGGCGTCGTTTTTTTTACACGTACAGTGGTGCACATGATGCGGAGTCAAAAAATATGATATGAATATTAATAATTGATAATGTACATGAGATGACCAACATATTGTCCATGTAGCGTCATTTTGACCACGCATACATCATGTGCGTGGTTTTTATTACACGTACAGTGGTGCACATGATGCGGAGTCAAAAAATATGATATGAATATTAATAATTGATAATGTACATGAGATGACCAACATATTGTCCATGTAGCGTCATTTTGACCACGCATACATCATGTGCGTGGTTTTTATTACACGTACAGTGGTGCACATGATGCGGAGTCAAAAAATATGATATGAATATTAATAATTGATAATGTACATGAGATGACCAACATATTGTCCATGTAGCGTCATTTTGACCACGCATACATCATGTGCGTGGTTTTTATTACACGTACAGTGGTGCACATGATGCGGAGTCAAAAAATATGATATGAATATTAATAATTGATAATGTACATGAGATGACCAACATATTGTCCATGTAGCGTCATTTTGACCACGCATACATCATGTGCGTGGTTTTTATTACACGTACAGTGGTGCACATGATGCGGAGTCAAAAAATATGATATGAATATTAATAATTGATAATGTACATGAGATGACCAACATATTGTGCATATAGCGTCATTTTGACCACGCATACATCATGTGCGTGGTTTTTATTACACGTACAGTGGTGCACATGATGCGGAGTCAAAACAAATGCTATGAATATTAATAATTAATACTGTACATAAAATGAGCAATATATTGTGCATATAGCGTCATTTTTACCACGCATACATCATGTGCGTGGTTTTTATTACACGTACAGTAGTGCACATGATGCAGAGTCAAAAATATTGTGGATGTAAATAATAATTTGAAGGTGAAATATCAAGACACTTTTGGATACATTTGTATCTGACTCTGCATTGTGTGTACTCATGTACATGAACAAATTATGACCGCCATGATGTATGCGTAGAATATGGAGCAAATTGATCCAAATGTCTTCATGTGTTTAGCTTTGGAAAGGTGATTTGTCATGGTAAAACGGTGCGATGTGACACATTTGTGTTTGTATCTGACAAATGTCCGTACTTTTATGTATAGACGGCCTTCACACTGTGATGTTTGGGATACGTTAACTAATGTATTGACCATATTTGACAACATATTTGGTGTAATTGCTGATGGCTATTTTGAAATGAGGTTTTTGATACCATTATGTATTCCGTCTCCAAAATGTCCCCACCTTTATGATGGGGATGCTTTTATCTGTAGTCCTAACAGGGAGTGGGAGAGTCACTTTCAGTTTTTAGGGGGCTGACCATGTCCCATTATGATTTTGTGTTTCATATTTGTGTAGGACTTGTGACATGGAGGCCACATATGTGCCTTATGCATGTGTTTAGTTCACAAGTACATGATTCCTGTATGTTTTGGGGGTGGTAGAGGTGGAGTTAGTCCCCCAGCACCCTAGGATTTGACCATCCAGAATAGCTACTGTATCCATGGAGTATTTTTATCATATCCTGGCAAACCTGCAGCAGCGGGCGAATGTAAGGCCATATGGTATGAATGACTGTTGACCATTCATTCATCTCATTAGCCCATTTGACGTTTGCAGTATTGATGATTTGGAGCTAAGTTGCATACCATTTTCATATGACTAAGGGGGTCATTCTGACCGCGGCGGTTCCCACCGAAAGACCGCAGCGGTCATTCTGGCTTTCCCACTGGGCTGGCAGCAACCGCCAAAAGTCCGCCCGCCAGCCCAGCGGGAAACACCCTTCCCACGAGGACGCCGGCTCAGAATGGAGCCGGCGGAGTGGGAAGGTGCGACGGGTGCAGTTGCACCCGTCGCAAATTTCTGTGTCTGCAAAGCAGACACTGAAATTCTTTGTGGGTCCCTCTTACGGGGGCCCCTGCAGTGCCCATGCCATTGGCATGGGCACTGCAGGGGCCCCCAGGGGCCCCGCGGCACCCCCTACCGCCATCCTGTTCCTGGCGGAAGACCCGCCAGGAACAGGATGGCGGTAGGGGGTGTCAGAATCCCCATGGCGGCGGGGCGCGCTCCGCCGCCATGGCGGATTCTCAAGGGCAGCGGGAAGTCCGTTTCTGGCCGCGGCTGAACCGCCGCGGTCAGAATGCCCATCGGTGCACCGCCAGCCTGTTGGCGGTGCTACCGCCGACCTCCGCCAGGGCGGTAATTACCGCCAGGGTCAGAATGACCCCCTAAGTTTGCAAGACTCTCAGCGTTCACGATGTGATAATGCGAAGATTGTTTTGCTTGTCTGTGTCCCTTTCTGCATAAACTGGTTTAGTGTCATGTTACAATCTTCCTGCTAGGTTCAAACTGGGACACAACTGTGATGGTCTACTTTCAAATATTAGGTTGGTTGTATGACATATGTGTACATGTGTGTGGGAATGTGGATCCAGTATGACCTGTCTGTGTGTATGTTGTCACTGTAACTTCAAGGTCTCCTCCTGAGTTAGTGGCAGCTGATGTTGTTGCAATTGTGTATTGCTCACATCATACACTTGAGAGAAGCCATTGATGACATGTTCACGTACACATGGATGGTCCCACCCTGTCTCTGAACCCGTGTGATGTGACTTTCAAATGATCTCCAATTTTGGGCTGGATGAGAGACTGTTTCAGTTGTTTGGATCCGGCATGTCTAATTGTCACATTTGTACTCTTGTTGGGCTCTGTGTATGGTAATGTAACATGTCACATCCTACCCTCTGTGCATACAGTTGTGATGTTTATTTTTGGTGTGATGATTTTTAATGGCATTCTTGATCAATGAGACGACATTCATCTTCAGCTATTTCAAACTAAAGGTGGTCAGAAATGAATAGGCCAAAGCATGATGTGGTGTTTGTGATCTGTGTTTATTTACAAGTGTGGAATACAAGTGATTATAATGACTTAAGTAAAAAAATAGTTCACAAGCTGTTGGCGCCTACGCACTCCTGCTGCGGTGTTAGGTTGTTCCCCCTCCTGTTGCAGGCCAGCATCCTCCTCATCATCATCCTCAGGCATGTCTGGGTCCGGTTCAAGGAGGGGAATGTTCCTTTGTACACAAATATTGTGTAATATGGCACAAGTGAGTATAATTTTGCATACCATCTCTGGGGAGTATAGTAGGCTTCCGCCAGTGATGTCAAGGCAGCGGAACCTTGACTTTAGGATCCCAAAGGTCCTCTCCACAATGCTGCGTGTCCTCTTGTGGGCGTCATTGTATGCCCGCTCAGCAGCAGTATTTGGGTTCCCATATGGTGTCATTATCCAAGGCTGGATGCCATACCCCTGATCAGCTGAAAGAGAAACACAGAATGGTATCAATTAGATGTAGGAGGCACTGTTGTACGTATCTTTGATGGCAGTAGTTGTGTTGTGTTGTCTGTGACTATTTTGTGTACTAATGTGACAACCTATGGTTGTTGGTGGAAACTTTGGCATTGTTTTTTTTCCTTGGCTGAGCAAGTGTTTGTTGTCTAACTGTTTGTCAGCAGGATGTATTGGTTTCTCAAGTACAGTGTGCCCTCCCTTGCATTGTGACTTGTGACACAGGTGTCCGTGTGTCCTCACTGGTGTGATGATAGTTCCATGCAGAGTTGAAACATGAAAGGGTATTAGAAACGTCCATATGAACATAGCCAGGCCATCCCATCCCTTAAAAGTTATGCATTGTATTAGTGTACAGGTTATTGTGAGACTTCCAATTTGCAAGGTGACATTTAGGCAACCACAGTCATGAATGTCTTCACACTAAGCTGTGGAGTAAATTCAAATGTGTGAGAGGTTCAATGGTGACTTGTGACACATGGCTAGTGATGTGAGTACCTCAGTGTGTTCCTGTCTAGGTGTTGCTATTGTGGTGTATGTGTTGTTTATCCTAGAGGGTTTCTGTGCAGTGAGTATATAAGTAGATTTTTGTCCTTACCAACAAGTAGTCCATTGCCATACCGTCCATCCTGGAAGTGTTGGTTGATGGTGCAGTGACGGAAGATGAATGCATCATGTACACTCCCAGGATATTTAGCCACGATGTTGCTGATCAGTCCTTGGTGATCGACTATGGCCTGCACGTTGATGGAATGTGTGTGCTTCCTGTTGCGGTAGAGGTGTTCACTCGCAGCAGGTGGCACAAGGCGTACGTGTGTGCAGTCGATTGCACCAAGGACGTGCGGAAAGCCACTGATGGCGTAGAACCCCTGTTTTGTTTCCTGCTGCTTCTGCAGTGTGTTAGGGAAGCAGATGTGGCGGGGTGTCAGTCCAATGATGGCATCCAGTACTTTAGGCAGGAATGCGGAGAAAGATGGTTGTGAGATTCCACCAACCAGGGCACCAGTTGTCTGAAAGGAGCCACTTGCCAGCAGGTGAAGTACGGCAAGCAGCTTTGTTTCTGTTGGGATAGTGCGTGGAGTCACTAAAGTGGGGGCCAATTGCTGTTCAATATTTGTCAGCAGCTGCTGAATGGCCTGCCAGTTCAACCGGTACCTCTGGATGATGTCTCGTTCCCTGAGGCCATGCAGGGTTGTTCTTGGGCGGAATATCCTCTCCTGCCTTCTGCGCTGTCTTTGGGGTCCCTGCTGTTGTTGTTGTGGCTGCTGTTGTTGCTGCAGGGCTCTGCGTCCACGTGCACGTTGAAGAAAAAGCACCTCCATGTCTCCCTGTTGCTGCTCTGCTGCTCTGTTGTTTGTTCTGTGTGTTCTGATTAAGTACAGGTGTGTTTGCCCCATTTTAACGCCTGCCCTGACCCAGGCGTTAAAATTTCACGCTATTCATGCTTTGCGCCATTTTTTTGCGCCGCCTGCCGCGCGGGAGTGATTTTTGCCCTGGAGCATAAATACCACGCACCGCTATGTGCGTCTGTTTTTAGACGGGAACGCCTTCCTTGCATCTCATTAACGCAAGGAAGGCGTTCACGCCAAAAAATGACGCTATTTGCCCATACTTTGGCGCTAGACGCGTCTAACGCCAAAGTATAAATATGGCGTTGGTTTTGCGCCGAATTTGCGTCGAAAAAAACGACGCAAATTCGGCGCAAACGAAGTATAAATACGGGCCTGAGTACATTTTACTAATAAGGGATAACTGGACCTGTTATAAGGTGTAAGAAACTTTGGTCCTACACCATTTGAACTGGACTCAGCCCTCACGGCTTCGAGCCTTCTCACACTTAGCTTATGAGCCAAGAGCATCCTTTTCTATCCTAAAGCTAGCCTTCTCTGTTCCATCTTCATTCTAAGCTTTTCTATCTCAAATTGGTGCACCCTCTCTGCCTGTCTGTCCTGCAACTCCTCACGAGTCAGACCCTGGGATGACACACTGCTACCTGCCCTGGAGACCCTCCCCCAAGGCAGAACAGGCATGTCCACTACCACATGTTGAACGTTCTGCACCTCCTCACCTCCCCCCGCGACAGCCTCTTTGGCTGCAATCCAGGCCCTCAGTGCCTTTTGAAGCTTCTCCTTCCAGGCAGAGATTTTGATTGGGCAGGCAAGATCCTTACGAAATTGCTTAAGTTGAGCCACTGTGTACTCCTCCAGTTTCTCCAACTCAAAAATAGCCTATTTAGACACAGCTGGTGTAGCCCCAGATTGAGACATGCTGGTAAGGTTCACTCAAAAGTGGGAAGTTCCAAAAAGAACAGAGTGTTCCCAAGAGAAGTTAATAAATCACAAACATATGGAGCAGGAAAAAGTCCTAAAAGAGAAAAAGCAAAACCAAGAAGTAGTGGTCATGTATGGGTCTACACTGAAAACAGTAGTGTACACTTAATCACTGTATGTCAAGTACAAATACAAGTTCAATCCTCATCGCTGATCACCAATGTTAGAAATGGGATCTCTTGTTGGCAGTCAGTTGCACTCTGTCCAAGCAGGGACCCTCACTCTAGTCAGGGCAATGGAAGTACACACTTAGATAACCCCTGCTCACCCCGTTGGTAGCTTGGCAAAAGCAGTCAGGCTTATCTCAAAGGCAATGTGTAAAGTATTTGTACCAACACACACAGTAGCACAGTGAAAACACTTCAAAATAGACACCACACCAGTTTAGAAAAATAGGAAATATTAATCAAAATCAAATGTCCAAAACGACATACACAAGTCAAGATTTTTCAAAAGAATAAGGGGCTCATTCTGAGCCCGGCGGGTGGCGGGAGCCGCCCGCCTGGAGGGAGCCGCCAAATGACCGCACCGCGGTCAAAAGACCGCGGCGGCCATTCAGACATTTCCTCTGAGCCGGCGGGCGCTCTCCAAAAGAGCCACTATTCTCATATAAGAGATCATAAAGAGAGTATAAAGGATATGATAGTAAAAAGTCACTTTGTCCTAGAAAAGGATTATAATTGGTTAGAGGAGAGACAAAAGTGATTCTTTAAATGTAATCATTGCAAGGCTTGCAAAATAGGGCAATCCTTGAAAAGGTCATATTTTCCAACAGACAAGAGCTGATTATTAAGCATAAGACCACTTGTGAGACAAAAGTTGTAGTGTATGTCATTGAATGTCATTGTGGTCTCAAGTACATCGGTAGTACAATTTGTGCACTAAAGAAAATAATTTTAGAACATATTAGGGCAATAACGCACAAAGACTATACATGCGCAACAGCGAGACACTTACAAACACACACCCAAAATGATTGGAGAACCCTGAGATATTATGGTATTGATCATATCCCGGAACATGAGAGAGGAGGAGACAGAGTCCAAAGACTAAGACGACTTGAATCCAGGCGTATAATACAGATGAAAACGAGGGGCCCTTTTGGGATTAATAATGATGAGGAACTTTATGTTCACTTGTAGGTCTAGTACTCCTAGCCATACATAATATTTTCTCTTTTCCTTCTCTGATATAAATAAAAGCTAATTACCAATAATTAATAGATTTGATCTTATTGTTACATTTCACATATATTGGATATAGTTGGATTGATACACTCATAATTCACTTATTATGTTTTGTCCCTTTGGATATATTGTTATATAAGGAAACCAATGCATATGTGTAGATTTTTTAGTTTGAAATCAGTGATAATATTATTAGTAGAGTTGTAACAATATATAATGATAAATTAGGATATATAACGAATACGAGGATATCCTTATTTTGACTAATGATTTTGTTTGATTGATTTAGATGATTGATGTGTTTAATTTTGTTTTGGTATTTGAACAACTACGATTCCCACAATGCATTGGAATTGGTAATTAGGGTAGTACTATAAATAGGATTCGCAATAGTAACAGGATGTGAACTCGAAGAAGACCATACGGTCGAAACGCGTTGTTCTTTTTTGTTTTCAGTCTTAAAGAGAAATAAAAAAGAGATTATTTTTCCCCTTGATGGAGTGCACTGCTAATTCTTGGCATACATCAGTCACATTTATATGCAGCTGAAGAGAGAAGGTGGCCTCCTATCCAGAAAAGTACACCTTCACACCCTGGCAGAACAATGCCACCAGGGTGGACTCAAAACTCTAGACAAACCAGAGGAGGAGGGAGTTCTTATATCAAAACTACTAGACAAAGAATATGACACTAAACCACTACTACCTAAACAACTACTACTTAAACAACGACTTCCCAACACCGAAAAAACCTATAAAACAAATGATTTTACAATGAAGTCTAAACAACGAAAAAAAACATTAACTAAATTATTCCTGAACAACGAACACCTATTTAACGACTACGAAAACCATTAAATCACGAATATTCCACTAAACGACTACTATGTAAACCACGACTACCTAAACAACGACTCCACAAATAACTACTACCTAAACAACGACTACCCAAAATAAAAATTACCTAAATAACGACTCCCCAAATAACTAATACCCAAACAAACTACTACCCAAACAACGAATACTTAAACAACGTATCCTAAAATAACTACTACCCAAACAAACAACTAGCCAAACAACGAACACCCAAACAAATACTACCCAACACCGAAAACGCCTAAACACCTAGGCCCGTATTTATACTTTTTTTGCGCCGCATTTGCGTCGTTTTTTGACGCAAAAACGGCGCAAACTTGCAAAATACCATTGTATTTTGTAGGTTTGCGCAGTTTTGCATCAAAAAGCGGTGCAAATGTGGCGCTAAAAAAAGTATAAATACGGGCCCTAATATATTTAAAACGAACTCCAAACAACAAAAAATATTAATAATTAATATCACAACTAAACAATAACGATTAATAAATAAAATATTAAAACCACTACAGTACTACTAAAAAAAAAAAAAAAAAAATAACAATATATTTCCTACATACAAAAAACAAAACATCACAAAAATCCAAAACATATAAACACCGTTTTAAATAAAAATAAATAATACTTAAATAATTGTAAAACAAACACAACACTAAAAAAAAAACCTACATAAAACGATTGTCCTACAACACTTTCTACATGACCCAGGAAGTACTTCCTCTACTGAACAAACGAGAACGAACATAAAAAAAAATACAAACTACAAAACAAATACACTCCACAATTATATATATCTAACATCACAAATGAATTCACAATAAAAAAAAACATCCAAAACGCATTCAATTAACAAATAAAACAATACTTACAAAAAAACATATAAATACCAACTACCTCCATTTTCTACTCATTACTACACCGAACAACTTACAGAGAAGACGAGCATATCACTACGGAAAAGAATTAAAATATAATTTATACAACACCGCCATCTACTGAGATAACAAGGTAAAATATCCATAAATAAATATAAAGAAATTTACTAATCTATACCACAGCTAAAATAATATATAATTAATGTACCTTTTGTACTATTTTGTTACAGGCATAAATATCAAGAATCTGACCAAAAAAATAAACACCACACCTTCACCATCAAAGGTGAACCATTACCATTATTCAAAAAGAATTTCAGTACACCATAAACAATTCCATTTAAAAAAAAATTAAATAATGAATACCATAATATAATTAAAATATATATATTAAATATTAAAACTACAAATTCACCTAATAAATTTAACCAAAAACCAAATATTATTCCCCAAATTTCAAACCTACTAAAAAAATTACTTCTAAATAAAAAAAACTAAATAATTAATAAAACAAAAGAATAAACTAAATAATACACTCTTTCGTATTTCTTACAGACTCCAAGAACCCAAAAAACACCAGAAGACATAAAAAAGTGAAATAAATCAATTAAAAAAAAAATAACATCTGAAATAAGAAAAAAAACTCAAAGTAAGTATACTATTTTCATTATAACATACAACCAGATTTTCTAGTTAAATAAAACTAAACAAACATTCTTATTCAAATACCCCTTAACTTAACACCGAACACACATAAATTCAATAAAATTAAAAACACTTCACAAACACAGTACGTATATTATATAAAAAAACAACTATTACAACTCCACCAAACACTTACCTCTAAACAGCTGCTGGACAATAAACATAAATAAATTTTACAACAAAACACCAACTTCCAAAACAACTAGTGCCTTAACAACAAGGACAGAACACCAACCTTGTTCTTACTACTAATAATTTTACCACAAATGCCTTAACAACAATACGTCATTGTAAAAGCATTCTTGATAAAAGCATTACTAATAGGCACCATTCACCCTACATCCCTCACCCCACCCCCCAACCACACCCCAAAACCTAAAACCCCCTGACCCCCCACCCCTTCCCCAAAACCAAAAACGCCCCACCCCCCCAACCCCACCCCAAAACCTAAAACCCCCTAACCCCCCACCTCCTCCCCAAAACCAAAAACACCCCACCCCCCAAACTGCCCAAAAACCTAAAACACCCTGATCCCCCACCCCCTCCCCAAAACCAAAAACGCCCCACCCCCCAACTCCACCCCAAAACCTAAAACCCCCTCACCCCAACCCCCTCCCCAAAACCAAAAATGCCCCACCCCCCCAACCCCACCCCAAAACCGAAAACCCCCTAACCCCCCACCCCCTCCCCAAAACCGAAAACCCCCCACTAACCTAATTAAACCCCTTGTCAGCTGCATCGTCCTCCTTCACCAACTCCCTTCTTTGTACCTTAACCACACATGTTCATTATTCAAAACATACATAGTTAAGCCACAAAATAACGTATTAATTGTTAAAAAAATCATTGTTACACTTTCATTAACCACGACTTCGTAAATAAAACATCGTAATAAAGGATGTTTCCCAAAATTTACTATAACAACTCCACGACATACTTACATCACAGCAGCTGCTACACAGTAAATAGCACTAAAATTATTATTCCTACTCCACCAACTACTTACCTCATATCACATTACAAATACTCAAAACATTAGAAAATAATCAAAGCAACTTCACTAGATACTTACATTAACATAGGTGCTGCAGAATAATTATTAAATAATATACTATTACAACTCCACTAACTACTTACCTCATAACAAAAACTAGGAACACAATAGACCCACAAATACAAATCTAAAAGCAAAAATTGCTTACCTCAATAAATAACACACAATCACCAAATATAAAATATAAAAGATAACAATCCACCTACACCAAACACTTACAAATAGGACACATTGGCCCGTATTTAGCGTCAAAAAGTTTAGCGCCGGCTAACGCCATTCTGAAGCGCCATGCGGGCGCCGTATTTATTGAATGGCGTTAGCCGGCGCTAGCAGACCGGCGCTGCCTGGTGTGCGTGGAAAAAAAACACGTACACCAGCAGCGCCGGCGTTGGGGAAAATGGCATTAGGGCGTCTTAAAATGGGGCAAGTCAGGTTGAGGCAAAAAAATCGCCTCAACCCAATTTGCGCCAATTTTTTACACTAAATTTACACAACAAAAATTGTTCCTACCTTTGATGTTTTCATGTCTTTTTCCAAACATGTGATGCTAAATACATCTTCTTCATTAATATAGAAAGAAGCATCTCATACTTAGAAAAGAAAAAAAAAACATTAATCATCCAAAAACAATTAAAAAATATTCATATTAAATGGATGATAAAAAACCAACTCTATATACTATAAAAACAATAAAAGAAATAAAATGTAATACTTTACCAAACCAGAAATTCAAAAAATATCTAAAAAACGTAAAATACCAAATATACTTTTTTTACCAAAAAAGTAAAAAAATTAATCACATAGTAACCAAAGCCACATCATTAATTAAAACATTAACTATCAAGAAAAAGACATGAAAACGATATAAAGGATACTACTAACACAAAAGAAAAAATTAATCACAAAACCTATTACAATGAACTAAATCTTTTTTTCATAAACCGAACAACTGACTCCATCAAAAATCCCAAAACTAAACTTATCAAAAAAATATTCAATTCTTTCCAACTACTACAAAAGCAGTATAATAATTTGTAAGATATAACACTGCTAAACAAATTTGTTTACTTTTACTAAACCACTATCGTATACAAAAATATACGAAAACAAATAATTAAACATAAGAAACACAAGAAACACCGAAAATCTACTTCCTTCCTTATAACTACCTCCGACAACTATTTCCGTAATAAAAATACCTTACTACATACTGTAAAAAAAATTATAATCCCACTTACCTGAACGAGGTCTCCGCTTCCGTCCTATCTTGACCGCGACGCTCCTCTGACTGAATACAGAAGATGTCAAACAACGTAAACATGGAAGAGCACTAAAAATAGAAAACGGACTATTTCACTCATAGACTATAATAGGGAAAATAAGAAAATACCACAGAAAATAGATAAAGAAATATAAATAAATAAGAAAGAAATATATATAAATATGTAAATATCAAATAATAATTAAAACATTTTTTTTGCATTTTTAAACTTGATTATGTTCAAAATAAAAAATATTTTAAAAAAATGAATGGTATTTTTATTTAAAAAAAATTAAATTTGCATGAAAAAAAACATTATTGCAAATGCAAAAATTTCTAACACCTAAAAAAAAATAAAAACTATTTATAATCTACAAATAATTATTTAATTAATTAATTTCTAGAAATAAGATTAAGACAAATTAATATATATATAAAATTATACATCCAAAAAATAATTAAAAAATATAAATAATATTAATTACATCACATCAAAACAAAATAATCAAAATAAAAAATAAAAAACATTTTAACAAATTTTAAAAATCACAAAAAAAAATTACATCCGAAAAATATTTCAATTACAAAAAATTAACATTATTATATTCCAAAATCTTCTATACCAACTACTATACTATTAAAAAATCAAATATAAATTTTTAAACATAACTATTTTTAAATAAAACCATTGTTACACCTTCAATAACAAAAAAAAATACAAAACCTAAAAATATAACACAAAAAAAGAATTCACCCATTATAAAAAATTATAAACTATCAGTACATGTCCAAATCATAATCCACCAGTAAACCAAATTGCATCCCAAAAAAAAAATATAACATAGATAAAACAAAACTCAAACATAGAAAAAAAACCTAATCATAAAAACAATACCCCAACCATAAACCCTACATCCCCTATATCCCACCCTTAATTCTAAATATAAACAATTAACCAAATACAATAAATAATACCAGCGCTACTAATATACTTCCCACCCATAACTCCTAGATCCCATATATCCCACCACTAAACCCACAAAATAAATGCCAAATTTTAATAAAATACAATAACTGAAATAAATACCCAAGTATTAATAGACTTCCCCACCCATAACCCGTACATCCCATATATCCCACACCAAAACCCACAACATAAATTGCAAAATTTAATAAAATACAAGAACTTAAATTAATACCCAAGGATTAATACACATCCCCACTCTGATTTCACAAAATAAACTAAAAATACCCAACTATATAGAATAATACCCAATTACTAATACACTTCCCCACCCATAACCCCTACATCCCATATATCCCACCCCTAAACCCACAACATAAATGATAAAATTTATTAAAATACAATTACTTAAATTAATACCCAAGTATTAACACACTTCCCCACCCATAACAACCAAAACCCATACATTCCAAAAATTAATCCACAATATACCCTTAATAAAAGATTTAAAAAAATACTAAAATTCCTAATAAAATGCTCAAATATTAAGATACTACCCCACACCAATTTCACAAAACAAAATAAAAATACCCAACTATATAAATTAACACCCAATTACTAATACACTTCACCACCCATAAACCCTACATCCCATATATCCCGCACCTAAAACCACAACTTAAACTACAATATTAAAAGAATACAAGTACTTAAATTAATACCTGATTATTAATACACTTCCCCACCCATAACCCCTACATCCCATATATCCAACCCCTAAACCCACAACATAAATTACACCATATAAAAAAAACACAAGTACTTAAATTAATACCTGAGTATTAATACACTTCCCCACCCATAACCCCTACATCCCATATATCCCACCCCTAAACCCACAATATAAATTACAACATATACAAAAACAGAATTACATAAAATAATACCTGAGCATTAATACACTTCCCCACTCATAACCCCTACATCCCATATATCCCGCACCTAAACCCACAACATAAATTACAAGATATAAAAAAACACAAGTACTTAAATTAATACCTGAGTATTAATACACTTCACCACCCATAACCCCTATATCCCATATATCCCGGCCCTAAACCCACAACATAAATTACAACATATAAAAAAAACAAAAGTACTTAAAATAATACCTGAGTATTAATACAATACCCCACCCATAACACCCACAACCCATAGAATCCATTACTTAATCCACACAATATAGTTTAAAAAATTAAACATATAATAATTAAACCCTAAACAAATAAAAAACAAAACACAAAACTCACCTTAAAATTCATCAAAAAATAATTCACTTACCTTAAAATTCGTTGTTCTGGCATTAGTTGTTAAGGTAAAATCGTTGTTAAACCAGTAGTTGTTCAAAACTTCGTTATTAAGACCCAGTAGTTCTTCAAGATTCCTTTATTAAAGCAAGTAGTAATTCAAACGTAGTTGTTCAGGTTGTTTCCCCTAGACAAATACTGAATCCAGATTGATTAAAAATACCTTGAGGAATTCTGGTATTTCACCTTTAATAGTAGGGTCTTCAGGTATATCTAAAAAACTAAATTCTGACGGTATCCTTGCGGTCTATGACTCAACCTGTACTCCTTAGCCAACATCTTTCTTCCCCCTTAGCTAGCCTTAACAGGTTTGGGGCATTCTTCAGGGCTGTGGATCCCTAGTTTAGTCTAGCATGCTACCACTTCTTGATCTTGTTTAAACTCAACAAAAATAACGTAGGTGAATCCTACCTGAGTGTAATTATTGAAGATTACTGTAGACTTTAGGGGATACTGGTTCCTGGTCAGGGAGGGGGATGATGTTCTTGGTAGTCACGCATTCCTCAAAAGGCCCACCTACCCCTATTCTTCAGTGAGGCGTATCCATGCACACTTCATTTATAGTGTAAAAGCATGGAAGCTGAGAACAGTGGAAAAGGGAATATGAGATGCTTAAATGATATATATAATTGCTATTCAATGATATATGTTTCTTGTGTTTTGTTATTGACAATAGCTTTTTTATTACAGATTGTGAAACTTTAATAGAAAAATTAATATGAAACCTTAACTTCTATTTATCTATTCTCTCTTTTTACACAGATTAAAGCTCCTACTTTTGTGGTAATGTAGGTAACTAATTACATTTTTGTTCATTCATAGACCATCTATAAATATACCCAAGCAGACAAAGTTAAATATACTGATACATCAATACACACTAATGGAAACACACAAATGCATACAGATATACATACACTGACAAATTCAGAAAACACTCATGCATAAGCTTACATGCCCAGGCAAATACTAATGCATATACTGGCACACCAAGACACACACTGATACATACTCTAAAATAGCCAACAGACACTGATACATACACTAACACACATAGGCACACACTCATATGTATAGTAACACACCCAGGCACACAATAATCCATACACTGCCACAACAAAGCACACACTGATACATACACTGACACACTGAGATACACACTGATCTATGCAACGATACATGAAGGCACATACTAATCCAGACACTAACACACCCAGCTAGACACTGATTCATACAGTGACATACCCAGACAAACACTGATGCATGCACTAACATAATCAGGTGCATACTCATCCTTACACTAATATAACCAAGCATGCACTAACATACACACTAACACACCCTGGCAGACACTAATGCATACACTAACACACCCAGGCAAACACTAGTATATACCCTGACATACCTATGTCTATGCTGGGAGCGAAAGGCAAAGGGGAAAAAAAAGGGGTGTGGACTTTCTTTAAAAAATAGAACTATGGTTTGCCAATCTCCTTATTTGTGTGTGTGTATCACATGATATTCGCAAATGCAGTTACATAATAGCAAATACCATAATATCTATTAAAAGTGATTATAAAGTTAAAAAACTCATTAGTACCTATCTGAAAACAAGAAAATAATAAACCTCCCACCTCAAAAACAATTTTACTAATGTCTATATATGATTTTATCACTATGTGAGAGTCGCTGCAAGTTTCAAGACTATTCTGCCAAACCGGAATGAACGTCATGAAACAATTCGAGAACAATTATTGGATTTTGGATGAATTTAAAAAAGCAAGAAAACAGGAGGGAAATGCGACAAACATATTTGAAGAACACTAATACTACATGCAGGGCTTTAATTAGGATGATAAAACTGGGTGTTCTCTCAAAGGGGCTTTGTTAATGTAAATAAAGGTGTGGTTTAGAAACACATACGTTACAAATCTGTTCTTAGCATAGAGTGCCGTCCCACTAGTATTTTGCTCCTTGTTTCTGTGTTTGACTCACTATATGTAATACAATAACTAACATTAAACTTAAAACATGCCAGCACCACTGGCTTTGTCAGTGGTTGTAAGTTGCATTTTTAAAAAACAACAATGGGGTTTATCATAAACTATTTAAAATGCTTCAGTTCTGAAATGATGAGACTGTGAAACAACTATAATGATTCTCTTTGAAGTTACAGCAAAGGTAGAACTGGGTGGTACTGCTGCGGAGTTAAGATTTTTTTAGCTTCAGGGGGAGCTTGATAGGCAGCCACATCAACACTTGCTTTTTACAACTGCTGGTGCTCACCACGAGCAGGACCTGGACCACAAAAAGTCATTCTTGGCTCTCATCGACCCCCACAACCACCTCCATTTCTGTTCCCTGCCCAAGTCCCCTAGAAAGGAATTGCTAATGGCTTCACATGAGCAGGTCCTTGAGGCCTCTCTCATACCTGCAGTGGAGCTAGCCTGAAGGCACTGTCTATGCTTTAACAATCAGACCAGCCCATTGTCATTCCTCCACTGACAATGGGGCATCATGACCTTATGTGCTAGAGGCCAGGGTGACTATATACATGCAAATACCTTTGCTGCACACTTTGAAATTGTACTCTTATGATGGAGAGTAACAGTCTCTAAAAAGCAGCACACTTTTGTGTAGCCCTTTTAGTTAGAGCGTCATACATGTTATTTTAGTGAAGTAGGTCTGCCGCTGTGCACTTTAACCTAGATATATTTTATTCAGCTTTGTTTACTTTTTTAACAATAGACACATTTGTGGTCTTGTTCTATTTCTCTCTATCTAGCAGTTCTTTGCCTAGGCCAGCACTGCGTTCTTAAACAAGACATTTCTTTCACTGTGTGGTTTTCCCAAGGCTGCAGTAAGATAGGTTGCCGGTAAATGTGGTAACACTTTGTCTCTAGTGTTCATGGAAACATACACATCCTTATGTAGGGGCATTTTCTCAGAACATCAGCTGTTTTATTATAAAAACACTTCTCAGCCCCATACACATTAGAGTGAGATTCCAGCCAGATAACCATGACTGTATGCTGATGTAGGAAAGTACCATCTTGCCTGCCATGTTACCCCCATATTTCACTGTATATATGTTGTTTTAGCCTATGTGTCACTGGGACCCTGCCAGGCAGGGCCCCAGTGCTCATAAGTATGTGCCCTGTATGTGTTCCCTGTGTGATGACTAACTGTCTCACTGAGGCTCTGCTAACCAGAACCTCAGTGGTTATGCTCTCTCTGCTTTCTAAATTTGTCACTAACAGGCTAGTGACCAACTTCACCAATTTACATTGGCATACTGGAACACCCATATCGTTCCCTAGTATATGGTACTGAGGTACCCAGGGTATTGGGGTTCCAGGAGATCCCTATGGGCTGCAGCATTTCTTTTGCCACACATAGAGAGCTCTGACAATTCTTACACAGGCCTGCCAGTGCAGCCTGAGTGAAATAACGTCCATGTTATTTCACAGCCATTTACCTCTGCACTTAAGTAACTTATAAGTCACCTATATGTCTAACCTTCACCTGGTGAAGGTTGGGTGCAAAGTTACTTAGTTTGTGGGCACCCTGGCACTAGCCAAGGTGCCACCACATCGTTCAGAGCAAATTCCCCGGACTTTGTGAGTGCGGGGACAACATTACACGCATGCACTATACATAGGTCACTACCTATGTATAGCGTCACAATGGTAACTCCGAACATGGCCATGTAACATGTCTAAGATCATGGAATTGTCACCCCAATGCCATTCTGACATTGGGGAGACAATTCCATGATCCCCCGGGTCTCTAGCACAGAACCCGGGTACTGCTAAACTGCCTTTCCGGGGTTTCAACTGCAGCTGCTGCTGCTGCCAACCCCTCAGACAGGTTTCTGCCCTGCTGGGGACCAGGCAGCCCTGGCCCAAGAAGGCAGACAAAGGACTTCCTCTGAGAGAGAGTGTAACACCCTCTCCCTTTGGAAATAGGTGTGAAGGCTGGGGAGGAGTAGCCTCCCCCAGCCTCTGGAAATGCTTTGATGGGCACAGATGGTGCCCATCTCTGCATAAGCCAGTCCACACCGGTTCAGGGATCCCCCAGCCCTGCTATGGCACGAAACTGGACAAATGAAAGGGGAGTGACCACTCCCCTGACCTGCACCTCCAAGGGGAGGTGCCCAGAGCTCCTCCAGTGTGTCCCAGACCTCTGCCATCTTGGAAACAGAGGTGTTTGTGGCACACTGGACTGCTCTGAGTGGCCAGTGCCAGCAGGTGATGTCAGAGGTTCCTTCTGATAGGCTCTTACCTCTCTTGGTAGCCAATCCTCCTTCCAAGGTAGCCAAACCTCCTTTTCTGGCTATTTAGGGTCTCTGCTTTGGGGATCTCACCAGATAATGAATTCAAGAGCTCACCAGAGTTCCTCTGCATCTCCCTCTTCACCTTCTACCAAAGGATCAACTGCTGACTGCTCAGGACGCCTGTAAATCCGCAACAAAGTAGCCAGACGACTACTAGCAACCTTGTATCGCTTCATCCTGCTGGCTTTCTCGACTGTTTCCAGGTGGTGCATGCTCTGGGGGTAGCCTACCTCCTTCTTGCACCAGGAGCTCTGAAGAAATCTCCCGTGGGTCGACGGAATCTTCCCCCTGCAACCGCAGGCAACAAAAGACTGCATCACTGGTCCTCTGGGTCCCCTTTCAGCATAACGAGCATGGTCCCTGGAGCTCAGCAACTCTGTCCAAGTGATTCCAACAGTCCAGTGACTCTTCAGTCCAAGTTTGGTGGAGGTAAGTCCTTGCCTCCCCATCCTAGACTGCATTGCTGGGTACCGCGTGATTTGCAGCTGCTCCGGCTCTTGTGCACTCTTCCAGGATTTCCTTTGTGCACAGCCAAGCCTGGGTCCCCGACACTCTAACCTGCAGCGCACAACCTTCTGAGTTGTCCTCCGGCGTCATGGGACTCCCTTTTGGGACTTCATGTGGACTCCAGTTCACTCTTCTTCCAAGTGCCTGTTCAGGTACTTCTTTGGGTGCTGCCTGCTTCTGTGAGGGCTCCCTGACTTGCTGGGCGCCCCCTCTGTCTCCTCATCCAAGTGGCGACATCCTGGTCCCTCCTGGGCCACAGCAGCATCCAAAAACCCTGACCGCAACCCTTGCAACTAGCAAGGCTTGTTTGTGGTCATTCTGCGTGGGGACACCTCTGCAAGCTTCTTCATGATGTGGGACATCCATCCTCCGAAGGGGAAGTTCCTAGTCCTCTTTGTTCTTGCAAAACACCAAGCTTCTTCCATCCAGTGGCAGTTTCCTTGCACCCTCAGCTGGCATTTCCTGGGCTCCTGCCCACTCTCGACAGTTTTGCGACTCTTGGACTTGGTCCCCGTGTCTTACAGGTACTCAGGTCTGGAAATCCACTGTTGTTGCATTGCTGGTGTTGGTTTTCCTTGCAGAATCCCCCTATCACGACTTCTGTGCTCTCTGGGGGTTGTAGGTGCACTTTACACCTACCTTACAGGGTGTTCGGTTGGGCTATTTTTCTAACCCTCACTGTTTTCTTACAGTCCCAGCAACCCTCTACAAACTCACATAGGTTTGGGGGCCATTTGTGGTTCCCATTCCACTTTTGGAGTATATGGTTTGTGTTGCCCCTATACCTATGTGCTCCTATTGCAATCTACTGTAACTTTACATTGCTTGCATTACTTCCTTTTGCTATTACTTGCATAATTTTGGTTTGTGTACATATATCTTGTGTATATTTCTCATCCTCATACTGAGGGTACTCACTGAGATACTTTTGGCATATTGTCATAAAAATAAAGTACCTTTATTTTTAGTATATCTGTGTATTGTGTTTTCTTATGATATTGTGCATATGATACCAGTGGTATAGTAGGAGCTTTACATGTCTCCTAGTTCAGCCTAAGCTGCTTTGCCATAGCTACCTTCTATCAGCCTAAGCTTCTAGAAACACCTCTTCTACACTAATAAGGGATAACTGGACCTGGCACAAGGTTTAAGTACCTCTGGTACCCACTATAAGCCAGGCCAGCCTCCTACATTTTTTGTGCAGCGGTGGGAAAAGTACTTGTAACTACTTACCACTTTGTCATTGTGTACTTTTCATAAGCGAATAATATACAATACAAGTTCAATGTATGTACACTTAACCAAAAAGTTTTGCTTTTCTCCTCTTACACTTTCTACTAAGTGCTGAAAAGTACTCCAAAACTTCTAAAAAGTTTCTAAAAGTTTGAAAAAGTTTTTTTTCTCTGTTCTTTAAAAAGTCCTGAAACTTTTTCTCTCTTCTCACTGTCTCTAAAGCGTCTTCTATCATGTCTGATGTAGGGGCTGCTCTTAAAATGGTCAACACTACTTATGACAATTTAAATTTCAAGAGCCTAAGGAGTCTCTGCTTAGATAGAGGTTTAGTGATAGGAAAGAACCCTACAAGAGAGTTTCTATATAGCATGCTCATTGAGAAAGATAAGTCCTTAGCAGGCACTTCAACTGAGAAGTTAGTAGATAGCTCCCATTCTGACTCAGGGGAACCCCTTGAGGGAGGTGGGGAGGGTTCTATTCCAAATCTTCCCCTCAGCAGACCACATAGCAATGCTGGTAGTATTAGGAGCTCCCATCATAGTAGGGATGTTTTATTCCTGGAGGCCAAGTTGTTAGAGTCCAAGCTGTTAGGGACAGATCTCCCTCTGTTGTTTCCAATTTGTCCTCATTGTCCAAGCATTCCCAACCCATCCACCCCGAAGACAACATGTTAGATAGGGAACTCAAAAAGTTGAGAGTGAAAGAGACCAGGCTGAAGCTTAAACAGCAACATTTGGCTCTAGACAGGGAATCCCTAGACCTGGAGAAGGAGAGAAAGAGATTGGGGTTAGGACCCCATGGTGGCAGCAGCAGTATTCCTGATAGTAATCCTGTTAGAGAGCATGATTCCAGGAATCTGCACAAGATAGCTCCCCCTTACAAGGAGGGGGATGACATCAACAAGTGGTTTGCTGCACTTGAGAGGGCCTGTATGGTACAGGGGGTCCCTCAAAGGCAGTGGGCTACTATATTGTGGCTATCTTTCAATGGAAAGGGTAGGGATAGGCTCCTTACTGTTAGAAAAAGTGATGCTAACAATTTTGCAGTTTTGAAGGATGCACTCTTGAATGGATTTGACTTAACCACTGAACAATACAGGATTAAGTTCAGAGACACCAGAAAAGAGTCCTCACAAGATTGGATAGACTTTGTTGACTGTTCAGTGAAGGCCTTGGAGGGGTGGTTACATGGCAGTAAAGCTTCTGACTATGAAAGCCTGAATAATCTTATTCTGAGAGAGCATATTCTGAATAACTGTGTGTCTGACTTGTTACACCAATATCTAGTGGTCTCAGATCTGACCTCTCCCCAAGAATTGGGAAAGAAGGCAGACAAATGGGTCAGAACAAGAGTGAACCGAAAAGTTCATAAAGGGGGTGACAAGGATGGCAAGAAGAAGGATGGTAATTCTTCTGACAAGGGTGGGGACAAAAGGAAAACTGAGTCTTCATCAGGCCCACAAAAATCCTCTGGTGGGGGTGGTGGGTCCAAATCCTCTTCAAATCAAGTTAAAAAGCCTTGGTGTTATTTGTGTAAAGTCAAAGGCCATTGGACAACTGATGCCAGTTGTCCAAAGAAAAACACCAAACCTCCCACTACCACAACCCCTACTGCAAACTCTAGTGCCCCTAGCAATAGCAGTGGTGGTGGGAGCACACCTACTAATCGCCAAAGCAAGGGAGTAGCTGGGCTCACTTTTGGTAACTTAGTTGGGGTTGGTCTAGTTAGGGAGACCACAGAGGCTGTGCCAATCTCTGAAGGTGCCATTGATTTGGCCACCTCGGTTGCTTGTCCCCTTAATATGGATAAGTACAAGCAACTTGCCCGAATCAATGGTGTTGAGGTTCAGGCCTGCAGGGACACATGTGCCAGTGTTACCATGGTGATAGAGAAACTGGTACACCCTGAACAACACCTACTTGGTCACCAGAACCAAGTGACAGACTCTCATAACAACACTCTTAGCCACCCCATGGCTGTTGTGAATCTCAACTGGGGGGAGGGATTACTGGTCCAAAGAAAGTTGTGGTAGCTTCAGATTTACCTGTAGACTGTCTACTAGGAAATTATTTAGAGACATCAGCTTGGGCAGAAGTGGAATTGGAGGCTCATGCGGCAATGCTGGGAATTCCTGGGAATATCATAGCTTTGACAAGAGCTCAGGCCAAAAAGCAAAAAGGACAGGGTAACTTGGATCCTGGAACAATGGACCAAGTGCTCCCTAAAGCTAGGGGTAGCAAGGGTAAATCCCTACCCACTACCCCTCCCTCTACAGATGATTCTCCTTCTGAGGAAGAAGAATTGTCTTTCTGTGCAGAACCTTCACCAGATTAGCTGGCAGCAGACACTGCTGAGCTTTTAGGTGGAGGGGGGACTGCCAGGGAAGAGCTGAATGTGGCACAGCAATCTTCTCCCACATTAGAGGGTCTCAGACAGCAAGCTGTCAAGCAGCTAAATGGGGATGTCAGTGACTCACATAGAGTTTACTGGGAGGACAACCTCTTGTACACAGAGGCAAGGAGACCCAAAACCTGGAGCAGCCAGGAGATTGGTCATTCCCCTCCAGAACAGAGAGTTCCCCCTAACTCTGGCACATGACATTCCTTTGGCTGGTCATTTGGGCCAGATCAAAACATGGGAAAGGCTTGTCCCCCTGTTTCACTGGCCTAGGATGTCAGAGGACACAAAAGATTTCTGTAAGTCTTGTGTGACCTGCCAAGCCAGTGGCAAGACTGGTGGCACAACAAAGGCTTCTCTTGTTCCACTACTTGTGGTTGGGGTTCCCTTTGAAAGGGTAGGGATTGACTTAGTTGGCCCCCTTGACCCTCCTACTGCTTCAGGCAATAGCTTTATCTTGGTGGTTGTGGACCATGCCACAAGATATCCTGAAGCAATTACTCTAAGGACCACTACAGCACCTGCAGTGGCAAAAGCCCTTCTGGGAATCTTTTCCAGGGTGGGTTTCCCAAAAGAGGTTGTATCAGACAGGGGTAGCAACTTTATGTCTGCATACTTGAAGGCTATGTGGAAGGAATGTGGTGTAACATACAAATTCACCACACCTTATCATCCACAGACTAATGGACTGGTAGAGAGGTTTAATAAAACTCTCAAAGGAATGATAATGGGACTCCCTAAAAAACTCAGGAGGAGATGAGATGTCCTGTTACCTTGCCTCCTTTTTGCTTACAGAGAGGTACCCCACAAAGGAGTGTGCTTCGCCCCCTTTGAACTCCTATTTGGGCACCCTGTAAGAGGTCCACTAACACTTGTGAAGGAGGGTTGGGAACAACCTTTAAAAGCTCCCAAGCAGGACATAGTGGACTATGTACTTGCCCTAAGATCCAGAATGGCTGAGTACATGAAAAAGGCCAGTAAAAATCTTCAGGCCAGCCAAGAGCTCCAGAAGCAGTGGCATGACCAGAAGGCTGTTCTGATCCAGTACCAACCAGGACAGAAGGTGTGGGTATTGGAGCCTGTGGCCCCAAGAGCACTCAAGGACAAATGGAGTGGACCCCATCTAATTGTTGAAAAGAAGGGCGAGGTCACCTACTTGGTTGACCTGGGCACTGCCAGGAGTCCCCTTAGGGTGATTCCTGTCAACCGCCTAAAACCCTACTATGATAGGGCTGATCTCACCCTGCTCATGGCAACAGATGAAGGACAGGAAGAAGAAAGTGACCCTCTCCCTAATCTCTTCTCTTCCACTGAAGATGATGCTTTAGTGGAGGGAGTAGTTTTGGCAGAATGTCTTACTGCAGAACAGAAAGACAACTGCATAAATCTCCTTGGACAGTTTTCTGAACTCTTTTCAACTGTGCCAGGCACCACATCTTGGTGTGAACACACAATTGATACTGGAGACAGCATGCCTGTCAAAAGTAAAATCTATAGGCAGCCTGACCATGTCAGGGACTGCATAACGCAAGAAGTTAAGAAAATGCTTGACCTAGGAGTGGTTGAACCTTCTGAAAGCCCATGGGCGAGTCCTGTGGTACTTGTACCAAAGCCTCACTCAAAAGATGGAAAAAGGGAGATGAGGTTTTGTGTAGATTACAGAGGTCTCAACCAGGTAACAAAAACTGATGCTCACCCTATACACAGGGCAGATGAGCTCATAGATACACTGGCATCTGCCAAGTATCTAAGCACCTTTGATTTGACTGCAGGGTATTGGCAGATCAAATTGGCTGAGGATTCTAAACCTAAAACTGAATTTTCAGCTATAGGAGGGCACTACCAATTTACAGTGATGCCCTTTGGTTTGAAAAATGCACCTGCCACTTTTCAGAGGTTGGTGAATACAGTCCTGCAAGGGTTGGAGGCTTTTAGTGCAGCATATCTAGATGATATAGCTGTCTTTAGCTCCACCTGGGAAGATCACCAGGTCCACCTCTGGAAAGTTTTGGAGGCCCTGCAAAAGTCAGGACTCACTATCAAGGCTTCAAAGTGCCAGATAGGGCATGGAAAAGTGGTTTATGTGGGACACCTTGTAGGTGGAGAACAGATTGCACCACTTCAGGGGAAAATCCAAACAATCATGGATTGGGTCCCTCCTACAACTCAGACCCAGATGAGAGCCTTCCTAGGCCTCACTTGGTATTACAGGAGATTCATTAAAAACTATGGCTCCATTGCAGTCCCACTTAATGATCTCACTAGCAAGAAGATGCCTAAAAAAGTATTTTGGACAGTTAGCTGTCAGAAAGCTTTTGAGTTGCTCAAACAGGCCATGTGCACTGCACCTGTCCTAAAAAGCCCATGTTACTCCAAGAAATTCATTGTTCAAACTGATGCATCTGAATTAGGGGTAGGGGCAGTCTTATCACAAATGAATTCTGAGGGCCAGGATCAACCAGTTGCTTTTATCAGCAGAAGGTTGACCCCTTGAGAAAAGCGTTGGTCTGCCATTGAGAGGGAGTCCTTTGCTGTGGTCTGGGCACTGAAGAAGTTGAGGCCATACCTGTTTGGCACTCACTTCATTGTTCAGACAGACCACAAACCTCCACTTTGGCTAAAACAAATGAAAGGTGAAAATCCTAAATTGTTGAGGTGGTCCATATCTCTACAGGGAATAGACTATACAGTGGAACATAGACCTGGGAGTACCCACTCCATTGCAGATGGACTCTCCAGATATTTTCACTTAGACAATGAAGTCTCATCAGGTCATGGCTAGTCTTATTGTCCTTCGTTTGGGGGGGTTGTGTAGGAAAGTACCATCTTGCCTGGCATGTTACCCCCATATTTCACTGTATATATGTTGTTTTAGTCTATGTGTCACTAGGACCCTGCCAGGCAGGGCCCCAGTGCTCATAAGTATGTGCCCTGTCTGTGTTCCCTGTGTGATGACTAACTGTCTCACTGAGGCTCTGCTAACCAGAACCTCAGTGGGTATGCTCTCTCTGCTTTCCAAATTTGTAACTAACAGGCTAGTGACCAATTTCACCAATTTCCATTGGCATACTGGAACACCCATATAATTCCCTAGTATATGGTACTAAGGTACCCAGGGTATTGGGGTTCCAGGAGATCCCTATGAGCTGCAGCATTTCTTTTGCCACCCATAGGGAGCTCTGATAATTCTTACACAGTCCTGCCAGTGCAGCCTGAGTGAAATAACGTCCACGTTATTTCACAGCCATTTACCACTGCACTTAAGTAACTTATAAGTCACCTATATGTCTAACCTTCACCTGGTGAAGGTTGGGTGCAAAGTTACTTAGTGTGTAGGCACCCTGGCACTAGCCAAGGTGCCCCCACATCGTTCAGGGCAAATGCCCCGGACTTTGTGAGTGCGGGGACACCATTACACGCGTGCACTATACATAGGTCACTACCTATGTATAGCGTCACAATGGTAACTCCAAATATGGCCATGTAACATGTCTAAGATCATAGAATTGTCACCCCAATGCCATTCTGGCATTGGGGAGACAATTCCATGATCCCCCGGGTCTCTAGCACAGAACCTGGGTACTGCTAAACTGCCTTTCCGGGGTTTCCACTGTAGCTGCTGCTGCTGCCAACCCCTCAGACAGGTTTCTGCCCTCCTGGGGTCCAGGCAGCCCTGGCCCAGGAAGGCAAAACAAGGGCCTTCCTCTGAGAGAGGGTGTAACACCCTCTCCCTTTGGAAATAGGTGTGAAGGCTGGGGAGGAGTAGCCTCCCCCAGCCTCTGGAAATGCTTTGATGGGCACAGATGGTGCCCATCTCTGCATAAGCCAGTCCACACCGGTTCAGGGATCCCCCAGCCCTGCTCTGGCGCGAAACTGGACAAAGGAAAGGGGAGTGACCACTCCCCTGACCTGCACCTCCCAGGATAGTTGCCCAGAGCTCCTCCAGTGTGTCCCAGACCTCTGCCATCTTGGAAACAGAGGTGTTTGTGGCACACTGGACTGCTCTGAGTGGCCAGTGCCAGCAGGTGATGTCAGAGGCTCCTTCTGATAGGCTCTTACCTCTCTTGGTAGCCAAGCCTCCTTCCTAGGTAGCCAAACCTCCTTTTCTGGCTATTTAGGGTCTCTGCTTTGGGGATCTCACCAGATAACGAATGCAAGAGCTCACCAGAATTCCTCTGCATCTCCCTCTTCACCTTCTGCCAAAGGATCGAACGCCGACTGCTCAGGACGGCTGCAAAACCGCAACAAAGTAGCCAGATGACTACTAGCAACCTTGTATCGCTTCATCCTGCCGGCTTTCTCGACTGTTTCCAGGTGGTGCATGCTCTGGGGGTAGCCTGCCTCCTTCTTGCACCAGGATCTCTGAAGAAATCTCCCGTGGGTCGACGGAACCTTCCCCCTGCAACCGCAGGCAACAAAAGACTGCATCACCGGTCCTCTGGTTCCCCTCTCAGCATGACGAGCGTGGTCCCTGGAACTCAGCAACTCTGTCCAAGTGACTCCCACAGTCCAGTGACTCTTCAGTCCAAGTTTGGTGGAGGTAAGTCCTTGCCTCCCCACGTTAGACTGCATTTCTGGGTACCACATGATTTGCAGCTGCTCCGGCTCCTGTGCACTTTTCCTGAATTTCCTTTGTGCACAGCCAAGCCTGGGTCCCCAACACTCTAACCTGCAGTGCACAACCTTCTGAGTTGTCCTCTGGCGTCGTGGGACTCCCTTTTGTGAATTTGCATGGACTTTTCATGTGCCTTTTGAGGTACTTCTGTGGGTGCTGCCTGCTTCTGTGAGGGCTCCCTGACTTGCTGGGCGCCCTCTCTGTCTCCTCTTCCAAGTGGCAACATCCTGGTCCCTCCTGGGCCACAGCAGCATCCAAAAACCCTAACCACAACCTTTGCAGCTAGCAAGGCTTGTTTGCGGTCTTTCTGCATGGGAACACCTCTGCAAGCTTCTTCATGACGTGGGACATTCATCCTCCAAAGGGGAAGTTCCTAGTCCTCTTTGTTCTTGCAAAACACCAAGCTTCTTCCATCCAGTGTCATCTTCCTTGCACCCTCAGCTGGCATTTCCTGGGCTCCTGCCCACTCTCGACACTGTCGTGACTCTTGGACTTGGTCCCCTTGTCTTGCAGGTACTCAGGTCCAGAAATCCACTGTTGTTGCATTGCTGGTGTTGGTTTTCCTTGCAGAATCCCCCTATCACGACCTCTGTGCTCTCTGGGGGTTGTAGGTGCACTTTACACCTACCTTACAGGGTCTTGGGCTGGGCTATTTTTCTAACCCTCACTGTTTTCTTACGGTCCCAGCGACCCTCTACAAGCTCACATAGGTTTGGGGTCCATTTGTGGTTCGCATTCCACTTTTGGAGTATATGGTTTGTGTTGTCCCTATACCTATGTGCTCTTATTGCAATCTACTGTAACTTTACATTGCTTGCATTACTTCCTTTTGCTATTACTTGCATAATTTTGGTTTGTGTACATATATCTTGTGTATATTTCTCATCCTCATACTGAGGGTACTCACTGAGATACTTTTGGCATATTGTCATAAAAATAAAGTACCTTTATTTTTAGTATATCTGTGTATTGTATTTTCTTATGATATTGTGCATATGACACCAGTGGTATAGTTGGAGCTTTACATGTCACCTAGTTTAGCCTAAGCTGCTTTACCATAGCTACCTTCTATCAGCCTACGCTGCTAGAAACACCTCTTCTACACTAATAAGGAATAACTGGACCTGGCACAAGGTGTAAGTACCTCTGGTACCAAATACAAGCCAGTCCAGCCTCCTACAGCTGATATCTGAGTGCTTTCCTACAGCTGCTTACCTAAACTACAGGCCTCTTGCTCAGGCATGAGGGATGATGTCTTCCCAGGGGAACCTGAAGGGCAGAACCAGAGCTTAACATGCTGTGCTCTAACATAGCGTAAGTAGGCATTATTTTAATGATTTTAGTGGCAATTCTGGTAGCGTTATTTGGATACTTTACTCTCCTCATCACTATTTTAATGCTGTCATGCTTCATCATCCTAGTTATTGCAGTACATGCTTTATTATCTAAGATGCAGTTGCTTCATTAAAACCTTTTCGAAATACATAAAGCCCCTGATTGTCCTTGTATATGTGAGACTAATGTAACTGAGAGAAACAGATGCAATCTGAGTGACCACAATTTCTCTGAGGAATCAATTGTTTCATGCGCTCGGCTGCCCAATCATCCCTGCTCTTGGGTGGAGATGAGGCACTGCTAGTTTGCCAGGGCAAAACCCGGATTAGGCCAACAGGTGTCTCCTGTAGTGGGTACAGACTCAGTTCCCCCACAGTGCAAGTAATTTTGCCGCTCAAATCCAGTAGTCTCATTAGGATAATGAGCGCCTACGTGACAAGGCACCACCAACGTTTGGTCAAGCTCTAATTTTCGGGTCCTCCTGAGTATCTCTGTCTCACTACATACAAAGACACCTCAGTACTATATACGGAGATGTCTGCGGTATTGAGGATTTACCCCCTCAGCTAAGTAGGGAAACCCTTACTAATGCTGTAGGTTGTTTAACCTTGAAATCTAAAAGGATAATTCACATTTGATGTGCTTATCTCTGAACCAAATGAAACATTCATCATGGCAAACCCTCAACAGGTAACAATCGCAGTAAATATGCAACCACCCCTTACTGCACATTTACTGGCACCTGGCCTAACGTCCCAGGGGAATCCAGTCACGTTTGTTACTGAGGTTCACCCAGCCTATGTAACGGAATTTATTATTCTTGGGTCACATTTCCAGCAGCTAATGGGAACACAAATAAATTTCATCATTATACACCTCAAAATATGCCTGCACAAAACAGAGTATATGCATATCTAGAAATACTTCTATCTTATCAAGAACATAATAATTGGCTTGATGGCGCCCTACCCCATACAATTTTACACGTTAGGTAAGGTCCTCTAAGTAATGATGGTCCTACCTGGCCTTTATTGGCCACTTATACACCTTACCCTGCTGCAGCGAACTTAACGGCAGCTGAAGTCCGTCGCTTATACGCTGAGCTGACAGCAATATACAGACGATTAGTACAGTTTGTAATGCAAACATTAAATACAAACCCAGCACATGCTGCTCTGGCGCAACCACAGGCAGTAACGCCAGGTATTGAACCGCAACTGTACATTCGATCATGGGTAAATTACCCGCCGATCAAGAAGAGATTCCGTTTTGGTTTGCTCAGAAAATAAACGCACTGGAAGCAGTATTTCCCCATAAGGGACCTCAGGATAAGCATAGAATATTAACTATGTGCTTGCAATTTAGGATGGTTCCCACTATAGATAATTGCATTACATGGGGCATGGTATTTGCCACGATCTATACTACCGCACAGTTACCGACACTTGACAATTTACCAGAAGTGTTAAAACACATTCAAGACGAATACGGGGCTGCCCCGGACTTGGGGATGCAACTAACGGGCAATTTTGCCACAGTATACTCAATTGTATTAAGTAACATTAAAGGGGAAGCAGTTGCACTAGCAGTGCACATACGGCTGCGGGACATTCCTCCACAGGATCAAGAACGTGAGCTGCCAAAGATTATCGCAGAGACCTATTCTAGCATTGGTCAAGATAGTCTGGGGGCCAGACCAACAAAACCACAATTCCAGGGTAAATCTAGTAAAGATTCTACCAAGCAAGCTCCTGAGGGAACTAAGAAATGCTGGGATAAAAAAACAACATACGGAGACCCCACAGAATAGATATAATCTCAGAAATAGAGATAATATAAAAATGCTTGACAGATATCAATACACTGATACACGCCAATCTTGTTCCTTTCAGGACTCACCGGAAAAACGCAGTGAGAGAGGTGGGTGGTCAGAGTGAAGAACTGAGTACGTGAAACCAAGACAGGAATCACAACGCTCTACAGAAGTTTCTGTTAAAAAAGAAGAGAAACTTCCCTAACAAAAATCCCAATTTAAAAAGTGGCAGCAGTTGCAGTTCGGCTTGCTACTGAAAAAGAGGGCACTATTGAAGAACAAGAAGTGGTCATTAGTACTATTAGACAGCGTGGCAAAGGTCATAATAGTTCGCCTGAATTTTCTAGAGCATCTGGAGGTGAAAGCAACTGATGACTTCCTACAAGTTGAAACTGCTGACATGCGTGTCTCCACGCATAATAGGGTGTACAAAGTAACGTTACAGTTAAAAGGAGACATTAAGGGCCTGATTCTAACTTTGGAGGACGGTGTTAAACCGTCCCAAAAGTGGCAGATATACCACCTACCGTATTACGAGTTCCATAGGATATAATGGACTCGTAATACGGTAGGTGGTATATCCGCCACTTTTGGGACGGTTTAACACCGTCCTCCAAAGTTAGAATCAGGCCCTAAGTGCTCAATCGATGCAATCTTTTGGGACCGTGTCGTAAACATATATGATATTCTACTGGCTGAAAGGGATTGGCCACCTGAATTTGTCTGTACTTGCCCATATGGGGAAGATGGTATCAAACTTTCTTTCTCACCCCATGTTCCAGATTAGCTCTTAGAATCCTATGCCATTAATTGGGCATTGGCGCAGGCACCCGCATTATATAGTAACCAAGTAGGGTGGGATAAAGATTCCCCTATCATGTAATTCCTATTAAAAATCAACCCCAACCACAACCCCTGTACCCAATAAAACATGATGCAAAAGCACCAGTGAGGGAAATCCTCACACAACTGGAGTACCAGGGTGTAATCAAACCCTGTGTCTCACCAATGAATAATCCCTTATTTCCAGTAGCTAAACCAGACCATTCATACAGAATAGTCTTAGACTACAGACACTTAAACAGTCATACACACACATATGCTATACAAAACTCACATAGCACAGCACTCATGGACAACATAGTGCGTAAAAAATACAAAACAACACTGGACATTTCCAATGGTTTCTTTTGCCAAAATATAGCACATGGAGTAGAGACTTAACAAGTTTCAGTGCACTAGGGTCCCAGAAACAATTCAGTTGTTTACCCCAGGGGTACAAGAACAGTCCAGGACTGTTTGAGGCTCATGTGACTTCAATATTGCATAACATTGTCCCTGAAGCATTGTCCTATGTAGATGATATCTATTTCACGGATGATGAATTAAAGTAACATCTAAGATGGATAGCCCGCATTGTTGTAGGATTTGCCAAGTTTGGCTACAAATTCAACTTCACAAAAACAAAAATAGCCTTCCTTAGCATCCTGTTTTTGGGATATGAGGTATCAAGTGAAAGAAACAGCCTGGACCCACAATTCTTGGAAAAATTAGCACAATTAGAACCTCCAAATACAATTAAAAAACTCCAATCCCTGTTGGGTTTTCTCAATTTTGGCAGAATTTACATTCCAGATTAAGCATCATGCATAAAAAGTTTATAGGACTTAATACGCACTGACTTTTCCAGTAAATCTTTGACAGTCAAACAACACACATTCTCAGAGCTTTGCAAACAGACATGCTTGCAGCACAACACTTACACAGAAGGGACAACAAAAACATCTGGTCATCAGAGTAATTTCTGGTGCCATTGGTTACACCTATGTCAATTTCAGTGAGGGTGAGACAGTCCTGATTGCATACAGATCACATTTGTATTCAGTAGCAGAACGCTTTGCTCACACTGAGAAAACTCTCACTGCTGTTCAGATGGCTGTCATTAAAGAAAGACCACTGGCCCAGGGGAAACGCATTACTGTTGTATCTTCAATCCCAGCCCTTGAGGCTGTTACGAAAGCCAGTGTTCCAAAGGCTAAAGCATTACATCCACATTGGATTCAATGGGCAACATCTTTGACAGCTACTGATGTTGACTACATTTTCGACCCAAAATTACAAACTCAATTTTTGCAATATGAACTAGAATATCCAGTTCCGGCAAATACACCACCTATTGATCAATATCAAAGAGTCATGTACACGGATGGCTCACCACAACCTGCAATAGGCACAAACCATCAATACTCTACTGCTTGCGTAGTCATAACTGGCTACATGGAGGATAACATTTTTTTCCCCAGCGTACATTCACCCAAGCCCTAGGGGATTGCACAGCACAACTAGCAGAGCTAAAGGCTCTGGTGATGACACTAGAACATACGGATCCTGCACAGCTAACACTGATTGTTTAGGATTCGTATCACTGTGTCCAGACCTGCATTGCTGGCGCCAGAATGGGTTCAGAGATTCTAAAGGCAACACCATTAAACACAGACTTCTGCGGGGGAAAGTAGCGGATCTGAAGGAAACGCTACCAAACGTCCATGTTGTACATACACTTGGACACCAGTGCATTGGAATACGCATTGCTGAAAATACACTGGCTGATGAAGCAGCCAAATCAGCAGCAGCTACAGCTGCTGTTGCTGAAGTAACTCGTTCTGGAATGAAACTGGACAATGACATATGGGCTGCTGTGAAAGCTACGGTTGAAGGCACGGCGTATCCAAAAGCATTTCCTGCTAAATACTCCTACTGAATGGGATGCTTCCTTGACGCGAAAGTAAAAATACCAGGTGTGAGTGTTCGAGTAATTCCCAACAAAGACATGAGACCAGAGTTGATTAAAGCAGCACATGAGGTGGCTGTATCTGCCCATGCTGGTGTGGCGGCTACCTTATATCAATATTGCAAGCACGTTATTGGTGGCCAGGTCTATACAAACAGACCAAGCAGTATGTCCTTTGTTGTGACATCTGCCAACAAATTAAGCGTTCCACCATCAAACGCCCACCGCAGACACCCCTCCTAATTTCTGACAAACCTTTACAATGTGTGTACTTGGACCATTGTGGTCTCCTAACACCGGACAGTGCATACAAATACATTTTAGTTGCTATCGCCTCTTGCTCTAGGTTTCTTTGGGTGTGGCCACAATGCTCGTCTGACTCTCGGACTGTTATTAAAGATTTGTAAGTCTTTATTGGCACATATGCAGTTGCAGCTTTCCACTCGGACCAGGGTCCTGCTTTTGCCTCAGGGTCATTCAGGGACGCCATGCCTTCATTAGGGGTCTAACTCCATTACTCTTCTCGATTTCATCCTGAGGGAAACAGTGTTGTGGAGCGATGAAACCGTGATTTAAAGTAGTCCTTAACAGCCAGAGTATTAGGTACGGGTAGTAGTAGGCTTAATCACCTGTATGGAGTCCAGAGAGCACTTAATAATCTGCCTAGAAGGTCCCTGGTGGGTCATACTTCACAAGAGTGCCTGTTTGGAAATCAAATGTATGTTCCAGACCTTGATGGTCCTGGCATGGAGGTGGCAGAAACACCTTTTGACATACATGAACGTGTCACTGTCTTGCAGGAACTACAACAGTTCTGTGACAACAACGCTTCTGCAAGTGCTGCCTCCGCAGGGATCAAAAATGTACCAATAACATCCACCAGCTGAATTCCAAAAGTTGGGGATCTAGTGTAGGAGGCTGGCCTGGCTTATAGTGGGTACCTTGTGGTACTTACACCTTGTGCCAGGTCCAGTTATCCCTTTTTAGTAGAATAGAGGTTTTTCTAGCAGCTTAGGCTGATAGAGGTAGCTATGGCAAATAATCTTAGGCTGAACTAGAAGAAATGCAAAGCTCCTACTATACCACTTCTATCATATAGCACAATATCACAAGAACAAAACATTACTCAGAGTTACTAAAAATAAAGGTACTTTATTTTAGTGACAATATGCCAAAAGTATCTCAGAGGATACCCTCACTTAGGAGGTAAGTAATATACACAAATTATATGTACACAAACCCAAAACAGGTAAGTAACAGTAAGAAAAGTAGTGCAAACAATGTAGAATCACAATAGGATGCAATAGGCAGACATAGGTCTAGGGGCAACACAAAGCATATACTCCAAAAGTAGAATGCGAACCACGAATGGACCCCAGACCTATGGGAGGTTGTAGAGGGTCGCTGGGACTGTGAGAAAACAGTAAGGGTGTCCAAGATACCCCACCCCAAGACCCTGAAAAGTAGGAGTAAAGTTACCCTACTACCCCAGAAAGACAGTATAGTCGAGATAGGGGATTCTGCAAGAACCACAACCACCAGCAAAACACTGAAGACATATTCCCGGACCTGAGGACCGGTAAAGGAAGGGGACCAAGTCCAAGAGTCACGCATGTTTCCAGGGGGGGCAGGAGCCGACTAAACCCCGGATGAAGGTGCAAAAGGGCTGCCTCCTGGTGGAAGAAGCCAAAGATTCTGCAACAACTGAAGATGCCAGGAACTTCTCCTTTGGTCAGAAGATGTCCTACGGCATGCTGGAGGATGCAGAAGTGCAGAAATTCCACAAACAAGCCTTGCTAGCTGCAAAAGTCGCGGTTCAGGATTTTGGGTGCCGCTGGGGACCAGGAAGGACCAGGATGTCGCCCCTTGGAGGAGGAGAGAGAGGGGGCGCTCAGCAACTCAAAGAGCCCCCACGGAAGCAGGCAGCACCCGCAGAAGTAGTGGAACAGGCACTTAGAAGATCTGAGGACAGTGGTTGACTCAGAGTCACAAAGGAGGTTCCCACGACGTCGCAGTCCAACTCAGCGAGTTGGGCAATGCAAGACAGAGAGCTGGGGACCCAGGCCAGGTTGTGTACAAAGGAATCCTTGGAAAAGTGCATATAAGCCGGAGTAGCTGTAGATCACGCAGTACACAGGATTCCTGTCCGGCGTGTGGAGGCAAGGACTTACCTCCTCCAAATTTGGTCAGAAGGGCCACTGGACTGTGGAAGACACTTGGACCCAGATCCTGTGTTCCAGGGACCATGCTCGTCAGGATGAGAGGGGACCCAGAGGACCGGTGATGCAGAAGTTTGGTGCATGCGTTGGCAGGGTGAAGATTCTGTCGACCCATGGGAGATTTCTGCTTGGCGTCCAGTGCAGGGTGAAGGCAGACAGCCCTCCGAGCATGCACCATCAGGAAGTAGTTGAGAAAGCCTGCAGGATGAGGCGCTACAATGTTGCTGGTAGTCGTCTTGCTACTCTGTTGCAGTTTTGCAGGTGTCCTGGAGCAGTCAGCGGTCGATCCTTGGCAGAAGTCAAAGAGGGAAGTGCAGAGGAACTCTGGTTACCTCTTGCATTTGTTATCTGAGAAATAGCCCAGAGGAGAGACCCTAAATAGCCCCAAAAAGGAAGATTGGCTACTGAGAAAGGTAATCACCTATCAGACGGGGTCTCTGACGTCACCTGCTGGCACTGGCCACTCAGAGCTGTCCATTGTGCCCCAACACCTCTGTATCCAAGATGGCAGAGATTTGGGACACACTGGAGGAGCTCTGGGCACCTCCCATGGGAGATGCTGGTCAGGGGTGTGGTCACTCCCCTTTCCTTTGTGCAGTTTCACGCCAGAGCAGGGCTGGGGATCCCTGAACCGGTGTAGACTAGCTTATGCAGAGATGGGCACCATCTGTGTCCATCAAAGCATTTCCAGAGGCTGGGGAGGCTACTCCTCCCCAGCCCTTCACACCTATTTCCAAAGTGAGAGTGTGTAACACCCTCTCTCAGAGGAAATCCCTTGTTCTGCCTTCCTGGGACCAGGCTGCCCAGGCCGCAGGGGTGCAGAAACTTGTCTGAGGGGTTGGCAGCAGCAGTAGCTGCAGTGGAGACCCCGGAAAGGCAGTTTGGCAGTACCCAGGTTCTGTGCTAGAGACCCGGGGATTCATGGAATTGTCCCCCCAATACCAGAATGGTATTGGGGTGACAATTCCATGATCCTAGACATGTTACATGGCCATATTTGGAGTTACCATTGTGACGCTACACATAGGTAGTGACCTATATGTAGTGCACACATGTAATGGTGTCCCCACACTCACAAAGTCAGGGGAATTTGCCCTGAAGAATGTGGGGGCACCTTGGCTAGTGCCAGGGTGCCCACACAGTAAGTAACTTGGCACCTAACCTTCACCAAGTGAGGGTTAGACATCTAGGTGACTTACAAGTTACTTAAGTGCAGTGTAAAATGGCTGTGAAATAACGTGGACATTATTTTGCTCAGGCTGCAGTGGCAGTCCTGTGTAAGAGTTGTCTGTGCTCCCTATGGGTAGCAAATGAAATGCTGCAGCCCATAGGGATCTCCTGGAACCCCAATACCCTGGGTACCTAGGTACCATATACAAGGAAATTATAAGGGTGTTCCAGTGTGCCAATGAGAATTGGTAAAATTAGTCACTAGCCTGCAGTGACAATTTTAAAAAGCAGAGAGAGCATAAACACTGAGGTTCTGGTTAGCAGAGCCTCAGTGATACAGTTAGGCACCACACAGGGAATACATATAGGGCATACATTGTGAGCACTGGGGTCCTGCCTAGCAGGATCCCAGTGACACATGGGCAAAAACAAACATACCTACAGTGAAAATGGGGGTAACATGCCAGGCAAGATGGTACTTTCCTACATCTAGTATGTGAAAAAGTTGCTGTCAAAAAGGAGTTTGGGTCTTCTTATCGTGCACCAATCCCAGTCTTGGGGATACACGGTACCAAAACTGTCATTCTACCACCATTGGCTGGTGCTAAAGAAAACCGCTTTGTATCTTTTGACAATGTCAAGTTACACCATGTGGCCGATCCTGAACAGCAGCCCAAGAGAAGCTACCAGTAGTTCCTGAATCCCTCTCACTACTGGTCAAGATGTCCCTCTACAAGTTTTGAGCAGCAACGCTGACACCTCTCCAAGCCTGGGCAGGGTGGAAAATGATCTTCCATTAGTTCCACTAACATTTGTTACAACAAATGATATAGAAATTTCTGATCGATTTGACACAACTTCAACACAGATGGATGGCGTCATTTACTGTGAATCACCGTGGGAGACCCCTACCAGTTCTCCTCCTACAAATACAGCTCCAACTTTTGCATGAACTGCTTCTGGATACTTTGCTGACATCAACAACACCTTTTCAGACTCATTTGCCTCTTCTGCATCTGAACTGCCAAGAACACGTAAGCTGATAAACTGGCTTAAAACAAATTATTTTATTTTCCCATGGAACTGTCTGTGGCTTTCCTTGACTGTGTTAGCTTTCCTCCTTTGGATTGGCTTTGTCACAGCATTCTTTCTATTATTACATGGTCATTACCTTCCTGAAAAATCAACAGTTGAACTGGTTGATGAGTTCCTAAAACCCCATTTTTCTTCTCAAAAGGTCGGCAGAGACTTGTCTTTTGTGAACATTTCCGCTATACCGATTCCTGTTGGGATTGTTTGGGATAAAGTTACATTTAATATATACAGCCCTACGGAGGCCATTGAAATACCGTATGTGTCAGTCAGTCAAATAACTTTATTCGGCAATTGCCTTAAACCGTATGTGTTTAAACTTTCAATGAAAGATGTAATAATACCCGGAGTTGTTTCTGATGACTGGGATGTGAAAACAGTTTAATCTATGATGATTGAATCACAGTATTTCACTGTATTTGAAAGTGAAGGTGTTTATCAATCTAAAGAGAATTATGGTGATATGTTTTGCTATAAATATTATAGACACCATTTTATTCATGGAGCAAGTACCCCGAAAACTATTTTTAACTACACACAATGGGAACTTTGTCCAACTCCACCACCAGGGAGTTTTAAAACGTATTCTGAAAAAATGTCCATATTTTTCTGGGCACAATGTTATAAATGCTGAGTCATATTATTTCAAATTACCATTGATGGAAAATTTATACATATTATTGACAGATACGAAATTCATTTATTCGGATTCCTTTGCTTCCCGATTGGCTATAGAAGGCTGTGTATATTGGTTGAAGTTGATTGACTTGAAAAGTGTGTGGGGAACAAAAATTGGCAAATAAGGGGGAAGGGAGCTTTATTCAGAGCATGCCTGATACCTGTTCAAATGATATTTTTAAATGAAACTTACAACAGACAAGTTGTTTAGGCTTAGCAAAGATAAAGGAATTGAATGCACCCAGTATTCCTGCCCCTGAAAATGTTTACAAAAGGCAAAAGTATATAAATGCAACAGAAGATCAGCTCGATGAATGGGTCCAGAATGGCATGTTTAACGCTTCACTGTCACGTCCTGGCGGGTGGTTATTGTGGCTAATAGATACCAATGAGTGTCATAAACATTTGATAAACTCCACAAGGGGTTTTAGAACAAGTAGGCCAGACCATTGCTATGTGTCATCCAAACATGCGGGCATAGTAACAACATACATTGTAGGGAAACTATGGCAGCAATGGTTGAAGACTTCCTCACTAGATGCTGTCAGAGAACACCTCAGTCTCCTGTGTAATAATACTGACTTACAGGATTTCCTGTTAGGCCCCAGGAAACAATGCAGAAAGTGTTTCTTATATGCAGTCTATAATGAAATTTGGAAGCTTTCTCACCAAGAAGCTGCTGCCCGGTTCGGTCAAATAGATCAGGAAAACTTACAGATGACATTGGCTGTTGTAGATAATGGGATAAATACCCTCCCTGACCGGACATACACCTTAAACAACATTGTTTCTTTTGCAATAGACACAATACAAAGTGACATGTCTTCTTTACACCATGGACAGAGTCAACTAAGGTCCATTATGCAGTTGGATTGAACATTGAAGGCAGGTCACGTTCCTTGGCAACACGTTAGCGCAGGGGATATATTTTCCACATTTAATTTAACATGACAACAACAACTTATGGTTAAGAAAGAAGAGACTTATGTCATGTTAAATATTGAAAAGTCAGAAAAGTTGGCTTTTACTGTGGCTAAAATACCATCTGCTGAGTTTATTAATACACAGGGTTATTAATCTGACTATTTCAACACTTCAATTTACATCCTGCTTAAAACACATTCCAGTAGGCAGATATGAAAGGCTGGGAGATAGTTACATCCATGAGGTGTGGGAGCTGCCCTTCTCGTACAAATGTCAAAGAGGTCTTTCTTAGCGGTAGTGAATGCAAGACTTCTGTCAGTCATTCGATGGTTTGTAAACAGATATCCTTGCACTGGGTGTGTAATGCTTCAGCAGCAAACTTGACTTGTTATCTGAAGGGAGTTCAAGTCCCCTTGATTAAACCTGCGTTCCAGGTGTTCTCAAATGGCAGCTATGTCCTCCTCAATAGTGAAAACTGCTGTGGGATGCGAGCCAGAATAGTCTATGTTGTTTCGGTCTCTAAGAATATTACATGCTGTGGGAATGTACTTTTTCCTCCTACATGACAGAGGGAAGTAGCAGAGATATGACCCATTATCGCTGCTTCAAATGTGAAATTTGACAAGTTGAGCAGACTCAAGGTTTTATTGTTTCAAAAACATGTGCCACTCACATCTGCATGTGAGACCTATGCACTTCAGGTTGCAAGGTCATCAGCAAAGATGCGGTCCCTTTTAGGTGCTAACTTTCCAAGACACTTTGGTGAGTTCGTGGGACGAATATTTAATGCATCCAGTACTTCTGGAATCGCAAATTTCCTTAAGGCTTCATTCACACCTTCTCCTCTATATTCGGTTTAATACCATCACTCATCCACTCAATCTTCTCCAGTATTTTCTGTGTATTTGCGATAAGTTTGGCTATAACAGGTGGTATTTTGCTATTGCTAATGCTACCTTTTCTGCTCAATGGCTGTCTCGCCGCAACAAGGATGACTGAAAGTGCTTCTACCAGCGCAGATTTGTCATGAACGCATCATGCAGTACTTTGGAGCAACACTCCTGAAGCAATTGGAGTGTGATTGGTCTCTGTCATTCAGACCGGTTTTGCATGGTGTGCAGCAGTGTTTCGGTGCTTCTGGTGCTCGTTTGATCATGCATTGAAAGTTTGTCTTTCTACGCAGTGCTTGCATTCATTGGACACTGATCTGTTGATGATCTCGCTGAAGGCTCATTACCAGACATGCGCGTTGATGGTGCGTTTGCTACAGGAAGCTGCTTATGGGTTGCCCTTCATGGAGGATGCAGCTCTAAACTCATTGTTGGGCACACCATAGAATGCTGCTGCCTTGGCTGGAGCTCAGGCGTGGGAACATGAATGCTCCTTGGTTTTCCTTGACAATGAACTTCCTACTTTACCACCTGCCAAAGTGGAAGATTTCCTGTCTTCAATTATCCCGGATTCGATTGGCAACTGCCAAAATGACTCTGGTGGTCATTATGAACATGGCGGGAAACACTGCCATGGTGATGGTGAACAGAAGACCGCCGTTGGCGGTGAACAGCACACTGCCATAGAATGATGCCAAAAACAGAAACCTCCAAAAATTCTGCAGCCTCCAACTACACACTTGCACACCCCACCCCACCACTACCAAACAGACAAATCCTCAGCCCTCCAAATAATGATGCACAAATCACTGTGGTGGTTAGTGGATGTCAAATGACCATTGGCGGTACGGACCGCCACGGCCAGCAATTTGACCCAACAGCAAGAAATGCACAAATTGGCAAGTTTGAAACCCACACAGCTGACACACATCCACAACACTATAAAACACTTGCATGCACACGTCACAATCCTTTGCATCGCCAGTAGGACAACTGATATTGACAACACAACACGCAGACACTGGATGCAACATCACACAAGTCACACACCCAACCACACAACAGCACCCTCACCACAAATCCTACAACACACCACCCACAACACACACTGTGGCACACGCTAAGCAGCCCCGCTTCACGGATGGAGCTAAGAACAATGGGGACAAAATACTGCAGGTCCGGCCATGAATCTTCGGGGCACAGTTCCAGCACACACCCATTGCTAGGAAGATGGAGTTATGGCAGACTATAGTAAACAAGGTCAACGCAGTGGGAAACCATCCATGCACAAGGGACGAAATCCGCAAGAGATGGAACGACCCGCGCGGGAAGGTGAGGTCTATGGCATCCAGGCACAACATTGCATAACTGAAGACTGGGGGAGGACCCCCTCCTACACCACCCGACTACACCGACTGGGAGGAGAAGGTAGTGGCTATCGTGCACCCTGAGGGCCTCACTGGACTAACTGGAGGACTGGACTCGGCTAAGTCATCTACAATTACTTCCACCACACCTGTAATGCATGTACCACCACACCCCTCACTAATCCAATCACTACATCCAGTCACCCTGCATGCCCACAAACCCACTAACAGGCCCACATCCCTCGCCTTGTGCACAGCCACTTACCTCTGCAAGGAATCACACTGGCACCACTGCATCCACAATGCACCTCCACACCCCATGCAAAATGTAAGGACAACCCCACAATAGGTCCCTGCATGGCCCGACAGGGGAATAAACAGCACAAAATAAGGCAGAGTTGCGCATCCTTATTCAAATTAGTACATGTAACATACATGTCCATTCACCCCGAAAGGCACCACCACCCATGCCACCCTGACGGAAAGGCCAAGGAGTGCAGCGCCCCACATGGAGACAGAGGCCCCACTGAGGACACTGGAGAGGGATGTATGGACAGTGAGGATTACCCTGGCCGTTCACACAGTCCTGGACTGTCACCCTCCAGCAGCCCCAACCAGGATACCACTGACACCCCTACCACTCAGCCACCAACATCAGCTCTGGCCAAAAGACCCCACACCAGTGTCTCCACACCACAGACTGGCAGACCACAAGTACAGAGGCCAGAGTCACCACCAACTAACAGGTAGGATGATGATGGCCCCAGTGCAAGTGGGACTGCCAGACATGTGCAGCGGACACAGGCACAGGGGTCTATGCCCAGTGGGAGTGTATCAGTGGCCCAGGAGGGAGGCCAAAGGATGGATGCTGCAGCCCAGGAGGTGCTCTCTGAAGTCCTGGGAGCATGCTACCATACACAAGGCAGGATGGGCCAGATCCTGGCCACCCTGGAGTAGAGTCAAAGGCTGCAGATAGCCCAACATCAAGAGACCATGGAGCAGTGAAAACAACTCAATGCCACCATGATCACTATTGCAGGGGTGCTGCAGCACCACTACCCAACCCAACCTGAGACCCCCACAAACCTAGAAGCCCCTACCACAGCCCAGGAAACAGACCTGCCCTCTACATCAGCAGCAGCAACTGGACTGTTGGCACTGGCAGAGGACACACAAGAGACCAGCACTCCTATCCTTGCAGCCCAGCACCAGACACTCAAACGGGCCCTCAGACTCATATATGGCACTGGAACACCTGCCAAGACCACGGCCCCCACTAAGAAGTGACTTTGACCTGAACTGTCTCCCAAGTGTGCCACTGTCTTACTATCCTCACCCGCCAATAGCAACTTAACAACTTGCAAGGGACATACGGACCAATACCCACTGCCACCAATCGCTGAGCCCATGTACCTAGTATAGACATCCACCATGAGCCCACTCCCTATCACTGTACAGCGCACCAATGCAATTGTGACACCAAATAAAACACATTTACACCAATTTGTATGTCCCCTGTCATTATGAATATTTAATTGTAAGTGTGAATGCATTTGCCAGTCAATTCCATATTCATACCTTTATTGAAGGAATGATACCCCACACACAACATTGTCTGGAGTAAATTAAAATGTACACCATGTTTGTTTTCATGGTATATGCCACCTTATTCTTCATGTAACAGTGTCAATTGCTACAGACAGCACATCCCCAAACAAATGAGTCAGTCAAACATTATGCAGTGCAGACACCATCATCAGTGAACAGTACCTCATAGTCACTGGAAGTATAGTTGGATCAGCTGGTTCCTGGAGTGGGCATCTTCCTCCTCTTAATCTTCACCATCACTCTCATCCCCTCTGAGAGGTAGCAGGTCAGGATGTACAGCACTCTCCTCCTCTAGTAGGGGGATAGCTCTCCTCACAGCCAAGCTGTGCAGCATGCAGAAGGCCACCATTATTCTACACACCTTGTCAGGGCCATAGCACATGGATCCCCCAGAGAGATGGAGGCAATGAAATCTAGCCTTCAGGAGACCTATTGTGCGCTCAATCACCCTCCTAGTACGTCCATGGGCCTCATTATAATTCCTCTCTGCATCTGTCCTGGAATTTCTCACAGGTGTCAGGAGCCATTGCAAGTTGGGGTAGCCAAAATCACCTGCAAAAGTGGTTGAAACATGACTGTAAAAAACTGCCATTACTTGCAGACAGCCTGGCAGTCAGCTGTGTACTGATCCAGTGTCATACACACTCACCTATTATCCAACCTCTGTCCCCTTGTAGTTGTTCCATCATGTGTGGCACACTGCTGTTCCTCAGGACAAAGGAAGCATGAACTGATCCTGGAAACATTGCATTTACATGTGAAATATACTGGTCTTCCTGTTCCTGTACACCTGTTCATTCACTCTTGGGGGGATAAGAGCTATGTGGGTGCCATCAGTGGCACCTATCACATGAGGAATGTTAGCAAAGGCATAGAATTCAGACTTGATGGCAGGGAGTTCAGCCTTTTGGGAAAACTTGACATATGTCTGCCGGTGTTGTACAAATGCATCCAGGAATCTGGACAGGACGAGGCTAAACATTGGCTGTGAGAACCCTGCACCCATGCCCACTGTCACCTGAAATGAGCCCGTAGCCAAGAAATGGAGTACAGAGAGCACTTGCACTTCAGTAGGGATGGTATGTGTCAGGAATCCCCAAGGTTCCTCCTGCATAATCTGTCAGCATCCCCAGGGATTAGGGTTAAATCGTATCTCTGTTCTTGGTTAAACCTTCATGTTTCTAAGTAAACATAATGATCTGTGTTACACAATTGGTTTTATCAATGCTTGTTTTACCAATGCATGTTTGCTAATGTGAGCAGGTGTAGACATGTGCTTCTAATTGGGTGTGGTGTAATCTAGTGCTTCTAATTGGGTGTGGTGACTCATCCACATGTGGAAACTCAACTGCTTTCCTGATTGGCTATGAATGGCAGAGTGAAGCATGCCTCCCTGCTCGGCTTTGTTTTGCTTCCTGATCTCAGCATCTGATTTGGCAGTCCAGCCCCTGCTGTCATCCTCGTATTGAGGACTTTTGAGGCTGTTCTTTTCTTCGTTCCTGTACCAGCTGACACCAGGCATTCCTCCAGCACTCCGGAAAAGACTGCAGCTAAGTGACTAGTATTCTCCAGGGAGTTTGTTCTTTGAGCACAACGCTTTCCTAGAACAGCTGGTGTATTACAGACCTCGTATTTTGCCAGAGTGCTTATCTTGAAGAGACATGCATTTCTGAACATTCTACATTATTATTGTAGTTACTTGCCTAAATGTGCTTCAGGAAATCTGCTTGAGCTCAAGTACTACAAAAAGTGACAATGCAATTTTAAAAGAGCATTTACGTGACTTTTCTTTCTCTAATAGCATAACTCTTGGAATTAAATTGTGTCATTCATGCCTGTGTTTCAGGTTTGAGGAAGGAATTTGATTTTGAAGGGTTTTTCACACACACAGTGAAACCAAATCAAACTGTAACACCCTAACTGTTTAAACCCAGAGTGGACATTTGTATTTCTTGGATTGTTTTTGTTCCTTTTAGTTTAACCTTATGCATGCAGGAAAGTTATACGTGATACAATTAATGCCCTTGTTTGTCTTTCTTGTGCATGATAAGTGCAACCACAGCTCTGATTGTAGTGTGCAACAGTGAATCTCTGTGAAGCCAGCCCTAGTGTTGCATTACTTATTGTTATGGTACTCAGTTTGGGTTTTTGGAAATGCAGTGTTAGTAATTGTGCCAACAGTTATTATTATCCAAGAAAGGTGCTGGAGCATCCCAGTGTTCTTCTACCGCTCCTGTGCCCAAATCAGAAAGAGAGATTCAGTTTCAAGGAAGATGAGTGCACTAACTCTACTATCAGTCTGTCAACAACGACCTTTCCACGAAGATACAGGGTGCCTGGCTGGACCGGCAAGACATGGCAGTTTTGTCTCTTTCTCTTCCACTCCCCCGTTCCTTTTGGGACACCTGACGGGGTTTCTGTGTCCACCAGGAAGTGCAGAGAGGTGTTCCAGGAGGTTGGGGCATACCATCGCCACTGCAGACATCCTGCTTTTCAGGTGAGTGGCGCGTCTCAACGGCATGCTGATTCCGATTAGCTGGTCTCAGTACAGGAGCCAGTAAAGCACATAGGTCGTGGATTGTTGTACGATAGAGTTTGTAGATGACAATGATGTGACGTTCCACCATGGTTTCCAAATCAACAAGAGGTCTGTACACAGATGGGGCCCTCCCTCGCCACATGGGTTTGTACCTATGGAGAGGAAAGAACACATATGAGGAACACACATACACATGCAAAACATGTTGTGTATGTATAACTGCATACAATATGTTGGTGACACACATAAGCAATGTATGATGTACACGTTTTGGGACATGTATGCAGTGATACCTCTGGACTGATGTGAGGAACAGACACTCATGTGGGCAGACGATAAAAGACTGGGACCTGAAGACCCTGAATGGGGCCCACAACCAGGAAATATTTATGTGGTGCTAGCAAAATGGCAGCCTCCTACCATCCAGATATGAAGGAGTGGAAGTGACATCATTCTGCTGGCAGTAGTTGTCATGGCTGAAGGCAGTGTTCCCCGCTGTGCACCCATTCATTGGTTCACATGGTTGTCATTGGGGAACCTGGGCCTACCATGATCGCCGCTGGCGGTGACGGTGCACACGCCATGTCGTCACCCCAGTTTCACTTGACTCCCGGATCCCATGCATGAAAGTACTCCACTGAGTGTGCTGCTGTGTCCTGACTCTGGTTACTCCAATGGCACGTGTCACAGGGGAAAGGGCCCCAGCCTTCACCACGCAGGAGCTTGAGAAGCTGGTGGACGGGGTCCTACCCCTGTATGCCAAGTTATACGGGTGACCAGAGGAGCAGGTGAGTTGGCGGTTGCCTTGCGTGGATGTGTGTGATGGTGGCCGATGCCTGTATGCATGTGTGGTCGATTTGTAACTGCACAGGCATAGATTGTGTGGCAATTACTGTGAGTGAGGTTGTAAAATGATCCTGTGAAGTGTCCGTCTCATAGGGGACGATATGTCAGCTGTATCAAATGGGCATATCCTGACATCTGTTTTTCTTCTCTGTGTGTCCCATGCAGGTCAGCGCCCATCAGAAGAGGGGACTCTGGCAGGCCATTGCCAGGGAGATGCAGACCCTTGGGGTCTACATCCGGTGAGCACCCACTGTAGGAAGCGGTGGAGGATCTGCGATGCTGGGCCAGGAAAACCTGCGAGGCCCAGCTGAGGAAGGCCTCCCAACGAGGAAGGGGTGCCCATCGGACCCTGACTGCCCTAATGTGCTGCATTCTGGCAGTGACATATCCGGATTTGGATGGGCGCTTGAAGGCAGCACAGCAGCAACAAGGAGATGAGTACCAACACCATACCACTTTGATGGATGTGTTTGGGTGCTGTGGCATGTATGCTGTCTAGTGCCAGGCACTCTGACAGGTGTCGTCCAGCAGTCCTGCCCCCCATGGGCATGGAAATGGTTAGGGGCAGGTCTAACATTTCATCAGGTCTGTGTGTCATGTGGGAAATGAGTTTTATGCTAGGGTAGTGGCCACAAGTCAGGGGCATAGTCATGATTACAGTTGTAGGTGCTGCGTGTAGGTGTGTAAGCTAGATGGGAGTGTTTGTGTACTAAGTATACACATCCATATAGGTATTTACAGATTTCACTCATGTTTTGTCTCCCCACCCATGTGCTCTTGTGTTCTTTATGTACAACAGCATCATCTGGTGAGGGAGCAGTGGCACCGGCGATTGGGGATACAGCGGCCCACGGTTCCAAGGAGGCACAGTTGACCTATGTCAAGGGGACCAGTGGGTTGGAGGGCGAGGAGAGTACCACGGAGAGGCAACTACCACTGGAGGTAGTGACTCTGATACCTCCTCCGATGGGAGCTCCCTGGTGGTGGCAGACCCTAGTGGGCCAACCCATTCTGTGTTATCTTCTGCCACCCCCCATACCATCACCGCCCTCCCAGTTGCTCCCCACCCAGTTGCCCTTGCCTGCTCACCTAGAAGGGTGGGCGTCTCCTTCGCCCCAGGCACCTCATCCTGTGCCCCAGTCAGCCCTGCTGCCCTCATGGAGAAGGCTATCGACCTCCTGAGGACCATCTCTGTAGGGCAGACAACCATCATGAATGCCATCCAGGGGCTAACATCCCAGATACAGCAATGCAATGGATACCTGGAAGGCATTCATAGTGCCATGTCTGGCCTACAGAGATCTTTTCAGGCTCTGGCTTCCTCTTTGATGGCAGCCAGTGTGACTGATCTTTCCGCCCCCCCCCCTCCAACCACCTCTACCCCTTCCAGCACCCCACTCCCTTTACCCATCCCAAGCACACATTCAGACAGCCATGCAAACACCTCAATACACAAGAAGCAAATAGAGAAGCACAAGCACCACACTTCCCACCACAGGCATACACACAGCCAATATTCAAAGGCACACACAACAACATCCACTTCCCCCAGTGTATCCACCTCTCCCGCCTCCCTGTCTGACAACTCAACATGCATAACCACTAGCACTGGACCCTCAGTCACTGCTGCTGGCCCCATTCTTGCAGTCACCACAACATCAGACATCTAGTTATCCACCCCAGACACCACACCTCTACTTACTACAATGACATTGACTGACACATGCAGCACACTCACCAGACCTGCAGATACCCAGAAAACATCCATTTACACTGGCAGCCTGTCTTGTCCCACTGTGTCCACTCCCCTCCGCCCAAGACACTCAAACGTTCCGAGACACCCACCCAACACACATCTACCACACCTCAGCACACTGTATAGGCACCTGCATCCACGTCCAGCACACCTACACCAGTTACAATTACTCCCTCTACCTCCACTCCCACACCTTCCTCCATGTCTACCCCAACTGCCCCTAAAAACCTTTTCCTGTCCCATGTTGACCTGTTCCAACCCACTGGCCTACCCCATTTCATCCCTAAACGTGCCCATCTTCTTGCCCTGTCCACTCCTTCCTCGTCTAAGTCTGCCCCAGTCTGCCCTTTCCATTCCCGTGCCCCTTCCTCAGAGAGGAAGAAGCCCCGTGCTGCCCCAGGCCCATCGGCCACCCCCCGGTCCAAGCCCGCACCCCCACCTTCCAAGAGCAAACCCAAACACCCTCCACCTCCCAAACATAAGCCCAAGCCCCCTCCCAGACGTAAGTCCCCAACCCTGCCATCCCCTGCCCCTGTTCCTTGAGGTGCCTGTCTGCCCATTGATGTACCTTTATAGTGGAGTACCCTGTGCACATGTCAGAGTCAAGTTTGGGCCATTTGGACCCTTCAGCCTGTTTCTCATGGACTGGCCAATGACCTTATTCGGACATTCCTTTATTTATTTTGGAATAAAGTTTGTGTGCCCAGTGGTGCTGTTGGTACACTATGGAGACGTGGTTCATCGTTTCATTGTGGGGGTGTGGTGTGCACATGTGTGTACTTTGGGCAAGTTTTATTTGCCTTGCGTTGGGTAAGTACCTCTTGTTCTGGTGTGTATGGCTTCATTATTTGGTGGTCAGGACCGCCAGCCTGTTGGCGGTGCTTATCGCCACTACCGGCGGAGGGCTGATTGCTGCCATGTTCATAATGAGGGCCTCTGACTCTTGAAATTCTGCTTTTTTAACGCCACACTTCACATTTTAAATTGTCCTTTTTATACATGCTCAAGTGTCTTCTAACTTGTCATTGTTGACATTTTTTATATATATGCACTAGTTTGACTTTTAGAAGCTTATATATATATATAATAAGGTTTTGAACCACCTATGAACCAGCAAGGGGAGGGTGTTGAGTACCCATTTTAATTATAGCTTCATTCACGTTATTTTAGTGAACTAGGCCTGCCTCTGTGCACTTTAACCTAGATATATTTTATTCAGCTTTGTTTATTATTTTAGCAATAGACACATTTGCAGTCTTGTTTTATTTCCCTCTATCTAGCTGTTCTTTGCCTAGGCAGCACTGCGTTCTTAAACAAGACATTTCTTTCACTGTGAGCTTTTCTAAAGACTGCAGTAAGATAGGTTGCTGGTAAACTTGGTAATGCTTTGTCTCTAGTGTTCATAGAAACATACATATGCTTACGTAGTGACATTTTCTCAGAACATCAGCTGTTTTATTATAAAAACACTTCTCTGTCCCATACACGTTAGAGGGAGATTCCAGCCAGATGACCACGTCTGTATTCTGATTGCTGATAGCTGAGTGCTTCGCTACAGCTGCTTACGTAGACTACAGGCCTCTTGCTCAGGTATGAGGGATGATATCTTCCCAGAGGAACCTGAAGGGTAGAACTAGAGCTTAACATGCTGTGCTCTAACATAGCCTAAGTAGAAATTATTTTAACGATTTTAGTGACAATATGGTAGCGCTATGTTTATGCTTTGCTCTCCTCTTCACTATTTTAATCCTGTCATGCTTCATCGTCCTAGTTATTGCAGTACATGCTTTATTATCTAAGATGCAGTTGCTTCATTAAAACCTTATTGAAATATATACTGCCTCTGATTGTCCTTGTATATGTGAGACTAATGTAATTGAGAGAAACGGATGCAAACTGAGTGACCATGATTTTCCTGAGGACTCAATTGTGTCATGCACTTGGCTGCCCAGTCATACCTGCTCTTGGGTGGAGATGAGGCACTGCTAGTTAGCTGGAGCAAAACTCGGATTAGGCCAACAGGTGTCACCTGTAGTGGGTACAGACTCAGTCCCCCACAGTGCAAGTGATTCTGCCACTCAAATCCAGTAGTCTCATTAGGATAATGAGAGCCAACTAGATAACACAAATGGGGCTCACCAATAGTCTCACCAGTCTTTGGCTGATTGCCTGCTTTATAATAAAAGACTGACAACGTCCCAATCTAGCCATACTGTAATACAATGGCACTCCTTCAACCTCATCTAGTAAACACTCTATAAAACCTCATTTTAGATGGCAAATTCCCATATATCATGTGGGGTAAAGTGAGTATATAGTGTTGGGTACATGACCTGGCCACCGGCTAAGACCTGTGGACAACCACTGCAGCAAACAGTCATAGACCATACGCTGGTATAGTTGAAATATTATAAACATATTAAACTTGCGCTACACTAAAACAAACTGTTATAGCTATGAAATACATTTAAAAAAAACATAGAAATTCATTGAAAAAAACAAAGGTTAAAGGGACTTTATAGTTAGGAAATAGAATTTAAAAAACGTAGAAATTAAAAAAAAAAACAAGGGTTATAGGGACGTTATAGTTAACTACTGCATTTACTTGAACAAAACTATAGAAATTAAGCAGTTGTAGCTACCAGCCCTCACTATAACTTACATCCCTGCTATGCACTGCTTATGACCTTACATATTACACCATTTTTTGTTACCATAAGGCACGAGTTACAGTTACTTGAGATAACTCAGATAACTCTATAATAATAATAATAATAATAATAATAAGCTTTATTCGGCCAGCAGACCATCAAAGCAATACAATACTGTTGGACTTTTGCTTATGCAGGGTCATCCCCAGTCTTTTTCGCCTCCTGCCTCCTAATTTTTTTCTGACATGTTGCTGTTGGCTTTTCAACTCTGAGCACTTTACCACTGCTAACCAGTGCTAAAGTGCATATGCTCTCCTGTTTAAATTGTATGTAAGTGGTTCATCCATGATTGGCATATTTGAATTACTAGTAAGTCCCTAGTAATGTGCACTAGAGGTGCCAGGGCCTGTAAATCAAATGCTACTAGTGGGCCTGCAGCACTGGTTGTGCCACCCACATAAGTAGCTCTGTAATCATGTCTCAGACCTGCCCCTGCAGTGTCTGTATGTGTATTTTTACACTGTAAATTCGACTTGGCAAGTGTACCCACTTGCCAGGCCTAAACCTTCCCTTTTCTTACATGTAAGGCACCCCTAAGGCAGGCCCTAGGTAGCCCCAAGGGCAGGGTGCAGTGTATGGATAAGGTAGGACATATAATAATGTGGTTTATATGTCCTGACAGTGAAATACTGCCAATTTCGTTTTCACTGTTGCAAGGTCTGTCTCTCTCTCATAGGATAATATGGGGGCTACCTTTAAATATGGTTAAAGTGTAGATTCCCCTAGAGAGTAGATGGACATGTGGAGTTTGGGATCCCTGAACTCACAATTTAAAAATACATCTTTTAGTAAAGTTGATTTTAAGATTGTGAGTTTGGAAATGCCACTTTTAGAAAGTGAGCATTTTCTTGCTTAAACCATTCTGTGACTCTGCCTTGTTTGTGGATTCCCTGTCTGGGTCAGTTTGACAGTTGGGTTGTTTTTCACCTCACACCAGACAGTGACACAAAGGGAGCTGGGGTGTGATCTGCATTTCCTGATTAGCCATCTCTGCTAGGAGGGAGGGGTGGAGTGGTCACTCTCATCTGAAAGGACTGTGCCTGCCTCTGACAATGCTGTCTCCAGCCCCCTGGTGTGTGTCTGAGGCCTTGCCTGGGCAAGGCAGGATTTCACAAGACGGTGTGAGTCCCCTTTGAAGAAAGGTGACTTCAAAGACTAAAATGGGTATAAGAAGGGCACCCAAAGTTACAAACTTTAGAAACACTTCTGGAATCAAGAGGAACCTCTGCCTGGAGAAGAGCTGATCGCTGAGGAACAAGTGCTGCCCTGCCTGTGACTGTGCTTTGTGGAGCTTTCCTGCAGTGCTGCTTCTGCCTGAGTAAGAGGGCAAAGACTGGACTTTGTGTGCCTTCCATCTTGAAGAAGAAATCTCCAAGGGCTTGATGTAGAGCTTGCCTCCTGTTGTTGAAGTCTCAGGGATAGCAAAGACTTCTTCCTGCCAGCACCTGGAGTCTCTGGAGAGACCCCTACTCTGCTCTGTGGTGCCCTTCCAGTTCCTGGGACCCTGAAAGGAGAAGCTGGCAGCCTAAGGACAAAAATACACGCACCGAGCACCGTGCGGAGAAAAGATCGACGCGAATCCGATCGCGGCTGAGAAAACGACGCGACGCCGGCTCCGCAGCTGAGAAACGACGCCGCAGGAAACGCGACCGGAGAATCGACGCCCGGAGCAGGAGAAACGACGCGCAGCATCGCTGACGAAGGCTGAGAGATCGAAACAAGCGCCACAGGACTTTCGGACCGTCGCGTGGCTGGCTTTTTCGACGCGCCTCGCCGTGCCGAGCTGTTTTCGACGCATATACCCGTGCAGGGTTATTTTCGACGCACACCGCCCGTGCGGGGTTATTTTTGCCGCAAACCAGGTACATTTTCACGCTAGCAGCGCTAGTGTGTTGTTACAACTACCTAAAGACTCTTTTTATTTTAAACCTTTAAAAAATCATAACTTGACTTGTGTATGTGGGATTTTTGTCGTTTTGGTCTTGTTTTGTCTAGATAAATATTTCCTATTTTTCTAAACTGGTGTTGTGTCATTTTGTAGTGTTTTCATTGAGTTACTGTGTGTGTTGGTACAAATACTTTACGCCCAGCACTCTGAGGTTAAGCCTACTGCTCTGCCAAGCTACCAAGGGGGTAAGCAGGGGTTAGCTGAGGGTGATTCTCTTTTATCCTAACTAGAGTGAGGGTCCTTGCTTGAACAGGGGGTAACCTGACTGTCAACCAAAGACCCCATTTCTAACAAATACAAAGATAAGTTATCATCATGAGGAAAAAACAATACAGATCTACCATAAACCAGAAAGCAAAGATGAATAAATAAGTAAAATGAATAAAATCCCTGGTTACACAAGCTTAAAATCAGTTAAGAACATTATTTATATAAAAATTACGTATATGCCATGCAGCAACTAAATACTTGCTTGCTGCGTAAATTAACACATTTGAATTGTGACTTTTTAGGATCCTCAAAGCTAGGGCACATTTCCTTATCTTCAGTTCCCGGCAGATTTTACGGATCCATTTGGACCGTGGGACTAGGTAAGCAGGACAAAAGAACATAAAATGTTCAACTGTTTCTGGAAATTTGTCACACACAGGGCAAATTTCAGAAGTGGTATTAAGTCCCCATCTGCTCGTTAGGGTCATCAATGGTAATGTCCCAAAACGGAATCTAGCATACAGTCCTTTACCTAATAAGTCAGGTATTATACCCAGATATGGTTCAAACTCTGGGTACCATTTAAAATCAATAAAAAGATTGGTTAGACGACCATTGGATTTATGAGAAATATAATTGTTCGTATATAAGACCAATAAGCACCCTTCAACACTTTTACATGGGACTTCTCAAGTAGATGGGGGTTCTCCCATAAATCTCTCAATCCCAAGGTAAAAAGCCATTTAGATACATGTTTGATCCATGGGATGGAAGTAGAGTTAGTACATTTTAACAATTCTAGCAGTGAGGACTTGTATACGACTAATTCGGAGACTATCCATAACCTCACCCAATACAACAGAGGACGTAGAGCAATTATGTCAGCCATTCGTTTTAGCAACAGGGGAATTAATGGGGTGCTAATGGGACAAGCGCATAAAGCCCTTGCAAAGCTATTGTCAATTTTGGTTATCCTACTACCATCAGAGGTGCCCCAGATCTTTGCAGCATAGGCAGCAGCACTCTGCGCCTTGGCCACATAGATCTTTAATGCTGGAGATACAGCTTTGGCCATCGTACTCCTATAAAGACGCAGCATGGGTGCTGCCCGATGTTGCAAGAGCCCAGCACTCTTGCTAACCTGTTCCTCCCAATGGAGTGAATCTGTAAGCCTCACGCCCAAGTAGTCGATGGAACTAACCTGATCCAAAATAACACCGTCTAACCTTATAGTACATTTCTTCCGAGTACCAGAGCGAAGCACCAACAATTTAGTTTTTTTCAAATTCAACTCAAGAACAGAATTCCGACAAAATAGATTAAATTTATCCATAAGAATTTGCAAACCCATAGGGGTTTTTGAGATGAGGAAGGAGTCACCCTCAAAGAGAAGAATAGGAATTTTCTGATCAATTAGAGTAGGAGCATCGTTCTGGCATGCCCTTAGTTCTTGGACCACCCCGTTAATGAATAAAGAGAACAGGAGTGGTGCTAGTACACAACCCTGATGGACACCACTTTTAATGGGGAATTTGTTGGTCAGCTCACCATGGTTGCCCCATCTCACTTGTGCGTATATATCTTCGTGCATGCGTTTCAATAGATGAGTGATATTAGCTTGTATCCCTATTTTGTCTAGCGCTTCCCACAGCTTTTCTCTTGGGACCAAATCAAAGGCGGATCGCAAATCAACAAAGGCAACATATAAGGTTTGCTTTGCCAGGACTACATATTTCCATTGTAGCACCGCCAACCTAAAGGCCTGGTCTACCGTGCTTATTCTGGGCCGGAACCCCGCCTGTAGCGGAGAAAGAATCTGCTGATCCGTAACCCAACTCGATAGTCTACCTAGGAGCTGTTTGGCAAAGATTTTTTGCAGGTTATCAATTAGGCTAATCGGTCTGTAGATGGATGGGAGATTGCGTTTCCCTTTTTGTAGATGGGGATAAATTTGTCACCCTTCCACGACCTGGGAATCTGTCCTCCTTCGGTAATTTTATTCGACAATGAGTTGATATACCAGGTCCATATAGATGGCTCAGATCTATAAAGATCGCCTGGAATTTTATCTGGTCCTGGGGCTTTGCCAGGTTTCAAGGAGTTAATGCCGTCAGCAGTTTCTTCTAGAGAGAAACAAATAAAACCCTCGTGATCATTTAGGCTCCCATCAGGGGAAGAAGTAGCAAGGTTGGTATTTGACAAAGTGGGGGGATCTAATCTCGTGTTGTCACTGTCTAGAGCACCTGGAATAGTAGTTTCCTCATAGAGCAGGGAGAAGTGTTCCACCCAACTTTCGGGTTGAATATGATTCCTTAGATTGGACCTGCCCCCTTTCTCACATTTAGTCAACAATTCCCAGAAGAGCGTATTATTATTTGCTTTTGTGGCAACCAACAGCTCCTGCCAAATAGAGTCTTCCCAAGATTTATTTGATTGCGAGATTGTCTTCTTATACAGACATCTGGCTTGTTGGATCGCCCCCGGGTCCCACCCTTAATAGCCTTTTTGAGGCCAGACTTATCCCTCATGCATGAATCATTGAACCATCTATTGTTAGCCGGAACCCTACATCCCGGGGTTGCCGTAAGTTTTTTATAGAAAACACTTTGGAGTTTGACAACCATGCTTTCATGAATACCAAGAAGTGGAATAGCCTTAGGATCGCAATCTTCATAAACTGACAGATTATCAGTAAATATTTGGTAGATCTTGCGTGATAAATAGGGATTCGATAACACCTTTGGCCACCCTACCTTCGTGTAAGCATTATTCAAAATAGGAGGAGGGACCATTGTGAGTTGCATGTTCGAGGTTCTACCAAAAATATTTCCCGTAAGGGTGAGTAACAGGGGGAAGTGGTCACTCTCGCACCTAGAATCTACCCTCATATCTCTCAGTAACGGCCAAAGTCGCACATCCACCAAGAAGTAATCAATAACACTAGTCAGAGAACCTCGTTGAAATGTAGGTGCAAGGTTTAAATCGGAAGGAGTGCGACCATTACAAGCCCTAAGGCCAAACTTTAGGCATAATGAGACTAGCTGAGCTGCAACACGAAAACGAGGGCAAGGGATGTCACCATTCAGTTGTGCGATCCCCCTAAGTTCGTCCTCCTTCATGGTTAGGTCACTAAGATACACAGAGGGTTCAAAGGTGCAATTTACATCCCCAGCAATGATTAAATAGGAGTTAGTTTGTATAGTGTCTAAGTAATCAGAGAGTAAAGTTAAAATATGTGATTCTGATCCAAGCGAAAAAGATCGAGCATATACATTAATAAGGGTTACATTAAAATTCTGTTGGATGGAAATTTGTAGGCCCATCAGATCCAGACAATCAAATTTTAAAACCTTATAGTCACATTGAAGTTTTGAATTTAAGAGAATTAAAAGTCCCCCTTTTGCACGACCTGTTGCTTTCTCTGATGGCTGTGCAGGGATGTTGAAGGAAAGAAACCCTTCTATGCTAATTTGACCCTCGACCCAGGTTTCTTGGAAGAGACACACATCTTGGGTCTTTATATAAGTGACCCAATCTATATCGTCCTGTTTCCTAGCGAGGCCAGCTAGATTCCAAGTCATTATGGATAAGCCAATGGTGTCTGTTTCAATGCCATAAATTGTGGGAGAAGCATCCTCGGGATTCGACTCTTTGGTAATGACCTTCACAAGACTATTCGATTGAAATTCCTCTGGGTTCTCCCTGGTGAAGGCTTCCTGGACAGAAGACAGTCATACAGAATCATAGTGCGTAAGTACGCCTTGCTCCAAGGGATCCCTCCCGCTGGTATGGGCTATATAACCAGGCACAGATGCCTGGTTTGGATCTACTAGTTTGAAGACTAACGTGGTACCTTCTCTTTTATGCCCCTTATACTGGTGCACGTGTGCAACAAGGTCAATAAGTTGGTCTGCCACACTTTTATCCAGGAACATAATAGCAATTACATCAGAGTTTGTCCCAGGGGGACTCCATCTTTCAGTTTTTAGGATATCCGAACGTATAACTGAAAGGCATTCCTGTCGATAACGTAGCCACTGGATAACCTTATTAGTCCGGGATTCTTGGTCCTCAACAGACCTAGGGGACAACTTCGGAACGTTAGTTAAAAAAAGGGTATTGCTTCCATGCCTAGGACCTGTACTTGTTGAGGGCATATCTAAGGCACTATGGACTCCTTGAGGGGGAATAGTGCAGACTGGCTCATTAGTCACAGGGTTGACAAGCAACCTATTGGTATTAGGAGGAATACAGTCCGTCTTACCTAAGATATTAGTAGTTATATTTTGCCTCTTGGGTAGATGACTGTTCAATGGGGCAGTAGGGCTACCGATAATATCGAAACTGTTCGTCGCCATAGTCCCATCCAAGGTGGTGCTGCTGCATCTAATATGTTTATTTTTTGATTTGGCTATATGGGGAATTGGGTTTGTCTCTGCGGCATCCATATAGGGACCAGTACTTGGGGAGCGATTAGTTGGTCCCTTATGTACATTGATGTTAGATGGAATTAGATCCGGTGCCAGGGTTCCACCTTCCCCAACTGCCTCTATCACTTGGCATTTACATCTCGGTACGTGGGTCATTATTCCCTGTAGGAGTTTGGTTAACTGCAATACCAAATTCCTAACTTCATCTACTCTGTGAAGAATTAGAGGCAAGTTAACTTCACTAGTAGGTGGTTCAGAGCAGGTAGCGATGGTAAGAGGGGGAATGGTAGCCTCGGTAACTGTCTCGGCCGGGTGGTGGTCATGGGCCTCGATCAGATCACCCTCCTCAGTCAGGGGCTCAAAACGGTTTCTGCATGGTAGATTAGGGACCAGCATTATCTCAGGGCTCAATGGGAAAGGTAAATTTTCTATTTCTTCTGCGTGGGATGTCCCCTGAGTAGATAGAGAATTAGTAATACTACTATAAACCACAATATCCTTTTGGATAGGGGGTATAGTAGCATTGGCATTAGGTGGATTTTCTATTCCATTAGTTGGTTTTCCAGAGTCGATAGTTTGGCCCTTCTTCCTCTTATTAAAAAATTCTTGGATCTTTTTAGGTTGGGGCAAAGGCTTCTTCCGAGGCAAGGTTCCATGGGTAACTAATTCGCTATCAAGGATGGCCTCTACGTCCTCAAATAATAAATCTATCTCGTCAAGTGATTTAGGGCCTCCTCGTGTGGACTTAGTGACTAATTTCCTGGGGCGCTTTTTCCGTTTTTTGATATCATCTAGTGGTCCCGGAGGATCAACGGCTTTCCTTTTCCCCATGGTTTTAGTTGACAATAAAGGCCAGATTTAATTGAGAGAAGAAATAAAGTAATAGACTTACTTAGATTGAGAATGAGGTTAACGAGACTGATCCCGTCCCGGCCTCAGTCGGGCGATGACGGGCGAAGATGGGCCCGTCTTGGCCCGGTCTTCATCCGGGCACACGCCCGGGCGCGTCCCCCGGGGTCGCGTCTCTTATGTAGCCCCAGGTGAGGAAAGAGCCGGGATGGAAGTCATGTTCCCCCGGCAACACAATGCTGCTGCAGGAGGCGCTGGGGGACGTAGTCTGCTGAAACCGCGCACGGCGGGGGGCGCGTCTCTTATGTAGCCCCAGGTGAGGAAAGAGCCAGGAGGGAAGTCCTGTTCCCCCGGCAACACGATGCTGCTGCAGGAGGCGCTGGGGGACGTAGTCCGCTGAAACCGCGTCCCGCGGGGGGCGTGTCTCTTATGTAGCCCCAGGTGAGGAAAGAGCCGGGAGGGAAGTCCTGTTCCCCTGGCAACACGACGCTGCTGCAGGAGGCGCTGGGGGACGTAGTCCGCTGAAACCGCGTCCCGCGGGGGGCACATCTCTTATGTAGCCCCAGGTGAGGAAAGAGCCAGGAGGGAAGTCCTGTTCCCCCGGCAACACAATGCTGCTGCAGGAGGCGCTGGGGGACGTAGTCCGCTGAAAAAACAGATAACTCTAACTTTAACTGGTGAACTTCTATGTTTTGATACGTTTAAAATGTGAGCCTAACGATAACTTCCCTCTAACGTTTGCTTTTTTAAGTGAATTTCTATGGTTCTTTTAAATTCTATTTCCTAACTGTAACGTAATTGTAACCTTTTTTTTTGTTCAGTGAATTTCTGTTTTTTTTAACGTATAGTAATTTTCATTACTATACAATAATTCAACTACAACCGCTCATGGCCTTCACCCATGCGCAGCAGAGGTTGCCCCCAAATCCTGGCCTGCAGCCAGACCCTGTAGCCAATCCCCTAACCACCCAACCCCATGCTATGCACAAACCTTTGGCCGTGGGTGGCAGGACTTGGCCGTGGTCTCTCTGGGTGTGAAAGTAGGTGTGAAAGGGTGTATCTAGTGGTGAGAGTGGCTGTGAGAGTGTTTGTCTGGGTGTGAGAGCACGGACATCAGTGCTTTTGTGGTGCATCAGTATGTGCGAAAGTCTGTGAATGGGTGCATGAGGGTGTCAATAGATCTGTGAGTGGGTGTGTGAGAGTAAGTGTGTCTGTGAGTGGGCGCATAACTATCTGAGTGGGTCTGTGAGTGGGTGCACAAAGGTCTGAGTGGGTCTGTGAGTGGGTGCACAAAGGTCTGAGTGGGACTGTGAGTGGGTGCATAAGTGTCTGAGTAGGTATATGAGTGGGAGAAAGTTTGAAAGAGAAAGAGAGAAATAGACTGAGAGGGAGGGAGATAGAGAGTTTTTTAGGCTTTCACATATGACATTCTTAGAATAAGATATTTCTAGACAAATTGAAATGAAAAATATAGTTTTCATTTAAAAGGAGTAAGATCAGGATGAGCCTTAAACATTTGTGGTTAAAAGAAGGAGAGAAATGAGTCTGGCTTGACTTGAACCCTCAACGCTCAGTGTGAAGCTGTGTGACCTTCACACTAAGTTATTTTTTTAACTTCTTTTTTTAGCCCTCTATGGTCTATGCGGGACCACTGGGGAGCCCTTAAGGACTCCCCTGAGGTCCCTATATGGTTTTTTAAATATGTTTTATTTGATAAAATACGCTTTATGGTTTATCTGGGACTGTGGGGGAAGCCTCAGGGCCTCCCCCATGGTCCCATTACCTCAGCAACTAAAGATCTGCTTTAAGCAGTCGTTCCAGGGTTGCTGAAGCAAACCTTACATCTCTGTTCCCTGCACACATACTTGCATGCAGGAAACAGAGGTGAAAGCTCTGCCTTTCTGACAGCAGGACCACAAAACTTTCAAACAGTGCTCTTTTTTACTTCGTTTGTGAAGGGAATGTTTTAGGGTGATCCATCAAGCAGGGGCAGAGAAAAGTCCCAAAACCCAAAATCCCCAAGCATTTTCCTTAAGCTTTTTTCTAATAGTGCTACTGTGCACACTGCTGAGAGGAACTACACAAAATTGGGCAGAAAGTTAGATCTTGGTGCAGAAAGCTTGCTTTTGTTAGATTTTGTGTGGGGTTGTTCAGTAGTTTTTGAAAAATTAAAGACCATTAATATTTGCATATCTGGATGGTTGGTTTTGAGGGACTCTTGTGAGAGTCTCTCAAGCCAAAATTTGAAAAATGCAGTGTTTATGATTGTCCTAGCAGGCTTGCTGGTACAGGACTAAGGCTCCCATTCCGAGCGAGGGCTCCAATTGGCTGTTTGCAACATGAGAAAAATTGTTACAGGGAGTCATTACTGGACTCAGGGACTTATTACCTTAGTTAGAGTTTAGCAGATGGGGTTACTCTATTGTTATCCTGTCCCCTGTATTGCTAGTCCATTCTATGCTATGGACATTGTAATACAGCAACGGGATATCCATCATGTTTGTGACTCAGTAACCTGTCAACCAAACTACAAATCAGGACCTTAGTCTCTGTCTTGAGTTTGTTACTAAAAAAGCAGCTAAGGAGGCATGTAGGTATATCCAGCTTGCCAGCTCTTTTGTGGGAGTCCTTGGGCCCTACATTTAAACAGAAACTCAGTATTTTGATTGCTATTTCATGGGACTTCTGCAGGATTCCTAAGGGAGTTTTGTGGGATTGTGGCACAAAGAAATCCCCTAAATTGCTTTTTGTTGCAAAGATGACGTTAGCAGGGACTTTCTGCCTGAGCCAGTCTTGGACCCTGGAGAACCCAACCCCAGGCCTGATTTTATATTAAAGCAGTACTGAGCCTTCTAAAGCCCAGGAGACCCCATCCTCCAGGGCCAAAACTTTAAATAAAGGAAGGGGTGCATGGCCCTTCTCTCTGAGCCCTTTAAGGCCCCTGGGACTCCATTCCATGGGGCCAATATTTTAAATGAATGGGGAGTGAGAAATGCAGACTCCCTTTCTTAGCCTGTTCAGGCCTGAGGACCACATCCCCAGGGTCAAAATTTGAAAAAAGCTAGTGGCCATACAGCTACCTCCCTAAGCCTATTATGGCCCCAGGGACACTAACCCCACGGACCAATAATTTGAAAAATATGGAGAGGGTGTAGACCGCCTCACCATGCTTGTTAAGGCCACAGGGACCTTAACTCCTGGGACCAGCTGAATGTCTGTGTCCCGAGAAGCCCACCTCCAAGACACAGTACTTTTGCTGCCCACAGAAGTAAGGCCAGGGAAGGTATTTCTGCTCCCACCTAGCGGGAGCTTTAAACATTCTCCAACCAGGTGGGAGCAAACATTTTATTCCCTGCCAATGCTCTTAAACGAAGGGACTCTCAGATTGCTTTCACCTAGTAGGAGCAGTGAAAATAACTTCTCCCGAGTGGCAGGAACAATGCCAGCTCCCGAATGACCAATTATGCATGCATGCGGGGAGACAGCAAGGCATGGTGGCCTCATCCCACAGCCCCAAATATTTTTTGTAAGTGCTCCAGGTGCATATGGGGAACCCACCAGAAGTCCCAGGGAATAGGGTCTGTTGAACTTTATCATTTCTGCAGGGCCATCCCTAGACTTTTTGCCTTCCTCCTCTGTGTTTTTTTGGTAAATTTGTTTATGTTGACCTTAGGACATTGTGCACTTTATCACTGTTATCCAGTGCTAACATGCTTGTGCTCTCACCTTAAAACTTGGTAGAATTGGCTTATACCTAAGTGGCATATTTACTCGTAAGTCCCTAGTAAGGTGGCACTAGGTATGCCCAGTGCCTGTTAAGTAGATGCTACTAGTGAGCCTGCATCACTGATTGTGCCACCCACTTAAGTAGTCCTTCCAAACATGTCCCATGCTTGCTATTGCAGCCTGCATGTGCAGTTTTAAATTGCCAGTTTGACCTAGCAAAATAGGCTTTTTGCCAGGCCTAACCCTTTCCCTAAAATACATATAAGTCAAAACTAGGGTATGCACTGGATATCCCAGCGGGCAGGGTACAGTGCATTAACAAGTTGGACATGTACCTTTCAAGTTTTACAAGTCCTGATAGTGAAAAACTCTTAAATTAATTGCCTTCCACTGCAAGGCCTACCTCACCCGTAGGACAAAATTAGAGTTACCTTATTACATTTAATAACCTGTAATTTCCAAATGGGAATGGATGACCAGTTCATGTTTGGAACTGTAATGAAAAATACTAACTCATAGTGAAGTTTAATTTTTAAATTACAATTTTGAAAAAGTTAGTTTTAGAAAGTTGGTTTTTTCCTGCCTTAGAGATTTGGTGCCTGCAGCCTGTCTCTGGGTCACATGACTGGCTGAAGGTAGCAGTTGAGCTTTGTGTATTCCTTCTAGATAGCCACAAATAATAGGGAGCTTAGGTGTGCCTGAATGGGCCATCATTTGCAGGACAGGATGTAGGAGTTGGTCACAGCCCCACTTACACTTGAATGGTCTGTGACCCACCATCACACAAAGGCCTGCATACCTGTTGTAGTCAGTCTGGAATCAGGACAGGAAATGCTGGATGCCTGGGGACTTTAAATGGAATTTCTAGAAGTTTCTTCCACCTTCCAGAGGAAGAGCACAAGTCATAAATATTGGACCCTGGACACCAACTCTTCAGTATACTTCTGGAGCTGCGGATACACTACCAGGAAGAAGGACTTTTGTGTTGCTGAAAGGACTACCACTCTACTAGACTGTTGCTCTGAAAGTCTGCTGCTCTGAAGGACCGCTTCCCTGCTCTGCTGAACTACTGCTGTTATGGGTCCATTTTAGCTCCTTTTCTGGGCAGAGTATTTTGCTTAGCTTAGGCTTGTGGGCTGTGCCCTTTCACCCAGATAACATGCTCTGTTTTCATGTATTCAATTTTATTCATTTTAGCACAGCTTGTTTTAGTGGTGATGTTTTGTTTACATAATCAGTTGCAATTCTGAGAGAGTATCACTATGCATGACATATTTCCATCACGTTCTTTGTCCTGGGTTGACAAGAACAGAATGAAAAGAACATAGGATAATATTTTGGTGCTGGCACCACAAGACTACGCAGTCTAATACTTAGCTATATACCTACACCAGGCTTATTTTACAAGAACAAAACATGTCTCTTATATAAACACATTGTAGGACAAAGGGTGTTCGAGAGGGTTCCAGCCAGGATTTTCCATCTACACTGCATGTCAGTTTGCAGCTGATCTCAGCCTTTGTGTCTCTATTGAGCCTGATCGCGAGGCTGGAGGCACGACTAGAGACCCGGGGTGGAGTGTGCTTCTCATGCACACTGCATATACAGATTTGGCTTAAGCTGCCATGCTCTTGCTAGAGGCTAGAGTATAGGCTTTATGTAGGAATTATAAATTTCATGTTTATTGCATGATGTTGTGCATCTTTACATCTCTTACCTTCACTATCCTAATATTGTTATTCCTCATTATAATAATTATTGCAGCTCATACATTTTATCATAGATTGCAGTCTTTTTAATTAACATATTGAAAACTATCCTACATCTCCTTTCTTGCCTGTGTGTGTATAAGAGACTTGTATTTTAGAGAGACAAGGGTAAGGCTTGTTCACTATGATTTCCCTGATGGGTCGTCAGAGTTTCATACTCTAGGCTGCCACAAATCCCCTTTACCATTTGGGTTTGGGTGAGGTTCTGCTAGAGAGCTGGGAAGATTGATTTGACAGCTGCCAACTGGTGTGGGAGTGACTCAGTTGCCTACAAGCAAAGATACTGCTGCCCCAAATCCAGCAATCTTGTTGAAACACGAGAGTCCTTACGACACTGCCTGCTGCCCTTTGGCCTGGGGAGACGGACTGGACCTGCTACTCTGAACACAGAATCCCAGAGCCACTCCAAAGCCTAGTTGGCTGGCCTCCTGATCAGAAAACTTAGGTATAAAACAGGCTTCCAAAAACCTTGAACCATGTACCTGAACATCCATGAGTCTTGCCCCCCCAAGTATTGCCACCCTCGTCCTGGACCCTTGGAAGTGGGCCTGAAGATGCTCTGCCAAGCCTAACTGTGTTCCCCATCTGAACTGATGCCAAGTGGCACAAAGCCCCCAAAACCTTGCCACACAACTGCCATCTCATCAGAATCAACAGTTCCCCAGAACTGATGCAAAGTGACACAAAGCCCCACAAAGCCCTACAAAGCCTCACTGCACAGCTTCATCAGAACCAACACTGGATAACACAGAGTTTTGAAAAGCATTGCCACACAGACCACACACCTCTTTTTAAACCACTGCGTTCAGTGGACTTCGGTGAGTCCCTGTACCCGGCCTATGCTCCATCACAGTTGACCTAAACTTGTGACGTTGTCCCCTCCGGCATGACCAGATAACTACTGTTGGTGCTTTGTGCTTTTTAGAGATATTTTCACTGAAATCTTTACAATTGCATAACTCCAGTTCTATTGATTGAGTTTTTGTCATTTTTTATCTTAGTTTATTTATTAATATGTGTTATATTTTTTGTAATTGTTTTGTGTTTTCACTTTATTACTGTTAGCAATATTGCATAAATACTTACATATTGCCTCTAAGTTAAAACTGACTGCTATGTGCCAAGTTACCAGAGTATTAAGCACAGGTTAATTTAGAATTGTCTTGTGCTTCATCCTGACAAGGATTGTAGTTGCTGCTTCAGTAGGGTTTCACTCCCCTGAACTAGTAAACACATTTCTCACAGCCTCCCTATTGCCATTATTGGCATGGGGAAAGGGAGAATCAATTATGTCATGTGCGAGGTCATCACTGTCGTCATCAATGATGTCAGGGAGCATGTCATGAATGATATAATATGTGAGGTCTTAAGCAGTGCAAGGCAAGGGCTCAAGTTATCACCAGCACTGATAACTATAACTGTTGAGTTTTTGAGCTTTTTGTAGTATAAAAAATTACAATATCAGAGAAATTTTCACTTCATTCTAGCGGTACTTTAATCCTAGGTTTTATTATACTATTATATTTGAATTCAGTGAATTTCAAATGACTTATTTAATGTAAAGCAACGTTTCATTACCAACCATAGCACCAACCAACAGCTAGGACTTTTCAGAGCCCCGCTGAAGACAATGGAAGTGCTGCGGGAAAAATAAAAAAATAACATTATGTTGAAACGGGAGGACATTGTTGGTCATGAACCAGTTTCTTACAAACTGTTCATCACAGTTCAGATGAAAATATAATTGTGTGGTGTAGGAAAGTCTTTCTTTTTGCCCCGGTCAACCCCAAACTTTTTGGACAGTTCTGGTGGTTACTGACCCTTGGCTGTGCCCTGGGTACTGCTTACCAGTCCTAGGGCCGGTGCTCTGTGTAAAATGAGCATACAAATTAGGCTAATTATAATTGGCTATGACAACCTACCTATTAGTATATTGTGGGGCATGTGGGTTCACGGTCCCCAGTATATGGAGTGCACCCATAGGTGCACTGCTGAAGTGCTCTGTGTAATTTTGAAGGCAATCCTGCCTTGCTGGCTGCTTTGAAATTAAAGTTATATGCAAATTTGACTTTGGAATTAAAAGTGCTTACACAGTCTTAAACAACCTTATTTTTGACATATAATTCACCCTAGGGTATTCCCTGTGTGCCCCTAGGGTTAGGTGCTATGTAACTATAAACAGGGACCTTATAACAATTGTTTTATAAGCCCTGGTGAGGTAAAATAGGCAAGTTTGTTTTTCCCTCACTGTAGTGAATGGCCTCCATAGGCTAAGATGGGGAGACTTTATTTTAATTAACAAAGTCCCCATAAGTGACAGATACCTTGAGTTTGGTACAAAATTAATTGTTATAATAAATCCTACAACTTGCCATTGTTGGATTTAATATAACTAGTTCAGGTAAAGAGTTTTAAAACTCTAACTGAAAGTTGCCAGCTTCAGCTCTGTAGTGCCCTTCTCTGATTGGCCAGCCTCTGGCAGCCTGGCCAGGCTGCCTTGATGAGGTGTGAAGTGGCCTGTGCTGAACACAAAAGATGTACCTGGGGAAGAGATCTGCCTCAGAAGATGGTGAAACAGGATGGGGGGAGCAGCCAAACTGGTCTTCAAAAACAGGGAAGGACATTTGGAGTAGCTTAGGGCCTCCCCCATTTCCTGCAACCCCAGGCAATTAGGTGCCCTCTTGATTAGATTAGGAGAGGGCAGAAGAGAGATGTGTTTAAGATTTTTAACCACACCAGTGGGTAGGCTCAGCCAGATCTAGCCTCCAAAAATCTTTTTCAGCCATGTTACATTTTTGAAGATTATTGCTCCCTAGGAAAGATTTTTGCCACACTTCCCAGGAAATGTTCATCACAGAAGAAGGAGCCTGCTTGTGATTGGACAACCAGGTCCCCCCTGCTTCCCACCAAGAAGCAAGGATAAATATGGCAGAGCTGCACCCACACCTCAGATCCCTACAAGGAAGAACATCAGAAGAAGAAGGACTGCCCTGCTGGACCCCTGGCCTGCACCTGGACACAGCACTCTGAAGGACTGCACAAGCTGCACACTTGGGCTTCACCACAAGAAGGACTTTGCCTGGCCTGGCTTCAACTGGTTCGAGAAGAGACTCTATGCTTGCTGCAGGTGAAAAATAGCTAACCAGAGTCCCCTGTATCAACTCCTGAAGAAAATGACCAGCTGAACACTGTCCAGTAGTCATTTTGGAGTTTGAGCCAGGTACATTTTGGGAGTTGGAGTCCTTACCCTCAAGGAGCAACTCAGAGCTTCAGCATTCTTGGGGTGAACTGTGGACTCCTGAAGAACCATTAAAGACCTTCTGGAAGAAGAGCCAGAAGTTTGGAGATGATTGGAGAACTTTGGGAAAAAGCTCCATAAAGGGACCGACCTGCCGTCGAGAGTCAAGTCGGCTTACGTCAACCACGACCCAGCCTGACTAGCAGGTTGGTCCCGCTAAAAAGCTCTGGAGCCCCAGACTTCCAGGATTTCAACAGGGGCTCATGGAAAGTCAATCCAACGACATCAACTAGAAATCGGCTTGCTGTGGAGGGTCGTCCGACGTCAGAGAGAAAAAGCTCCAAAAAAGTGACTACGTCAGAAGGTAAAAAGTTGACAGCGACTTCCCGCGCAGTGTATCCGAAGAGGGCTCCAGGGACGTCAGATCAAGATTTAGCTTTGTCCCAGACGAAACTTTTCATCCTGAAAAATCGTGTAAGTTTGAAAGTAGAAATCTTCACCAACGTCTCCTGCAAAGCACATCCAGAGAGGGCTCCAGGAAGGTCAGATGGGATTTGTGACTTCGTCCCGCTGAAGAAAACCTTCAAGAAAATGACTAAGTCTAAAGGTAAACTTTTGACCGAGGTCTCCCGCTTGCTGTAGCCGAGTAGGCAGTCAGTCTGAAACTTGACTGCCTTGGTTGAGGTGCGACCAGAATACCAGATTGGTGCTTTTTGTTTCTATGTGCTAGAAAACATTAATTCTTTAAAAACTCATCTTTCTGGTTCCCCTTATCTGATTTTATTCGTTTTGGTGTCAAATTAAAGATAAAAATATTTCTTATTTTCATAAATTTATTTTGGCTTTTAAACTGTTTCCTGTCTTTTATTTAATTACTGTTTTGTGATACTTGAATGCTTTACACACTCATTATAACTTTGGCAGACCGCCAAAGCCGCGAGCGCCAGATGACTGCCAGTGCTGGTGGTCTTCTGCCACCATATTATGAGTACTGCAGGATTTCAGCCACATTTTAGAAAGAAATTCTGCAGTAGTCGTGCTGGCAGACAGAGAAGCATGGGCGGATCCACCACCAGCCCGCCCTGCCAAAAGGACTTCACCAGCCGTATTACGGCCTGTAAGAAGGCCTGGCGGTGTCCTGATGGCAGGGTACTGCTGGCGGTGGAAGCAACTGTTCCTGTTCCCTGCCGGACAGCCTCCACACCGGACAAGATAAGTTGTGTATGCGTGTGAGTATGGGTGTGTGTATGCATGGCTGAATGCATGTATGAATGTTGAAGTGAATGCGTGCATGGATGCATGTGAGTGAATGTGTGTATGTCAGTGTGGGTGAATGAGTGTATGTGGGGTGCATGTGGGTGTCTGTGTGCGTGTGCATGTATGTGGGGGGTTCTGGTATGTAGGGAGGATGGTCGGTATTGTGCTTGCTGAGGGGGTGGGTGAGTCGTCTGCCAGTGACAGGGAAGAAATTCCCTGTCACTGGTAGCCTTTCCACCAGGGTTTTCGTGGTGGTGCTACTGCTGCGGAAACCCTGGTGGAAAGCCGGCTCATAATACCTCAGGCGGTCTTCATTGGACCACTGGGTCGGAGAATCTCATCTCCGGCCAAGCAGGTCCAATCACCCTGGTGGTCTGAGTGAGGATGTGGCGGGTTGGCAGTGGCCCTGGTGGTCAGAAGATCGCCAGGGTCATAATGAGGGCCTTTGCCTCCTAAGTTAAGCCTTGTTGCTCTTTGCCAAGCTACCAAGGGTTGAGCTGGGGTTTATTTATTGAGACCTAACTGAATCTACTGGGGTTAGTGGCCTATTGCTAAGTGTAGATACTCCCCCGCCCTTACCAATAATCCACTTTCCAACATGTAGCAAAGGTGGCAGTACATTACTTTATTAAGATAAGCTGGGTTGGTAATTGCTTTCTTCTCGAAAACTGGAGATGGTGAAGGTTGACCTAGCTATGCAGCTGCTTGTGTTCCAGAAGTGGATGTTTGCAAAACACATCTCTACATTTCAGCATTAGCTAAGCATGATGGGTGCATAGCCTTCACAAGGTGCTGTATTCCAGTGTTGCCAAAGCTGTAATGCTTTTTGGCAATGGAAAAATTATTTCTAACATTCCTTGTACATTCTGTGCCTGGCAGTCACTTTCTTTAGTCCTGGAGAAAAATTAAAACAATCCCGCACAAGGGACACTTGATGTACCTGGGGCCAGGAGCGACTCGCTGCATGGAAAAGGGGCATGGCAGTGCATGGCTGGGAGATTGGGGGAAAAGAGAAAGAATAAAAACCTATCTGATTCCTTGCTACCACGCCACTCTTTAGCCTCCACTGTAGGCACAGGCTCTCCACCTGCCCTGCGGCCAACCAAACGCTGCTCTCATGTTGCTGCCAATAAGAAAGTAGCATTCTGATTGACCGGAGCACCCTGGCTTAGCACTCCGAGGCACAATGGGATCCTCTGCCTGCTCTCCCCAACTCGACAACACAGTGCAGGGTTTGAGAGATCCCAGTTTGTATGTGTGTTTGGCTGGCCTGAGATTGCTCGCCAAACACACATGTGCTCTGAGGGGGCTGCTGTGCACTTCCCCTCCTTCCCTGTCATGCCCCACGGACCTGCCGCCTTTAACAGTAAAATGCTAATAAACTTTGGAGCATATTTCATGCGCCCCTTAGCGTCCCCCTAATACCACCATGATAGCGCCGTATTTATAATATGGCACACCATGGCCGTAGTTAGGGTGACTAGCGTCATAATTTGTGACACTAGTCTGATGCTTTGCAGGACTAGTGTCACAAATGATGACGGTAATCCTGCTGTTGTGTAGCCATTTTAGTTATAGCTCCATGCACATTAGTTTAATACACTAGGCCGCTGTGCACCTTGACCTAGATATATTTTATTCAGCTTCGCATTGTTATTTTTACAATAACCAGTTTTACGGTCTTATTTTAATTTCTTCTATCTAACTGTTTTGCTTAGTCCAGCACTGTGTTCTCAAACAACACATTCTTGATCATTTTCTGCTTCAGTCAAGGCTACAGTCTGGTACATTGCCGGTGAACATGGGAGAAGTTTAGTCTCCAACATTCGTAGAAAATACACATCCTTACGTAGGGACATTTTCTTAGAACATCAGCTGTGTTAATTATAAAAACACTTTCTAGTCCCATTACACTTCAAGAGGGAGATTTCAGCCAGGAAACCACAAATGTATGCCAAATGCTTCGCTGCAGATGCTGACGCAGATCACAGGCCTTTGCTAGGTATGAGGGTTGATGTCCTCCCAGGGGAACCTGAAAGGTAGGATTAAAGATTAACATGCTGTGCTCAAAATATGATTTAGATGGGAAATAGTCCATTGATTCCAGTGGCAATATGATAGCATTATTTTTATGCTTCACTCTCATCATCACCATTTTCATATTGTTGTGTTGTGTCGTTCTGGTTATTGCAGCTCACGCTTTGCTATCTAAAATGCAGTTGTTTTATTAAATCAACCTTTAAAACTTATACTGCTCTTATTGTTATTTATATATGAGACCGAATTGTGAATTAGAGAATCGAATGCAACCTGAGTAACCACGACTTCCCTGAGAAGTACAATATGTCATGGGCTCTGCTGTCCAATCATCCCTACCTCCAGGGAGAGATGAGGCACTGCTAGTTAGCCGGAGCAAAGCCTGGATTTGGAGCGACAGGTGTCACCCACCGTGGGTCAGACTCAGTCTCCCACACTGTGGACGATCCTGCTGCTCAAAATCCAGTAGTCTCATTAGAATAACGAGAGCCTACGTGACATGGCGCCCAACGTTTGGTCAGGCTCTAATTTTCAGGCCCTCTGGAGTATCTCTGTCTCATTATATATAATGACATCTCAATGCTGTATGCGGAGACGTCCGTGGTACTGAGGATTTCCACCACAGCTGTGTAGGTAATCCTATTACAACTGTCAGTTGTTCAAGCTTGAACTTTAAAAGGAAACCCCATTTTGGCGTGCCTTCTCTGAACTCATAGTGTTACTATCATGGCAAATCCCCAAAATGTACAAATAGCTGTTAACATGAGACAACCTCTCACAGCACACTTATTAGCAAATGGCCTAACGGCCCAGGGAGGTCCAGTCATGTTCGTGGTAAATGCCCACACAACTTATAGAACAGAACTTTTTTACTCTTGGGTCACATTTCCAGCAGCTGATGGGAACACAAATACATTTCACCAATATACACCTGTAAACGCGCCTGGACAATACAGAATGTACGCATATTTAGAGGTACCTCTATCTTATCAAGAACATAATAATTGGCTTGATGGTGCCCTACCCCATACAATACTACCAGTAAGGTTAGGTCCACCAAGTAATCACGGTCCTACCTGGCCTTTATCGGCTACCTATACACCACATCCTGCGGTTGGGAATTTAGCAGTAGCTGAGGTTCGTCGCTTATACATTGAGTTAATAGCAATATATAGACAATTAGTACAATTTGTGATGCAAACATTAAATACAAACCAAGCAATTGCTGCTCCAGCACACCCACATGCAATAACGCCAGGTATAAATCCTGCGACTGTACATTCGATTATGGGTAAAGTCCCTGCCAAATGAGAAGAAACTCCGTTTTGGTTAGCACAAACAATGAATGCGCTGGAGGCAGTATTTCCCCATACGGGACCTCAGGATAAACATGGAATATTAACAATGTGCTTGCCCTTTGGGATGGTCCCTACAGTGGAGAACTGTAACACGTGGGGCACGGTATTTGCTGCACTCTACACAACCGCACACGCTACACCAACACTTGCCAATTTACCGGAAGTGCTGAAACAAATTGAGGATGAATATGGGGCTGCCCCAGCCCTAGATTTGGGGATGCAACTGATGGGCAACTTTGCCACAGTATCCTCAATCATATTAAGTAACCTTAAAGGGGAAGCAGTCGCGCTTGCAGTGCGCATGCGGCTCCGTGACGTTCTGCAACAAGACCAAGAACGAGAGCTGCCGAAAATAATAGCGGAAACATATTCAAGTATCGGTCGGATAGCCTAGGGGCCAGACCACAAAAACCTCAATTCCAGGGTAAATCAAATAAAGATAACTCCAAATAGCAACCAGAGGGTAATAAGAAATGCTGGGATGAAAAGCAACAAATGCCTAAAAAAGAAAGGGGAGAATCTCCATGTACAGAGACCCCGCAGAATAGATATAATCTCAGAAATAGAGATAATATCAAAACGCTAGATAGATATCAATATACTGATACACGCCAATCTCGTTCCTTTCAGGACTCATCAGAAAAGAGAAATGAGTGTTGTGGGCGGTCAGAGCGAAGAACAGAGTACGTGAAACCGAGACAGGAATCACAACTCTCTTCGGAGGTTTCTGTCAAAAAGGAAGAGAAACCTGCCCAAACAAAACAACAATAAAAAATAAAAAAGTGGCGACTGTCGTAGTTCGACATGCCACACAGGAAGAGGGTCCTCTTGAAGAACAAGAACTGGCTCTAGCATTGCTAGACAGCGTGGCAGAGGTCACACTAGTTTGCCCGAATCTTCTAGAGCTCGCTGAATCCTATTCCGTTGAATGGGCTCTAGCACAAGCACCTGCATTATACAGAAATCACGTAGGGTGGGATAAAGACTCCCCCTACCATGTAATTCCCATTAAAAGTGAACCTCAGCCACAACCGCAGTCTCCGATAAAACATAAATCAAAAGCACCAGTGAGAGAAATACTCATGCAATTAGAGTACCAGGGTCGCCGATGAATAACCCTTTATTCCCTGTTGCTAAACTGGACCATTCATACAGAATAGTCTTAGACTACAGACATTTAATCAGTCATACACGCACCTATGCTATACAACATTCACATTGCACTGCACTAATGAGCAACATAGTGCGTAAAAAATACAAAACAACATTAGACATTTCAAATGGGTTTTTCTGCCAGAATATAGCACCTGAAAGCAGGGACTTAACAAGCTTTAGCGCACTAGCCTCTAAGAAAAATTTCTGTTGTTCATCTCAGGGGTATAAGAACAGCCCAGGACTGTTCGCCGCTTGTGTCACTGCCATTTTACACGAGATTGACCCTGAAGCATTGTCCTATGTAGATGACATATAACTCATGGATGATGAGTTACTACAACATTTAAGACGGGTAGCCCGCATTTTTGTGGGGTTTGCTGAATTTGGCTACAAATTTAACTTAAAAAAACCAAAAATTTCCTTCCTCAGCGTCCTGTTTCTAGGTTATGAGCTGTCAAGTGAAGAAAAATGCGCACAGTTACAACCACTGAATATGATTAAAAAACTCCAATCATTTTTGGGTTTCTTAAATTTTGGCAGAACCTACACTCCTGATTATGCTACACGCATAAAACCTTTATATGAACGAATACGTTCCGATTTTTCAAGTAAATTCTGGACAACTGAACATACACGCATTCTTAGAGAATTGCAGACAGACATGCTTGCAGCACAACATTTACAAACAAGGGACAACAAAACACATTTGGTCATCAGGGTAATAGCTGGGGCCATCGGTTTCACCTATGTGACATTTAATGAAGGTGAGACAGTCCCAATTGCATACAAATCACATTTGTATTCAGGAGCTGAACAACACTTTGCTCCAGCAGAGAAAATTCTAACTGCTGTGCAGATGGCTGTTAACAAAGAAAGACCTCTTGCCCAAGGAAATCGCATTATCATCGTTTCTCCAATCCCAGCCCTAGAGGCTGTTACTAAAGCTAGCATTCCGAATGCAAAAGCATTACATCAACGTTGGATACAATGGGCTACGTCTTTAACAGCCACTGCTGTAGACTACATTTTTTACCCAAAGTTACAAACTCAGAAATTTCTACAATATGAAGTAGAATATCCAGTTACAGAAAATACCTTGCCTATCGATCAGTATCTTAGAGTCATGTACACCAATGGCTCTGCACAACCTGCAATTGGAACTAAACATCAATATTCTGCTGCTTGCACAGTCGTAAGTGGCTACATGGAAGGGGATACATTTTGTCCTCTACATACCTTTACACAGACCCTAGGGGATTGTACAGCACAATTGGCTGAGCTAAAAGCTCTGCTGATGGCACTGGAACACACGGATCCAGCACAGCCTACGCTGATTGTTTGTGATTCATATTATTGTGTCCAGTCCTTTAATGAATACTTGCATTATTGGCGCCAGAATGGGTTCAGAGACTCCAAAAGGCAACACCATAAAACACAGACTACTGTGGGGGAAAGTAGCGGATCTGAAAGAGATGCTACAGAATGTCCATGTTGTGCATACACTTGGACACCAGCGTGTTGGAATACACGTTGCTGGAAATACATTGGCTGTTGGAGCCGCAAAGTCAGCAGTGGCAGTAGCCACTGTAGCTGCAATGACTCGCTCGAGTTCCAAATCTGGCGCAGACATTTGGGCTCCGTAAAAGCTACGGCTGATGGTACGCCCAATCCTAAATGATTTCCTAATAAATATCAATACAATATAGGAAGTATGCTGAACGCTGAAGTTAAGATACCAGGCGTAGGCGTACAAGACGTCCCTAACAAAGATATAATATCACAATTGATCAAAGCAGCGCATGAGAGGGTGGCATCTGCACATGCTGGTGTGGCGGCTACAATTTCAATCTTACAGGCCCGTTATTGGTGGCCGGGTCTCTATAAAGAGACTAAGAAGTATGTCCTTTATTGTGACATCTGTCAAGAAATTAAAGTTTCCACGGCCAAGCGCCCACCGCAGACACCCATCTTCGTTGGGGGTCCAACTACAGTACTGGTCTCCATTTCATTCCGAGGGAAATAGTGTTGTGGAGCGATTAAACCATGATTTAAAGCAATCCTTAATAGCCAGAGTCTCAGGTACGGGCCATAGTTGGCTTAATCACCTGTATGGAGTCCAGAGAGCACTAAATAACCTGCCTAGAAGATCCCTGGGGGGTCATACATCATAGTAGTGCCTGTTCGGAACCCGAATGTATGTTCCGGATCTTGATGGTCCTTGTGTGGAGGCAGCAGAAACATCTTTTGACATAGATTAACGTGTCACTGTCTTACAGGAATTGCAACAGTTCCGTGACGATAATTCTTCCAAAAGTGCTGCATCCACAGGAATTATGGATGTGCCAGTAACATCTACCAGCTGGATTCCCAGAGTTGGGGATCTTGTACGTGAAAAAGTCACAGTGAAAAAGGAATTTGGCCCTTCTTATCAAGCACCAGTCCCTGCACTAGGGATACACGGTACCAGAACTGTTATTCTACCACCGTTGGTAGGTGCCAAAGAAAATTGTTTTGTTTAAATTGACAATGTCAAGTTGCACTATGTGGCCGATCCTGCACAGCCGATCAAGAGGAACATCCAGTAGTTCCCGAATCCCTCTCACTACTGGAGAAGAAGTTCCGCTACAAGTTGTTTACACCAACACTGTTACCTCTCCGAGCTTGGGGAGGGTGGAAGATGATCTTGCATTAGTTCCACTAACATCAACTAACTTAGAAACGTTTGAACAAGTCAACTCAACTACAAGCCAAACGGATGGTGCTGTCTATAGTGTGCCACCACAGGAAACACCAACTCCACCACTGACAACGGTTACGCCATTTGCACGAACTGCCTCTGGATATTTTGCCAACTTCAACGATGATTTCTCGTACTCATTCACCTCTTCGACAGCTGATTTGTCGAGTGCACGTAAGCTAACAAAGTGGCTTAAAGAAACATATTTTATTTTTCCAAGGAACTATGTATGGTTTTCCCTGACTGTCCTAGCATTTCTCCTTTGGATTGGTTTTGCTATTACCTTTTTCTTATTAATACATGGTAATTTTCTTCCTGAGAGATCAGCGGTTGAACAGGTGGAGGATGTTTTGAAAACACATTTTTTATCACATAAGTTCCGAAGAGACTTATCCTTTGTGAACATCTCCCCAGTGCCATTTCTTGATGGTATTGTTTGGGACAAAGTAATGTCAGATATATATGGTCCCACGGAAATTATTAAAATACTGTATGTGTTAAAATTATCAATGAGTGATATAGTAATACCAGGCATTGTATCTGATGATTGGGATGTGAAAACAGTTGATTCTATGATGACAGAATTGCAATAATATACCGTCTTTGAAAACGAAAATGTTTACCAATTTATAGAAAATTGTGGTGATATGTTTTGCTATAATTATTATGGGCACAACTTCATACATAGAGCGAGTAGTCACAAAATGATATTTAACTACACAAAATGGGAACATTGTCCAACTCCACCACAAGGGAGTTCTAAAACTCATACTGAAAAGGTTACATATTTTTCTGGGAGTTATCAAAAGAATGTTGAGTCATATTATTTTAAAGTACCTTCTACTAAGGATATACACATGTTATTGACCAATATGAAATTCATATATTTGGAATCTTTTGTTTACCGGTTATCAATAGAAGGTTATGAATATTGGTCCAAATCAATTGATTTGAAAAGTGTCTGGAGAACGAAAAATTGGCAGATAAAGGGAAAGGAAACATTGTTTAGAGCATGTCTCATCCCTGTTCAAATGATCTTTTTAAATGAAACAGTGCAACAAACAAGTTGTTTAGGCTTAGCAACAATCAGAGAATTAAACATGCCCAGTATACCTGCCCTTGCAAAATTTGACGACTGGCAAAAATACACGAATGCAACTAAAGATGAGCTCAATGAGTGGGTCCAGAATGGTACATTTAATGCTTCACTGACACGTCCAGGCGGGTGGTTATTGTGGCCCATAGATACAAACGGGTTTCATCAACGTTTTATTAACTCCTCTGGGGGTTTTAAGACGAGTAGACCAGAACATGCTGAGATTATTACAACATATAGTGTAGGAAAATTATGCCAACAGTGGCTAAAATCATCCTCACTTAACGCGGTTAAAGCTCACCTCAATCTTTTGTCTAACACCACTCACTTACAAGATTTCTTTTCAGGCCCCAGACTACCACGTAGGAAGCATTTCTTATATGCAGTATACAATGAAATATGGAAACATTCCCAACAAGATGCTGCAGCCCGGTTAAGGCAAATAGATCAGGAAAATCTGAAAAAGGCATTAGCTGTTGTGGATAATGGGATTAAAACCTTGTCCGACCGGATATGTACAATTAACAACATTGTTTCTTCTGCTATAGACATTATACTATCTGATATGTCTTCTTTATACCATGGACAGAGTTAGACCAGGTCCATTATGCAGTTCGGTTGGACGCTTCAAACATTGAAGGCGGGTCGCGTTCCGTGGCAGCACGTCAGTGCAAGGGAAATATTTTTTCCTTTAATCTAACGCGGCAACAACAACTAATGGCTAGGAAAGAAGCGACTTATGTCATGCTTAACATAGAAAAACTAGAAAGGTTGCCTTTCACCGTGGCTGAAATACCATTGGCAGGGTGATTAATACACAGGGTTATTAATCTGCCTATTTCAACACTACAATTCACCTTCTGTTTGAAACACATACCAGTAGGCAGATATGAAAAGCTGGGAGATAGTTACATCCATGAGGTGTGGGAGCTTCCCTTCTCGTACAAATGCTTCAATGGCATGAAAGAGGTCTTTCTTAGCGGTAGTGAATGAGAGACTTCAGTCAGCCATTCGATGATTTGTAAACAGCTGTCCTTGCATGGGGCATGTAACGCCTCGGCTGCAAACTTGGCTTATTATCTTAAGGGAGTTCCTGTCCCCTTGATTAGACCTATGTTCCAGGTGCTATCAAATGGCAGCTACGTCCTTCTTAATGGTGAGGACTGTTGTGGCTTGCGGGCCGGAATAGTTTACGTTGTGTCGGTCACTAAGGTCGTTACATGCTGCGGGAACGTACTGTTTCCCTCCAATAAAATGAAGGAGGTAGCCGATATCTGGCCTCACATTGCTACGTTAAGTAGACTCAAGGCTTTATTGCTTTAAAAGTATGTGGCCATTACATCTGCAAGCGAGATATACGCACTTCCAGTGGCAAGGTCATCAGCAGAAATACAGTCCCTGTTAAATACGAACTTTCCGAGACACTTTGGTGAATCGTGGGATGAATATTTAATTAGTCTAGCAAGGCTGGATTAGCACATTTTTTTAAAGCTGTTGGTTCTGGTTTTGTTCACACCTTCTCCTCCATATTCGGTCTGATACCTTCAGCTATTCACTCAATTTTAGATAGTATTTTTGGGGAATTTCCGATAACTTTGGCTTTATTAGCTGGCATTCTGCTGTTGCTGTTGTTTATGCGCAATGGCTGTACCACCGCAACAAGGACAAATGACGGCACTCCCATCAGCGCAGCTGTGTCGTGAACGTATGATGCAGCATTTTGGAGCAACACTCCTGGAGCATTTGGAGTGTGACTGGTCGCTTTCATTCAGACCAGTTTTATATTGTGCAGCCCGCCTTCTGGTGCTTTTAGTGCTCTTTTGAACATGCACTGAAACTTTGTCTTTCACAGCAGCGCCCCCCAGTAATAGATGCTGATCTGTTGATGTTCTCGCTGAGGGTTCATCACCAGACATGCGCACTGAGGCTGCGTTTGCCACGTGAAGCTAATTATGAGTTACCCTTCCTGGAGGAAGTTGCCATTAACTCATCTGTGGGCACTGCACAGGATTTCGTCTTGGTTGATACTGAGGCTATGGAACACACCTGCTCCCCGCTCATTTTTGGCGCAGACTTTCCGTTTTTTTCAGTTGCTGAAGTGGAAGATCTCCTGCTTTCTATGACTCATGCTTGATTTGGAATTTTTCTAAATTTACATTTTCATTTAATTCGGTCCTAAGCCACATGCTCATGTTTTAAATTGCCAAGTAGCATGCTTGTTTGTCCTTTTAACTTGTCAAAATTGAGTAGGGTTTTTGGTACATCTTAGGTTGAGATATTTTAGTTTAGGCTTGAACCACTTTTTACCGACAAGGGGAGGGTGTTGTGTAGCCATTTTAGTTATAACTCCATGCACGTTAGTTTAATACACTAGGCCGATGTGCACCTTGACCTAGATATATTTTATTCAGCTTCGCATTGTTATTTTTACAATAACCAGTTTTACAGTCTTGTTTTAATTTCTTCTATCTAACTGTTTTGCTTAGCCCAGCACTGTGTTCTCAAACAACTCATTCTTGATCACTCTGTGCTTCAGTCAAGGCTACAGTCTGGTACATTGCCGGTGAAGGTGGTAGAAGTTTAGTCTCCAACATTCGTAGAAAATACACATCCTTACGTAAGGACATTTTCTTAGAACATCAGCTGTGTTAATTATAAAAACACTTTCTAGTCCCATTACACATCAAGAGGGAGATTCCAGCCAGGGAACCACAAATGCATGCCGAATGTTTCGCTGCAGATGCTGACGCAGATCACAGGCCTTTGCTCAGGTATGAGGGTTGATGTTCTCCCAGGAGAACCTGAAAGGCAGGATTAAAGCTTGACATGCTGTGCTCAAAATATGATTTAGATAGGAAATAGTCCATAAATTCTAGTGGAAATTTGATAGCATTATTTTTATGCTTCACTCTCATCGTCACCATTTTCATATTGTTGTGTTGTGTTGTTCTGATTATTGCAGCTCACATTTTGCTATCTAAAATGCAGTTATTTTATTAAATCAACCTTTAAAACGTATACTGCTCCTATTGCCATTTATATGTGAGAGCAAATTGTGAATGAGAGAATTTGATGAGACCTGAGTGACCACGACTTCCCTGAGAAGTACAATATGTCATGAGCTTGGCTGCCCAATCATCCCTACCTCCCGGGAGAGGTAAGGCACTGCTAGTTAGCCGGAGCAAAGCCCGGATTTGGAGCAACAGGTGTCACCCACAGTGGGTCAGACTCAGTCTCCCACACTGTGGACGATCCTGCTGCTCAAAATCCAGTAGTCTCATTAGAATAATGAGAGCCTACGCGACACTGCAAAGCACCAAGAGGCTCGTTTTAATCAATGGGAGCCTCTTTTTAACACCTGCACTTAGCAGGCATTAAAAAATGCTGATAAAAATGGTGCAAAGGAATCTCATAGATTGCTTAGCGCCATTTTTACGCCAGTCCCCAATCACCGGAATGCCCCCCCTTGCATACATTATGTCTGGTGAATGCATAATGTGGACAAGGGGTTACAAAATGGCTCAATGCAAGCATTGCGCCACTTTCGAAATATGGCGTGTGGGGAATGCCACCTTAATTCCACATTTGCATTGAAACAAATGCTGCAAATGTAGAGTAAGGTGGCACTAGGGGCTCATAAATATGCACCATAGTTCATTTTTGTTTTCTTGTTAAAGATTTGCAGCTGCTGCTGCTGGCATGGATGCAACGCTGCTCTGCCATAGCGGAGGAGCCATGCCTGGGGTGCACCATAGTGTGCAGAAACAGGATGGCTGCACTCCTTTGAGACTTCTTGACTTGGGCAACATAATCCGACTGCAGCCCTAGTGAGGGCTAGGGCGGCCGTGACCTTTGAGGGCAGGTTGACGTTCTCCTCGTGTCTGGGTGTGTGTATCTTGCGGTTTTCCTGATAACGAGGCTGGTGGGGTCACGGTGGCAGGGGCTCACCATGTGGCTGTCTGCATGAGTGAAGGGTGACCTGGGGTCCCAGGACTCTCTAATTCTAGTGCTCCCTCTCCATTGTGAACTGGCACGGGGTTCCTGACAGCTTCCGTGTGTGAGCGCTAATCACTCTGGAGGATCAGGCCAGTTGGAGGTGTGGTCAGGCATCCTAATTCAGTCGCGGTGACTTCGGAGAACAGGAGCAGACCATGATAAGGTGACGCCTGCCTGGGCCGTGAAGCTGGACAGTCGCCGTGGTGAGCAAGGGGAGGGCTGTCACGCCCTGTTGCACCATGGCTTGGCCATCATCTGTTGATGGACCAGCACATGGGCTGAATGAAGCACTTAGCCATTTTGAATGAGATCCCTTTTTTTCAGTTTCAGGACAACAGCCACTGACTGGCATACTTCATGCCAACCTTTGCAATGAGATGTGTTACATGATTTTGTCAATTGCCTTTGATTGTCAGGTCGCATTCAGTGCTCTTGATTTTGCTCATGTCGGACTTACAGACTTCATTTGCTCATGAAACTGACTCTCTGGCAAGTTTAGTTTCTTTTCTTTTTCTATGCCATTTAGATACCCATGGACCTGCCTGGGGGAAGTTTCTTCTTCTTAGTGGAGATTTACTCTGCCAGTACTTTAGCTGTCCTTACTGGGAGTACCTCTATTGGTGGATGCTTCATGGAATGTATATATTATCTCCTTTACAATAGTTTATTGGTCTAGGAGGGTGGGTCTTTTTTCCTTCATTGGCAAGTTGGAGTGTGTGGTGTGGGAGGCTGGAGGTTGTTTACTGCTTTTTGCACTACCATGCTTTTTGTTTCAGAGAGGCAGAGGGTGGCGGACGCAAGGGGTCGCACTTGCACAATTAGCTGACTGTTTGGTACATGACTCCTATTGCCAACTTCCCCACTGATGTGATTTTTTACCTTGGAATATCCACAGGAGCTGGCAGACCATCCAAAGCCCGTCAATTGCTGGGTGTATGTTGATAGGCACAAGGTTTATGTGGCGCTCCTGCAGGGGACTCACTTCAGCCCTCTGAGGTGCCCGGTGTTTGCAGCCAGAGGGAGTGGCTATAAGTCTTTTTCCTGCTACTCTTCATATGCACAGGACGGCTATCCTGGTCCGCTTTTCCTTGCTTATGCTGAGATGGTTGACCTGCAGGGAAGATATAATATACCTAACGCCCACATCACCGCACAAATCCTTAGTAGTGTCAATATGTATTGGCCTAATACTGAAGACTCCCGTTTTCTGCAGCAGGTTTTGGAGAGGTGCAACTTGCGATCTGAGTCAATACTTTGGGGAGAAAGACTTTAGTTTAATGCTCTGTCATGACTCGGATAGCTCCCATCCACTTACACACATCAACAATGTGGCAGCCACATTACAAGAACTTATGGCTGCACATGGTCTTGTTCTTTGGCAGGTTATGCATCCTAAACTTCGGGAGGGCATGCTTAGGTTTCCATGGCACACAATACATGGATGGGCCTGCTCAGGTTATTGGCTTGCCTGCCTTAATACTAGGAGCTGGGTTACACATGTCAGTCAGATGTTATTTACACACTCCGATCCCTCCTGTGTGCTTCTTATCATATCCCTACTTGACTCCTGATACCGTACATTCACATGGCAAATCCCCCCTTTGGCTTTACTGATGTAGTGTTTACTAAGGTGGTCTGTGAGGAGATCCTGGATTTTTTGTCTTATAATGAGTTTTCTGTGGAGTCACTGACTCTGGTTTGGGATACCTTCAAAGCTTATATCCACAGGATTTGTAATGCCAAACGACATGGTCTATACAAAACCATTTATAATTGTCTTAATACACCTGAGGCTGATCTACGTGCCCTTGAGGATCAATATGGGGATGCTCTTTTAGTCACAAGTTCTAGCAGACCTCGGTAGGAGGCCGAGGGGAAGGTGATGCACATTAGTGGCTTTTCTGTTGCCAGGGCTTATGGAGAGGCAGATTGTCCGGACCATATTTAACCCATATTGTATGGTGCAATAGAGCTCCTCTACCAGTAACACAGCTACAAGGTGAGAATGGCACCCTTCTGTATGACTCTAAGAGGGTCATTTTGACCCTGTTGGTAAAAACTGCCTCCTCTCGCTGTGGCTACCAGCCATCCACCATATTATGACCACAGCCGGATTTCTGCTGCCAGAAGGATGTCGGAAATCCGGCTGTGGCCAGCCCGGCGGATGGCGGTAAGGTGGTGCTGCTGCCAGTAGCAGCACCACGCCAGTAGACAGCCGCAGACCATATCATGACCCATGATGCGGCCTGGCAGTGTTCAACTGGTGGATGCTGCTGCTGGCAGCAGCACCCCATCCTGTCTCTTGCCAGATGACCCCCTCACAACAGGTAAGTCGGGTGCCCTGATAGGAGAAGGGGTGTGGGGGGTGTTGTGTGTGTGTGTGGGTGGTGTATGTCTGTGCATGCGTGAATGCGGGTGTGTGTTGCATGTTGAATGTCTGTGCATGTATGGATGTGTGAGTGCGTGTTGTGTGAATGTGTGTGTGTGTGCTGGTATGTATGTAAGTGTGTGTGGATGCATGCGTGGCTGAATGTGGGAATGAGTGTGTGAATGCATGTGTGCCTGTGTGAATGAAGGGGGTTTGGAGAGGAAGGGGGGTTGAGGGAAGTGTATGGAGGGGGAGGGGGCGGGGAAGACCCCTATCAGTAACATTGAAGGGATTCCCTGTCACTGATAGTGGTGTCAACATCAGGACAGTGAGCGTTCTACGGGCGACAAAAATGCAAAAACCCACCCTTTACGCAAGAGCATAATTCATGCATTTTGTTTATATGCAGTTTGTTAACTTTTTGCATTGCAGACTTTAACCTTGAAAAACACTAGTAATGATGTTTGCAATAACTGTTCATTTGTAAGGTATTGCTGCAGACTGACTGAGTGTGTTAGGGTGTGGTCCCTTTCTAGGGCCTTCTAGAAGCTTTCTCTGCAGCATGACTGGGTGTGGTTTGTGGGCTGGGCCTGACTCTATATAAGGGAGCCAGTCCAGCTCCACGTGCTCACTATTCAGAGGTCCCGGTGCAGAGCAGCAGCAATTTCCTGAGCTCCTGTTCCGGAGGCCTACCTTGACATTTCAGGCCTGCTCCGCATTATCTTGGTGATCCTTGAGCAGGGTGGTAAGACGGAGGTCGGGCTGAGCCCCTGAACCCGTTCTAAAAGACTCTTGAGTTTTGGGCCTACTCGTGAACCTTTCAGAGTATGCAAATCATTGCTCTGATGTAAATCTTGTTGTTCAGATCGGCAACAGCTTGCACCATCATTTCATGGCATTTACATATTCTTGTTAGAATCGGCAGTGTGCGTGATTCATTTACCGCATGTAAATCTTGGTGTTCAGATCGGCAAAGGCTTGCGCGATCATTTCATGGCATTTACATATTCTTGTTAGAATCAGCAGTGTGCACGATTCATTTACTGCATGTAAATCTTGGTATTCAGATTGGCAAAGGCTTGCACTGTAATTTTTATGGCATTTACATATTCTTGTTAGAATCGGCAGTGTGGGCGATTCATTTACCGCATGTAAAACTTGATGTTCAGATCGGCAAAGGCTTGCACGATCATTTCATAGCATTTACATATTCTTGTTCGAATCGGTAGGGTGCGCGATTCATTTCCCGTAGGTAAAACTTGGTGTTCAGATCGGCAAAGGCTTGCGCGATCATTTCATGGCATTTACATATTCTTGTTAGAATCGACAGTGTGCGCAATTCATTTCCCGCATGTAAAAACTTGGTGTTCAGATCGGCAAAGGTTTAAGCGATCATTTCATGGCATTTACATATTCTAGTTAGAATCGGCAGTGTGCGCGATTCATTTCCCGCATGTAAATCTTGGTGTTCAGATCGGCAAAGGCGTGCGTGATCATTTCATGGCATTTACATATTCTTGTTAGAATCAGCAGTGTGCGCGATTCATTTACCGCATTTAAATCTTGGTGTTCAGTTCGGCAAAGGCTTGCCCGATCATTTCATGGCATTTACATATTCTTGTTAGAATCGGGAGGGTGCGCTATTTATTTCCTGCATGTAAAACTTGGTGTTCAGATTGGCAAAGGCTTGCGCGATCATTTCATGGCATTTACATATTCTTGTTAGAATCGGTAGGGTGCGCGATTAATTTCCGCATATAAAACTTGGTGTTCAGATCGCAACAGTGTGCGTGATCATTTCATGGCAATTAAAAAACTTTGATGTGTAATGTTTGTTGAAGTGCATACATTTATCCTGAGCCTATGGATTTCCTGTGAAGATGATAAATTCAAAATGTGATGTTCTTTGTGCATATTAAGTCCCTAGTGCTATTCCAATGGTTTTTCCAGGGAATGTTTCAGATTGTCTTGTTCTCGTGTTAAAAAGGCAGTGTTTGTTCTGAAACAGTATTATAGAAGATTCTTGTATTTCTAGACATTATGTGACATTTTATGAAAAGCTCACATGAAACATTGGGTTAATCATTCTTGATTTGTTCCAGGTACCCAGAGTTCTTGAGGTCTAGTTAAAGTCACTTCTTAGATTACCCATGGTTACAGTAAGACAATGCTTAGAACCATAGTCTAGTGAAAGCCAATGTGATTATATTCTGTTATTGTGTTGTTTAACCTTTTGCTTCCTGCAGGTCTCCTTCCCAGCTGTTCCCTACCTAATCCCCTTTTCCCCACTTGGACTCTCTTAGGCTCTATGATATTTCCGTCAGATTTTGGAGCTGTCTTGTGGTGGACATTTTGGGAACGTGCGCAGACCCTGAGGATCTGGTCTCCCTGACAAGTGCCTACCGTCATGGTTTTCATGGCGGTACGGTTGCCACGAAAACTATGGCAGTAGGTGCAGTCATAATCCTGCAGGTAGGCAAGTGGCGCCCGCCGGGCTTGAGAGTGAAGTCTCCAACCTTGGCGGTCGTTACCGCCATAGCGGGCAGTGTGGTACATTAGCGGTTTGGCTTCAGCCAATGTCTTAATATGGAGAAAAGTACTGCCAGCCTGTTGGCAGTACTTTCCTCCAAATTAAAGCCGTCCGCCGTGGTCATAATGACCCCCTATGTCCATCTTACATGAATTTGTGACCTATTATACACACATTTATTCTTTCCATCATAACTCAGTGATGGAGGAATACACTTCTTATTTTGACAGAGTGATGCTGGCCTATCGGGAGGGACCATTTCACCTCCTCCTGAAGGAGCCCATTACCCTTAATGAAATCCTGGAGGTTATTGCTGGCCTTCCTACGAGTAAGTCTGTCAGTGGAGATGGCTTCACCACAGAGTTTGATAAACATTTTGCAGATATCTTGGTGCCCATGCTTCAGCGAGTATACACTGAGGCCTGGAGGAATGGCGCATTTCCACACCCCTTTCAGGAAGCTACTACCACTATATTACTCAAACCTGGCAAGGATCTGAAGAATCCCAACTCCTACAGCCTACTTTCTCTTATAAATACTGATTCTAAAATCTTTGCTAAAATATTAGTGAACCGAGTCCTCCTGCTTCTTCCAAATTTGGTCCTCTCAGATGAGGTGGGATTTATTCTAGGACTGTCCACCTCGCTTAACATCTGCACCCTTTTCGCCCTGCTGCATCTGATTGACCCCATGCAGGAGGCCATGGTACTCCTACTTGATGCTACCAAGGCCTTCTACCCTGGAGTGGGGATACCTCTTTCCAATTAATTATCGGATGGGATTCCCTACCTATTTCCCACACCTAATACGGTTATTTTACATTACTCTGCAGGCTAGATTGTGGGTCAATGGACTGACATCCGACCCATTTCATATAGGTACATGGCAGGGTTGCCCTCTGTCGCCAGTATTATTTGCTCTTGTGATAGCCCTTGGCCTGTGCTGTGCTATTACACAAAAACATGGATTCAGAGATATAGCATTCGCCCTGCATAACCTCACACTCTCACTGTATGCAGACAATACTGCGTTATATTTATACAACCCGGATCACAATACAGCACCGGCCATCCATTAATTTACTCTTATTTGTGCCCTTTCTGTGTTGCCGATTAACTGGAATAAGTCTGTCATATTACCCCTTATGGATGTGACAAGGGAGCAGAGGCAGGCATATTCCATTCCCTGGTGTACTTCCTCTATGAAATATCTGGGGGTCCAAGTTAGTCTTAATATTGATGATGCATTTTCTGATACTTACAGTACGGCCATAACTAAAATAGAAGATCAGATAACCCGATGGATTTGCTTCCGCTATCTTTGCATGGTAGAATAGCATTGGTGAATATGATAATTCTACCAAAATTATTGTACCTCTTTAACATTGTCCCGATACCTCTTACAAAACATTTCTTCCGTCCTCTAAAATTTCTAATGATTTAGTTTGCCTGGGCTGGTAGACAGCCTCAAGTCAGATTGGAGTTCCTTACACTCCCATTTGATCAGGGCACTATGGCTGTGCTGGATTTCAAATTATATTACATTTGCTCTTAAGTGCAATATGCATTCTATTGCCTCATCCACCACCTTGGCACCTCTAGCCATCAAACAAGATATTGCTTTCTCAACTTCATATCCATCATTAATAAAACAGATAGTCCGACGCAGGCATGCTGAAGTTAATAAGTACCGTAGTACTTACCCATGTGGCTTGGGACGGTATTCGTCACAGTTATGGCATGGGTAGACTGTATTCATCCCATCTGTCTCTGGCACACTACCCCCTGCTCTTTAGTCAACTTGATTCCAATACATTGGCCAGATTGGCCTCAAGTGGAGTCCGGTTGGTGGGTTAGTGACAATGCACTTCACACTTTTCTATACCTGCAAACTCTGGCAAAATGCATGGAACATTACAAGGTATTCCCAAGAGCGCCTCTGAATGCCAGGTTCTAATAGCTTTGCTTATGGTGGTACCCAATCATCATATGGTGGCGCATCTTTATAGTGAGACCCAGGTTACGGCTCCCCTCATCATATCAAAGGCACAGATGACAACGAGGCTGACTTGGGTGGCACCCAAGCTCCCAAGGTATGATCTTATTGCTGCACACAGTTTGGTGTCTTGACTCCTAAAGGTCACCTGCGGTTAATTCACTTCAGGTTTCTACACCACATCTATTGTACTCAGCTTCAGTTGTATTCTTGGGGACTACATGTGACCCTGGAGTGTTGTGTCATTGATGTGGAGCACTGGAGGCTGATTTTCTTTACTGTGCATTGTGCTGTCCTCCTTTTTCAGCCTATCTGGCCCGGGTGTTCTCACTTATGACTGGGATGCCCCTATCTTTGTTCTCTGAGATGGCTTTGTTTAGGTACTCTAAGTCTGTCCTGTGGAGTGTGTGTAAATATGTTTATGTCGCCCTTGTACTGGCTAAGCACAGAGAAGCTTGCCACTGGCGAAGTTGGACTTCGCTGATACTGTCTGACTGGGTATGTGGTCTAGTTTATTGCTGGGAGCACCTGAACACATGCTCTTTTGTTCCTTCCTCTGGTAAGTCATCTGAAGAACATTTGGGAGTCCCTCTGTAGCTACCTCATTTACCTAAATGTTCAAACTACAGACGAGCTGCCCACTTAATGGCGCCATACCTCATAATGTACCAATCCCTCATATACAGAGTTCACAAGTCTGTCCGGTGGTGCGGGCTATAAAATTGGGATGGTTCTGAATGTTGCTGGTCTCCCTCAGGTTCTGACTCATATGCATATTAACATTGTATTGGGTTGGTCCCACTGATCGCCGACTGTTCTCCTTTGTTGCATGTATTTACTTAATGCCTTCTTATGGTGCAAAGCATTGTTATCAAGATAGGTTTAAATTGTAGTCATGTTCACAGTGATTGGTCTAGTATTTAGGATACTGTGACCACTGGTTATGTGTTGTTGATTGCTCAGTGATATATATATTTTTTTTAATTAAAAAACTTGTATATACCTGCCTCCTCTTCTGAATCTGAAGAAGATGACAGCTTTTGGCGTTCTAATAAACAATGCTACTAAGGGCCACATTTATACTTTTTGACGCAAAACTTCGCCGGCGCATGTTTTGCATCAAAAATAATACAGCCGGCTAACGCCAATTTGGTGCGCCGTGCGGGTGTCAAATTTATACTTTGACGCATGGCGGCGCAAACCACAGGTGGGAGTCATTGATTTTGACGCACACTGCAGCGTTAAGTCGTAAAGCAAAACAACGTTAATGCGGCGGAAATGACTGTGGGTCGATTTACGATACCGCAAACCGGATATGCGCCGTTTTTTGACGCAATAGTGTCAAAAAAACCAGCAAACACTGCCATTTCACCAGAGGACAGCCAAAATGGATCCCAGATGCCACAACAGAGCACAGGAAGATGACATCAGACCAGGAACCAGCCAGGAGGACCCACACAAGAACCAGGACACTTATAAGAAGAAAAGAAAGTGTTGCTTCAGTGCAGGGGAGCAGGACATTCTGGTTAAAGAGGGGGCGGAACATCAGCACCAACTGTTTGTCACCTCAAAATTGCCAATTAGTAGGAGAGAGGCTATATGGCAACAAATTGTTGACAATATCAACAGTGTGGCATAAGTACGCAGAACAGTCATCGAGTGCAAGAAACGCTGGCATGACTGCAAGCGCAGGACCAAGGAAAAGATGGCCAGGAACAGGAAGGCAGCACTGCAGACTGGAGGTGGGAGTCCAGCACACCAGGAGGCCCTGGACCACATGGAGGAGATGGTCGCAGCCGTCATCCCTGAGGAGATCGTCACAGGGATTCAAGGACAGGACAGCGCAGACTACCAGGAGACAACGCACATGCAGGATAAGTCGCATGGGGAGTTGAAATGCACTAATGTCAACTGCATCTGGGGGGGCAATACCCACTACACATTGCATGTAAGTCATCATATACATGGAGTGGCATGGGTAAAGTGGCACGGCATGGGGGCATGGCCTGCACAGACAGAAGCTGGGGCACACCATTACACTACAACAACAACAGTCCCATGGGGGCATGCTGCCATGCCAACGATGGAGCAAAGGGAAAGTTACGCCAGGAGGGAAGGGCACAACATCAAACTGACATCCCGGCACACGTCAGCCACCATACCCCCACATTAACTAGGGCCCTATTAACAACCTCTAGCCATACCGACAACTGGAATGTAACTGCGACAACAGTTGCCACTGCCACCTCCGCTCTGTGTGCAGCTCAAGTAGCCAAAGGCAGTAACCTTCCCATGGATCATACACACCTAAATTAGAGGGTTGAGGATGACAACTTCAACAATCCCCTGAAAAAAGACAAAGGCCCCAGTACTGTCAAATGTCAATGCCCATAGCTGTTGCAAACATCAGCCAATGTAAACAACAATAGGAGCTACACAGCATGAAGGACATACCCATGCTGCATTTGTCAGGGTCCATCCTGTGCCTGGGTCACAATGTAACATCCCAAATGTCATACTGCTCAGACAACAGCATTGAGGGGGGGACACATGTAACTGGTCACTGACATACACCTGCACAGTCAGAGGAGGAAATAGGACACTGATACGATTATCAGGGCAATCCAATGTACCACATATTCCCAATATCAGCTGTACACATTACCAGTGCCAACATCCATATCGTGCCATAACATTGCTATGCATAGGATATGCTACATGTCAACTCCATTTAAGTGGATGTGAAAGATCAGAGACTGGGGCAGGTCCAGATTATTAAGTGTGCTGCCAGTGCCATCAGAACACCCACAGCCAGTGAAAGGTCTCACCATGAGAATGGATGTAGATGGAGGGTTGAGTAGGACAAGAAGGTGGCAATTCACTATTTGGCCAAAACCAACACCTAGAAGAGATGATGCCGACAAGTCTAATAACTTAATAACATACATGTGACATGCAGGTGGGACATAGGCCTGGGAGAATGCCGATCTGAAAGACTGGAGCAATAAACACGAAACAAGATCACAATGTGAAATCATCACAAGGCAGGCATGTCACATCACTAATGCCACAACACAGACACACTAATTGTACCCCGTTTCATTGCAGAGGAAGATGGATCTCCTGCGGATATGCCTGTCCCAGTTTACCGTGATGAAATGGATGACGAGCTGATAAACATTCCCCAGGAGACCATCCAAAAGGTCCTTGAAACCCTCCAGACCCCACCTTCAGTCACAAGGAGGAGCACAGAACAAGCAGCCATCGCAGAGGATCCACCCACCACCCCAATTGTAAGACCTGCGAGCTCCAATACAGCTGAGGACTTAAACGCCACAGACACCAGCTTTGAGAGAAATGTAGTTGGGGTATAGCAGGAGCAGGCCAAGGGGGTGCGGGTGGGGATGCAAACTATGGCAGCCAGCCTAGAGGGGGTGCGTTTGTGCATGATGTCATATGCAGATCAGGCAGCAGCTATGCAAGCCCTAACATCTTACTTGCAGGAGCAGCAAAAAACCCAGAAGGAAATCAGCACAGCTGTAATACAGTTGACCCAACACCTACAACAGCAATCCTGTCAACGCGTGCACAAATGCAACATTGAACCCATCAGGGCCGACCTGGCTGCCTACCATCGTGATGTGGCTACTATTCTTAAGAATCAGCAGATCCTCCTTGCTGCAGTACTGCCCTTAAGACCTTCACAGGTAGCAGTGACCGGGATGTCTGACTCCACGTCTTCTAACACTGAGGTGTGTGTTGTCCCTTCACAACCACCACCACCAAGAACAGAGGAGGCAACATACACATCAGAAGAAGAAGAAGACATGGAACAGATCACCTTCACACGGAAAAGTACCTGGAAGCACTAGACCCTGCCACATGGCCAACAATTACCAAGTTCCTGCACTTTGTATCATGCCAGTCTTACAACAACTCTACTTAATGACTGTTCTGCTTACCATTGTATATCTTGTCAGCCTGCCCAGTGATAGTCTCTCTCTTACTCATTGGCAAATCCTGTCCCTCTGCACTGTCTGAAACATCACCCCAGTATGTCAAAAGCATTTCCGTAACCCCTTTTGTAGGATCACAATGTAAGATGTCACTCTAATGGACTCACAATCATGGACAATGTATAGATAGCACTAGAGCACTTTTCAATAAATAGCACTTACACAACAAATCTGTCTCTGGGTAATGTGACATATCAACTGTGCAGTAGATAACTGAAATGTGCCTACTGTCAAATTACGTAGCTTGGCAATACAACTGTCCTGATATTATGTAGTCAGATAAATCTGCACAGTGCCCATGATTGCATCATACTCTGCCCATCCTGAGGGACATATCTGGTGAAATGAGAAACCATACACCATCATGCTGTGTTGGACAGAATAATGCTTCCTCAAGGGATATCTAAGTCATAAAATAGTGGCAGCAAAATGTTGTCACCATGCAATACTAACACATACAACAGTGCACACTAATCTAAGCAAACACTACAAAAACTGCATGAATGAAGCTGTCTGAGTTTACATACAAATAGGTACTCATGCTGAACTGTGTCACAAATGATGTATGTGAGTCATGAAGACAAGAATACAAGAGTGCCTACGAGAACTCATCTTATAAGGGTGTCCTTGATCATCACACTGCAGTCAGACCTAAAACGGTTCCCCCAATACCAAGTCTGGAAGCACTGTTTGTGGCATAGAAAACATACTTATCAACAGAAACACATTGTGATCCATGTTAACTGTGATTGGTGGTTGCAACGAAGGGTGGAAACTTTGCAAGGTAGCTCTGGGGTAGCTGCCAATTTTACAGCTCAGTTGGGATTTGTTTGTAGCATAGACCACAAATGTAATAGAACAACATTCAGGTACACTGATTCCAAGCCCAGGATCAAGTACCATTTAACACATACTGTTAAGGGTTAGCTAAATATTTATTAAATGCTAATCACAGAAGAGGAAACTGAGGGAAAAGTCTTACCTACCCTAACCTACCCTGACTACTCATTACCCACAACTATCCCTAACTAACCTAAGCTAAACTTACTTATCACATGTAACAAAACGTTCTAAACATCCACCCCCCACCCCCCTTATGAGACGGGACACATAGAGGACAACACATACTAACCTGAACACATACTATCCTATACTAAACAAATATATATTTTTTTGTAATTGTTTTTTTAAATATATTTTTTTGTATTTTTTTTTAAACACACAAGAACCCCCAAAATAGCCAACACACGTAATAAGTAAAAATAGAAAGAATCAGGACCCCCCACCCACTAACACTAACTAAACTAACAGCCTATACTAACCTAACACTAAGCCCCCTAATCCCACTAAGTATAAGAACAAGGAAAGAGGAGGGAGGGGAGGGAATCATGTCCATATCAAAAAAGTCTAGAGGTTGGCCCTGTGGAGGGCCCTCTTGATCGACTTCACACGGCGGTTAATGTGGCGAACATCCCAGCTCAGATGGCTTAACTTGCGCAACACACGGTCCATCTTCCGTTCCATGTTGTGGAATGCTTCAGGGTCAACAGATGGAGCTGGGGCAGTCTGGGTACGGGTGGAGGAGTTCTGTGTGTGTGTGGAGCCAAGGCCAGTGGGCTGCCCTGCACCTGTAGCAATGCTGGGGCCTGGAAGTCCGGCAGATGTAAGGACAACAGTCCCAACTGTGGGTGGGGCCACCTGGCTTGAAGTGGTGGTTGTGCTGGTGGTGGCTGTGGTGGGCAAAGTAGGGCAACAATGTGGGAAGGCCCTCCATGCCCCGGAGGCACGTTCATGGCGATATCGACGGGCCATCCTCCTGAACCCCGACTCCACCAGCAGGATGTGCTGGTATCTCACGGCCGGCCGCTGGAACTCACAGACCTGGTCTGGAGTCATGTTTGCAACTGTGAAGACAAATGCAAATAATCTACATTAAGAACTGCATTGTGTGAAATGGCACAAGAAGTCAATCAGACAATACATCTACTGTACTTGTAACAGCTCATATCACAATACAGATCATTGAATGTCCCTGAGGAAGTACATGGCAGGCCAGCCTACAAATGTCACATCACACATAGCACATCCATAACCTACAAGATGGGTAACAACTGGCATTGACTTGCCATCTGAGTTCTGCCAGTTATCAGCTAACAATCATGCTGCATATCCTCCGCCAATACCTGAGCTACAAATGTCAGTGTACAGAATGCAAAACTAAAGCCACATGGTCTGCAAGTTGTAAAAGGACTTGCCAGTATAATACACATGTGTCAAACATGAATGTGTATACTAGATTCCAACCAAACAGTCACTTTTTTACATATATCTGTAACATACTGGTAGCATCAGTCCTAGGTACCCCATTCACAAACCCATGCCTGTGTTTGAGGATGGGGGGTGGATAAACAACTATCAATTCCAAACAACATGGACACCGAGGAGTGTATAGAAAACTCCACACATGTTTGTCTCTACACACACACCACAGGTAAGGTCTATCAACAATTAGGAGTCTGCAAACCCTTGACCAATCATAGCGCCACACATGTCAGAAAAGGCAGAGCTTGGTACACAACATATACTTCCAGTAAGGCATCACTTACATCAGACACAGAGTTGCAAGAACAGCCATGATCATGATTAGGATGCACACCTAGGCCATTGCACTCAAGTTCCACATACTTGTAGCACTACATGTGGAAGTACATGCTGCTACGAGGTTCTACCTACAGTTTAATAAGTACCTTGGTAAATAGGGAAGCAGAAGTCTATTGGAATGCAATTTGCTGTACCAATCTTGGAGAATGTGGGTCTGACAGGTTGACTAAATCTGAGCTGACTTCCAGTGCGACTCTTGTTGATACAAGTGTCATCCATATGACTCACCCCAGTACTCACTGTGGTGCCTCCAGGGATGGCCTACAATCCCTATTTAATACAATGGGATAAGCATTGGCCAACTTGAAAAAATTTGAGAAACTGAAATCCCACTCATGGAACAAGACAAATGATTGCCCAACGCATCACACCTTGCTATGCGTTCAACACACAGGAGTCCATAACCAGCAAACACGACACATAACAGACATATCAACACTTACTGGAGTGGTCGGGGTCCTCAAATGTAGCCACCTCTCCCACAGTGTAGGGTGCCGGTCCACCTTTAAGGCATGGAAGGAAGAAATGTGCTCAAAATCTGTGCACAGACCAACAATTTCATAAACATATACAATGTGTAGGCTGAATAAGGAAATGGCAGCCATTCAGACATGATGATACTGCATCTGATATATCACAGACAACTTGTACATAGCATGGGTCTCCTGTGACATTTACACACATATCTGCACACATGCAGTGGCCCTAACTATCATGTGGTGGCAAACATGCCCCGTCATTGGTGACCAGAAAAAAATATGGAGTGTAATCGTCTCATAATGTGCATCCAAGAGAGATATCAAAAGCCCGGTTACTTGAGGACTGCATTACCAGTCAAACAGCCTATGTGGCCATGACACATTTATTATACATTGGTACAATGTACAGAGGGACAGGGACTTTTGTAAGCCCTCATGTTGTTACAGTTTCTTCATTTGATGTGGCCCAGGTATGGTGATTTGCACCAACCATGGAGATGTGAAGCCATGTGCATACCTTTGCACTGCCATCCCTAATTGGAATGTGGCACAACTAACTCCAACAAACATTCTAAGATGTTAGCTGAGGGCACCTTACACCTTTTTAACAATGTTTTCAAATCCAGTTCTGACATGTATCCAAAAAGAGAAAGGAACACAATAATCCCTAACATTCATAGAACTTCCGTGAACGCTTTCCTTAAACACTCATATGAGACATATGTCTGAGCCACATTGCTATCATCAATTGACTTGAAGCCAGCACTCATTTTCTGCATCATGCAGTGATTCTAAAGTCAGTCTAGCTATTGCGTCAACAAAGTTAGCCAATATGTTGGTACATCTTTACTTTTCTGGCAAATATGCCCTATATAGACATGACTGGCTCCTATTTTGTTTGATTGTCTGACACAAAGGCAGCACCAATTTACCTCACGGAAAAGTATCCTGTAAGTTTGCTGAGCACGTGCTACCTGACAGCTAGCAATTGTGATCCTTCCCATAGTGCATCAATTATCCGAGTATGTTTCCCCAGCATTACACACAGTCAGCAACTTAGCTAGCAGACATTGTACAAATCATCTGATGTCATCTACAGAGCATTTAATCATGCACATTTACATTATTAGTACTCACCAACAGGGCCACCCATCACGATGCCCAGGTGGTCCAAGAGATCCTGCTCCCTGGTGATGAAGTCAGCCCACCGGTGCTTCAGCTGGTGGTCACTCCTCTGGCTGGCATACACACGCTGCAGGTGATGCAGCACCTTTCCCCACCGGATTCTACACGCCTCTATGTGATACCCCTGTATCACCCTGCCTCGATCATCAATGGCAAGAAATGGCACACAAGCCATATGAAGCCCCCCAACTCCTCTTCACCCATCCTGCCAAGACGTGGCCTACCAGACATTGTAGAAATGTGAAAGGGAATAGGGGTTAAAGAAATAGAAAGGGGAAAAGGGAGAAAGTAGGGGTACAAATACAGAAGAAAAGTAAACTTAACCACTAAAAGAGCCCAACTATCCGCAAACTACCACTACCCACAACAGACTCCCACAAACAACAAAAACACTATATAAATGGACAAATGTACACAAAACACAGTAGGACAGTATACACCAACAATATTTATTTCACAAATTGACAATAGAGACAGCACACATGACACAAAAGCACAAAATCTATGGACAACACTCTCTACACAGCCTCACAGTCTAGAAGAATCATAGACTGCAAAGTGAAAGTGAAAGTACACCCACAAGTACATGTACATGAAAGTACATGATCTGTAAACAGGATATCCTATCACATCACTTCCTGTATAAAATGTCCGCCCTTTTTCGCGTTACGCGTCATAATTGTTTCATGCATACAGTTTGTGCGTCATTTTTTTTACGCACAGGAGTGAAAATGAGCCCGCATACAAGTAAATAGCCTGTACAATTATCTGGATGCGGACTAATGTTCACTCCTGTGCGTCCCAAAAATATGATGCAAAATCAGTATTGGTGTACAAAAAATTACGCATAACGCTAGCAACGACAACATTTCAGTGCATGAACTGGTTTTTGCCTTTTTTTCAGTTTTTATGTTATGTTACATTTGGGGCACATCAGAGATAGCCTGATGACACCCACTATGGTGTTGATGGTGTATGTTCACATGTGTGACATCATACTGCAGCTGACCATGATCCGCTACTTCCTTCACAGTATTTTGACGGTTGGCTGACGCACTAGATGGCCATATGTGTGGCCTACATATATGTATTGCACAAATTGGGCATGTTTGGCATCAGGAGAGGATAGCAATGTGCCGCACATATGTACAATACCTAAATGCCTTTGGCTCAATGTGTGTGCTGTGGCAACTAATGTATTTGTTGACCAAGTGTGTGTGTATCACATGATGCATTATTGCACATATGCTTGTATGAATGTGACGTCCATGTGTCCAAACCTTAGATGCAAGTCATTGTGGAACTGAGAGAGGACATGTGTTAGTCATACATGTAGCAACATCCGTAATGTGGACTTCCAAGAATTAGGGTAACGTAGACACCACATATGACAAAGCATGCACCAGATAGATGGCAGATGCTTGGTCATGTCAATGGTCCACATTTTCAACATCCTATGTCCTAGAGTTTTGGTAACAGCTTCCTAGGCACTTGTTGGTGAATCCCACAGTGAGTCATACACATGCATTGAGGAAGTGGGTACCATGTTGTTTGTCCAGACAGGTGAATCACAAATGTATGATGACACCACAGTTGAGGTCATATAAGTGAGCCACAACTCTCAAGTGGCTGTGGTGGACTAGCAGACGAGGCAGCACGTGTCCACATATTTCCAGTGATCAATTGCACATAGGTGTCTTGTTCATGTGTGTGGTCCAATGTTGATCCTGTATATTTTTTGGGGTGTCATTTGTCACAATTCGGTCCAGGACTCATCATGAGTCACTGGCAGCTATTCCTGTATCTACTGAGTATCCTTTGTTGATCAATGTGAGTAAAGTGGATGTGTACATGAGAATCTACATGGGGATGGTCCAACCCTGTCAGTAAAGACGTGTAATGAGACAGTCAACAGGGCAACCTTGGTGTGCTGAGTGAGATAATGTCTCAGGTGTCATGTTCCGGCAGGTGTCATTACAGCATTTGTATACAGGTTAGCCTCTGCAATTCCCACTGCATCTGGGAACATCATAGCCTCTGTGCTGATTACTCTGGCAGCTATTCACCACACACGGCCCATCAATATGTTGTGAGCAATGTAATTCTGTGTGTGAACTGTCAGGGTCCTCACATGTGTGGATTTTTCATGGATATTTTCAGAGGTTGCTGGTTCTGCTGAAGTCCCCCTACCCAATCCCTGCATACGGCCCTGGGACACTGCCACACTTTGTCATTCATGCATAAATGAGACCCAGACAAGGGATGGGTCATATACAATGCATTTGGGTATGCATTGAAGAAGCACATGCCCAAATACCCCCTGATGAATGAGAGATTTGCTAACGCAAGTGTGGTACATATGTAGACACAGGGATACTTTAGTGTGACGCACAGACAGATGCCAGTCAGGCTGACAGACTGCAGGGTGAATCAGGATACCGCAATTTGACAAGTTACATAATCAGTGGTGTGACTAAGACTGTTTGGAGGATGAACTAGACAGTTGAGATGTCTAACTGTGTATGTCCTGTGTTTTTAAAGGTGACAAATGAACCCAAGGGCTGTGTTACACGGCTTAATTAGTATCAATGCTTAACGGTGTATTTGACAAAATGCCAACTCCTATGCTGTTCCAGGCATCAGCGGGGGCAGTGCTTGTTGAAATGGGTGGTGTGCATGGAGGTGATCACAGATGTGGGCTGCATCTGTTTCTCGTAAGTCCTGTAGGTGAGATTTGCATTCTAATGGCCAACAGACATCTTCACACGGGAAGCAATCTACAGGTGCTAACAGGGCTTGGAAACTAGAAACCAGTGTATTAATTGACCTGACGTCCATGCAGTCAGATGTTCTATGACAATGGCATACCATAGGAAAGGGTGTAGCACACTGGATTGCTATTGACAAGCTGTGTGTGTAGAGGAGGGAATATCAGGGTACACATCTTAGTATTCCAGGGACCTCTTGAGACAGGTGGGTTGTGATCAGGTGCATGGGTGTGTCAGGAGTTAGGAAATGGGCTGACATGTACATGGAATGTCATGTGCGCAATGCTGCTCATATGTGTGGCACTTGTGCTGTCTATGTACTGCTTCTATGGAACTCTGGTCACAGATAGTCCTTGCAAATATTGGATGCAGTTGGACTTACTGCTGTCAAGGGTCTGGTCAGACATTCCTGTTACTGATGCAAAAGCACATCAACTGCCTCGTGTATGAGGCTTGTTTTCCCCTTAGTGAGTGATGGTGTCTTAGTTGTGTGCCATATGCTGCGTTGGACCTTAATTTCAATATGTATGTGTGAAATAGGTGTGGTCTTCTGCTATTGGCCTTCAAAGGAGAAATGTACACGATGTATGTCATTTACAGTGTGTGTGTATGTGACCATTGTATGTTACGCATCACATTAGCTCTGGGATTTTCAGTGTCCTAATCGGTATATCAGCAATGCTCCATGAGGCAACACTCTTGTTCTGATAGTTAGAGATGAAGGTGTGCAAAAATGAATATACAAACAATGATATGGTGATTATTATAGGTGTTTATTTAAATTAGTTCATAAAGTGGTGATGGTGATTTTATTTTAAAGAATTGTTCACAATATGTTGCCGCCTGCGTATACCAGCGGCCGTGTTCTGTAGTTCCCCCTCATGTTGCAGGCCACCATTCTCCTCTTCCTCCTCTTCAGGCATGTTTGGCTTGGGTTCCAGGAGGGGAATGTTCCTTTTGATGCAAATGTTGTGCAGAATAGCACATGTTAGGATGATCTAACAGACCATCTCCGGGGAATATGGGAGGCTACAACCAGTGATGTCGAGGCACCGGAACCTTGACTTGAGGATGCCGAAGGTCCCCTCGGCTATGGTGCGTGTCCTCCTATGTGCGTCATTGTAGGCATGCTCTGCTGCAGTACTCGGGATGCCAATAGGTGTCATTATCCATGGCTGGATGCCATAACCCTGTTCAGCTGCAAGAGAAAATGAAGGGGATCATGTTGATGTAGCTAGCCCCATTGAAATCACCTTTCATGGCAGAAGTTGTCTTGGGTTGTCTGTGGCTCTTTTGTGTTATTATGTCACATCCTAGGCTTGTAGGATGTACCATCTGCATTGTGTTGTTTCCTCGGCTGAACAAGTGTTTGGCTGCTGACAGTTTGTCAGCAGTATGTTTTGGGATTTGCAGTACAGTGTGCCCTCCCTAGCATTGTGACTTGTGATACAGGTGTCCGTGTGTCTTCACTGGGGGTGAGATGATAGTTCCATACACAGATTCATTTTGACAGTGTTGTTAACACATTCATATCAATGTACCCTGGACATCCCATACCTTTAGACTTATGCAATGGATTAATGTAAACGTCATTGGGACACTTACAATTTGCACGGTGACATTTAGGCAACCCACTCCACACGTTGTGATCTTTCACGTCTTAACATTAGACTGTACACTAATTTCCGATGTGTGACAGGTTCTATGGTGACCTAAGAAACATGCCTAGTGGTGTCACGACCTCAGTGTGTTCCTGTCGACATGTTGCTGTTGTGGGGAATGTGTTGAATGTCCTAGAGGGTTGCTGTGCAGTGTGTATATAAGTAAGTTTTTGTACTTACCAACAAGTAGTCCATTGCCATACCATCCATCCTGGAAGTGTTCATTGATGGTGCAGTGACGGAAGATGAATGAGTCATGGACACTCCCAGGATATTTAGCCAAGATGTTGGTGATCAATCCTTGGTGATCGACAATGGTCTGCACATTGATAGAGTGTGTGTGCTTCCTGTTGCGGTAGAGGTGTTCAGTTGCAGCAGGTGGCACAAGGCGTATATGTGCGCAGTTGATTGCACCAAGGACGTGTGGGAAGCCACCAATGAGGTAGAACCCCTGTTTTGTTTCCTACTGCTTCTGCTGTGTGTTAGGGAAGCAGATGTGGCAGGTGTAAGTCCAATGATGGCATCCAGTACTTTGGGCAAAAAGGCAGAGAATGATGGTTGTGATATTCCGGCAACCAGGGCACCAGTTGTTTGAAAATATCCACTTGCCAGCATGTGAAGTACACCAAGCAGCTTGGTTTCGGTTGGGATGGTGCGGGGTGTCAGCAAAGAGGGTGCCAACTGCGGCTCAATGTTTCGCAGCAGCTGCTGAATGGCCTGCCAGTTCAACCTGTACCTCTGGATGATGTTGTGTTCCCTGAGGCCATGAAGGGTTGTTCTGGGGCGGAATATCCTCTCCTGCATTCTGCGCTGCCTTTGGGGTCCCTGCTGGTGTTGTGGTAGCTGCTGTTGTAGCTGCTGGGCTCTGCGTCTGCATGCACGCTGGATAAGAATCACCTCCATGTCTCCCTTCGGCTGCTCTGCTGCTCTGCTGTTGCTTCTGTGTGTTCTGATTAAATACATTAAATAAAGTGTTTGCCTCACTTTAATGCTTGGCCTGACCCAGGAGTTAAATTTTGACGCAAATCCGGCTGAGCGTCATTTTCCGGCTCCGCCTCCCGGCCGTGCGTCATTTTTGCCCGAAAGCATAAATACAACGCACGGCTGTTTAAGTAATTTTTTGACGGGAATGCCTACCTTGCATATCATTAACGCAAGGTGGTTTGCCGCATCCAAAAAATGACGCATGCGGCTGACTTTCGTCGTCCGCGGGCCCCGGGTGTCAAAGTTTAAATACGGGGCAATGGTTGCGCTGAATGTGCGTCAAAATTTTTGACGCACATTCGGCGCAGACGGAGTATAAAAATGCCCCTAAATCTTCAGGAAAGCTGCTGGCTGGGCTCTGGGGTAGATATATAGATATCAACGTGCTACTTTTAAAAGGAAAAGGAGGGTGGGTACTTCGTAGAATAAAATGTGACATTAATTTCAACTTATGAGTACTCTTTCATGGGTGTGTGTTTAAGCTTATTGCAAGACTTTCTCAAGCCTCTTGTCGAATCGTAGCACAATGAATTTAGTACTGAGGTGTTCTAAATATATGAGTTAATGTATTTCCTGATATTTCGATACAACATATAGGGTTAGAGTTTTACTTAATTAAATTTATTAGAGTTATTCTTACTTTATTTGAAATGGAAACTGTCATTATAGGACCACGAGCAGCCCGCAAGAGCCAGTCACATAATCCCCCGTGTGTACTCAAAGGGGGGGGGGGGTTAGAGCTTTCTATTTCCTCTCTCGCCGACTACTAGCAAGAGTGTGTTTTTCATTGGAAGTTGAAATTACTTAAATTAAATCACTTTAATTTTATAGTCACTATATAACTTTTCTTAAAACAGAAATAATAGCTGGTCAAGATATATTATGAACACATTATTACAAGTTTTTTTATTTCAAAGCCTGCAAATGTCTTGCAAGAGGACTGTGAGAGTGTGGAAACTCCGTGAAAGAGATTTTGATTGGTTAATATTAACGTGATAGTTTATTACAGCAAGTACCAACCCTCCTTTTGTCATTTTCAAAAAGCTTTTGAGTGTAGTCACATCGACTGCTGGACCAAGCATTTCAATTCAGATTTTATCTGAAGGAGTATTTTGGTGCAGAATGGATTAATCATGTCATCTTTAAGTGAGCCAGATGAGGGGGCAGGACCTTCCACATCAGAGCCTCCAAAAACCATCAATGAATCCCTAGTATAGGATTTTTTTTTTTACTCCTTCTGGTGGAAAGAAGGTCTCTGCTGGTGACTTTCAAGCTGCAACTCGAAACAAAAATGAGAGTGGGACTGGGAGCCAATCAAGGTCCAGTAACTGGGCTCCAACATCGTTAATGTAACAAATTGTAGAGATACTGTTCCTGACAGTTAGAAAAAAGAAAAGAAGAGAGTGGAGGGCAAAACACAAGATGGGAATCCTAAAGGTTATCTCTTGGTTCCCTTGCACATCCCTAAAGATCTCATGCTTCATCATCGGGCATTGTCCTCATAGGGCCGGCCCTGCAATGCCCTACGGGCCCCACAAAGGGCTGCTTTAGTGGAGATTTTTTGAAGTCTTGCGGGATGATGAGAGATGTAAGAGTGAGGGTGTCTATGATATGCAGGATGGGGTGGGATGACAGTGTGGGTGAGTATAGCGGGAAATAAAACTGTCTAAGTGATGTTGGGTCAAAATTTAATGCAATGGCTGTAGGAAAGTACCATCTTGCCTGGCATGTTACCCCAATTTTTACTGTATGTATATTTGTTTTTGCCTGTGTCACTGGGATCCTGCTAGCCAGGACCCCAGTGCTCATAACGTATGCCCTGAATGTGTTCCCTGAGTAGTGCCTAACTGTATCACTGAAACTCCGCTAACCAGAACCTCAGTGTTTATGCTCCCTCTGCTTTTAAAATTGTCACTGCAGGCTAGTGACTAATTTTACCAATTCTTATTGGCACACTGTAACACCCGTATAATTCCCTAATATATGGTACCTAGGTACCCAGGGTACTGGGGTTCCAGGAGATCCCTATGGGCTGCAGCATTTTTTGTGCCACCCATAGGGAGCTCAGACAATTCTTACACAGGACTGCCACTGCAGCCTGAGTGAAATAACGTCCACGGTATTTCACAGCCATTTTATGCTGCACTTAAGTAACTTATAAGTCACCTATATGTCTAACCCTCACTTAGTGAAGGGTAGGTGCAACCTTACTTAGTGTGTGGGCACCCTGGCACCAGCCAAGGTACCCCCACATTGTTCAGGGCAAATTCTCCTAACTTTGTGAGTGCGGGGACACCATTACACGCGTGCACTACATAGATGTCAATACCTATATGTAGTGTCACAATGGTAACTCCAAACATGGCCATGTAACATGTCTAGGATCATGGAATTGTCACCCCCAATACCATTCTGGTATTGGGGGTGACAATTCCATGCATCCCCAGGTCTCCAGCATAGAGCCCGGGTACTGCCAAACTACATTTCCGGGGGTTTCTCGGCAGCTACTGCTGCTGCCAACCCGCAGACAGGTTTCTGCCCCCCCGGGGCCTGGGCAGCCCAGTCCCAGGAAGGCAGAACAAAGGATTTCCTCAGAGAGAGGGTGTTACACCCTCTCCCTTTGGAAATGGGTGTGAAGGGCCTGTTTGGAATAGCCTCTCCTGGCCTCTGGAAATGCTTTGAAGGGCACTGATGGTGCCCTCCTTGCATAAGCCAGTCTACACCGGTTCAGGGATCCCCCCAGCCCTGCTCTGGTGCGAAAGTGGACAAAGGAAAAAGAAGTGACCACTGCCCTGACCAGCACCTCCCATGGGAGGTACCCAGAGCTCCTCCAGTGTGTCCCAGACCTCTGCCATCTTGGATATAGAGGTGTGAGGGCACAATGGGCAGCTCTGAGTGGCCAGTGCCAGCAGGTGACATCAGAGACCCCTCCTGATAGGTGCTCACCTTTCTCTGTAGCCAATCCTCCTCTGAGGGATATTTAGGGTCTCTCCTGTGGGTGTCTTACCAGATAACGAATGCAAGAGCTCACCAGAGTTCTTCTGCACTTCCCTCTTCGACTTCTGCCAAGGATCGACCGCTGACTGCTCCATGATGCCAGCAAAACCGCAACAAAGTAGCAAGAAGACTATCAGCAACATTGTAGCGTCTTATCCTGCTGGCTTTCTTGACTGTTTCCTGGTGGTGCATGCTCTGAGGGCTGTCTGCCTTCACCCTGTAGTGGAAGCCAAGAAGAAATATCCCGTGGGTCGACGGAATCTTCCTCCCGCTAACGCAGGCACCAACCTTCTGCATCACCGGTCCTCTGGGTCCCCTCTCATCCTGAAGAGCGTGGTCCCTGGAACACAGGAACTGGGTCAAGTGTCCCCGCAGTCCAGTGGCCGTTCTGTCCAAATTTGGTGGAGGTAAGTCCTTGCCTCCCCATGCCAGACAGTAATCCTGTGTACTGCTCGGGCTTCTGTGCACTTCTGCAAGACTTCCTTGGTGCACAGCCTAGCCCAGGTACCCAGCACTCCGTCCTGCATTGCCCAACTCGCTGAGTTGGACTCCGACTTCGTGGGACCCTCTTTTGTTGTGCTGAGACGACAACCATGCTCAGATATCCTGAATACCTTTTCAGGTGCTTCTGCAGGTGCAGCCTGCTTTTGAGTGGGCTCTTCGTGTTGCTGAGCATCCCCTCTGTCTCCTCCTCCAAGGGGCGACCTCCTGGTCCTTCCCGGGCCCTGGCAGCACCCAAAATCTTCAACTGCAACTCTTGCATCTAGCAAGGCTTGTTTGCAGTCTTTCTGCGTGGAAACAAGTCTGCATCCTCCAGCACGCCGTGGGACATCTTCTGACCAAAGGAGAAGTTCCTGGCATCTTCTGCTGTTGCAGAATCCATGGCTTCTTCCACCCGGAGGAAGCCCTTTTGCACCTTGATCCACGGTTTTGTGGGATCCTGCCCTCCCTGGACACTTGTGTGGCTCTTGGACTTGGTCCCCTTCCTTTGCAGGTCCTCAGGTCCAGGAATCTGTCTCCAGTGCTTTGCAGTCAGGTGTTGTCCTTGCAGAACCCTATCTCGACTTTACTGTCTTTCAGGTGTAGTAGGGTAAATTTACTCCTAGTTTTCAGGGTCTTGGGGTTGGGTATCTTGGACACCCTTAGTATTTTCTTACACTCCCCTCTACACACTACGCTAGGCCTGGGGTCCATTCGTGGTTCGCATTCCACTTTTGGAGTATAAGGTTTGTGTTGCCCCTAGGCCTATTTTTCCCTATTGCATTCTATTGTGTTCTACAGTGTTTGTACTACTTTTCTAACTGTTTACTTACCTGAGTTGGTTTGTGTGTGTATATTTTGTGTATATTACTCACCTCCTAAGGGAGTATATCCTCTGAGATACTTTTGGCATATTGTTACTAAAATAAAGTACCTTTATTTTTAGTAACTCTTAGTATTGTGTTTTCTTATGGTATAGTACTAAGTGATATAAGTGGTGTAGTAGGAACTTTGCATGTCTCCTAGTTCAGCCTAAGCTGCTCTGCCATAGCTACCTCTATCAGCCTGTTAGGGTTTGTACACAGCAAAGAGCATGTCCCCTCTCACTGCACTAGTGGGTTCTGTAATAGCTCCCTTTTAAACTTACTATTCAAAGCCTTTCTTGTTATCTCACCTTCCCCCCCCCCTAGGCTTCTGTGTATGTTGTTTAATGTGCTGTTTTGTTTACACATTGGGCCTTGCTTTTACCAAGGCTTCTTTAAAACACTCCTCCCTAGGCCATGTGTTAATCCAACTCATTTGCATAATAACTGAAAGTCTGCACACCTTTCAAGAACATGTGCAGCATGTGAGGACCACACCCAGCTCTTCAAACCACACCCAGCTTTGCACACCTTCCAAGAACATGTGCAGCATGTGAGGACCACACCCAGCCCTTCAAACCACACCCAGCTCTTCGAACCACACCCAGCCCTGTCTATAAAAGGCATCCCCCGAGCCTCACCCAGTGCTTGTGCTCGTCTACCTCCCGCTTACCTGAGAACAGATCCCTCGGCGCTGGCACTCCTGCTCTTTACAGACTTTCTTTGACTTCAATTGGCGCAGCTGCTGGCTCTTCCTTCTTCCGGTTTCCGGTTCCTCCTTGTCTCAGCCTCTCTCCTACGAGTAACCTGCAAAAGAGAAAGAAGACAAGGTTAGACTGATCAGTATCTCTTGCCAGCAACAAGTAAGTGCAAAACTTTTTATTACCTGAGGGAGCTTTGACGGCAATTTCTGGATTCGTGTATAGACAGTTTGAGGCGAAGTGCCTTCCACGAGCATTGTGATTAAGGCTCTTTGTTGCAGGATTATTTTGCAGGACTTTGTGAAGCGGACATTGTTTTTTTTTATGGAACTTTTGGGAATCGAACAGTGGAAACCATTGACAGCAAGGAAAACAGTAAATCAAGGACTTGCACAAATTACATGCTGTATTTTGATGTAAAAGTACAGTATTTGTTTTATAAAAGATTCTGGAAATATGCGAAAAGTGAGTCTGCTATTGGGAATTTAGGCTTTAGTTATATTATGATGAATGTTTGATATTGGTAATTCTGATAACGGTATTTGTTTAATTTTTTAGAAGCTTAACAGTAATAGAAAACACATCCCAGAGCAGTAACACATTCCAAACCTGGAAACTAGAGACCAGGATCCAAGAGGTACTTTTAGAAGAGAATTTCCAATAAATAAAGGGATAGTCAGGAACCCATTTAGGAATAGGTTGCACTTATCTGTTCTTTGTTTATGTTTCATTAGGCACCAGTTTCTACAGAAGTCAGAAAGGGCTGCAGATTTGTGCAGCACTTCAACAGTGGAAACGCAAGAACGGTGTTGTCTCTCTTTTTTTTATTTTATCCACTTCCCCCCTTCCCTTGAGCTTCTGTTCTTAGTGCACTGTTTTAAAAACTAGTGTGCTGGAACAAGCAGTTTCAGGGTGGGGTCGGATTGTCTTCAACCTCCATCAGAACTGAACAAGAACTCAGGTGAGCTGGGCTTTGACACAGCCTAAGCTGCTAGAACAACTTTAATCTACTAATAAGGGTTAACTGGACCTGACACAAGCTGTAATTCCCACAAGGTACCCACTATAAGCCAGGCCAGCCTCCTACAATGGCTCCCTAGGCAGAATCAAAAAAACAATAAATGGTTCAGAGCTGCTGTGAGGACACAATGTCCCTAGGTAGCCTCAAATTAGTGTGTTTAGTCAGATCAACATGTTATGCTCCCTATGGTAGAAAAAGGATCCACAGCACTTCTTCAGGACCTAAAAAAGGGAAGTGTCTATTCCTACCCCACACCTAAACCATAATGAGAATTGTAGGTATTTCCCAGTAAAACAGTACCTGGTACAATAGGTAAAATTCATCGTCCAACCTAGAACAAGTAAATGAGAAAGAAAAGGGAGAACATATGATAACCACCAAGCATTTCTTGTAAATCTCATTCAAATCTTCATTATGATCGAGTTTCCAGCATGCAATGTAGTAACGTCCCCAATGGTTGACATGACCACGCAGTGTATGGTGCTTAATAGTTGCCATTGTGCGAAGAAGGTGATAAAATACAGATACACACACAAATACCAGACAGAAGAACAAACGTGAAGCGTACAATATACAAACTATGTAGGTGCCATACTATCCATCACAAGTGACAGATCGTATTTTAGTGTGAGTAAAGGGTCTTACCCTAATAATTAATCAATTCTGCCCCATGGATAGAAAGCAAAGGTTAGAGCACAGCTGCTAACTATAAGGAAAAGAGAATTAGTGGCATTTTGAAGCCTATCATCAATAGGCCACAGAGTACCCGGTTAGTGGCTAGAGGGTGGTCATATCCATAGAAGCGGTCTTGTCACATCAATGATAAAATGTGGCAATCCATGAGGTAATCATACTCACGTTGCTTCAGCGTGCAGAGCGCGTAAGACCTACCCTCTATTCACCTGGATCGAGACTGAAGAGGGGCACAGGTCCATCTTTGAAAGAGCAGCTAATTAGGGAGATTGTAATCAGGTGAGAGTCTGCAGTCATCAGGGGAGGAAAAGGCGAGTACCCTATGGAAGCATGTGACCGGAGAGGGGAGGTGAGTAAAATCAAATGTAACGAGAAAGACAAAGAGTCTCTAACTGGAATCTTAACTATACACAATGCCATCTGAGCGATCAGGTGCCTCAAAGTTCCCCAACGTTTATGGAAAAGTCAGACCACAGGTAGCAGGGGTGGCAGTCCTGTGAGCCTGTGTAATGTAGACATTATGTTGCAAACTCATGTCAAAGTATAAACAGTGTTAAATGCGCTTCTTAGTGGCAGAATGTAATGAGCGAGACAAAATGTCTCTCATTTGGCATATTAACTATTCTCAAAACCATCTAACTTCTGGGCATACAGGTTCCTTAAAGTTACTCAATATTTATGAGTAAGTCAGACCAGGCATAGTGGAGGATGGCAGCCCTGTGACCCCATGTAATAAAGACACCATATCGCAAAGTTAATTCAATGGCAAGACGCACTTTATGATGGCAGCCATCTTGTAGTGTTATGAATGTAACCAAATGTTCCTGATTGAGACATAACTGGAAATGGCAGTCCTAAAAGCCCATATAATGCAAACATCATATTTACAAAGTAAAGTCCTTAGGAAAGGTGCTGCATAGTGGCAGCCATCTTATGATGTTGTGAGTATGATTGAATGTCTCTGGTTAGAACCTTGATGATAATCAAAGATGCAGACATCTATCCCGGCAGCCATCTAAAGTGAAGATGACATTTGATGTTGACTCTCTCATTGGGTGTGGCCATCTAATAGTGTGGCGGTAAACACCATATTCCAAGTTTGCACCATAATGTAACCCAAATAGTTGTTGAGAGAAGGGATAAAAGGTAACTAAGGGAATCAACTCAATACAAAGTGATTGTACTGCAACTGTGTAAAGTCCCTGCCCATATTATCAAGACCGAAGACCAAGCCAGTGTAATTTATGATAGTCCTTACGGGGCTGAAGTGGCATATACTCACTCATATCCCACATATACCCCTAACTGCTCCAAGTCAAAGGAGATCAGGATGACAATTAAAACTCACGCAAAAGAATTTCCTCAGTCGAATGCGTTCTGTGGGTGGAGAGGTGGAAGATCCAATGTTGTTCTTGTTTTTTGTATTGCAATTAATGTGATTTTTCTGAATCCAGCTGAATTGTGGACTCAGTTTAACCTCCTTAGAATGTCGAATAAATAAACCGCAGGACCCACATGGGTAGTGTCCACTGAAAGGTGGTTGGGCCCATTTGGTGTTTTGCTTGTGGGGCTGGGAAGCACATGGTCTGGTTTGCACCCAAAAGTCTTTAAGATTCTGGGTTCACTTAAAAGTGAATCAGTGCCGTGGGATCTCCAGGGTCCCAGAATTCAGAAAATCCCAATGTTTCTGAAAGATGTGTTTAATCCTGCTGGAGTCAGGGGTAAAGGTGGTGACACAGGTGATAGTGACTTCAGTAGACCTCATTTTAGGTTACAAAATAGCCACTCAGGAATTGTTCTGTGCCTTTTTCTCAGCTCGTTTGATAATCTGGGTAGAGTAATGTCTGGAAGGTAGACTCCTACTCAGTGTCTCAGCCTGTGCATCATAATCTACACTTAAGCTGCAGTATCTCTGCAGGCGAAGAAATTGTTCATACATTAGATTCTCCCTCAGGCCTTTGGATGATGGGTGTCAAATAACAGCAGGCTGTTGCGATCGGTAGTGTGACACCTAGACCTTAGGAGGTAAGTAGTATACACAAAATATACACACACAAACCACCTAGACAGGTGACTATTTAGCACCATACACAGCATGTGCTTGTCTACCATTGGGGACATTACTACATTGAATGCTTGAATAACGATCATGATGATGATTTGAATGAGATTGAAAAGCAATGCTTGGTGGTTTTCAAATGTTCGCCCTTTTGTTTCTCATTTACTTGTTCTGGGTTGGAGGATCAATTTTATCTATTGTACCGGGTACTGTTTTCCTGGGGAATACGGACACTTCAGATTATCGTTTAGATGTGGGGTAGGGACAGACCCTTCCTTTTTTTAGGTCCTGAAGAACAGCTGAGGATCCTTGTTGGGCAATAGGGTGCAAAGCATGTCGACCTGACTACACTGACTGATTTGAGTATGCCTAGGGACATTATGCCCTCACAGCAGCCCTGAATAGTTGTTTTTTTCCAATTCTGCCAAGGGAGCCATCACCTTAAACTTTGACCTGATACCCCTTAGACAGTTTTATTTTCCTCAATACTCACCCACACTGTCACCCCACCTCATCCTGCACATTCTAGACACCATTACTCTTACATCTCTTTCATCTCCCATCACACGGCAAGACTTCAAAAAATCTCAGCTGCAGTGACCCTTCATGGGGCCTGTAGGGCATTGTAGCACTGGCCCTATGAGGAAAACATGCAATGATGAAGCGTGACACTCTTAGGGATGTGTGAGGGCACCAAGAGATAACATTTAGGATTCCACCTTGTGTTTCATCTACCAATCACTTATTTTATTTTTCTATCTGGTAGGAACAGTATCTCTACAATTTGTAACATTAATGACTTTGAAGCTGTACCACAAGCAGTTTTTGATGGGGCACAAAGAAGACATATTTGTTTGGCACCACAGGAAATGTGACACCATATGAAATCCACACCAAATGGTTTGCTACAGCAGAGATGTAGAGAAGCAGATAGGCACCCTAAACATATACTGCATCAACATCTATACAAGCTGGTGATCCTTTACCTCCTCAGGCCGGCACATTGCAACGCTTCCTGTCAAAATAAGTTGCTGCACTGCCATCTCTGCAGGACAATTAACAATAATTTTTGCAGTTGAGTTGAGACGTAAAACCAGAGTCAACAGTGGGCAAGCTCACAAATGCCTACCTAGGCAACAGTTTTGTTCATGATGAAACATCTGCGTAGCAAGGTTCCGAGAGGGTATGGACTCTCTGCAGACACCTTTCCCTAGGGTAATGGCTGTGCATATTAGGATGTGAAGAAGGACTGGTGCTCCATTAACACCTTTCTCTTGTACAATTGGTGTGGATGGTAGAGTGTAGAAAGGGAATGGCCTCTCTGATGAGACCGTTCTTTTATGATGGATGTGTACAGTTGGATGGGAGAATAGCCTACCTGTTCAGACATCACTCTCAAACAATGGATGTGTGTGGGATGATGTAGATACAGACAGACATCTCTACTGAGACTTTCCTCTTGGATGGAGGTGCACACAATGGGACGTGAATTGGAACTGTCCTGTCAACAGACACCCCTCCATAGAGGAATGGCTGTGCACGGTAGGGTGTGCCGAAGGAATAAACTGCTGAAACCTCTGTTTTGGCTGATGTGTAGGAATAATAGGGTGTGATGAGGGACTGCTCTCTCTGCTTTGACTCCACCCCAGAATGATGGGTGTCCATAGCAGGATGTGAGGAAGGATTGGTCTCTCTGCTGAGATCTCTGTCTTAGAGAACATGTGTGCCTATACTATTAGAATGTTGGAAGGGACTGGAACCTTCTACCAGTCCTCACTCTAGAAAAAAAAGTGGGCACAACAGGTTATAGATAGGGACTAACCTCTCTAACAAGACCTCTCCTAGGAGTGATGGACATGCATAGTAGTGTGTGGGAAGGGACTAGCTTCTCCACTGGGACACTCTCTAGGGTAACTGTCATACATAGTAGGATGTGGGGAGTGAGTGGCCTCTCCACTAAGTCCCCTCCCCAGAATGATGGGTGCACATAGTTGTGTGAGGTGGAGGACTGGCCATTCTGCTGAGACCTTTCACATGGACAGTGAAAGTGCATAGTATGGTATAGAGAGGGACTGACTCTCTACTGAGACCTCTCTCTTGGACGATGGGTGTACGTAGCAGGGTATGCTAAGTGACTGGTGTCTCCTCACATTAATGATGGGTGTGTGTAGTAGGATGTGGAGAGGGGATGGCCTCTCCACTGAGATCCCTCTCCAGGGTAACAGATGTGTGTAGTATGGTGTAGGGAGGTGCAAGGAGGGATTGTTTTTTCACCAACATCTTTCCCCTAGGTGACAGGTGTGTATAATAGGGTATAAGGAGGAGGTGGTCTCTCTGTTGAGACCTCTGTCTTGGATGACAAAAGTGAGTTGTAGAGTGTAGAAAGGGGCAGGCCTTTCTGCAGATACATCTTTTCATGATGTTGGTTGTGCATAGTACAGTGTGAGAGGAGACTGACCTTTCCACTGAAACATCTGTGTTGTATGACAGTAACGCATAGTAGAATGGAGAGAGGGACTGGACTCACCACTGTGACCTGTCTTGGATGAGTGGTGTGCATAATATAGTGTGGAGAGGGACTAGCCTATTTGTTCTGACCTCTCTCTTGGTTGACAGAAGTGCACAGAAGAGATTGGAAAGGAACTGGCCTCTGCTGAGACCCTTCTTGGATAACATGTGTACGTAACAGGATGTGCAAAGGGACTAACCTCTTATGTGAGACCCTTTGCCAGGATGAAGGGAATACACGTGAGAGAATGGCCTTCCTGCTGCAACCTTATCTTGGGTTACGTGTGCATAATAGGGTGTGGGGAGGGATTGACCTCTTCACTGACAATTCTTTTCAGAGCTGCCTATCCTGGTTAAAAGAAAATTTAAATGTTGATTTATTTCCGTTATATTTATCTATAGATTGCTATATTCTACTAGTCTCCACCCTTTAATCTTAGATTTGAATTATCTCAACTGTATAAGGTATTTAAAGTATGTTTACATTTTTAATTATTGACATCATAATTTCAAACATAAAATATTGGCATATAGAATGAAGTATACCCAATTTTCTGTCAACACTTGGCTGTAATTAGACTTGCTCTACTGTGCTGTGTGAAAGTTCCACAGCAGAAATGTACCTTATCCACTGAGATATAACACATGTCTGTAGTCTCCTTGCACTCCATGCTGCTAAAAAGCAATTTGGGAGCATTTGAACTATAGTGCAAGGGTGCCCACGCAACAGTCTGTAGTGTTTTTTTCTAGCAGAGTTGAGTTCTTTTTTGCACTAAATCAATGTTGCATGTAACACTGACAACCTTGCACCATGGTGCACATAATCATAGGTAACTTCTAATCAGCATACTTTGCCCCATTGCTATAAGACAGCAGAAATCCATCATATCTACTAACACATACCAGCTTTCTAGAATCTCCTCATAGCTGATAGTGTGTGCTGTATAGTGCTGAAGCAGGTACACCTCTACCATGGTTCCTGAGTGTATACATTTTAGCCAGCATTATTTTTATACAGGAACAGATCTGCTTCTGTAGAAACGAAGTACTAGCCATAAATCTGTCACTGTTCCAGCATGGTACAACCCCATCTGTGTTGTTGCTAGACAGCTCACAGTGTGCTGCTGCTACCAGACTGCAGAAATCTGTTGTAGCAACCATTTAAGAACTATTCAGGCATTTTTCAGACATTGTAGCACCTTTGTCAACTCAATAGACTTTTATTAAGGAGTTTATCCCAAATATAAAGCAATATGCATCTGTTACTTCATTGTACTCAATGCTGCCAGATTCTCGCTGGGTAATGTAAACTCCTGTTAATTAGGGGGTTGGAAATAAATCACTCCGCTCGCAGAACTGGCAAAATTCAGGAACCCCGCGTTATGTGTGTAATGCGGAGTTCCCGCTAAATTCCATCATTCAGTGTATGGTGGAATGTTTTTATGTTGTTGTGCACTAGACTTGTCTTGGCTCTTGCTGGAGAGAAGCACAATACGTTTTGGCATCTTATAAGCATGCACAGGATGTTCACAGCAGCTAGTGCAGCTTTTGGCCATGAGGTACCTTCTGGTACCTTTTTGTGATGTTGGGGAGTGCGAGCGGCTCCAGATTCTCTTCTCGAGAAGTAGCTAAATCTACTCGAAAAAACGTTTTTGAGTTGATATTTTATTCTAACAGACCACTCAAGTTGTTTTTTCATGAGAGAAGCCTTTTTTTGTTTTACTTTTTTCAACAGGAAGTAAGTGCCAGCTCCTTAGTCCTGTCCAGCAGGCCCATTCCAATGTTTGTCCATCTCCTGGCCACTTTTCACTTGGATTTTGAGGTAGAATTATCACTCACTTTGTCTGCTGCATATATACTATTGAGTTTAAGGACTTTGGGGGTTATTCCAACTTTGGAGGAGGTGTTAATCCGTCCCAAAAGTGACGGTAAAGTGACGGAAATACCACCAGCCGTATTACGAGTTCCATAGGATATAATGGACTCGTAATACGGCTGGTGGTAAATCCGTCACTTTTCCGTCACTTTTGGGACGGATTAACACCTCCTCCAAAGTTGGAATAACCCCCTTTGTTTTTGTGATATCACAAGTAAGTTGAAAACCTATTGTATAACGGTGTTTTTTGTTTGATATTTCTTACATTAATTTGATTTTGAAATTTGATTGTGGTGGGTGATCTGGAGTTTCAGTAAGGGTCTAGTTCTTTTTGCATTTCATTTTTCATCTTTTGTAAAAGGAAAAATGTTGCACAGTTCGACACATTTTCCCATTTCCCCCATGTTTGTCACATTTGCAATGCTTATTTATTTTACTATGTGGCATAGTCTTCCAATGGGCCATCTAGCCAGTAGGACTGGTACTAGTCATCAGTGCATGAAAAGACTATTTCTGTGATATATGTTGTTTTAATTAATAACATTATTTAAGGCAGGGATTGCATTGGATTAAATTAAAATTGTGTGTTATTTTTTTACTTCACTTTTTTTCTGCAAAATATGTATAGGTGGGGTAATATTTGATGCCATTGGAGGATGTGTGCTGTTGTAAAATTGCTATATCTCAGTTAATTTTAATTTCGGCATTGCTGAATTAATGGTAGTGCTTTCTTTAATGTTACCATGCCCCCTTGTCTGGCCCGTGTGTGTGTGTTTGCCATAGGCCGTCTCTGCATTTTTTTGCATTGTTTTACCAGAACCTCCTTGTCCCCTCTTGGGCTACTCATAGTCCAGCAGCACACTAGCAATTCATTTTTGTTTATTTATTTTTCTAATTTAGTTTTTTTATTGTATTTTTTTTTTCTATGTGATTTGTTTTCTTTTCTTTTTTTAAATTTGTTTTTAGCAATACCTTTTTGCATTTGGCTGTCCTGGTCCCAATGTCTGTCATAGTCATAGTAGGTGCACACATACACAAGTTTTATTCATTCTGTAAGGATTATTCTATTTCTCCCTGGACCTCCGTGCCTGGCATCAGGCTACATTTTGTAAGGATTATTCCCATGCACATCCCTGACTGCCTCAAGATTCCCCTTAGAACTGATGCACATAAAGTAGAGTTACAACTGTATGTTGTTATACTGACTGGATATAAAAGTTTATGTTATTGCAGTGCGGTTTGAGTTTACAATGGTTCGGTACCCTATTTTTCTTGATTATTTAATTAAGTAACCAATAACATTCAATTATATTGTCTTTGCCATTACTAATTTAAACTGCAACAACACCATGTTTCACTAAATGTTTTTCTTGCTTGTTTGCTTTCAGGTGCACAATAGATATCACTCACAGGTACTGACAGACAAAAGGCCTGTACAAAGTGATGTGACCACTTGTGGAGCTCAATGCCTCTACCAACTGACAGCTTCAAGATGGCCCCAAAGAAAGGTACTGCCAGGAAAGTGACTAGTGAGAAGAAACAACGTTTCACCCCTGGCATGTCAGCCACAACCTTTTTCTTAAACGTTGTGCCTGTTGCACTGGCCTCTGGGGAGGAAGCTGGGAGAAGCACTCCTGTTTTAACAGCACTGCCATAACCTAAGCTCAAGCACATGTCTGTCAGTAAGGCAACCACTACAATCATGGTGACTTTTTGAGCAATGACTTTGAATTGGATTTGCATCTTTCACTAAGTAGTAACCAATTGTTGCAAGAAACTGAGCAAAGAGGACAACAGCCAGCAATAGTAGATCTTCCTGAAGTAAAAGCAGAACTACAGGTAAAGCTTCCTGCTGAGCAAGAGCCTTCTCTTTTACAATCATTGGCTTCCAGATTCACAGCAAGAAAAGGGAAGGGTACTCTACCATCTTCTCCAAGCCCCTTTTCTGATGACCTGAACATGGACTGAGCAAGGAAAAATGAATGTTTCTGAATGCCTTAGAATTATGGAAGGGGATGACGGGGATGACAAGCCAGTAATTGTCTTGAAAGCTAGCCCAGAGGAGACCATTCAACCTTCTCCTAGGGATGTACCACTGGTACCACCACCAGTGACAGTTCCTATATTTATAAGGCCCCAACTGAGACCTGCATGCATCCCTAAGTCAGAAGAAGTATGCACTGCAGAGAGGCAAGCAACGACACACCTACTTACCTACGGTTCTTCTTCAGGCATTGACACTAGCACAGTTCTCTTCCCAGTTTGGAACTTTTTTATGATTAGCAAGCAGGAGGACACCATTGCAATATACTCCATTTGCCACATGCGTGTTCATTGAGATAAGCCTGGTTCACACTATGGTACGGTACAAAAAATGACCCATATGAAAAAACATCAAACAATTGGTGGGAGGAGGAGCTTAACAAACTGAACACGAGGAGAACAGGGAATTAGCTCCAATCATGGTGGGAGGTGAACGTGATGAGGAAGAAGAGGGTGACATCTGTACACATCTTTACACACAGCAGCCCAGCAGTGCACACGTATGAACCACCTCAGCAACCTCGAAATGGCACAAGAGTTTAGATGAAGACACCACAGCATACAGTGGCTGCCCTAAGATGCACATTGAGTCTAACACCTCCAACTTCTCGGAAGTCGCCTGCGTCAGTGTGGCAGCTGAAAAGAAAAAAATCCAGGCTACTATGACAGGTATGTTTAGGCATGAGGGGTCCTATGACAGCAACCACCCAATGGCACATTTGTACAATGGAATGTTGGCTAAAATGGAAGCGCTAGACCATCTCCCTTTTTCTTTTGTTGAAGAAGTGGGAGTTTTACAATTTGTGACAGCAATCTACCAGAAATGTAAGATTCCTAGTTGGAGCTATTTTGCCACCATTGCTGTTGCAGCACTCCACCATGAAATGCTGCAATTGGTGTGACAATCTTTGCAGCAGGGTTTTGTTCACACTAGCATTACTGCACACTGGATCATTTTGGTGGGGGCTAGGCAACAGCTTTTGACAGGTTCTTTTAAAGTTGCTCGAGGGCATGCAACAGTAGCCGTGTTTGCCATGGAGAAATCCCATATAGCTGCAAACGTGTGGAATAATTTAAAAGTAAGGTGTTTGAATGGCTGTGACCCAGAGGTCTCAGAATTGTATTTGTTGCCACAGACCATGGCAGTAATATAATTAAGGCCATGGCAGAAGGAGGCTATTTCAGGGTCCTGTGTTTGGGCATTACATCAACTTGGTTGTGCAAAAGCTTCTAAAAAAAGAGAACATATTCAGGAACATACTGGCCAACTGCAAAATAATCTGCACTCATTTCAGCCATTCTTTTAAAGCCCGGAAGCAGTTGAAGATCATTCAGTACTAGTTACAACCATCATACAGGAGGTGCCAACATGTTGGTACTCAACCTATTACATGTTGCATCATCCGTTTGAGCATTACAGACAGATCAATGACTATGGCATTCAAAGAGGAGGGCATGAAATTGTGAAAAACATGACCATGAATGTGCACAAATGGAGCCTAGTCAAATGCCTGACACAAATGCTACTTCATTTTGAGGTTTTCACACTGGAAGAAAGCAAAAAGGACAGTAAGATGGGCCAAGCTATCCTGCTGTTGCATCTGCTACAGCACTAGCCAAAAAAGGTCCTGCAAATGTATGCAGGTGTGAAGAAAAAAGCAGAAGTGTGTGCCTTGGTTGAGAGCTTAATCCTTCGCTTGACTATTAATTAATGAGTTCAAAGACACATCATGTTGTCAAAGACTACATCTGTTCCAAAATACTTGACACATGGTACAAAAACATACTGGCCACTTTCATTCTTTTTCCGGAGGGGGATGTTTCACAGTACATTTCTTCTTACAATCTGCAGGCCTTCTCTTCTCCTGTATGAAACGCGGAAGCTACATAAAACTCCTGCTTACCTTATCGGACAGGTTCACCCAAGCACTCACGAGTGACGGACATTCTGAGAAGAATACAAATGCACCATCCAATTTGGCAATAACGTATCATTTTTCTTTTAATAATCATAATTCTTAGAACTGTATGGGTTCACTTCCACCTGCATAATTTATAGTTTTTCAAACCTAGATGGCAGAACATTTAGATATGAGTAACTTGGGTCTGTGGGGCTGAGGGACTGTTTTGCAATACATTTAACTGTCATACACTGTTAGAAATGGGGACTTTGGCAGTCAAGTTACCCCATGTCCAAGCAAGGACCCTTTCTCTAGTCAGGGTAAATCACACACAATCCAAATTATCCTGTGCCTACCCTCTGGTAGCTTGGGGCTGAGCAGTCAGGCTTAACGTAGAAGGTAATGTGTAAAGTATTTGTGCAATAAATCATGTAATAACACAGTATAACACCACAATAATACACCACACAGGTTTAGAAAAATATAGAATATATATCTGGGTAAATGCAGGTCAAATCGATCAGAATTTGATAAGTACACGTTGAAATATCACTTTAGAAAATAATTAAAAAAGAGTCTTTAGTTCTTAAAAAGAAACAAGTGTCTCTTGCAAGCACAAAGTACCTGGTTTGTGTCTAAATTATCCATAAGGGGCCGCAGAGGAGCAGATGTGTGGAAAACGGGGAGGTGTGCGTCGGCCTCACTGGGTGCACACAGATGATGCGTCTATATTTTTCACTCGGTCAGGGCCTTGCGTAGATTTCTGGCATGCGGACTTGGATCCTCTTCGGGTTGCTGGGTATTTGGACACCCCGGTGACGATATGGAGAAATCCTGGGCGTGCAGGACGAAGTCACAGGTGTTGAATCAATCTGGTGGGCAATGCGGGGAAATTTCTGTTGCACAGCAGGCGCTGCATTGATTCTTCTTGCAGGAAGTCGGACTGTGTTGTTCCGGCTCAGCTATGCGGCGATCCAGTGGGCGTGCGTCAAAGTTCCAGTCGCAATGCTGGCGCTGTGTTGATACTCACTCTGGGAGCTGGGCTGCATTGTTCTGGTTCGGTGTGTGGTGATTTTCTCACCGCAATGCAGGCTTGAGATTGAGAGCCATGGCAGACCGCTTCATCTATGCAGGTGAGATAACTATGGTATTGAGTGAAGTGAACTAGTTTGGTTTATAACGTATTTGGTTCTAATGAAGATTATTAGTTCTCTAGGGTTGCTGTAGGCAATATAGGCATAGGCAATGGCATACCCCCCTAGTGGTTAATATAGTTACAGAGGGTAACAGGACAAGAGTATAATATAGGTATCTGGTATACACTTTGATAAGCGAGTTAAACAACAAGGTGCACTAAAAGGCAACAGTGCAAAGTAAATTATTTCAGACAAAAGTAAAGGAATAATTCCCCCTTAATGTTTAGGAACAATAAAAGTAAGCCCACCCTCTCTACCCACAACAAGCTCACCCCTCTCAACAAGCAACCCTGTTCCCAATGACCATTTGAAATGTCCGAAATGTCAATTTGTTTCCCTATTCCCACCTGCTCCACCCACAATAGTGTCCCTCCCACCAATTCAAAACAGTTAAAAAAGGGCTCCAGAGGGCTTAGAGATGGGAGTGGGGGCTTTTCACCTCCCACCAAAGGCTTGCCACTGCATGGCATGGCAGTGCCAGCTGTTGAAACACACAGCTTTGGAAGAAGTCTTAGTGGGGGCAGCAGTGGTGATTTATTGGTAGTTCTGGCAATACTGCTGCCAGGATGGAGGCACTGGCAGCTGGTTGAAGGTACAGGGGCCCTGTTGAATGTCAGCTGCCTCCTGGTATTCCTCCTCCAGAGCCACCGGCCGGCAATATGCATTGTGGATGTCCTCCATCCGTTGCCCTCCACCGCAGACTGGCTACTATCTCCTACCAAGATGGTGGGCCAGCGGGAGTAGCTATGGCAAGAAGGAAAACAATAAAAAAAAACAAATTGTAAAAAATGCTCAGACTAAACACTTGATTTTATATAGTGGCACAGTAGCAGTACATTGGCTGTCTCAGAGGGCTATTGAAATTTTTGATGGTCATGGGGGCAGGGTGAATTTTTCCCCATACATGCCTCATACAAAGCACTAACTGGCTGCAAACAATTAGGCCAGAATGACACTAGATTAAAACTAGATGATTTTTTCTTTTAAATGATTTGGGGGTAAAAACAAAATATAAACAGATACTGTGGGCCAGATTCACAATGGTACACTTAGACTAAAAGTCTAAGTTTAGCCCTGAAGTATAAGTTTGGACCTAAAGACTGACTTTATTAGTAGTAAACTTAGACGTTTGGTCTAAGTTTAGACCAAAAGTCTAACACAGAAAGAAAGCATAACTTTACTCTTAGTAAAGACCAAAAGTCGAACTTAGACCAAAAATCGAACTTAGTCCAAAAGTCTAACTTTACTGCTAATAAAGTTAGACTTTTCACCTAAGTTAGACATTTATGCCCTCATTATGACTTTGACGGTCTTAAAGCAAGACCGCCAAACCCACGGGCACCAGAAGACCGTCAGTGCTAGTGGTGTTCTGCCCATCATAATATGGTTACTGATACATTCCCACCACATTTATGGTGGAACTCTGGCAGTAGCCATGCTGTCTGTCAAGGCACCTTGGTGGTGCTACCACCTGCACTGCCCCACAAGTAGGATGCCGCTAGCAGTATTTTAACCATAGAGACAGCCTAGCAGTGTCCTGCTGGTGGGGCGCTGCTGGTGGTAGCAGTGCCCCTTCCCGTTCCCTGCCGGACGACCTCCTCACCAGACAAGGTAAGTCGGGCGTCCGACAGGGGAGGGGGATGGGAGGGTGGGGGATGTTGTCTGTGAGTGTGTGGTGTCTGCGTGTGTGTATGAATGTGTGTGCGTGTTTGTGTGGTGTATGCGTGGTTGTATGTATGTGAGTGAATACGTGTATGAATGTTGTAGTGAGTGCGTGTCTGCATTTCAGTGTGAATGGATGTGAGCATGTTAGTGTGGATATCTGTGAGTATGTATGTGTGACTATGTGTTTGTGAATGTGTATATGGATGAGTGTGAGTGAAGGCATGTATGGATGAGTGTGAGTGAATGCATGTATGAAAGTGGTGTTGAATGGGTATATGTGTGGTGTGTGTGAGTGTGTGTGTGCATGATTGTGGGAAGGAGGGTGGGGGTGCTGAAACTCTAGGGGGAGTGGGGGTTCTGTGACTCTAGGGAGGTGGGTGGTACTGTGACTCTAGGGGGTGTGGGGGCACTGTGACTCTAGGGGGTGGGGGAGCCATCTACCGTGACAGGGAAGGAATTCCCTGTCACCAGTAGCCCTGCCGCCATGGTTTTCGTGGCGGTGCTACCACAGCGGAAACCATGACGGTAGCCCGGCTGATTATACCGCCGGCGGTCTTGTGTGGAGTGCCGGGTCAAGATGCACATCTCCGGGCCGGCGGTTCATACCGCCATGGTGGTATGAGTGGAGATGTGACGGGTTGGCAGCAGCCAACCCGCCACACTCATAATGTGGCAGTATACATCGCCAGCCTGTTGGGCCTTAGTCTAAACTTAGATCAAAAATGTAACTTTATTATTAGTAAAGTTTGACTTTTGGTCTAAACTTAGACTTTGGGTCTAGGATTACCTTTGTGAATTGGGCCTATACTGTGTAAAGATAAAAATAAATCTCATCAATGAGTATGGCATTACGCACTACGCGGCATACGTATTACTGTGCTAAATTAATGAGGGCTTGCTAGCCTGTTGGGTAAATTGTAATTCTCTGCTGTTGGGGCAGCTGTAATGGAAAATTTATTATTTTACTTTAATTCCAATGGCCCTAATCCTCTCTGACTGCCTCTCAATTATACACTAAAGCCAAATAGGCTGAATAATAATAATAATAATAATAATAATAGTAATAATAATACATCACACGTCACGTATAAAATGCGGATATCCTGTCTGCCGTAAGTAGACAGTGGGAAAATTGATACACGGCAGGACAAGGAAAGGAACAGGATTTAGGTTTTATTTGGCAAGTTCGCCACAGAGTATCCCATATGCCAAACTCTAAATCAGGCACTTAGGCCCTGATTTATATTTTTTTACGCAAAACTGCATTTGCACAGTTCTGCATCAAAAAGTATAGCGCCGGCTTACGCCATTCCAGGATGCCAGCCGGGTACCAAATTTATGGAATGGTGCAAAGGGTGGGCTAACGTCATGGAAAATGACGTTAGCTGGGTGAGGTTAGCGGTATGGGAGAATGGTGTTTTGCACCCCAAAAGATTAGTTTAACCAGCCTAGTGCCATTTCTTGACGCAAAACCATCCATAGCACATGACTCCTGTCTATAAAAGACAGGAGTCAGGCCCATCACCCCAATGTCCATCACTGGGGACAAGGGTCCCCTGGGCATGACCATTGCACCCAGTGCCATGTAGGGGAGTCCATTTCAGGGCCCCCAATGGCACTTTAAAATGTTTTTGAAAATACTTACCTCAACTTACCTGGGATGGGGTCCCCTATCCTGTGGTGTCCTTCTGGTGTGGGTGGGGTGTTCCTGGGGCTTGGAGAGGGCACCTGTGGGCTCTTTCCATGGTGTTTTATCCAGGAGTTAAATAATGGCGCTAAGTAGGCTTAGCTCTATTATTTAGGCCTGCCTCCCTCCTGTGCACCATTTTTGTACGGAAGGATAAATAAGGCGCTAGGGCCTTAGAGTCATTTCTTGGATGGGAACGCCCACCTTGCATCTCATTGATGGAAGGTGGTTTCATGCATACAAAAAATGACTTTAACTCCAATATTTTGGTGCTACATTAGTCTAGCGTCAAAACAAAAATATGGAGTTAAATTTGCGCTGAATTGGCATAAATAAAATGACGCAAATAGAGTATAAATCTGGGCCTTAGTTTCACTTTACTCCCTGACCTCGCCCTCTACCACAAAATATTTTCAATAAATAAGTTTGCTTGGCATAAGAAAACTTAGGGCCACATGTACAAATGTCAGGATTTGCGACTTGCAAGTTGCAAACCTTAGCGATTTTAAATTTGTGAGTCGTAAATCCTGGCGTACAACAGTGTCTAAGACACTGTTAATGAATCCCAAATTGGTCGCAAGGGGCCTGCTTCATTAACATTCACGAGGCAGGTCGCAAATGGTGACCCATTTGGGAATGTTCACAGTAAAAGGGATGGTGGCCTGCAGGGGTCCGCAGTCCACCATGTTTATGACTTCTTTTTAAATAAAGCATTTGTTTTGCAGCCCGTTTTCCTTAAAGAAAAATGGGATGCATTTCAAAAATATAAATTAAAAACTTCAGTTTAATTTTTTCAGAGTAGGCACTGGTCCTGCATGCTCAGAAAAACTTTTTGTGTCCCCTTTCACAAAGGGAAAGGGGTCCCTTGGAACCACAGCGGTTCTTTTACAGTGGAAAACCATTAGCGGTGCGAACCGCCGGGGTCAGAACCTACTACTGTCATAACACAAGACCACATTGGACAGTTTGAATATCCCATACCTGACACACATAGACACACCAGACACACCAGACACACCTACTCACTGCACTATATTACACCCCCCACACAACCCACAATCCTTTGCGACAAAATAGATTTTCACATACACTAAGAGCAGGCAAATACACCTATATATCACCATTACACCATAGGCACATCTACACATCTCACTCAGCACACACTACACAACTGCACTACCAACACAAAACACATATAATGAGAACAAACATCACAAGCATCAATCACTTCCAACGCACCACCCACACCCCATCAATTTACCCTACACTGCACTGTTACATACACAACAAGACAGCAACACAGCCATTACCATGTCCCCACAAAAGCACCCATGGTTCACAGACAACGAGTTGAGGGTTATGGTGGAACAAACCGTCAGGGTAGAGCCAGAACTGTTGGGAGCACAGATCCAGCAAATGTCGATAGCCAGGAAAATGGAGTAATGGCAGAGAATAGTTGACAGGCTCAACTGAGTATGCAACCATCCACACACAAGGGAGGGCATCAAGAAGAGGTGGAACAACCTTAGGGGGAAGGAGCGTTCCATGGCATCACAATATCAGATCCCCGTGCACATGACTGGCGATAGGCCCCCACCTGTAGGAGGTTGGCCTGGCTTGTAGTGAGTACCAAGGGGTACTTACACCTTGCACCAGGTCCAGGTATCCCTTATTAGTGTAGAGGGGTGTCTAGCAGCTTAGGCTGTTCGAAAAGGTAGCTTAGCAGAGCAGCTTAGGCTGAACTAGGAGGCGTGTAAAGCTCCTACTATACCAGTGGTGTCATATGCACAATATCATAAGAAAACACAATACACAGATATACTAAAAATAAAGGTACTTTATTTTTATGACAATATGCCAAAGTATCTCAGTGAGTACCCTCAGTATGAGGATAGCAAATATATACAAGATATATGTACACAATACCAAAATTATGCAGTAATAGCAATAGAAAACAGTGCAAGCAATGTATAGTCACAATAGGTTGCAATGAGAGCACATAGGTATAGGGGCAACACAAACCATATACTCTAGAAGTGGAATGCGAACCACGAATGGACCCCAAATCTATGTGAGCTTGTAGAGGGTCGCTGGGACTGTAAGAAAACAGTGAGGGTTAGAAAAATAGCCCACCCCAAGACCCTGAAAAGTGGGTGCAAAGTGCACCTAAGTTCCCCAAAGAGCACAGAAGTAGTGATAGGGGAATTCTGCAAGGAAGACCAACACCAGTAATGCAACAACGATGGATTTCTGAACGAGAGTATCTTTGGAACAAGAGGACCAAGTCCAAAAGTCACGATAAAGTCAGGAGTGGGCAGATGCCCAGGAAATGCCAGCTGTGGGTGCAAAGAAGCTGCCACTGGATGGTAGAAGCTGTGGATTCTGCAAGAACGAAGAGGACTAGGAACTTCCCCTTTGGAGGATGGATGTCCCACATTGTGAAGAAGCTTGCAGAGGTGTTTCCGTGCAGAAAGACTGCAAATAAGCCTTGCTAGTTGCAGGGGTCGTGGTTAGGGCTTTTGGATGCTGCTGTGGCACAGGATGGACCAGAATATCACCAATTGCGTGAGGAGACAGAGGGGGCGTCCAGCAAGACAAGGAGCTCACTCAGAAGCAAGCAGCATCCGGAGAAGTGCCAGAACAGGCACTACGAAGTGGAGTGAACCGGAGCTCACCCGCAGTTACACAAGAGGGTCCCACGACGCCGGAGGACAACTCAGGAGGTCGTGCAATGCAGGTTAGAGTGCCGGGGACCCAGGCTTGGCTGTGCACAAAGGAAATCCTGGAAGAGTGCACAGGAGCCGGAGTAGCTGCAAAACACACGGTTCCCAGCAATGCAGCCTGGCGTGTGGAGGCAAGGACTTACCTCCACCAAACTTGGACTGAAGAGTCACTGGACTGTGGGAGTCACTTGGACAGAGTTGCTGAGTTCAAGGGACCTCGATCGTTGTGCTGAGAGGAGACCCAGAGGACCGGTGATGCAGTTCTTCGGTGCCTGCCGTTGCAGGCGGAAGATTCCGTCGACCCACAGGAGATTTCTTCGGAGCTTCTAGTGCAGAGAGGAGGCAGACTACCCCCACAGCATGCACCACCAGGAAAACAGTTGAGAAGGTGGCAGGATCAGCGTTACAAGGTCGCAGTTGTCATCTTTGCTACTTTGTTGCAGTTTTGCAGGCTTCCAGCGCGGTCAACAGTTGATTCCTTGGCAGAAGGTGAAGAGAGAGATGCAGAGGAACTCTGATGAGCTCTTGCATTCGTTATCTAAGGAATTCCCAGAAGCAGAGACCCTAAATAGCCAGAAAAGGAGGTTTGACTACCTAGGAGAGAGGATATGCTAGCAACACCTGAAGGAGCCTATCAGAAGGAGCCTCTGACGTCACCTGCTGGCACTGGCCACTCAGAGCAGTCCAGTGTGCCAGCAGCACCTCTGTTTCCAAGATGGCAGACGTCTGGAGCACACTGGAGGAGCTCTGGGCACCTCCCAGGGGAGGTGCAGGTCAGGGGAGTGGTCACTCCCCTTCCCTTTGTCCAGTTTCACACCAGAGCAGGGCTGGGGGATCCCTGAACCGGTGTAGACTGGCTTATGCAGAAATGGGCACCATCTGTGCCCATGAAAGCATTTCCAGAGGCTGGGGGAGGCTACTCCTCCCAAGCCCTAACACATTTTTCCAAAGGGAGAGGGTGTAAAACCTTCTCTCTGAGGAAGTCCTTTGTTCTGCCTTCCTGGGCCAAGCCTGGCTGGACCCCAGGAGGGCAGACACCTGTCTGAGGGGTTGGCAGCAGCTGCAGTGAAACCCCAGGAAAGGCAGTTTGGCAGTACCCGGGTCTTAGCTAGAGACTCGGGGGATCATGGAATTGTCTCCCCAATGCCAGAATGGCATTGGGGTGACAATTCCATGATCTTAGACATGTTACATGGCCATGTTCGGAGTTTCCATTGTGACGCTATACATATGTCGTGACATATGTATAGTGCACTCGTGTAATGGTGTCCCCGCACTCACAAAGTCCAGGGAATTTGCCCTGAACAATGTGGGAGCACCTTGGCTAGTGCCAGGGTGCCCACACACTAAGTAACTTAGCACCCAACCTTTACCAGGTAAAGGTTAGACATATAGGTGACTTATAAGTTACTTAAGTGCAGTGGTAAATGGCTGTGAAATAACGTGGACATTATTTCATTCAGGCTGCACTGGCAGGCCTGTGTAAGAATTGTTAGATCTCCCTATGGGTGGCACAAGAAATGCTGCAGCTCATAGGGATCTCCTGGAACTTCAATACCCTGGGTACCTCAGTACCATATACTAGGGAATTATAAGGGTGTTCCAGTATGCCAATGTAAATTGGTGAAATTGGCCACTAGCCTGTTAGTGATAATTTGGAAAGAAAATGAGAGAGCATAACCACTGAGGTTCTGGATAGCAGAGCCTCAGTGAGACAGTTAGTCATAACACAGGTAACACATACAGGGCACACTTATGAGCACTGGGGCTCTGGCTGGCAGGGTCCCAGTGACACATACAACTAAAGCAACATATATACAGTGAAATATGGGGTAACATGCCAGGCAAAATGGTACTTTCCTACACAACCCCCCCAAACGAAGGACAATAAGACTAGCCATGACCTGATGAGTCTTCATTGTCTAAGTGGAAATATCTGGAGAGTCCATCTGCATTGAAGTGGGTACTCCCAGGTCTATGTTCCACTGTATAGTCCATTCCCTGTAGGGTTATGGACCACCTCAACAATTTAGGGTTTTTACCTTTCATTTGTTTTAGCCAAAGTAGAGGCTTGTGGTCTGTCTGAACAACGAAGTGAGTGCCAAACAGGTATGGCCTCAACTTCTTCAGTGCCCAGACCACAGCAAAGGCCTCCCTCTCTATGGCAGACCAACGTTTTTCTCTAGGGGTCAACCTCCTGCTGATAAAAGCAACAGGTTGATCCTGGCCCTCAGAATTAAGTTGTGATAAGACTGCTCCTACCCCTAATTCAGATGCATCAGTTTGGACAATGAATTTTTTGGAGTAACAGGGGCTTTTCAGGACAGGTGCAGAGCACATGGCCTGCTTCAGCTCCTCAAAAGCTTTCTGACAGTTTGCTGTCCATAATACCTTCTAGGCATTTTCTTAGATGTGAGGTCATTAAGAGGGGCTGCACTGGAGCCATAGTTCTTTATAAACCTCCTGTAGTACCCACTGAGGCCTAAAAAGGCTCTCACCTGAGTCTGAGTAGTAGGGGGAACCCAATCTATAATAGTTTGGATTTTCCCCTGAAGTGGTGCAATCTGTTCTCCACCTACCAGGTGTCCCAGATAAACCACTTTCCCCTGCCCTATCTGGCACTTTGAAGCCTTGATAGTGAGGCCTGCCTTTTGCAGGGCCTCCAAAACTTTCCATAGGTGGACCAGGTGATCATCCCAGCTGGAGTTAAAGACAGCTATATCATCTAGATATGCTGCACTAAAAGCTCTCCAGTATCTATAGTGTGCTCACACCAAGAAGTGGTGCCTGGCACAGTAGAAAAGAGTTCAGAAAACTGACCCAGGAGATTTATGCAGTGGTCTTTCTGCTCAGCAGTAAGACAATCTGCCAAAACTACACCTTCCACTAGAGCATCTTGTTCTGTGGAAGAGAAGAGATCAGGGAGAGGGTCACTCTCTTCTTCCTGTCCCTCATCTGTTGCCATGAGCAGGGTGAGATCAGCCCTGCCATAGTAGGGTTTCAGGCGAATTGACATGGAGCACCCTAAGGGGACTCCTGGCAGTGCCTAAGTCAACTAAGTAGGTGACTTCACCCTTTTTCTCAACAATAATGTGGGGACCACTCCATTTGTCTTGGAGTGCTCTTGGGGCCACAGGCTCCAAGACCCACACGTTCTGCCCTGGTTGGTACTGAACCAAAACAGCCTTCTGGTCATGCCATTGCTTTTGGAGCTCTTGGCTGGCCTGAAGGTTTTTAATGGCCTTTTCCATGTACTCAGCCATCCTAGATCTTAGGCCAAGTACATAGTCCACTATGTCTTGCTTTGGAGCTTTTAAAGGTTGTTCCCAACCCTCCTTCACAAGTGTTAGGGGACCTCTTACAGGGTGCCCAAATAGGAGTTCAAAGGGGCTGAAGCCCACTCCTTTTTGGGGTACCTCCCTGTAAGCAAAAAAGAGGCAAGGTAACAGGACATCCCATCTCCTGCGGAGTTTGTCAGGGAGTCCCATTATCCTTCCTTTGAGAGTTTTATTAAACCTCTCAACCAGTCCATTTTTTTTGTGAATGATAGGGTGTGGTGAACTTGTATGTCACACCACATTCCTTCCACATGGCCTTTAAGTAAGCAGACATGAAATTGCTTCCCCTGTCTGATACCACCTCTTTTGGGAAGCCCACCCTGGAAAAGATTCACAGGAGGGCCTTTGCCACTGCAGGAGCTGTAGTGGTCCTTAGAGGAATTGCTTCAGGATATCTGGTGGCATGGTCCACTACCAACAAGATAAACCTATTGCCTGAAGCAGTAGGAGGGTCAAGGGGGCCAACTATGCCAACCCCTACCCTTTCAAAGGGAACCCCAACCACAGGCAGTGGAATAAGGGGTGCCTTTGGGGTGCCACCTGTCTTGCCACTGGCTTGGCAGGTTTCACAGGACTTACAAAATTCCTTTGTGTCCTCTGACATTCTAGGCCAATGAAAGAAGGGGACAAGCCTGTCCCAAGTTTTCATTTGCCCCAAATGTCCAGCTAAGGGAATGTCGTGGGCTAGAGTTAGGAGGAACTTTCTGTATTCCTAAGGAATCACCAATCTCCTGGCAGCTCCAGGTTTTGAATCCCTTGCTTCAGTATACAAAAGGTTGTCCTCCCAGTAAACTCTGTGAGAGTCACTGACATCCCCATTTGCGTGTTTGACAGCTTGCTGCCTTAGACCCTCTAGTGTGGGACAGGTATGCTGTGCCACACTCAGCTCCTCCCTGGCAGGCCCCCCTTCACCCAAAAGCTCAGCAGTGGCTGCTTCCAGCTCCTCTGGTGTAGGTTCTGCACAGGGTGGACATTCTTTTCCTCAGAAGTTGAATCCACTGAAGAGGGAGGGATAGTAGGTAGTGTTTTACCTTTACTAACACTAGCTTTATGGAGCACTTGGTCCATTCTTCCAGGATCCAAGTCACCCTGTAATTTTTGCTTTTTGGCCTGAGCCCTGGTTAAAGCAAAAATATGCCCTGGAATGCCCAGCATTGCTGCAGAGGCCTCCAACTCCACTTCTGCCCAAGCTGATGTCTCTAAATCGTTCCCTAGTAGACAGTCTACAGGTAAATCTGAGGCAACCACAACTATCTTTGGAGCAGTAACCCCACCCCCAGTTGAGATTCACAACAGCCATGTGGTGGCTAAGAGGGTTGTTATGAGCATCGGTCACTTGGTACTGGTGACCAAGTAGGTGTAGTTCAGGGTGGACCAGTTTCTCTATTACCATTGTAACACTGGCACCTGTGTCCTTGTAGGCCTGAACCTCAACACCATTTATTAGGGGTAGTTTCTTGTACTTATCCATATTAAGGGGACAAGCAACCAAGGTGACCAAATCAATGCCCCCCTCAGAGACTAACACAGCCTCTGTGGTCTCCCTAACAAGACCAACCCCTACTAAATTACCAAAAGTGAGCCCAGCTACTCCCTTGGATTGGCTATTAGTAGGCTTGCTCCCACCACCACTGCTATTACTAGGGGCACTAGGTGTAGCAGTAGGGCTTGTAGTGGTAGGAGGCTTGGTGATTTTCTTTGGGCAACTGGGATCAGTTGTGCAATGGCCTTTTATTTTACATAAATAGCACCATGGTTTCTTTTCTTTGTTTTGATTTGAAGAGGATTTGGGCCCACCGCCCCCACCAGAGTGTTTTTGTGGGCCTGATGAAGACTCATTTTTAGATCTGTCCCCACCCTTGTCAGACGACTTACCATCCTTCTTCTTGCCATCCTTGTCACCCCCTGTATGAACTTTTCTGTTCACCCTTGTTCTGACCCATTTGTCTGCCTTCTTTCCCAATTCTTGGGGAGAGGTCAGATCAGAGTCTACCAGGTACTGGTGTAACAAATCAGACACACAATTATTAAGAATATGCTCTCTCAGGATTAAGTTATACAGGCTTTCATAGTCAGAAACTTTACTGCCAAGTAACCACCCCTCCAAGGCCTTCACTGAATGGTCAACAAAGTCTACCCAGTCTTGTGAAGACTCCTTTTTGGTTTCTCTGAACTTGATCCTGTACTGTTCAGTGGTTAAGCCATAACCATCAAGGAGTGCATTCTTAAGAATTGCAAAATTATTGGCATCACTTTCCTTAACAGTAAGGAGCCTATCTCTACCCTTTCCAGTGAAAGATAGCCATAGGATAGCAGCCCACTGCCTTTGAGGGACCCCCTGTACATTACAGGCCCTCTCAAGTGCAGCAAACCACTTGTTAATGTCACCCCCCTCCTTGTAAGGGGTAACTATCTTATGCAGATTCCTAGAATCATGCTGTTTAACATGATTACTATCTGTAATACTGCTGCTGCCACCATGGGGTCCTAACCCCAACCTCTGTCTTTCTTTTTCTAAATCAAAGGACTGCCTATCTAAATCCAGCTGTTGCTTCTTGAGCTTCAGCCTGGATTCTTCCACTCTCAATCTATTGAGCTCCCTTTCTAACACTCTGTCATCAGGGTGGGTGAGTGGGGCATGCCTTGACACAGAAGTATGGTGAGAATGAACAGAGGGAGACCTGGCCCTAACAGATGGCACTCTAACAACCTGGCTAACAGAAGTAACACTCCTACTGTGATGAGAACTCACATTAGTACCAGCATTGCTAGGTGGCCTGCTAATGGGCAGGTTGGGAAGGTTTCCTTCTAAATCTTTTGCTAGGGGTGCCCCAGGGTCAGATTGGGAACCATCAGCTAATTTCTCAACAGAAGTGCCAACTAAGGTCTTATCTTGTTCAATGAGCATGTTAACTAACAGTTCTCTAGAGGGATTCTTCCCTACCCCTAAACCTGCAGAGACTCCTTGCTCCTTTCCAGCTAAGGTGATCATAAGCAAGTTTGGACAGATCAACAGTTTGACCTGTGCCAGACATTATAGAAAGTGTCTAAGGGACAGAAAAAGAAAGAAAAAGTTTTCAGAACTTTTTAAATGACAGAAAAAAAAACTTTTAAAACTTTTTAAGAACTTTTTGAAAGTTTAGAGGTACTATTCAGCACTTAGCAAAGAAGTGAGAGAAGAAAAGCAAAACTTTTTGGTTAGGTGTACATACACTGAACTTGTTTTGTATATTTTTCTCTTATGAAAAGTACAATATGACAAAGTGGTAAGTAGTTGCAAAGTACTTATCCCACCGCTGCACAACTAATGTAGGAGGCTGGCCTGGCTTGTAGTGGGTACCAAGGGGTACTTACACTTTGCACCAGGTCCAGGTATCCCTTATTAGTGTAGAGGGGTGTCTAGCAGCTTAGGCTGATAGAAAAGGTAGCTTAGCAGAGCAGCTTAGGCTGAACTAGGAGACAAGTGAAGCTCCTACAGTACCACTAGTGTCACTTGCACAATATCAATAGAAAACACAATACACAGATATACTAAAAATAAAGGTACTTTATGTTTATGACAATATGCCAAAGTATCTCAGTGAGTACCCTCAGTATGAGGTTAGCAAATATACACAAGATATATGTACACAATACCAAAATATGCAGTAATAGCAATAGAAAACAGTACAAACAATGTATAGTCACAATAGAATGCAATGGGGGCACATAGGGATAGGGGCAACACAAACCATATACTCTAGAAGTGGAATGCGAACCACGAATGGACCCCAAACCTATGTGACCTTGTAGAGGGTCGCTGGGACTGTAAGAAAACAGTGAGGGTTAGAAAAATAGCCCACCCCAAGACCCTGAAAAGTGGGTGCAAAGTGCACCTAAGTTCCCTAAAGAGCACAGAAGTTGTGATAGGGGATTTCTGCAAGGAAGGTCAACACCAGCAATGCAACAATGATGGATTTCCAGATGAGAGTACGTGTGGAACAAGGGGACCAAGTCCAAGAGTCACGATCAAGTCGGGAGTGGGCAGATGCCCAGGAAATGCCAGCTGTGGGTGCAAAGAAGCTGCCACTGGATGGTAGAAGCTGTGGATTCTGCAAGAACAAAAGGGCTAGATACTTCCCCTTTGGAGGATGGATGTCCCACGTCGTGAAAAGTCGTTCAGAGGTGTTTCTGTGCAGAAAGACTGCAAACAAGCCTTGCTAGCTGCAAGGGTTGCGGTTACGGTTTTTGGATGCTGCTGTGGCCCAGGAGGGCCCCAGGATGTCACCAATTGTGTGAGGAGACAGAAGGGGCGTCCATCAAGACAAGGAGTCCACTCAGAAGCAAGCAGCATCCAGGGAAGTGCCGGAACAGGCACTATAAAGTGGAGTGAACAGGAGCTCACCAACAGTTGCACAAGAGGGTCCCACGACGCCAGAGGACAACTCAGGAGGTCGTGCAATGCAGGCTAGAGTGCCGGGGACCCAGGCTTGGCTGTGCACAAAGGAAATCCTGGAAGAGTGCACAGGAGCCGGAGTAGATGCAAAACATGCAGTTCCCAGCAATGCAATCTGGCGTCGGGAGGCAAGGACTTACCTCCACCAAACTTGGACTGAAGAGTCACTGGACTGTGGGAGTCACTTGGACAGAGTTGCTGTGTTCAAGGGACCTTGCTTGTCGTGCTGAGAGGAGACCCAGAGGACCAGTGATGCAGTTCTTTGGTGTCTGCGGTTGCAGGGGGAAGATTCCGTTGACCCACGGGAGATTTCTTCGGAGCTTCTAGTGCAGAGAGGAGGCAGACTACCCCCACAGCATGCACCACCAGGAAAACAGTCAAGAAGGCAGCAGGATCAGCGCTACAAGGTTGCAGTAGTCGTCTTTGCTACTTTGTTGCAGTTTTGCAGGCTTCAGCGCGGTCATCAGTCGATTCCTTGGCAGAAGGTGAAGAGAGAGATGCAGAGGAACTCTGATGAGCTCTTGCATTCGTTATCTAAGGAATTCCCAGAAGCAGAGACCCTAAATAGCCAGAAAAGGAGGTTTGGCTACCTAGGAGAGAGGATAGGCTAGCAACACCTGAAGGAGCCTCTCAGAAGGAGCCTCTGACGCCACCTGCTGGCACTGGCCACTCAGAGCAGTCCAGTGTGCCAGCAGCACCTCTGTTTCCAAGATGGCAGAGGTCTGGAGCACACTGGAGGAGCTCTGGGCACCTCCCAGGGGAGGTGTAGGTCAGGGGAGTGGTCACTCCCCTTCCCTTTTCCAGTTACGCGCCAGAGCAGGGCTGGGGGATCCCTGAACTGGTTTAGACTGGCTTATGCAGAAATGGGCACCATCTGTGCCCATGATAGCATTTCCAGAGGCTTGGGGAGGCTACTCCTCCCAAGCCCTAACACCTTTTTCCAAAGGGAGAGGGTGTAACACCCTCTCTCTGAGGAAGTCCTTTGTTCTGCCTTCCTGGGCCAAGCCTGGCTGGACCCCAGGAGGGCAGACACCTGTCTGAAGGGTTGGCAGCAGCAGCAGCTGCAGTGAAACCCCAGGAAAGGCAGTTTGGCAGTACCCGGGTCTGAGCTAGAGACTCGGGGGATCATAGAATCGTCTCCTCAATGCCAGAATGGCATTGGGGTGACAATTCCATGATCTTAGACATGTTACATGGCCATGTTCGGAGTTACCATTGTGACGCTATACATATGTCGTGACATATGTATAGTGCATGCGTGTAATGGTGTCCCCGCACTCACAAAGTCCGGGGAATTTGCCCTGAACAATGTGGGAGCACCTTGGCTAGTGCCAGGGTGCCCACACACTAAGTAACTTAGCACCCAACCTTTACCAGGTAAAGGTTAGACATATAGGTGACTTATAAGTTACTTAAGTGCAGTGGTAAATGGCTGTGAAATAACGTGGACGTTATTTCACTCAGGCTGCACTGGCAGGCCTGTGTAAGAATTGTCAGATCTCCCTATGGGAGGCACAACAAATGCTGCAGCTCATAGGGATCTCCTGGAACCTCAATACCCTGGGTACCTCAGTACCATATACTAGGGAATTATAAGGGTGTTCCAGTATGCCAATGTAAATTGGTGAAATTGGTCACTAGCCTGTTAGTGACAATTTGGAAAGAAAATGAGAGAGCGTAACCACTGATGTTCTGGATAGCTGATCCTCAGTGAGACAGTTAGTCATAACACAGGTAACACATACAGGGCACACTTATGAGCACTGGGGCCCTGGCTGGCAGGGTCCCAGTGACACATACAACTAAAACAACATATATACAGTGAAATATGGGGGTAACATGCCAAGCACGATGGTACTTTCCTACAAACCTACAGCGTGCTGCTATGGGCCCCCAGCTTATAACACTGGCCCAAGGTGTGGGCTGAAAATTCGGCAGGAAAATGACAAAACGGCCCCCGGTAAGAGCTTAGGGTAAGAGCAGTTGTGCCTGGAATTTCTGGAGTGCCTAGAGTGCCTGAGGAGAGTGGGATCCACTAGGCTGCATCCCGCTTGCTAGGAGCAGAAGCAACTGGCATTAGACCTGCTTTGCTTCTCCCCTACTGTCCATGGATACGAGGGCTCTGAGAGCCCAGGAAGTACCCTTGAAGTGGTTTGTTTGGCTTTTCAAGGAACAGTGAATTCTGCCTAGCCGAAAGAGGAGAGGAGAGTAGAAGAGGACCTATGAACCGTGGACTGCGGACCAAGTGCTGAGCAACAAGAACGGTTCTTAAAGGACAGGCTACAGAACCCCTGGACACCAGGTTCCTCCTGGGATTACAGGCCCCACACACCCTATAGGCTACTGCCTTTGATCAAGGAGAGAGAATACTTTGTCATCCCCCTGATTTGACTTGGTATTGGTGATTTGAATGAGAGGCAAACACTATGGCCTTAAAGAAATTGTGCTCAGGGCACTTGCTCCCAGGAAGGACATACATAAAAATGAAATCCAATCCCCTATGGAATAAGGTCATTTTGGCCTTATGGGGGAAGGGCCAGAATCAAGTTTTTACGTTGTGGGAAAAGGAAAGGATCCCTCGGGCGGAGCAGAAGCTTGTCATACCCCCGGCATGACATCCTGCATGAAGTCAAAAGTAACCCTGTTCAGGGGGGTTTCAAAGGAGCCCTACTTCGCTCATAGTAGAATGGGGGAGCAGAGGATACAGCCCCCCAGGAGGCCCCTTTACAAAGTGTCCATAACCTGCATGGGGCTCTCCTGTGTCCCTCATCTCCCTCCTTCCCTCAACTTCTTGTTAGCCCGTACCCGCCCTCAATGACACATGGAGGATTGGTTAATTCTGCCAAAGTTCTTCAGGAGATCTTGAGCGCTGCAGGGACCCCAGATATTGGGCTTCGAAACTTCACTTTGCCCAACTTGGATTTAGATCTCTGTAGGAGATATGGGTATTGGGTTAAAGACTATCCCTTGCCACCTAGGGATCCTATGTCTATTCTTCCACCGAGAGGTCTGCGTTTGTTTAGCAGCAGCCCGTCCATTCATGACTCTGTGTTCTCCCACCTATCTGTGACTCCAGCTTTGGGTGTAAGTGGTAATTTGCCTAATCAACCTCCAGACCAGGAGGTTAGGTTAACCACTTCTCTGGTTAGCCTGGAAAACCTGCTTTCCTCAATTTCAAAACTTCTGTAGAAATTTGTAGGATGGTCTGATGGTATTCTGCATTCTGTGACGGCCATCTTGAAGGAATTGTCTAAAGAGAACAAAATTTGGAGTTTGAATCAAGGCCTCTCAGGATCATTGGGTGTTCCTCCCATTGTTATTGAAACAGCCAGAGAATATAATGGTGCATTCATATGTGGAGGCTGTTATGCAGGCAGGTAAACCCAATGTAGAGAGACTATCGCTAAAGGGTCTCTGGTTGCTAGTCCAGTGGATTTCACATGATTTATATTTGATTCCTCCCCACTTCAGAGTAAGCAATTAGCAAAGACTATCCAGACTGAACAGGAGATTTTCCCAATACTCAAAGCCTTGTCTAATCAGAAGAAATCCTCTGTGGCGTCTCCTGTTCCTCTGCCAATAGTGGGAAAGAAAAACAAGAGGAAAAAATCAAAAGGGTTGAAAAGACCAGTGCGAAGTATCACTAAGACAGACAGAAGGAAAGTACACTTTTTTGAGGCAACAGATCCCGTGCACAAATGCATGGGGGTTTCTTGAGTGATTACTTCCCCTTGGAGGCAGGGAAAGCATCTGGGCCTATTTGAGCAGCCTCCAGGGAGTCAGTGAGGGAGTCAGAGATTGAGCCCTTCTATGATCAACCCACCGGACCGCTTCCTGTATTGAGCCCAATGGCATCGGCATTTATGTTCCCCAGTCTGAAGGGAGGCCCTAATGGCTTTGCCCTTTTGGAAGACATTACCTCAACTGGTTGCAATGTGGATTCATGCATAGTAGACTCTATCCAAATCCTTGATGCAGACTTAGGCCCTCATTCTGACCTTGGCGGTCTTTTCGTGAGACCGCCGAGTTACCGCCGCGGTGAAGACCGCCGACCGCGGTGGTATGCCGCTGTGCGCATTCCGACCGCTGGGAGCGTTCCGCCGGGAAACCGCCAGCAGCCACACTGGCGGTCGGCGGAAAAGTGGAGACTGGTCAACCTCCAGCGCCACGCCAGCAGAACACCGCCCACAGAATTACGACCCACATATCTGTGTGGCGGTCTTCTGTTGGCGGTGTTCTGTTGGCGGTCACCTCCCCATGGCTCCCGTCGCCTCCCGGAGGACCAACGCACAAGGTAAGTGAGGGGAGGGGGAGGGGGGGTGTTGTGTGATGTGGGCGTGCATGGGGGTGTGCGTGTGAGTGTGTAGAGGGGGTGTGTGAGTGCGTGTATGCGGGCGGGGGGTGCTGCTGTGTCTATGGGTAATGTGTGCTGTTCGGCAGGTGCGCATGTCTGCATGTATGTGTGCGGGTATGTGTCCCCGTTGTGTATGTGTGTGTAGGGGGTGTGTATATGTGCATGTTGGGGGTGTGTGCATGTCGGGGTGCATGTATGTGCATGTCGGGGTGGGGGTGGGGAGGGGGTTCGTACCACCTCTGGGGGGTGGCAGGGGGGTGGAGGGTGTGGGGGGAGGACTCGGGAGACCCCTATCAGTGCCAGGGAAGGAATTCCCTGGCCCCGATAGTGCTTACCGCCATGGTTCGCATGGCGGTTCCCGACTGCCAGAAACCGCGGCGGTAGGCAGGGTCATGATACCGTTGGCGGTCTTGGGACGACCGCCGTGGCGGTCGGAGTGGGGAAGTGGCGGTCGATCGCGGCGGTGACCGCCGCGGTCAGAATGCCATTTTTCCGACCGCCGGTCTGTTCGCGGTCCGACCGCCGCCTCTCCGCCGACCGCCAAGGTCAGAATGAGGGCCATAATCTTGAATAGATCCACGTTGTTAAACTGTTTTTTGTAGTCTGGCCCTTTGAGGTCAATTCAAAGCTGCAACATTGACCTTGTTTCTTTATTGCATTCTAAAGTGGGCTTTAAGTCAAGGACTTCTTTCCGTTCTAAGTGCATGGCCAATCTGGTCCTACAAAATGCTGATTTTGCAATGTTGCGGTATTGATGATGGAAGGATGTTAGTGGAAAGGGATAAAGAATGTTATATGTCACATGAGGCCACCCAACTCTAACATCCAGTATGAGTATAGGTACTCAATAGATTTACAGGACCTGAAAGTTTCTCTTGGAGGGAATGGTAGGTAGGCATCAATTGCTTCCAGCCAAAAAAGCTTTAATGGTTTGGATGGGTGGGGCTGGCTCCCGAGTCCCTTAAATCAGGCGCAGGGGTCTAGGTTCTTGTTTCAACCCCTCACCTGAATGCTGAAAGGGTAAAATATAGAAGGGAGAAGTTACTTCTTCCCTGTCCTTCAAGTCCTGACATGACTTGCCTTCAGGAGACATGATCTGACAGGGATTTACTATGGGATGATTACTATGTTATAGATTTCAAGGTAACTACTTCTAGAAGGGGGCATGCTAAAGGGGGAAGATGCCTGCCTGTTATCAACTAAACTCAAGTGGAATTATGATTGTTAAAAAGATCCTGGCACCCTTTTAATGACCTTAACCTTTCAGGTTCATAATAAGGCACGGGGCTTTACACCCCCCTGTTACTGGTCAACGCGTATATTCCCCCTGAAGTAGTCTATGACGGTCTATTGCAGGAGGTTTTCACCCATATAAAAAATGCTCTTGATAGCAAGCATCTCCCCTATGTAGTTCTAGTTGGAGATTTAAACTGCAACATTTCCAATCACACTCTGAGACAAGTCTGCGAGGTTGAGAGAGAGGAAGCCTGGCAAATCCTGTCCTGTGTTTTCCCCCTTCGATAAGAACAAAGAAGAGAGGGAAATTCATACTTAATTTCCTTAGGAGAAGTGACTGTATCATAGTAAATGGGAGGTCTCTCTCAGATTCCCCAGCTTCATACACACATGTCTCTCCAGGGGGAATACAATATTATATTATCTTGTGCTAGGTTATACCTAATTTTCATTTTTAAGAGTCTTAAAGATCATAAATACCCCTGTTAGTGACCATAATTTGCTCATTTTCTTGCTGAATTTGAACATGCTAATGACAGGGTCCTGGGAGTTGGGTGGGTTAATCTCTATTTTTAACAAAAAGATAGGGAGGTCCCAGTGGGATCATAGAAGGATCTCAAGGGTGTTAGAGATTGTAGAATTTGCTGTTGTGAAGCTGGATAACTGGGAGGGGAATGAATTGAAACACTTTGCAAAGTTTATGAAGCAGTTGTTAATTAGCTCTTCTATAAGATCTTCCAAAAGTAGACACTGAAGTTGATTCCTCATCCATTACTCACCCTAAATAGGGAAATACATTTTCTGGTTAAGATTCAGTACTTATAGTATACTCCTGAAAATAATTCAAGGTTGGCCCTGTTAAAAAGGAGAAGGAGGCACGTGAGGGCCACAAAAAGGTCTCTTGGGACAGGCTCTGGATTGACCTTAGGGAAGCAGCGTTAAAAGGTCAGGCTAGACATTTTTGGTTGTTAGTTGGTGAAGGCTGCAGGCCAGGAATGCGTACTTCCCCTGTAGCCATAGCTGAGGCTCGTTGGACTGAATCTATTTCCACCCTTCATGTATTAAGGTGCATATTTATACTCTGTTTGCGCCGAATGTGCGTCAAAACTTTTGACGCACAATCGGTGCAAACCTTGCCCCATATTTATACTTTGACGTCTGACCCCAGGGAAGGAAAGGTAAGTTCGGGTAAATATTTTTTGGGGAATTTTTTTGTGGCATAGGGGGGCCTGATTTGGGCCCCCCTACATGCCACTATGCCCAATAGGGCATGCCATTGGGCAAGGGGGCATGACTCCTGTCTTTGCTAAGACAGGAGTCATTTCAATGGGGGTTGGGTGTGAAGAAAAAAAATGGCGCACATCGGGTTGAGGCAAAAATTTTGCCTCAGCCTGACTTGCCCCATTTTTTGACGCCCAAGCTCCATTTTCCCCTACGCCGGCGCTGCCTGGTGTGAGTCATTTTTTTTTACGCACACCAGTCCACAGCGCCGGCTAACGTCATTCCATAAATAAGGTGCCTGCATGGCGCGTTGGAATGGCGTTAGCCGGCGGTAACATTTTTGACGCACAACTGCGTTGGCGCAGTTGTGTGTCAAAAAGTATAAATATGGGCCTAAAAGCGGTAGAGTTGTATCGGCATCCTGAAAGTGAGAGGTCTCAATCTTGTGATTTCCTCTCAGTAAAGGAGATGGAGCTGGCCATCCACGCTATGCACCTCTCTGCTGCAATGGGTCCTGATGAATTACTTATTTCTGTAATAAAGCAGGATATTCTCTCCTGGTGTAAGATTTTATTTATCTTTTTAGAAGGTGTTTCTTATCCAGAGGTATTCCGCCTTCCTGGGTTGGAAGTATGAATGTGCCTTTATTTCAGAAGGACGATCGTGTTATCCAGCCAATTATCGGCAGATCGCCCTCCTGGATGCAGTGGGTTTTTTTTGTTGCTAATTGTCTGCTATCCAGACTAACTATTTAGGCTAATGAAAAAAATATAATTCCCCTGGAACGAACAATGTTTCGGTGTAGACATAGCACTATTGATGATATTGCAGCACTTCAGGTAATCACCAAAAAGTACGTGAAAGTAAGAGATGGAGTGGTCTGTGCTGCATTTATTGATTTTCAACGGCTTTTGACAAAGTGGATAGTTATCTGTTGTGGGGAAAGCTTGCTAACTTGGATATGCCTCATTTTCTTCTTGAGCTAGTGATTGCGCTTCACTCTTTCACTTGGTGTGGAATGTTATTGGGGGATAACGGTTTATTCCAAGAGATCTTCACCTTGAATGGATTAAAACAGGCGCCTTTGCTCTTCTCGTTATATATCTCAGATCTTCCCTCTTAGCTCTCTCAGAGCGAGGGCTTTTCGCCGCAAATTAGTGGTAAATCTTTAGGCTGTGTATTACACGCTGATGATATTATCATTTTAGATTTAACCCCTAAAGGCTTAAATAATCATCTCCAGTTTCTGTCACAGTATACGGAGGCCCACTTTTTAAAGGCTAATGCTTCTAAAAGCAAGGTTATGTGCTTGCATGGAAACAAAAAAATGAAGTTCCCTAATTTTCATTGGTACGTAGGGGCTCAAAAGTTTGAAATTGTGAACTTGTATATATTCTTGGGGAAGATGATGTGTGGCAATCTTAGCAAAAAGGCACATATAGAAATAATAAATGTAAAGCTGTCTGTTAAGCAAGAGGTTTAGGGGCCTTGTATAGGTCTACTGGGAGGAGGCATTCTGCACATCTTCTAGCGGTCTATTGAGCACAAATTCCAGCATCCCTCCTCTATGGCTCAGAATTGATTGATATCTCTAAATGGGAGGTTTTGAATTTGATGGAACGTAAAATACTTAGAAAACTCATGTCTGTTAACTCTGCTACCTCTGTGGTGGCCTTAAGCATTGAGATGGGTTTAAGAAGTGTGTTTGCTCAGGGCTTAGCAGGGGTTGTATGTTCGGTTGCTTGCCTTGCAAGGAGAAAATAATACATTAAGGGCCATATTTATACTTTTTGACGCACAATTGCGCCAACGCAGTTGTGCGTCAAAATTTTTACGCCGGCTAACGCCATTCCAAAGCGCCATGCGGGCCCCTTATTTATTGGATGACGTTAGCCGGCGCTGCGGACTGGTGTGCGTAAAAAAAAATGACGTCACAGTATAAATATGGGGCACAGGCTTTAAAGTCATTTTTTAGAGAGGAACGCCTACCTTGCATATAATTAACGCAAGGCAGGGTCACCCTTCTAAAAAATGGCGCACATGGTGGAACTTTGACGCCCACTGCGTCGGACGTCAAAGTATAAATATGGGGCAGTGTTTGCACCAAATGTGCGTCAAAAATTTTGACGCACATTCGGCGCAAACAGAGTATAAATATGCCCCTAAGGTCTTTGCTGATGAAAGAAGTTCTAACGAATAATAATCAGGTCTCCTACCTGTAGGAATTTTTCCTATGCTTTAGAAATGCTGGAGTTAGATCGTAATCAGGTCCTGGCTATTACCCCCTTACAATTGAAAATTGGATTGAAGCAGGCCACGTGGACTTTAAGATTTTGAATAGACATAGAAAGTTGTGCAACAAAGAGCTGCCTTCTGAATTTAGAGGATTCAATTTTAGTAAAAAAGTGCAACCTTATATAAAATGGAATCTACCACGATTTTGGATTCTGCTTTGCCAGGGATTGCTTACATCGAATGTTCTTTTGGCAAAATGGCATGGCTCTGCTAAGGAGTGTAACTTCTGTTGAGCTGAAGTCTAAGATTTCAATCAAGTGTTATTTGCCTGCCCAACTTTCTTCTCTTTTTGGGGTAAGTGGTTAAAATCCATTTGTCTCCAGCTCTCTATTTTGTCTGTACCAGAGTTTCTTCAATCCTTAAATGATCCTCCCAAGAATTTGTAATTTTTTAAAATGCTTTTTACATTTATATTAAATATTTGGTATTTAAAGATGTATTTCGTGTGCTAATTTTAATGTTTGTGGGGTGAGTGGCAACTTGGGATTTCGTAGTGCAAGGGAAAGGGGAGTCTATGTGTCAGTGGGACCCGGCCAGGCAGGGCGCCAGTGCTCATAAGTATGTGCCCTGTATGTGTTCCCTGTGTGATGCCTAACTGTCTCACTGAGGCTCTGCTAACCAGAACATCAGTGGTTATGCTCTCTCTGCTTTCCAAATGTGTCACTAACAGGCTAGTGACTAAATTTACCAATTCACATTGGCATGCTGGTACACCCATATAATTCCCTTGTATATGGTACTGAGGTAACCAGGGTATTGGGGTTCCAGGAGATCCCTATGGGCTGCAGCATTTCTTTTGCCACCCATAGGGAGCTCTGACAATTCTTACACAGGCCTGCCACTGCAGCCTGCGTGAAATAACATCCACGTTATTTCACAGCCATTTACTACTGCACATAAGTAACTTATAAGTCACCTATATGTCTAGGGTGCAAAGTTACTTAGTGTGTAGGCACCCTGGCACTAGCCAAGGTGCCCCCACATCATTCAGGGCAAATTCCCCGGACTTTGTGAGTGCGGGGACACAATTACACACCTGCACTATACATAGGTCACTAACTATGTATAGCTTCACAATGGTAACTCCGAACATGGCCATGTAACATGTCTGATCATGTTCATGTACCATGAATGGTATTGGGGGGACAATTCCATGATCCCCCAGGTCTCTAGCACAGAACCCGGGTACTGCCAAACTGCCTTTCCGGGGTCTCCACTGCAACTGCTGCTGCTGCTGCCAACCCCTCAGGCAGGTTTCTGCCCTCCTGGGGTCCAGGCAGCCCTGGCCCAGGAAGGCAGAACAAAGGATTTCCTCTGAGAGAGGGTGTTACACCCTCTCCCTTTGGAAATAGGTGTGATGGGCTGGGGAGGAGTAGCCTCCCCCAGCCTTTGGAAATCCTTTGATGGGCACAGATGGTGCCCATCTCTGCATAAGCCAGTCTACACCGGTTCAAGGATCCCCCAGCCCTGCTCTGGTGCGAAACTGGACAAAGGAAAGGGGAGTGACCACTCCCCTGACCTGCACCTCCCCTGGGAGGTGCCCAGAGCTCCTCCAGTGTGCTCCAGACGTCTGCCATCTTGGAAACAGAGGTGCTGCTGGCACACTGGAGTGCTCTGAGTGGCCAGTGCCAGCAGGTGACGTCAGACGCTCCTTCTGATAGGCTCTTACCTCTCTAGGTAGCCAATCCTCCTTCCTTAGTAGCCAAACCTCCTTTTCTGGCTATTTAGGGTCCCTGCTTTGGGGAATTCGACAGATAACAAATGCAAGAGCTCACCAGAGTTCCTCTGCATCTCCCTCTTCACCTTCTACCAAGGATCGACCGCTGACTGCTCCAGGACGCCAGCAAAACTGCAACAAAGTAGCAAGATGACTACCAACAACATTGTAGCGCCCAATCCTGCCGGCTTTCTCGACTGTTTCCTGGTGGTGCATGCTCTGGGGGTAACCTGCCTTCACTCTGCACCAGATGCTCCAAAGAAATCTCCAGTGGGTTGACGGAATTTTCCCCCTGCTCACGCAGGCACCAAAAGACTGCATCACTGGTCCTCTGGGTCCCCTCTCATCCCAACGAGCGTGGTCCCTGGAACACAGCAACTCTGTCCAAGTGACTCCCACAGTCCAGTGACTCTTCAGTCCAAGTTTGGTGGAGGTAAGTCCTTGTCTCCCCACGCTAGACTGCAAATCTGTGTACCATGTTATGCTCCAGCTCCTGTGCACTCTTCCAGGATTTTTTTTGTGCACAGCCAAGCCTGGGTCCCCAGCACTCCGTCCTGTAGTGCACAACCTTCTGAGTTGTCCTCCGGCATCGTGGGACTCCCTTTTGTGACTTCGCGTGGACTCCAGTTAACTTTTCTTCTAAGTGCCTGTTGGGGTACTTCTGCGGGTGCTGCCTGCTTCTGTGAGGGTTCTTTGAGTTGCGGAGAGCCTCCTCTGTCTCCTCCTCCAAAAGGCGACATCCTGGTCCTTCCTGGTCCTCAGCAGCACCCAAAAACTTCTACCACAACCCTTGCAGCTAGCAAGGCTTGTTTGTGGTCTTTCTGTGTGGGAATACCTCTGCAAGCTTCATCGAGATGTGGGACATCAGTCTTCCAAAGGAGAAGTCCCTAGTCCTCTTCTTTCTTGCAGAACTCCAAGATTCTTCCAACCTGTGGCAGCTTCCTTGCACCTTCAGCTGGGGTTTCCTGGGCTCCTGCCACCCTTGACATTGTTGCGACTATTGGACTTGGTCCCCTTGTCTTACAGGTACTCAGGTCCGGAAATCTGTTGTCAGTGCACTGCTGGTGTTTGTGCTTCCTGCAGAATCCCCCTATCACGACTTCTGTGCTCTCTGGGGGTAGTAGGTGCACTTTACTACTACTTCTCAGGGTCTTGGGGTGGGGTATTTTTCGAATCCTCACTGTTGTCTTACAGTCCCAGTGACCCCCTACAAGCTCACATAGGTCTGGGGTCCATTCGTGGTTCGCATTCCACTTTTGGAGTATATGGTTTGTGTTGCCCCTATACCTATGTGCTCCTATTGCAATCTACTGTAATTCTACACTGTTTGCATTACTTTTCTTGCTATTACTTACCTAACTTTGGTTGGTGTACATATAACTTGTGTATATAACTTATCTTGTTACTGAGGATACTCACCGAGATACTTTTGGCATATTGTCATAAATATAAAGTACCTTGTGTATGGTGCCTTCTATATTGTGCATATGAGATAAGTGGTATAGTAGGAGCTTTACATGTCTCCTAGTTCAGCCTAAGCTGCTTTGCCATAGCTACCTTCTATCAGCCTAAGCTGCTAGAAACACCTCTTCTACACTAATAAGGGATATCTGAACCTGGCACAAGGTGTAAGTACCTCTGGTACCCACTACAAGCCAGACCAGCCTCCTACAACTGGCCACTCAGAGCCCTCCAGAGTGCCCTCACACTTTGCCATGCAAGATGGCTGAAGTCTGGGACACAGTGGAGGAGCTCTGGGCACCACCCCTGGGGTGGTGATGGACAGGGGAGTGGTCACTCCCCTTTTCTTTGTCCAGTTTCGCACCAGAGCAGGGGACAAGGGGTCCCTGAACCAGTGTAGACTGGCTTATACAAGGAGGGCACCATCTGTGCCCTTCAAAGCATTTCCAGAGGTTGGGGGAGACTATCCCTCCCCAGCCTGTAACACCTATTTCCAAAGGGAGAGGGTGTAACACCCTGCTCTCAGAGGAAATCCTTTGTTCTGCCTTCCTAGGACTGGGCAGAACCCTGTCTGTGAGGTGGCAGCAGCTGTAGCTGCAGTGCAAGCCTCAGAGAGCTGGTTTGGCAGTACTGGGGGTCCATGGTGGAGCCCCCAGGATGCATGGAATTAGCTCCCCTATACCCGATTTGGAATGGGGGACAATTTCATGATCTTAGACATGTTACATGGCCACATTTGGAGCTACCATTGTGGAGCTACATATAGGAATTGGCCTTTATAGTGCACACGTGTAATGGCGTCCCTGCACCCACAAAGTCCCAGAAATGGCCTTGAACTATGTGGGGGCATCTTTGCTAGTGCAAGGGTGCCCTCACACTTAGTAACTTTGCACCTAACCTCCAGCAAGTGAAGTTTAAACATATAGGTGGCTTATAAGTTACTTAAGTGCAGTGAAAATGGCTGTTAAATAGTGCGTGCACTATTTCACGCAGCCTGCAATGGCATGCTCGTGGAAGGGTTTGTCTGAGCTCCTTATGGGTGGCAAAAGAAATGCTGCAGCCCATATGGATCTCCTAGAACCCCAATCCCCTGGGTACCTAGGTACCATATACTAGGGACTTATAAGGGGGGGTCCAGTGTGCCAATTGAAATTGGTAAATTAAGTCACTAGCCCACATTGACAAATTTAAAAGCAGAGCGATCATAAGAACTGAGATTCTGGTTAGCAGAGCCTCAGTGACACGGTCAAGCGCTACACAGAAACACACACATTAGGCTATAAACTATGAGCACTGGGGTCCTGGAGAGCAGGATCCCAGTGCGACAGGCAAAACACACTGACATATAGGTTTTTAGATATGATCACTGGGGTCCTGGCTAGCAGGATCCCAGTGACACAGTGAAAACAAACTGACAGACACTCACAAACAGGCTAACAGTGGGGGTAACCATGCTAGAAAGAGGCTACTTTCTCATAGAGACCATGGTGGCATTGTGTGCCTGCCACTGCTGCATGGCCTTCTGGTGGTATTCTCTCTGCAGCCTCTGGTTCTCCTGCAAGGTTGTCAGTATTTGACCCATCCCTGCGATGGTTGGCATGCTCCCAGGACTCTGGAGATGGCCTCCAGGCCAGTCGTGTCCCGTTGGCGCCTCATTCCTTGACCCACAGTTGCCCTCCCTCTGCCCCTTGCCCCGGTGCCTATGACCCTGGCAAAGTGTGCCCACTGACACCAGGACCTTCATTGTTTTCGATGTTAGGAGTCGACTCAGATCCCTGAACTGTGGGGCATACTATAGATTGATCTGTCCTTGGGACACAGGTGTGGGGAGGAGGAATTTCCTGTGCTGTTGTAGCCACAGAGGTCAGGGACTCAGATATGGGCAGGGTGAGGTTAGTGGTGGTGGACTGACCAGTCATCCCAGATGGGCCAGGTGTGGCATTCCTTTCCAGATATTCAGAGTTGTAGTCCTCAACTGGGCCTACTTCAAGGGGCTGACTGTTTGTCTCTGGCATCCTCTGCTGGGTGGCAGTAGTAGGGATATCTGTTGATGGGGAGGAAGTGTGTTACATTGTTGAAATGTTCTTGTTCACATGGCTGTTTGCAATCATAGCCTTCCCATGCTTTCCAGTGATGGCAATGACAGCTGCTAGACCACTGGCAATGTTTAAGGGCTCATGGATAGTGCTGTTGTATGCTCATAGTATTGAAGGTTCTGGTCATCAATGCTGTCATTGCCATGTACTAGTGAGCAGTCCAAGTATCCTGTAGGTGAAGGGGGTGACATGGTTATATATGCAGGTGTCCTAATGTAGAGTGGTATTAGCAGTTATAAAAGGGTAGGGAGTGTTGCCTTGTGGTAGTTGTATTACTTGCTATAGTGGGAGATATCCGTGCACTAGGTGTGCCTGTGTGGGATTAGTGATAGTGGGGAGGAGTTTCATGCAAGGGAGGATATTGGGTTCAGGGTGGATTGGTACATGTAAGGTTGCTGTGAGGGGGTGGAAGTGGGGATACATGCTGTGAATGAGTACATGGTGCCTGGGGAGTGTTGTTGACTTACCAGAGTCCTACCCTCTGGGTATTCCAGTCAGGCTCTTTGGGTGCAGGATGGCCAAGACCGTCTTCTTTCACAATGCTAACTCTGGGGCAGGAGGCGGGAGTCTACTGCCAGTCTTGTTGATGGCTATCTGGTGTCTTGCCGTCATGGAACGGACCTTCCCCTGTAGTTCATTCCACTTCTTCCTGAGGTCCTCCCTTGTGCATTGATGGTTTCCCACTGAGTTCACCCTGTCGTCGATCCTCTGCCATAACTCAGTTTTCCTGCCTTTGGATGTATGCTGCACCAGTGCTCCAACAGTTGTGGGTCCACTCTGACGTTTTTGTCTACCATGACCCTCATCTCCTCATCTGTGAATCGTGGGTGTTTCTGTTGTGACATGGTGGATGTGTTGTGGGTGGTGGGGTGTGTAATGTACAGGGGTGCGGGGTGTGCTGTTTGATGAGGTGGGGTTCAGTGTGCTTGTGGTATGTGGTGGTTGTGTGCAGTGGTGATGTGTTTGTTGTGTGCAGGGGGGCAACTGTGTCATATGTTCTGCGTGTGGTATCCAGGTACAGTGTCATCTATTTGTGTGTTCTTCCCTTTCTCTGTGAAAAATTCAGGATGCAAGGGGTTGTGGGTATGTGTGTGGGTGCGTTTTATAGTGCAGTGATCAGGTATTTCTGGTGTGTGTATGTGTGTCATGTGTGGGGTATTTGTACTGTCCAATGTGGTAGTGTGTTTTGGTGGGGTTTGGACCGCCAATGGATTATCGCCATGCAAAGGCCTCTGTGCTGATTTGTAGGTCAGAATGTAGAGGGCGGGATGTTGCTGGTGTGGCGGTGCTTAAGGTGGAACTGCCTCTCTCCTGCCCCGGTCAGGCCAACAGTGTTGGATTTTTGGCTGCTTTTGGGCGGTCTGCAGTTTGTGAGTCAAAATACGGCAGTCGTGATACCGCCAACACTGGCAGTTTTTTGGTGCCCGCCACCATGGCGGTCTTCTGAAATGACCACCAAACTTGTAATGAGGGCCTTAGTCTTCTTCTTGAAGATTTTCTTCACCAGGATGAAGTTGCAGATTGGATCCAACCGCCCTGGAGCCCACTTGTGATATGCATCGCAGGAGACCTTGGTGAAGAATTTTACCTCCGGACTGATGATTTTTCAGGACAGAAATCTTAATCTGGCTGTACTTGAAATTTGATCCGACGTCCCTGGAGCCCTCCTTGGATACGTTGAGCGGGAAGTCCCGGTCAACTTTTTACATTCAGACTTTGTCACTTTTTGGAGCTTTTTATCTTTAACGATGGACAACCCTCCACAGGAAGCCGATTTTGAGTCAACGTCATTGGATTGTCTTTCCCGGAGCCACCGGAGAAATCCTAGAAGTCTCGGGCTCCAGAGCTTTTCAGATTGAAGAATTTGCAAGTCAGGCAGGGTTGCGGTCGACATCTTGGCTCAAGACGTTGGGTCGGTACCTTTATGGACCTTTTTGCAAAAGTTCTCAGTCTTCTCCAAACTTCTGAATCTTCTTACAGAAGGTCTTTGAATGTCCTTTAGGAGCCCACAAATCACCCCAAGGTTCCAGAACATCTGAGTTGCTCCTTGAGAGTTAGGACTCCAACTCCCAGAATGCACCTAGTTCAAATCCAAAAATGACCACTTGCCACTGGTCAGCAGGCTAGTTTCTTCTGGGCTTGATGCAGGGGACTCTGGTTATCTGTTTTCTACTTGTAGCCAATAGGGAGTCCGTTCTTAAACCAGTTGAAGTCAGGAAAAGTCCTTTTTGTCGTGAAGCATGAGTGTGCAGCTGGTGCAGTCCTTCAGAGTGCAGTGTCCTGGTGCAGAACAGGGGTCCACCGGGGCAGTACTTCTTCTTCTTGTCTTGTTCCTGGTAGGAGTCGGAGATGTGGGAGCAGCTCTGTGGAAAGTGGGGGGAACTGTCAAATCATAGGAAGACCACCACCCTCTTGGATGACCACTGCCTGGGAAATGTGGCAAAAATCAGACCCAGGGAGCAACATTCTTTAAAAATCCAAAATGGCAAAAATTCAATTTTGGAAGTTAGGTCTGGTTGAGTCGTCCCACTGGTGTGGCTAAAATTCCTTAACACACCCCTTTCCTGCCCTCTCATAATTCAATCAAGGGTATACCTGGTTCTCTGGGTTTGCAGGAAATTTGGGAGGCCCTGAGCTGCTCCAAATGTCCTTCCCTCCTTTCAAGTCCAGTTTAACTGCTCACCCCTATCCTGTTTCACCATCTGCTGAGTCAGATCTCCTTCGCCAGGCACTTCCTTTATCCTCAAATCAGGCCACGTCACACCTCATCTAGGCAGCCTGGCCAGGCTGCCAGAGGCTGGCCAATCAGAGAAGGACACTACAGAGCTTAAGAAGGCAACATTCAGGTAGAGTTCTAAAACTCTTTCCCTGAACTAGTTATATTATATTCAACAATGGCAAATTGTTGGATTCATTATAACAATCATTTTAATTGCAAACTTAAAATATTTAGCTCTTTTTGGAACTTTATTAATTAAAAATAAAGGCTCCTCATTTTAGCATATAAAGCTAATTCACTACAGTGAGGGAGAAACTAATTTGGTCATTTTCCCTCATCAACATCTTTTAAAAGGTCCCTGCCTATAGCTACATAGCACCCAAACCTAGGGGCACTTAGGACACACCATAGGGGTAAACTAAAACTTGTAAACTTCGCACTTCTATAGCACACTACTCACCCGTTAGGGTCTCAAGGCGCTGTACACGTACAGCTGTGGAACCCCTCCTGGCTTTTTCCATGTGAGGCGCCCACTCCTGGACAGCCCCAGGATGAAGTCAGGTATCCAAGTGCTGTGAGGGCCATTGTGGAGATTAAGCAAGCTATTGCCCAGAGTTACAAAGTGGGAGCCATTAATTAGATTAGGCACGAGGCAAGAATTATCTGGTCCAAGGGAAATGAGCCCAAGACCTGCTGAAGTGAGAATTGAACCCTGGTTCCAGGCCAGATCTCTGCATCAGGGTCTGCTGCTCTTACCATTGTGCCACACTTCTCCACCATAGGGGTGACATATATGTAAAAATATGGTAGTTTACAACTTTTAGGACTTTTAATTCCAAAGTTGAATTTGAACGCAACTTTAATTTATAAGTAGCCAGCAAGGCAGTCCTGCCTTTAAAATGACACTGGGCACCTCAGCAGTGCACCTATAGGTGCACTACCTATGCTGGGGTCCCTAAGCCTACATACCCAACCATATACAAGGGGCTCATAGTTAGGTTGACATAGCCAATTATAATTAGCCTAATTTGCATATCCACTTTACGCAGAGCACTGGCCTGGGACTGGTTAGCGGTACCCAGGGCATGGCCAAGAGTCAATAACCACCAGTGTCTGTCCAGAACGTTTGGGGGTGACCAGGCAAAAAGGAGGACTTTCCTACAGTCACTAGCACTAGTTCCACTGCACCAGCTTTTAGCAGGTTATACCTAGTAAAAGCGTCTTGCCTCAAAGCCACTTTTTTTTTTTTTACTTTTTGTACATTGATCTTGTTTCACATATTTAAAACTATCTGTTTTGGGGCAGACTTAAAAGAGATGTGTAGAATGGCATGGGCCTGCTAAGACTTTCTTAATATCAGACTAACATCTTGGTTGGGAATGTTTGGTCCTTTGCTTTGTAAGCAAACAATCTATTGTTGTGCATATATTCTCAAGCGACGCAACAATCTGAGTGGAAAGGGCGTGTTCAAAATCAAGTAGTGTGAGCCCCGCTGGCTCAGCTAAGACCTTTTTCAGGCGAAATCCCATTTAATATGAACCTGATTTCTTCTATAGCTCTTCCGAATGCCTCTTTTTTTAAAGTTACTGGGTCCAAACAGGGGAGGGGTTAATCCAATCGATTCAATCTGGTGATCATTCCAGACTGAGGGGCAGATTTGAGAAAAGTGGTGCTGCACTCAGTGCAGCTGCACTTTTTTTTGCACCTTAGCGCCTCCCTACCACCACCATGTGTGCGCGCATTTAAAATACGGCGCACCATGGTGCAGGGTAGGGGACAATAGCATCAACATTTCTAACGCTATTGATGTATTGCTCAGGGATAGTGCCAAAATGTTGGTGCTAACCCTGAACAGTACAAAAGGGCCCACTGTAACCAATGGTGTGCCCCCTTTTAACGCCTGCTCTGAGCAGGCATTAAAAATACTGCAAAAAAGGTGTGTGCCGATTTTGCAGCGTCCCTAATGGGGGAACGTCCCCCCTTGCATACATTATGCCTGGTGCAGGCATTGTGCGGTGCAAGCATTAACAAAGTGGCGCAATACATCCATTGGCCCACTTTGAAAATCTGGTGTGGCAGTTTTGGCCTCGTTGGGCCACATTAGCATAAACAAATGATGCTAATGTGGTGCAAGGAGGCGCTAGACCCTCTTAAATCTGGCCCTGAGTGTTTAATCTTGCATTCACTAGTACAGTGGTCCGGGGACCACTGGGGGTCACAAAGCCTTCTCAGGAGGTCCGCGACTGCTTAGAAAATTAAATAATATTAAAATATTACATCCCCAGCTTTCAGTAATGACTCAGTGGGGGGTCCCCGGATTCCAGTAATGATAAAGTGGTGGTCCACAGAAGTCAAAAGGTTGGGAACCACTGTACTAGTATAAGAAAGTAGATTGTCAGAATGAGGACCCTCAGGCATAAAATGTTAATATTACTTTACGGAGGGTAGAACTCCCTATCTCGAGTACCAAGTGAAAGTTTAGTCTCACAACTAAGTTGTTTTGGGGTTCTCCACACTGAGAATACACAAAATGAAAATTACCATGTCTCCAAAAGTCTTCCCCTCCACACACTTCCGAGGCTGGTTTCTGAAAAACAAAGTATACGTTAAAGTCTCCAGGTCATATAAAATAACATATCTTATTGTTAGAAGGAGGATTGTTTCCTATCCTTGTCGCCAGCCAATTTAGAGGCTCACCTTGATGCAAATTAAATATATTGTTATAATAGTTCACAATTAAATGTTCATGGGTCTGCTAGCGCGCCTGGTCCTTAGTAAGTAAACTTACAAGGGGACACGTATAGGCCGATGAACCTTTTGATTCACATGGAGTATCCTAGCTATGTAGTAACCAATATTCATCAATAATCAATACACAAATCAATAACCATCAAGAAACATTAATCATTAGTCAATAATGTTAACTATTCATGAACAATCATTACTCAATATATGTTTTAACAATTTTTATTTCCCTATTAGTTACAATACTAATCCATGAGGTTAATTCAAACTTTATTTAATCAACTCAATATTAATTCATTAGTGGCCACCAATAACATAATCTAATCAGAGAAAACATGCGTTCTAATTCTTCAGCATAAGCCAACAAAGATGAATATGTCAACATTAATAGCAGAGTTCAGCAAAACAGTTTGTCAATCATTTGCCACTGTCAGTGTCGCCCCATAGGGACCTTACCTAACCCAGATTAGCATCAGCATGTGGGACTTCATGCAAAAATAACTTAGAACATGAATTTGGAAAAACATCTAGCTAAGAGAAAACTATTTAGTTATGGCAGTTGGTACCTAGAAATAAAAAGCATAAAAGTTAATCAGTCACATTGTCATAGCTACAAAGTCAGTCTTCATCTTCAGGTCATCAATCGATCAGTAGCGCAACAGGCTCTCAAGAGCATGAGCCCAATGACAGAATCTCGAGTCTCCTCTCCCCCAATATTGCATCAATTTCAGAATAAGGTCTGAAGAACTTTCCCCCTGTCATGACATTATATCAAAGTCACCCAGACATCCCCTAATTCCTAATTGGTCAGTTATTTACCGGTTATTTCCTTAACCAATAACTTTAATTTTATAAATCTATGAATTCTAATACTACGCTGTTCTCAGGTTGTCAATTGATTCTCTGTACGATGTCCTCATCATCCGGCTCATCAGGTATCGAAAATGTTGCATCTTCTTCTCCAGTCAGTGTCTCTATTGTTCGAGTCCTGGGAAAGTACATCTCATCTGCTCTACACAGTCTTTGTTACAAATTTGATTCCCTCATCTCCTGTTCATCGGTTCATTGCAGAAAATTCCAGCTAAGCAGACTTTATTAACACAAGCAGTTCGGAGTCAGTTCAGCATGTTAGCTTCTCTACATTGCATGATTATTCTGCTTGTGCATAAGGCCTGGCAAAACTAGGCCACAACTTTGGCTAAGTTAGCTCTACAATATAATGTAAAACATACGTTATACATCTCAATATGACATATTACTACATTATTAATACGTTTTTTCAACATTTCACATATTTTTAGACATTTTTAATATAATTTGTGAAACTTGAAGGCCACTCCTCATGGGCACATTTTCAAACGTGCACATACATTTTTCTATGTTTAATTATTTCTACCATTTTCTTGTTAATCAAAGTGCATGAACACTCATTAATATTTCTAATTAACATATCTGCTTCAGCAATCCCTCCTCTGATGACTAAATATGTCATCACACTACCTTTACCATCATCATTTTCATAGTTCAATCTCCTCAGTGTTGTGTCTCCTTCTCAAATCTTCTCTATAGATTCTTTCCCTGTTTCGTTCTTCTCTCCTCTGATTATTCTTAGACCTTTTCAATTTGATCTTTTGACACAATTTACATAAACTCCATAATCCTAATATGCAAGCAATCACAAATAATATTCCCTGTATGATTTTTAATAATACTCCATTCCAAATGTTACTAAGCCAATTTCCCAATTCCCTTTCCAACCTTTCCCCTAACACCTGGTTCCTTCAATTCCTTCAAATCCTTACTTGAGTTAGTCAGGTTAGTGAGTAAGTCTCTTATCTCCTTACTATTGTTAGGGATATATGAGCAGCAATGCCAAGAGTTAATCATTTTACAGACTCCGCCGTCCTTCGCTAAAAGGATATCTAAAGCAAGGCGATTTTGAAGCGTCATAGCTCTATCCGCAGCTAATTCAGTATCTATCAGGAGTATTCCCCCTGTAAAATTTGTCAGCATATTATCCACAATAGTATGCAACTTTTGTATATTGATCAAATTCAGGATGACTCCCAGTGAAGGAATCACTGCACCAAAGTTATCTCTCAAAACTGCAGAAGAGGTTTTTCTCCTCTGTCACTTATGAAGTAATTAAGTCAATTTCGGAAACTTCTTTAAGTCATCTTTATGATAAATCTTTGGGAAAACTATCCCCAAATATCATGTTCCATACCATCCTCTTAGAAGACGGTAATAAGCATTAAGTCCACAAATATAATACATACCGGGAATTGCTGGGTCCTGACCATTCAACATAAAGGTCCACTTACTCTGAAACAAAAACACATGCCTACATTCACTCGTTTCCACAAATAAAGTATCAGTGCGTGATTTTTGACTATATATACAAATCTTCCCTACGTGTTATGCATCTAATGCTAATTTTCCTTGTGTTTATGTGCAGTGTAAGCATAATCATTCTTATAAGTTCTTTTCTCTTAACCCTTTTCTAATTTTTCTTCTAATGCTTTCCTCCTATCATCAGTATGCCCTATGAAACTCTTAAATAAAGGTGTAAGCAAGCAAGTGAGGTTATTCCTGTGCACGTATGCTGTTCCAAATGTTAGTGTAGGCTCAAAGAATCCTCTAACTAATACTAAATCATGATCTTTAGCTCCTCCTCTCAGATACCTAATAGGAGCAAACGAAAACACCACATCATAATTAGAATAGAAATATTGTATATATTCTTGATTATAGAACCTTGTTAGTAGCAAACTACAGCTTATTCCGTAGGTTAGCGGAATACTGTGGTACGTAACTCCTTCCTCTACTGACAAATCTAACTTAAACCCCTCTAAAGCCATTAGTGTAGTAGTCTTGTCGCGTAGGCTCTCATTATCCTAATGAGACTACTAGATTTTGAGCGGCAAGATTGTTCACAGTGTGGGGGACTAAGTCTGACACACGGTGAAGGACCCTTGTCCGGGTTTTGCTCCGGCTAACTAGCAGTGCCTCATCTCTCCCAAAGGGAAGAGACAATTGGGCAGCTGAGCGCATGACATCTTAGAACTTCCCAGGGAAGTCGTGGTCACTCAGGTCACAACTGGTTCTCTCATACACAGTACGGTCTCACATAGAAATGAGAAAGGCAGTTTCAGTTTTAAAGATTGGTTTAATAAAATGACTGCACTTCAAATAGCAAAGTATGAGTTGCAATAACCAGAACTATACAACACAGTAATACTAAAATAGTGACAATGAGAGTGAAGCACAAGAATAAGGCTATCATAGTGCCGCTAGATTATTCTCTCTCTAAGTTATATTTTGAGCACAGCATGTTAAGCTTTAAGCCTGCCTTTCAGGTTCCCCCGGGAGGACATTAACCCTCATACCTGAGCAAAGACCTGTAATCTGCATCAGATTCTGCAACGGGGCAGTCAGCATCTAGTTGTAGGTTCCTGGTCGGAACCTCCCTCTGACGTGACTAGGACTAGGAAGTGTTTTTATAACTAACACGCAGATGTTCTAAGAAAATGTCCATACGTAAGGATGTGTATTTTCCATGAATACTGAAGTCTAAACTTCTACCACGTTTACGGCAATGTACCAGACTGTAGCCTTGACTAAAGCACAGCGCGATCAAGAATGCATTGTTTGAGAACACAGCGCTGAACTAAGCTAAACAGTGTGATAGAAGGAAATTAAAACAAGACCGTAAAACTGGTTATTTTAAAATAACGGTGCGAGGCTGAATAAAATGTATCTAGGGCAAAGTGCACAGCGGCCTAGTATGTTAAACTAATGTGCATGAAGCTATATTAAAAATGGCTACACTACAGTCTCAGGAGCAGAAGTAAGAGTGGGTTCTTTCACGGTAGAAAGTGGTTTAAACCGAAGCTAAAATGTCCTAAGCTAAAATACATTTAAAACCCCATTCAAATTTTAACAAGTTAAGAGGACATACAAGCATACTAATTTGCAAATTTAAAAATGAGCATGCGGAAAAATGCAGAATTCAAAGAAAGATATCAATTTAGGATAAGTCCAAATCAAGCGTCAGTCATGGAAAGCAGGAGATTCTCCACCTTGGCAGATGACAAAACCGGTAAATCCACGCCAAAAACTATCAAGGAGCAGGTGTGTTCCAGAGCCCCGGTATCAACCAAGGCGGCATCCTGTGCAGTGCCTACGAACGAGTTAATATCAACTTCCTTCAAGAAGGGTATCTTGTAATTAGCTTCTCAAGGCAAACGCAGCCTCAGCGCGCATGTCTTGTAATGAACCCTCATCGAGAACATCAACAGATCAGCATCAATCACTAGGGGGCGTTGCTGTGAGAGACAAACGTCCAGTGCATGTTCAAAAGAGCACCAACAGCACCGAAACACGGGCTGCACACAATCCAAAACCGGTCTGAATGACAGAGACCAGTCACACTCCAAATGTTCCAGGAGTGTTGCTCCAAAGTGCTGCATCATGCGTTCATGACACAGCTGCACTGATGGGAGCGCCCACATTCATCCTTGTTGCAGTGGGACAGCCATTGCGGAAAAACAACAGCAACAGCAAAATGCCGGCTCAGAAAGCCAGAGTTATCGGAAATCCCCCAAAAATGCTTCCAAAAATGGAATGAATAGCCAAAGGTATTAAACCGAATATGGAAGAAAAGGTGTGAACGAACCCAATAACAACAGCTTTGAAAAAATGTGCTAACTCAGCCATGCTGGACACATTAAATATACGTCCCACGAGTTCACCAAAGTGTCTCGGAAAGTTTGTATTTAACTGGGACTGTATTTCCGCCGATGACCTTGCCACCTGAAGTGCGTAGGTCTCGCATGCAGATGTAAGGGCCACATATTCTGAAACAATAAAGCCTTCAGTCTACTTGAAGTGTCAAAATTCACCTTGGAAGTAGCAATGTGAGGCCAAATATCCGCTACCTCCCTAATTTTGGTGGGGGGAAACAACACGTTCCCGCAGCATGTACCAACCTTAGTGACCGAAACAACGTAAACTATTCCGGCCTGCATGCCACAACAGTCTTCACTATTGAGGAGGACGTAGCTGCTGTTTGTAAGCACCTGGAATGTGAGTTTAAGCAACGGGACCGAAACTCCCTTCAGATGGGGAGCCAAGTTCGCAACCAAGGCATTACACGCCCCATGCAATGACAGCTGCTTACAAATCATCGAATGGTTGACTGAAGTCTCACATTCACTGCTGCTAAGAAAGACCTCTTTCATGCCATTGAGGCATTTGTACGAGAAGGGAAGCTCCCACACCTCATGGATGTAACTATCTCACAACTTTTCATATCTGCCTACCGGAACATGTTTCAAACAAGAAATGAATTGTAATGCAGAAATAGGCGGATTAATAACCCCGTGTATCAACCACTCTGCTGAGGGAATCTCAGCCCCGGTAAAAGGCAATCTTTCTAACTTTTGAATGTTGAGCATGACATAAGTCGCCTCCTTCTTAGCCATTAGTTGTTGTTGTCGCATTAAATTAAAGGAAAAAAATATTTCCCTGGCACTGATGTGCTGCCACAGAACGCGACCCGCCTTCAATGTCTGAAGCGTCCAACCCAACTGCATAATGGACCTGGTCTGACTCTGTCCATGATATAAAGAAGACATTTCAGATCGTATAATGTTTATAGCAGAAGAAACAATGTTGTTAATTGTATATATTCGGTCGGACAAGGTGTGAATTCCATTATCAACAACAGCTAATGCTTTTTTCCAATTTTCCTGATCTATCTGCTTAAACCGGGCTGCTGCCTCTTGTTGGGAAAGGTTCCATATTTCATTGTATACTTCATACAAGAAACGCTTCCTACGTGGTATCTTTGGGCCTGACAAAAAATCTTGTAAGTCAGTGTTATTAGACCGGAGAGTGAGATGTGTCTTAACTGCATCTAGCAAGGATGATTGTAGCCATTGCTGGCACAATTTTCCCACACTATATGTCGTAATTATTTCAGCATGTTCTGGTGATATATAGTGAGGGTCTGACCTACTCGTTCGGAAACTCCCCGAGGAGGTGACAAAACGTTGATGACACCCGTTTATATCTATTGGCCACAATAACCACCCACCTAGACGTGTCAGTGAAGTGTTAAATGTACCATTATGGACCCAATCATTAAGCTCACTAAAAGTTACATTTGTATACTTTTGCCAGTTATTAAATTTTGCAGGGGCAGGTATGCTGGGCATGTTTAATTCTCTGATTGTAGCTAAGCCAAAGCAACTGGTCTGTTGCACGATTTCATTTAAAAAAAATCATTTGAACAGGGATGAGACATGCTCTAAACAATGTTTCTCTACCCTTAGTTTGCCAATTTTTTGTTCCCCAAACACTTTTCAAATCAACATTTTTTGACCAATATTCATAACCTTCAATTGATAACTGGGAAACAAAGGAGTCCAAATATATATATTTCGTGTTGGTCAACAACATTTGTTTATCCCTAGTCGGAGTAATCTTAAAATAATATGACTCAGCATTTTTTTGATGATGCCCAGAAAAATACGTACATTTTTCAAAATAAGTTTTTGAACTCCCTGGCGGGGGAGTTGGGCAATGTTCCTATTGTATATAATAAAATATCGTTTTTGGACTGCTCGCTTTATGTATGAAGAAACATGTCACCATAATTGTCTTTAAACTGGTAAACATCCTCATTTTCACAGACGGTATAATATTGCAATTCTGTCATCATCGAGTCAACTGTTTTCACATCCCAATCATCAGATACAATAACTTTAGCACATACGGTATTTGAATTATTTCAGTGGGACCGTATATATCAAACATTACTTTATCCCACACAATCCCATCTGGAATTGGCACTGCAGAAATGTTCACAAAGGACAAGTCTCTTTGAACCTTTTGTGATGAAAAATATGGTTTCAATACCTCCTTCACCTGTTCAACCGCTGACCTCTCGGGATGAAAATGACCATGTATTAACAGAAAAAAGATAACGACAAACCCAATCCAAAGAAAAAATGCTAGGACAGTCAATAAAAGCCACAGATAGTTCCAAGGAAAAATAAAATATGTATCTTTAAGCCAATGTATCAGCTTACGTGGACCCGACAGGTCAGCAGTTGAAGAAGCAAACGAGCCCGACAGACCATAGTTGTTGTCGGCAAAATAACCAGAGGAGTTCGTGAAAAAGGCGTTGCCGTAGTCAATGGAGGAGTCGGTGTTTCCCATGATGGTACAGTGTAGACAGCACCATCCGTCACGTTTGTAGTCATGGTGACTTGATCAAATGTTTCTAAATTGCTCGTTGTTAGTGGAACTAATGTGAGATCATCATCCACCCTCCCCAAGCTCGGAGAGGAAACAGTGTTGGTATAGACAACTTGAAGCGGAACTTCTTCTCCAGTAGTGAGAGGGATTTGGGAACTACTGGACATTCCTCTTGGTCAGCTGTGTAGAAGCGGCCACATGTTGTAACTTGACATTGTCAATAGAAACAAAGTGATTTTCTTTGGCACCTGGCAACGGGGATAAAACAACAGTTCTGGTTCCATGTATCCCCAACACAGGGGCTGGTGCACGACGATAAGAAGTACCAAATTATTTTTTCACTGCGACCTTTTCACGCATAAGATCCCCAACTCTGGGAATCCAGCCGGTAGAGGTTACTGACACATGCTTAATTCCTGTAGAGACAGCACTTTTAGAAGAGTTATCTTCACGGAATTGCTGTAATTCCTGTAAAACAGTGACACGATCATTTATGTCAAAAGGTGTTTCCGCTGCCTCCACACCAGGACCATTAAGATCCGGAACAAACATTTGTGTTCCGAACAGGCACTCATATGAAGTACGACCCCCCAGGGACCTTCTACGCAAGTTATTTAGTGCTCTCTGAACACCATACAGGTGGGTTAGCCAACTACAGCCCGTACCTAAGACTCTGGCCATTAAAGATTGCTTTAAATCGCTGTTTAATCCCTCCATGACAGAATTTTCCTCGGGATGAAATGGAGACGAGTACTGGAGCTAGACCCCCAACAAAGCCATGGTGTTCCTGAATGCCCTTGAGGCAAAAGCAGGGCTCTGGTCCGAATGGAATGCCGCGACTGAATATGTACCGACAAAGACTCGCAAATCTTTAATAACAGTCCGAGTGTCAGCCAAGTGTTGTGGCCACACCCACACAAATCTGGAGCAAGAATCAACAGCGACTAGTATATATTTGTATGCACTATCATGTGTTAATGGACCGCAATGATCCAAGTACACACATTGTAATGGTCTGTTTGAAATTAAGAGGGGTGTCTGGGGCGGGTGCTTAGCTGTGGAAACTTTAATTTGTTGACAGATGTCACAACAAAGGACATACTGCTTAGTCTCTTTATAGAGACCAGACCACCAATAACGGGCCTGCAAGAGTGAAATTGTAGCAGCCACGTCAGCATGTGCAGATGCCACTCCCTCATGCGCTGCTTTAATCCATTGTGGTCTTCCATCTTTATTGGGGATGCCGCGTACGCCTACGCCTGGAATTTTAACTTCAGCGTTTAGCATACTTCCCATCAAGTATTGATTTTTATTAGGAAATCCTTTAGGATAAGGCGTACCATCAACCGTAGCTTTTATGGTAGCCATAATGTCTGTGTCTGGTTTGGAACTCAAACGAGTCACTGCAGCTGCAGTGGCAACTGCCACTGCTGACTTTGCGGCTTCATCAGCCAAAGTGTTTCCAGCAACGTGTATCCCAACGCGCTGGTGTCCAAGTGTATGCACAACATGGACTTTGGATAGCATCTCTTTCAGGTCTGCTACCTTCCCCTACAGTAGTCTGTGTTTTATGGTGTTGCCTTTCAAATCTCTGAACCCATTCAAGCGTCAGTAATGTAGCTATTCATTAAAGGACTGGACGCAATAATAAGAATCACAAACAATCAGTGTGAACTGTGTCGGATCTGTATGTTCTAGTGCCATCAGTAAAGCTTTTAGCTCAGCCAATTGTGCTGTGCAATCCCCTAAGGTCTGTGTATAGGTATGTTTGGGAGAGAAGTTCTCCCCCTCCATTTAGCCACTCACAACCGCACATGCAGCTGAGTATTGATGTTTTGTTCCAATCGCTGGTTGCGCAGAGCCATCGTGTACATGACTACATGATATTGATCAATAGGCAATGTGTCAGTGGGAACTGGATATTCAACTTCATATTGTAGAAATTCCTGAGTTTGTAACTTTGGGTCAAAAATGTAGTCTACATCAGTGGCTGGTAAAGACATAGCCCATTGTATCCATCATGGGTGAAGTGCTTTTGCATTTGGGACGCTAGCTTTTGTAACAGCCTCAAGGGCCGGAATAGGAGAAACGACAATAATGCGTTTTCCTTGGACAAGTGGTCTCTCTTTAATAACAGCCATCTGTACAGCCGTGAGAATTTTCTCTGTGGGAGCAAAGCGTTGTTCAGCAACGGAATACAAGTGTGACTTGTATGCAATCAGGACTGTCTCACCTTCATTAAATGTGATATAAGTAAACCCAATGGCCCCAGCTATCCCCCTGATGACCAAATGCGACTTATTACCCCGTGTGTGTAAATGTTTTGCAGCTAACATGTCTGCCTGTAACTCTCGAAGAGTATGTGTATGTTCAATTGTCCAGAATTTGCTCGAAAAATCAGGACGTATCAATTCCTATAAAGGTTTTATGCGTGTAGCATAATCAGGAATGTATGTTCTGCCAAAATTTAGAAAGCCCAACAATGATTGGAGTTTTGTAATTGTATTTGGTGGTTGCAAATGTGCACACTTTTCTAAAAATTGTGGCGCTAGGCTCTTCCCTTCATTCGACAGCTCATATCTCAGGAACAGTACGCTGAGGAAGGCAATTTTTGATTTTTTTAAATTAAATTTGTAGCCGAGTTCGGCAAACCCTACAACAATGTGGGCTGCCCGTCTTAAATGTTGTAGTAACTCTTCATCCGTGAGATATATATGATTCACATATGACAATGCTTCAGGGTCCAGCTCGTGTAAAATTGCAGTCACACGAGCTGCAAACAGTCCTGGGCTGTTCTTATACCCCTGAGGCAAACAACAGATTTTTTTTCTGGGAGCCTAGTGCGCTAAAGCTTGTTAAACGTCTGCTTTCAGGTGCTACATTCTGGCAGAAAAATCCATTCGAGATATCCAAAGTCATTTTATATTTTTTCCGCACAATGTTGCTCATTAGTGCAGTGCTATGCGAATTTTGCATAGCATATGTACATGTATGTCCGTTCAAATGTCTGTAATCTAAAACTATTCTATATGAGTCGTCTGGTTTAGCTGCAGGGAATAAGGGATTATTCATCGGAGAGACACAGGGTTCAATTACCCCCTGGTATTCTAATTGTGTAAGTATTTCTCTCACCAGTGCCCTTGCTTCATGTTTTATGGGATACTGCGGTTGTGGCTGAGGTTCACCTTTAATAGGGATTACATGGTATGGAGAATCCCTGTCCCACCCTACGTGATTTCTATATAACGCAGGTGCCTGTGTGAGAGCCCATTCTATAGAATAGGACTCAGCGAGTTCCTCTGGAACAAGGGGTGAGAAGGAAGGTTTAATAACCTCCTCCCCAGCTGGGTAGGTGCGGACAAAATCAGACGGCCAATCTTGTTCGGCCAACAAAATGTCATATATTTTAACTACACGATCCCAAAAGATTGCATGTATGGTGCGTTTAATGTCTTCTTCCAATTGTAGAGTTACTCTATACACCCTATCGAGTTCGGAGTCACGCATATCTGCTGTTTCTACTTGTATGAAGTCATCAGTTGCTTTCACCTCCAGATGCTCTAGAAGATTCCGGCGAACTATTGTGACCTCTGCCTCGCTGTCTAGCAGTGCTAGAGCCCAGTTCTTATTCTTCAAGAGGGCCCTCTTCCTGAGTGGCATTTCTAACTGAGACTGCTGCCACTTTTTTCTTTTTAAACTGTTGTTTTTGTTGTACCGGTTTCTCTTCCTTTTTAACAGAAACCTCTTAAGAGCGTTGTGATTCCTGTCTTGGTTTCACATACTCTGTTCTCCGCTCTGATCACCCACCTCTCATTTCTCTTTTCCGATGAGTCCTGAAAGGAATGAGATTGGCGTGTATCAGTATATTGATATCTATCTGGCGTTTTTATATTCTCTCTATTTCTGAGATGATATCTATTCTGTGGGGTCTCCGTGCCTGGAGATTCTCCCCTTCCTTTTTTAGGTGTTTGTTGTTTTTTCTCCCTGCGCTTCTTATTACCCTCAGGTTGTTGTTTAGTATTGTCTTTATTAATTGTACCCTGAAATTGAGGTTTTTGTGGTCTGGCACCAAGGCTATCTCGACCGATACTGGAATATGTTTTCCACTATTATTTTGGGCAGTCCCGCTCCTGATCTTGTTGCGGAACGTCACGAAGACACATGCGCACTGCAAGTGCAACTGCTTCCCCTTTAAGATTAGGTTAGGATAATTGAAGAAACCATGGCAAAGTTGCCCATCAGTTGCATTCCTAAATCTAAGGCCGGGACTGCCCCGTATTCGTCTTGAATTTGTTTAAGCACTTCCGGTAGGTTGGCTAGTGTTGGTGTACCGTGTGCTGTTGTATAGAGTGCGGCAAATACAGTGCCCCATGTATTACAATGTTCAACTGTGGGAACCATCGCAAAAGGCAAACACATAATTAATATTCTATGTTTATCCTGAGGTCCCGTATGGGGAAATACTGCCATTTTTCGTGCCAGCCAAAACGGAGTCTCCTCTCGTTTTTCTGGGACTTTACCCATAATAGAGTGCACAGTCACCAAATTCATACCTGGTGTTACTGCATGTGTTTGTGCTGGAGCAGCACGCGCTGGGTTTGTATTTAGTGTCTGCATTACAAATTGTACTAATCGTCTATATATTGCTATTAATTCAGTATATAAGCATCAAACCTCAGCTACCGCCATGTTCGCAACCGCTGTATGAGGTGTATATGTGGCCAATAAAGGCCAGGTTGGTCCTTCATTACTTAGTGGACCTAACCTTACTGGTAATATTGTATGGGGTAGGGTGCCGTCAAGCCAAATATTATGTTCTTGATAAGATAGAGTTATCTCTAAGTATGCGTACGCCCTGTACTGCCCAGGCGCGCTCGCAACTGTATATGTATGGAATGTATTTGTGTTCTCATCAACTGCTGGAAATATGACCCAAGAATAGAACAACTCTGTTCTATAAGCTGTGTGAGCGTCCACCACAAATGTGACTGGACTTCCCTGTGCTGTAAGTCTATGTGCTAATAAATGTGTTGTAAGTGGTTGTCTCATATTAAGAGCTATTTGTACAGCCTGGGGATTTGCCATTATAAAAGCACTAAAGGTTCAGAGAAGGCAAACCAAGACAGGGTCTTTTTTCCTTTTAAGGTTCAAGCTTGAACAACTACCTGCTGTAAAATAGGGTTACCTATACGGTGGTGGTGGAAATCCTCAGTATCACAGACGTCTCCATATATGGAACTGAGGGGTCATTATATTATATGAGACCGAGATATACTGGTGGACCTGAAAATTTGAGCCTGACCAAACGTTGGCCGCAACATGTCACGTCGGCTTTCATTATCCTAATGAGACTACTGGATTTTAAGCTGCAAGATCGTTCAAAGTGTGGGGGACTAAGTCTGACCCACGGTAAAGGACCCTTGTCACTCTAAATCCGGGTTTTGCTCCGGCTAACTAGTAGTGCCTCATCTCTCCCAAAGGGAAGAGACAATTGGGCAGCCGAGCGCATGACATCTTAGCACTTCCCAGGGAAGTCGTGGTCACTCAGGTCACAACCGGTTCTCTCATACACAGTATGGTCTCACATAGAAATGACAAAGGCAGTTTAAGTTTTAAAGATTGGTTTAATAAGACAATTGCATTTTAGATAGCAAAGTATGAGCTGCAATAACCAGAACTACACAACACAGTAATACTAAAATAGTGACGATGAGAGTGAAGCACAAGAATAAGGGTATCATAGTGCCGCTAGATTATTCTCTCTCTAAGTTATATTTTGAGCACGGCATGTTAAGCTCTAAGCCTGCCTTTGAGGTTCCCCCGAGAGGACATCAACCCTCATACCTAAGCAAAGGCCTGTAATCTGCATCAGCATCTGCAACGGGGCAGTCAGCATCTAGTTGTAGTTTCCTGGCCGGAATCTCCCTCTGATGAGTACTAGGACTAGGAAGTGTTTTTATAACTAACACGCAGATGTTCTAAGAAAATGTCCCTACGTGAGGATGTGTATTTTCAACGAATACTGGAGACTAAGCTTCTACCACGTTTACTGGCAATGTACCAGACTGTAGCCTTGACTAAAGCACAGCGCGATCAAGAATGCATTGTTTGAGAACACAGCGCTGATCTAAGCTAAACAGTGTGATAGAATGAAATTAAAACAAGACCGTAAAACTGGTTATTTGTAAAATAACAGTGCGAGGCTGAATAAAATGTATCTAGGGCAAAGTGCACAGCGGCCTAGTATGTTAAACTAACGTGCATGAAGCTATATTAAAAATGGCTACACTACAGTCTCAGGAGCAGAAGTAAGAGTGGGTCCTTTCACATTAAGAACAGACATTCCCACAATCACCACTATAAACAAGATTCCACACATATTTGCCAATCCAAAACTCATGTATCTACAGCGCCTAGCATTTCTAGCTTGATTATTCAACTCAGCCACCATCTGTAAAGAATCAGGAAGCAGAAGTAACTCTTAGATAAAGTGCAGTAAAAATCAAAAATGAAGAAAATGTCTTCTCTCACAATTCAGTCTTACACTCAGGATCCCTTTTCCTTTGTCAAAATCGATTAGCAGCTTGTCAAATCCAGTTTTCAATGTCAGATCAGTTTATCAATGTCTCTTTCAGTTTATTTTTGACAGTTTCTTTAAGGCTTTTCGGATTAATTCAACAATTCGGCTTCTTGTTCCCATTCAGGTTACATAAAAGTACTGACTCAGAACTTCCCTATCAAAACAAAAGGACATAAACTTGTGTTGCCATTCATTAGTAGTTGCATACGCCTATTCAGGAACCACGTAACGTCGACTTGCTATTCTCTTTCTTTTCAACTTTCGATCACCACTTAGTTCTTCTTCACTCAATTCTTCTTTTCTCGTAGTATCTATTACTTCCTCTATCATTTCATTTATGACCAATTCCTTCCTCTTCCCTATCTGTGCCCCAAGGCAGTTATCTCCCTTTCTTAATCCTTCTGTCAATATTCTTCTCAGAATTGGACTCTTCTCTTTTTCTTTCTCTATGGTGTTTTCTCTTGATGGGCCTGCAAAAGGCTCAGGAGGTGTCAAATCACTTTGGCTTTGATCCGTCTCAACTCTTTCTCCTTCTTGGTCTGGCACTTTCTCTGCTTGCTTCTCAGCACCGTCTGCTTCTGGGAGAACCCCTGCTGAGCTAGGCTCTCCTGCTGTCTCCGTTGAGATTGATTCTTCTGCACCTTCCTGTAATTCTTCACTTTCGTCTCTTACAGGGGTAATAGAACCATATTCCAGAAGCTCTGGTTCAATTTTAGGCTCTCTTGGTTCCTTTTCTGGTTCAGGTGCGGTAACCTGTTTTGCTGTTGTTGGTACTCTCAACAATGCTTCTTCATGATTCTGTGGACATACCACTCTCTTCGTATGACTCGCGTGTATCCAGTTCGGGAGTCCTGCACACGTCACAGCTGTCGCAGTTGTTAGGATCACCTGGTAAGGCCCTCTCAAGCGTGGCTCTAAACACGTCTTGCGAACATGTTTTTGGACAATGATCCAGTCACCAGCTCTCAGATTGTGCCCTGGATCGTGGATGTGTGGCAGGGTGGTAGCCTGCACCTGCTGAGAGAAAGAGTGAACCACATCAGCCAGATCCTTATAGCAGTCCAATCTCATATCATTTGTAATATTTCCAAGTGCATTGGCTGGAACTGCTGGTAATCTCATTGTTCTGCCCAGAAGGATCTCATGGGGAGACAGCCCTGTCTTCCTGTCAGGTGTCTTTCTCATCAACATCAACACCAAAGGCAATGCATCTGGCCATTTAAAATTTGTAGCTGCACACATCTTTGCAATTCTAGTTTCAAGGTACCATTCATCTGTTCCACTAGTCCTGATGCTTCAGGGTGATAGCTACAATGCAACTTTTGTTCAATGTTCAGTGCTGCACATAAGAGTTTAATCACCTCATTGTTGAAGTGAGTTCCCCTCGCTGATTCTAAAGAGATTGGGAACCCGAAACGTGGTATCAACTACCTAAGTAACAACTTTGCTACTGTGAAACTGTCAGTCCTTCTTGTGGGGTATGCTTCAATCCAGTGACTAAAAATGCATACAATCACCAACACGTACTTCAAACCTCAGGCATCTCAATGAAATCTAATTGCATTCTGTTGAATGCACCTCCTGCTCTTCCAATGTGGTTCAAATTCACCACTGTCCTTTTCATTTAGCTGCTGACAAATTATACAGCGATGACATACTGCTTCGGCTGCCTGCCTAAACTTGGGATTCAACCAGTCAATCTTGAACAAACAAACCACAGCATCCCTCCCAGTGTGTGCCTGGCCATGATAATACCAGACCATCTGTGACAATAAACTATTTGGCAGGAGCATCTGACCCTCAGAAACCTAGATCTCATCAGGTCTTTCAACATATTTTAATTTGGACCAAAGTAATTTCTCTTCTTTGTCAACATTACTCTGCAATGTTTTCAATTCTTCCAAAGTATTGCTCACTTTCAATGCAAAACGTGTACATGTGTTATCTTCCTCTGACATTAATTCCCAGTTGTCCTTGAACGATATACAGTTCAATGCTCAAAATCTTGCGACTTGATCCGCATATCCATTTCCTAGTGAGATGTAGTCCTGTGTCTTTTGATGCCCACTGCATTTCACAATGGCAATTTCTTCAGTCAACTGTATTGCATACAGCAATTCTTTTATTCTGTCGCCATTTCTTACTGGTATACGAGTAGAGGTCAGGAAACCTCTTTGTGACCACAAATGACCAAAATCATGAACAATTCCAAATCCATACTGGTTATCCGTATAGATAGTAACTCTCAGTCTAGCAGATACATGGCATGCCCTAGTAAGAGCTACCAATTCTGCTACTTGTGCAGAATATACACCTCGAAGCCAAGAAGCTTCTAATGTATCTGTTATTGTGCACACAGCACATCCTGCTCTCAACGTTCCTGTACCATCTCTGAGACATGAACCATCAACAAAGACAATTTGCTCATTTTCTTACAATCGTGTATCTCTGATATCTGGTCTTGTTTTTGTACTTAACTCAATTACCTCAAGACAATCATGCTCAATGTCTTCTTCTTTTTTCAATTTCAACAGTATCACTTGGAAGTAATGTTGCCAGGTTCAGCACTGTACATCTTTTCAATGTTACATTTGGAGAACCTAGAATGCTCGTCTCATACCTTGTCAGTCTGGGACCAGTCAAATACTGTGTTTTCGTCCTTGTCAGTAAGATCTCAACAGAGTGAGGTACCATTACCGTTAAAGGGTATCCCATCACTACTCCCTCACATTGAGAAAAGCTTTGACTAATTGTGGCAACTGCACACAAACAACCTGGTAAGGCTGCTGCGACTGGGTCCAAGTTAGCTGAAAAATAGGCTACTTGGTGCTAAGCACCCCCATGGACCTCAGTCAAGACAGACAAAGAACAAGCATCACGTTCATGACAAAACAATATGAAAGGTTTAGTGTAATCAGGCATTCCCAACGCTGGAGCTCTGCACAATTTCTCTCTCAACTCAGTGAACGCTTTCATTTGGTCCTGGTCTAATGTAATGGGATCTGTAACCTCCTTATGTGTCAGCTGCTACAATGATTTTGTCGCGTGGGTTCTCATTATCCTAAATGAGACTACTGGATTTCTATGTAGCAGGGTCGTTCCTGGTGTGGGGGACTGAGTCTTACCCACTTAGAAGGACCTCTGTCACCTTCAATCCGGATTTGCTCCGGCTAACTAGCAGTGCCTCAGCTCTCCCAAGGGGGAGGGATGATTGGGCAGCCAAGCGCATGACATTTTTAAAACTTCTCAGGGAAGTCGTGGTCACTCAGGTCCTAACCAGCTCTCTCATTTACAGTATGATCTCATATACAAATGACAAAGGCAGTTTAAGTTTTCTAGATTGTTTTTAATAAAACGACTGCATTTTAGATAATAAGGCGTGAGACGAAATACCCAGAACCATACAACACAGTAGGATTGAAATAGTTACGATGAGAGTGAAACATAAGAACAACGCTATCATAGTGTTAATAGATTCCGTACTCTCTAAGTAAGTTCTATTTCGAGCACAGCACGTTAAGCTCTAAACTTGCCTTTCAGATTCACTGGGAAGACATCAACCCTCATACCTGAGCAAAGGCCTGTGATCTGGTTCAGCATCTGCAACAGGGCAGTCAGCGTCTAGTTGTGGTTCCCTGGTCGGAATCTCCCTCTTGCGTGTATTAGGACAAGGAAGTGTTTTTAGAACTAACATGTCAGTGTGATCACAAAACGTCCCTACGCAAGAATGTAAATCTGCAATCCAAAGACTAAACTCCTACCACGTCTATCGGCAATGTACCAGACTGTATCCTTGACTGAAGCACAGAGTGAGTAAGAATGTGTTATTGAGAACTCCAGTGCTGAAGTAGGCTAAACAGTGTGATATAAAAAATAAAATAAGACCGTAGAACTGGCTATTTGAAAGATAACAGTACGAAGCTGAATAAAATGCATTTAGAGCAAAGTAATAAAATACATCCAGGGCAAAGTGTACAAAGGCCTAACGCCTGAAGCAAACGCGTAAAGGATACATAAAAATGACCACACTATAGTTTGGCAATCTCAAACAAAATTTGGAATCCACTGACAATAACCTACCATTCCCAGAAACATTCTGACATCTCTCTGTAAAGTCGGGGTCTTCTCTGCAATATCATTGTAATCCTTTCTCTGGAAATTCTCCTTGACCCTTTCTCAATTTGGTGTCCCAAGTATTTCACTGATTTCTGACAGTATTGCAATTTCAAAGGTGACACTTTATGTCAAAATGTTCTCAAATGATTCAGCAAGACAATCGAGTCATACTTACACTTGTCCCTCGTTTTGGACGCAATCAGTAAGTCATAAATGAACTGCACTAGAGTTGATTGATTTGCTAGTTCCAAGGATTCCAGATTCTTTTTTAAAAATCGATTGAGCAGAGACGGTGACTTTGTGTGCCCTTGAGGAAGCCTGCTCCAGCTGTAGACTATGTCTAGGAATTTAAAACTAAAGAGAAACTAACTATCCTCATGAAGAGGCACAGAAAAGAAAGCTTGTGACAAATGAACCACTGTGAACCACTCTGCATCGCATGGAATCTGAAACAATATTACTGCTTGGTTCGGCAATACAGGACAACACTTGACCACCATGTCATTCACTTTTCGCAAGTCTTGCACAATGCGCACTTTCCCACAAGGCTTCTTTAAGCCAATTATCGATGAATTACATGGACTGCTCAACACTTCTTTCAAAACCCCTTGTTTCCGAAAATCTCCAATTATCTGTGCCATTTTCATCAGAACATTTTGTGCCATGTTATACTGTGGAAGCTGCGGGAACACTACATTCGGTTTCAAAGTGACCTTGATCGGTTCCACTACCTTGATGAGACCCACTTCTTTATCTGTCAGGTCCCAAACATTCTCCTGTACTGTTCCCTGCAAGTCTGCATGAAATTCTTCCACAGTAAACATTGGGAAAAACTCAATCAACGGCATTCTTCATTATTGGTTTCATTCTCAGTTTCAGGAGTTTGTTCTTCCTCATCATCAATAATCATCTGAACCGCTATTCCAGCAGTTGAACAATTAATCGAACATCTGTCTTGCACAATAAGTAACTTCCCAGTAGGGATACTGGACTCGAGTCACAAACTACAAACTTATGCAGTCCCTGGAAGTTGCCAATCTCAACCTGTACTGGATCTGTGATCGGATTTATTAACTGTCTATTCGCTATCCCGACAACTTGAACTGTTCTGCCTGATAGAGGTAAGTTCGGCACTTCTCACTGTAAAGCGTGTAGCTCCTGTGTCCACTAGGAACGAGACCCTATGACCCATCACCTTTCCTTTCACAAAGGGTCCTCGTTTATCTACCTCTAATGAAGCTGCAGGCATACATGGCTCCTCATCCGAACTATTACACATCCATTCATCATTTATTTCATTCTCATTATGTAATGGGAATTGGTGCACCCTGTCACTACTTCTGTCTTGTCTCTGAACTGTGACCTGCTCAATAAGCATCATCTGTTGCTGTTCCATCAGGGCTTGAGGTATCTGCATTTGCTTTCTAGGTAACATAGGAACCTGCTGCTGCATTGAATGTAACTGTGTCAATTGTGCACAAGGCATTTGACCCTGCTGCATGGGTTGCAAGTTCTGCACTTTATTCATGTTAGTCTAGAAATTCAGATTAAGTCCTCTCATTCTAGGGACTTTCACAGTTTGAAATGTATTGACATCACCACTTTGCTGAACAACACCATCCTACAACATCAACAGACACTCCCGTTTCCAGTGTCTCACGTTTCTGCAAAAATGGCACGGTAAAAATTTTTTCATCCCTTGCACATCATTCTGAACCACTACAGTACTCAAATCCGGACCACAATTCATATTGGCTTCACGACCCCTACCTCTCACCTGAGGTTGAAACATAACAGTTCCCTGATGTTGCGGTATATGTTGCACTAAAGCTCCTTGCACTCCTGTTTGAGCTGCTTTAATTTGCATCACCATCGCCTTCTCCTTCAACTTTTTCTGCTTCAACTCAATCTTGTCACTACAGTATTTCACATACTGCAACACCTCATCAATCGTTTTCGCTTGACAACAAATCAAATTACTCCTAATCATCTGGGCTACTTCAGGTCTCAATCCTTCCACAAACCTGAACACAAAGTGCAACATGTCCTTCGGCTCAATAGCTTCTTTACCACTGTACTCCCTAAACGCTTTCAGCAATCTCTCATAGTATGTATGTATCGACTCCCTTACTTCCTGCACTGTCCTGTCAATTCTCTGCCAATCAATATTTTTAGGCGAATTTTCTCGTCTTCAGGAACTCAATCACCTTATAGTAGTGTTTCATCACTTCAGGTGATGGTGAACCTGTAACCCTATCTCTTTCTGGTTCACTCATAGACCAATACACTGCCCTCTTGCACTCAACCCATAAATCAGCTGGAACCACTATATCCAACAGAGTATTCAAGTCTTCCCACAGACATTTCGAAAGCTTCACAAATCTATCTGTCTGCTGGTACCACTCAACCGGTTTCTCTCTCGGCTTTGGATAATCATTTGTGAATTACAAAATATCACTCCTGTGCCAGGGAACATGAACAAATTGCCCTCCTGGAATTTCCCTCATTGGTAAAAAAATTGTTTACTGGATCCTTTTCTTTCTCTACACTTTTAGACCCTTCCTGTGAGTCTTGTTTCCTTTTATCCTTCTTCTTTGCCCATCTGCCTTCCCACTTCTCTAATGCTCCCCAAATCTGAGCACTATGCAATAACTCTTTGAGATGCGCTTTCATCCTTGCTGATCTCATGTGTTCAAAATCTTTTGCCTCAAAATTTAGTCTGTAACTCCTTTTCAAGCACTTTGCTTTCTCAATTTCTATGTCATGTTTATCTGCTAGATCTGCCAATTTCTGATGTATCTTACCAACTTCTCTTGTAATTCTCGGACACAAATATCTCAGCTCTTCTTCTGTATAAGATTGTAGCCTATTCACTCCCATTGATCCTTCAACTAGTTCAGTTATTTCTGTAGCTAATCTTACGCGATCAATCTGCTCTTCACCCTTGGATGTATTTTGAGGAGTATTCAGACTGACTAAGCACTCAATCAACTGCTGTGTTGTCAATCCCTGCAATGAAATGTTACTTGCATTCTACAATGGCACCTGTTGTACCACTGCGCTTGGAGTTTGCGGAGTCAAAAGCTTCAAGCTATAACTTACACTCTGGCCATTTACGGCATCTGGAAGCGCAACAAGTGGTCTAAGGTCCATTAATGGCCTAGATCCAATAAAGGTCTGCCCCACAGATGATATACCTGCACATGATCGCCCACCCCCCTCCTCACGAGGCTCTGTGACCTTTCACTCTGTTCTCCTGCAATCAGCTTCTTTTGCGCAAACAATGGTACCGCTGGACCAACAGTAATTGGCAACAATATTGCATCTGGTGCCACTCTGACACCCACATTTTGTGGAAGGGCTACTGCCATACTCTGATTCATCACTGGTATCACATCTGACTGTGTCCCTGTCATTGATGTGAACTTCGGCAAACCCTGTGGCTGTGCCTGAGGCAACAACATTGGACTCAGCTCAGTCTGAATTAGCATCGGCCTCGGAACCACTTGCTCCTTGGGAACAACTAAGTTCGAAGTTGTCTCAAGAATTGGTATGTCTGGATAAATTCTCTATACCGGTGGTGGGTGCATCTGCGCTTGGACTACCGAAGTAGTTACCGCATTAGGAATAATCTGCACTACCCCTTGTACCTGTCCATTATCTGTTTGCACTGGTCCCACTGTCCCTGACACCTGAGCTGGGGCAGTTGAAGCAGAACTAGTAGTTGGACCCCCTTCATGCACCGCATATGGTGGAGGTTGGTCTCTCAACACCTGAGTAATAAGATCCTCAACATCTGAATCTTCTTCTTCCACATAAGACTTTTTCTTCTTCTTACCCCCTGACGAACTCTTATCACTCTTAATAGTATCCTCTTTCCCTTCTGACTCATCTTCCTCTGCGATAGCACAAAACAACGTAACACCCTGCAATGTCGCCATTCTCCACTTCTTCTGTTCCCAATCTCATCTCGCCTCTGCTAAAGACTTCTCTACCTTCCTTATTCTCCTCTAGAATTTGATTACTTGTGGTTGTCTTGCTATGGCTCCCAAACCACAAATGCCTCCAACTGTGCCGGTCTCGGAATTGGCTTTGTCTCATAGTGTCATTCACAACTGATTCAAAATTCTCAAATTAAACGTTCCATGCTCTGAAAACGCTAAAGCTCTCTGTTTCTCTGTCTATTTGCACCACTGCTTTAACCAAAGACATGAGGTGGCACCTCGCTCCTCCATTACAATAAATGCTGGAGAATTTTCCGGTGGGGTAGGCTCCCCCACTGTAGCCTTAATGTATGTATCACCCTTCATGGCACTCCTAAACGCTTTTAAAAACTTCATCCTTTCTATCTTTTGTGTATTCAATTCAATAAGGAAATGACTTTTACTCCCAAGAGTCCCTTCACTCGCTTTCTCCCACATTCAGAAGCAAAATTCGACCTGCGAATTTCACTCTAAGCTGATCAAGGGGTCTGTTCTGGTGCACATAGGACTCGCCAAATCTCAGTCGAAAATTGCTGTTACTCACTTAACTTACACACCTACTTGTTGACCACGCCCGATCAATCTAATAAACCATACAGATTACAACATATAACCAAGTGTCTCCTACACTTGTCAATATACTCCGGAGTCTTAGACCACGTAGGGTCCGTACATCACCAACAACCACGTGGACAATTTTTTAGCACAAAACGCCACATACATATGACGTTCGATGACTTCCCTACTCTCGTACTGCGGAGTACGCACACTCCTACTAAACCTCAACTGGAGTACGCAGACTCCTTACTTTACCTTACATAAGGCACAATTCACCTGCGATCTGCATAAGCCTTTGCAAACACAACCTACCACTTTCACACTATCACTAGAACGCTAAGAACATACCCAACTTTACTAGCGGGATCCAGGATCTGGGAAAGTTATTTCTGGGTTTAAGGGGACATCATGCTTGCTACAATTGCCATTACGAAAAACAAAATCCAAATCACAATAATAACAAACAACTAACTTAAACTACCACCATAACCATCAGTCACCACATAACTAGTTCCCCAAGGAAACAAACCATCAAGCTGCTACGAAAAACTGCTAGCGCGCCTGGTCCTTAGTAAGTAAACTTACAAGGGGACGTGTACAGGCCGATGAATCTTTTGATTCACATGGAGTATCCTAGCTATGTAGTAACCAATGTTCATCAATAATCAATAAACAAATCAATAACCACCAAGAAAACATTAATCATTAGCCAATAGTGTTAACTATTCATGAACAACCACAAATCAATATAAGATTTAACAATTTTTATTTCCCTATTAGTTACAATGCTAGTTCATGAGGTTAATTCAAACTTTATTTAATCAACTCAATATAAATTCATTAGTGACCACCAATAACATAATCTAATCAGAATTTGAGAAAACATATGTTCTAATGCTTCAGTATAAGCCAACAAAGATGAATGTCAACATTAATAGCAGAGTTCAGCAAAACAGTTTGTCAATCATTTGTCACTGTCAGTGTTGCCCCATAGGGACCTTACATAACCCAGATTAGCATCAGCATGAGGGACTTCATGCAAAAATAACTTAGAACATGAATTTGGAAAAACATCTAGCTAAGAGAAAACTATTTAGACAGCGCAGTTGGTATCTAGAAAGAAAAGGCACAAATGTTAATCAGTCACATTGTCATAGCTACCTATCCATGGAATGGATCAGCAACAAATTCAATCTTTGTCTTCAGGTCATCAATTGATCAATAGCGCATCAGGCTCTCAAGAGCATGAGCACAATGACAGAATCTCTCCCCCAATATCGCATCAATTTCAGAATAAGGTCTGAAGAATTTTCCCTCTGTCATGACATTATATCAAAGTCACCCAGACCATCCTCTAATTCCTAATTGGTCAATTATTCACCAGTTATTTCCCTAACCATTAACTTTAATTTTACAAATCTACAAATTCTAGTATTGTGCCGTTGTCAGGTTGTCGATTGGTTCACTGTCCTCATCATCCGGCTCATCAGGTATTGAAAATGTTGCATCTTCTTCTCCAGTCAGTGTCTCTATTGTTTGAGACCTGGGAAAGTACCTCTCGCCTGCTCTACACAGTCATTGCAGAGAATTCTAGCTAAGCAGACTTTATTAACACAAGCAGTTCAGGGTCAGGTCAGCACGTTATCTTCTCTACATTGCATGATTATTCTGCTTCTGCATGAGGCCTGGCAAAACTAGGCCACAACTTCGGCTAAGATAGCTCTACAATATAATATAAAACATAGGTTATACATCTCAATATGACATATTACTACATTATTAGTATGTGTTTTCAACATTTCACATATTTTTAGTCATTTTTAATATAATTTGTGAATCCTGATGGCCATTCTTCGTGGAAACATTTTCAAACCTGCACATTAATTTTTCTATGTTTATTTATTTCTGCCACTTTCTTGCTAATCAAAATGCACAAATACTAATTATAATTTCTAATTAACATATCTGCTTCAGCAGGTCAAATCCAGACTTAAACAAAGTAATTGAAAATTACAGAAATCCTAGGTTTGGCCATGATACCACTAATGGGAGGAGATCTGAGGCAAGAATGGACAACCCACCATTAAATCTCCCCATTGTCGACAGACTAGCAGGGTGTATTATAAATTCTATACTCATCTACCGTAAAGTGCTCTACCACCCAGGTTTCTTGTATACCTATGATAATAAAGCCTGAAACCTCATTTACCCAAGCTTCAGAATTAACTTTGTTCCCTAACTCGCAGCATTCCAAGTTAAAAGGTGTAAATCATTTTGACCACCGTTACTACTTGACTCACCTTGAATATTATCAATATCATTTGAACCATCAATTGACACTTCAGCAATAAAATCTGTAGTCATTTATGTACTAGAGGTACTAGTGCCAATGTTGGGATTTGCTGGTGTACATCAGGTCACCGCCATATTTTCTTCAGTTCAAATGATAGATGATATGTTTGATAATGCCTGGGAAGTGTGAAGAAATCAATCCAGTTCATCAAACATAGATAAGCGAGAAATATGATTATAAGTTATAATTATATATTTGGCCCAAGTCCTTACAACAAAGCTGATCTCCAGTGACTCCCCTATTAAGGTACTCTTGTTCATAAAAGAAACCTAGGGGAACAGGTATGATAGTAGTATGGGCATGTAGATATTGATTTAAGACTTTGAAAAAGTGATTTAAATAAAAATGATCCCTAAATTATTAACAATGCAGTCTGTAGTGTCCTGCTGGACACGTTCTAGTGTTTATGCCAGCCACTCAGCTGAGGGTTGGTCTTCCATGCATATCCCACACCCACTCAACACAGGCGTCACCAGTTAGAGGACCCTGCCAATAAAAGGGGCAGGGCGCATGTGCCCGGGGCCAGTTCTAGCCACTATGCTACTGAGTCTGTGTCTATTATTTTAGTAGCATGCGTGCCTAGGGCCCCCAACACTACATTGGCGACGAGTGGGATCTGCAATCCCGCGTGGCTGCCGACACAAATTTTGACAATGCGCATGGGGGAAAGAATGCCTCTGCATAAGGCACCCCCATGTCTCCTGCCGGCACGACCGTCGCAGGATGAGCAGTCGGTGGGAGAAGAAGGCCGTCACAGCCCCAGCCCCGCCGGCGCGTCAGATGGGTAGGTGCTAGCGACCAGAGTGTCCCGCAGCACTGCCCAAATGGCTGTGGTCACCGAAAATAAAGAAAGCACTACGGTGATGCCACGAGGGGCGCAATGCTGCCTTTCCCTGACCTCCTGTGGATGAAATCCAGAAACGCAGCATTAGCAAAGGCTGCTGCGGACGCATCAGGGGAGCCGTAACGGTGCTTTCATGCACCAGGAAAGCAAGAGAAAACACCTGGCAGCGTTAAATAAAGCTGCTGTGACATGGGACATGTAACGGTGCTGTCGCACACCAAGAGACTATACCTGGGGCCGCCCCCCCTCCACTTTAAATGGTAGTGCTAGGTGCATGCGGCCGCAGCGGGTACAAAAGAAGATGCGGCCGCGTATGAGGGGCAAATGGTGCTGTTGGACACCAAGAAATGACGAGAATGGCTGGGGCTGGCGCCCCCGCCCCCACTTTCAGGAAGGCAACGCAGCCCTCAGCGTGAGGTATGCTGCTGCGGCCCCGCAACAGAAAAGTGCTGCCATGCGAAGAGGTGCTCGTCTGCACCAAAGTCAAGGAAAGAAATGCCCAGGGCTGCCCCCACCCCAGAAATGCCGACAACATGGCCTGCAGCGTCAAGGAAGGCTGCCGCGGCGACAAGAAAGCAAGAAGGTACATTGGAGCAGACACGCACCAAAATAAGTGAAATACGGGGTGCAGACACGCACTAAAGTAGAGTATGATGCCCAGGGCCGCCCCCCCCTCTCAGAGGTACATTGAGGACGGGCCTGCAGCGTGACAAAAGGCTGCTGGGCCCCATGGACACTATTGTGACGGTGCTGTCATACACCGGCAAATGAAAAGAAAAAACAAAAGCAAATTCCATGTGACCAGAGCCCTCCCTACCGACAGTGTGCCTCTTCCGAAGAGGGTGTGTTTATGTTGTGGGACAAGAAAAAAAAAAGAAAGAAGAAAAGAAGAGAGAAAAGTGGAACAAAAAAGAAGGAATAGTGCACTTACCTGCAGCCCCCTACAGAGCTTCCTCCAGCCTGGTGAACTCCTTCCTACAGCATGGCTCCTCTCCGGTGTCTGCCTTCAACAAACGAGGCACAAGAGGAAGAAAGACTGTCTTCCACCTAGAAACAAGTGCAACACTGGCATCTAGTGGCCAAAGTAGGTACTGCACCCTTGTTTCTGCTTTAACAGGGAAACAAGCTGTGTTAAAAGTCTACAGCAACACCCCAGAAAGTGACTATACCGGACCAACAGTGCGCCCACGGACGGAAACGGCGCAGAAGACGGAAATGGTGCAGAAGATGGAAGCGACGCGTACGACGCTGGACAGGGAACGAGAAGACTGCAGCTGTCCCAGCCAAGCTGCAATAGTGAGAAACAGACGTAAGTGCCATGTGAGGCACGAGGAGAGCGCGAATGGCATGAGCAGCCCCACCAGTGATGGACATCACCGCAGGACAAGAAGGAGACATGCCAGGCGTTAACAAAGGACTCCCAGAAGTGAAAAAAAAGACTATGTCACAGGTGCGCAGAGAGCTGCACCAGAGAACGTAACGACACGGGCAGAAGCCCGCGAAGAAGGAGAGAGCACCTGAGAGCGCGACGTAACACATGGGACAAGAGGCCATGTCAGCCGGCCACACAAGGACAGAAGATGGCCATCAGTGAGCAGGTCATCGCAGTCTGTCTGAGGGACACATTCTAGTCTTTATGCAGGCAACTCCGCTGCGTGCTGGTCTTCCATGCATATCCCACACCCACCCGACACAGGCATCACCAGTCAGGAGGCCCTGCCAATAAAAGGGGCTGGCCGCATGTGCCCAGGGCCAGTTCTAACCACTATGCTACTGTGTCTGCATGAGTTATTTTAGTAGCATGAGGGCCTAGGGCCCCCAACACTACACAGTCCACACTGCAAGTTTTCCTCGAAGTCCAAATCCACGACACTCTTCTTACCTTCAAAATGTCTGTCAACATTTATTGGGTGTTTCCCGTCATTTTCAAAATCCAGTGTATTGGTTTATTCCTCCGTGAATCATCAGATTCAATTTGATTACGGGGAGGGATGGCACACCTTTCAGGCTTAAAACATAAGGAGGTGCTTCTGGAGGTGAATGATTACCTTTTATCGGATAAGATTTGTTTACAACCTTTGCCTTTGAAGACCAACACACTTCCTTCAGTCTCAGTAAAATTACTGGCTTCTATCTGACCCTCTAAGCCCCTCTCCCCCTTCACTGTGCTATTTTAGACTTGTGGATTTTGCATATGTTTACTATTTGAAGTCGCAGTCTACAGACTGTACCCTTGTATTCAAAGTTGGGTCAGGCAACATACAAGTAAAGGGGGCTGCAAAAGGACTTACAGGGCCTCGCTGGTTTACGTGTGTCACAAGATTGTTTAAATATTTTGTCAGAACTGAGAGTTTAGCCATGACCTCAGTGAAAAAAAACTTTCACATAATCTTGCAGCATATGAAAAGGAATATCAATATTATGAGCCTGCGAAATGCAGTCCTGGGTTATCTTTTTACTTGCCCATTACTATCTTTATTAGGCTCAATAATCAGTTTACTTTATCTGGAATTTTACCTCTCTTATGTAAAGGCCGAGACAGTGCTCTTTTTTTTGGATGGTGGGAAGGCACTTATTCTATGCAGACTGGAAACAATACTTATATTACTGATGTTGCAATCTTCTTCAGCGATCAAACAAAGGTCGACGGCTTCTGTTTCAGAGAGGTCTCAGACTTCCCTCATTCCCCATCAGTCAATGCCATTGCAATTTAAAACTTTAATTTTACTTTCGGGGAGGTTAGCATGTTGCGCTGATGCTATTTTCCTTTCCATTCTTTCAATTTCAGAATTTAGGATGTCCATCACATTGGAGAGATAACTTGTAACGGTCCCTTAAGAGCAACTGTTTTCCAACATCACATTTGTGGATAGTTTCCTCTTAGTCATGGCAAAATGATTTCAAAGATATGCAGCAGCCAAGAATCTCCCACTGAAAGCCCAATCACAAACTTTAGACGCGGGACAGCCCAGCCTCCTCTGGACTCTGGCAGTCGCAGATTTGCCTGCCCATGGCTGGGTTTTGGCCTAGACCCCTTTGTGTGACCGGCGCTGTCTGGCCCTTCCTTACTAGCGGCTATGCTGGCGAATCCTGCGCCTTGTAGCCCAGCTCTCACCACAAAGTGATGCAGCCAGTCAAAGCAACCCACGTTGAGGGGAGCCCTAATCACACTTAATAGATCTGAGCTAGAGACTTTATTGAGTGTCTCAATAAGAGGAGGCCACGGCCATATCCCAACTCGTCCGAAGCAGCAACTAGAGTAAATAACTGATTGCCACAACAAGAATTAGAACTGAGAACTAAGGCCCATATGTATACTTTTTTAGCGCCGCATTTGCGTCATTTTTTGACGCAAAAGCGCCGCAAAAAATTATAAATATGGGCTTAAATGCTTATACTTCACCTTCTGAGTTTTACAAGCAGAACATCTTTCTAAATGTTGCTGAATGTCGAATTAGAGTTGGAGGCAAACCCCTGCAGATCATAGTTTATTTCAATTCGCTATTTATTCAACTATTGTTTCAGGACAACAAGGTTTAGACATTTATAGATTCCATATATCTTCAAACTATAACTCCGATCAAAAGACTTTTATTTGAGGCACATGGATGTTAAATACCACCTCCTTATAATTTCACATGTGCAGTTTCCAGTTCCCAAGCGAGAGCACCCATTCATTATTGTTCAAAATCCATTCAAAACTGATATCTTTATCATGCTTAAGCAGTTTGGAGATGTGCATAAAGCTAAACTCGTGCATTGTGTAATGTGTTTCATTAATTCAATGATCTGTTTAGTGCCATCCAGAAAATGTAGCCAATCTGTTTTTCTGTTTTTAGTGTGCGTTTGTTAAGCTTGCTTTTCCTCATCCTGGAAGTGTGTTCTATATAGAAAGGTGGATATATCATCATGTGCCTTGTTGGGTCAGTTGGGACATTTCAATGAGGTGCCTGAGCAAGATGTTTCATTGCTACTTATATTGATCCTTAGTTTCCACACGTTTCTTTCTTTCTGTGGTTTGCCAGATCTACCATTTAATGCTCAAACATGTACACCATTTAAAAAAATCAGATGGTATTCATTCCCCTAGGAACACAATGTCAGTGCAGCTACCAAATATTTGCCTCATCTCATAATGCTGTAAGAGTACTGTGAAAACAGAGAGCACTCAATAGGTCATCCAGACTTTGGTTAGCAGGTTTTATCTCCACATGGGTCCAACATTGGTCTATGTCATCTGCTAAATAAGCTTCTTTACATAGTATGTATTCAAAGTCAATAACTTACAGTGCATTTGCATGAAAAAACAATGATTATTCTGGAGTGAAGTATGTTGATAGAATCAAGTGATTTTCAACTTAGCAAAAACTTCAAAAACAAATTTACTCCCAAGGTCTTTGTGAGATCTGGAATTATTAACAAAGTAGGACGAAATATGAACTCTAGAAAAGTTAATAACCCATAAAAGGTAAATACATTTTCAGTGACAAATGCTAGGTTTACTCCTTGATGTTATAATACAAAGCAAGGGACTGAACAAATCCAGGTCTAAAATGAAGAACCCAAATGATAAAGTTCCATAAACAATTTAGGGAAAAAAATAAAGAATTGATCATTAAAGTAACACCTACATGGTCAAAGTTTAATTACGGGAGCCATAAGTATGACCTTTTTAAAATTCAAATCTCAGAACGCACTACAATACCACAAAGTGCCAATCTAAATGAAGGATTGGGGCTGACCAGGCCAAAGACATTTTATGGCCAACATCAAAAGAGTATGGATCAAAGACAGGCCAGAAGACATTGAGAAGCTCAAAATGTTTCAGAACAACAAGAGATGATACTGTGCTCAACTATTGTCTTGCAAAGTCAGTTGCCATGAATTTAGTGTTACTCTGAAGACTTGCATTTTGCTGTCAAAGCTCAGAGTAGGACAAGTATGAGGAATGTATATGTTAAGGTCACCTCTCCACTAAGGTAACAATTCTTGTTTTTCCTGCTCTCATGCTTTTTATTTGTACTTTCAAAAATTGATTAGCTTGAATCCTTCAGTGGATAATTTTAGCAGCTGTACAATATCTTACACGTGAGCTACCAATATTTTTTTTGTGCAAGGCTCAAAACTTTGAGTGGGATGAAGGAAGTTATCTGGTACATTGAGGTAGTGCCTTTCTCACTAGTCTCAACACCTTCTATTGGTTGACATTTCTCTAAGTTCTACCTTTTGATGATGAACTACTTTTTCCCCATCACTGCATAAGCCTTCAGGATATCAAGCAACAGAACACAGTGTGAGACTGTCGCAACCAAAGCCTTCAGCAGAGGGTCAACTCTGCTGTGGCCTGCTGGTTCTCAACAGGAAACATGGTGTTCTTTCTCTTTTTGTCCTTGGGACCATTGGAAGATATTCAGTCTAACCCTTTAGAAGGAATCTTAGCTCTGGTAACAATTGAGGGCACATCAAGTCCTCAGTCTTCTTCCAGACATATGCAGATTCTTTTGATTCTGATTTTTATCAATAGAGTTGTGTTCTGATATGCAACTGCTGGGAACCCTTTCTTATTGTACCTACTAATCGCTGTTTGGTTAGAGGTTCAAATCCTATCCCACAAAGATTCCACAGTCAAGCCAGTTTTCCTTAGTGCTTCATGTCACTTTATTATAAAACCACCTAAGAAAAAATCTGCTCTTGGAAGTCTTTCTTCAAGAAACATTGGATCTTTGTATGGAACATTGTGCTCCCACACAGGAATGACATACTAAAATTAGGAAACTCTGCTGGAGAACTAACCCTGCCTTATTCTTAGTTCCTACTTGCCTATTAGGACTGAGCACCATCACAGATAGCTCATCACTGTTTCACCCCACTCCTCAGCAAGCAGTAAATATACACTCTCCTACATGTCCAGTATGTGAGGAAAAGGTGGTCAGTAGACTGCAGCACTGGACAAAAGTGCAATAGAGGTGTGCTGTTTACTCCAATAGACATTTGCCACCTCACATAAACATAGCCAGTGCACATTAAACCAATTAGCAATCAGGGGAAGACCAGTAAAAAGGCACAGCTAAAGGCTACCTGTCAACAACTTTGTCAATACAAGGCACAATCTCCTAGAGCAAATTTTAATCTCATAGACTATCCCTGTTGCTCAGACCTGTACCTTTGACTGTGTAGCTAATCAGACTTTTTGCTGACCTTGTTCTAGCTCCTGCCTGTAGGAGGCTGGGCTGGCTTGTAGTGAGTACCTTGGGTACTTACACCTTATACCAGGTCCAGTTATCCCTTATTAGTGAAATGTAGTCAGTGTTCTAGCAGCTTAGGCTGATAGAGGCAGCTGTAGCAGAGCACCTTAGGCTGAACTAGGAGGCATGCAAAGCTCCTACAATACCACTATAGTTACACAGTACTTATACACAATAAAAGACAATACTCAGTATTACCAAAAATAAAGGTACTTTATTTTAGTGACACAAGGCGAAAAATATCTTAGAGGCAATACTCCTTCTGGAGGTAAGTATTAAACACAATATATACACTAGACACCAAAATCAGGTAAGTAAATAGTCATAGGACAGAGCAAACAATAGAGAATACCATAGAAAGCAGTAGGATGAAATAGACCTAGAGGCAACACAAATCATATACTAAGAAAGTGGAATGCAAATCACAAATTCCCCCCTAGGCAAGTGTAGAGTGTGGAGGATCACTGGGAGTGTAAGAAAACCACAAAGGTGAGTAAAATATCCCACCCCAGAGCCCAGGAAAGTACGAGTAAAGTGCTGCAAGTTTCCTTAGGATACACTACAAGTTGAGATTGGAGTTATTGCAAGAACCAAGCAAGACTGCAAGCAACAATGGTGGATTCCTGGACCTGAAGACCTGTGAAGAGAGGAGACCAAGTCCAGAAGTCGCAGAAGATTCCAGGAAGGACAGGAGCCCCTGCCAACTAAGAAGATGGGGCAAAAGAGGATCCTCCGGTTGGAAGAAGTCTGCAGAAGAGCACCAAACAGCTGGCTGCCGCTTCCTGTGTGATGCAAAGGATGTCCCACATGGAGATAGATGTTGGATGCAGGCAAGTTGCAGCGCTGGATTCCTCCAACAAGCCTTGGCTCAAGCATCACAATGATGCTGTCTGGACCCATGAGGGACCTGGGGACCTCAACTCGGACTGAGGAGGCAGAGAGGGCTCCCAACAATGGAGGGAACCCATAGATGCCCAGGCAGCACCCACAGAGGTCCCACGACACCAGGACAAAGAAGGTGCAAATTGCGGTTGCTGCATTACTACAAAAGAAGGTCCCATGCCGCCGGAGAACAACTCAGCGAGTTGAGCGTCACATGATGGAGTGCTGGGAACCTGGGCCAAGCTGTGCAGAAGGATTCTTGCAAATAGTGCACAGATGCCTCAGGAGGTGAAGATGACACACTGCACAGGGGTACTGTTGCAAACAGGGAGGGCAAGCTCTTACCTCCTCCAAATTTGGAGAGCCGGACCTTAGGACAGTCTGTGTTGAAGGGGTCCACCACCTGTGTTCCAAGGAGCACGCTCATCACCTGGAGAGGAGCCCAAGAGAACTAGTCGCCGTCTTAGACGGTGCCCGCTGGAGCAGGGAAGTGACTCCGTCAAAACACAGGATATTTCTCCGGTCCTTCTGGTGCAGGGCGCAGTCAGGGAGTCCCCAGAGCGTGCACACCATGGAAACTGTTGCAGTTGCTGGCTGGAGCTGAAGTTGCAGAGTCGAAGTAGCTTTTCTGGATGCTTTGTTGTAGTTACAGCGTTTGCTGGAGCAGTCCGCAGTTGATCTGAGGTTAGAGGATGAAGCAGTAGTTGCAGAGGATTTCTGATGGAAACTTGCAAGTAGAATCTGAAGAGGAACCCACAGGACAGACCCTAAATAGCCATGAGAGGGGGATTGACTACTTAACCTGGTATGCACCTATCAGGAGGGGTCTCTGACGTCACCTGCTGGCACTGGCCACTCAGAGAGCTCCAGAGTGTCCACACACCCTGGAAAACAAGATGGCTAAAGCCAGGGACACACTGGAGGAGCTCTGGGGTGGTGATGGACAGGGTAGTGGTCACTCCCCTTTCCTTTGTCCAGTTTCGCGCTACAGCAGGGACTGGGGGTCCCTGAACTGGTGTAGACTGGCTTATGCAAGGAGGGCACCATCTGTGCCTTTCAAAGCATTTCCAGAGGCTTTGGGAGGCTACCCCTCCCAAGGCTGTAGCACCTATTTCCAAAGGGAGAGGGTGTAACACCCTCCTCCCAAAGGAAGTGCTTTGTTCTGCCTTCCTGGGACTGAGCTGCTCAGACCCCAGGAGGGCAGAACCCTGTCTGTGAGGTGGCAGCAGCTGTAGCTGCAGTGCAAGCCTCAGAGAGCTGGTTTGGGAGTCCTGGGGGTCCATGGTGAAGTCCCCAGGATGCATGGGATTGCCCCCCAATACCAGATTTGGAATGGGGGGGGGGCAATTCCATAATCTTAGACACCTTACATGGCCATATTTGGAGTTACCATTGTGAAGCTACATATAGGTATTGACCTATATGTAGTGCATGCGTGTAATTGTATCCCCGCACTCATGAAGTCTGGTGATTTAGCCCTGGACTGTGTGGGGGCTCCTTTGCTAGTGCAAGGGTGCCCTCACACTTAGTAACTTTGCACCCAGCCTATGGTAAATGAAGGTTAGACATATAGGTGACTTATAAGATACTTAAGTGCAGTGAAAATGGCTGTGAAATAGTGTGTGCACTATTTCACGCAGGCTGCAGTGGCAGTCCTGTGAAAGGGTTTGTCTGTGCTCCTTGTGGGTGGCAAAAGAAATGCTGCAGCCCATAAGGATCTCCTGGAACCCCAATGCCTTGCGTACCTGGGTACCATATATTAGGGACTTATAAGGGGGGTCCAGTGTGCCAATTGGAACTGGTAAATTAAGTCACTAAACTATAGTGACCAATTTGGAAGCATAGAGAGCATAAGCACTGAGGTTCTGATTAGCAGAACTTCAGTGACTCAGTTAGGCACTACTGACAACACACACATTAGGCCACAAACTATGAGCACTGGTGTCCTGGCTAGCAGGATCCCGGTGAGACAGGCAAAATACACTGACACACACTCACAAACAGGCCAAAAGTGGGGGTAACCATGCTAGAAAGAGGCTACTTTTTCACACTGCCTTATTTTCATTCCTTAATAAGAGGAGTGCTACTACGTCTTCTTTCACCCTTCTTTGTACCCTTCTCCTGCCCTATCATATTTTGGCCCATTGACTCCTGATCCAGTAGAATCATTGTTGGTGAAAGGCAGTTCCCTTTAACTGAAACGTCTGTTCTACATTTGCTCAAGCCTTCCATGATTCCAAAAGTGATCACTCATTATTTCTAAAAATTTGCTACTAATCATCAGGTTACTTTCAAGGTCCGGTTGTTACCTTGTGAGGTCCAGCGGTTTATAGGTTACTAACACATGTCTCCTTTATGAGTGCCACTGACAATTCTGATATGTGGGGCACAGTCTGCTGCCGCAAATATGGGAATTATGAGTATCATGTCGAATAAAGCATACCCACTACATACCCAGAACAAAATCAGCATATACAATCTGATGATATTTAGTAGAGGAACATACCAAAAAAATATCGGATCATGTGCAATTTGGTGTTCTAGTCACCAAAATCAATTTAGAGTAGGTGATAACTATTGCACTCAATACATTTTCAACATTTTAATTTTAGCGTTTATCGAGCGCAGTAATTATTTAATTAGTAAGAACACCAGGCAGGAGGTAAATAAATGGTACCTGGTGACAAAACAAAACAAATATTATTTGAAATACAATATTTGTTAAAGATTTGGAGAGGATTACGGTACAAAGTGCATACTATGTAGGTTGTGGGCGTTGACTGGTGTGCATAACATAGAAAATGTTAACAGTTCAGAACATGTCTGAGTGTCACAAGATACAAGATAGGATGATTACAGGTTAAGAAGTATAGAACATAGGAGAAGCGAAATGGATGAAAGTGTACAGAAATATAACCTAACATAACAACAGAGCACAACTACGAAAACACAAGAATACACTTGAAGATAAAATAAAGCTCAACCATTTACAAAGCCGGAACTTCTAGATGTAGTTAAGGATCTCCCCACAGGGAAAACTTGCGGTCCGGATGACTTCCCAGCTGAGTTTCATAATGGATTTGCTGAGGAGTTCTTAGGCCTTTTAAATGGTTTATTGCAGGGCGAGGAAATCCCCAGAACTTGGCACACAGGGAATGTGGTTAGCTTTCCTAAAAAAAATAAAGATAGGGAGGATCCAAATGCTTACCGTCCAATTTCATTGTTAAACACAGACTATAAAATAATGACAAAACTATTGGCTAATAGGCTCAATGGGGTAATTAATAAATTGGTGCATCCTGATCAAAACGGTTTTGTGGCTGGTCGACAACTGGCTACAAACACGCACTATTTAGCAGAGGCTCTTGATTATTTCACGACTAATAAAATCCCTGCTATTCTTCTTCTGCTGGACGCAGAGAAAGCCTTTGATTTGGTTGTTTGGGACACACTTTATTTAATTTTATCTAGTTATAAGGTACCCACTCAAGTTATTTCTTTAATTCAAAGGCTATACTCAAACGCTGACGCTAATATTAATATCAACTCAAAGTCTGTTGGACAGCTTCAAATACAAGGAGGGACTAGACAAAGGTGCCCACTATCCCCTATTTTATTTGCCCTCTTTATTGAACCACTTGCCATTAAAATTAGACAGAATAGTCAGATTCAGGCACCATTAAAATCAATGGGAAAGATTAAACTTTATGCAGATGATATTATTTTGTTGTTGGACATAAAACACTCTTCTCAGGAAGTGGCCTTTAATTTATTTAAAGAATTTCAGCAAATCGGTGGCTATAAGATAATAGGACCAAGACCGACATCATTCTTTGTGGCACTACTCCTAATTCTCTTCTTCCTGAATTAAGAGAATGCGTAAATCCCAACCAAAAAGGATACTTGGGGGTTTATTTTTCGGCCAATATAAGTGATCTCTATGAGCTGAATTTCACTCATTTACTCCAGAAAACTCAGGCTTTACTCACTCGTTGGAGGCCTCTCCCTCTCTCTATACTAGGCCGCATTGCATTAATTAAAATGTCAATTTTACCACTTTTCAATTTCAGCTATTCCATGTGTTTTAACGCAACCTTTTTTTTAAAAACTGGAATCCCTATTTCGCTCCTTTATCTGGCAGAACCGAAAGGCTCGGGCCGCTTTGAGCATACTGTACGCCGATAAGGAGAAGGGGGGACTGGCCTTACCCAATTTCAAAGATTATTACTATGCATTTTTTGCACACAATTATGCTAGCTTTAAATTAGAATACTCTGTGGGCTCCAAGTTTTTACTGATTTTCGGGTACTAATATTCCGAGAGCATAATATTCGGAATCCAGCCCTTTTGACCAAATCGCCTAAAAAAGTTCATTATAAACTTCTTAAATGGTTTCTCAAGAGAAGAGTGGATTTTGTTAGAAAATATTCAATCCCTGCCGTACATTTTGACACTCCACTCTCACAGATTTCGCTAGGTTCGGGGACTCAGCTTAACGAAGTCATGGTGAAAAGGTGGGAGCGCGCTGGGTTTAGTAAAATTGGAGATTTTCGTGTCGAGGGTAACTGGGAAGCCCCATGGAAAATCATGATCAGAGTCAATAATGATCTTTTGCTGGTCAGATCCTACAATATTTTGCTGCAGGTTTTTAAAGACTTAGATATCAATTCTATCATTAATACCCAATCATTGGTATCAGAATTAGTTACACCTTTGCGGATATGGAATGCAGGGGCATGGAAAAGGCTCTTGGCAGAAAAGTGGATCTGGGGATAAGAGCTCAGAAGAAATGGGTTAGTCAGGAGGGCATGGTGCTCTCAAGTGATTACTGGGAGACTATTAACCGCCCAAATTTCTCTGTGCTACGAGGGGCTAATTGGCATCGAATGATATTTATTAGTAAATGGTTGCTGTATCGAACCCCGCAAGCCCTATCTCGTATGGGGATCGGCCACCCAAATATGTGTTTTCGGTGCAAGGAAATAGGGGCAGCAGTCTGGATACATACGATTGTGACATGAAGATGTGTAAAGAGATACTGGGAAGGGGTTTCTGCAATGTTAACATCCGTTGTGTTGGTACCCATATCTCCGAGTATTCGCCTGTTGAGCTTGAGGCAAGAGTCTCCTCTCGATTGGAGAAGCTCGTATTTATAGCCACTGGGGTGGCTAGGTCACTGTTGTTGAGAAACTGGCGGTCTGAATTATCTCCTACTAGTCAAGGATGGTATAATAGGATGCTTCAAGTTAGACTTCAGGAGATGAGATATGCTAGGAGAATAGGTAATGTTAAAAAGTTCTCTCTAATCTGGGGAAATTATTTCTTAGACAAGCTTGATTGATCTTTTTTTTTTTTCGTTTTATTTTCTGAAAGTGACAATGTATCTTGTTGAGTACTGATGTTAAAAAAAAGAAGATAAAATAAAGCAGCAATATGGATAAGGCACAATTTTCATTCATGATTGTACATTAATTTGAATTTAATAAATAAATAAATGATTCAGTAAGCACAAAGGTAGAGTTAGCTTGAAGCACGTAGGCAAAAGAAATTGTATAAATAAGAGGCATAACTATTAAGGGTTGATGACACCTGACTGACCATTTTAGGGTAGATCCTGAGAGATGAATGTTTTACAACAGAGGAATCCTGGGAGTTGAAGTTTTTTTTAACAAAGGAATCAAGGTTGAAAAAAGAAAACGGAGCAGGAATTATTAATGTAAGACGACAGTCATGAAATTATAGAGGTGGAGGGTGTAACTATTTACCTAAAGCATAAGATGAAATTTATATTAAAAAAGTACTTTTATCTCATTACATTGCCGTCAGAGTCCCTACTCGCCTGGTGCCAATGGACCTCTTGCTGCTACAGGAGGAAGAAGTACCTCTTTGAATGCCCTACTGAGGGTTCATTTGTCACTTGCCATCACAACCTCATATTTCACCTTTTTGGTGCCCATCAGTTGCCCCTGTCATTCCACTCCACGGGTGAAGGTCTTTTGTTTTTCCCAGAGAGGTATTTCACAACGAACTAGTAGCAATGAGTTGGTTACTGTAAAGTCGGGAAAAGGAGCATTATAAAGCTGGTTTAATGTCTATGCATGGTGCAATCTTTATATATATCACCTTGAGGGTATTTTAATCAACAACTCTGTGTTTCAGATGAACCCGATTTTCCACAAGTATGAAAATGGTATCTAAATTATTTTTAATCCTTTCTCAATCCAACTTCTGAAAACACAATTCTAAGTAGGATTTCGGCACACAGAAAGGCTGTTGTACTCTAGTAAAATTCCATGCTTTAATCGTGTCACTACAAGGTCAGGATAATCACAATAATGGACATATCTGCCCTTTATACCTTATCTACATTGGCCTTGGTGGCTAAGGACACTCCCTATGAGTGGCTTAGCTTACCTAAGAGTATGACTTTACACAATCACAAATGTTTCTACTTTAAAATGTGCTGGTTTGAGTTTGAGGCTCCTGCTCTTCAAGGCTGTGATCGCAGCCCTGAAGTCATGTTTTAAAAATAATCATCTGTTGTTGTAAAATCACGCTGTATCATATATATATATATTGCATTTGGCTTTTATGCGACTGATGCATTTTCTGCACTTTATTTCCATGTTAATGTAACTATTGGACCAGGCTCTTTCTGCAGGGCCATTTCTGATTTGTTGCCTTCCTTGCTGAACCTGTTTGTATTGCCCTTTAGGACTCTGTGCACTTTACCCTGCTAATCAGTGGTAAAATGCGTGTGTTCTTCCTTGAAAACATGGTCCAATTGGTATACATCTGATGGGTGCATTCAATTTACTTGAAAGTGACTAGCAGTAGCACTTCACATACTCAGAACGTGCAAATTAAATGCTACTATTGCACTCATTGTGCCAACCACTAAAGTTGCCCTGTAAAATAAGCTTCAGGCTTTCCACTGAGGTATATGATGCGGTTTTAAACTGCCATTTCAATCTCACAAAATAAAGCTTTGGCCAGGCTTAAGTTTTCATTTTGATACTTATAGTCACCCCTAAGGTAGGACCTAGAGGATCATGGGGCAGGGTGCATTATATTTAAAAACTTCGACATGTGTGATGAAGTTTCACACATCCTGGCACTGAAAAAATCCTAAAGCCATTTTTCACTATTGGAAGACTATCTCTCCCATAGATTAACACTGGGTTAAACATTTCATCTAACAAGTGATACATTTAGATTGGAAAAAGATAGCAAAATCCTTTTTCCACTCATTTAAATTATAATTTATAATTATCTTTAAAGGGATATTCAGATTTTAAGTCACTATTCTGAAAATGCCCCTTAAAGAAAATTGGCATTTTCCTGCCTAAATTAAATGTGACCTTCTGCCAGTATCCAGGGTCACATGACTGTGAATGCCTTCCAGACAAGGGTGCAAAAGAAGCCTAGGTGTGCAGGAAGTTGTGCTTCCTTAAAGGATGTCGGGAAAGGAGTTCTGCCCTGCCCTAATTACACTTCAAAGGGCCATTACTACAGCACACTCAATGGAACCTGACACCATGCATGTCCTTGCCTTTGTCACCCTAGACAGTTTGGAGTCATATTCAGGGGATGGGAAGAACTGGCCGGAACCAGTATGGAACCATACCAGGGATTCACCCAAAACAAGGACTGGGTATAAATGTGACACTTTCTGAACCCCTCATCAGTGCACTCCTGGGCCTGTGGAAGATTCAGAAGAAGTTCTGCCCTGCTGTTTGAAGCAGGAAGATGACACCTGCTTGCCTTATACTCAGGATCCCCAGAAGTAACTCACTGGATCAGTTGGCTGACATCCTGTTTGAACTACAGGGACAAAACCAGCTTCCAGCGTCTTTCCCTGTTACTGCCCAACCGAACTACACCAACTGGTACTCCCTGAGCTCTCTTGGTGGCTTCATCCTGGAGGGATTCCTGATCCTAAAAAGTCCCTCGAAAGTCCTGGATCCTTGCCTGCAATTAGAGGGTACTCCTCCTGTTGTAAAACTACAAGAAATATGAAAATCAGAAGTCTGAGGCTCTTCTTGGATGTGAGTGAGCTTCTTGCAATAGCACTGGTCATTATATCTTGTGTCCTTGCGAAGTTCTGCTGACGACCCGCTCTTCTTGCCAAACAGCAAATGCCCATGTGAATAGCCACTGTGAACCTCCAGCGACGACCGCTGCTTGCGCTGACATCACCCTCCTTGCAGCCTCCAACACAAAGCTTCTGCTAGGCTCTTCATGTGGACCTCGACCTTAAGAAGGTATAACCTCTACTGATGCAAACCTGGTCCCTCTATTGAACCAACACTCCATCGCAGTCAGCTTCAAATTGTGACTTTCATCCGGTCCAGCACAAATAGATAACCAAGAGTGGATCTTTGAGCTTTTTGTATCTATTTTTACCGGATTGGACTTTTGTTGTTTTGGTGTCATGTTACTTTTCAAATTCTATTTTTTTTCCAAAGTGGTTTAGGGTTTTTTCTTGTCCTATGTTTTCACTTTATTTCTGCTTTAGTGCTGAAGAAATATCTTTCATATTGCCTCTAAATTAAGCCTGGCTGCTTTGCGTCAAGCTACCAGAGGATTCAGCAAAGGTTTATTTAGTGATTTTTGTGGTTTACCCTGACAAGGACTGTGTTTAATTTTTTGAGTGGGGCTCTCACCTCTCTCAACTAAAACCCAAATTCGTACAGTGACCTCCCGAAACAGGGCAAATAAACCATTTGTAATTAATCACTTCTTAGATTACTTTATTGGGCAGTGCTCAGAGTTAAATACACCAGTATATCCAATCATAAAAAATAGGGTAACCTCACAAAAAGATGCAATATCTTGGTTAGTGGAGCAAAGTCCTGAGGAGAATTGCTGCATTTTGTTGAATCTTCTCATTGCAGGGGCACTGGTAGCTCACAGGATACCCCTTTGAAACCCTTTTTACCAAGGGGCACAGCTACGACATTAGCGGGCCCCACACTACAAAAATGGCTCCACTGACGCGGCCAAGGACAACCTCGCTACCAGTGACGGCAAAAACCTCACAAAGATAGCAGTGAGTGGTGTGATAGAGCAACAACCAGATAGACTGAAGGATCCTGTAGTTCTGGTTACATCCAGCTACGCTGCTGATGGTACACAGATCGATCGCTAACCCACCTGTGCCACTCATTATTCACTGTGTTTACGAGGGTGAGGGCTCTGAGTCATAGGAGGCCCCCTGCAATGCGCAACGCACTTACTTGAAGTTGAAGTCTTCAGTAGGCTGTGCTGTAGGAATGCAGCTGTGCCCTCTTCTGTTTTACTTGGAGCTCCTGCTGACTCCTGGTGGCCTGTCTGTACTGAAACCAGAGGCACACGGGGGCCAAGGACACTGTTATGAGCATAGAAAGAGGACTGACTCTTTCAAACTGAGTGGCCAACTTAAGTCCTCTATTTTCTTGACTTTAAGTGTGTGAGTAGACCTGCCCTCTTCTGCAACAGTGGTCTTCATTACTGGAGGCAGTGCACTCCTCTTCCCCACAATAGGTGAGACAGTGGACTTTCATCTTATGACTCCTCTTTTTCCAATTCCACTGAGAGTGTCTCACTCCTCACCCTACCTCCCTTAGTGATAGCTCATCACTCCTGTTGTGCTGGGAAAGACAACCACTGCATGCCATAGGACACACTAAGAGGGAGAGGGCACCTCTGTTGCCCGCAACAAAGCAGTACCTTTGACAACCTCTGTGAAGCATACTTCTCAGGAGTAGCTTGCAGCTGAGATGCCTTGCTTACACAAGGGACCTATTCCAGAAAACCCTTTGTTCAACCTGCTACCTTTACTTTTCTTCAGCATGGAAGTTACTTGCGTGAAGCAACTTTCTGATCTGCCTTCCCATAAGTCTTCAGTTCTGGCCCTAGTTGCCCGCCTTGCATAGGAGTGACCGAAAAAGGTCGGAGCCCCTCCCCCATACGTGCCTAAATGAAAGGTCACACAACAACTGCTCTTCTCAGAGGCTGTCTCCAACTCTAAAATGCAGCCTGCAATGACCATGGGGTAACTATCTAGTGCTGCTTCACCCGTATCATCTTCCTTTATGGAAGCTTTGCTCTGTGAATTTTCAGACATTAAAACCTCCATGAGGTCTATAAATGAAGCAGTTATAAATGAGGCAGTGTCCAAAGCAGCAATGGAGGTGTAATCCATGTGATTTGACATCACTACCTTTCACCGCGGACTGGACCATAACGAAACCAGGCTGAGAAAGATGGAGATCTGGTTGGATGTCTTGCCAGAATGGTCATCAGCGACTGGGGCCCTGAAAAGCAACCTGATGGATGTGGAAGATAGGAGCATGCGAGATAACATCTGCATTACAGGGGTGCTAAAAAAAAAAAAAAGGGGCCAACATGATAGCATTTCTCATCACCTTCCTGCTGCCACATCTGGGGTTGATATTTGCCCCCCCAGCTGGAGATACAGAAAGCCCACAGGGGTCAGGTCTCATGCTCCTTTTATCTCTCAAACACCCTGCTCTATCTTTGTGTGTTTTTTATGGCATCACAGGTGTTGAAGATTGTCATGGTGGCCTGGAAACATGGCCCCTACCAGTGGGAGAATCACTAAATCTTCCTGTCAGTGGACTTCTCGCAGGACACTACCCCCAAACGCAAATAGTTCCTGGTACTTCGAGTCCATCTGAAGAAACCTGACACAGTACAACCTTTTGGAACCAGCTGTGATGCTCATACCAGTTGATAGTAGATTGGGCGAGTTTACCAAACTGGACGACCTGGAACAATTTTTTAATGCCCTGGAAACCTCAGATATGGACACTCATGGTCCTACCACTCCTCCTGTGATGCTGTTGCAGACTTGCAACCGGCCAACTACCGACCACTTCACAGATGACTCAGCAGAGAGGCACAGGTTAAACAAAGTCACCCAAAAGTGGGAGACGGGCAGAGGGCTGCAGGGCCCTAAAGGACATGGAGCATGAACAGAACAATCTTGTTCACCTCTGAAGCCCTGACACAAACAATGACATCTCCCTGGGCCTAAACCCCTTGCCCACATTTATCCTTCCATTGTGTTGGGCACCTAGCATGGTCATCTCGCCACAGCTTGAACCTCAGGTGGGGCTCTTGTCCACATTGTAAGTTGAAAATTTGGAACCGAATTTCCACTTGAGAGATATAGAGACTGGTCGGCCTAGACTCCTATATTGCAGACTATACACTGACTCCTGAATTAGTATTATATCTTTTTTCTTGTATGTTCTTTTTATGCCACTTGGGAGTCCAGGTCTATGTAGTCCACTGTTTGCTGCCTGTTGAGAGTTACAAATGGCATTGGTGTATTGGGCTTGTGCTAGGCCACAAACCACTTCATTATGGACTATGACTATAGAATACACCATACCTGACTGGGGCCAATGGCCAATCGCAGGCAGATTGACTTACATTTGAGTGCTACAGATAGATTGCTTATTTTTAAGGAGGACATGGTTAGATTCACCCTCTGATTTTGAACTCCACAGGGACCTCACCTCCACTTGCTTTCCAACAATCTCAGTACCCAGTCTCTCCTGAGACACCACCTCCAACACAAACACCAGATTGACCACTACTGCTGCTACCTTATCCTGACCAGATGACCTCCCTAAATGCCCATTCATGCCCACTATGGGTACTGAAGCTAAATGTGACTGACACATGTCATTAAGTGGAAAATTATGCTATTATTTTTCAAATCTCAACGCCCTGACATAGCCCTGGTTCAGAAAACGCACCTGACATACACTGAATGCACCAAGCTAAAGAGGGAATATTTGGGCTCACTAATACAAACTAGTCAACAAGGCACTGCCTTCCCACTCCCTTCCACATCAAATGACCACAGACATTACTATCCTTTGACATAAAGCACAGTGCGCTGGTGGTACATACGCTTGGGACATTGATGGACCCATTGGGCAGATATTTGTTTGTCAAACTTAAAATATGTCATGAGACTCTGATCATTGTCTCAATGTATGCATCAGTAGGGGTCAAACCTTTTCTCTTTGCCCTCTTATCCATACTGCTACACTCTATTTGAAAGACCAAACTTGTGGGTAAGATTTACCCCTTGACCCACCCTTGGATAAATCTATGAACCTAGACGTCCGACATCCCTGAGACAGACACAAATTCTACAAGTCATCCATTACCATGCCTTGGTGGAATCTTGGTGCTTAGCTCACCCTTGAGACAGAGCCTACACCTTCACATCATGTGTCCATGGCACCCAATTATGCACATATGTTGTCATAGTGATGGCAGCGTTGTCTCATAACTTGGTGAAAATGCCAATAGTAGCGAACAGTACATCTGACCATGTTATGTTATTGCTAGACCTCAACCGTAGCCTTTAAAAAAATAAATGACCTGCTGGTGCTTGAAATGTAGTCCCCTATAAAGATCCCAAGGACAAACAATGCCTATGGACCTCCCTAAGTCAAAATCTAGCAGAGAATGCAGACATGGTCTCTTCAAGTCAGAAGTTCTGGGCTTCTAGCAAAGATAGGAGACTTTGTAGCCTATAAACACTTTGTGGATCTGCCACCTCAGATTAAATGCTTTCACAACCTAACTTACTGGGGCATACAAACCAAATCCCACTCCCAACTTCTTTGTAAATTTAAGGCAAAGACTGACTTAAATGCCCTATATGCCTCACAAGTGGACTAAGCGGTCTTTAGGTTTAAACATTATAAAAGAGGGTATGCTGCTTGAGGCCCAATTAAATCTTCGCACAGCACTATCCTTGCCATAATCTTTTCTCAGGATATATTACTTACAGAACATCATGACATACTACTGGAATTCACTGATTTTTTTTGGCTGACTGTACTCTACAGAGTTCCATGACACAGACAGCGGCAGCATTTTTGGACAAGCTTACACTTCCAACACTCATGCAGGAATATGCAAAGGCATTAGAAAGGGACATCAGTGATGAAGAAATAGCTCATTCCATTGACACGAAGGCAATGTTGAAGGCTCTTGGAGACGATGGATCCTCAATAGAATCTTATGGAAAAATTAAACTAAGAATGGTACCCTTTGTAGGCAAACATTTCTGGAAAGGTTTGGGCAATACTACCCCCTCACCTGAATTTAACAGAGATAGGATTTTGTTAATACATAAACCTGGCAAAGACCCTCTCCACGGCGCCACTTACAGGTCCATCTCACTTATAAACTCCGGCATGAAGATATTAGCAAAGGTTTTAGCCACGCAATTTGGGAATTACATTCCTTCACTGATCCACTCACCCCATGTGGGATTCATACCAGGCATGACAGAGATGATAAGATCCTCATCTTCCCTTATGATGAAAAGGCTTTCAGCCACATGGAATGGCGGTACCTTAATAAGATAATTGAACAGCTAAGACTGGGAACCCCCTTTATTGACAAAGTCCATTGGCTGTATAGTTCTCTCCTCTCCCTTTTTTAAGAATGGCCAAGGGACAATACAGGGCTGTCCTGCCTCCCCCTTACTAATGTTATTGGAACTGTAGTCATTGGCAATAGCCAAACAAAACACACCCAACGTCGATGGGATACATACTGCAGCAAGAGAACAGAAAACATTTTATTATGCAGATGACATTCTATGGACACTCTCCCCTGCACTTACTTCAATTCTGTCCATCATGTATGTCCTTGATATTCCTCCCACTTCTCAGGCTACAGGACAATTGGTCCAAATGCAAAGTCCTACCGCTCATGCACACTACCACCAAATCTGCCTTAGGGGCCTCGCAGTTTGCCTGGGAAATCAGATGCCTTAAATACTTCTGCATAATCTGAAAACAGGAGTGAGTGATGTCACCAAAGATACTGTATCTCCAATAATTGACAAATTAACCTCAGACTTTGTGAGCTGGTCTAAACTACAATTGTCTTAGTGGGGGCAGAGAACAGATCATAAAAATTATTGTGATGCCTTGTTTTATTTATGTCTTCAGCACGTTCCCTCTAAAGCTTCCCATTACCTTTGTGTGAGAGATTGATTGCCTCATATGAAACACCCTAAAGCATTCAAATTACATGCCAAAGTCACAACAAGCGAACTATGACTGCGGCACGTAGAATCAACTTGGCTAACTTCCCAACTGGCACATGTGATTTTATACTGAAAAACCATAGGGAAACTTCGATATGTGCCTGTGCAGAAAAACACTTATTGAATAAAAAAAAGTGATTTAACAGTGTACTACGCTGATCACCCCCAAGCAAGTCCCTCTGGCAACCCAATTTTACATACTTCTATGTATGCTTGAGAAAAAGCCCATAAACTAGCACACTTTACGACTGTGATACACCAGCATGCTCCACTGCAGTGAAATCGGTCTTTTAGGATTAGAGGTGAGGAGATTGATTGGGTGTCGTGTAGAGATAATGGACTACCACTATTACAACACTGGTGCTACACCCACCTTAAACGGTCAATGCTAGGCAACCAACCTTACGAGTTGGAAACAGACCTCTTCTAATTTTTCAGTGTGGAATTGCTTGAAGGTGACTGTGTTGAGGCTTTGCACCACACTTAGGGGCATATTTATGAGCCCTCAGTGCCACATTTGCGGTATTTATTTCGATGGAATGAGGCATTAAGGTGGCATTTTCCAAGCCCAATATTTGCAAAGTGGTGCAATGCTTGCATTGCGCCACTTTGTAAACCTTTGTGCCACAATATGCCTGCAAAATGTATGGAAGGGGGCGTTAAAAAGGGGGCTTCCATTATTTACAATGTACCCCTGCGTACTCTGCAAGAGGAGCGCCAACATTTTAGCGCTACTCCTGCAGAGTACATCAATAGCGTCACATAGAATGATGCTATTGCCCCCTACCCAGCGCCATGGTGCGCCGTATTTTAAATATTGTGCACACATGGTGGCGGTAGGGGGGGCGCTAAGGGACACAGGGAAAGTGCAGCGCCACTTTCCATAAATCTGCCCCTTTTGACATGCTTTTTCACAGCCTTTCAGATGCGCCCTTTGCAGCTGGTGGGAAACCAGACTAGGGGCCTGATTCTTACCTTGGCGGTCGGCGGAGAGGCGGCGGTCGGACCGCGAACAGACCGGCGGTCCAAAAAATGGCATTCTGACCGCCACTTCCCCACTCCGACCGCCACGGCGGTCATGACCGACGGGCTGGAGTTCGCACACTCCGGCCCGGCGGTCGACCCAAGACCGCCAACCGTATCATGACCCTGCTTACCGCCGCGGCTTTTGGCGGTCGGGAACCGCCATGCGAACCATGGCGGTAGGCACTATCGGGGCCAGGGAATTCCTTCCCTGGCACTGATAGGGGTCTCCCCCACCCCCCACTGCCCCCCACGAGTCCTCCCCCCACACCCTCCACCCCCCTGCCACCCCCCAGAGGTGGTACGAACCCCCTGCCCCCCCACCCCGACATGCACATACACGCACCCCGACATGCACGCACCCCCAACATGCACATATGCACACCCCCTACACACACACATACACAACGGGGGCACATACCCGCACACATACATGCCGACATGCGCACCCGCCGAACTACACACATTGCCCAAAGGCACAGCAGCACCCCCCGCCCGCATGCACGCACTCACACACCCCCTCTACACACCCCCATGCACGCACACATCACACAACACCCCCCCACCCCCTCCCCTCACGGACGAACAACTTACCTTGTGCGTTGGTCCTCCGGGAGGCGACGGGAGCCATAGGGACGTGACCGCCAACAGAAGACCGCCAACAGAAGACCGCCACACAGAAATGTGGGTCGTAATTCTGGGGGCGGTGTTCTGCTGGCGTGGCGGTGGAGGTTGACCAGTCTCCACTTTCCCGCCGACCGCCAGTGTGGCTGCTGGCGGTATTCCGGCGGAACGCTCCCAGCGGTCGGAATACGCGCAGCGGCATACCGCCGCGGTCGGCGGTCTTTACCGCAGCGGTAACTCGGCGATCTTGCGAAAAGACCGCCAAGGTCAGAATCAGGCCCTAGGCCTTAACATCCCTCATGAGGAACCGTTATATATACCTGAGCTCCATGACAAATCATTTCCAGAGGCCAGACTTACATTCCGTTATTTTATGGCTCTCGATCAATGACACTGGTCACCAGCCATATTCTGGGGAGCACACATGCCGTCCGAATCCAAGTGCTGGAGATGCCCTGCCACTGACTGTTATATTATGTATATATTATGGGAATGTACAGCTCTCTCCCATTACTAGAGGCAAAACTGGGATCTACTCTGGGATGAACTGAGGTTGACACTGCTTTTTACGAGACACTTGGCTTTACTACATGACACTGCAGATTTACCATCCTTGCTTCACCATTGTAGCTCCATGGCTCTAGCAATGGCGATAGTTGAGATACCATATAACTGGAAAACTAACAAGCTGCCCTCCTACAGTGCATGGCTTGCTGACATGCTCGCAATGGCCACATATGAAAAGCTATTATATAGAATTAATGACGAGATGCACAAATACAACAAACATGGGGCACTTTTCCTCCATCCCAGACCCCTGGGGGGTAAAGCTAGTAATGGATAGACAGCAACCATTAGAACACACACGTATACAATTTGGATGTAATCAGGACAGTGGGATTTAGTTGTGCCGATCACCTGGGCCTTATATCGTGCACCTGAAACGTTAAGGAATAGGGTGAGTTGCTTGCTTCTTATCACATTAAAAGCACTTGAGAAAAAGACAAAGCTCTTCAGACGTTGAGACCAACGACACTCCTCAATATATGGAATCCATTCAAGAGGGACTGTTTTTTCTTTAATCCATAAGGGGTGGCTCATGCCGTCTTTGTAACTGACCCTTGTCTATTGTATGCTGTTGTGTGACATTATGGCCATTCTCCCGATGTGGAAAGGGAGGACAAAAGGTCGCTTCCATAAGTTTGAGGGTGGTACATATTTATGGTCTCCAATGAGTAACTCGTTCATATCAGACCAACTGAACTGTTATATTCTGTCTCTCATTTTCATTATAGTGTTTGGAATAATATTTAAGAATATTGCATAAACGGGTCCCTGCTGACCTACAAAGAGTATTCTGTTTGATGTGAAAGCTTATAAAAAATGTGATACAAAAGAGGTGCAATATCCTACAGTCTTCAATTTCTCTTCCCCACAATGACTGTATTATGCTATGTTAACTGTGTCTTTATAGTCTGTAATATCACCTGTATATCTCTTGGCACTGCTATGTTGTGGGCCCTAGGCCCGCGTGCAGAGGCAAAGACAATATGGACGCATATCTGCATTACATACCAATGGCCTCGGGCACATCCGCCCTGCCCATTTTGTTGGCAGGCGCCACATCACTTATGACGCCTGTGTTGGATGTGTGTTGGGTGAGTGTGAAATCCAGCCCTCAGGTGGTGGCTGAGTACAGTGACGTGTCCAGCAGGACACAACATCCCTCCCAAACTTTATTAACAAAAACAAATAAGTCCAACCTGTGGAGAATGAATAAACAATAAAACAAAACACCACTAAGGGCTAGATGTATCAAACATTTTTGTGATCTCAAACGGGATCGCAAAAATGCATTTTGGTATGTAACAAGTCCAATTTGCGATTCGGTAACTTGTTACCAAATCGCAAATTGGATTTGCGACTACATACCGATTTGGTATTAGGAAGGGGCGTGTCAAGGGCGTCCCTTCCTAATACCGAATCGCAGATGTATGTATGATTGTTTTGTGACCGTGAATGTGGTTACAAAACAATTGTAGTTACCACCAATTTCAAATTTGGTTTCATTTGGTACTTCCACTGGGTTGTTTCTAGTGACATCGCTGAACCTTAGTGGCTGGCTTGTGTTGGTGGATGCACTCTTGGGTCGTGGTACCAGTCCTCGGTCTTGACACATTTCTTCATTTCTCCTGCATACCTGTGGTTGTCGGAATCTTCAGTGTGACAGGTTTGTTCTACACCCTTCTCTCCCCTTCAATTCTCCTTCGTGGATGTGGCATCATGTCACACTCTACTCTTCTTCTAACCAGGTCTGGTCATGGGCACACCTCTCTTCTCCTTTTCCATTCTCTCCTGTGATGTGCCATCCTGCCATGTGTCTCATGTTCACTTCAAATGGACCTCTCGCTAGTCACATTTTGTTCTCTTCTTTACCTGTTTACATCTTCTCCTGACGTGGATGTGGCAACCAACCATTCTCCACCTGTCTCTTTCTCAGGGATCTTCTTGGTGCTCCACTCACTGAATGGAGGATGAACTTTCTTCAACCTTTGTTCAAGGACGCAGTTCTTGTGTCTTGAGGCTGCGCCTTTGCAGCACTTAGTCCGACCTAGGTATGCACACACTTTTCAGCGTTGGTCACTCTGTGACATTCTCAAAGATGGGCTAGCGGTAGCCATTTGGTGCTAGGACAGTCAACTGGTGTGGCCTCTTTCATGCGGCATTGCCCCTCACTCTCTGAGGGTTCTCTGTTTCCAGGGCTCCTGCCCTCGCTGTTAGACTCACAGGTGCATTTGTACTTTGTCTCTGTGCTCCCAGAGTTTATGCCTTCTCCATGCCCTTTTTTTGATAGGGTGCGTCCTGACAAGCTGGTGCCCTTTCAGGCAGTGATAGGGCTAATAGACAGTCTCTTTAACATTGCCCTCTGCGGGCACCTTGTGTGCATGCTCTTCTTGCTTGCAGTGGTGGCTGTTCACCACTATGGGGCATGTAGCACCCTTTTGGCCAGTGCTTCTCGGAAGGGGTTCCTTCACCAGGTCTTGTGCCAGTCTCTTTCTCCTGTGTGTGCAGTCAGGCTTGTGCAGGCAGTCTCTCCTGGGGGCACGCCGTGATCTGTGAACCCCTTGCAGCTTCTCTGTCACCCAGGTGCTGGGCTCGCCTTCTTCCCTGTGGTGCTGCAGATAATGTGTGTAGGCTCAGTGGGGCCTTTGGCACTGTCTCTGCTGGTTGAGGTCCCAGGAGCACCTCAGGCTCCTTGTCATGCAGGGTGACAGGGCTCTCTCTCCCTTGTCTTCACTGTTGCTGGGAGCAGTTTCACGAGTAACCGCTGATTGGCACTACATCCACTTCTCCTCACTGGTCACAGCAGTCTCTCGCTGCTGTGAGTTGCACGTGGCTGGGATTGCTGATTCAGGATTCCTCCCATGCTGATGAGTATACAACCACTAGGTGGCTCTGTAGCCACTTCAGGAGGCCAACGATAGTCTTTCTGAAACTGCAGGTAATGCAGGGGCTTGATCTTCAGGTGCGAGTTCCGTTCTGCAGGTGCGAGGGTCAGGGGCTGATCAGGGAAGGTGCAACCTGATCTTCACTGGGATTCAGCCTTTGCCGGTAAGTGTGAAATGCTTCCTAGGCGATCTTCCTTCTGCTGCATGCCTCACGAGTGCTGCTGTGCTGGTGCTGGTGAGCAGTCACTAGATGGTGCTGCAGTCACCTTGTGAGGCCACAGCAGATTTCCCCAGTGCTGTGGGCGTTGTGGGGCTCTTGAGATGTCTGTGCGGGTTTCTGCACAATACAAGAGCAGCCCCATACAATTTCCTTGCTGGTGCGGTGCAGGACGGTGGGTCATCACAGTGAACAATTTTTATGTATCAGCAGGCTGACAATGTCCCTCACCGCCGCGTGGCTTTCAGGTGCACTAAAGTTCATTAGTGCACCTTCGCTGACTCCGATACCGCCCAAGTAGGTCCCTCAACTGGCTGGGGTACTAACGGGCATACAACACTCTTAGCGCCGCTCCAGACGTTTGCTTTTCCCTGCCAGACTTCAGTGCAGCATCAAAGACTGTAAGTCAATCTGCTGGTGTGTATTGCTTTCTCCTCCAGCCACGGCCTCAGTGCCTTCCTGCCACAACTCAGGCACAAGAAGGGTGGCCTCTCCAACTACCTGTGCCCAAACGTCTGTCTCTCTGAGGTTGGGCATGAGATCAGGCATTCTTTCTAAAAGTAGCATTTCTAAAATAGAAATATAAAATCCAACCTCGCCAATAAGCAGGATTTTCCATTATCATTCTGGCCATACTAGATATGACCTGGTTACACCTTTCAGATCAGAATATGCCACCCAAAAGTATATGAGGGTGGCCTAATGCTAGTCTATGAAAGGAGTAGGCTTCACAGTAATGGAAAATGTAGGGGTTTTTCACTATCAGGACATATAAAACACATAGGTACATGTCCTGCCTTTTACCCACATAGCGCCCTGCCCTATGGGCCTACCTTAGGGGTGGAAAAAGGGGAGTGTAAGGCTTGGCAATAACTTTTAAATTCCAAGTCAAAGTGGCAGTGAAACTGCCCACACACAGGACTTACAATGGCAGGCCTGAGACATTGTTAAGGGGCTACATGTGGGTGGCAAAATCAGTGCTGCAGGCCCACCAGTAGCATTTGATTTACAGGCCCTGGGCACATGTAGTACATTTTACTAGGGACTTATCAAATCAAATATGCCAATTGGGGATGAATCAATGTTACAATGTTTAAGGGAGAGAGCATATGTACTTTAGCATTGGTTAGCAGAGGTAAAGTGTGCAGAGTCCGAAAACCAGCAAAAACAGTGTCAAAAAAGTGGAGGGAGGAAGGCAAAAAGCTGGGGGGTGACCACCCTAAGGCTGTCAGGTCTAACACACAGTATTGTCAATATTCCACTAATTCAGTTGGTGGAATGTAAAATTTCATCCACCCCCAACTTATGACATGCTTCTAAGCGAACATAACTAAACAGGAGAGGAGCTAGGAGATTCTGCTGCTGTGATATTTTTTGGGCTAATTGCCACCTAATCCATCTATTCTGTAATTTACAGTGTTTAAGGGTATAATGGGTGATCATTGTTTCCTGAAAGTGATTGGCCTTTCAAATGTAGGGAAATTTACCTGCAAAGTCCACTTCTTTTTTCTGGTTCCTCAGACATCAGACCAGTCATTTTAGTCACCAAACACAAATCTACCCAAAGTACTCTAGTTCTGTTTCTCTATTTGTTCTTCACAGCAGTGCACTACACAGGTATACCTCACTTGATTTGGGACTGAGATGGAGTTCCTCAGAATCAGGAGAAGGAGGAGGAGGATGGAAGGACTCAAGGTGGGACTACCTCAACAGCTAAAAGGAGAAAATGATCAACTTCAAAGAGAAAGAGAAACCATGATGAAGGTGAAGACTCCGAGGGCTAATACTCACTGAGCTGTTTGGACTGGACAGAAGTGTGCTGATTTGGGAGTTTATGTTTGCTGCATTGCTAACTCAAACACAAATATCCTGTTTATGTTCTTGGTCTGTCTCTGAGTCTTCTTGGTACTCTCCTGACCTTGCTTCAGTTTTTCCAGCTCCTTTGCTCTATAATACAGTTAGGGGTATATTTATACTCTGTTTGCGCCGAATGTACATCAACAAATTTGACGCACATTCGGCGCCAACGGTGCACCATATTTAAACTTTGACGCCGAGCCCGCGGACGTCAAAATTACTCTGTGTGCGTCATTTTTTGGATGCAGGAAACTGCCTTGCGTTATTGACATGCAAGGTAGGCGTTCCCACCCAAAAAATGACTTTAAGGTCTGTGCGCCTTATTTATACACTGCTTCATTTTGACGGACAGGAGGGGGCAGGTCTTAAAAAATGGCACACAGCCTGATGTGAGGGCAGGGGTTAAGGGACCTGTGGGCTCACTTCCATGGTCTCTGACCATGGAAGGAGTCCAAAGGTGCCCTTCCCTGTCCCAAGGGACACCCCCTGCCACCCTCGCTCACAATTGGAGGACACCCATGGATGGGGGGACCCATCCCAGGTAAGTACAGGTAAGTTGAGGTAAGTATTCTTTTTTATTTTTATAAAGTGGCATAGGGGGGCTTAATTTGGGCCCCCCTACATGCCACTTTGCCCAATGACCATGCCCAGGGGAAAGAAGTTCCCTGGGCATGGCCATTGGGCAAGGGGGCGTGACTCCTGCCTTTGCTCATTTCAATGGGAGTTGTGCATCAAAAAATGGCGCAAGTCCGATTTGAGGCATGATTTTTGCCTCAAATCTGACTTGCACCATTTTTTTACGCACAACCCCCATTTTCCCCTACGCCGGCGCTGCCTGGTTTGAGTCATTTTTTTTACTCAGACCAGTCCGCAGCACAGGCTAACGTCATTCCTTAAATAAGGCACCCGCATGGTGCGTAGGAATGCCATTAGCCGGCGGTAAAAAAAATTACGCAAACCAGCGCCAGCGCTGGTTTGCGGCAAAAAGTATAAATATGGTCCACAGTGTTTTTTAATATACAGGCTTTCTCCCAGCCCCTCCTTCACTAACAAAACTTGGTGAAAGGTAAACACTCCAGCTTACTTACCAGAGTGGTTCAGCCAGGCACTCAGAAGTGACGTACATTGCAAGAAGAATAGAGATATGTTTCCCAATTTGGCAGAACAGAATCATTTTCCATTTCATAATCATAACCATCATTTTTAGAACTGGGTGGGTTAAATTCCATTCTCCATAATTAGTTTTTTTCAAACCTAGAAGACATAACTTTTAGCAATATAATATCTTGGGTCTATCTGGGGCAGAAGGACTGTTTGCAATGCATTTAACTCAACTGTGTAATACTTATCCCTTTATCATTTTCTTCCACAGCAGATTGATAAAGGTGTGCTGCTCAGCACCCCTATGATTATTGTTGTGATTTCTTCTGTGTAGTGTTTGTCTTTGTCACACCTTTCCCCAAATCCCCATTATTGCACACCGGCCCTATCAACATCATCATTAAGACCTTGTGTTGTGTGATGCATAAAAGCTTAACCTTGTCCAAGCACTCCTGACTTTGAGCCCGCTTCTCCTGATTCAAGGACTTTATTCAGTTTTTAAATACTAGCTGTCCAATGCTCAGAAGAAGTTGATGTTGGTAGTTTTTGTCATATCAGGTCTTCTTTTTTGTGTGTCAAATACTCTCATTGTGATAGTCTGGTCTTCCTAAAGTTATGATATAATATATGACCCACAAACTCTCTGCTTTCTTTCAATCTTCTTGACAGTGATGGATAACTCTTTGATTAATCCTGCAGTTGGAGTTCGCATTGGTTGGAATGGCACCCTGTGTTTTCCCTGTTAGTGCACTAGCCGTACTACTCCTATAACACCCCTTAATATGACACATTGGGAAAAACCCTGCAGTAAGAAGACTGAGGTATTAGCCCTCACTTCATCTATTCAGGTAAGAGAAGGAGAATGGATTGAAGTAAACTTCTTTAGTTAGTGATTAACTTCTACTGATGAAGATGTTGTTTGTGTGTGTCTAGGTTTTTGTAGTCAAAATATACAGTGATGGTGTGCTGCTCAGTGTCCAGGTGATTATTATTGTAGTGATTTATTTTCTGTAGTGTTTGTCTTTGTCACACCTTTCCTCAGATCCCCTTTTCTATCCATTCATCAAGCCTCTAACCCTCTTCCTGCAGGCTGTGTGATTTATTGAGAAGTGACTTAATTTTACACCATAAATGGATCACACACTTGCTGGGGTGAATGTGGTGAAAGCAACACCAACTTACTGCATGACCTTCTATTACCCAAGCAATATTCCACACCGGCCCAAACAACAGCATCATTAATGCCTTGTGTTGTGTGATGCATAAACGCTTAACCTTGTCCAACCACTCCTGTCTCTGAGCCCACTTCTCCAGTGATGGATAACCCTTTAATTAATCCTGCAGTTGGAGTTCGCATAGGTCGGAGTGGTACCCTGTGTCTTTCCTGTTAGTGCACTAGCCTGCTACTAAAACTAGCCCTTTATATGACACCTTGGGAAAATCCCTGCAGTAAGAAGACTGAGGTATTATCCCTTGCTTTATCTATTAAGGTAAGAAAAGAACAATGGACTGAAGTGAACTTGTTTATTTAGTGATTACCTTCTACTGAAGACAATGTTGTTTGTGTGTATCCAGTTTTTTTTCGTAGGCAAAATAGCCAATGGCAATCATCCCCTAGTTGTCAATATATTTACAGAGTACAGTAGAGCAAGAGTATAAGTGAATGGCATGCACATTTGTAGCAGATTTAAAAAACAGGTTACTCTAAAAGGCAGCAACACAAATTAAAGCACCAAAATAATTGTTTGAAGCTTACATTAAGTAAGATAGCCCCTTTCATTTTTAACAAATAGAATACCCACCCTTTCCACCCACAACAGGCCCACCCCTCTCCCCAAACAATTAGCCCTCGTCTCAAAAAGTCCAATGAAAGTCCAAAGTGAAACCTGGTCCCAACTCCCGCCCGACCCTCTCCACTCACAACAAGCCCCTTCCATCAGAACAAAAAATTAAAAAAGGGCTTAGAAGAGGGCACTGCCTACTTAGGTCTGGAGCTGGTCCATGCTCTGCTCAATCCTGGAAAGGTGGCTCTCCATACGGTCCATCTGCTGCAGGACGCACTGGAGTAATGCCCTGTCAAAGTTGGATGGGATGGAACAGGTGCAGTCAGGGCCCCTGACAGCTGCCGGTGGCACCGGGGATGTAATGGCCAGGAGGCTGGAGGCAAGGGCTGGTGTGCTACTGAACTGGGTACTGGGTAAAAAATGCTCTGAGCAAACACTTGTACATTGCTGGTCCCATAGGAACATTGGAATTTGATGTGATTATGATTAGGAGAGCCCCAGGGCTAATTTTACTTGTTTAGCCACACATGCCTCACATAAAAAGAACTGGCTGTTAGGTAGAAAAGAATTAAGGCAGAATAACACCAGAATACAAAAAAACAGTGATTTGATTGTTTTCCTTTAAAAGGCTTTTCTAGTAACTAAACAGGCACTTTTAGTAGGAAAAAAAACAATTACCTCTCATTTGTTAAGTAAGGAATTATGCACTGCAGAGTACAAGTTGTTGTGCCAAATTAATGGAGGAATGCTAGCCAGTGCTTCGGGTACTTTACTACTGTCTGCATCTGGGGCAGCTGTAGTTGATGATTATCTATCTTTAATTCCAATAGCCCTGTTCTTTCCCAAATGCCTTTCACTTTGTTTCTACCCTGACTCCAAAGAGGCAGACGAATAATAAATAACATATGTTACACATGTCACGTAAAGAATGCAGATATATTATACTGTCTGCGATAAGTTGACAGTGGGAAAAATTATGCACTGCACTACAGGCAAAGGAACGGGCTATATAAAGTGTATTTGGCACTTTCAGCACTGTCAGGAGTGCCACATCCATGACCTCCCCACAGAGCAGTCCTTTTAAGGAGTGGAGTGCGTAGCCTTGAGGGCTGTGCCAGGAATGACTTCTCGTCATTCTGGAAGTTTTCCCTGCTAGCAACACTCACCCATTTCCTGTTGCCATTGGCGGTTGCATCTGGCATTCTCCTGTCATCCGCATCTCGCCTCGTCCTGTTGGGCTTGTGCTCCTTTTTCTTCTGCTGTGTTGGCATTTGGCCCGTCTGGGTACTGGCGGTTCATTTTCTTTTGCTCCTCTCCCAGGAAGATGTGTACATTCCCTCCAAAGAAAAAAACAGAAAAGAACATAGTGAGGAAAACAGTAACCTATACTATCTGGTAATGTGCTGTTAGTGTTCCATGGGAAACAAAATGTATTTTTATCTAAATTGGGAACTTCTATATTGCTGTCTACTGTTTCACTCTGTCTTCTGCAATTTCCCGTAAAACTCTGAAAGGAAATTCAGTAGTGAGTGGAAACTGGGTATTATTTTCTACTTGTGATAAACTAAATATTAGTATCCTAAAAGGTTTGGGATCTGTGAACATTGAACTGATAAATCAAAGTGTGTAAAGGGGAGGGCATTGACTTTATTTCTTGTGTATGTTTTTTCCTGATGGACTCTGAGGGAGCCTATGCATTTAAGTGCATATTAGAAAGATTATTTGAACCTGGCTACATCGAACTGTGTAACAAGTGTATACTGGGACGTTATCCAGGTTGCAGGTTATGTTCATATGAACCCTGAAGGAGATGTATTATTTCAGTATCACTAGACCTTTTAAAGAAGAGGCATTGCTCACTGTTACTGGACAGGTTTAGGTATGTGGTGGAACATTACCAAAACTCATTGGTAGAAGTTATGAGAATATTGTCTATTTGTACATTGTAACATTGTGGGTTTATCATTATAGATCCATGCTCATGAATGCTCATTACTTATATAATAGGTAAATATAAGAAGTATTTATATCACACTAACCCATATATCATGAACAGAAAGCATTACTAATTATTGGTTATTGTTTGATCGATGCTGAAAAGAGGCCAGACAATTCAGAAGTAGGGAAGACAGCCTGCCATTCATTAGTGGTCATCCCTTCATCCTGGTAGGCCAGGATGATTCCTTATCTACGGGTCTGCTTGGTCTGCAGAGAAGTAGGGAATCCTCGTTGCATCCATTGCACAGCTGCAAACAGATAGGAACCTGACAGTCACAGAGTATCCCTTACGCCATACCTGAACTCACATCAGGCACTTACTAGTCCCACTTTACTCACTGGCCTCACCCACCACCACAAATTATTTACAACAAACTCATTCGCTGGGCAGTAAGGAAAGGAAACTTGACTTACTCTACTGCTGGTAAGGCAGTGGGATTAGGTGGGTAATTGGAGCTTTTGCTATAGAATAGATGGGTGAAACTGATCATCGTTGAATAATCTGCTTAAACTTTCACTTATTCAGTCACTGTATGGACAAAAGTCTAAAGGGAAAGATCTGAACAGATGTAAAATAAATCTGTTATGGGAAACCATGAAATATATTTTCAAAATACTTCAAATGGCATTAAAAGTGTGGCACATGGCAAGACTGGATTTTCATTATTTTGGCAGGCTGGGGCAGAAGTAGTTAGGAGAGAATAAAGGAGTGAAAAACTAAGAGTTAACTGAGTGGGTGTTAGAAATGGGGTCTCCGGTTGGCAGGCAGTTTGCACTCTGTCCAAGCAGTGACCATCACTCTAGTTAGGGTAAAGGAGAAAACACACCAGGGTAACTCCCTCTCACCATCTTAGTAGCTTGGCACAAGCAGAAAGGCTTAACCTCAGAAGCAATGTGTAAAGTATTTGTACCAACATACTCAGTAATACAGTGAAAACACTACAAAATGGACACAACACCAATTTAGGAAAACAGATAACATTTATCTAAATCAAACAAGATCAAAACGACAAAAATCCGACATACACAAGTCAAGATATGAATTTAAAAAAGAATAAGAGTCTTAGGGGGTCATTCTGACCCTGGCGGCCGGTGACCGCCAGGGTCACCGACCACGGGAGCACCGCCAACAGGCTGGTGGTGCTCCCTCGAGCATTCTGACCGCGGCGGTTCAGCCGCGGTCAGAAACGGAAAGTCGGCGGTCTCCCGCCGACTTTCTGCTGCTCGGGTGAATCCTCCATGGCTGCGGAGCGCGCTCCGCAGCCATGGGGATTCTGACACCCCTTACCGCCATCCTGTTCCTGGCGGGTCTCCCGTCAGGAACAGGATGGCGGTAGGGGGTGCCGCGGGGCCCCTGGGGGCCCCTGCAGTGCCCATGCCCATGGCATGGGCACTGCAGGGGCCCCCGTAAGAGGGCCCCACTGTGTATTTCAGTGTCTGCAAAGCAGACACTGAAATACGCGACGGGTGCAACTGCACCCGTCGCACCTTCCCACTACGCCGGCTCCATTCGGAGCCGGCGTCCTCGTGGGAAGGTAGATTTGCCCTGGGCTGGCGGGCGGCCTTTTGGCGGCCGCCCGCCAGCCCAGGGCAAATCTCAAAATACCCTCAGCGGTCTTGTGACCGCGGAGCGGTATTTTGACGGGGGAACATTGGCGGGCGGCCTCCGCCGCCCGCCAATGTTAGAATGATCCCCATAATCCTTAGAAAACAGTGAGAATGCTGTTGTTCAACAAAAGTACCTGATTTGCAAACAAAATAACGGCGTACGGGTGAGCGTGCATTGGGAAAGTTAGCAATGCGTTGATTCCTTACGTGCAAGTGAGGCAGTGCGTTATTTCTTCCTCTGGTCAAGTCAGTGATGCGTTGTTTTTCTCCCTTGCAAGAGAGCGATGCATCGATTTCATGATGGGCACCAAGGGTCCGGGCAGGCTTTGCATCGATTTTTCACGGCGAGTGTTGTTGCGGCGAAATCCAGTCTCATGGTGTCAGGAAACCGCACTGTGTGGGGTTTGCGTCGTTATCAGCAGCCGTTGATGTGTTTTGGATGTCGTTTCTCCAACCGCAATGCATTGATCTTCCAGCTCCGATGCAGACGGAGTGTCGATTTCAGCTGCGAGGCGGGTGGCGCATTGGTTATCAGCCGCGTTGCAGATGGTGCATTGAAAATTTCCCAGCACAGCGGCGTTTACGTGGAGTTCAGTACTTTTCCACCAGATTTACCTTTCAAGGGCCCAGGAACTGGATGGGGCACCACCTGGCAGGGCAGGAGACTCACCAAAGTCCAGGTGCTGGCAGAGAGAAGTCTTTGATGGCCCTGAGACTTCAACAACAGGAGGCAAGCTCATCTCAAGCCCTTGGAAATTTTTCTCAAGCAGGAAGGCACAACAAAAAGTCCAGTCTTTGTCCCCTTTCACAGGCAGAAGCAGCAACTGCAGGATAGCTCAATAAAGCACAGTCACAGGCAGGGGCAGCACTTCTCCTCAGCTCATCAGTTCTTCTCCTTGGCAGTGGTTCCTCTTGAATCATTGTAGAAATCTGATTTTGAGAGGTTTGGGGTCCAATACTTATACCCCTGACTGCCTTTGAAGTTGGCAAACTTCAACGTAAAGATTCTGTTGTTCACAAGATTCTGCCTTGCCGAGGCCAGGCTCCAGACTCACACCAAGGGGTTGGAGACTCCACTGTGTGAGGATAGGCACAGCTCATTCAGGTTTAAGGGCCCACTCCCCCCCCACTCTAGCTCAGATGGCCCATCAGGATATGCAGGCTACTCCACAGCTCTCGCTGTTTCACTGTCTAGAAGGAATTCACACCAGCCCAACTGTCAGTCTGACCCAGTCAGGGAGCCCACAGACAGGCAGAGCCACACAATGGTTTAAGCATGAAAAATCCCACTTTCTAAACCTGGCATTTTCAAACTTACAATTCAAAAAACAACTGTACCAAAAGATGTATTTTTAAATTGTGAGTTCAATGACACCAAACTCCATATTTCTATCTGCCCGAAAGGGAATCTTTGCCTAAATATCATTTAAGGGCAGCCCCCATGTTAACCTATGAGGGGGATAGGCCTTGCACCAGTGAAAGCTGACTTTAGCAGTATTTCACTGTTAGGATATGTAAAACACACAAGTACATGTACCACCTTTAACATACACTGCACCCTGCCCATGAGGCTACCTAGGACCTAACTTAGGGGTCCCTTACATGTAGAAAAAGGGAAGGTTTAGGCCTGGCAACTGGGGTACACTTGCCAGGTCCAATTGGCAGCTTAAAAGTGCACACACAGACACTGCAGTGGCAGGCCTGAGCCATGTTTACAGGGCTACTCATGTGGGTGGCATAACTAGTGCTGCAGGCCCACTAGTAGCATTTGATGTGCAGGCCCTGGGCACCCTTAGTGCACTTTACTAGGGATTTACCAGTAAATCAAATATGCCCATCAGGCACAAGCTAATAACACATACAAATTACACAGGAGCACTTGCACTTTAGCACTGCAAAGCAGTGGTAAAGTGCTCAGTGTACTGGTACCAAAAACAGCAAAAACAGATTCCAGCACACTGTCAATAAAATGGGAAGCAGAGGTAAAAAAGTCAGGTGAGACCACGCCAAGATCTAACAGTGGCGAACGGAAACACACTTTGGGCCAGATTTACAAGGCCCTAGCGCCACCGGAGCGTCACTTTCAGTGACGCTCCAGTGGTGCTTTTCACTGCACCATATTTACAAGGAGACATTAAGCCACTTTTTGTGGCTTAACGCCTCTTTATAAATATGGGCCCCACCGATGCAGTTTTCCACTGCAACACCCATTGCTTTTGACGCTGCCCCAGATTTACAAGAATGCATATATCTGAGGAAGCACAAAAACTAATACTACCCTATGGGTGGCATTAGCATGCAGAACAAGAAGGAATACGTTTATTCCTCCTTGTTTTTTGCTCTTTTTATGTGTCCTGCATTCTGCAGCACACATAGAAGGAGCAAAAGGCCATAAATGATTGTTTATTTGCAAGAAGGTGTCCCTTCCTGTACATAAACAATCATTCCAAAATGACGCTCTGGTACATAGGAGTGCCAAATCACCATTATAGTTCATTTATGTGCAGGAAGGGGCACCTTCCTGCACCTAAACAATCTATCCCCTCAATGCAGACACCCTTGCACTATGGTGCATTGATGCCTGTGCTGGCGATGGCAGCTAAATTTAGTGCCAACGTAGGGGGAAACCACATGGGTGCACTGTATTCCTTTAAATATGGTGCATCCCTTTGTTTCAAAAGTGCTGCAGTGCGACTGTGCTATGTTTCGCGCAGCACAGTGCTGCACCACTTTGTCATAAATCTTGGCCTTGGTGGGTTTGTTTTGGCAGGCAGTGAAAACTTTATAAATGCTGCATTAACTGAAGCCGACCCACATTGCACAGCAAACACTGCAGTCACGAACTGAACCATATTGCAATTCGGTCATGGGTGGTGAAATGCTATGGGACGGGAGGGAGTTGCTAAATGATGATGTGTGGGATACATATCTGCCTTACTTAACAAATACAGTGAGTCAAGGGATTAGAACACAAATAGCTTTGATAACCATAAAACAAAATAAGAGAATTAGGTGAGCAGCATGCCCCCCCCAGAAGAGCTTGCTTGTTTATTCTTCCAAACAGTTATTCAATCATTCTTTTATTCTCCCTGTTATATTCACCCATTGCCACCATAATTTAAGCTATGCTTTCTCTCATCCATTCATTCACCAAAATTCCAAATCCGTCATCTATCCATTCAGGCCCATATTTCTACTTTTTGACGCAAAACTGCGCCAAAGCAGTTTTGCGTCAAAAAGTTTACCGCCGGCTAACTCCATTTCTTTGCGCCGCTTAGGTGTCAAATTTATACTTTGACGCATGGTGGCGCAAACCACAGGTGTGAGTCATTTTTTTTTTACGCAAACCAATGCGTCACGTCATAAAGAAAAATGACGTTAACGTGGCGAAAATGGCTGTGAGATGGTTTACGACGTTGCAAACTGGATACGTGCCGTTTTATGATGCAATAGCGTCAAAAAGCGGCGCAAACACTGCAAATTGTGCTAAGGAGAGCCAACATGGATCCCAGATGCTTGGACAGACCCCAGGAAGATGACAACAGACCAGGAACCAGCCAGGAGGACCCACATAAGACCCAGGAGAGGGAGAAGAAGAAAAGAAAGTGTCGCTTCAGTGCAGAGGAACAGGACATTTTGGTGAAAGAGGTGATGGAACACCATCAGTGGTAGAGAGGCAATATGGCAACAAGTTGTTGACAAGATAAACAGTGTGGCAGAAGTACGGAGAACAGTCATTGAGTGCAAGAAACGCTGGCATGACTGCAAGCGCAGGACCAAGGAAAAGATGGCCAGGAACAGGAAGGCAGCACTGCAGACTGGAGGAGGGAGTCCAGCACCGCAGGAGGCCCTGGACCACGTTGAGGAGATGGTGGCAGTCGTCATCCCTGAGGAGATCATCACAGGGATTCAAGGACAGGACAGCGCAGACTCCCAGGAGACAACACAGATCCAGCGTAAGTCGAATGGGGAATTAAAATGCACAAATGTTAACTGCAAGCAGGGGGGACATACCTACTACACAATGCATGTAGGTCATGATATTCAGGGAGTGCCATGGGTAAAGGGGCACGCCACGGGGCATGGGCTGTTCAGAGGAAACCAGGGGCACAATACTACACTACACCAACAACCTTTGCATGGGGGTATGCTGCCATGCCAAGGATGTTGGAAAGGTAAAGCCAGTCCAGGAGGGTAGTGTACAATGTAAAACTGGCCTGCTGTCAAACGACAGCTGGTATTCTCACAACATGAAGTCTCAGGCCATATCTGCAAGTGGAATTTAACATTGACAACAGTTGCCACTACCACCTCTGCTGTGTGTTCAGGTCAAGTATCTAATGGCAGTAACATCCCCATGGATCAAACACACCCAAATTAGAGGGTTCAGGATGACAACTTTATCAATCCCCTGTAATCAATAAAAATCTTCTAATCCTGTCAAATGTGATTGTCCATAGTTGCTACAAACATCAGCCATTGTCATAAACATTATGAGGTACACAGCACTAATGACATACCCATGCTGCATATGTCAAGGTCCACCCTGTGCCTGGGTCGCAATAGCTCCAATGAAACCATGCAACATCCCAAATGTCATACTGCTCAGACAACAGCATTGAGGGGGAGAACATATGTCACCGGCTAGTGAAGTTCACCCTCACAGTCAGAGGAGGAACTGGAACACTGCTAGGACCATCAGTACAATCCAATGTAGCCCACATTCCCCCACATCAAAATTACACACTACCAATGCTGACATCTGTTGTGTGCCATGCCAATGCTATACATAGTATATGCTGGCTCTCAGAAACATATAGCTGGATGTGAAATATCTGAGACTGGCTCAGTTCCAGATTGTTAAGTGTAGTGCAAGTGCCATCAGAACAACCACAGCCAGTGCAAGGCCTCACCATGAGAATAGAAGTAGACGGAGGGTTGAGTAGGACAAGAAGGTGGCAATATACAATTTGGCCAGAACCAACACCTAGAGTATGTGATGCTGACAAGTCCCCAAACTGACCACTACATGTGACATGCAGGTGGAGCATAGGCCTGGGAGAATGCTAATATTGAAGACAGGATTAATGAACAGGAACCAAGATCACAATGTGCAACAAATAGGAAGGCAGGCATGTCACATTACAAATCCCACAACACAGACACACAATATCTCATTGCAGTGGACGATGACTCTCCTGGGGATATGCCTGTCCTGGACTACCCTGATGACATGGATGACAAGCTGACAAACATCAGCCAGCAGACCCTCCAAGATGTCCTTGGGACCCTCCAGACCCCACCTTCAGTCGCAAGGAGGAGCACAGATAGAGCAGCCATCACAGAGGACCCACCCACCACCCCAATTGTACAACCTGCCAGCTCTAACCCAGCTGAGGACTCTGACAACACTGGCACCAGCTTTGAGAGAACTATAGTTGGAGTACAGCGGGAGCTGGCCAAGGAGGTGCAGGTGGGGATGGAAAATATGGCAGCCAGCCTAGAGGGGGTGCGTTCGTACATGATGTCAAGTGCAGAACAGGCAGCAGCCATGCAAGGGCAAATATCAGTCTTGCATGAACTTGAAAAAAGTGTGAAGGAAATCAGCACAGCTGTAAGAGAGTTGGCACAACACCTCCAACAACAAACTTTTCAACGCGTGCACGAATGTAATATCGACCCTCTCAGGGCTGACCTGGTTGCGTACCACAGTGATGTGGCTGCTATTCTTAAGAACCAGCAGCTCCTCCTTGCTGCAGTACTGCCCTGAATAGCCCCACAATTGGCAGCTACCGGGATGTCTGACTCCACATCTTCAAACACTAGGGTGTGTGTTGCCCCTTCACAAACACCACCACCAAGGGCAGAGGAGACAACACACACATCAGAAGATGAAGAAGTGGAACAGATCACCTTCACCCGTAAGAGTACCTGGTAGCACTAGTCCCTGCCACCTGCCCACTTATAACCAAGGTCCTGTGCTTTGTAACATGCCAGTCTTGCAACAGTTGCTCTCAAGCACTGTTCTCCAGCCCACTGTTTATCTTGTCACTCTGCCCTGTGATTGTCTCTCACTACCTCATTGGCAAATCCTGTCCCTCTGCACTGTCTGACACTTCACCCCAGCATGTCAAATGACACGTCCTTTTGCACTTGTGTAGGATCACAATGGAAGGTGTCACACTAATGGACTCACAATCATGGACAATGTAATTATAGCACTAAGGCATTTTATAATAAATAGCACTTACACAACCACTTTGTCTCTGTGTAATGTGACACATCAACCGTGAGGGAGATCCGTGATGTATGCCTCATGTCAATGATTATAGAATGTCAATACAACTGCCCTAAAAGAATATGGGCTGATAACTATGCACTGTGGTCTAGATTGTACCATCATCTGCCCTTCCTGAGGGTTAATTCAGAGGAAAATTGAAACTAAAACGTATAATGATGTGTTGGACAGAATAAGTCTTCCTCAAGGAATGTCTAAGCCAAAAATGATTGCCTTCAAATTTTTCTACAAGCCAATCTTTACATATGTGACATTTGACCCCAAATTTTCCTAACACACACCATATAGCAGGAATGAATGTGTATGAATGTATGTACAAATAAGTAACCTGGATAAACAATGTAACAAATGATAGGTGTGAGTTATGTATACCATACTACATGATATCACACCACCACTCACCTTATAAGGCTTCAATTGAACATCAGGCTGCAGGCAGAGGTAACACAGTGTCCTCAATACCAAATCTGGTCCCAAAGTATGTGATATTGAAAACATACATAAAAAATTAACAACACTTTGGGATCTATGGTAACCTTGAGGGGTAGGTGCAATGGATGTCAGAATCTTAGCAAAGTAGCTCTGGTGTAGCTGCCAATGTAACAGCTCAATTGGGAATTGGTTGCAGGATGGGACACAAATGCAAATACTAAAGAGACACTGTCCAACCATGGTAAGGCCCTGATCCCCAAGCGTTTGACACATACTGTAAAGGATTACCTAAATATTTATTCAACAGTAAAAAAGGAAGATAAAACCTGGGGAAACACCTTATCTAACCTAACCTATCCTAACTACACGTTACCCACAACAGGCCCTAACTAACCTAAGCTAAACTTACTTATCACATTTAACTAAACACTCTAAACATCAACTCCCACTCCCCTTATAAGACGAGAAACATGGAAGACAACATATACTAACCTAAACACATAGGTGGTCATTACAACCCTGGCGGTCAGTGTTAAAGCGGCAGTAAGACCGCCAACAGGCCAGCGGTTAAAAAAATGGAATTAAGACCATGGCGGAAACCGCCAACATAGACAGCCGCTTTAACACTTCGACCACCACAGCGGTACAAACAGCTTGGTGGTCACCACCAACAGACAGGCGGAGGACAATGTATCGCCCACAGAATTACAACCCACCAATCCGCCACCTTTTCCGGGGCGGATTCACCGTGAACAAAAACACTGCGGAAACAGGATTTCGAAGGGAAAACGCTCACCTCCACACACCCCACGAGGAACCAGGACGCCATGGAACCAGAGCTCCAGATTTTTCCAGCCTTTATCTTCCTGCTCCTCTACCAGGAGCACGAACGCCAGCGGCGAAGACCACGGTGAGTACTGCACCTACGACACAGGGGATGGGGAAGGGAAAAAAGAGTGACACACACGCAACACCCCCACCTTCACCCACTACAACACACACGCTAATACATCAGGACACATCACAGTTACACCCCACAATCCCCCCTGGAAGAATGCAAGGACAAAAGGAAATGAGTCTAATTATTGTGATATATTCAAAAACATGATTCGAAAATATTTACACATATATACATTTATACTATATATAATTAAATACATCAAGAACACAAGTCCAAGGTATTCCACCATCGTAGTCCGTGGGTCACTGGGCCCAAAAGGCATGGGCGAGGCCCACACATGATACCCGAACAAGACGGAGAGAACACTGCATGGGCGTCAGATAGAAACAAAACAGGCACCTCAGGGGAAGGTGGGGCACCTCAGCCGGTTGAGTGCACAACGCAAAATCCATGAGGGGGCCCCATGCCCACTGTTCAATCCTGGGGAATGCAAAGCCACAGTCTCTTAAGTCTCTACAGTGGGTGGTTTGCCCACTGCTATATCCTGGGGAGTGCAAAGCCACAGTCTCTCAAGTTTCTACAGTGGGTTGTTTGCCCACTGTTCAATCCAGGGGAGTGCAAAGCCACAGTCTCTCAAGTCTCTACAGTGGGTGGTTTGCCCACTGTTCAATCCTGGGGAGTGCAAAGCCACAGTCTCTCAAGTGGATAACAGTCTCCACTGGTTCTGGAGCGGGCTTTGTGCCCAGAGTGCTTCATCCTGCCAAGGACTGAGGTAGTGGATAACAGTCTCACCTGGTTCTGGAGGGGGCTTTGTGCTCAGAGTGCTTCATCCTGCCAAGGACTGAGTTAGTGGATGCTTTTCTCCACTGGTTCTAGAGGGGGCTTTGTGCCCAGAGTGCTTCATCCTGCCAAGGACTGGGGTAGTGGATGCCTTTCTCCACTGCTTCTGGAGGGGGCTTTGTGCCCAGAGTGCTTCATCCTGCCAAGGACTGAGGTAGTGGATGCTTTTCTCCACTGATTCTGGAGGGGGCTTTGTGCCCAGAGTGCTTCATCCTGCAGAGGACAGAGGTAGTGGATGTAAATCTCCACTGGTTCTGGAGAGGGCTTTGTGTCCAGAGTGCTTCATCCTGTCAAGGACTGGAGTAGTGGATGCCTTTCTCCACTGGTTCTGGAGGGGGCTTTGTGCCCAGAGTGCTTCATCCTGCCAAGGACTGAGGTAGTGGATAACAGTCTCCACTAGTCCTGGAGGGGGCTTTGTACCCAGAGTGATTCATCCTGCCTAGGACTGAGGTAGTGGATAACAGTCTCCACTGGTTCTGGAGGGGGCTTTGTGCCCAGAGTGCTTCATCCTGCTCGTGCCGGCCTCAGTAGCGTCAGAGCTTTTGGTGCTCATGGGCCTGCGGTGCTTGTGGCGGCGGTGTCCTTGGCAGCGGTGCTTGTGGCGGCGGTGTCCTTGGCAGCGGTGCTTGTGGTGGCGGTGTCTTTGGCAGCAGTTCAGCTGCTGGCGGTCCTGTCTGTGGCAGTGGGGCTGCTGGCGCTCGCCTCCTGGGCAGCTGGGCTTCTGCTGGCAGTCCTGTCTGTGGTAGCGGGGCTGCTGGTGGTCGCCTCCTGGGCAGCGGGGCTACTGCTGGCGGTCCTGTCTGGGGCAGCGGGGCTGCTGGCGGTCGCCTCCTGGGCAGCAGGGCTGCTGCTGGCGGTCCTGTCTGGGGTAGTGGGCTGCTGGCGGTCGCATCCTGGGCAGCGGGGCTGATGGCGGTCTTCTCCGCCAAGCCGATCTTCCCAGACGTGCCGGTTTTCTTGTGCCCCTTCTCCACCTTGGAAGGTGTCGTGGCTGACTCCACAATCCCAACTGTACCCCTGGGAGTGGCTTTGGTGGCTGGTGTCTTCCCCCTCTCCTGCCGGGCACTTGCCAACTTTTGATGCTTGACAGGTGGGGGACTGTCCGTGCTGTGGCTCCTTGCCACACTGGCTGCCCTGCTGCCTGGTGCACTCCAGAATCCTGTGACTACTGGCACCACTGGTCCCGCCGATGTTGTGGCTGAGGTGCTAGGTTGGGACCTGGAGAGTCGGGCCCTAGGAGACTGACGGGGTGGGGGAGGTGAGGGAAAGAGGTCAAGGGTGGCCAGGAAAAGTTTCTTAGGAACACTGGGACAGGTAGATGGAGGGGATTTGGGAGTGGAGGAAGAGGTAGTGGTCGTAGGAGGTGTACGTTTGGTGACTTTGGGTGAAGGTGCATGGGCTGGAGGCTGTTGTAAGGTGGATGGCTGTTGGGTGGGTGTGTGGCTGTGTTTGTGTACCTTGGGCGGTGGGCTCACAGACACACTGGGAGAGGACACGAAATGTGTGAATGGTAGTGGGGTTGGTGACTGCACGTGAGCGGGGTGTGGTGGTGGGTGTGCTGGTGATGGAAGTAGTGGCTGAAGATGTAGTGCATGCAGGTGTGAGTGGAGATGAGACTGGGAGGGAGAAGGGAGACGAGGAGGAGGGGGACACAGTGGCGGCAGTGGATGTTGGTATGTCTGCATGTGAATGATGCTTGCGGGAGTGCCTGTGGGAAGTGTGGTGCTTATGTTTGCCTGAGCTTCCTTTGTGTGTTGAGGTGTGTGTGCATGCTGGTCTGATGGTGTGCTTGGGATAGGCTTAGGTACAGGGGTTTGGGTCTGGGTTGAGGAAGTTGGAGGGGGGAGGCTAGAGACAGTGACAATGGATGCCATCAGTGCTGATGCCAGAGTCTGAAAAGCTCGCTGAAGGGCTGCCTGACCAGAATGAATGCCCTCCAGGAATGCATTGGTTTCTTGCAACTGCCTCTCTACACCCTGGATGGCATTCAAAATGGTAGACTGCCCAACAGTGAGGGACCCTAGGAGGTCAATGGCCTCCTCACTGAGGGCAGCAGGGGTGAAAGGGGCAGGGCCTGAGGTGCCTGAGGCGAAGGTGATGCCCACCCTCCTGGGTGAGCGGGCACGGGGCAAAGGCTGAGGGGCTGCTGGGAGGGCAGTACTGGAGGGAGTGGTGGCGGCTGTACCTCTAGATGCGGGGGGCACAGTTGGGCCCGCCACCGCAAGGGAGCTCCCATCAGAGGAGGAGTCCATATCGCTGGTGTCAGCTCCTGTCCCCGCCGTGGAGCTCCCCTCGCCCTCCGTCCCACTGGTGAATTCGGAGAGGGTAGTCTCGCACTCCAGGACCATGTGGGATGCAGCTCTCTCCTGCTCAGGTGCCACTGCTCCTCCGCCTGATGATGCTAATGCACACAAGTACAGGGAGACCACAGAAAGGGGGGGGGAAGACAGAAGAAAGACATGTTGAGTGCATTCAATACCACTACCGTTGGCGGACACGACAGACACAGATGCCCCCTGCACTAGGCCACGCACTTGGGGTCCACTATTCAATCCCTGGGACATGGCTTGCAAGGCTATGGCCGATTTCTGCTCACATGGATGTCACAGGAGCCTGACTAGGTGTAGTTGGCACTGTACCTAGTTGGGGTGGGGTGACACAGGGTCTGCCTGAAAAAGGGGACTTCACTAGCAAACTCACCCTGGTCTAGGGGAACCCACAGCCCACCTCCCCCACCCAAACACCTACAATGTGCGCTGAATCAGCTGAAAGAGAGTGTACTCACCCCCTTGTTGCTGCTGTGCTGCCCTCAAGCGCCCATCCAACTCCGGTACGCCACCGCCAGGATCCTGAACATCAGGGGGTCATGGTGCGACGGGCACCCCCCCACGTTGGGAGGCCATCCCCAGCTGGGCCTCCGCCATCTTCTTGCTCCAGCAGCGAATGTCCTCCCATCTTTTCCGGCAGTGGGTGCTCTTTCTGTGGTAGACCCCCAGAGTCCGGACATTCTTGGCGATGGCACGCCAAATATCCTTCTTCTGGTGGGCGCTGACCTACAGGAATTGTACAGGGGAAAAAGAGAAGTTAGACCAACTGCACCGTCACAGTCATTGGCCCTCATCCCTACCCTTGCCATGTGGCACATGCACTCACTGTTGTTTCATGCGAGACTCATTCTCCCCCCCCCCATCTTTAATCCACCCCACTCCACACAGGCATTGCCCATATAGCATGCTCCCAGTGTACTTACCTGCTTGTCTGGAGGACCATAGAGTAGCGTGTACTGGGGGAGGACCCCATCCACGAGTTTCTCCAACTCCTCCGTGCTAAAGGCAGGGTCCCTTTCCCCAGACGCACGAGCCATTGTCTCTTCCAGACTGAGGTCACAGCAGCACTTGCAGTGTAGGTCCTCTCCTGTCGAAGATCAGGTATCGAGTGATTGAACAGATAGAAAATGGCGGTCACGTCCACGGCGGAGCGTACCGTCACCGCCGGCATACATTGTCATTGGCTCCTGTGACCTATAGGGTCCAATGTTAACCAATGCAGAATTGCGCCGCGGTTTTCGACCCCCTATCGCGACGGTGTACAATGCCAGCGCATTTATCTCATATCCCATTGTCCCACTTTACAGGTCAGGCAGCCGCCATTTCAGGGGCCCACATGGTTTTATTTTTTAACGCGTCACACATACCTAAGGTGCCCTGAGATTTTTCTGGGTAAATAGTATTATTTGTTCAAAAGTGTTTATTTCAGCTACCTGTGTCTGTTTTACTGTGGACTCTCTGTGTTTCAGGCAGCCTGGCCTCTTTTAAGGTGGTGTTTTTTTAAATTTGTTTTTGCCTTGACTGTGTATATTGCCATGCTAGTTTTTCTCCTCTATGTAAAAAGGCTACATACATCTTGCAGAGTGTGTTTTTAGGAGACTGTTTTAATCTGTTTCTGTGATTTAAATTGTGCTTAAAAACTGTCTGCCCCCCTGTATTTTTGCCTTTAAAAAAGCCCGATTTCAGAGTGCGCGCCCAGCAGTATTCCAGTGTTTGTTTCTTAAACAATCTCTCCCTTACCTCGAAAGTAGACTCTGCTAGCTTGGAAGTGTGGATTCAGCTTGTCTGTATCCAAGGAGATTCTGAATAGAGCAGCAGTTGCCTTTCCCCCTGACCACAGGTACTGGACTTAGCTGATTGGCTCCCTGAGTCCCTGCTGCACCTGAGATCCGCCCCCCACACCTGCTCTGGCCCCTTAAGTATGTGGAGGGCAGCCCAAGACAGCCACTTCCATTTTGTGAGCCTCTGTGCATCTCCCCTCTGTCCTGATGCAGCCCAGTGTTCAAGGATTGCAAAAAAACCTAGGTAAGGAGCCCTGAGATTGTTCTGGGTAAATAGAATCATTTGTTCAAAAGTGTTTATTTCAGCTACCTGTGTCTGTTTTACTGTGGACTTTCTGTGTTTCAGGCAGCCTAGCCTCTTTTAAAGTGGTGTTTTTTAAAAATTCGTTTTTGCCTTGACTGTTTAAATTGCCTTGCTAGTTTATGGCGACCCCCCCCCTTTTTCTCTTCTAAGTAAAAAGGCTACATACATCTTGGAGAGTGTGTTTTTAGGAGACAGTTTTAATCTGTTTCTGTGATTTAAATTGTGCTTAAAAACTGTCTGCCCCCCCCCTGTATTTTTGCCTTTAAAAACGCCCGATTTCGGAGTGCGCGGCTAGCAGTATTCCGGTGTTTGTTTCTTACACAATCTCTCCCTTACCTGGAAAGTAGACTCTGGTAGCTTGGAAGTGTGGATTCAGCCTGTCTGCATCCAAGGAGATTCTGAATAGAGCAGCAGTTGCCTTTCCCCCTGACCACAGAGACTGGACTTCTGTCTTATCCAGGTGGCTGGTTGACACCTGTTCGGTATAATCAATAAGGACGCTCAATGAAGGACCACACGCCAATTATGAATACATTTAGCTTTACTATAGTTTCAGGTAAATGCAGGCATTTAGCACATTAACAATAGTGAAATAAGAATGGCAATGAAAAGCATCTATTCATATATATATGTACACTACAGATAGTATCTATGTATACGAATGAGCAAAGAGTTCATTGACAGAGTAAGAATAGTAAATAAAAAAAACATCTATATATATGTTTATATATAAGTACACTACAAAGAGCATCTATGCATACATCTAAGCAAAGAGTTCATTGACAGATATAAACTTGGAAAAACTGTGTACCAACATGTGATACACTATGATGTTCAGGGAGCAGAATAACAACGAGTTGAATACTTCAGATAAGCTTTGATTTACTGCACACTAAAATGCACATTTCAGTTACTGTGGCAGACTCACACTACGATGTTCAGTAAGGCTGGAAAAAACTATAAACGAGCTGAATTTCTCAGATTATAAACACAGTGCAAATATAATAATCAATCATAATAATAGAGCAGAGAAACAAAAAGCCTTTCATCCCTGGGTGGAACTTAACTTAGTCCACGAATGCTGGGAAGCCCTCTACCGCCCGCTTTGACCTCTCTCCCCCTCGAGCATCACGGTCTTGGAACAGCAAAATAGGGAGGCAGCTCTGGGTCTGAAGATGACAGTTTCATAACTCCATCTGTTAGCTTCAAAATTCCCTCACCCACCTTTCAGTGTTTAAATAACCTGAAGCTTGGATTCTACCCCTTCCAGTATTTTCTAGCTATGTTATCAGTATATGTCTCTTGGCTGCCTTGCCATTCCCTGGCCATTGTTTTCATTCCATCTTTTACTGTGGTCTTGTTCTCAAGGTTGAGACTGACTCTCCTTTACAGCCTGTTTCTCACACATGCAGCTGCGAATAAGTTTATCTACGGAATGTCAAAAGAAAACAAGCTTGAAAGCGAACATCGTGAATTTCTTTCACGTTGTTCTGGCTTCGGCAGGCATCACGCTTATCTACGCTGTTCAAGCTAATTAACCCTTTGCGTTACAATGTCTTCCGCATCTTTCCCTACTACTACACTGATCAGCTTCAGTTAACTTGCTCCTTATATGAGTTCCTATTGGTTGTTGCATATGTTGTTGTGATAGGTTGTTGGGAGATGGTCTTTCCATTGGTTGCTGGCTCCAGGGCTGGGGTTATGATTGGTGGAAAGGGCTGGGAACCTGATTGGCTGTTGGTTCTAGGGCTGAGAATCTGATTGGCTGTTGGTTTTAGGGCTGTGATTGGTGGATATGGCTGAGTTTCTGATTGGCTGTTGGTTCTAGGGCTGTGATTGGTGAAAAGGGCTGAGATTCTGTTTGGCTGTTGGTTCTAGGGCTGTGATTGGTGGATAGGGCTGAAATTCTGATTGACTGTTGGTTCTAGGGCTGTGATTGGTGGATAGGGCTGAGAATCTAATTGGCTGTTGGTTATAGGGCTGTAATTGGTGGATAGGGCTGAGAATCTGATTGGCTGTTGGTTCTAGGGCTGTGATTGGTGATAGGGCTGAGTTTCTGATTGGCTGTTGGTTCTAGGGCTGTGATTGGTGGATAGGGCTGTGATTCTGATTGGTTGCTGGTTTTAGTGCTGGGGCTGTGATTGATGGTCAGGAATAGGGCTATGATTGGTGATCAGGGATGGGTCTCCATTAGTTGTTTGAATCAGGGCATAAAATTGGATTGGCTAGGGTTAGGACCAGCTTCTTATTGGCCTGTAGGGCTATTAAAGGCTAGGAATAAGGGCGTCTCAGCCCGGGCGTCAAGGCTAAGGGCGGAGAGGACAAGGGCAGCTTCCTGTTTGGGCCTGTTCAGGCCAGGTAGGGACTAGGGACTAGGGACAGAAATGCTGCCCAATTCTCAGTGGACCAAGAATGGTTCCAGCCCTTACACATCCCTCAACATGCAAACACATATTCTACAAAGGCATCCAACTCATGCATCACAAATTGGCCACGGACAGATTGCATTGTCCCATCACCCAACACAATACCCTTTATACAAAACATATACACATATCCCCCACAATTACTACAGTCAAACACCTGCCTTCTCACAGCAAACACTACTCTGTCCACTCCCACTAATACAACCTGCCATCACCCACACAACACAACACTACAGTATACATTTCGCTCAGTCTCAGCCTTCCAGATACACACTCTCTGCTCATACTAACCAACAACACTATCCGCTGTTTGCTCCACACAGACCACCTGTGTTCATAACAATTCCCAAACCCTGCCTTCAAACACACCATCTACAAACATTCTTCCCCTCTCTTCACCAATTACACACAACCATACAATCCCCATATTTTACTCCACCACACATATTACCTCTTCCAGTCATAGCAACTAACACTAACTCCCCTGACACACATCCATCACCTCTTACACACCTCGTACACTCATCTCCAAAACACATGAACACCCCATCTAACACTCAAATTCCCCTCACCACCACTAAGTCACATACAAATCCCTCACCAAAAAAAACTACAACAATATCCCCTCTCACTCTTCCACAAAAACAATACTGACCACAAACATCAGCACATCAAAGCAACACAAACTTAAATTACACTAATCATCATACCCACTCCCCCCCTCAGGACTACACAAAGAATACAAGTTCCATCCTATCTCCACCCCTACTTTCTCACACTTCACAAACACCTACCACAAGCACCACAACCCAGCAACATTCATTCTCTCGCCTCTCCTCCATTGCACAATTTAGAGCCTTACATCATGATCCACATGCTCCTCCACCACCCCTAAGCCATACTCCATAAATTAGAATGCCCCGAAAACATTGAAAACTCACAAATCTTCAGTTGCCTCAGAGACGTTGATCAGTGGATGACCTGGAGCCATCTCAAACTAAATACCTCCAAAACAGAAATACTCATATGTGGTGACTGGAAAAATGATGACTCTCTGTGCTTCTGGCCTGACGATCTCAGACCACCTCCTCAATTATCCAAGGAAGTTAAAAACCTAGGAATCACCATGGATTCCAAGTTAACTATAAATGCCCAAGTGGACAAATTAGCACGAACAAGGTTCATCACCTTGAAGACTTTACAACGCATCTTCCCCCACCTCGGATTTCCACACAAGGTGCAAGCTACTATCTCGCTTGTACTATCCAAACTGGATTATGCCAATGGCCTCTACCATGGATGGATCATCTTTATCTGTTATGAAAAAACGACAACGTTTCCAGAATTCTGCAGCCAGGCTACTATTACATGTAAAGCCGCAAGCCCACATCTCCCCTGCCTTGAGAGCACTACACTGGTTACCCGTTGCCAGAAGATGCACTTTCAAGCTGCTTTGTATCACCCACAAAGCTATACGGGACCGCTTTTTATCAGAAACAAAATAACCAAATACATCCAACAAAGAAACCTCCGCTCAAGATTGGCACCCGACTTAGAACACCACCATACAAGAAAAAGACTATAGGTGGTACATCCTTCTCCGTTCAAGCAGCCAAACTATGGAATTTATTACCCCCAACTATAAGAGCCACAGATAACTTTCTTGTCTTCAGAAAACTACTCAAGAGTTGTCTCTTTCCTTCATAACCACCATATTCAAACAACTATGAACTGCATGTGCCTATGTTGATAAATATTTTTTTCAGATTATGTGTATATTTCTAGTTATGTATAGTTTCTTTAGAAAATATGTATCGCTACTATGTCATAACAATAAATTACATACACACTATTTAAACCTGTTTGACTAGGTATATTTTAACCATGGTTCTAATTATGTATTGTATGTGCATATGTGTGTGTATTCATGTGTGTGTGTGTATGTATATATATTTATGTATGTATGTATGTGTATATGTTGTTTCTGTGCTTAGCATGTTCGTGGGTCATTGCATGGCTACTGGGTGGGTTGTTATACTAGATATCTATGAATTCCTGCTCTCATCTAATCACACTTATCTACCCATCATCATCAAACTATCCTCCATTCTCTCTCTGACTCATCCCAAATCCTTTCTACTACTTTCATCTCCTAAAATAACTCTGCCTAAGCTCTTACGATTACAATACAATACAATACAATACAATACAATACAATACCATACAATACAATACCTAGGCCTTGGCTCAACACTCATACAGGCAAATTTCGGGTTATGTATAGTTTTCTGAGTAAGCTGTGTGCACGTACCTCAGAGTTGGTTGACTCTGTGCTGGCTGTTCTCCTCCATAGGCGGGTGAGGAGATGGCGGCATCCTCCGGTGTACAGACCGCTGGTGGACCTGTCGACAATAGAGGAAAGACATGTGATCATCACCTACAGGCTTGATCGTGCCACAATCCAGGAACTGTGTGCCCAGTTGGAGCCAGACCTGATGTCAGCCATCCGCTATCCCACAGGAATACCCCCTCAAGTGCAGGTGCTGTCAGTACTCCATTTCCTTGCAAGTGGGTCTTTTCAAACAAAAGTGGCCATAGCATCAGGGATGTCCCAGCCTATGTTTTCCAACGTGTTGTCCAGAGTGTTGTCTGCCCTGCTGAAACACATGTGAAGCTACATTGTTTTCCCTCAGGTGGAGGATTTGCCTACAGTGAAAGGTGACTTCTATGCCCTGGGACATATCCCCAACATCATAGGTGCCATTGATGGGACCCATGTGGCCTTGGTCCCCCCTGCAGGAGTGAACAGTTGTACAGAAACCGGAAGAATGTGCAGATGGTGTGTTTGGCAGACCAGTACATCTCCCATGTTATTGCCAAATTCCCTGTCTCAGTGCATGACGCTTACATCCTGCGGAATAGCAGCATCCCTTATGTGATGAGGCAACTCCAGAGGCACAGTGTTTGGCTATTAGGTGAGCACCTGGAACCAAATCAGTGGGAATAGTTGTCTGGGTCTGGGGATATCCCTAAGAGTTAGTGTGTGTCTAACAGTTGTCCCTCGTCATTTGCAGGTGACTCTGGTTACCCCAACCTGTCATGGCTACTGACCCCAGTGAGGAATCCCAGGACAAGGGCAGAGGAATGCTACAATGAGGCCCATGGGCGAACTAGGAGGATTATAGAGCGGACCTTCGGCCTCCTGAAGGCCAGGTTCCAGTGCCTACATATGACAGGTGGTTCCCTATTCTACTCACCAAAGAAGACGTGCCAGATCATCGTGGCCTGCTGTATGCTTCACAACTTGGCTTTGCGACAACAGGTGCCTTTTCTGCAGGAGGATGGTCCAAATGGAGGTGTTGTGGCAGCTGTGGAGCCTGTGGACGGTGAAGACGAGGAAGCAGAAGAAGAGGACATCGACAACAGGAACTCAATGATCCTGCAATACTTCCAGTGAGACACAGGTAAGAAGACAAACCTGCCTGCCAAATGTACTTTAACACTACTACCTCTCTACTGTCTGTCCTTTTCACCCAGGGTACGGTCACTGAGTTGTCACTTTCCGTTACCATTTCACAGATGTGGGTCGCACTGTGTGACATCTGCTTTGTTTCCTCATGGACTAGAGCTGTGTGACATAGGTATGTTGAAATTACATTTGAAAGAGCATTTTGTCACTGTAATTGCTAATACACTAATTCCAAATCACAGAGAGACTCCAGATAGTTTTGTGCTTTAAGGGTGTTTATTTTAGTGCTCAATATTGGAGAGGGTTGTAAAATGGTGAGGGGTGATGGTGGTGGAATGTCCATGGCAAAGTCCCGTCTATTAGTCTCACAGGTGCATTGTCCAAAGGGGCTTAGGAAGTGGAGCTGGGGCAGCTTGAGGATGGACAGGGTGACAAGGTGGGACAAAAGGATGACAATCAGGGTGGTCTCATTTCTTGGTGGGGGTCTTGGCATCGTTCTCTGTCTTTGTCCTGGATCTCAGGGACCGTTTGTGGGGTGGTTCTCCATCTGCAGGGGGTGGGGTGCTGGTGTGGTGGTCCTGTGGCGGTGCCACCTGTTCACTAGCGCCGGCGGAGGTGGTGGGCAGTTCATCATCCAGGCTAGTGTCAGGGGCCCCTTGTTGTACCACAGTGTCCCTCCTGGTGTTGAGTACTTCCTTCAGCACCCCTACGATGGTGCCCAGGGTGGAATTGATGGATTTGAGTTCCTCCCTGAACACCAAATACTGTTCCTCCTGCAGCCGCGGGGTCTCCTGAAACTTGGCCAGTACCGTTGCCAAAGTCTCCTGGGAATGATGGCAGGCTCCCATGATGTTGGAGAGGGCCTCCTGGAGAGTGGGTTCCCTGGGCCTGTCCTCCCCCTGTCGCACAGCAGCTCTCCCAGTTCTCCTGTTTCCCTGGGCCTCTGTCCCCTGAACTGTGTGCCCACTGCCCCCAGGTCCCTGTTGTTGTTGGGGTGGTGGGTTATCCTGGGTTCCCTGTAGTGGTGGACACACTGCTGATTGACGTGTCCCGGGGACAGAGGTATGGGCCCGCTGGGTGGGTGCTCTGCTGGTGTTTTCAGAGGGGGCATGTTCTGCGGTGGCCAGTGCCAGTGTCAGGGGAACCGACTGTCCCGAGGTCCCAGATGGGCCGCGCTTGTCGTCTAGATCCAGTTGGACAGAGCTGCTGTCATCACTGTGGGCCTCTTCTGTTGGTGGTGTGGACATGTCTGGACCCTCCTGTCCGGTGACGTTGGGTAGGGGTCCTGCATGGGTATAAAAGCATGATTATTGCATCTGTGTGTGCCATGGTGTGCAATGGGTGGGTGACAGTGTACCCCAGTGCCTGCATTCCTGTGTGGGACCTTGTGTGATGATGGTTTAGGGGGTGTATGAGTATGTGCAGTGGCCATGCTTTGGTGATGGGTGTCCATGCTTTGGTGTTGCATGCAGGGCTTGGTGTTGGGATGGGTGGTTTGTGATACTGGGACACTTGTGAGGAGTTGGAGTGATGGGGCTGAGGGCGAGGGTGGGGGTATGTGATAGCATGCAGGTAGGGTGGAGGATGTAATAGTTAAGGTTTGTCTTACCAGAGTCCATTCCTCCAGCTACTCCTGCGAGGCCCTCAGGATGCAGAATAGCCAAGACCTGCTCCTCCCATGTTGTTAGTTGTGGGGGAGGAGGTGGGGGTCCACCGCCAGTCCTCTGAACCGCAAGGTGGTGTCTTGAGACAACCGAACGCACCTTCCCCCGTAGGTTGTTCCACCTCTTCCTGATGTCATCCCTATTTCTTGGGTGTTGTCCCACTGCATTGACCCTGCCTACTATTCTTCGCCATAGCTCCATCTTCCTAGGTATGGAGGTGTGCTGCACCTGTGATCCGAATAGCTGTGGCTCTACCCGGATGATTTCCTCCACCATGACCCTGAGCTCCTCCTCAGAGAACCTGGGGTGTCTTTGCTGTGCCATGGGGTGGTGTGGGTGATGTGTGGGTTGGTGTGTGTTGTGATGTGTGGGTTGATATTTAGTGGTGTGTTGTGTGTGGTGTGTGGATGTTGTGTGATTGATGGTGTTGAGTGACTATGGATGCTTGTTTGTAGATTGTGGTGTCTGTCTCTGGCCTTCTTTCTGAATTTTTGGTAGTAGGGGTTTGTGGGTGATGTGGGTGTGTGTTTTATATTGTATTGGGTGTGTTGGAGTGGTGTGTGTATGTGTATCAGGTGTGTGTATTTTGAATTGTCCAATGTAGATGTGTTTTGTAAATGTGTGTGTATTTTGAGCACGGCGGTGTGTACCGCCAATGGAATACCGCGGTTGAAAGACCGCCGTGTGGATTCGTGGGTCATGATAGTGTGGGCGTATTCCTGTTGCCGTGACGGTGGAGGTTTTGTTTTCGCCAGTTTATCGATGACCTTTGGTGTGGCGGACTTGTGTGGGTGTCTAAATTTTGGCGGATTCCAAGCTTGGGTCATAATGACCGTGGCGGAATTCCGCAGCCGCGGTGGTGTGTTGGCAGTCTTCTGCAAGGCGGTAAGCGGCTTTTACCACCAATGTTGTAATGACCCCCATACTATCTTATACAAAACAAATATATATATTTTTGTATTTTTATATTTTTTATATATATATATATATATATATATATATATATATATATATTTTTTTTTTTATTAAAAAAACAAAACCCCAACATCATCGCCCAACATAATAAAAAAACATTAACATGATCATACCCTTATCCCTCAACCCACTACTACTAACTAAACTAACTGCCTTTTCTAACTTAACACTAAGCCACGTAAACCCACTAATTTAAAGAACCAGGAAAGAAGAGGGAGGGGAGGGAATCATGTCTGAGGGTAGATTTTTCACAAGTTCACTCTCCGCAGGGTCTTCTTGATGGCACGCACCCTCCTATGAATTTGTGCCACCTCCTGCCGCAGCCTGTTCATTTTCCTCAACATACGTTGCATGTCACGTTGCATCTGTTGGAAATCTGCAGGGTCAATGACTGCAGCAGCGCTGGTCTGGGTGCCAGTTGAAGATGTTTGTCCGGTTGTCGGTGCCATGCTTGTAGGGGGAGGTGAAGGTGGTGCTTTCATAGGTCAGGGAGCAGTGGAGGTCGAGGTCCTGCAGTGGTACATGATATGCTTGGTGCCACCTGGGTGGTAGAAGTGGTGCTGGTGGTGGCAGCTGTTGTGGACACCGAACGCCCCCCTTGGGCAAATTTCCTCCATACTTTGGAGGCTCTTTCATGGCGATAACGCCGTGCCATGTGGCGGAAACCAGACTCCTCATCCAGAATGTGACGGTAATGCATTACCCTGCGTTGAAACTCCCGAATCTGGATGCCATTCATATTGGCTGCAATAAAAAAAAAAAAAAAAAAACATAAGGTACTTCATTGTGCGATTTAGCTACTGAAGTTAATCAAACAATACATCTAATGTAGCTGAAACAGTCCATATCACCATACAGATCACAGATTTGCCCTGAGGAAGTACATGCCAATGCAGCCTACACATGTCTTATCTAACAGCACAGCAATGCTCCAAAAGATGTGTAACAACTTAAATGACCTATGCATCTTTGTTCAGCCACATGTCACGTAAAAAATGCTGCAAGTCCTCCACATGTGACAAGCCAACTAATGACTATCTTCTGGATGACAATCAAGGACCACAAGATCTGTGATTTGTAAATGGAATTGCCAGGATGGAATGCAGTTGCTAATCATGAGTGGATATCCTAGTTTTGGACAAGTGATTTACAGATTTACATGTCTGTGTACTAAACTTGGATCATCACTCCTAGGTACACATTTCATAACCCTAAGCCTGTGCCTCAGGGGGGGGGTGGACAATCAAGAAATCCTTTCCAACATCTAGGACACCCAGGAAGCTTTGGACAGCTGTACATGGGTTTGGGCAGTCCACCACAGGTAAGGAGGATGTCCAACTAGGATAGACCCAAACCTTGGACAATCCCATCCACATTTATGTTTGTAAATGCAGACAATTGTCAACATCATTTAATACCACTAATACATGTCTAACAACAAGCAGATAGATGCAAGCACACATCTGGGCATGAGCGGCATGCACACCTATGACATTGTACTCAAGTGCCACATACATGTCGCACAACATGTGGAGCTACATGCTGCTAGGAAGTCAAACATACAGTTGAACATGTTCATTAGTGAACAGGGAGGCTCAAGTCTGTGGGTAAGACTTTGGCATCCCTATTCTGTGAGATTCAGGGTCTGACTTGCTGACTAATTCATAAACATGGCCCTCTGCTAAATTTTCTTAATAAAAATTTTAACAACAAATGTCACCCTATTCACATGGCCATGTCTACACGGCTGCACTACAGTCCCAAAATATGACTATACGCTAATGATTGTCCAACTCAAAGATGGAAAAAAAGTGATACTCCACTCAAGTAACATATCCAATCATTTCCCAGCACATCATACCTTGCTATGTGTCCAACACACAGGAGTAAATCAGAGAACAGCTGCAAACACAACACAGAACTGAAATATCAACACTTACTGGAGATGTCTGGTTCCGCAATTCGAGCCACCTCTCCGATTGTGTAGGGGGCAGGTCCACCTGTAAAGCATGGAAGGGAGAAATGTGCTCAATGTCTGTGCACTGTACAACACTTCCAAATAAAATTACTGTGTGTAACATTAAATCCGAAAGTCCAGCCTCTTAGGTATGATGATACTGCAACAGACATACCACTGCAAACATGTACAGACCTGGTCACTCCAGTGAGTGATACACACATCTGCACACATGCAGTGGCCCTAACTATCATGTGGTGGCAAACATGCTCCATCAGTTGTTTGCAGACTCATTTATGGAGGTTACTCCTCTCATCATTTGTAGTAATGAGAGACATGCAACGCCACTTTCCTGGAGCACTGCAATACCAGTCACTCAGGTTTTGTGGCTTGTGCATCAAAGGACAATCATTTACTGTGTGACGCACCTGTGGGTTGATTTAAGGTCATGATTTATCATGCTTTCTATGGTCCCTTTCACATACGGCCTGTGTTGTGTCTAGGTTACATATGCTACATTAACAGTGTCCTCGAGAGCCACATGTGCACCCTATGACACCATAACGGCAGGGATCCTGTGCATTATTTGGTGACAGCTTGAGGCTAGCCATGGATTGACCAGTTTTAATATTTGGGTACAACAAGGAGATATATGTTGACAGTGTATATTGTAGTCATCCATGACAGAATGCATGGGCACAGGTGTAGTCATTGCACCTAGAATGTGTCACTCATTGCCCTGTGCACCCATTATGGGTTTAGGATATCACAGATGAGCCACATTCATCATCTTACATTTGCCATGTTGGTTGTTCAGCGGATTTACATCAAAATGACACTGTGATATACACATGGTTTAGCAAATGTACCACTGTGTCAATCATGATGATGTAGGTTTCAATTTGTATGTACCTTCGGAATGACAGCAGTCACAGGAATACTGGTCTTCTGATCTTAGCATACGCCAATGTCAGTGATAGCTTCCATACTGGGAAGTTAGGTGTTAAACATATGCTGCACTAGATCAGCATGGGTGTGCCAAACTAAACTAGCAAAGTATTAGTGAACTTTATATGTATGATGGAATTGGTAAAGGGTCCCTAGCACGACATCATGCACGTAATACATTGTGATCATGCATTCCCCAATGTCAGGCATTCCATGATGATCCCAAAACTTATGAGAAGTTCATGGCAATAGAGTAACACAGATGGCAAGTGCATTAGCTCTGTTCCAGTTATTGTGACTAAGACCAATGTAAAACACACAGGTACTATGAACAGAGGGCCATGGACAGTTGGTACCCCTCAATTTGTATAATTTGCTTCATTTTATGTGCCACAGCTATGGAAAGTAGCACCAAACATTTAGATATGAACCCGTGTGCATTACTTTTGGCATCCACCCCTAAATGAATTGCGGCACAACCAAGTCAAACTATCAGCCTAAGATGTTACCTGAGGTCAGAAATAACTTGTTACGTATGTGTCAGAATCCAGTTCAGACATGTATCAGAAATGATTGGGGGACACATTAATTCTTGAAAATATCTGTATTAAAACATGTCTTTCCTGGTACTCTCACAGACCATGCCTAAAACATATGTTAACTCCTTCGCTGCCAGGCCTTTTCCCCCTCCTGTGCCAGGCCTTTTTTTTTGCCTATTTGGAATAGTTCTCTCTTAGGCCCTCATAACTTTTTGTCCACATAAGCTACCCACGCAAAATTTGTGTCCTTTTTTTCCAACATCCTAGGGATTCTAGAGGTACCCAGACTTTGTGGGTTCCCCTGAAGGAGGCCAAGAAATTAGCCAAAATACACTGAAAAAATTGTTTTTTTTAAAAAAAATTGGAAAAATGTGCTGCAGAAGAAGGCTTGTGTTTTTTTCCCTGAAAATGGCATCAACAAAGGGTTTGTTATGCTAAATTCACCAGCTTCCCAGCTTTCTGGAACAGGCATACTTTAATCAGAAAACCTAATTTTTCAACACAATTTTGGCATTTTACTGGGACATACCCCATTTTAAAGATTTTTTGTGCTTTCAGCCTCCTTCCAGTCAGTGACAGAAATGGGCGTGAAACCAATGCTGGATCCCAGAAACCTAAACATTTCTGAAAAGTAGACAAAATTCTGAATTCAGCAAGGGGTAATTTGTGTAGATCCTACAAAGGTTTCCTACTGAAAATAACAACTGAAATAAAGAAATATTGAAATTGCTGTGAAAAAAAAAAGAAATTCTTCTCTACGTTTTACTTTTTCCTGCAATGTCAGATTTTTTAAATCAATATACCGTTACGTCTGCTGGACTCTTCCGGTTGCGGGGATATATAGGGCTTGTAGGTTCATCAAGAACCCTAGGTACTGAGAGCCAATAAATGAGCTGCATCCTGAAGTGGGTTTTCATTCTATACCGGGTGTACAGCAATTCATTTGCTGAAATACAAAGACTGAAAAATAGCAATCAAGAAAACCTTTGTATTTCCAAAATGGGCACAAGATACGGTGTTGAGGAGCAGTGGTTATTTGCACATCTCTGAATTCCAGGGTGCGCATACTAGCATGTGAATTATAGGGCATTTCTCAAATAGACATCTTTTTTACACACTCTCCTATATTTGGAAGGAAAAAATGTAGAGAAAGACAAGGGGCAATAAAACTTGTTTTGCTATTCTATGTTTCCCCAAGTCTCCCGATAAAAATGGTACCTCACTTGTGTGGGTAGGTCTCGCGCCTGCGACAGGAAATGCCCCAAAACACAACGTGGACACATCACATTTTTCTACAGAAAACAGGTGTTTTTTGCAAAGTGCCTACCTGTAGATTTTGGCCTCTAGCTCAGCCAGTACCTAGGGAAACCTACCAAACCTGTGCATTTTTGAAAACTAGAGACCTAGGGGAATCGAAGATGGAGTGACTTGTGGGGCCCTCACCAGGTTCTGTTACCCAGAATCCTTTGCAAACCTCAGAATTTGGCTAAAAAAAACACTTTTTCCTCACATTTCGGTGACAGAAAGTTCTGGAATCTGAGAGGAGCCACAAATTTCCTTTGACCCAGCGTTCCCCCAAGTCTCCCGATAAAAATGATACCTCACTTGTGTGGGTAGGCCTAGCGCCCGCGACAGGAAATGCCCCAAAACGAAATGTGGACACATCACATTTTGCTACAGAAAACAGAGGTGTTTTTTGCAAAGTGCCTACCTGTAGATTTTGGCCTCTAGCTCAGCCAGCACCTAGGGAAACCTACCAAACCTGTGCATTTTTTTAAACTAGAGACCTCGGGAATCCAAGATGGGGTGACTTGTGGGGCTCTCACAGGTTCTGTTACCCAGAATCCTTTGCAAACCTCAAAATGTGGCTAAAAAAACACTTTTTCCTCACATTTCGGTGACAGAAAGTTCTGGAATCTCACAGGAACCACAAATTTCCTTCCACCCAGCATTCCCCCAAGTCTCCTGATAAAAATTATGCCTCACTTGTGTGGGTGGGCCAGGTGCCTGCAACAGAAAAAGGACATAAACTTGTAGAGATCATGGGGATAGCACAGCGAATTGATAAGCACATATTCTTCTTTTATACATCTTTAGGCTGACTCTGCTTTGGGGACCCACACCAGTGAGGTGTCATTTTACTTGGGAGACTGAGGGGAACACTGGGGAGTAGGAATTTTGTGCTGGAGCGGTGATTGTACAAAGAAAAGTCAGGATAATATGCTTTTTTAAGCAAATTTTGAGGTTTGCAGAAGAGTCTGGGTAAGAAAATGTTGGGGGATCCACACAAGCCACCCCTCCCTGGACTCCTTGGGGTGTCTAGTTTAAAAAAATGTCTGGGTTTGGTAGGTTTCCTTAGATGAAAGCCGCTCCCAGGAGCAAAAACAAGGGTGCCACCTCCCCCCCAAACACAGGTAGTTTTGTAATATATCATTTTGATGTGTCCACATACGTCTGTGATGTGCCAAACACTAAAATTGTGAAAAGAAACGCACTTAGGTTATGTGAAAAAGACCCCTCACCCACCAACCAAGTTTGTGGCATACTTCATCATCGGGGGTCCCACCTGAGACACCTAACGTGTCACAAGTGTGCTGCGACGCCTGATTACAGCAGAGCAGGTTTTTTTTATTTTTACCACACATCCTGGCTGGATTTGGCACAAGGGTGAGTGATGGTTCAGTAGATCAAATTTTATTAACAAGAGATTTCACAAAAGTGAAATGCACTGTTAATAACTGAAAGGCCAAAAAACGGAACCAATGACTCACAGCTTGTGAGCTGTAAAGCCACGGCAAGGCACCAATCGCTTTACAGTCCATTCACACACCTTTCATTCATGACATGCACAAGACCATTCATGCCGCCAGCCACGGGCCCAGAACATTACAACACCTGCATCGACAGTCAGCGCCACTCAAGGGCCCATCACTTTCATACGCCCAGATGCCTAATACAGCAATCACACCAGCTGATGAGTGTGTGGACTGGCGTTTGACTGGCACCGGCAGCCAAGGGCCACCCGATGCACACCGCCAGCCAAGCACCACCCCACGCACACCGCCAGCTAAGCGCCACCCAACGCACACCGCCAGCCAAGCGTCACCCCAAGCACACCACCAGCCAAGCACCACCCCACGCACACCGCCAGCCAAGCGCCACCCCAAGCACACTGCCAGCCAAGCGCCACCCCACGCCAGCCAAGCGCCACCCCATGCACACCACCAGCCAAGCGCCACCCCACGCACACCGCTGTCACTTTTTTTTTGTTTATAAACAACAAAGAAACCACTAACTAATTATAAAATAAGTACAAAACTACAAACACAAAAGCTCTAACTAAATGCATGACAGTAATGCCAACCGTGAAACTGAACATTTGAAAATATAAAATAGGCAGTTTATGCTCACGGTATTTCCCCCAATTTTTTTCTTGCTGTGGTAATTTCTAAAACAGCCGGGAACACACAGCCCAGGCTTTGAAGGGCAATTGGGCAGTACATCCGGCTCCCCCACCGGATTGCTCTCCGGGCACATACTCTACATTTCTTTGTGGGCAAGTCTTTTTTGGGAGTGGGAGGAATGTGATCTGGAAAGTGCTGATCTTTCAATCTAGCCACATCCTCCACCACTTCTACTCTAGGAACTCTTGCCTGTTCCACCACAATAAGGCTCTCCATCACTGACTCCTGAAATTTAACAAATGTCATCCTTGACTCAGGTGAACAATCCTTGGACACGATAAAAGCATTAAAAGTTGCCAAATGAAATAAATGTAGGGCCAACTTTTTATACCACACGTAAGACTTACGAAGAGCAGTGTAAGGTTCCAACCTCTGATCTACTCTATCAACACCACCCATGTGCCTATTGTAGTCCAAAATGCACACAGGTTTGCGCACTTCCGCAACCTGACCCCAAATAGTCACAGGGGAAGTAATCTCATAATGGATGGTAGATAGCATATACACATCCCTCCTGTCTGAAAATTTCAGAGCTAGCAGCTCATTATTCCGCAAGGCAATGCACTGTCCCCTCAAGTTTTTTTACAGACAAGCTCCCTTGGATAGCCTTTCCGGTTAGAACGGATTGTGCCACAAGCAACAGTGTCCACTCTAAACAACTCTTTGAACAACTGCACTCCAGTGTAGAAATTATGTACGTACAAATGGTGACCTTTGTTAAACAGTCATCTACCAAGTTCCCACACAATTTTTTCGCTAACTCCAAAAGTGCCCGCAAAACCAGGAGGGTCTAGACTGGAATCCCTACCAGTGTAGACCCGGAAAGTATACACATATCCTGTACTGCTTTCTGACAGCATATACAATTTAATCCCATACCGTGCCCTCTTACTAGGAATGTACTGCTTAAAAACTAGGCACCCCTTGACAAGGACCAAAGACTCGTCCACACTTATCTCTTTGCCCTGAACATAGACCTCAGAAAACCGATCTACAAAATGATCAAGGACAGGCCTAATCTTAAAAAGACGGTCACCATCAGGGTGATCTTGTGGCAAGGCTAAAGCATTGTCTACAAAATGCAGCATGCGAAGAAGAAGCAAATAGCGATTACGTGTCATAGTTGCAGGAAATATAGCTGTTGCCATTAAGGGACTAGTAGACCAAGCCAGTGACGGCTTCCTGATCAACCCCATCAAAAAAGTAAAACCTAAAAACTTTTTCATCTCTTCCAGATATGTGGGAACCCACTGAGTAGCTCAAGACTGAGGCCTAGGTCTGGCAGCGTTGTCCCTTGTCCCGTAGTCTGCTCCACAATCTCTTCCAAACATACATTGTCCATAAACAAGTGAAAGAAATGGACAGGCAAAAGGTTTTCCGTATTGACTCTACACCCTAGGAGACCAGTAAATGCAGGTAACTGTGGCTGCTCCATGTTTGGGGCAATCCAGGTGTCAGGTATTCTAATGGGAAACCCTTCAGCCCCAGGCTTCTGCACTCTTCGCACATCAATGTCCTCCTCTAAAACAGGCCCTTCATCTGCACTGAAAGTAGCTTCCTCATCAGAAGAACCCTCTCGGATAGAAACCTCACTGCCAGAATCTCTCACTTCCTCCTCTGCCGCATATTCAGAGTCAGTCTCCTAATCATGGGCTGAAGATGACTCAAAGAGCATGCCAACAACCAGCTGAGCGGTCACTCCATGGCTAGCCATGATCCTCACTGACAACAAATGGATTGCCAACAACTAGCACTAAAATAAGTAATAAACAAAGTGTAGCTTTATCACAAAGAGTTATGTACTAAAAAACTATACCACTCACTTGCCTGAAAAGGCTACTCACCAGCAACTACTCTGCACAGACACAGCAATCACCAATGATATCCCACTAAAAAGAAAAAAGAAAATTAGACATATGACAACACAAATATCATTGTGCTCAAATCTAAGGACAATTTCACACACAATACTGCTTTAGTACACCACCTACAAACATGGCATTCATGCATGTCAACAATACTCCTTTGGAGTAAATTGCTTTCACTTACCTAAAACATGCAACTATGCAAACCGCAGGACAACTACTGCCAAATCCGCAAGGATCCACAGCAAAGGAAGCAAAAGCTTTGAACTAGAACAAAAAGAAGTAAATAAACTGTTATCATCACAAATACAAATACTTCGCCAGTTGACAAACACCCCGCCACCAAGAACTTAGATATTGTCCCTGGTGCCTAACTGGCTTCTGCCCCACTGGGAGGCAGATGGGCCTAAAAAAAAATAGGCTGATCTGCCCCCAAGTGGGGCAGAAATGGCCAACAGCTCTGTACCCTGTTGGGGGGGGGTGGCCCTTGCCAAAGGGGGCGAATGGGGGTGCCCCCAGCACAACAAAAAACAAAGGGAACCAACAAAAAAATCTCTGACATCTTGGTGCCTTCTGCCTCCCTAAAAAAATAGGCTGATCTGCCTCCAAGGTGGGCAGAAAAGGCCATCACTAACGTGTCCCCTTTGGGGGGCGACCCTTGCCAAAGATGTCCCCCTCCCCTCCCCCCCCAACCACAAAACACACACACAAACACAGGATCCCTGGTGCCTAAGTGGATTCTGCCCCACTTGGGGGCAGATGGGCGTAAAAGAAATTGGCCAATCTGCCCCCAAGGGGGGCAGAAATGGCCAACAGCTCTGTGCCCCCTTTAGCACAAAACAAAAAAAGAGGAACAAAAAAAAAAATCCCTGGCGTATTGGTGGTTCTGCCCTCCTTGGGGGCTGATGGGCCTACAAAAATAGGCCCATCTGCCCCCAAGGGGGGCAGAGATGGCCAATATGAAATTTACCGCCTTTGGGGGGGTGACCCTTGCCCAAAAGGTGCCCCCAAGCACACATATACACACACCCCACACAATCCCAAGCGCCTAGTGGGTTTTGACCCCCCAGGGGGCCAGATTGGCCAAAAACATGGCCGATCTAGCCTCAGGGGGGGCCGAAACATATAAAAAAAATTTGCCCCCGGGGCAGCGACCCTTGCCTAAGGGGTCGCTGCCCAAAAACATAAGGAAAATAAATTCCCTGGTGTCTAGTGGTTTTCGGACCCCCCCCCCCCGGGGGGCCCGAAATAGGATAAAAATAGCCCCCAATGGGAGCAACCCTTGCCCAAGGGGTCGCTCCCAAAAAACATAACAAAAATAAATTCCCTGGTGTCTAGTGGTTTTCAGACCCTACCCCCCCCCCCCCCCCCCCCCTTTGGGGGCAGATCAGCCAAAAAATCAGCTGAGCAGCCCTAGGGGGGGCCGAAATGGGATTAAATATATCCCCCAATGGAAGCGACCCTTGGCCAAGGGGTCGCTCACAAAACTAATCCAGGAACCGGTGAACCGGTGCCTTGGACAAGATCACCTTGTCCAAGGCACAGAAGCAGTTGAAGCCACATCGCATCATCTATTGACGTGAAGGTGTAGGAGGCTGGACTGGCTTGTAGTGAGTACCAAGGGGTACTTGCACCTTGCACCAGGCCCAGTTATCCCTTATTAGTGTATAGGGTGTCTAGCAGCTTAGGCTGATAGATAATGGTAGCTTAGCAGAGCAGCTTAGGCTGAACTAGGAGACGTGTGAAGCTACTACAGTACCACCTAGTGTCATATGCACAATATCACAAGAAAACACAATACACAGTTATACTAAAAATAAAGGTACTTTATTTTTATGACAATATGCCAAAGTATCTTAGAGTGTACCCTCAGTGAGAGGATAGGAAATATACACAAGATATATATACACAATAGCAAAAATATGCAGTATAGTCTTAGAAAACAGTGCAAACAATGTATAGTTACAATAGGATGCAATGGGGAAACATAGGGATAGGGGCAACACAAACCATATACTCCAGAAGTGGAATGCGAACCACGAATGGACCCCAAACCTATGTGACCTTGTAGAGGGTCGCTGGGACTATTAGAAAATAGTGTGAGTTAGAAAAATAACCCTCCCCAAGACCCTGAAAAGTGAGTGCAAAGTGCACTAAAGTTCCCCTAAGGACAAAAGAGTCGTGTTAGAGGAATAATGCAGGAAAGACACAAACCAGCAATGCAACAACTGTGGATTTCCAATCTAGGGTACCTGTGGAACAAGGGGACCAAGTCCAAAAGTCACAAGCAAGTCGGAGATGGGCAGATGCCCAGGAAATGCCAGCTGCGGGTGCAAAGAAGCTTCGACTGGACAGAAGAAGCTGAGGTTTCTGCAGGAACGAAAAGGGCTAGAGACTTCCCCTTTGGTGGACGGATCCCTCTCGCCTTGGAGAGTCGTGCAGAAGTGTTTTCCTGCTGGAAAGACGCCAACAAGCCTTGCTACACGCAAATCGTGCGTTTGGCGTTTTTGGACGCTGCTGGGGCCCAGGAGGGACCAGGAGGTCGCAAATTGGACCTGCAGAGAGAGGGGACGTCGTGCAAGACAAAGAGCCCTCACTGAAGCAGGTAGCTCCCGGAGAAGTGCCAGAAACAGGCACTACGAGGATGCGTGAAACGGTGCTCGCCGAAGTTGCACAAAGGAGTCCCACGTCGCCGGAGACCAACTTAGAAAGTCGTACAATGCAGGTTAGAGTGCCGTGGACCCAGGCTTGGCTGTGCAAGAAGGATTTCCACCGGAAGTGCACAGGGGCCGGAGTAGCTGCAAAGTCGCGGTTCCCAGCAATGCAGCCCAGCGAGGTGAGGCAAGGACTTACCTCCACCAAACTTGGGCTGAAGAGTCACTGGACTGTGGGGGTCACTTGGACAGCATCAATGGATTCGAGGGACCTCGCTCGTCGGGCTGAGAGGAGACCCAAGGGACCGGTAATGCAGCTTTTTGGTGCCTGCGGTTGCAGGGGGAAGATTCCGTCGACCCACGGGAGATTTCTTCGGAGCTTCTGGTGCAGAGAGGAGGCAGACTACCCCCACAGCATGCACAAGCAGGAAAACAGTCGAGAAGGTGGCAGGATCAGCGTTACAGAGTTGCAGTAGTCGTCTTTGCTACTATGTTGCAGGTTTGCAGGCTTCCAGCGCGGTCAGCGGTCGTTTCCTTATCAGAAGGTGAAGAGGGAGATGCAGAGGAACTCGGCTGAGCTCGTGCATTCGTTATCTAAAGTTTCCCCAGAGACAGAGACCCTAAATAGCCAGAAAAGAGGGTTTGGCTACCTAGGAGAGAGGAAAGGCTACTAACACCTGAAGGAGCCTATCAGCAGGAGTCTCTGACGTCACCTGGTGGCACTGGCCACTCAGAGCAGTCCAGTGTGCCAGCAGCACCTCTGTTTCCAAGATGGCAGAGGTCTGGAGCACACTGGAGGAGCTCTGGACACCTCCCAGGGGAGGTGCAGGTCAGGGGAGTGGTCACTCCCCTTTCCTTTGTCCAGTTTCGCGCCAGAGCAGGGGCTAAGGGGTCCCTGAACCGGTGTAGACTGGCTTATGCAGAATTGGGCACCTCTGTGCCCAACAAAGCATTTCCAGAGGCTGGGGGAGGCTACTCCTCCCCTGCCTTCACACCATTTTCCAAAGGGAGAGGGTGTCACACCCTCTCTCAGAGGAAGTTCTTTGTTCTGCCATCCTGGGCCAGGCCTGGCTGGACCCCAGGAGGGCAGCTGCCTGTCTGAGGGGTTGGCAGCAGCAGCAGCTGCAGTGAAACCCCAGGAAGGGCAGTCTGGCAGTACCAGGGTCTGTGCTACAGACCACTGGGATCATGGAATTGTACCAACAATGCCAGGATGGCATAGAGGGGGCAATTCCATGATCATAGACATGTTACATGGCCATATTCGGAGTTACCATGGTGAAGCTACATATAGGTAGTGACCTATATGTAGTGCACGCGTGTAATGGTGTCCCCGCACTCACAAAGTTCAGTGAATTGGCTCTGAACAATGTGGGGGCACCTTGGCTAGTGCCAGGGTGCCCTCACACTAAGTAACTTTGCACCTAACCTTTACCAGGTAAAGGTTAGACATATAGGTGACTTATAAGTTACTTAAGTGCAGTGTAAAATGGCTGTGAAATAACGTGGACGTTATCTCACTCAGGCTGCAGTGGCAGGCCTGTGTAAGAATTGTCAGAGCTCCCTATGGGTGGCAAAGAAATGCTGCAGCCCATAGGGATCTCCTGGAACCCCAATACCCTGGGTACCTCAGTACTTATACTAGGGAATTATAAGGGTGTTCCAGTAAGCCAATGTGAATTGGTAAAATTAGTCACTAGCCTGTTAGTGACAATTTAAAAGTAATGAGAGAGCATAACCACTGAGGTTCTGGTTAGCAGAGCCTCAGTGAGACAGTTAGGCACCACACAGGGAACATATACATGCACACCTATGAGCACTGGGGCCCTGTGTGACAGGGTCCCAGTGACACATACATATAGGCCACAAACCTATGAGCACTGGGGTCCTGACCAGCAGGATCCCAGTGACACATAACAACCATACTGAAACCATAGTGTTTTCACTATGAGCACTGAGGCCTGGCTATCAGGATCCCAGTGAGACAGTGAAAACAGTGACAAACACCCTGACATACACTCACAAACAGGCCAAAAGTGGGGGTAACAAGGCTAGAAAGAGGCTACCTTCTCACACAACCCCCCCCAAACGAAGGACAATAAGGCTAACCTTGGCCAGTTGAGACTTTATTGTCTAAGTGGTGATAAGTAGAGAGTGGCTCTGCAATAGACTGGTTACTCCCTTTATCATCCACTATATGGTTACTTCCCTGTGGGGATGTAAACCACCCTGTTTGAAGTTTTTAGCTAAGCAACAATGTGAAGATGTATTTTCAGAGTTTCTATCAGTAAGTTTTAGTTTAGAGCAGTGGGAATTGTCCACTGAACCTATTTGTAGTGATGGAAATGCCAGACAGGGATGCTGTCTCAGTAAAGCCATAGCTGGGCAAAAACTTTGTCCATATGGCTGGAAGAGAGAACAGGGATGCTGTTTCTCTTGAGTTGGAGCAGGGCAGGGATGCTGTCCTATCAGCTCCACACTAGGGCAGGGATGCTGTCCTAAGTGTTGTGAGGCAGTGCAGAGTTTCTGCACTAAAGTTTCTCTGGGCGGGTTGGAGGGATGCTCCATGTTAACTAAAATGGTGCTCTTTTTCTCACCAATGTTAGTTATCCCACAGAGAGGTACTTCCACCTCAGGGAGTACAGTTTTGCCAACTGATGATTCCCTTGGAACAGGTGCCACCCCAGGAGAGGTTTCTCCCACCACAGGAATGGTATCCTGAATGGAAGGGTGGTTAGGGGATACTGTGATACCCTTTTTACCTGTTGATGGAGAGGGTTCCTGAGTTTTCAGGCCTTCTCTCCTTTGCTTTTTCATTTCACTTGAAATGAGAGGGAACAATTCCTCAGGGATGCCCAGCATGGCTGCATGGGCATAAAACTCTACATCAGCCCAACCTGAGGCCTCTAGGTCATTACCTAAGAGACAGTCTACAGGTAAGCTAGGTGATACCACCACCTGCTTAGGGCCAGTAACTCCACCCCAACTAAACTGAATTATAGCTAAGGGAAGAAACTTAGTGGAGTTATGGACATCAATAATCTTATACTGTTGTCCAATGATGTGTTGTTCAGGAGGCACTAGGTTTTCAGTCACCAAAGTGAAACTGGCACCTGTGTCCCTGTAGGCCAAGGCCTCAACACCATTTATTGAAACTGTCTGCCTGTACTTATCCATTGTAAGGGGACAAGCAGCCAGTGTGGCAAGGCCAGTGCCACTAGGTGTGACAGAAACTGTCTTGGGACTGATTACATCAGTTTCCACTATGGACCCATAAGTGAACCCAACTACACCCTTTGCTTGACTGTTGCCAGCAGTCCCACCACTAGTACCACTACTGCTAGGGGCACTAGAGCTTGATGTATTAGTGGTGGTAGGCTCAGGGGGTTTACCTGGACAGGACTTATCCCCTGGCCTATGGCCTCTGTTTTTACACACAAAGCACCAAGGCTTTTTAATGTGTGCAGGTTGGGAAGAAGAGGAAGAATTTGTTTTATCCCCACCCTCTGAAGAGTGTTTAAGATTTGAAGTGGGATCTTTGGTTTTACCCTTATCCCCATGCTTATCTTGAGATTTTTCACCATCTTTCTTCTTATTGCCATCTTTGTCACCCCCTGTATGAACTTTTCTGTTCACCCTTGTTCTGACCCATTTGTCTGCCTTCTTTCCCAATTCTTGGGGAGAGGTCAGATCAGAGTCTACCAGGTACTGGTGCAACAAATCAGACACACAATTATTAAGTATATGCTCTCTCAGGATTGTGTTATACAGGCTTTCATAATCAGTAACTTTACTGCCATGTAACCACCCCTCCAAGGCCTTCACTGAATGGTCAATGAAATCAACCCAGTCTTGTGAAGACTCCTTTTTGGTCTCTCTGAACTTTATCCTGTACTGTTCAGTGGTTAAGCCATAACCATCCAGGAGTGCATTCTTAAGAACTGTAAAATTATTGGCATCATTTTCTTTCACAGTAAGGAGCCTATCCCTACCTTTTCCACTAAATGATAGCCATAGGATAGCAGCCCACTGCCTTTGAGGGACATCCTGTACAACACAGGCCCTCTCAAGTGCAGCAAACCACTTGTTAATGTCATCCCCCTCCTTATAAGGGGGAACTATCTTGTGCAGATTCCTGGAATCATGCTCTTTTGCAGGATGACTATGGGGAATACTGCTGCTGCCACCATGGGTATCTAAACCCAACTTCTGTCTTTCTTTCTCTAATTCTAAAGACTGTCTATCCAAATCCAGCTGTTGCTTCTTGAGCTTCAGTCTGGTTTGTTCCACTCTCAATCTATTGAGCTCCCTTTCTAACAATCTGTCATCAGGGTGGGTGGGAGGGACATTTCTAGATACAGAGGTATGATGGGAATGAACAGAAGGAGACCTGTCCCTTACAGAGGGCACCCTAACAGCTTGGCTACCAGTATAATGTGAGAGCACACCATCAGTATGGTGTGATTCAACCTCTGTACCAACTATGCTAGACTGTCTAGTAATGGGCAGGCTGAGAAGTTTCTTTCCTGAACCTTTTCCTGGGGGAGTCCCTGGATCAGATTGAGAACCATTAGCTACTTTTTCACCAGATTTGGCACTTATGGCCTTATCCTGTACTCTAAGCATATTAATTAACAGTTCTAAGGAAGGATTCTTCCCTACACTCAAACCTCTCTCTATGCAGAGACTCCTTGCTCCTTTCCAGCTAAGGTGATCATATGCAAGTTTGGACAGTTCAACATTTTTGCCTGTGCCAGACATTTTTTAGAGATAGTTAAAGTGATAGAAAAAGAAAAAAAAAAATTCAGAACTTTTAAGAACTTTTTGAAAGTTTAGGAGTAATTTTCAGCACTTAGAAAAGAGTGAAATGATGAAATGCAAAACGTTTTGGCTATGTGTATATACACTGACCTTGTTTTGTATATTTTTCTCTTATGAAAAGTACAATGACAAGAGTGGTAAGTAGTCTCAAGCACTTATCCCACCACTGCACAACCAATGTAGGAGGCTGGACTGGCTTGTAGTGAGTACCAAGGGGTACTTGCACCTTGCACCAGGCCCAGTTATCCCTTATTAGTGTATAGGGTGTCTAGCAGCTTAGGCTGATAGATAATGGTAGCTTAGCAGAGCAGCTTAGGCTGAACTAGGAGACGTGTGAAGCTACTACAGTACCACCTAGTGTCATATGCACAATATCACAAGAAAACACAATACACAATAGCAAAAATATGCAGTATAGTCTTAGAAAACAGTGCAAACAATGTATAGTTACAATAGGATGCAATGGGGAAACATAGGGATAGGGGCAACACAAACCATATACTCCAGAAGTGGAATGCAAATCACGAATGGACCCCAAACCTATGTGACCTTGTAGAGGGTCGCTGGGACTATTAGAAAATAGTGAGAGTTAGAAAAATAACCCTCCCCAAGACCCTGAAAAGTGAGTGCAAAGTGCACTAAAGTTCCCCTAAGGACAAAAGAGTCGTGTTAGAGGAATAATGCAGGAAAGACACAAACCAGCAATGCAACAACTGTGGATTTCCAATCTAGGGTACCTGTGTAACAAGGGGACCAAGTCCAAAAGTCACAAGCAAGTCGGAGATGGGCAGATGCCCAGGAAATGCCAGCTCGGGTGCAAAGAAGCTTCGACTGGACAGAAGAAGCTGAGGTTTCTGCAGGAACGAAAAGGGCTAGAGACTTCCCCTTTGGTGGACGGATCCCACTCGCCTTGGAGAGTCGTGCAAAAGTGTTTTCCCGCCGGAAGGATGCCAACAAGCCTTGCTACACGCAAATCGTGCGTTTGGCGTTTTTGGACACTGCTGGGGCCCAGGAGAGACCAGGAGGTCGCAAATTGGACCTGCAGAGAGAGGGGACGTCGAGCAAGACAAAGAGCCCTCACTGAAGCAGGTAGCTCCCGGAGAAGTGCCAGAAACAGGCACTACGAGGATGCGTGAAACGGTGCTCGCCGAAGTTGCACAAAGGAGTCCCACGTCGCCGGAGACCAACTTAGAAAGTCGTGCAATGCAGGTTAGAGTACCGTGGAACCAGGCTTGGCTGTGCACGAAGGATTTCTGCCGGAAGTGCACAGGGGCCGGAGTAGCTGCAAAGTCGCGGTTCCCAGCAATGCAGCCCAGCGAGGTGAGGCAAGGACTTACCTCCACCAAACTTGGGCTGAAGAGTCACTGGACTGTGGGGGTCACTTGGACAGTGTCGCTGGATTCGAGGGACCTCGCTCGTCGGGCTGAGAGGAGACCCAAGGGACCGGTAATGCAGCTTTTTGGTGCCTGCGGTTGCAGGGGGAAGATTCCGTCGACCCACGGGAGATTTCTTCGGAGCTTCTGGTGCAGAGAGGAGGCAGACTACCCCCACAGCATGCACAAGCAGGAAAACAGTTGAGAAGGTGGCAGGATCAGCGTTACAGAGTTGCAGTAGTCGTCTTTGCTACTATGTTGCAGGTTTGCAGGCTTCCAGCGCGGTCAGCGGTCGTTTCCTTATCAGAAGGTGAAGAGGGAGATGCAGAGGAACTCGGCTGAGCTCGTGCATTCGTTATCTAAAGTTTCCCCAGAGACAGAGACCCTAAATAGCCAGAAAAGAGGGTTTGTCTACCTAGGAGAGAGGAAAGGCTACTAACACCTGAAGGAGCCTATCAGCAGGAGTCTCTGACGTCACCTGGTGGCACTGGCCACTCAGAGCAGTCCAGTGTGCCAGCAGCACCTCTGTTTCCAAGATGGCAGAGGTCTGGAGCACACTGGAGGAGCTCTGGACACCTCCCAGGGGAGGTGCAGGTCAGGGGAGTGGTCACTCCCCTTTCCTTTGTCCAGTTTCGCACCAGAGCAGGGGCTAAGGGGTCCCTGAACCGGTGTAGACTGGCTTATGCAGAATTGGGCACCTCTGTGCCCAACAAAGCATTTCCAGAGGCTGGGGGAGGCTACTCCTCCCCTGCCTTCACACCATTTTCCAAAGGGAGAGGGTGTCACACCCTCTCTCAGAGGAAGTTCTTTGTTCTGCCATCCTGGGCCAGGCCTGGCTGGACCCCAGGAGGGCAGCTGCCTGTCTGAGGGGTTGGCAGCAGCAGCAGCTGCAGTGAAACCCCAGGAAGGGCAGTCTGGCAGTACCAGGGTCTGTGCTACAGACCACTGGGATCATGGAATTGTACCAACAATGCCAGGATGGCATAGAGGGGGCAATTCCATGATCATAGACATGTTACATGGCCATATTCGGAGTTACCATGGTGAAGCTACATATAGGTAGTGACCTATATGTAGTGCACGCGTGTAATGGTGTCCCCGCACTCACAAAGTTCAGTGAATTGGCTCTGAACAATGTGGGGGCACCTTGGCTAGTGCCAGGGTGCCCTCACACTAAGTAACTTTGCACCTAACCTTTACCAGGTAAAGGTTAGACATATAGGTGACTTATAAGTTACTTAAGTGCAGTGTAAAATGGCTGTGAAATAACGTGGACGTTATCTCACTCAGGCTGCAGTGGCAGGCCTGTGTAAGAATTGTCAGAGCTCCCTATGGGTGGCAAAAGAAATGCTGCAGCCCATAGGGATCTCCTGGAACCCCAATACCCTGGGTACCTCAGTACCATATACTAGGGAATTATAAGGGTGTTCCAGTAAGCCAATGTGAATTGGTAAAATTAGTCACTAGCCTGTTAGTGACAATTTAAAAATAATGAGAGAGCATAACCACTGAGGTTCTGGTTAGCAGAGCCTCAGTGAGACAGTTAGGCACCACACAGGGAACATATACATGCACACCTATGAGCACTGGGGCCCTGTGTGACAGGGTCCCAGTGACACATACATATAGGCCACAAACCTATGAGCACTGGGGTCCTGACCAGCAGGATCCCAGTGACACATAACAACCATACTGAAACCATAGTGTTTTCACTATGAGCACTGAGGCCTGGCTATCAGGATCCCAGTGAGACAGTGAAAACAGTGACAAACACCCTGACATACACTCACAAACAGGCCAAAAGTGGGGGTAACAAGGCTAGAAAGAGGCTACCTTCTCACAGAAGGCAGCATTAATTTACAGGCTCCAGTTGTGTTTTGTAACTCAGTGCAGCTATTGCGTCAACAAATGACAGTAATGTGTAGGTGGTCCAGCAGGTCTTGCTCCCTGGCAACAAGGTCTGCCCAACGGTGTTTAGCTGGTGGTCGTTGCGAGGTGTGTTGTATATTCTTTGCAGATGGTACAAGACCCTTGCCCCCCGGAGCTACCTTGCCTCTGTGTGATACCCCTGTATCACCCGGTCACCTGCTTCTATCATCAATGGGTGGAAGTGGCACACCAGCCAAATTAATCCTCCAAGCTCCTCCTCTCCTATTCTACCGAGACTTGGCCTACCCTACATGCTTGAACAAAAAGAAGGAATTAAGGGGTTCAGAGGATAATGAAGGGAAAGGAGGAGAGTGAAATGAAAAGTAAATAACACTGCAACAGCCCAACTATCCCCAAACTAACACTACCCACAACAGACTCCTAACAGTACAAAGATAAAATTAGACACCAGAAATGACAAAAATACACTTACACAGGTTACCACAGACACTTAGAAAACACCAAAAGGCAATAGAAAGAGCACACAGGAGACAAATTCACAATATTCACAGAGAGACAAGTCCAAACACAGCCACACAGTCAAGAAAAATAACAGACTGCAAAGTAACAGTGAAAGTACATCCACTATACCAATTCCGTAAACAGGATAACCTATTACATCACTTCCAGTCTCAAATGCGGTGCGTTTTTATTCTTATGCGTCAAAATATTATAAAGCTTACAGTCTGTGCGTCATTTTTACACACATGCTTAGGAATTACCCCCGCATCCATATTTTCAAATATTTTTCATAGTTAACTAATTTCATGGGGTACAGTGTAGGAATTACCGCTGAGGGCCAATGGATATATCTGTCTTGTACTGGGTTTGGGTCATTTCTCTCATTTTATAGTACATGACAGGTGTAACTATACAGAGATAGGCTGTTTGCACCTACATTGTGCATTCCGGTGTATGGGCACATGTGGCAGATCATACTACTGCAGACCATGATCCTCTAGTTGTACCGGATTTGCACTCTTCACTGACGCAATAGATCCCCAAATGTGTGGAATACAAATTGGTATTATCCAGTTTGAGCAGGTTGTGCGTCAATAGAGGATAGCAAGGCTAAGCAACTCAATACAGTAACTCATTGCCTGTGTGTCAATGTGTGTGAATTGGCTCTTAGAAATTTAGTTGTCCCACTGTGTGAACATCACAAGACGTGATTTCATAAATGTGCTTGTATACATGTGTTGTCAATGTGGCAAACCATCAGAAACTATTCAGTGTGGAAATGAGAAAGGAAATGTGTTTGTCATACACGTAGCAACAAATGCTGTGTGAACTTCCCAGATTTTTGGTACATAAGCATCTCCAATGACAAACCATGCACAGGATAGTTAGAAGACGGTTGATCATAGCAATGTTACAAGACTAAGCCATCAGATGTCCTGGAATGTTGGATACCACTTCCTGGTCACTTGTTTGTATACTACGCATGAGTCAGGCATTGGAAAATGGTACGTGGGTACGGTGTTTGTGACACTGAGTCCCAAAACCAATCCACAAATGTAATGTCACTCCAGAGTTTGAGTCGTATAAAAGACCTATGTTGCTCCTGTGGCAGTGGAGGACCAGCAGACCAAGCAGCACGTGTTCACATATTTCCAGTGGGTAATTGCACAAAGGTGTCCAGTTCAAGTGTGTGGGCCCATGTGTAGCCTGTATCATTATTGGGGTCCATGTTGTCACAGTTACGTGCAGGTCTAGTCATGAGTCTGTGGAGCTATTCCCTGCATTAACAAAGTATCCTTTACAGCTGAATTGAACGAAAGCCAAAGAGGAATTGAGAACACAAATGGGGATAGTCCAGCTATAGCACTGCTGAATTTTACTGAGACTGACATGGATCAGGAATTTTAAACCAGCAGGTTTCCTCACAACATTTGTACACAGGGTGGCCTCTAAAATTCCCACTGCATCGGGGAACATAAGTGCCTCTGTGCTGATTAATATCACAGCTATTCACCATGCAAGCCCCATCAATATTTTGGGGGCGATGTGAATCAGTGTGTGGACCCTCAGGGTACAAACATGTGTTGACATTTCATGCACATTATCTAACATTGTTTGTTGTGCTGGAGGCACCGTACCCAATCTATGCATACAGCCATGGTACACTGTCACTATCTGTCACTCATGCATACATGAAACCCAGACAAGGGATGGGCCATGATTCGGCTATTTGAAGACAAGTTCCACCCCATGATACGGTAAGTAAACTGATTACGCTATACAATGTATTTGAGTATTCATTGTAGACCTACCTGACACAATACCCCAGGAGGAAAGTGAGGGCATGGAAAGCAACTATGAGACAAATGTAGCCACAGGGAACCTTTGTGGTAACACAAAGACAGAACCAGTCAGGCTAACAGGATCCACGGTCAATAAAGGAACAAAAATGAACAAGGCAAACACACAGTGAGCAGACTGAGACTGGTCAAAGCTATAACAACAGTGTGGAAAATGTAAACTGTTTTTGTCCTGTGTGCTGCAAAGTTACACAATAACCCAGGGCCAGTGTTACACAAGTAATTTATACGGCAATGCATAACAGTGATATACATATAATGGCAGTTTCTATGCCGTTCCAGGCAGCTGCAAGGGCAGTGCATGTTCAAATGGCTGGTCTGCATGGAGGTGCTCACAGGTGTGTGCAGCTTCAGTCTCTCACAAGTCCTGTAGGTGAGAATCAAGTTCAAAGGGCCAACAGTACCTTTCACATGGGAAGCAATGGACAGGTGATTACAAGTCCTACAGACTACAAGGCAATGCATTATCCGACCAGTAGATGAGGGGTTATCTGGGTACAAACAGTCTATTTCCAGGGCCCCCTCGAGAAGGGTGGGGAGAGACAGAGAACATGGCAGTGGCAGGACTTATGACCTGGGATGTAATGTGCAGGGGATGTCTTGTGAGAAATGCTAGTCATACCTGGGGCACTCGTGTTATACATTTTCTGCTTACATGGATTTCTTGTAACACATACTCCTTGCAAAGATAGCTGATGTCACACTTACTGCTGTCAAGGGTCTGGTCATACCTTTCTATTACCAATGCAATAGCACATCCACTGCCTCATGTATGAGGCATTTTTTTTCCTTAGTGAATGATGGTGTCTTAGTTGTGTGCCATATGCTGCAATGAACCATGTTGCCAACATGTATGTGTGAAATAGCTGTGGTCCTCTGCTATTGCCCTTCAAATGTGAAATGGACAGGATATATGTCATTTACAGTGTGTGTGAAGTTGGCTGTACATTCATACCCATCAAATGTGATGTGGATTTTTAAGAATCCTAATATGTATGTCTGCAATGCACCATGAGGCTCAACTCGGATTATGAATCTTAGGGATAATGTGATGCAAAAATTATTACCCAGACCATGATATAATGATTAGAATAGGTGTTTAATGACATATGGTAAGACAGTGGTGATGGTGACCATAGTTAAAAGAAGTTTTGGACAATGTGTTGTCTCCAACGCAATCCTGCTGCTGTGTTTGGATGGTCCCCTTCATGTTGATGGACAACGTCGTCCTCTTCCTCCTCTTCAGGCATTTGTGGGTCTGGTTCATAGAGGGGAATGTTCCTCCTTACACAAATGTGGTGCAGGATGGCACAGGTCAAAATGATCTTGCAGACCATTTCTGGTGTGTATAGGAGGCTGCCTCCGGTGATGTTGAGGCACTTGAATCTTGACTTCAGGATGCCAAAAGTCCTCTTGACTATGGTGCGTGTCTTCCAATGTGCCTCATTATAGACACGCTGTGATGCTGTGCTTTGCATGGCAGTTGTTATCTTGTGTTGTCTGTCACTCATCTGTGTTTGTGTTATTGTGTGGAATCCTAGGCTTCTAGGATGTACCATCAGCATTGGGTTGTTTCATTATCTGAACTGGTGTTTGGCTGATTGACCAGATGTCAGCAGTATTTTTGTAGAGTTGCAGTACATTGTGTACTCCCTTGCATTATGGCATGTGAAAGAGGTGTCCATGTGTCTTAACTGGGGGTGACATGATACTTCCATACACAGAATCAATTCCACAGTGGTGGTAACATGGTTGCATCTATGTGGCCTGGACATCTCATTCAATTTAACATATGCAATAGAATTTGTTAAACATCAGTGAGACCCTTTGATTTGGCTAGGTGACAATGTGCAACACATCTCCATAAGTTGTTGGCACTGATGTGTAGACAATTGACAATGAACAAATATCCCACATGTGACATGTTCTCTGCATACCTATTTCTCTGCCCTTGCCAAGTTGACTCATGTTCAAACGTGTACCTATACTACTAAACCTGGTCAAGTTCAGCTGTTCAGTGGAGGACCAGCAGACCAAGCAGCACGTGTTCACATATTTCCAGTGGGTAATTGCACAAAGGTGTCCAGTTCAAGTGTGTGGGCCCATGTGTAGCCTGTATCATTATTGGGGTCCATGTTGTCACAGTTACGTGCAGGTCTAGTCATGAGTCTGTGGAGCTATTCCCTGCATTAACAAAGTATCCTTTACAGCTCAATTGAACGAAAGCCAAAGAGGAATTGAGAACACAAATGGGGATAGTCCAGCTATAGCACTGCTGAATTTTACTGAGACTGACATGGATCAGGAATTTTAAACCAGCAGGTTTCCTCACAACATTTGTACACAGGGTGGCCTCTAAAATTCCCACTGCATCCGGGAACATAAGTGCCTCTGTGCTGATTAATATCACAGCTATTCACCATGCAAGCCCCATCAATATTTTGGGGGCGATGTGAATCAGTGTGTGGACCCTCAGGGTACAAACATGTGTTGACATTTCATGCACATTATCTAACATTGTTTGTTGTGCTGGAGGCACCATACCCAATCTATGCATACAGCCATGGTACACTGTCACTATCTGTCACTCATGCATACATGAAACCCAGACAAGGGATGGGCCATGATTCGGCTATTTGAAGACAAGTTCCACCCCATGATACGGTAAGTAAACTGATTACGCTATACAATGTATTTGAGTATTCATTGTAGACCTACCTGACACAATACCCCAGGAGGAGAGTGAGGGCATGGAAAGCAACTATGAGACAAATGTAGCCACAGGGAACCTTTGTGGTAACACAAAGACAGAACCAGTCAGGCTAACAGGATCCACGGTCAATAAAGGAACAAAAATGAACAAGGCAAATACACAGTGAGCAGACTGAGACTGGTCAAAGCTATAACAACAGTGTGGAAAATGTAAACTGTTTTTGTCCTGTGTGCTGCAAAGTTACACAATAACCCAGGGCCAGTGTTACACAAGTAATTTATACGGCAATGCATAACAGTGATATACATATAATGGCAGTTTCTATGCCGTTCCAGGCAGCTGCAAGGGCAGTGCATGTTCAAATGGCTGGTCTGCATGGAGGTGCTCACAGGTGTGTGCAGCTTCAGTCTCTCACAAGTCCTGTAGGTGAGAATCAAGTTCAAAGGGCCAACAGTACCTTTCACATGGGAAGCAATGGACAGGTGATTACAAGTCCTACAGACTACAAGGCAATGCATTATCCGACCAGAAGTCCATGCAGACAGATGAACAATGACAATGGCATACCATACTAAAGAGGGAAACACACTGGAGTCAGAATGTGAGTCTGGGTGTGTGTAGATGAGGGGTTATCTGGGTACAAACAGTCTATTTCCAGGGCCCCCTCGAGAAGGGTGGGGAGAGACAGAGAACATGGCAGTGGCAGGACTTATGACCTGGGATGTAATGTGCAGGGGATGTCTTGTGAGAAATGCTAGTCATACCTGGGGCACTCGTGTTATACATTTTCTGCTTACATGGATTTCTTGTAACACATACTCCTTGCAAAGATAGCTGATGTCACACTTACTGCTGTCAAGGGTCTGGTCATACCTTTCTATTACCAATGCAATAGCACATCCACTGCCTCATGTATGAGGCATTTTTTTTCCTTAGTGAATGATGGTGTCTTAGTTGTGTGCCATATGCTGCAATGAACCATGTTGCCAACATGTATGTGTGAAATAGCTGTGGTCCTCTGCTATTGCCCTTCAAATGTGAAATGGACAGGATATATGTCATTTACAGTGTGTGTGAAGTTGGCTGTACATTCATACCCATCAAATGTGATGTGGATTTTTACGAATCCTAATATGTATGTCTGCAATGCACCATGAGGCTCAACTCGGATTATGAATCTTAGGGATAATGTGATGCAAAAATTATTACCCAGACCATGATATAATGATTAGAATAGGTGTTTAATGACATATGGTAAGACAGTGGTGATGGTGACCATAGTTAAAAGAAGTTTTGGACAATGTGTTGTCTCCAACGCAATCCTGCTGCTGTGTTTGGATGGTCCCCTTCATGTTGATGGACAACGTCGTCCTCTTCCTCCTCTTCAGGCATTTGTGGGTCTGGTTCATAGAGGGGAATGTTCCTCCTTACACAAATGTGGTGCAGGATGGCACAGGTCAAAATGATCTTGCAGACCATTTCTGGTGTGTATAGGAGGCTGCCTCCGGTGATGTTGAGGCACTTGAATCTTGACTTCAGGATGCCAAAAGTCCTCTTGACTATGCTGCGTGTCTTCCAATGTGCCTCATTATAGACACGCTGTGATGCTGTGCTTTGCATGGCAGTTGTTATCTTGTGTTGTCTGTGACTCATCTGTGTTTGTGTTATTGTGTGGAATCCTAGGCTTCTAGGATGTACCATCAGCATTGGGTTGTTTCATTATCTGAACTGGTGTTTGGCTGATTGACCAGATGTCAGCAGTATTTTTGTAGAGTTGCAGTACATTGTGTACTCCCTTGCATTATGGCATGTGAAAGAGGTGTCCATGTGTCTTAACTGGGGGTGACATGATACTTCCATACACAGAATCAATTCCACAGTGGTGGTAACATGGTTGCATCTATGTGGCCTGGACATCTCATTCAATTTAACATATGCAATAGAATTTGTTAAACATCAGTGAGACCCTTTGATTTGGCTAGGTGACAATGTGCAACACATCTCCATAAGTTGTTGGCACTGATGTGTAGACAATTGACAATGAACAAATATCCCACATGTGACATGTTCTCTGCATACCTATTTCTCTGCCCTTGCCAAGTTGACTCATGTTCAAACGTGTACCTATACTACTAAACCTGGTCAAGTTCAGCTGGCTAACTTGGTTGTGAGGTTGACGTTTTGAGTGTCAGAAGGTCCATATGCCTGTACATCGGTTGTGTGTGTTTGTGAAATTGTCTCAATCCGTATGTGTAGGAATGTGCACTTTCAATATTGTCACATCAATGTGTTCTGAGCAGAGTCCACTTGCTTATTGGTAGCGGGCAATGTCAGAGCAGGAGTGATGTGAGATATTGGTACAGCCTCAATGATTCCATGTCACCTTCATTGTAGTCATCATCATCATGCTATGTGTCTCATGGTGTTTGACCTGCAGCAAAACACATTGCACACCCCTTACACAGTACTTATTGCTTGGAAGGGTGTTTGATTGAGTAGTATTGATGTGATATTGAAAGATTCATCTTCCAACTTGTACTGCCAGTTAAGGCCATGTCATTGTCATTGTGTTGTTTTAAATTGTTCCCTTGTGTCTGTGGAGTGGCATCTGTTGTTATTTGGAACTGTCATATGTCCATAGGTGTGTATCCCATGGGTGAGGACATCAAACATGCCTAGCAGTGTCACAACCTCAGTGTCTTCCTGGCCATGTGCCAATGTAGTCGTGTATGTGTTGTGTGTCCTACAGGGTTGCTGTGCAGTGTGTATATAAGTGGGTTCCTGTACTCACCAACAAGTAGGCCATTGCCATATTGTCCATCCTGGAAGTGTTGATTGATGGTGCAGTGGCGGAAGATGAATGAATCATGTACACTCCCAGGATACTTTGCCACGATGTTGGTGATCAATCCCCGGTGATCGACAATGGCCTGCACATTAATGGAGTGTGTGTGCTTCCTGTTGCGGTATAGATGTTCGGTTGCAGCAGGTGGCACAATGCGTACATGTGTGCAGTCAGTGGCACCAAGCATGTGTGGGAAGCCGTTGATTTGATAGAAGCCCTGTTTTGTCTCCTGCTGCTTCTGCTGTGTGTTGGGGAAGCTGATGTGGCGGGGTGTGAGGGAGATGATGGCATCCAATACCTTGGGTAGGAAGGCAGAGAATGAGGGCTGTGAGATCCCGGAAACCAGGGCACCAGTGGTTTGAAAGGAGCCACTTCCCAACATGTGGAGGACAGCTGGTGGTTTCTGGTTTCTGGTGGAATGGTGTGGGGTGTCTGCAAGCTGGGTGCCAACTGTGGCTCAACGTTGCGCTGCAGCTGCTGAATGGTTTGCCAGTTGAGTCTGTACCTCTGGATGATGTCTTGTTGCCAGAGTCCCAGAAGGGTTGTCCTAGTACGGAATATCCTCTCCAGCCTTCTGCGTTGCCTTTGGGGTCCCTGCTTGTGTTGTGGAAGCTGCTTTTGTTGGTCCTGTGCTCTGCGTCTGCGTGCATGCTGGATGAAAAGCACCTCCACGTCTTCCTTTTTGAGCTCTGCTGTTGCTTCTGTGTTTTTCTTAAGTACTGGTGTGTTTGCCCCATTTTAAAGCCTGCCCTGACCCAGGTGTTATTTTTTTATGCAAATCGGGCTGCGCGCCATTTTGCGACTCTGCCTCCTGACCGTGCGGGATTTTTGCACTGTAGCATAAATATGGCGCACGGGTGTTTAAGTAATTTTTTAGACGGGAATGCCTACCTTGAATGTCATTAACGCAAGGCGGTTTCCCGCATCTAGAAAATGATGCACACGGCGGAATTTTGGCGTTTGCGGGCTTCATTGTATAAATAGGGTGCAAGGTTAGCGCCGAATGTGCGGCAAAAATTTTGACGCACATTCGCCACAGACCGAGTATAATTATGCACCTCAGTATTTTCCCTTTCTATTAATCATCCTTTCACCCATCCATCCATTTAACCAATACTCACCCATGTGTCCTTTCACCCACACATGCATCCTTTCCTTTCACTCATTTCACCCATTCTTTTATTTAACCTTCTGTTCTTTTCTGTTTTCATCAAGCCATCAGGTTTAGCATACATTATGTGAGCTTTCGCTGAGTTGCAGATACAAGAGGCAATAACCCATCCTCTGCTGTAACTGGTAAGGCGGGGGTTCACAATCACGACGACGCCCTTTGTAGCTAGTGAGTATAATAGAAATTGTCAATAAGCAAGCAATGTGATTTACCACTGCCTGTCCCTGCTGCTGCTTCTCCCACAGCTCCTTCTGATTCTGCAGTGGCACTTAATGTGTGAGTGGCACTCTGTGGCTAGAAAAAGAATATACACATTTTTAGATGCGAGGCATGCCTCCCCTGAAATTTTTTAATTAAAAAAAAAATACAACCCCAATACATCACTACAGTTTGGTTACCACTCCAATATCTGCTATCAAAAATATCACTCTGGGCATTTTGTTGGTTCACAATGTTAGAAAAGGCAGGTAATCAAGCCAATCAAAATATTTTCATAATGGGGGGGGCAGAGCCATAGCCCATGATGATGACTCTGAATCATTGAAGGGCAATGAAGGGGTAGAATAATAATGGTCAGTGAAAGACAGAAAAAATATAATGCTCAGATAATAAGAATTAAACGAAAATTGGATAGAGGAGTTGGAAAAAAGGAGACAACATGAAATAAGCAAGGCAAGATTAAAAGTAGTATAGTGGTCAGAGGTAAAAGTTAGGAAAATCATAATAATAAATAAGAGGAGTAATTGGGATGAGTAGAGCCCTCAGCAGTGGTGCTGGTGGTTGGCACCTCCTCCTCCCCAGCTCTTCCTGGACCCATCTTGGTGCTGCTTCTCTTCTTGCAATTGTGTGCTGAGGTAAAGAACATAAAAAAATAGATTAGTGGTACAGTTAATCTCCACAAAACTATCATAACGTGCAAACTCAGTAATATTGTACTTATCTAAATCAGATTGCCTATGGTACTAGGATCTACTATTGTTAAATTGGCTATGCTAATCCTAAAATCCCCATTCCGAATATCCTTAACAAAAACTACATTTAGAACTAATTCATTATATTGAATAATCTTTGATTCTATTCGTATTTCTCAACTCCCTTGATGGACCAACTCAGTCCCCCTTTTTTGCAATGGATAAGTGCATACTAATATTACTACACAGTGTGAAATTGCTTGGGACTGTATGAGCTAAATAGATAAAAGTCACAGAGAATAATAACTCACTGATATCACTAATTCACTGTGGTGACAGGATAACAGAGGAGTTTGCATTACAATTACTTCTTGTATAATCATCCAAAGCGAGCACCAATGAGTACGACTAGGTAGTGTTGTTGTGTAGCCATTTTATTTATAGCTTCACGCACGTTATTTTAGCACACTAGGCCTTCCACCGTGCACTTTAACCTAGATATATTTTATTCAGATTCATTTATTATTTAACACTAGCCACATTTGCGGTCTCGTTTTATTGCTCCCTGTCTAGCTGTTCCTTGCCTAGGCCAGCACTGCCTTCTTAAACAAGACATTTCTTTCACTCTGTGCGTCTCTCAAGGCTGCAGTAAGATAGGTTGCCAGTAAACGTGGTAACCCTTTGTACCTGGTATTCATAGAAACATACACATCCTTACGTAGGGACATTTTCGCCGAATATTAGCTGTTTTATTATAAAAACACTTCTCTGTCCCATACACGTTAGAGGGAGATTCCAGCTAGATGACCATGACTGTATGCTGATTGCTGAACGCTTCACTGCAGCTGCTTATGCAGACTTCAGGCCTTTGCTTAGGTATGGGGGTGATGTCTTCCCAGGGGAACCTGAAGGGCAGAACTAGAGCTTAACATGCTGTGCTCTAATATAGCCTAAATAGGACTTAGTGTATTGACGTTAGTGACAATATGGTAGCATTATTTTTATGCTTTAGGGGTAGCTTCTACAGAAGAAATATTGAAAGAAAAAAGTTTAGGAAAGTGAGTAAAAAGTTAGTAGAATAACAGAGTTAACGTTTTAGAGAAAAGAAGAAAATGTTTCAGAACTTAGTAAAAAGTTTGCAAAGTTTAAAGAACTTTTAGGAAAGTTAGAAAAGTGTTTCTAGGTATATATTTTATATGCTCTAAGTATTGAGCAAGCTTTTCTTGTGAAAAGCACAGGTAACAAAGTGGTAAAGCAATTGCAAGTACTTATCCCACCACTGCACCACCAATGTAGAAGGCTGGCCTGGTTTGTAGTGGGTACCTTGGGTACTTACACCTTATACCAGGTCCAGTTATCCCTTATTAGTGAAATGTAGTAGTGTTCTAGCAGCTTAGGCTGATAGAGGTACCTATGGCAAAGCAGCATAGGCTGAACTGGGAGACATGCAAAGGTTATGCAATACCACTTATAGTTACACAGTACTTATACACAAGTAAAGACAAAACTCACTGTTACCAAAAATAAAGATATTTATTTGGGTGACACAGTACCAGAAATATCTTAGAGTTAATACACCTTCTGGAGTTAAGTATTATACACAATATATACACTAGACACCAAAATTAGATAAGTAAATAGTCATAGAACAATGCAAACAGTAGGAAATCCTATAGAATGCAATGGGAGAAAATAGGTCTGGGGTAACAAAAACCATATACTAAGAAGGTGGAATGCAAATCACGAATTCCCCCCTAGACAAGAGTAGTGTGTGCAGAATCACTGGGAGAGTAAGAATACAGTAAAGGTAAGTAAATTACCCCACCCCAGAACCCAGAAAAGCAGGAGTAAAATACTGCAAGTTTCCTTAGGACACACTACACCTCGTTTTGGGGATTTTGCAGCAGCCAACCAACTCTGCAAAAAACAACTGCTGTATTATTGGACCTGTATACCAGCAAAGGAAGGGGACCAAGTCCAGAAGTCGAAAGAAGTTCCAGGAAGGACAGGAGCCCAGGCCAACCCCAAAGAGGGTGCAAAAGAAGAGCCCCCAGTTCGTCGAAGACTGCAGAAATGCACCCTAGGAAGATGCCAGTGTGTTCCTGCATGATGGAAAATATGTCCCACAAAGTGAAGCTTGTTGCAGATTAGGGGGCATATTTATACTCCGTTTGCGCCGAAATTGCGTCGTTTTTTTTGACGCAATTTCGACGCAAAACTAACGCAAACTAACGCCATATTTATACTATGGCGTTAGAGGCGAATAGCGCCAAAGTTCCCGGAATGTGCGTCATTTTTTAGCGTGAACCCCTTCCTTGCGTTAATGATATGCAAGGGAGGCGTTCCCGTCTAAAAAATGAGTGGGCGTGGCTAAAAACGGCGCATTTGCGCCGCTTTTTAACGCCTGGGTCAGGCATGGCGTTAAGGGACAAGTGGGCTCAAAATGAGCCCAGAGTGCCCTCCCCTGCCCCCAGGGACCCCCCCTGCCACCCTTGCCCACCCCAGGAGGACACCCAAGGCTGGAGGGACCCACCCCAGGTAAGTTCAGGTAAGTATTTTTTTTTTTTATTTTAATAATTTTTTGTGGCATAGGGGGGCCTGATTTGTGCCCCCCTACATGCCACTATGCCCAATGACCATGCCCAGGGGACAGAAGTCCCCTGGGCATGGCCATTGGGCAAGGGGGCATGACTCCTATCTTTACAATGATAGGAGTCATGTTGATGGGGGATGGGCGTCGAAAATAAATGGCGCAAGTCGGGTTAAGACGATTTTTTCGACGTAACCTGACTTGCCCCATTTTAAGACGCCCATGCGCCATTTTCCCCCTACGCCGGCGCTGTCTGGTCTACGTGGTTTTTTCCCACGCAAACCAGGCAGCGCCGGTCTGATTGCGCCGGCTAACGCCATTCCATAAATACGGCGCCCGCATGGCGCTTCAGAATGGCGTTAGACGGCGCAAAACTTTTTGACGCTAAACTGCGTTAGCGCAGTTTAGCGTCAAAAAGTATAAATATGGGCCTAGATTTTGTGTTGTAAGTCGCCAAAAAACCTTGGCTACGACAACAGTTTATTTTGTGTCAAAATGGCACTGGATGGACCCATGAGGGACCTGGGGGCCTCAACTCTGTGTTCGGAGAAAGAGGGTGGTCTCAGCACTTTAGAGAGCCCTCAGCATGCCAGCCAGCACCCCCAGGAGTCACAGGATCCAGGTTCAAAGAAGGTGCCAAATGTGGTTGATGCAGCACAACAAAAGAAGGTCCTATGCCGCCGGAGAACAACTCAGAGAGTTCAGTGTCACAGGATGTAGTGCTGGGGACCTGGGCCAGGCTGTGCATGAAGGAATTTTGCAAAGAGTGCACAGAGACCTCAGGAGGCAAAGAAGATGCAGGGCACAGGGGTACCATCGCTCTCTGGGAAGGCAAGGTCTTACCTCCTCCAAAGTGTGTCAGCAGGACCTCAGGACCATCTATGTTGATGATATCCACCTTCTGTGTCCTTAGGAGCACACTCGTTGCTGTGAGAGGGGTCCCAGGGTACCAGTCATCGTCTTGGATGGTCCTGCTTGGAGCAGGGGAGTGACTTGGTCACTCCACTGACGACTTCTTCAGTCCTTCTGGTGGAGGATGATGACAGGGAGTCCCCAGAGTGTACACACCGTGGAAACTGTTGCAGTTGCTGACTTGGAGCTGAGGTTGCTGAAGAAAAATGTCTCTTGCAGACGCTTTGTTGCAGTTACAGCATTTCTTGAAGCAGGCTCCAGTTGATCCGAGGTCAGAAGAGTCTGAAGTTGTTGCAGAGGATTCCTGAAGGAAACCTGCAAGCAGAATCTGAAGAGAACCCACAGGAGAGACCCTAAATAGCCCTGAGAGGGGGATTGGCTACCTTATCAGGTATGGACCTATCAGGAGGAGTCTCTGACGTCACCTGCTGGCACTGGCCACTAACAGCCCTCCATAGTGCCCCCAAACCTTGCAAAGGAAGATGGCTGAAGTCTGGGACACACTGGAGGAGCTCTGGGCACCACCCCTGGGGTGGGGATGGACAGGGGAGTGGTCACTCCCCTTTCCTTTGTCCAGTTTCACACCAGAGCAGGGGAGAAGGGTTCCCTGAACCGGTGTAGACTGGTTTATGCAAGGATGGCACAATCTGTGCCCTTCAAAGCATTTCCAGAGGCTGGCGGAGGCTACCCCTCCCCAGCCTGTAACACCTATTTCCAAAGGGAGAGGGTGTAACACCCTGCTTTCAGAGGAAATGCTTTGTTCTGCCTTCCTGGGACTGGGCTGCCCAGACCCTGGGGGGCAGAACCCTGTATGTGAGGTGGCAGCAGCTGTAGCTGCAGTGCCAGCCTCAGATAGCTGGTTTGGTAGTACTGGGGGTCCACAGTGGAGCCCCCAGGATGCATGGAATTGGCTCCCCATTACCAAATTTGGAATATGGGTCAATTCCATGATCCTAGACATGTTACATGGCCATATTCGGAGTTATCATTGTGAAGCTACATAAAGGGATTGACCTATATGTAGTGCACGCGTGTAATGGTGCCCCTGCACTCACAAAGTATGGGGAAATGGTCCTGAACTATGTGGGGGTAACTTTGCTAGTGCAAGGCTGCCCTCACACTTAGTAACATTGCACCTAACCTTCAGCAAGTGAAGGTTAGACATATAGGTGACTTATAAGTTATTTAAGTGCAGTGAAAATGGCTGTGAAATAGTGTGTGCACCATTTCACACAGGCTGCAATGGCAGTCTTGTGTAAGGGGTTGTCTGAGCTCCCTATGGGTGGCAAAAGAAATGCTATAGCCCATATGGATCTCCTGGAACCCCAATGCCCTGGGTACCTAGGTACTATTTAGGAGGGACTTATAAGGGGGGTCCAGTATGCCAATTGAAATTGGTAAATGAAGTCACTGGCCTAAAGTGACAAATTTAAAAGTGGAGAGAGCATAAGCAGAATACCAGTGAGACAGGCAAAACACACTGAAATACGGGTACAAATGGGGGTAACATGCCAAGGAAGGTGGTACTTTCCTACACCTTGTCACAATTTTAATCCTGTCATGCTTTATCATCCTGGTTATTGCAGTATATGCTTTATTGTCTAAGATGCAGTTGCTTCATTAAAACCTTAATGAAACATATACTGCCTCTGCCTGTTGTGGTATAAATGAAACTCATGTAACTGAGAGAAATGGATGCAATCTGAGTGACCGCGATTTCCCTGAGGAGTCAATTTTGTCATGCGCTCGGCCGCCCAATCATCCCTGCTCTTGGGTGGAGATGAGGCACTGCTAGTTAGCCGTAACAAGAAACCCGGATTGGGCTGACAGGTGTCACCAGTAGTAGGTTCGACTCAGTCCCCCACTCCAAAGGAGATTCTGCCGCTCAAATCCATTAGTCTCAAGAATAACGAGAGGCTACGTGACATGGCGCTGCCAACGTTTGGTCAGGCTCTAATTTTTGGGTCCTCCTGGGTATCTCTGTCTCACTACATACAAAGCCACCTCAGTACTATATACGGATTCGTCCGTGGTATTGAGGATTTCCTCCTTAGCTAAGTAGGGAGTACCTAACTAACACTGTAGGTTGTTCAAGCTTTAACCATTGAAAGGATAATCCCCATTTGGTGTGCTTATCTCTGAACAAAATTAACCGTACATTATGACGAATCCTCAACAGGTAGCAATTGCAGTCAATATGAGACTACCCCTTACCACACATTTATTGGCACATGGCCTAGTGGCCCAGGGGGGTCCAGTTACATTTGTTGTTGAGGCTCACCCAGCCTATAGAACAGAATTTTTTTTATTCTTGGGTCACATTTCCAACAGTTGGTGGGAACACAAATACATTTCATCACTATACACCTGCAAATGTACCTGCAGAATACAGAGCATTTGCATACCTTATCAAGAACATAATAATTGGCTTGATGGCGCCCTACCCCACACAATTTTACATGTTAGGTTAGGTCCTCTAAGTGATGATGGTCCTACCTGGCCTTTATTGGCCACGCACCCTGCTGCAGCGATCCTAATGGTAGCTGAAGTACGTCGCTTATATGCTGCTCACATGGCAATATACAGACGATTAGTACAGTTTGTAATGCAAACATTAAATACAAACCCAGCATATGCAGTAACGCCAGACATTAATCCTGCAACTGTACATTCGATCATCGGTAAAGTACCTGCCAAACGAGACAAAATTCTGTTTTGGTTAGCTCAAAAAATAAATGTACTGGTAGCAGTATTTCCCCATACGGGACCACACGATAAACATAGGGTAATAAATATGTGTTTGCCATGCTCTACACTACCGCACACGGTACACCAACACTTGCCAACTTACCGGAAGTGTTGAAATAAATTCAAGACGAATACGGGTTGCCCCAGCCCTGGACTTGGGATGCAACTAATGGGCAATTTTGCCCAGTACCCTCAATTATATTAATTAACCTTAAAAGGGAAGCAGTTGCAATAGCAGTGCGCATGCGGCTCCGGGATGTTCCTCCACTGGATCAAGAACATGAGCTGCCAAAGATTATCGCAGAGACCTACTCTAGTATTGGTCGAGATAGTCTGGGGGCCAGACCCACAAAACCACATCTTCAGGGTAAATCTAATAAAGATTCTACCAAGCAAGCTCCTGAGGGTACTAAGAAATGCTGGGATACAAATCAAAAAACACCTAAAAAAGAAAGGGGAGAATCTCCGCACACAGAGACCACACAGAATAGATATAGGGGGTCATTCTGACCCTGGCGGTCATGGACCGCCAGGGCCAACGACCGCGGAAGCACCGTCAACAGGCTGGCGGTGCTTCTGGGGCCATTCTGACCGCGGCAGTAAAGCCGCGGTCAGAAAAAGGAAACCAGCGGTTTCCCGCCGGTTTCCCGCTGGCCCAGGGAATCCTCCACGGCGGCGCTGCAAGCAGCGCCGCCATGGGGATTCCGACCCCCTTCCCGCCATCCTGTTTCTGGTGGTTTTCACCGCCAGAAACAGGATGGCGGGAACGGGTGTCGTGGGGACCCTGGGGAACCCTGCAGTGCCCATGCCACTGGCATTGGGCACTGCAGGGGCCCCCTAACAGGGCCCCATTAGGATTTTCAGTGTCTGCAGTGTCGCACACCAGCAACTCCGCCGGCTCCATTCGGAGCCGGCTTCCTCGTTGCTGGTGCTTCCCGCTGGGCGGGCGGGCGGCCTTTTGGCGGTCCCCCGCCAGCCCAGCGGGAAAGTCAGAATACACGCTCGTACGAATACTGGAGTGCTCACCGCTTCGCTTCTTACTGGTTACTCTTCAGGCTTATCAGGGCCTCCCCAATCTTCATTACCAAACAAGCCTCTTACCTACGTACCTGTAGCTGCTTGGCGCAGCCATTCTAATTACAGTTCTGTACCATCCAACTCAGCCCTATTCATTAAGTACAGAGATACTTCTTCACCATACACCACCACTTACCTACTCAAATACCAACGGCCCCAGCCTTGATAAAGTCACCTGTGTGACGAAACACGTGTTGGCTGTATCTCCACGATGATTTAATGCTTTCTAAGCATCTACAAATAAAGACAACATCTACAAACCGGATTTGAGACTCATTTCAACACAATTCCTCTCCGAACCTACAGTACCACACCAGCAATATCTTTGCTGGTTTCATTGTTGGACATTACTCTCTGTGTGCTGTGGCCGTTTTTTCCCATCGGGAAAGTCAGAATGACCGCCGCAGTCTTCTGGCGGTTCCCGCCAGGCGGGCGGCTTCCGCCGCCGGCAGGGGTCAGAATGACCCCCATAATCTCAGAAATAGAGATGATATAAAAACGCCTGACAGATATCAACATACTGATTCATGCCAAGCTTGTTATTTCAGCACTAATCGGAAACACGCAGTGAGAGAGGTGTGCGGTCAGAGCGAAGAACTGAGAACGTGAAACCGAGACAGGACCACAACGCTCAACAGAAGTTTCATTTAAAAAAGAAGAGAAACTTCCCCAACAAAAACCCAAATTCAAAAAGAAAAAGGTGGCAGCAGTTGCAGTACAACATGCCACTCAAGAAGAGGGCTCTGTTGAAGAACAAGAAGTGGTCATTAGCGCTATTAGCGTGGCAGAGGTCACAATAGTTCTCTGGAATCTTCTAGAGCATCTGGAGGTGAAAGCAACTCATGACTTCCTACGAGTAGACACTGCGGACATGCATGTCTCCACGCCTGATAGTGTGTATAAAGTAACGTTACAGTTAGAAGGAGACATAGAGGGCACAATAGACGCAATCTTTTGGGACCGCGTCATAAACATATTTGATATTCTATTGGCCGAAAGGGATTGGCCACCTGAATTTGTCCGTACCTGCCCATATTGGGAAGATGTTATCAAACCTTCTTTCTTGCCCCTTGTTCCCGAGGAGCTTGTAGAATCCTACGCCATCGATTGGGCATTGGGGCAGGCACCTGCGTTACATCGCAACCACGTAGGATGGGACAAAGATTCCCCCCATCATGTAATCCCTATTAAAAATCAACCCATGCCTCAACCCCAATATCCAATAAAACATGATGCAAAAGCACCTGTGAGGGAAATCCTCACACAACTGGAGTACCAGGGCGTAATTGAACCCTGTATCTCACCAATGAATAATCCCTTATTCCCAGTAGCTAACCCGGACCATTCGGACTGAATAGTCTTAGACTGCAGACATTTAAACAGTCATACAACCACATAAGCTATACAAAACTCACATAGCACAGCACTCATGAACAACATAGTGTGTAAAAAATACAAAACAACACTGGACATTTCCAAAGTTTCTTTTGCCAAAATATATTACCTGAGAGTAGAGACTTAACAAGTTTCAACGCACTAGGCTCCCAGAAAAAATTCTATTGTTAACCGTAGTGTTACAAGAACAGTCCAGGACTGTTCGCAGCTTGTATGAATTCAATATTGCACGACATTGACCCTGAAGCATTGTCCTATGTAGATTAAATTTAACTCACAGATGATGAATTACTGCAACATCTAATGGGTAGCCCGTATTGTTGTGAGATTTGCCAAGTTCGGCTACAAATTCAATTTAAAAAAACTAAAATAGCCATCCTTAGCTTCCTGTTTTTGCGATCTGAGCTATCACGTGAAGGAAAGAGCCTAGCGCCACAATTCTTGGAAAAATGCACACAATTACAACCTCCAGATACAATTAAAAAACTACAATCCCTATTGGGTTTTCTAAATTTTGGCACAACTTACATCCCTGATTATGCATCATGCATAAAACCATTATATGACTTAATACGTCCTGACTTTTGAAGTAAGTTTTGGGCAGTCAAACACACACGCATTCTCAGAGCTTTGCAAACAGACATGCTTGCAGCACAACACTTACACACAAGAGACAACAAAAAACATCTGGTCTTCAGAGTAATTGCTGGTGCCGTTGGTTTCACCTATGTAAATTTCATTTGTATTCAGCAGCTTTGCTCTCACTGCTGTTCAGATGGCCGTCATGAAAGAAAGATCTCTAGCCGAAGACAAACGCATTATTGTCATCTCTCCAATCCCAGGCCTTGAGGCTGTTACCAAAGCCAGAGTTCTGAACGCTAAAGCATTACGTTTACGTTGGATTCAATGGGCAACGTCTTTGACGGCCACTGATGTAGACTACATTTTTTACCCAAAATTGCAAACTCAAGAATTTTTGCAATATGAACTAGAATACCAGTTCCAGCAAATACACTGCCTATTGCTCAATATCAAAGAGTCATGTACACTGATGGCTCAGCACAACCTGCAATTGGCACAAAACATCAATACTCCGCTGCTTGCTCAGTAGTAAGTGGCTACATGGAGGATAATACATTTTGTCCCCAATGTACATACACACAAATTTAGGGGATTGCACAGCAGAATTAGCAGAGCTAAAGGCTCTGGTGATGGCACTGGAACACATGAATCCTGCACAGTTAACACTGTTTGTGACTCGTACTACTGTGTCCAGTCCTTCAATGAATACCTGCATAACTGGCGCCAGAATGGGTTCAGAGATTCTAAACACCATCAAAAACACAGACTTCTGTGGGGGAAAGTAGTGGATCTGAAGGAAATGCTCCCAAATGTCCATGTTGTACATACACTTGGACATCAGCGCGTTGGAATACACGTTGCTGGAAATACACTGGCTGATGAAGCCACCAAGTCAGCAGTAGCTAAGGCTGCTGTTGCTGTAGTAACCCCTTCTGAAACTAAACCGGACGATGACATATGGGCTGCCGTCAAAGCCAGGGCTGAAGGCACGCCCTATCCAAAAGCATTTCCTGCTAAATATTCCTACCGAATGGGAGGCTGCCTAGTCATCAAAGTAAAGATACCAGGCGTGGGGGTTCGAGTAATTCCCAAGAAAGACATAAGATGAGAGTTGATTAAAGAAGCATGTGAGGAGGTTGCATCTGCCCATGCCCGTGTGGCGGCTACAATGTAATTGTTACAAGCACGTTATTGGTGGCCAGGTCTATACAAACAGGCTAAGCAGTATGTCCTTTGTTGTGACAACAAATTAGGGGTTCCACCATCAAATGCCCACTGCAGACACCCCTCCTAATTTCCAGCAAACCTTTCCAATGAGTGTACTTGGACCATTGTGGTCCCCTAACACGGATAGTGCATACAAATACATTTTAGTTGCTGTTGACTCCTGCTCCAGATTTCTATGGGTGTGGCCACAATGCTTGGTTGACGTTCGGACTGTTATTAAAGATTTGCGAGTCTTTATCAGTACATATGCAGTTGCGGCTTTCCACTCAGACCAGGGTTCTGCTTTCGCCTCAAGGGCACCCAGGGATGCCATGGCTTAATTAGGGGTCCAACTTCATTACTCGTCTCCATTTCATCCTGAGGGAAATAGTATCATGGAGCGACAAAACCATGATTTAAAGCAGCCCTTAACAGCCAGAGTCTTAGGTACGGGTCGTAGTTGGCTTAACCATCTGTATGGAGTCCAGAGAGCACTTAGCAATCTGCCTAGAAGGTCCCTGGGGGGTCATACTTCATATGAGTGGCTGTTCAGAACTCAAATACATGTTCCAGATCTTGATGGTACTGGTGTGTATGTACCAGAAACACCATTAGACATAAATGAACGTGTCACTGTCTTATAGGAATTACAACAGTTCTGTGATGACAACGCTTCTGGCAGTGCTGCCTCCACAGGAATTAGGGATGTACCAGTAACACCTACTGGCTGGATTCCTAAAACTGGGGATCTGGTATGTGAAAAAGTTGCTGTGAAAAAGGAGTGTGTTTCTTCTTATCGTATACCAGTCCCAGTCTTGGGAATACACAGTACCAGAACTCTCATTCTACCACTGTTGGCTGGTGCTAAAGAAAATCATTTTGCATCTATCGACAATGTCAAGTTACACCATGTGGCTGATCCTGCACAGCAGACCAAGAGGAACAACCAGTGGTTCCCGAATCCCTCTCACTATTGGTTAAGCAGTCTCTCTAGAAGTTTTAAGCGGCAATGCTGACACCTCTCCGAGGTTGGGGAGGGTGGAAAATGACTTTACATTAGTTCCACTAACATCTGTTACAACAAATAATACTGAAATCACTGATCGATTTGATACAACTTCGACACAGACAGATGGCGTCATTTACTATGAACCACCGTGGGAGACCCCTACCAGTTCTCCTACAAATACAGCTCCAGCTTTTGCACAAACTGCTTCTAGATACCTTGCCGACGTTAACAACACCTTATCTGACTCATTTGTCAAAAACACTGGCTTAAATAAAATTACTTTATTTTCCCATGGAACTATCTATGGCTTTCCTTAAGCTTTCCTCCTTTGGATTGGTTTTGTCATAACATTCTTCCTATTATTACATGGTCATTTTCTTCCTGAAAATCAACAGTTAAACTGGTGGATGAGGTCCTAAAACCCAATTTTTCTTCTCACAAGATCCGCAGAGACTTGTCTCTCGTGAACATTTCCGCTATACCAATTCCTGATGGGATTGTTTGTGATAAAGTCCCATTTGATATATACAGCCCCACGGAGGTCATTCAAATACCATATGTGGTTAAAATTTCAATGAACAATGTAATAATACCTGGAGTTGTTTCTGATGATTGGGAGGTGAAAACAGTTGATTCTATGATGACTGAATTGCAGTATTATACTGTATTTGAAAGTGAAGATATTTATAAATCTAAAGAGAATTATGGTGATATGTTTTGCTATAACTATTATAGACACCATTTAATTCACAAAGCAAGTACCCCAAAGACTATTTTTAATTATACATAATGGGAACCTTGTCCAGCTCCACCACAAGGGAGTTCTAAAACGTATTATGAAAAGTTTGCATATTTACCTGGGCACAATGTTAAAAATGCTGAGTCATGTTATTTTAAATTGCCATCAATGGAAAATGTACATATATTACTGACAGATACAAAATGTATTTGTTCGGATTCCTTTGTTTCCCGGTTGGCTATAGAAGGCTAAGAATATTGGTTAAAGTCGATAGACTTAAAAAGTGTGTGGGGAACACGAAATTGACAAATAAGGGGGAAGGAAGCTTTGTTTAGAGCATGCCTGCTACCTGTTCAAATGATATTTTTAAATGACACAGTACAACAAACAAGTTGTTTGGGCTTAGCAAACATTAAGGAATTGAATGCGCCCCGTATTCCTGCACCTGCAAAATGTTACAAATGGCAAAAATATATAAATGTAACTGAAGATCAGCTCGATGAATGGGTCAAGCATGGCACGTTTAATGCTTCACTGGCGGGTGGTTATTGTGTCAAATAGATACCAATGAGTGTCATAAATGTTTTATAAACTCCACGGGGGTTTTAGAACTAGTAGGCCAGACCCTCGCTATGTGTCATCCGAACATGCGGGTATAGTAACAACATACAGTGTAGGGAAACTATGCCAACAAAGGTCGAAAAGTTCTTCACTAGATGCTGTTAGAGAACACCTCAGTCTTCTGTCTAATAACACTGACTTACAGGAGCTCCTGTCCGACCGGATATATACCTTAAACAACATAGTCTCTTCCGCAATAGACATAATACAAAGTGATATGTCTTTCTTACACCATGGAAAAAGTCAACTAAGGTGCATTATGCAGTTGGGCTGGACACTTCAAACACTGAAGACAGGTCGCATTCCCTGGCAACACTTTAGCGCAAGGGATATATTCTCCACATTTAATTTAACGGGTCAACAACAACTAATGGTTAAGAAAGAAACAACTTATGTCATGTTGAATATCGAAAAGTTAGAACAGTTGTCTTTTACTGTGGCTGAAATACCATCTGCTGAGTGGTTAATGCACGGGGTCATTAATCTGCCTATTTCAACACTCCAATTCACATCCTGTTTAAAACACATCCATGAGGTGTGGGAGCTGCCCTTCTTGTACAAATGTCTCAGTGGCATGAAAGAGTTCTTGCTCATCGGTAGTGAATGCAAGACTTCTGTCAGACATTCAATGGTTTGTAAACAACTGTCATTGTAACGCTTCGGCAGCGAACTTGGCTTGTTATCTGAAGGGAGTTCAAGTTCCCTTGATTAGACCTGCGTTCCTGGTGCTTTCAAATGGCAGCTATGTTCTCCTCAATAGTGAAAACTGTTGTGGGTTGCGGGCCAGAATAGTTTATGTTGTTTCGGTCTTTAAGATTGTTTAATGCTGCAGGAACATACTTTTTCGTCCCACAATACAAAGAGAAGTAGCTGAGATTTGGCCCCATATTGCTACTTCTAATGTGAATTTTCACAAGTTGAGCCGACTCAAGGCTTTATTGTTCCAAAAACATGTGGCGCTCACATCTGCAAGTGAGATCTACGCACTTCAGGTGGCAAGGTCATCGGCAGAGATACAGTCCATTTTAAGTACCAACTTTCAGAGACACGTTGGTTAGCTCGTGGGACAAATATTTAATGCGTCCAGTACTACTGGAATTGCAAATTTCTTTAAGTCTGTTGGTTCTGGTTTCATTCACACCTTCTCCTCTATATTCGGTTTAATACCATCAGCCATCCATTCAATATTCTCCGGTATTTTCAGGAGATTTTGCTACTGCTACTTTTTCTGCGCAATGGCTGTCCCGCAGCAACAAGGAGGAATGAAAGCGCTTCCACCAGCGAAACTATGTTGTGAACGCATGATGCAGTAGTTCGGAGCAACACTCCTGGAGCAATTGGAGTGTGACTGGTCATTCAGACCAGTTTTGCATTGTGTGCAACCCGTGTTTCAGTGCCTCCGGTTCTCATTCGAACATGCACTGAAAGTTTGTCTTTCTACGCAAAGCTTGCTTTAATTGGGCACTGATCTGTTGATGTTCTCGCTTAGGGCTCATTACCAGACATACCTGTTGAGGGTGCGTTTGTTACGGGTAGCTGCTTATGAGTTGCCCTTCATGGAGGATGCAGCTCTGAACTCTTTATTGGGCACACCACAGAACGCTGGTGCCTTGGCTGACACCAAGGCTTTGGAACTAGAATGCTCCCTGGTTCTTCTTGGCAATGAGTTTCTTACTTTACCACCTGCCGAGGTGGAAGATTTTCTGTCTTCATTTGTCCCGGATTGGATTGGCACTTCCAAAATGACTCTGACTCTTAAAATTTGGCCTTTTTACACCACAAGTTTACATTTTTAAATTGGCCTTTTATATATTCTCAAGTGTCTTCTAACTTGTCATTAGTGCCATTCTTATATATATATCTTAGGTTGAATTTTAGTAGCTTTTATACATGATTAGGCTTTGAACCGGCAAGGGGAGGGTGTTGCGTAGCCGTTTTAGTCATAGCTCCTTCCACGTTATTTTAGCACACTAGGGGGGTCATTCTGACCGCCGGGGCCAGGGTCGGCGGGAGCACTGCCAACAGGCTGGCGGTGCCCCGCAGGGCATTCTGACCGCGGTGCGGTATTCTGACCGCGGTGCGGTATTCTGGAGGGGGGAATTCTAGAGTTAGAATCACCCCCTAGGTCTGCCGCCGTGCACTTTAACCTAGATATACTTTATTCAGCTGCATTTATTATTTTAACAATAGCCACATTGGTGGCCTTGTTTTATTTCTCTCTATTCAGCTGTTCTTTGCCTTGGCCAGCACTGCGTTCTTAAACAAGACATTTCTTTCACTCTGTGCTTCTCTCAAGGCTGCAGTAAGATAGGTTGCAGGTAAATGTGGTAACACTTTGTCTCTGGTATGCATAGAAACATACACATCCTTACGTAGGGACATTTTCTCAGAATATCAGCTGTTTTATTATAAAAATACTTCTCTGTCCCATACACATTAGAGGGAGATTCCAGCCAGATGACCATGACTGTATGCTGATTGCTGAACGCTTCGCTACAGCTACTTATGCCTTTGCTCAGGTATGGGGGATGATGTCTTCCCAGGGGAACAAGAAAGGCAGAACTAGAGCTTAACATGCTGTGCTCTAATACAGCCTAGGTAGGATTTAGTCTATTGACTTTAGTGACAATATGGTAGCGTTATTTTTATGCTTTACTCTTCTTGTCACAATTTTAATTCTGTCATGCTTTATCATCCTGGTTATTGTGGTACATTCTTCATTATCTAAGCTGCAGTTGCTTCATTAAAACCTTATTAAAACATATACTGCCTCTGCCTGTCCTTGGATACGTGAGACTGATGTAACTGAGAGAAACGGATGCGTTCTGAGTGACCACGATTTCCCTGAGGAGTCAATTGTGTCATGTACTCTGCTGCCCAATCATCCCCGCTCTTGGGTGGAGATGAGGTACTGCTAGATAGCCGGAACCAGAAACCCGGATTTTGCGGACAGGTGTCACCTGGAGTGGGTTTGATTCAGTCCCCCACACTGCAGGTGAATCTGCTGCTCAAATGCAGTAGTCTCATTAGAATAATGAGACCCTACATGACACTGCTATTCTTAACATAAACTAAACGTACCTCATCTCTGAGTGTGAGCAGCATGCTCTTCAGAAAAAAAGTTAGCATTGTAGAACACAAACATAACAAATAATATATTTAATACTCACCAAACCCCGGAATCTCCACAACTAGCAGGTCCTGCTCACAGTCAAGGATATCTCCCAGTGGTGCATCACCTGCTGGGTAGTGCACTGGACCTGGCTGGTGTACTGCACACATCTGTGCACCCTCCCCAATGCAGCCGACTCTCCTGCAGGAGGAAACTGCTGCCAGACCTGCCTCCTGTTGCTAGCATGGAGTGGCGATGGCACTGCACATAAAAAACAGTGCTGCCACCTCCACCTAACAAAAGATGGGCCGGGGCTACAGCCCTTGGCGAAGGTGCCACCCACAAGTTAGGTGTCTGCTGGGTGCTTGGGGGGACCTGGCACCACCGCTTCCTTGCTCACCGGTGTTGCCCTGCTCTGCCATGGTGCTGGGTGGGTGAGAAACAGGAGGAGGAAGGAAGGCAGGAAGGAAGGCAGGAAGGCAGGAAGGAAGGCAGGAAGGAAGGAAAGAAGGAAGGAAGGAAGGAAGGAAGGAAGGAAGGAAGGAAGGAAGGAAGGAAGGAAGGAAGGAAGGAAGGAAGGAAGGAAGGAAGGAAGGAAGAATGGAAAATAAACAAAAATAGAAAAAGTCACGAAAACATAAAAAAATATTTTAAAATGTAAAGCACACGGAGACAAAAACACAAACTAATACAATAAATACAAATGGGGGGGAGATTAATTAGGAGGGCGGAGGACTGAAAAGATAGGGACGGATTAAAAAAACAGGCCCAGCACCATGATAAGTTATATACACAAGTTATATGTACACAAACAAAGATTAGGTAAGTAATAGCAAGAAAAGTAATGCAAACAGTGTAGAATCACAATAGGTTGCAATAGGACCACATAGGTATTGGGGCAACACAAACCATATACTCCAAAAGTGGAATGCGAACCACGAATGGACCCCAGACCTATGTGAGCTTGTAGAGGGTCGCTGGGACTGTACGAAAACAGTGAGGGTTAGAAAAATACCCCACCCCAAGACCCTGAAAAGTAGGAGTAAAGTGCACCTACCACCCCCAGAGAGCACAGAAGTCGTGATAGGGGGATTCTGCAGGAAGAACACACACCAGCAGTGCTCTGACAATGGATTTTCGGACCTGAGTACCTATAAGACAAGGGGACCAAGTCCAATAGTCACAACAGTGATGAGAGGGGGCAGGAGCCCAGGAAATGCCAGCTGAAAGTGCAAGGAAGCTGCCGCCTGTTGGAAGAAGCTTGGAGTTCAGCAAGAAAGAAAAGGACTAGGAACTTCTCCTTTGGAAGACGGACGTCCCACGTCGCAATGGAGCTTGAAGAGGTGTTCCAACGCAGAAGCAGGCAGCACACGCAGAAGTTCCTGAACAGGCACTTGGAAGGAAAGTGAACCGGAGTCCACGCAAAGTCACAAAAGGGAGTCCCACGACGCCGGAGGACAACTCAGAAGGTTGTGCACAAGGGAAATCCTGGAAGAGTTCACAGGAGCCGGAGCAGCTGCAAATCACACGGTATCCAGCAATGCAGTCTAGCGTTGGGAGGCAAGGACTTACCTCCACCAAACGTGGACTGAAGAGTCACCAGACTGTGGGAATCACTTGGACAGAGTTGCTGAGTTCCAGGGACCACGCTTGTCGTGCTGAGAGGGGACCCAGGGGACCAGTGATGCAGTCTTTTGGTGCCTGCAGTTGCAGGGGGAAGATTTCGTCGACCCACAGGTGATTTCTTCAGAGCTCCTGGTGCAGGCAGGAGGCAGGCTACCTCCAGAGCATGCACCACCTGGAAATAGTTGAGAAAGCCGGCAGGATGAGGCAATATAAGGTTGCTAGTAGTCGTCTTGCTACTTTGTTGCGGTTTTTCAGGCGTCCTGAGCAGTCAGCGTTCGATCCTTTGGTAGAAGGTGAAGAGGGAGATGCAGAGGAACTCTGGTGAGCGCTTGCATTTGTTATCTGAAGAATTCCCCAAAGCAGAGACCTTAAATAGCCAGAAAAGGAGGTTTGGCTACCAGGTTAGGAGGATTGGCTACCAAGAGAGGTAAGAGCCTATCAGTAGGAGCCTCTGACGTCACCTGCTGGCAGTGGCTACTCAGTCCAGTGTGCCCCCAACACCTCTGTTTCCAAGATGGCAGAGGTCTGGGACACACTGGAGGAGGTCTGGGCACCTCCCGTGGGAGGTACTGGTCAGGGGAGTGGTCACTTCCCTTTCCTTTGTCCAGTTTTGTGCCAGAGCAGGGCTGGGGGATCCATGAACCGGTGTAGACTGGCTTATGCAGAGATGGGCACCATCTGTGCCCATCAAAGCATTTCCAGAGGCTGGGGAGGCTACTCCTCCCCAGCCCTTTACACCTATTTCCAAAGGGAGAGGGTGCAACACCCTATCTCAGAGGAAATTCTTTGTTCTGCGTTCCTGGGCCAAGGCTGCCTGGACCCCAGGAGGGCAGAAACCTGTCTAAAGGGTTGGCAGCGGCAGCAGCTGCAGTGGAGGCCGCAAAAAGGCAGTTTGGCAGTATCCGGGTTCTGTGCTAGATTCCTGGGAGATCATGGAATTGTCCCCCCAATACCAGAATGGTATTGGGGTGACAATTCCATGATCTTAGCATGTTACATGGCCATGTTCGGAGTTTCCATTGTGACGCTGTACATAGGTAGTGACCTATGTATAGTGCACACATGTAATTGTGTCCCCACACTCACAAAGTCCGGGGAATTTGCCCTGAACAATGTAGGGGCACCTTGGCTAGTGCCAGGGTGCCCACACACTGAGTGTACTTTGCACCCAACCTTCATCAGGTGAAGGTTAGACATATAGGTGACTTATAAGTTACTTAAGTGCAGTGGTAAATGGCTGTGAAATAACGTGGGCGTTATTTCACTCAGGCTGCAGTGGCGGGCCTGTGTAAGAATTGTCAGAGCTCCCTATGGGTGGAAAAGGAAATGCTGCAGCCCCTAGGGATCTCCTGGAACCCCAATACCCTGAGTACCTCAGTACCATATACAAGGGAATTATATGGGTGTACCAGTGTGCCAATGTGAATTGGTAAATTTAGTCACTAGCCTGTTAGTGACAAATTTGTAAAGCAGAGAGAGCATAACCAGTGAGGTTCTGGTTAGCAGAGCCTCAGTGAGACAGTTAGGCACCACACAGGGAACACATATAGGCCACAAACATATGAGCACTGGGGTCCTGGCTAGCAGGATCCCAGTGACACATAACAAACACACTTACAACATAGGGTTTTCGCTTTTGAGCACTGGTCCCTGGCTAGCAGGATCCCAGTGAGACAGTGAAAACACCCTGACATATACTCACAAACAGGCCAAAAGTGGGGGTAACAAGGCTAGAAAGAGGCTACTTTCCTACAGGACCCCATTGACATAGACTGTCCTGTGGTCCTGCTGTCCCAATTTGGAGGAGGTAAGACCTTGCCTTCCGCCAGAATGACATTACCCCTGTGCACCGCATCTTCTTCATCTCCAGCGGCCTCTGTTTTTCTTCAACTCCTGCGGCCTCTGTGCACTATTTTGGAAAATTCCTTCATGCACAGCCTGGACCTTGTCCTCAGCACTCTATCCTGAGACGCTCAACTCACTGAGTTGTTCTCCAGTGGCGTGGAACCTTCCTTTGTAGTGCTGCACCAACCGCATTTAGCACCTCCTTTGTCCCCATGTCCTGGGACTCCTGTGGATGCTATCTGGTGCTGTGAGGGCTCTCTGAATTGCTGAGCGCCCACGCTTCGTCATTATACAGAGTTGAGGCCCCCAGGTCCCTCCTGGGTCCAGATAGCGCTAAGTTGACGCAAAACACGACTTTGCCCGAACCAGGGCTTGTTGGAGAAATCCAGTGCCAAAACTCACCTGCATCCAACTTCACTACGTGGAACATCCTTTGCATCATGCAGGAAGCCGCTAGCATCTTCCTAGGGTGCATTTCTGCAGTCTTCTGGGTTGGCAGGGGCTCCTGTCCTTCCTGGAACTTCTTTCGACTTCTGGACTTGGTCCTTTACAGTTCTTCTATTTGTTGTTTGCAGACATGGTTAGTTCTTGCAATAACTCTAATCACGACTTTTAGCGTATCCTAAGGAAACTTGCAATACTTTACTCCTGCTTTTCTGGGCTCTGGGGTTGGTTAATTTACTTACCTTTTCTGTATTCTTACTCTCCTAGCGATTCTGCACACACTACACTTGTCTAGGGGGGAATTTGTGATTCGCGTTCCACTTTCTTAGTATATGGTTTGTGTTGCCCCTAGATCTATTTTCTCCCATTGCATTCTATAGAATTTGCTGTTGTTTGCACTATCCTATGTCTAATTACTTACCTTATTTTGGTGTCTAGTGTACATATTGTGTATAATACTTAAATCCAGAAGGAGTATTGGTCTAAGATATTTTTTGGTACTGTGTCACACAAAAAAACTACCTTTATTTTTGGTAACACTGAGTATTGTCTTTTCTTGTGTAAAAGTACTGTGTGAGTATGAGTTGTATTGCAGGAGCTTTGCATGTTTCCTAGTTCAGCCTAAGCTGCTCTGCTATAGCTACCTCTATCAGCCTAAGCTGCTAAAACTCTACTACATTTCACCAATATGGGATAACTGGACCTGGTGTAAGGTGTAAGTACCCAAGTTACCCACCACAAACCAGGCCAGCCTCCTACATTGGTGGTGCAGCGATGGGATAAGTACTTGCAATTGCTTTACCACTTTTGTTAGTGGTGCTTTTCACAAGAAAAGCTTGTTCCAATACTTAGATCATACATAGTATATACCTAGAAGTAATTTTCTAACGTTCTAAAAAGTTATTTTTAACTTTGGAAAGGTTTTAACAAAGTTCTGAAAAGTGTTCTCCTTTTCTCCAAAAGGTTAGCGCGGTTATTCTACTAACTTTTCACTCACTTTCCTAAACCTTTTCTCTTTCAATAGGTCTTCTGTAGAAGCTAACCCTAGAGATGTGATAACAACATATGAGAATTTAAACTTTAAAAGTTTGAGGGGTCTCTGTATTGAAAGAAGTTAATGGATTGGGAAATAAGGAGTCCCTCTGAAATATTCTCCTCCAAGATGACCAGGGACTCAGCACTTGTCCAGATCAGAAAGAGGGGGGGGGGTGAGAGGATGATTCCAACCAGGAAGGCTTAGAGGAGCAAGCTGACAATCATGGGGAGGGCCCTTCCACTGATTTATCTGTTCACAGACCCCTTAGTACAACTGGAAGTGGGAAGGGTTCACACACTAGCAGGGCTCCCTTCACACCTAGAGGCAAGTTCACTAGGGTGGCTCCTGTTAGGGATAGATCAACAGCAGCAAATTCCCATGTTACCTCTGTTTCAGAGGCATCCCACACATCTAACCCCGAGGACCAGTCCCTAGATAGGGACCTCAGAAAGCTGAGGTTAGAGGAGGCCAGACTAAGGCTACAGCAGCAACAGTTGGCCTTAGAAACAGAATCCCTGGCTGTGGAAAGTGAAAGGCAGGGTTTGGGGTTAGTTCCCCATGGTGGCAGCAGCAGTCTCAGAAAATCAAATTTTAGGGAACCTTCACTTGACCCTAAGAATCTGCATAAAGTTATCTCTCCTTACAAGGATGGAGATGACATATATATAAGGGTTTGCTGCACTTGAGAGGGCCTGTAAAGTTCAGAGGGTCCCTCATGTTCACTGGGCCGCTATCCTGTGGCTATCCTTCTCTGGCAAAGGGAGAGACAGACTCCTTATTGTTTGAGAAGATGATGCAGATAATTAGCAAATTCTTAAAAGTGCACTCTTAGATGGTCTGGGCTTAGCCACTGAACAATACAGGATAAAGTTCAGAGAGACCAGAAAGGAGTCATCACAGGATTAGACAGACTTTATAGACTGTTCAGTGAAGGCCCGAGACGGTTGCTTAAATGGCAATAAGGTGACTGACTATGAAAGCCTGTATAACTTAATTCTGTGAGAACATTTATTGAATAATTGTGTCTGAATTGTTGCGTCAGTATCTTGTGGACTCAGATCTGACCTCTCCCCAAGAATTGGGAAAGAAGGCAGACAAATGGGTCATAACAAGGGTGAACAGAAAAGTTCATACAGGAGGTGAGACAAGGACAGCAAGAAGAAGGATGGTAAGTCACAGGACAAGGGTGGGGACAAAGATAAAAAATCATCAGAGTCTTCTTTAGACCCACAAAAATCCTCTGGGGTGGTGGGTCCAAATCCTCTCCCCACAACCAGAAAAAGCCATGGTGTTATCTGTGTAAAGCCAAAGGTCATTGGGCAAGTGACCCCACTTGTCCAAAAAGAAACACCAAACCTCCCACCATCACAACCCCTACTGCAACCACTAGTGCCCCTAGTAATTGCAGTGGTGGTTGGAAGAGCACTAATAATAGCCAATCTAAGGGTGTAGCTGGGCTCACCATTGGTAATGTAGTTGGGGTTGGCTAGTTAGGGAGATCACTGAGGCTGTTTTAGTCTCTGGTGGTGGCATTGACCTCACCACTTTAGTTGCTTGTCCCCTTAATATGGAAAGGTACAAGCAGCTACCACTGATTAATGGTGTTCAGGTTGAGACCTACAGGGACACAGGTGCCAGTTTCACAATGGTGATGGAGAAATTGGTTCCCCCTGAGCAGTACCTACTTGGTCATCAGTACCAAGTGACAGACGCAACACTGTTAGCCATCCCATGGCTGTTGTGAATCTCAACTGGAATGGGGTTACTGGTCTAAAGAAAGTTGTGGTAGCCAGTAATTTACCTGTAGAATGTCTGCTAGGTAATGATTTGGAGACTTCAGCTTGGGCTGAAGTGGTGTTGGAGGCTCATGCAGCAAAGATGGGCATTCCAGGGCATATCTTTGCTCTTACCCGGGCTCAGGCCTAGAAACAAAGAGGGCAGGGAAACATGTATTCTGAAATAATGGACCATGTGCTCCTAAAAACTGGGGGTAAGAAGGGCAAACCCTTGTCCACTATCCCTCCTGCCACAGATGATTCCCCCTTTAAAGAAGAATTCTCTCCCTGTGAAGAACCTACACCAGAGGAGCTGGAAGCTGATACAGCTGAGCTTTTGGGTGCAGGGCGACCTGCCAGGGAAGAACTGAGTGTGGCACAGCAAACCTGTTCCACACTGGAGGGTCTCGGACAACAAGCTGTCAAACAGCAGAATGGGGATGTCAATGACAGCCACAGAGTTTACTGGGAGAATAATTTCCTCCATACTGAAGCAATGGGACCCTAAACATGGTGCCACCAGGAAACTGGTCATCCCCCTTCAGTACCGGGAATTCCTCCTAACTCTTGCTAATAACATTCCCTTGGCTGGGCATTTAGGCCAGAGTAAAACATGGGACAGATTTGTTCCACGTTTTCACTAGCCCCATATGTCAGCAGACACAAAGGAGTTTTGTCGCTCCTGTGCCACCTGCCAAGCCAGTGGCAAGACTGGTGGCACCGCAAAGCCACCCTGAATTCCACTGCCAGCGGTTTGGGTGCCCTTTGAAAGGGAAGGGGTTGATATTGTTGGCCCACTTGACCCTCCAACAGCTTCTGGTAATAGATTCATTCTTGTGGCGGTGGAAAATGCCACAAGGTATACAGAAGCTATCCCCTTAAGGACCACTACAGCACCTGCAGTGGCAAAAGCCCTCCTGGGAATCTTTTCCAGGGTGTGTTTCCCTAAGGAAGTTGTATCAGACAGAGGTAGTAACTTCATGTCTGGATACCTCAAAACAATGTGGAAGCAGTGTAGTGTTACCTACAAGTTCACCACACCTTATCATCCACAAACAAATGGATTGGTTGAAAGGTGTAATAAAACTCTCAAAGGCATGATCTTGAGACTCTGAAAAACTCAGAAGGAGATGGGATGTCCTCTTATTCTGCCTCCTTTTCACCTACAGGGAGATACCCCAAAAAAAGAGTGGGCTACAGCACCTTTGAACTCCTATTTGGTCACCCTGTTAGGGGTCCCCTTGCTCTTGTTAAGGAGGGTTGGGAACAACCTTTAAAACCTCTAAAGCAAGACATTGTGGACGATGTGCTTAGCCTAAGACCTAGAATGATTGAGTACATGAAAAAGGCCACTAAAATCCTTCAGGCCAGCCAAGAGCTCAAAAAGCAATGGCAAGACCAGGAGGCTGTCCTGACAGAGTACCACCCATGACAAAAGGTGTGGGTATTGGAGCCTATGGCCCCAAGAGCACTCCAGGACAAATGGAGTGGACCCCATCTTATTGTGGAAAAGAAAGGTGAGGTCATCTACCTGGTGGACCTGGGCACAGCCAGAAGCCCCCTTAGGGTGTTTCATGTGAATCGCCTGAAACCTTACTATGACAGGCCTGACTTAACACTGCTCATGGCCACATATGAGGGGAAGGAGGAAGAGAGTGACCCTCTCCCTGATCTCTTCTCCAACAGTGAAGCTGATGGCTTAGTGGAAGGAGTGGTTCTTACAGACTGCCTTACTACTGAGCAGAAGGAAGACTGTAACAATCTCCTAGGACAGTTTTCTGAACTCTTCTGACTCACACCTGGTACAACTATTTGGTGTGAACATACAATTGACACTGGAGACAGTTCACCTGTCAAAAGTAAAATTTACAGGCAACCTGACCATGTCAGAGATTGCATTAAAACATAGGTTCAGAAAATGTTGGATCTAGGAGTTATTGAGGCTTCTGATAGCCCCTGGGCCAGCCCAGTGGTGCTTGTCCCCAAACCGCATAGCAAAGATACAAAGAGAGAAATGCGGTTTTGTGTGTACTATAGGGGTCTTAATACTGTAACCAAAACTGATGCTCACCCTATACCCAGGGCAGATGAGCTAATAGATACACTGTCATCTGGCAAGTATCTAAGCACCTTTGATTTCACTGCAGGGTATTGGCAGATCAAATTGGCAGAGGATGCTAAACCAAAAACTGCATTTTTAACCAAAGGGGGGCATTATCAGTTCACTGTTAGGACCTTTGGTTTGAAAAATTCATCTGCCACTTTTCAGAGGCTGGTGAATACAGTCCTCCAAGGTTTGGAAGCTTTCAGTGCAGCATACTTAGATGATATTGCAGTATTTAGGGCATCCTGTTGTAGGAAAGTACCATCTTTCTTGGCATGTTACCCCCATTTTTACCTGTATGTCAGTATATTTTTGCCTGTCTCACTGGGATCCTGCTGGTCAGGACCCCAGTGCTCATAATGTATGGCCTAATGTGTGTGTCTGTATAGTGCTTGACTGTGTCACTGAGGCTCTACTAATCAGAACCTCAGTGCTTATGCTCTGTCTGCTTTTAAATTTGTCACTATAGGCTAGTGACTTAATTTACCAATTTCAATTGGCACACTGGACCCCCCTTATAAGTCCCTAGTATATGGTACCTAGGTACCCAGGGCATTGGGGTTCCAGTAGATCCTTATGGGCTGCAGCATTTCTTTTGCCACCCATATGGATCTCCGATAAACCCTTCCACAGGCCTGCCATTGCAGCCTGCCTGAAATAGTGCACACACTATTTCACAGCCATTTTCACTGCACTTAAGTAACTTATAAGTCACCTCTCTGTCTTACCTTCACTTGCTGAAAGTTAGGTGCCAAGTTACTAAGTGTGAGGGCACCCTTGCACCAGCAAAGGTGCCCCCACATAGTTCAGGGCCATTTCCCGGGACTTTGTGAGTGTGGGGACTCCATTACACAAGTGCACTACATATAGGTCAATACCTATATGTAGCTTCACAATGGTAACCCCGAATATGGCCGTGTAAGGTGTCTAAGATCATGGAATTGTCCCCCCATTCCAAATATGGTATTGGGGAGGCAATTCCATGCATCCTGGGGGCTCCACTACATACCCCCAGTACTGCCAAACCAGCTCTCTGAGGCTTGCACTGCAGTTACAGCTGCTGCCACCTCACAGACAGGGTTCTGCCCCCTGGGGTCTGAGCAACTAAGTCCCAGGAAGGCAGAACAAAGCATTTCCTTTGGGAGCAGGGTGTTACACCCTCTCCCTTTGGAAATAGGTGTTACAGGCTGGGGAGGGGTAGCCTCTCCCAGCCTCTAGAAATGCTTTGAAGGGAACACATGGTTCCCTCCTTGCATAAGTCAGTCTACACCAGGAACCCCTTGTCCCCTGCTCTGGTGCGAAACTGGACGAAGGAAAAGGGAGTGACCACTCCCCTGTCCATCACCAACCTAGGGGTGGCGCCCAGGGCTCCTCCAGTGTGTCCCAGACTTCATCCATCTTGCTTTGCAAGGTGTGGGGGCACTCTGGGGGACTCTGAGTGGCCAGTGCCAGCAGGTGATGTCAGAGACCCCTCCTGATAGGTACATACCTGATAAGGTAGCCAATCCCCTTCTCAGGAATATTTAGGGCCTCTCTGTAGGAAAGTACCATCTTGCCTGGCATGTTACCCCCCATTTTCACTGTATGTATGTTTGTTTTTGCCCATGTGTCACTGGGATCCTGCCAGGCAGGGCTCCAGTGCTCATAATATATGCCCTGTATGTGTTCCCTGTGTGGTGCCTAACTGTATCACTGAGGCTCTGCTAACCAGAACCCCAGTGTTTACGCTCTCTCTGCTTTCTAAAATTGTCACTGCAGGCTAGTGACTAATTTTACCAATTCTCATTGTCACACTGGAACACCCTTATAATTCCCTTGTGTATGGTACCTAGGTACCCAGGGTATTGGGGTTCCAGGAGATCCCTATGGGCTGCAGCATTTCTTTAGCCACCCATAGGGAGCTCAGACAATTCTTACACAGGACTGCCACTGCAGCCTGAGTGAAATAATATCCACATTATTTCACAGCCACTTTCACTGCACATAAGTAACTTATAAGTCACCTATATGTCTAACTTGGTGAAGGTTAGGTGCCAAGTTACTTAGTATGTGGGCACCCTGGCACTAGCCAAGGTGCCCCCACATTGTTCAGGGCAAATTCCACAGACTTTGTGAGTGCGGGGACACCATTACATGCGTGCACTACACATAGGTCACTACCTATGTGTAGCGTCACAATGGTAACTTCGATCATGGCCATGCAACATGTCCAGGATCATGAAATTGTCACCCCAATACCTTTCTGGTATTGGGGTGACAATTCCATACATCCCTGGGTCTCTAACACTGAACCCGGGTACAGCCAAACTGCCTTTCCGCAGTTCCCACTGCAGCTGCTGCTGCTGCCAACCCCTCAGACAGGTTTCTGCCTCCCTGGGGCCTGGGCAGCCCAGTCCCAGGAAGGCAGAACAAAGGATTTCCTCTGAGAGCGGGTGTTACACCCTCTCCCTTTGAAAATAGGTGAGAAGGGCTGGGGTGGGGTAGCCTCCCCCAGCCTCTGGAAATGCTTTGATGGGCACAGATGGTGCCCTTCTCTGCATAAGCCAGTCTACACCGGTTCAGAGATCCCCCAGCCAGTCTACACCGGTTCAGGGATCCCCTCCAGCCTTGCTCTGGGGCGAAACTGGACAAAGGAAAGCGGAGTGACCACTCCCCTGACCAGTATCTCCCAGGGTAGGTGCCTAGAGCTCCTCCAGTGTGTCCCAGACCTCTCCCATCTTGGATTGAGAGGTGTTGGGGCACAATGGACTGCTCTGAGCAGCCAGTGCCAGCAGGTGATGTTAGAGACCCCTCCTGATAGGTGCTTACCTTCCTCAGTAGCCAAACCTCCTCTGTGGGCTATTTAGGGTCTCTCCTGTGGGCATCTCACCAGATAACGAATGCAAGAGCTCACCAGAGTTCCTCCGCACTTCCCTCTTCAACTTCTGCTAAGGATCGACTGCTGACTGCTCCAGGACGCCTGCATAACTGCAACAAAGTAGCAAGAAGACTACCAGCAACATTGTAGCGCCTCATCCTGCTGGCTTTCTCAACTGTTTCCTGGTGGTGCATGCTCTGAGGGCTGTCTGCCTTCACCCTGCACTGGAAGCCATGAAGAAATCTCTTGTGGGTCGACGGAATCTTCTCCCTGCCAACGCAGCCACCAAAAGACTGCATCACCGGTCCTCTGGGTCCCCTCTCATCCTGACGAGCCTGGTCCCTGGAAAACAGGAGCTGAGTACAAGTGTGTCCCACAGTCCAGTGGCCCTTCTGTCCACATTTGGTGGAGGTAAGTCCTTGCCTCCCCACGCCAGACAGCAAACCTGTGTACTGCGTGATTTGCAGCTGCTCCGGCTTCTGTGCACTTTTCCAGGGCTTCCTTTGTGCACAGCCTAGCCTGGGTCCCCAGCACTCCGTCCTGCATTGCCCAACTCGCTGAGTTTGAGTCCGACGTCGTGGGACCCTCCTTTGTGACTCTGAGTCGACCGCTGTCCTCAGATCTTCTAAGTGCCTGTTCCGGTACTTCTGCGGGTGCTGCCTGTTCTGTGGGGGCTCTCTGAGTTGCTGAGCACCCCCTATGTCTCCAAGGGGTGATATCCTGGTCCTTCCTGGTCCCCAGCAGCACCCAAAATCCTTAACCGCAACTCTTGCAGCTAGCAAGGCTTATTTGTGGTATTTCTGCGTGGAAACACTTCTGCAACCTCCAGCACGCCGTGGGACATATTCTCACCAAAGGGGAAGTTCCTGGCACCTTCCGTTGTTGCAGAATCTTTGGCTTCTTCCACCAGGAGGCTGCCTTTTTGCACCTTCATCCAGGGTTTAGTGGGCTCCTGCCCCCCTGGACACTTGCGTGACTCTTGGACTTGGTCCCCTTTCTTTACAGGTCCTCAGGTCCAGGAATCCGTCTTCAGTGTTTTGCTGGTGCTTGTGGTTCTTGCAGAATCCCCTATCACGACTGATCTGTCTTTCTGAGGAAGTAGGGTAACTTTACTTCTACTTTGCAGGGTCTTGGGTTGGGGTATCTTGGACACCCTTACTGTTTTCTTACAGCCCCAGCGACCCTTTACAACCTCCCATAGGTGTGGGGTCCATTTGTGATTCCCATTCCACTTTTGGAGTATATAGTTTGTGTTGCCCCTAGTCCTATGTCTACCTATTGCATCCTATTGTGATTCTACATTGTTTGCACTACTTTTCTTACTGTTACGTACCTGTTTTGGGTTTGTGTACATATAATTGGTGTATATTACTTACCTCCTAAGTGAGGGTATCCTCTGAGATACTTTTTGGCATATTGTCACTAAAATAAAGTACCTTTATTTTTTGTAACTCTGTTTATTGTGTTTTCTTATGATATTGTGCTATATAAGTGGTATAGAAGGAGCTTTGCATGTCTCCTAGTTCAGCCTAAGCTACTTTGCCATAGATACTTTTAACAGCCTAAACTGCTAGAAACACCTCTATTCTATTAATAAGGGATAACTGGACCTGGCACAAGGTGTAAGTACCACAAGGTACGCACTATAAGCCAGGCCAGCTTCCTACATTGGTGGTGCAGTGGTGGGATAAGTACTTGTAACTGCTTTTCCACTTTGTCATTTGGTGCTTTTCATAAGAAAATCATATACCAAATAGTTCAGTATATGTACATTGAACCAAAACAGTTTACTTTTCTGCTTTAAAACTTTCTACTAAGTTTCTGAAAAGTTCTGGAAACTTTTAAAAGTTTTCCAAAAGTTTGAAAAAGTTTTCTCTCTGTGCTGTCTAAAGTTCTAAAACTTTTTCTCTCACTGTCCTTAAACCTTTTCTATCATGTCTTCAGTAGAGCCCACTCCCATAATTGTTCAAGCAACTTATGAGAGTTTAAACTATAACAGTTTGAGGGGTCTCTGCCTGGATAGAGGTTTAAGCATAAGTAAGAATCCAACAAAAGAGTTTCTCTTTAACCCGCTCTTACAAGATGACCAGAATCAGTCTGGCCCATCTGAGGAGAGAGAGGAAAAAGGGGAGGCTTCCCAGTCAGACTCAGAGGAGGTCCCTGAAGATGCTGGGGAGGGTTCTTACAAAGTCCTTCCCTCTAGCAGGCCTCCTAGTGACACTGGTAGTGTTAAAGGGTCACACATTAGTAGGGCATCTTTCACTCCTAGAGGCCAGGTTACTAGGATTCAGCCAGTTAGGGACAGGTTTCTCTCTGCCAATTCCCAAATCTCCTCTGTGTCCAAACATTCCCAAGCCTCCCACCCTGAGGATAACTTAATGGAAAGGGAACTCAGAAAGCTGAAGTTGGAACAGACCAGACTGAAGCTTGAACAGCAGCAGCAGGCCTTAGACAGGGATTCCCTGAGTATAGAGAGGGAAAGACAGAGAATGGGGTTAGGTCCCCATGGTGGCAGCAGCAGTGTTTCAGATAGTAATCTTGTTAGAGAGCAAGATTCCAGAAACCTGCATAAGATAGTCCACCCTTACAAGGAGGGGGATGACATTAGTAAGTGGTTTACTGCACTTGAGAGGGCCTGTAATATACAGTTGGTCCCTCAAAGGCAGTGGGCTGCTATCTTGTGGCTATCTTTCACTGGATAGGGTAGGGATAGGCTCCTTACTGTCAGAGAAAGTGGTGCCAATAACTACAAAGTTCTGAAGGATGCACTCTTGGATGGATTTGGCTTAACCACTGAACAATACAGGATTAAGTTCAGAGACACCAGAAAAGAGTCCTCTCAAGACTGGACAGTTTGTTGACTGTTCAGTGAAGGCCTTGGAGGGTTGGTTACATGGCAGTAAGGTTTCTGACTATGAAAGGCTGTGTAATCTCATCCTGAGAGAGCATATTTTTAACAATTGTGTGTCTGATTTGTTGCACCATTACTTGGTAGACTCAGATCTGACCTCTCCCCAATAACTGGGAAAGAAGGCTGACAAATGGGTCAGAACAAGAGTGAACAGAAAAGTTCATACAGTGGGTGACAAGGATGGCAAGAAGAAGGATGGTAAGTCTTCTGACAAGTGTGGGGACAAAAGTAAACATTCTGAGTCTTCATCAGGCTGACAAAAATCCTCTGGGGGTGGTGGGTCCAAATCCTCTTCAAACAATCAGAAAATGCCTTGGTGTTATTTGTGTAAAGTAAAAGGCCATTGGGCAAGTGATTCCACTTGTCCAAAGAAAAACACCAAACCTCCCACCACCACAACCCCAACTGCAACCTCTAGTGCCCCTAGTAATAGCAGTGGTGGTGAGAAGTCTACTACTAATAGCCAATCCAAGGGTGTAGCTGAGCTCACTATTGGCAATGTAGTTGGGGTTGGTCTTGTTAGGGAGACCACAGAGGCTGTTTCAGTATCTGATGGTGGCATTGACTTTGCCAACTTGGTTGCTTGTCCCCTTAATATGGGTAAGTACAAGCAACTACCCCTAATCAACGGTGTTGAGGTTGAGGCTTACAGGGACACAGGAGCCAGTGCAACTATGGTGATAAAAAGCTGGTCCACCCTGATCAACACCTACTTGGTCAGCGGTACCAACTGATTGATGCTCATAACAACACTCTTAGCCACCCCATGGCTGTTGTGAATCTCAACTGGGGGGGGTTACTGGTCCAAAGAAAGTTGTGGTAGCCACAGAATTACCTGTCGATTGCTTACTGGTCAATGATTTGGAAACATCAGCTTAGGCAGAAGTGGAGTTGGAGGCTCATGCAGCAATGCTGGGCATTCCTGGGCATATTTTTGCTTTGACAAGGGCTCAAGCCTAGAAGCAAAAAGGACAGGGAAACCTGGATCCTGGAACAATGGACCAAGTGCTCCCAAAAGCTAGGGGTGGAAAGGGTAAATCCCTGCCCACTATCCCTCCCTCTATAGAAGATTCCCCTTTTGAGGAAAAGGAATCCTCTCCCTGTGCAGCACCTACACCAGAGGAGCTGGCAGCAGACACTGCTGAGCTTTTGGGTGCAGGGTGCCTGCCAGGGAAGAGCGGAGTGTGGCACAGCAGACCTGTCCCACATTAGAGAGTTTAAGACAGCAAGCTGTCCAACAACAGAATGGGGATGTCACTGATAGCCATAGGGTGTATTGGGAAGATAACCTCTTGTACACAAAGTCAAGATACCCTAAACCTGGAGCTGCCAGGAAATTGGTCATTCCCTTGCAGTACAGAGAGTTTCTTCTTACCCTGGCACATGACATTCCTTTAGCTGGGCATTTGGAACAGAAGAAAACTTGGGAAAGACTAGTCCATCTGTTTCACTGGCCTTATATGTCAGAGGACACAAAAGAGTTTTGTCACTCTTGTGTGACATGCCAAGCCAGTGGAAAGACTGGTGGCACTCCAAAGGCCCCTCTAATTCCACTTCCAGTGGTTGGGGTGCCCTTTGAAAGGGTAGGGGTTGACATAGTTGGCCCCCTTGACCCTCCAACAGCTTAAGGCAATAGATTCATCCTTGTGGTAGTGGACCATGCCACTAGGTATCCTGAAGCCATCCCCTTAAGGACCACCACAGCGCCTGCAGTGGCAAAGGCCCTCCTAGGAATCTTTTCCAGGGTGGGTTTTCCTAAGGAAGTGGTGTCAGACAGAGCTAGTAACTTCATGTCTGCATACCTAAAAGCAATGTGGAAGGAGTGTGGTGTAACCTACAAGTTCACCACCCCTAACCATCCACACATAAATGGTCTGGTTGAGAGATTTAATAAAACTCTCAAAGGTATGATAATGGGACTCCCTGAAAAACTCAGCAGGAGATGAGATGTCCTGCTACTTTGCCTCCGTTTTGCTTACAGGGAGGTACCCCAAAAAGGAGTGGGCTTCAGCCCCTTTAAACTCCTCCTTGGGCACCCTGTAAGAGGACCACTTTCTCTTGTGAAAGAGGGTTGGGAACAACCATTAAAAGCTCTTAAACAGGACATAGTAGACTATGTACTTGGCCTAAGATCCAGAATGGCTGAGTATATGAAAAAGGGCAGTAAAAACCTTCAGGCCAGCCAGGAGCTGCAAAAGCAATGGCATGACCAGAAGGCTGTCCTGCCTCAGTACCACCCAGGACAGAAGGTATTGGTACTGGAGCCTGTGGCCCCAAGAGCACTCCAGGACAAATGGAGTGGACCACATCTAATTGTTGAGAAGAAGGGTGAGGTTACCTATTTGGTAGACCTGGGCACTGCCAGGAGTCCCCTTAGGGTGATTCATGTCAACCGCCTAAAACCCTACTATGACAGGGCTGATCTCACCCTGCTCATGGCAACAGATGAGGGACAGGAAGAAGAGAGTGACCCTCTCCCTGATCTCTTCTCCACCACTGAAGCTGATGGCTTAGTGGAGGGAGTAGTCTTAGCAGATTGTCTTACTGCAGAACAGAAAGGAAACTGTGTCAATCTCTTAAGTCAGTTTTCTGACCTCTTTTCACTTGTACCAGGTACAACTTCCTGGTGTAAACATACAATTGATACTGGAGACAACCTGCCTGTCCAAACTAAAATTTATAGGCAGCCTTACCATGTCAGGGACTGCATTAAACAAGAGGTGCAGAAAATGTTGGACTTAGGGGTGATTGAGCCTTCAGAAAGCTCCTGGGCTAGCCAAGTTGTGCTTGTACCAAAACCTTACACCAAAGATGCAAAGAGGGAGATGAGGTTTTGTGTAGATTATAGAGGGCTCAATCAAGTAACCAAGACAGATGCTCACCCTATACCCAGGGCAGATGAGCTCATAGATACACTGGCTTCTGCCAAGTATCTAAGCACTTTTGATCTAACTGCAGGGTATTGTCAGATTAGGTTATCAGAAGATGCTAAACCCAAGACTGCATTTTCTACCATTGGAGGGCACTACCAATTCACAGAAATGCCCTTTAGTTTGAAAAATACACCTGCCACTTTTCAGAGGTTACTGAACACAGTCCTGCAAGGGTTGGAAGCTTTTAGTGCAGCATATCTGGATGATATTGCTGTCTTTAGCTCAACCTGGGATGATCTCCTGGTCCACCTATGGAAAGTTTTGGAGGCCCTGCAAAAGGCAGGCCTCACTATCAAGGCCTCAAAGTGCAAGGTAGGGCAGGGGAAAGTGGTTTATCTGGGCCACCTGGTTGGTGGAGAACAGATTGCACCACTACAGGGGAAAATCCAAACTATCATGGATTGGGTTAATTCTACAGCTCAAACCCAGGTAAGAGCCTTTTTAGGCCTGACAGGGTACTATAGGAGATGCATAAAGAATTATGGCTTCATTGCGGCCCCTCTTAACGATCTCACTAGCAAGAAGATGCCTAAGTAGGTATTGTGGACAGCCAGCTGTCACAGCTTTTGAGGAGCTCAAACAGGCCATGTGCTCTGCACCGGTCCTAAAAAGCCCTTGTTACTCTAAGAAATTCATTGTACAAACTGATGCATCTGAATTAGGGGTTGGGGCAGTACTATCACAACTGAATTCTGAGGGCCAGGATCAACCTGTTGCTTTTATCAGCAGAAGGTTGACCCCTAGAGAAAACCGTTGGTCTGCCATAGAGAGGGAGGCATTTGCTGTGGTTTGGGCACTGAAAAAGTTGAGACCATACCTGTTTGGTACTCACTTTATTGTTCAGACAGACCACAAACCTCTACTTTGGCTAAAACAAATGAAAGCTGAAAACCCTAAATTGTTGAGGTGGTCCATATCCCTACAGGGAATGGACTATACAGTGGAACATAGACCTGGGACTACCCACTCCAATGCAGATGGACTCTCCAGATATTTCCACTTAGACAATGAAGACTCATCTGGGCAAGGTTAGCCTCATTGTCCTTCATTTGGGGGGGATTGTGTAGGAAAGTACCATCCTGCCTGGCATGTTACCCCCATTTTCACTGTATGTTTGTTTGTTTTTGCCTATGTGTCACTGGGATCCTGCCAGACAGGACCCCAGTGCTCATAATGTATGCCCTGTATGTGTTCCCTGTGTGGTGCCTAACTGTATCTCTGAAGGTTAGGTGCCAAGTTACGTAGTTTGTGGGCACCCTGGCACTAGCCAAGGTGCCCCCACATTGTTCAGGGCAAATTCCCCTGACTTTGTGAGTGCGGGGACACCATTACACGCGTGCACAACACAAAGGTCACTACCTATGTGTAGCGTCACAATGGTAACTCCGAACATGGCCATGTAACATGTCTAGAATCATGGAATTGTCACCCCAATACCATTCTGGTATTGGGGGACAATTCCATGCATCCCCGGGTCTCTAGCACAGAACGCGGGTACTGCCAAACTGCCTTTCCTGGGTTTCCACTGCAGTTGCGGCTGCTAACCCCTCAGACAGGTTTCTGCCCCTATGGGGCCTGGGCAGCCCAGTCCCAGGAAGGCAGAAAAAAGGATTTCCTCCGAGAGAGGGTGTTACACCCTCTCCCTTTGGAAATAGGTGTGAAGGGCTGGGGAGGAGGTGCCCCTCTCTGCATAAGCCAGTCTACACCAGTTCAGGGATCCCCCAGCGCTGCTCTGGTGTGAAACTGGACAAAGGAAAGGGGAGTGACCACTCCCCTGACCAGTACCTCCCAGGGGAGGTGCCCAGAGGTCCTCCAGTGTGTCCCAGACCTCTGCCATCTTGGATTCAGAGTTGTTGGGGCAAAATGGACTGCTCTGAGTGGCCAGTGCAAGCAGGTGACGTCAGAGACCCCTCCTGATTGGTGCTTACCTTTCTCAGTAGCCAAATCTCCTTTCCTCTGCACTTCCCTCTTTGACTTCTGCCAAGGATCGACCCCTCCAGGACAACTGCAAAACTGCAACAAAGTAGCAAGACGACTACCAGCAACATTGTAGCACCTCATCCTGCCGGCTTTCTCAACTGTTTCCTGGTGGTGCATGCTCTGAGGGCTGTCTGCCTTCACCCTGCACTGGAAGCCAAGAAGAAATCTCCTGTGGGTCGATGGAATCTTCCCTCTGCCAACGCAGGCACCAAACTTCTGCATCACTGGTCCTCTGGGTCCCTCTCATCCTGACGAGCGTGGTCCCTGGAACACAGGAGCTGGGCCCAAGTGTCTCCCACAGTCCAGTGGCCCTTCTGTCCAAATTTGGTGGAGGTAAGTCCTTGCCTCCCCACGGCTGACAGCAAAGCTGTGTACTGCTTGATTTGCAGCTGCTCCAGCTTGTGTGCACTTTTCCAGGACTTCCTTTGTGCACAGCTCAGGTCCACGAATCAGTGTGTTTTGCTGGTGTTTGTGGTTCTTGCAGAATCCCCTATCACGACTATTCTGTCTTCCTGGGGTAGTAGGGTAACTTTTTAGGGTCTTGGGGTGGGGTATCTTGGACACCCTTACTGTTTTCTCACAGTCCCAGCGACCCTGTACAACCTCCCATAGGTCTGGGGTCCATTTGTGATTCGCATTCCACTTTTTGAGTACATGGTTTGTGTTGCCCCTAGACCCATGTCTACCTATTGCATCCTATTGTGATTTTTCATTGTTTGCACTACTTTTCTTACTATTACTTACCTTTTTGGGGTTTATGTACATATAATTGGTGTATATTACTTACCTCCTAAGTGAGGGTATACTCTGAGATACTTTTTGGCATATTGTCACTAAAATAAAGTACATTTATTTTTAGTAACTCTGAGTATTTTGTTTTCTGATGAGATTGTGCTATATGATATAAGTGGTATAGTAGGAGCTTTGCATGTCTCCTAGTTCAGCCTAAGCTGCTTTGCCATAGCTACCTCTAACAGCCTAAGCTGCTAGAAACACCTCTGTTCTACTAATATGGGATAACTGGACCTGGCACAAGGTGTAAGTACCACAAGGTACCCACTATAAGCCAGGCCAGCCTCATACTCTCTCCTGTGGGTTCTCTTCAGATTCTACTTGCAAGTTTCCTTCAGGAATCCTCTGCAACTACTACTTCATCCTCTGACCTCCGATCAACCGCAGCCTGCTCCAGGGACCGCTGTAACATCAACAAAGTATCCAGCAGGAATACGTTTCCTCTGCAACTTCAGCTCCAGCCAGAAACTGCAACAGTTTCCACAGTGTGCACGCTCTGAGGACTCCCTGTATTCACTCTGCACCAGAAGGACAGAAGAAATCTCCTGTGGTGTGACGGAGTCACTCCCCTGCTGAAGCAGGCCCCTTCTAAGTCGACAACTGATTCTCTTGGACTCCCCTCCTGGCGATGAGCGTGCTCCTTGGAACACAGCGGGTGGACCCCCTTGACACAGACTGTCCTGTGATCCTGCTGTCCCAATTTGGAGGAAGTAAGAACTTGCCTTCCCTCAGAATGACAGTACCCCTGTGCACCGTGTCTTCTTCACCTCCTGCGGCCTCTGTGCACTATTTGCAAAATTCCCTCTTGCACAGCCTTGTCCATGTCCCCAGCACTCTTTTCTGTGACGCTCATCTCGCTGAATTGACCTCTGGCGGCGTGAGACCCTTCTCTGTAGTGCTCCACAAGCCGAGTTTTGCGCCTCTTTTGTCCCCGTGTCCTGGGACTCTCGAGTGTGCTGTCTAGCATCCTGGGGGCTCTCTAAAGTGCTGAGAGCCCCCTCTGCCTCCTCACACAGAGTTGAGGCCTCCAGGTCACTCCTTGGTCCAGCCAGCCCATTTTGATGCAAAACACTACTTTCCTGTAACCAAGGCTTGTTGGTGACTTCCAACACAAAATTACGTCTGCATCCATCTTCACATCATGGGACATCCTTTGCATCATGCAAGAACCTGCTGGCATCTTCCAAGGGTGCATTCCTGCAGTCTTCGTCCAACTGGGGACTCTTCTTTTGCACCCTCTACTGGGTTGGCAGGGGCTCCTGCCCTTCCTGGAACTTCTTTCGACTTCTGGACTTGGTCCCCTTCTTTTGCAGGTCTTCAGGTCCAGCAATCCAGCAGTTGTTGTTTGCAGACTTGGTTACTGCAATAATCCATTTCACGAGGTGTAGTGTGTCCTAAGGAAACTTGCAGTACTTTACTCCTCCTTTTCTGGGCTATGGGGTGGAGTAATTTACTTACCTTTACTGTATTCTTACTCTCCCAGTGATTCCGCACACACTACACTTTACACTTGTCTAGGGCGGAATTTGTGATTCTCATTCCACTTTCTTAGTATATGCTTTGTGTTGCTCCTAGACCTATTTTCTCCCATTGCATTCTAAAGCATTTCCTATTGTTTGTTCTATCCTATGTCTAATCACTTACCTTATTTTGGTGTCTAGTGTAAATATTGTGTATATATGTCAGATGTGCAAACTCGAGTATGAGGAGAGTCTATGGGGTGAACTGGCTGAGGCTGCTAGGGCCCACCATGCCAAACTTTTTGGGCTTCTGGTTGCGCGTAGAGACCAAAACCATTCATTCAACCCAGAGTGCCATATTGCCCCTGACATCTGGTTATCTTACTTTAGGGAGTTATACGGTTCTACATTTGATCCAGATGCAACCAGTTCTGGAGAGATATTTCCATTCCATTCACCAGCGATCCCTTTGCCTCCCTTTACACTAAAAGAAACTGAGCTGACAATCATTGCCCAAAAATCAGGGAAGGCTTCTGGCCCGGATGGAATCCCCTCAGATTTGTATAAATCAGATTTGAATAACTGGACCCCGTATACAAATAGGATTTTGAATATTGCCTTGTCTAATAGGTTCTATCCTGACTCTTGGAAGGAGGCAATAATTGTGCCAATACATAAGAAAGGTGAGAAAGGCCTTCCAGGGAATTATAGACCTATCAGCCTACAAGACAACTTACAAAAAATATTTTGCTACCAGTTATTAAGTAGGCTGAAGAAATGGATTGTGAACAACCAGGCACTAATCCACCTCCAGGCAGGGTTCAGAGACAAGGTCAGAACTATCGACCAGGTTTTCCGCTTTACTACCATAAAGTGCAATACTGTCGATGTGGATTCAGGCCATCTCTTTGTGGCATTTGTTGACCTGAAATCCGCTTTTGACCTTGTCCCACATCCTAAACTGTGGGAAGTTATGAGCAAGGCTGGAGTTCCCCGCTCCGTGCTTAATATAATTAGAGATCTTTATTTAGGCAATTGTGCCAGAATACGATGGAGAATGGCAGGTGAACTGACTTCAGCGTTTCCCACAGATCGTGGTGTGAGACAGGGTTGTGTACTTGCTGGCACTCTGTTTCTCTTATTCATCAATGCATGTATTCCCTACCTGTTGGATTGCTCTAGTGATGCCCATATTATGGGAGTGCAGAAGATTCCATGTCTTCTATTTGCTGATGATACCCTGTTACTATCCCGAACAGCCATGGGCCTTTCTAGTTTGCTTGCGAGGTTTATGGAGTTTTGTAAAGATCATGGCCTGGAAATTAACGCACTAAAAACAAAATATATGGTGTTTGGAGACAAAAAGTATACAATGAAAAGATCTGTTCATTTAGAGGGCGCCTTATTGGAAAGAGTGGGCACTTTTGATTATCTAGGTGTTAAACTAGAAGAATCACAACTGGCATGCCTACCTCCAGAAATCATTAATGTGTCTGAAACAAAGGGCGGGTGGCATTGTGAGATTCGCAACCAGATCCCCCAGATTTGCTTTGACTACTGCTCTTGAAATATATAAATCTCAAGCTGGGGGGGGCTCTGTATGGTGCCGAGCTATGGGTCCATTGCAATCTGGAGGACTTAGTAAGGGTGGAGAACTTGTTTTTAAAGATGTTGCTAAGAGTCCCTTCAAGCACCCCTTCTTTGCCTATCCGAATGGACCTAAATCTTTTTCCAATCAACCAGATTGCTGCCTTAAGGCCACTGCTATTCTGGATTCGTTTGTGGTCATCAGACGCTCTTATTCCATTTAGATGCGGGTTGACCAATCTGGTGGGAACTAACTTTAACACTAGAATTAAGTGGTGCGCCTAAGTTGAACGGTCCTTATTTCATTTTGGCTTGGGGTCCTATTGGAAGGATCCCTCTTCTATTCCTAAAAATGCTGCCCAGACCTTGAAAGACACTTTTTGGCTTAAAGTCCAAACTGCTCAATTGGCTGAAGTCGTGCCCTCTTTTATGACTGACAGCTTTCTCCAATTTAAATGCCATTAGGAGCTTGAGTTCTTCATGGATGCAGCACTCTCCCCATTTGCGTGTGCCCTTTACATTAGATTTAGAATAGGATCTCTTCCTCTGCTCTCTTTAACTTACAAATGGCCCAATTCAATCAATAGGTCCAAGTCATGCCCGATGGGCTGTAAGAATGAAGAGACTGATTCCCATGTTCTTTTTCAATGTCCTGCATACTGCAAACAGAGGGCTCTTTGGATTATCCCTTTATGCAAACAAATGGGTTTTAGGAACTGCTTACCTGCTTTGAGAGTACTCAAGTCAGATTCATCCGTACAAATAGTGTGCCCTGCGGCAACATTTTTCGAATCAATTTGGCGTTTTAGACTAGGGATTTTAAAGAACAAGACTCAGTAGTAGATATTAGAAGCAGGCATTATGGCGTACAGTTGCCGTTTCTAAGTGTATGGTCATCAGTTTAATGTATTTATTACTCAGCTGAGGTTGCATGTCCTTTTTAAATTTTATATTCATGGTAAACATTTTTAGCCACTGCTTTATTCTGTTTTGAATTTTCCTGGTTTTAGAGTTTGTTTTTAATCTTACCTGTTTTCCTTTTTATAACCTCTCCTCTGGATTGTTTTGTACTGTACTTTTATGGTATGTTTTTACCGAAATAAAGTAAAGTGAGTGAGTGAGTAAATATTGTGTATAATACTTACCTCCAGAAGGAGTATTGCCTCTAAGATATTTTTGGCCTTGTGTCACCCAAATACACTACCTTTATTTTTGGTAACACCGAGTATTGTCTTTACTTGTGTATAAGTACTGAGTAACTATAAGTGGTATTGCAGGAGCTTTGCATGTCTCCTAGTTCAGCCTAAGCTGCTCTGCTATAGCTGCCTCTATCAGCCTAATCTGCTAGAACACTACTACATTTCACTAATAAGGGATAACTGCACCTGGTGTAAGGTGTGAGTACCCAAGGTACCCACTACAAAGCAGGCCAGCCTCCTACAGGGAGGTTTTTACACCACCTCCTTTGAACTGGAAAAAAGCACAGTGATAATTGTATCATTGTTAAACAAAATCTTGAGCATTTTCTATAAAAGAAAGGTAAAATGTAATCTTTTGGAAATGTGTTGCAACTTCCAAATTTACCAAAGATGTGGCCTGGAGGAACTGAAAACCACGCTTAAACTGAATGTGTTCATAACAGGCTGCCTTTATGAGACCTTTAGCCATGCTGGAAATATGAGTTGGTTCCTCAAAACACTCCATAAATCCCAACTCTCTGAAAGTGCGTTTTACATAGCAATGCCAGGAGATGCATCCAGCATTACCCCTTGGTAGGTAATCCTGCAGGCCCAAAATTTTAACCCCACCTCAGAATGGCAAAAATATGTTGAGGCTCCTTGAGGGACCATCAATATTACACAAAGAAAACCATTTTCTACTGATTGTAATCTAGGGCAACCATGACACCTCCACACTCCAGCCCCAGAAGTAGCAATTTAGAGGCACTTTGCATTTTAAAGGGCTACGAATACTGTCAAAGGGCTCCAATGTAGCGGAATATTGAAAAATTGCCTCCATAGCTCTATTTGTTTTTTGACCCCTAACACAAACAAAGAGACCCAGTTCAGTTGAGTCTTAAAGAGGAGACACAGGTTACCTTACCAACAATCTGTTAAATCACTTATCACCCCCATTATTTTTTTGTATCTCAAATAAGACCTCTCTGAACATGTTTAACAAAGACTACTTTACCAATAAGATGTGAATTGTATACTGCTTATAGACTTGTTGTAGCAAAAGAAGACCTCGATAGGTGACAGCAGAAATATTAATGAGAAATCAATGATTCAAGTCATGATGGAGGCACCACATATTGTCTGCTGAGACGCAAAATAATAGTCACATGTTTAGAGGTCAAAAACGTGATAAAATAGGTAATTAAAAGAATATGGCTTTCTTTACAACCCTGGCGGTCGGTGTTAAAGTGGCGGTAATACCGCCAACAGGCCAGCGGTAAAAAAAATGGGATCACGACCACGGCGGAAACCGCCAACACAGACAGCCACTTTAACACTCCGACCGCCATGGCCGTAGCAACAAACACCGCGGCAATCACCGGCAACAGACAGGCGGAAGACAATGTACCACCCACACTATTACAACCTGCCAGTCCGCCAGATTTTCTGGGGCGGGTACCAACACCATCAAAAGCATGGCGGAAACAGTCTTTGGAAGGGAAACCACTCACCTTCCAACAGTCAACGAAGAACCAGGGCGCCCTGGAGCCCGAGCTGCAGGTCCTACCGATGCTGGTCTACCTCCTCATACACAAGGAACATCAAAGGAGGCAGCGGCGATGATAATGGTGAGTACTGCACCTAGCACACAAGGGAGGGGGGGAGAAAAAGAGAGTGATACACACAAGCAACATGCAAGACCCCCACCGCCACCCCCATCTACAACACCATACACACAAACACATGCATCAACATTACATATACACCCCGTTACCCCCGGAAGAATGCAAGGACAAAAGGAACTGAGAGTTAAATCAGTGATATATTAGAAATAGGCAGATATAATAAACAAATAGAAAAACAGTGTATTCAAATATTTGCAATATGTACAGAAGGCCCTATACTGTCCTTTGCAAATGTCCGTGCCCCACTGGGCCAAAAATCATGGGCCAAGCGTACACTTGACTCCTGCCTCAATATGGAGAAACCCTGCAGGGGCATCAGGTCTAAAAAACACAGGCACCTCAGGGAGACGGGGACGGGAGGGCACCTCAACAGGAAGATGGTACTGCGCCACTGTTCCTCAATGTGGCTCCATGCCCACAGCGATGTCCTGGGGAGTGCAAAGCCACAGTCTCTCTAGTGGGTGGGTTGCCCACTGCTTGCTCCTGGGGAGTGCAAAGCCACAGTCCCTCAAGTGGGTGTGTTGCCCACTGCTTGCTCCTGGGGAGTGCAAAGCCCAGTCTCTCAAGTGGGTGGGTTGCCCACTTCTTGCTCTTGGGGAGTACAAAGCCACAGTCTCTCAAGTGGGTGGATTGCCCACTGCTTGCTGCTTGGGAGTGCAAAGCCACAGTCTCCCAAGTGGGTGGGTTGCCCACTGCTTGCTCCTGGGGAGTGCAAAGCCACAGTCTCTCAAGTGGGTGGGTTGCCCACTGCCTGCTCCTTGGGAGTGCAAGGCCACAGTCCCTCAAGGGGGTAAGATCTGGTTCTGGTGGGGGCTTTGTGCCCAGTCTGCTTCATCCTGCCATGGATAGGGGGAGTGGATGCCTTTCTCCACTGGTTCTGGAGGGGGCTTTGTGCCCAGTCTGCTTCATCCTGCCAAGGAAAGGTGGAGTGGATGCATTTCTCCACTGTTTCTGGAGGGGGCTTCGTGCCCAGTCTGCTTCATCCTGCCAAGGATAGGGGGAGTGGGTGCATTTCTCCACTGGTTCTGGAGGGGGCTTTGTGCCCAGTGATGCTGCACTTGGGGTGTGGCAGTTCACATTCCCTCACCTGGGTGTCTGAGGCACGAAATTTGCAGGGAAAAGGTAGCATGATACTCCATAGAGGGAGGGTTAAACTCCATCCTGCGGCGACAAAGGCTGCAAACTGGTGGTAGTGCCAGTGCTGGTGGGGGTGCTTCCTGTGGTGGTGGGAGGCTCCAGGCCATCTCCTGCAGCCTCGGACGGCTGCCCACTGGGGATAATGCTGCTGACAGTTGTTGTGGCAGTGGCGTTGCAGGAGACGGTGCTGCCTGCGGCGGGGATTCTGGCGGTGCTGGCCGTGGTGCAGGTGCTGGTAGTGGTGGAGGGGGGCACCAGCCCATCTCCTGCAGCTTAGACAGCCGCCCACTGGGGATGCTGCTGCTGACAGTTGTTGTGGCAGCAGCGGTGCAGGTGGTGGTGCTTGTGGCAGTGCTTGCTGTGGTACAGGTGGCAGGGCTGTCGGTTCTGATGGTGGGCAGCAGGCCCTCACCTGGAGCCTCCGAGGCCTAAAGTGCCTTGCCTTGGCTTTTCTGCCCCTTCCTCACCTTGGCAGATGCTGCTGGGACCTTGGCACTGGCAGATGCAGTTTTGGAGGAGGCCTTGCTGGGTGGGTCGTGTTCCTTGGCCATGCTGCATGCTGGCCCCTTCCTCACCTTGGCAGGTGGCGGAATGGGTTGGTCCTTTGCAGGGGTCGGTGGCACACTGCCTGGCCTGACAGGTGCCCCCTTTGATCCTCTGGGAGTTGCAGGGACCACAGCGGACGCCGGCTTGGTGGCTGAGGTGCTGGCCTGGGATCTGGACACCCTGGCCCGAGGGGAAGGACGGGGGAGGGTGGGTAGGGAAGAGTTCAACGTTAGCCAGGAAACGTTTTTTAGACACACTGGGACGGGAAGATGGAGAGGGTTTGGGAGTGGAGAAGGAGGGAGTGGTTGTAGAAGGTGTCTGCTGAGTTTGGATGAAGGTGCATGGGCTGGATGCTGTTGTGAGGTGGATGCTTGTTGGGTGGGTGGGTGCTTTTGTTTGTGTACTTTGGGAGGAGGGGTCACAGACACACTGGGAGAGGACACAGGGGACGAGTGCATGGCTGTGGGGGTGGTGACTGACAGTGAGGGGTGTGTTGTGATGGGCATGTTGGTGAGTGAGGTAGTGGATGAGGATGTAGTGCATGCAGGTGTGAGTGGAGACGATATTGGGAGGGAGGTGGATGATGAGGAGGAGGGGGACACAATGGAGGCAGTGGATGTTGCTGTGTTTGCATGGGCATGGTGCTTGTGTGAGTGCCTGTGAGATGAAGTGTGGTGTTTATGTTTGCCTAAGCCACTTTTGTGTGTTGATTTGGGTGAATGCTGGTCTGAAGGTGTCCTTGGGATAGGCTGAGGTTGAGGAGATTGGGACTGGGTAGAGGAAGTTGGAGAGGGAGTCTAGACACACGGACAATGGCTGCCATCAGTGTCGAGGCAAGATTGTGAAATGCTCTCTTTTGGGCTGCGACGCCAGAGTGAATGCCCTCCAGGTATGCATTTGTTTGCTGCAAATGCATCTCGACACCCTGGATGGCATTCAGAATGGTTGACTGCCCAACAGTGAGGGATCTCAGGAGGTCAATAGCCTCCTCTCTGAGGGCAGCAGGACTGACCGGGGCAGGGCCTGAGGTGCCTGTGGCGAAGGAGGTGCCCACCCTCCTGGGTGAGCGGACACAAGAAACAGGCTGAGGGGCTGCTGAGAGGGTGGTGCTGGTAGGGGAGGTGGCAGCTGTACCTGTTGTTGGGTGGGCACAGAGGTCTCTGCCACCGCCAGGGAGCTGCCATCAGGAGGAGGAGTCACTGTCTGTGGTCTACCCTCCTGTCCCCATCGTGGTGCTCCCCTCGCCCTCCATCCCACTGGTGCCTTCACCCTCGGTGGATTCGGCCTCCAGGCCCATGTGGGATGCAGCTCCCTCCGTAACCAGTGCCTCTGCTCCTCCGCCAGATGACACTAATGCACACAAAGACAGGGTGACAAAACAGAAAGGGGGGAGACAGAGGATACACTTGGTAAATGCCAGCAATAACACCACCGTTGGCGTACACTACACACAGGGAGCAGCCCTATGCATTAGGCCATGCCCAACCATTTATTAAGACAGTCACCAGTCCATGGGGTACAATGCCTAACGCCCTCATTTGCACACCAGAAACCCACAGGACCCTGCCCAGTAATAGATGGCCACTTACACTATTGGGGTAGGAGTGCTCCAGAGCCTGCCCAACAAGGGACCTACTCTGCCATGTTCCCCTGGCCTAGGGGCACCCACAGCCCGCATCACCCACCCAGGTAACACCTTAATGTGCACAAAGTAATGATTCTGACTCTGTACTCACCCCCTTGTGGCTGTTGTGATGCCCTCAAGCGCCTATCCAACTCTGGATAGCCACCGCCAGGATGCAGAACCTTTGGGGGGGTCATGGTACGAATGGCACCCCTTCCACGTTGGGAGGCCAACCCCAGCTGGGCCTTCGCCGTCTTCTTTGACCAGCAACGCACGTCCTCCCATCTCTTGCGGCAGTGGCTGCTCTGCCTGTGAATGACCCCCACGGTCCTCACCTCCTTGGTGATGGCACGTCAAATACCCTTTTTCTGGTGGGCGCTGACCTGGAGGGAAAAGACAGCAGAAAAGGAAATTACTCACCCGTCCTGACCGTCATACTCATTGCCCACCAGTTCCCACCCATGCCCTGACACACATACACTGACCACCTCTCATGCAGCGCCCAGGCCAGGACCCCTCAGCACCCCTCCAATATGTGGCTTACATCCACACCACTCCAAACACGCATTGCCCACACATCATGCTCACAGTGTACTCACCTGTTTGTCTGGAGGACCGTAGAGTAATGTGTACTGGGGTAGGACCCCCTCCACCAGTTTCTCCTACTCCTCTGTAGAGAAGGCAGGGACCCTTCCCCCAGACAAATGAGCCATTGTCCCTTCCAGACACAGGTCACAGCAGCACTTGCAGTGTAGGCCCTCTCCTGTTGAAGGTCAGGTAGCAAGTGAGTGAATAGTTAGAAAATGGTGGTCACGTCCGCCGCGGTGCATACCGTCACCACCAGCGTACATCGCCATTGCCTCCTGGAACCCATAGGGCCCAATAATAACCAATGCGAAATTGCGGGGCGGTATCGACCGCCTACCGCAACGGTGCACAGCACCAGTGCAATTACCACATTTCCACTTGTCCCTCCTCACAGGTCAGGCAGCTTCCATTTCAGGGGGGGCACCTAACTGCGTCACAGCAGACACTGGCACATCAACTGACTCTTGAGTTCACATACTGCTTCTGTAAAGTAAATTATTCAACATCAGTGCAAAGTATGTGCAAATATGACCCTCTGCTCACCATTCTCTTCCATAAGCTTCTACCGCTGAGGCAGCATTTGAGATGGCGGCATCCTCCAGTGTACAGACCCCTGGTGGACCTTGCGACAATGGAGGACAGACACATTATAATTACATACAGACTTGATCGTGCCACAATCATAGAACTGTGTACCCAATTGGAGCCAGACCTGATGTCAGCTCTCCCCCAGCCCACAGTAATCCCCCCTCTAGTGCAGGTCCTGTCAGTGCTCCATTTCTGGGCAAGTCGTTCCTTCCAAACAACAGTGGCCATGGCATCAGAGATGTCTCAGCCAATGTTCTCCAACGTGTTGACCAGAGTGTTGTCTGCCCTGCTGAAACACATGCGCATCTACGTGTGTTCCCCCAGTTGAGGGATTTGGCCACAGTGAAGGCTGACTTTTATGCCCTGGGACATATCCCCAACATCATTGGTGCCATTGATGGTACACATGTACCATTTGTCCCCCCCCCCCCCCAGAGAAATGAACAGGTTTACAGGAATAGAAAAAGCTATCACTAGATGAATGTTCAGATGGTGTGTTTGGCGGACGAGTACATCTCCAATGTGAATGCCAAATATCCTGGCTCTGTGCATGACACCTTTATCTGGAGGAATAGCAGCATTCCATATGTGGTGGGCCAACTCCAGAGGCACCGGGTGTGGCTAATAGGTGAGCCAAAGGTCTCAACCCAGTATATGTTGATGTCTGGGTATGGGATTGTCCTTAAGGGTTAGTGTGTGTTTAACAGTTGTCACACTAAATTTACAGGTGACTCTGGTTACCCCAACCTCTGATGTCTACTGACCCCAGTGAGGAATGCCAGGACAAGGGCAGAGGTTACAATGAGGCACATGGGCATACAAGGAGGATTATAGAGAGAACCTTTGGCCTCCTGAAGGCCAGGTTCCCGTGCCTCCATTTGACAGGTGGCTCCCTGTACTACTCACCCAAGAAGGTGTGTCAGATCATCAATGCATGCTGCATGTTGCACAACCTGGCCTTGAGATGCCAGGTTCCTTTTCTGTAGGAGGATGTGCCTGGAGATGGTCTTGTGGCAGTGGTAGAGCCTGTGGACAGTGAGGAAGAGGAGGCAGAGGAAGAAGATGTTGACAATAGAACAAATATAATACAGAGGTACTTCCAGTGACACACAGGTAAGAGACTCCACTTAACATTTAAGCAATCTGTTGGACATTGTACAAGGCAGCATCTTACCCTATGTCTATGGTCACTGACTGTTCTCTTTGGATTCTCTATTTGTATATCTCTGTGCCCCATTCTGGTTCCTGCTATATGTACTGCTGCCCACCAAAGGTCATCCTGTGGTCTATTTCACTGTACATATACGTTGCAATGCTTTAATAATGTTGTACTAATACATTTGTGAATCATTAGACTGACTCCAGATTGGTATTTGTTTCAAGGGTGTTTAATTAGCTGCTAATAAGTATAGGTGTATGTGCAAGGGGCTGGGTGATGGTGGAGGAAAGTCCAGGGTAGAGTCCAGTCTCCTGGTATCACAGGTTGTAAGGAAATGGCTCCCTGTTGCAGTTACCCCCCACTTTTTGCCTGATACTGATGCTGACTTTACTGAGAAGTGTGCTGGGACCCTGCTAACCAGGCCCCATCACCAGTGTTCTTTCACCTAAAATGTACCATTGTCACCACAATTGGCACAACCCTGCATCCAGGTAAGTCCCTTGTAACTGGTACCCCTGGAACCAAGGGCCCTGATGCCAGGGAAGGTCTCTAAGGGCTGCAGCATGTCTTATGCCACCCTAGGGACCCCTCACTCATCACAGACACACTGCTTGCCAGCTTGTGTGTGCTGGTGGGGAGAAAATGACTAAGACGACATGGCACTCCCCTCAGGATGCCATGCCAACCTCACACTGCCTGTGGCATAGGTAAATCACCCCTCCCGCAGGCCTTACAGCCCTAAGGCAGGGTGCACTATACCGCAGGTGAGGGCATATGTGCATTAGCACTATGCCCCTACAGTGTCTAAGCAAAACCTTAGACATTGTAAGTGCAGGGTAGCCATAAGAGTATATGGGCTGGGAGTCTGTCAAAAACGAACTCTACAGCTCCATAATGGCTACACTGAATACTGGGAAGTTTGGTATCAAACTTCTCAGAATAATAAACCCACACTGATGCCAGTGTTGGATTTATTAAAAAAAATGCACACAGAGGGCACCTTAGAGATGCCCCCTGTATTTTACCCAATTGTTCAGTGCAGGACTGACTGGTCTGTGCCTGCCTGCTGCTGAGAGACGAGTTTCTGACCCCATGTGGTGAGGGCCTTTGTACTCTCTGAGGACAGAAACAAAAGCCTGCTCTGGGTGGAGGTGCTTCACACCTCCCCCCTGCAGGAACTGTAACACCTAGCAGTGAGCCTCAAAGGCTCAGGCTTCGTGTTACAATGCCCCAGGGTACTCCAGCTAGTGGAGATGCCCGCCCCCTGGACACAGCCCCCACTTTTGGCGGCAAGTCCAGGAGAGATAATGAGAAAAACAAGGAGGAGTCACCCACCAGTCAGGACAACCCCTAAGGTGTCCTGAGCTGAGGTGACCCCTGCCTTTAGAAATCGTCCATCTTGATTTTGGAGGATTCCCCCAATAGGAATAGGGATGTGCCCCCCTCCCCTCAGGGAGGAGGCACAAAGAGGGTGTAGCCACCCCTTAAGGACAGTAGCCATTGGCTACTGCCCTCCCAGACCTAAACACACCCCTAAATTGAGTATTTAGGGGCTCCCAGAACCAAGCAAGATAGATTCCTACAACCTAAGAAGAAGAGGACTGCTAAGCTGAAAACCCTGCAGAGAAGACGGAGACACCAACTGCTTTGGCCCCAGATCTACTGGCCTGTCTCCCCACTTCTAAAGACACTGCTTCAGCAACGCTCTCCCCAGGGACCAGTGACCTCTGAAGCTTCAGAGGACTGCCCTGCATCTAGAAGGACCAAGAACTCTGAGGACAGCCGCTCTGTTCACCAAAGACTGCAACTTTGCAACAAAGAAGCAACTTTGAAACAACTTGCGTTTCCCGCCGGAAGCGTGAGAGTTGACACTCTGCACCTGACGCCCCCGGCTCGACTTGCGGAGAACAACCACTGCAGGGAGGACTCCCCGGCAACTATGAGACCGTGAGTAGCCAGAGTTGACCCCCCTGAGCCCCCACAGCGACGCTTGCAGTGGGAATCCTGAGGCTCCCCCGACCGCGACTGCCTGCTTCAAAGACCCGACGCCAGGTAAAGACACTGCCCCGCAGTCCCCAGGACCTGAAGGATCTGAACTCCAGTGCAGGAGAGACCCCCAGGTGGCCCTCTCCCTTGCCCAGGTGGTGGGTACCCCGAGGAGCCCCCCCTTGCCTGCATCGCTGAAGATACCCCTTGGTCTCCCATTGCTTTCTATTGAAAACCCGATGCTTGTTTGCACACTGCACCCGGCCGCCCTGTGCCGCTGAGGGTGTACTTGCTGTATGGACTTGTGTCCCCCCCCGGTGCCCTACAAAACCCCCCTGGTTTGCCCTCCGAAGACGCGGGTACTTACCTGCTGTCAGACTGGAACCGGGGCACCCCCTTCTCCATTGAAGCCTATGCGTTTTGGGCACCACTTTGACCTCTGCACCTGACCGGCCCTGAGCTGCTGGTGTGGTAACTTTGGGGTTGCTCTGAACCCCCAACTGTGGGCTACCTTGGACCCAAACTTGAACCCCGTAGGTGGTTTACTTACCTGCAAAAACTAACAAACTCTTACTCCCCCCAGGAACTGTTGAAAATTGCACTGTGTCTAGTTTTAAAATAGCTATATGTCATTTATGTGAAAACTGTATATGCTATTTTGCTAATTCAAAGTTCCTAAAGTACCTACCTGCAATTCCTATCATTTGAAGTATTACATGTAAATCTTGAACCTGTGGTTCTTAAAAATAAACTAAGAAAAGATATGTTTCTATACAAAAACATATTGGCCTGGAATTGTCTATGAGTGTGTGTTCCTCATTTTTTGCTTGGGTATGCACAACAAATGCTTAACACTACTCCTTTGATAAGCCTACTGCTTGACCACACTACCACAAAATAGAGCATCAGTATTATCTCTTTTTGCCACTATCTTACCTCTGAGGGGAACCCTTGGACTCTGTGCATACTATTCCTTACTTTGAAATAGTGCATACAGAGCCAACTTCCTACATTGCCTTTGGCTGTATATTGGTGGATTTCTATGTGTGGGTCATAATACCTGTGGCGGATTACCACCGCGGTCACAGTAAGTTGGTGGCCCTCAGCACGGCGGTAGGCGGCATTTACCGCCAGGGTTGTAATGATGACCTATGTGTCAAAAGAAAAAAATATATTTTAAAGCACTAATGAAGATCGTGTGGTGTAAGACATTTTAGCATTCAATCTGGTTAACTCCATTTTTCCCAAAGTACTTGACACACCAGCACTGCTTGCATATATATTCAATGAAAAAAACAAAGGTGAAAGCTTAGTTATAGTTAAGAAAACGTGTTTCCCCTACAAAAAACAAGGGGCATATTGAAAAATATGGCCCTGCACACAGTGCAGCAGCACTTTTCTTGCACCCTTTAGTGCCCTCTAACGCCACTATGTGTGCGCTGTATTTAAAATATGGTGCACACGGACTAGCATCAGAATTTTTTATGCTAGTCCGGCGCTTTGCCATGAGCAGGCGTTAAAAGTGCCAAAAAAAGTGGCACAGAGAAATCTCTTAGATTTCCTTGTGTCATTTTTTGGCCACCCCCTAGTGGAGGAATGCCCCCTTTGCAGCACAGGCATAATGTGGCAAAAACGGTACCAAAGTGGCGCAATGCATGCATTGCGCAACTTTGTAAGTGTGGCACAACATTTTTGGCCTTATAAAGCTACATTACCATAAAAACTAATTATGCTAATATGGCGTTGGAATGGTTCTAGGCGCTCTTAAATATGCCCCCAATTTTAAACTACAGAAACAAAATTCTAAAGTTATAGTTACAACTTTCCTTTACAATTTATCAATTTATTTCAAATTATTATAAGTAGTTGACCTCATTACACACTATTTTCAGCTCACTAACCAGACAATACTAAGTGGGGTAGAGTGGAATGCTTTTGAAAGAAGAGTGGCCAGGGCACACCAGTAACATAGATCCTGATCCTGATAATGTTCAAGAATTAATAGAATGTTCGTTCTTGGAAGATGATGTGTAGATATTTATTATAGGTGCAGGTAGAAAGTAGAAATCTCAATCAAAAGACTGCGTTGTGCAAAATGACCATGTGTCCGGAGCAGCCAGATGGTGATAAATGGTCAGAGTTATATAGGATATTCAAATGTAACAATAAGTCCATACAGCAAAGCTGCCAACACGTGTTTCGTCTTCAAGGCTTTGTCAAGGCTTCAGATGTATAAAACGTATATGTAAGAACGATAGGTGCATAAATCAAAACTGCTGGTAGTCATGAGTCCTTGGGAGAAGTCAAATAGTACTGGCAAGTGATGGCCATGATAAGCCTCAAGTTTTGTGTAGCGAATAATCCAGTGCCGTGCGCCTCAGGGTTTTGGCAGAGCACTCTGCCTTATGACTTTGCTTGGATTTCACAATTGACATACTCTGTGCAGATGTGTAAGCACTCTCTGGCATCCGCCACCTTCTTCGCCTGACTTAGAGTGGAATGATGTTTAGTAGAGTGGGGTATAGTGGAGTCGAGTACACTGGAGTAGGGTAACCTAGAGTGGAGTAAAGTGTCATAGAGTGAGTGGCATGGTGTAGACTAGTTGTGTAGAGTGCAGTAAACTGGAATGGCATAGCAAACAGTTGAGCGAAGTGTCATAAATTGGAATACCGTGTTGTACAGTAGAGTTTAGTGGGGTATCATACAGTAATGGAAACTAATGTAGTCTACAGTAGAGTGCTATAAAGTCTAGTTGATTTTTATGGAGTGGAGTGGTATACTGTACAGTACAGTGTTGTAGAGTGTTAGAGTGGATTGACTACAGTGTTATAGAGTACAATGTCATTGAGGGGCATAGAGTGGAATGGTGTACAGTGGAGTACTGTAGCAGAGTGGAGTACTGTTTCAGAGTGGAGTAAAGTGGGGTGCAGTTGCATACAAAAAGTTGCGTACAGAGTTAAATAGTGGAATAAAATATTGTGGTGTAGAGTCGAGAAGAGTAGAGAGGAGGGGAGTGTTGTGTAGTGGCAGACAGTATAGTACAGTCTTGTACACTGGAGTGAAGGGTTATAGAAGGGATTATTCAAACAGCCAGGTCTTGAGGGACATTCAGAATTCCAGAAGTGAGGTGAGGTCCAGAGGTGCATGGGGAGGCTGTTCCAGGTTTTTATTGTGATGTGATAGAGGAGTGTCCTCCACTTCTGGTTCGGTAGATGTGGGGGTATGGCCAAGTGAAAGGGAGGCAGAATATAGGGGGTCATTCTGACCTCAGCGGTAAAAGCCGCTTACCGCCGGTCAGAAGGCCACCACAATACCGCTGCGGCCGCGGTCAGCCGCCACGGACATTCTGACCCACAACTGCAAAACCTCCAAAAATCCGCCCTCCACTGCAGTCCGCCACATCAGCGGCCAGCGGTAAACTGGAGAAGACCAAACCTCCACCGCCACGCCAACAGAAATACGCCCATCCCATTATGACCCGCAAATCCACGCGGCGGTCATTCAACCGCGGTATTCCATTGGCGGTACACACCGCCGCGGTCAAAATACACACACCTTTACAAACCCCTACCACATTGGACAATTTGAAAGGCACACAGCTGAAACACATACACACATCACTCCCACACATCCAATACCATATAAAACACACACCCACATCACCCACAAACCCCTACCAACAAAAACCAGAGACGAAGGAGAGAGAGACACATCAGAGAATAGAGAGCCAGACACACAGAGGCACACCACAACATCACACACACCACATAGAAGCACAAAGCACCACACACCAACACACACATCATCACATACACCACCCCACACCTCATACACACCACCCCATGGCACCACAAAGGCACCCACGCTTTTCAGACCAAGAACTCCGGGTCATGGTGGAGGAAATCATAAGAGTGGAACCCCAGCTCTTCGGCTCACAGGTTCAGCACACCACCATAGCAAGGAAGGCGGAGCTCTGGCAGCGGATCGTGGACAGGGTCAACGCGGTGGGACAGCATCCCAGAAATCGAGAGGACATCCGCAAACGATGGAACGACCTACGGGGGAAGGTGCGCTCGATGGTCTCGCGACACAACATCGCAGTGCAGAAGACTGGCGGGGGACCCCCACCCACTCCACCCGAATTCACAACATGGGAGCAAGAGGTACTAAACATCCTGCATCCTGATGGCCTCGCTGGAGTACACGGAGGAATGGACTCTGGTAAGTACAAGGCCAACCACTTCACCCCCCCCCCAGCATGCTAACCCCCACCCTCACCCCCAACCCCCCAGCACACATCCTCCCTGAGAATGTCTCTCCAGCACAACCCACCCAACACCAACCCCTGCATGCCATCCCCAAACTATGGACACCCATCACCTAAGCATGACCACTGCACATACCCATCCCCCCCCCCCACAAAACACCCTCACAACACCTCCCCCAAGGGAATGCCAGCACTGGGGGACAAGGGCACCCATAAAACGCAAGCTAATGCACACACAGAAACAATAACCATACCCTCTTACCCCATGCAGGACCCGAACGACAACACACCGGTCAGGAGGGACCAGAAATGTCCATCCCACCCCCGGAACAGGCCCCTAGTGATGACAGCAGCTCTGTCGACCTGGAACCTGACGACCAGCCCGGACCATCGGGGACCTCTGGGCAGTCGGTTCCCCTCACCCAGACACAGGCCACTGCAGACCCAACCCCCTCTGGGAACAACAGCACAGCTCCAACCCAGCAGGCCCATGCCTCTGTCTCTAGGGCAGGTCAAGCAGCGGTGTGTCTACCACTACAGGGCCCCCAGGGTAACCCACCAACCCAACAACAACAGGGACCTGGGGGCAGTGGGAGTGGGCACACCGTCCAGGGGACAGAGGCCCAGGGAAACAGGGCAACTCGGAGGGCTGCTGTGCGACAGGGGGGGGAGGAGAGGCCCAGGGAACCCACTCTCCAAGAGGCCCTCACCACCATCATGGCAGCCTACCACCACTCACAAGAGACGATGGCGACGGTACTGGCCAGGTTCCAGGAGATCCAGGCACAGCTGGAGCAACGCTACATGGGGTTCAGCGACCAACTCACCAACATCTCAACCGCTATGGGGAGCATAGTCCAGGCCCTGAACCATATAGAGGACACGTTTCGGGACCATGTGGCATCACACAGGGCCCCTGTCACTAGCCAGGAACAGGAACAGCCTACCACCTCCGCCGGCGCTAGTGGACAGGAGGCCCCACCACAACGACAGCCCACCAGAACCCCACCTCCTGCTGAACAACAACCACCCCGCAAAAGGAGCCTGAGATCAACAAAACCGACAGAGTAGGATGTCAAGACCCCCGCCAGCATCACATACCCCCTGAAGTCCTCCCACTGTTCCACATTGCCACCTTGTCAAACCTTGAACTGCCCCTGCTCCATCCTGCCACAGGCATATGGACAATGCACCTGTGAGACTGAGAACTGGACTCTGCCATGGACATTACTCCACCCCCACCCATCACTGTTTCACTATCATGTACCAATATCTATGCACTAATAATAAATCACACATTGCACTGAAATCAATCAGGACTCAGCCTGTCTTATTTACAAATGTATGACACATTACATATCAATTACGTATTATTAACATTGTGAATTACACATACCGAGGTAACTTAGCATTAGTCCATGGGCCAACCAAGCCGAGGTCACGCAGTGGCTCATACAGCACAGAAAAGGGAAGGGAAAATCAAACATCATGTTTATAGTTCTGGGGGGAAATCGACAAAGTTGAGATGCAGGAGGCTTTCAGGAAATGTAAAACGGCATGGGTGATTATTACCTGTGTGCTACTGGAAATACTGTTCTATTACTCTGTCCCTGTTGTCTGTGTCGTCCTCTGAGTCTCCCTCCTCTTCACTCTCCGCAGGCTCCACAGCTGCTTCAATACCACCATCTGCACCATCCTCCTGCAGGAAAGGAACCTGACGTCGCAATGCCAGATTGTGAAGCATACAGCAGGCCACAATGATGTGGCACACCTTCTTTGGTGAGTACATCAGGGATCCCCCTGTCATATGCAGGCACCTAAACCTGGCCTTCAGGAGGCCAAAGGTCCTTTCGATGATCCTCCTAGTTCGCCCATGGGCCTCATTGTACCGTTCCTCTGCCCTGGTCCGGGGATTCCTCACTGGGGTCAGTAGCCAAGGCAGGTTGGGGTAACCAGAGTCACCTATTAGCCACACACGTTGTCTCTGTAGCTGCTCCATCACATAGGGGATGCTGCTATTTCGCATAACATCCGCGTCATGCACTGACCCTGGGAACTTGGCATTTACATGGGAGATGTACTGGTCAGCCAAACAGACCACCTGGACATTCATTGAATGATAACTTTTTCTGTTTCTGTACACCTGCTCATCGTCTTTTGGGGGTACCAAAGCCACATGGGTCCCATCAATGGCACCAATGATGTTGGGGATATGTCCAAGGGCATAGAAATCACCCTTCACTGTAGGCAAGTCACCCTCCTCTGGGAAAATGATGTAGCTCCGCATGAGTTTCATCAGGGCAGACAACACTCTGCTCAAAATCTTTGAAAACATAGGCTGAGACATTCCAGATGCCATGGCCACTGTTGTCTGGAATGACCCAGTTGCCAAAAAATGGAGGACTGACAAAACCTGCACCAGAGGGGGAATCCCTGTGGGTTGGCGGATGGGGGACATCAGGGCTGGCTCCACTGGGCACACAGTTCATGGATAGTGGCACGGTCAAGTCTGTATCGAAGTATTATATGGCGTTCTTCCATTGTCGACAGGTCCACCAGCGGTCGGTACACGCGAGGATTCGTCCTTCTCCTCGCAAGTCCCAGCGGACGGTGCCTAGGAAGGACAACATGGAGCACAGAGTCAGGCAAACCACAGGTACGTACAGACAGCTTGCACAGTTAAAGAATGGCAATGGGTTGAAAGGCGTGTATGTGTGGCAAAGCAAGGCCTAGGCCTGTGTGTCGCAGTCAAAATTAAGCCATGTAGGCCCTTGAAATGGCGGCTGCCTGACCTGTGAAGTGGGACAATGGGATGTGAGGTCAATGCGCTGGCGGGGCACACCGTGGCGGTAGGCGGTCGAAGACCGCGGCGCAAAGCCGCATTGGTTAACATTGAACCCTATGGGTTTCAGGAGCCAATGACGATGTGCGCCGGCGGTCGCGGTACGCACCGCCGCGGTACACACCGCCGCAGGCGTGACCGCCATTTCCTAGCTGATTGATCACTCGAGACCTGATCATCCACAGGAGAGGACCTATACTGCAAGTGCTGCTGTGACCTCGGTCTGGAAGTGAGAATGGCTGCTGCGACTGGGGAAAGGGCCCCTGCCTTCACGTCTGAAGAGTTGGAGAAGCTCGTGGATGGGGTCCTCCCCCAGTATGCGCTACTCTACGGTCCTCCAGACCAACAAGTGAGTACACCGGGTGCACATGGAATGGACTATGCCTGTGTGGATTGGGGTGGATGTAAGTTGGTGGGGTGGGGGGCGAATGAGGAGTGCAACGCACGACAGATGAGAGCATGTGCCATATGGCAAAGTTGGTGGGGGGGGGGCAATCACATCTAACATGCAGGTCATTGATGATTTCCTCCTTTCCACCCTGTACATGTCAAATAGGTCAGCGCCCATCAGAAGATCGAGATTTGGCGTGCCATCGCCAAGGAAGTCCGGAACTTGGGGGTCCACAACAGACGGGGCACCCACTGCCGCAAGAGGTGGGAGGACACCCGCCGCGGAACAAGGAAGACCGCAGAAACACTGCTGGGGATGGCTTCCCAACCTAGGAGGGGTGCCAGTCGCACCATGACCCCCCTGATGTCCCGGATCCTGGCGGTGGCCTACCCTGAATTGGATGGGCGCTTTAAGACATCACAGCAGACACAAGGGGGTGAGTATCAGCACATTCTCCTATCTTTCTGCGCAGTGGAGGCGTCTGGGTGGGGGAGGAGGGCTGTGGGTGACATTAGGCCAGGGCGCTTTCTGTAGTGTAGTCCTCTCCCTTAGGCATGGCCCTGTGCCCCCGGCCCCCACCACTGTAGGGTGACAAGTACAGCCATTGATGGTCCAGCATCACCCATGTGCGCGTTTGACGTCTCTTGGCCTGTTGTCCTAGTCAGTAGTACTGAGTAGTGTACCCCGAATGCGCGGCTTAGTGCATGAGGCTCCTGTGTCTGTCCTCTCCGCCAACGGTGTTGATATTGCATGCACTCAACCTGGTCTTCTTTTTTCTCCCCCCACCCTTTCTCTTCATCTTCTTGTGCATGTGTGCATTAGCATCATCAGGCGGAGGAGATTTGGCATCGGAGCACGAGGGAGCTGCAGGACACAAGGCCCCGGTAGGCCCAGGAACAGACACCGAGGGCACCAGTGATCCGGAGGGCGAGGGGAGCACCACGACGGGGACCGCTGGTGAGAGCAGCGACAGCGACACGTCCTCGGATGGGAGCTCCCTAGCGGTGGCGGCAACATCCGGGCCCCCTGCCTCTACAGGTACAGCCGCCACCCAGTGCACCAGCACCGCCCTCCCAGCAGCCCCTCAGCCTACGCTCCGTGCCCGCTCGCCCAGGAAGGCGCGCGTCTCCTTCGCCCCAGGCACCTCAGCCCCTGCCCCTGTTGCCCCTGCTGCCCTCAGTGCGGAGCTCATTGACCTGGTGAGGACGCTCATTGTTGGGCAGACGACCCTTTTGAATGCCATCCAGGGTGTGCAAAGGGAGGTGCAACAGAGCAATGCGTACCTGGAGGGCATTCATTCGGGTCAGGCTGCCCATCAACGAGCGTTCACTGCTCTGGCCTCAGCACTGACGGCAGCCATTGTCCCTGTTTCCAGCCTCCCTCTTCTTACTGCCTCCAGCCTGTCTCTGTCTCCTGTTCCTCAGCCTATCCCATCCACACCATCAGACCAGCCTGCACACACCTCAACACCCAAGAGCAGCTCATCCAGACACAAGCACCACAGATCCCACAAACACTCACCCAAGCAACACCCAGATGCAGACATTCCAACAGTCACAACCACCTCTGTGTCCCCCTCCTCCTCGTCTCCCTCCTCCCTCCCTGTGACGTCTACACTCACACCTGCATGCACCCCAACATCAGCCAGTGCTTCCATCACCACCTCACCCTCCAGTACAGTCCACACTCGTGCAGTCACCACCCCCACTGCCATTTACACGTCCCCTGTGTCCTCTCCCACTGTGTCTGTCACCCCCTCTTCCAAGACACACAAACGCAGGCAGCCACCCACCCAACAGACATCCACCTCACGTCAGCCTACAGCACCAGCACCTTCACCCAATGACAGCACACCTGACTCTCCTACAACCACATCCTCTTCCTCCACTCCCATCACCACTTCTCCTACCCTTTATCTTGGACCTAAAAAGCTTTTCCTGGCTAGTCTTGACCTCTTTCTCTCCGATGAGCTCCCCCCTCCATCTGCAAAGAGTCCCAAGAGCACCGCAGCCACCACCAGCCCAGCTTCGAGTGTCACTGTTGTGCATGGGTTCTGGAGTCCACCCTTTGCCAGCAGTGACACATCGATCAGCAGCAAGGACACGTCCAGCCCCCCCCCCGGCAAGAGGACCCGCAAAAACAAGGGCCGCCGTGCGAGGACTGACAGGGCTGCCCCCAAGGAGCAATGTGCGGCCACTTCACCAGCCACACCATCTAGGGGAGGCAAGGGCCCGAGAGCCCCATCAAAGGAGCGGAAGGGCAGCAGGAGCGCGGAGAAGGTGGACCCCACATGTCACATCCCAGCTGGGAAGGAGGACACTAAAGAGGCCAGGATTCCGTCCCCGAAGGGTCCAGAAACGACACGGTCCGAGGGCGACTGAGCAGGGAGTCCAGGCCAGGTCTGGCTCCCTTGACCTGCTGGATGAGCACCGCTGAACAGGGCCCGCCGTGGAGAAGAGCACCGCTGAACAGGGCCCCGCCGTGGAGAAGAGCACCGCTGAACAGGGCCCGCCGTGCAGAAGAGCACCGCTGAACAGGGCCCGCCGTGGAGAAGAGCACCGCTAAACAGGGCCCGCCGTGGAGAAGAGCACCGCTGAACAGGGCCTGCCGTGGAGAAGAGCACCGCTGAACAGGGCCCCGCCGTGAAGATAGGCACCGCTGAACAGGGCCCCGCCGTGAAGATAGGCACCGCTGAAGAGGGCCCCGCAGTGCAGAAGAGCACCGCTGAAGAGGGCCCCGCCGTGAAGATAGGCACCGCTGAAGAGGGCCCCGCCATGCAGAAGAGCACCGCTGAAGAGGGCCCGCCGTGGAGAAGAGCACCGCTGAACAGGGCCCCGCCGTGGAGAAGAGCACCGCTGAACAGGGCCCGCCGTGCAGAAGAGCACCGCTGAACAGGGCCCGCCGTGGAGAGGAGCCCTGCTGAACAGGGCCCGCCGTGGAGAAGAGCACCGCTGAACAGGGCCCACCGTGGAGAAGAGCACCGCTGAACAGGGCCCGCGGTGCAGAAGAGCACCGCTGAACAGGGCCCCGCCGTGAAGATAGGCACCGCTGAACAGGGCCCCGCCGTGAAGATAGGCACCGCTGAAGAGGGCCCCGCCGTGCAGAAGAGCACCGCTGAAGAGGGCCCCGCCGTGAAGATAGGCACCGCTGAAGAGGGCCCCGCCGTGAAGATAGGCACCGCTGAAGAGGGCCCGCCGTGCAGAAGAGCACTGCTGAACAGGGCCCGCCGTGCAGAAGAGCACCGCAGAACAGGGCCCCGCCGTGAAGATAGGCACCGCTGAACAGGGCCCGCCGTGGAGAAGAGCACCGCTGAACAGGGCCCGCCGTGGAGAAGAGCACCGCTGAACAGGGCCCGCGGTGCAGAAGAGCACCGCTGAACAGGGCCCCACCGTGAAGATAGGCACCGCTGAACAGGGCCCCGCCGTGCAGAAGAGCACCGCTGAAGAGGGCCCACAGTGAAGATAGGCACCGCTGAAGAGGGCCCCGCCGTGAAGATAGGCACCGCTGAAGAGGGCCCCGCCATCTCAAGGACCGCTCCGCTGGGCCCTTCATCTCAAGCACTGCTCTGCTGGGCACCGCCGTCTCAAGCACCGCTCCGCTGGGCCCTTCATCTCAAGCACCGCTCCGCTGGGCACCGCCGTCTCAAGCACCGCTCCGCTGGGCCCTTCTTCTCAAGCACCGCTCCGCTGGGCCCTTCTTCTCAAGCACCGCTCCGCTGGGCCCTTCATCTCAAGCACCGCTCCGCTGGGCACCGCCGTCTCAAGCACCGCTCCGCTGGGCCCTTCATCTCAAGCACCGCTCCGCTGGGGACCGCCGTCTCAAGCACCGCTCCCCTGGGCCCTTCATCTCAAGCACCGCTCCGCCTGGCCCTTCATCTCAAGCACCGCTCCGCTGGGCCCCGCCGTCTCAAGCACTGCTCCGCTGGGCCCTTCATCTCAAGCACCGCTCCGCTGGGCACCGCCGTCTCAAGCACCGCTCCGCTGGGCCCTTCTTCTCAAGCACCGCTCCGCTGGGCCCTTCATCTCAAGCACCGCTCCGCTGGGCCCTTCATCTCAAGCACCACTCCGCTGGGCACCGCCGTCTCAAGCACCGCTCCGCTGGGCCCTTCTTCTCAAGCACCGCTCCGCTGGGCCCTTCATCTCAAGCACCGCTCCGCTGGGCACCGCCGTCTCAAGCACCGCTCCGCTGGGCCCTTCTTCTCAAGCACCGCTCCGCTGGGCCCTTCATCTCAAGCACCGCTCCGCTGGGCCCTTCATCTCAAGCACCGCTCCGCTGGGCCCTTCATCTCAAGCACCGCTCCGCTGGGCACCGCCGTCTCAAGCACCGCTCCGCTGGGCCCTTCATCTCAAGCACCGCTCCGCTGGGCCCTTCATATCAAGCACCGCTCCGCTGGGCCCTTCATCTCAAGCACCGCTCCACTGGGCACCGCCGTCTCAAGCACCGCTCCGCTGGGCCCTTCTTCTCAAGCACCGCTCCGCTGGGCCCTTCATCTCAAGCACCGCTCCGCTGGGCCCTTCATCTCAAGCACCACTCCGCTGGGCACCGCCGTCTCAAGCACCGCTCCGCTGGGCCCTTCTTCTCAAGCACCGCGCCGCTGGGCCCTTCATCTCAAGCACCGCTCCGCTGGGCCCTTCATCTCAAGCACCGCTCCGCTGGGCCCTTCATCTCAAGCACCGCTCCGCTGGGCACCGCCGTCTCAAGCACCGCTCCGCTAGGCACCGCCGTCTCAAGCACCGCTCCGCTGGGCCCTTCTTCTCAAGCACCGCTCCGCTGGGCCCTTCATCTCAAGCACCGCTCCGCTGGGCCCTTCATCTCAAGCACCGCTCAGCTGGGCCCTTCATCTCAAGCACCGCTCCGCTGGGCACCGCCGTCTCAAGCACCGCTCCGCTGGGCCCTTCTTCTCAAGCACCACTCCGCTGGGCCCTTCTTCTCAAGCACCGCTCCGCTGGGCCCTTCATCTCAAGCACCGCTCCGCTGGGCACCGCCGTCTCAAGCACCGCTCCGCTGGGCCCTTCTTCTCAAGCACCGCTCCGCTGGGCCCTTCTTCTCAAGCACCGCTCCGCTGGGCCCTTCATCTCAAGCACCGCTCCGCTGGGCACCGCCGTCTCAAGCACCGCTCCGCTGGGCCCTTCTTCTCAAGCACCGCTCCGCTGGGCCCTTCTTCTCAAGCACCGCTCCGCTGGGCACCGCCGTCTCAAGCACTGTTTATGGTTCACTGTGCCCACCATGCCTCCTCCTTGACCAGTGGAGACTGTCATCCACCTGATGGACTGTGGCTTTGCACTCCCCAGGATGGTACAGTGGGCAGCCCACCCACTGTAGAGACATTGAGAGACTGTGGCTTTGCACTCCCCAGGATGGTACAGTGGGCAGCCCACCCACTGTAGAGACATTGAGAGACTGTGGCTTTGCACTCCCCAGGATGGTACAGTGGGCAGCCCACCCACTGTAGAGACATTGAGAGACTGTGGCTTTGCACTCCCCAGGATGGTGCAGTGGGCATGGTGGCTCCTCGTGGATCTGGCGTCGTGGACTCATGTGGCTGTGGTGCCCCCCTTCCCTTCCCCCTGAGGTGCCTGTAGTTTTTACATCTGATGCCCCTGCAGTGTTCTCTCCAAAGGACTCAGGTCTCCTGTGTGGGCTTTGCCCTTGTTTCTCAAAACTTTGGCCCACGGACATGATGAATTCGTAGGATGTGCAGGACTTTTTACTTCAGTTATACACTGATGTGTATATCATTTGTTTTCTTGTAAATATCTTTCATGGTTGTACGATAATTTTCACGAGCTTTTTGGTACATAAATATTTATTCCAAATTTGATTATGTCATAGCATTTTTCAGGGGTGTTTGGGTGGTGTCACTGTGACTTGTTGCTCTGCATTGGTGTGTACATAGTTGGGGGGGGGGTCGCATATGTGTGTGCCCGTAACCTTTCGTCCTCCCCCCTCCCGTGTGTCGAAGGTGCAGTACTCACCGTTGTCGTCTGCGCCAGACTTCGTACTCGTGGTAGATGAGAAGGTAGACGAGAGCAGGTAGGATGTTTAATTCGGGTTCCATGCTGTCCTCCTTCCTCCTGGAGTGCGTAGTGGTGTGCGTTTTCCCGTTCGCAGTCTGTTTCCGCCGTGTTTTTATCGGCGGTGCTCCCGCCCCGGAAAAGGTGGCGGATTGGTGAGTTGTGATAGTGTGGGCGGTACATTGTCTGCCGCCTGGCTGTTGGCGGTGACCGCAGCGCTGTTTGTTTGTACCGCCGTGGCGGTCGGAGTGTTAAAGTGGCTGTCTGTGTTGGCGGTTCCCGCCAGGGTCAGAATTCCATTGTTTTGACCGCCAGCCTGTTGGCGGGTTGGCCGCCGCTTTAACACCGACCGCCAGGGTTAGAATCACCCCCATAGTCTTCTTAATGGTTGGTAGAAGTTCAGGTGGTGGTTAATGTACATGGGTCCTTGGTTCTGCAGAGCCTTTTGTGCGTGGGTCAGCAGCTTCTGATGTCGTTGGTGACTCTGATCATGCAAATCATGGCTGTAATTGCTGCAGAAGCTGGATTGGGAGTAGTTAAGTAGCTGGTTCTGCTCAAGGTATGTCATGAGTTGCTTATTGATGATCTTTCCATTGACCTTTGCTGGGAATGGGACCAGGGAGATTGACTGGTATTTTTTTTTTTTTTTTTTAGTATTGTTCTGACTTTGGCATGTTTCCAGTCATCAAGAAATGTTGCAGTGGTGATGGAAGTGTTGAGTGGGATGGTGGTGAGTTCCTGGCAGATCCTTTTGTTTCCAAGGTTGATGGATGGATTTCATGGTGGAGGTGATGCCGTGGGTAGAGAGGATATTCCAGGTGGTAAGTGTGTGGTTCATGTTGGCTATGGTGGTGGCATTTCTATTGAGGAAATCAGTCCGTAGGTGTGGATTGGGGTTCAAAATTTCTGTATATGGTTGCGATCTTGCCATAGAATTAGTGGGCAAGGTTGTCGCACAGCTAGTGTGAAGGTGTGAAGTTGTCTTCACTGGCAGCCTGGATGGAAAATACCTTAACTTTGTTGAAAAGTTCCTTGGTGTTATTGGCACTGGTTTTGATGCATGCAGCAAGCTATGTGTTCCTTGTTGACCTCAGCAGGTGGTGCAGAGGTTGAGGGAGACCTTGAAGGTTATTCTGTCCGAGGCATCCTTGCTGGCGCTCCAGCTCATCTCCAGCAGTTTGCTGTCTTGTTTTACTGCTCGGAGTTCTTGGGTGTTCCAGCAAGCATTTTTGGAAGATTTTCTCTGGTTGTTGCTCTTGATGAGAATGATGCAATTGGTGCAAATTGTGATCCAGGAATTGAAGTTTTTCACTCCCTAATTGAGGTTGGTAGTGGTAGCAGGGCTCGAGATGCTGAGGGCGTCTGCCCAGCTGATCTCTGAGATTTTGTTCCACCTCTGGTGGGGGGCTGTTCATCATGCGTGTGGAGATGTGCAAGCTGGAGATGCAAATGTGGATGAAGAAGTGATTGGTTCATGTGAGTTCTGTGTCATGGCAGCATTTGATGTATTTGCTGGAGATGAAAATGGGGTCCTGCGTGTGTCCTGCAGTGTGTGGCGTCATGGATGATCTGGGTCAATCAGAGCTCATACTGTGGAGGAGGTGTGCAGTGTTGTTGTCATTGGAATACATTGTTGCCATACATTGTAATAGAGTGTTGCAGAGTGCAGTTGTATAGAGTACAGTAGTGTTTGAAAATGTGAAGCTGCGTAGAGTAGATTGTTGTATAGTAGTGTAGAGTGAGATTGAGTTTCATAGAGTGGAGTAGAGTAGAATGGAGTTGTGTAATGTAGTGTGGAGTAAATTACAATAGGGTGTTTTGGTGTGTCGTAGAGAAGAGTTAAATGGAATGGAGTGTACTGGTGTAGAGTAGGTAGGAAACTTTTATATTGGAGTGGTATTTCATACTATAGAGTGGAGTGCTGTGTCACATAGAAAACTGTTGTATAGTGGAATAGAGCTTTGTACATTGAAGTGTATGAGCAGAGAGTGGAGTATAGAGTTGGAAAGTGGAGTGTATATGGATAGAGTGGAGTAGAATGTCATAGAGTGCCATGTAGTGTGGTAGCTATTTATAGAGCAGAGTTAAATGCAGGGGAGGAGAGTGTCATACAATAGAGCGGCATAGCATGGAGTGGAGTACACTCTAGTGGCATGGACTGGATTATGGTAAAGTAGAGCAGTTTAGGAACCTTTTTCCTTATATAGTATACCAAAATGAGGTGTACTGTGCAAAGACTGCAGAGGTTACCTTTTAAGCGAACGGAGGCTTGCTGTAGAATTATCAAGGTGCTCTCTTAGGGGGTAGTGTGGTGGAGCAGCCAGAAGCATATCAGAGAGAAGCATTAGACATTTACCTCAGGCACACAGTTGATAAATGAGACACACTACTAAATAGGGAGATCCACACCAATTTACAAAAATAACCAGTATCGTTATATATATATATATTTAGGCACCAGAATCAATAGTATCAAATAAGTACATTTTGCAAGAGAAATACTTTCAGGTTTCAAAAGTCGACTGCATTTTTCGAAGGTGGCTATGTTATCCTAGGGATGAAGAACAAATGCTGCATACAGATATAGTACAGTGACTTACAGGACCAATCTCCTGAACTTAAGATAAGTATGCAGCGAGGTTGAAGGAAGCACCAACAGGTCACCTCTGGCAGCACTGGGGTGGCCTGGTGCAGAGATGGTTTTCAGCCTCAGTTGCTCAATGTTATCCTATTGAAGCAAAACATGTACTGCATGCAGGCACTTCACAGTGATTCATGGGACCAATCTCCTGGACTTAAGGTAAGTATGGGGCAAGATCACAGGCAGCACCATTAGGTCACCTCGGGCGGAAATGGGGGGGGCCGGATGCAGAGATGGTTTTCCGCATCGGGTGCCCATTGTTAGTCAAAGGGGATTGGTCCGATTAAAAATGAGGCTGCAGGTTTGGACTGAGATGCCACTTGGGCTGAATCAGCAACTGGGCTCAGGTCCCACAATGCTCAGGGATGTGGGGACACCTTAGATTCTCTTCTCCAGCGGTGACGGCTGCAGAGGTGTCTTGAGGTATCAGATTTTCATAACTGGGACCACCGTGGTCGAGGGGGCCTGCAAAGAGAGGCTGCAGACGGTGTTGGTGAGTCCACAGTGGGTAAGGCCAAGATGGGCTTTGTCTCTAGAGGGTCTGGGGACAGTGCTGGCACTGTTGGCCCACTTCAGTTTGGGCTAGGTGACACAGGTGCAGTGGTGCTTTCTGGTGTAGGGTTTTGGCAGTCCACAGTCCTCTCAGGTCTTGTGGGGGTGTTGTGAAGTAGATCTTCTGCCCAACTGGAGTTCCTGGGTCTTTGTTGAAGGCAGACAGTCCTCCTAGGCTTTTGGAGGCATGGCAGCTTGTAGGACAAGATGACTTTGGTGCAAGTCAGCTGGAACAGCAGACATGCCTGCATGGCTAGTGTCAAGTCAGTTGCTTCTTCCTCAGTCTTTGCTTTTGTGGCTCTTTGGTGTCCTTCTTCTTCGCACCTCAACAGGAATCTTATTCCCCTAATTACTGAATTCAGGGGCATTTAGGTGAGTGTAGGGTAGTAGCCAACAGGCTACTTACCCCTAGTGTCACCATGCACTTAAATGTCCAATTTCTTTAGGAAGTGGGCATAACCCTTTCCCAGAGTTCCTAATTCTGCCAACACCAAGATGGCAGATTGCTAAATATAATGTCCACATCAGAAAGCTCTCCTTAGGGGTGGGATTGACCTGTGGGTGGACACATCTTTGAATACTAAATTTTCCACCTGTCCAGGTGCCAAAGGGTCCCTGAGGCAGGAGGGTCGGCATCTTCCATTTGAGGGAAGCCTCATCTGTATACCAAGGCCAACAGGTTTCTTTGATGCCCCTGCCTTAGAATGCAGATTTGCAGGTCATCCTGTTGGGAGGGGTGTGTTAACTGCACCAAGACATGCAGACTGCAGTAGCAGTCTGTTTGTGCTAAATGAGGGGTCCCTGACGGTGGCACAATAAATGCTGCACCATTTACTACTGACTTACATGGGTGCCAAAGTTATAGCCAATTGCGGACTAATTGCACAGTTTTAGGGAAGGAGATCTGGCACTGGGGACCTGGTTAACAGGAATCCAGTGCACTTTCAGTCAAAATTGCATAAAATATTAGCAAAAGGTGGGGGTGACCATGTAAAAAAGGGGCACTTTTCTACAAGTAGCATATAGTAGACTAATGTACAGTGGAATATGGTACAGTGGAGTGCAGAAGAGTGGAGTGGTATAGAGAGGAATAGTGTGGAGTTGAGTGGTGCACAGTGGAGTGGCATAGAGTGGAATAGGGTACACTGGAATAGCATAGAGTGGGGCGACATACATTGAAGTGGCATAGTGTAGAGTTGAGGAGACTGTTATGAAACTGGAGTGGCATCTTCTACAGTAAAGGGGAGTGATGTGCCTTACAGTGTTGGAGCGCAGAATTGTACAATAGAGTGTATGGGCATAGAGTTGAGTGCAAATGTAGACACTGGTGGGTACGGAAATAGAATGGGTTAAAGACTGGTAGGCATGGAGTGTGGTAGAGTTTTGTACAGTGGAGTTATATAGAATAGAGGAGATTACACTGGAGTGGCATTGAGTGGAGTAGCAGACAGTGGAGTGGCATAAAGTGGAATAGCGTAGAGTAAAGTAACAGACTGGAGTGGCGTACAGTGCAGTGGCATAGATTGCAATAGCCTATACTGTAGTAGCATACTGTAGACTGGCATAGACTGGAATAGCGTATAGTGGAGTTGTGTACAGTGCAGTGGCATACAGTCAGGTTTTGTAGACTGGAGTGGTGTACATTGGAATGGGTGGAGTGTAATAGCATACAGTGGAGTGGCATATAGTGAGTGGTGTCCAATGGAGTAGCACAAAATTGAGTGGGGTACAGTGGAGTGGCCTACACCAGAGTAGCATAGAGTTGAGTAGCATACAGTGGAATGGCATATACTGAATTGGTATTGATTTGAATGGTGTAGAGTTCAATATAGTATATACTGGAGTATCGTATAGCAGAGTGACACACAGTGAAGTGGCACACACTAAAGAGGTGTAGCTTGGATTTACATACAGTGAAATAGCAAAGAATATACTGGCATAAGGTGGAGTTACGTATAGTGTAATAGAATATAGTGTACTGGTGTAGAGCACAGTGTTGCACAGTGGAGTGCCATAGAGTGTACTATTCTATAGTGGAGTAGCATGCAGTGTCTTGGCATATAGGGAGTGCTGTGGACTGGAGTGGCATACAGTGGCGTGGGGTAGAGTGTACTATCAAACAGTGGAGTGCTGTACTTTGGAGTAGGGTCCAATAGAGTAGTGTAGAATACAGTGGCATAGAGTGGAGTGCCATAAACTGGAGTGGTATAGAGTGGAGTAGCATACAGTGTAGTGGTGTACAGTGGAGTGTTGTAGAGTGGAGTGGCATACAGGGGATAGAGTAGAGTGGAATGGTACACAGAAGAATGGCATAGATTGCAATAGCCTATAGTGTAGTAGCATACTGCAGAGTGGTATAGACTGGAATAGCGTATAGTGGAGTTGTGTACAGTGCAGTGGCATACAGTCAGGTTTTGTAGACTGGAGTGGTGTACATTGGAATGGGTGGAGTGTAATAGCATACAGTGGAGTGGCATATAGTGAGTGGTGTCCAATGGCATAGCACATAATTGAATGGGGTACAGTGGAGTGGCCTACACCGGAGTAGCATAGAGTGGAGTAGCATACAGTGGAGTGGCATATACTGAATTGGTATTGATTTGAATGGTGTAGAGTTGAATATAGTACTGTATATACTGGAGTATCATATAGCAGAATGACACACAGTGAAGTGGCATACACTAAAGAGGTGTAGCATGGAGTTACATACAGTGAAATAGCACAGAATATACTGGCATAGGGTGGAGTTACGTATAGTGTAACAGCATATAGTGTACTGGCGTAGAGCACAGTGTTGCACAGTGGAGTGCCGTAGAGTGTACTATTCTATAGTGGAGTAGCATGCAGTGTCTTGGCATATATGGAGTGCTGTGGACTGGAGTGGCGTACAGTGGCGTGGGGTAGAGTGTAATATCAAACAGTGGAGTGCTGTACTTTGGAGTAGGGTCCAATAGAGTAGTGTAGAATACAGTGGCATAGAGTGGAGTGCCATAAACTGGAGTGGTATAGAGTGGAGCAGCGTACAGTGTAGTGGTGTACAGTGGAGTGTTGTAGAGTGGAGTGGCATAAAGGGGATAGAGTAGAGTGGAATGGTACACAGTAGAATGGCATGGAGTGGAATAGCATATAGTGGAGTAGTGTCCAGTGGAGTGATGTAGACTGGAGCGACATACAGTGGTGTTACGTACAGTGTAATAGTGTAGAGTGGAGTTGCCTTGACTAGAGTCTCATACAGTGGAAAGGCATAGAGTAGACTAGCATCTAGTGGAGTGGCTACAATGGTGTATTGCATATGGCTGCATGTGAAATTTAACAGTAAATTTGATTATGTTGTGCAGAGAAATGCAAAACAGCTGATTGCGCTGCTTGCGTTTCTCCAGATTTAACAATCATTGCATGGCCACCAATGGTGGCCTTGCACTCCTTTGTGAATATGACTTAAACATTACATTGCCCATGCTACACCATGAGTGACACAAGAGTACCACAATCCAATAATACATCTAGGCCTTAGTTATATTTTGGGCCATGGTGTACAAAGATAACTTTGCAGAATACCATGGTACATGGTGATGACAAGCCAATATATAATTGGGTAAAGCCTGTTTTTGGGGGGATTGAAAAGGCAGCCATTTTGTTTAGACTACACTTTTGCTGTGTTCAGTGTTAGAGCCCTACATATAAGTGAGTAGTGGGTCCCTGCCTATTACCACTTTATGAAGTGGTAATAGATAGGGAAATGTTTTTCTTTTTTTGTATATTTTTTATTATGTTTAGGGCCCTGTACCACAGTAGTTTGACAACATTTGGTGAAATTCCATGAAAGTACCACACTGACAGACGTCATTAAGTTTTAATGCCTCATAACTTAAAAATATTTACCCTACCTAACTGCAGTACCTCAAAATGCATCATGGCTGCACCATAATGTATAATCCTGCTAAACGTTATGTAAAGAAATTCAGCCATTTATGTGCTACGTCAAATACAATCGGCTGTGGAAAATGCAGTGGTGAAAACATTTGTTTTGAGACCCCCTTATCAAGATCTCACCTGGATTTCTGCAGGAGTGAGAGGACAATGCAAAGTTATGTACCAACTTCCTCAAAAGACAAGGATGAGGCGACACAACGGGATAGGTCTCTTGCAAGATGCTCTACGGGACTCAAGTGAGTAACTCCCCTTGTGGGACAGGCAGTGAGAATGACTGTCTTTTTAGATTCTTTAAAGCTTTGGGCATAGTTTACTTTGTTTTACTCTGATTACCTTCCCTTTCAAACTTTTTCGGTGAGATCCCTTCTGCTACTCGATTCAACTTTTTAAGCGATCAAGTTGGTAAGCCAGATTTAGCCCTGTTAATATACTGGCTGCTGTTGTTTTCATGACTGCACTGCATGAGGATTTCTTTGCTATATGTCCCTAGTATGTTTTTGTGCTTTCTATGGGAGAATTTCTTAATTTAATTGTTTCTTTTCTTCTTTGCAGGACAGCTATTTACAGAACAGGTAGACACTACACACTTATTTTGCAAGGGGTAGATTACATAAGGACATCTATTAAACAGAACTCCCCTGAGAGTAGGTTAGGTTTCTGGTCCTCAAGAATTGCCATGGTCCATGTGGGACACTAAATAGGCAAGAAACATGTCAACCTTATTCCATTTATAGATCTGAGTCAGAAGGATCATTGCGCCCATTACCGACTTGCTCTATTGCTTTTAATCATGACATAGGCTCTTACACAATAAACTGATTTTGGATCTCCCCTAGTCATTTTTTATTTACTTTTCTTACACCAATCTACTCACTCTCATAAAACCGCTCCTCTATTGCACCTCACAATTCACACCAGCAACTAGAAAAGATCTCTGGCAAAGAGCCCCCCAGTGGGAACTGTTGGGCATTGAAGTGCCGGCTCAACACGGAGCTGCCTGATGATGAAGCATGACACCCCTTGGGGTTCTTGAGGGCTCTTGCTCCTGAAAGTGGGTACTCCTATATGGGGTTATGATCTGTATGCAGTGGTTTTGGTTTTGTATGAACTGCATACTTACCATTAGTTGAAATTTGCGCACACCTTTTATACAGATATTATGTGTGAACAACCAAACTTCTTGCCCTTCCTCAAATACTGGACTTGGTTGATAATGCTTGTCAGCTTGTTTCTTGAATGTTTCTTTGGCTTTTCTTGTCCACATATTTGAACATCTCATACATGATTAATGGAATCCAGTACCCCTGATATTTCCAACACCAGTTTTAGTTGTTTGCTAACATTCGAGGACAGTAACCATAATTACAATAAAATGGTGAAAACCTACTTAAACTGTTCATTGTGTTATTATATGCGAAGTCAGCCGCCCACAGGGAATCAATCCAACTTGAGGTATCATGTAATACCTGACACCTTAGGTATTGCTCCATACATTGATTTACCCTCTTTGTCTGTCCATCCATCTGGGGATGATGACTAGAGGACAGACAAACATACATATCTAATAAGCTACAAAGGGCCCTCCAAAATTTACAAATAAATTGAGAACCTTGAGCAGAAATTGAAATAGAGGGTAGCCTATGTAAACGAGAAAGATATCTGCAAGTTTCTGGGATACAAGTAGTTTTTTTAAGAGAGTAAAGTGAGCCATTTTCGTTAAATGATCCACTGCCACCAGTACAGTAGTATACATATTTTCTGTTTTAGGTATTATACCACAAATTCCAAGAAAACATTGTGCCAGGGTACAGGTGGTGTAGAGAAGGGAGTTAATAACCCTGCTGGTGATTGATGTGTGTTTTTACTCTGGGCACAAATAACACATTTCTGTACAAAGTTGTTCATGTCAGTAGACATGGAAGGGTACTAAAAATATCACTTGATCAATTTCAGAGTCTTTTGTTCTCCAGGGTGACCGGCTATTAACTGTGTATGACATTGTTCCAATGCTTGTTTTTGTAGTGTACTCATGCAAATGTGTAACCCACCCTTGAATGTAAACCAAATTATTGACCTTTTGCCCTTTGTTGGCTTGAATTATAGTGTCACCCTCATTTGATTTTTGTGCAATGGATACCTTTTAAACAAAAGTTAATTCAGTACACAAATCCCCCTGAATTCTATCTGCATGAATGCTATAAGGGGATCCTTAATCTGTTCACAATCCTCATTTCCCAGTTGGGATAAGGCGTCAGCCTTGCCATGATTCAAGCCAGGATGGAACTAGATCACAAATCATAGCCATTAAAAAGGTGCATACAGCAAAGCTGTCGCATTGACAAGGACCAAGCAGACTTCTGAAATTTTAAATTCTTATGGTTTGTCAATATTATGACTGTGTGCAGGGGTCCTAATAAATAATGTCTCCATTCCTCAAGGTCTTTTTTATTCCCAGCATCTCCCTATCACCCACAGAATAACTTATCTAAGCTGGACATAGGTTATGTGAAAAATCTGCAACAGGATATAACTTTCCAGTTGTTTTATCTCCTTTTGAAAGAACCCGACCCACTGTTACTTGGGAGTCATCTGCCTCAACTATATATGGCTGTGTGGGATCAGGATGTTGTAAAAAGGGAACACATATTCATTTCTCTTTCAGAAGCTGAAAAGCTTGCTCTTCTTCTGAAAACCACTAGATGTTGTCTTTACATTTTAATTTTGTGGTAGGTGACACCAGAGTGGTGAAATGATCAATTAATCAATGGTAAAAATTGTCAAAGCCTAGAAAGCTCTGTACTTCTTTCACTGTTTGAGGCAATTTCCATAGTAGTGTAGCTGACCTCCTTTGGATTCCATTTTAATTTACTGCAATTATAGTATGTAGCCAAAAAAGAAAACTTCTGAAACATGAAAATCACATTTGTATAATTTTCCAAACAGCATGTTTTCCTGTTGAAGCTGAATAAATCAATATATAATCTATGTAAGATACAGCACAAATACGCAAGCACTCCCTCAAAACTTCAATTATAAAAAAACTGTGCCTGGAGCATTACACAGTCCTATGGGCATAACAAGATAGTCATATAACCCACATTTGGTAAGGAAGGCAGTCTTTTATTAATTTCCTTCTCTGACATGCACTAGATGGTAAGCACCTCGCAAATCCAATTTTGTAACGATTTTAGCATCTTTGATGTGATCTAATAGTAGAGGTATTAATGGTAGACAGTATCTGTTTTTTATTGCCATATCATTCATGGCTCTATAATCAATAAAGGCTCTTTGTCCCCCCCCCTTTTTTAGGATACAAAATAAAGGAGAAGAAGCTGGTGAGTGTGATGGCCTGTTAACTCTATTTTTATCATTTCATCTAAATAGTCTTGCAAATGGAGATTTTCTTTTTCTGTCAGAGCATAGGCCTACCTGCAGGGAATTTGAGCACCCTGTTACAAGACAATCTGGCAATCATGAGGCCAAGGAGGGGAAAGAGAAGTAGCCTTTTGTTTATCAAAGAAATCTTCAAATTCACATTAACAAGTGTTTTTTGGGTCTTCTCTACATTTGCTACAATAGAAACTGCTTGTGCTATCTCTACTCGAGAAGAGATCGAATAGTGTTTTTCACAAAAGACAGAGGGTAGGGTTAAAGTACATTTGACTCAATATCAGGATTATGTATCTATAACCAGGGTATCACTAGGATTGTTTCAAATTGCAGAGCCTTAAATGAATCAAAATGTGCCATGTCCTTATGATTATCCTGAATGAATAAAATTAAATTGCTGGCAGAGTGAGTGTTAGGTCCCTAAATCAAGAAACTACCATCAATAGTTTTTTGCCCATCCGATATTTCCTTCGGTACGAATGGGATCTTGTAATGAGCAGCTAAATCACTATCCACAAAGTTACCCTTGGCCCCAGAATCTAGTATGATATTTAAGTTTATGGATTGACTTTTCCAAGTTAGCTGAGTGTTAATACAAATTATCTATACTCGCCTGTGCCAAAGTTTTGGAATCTGTATTGACTTCTTGACCCAAAAAACTTGTCTCCGCTGTTTTCGGGGGATCTAGTTTCAAGCTTCAGATTTTCTTTAGGTTTTGTCATGAAATTGTATACAAAAATGTCCCTTCTTGCCACAATAAAGACAGAGGGGGTCATTCCAACCCTGGCGGTCGGTGTTAAAGCGGCGGCCAACACGCCAACAGGCAGGCGGTCAAAATTTTTTAATTCTGACCCTGGCGGGAACCGCCAACACAGCCCGCCACTTTAACACTCCGACCGCCACGGCGGGACAAACAAACAGCGCGGCGGTCACCGCCAACAGGCAGGCGGCAGACAATGTACCGCCCACCCTATCACAACTCACCAATCTGCCACCTTTTCCAGGGCGGGAGCCCCGCCGATAAAAACACGGCGGAAACAGACTACGAACGGGAAAACGCTCACCTCTATACACTCCACGAGGAATCTGGACAGCATGGAACCCGAATTAAACATCCTACCAGCTATTGTCTACCTGCTCCTCTACCAGGAGCACGAACGCCGGCGCAGACGACAACGGTGAGTACTGCACCTACGACACAGGGGAGGGGGGAGGAGAAAAGGTTACAGGCACACACATACGGGATACACCCACCCCCCCAACTCCCCCCCAAATACCCACACAACAATGCAGAGTAACAAGTAACAGTGACCCCCCCCCCAAACCCCACGGAATAATGCAAAGACAAAAAAAATTGATCATAAAAATTGAAGTATATTATAGCAAATTTTAAGTTATGTGAATAATGAAATATATAAATAAAATAAATCACATCATTTACAATATATACATCGTGCAAAAGTCTGGCACATTTTGGCAACCTTCCATTGTTCGTGGGCCAATGTGCATAAACACATGGGCAAAGCCCACACACGAGACCAGATTCCATTGGAGAGAACACTGCTGGGGCATCAGATAAAAAAAATACAGGCACCTCAGGGGGAAGGGAAGGGGGGGCACCTCAGCCACATGAGTCCACGACGCCAGATCCACGAGGGGCCTCCATGCCCACTGTACCATCCTGGGGAGTGCAAAGCCACAGTCTCTCAAGTCTCTACAGTGGGTGGATTGCCCACTGGACCATCCTGGGGAGTGCAAAGCCACAGTCTCCCAAGTCTCTACAGTGGGTGGGTTGCCCACTGGACCATCCTGGGGAGTGCAAAGCCACAGTCTCACAAGTCTCTACAGTGGGTGGGTTGCCCACTGGACCATCCTGGGGAGTGCAAAGCCACAGTCTCACAAGTCTCTACAGTGGGTGGTTTGCCCACTGCTGCATCCTGGGAAGTGCAAAGCCACAGTCCATCAGGTGGATAACAGACTCCACTGGTCATGGAGGAGGCATGGTGGCCATAGTGCTTCGTGATCCGGCCCTGCCAATGGGCCAGCGGTGCTTGAGATGAAGGGCCCAGCGGAGCGGTGCTTGAGATGAAGGGCCCAGCAGAGCAGTGCTTGAGAGGAAGTGCCCAGCGGAGCGGTGCTTGACAGGAAGGGCCCAGCGGAGCGGTGCTTGAGATGAAAGGCCCAGCGGAGCGGTGCTTGACTTGAATGGCCCAGCGGAGCGGTGCTTGAGATGAAGGGCCCAGCGGAGCGGTGCTTGACTTGAAAGGCCCAGCGGAGCAGTTCAGAGACGGCGGTGCCCAGCGGAGCGGTGCTTGACAGGAAGGGCCCAGCGGAGCGGTGCTTGAGATGAAGGGCCCAGCGGAGCGGTGCTTGACTTGAAGGGCCCAGCGGAGCAGTTCAGAGACGGCGGTGCCCAGCGGAGCGGTGCTTGAGATGAAGGGCCCAGCGGAGCGGTGCTTGAGATGAAGGGCCCAGCGGAGCGTTGCTTGACAGGAAGGGCCCAGCGGAGCGGTGCTTGAGATGAAGGGCCCAGCGGAGCGGTGCTTGACAGGAAGGGCCCAGCGGAGCGGTGCTTGAGATGAAGGGCCCAGCGGAGCGGTGCTTGACAGGAAGGGCCCAGCGGAGCGGTGCTTGTCTTGGCGGGGCCCTGTTCAGCGGTGCTTCTCACGGCGGGGCCCTGTTCAGCGGTGCTTCTCACGGCGGGCCCTGTTCAGCGGTGCTTGTCTTGGCGGGGCCCTGTTCAGCGGTGCTTGTCTTGGCGGGGCCCTGTTCAGCGGTGCTTCTCACGGCGGGCCCTGTTCAGCGGTGCTTGTCTTGGCGGGGCGGAGCCCTGTTCAGCAGTGCTTGTCTTGGCGGGGCCCTGTTCAGCGGTGCTTGTCTTGGCGGGCCCTGTTCAGCGGTGCTTCTCACGGCGGGCCCTGTTCAGCGGTGCTTGTCTTGGCGGGGCCCTGTTCATCGGTGCTTGTCTTGGTGGGGCCCTGTTCAGCAGTGCTTGTCTTGGCGGGGCCCTGTTCAGCAGTGCTTCTCACGGCGGGCCCTGTTCAGCGGTGCTTGTCTTGGCGGGACCCTGTTCAGCGGTGCTTCTCACGGCGGGCCCTGTTCAGCGGTGCTTGTCTTGGCGGGGCCCTGTTCAGCAGTGCTTCTCACAGCGGGCCCTGTTCAGCGGTGCTTGTCTTGGCGGGCCCTGTTCAGCGGTGCTTCTCACTGCGGGCCCTGTTCAGCGGTGCTTGTCTTGGCGGGGCCCTGTTCAGCGGTGCTTGTCTTGGCGGGGCCCTGTTCAGCGGTGCTTCTCACGGCGGGCCCTGTTCAGCGGTGCTTGTCTTGTCGGGGCCCTGTTCAGCGGTGCTTGTCTTGGCGGGGCCCTGTTCAGCGGTGCTTGTCTTGGTGGGGCTCTGTTCAGCGGTGCTTGTCTTGGTGGGGCCCTGTTCAGCGGTGCTTCTCACGGCGGGCCCTGTTCAGCGGTGCTTGTCTTGTGTTCCTAGGGAACCAGACCGGGCCAATCTTTCCCGCTCAGTCGCCATCCGACCTTTCGCTTGCGGGGCCCTCCTTTGCTGGAGTCCTGGGCCCGTGGGTGTCCTCCATCACACCCGGAATGGGGCTGGTGGGGCCCTCCTGGGCAGCTCGCCTGCTGCCGGACTTGTCCGCCCTGCTGCCCTTGCCCTCCTTCGCAGAATCTCTGGGGCCCTTGCCTCCCTTTGTGGATGTGCCAGGTGACGGGGCAAGGCTAGTGTCCTTGGGGGCAGCCGTCTCAGGCCTGTCGCGCCGGCCCTTCACTTTTTTTGTCCTCTTCCCAGGGGGTGGGCTGGCTGTCCCCTTGCTGCTGGCCGATGTTCCTGCCCTAGGAGCTGGTGGACTCCAATAGCCCTGAACTATGGTCCTAGTAGATGCAGGGCTGGTGGTGGCTGAGGTGCTCTTTGGACCCTTACGAGATGGAGGGGGTGGGTCGGTTGTTGGAAAGAGGTCAAGGTTGGAAAGGAAAAGCAATTTTGAAAGAGAGGGACGGGTAGGTGTACTGGGTATGGGAGTGGAGGAAGAGGATGTGGTTGTAGGAGAGTCAAGTGTGCTGTCTATGGGTGCAGGTGCTTGTGACGGAGGCTGTCGTGAGGTGGATGGCTGTTGGGAGGGTGGCTGCCTGCATTTGTGTGGTTTGGAAGAGGGGGTGACAGACACAGTGGGAGAGGACACAGGGGACGTGTAAATGGCAGTGGGGGTGGTGACTGCACGTGTGCGGACAGTTCTGGAGGGTGTGCTGGTGATGGACGTACTGGCTGATGGTGGTGTGCATGCAGGTGTGAGTGGAGACGTCACAGGGAGGGAGGAGGGAGACGAGGAGGAGGGGGACACAGAGGAGGCAGTGGCTGTTGGCATGTCTGCATGTGGATGTTGCGTGAGGTGAATGCTTGTGGGATGTGTGGTGCTTATGTCTGGATGAGCTGCCCTTGGGTGTTGAGGTGTGTGCAGGCTGGTCTGTAGGTGTGGATGGGATAGGCAGGGGAACAGGGGAGTGGGACTGGGTGGAGGGAGTTGGAGGAGGGAGGCTGGAGACAGGGACAATGGCTGCCGTCAGTGCTGAGGCCAGAGCGTTGAACGATCGCTGATGGGCAGCCTGACCCGAATGAATGCCCTCCAGGTATGCATTGCTCCGATGCACCTCCCTTTCTACACCCTGGATGGCATTCAAAAGGGTAGACTGCCCAACAATGATGGTCCTGAGGAGGTCAATGACCTCCTCACTGAGGGCAGCAGGGGTAACTGGGGCAGGGCCTGAGGTGCCTGGGGCAAAGGAGATGGCCGGCTTCCTGGCCGAGCGGGCACGGGGTGAACGCTGAGGGGCTGCTGGGAGGGCGGAGCTGGTGCACTGGGTGGCGGCGGTACCTGTTGTAGCGGTGGGCACAGATGTTGCCGCCACCCCAAGGGAGCTCCCTTCCGAGGACGTGTCTGTGTCGCTGAAGTCTCCACGGGTCCCCGTTGTGGAGCTCCCCTCGCCCTCCGTCTCACTGGTGTACTCGGAGTCGGTTGCATGGCCCTCCGGGGCCATGTGAGATGCAGCTCCCTCGTGCGCCGATGCCACTTCTCCTCCGCCTGATGATACTAATGCACACATGAACAGGAAGACCAAAAAAAAGGGGGGGAGAAGAAAGAAAGACATGTTGAGTGCATGCATTGGCGACACCGTTGGCGGAGAGGACAGACACAGTAGCCCACTGCACTACGCTGCGCACTTGGGGTACACTACTCAATCAGTGGGACATGGCCTACAAGCCTATGGACGACAACTGCACACATAGATGACACAGGGCCATGAATAGCTGTACTAGGCACCATACAGAGGTGGGGGGCGGGGGCACAGGGCCATGCCTCACGGAGGGACCTAGCCTACAGAAATCGCCCTGGCCTAGGGATACCCACAGCCCTCCTCCCCCACCCAGGCACCTCCACTGCGGGCAAAGATAGCAGAATGTGCTGCTACTCACCCCCTTGTGTCTGCTGTGATGTCCTCACGCGCCCATCCAAATCGGGGTAGGCCACCGCCAGGATCCGGGACATCAGGGGGGTCAAGGTACGACTGGCACCCCTCCTACGTTGGGAGGCCATCCCCAGCAGAGCCTCGGCGTTCTTTCTGCTCCTGCGGCGGATGTCCTCCCACCTCTTGCGGCAGTGGGTGCCCCGTCTGTTGTGGACCCCCAGGGCCCGGACGTCCTTGGCGATGGCACGCCAAATCTCGATCTTCTGATGGGCGCTGACCTATGTGACATGTACAACGTGGGAAAAGAAACATCATCACTTTTCTGCATGGTCGATGTGAGTGGCCCCCCCTCCCCAACCTTGCCATGTGGCACATGCTCTCATCTGTCGTGCGATGCATTCCTCATTCGCTCCCCTCCCCACCATCGTTCATTCACCCCACTCAACCCAGTCATTGCCCACTAAGCATGGTCCCAGTGTACTCACCTGTTGGTCTGGAGGACCGTAGAGTAGCGCATACTGGGGGAGGACCCCATCCACTAGTTTCTCCAACTCTTCTGAAGTGAAGGCAGGGGCCCTTTCCCCAGTCGCAGCAGCCATTGTCAGTTCCAGACTGAGGTCACAGCAGCACTTGCAGTATAGGTCCTCTCCTGTGGATGATCAGGTCTCGAGTGATTAAGCAGATAGAAAATGGCGGTCACGCCCGCGGCGGTGCGTACCGCAGCAGTGCGTACCGCGACCGCCGGCGCACATCGTCATTGGCTCCTGAAACCCATAGGGTTCAATGTTAACCAATGCGGCTTTGCACCGCGGTCTTCGACCGCCTACCGCCACGGTGTGCCACGCCAGCGCAATGACCTCATATCACATTGTCACACTTCACAGGTCAGGCAGCCGCCATTTCAAAGGCCCACATGGCTTAATTTCAACTGCGTCACACAGGCCTAGGCCTTGCATTGCAACTCATACAAGCCATTCAATGCATAGAGAATCGTGTACAGTGAAAGCTGTGTGAACGTACCTGTGGGTTGCTTGACTCTGTGCTCCATGTTGTCCTTCCTAGGCACCGTCCACAGGGACTTGTGAGGAGATGGAGGGCTGTTCCTGTGTACAGACCGCTGGTGGACCTGTCGACAATGGAAGAACGACATGTCATACTGACTTACAGACTTGACCGTGCCACTATACAGGAACTGTGTGCCCAGCTGGAGCCAGACCTGATGTCACCCATCCGCCAACCCACAGGGATCCCCCCTCTAGTGCAGGTTCTGTCAGTACTCCATTTTTTGGCTAGTGGATCATTCCAAACAACAGTGGCCATTTCATCTGGGATGTCTCAGCCTATGTTTTCAAAGATGTTGTCCAGAGTGTTGTCTGCCCTGATGAAATACATGCTGAGCTACATTGTTTTCCCTGAGGTGGAGGATTTGGCTACAGTGAAGGGTGATTTCTATACCCTTGGACATATTCCCAACATCATTGGTGCCATTGATGGGACCCATGTGGCTTTGGTACCCCCCAGAGGAAGTGAACAGGTGTACAGGAACAGAAAAAGTTATCATTCGATGAATGTCCAGGTGGTCTGTTTGGCAGACCAGTACATCTCCCATGTAAATGCCAAATACCCAGGGTCAGTGCATGACGCGTACATCATGCGAAATAGCAGCATCCCTTACGTGATGGAACTACTTCAGAGACACCGTGTGTGGCTAATAGGTGACTCTGGTTACCCCAACCTGTCGTGGCTACTGACCCCAGTGAGGAATCCCAGGACCAGGGCAGAGGAACAGTACAATGAGGCCCATGGGCGTACTAGGAGGGTGATTGAGCGGACCTTCGGCCTCTTGAAGGCCAGGTTTAGGTGCCTGCATATGACAGATGGATCCCTAATGTACTCACCAAAGAAGGTGTGTCATATCATCGTGGCCTGCTGTATGCTTCACAACCTGGCTTTGCGACGCCAGGTGCCTTTCCTGCAGGAGGATGGTCCAGATGGTGGTGTTGTGGCAGCGGTGGAACCTGTGGAGAGTGAAGAGGAGGAAGACGATGGGGACGACACACACAACAGGGACAGAGTGATACTACAGTATTTTCAATAACACACAGGTAAGATTCAACACCGGCATTCTACAATTACTTACAATCTCCTGCCTCTCTACTGTCTGGCCTATTGCCTCAATGTATGTTAACTGAGTTGTGACTTTCACTTCCAATTTCAGCAATGTGGCCCCCACTGCATGACCTCTGGTTTGTTTCCCCATTGGCTACAGCTGTGTGACATTGGTATGTTTTCATCACTGTGTAACTGGACATTTTGGCAGCATTATGTACAATACATTTGTTCACAATACAGGCAGACTCCAGTTTTTTTTGTGCAATAAGTGTTTTTATTAAAAATCTGAATTTAGGGACATGGTGGGAAATCGGTGATGGGTGATGGTGGAGGAATGTCCATGGCAGAGACCAGCTTTTCAGTCTCACAGGTGCATTGTCCATATGCCTGTGGAAGGTGGAGCAGGGGCAGTTTCAGGTTGGACAGGGTGACAATGTGGGACAGTGGGATGACATCAGGGGGTATCCTTTGCTGGCGGGGTCTTGACATCCTACTCTGTCTTCTTACGAGATCTCAGGCCCGCTTGCGGGGTGGTTCTTCTTCTGCAGGAGGTGGGGTTCTGGTGGCCTGTTGTTGTGTGGGGGCCTCCTGTCCACTAGCGCCGGCGGAGGTGGTTGCCTGTTCTTGGTCCATGCTAGTGACAGGGGCCCTTTGTGGTGCCACATGGTCCTGCAATGTGGTGACAATCAGGTTGAGTGCCCCTACGATGGTGCCCATTGCGGAACTGATGCTTCTAAGTTCTTCCCTGAACCCCATGTACTGTTGCTCCTGCAGTACCTGGATCTCCTGGAACCTGGCCAGTACCATCGCCATTGTCTCCTGGGAGTGGTGGTATGCTCCCATGATGGAGGTGAGGGCCTCGTGGAGAGTGGGTTCCCTGGGCCTGTCCCCCCCCCTGTCGCACAGCAGCCCTCCCAGTTCCCCTGTTTCCAGGTGCCTCTGTCCCCTGGACCGTGTGCCCACTACCACTGCCCCCAGGTCCCTGTTGTTGTTGGGGTGGTGGGTTACCCTGGGTGCCCTGTAGTGGTGGACACACCGCTGATTGACGTGTCCTGGAGACAGAGGCATGGGCCCGCTGGGTGGGAGCTGTGCTGGTGTTCCCAGAGGGGGTTGGGTCTGCTGTGGCCTGTGGCTGTGTGAGGGGAACCGACTGTCCCGAGGTCCCCGATGGTCCGGGCTGGTCATCCGGGTCCAGGGAGACAGAGCTGCTGTCATCACTGGGGGCCTCTTCTGGGGGTGGGATGGACATTTCTGGACCCTCCTGGGTGGTGTGGTGGCGTTCGGGTCCTGCAGGGGTATAGAGGTATGGTTATTGCTTCAGTATGTTCCATATCGGTCAATGGGTGGGTGCCCGTGTACCCCAGGGCTGGCATTCCTGTGTGGGGGCTTTTGTGAGGGTGGCTTGTGGGGGAGATGTGTATGTGCAGTGGACATGCTTTGGTGATGGGTTTCCATGCTTTGTGGACGCATGCAGGTCTTGGTGTTGGAATGGGTGGGTTGTGATGGTGAGACATTTGCAGGGAGTAGGTGTGATGGGGGTGGGGGTGAGGGTGGGGGTTATGATTTGGGATGCAGGTGGGGTGGGGGTGGGAAGAAGTAGTTAAGATTTGACTTACCAGAGTCCATTCCTCCAGATACTCTTGCGAGGCCCTCAGGATGCAGGATGTGCAAGACTTCCTCCTCCCATGCTGTAAATTCTGGGGGAGTAGGTGGGGATCCGCCGCCAGTCTTCTGCAATGCAATGTTGTGCCTTGATACCATGGAACGCACCTTCCCCCCGTAGGTCGTTCCAGCGCTTCCTGATGTTATCCCGATTTCGTGGATGCTGTCCCACAGCGTTGACCCTCTCGACTATCCTTTGCCATAGCTCCATCTTCCTGGCAATGGTGGTGTGCTGCACCTGTGTCCCGAAGAGCTGGGGCTCTACTCAAACTATTTCCTCCACCATGACCCGGAGTTTGGCGTCTGAGAACCAGGGGTGTCTTTGGGGTGCCATAGGGTGATGTGGATGGGGTGTGGGTTGGTGTATGTGTTGATGAGTGTGGTGAGTGTGGTGATGTGTGGTGTTTTGTGCGTGGATATTGTGTGGGTGATGGTTTGGTTTGCCTCTGTTTGATGGTGTTGTATAAGCAGTGCTGTCTCTCTCTGGCTTTCTGTCGATTTTTATTTTCGAAGGGGTTTGTGGGTGATGGGGGTGTGTGTTTTATAATGTATTGGATGTGTGGGAGTGTTGTTTGTATGTGTATCAGGTGTGTGGGTTTCAAATTGTCCAATGTGGTTGTGTTTTGTAAGGGTGTGTGTATTTTGACCACGGCGGTGTGTACCGCCAATGGAATACCGCAGTTGAAAGACCACCGTGTGGATTCGTGGGTCGTAATGGCATGGGCGTTTTTCTGTTGGCGTGACGGTGGAGGTTTGGTCATCGCCAGTTTTTCGCTGACCTTTGGTGTGGCTGACTTTTGTGGATGTCGGGTTTTTGGTGGTTTGCCAGTTGCGGGTCAGAATGACCGTGGCGGTTTACCGCGGCCGCGGCGGTGTTATGGTGGTCTTCTGACCGGCGGTAAGCGCCTTTTACCGCTGAGGTCAGAATGACCACCAGAGTTTCATATTTTGGTGTCTTTGTTTTTCTTAATTTCTTAAAGGACCTTAATTCTACCTGTCTTCATAGGTTCTGGGTCATCTGGAGTTTTCACAGACTCTAACTTTTTCTCTTTGATTACCACTACTCTGGTATCTGAATGCCTTTTATCATGTCGACTTTCAGAAAGACAGTGCTCTAATTTCACTACCAAGTCAATTAATTTTCTGCAAGTTTCAGGAGGATTTACTACTTGGGATAGTAAATATTTTAATTAGTCTTCCAGTCCCCTGTAAAACAAAGAACTATGTTTATTTTCTGACCACCCTGGCTTAGCTACCAGTCTATTGAATAGTGTAGTATATGTTAGAAGCTCTTTACTTCTGTGCCCTAAAAGATTGTACAAAGGTATGATGATCAATTAGAATCTTCAATTCTGCCTTAAAGGAGGCATAATCATATAATATAGGGTCATCTTGTTCTGTTAAAGGAATTGACCAAAAAGATGCACAAACGCCACCTTAGACTGTTCAGTGAAGAAGTATGTTGGGTTAAACATAATAATATAACTGACATTGGTTAATAAATGTTGCAAATTTAGCGGGTTCTCATGTAAATCTTTTTGGAGAAACTAAAGGTATTGATGGAGGGAAAGTAACAGGAATTGCTGGATTCCCTGAACCCTGAGTATTTCCTGATGTGGTTGGTTGTGGAAAGGTACTTGTAGTTGGTTTTGCAACTTGACCATTTGCCCGTTATCTTGTTCCTTCCACCCCTTGCTCCTGTAATGCATTTACTCTTTGTGGTAGATCCTGTATTTTGTTTTGAAGGTTGCCTATCATATGTGTCAACCGTGCCAGGGTAATCTCTTCTCTCCTCCATCTCACTTGGGCAGAAACTCTACATGGGCTTGCCATTCTGTCAGAATCTAACATTCTGCAGGAGTTAGCAAATGGAGCAAAGTTATGCCCCAACTTCCTCAAAAGACAAGAGTCTAACTACTAGTCAAAGCCCCTTCTATCTAATTGAGGAGAAGGGAATGAATAGAGAATCTAAATCTGCTTCTGTTATCAACACTTTCTTGAGGCACATATGCTACTTTTGAGTTGTCTTCATATTAAATGCCTAGAACATAAATAAATTACTGTACAAAAAAGTCCTCATAGTAATCACATTTTTAGACAAGACTTTTTATATGACCCCTGGTTTTCTTAAATAGCTTCCTGACTACCCCTTTCTCTTGCCTTTGAAGAGTTATAGATAATGAAAAATTACAGAACATCTATGAGCTGGAGTTGAGACTTATGAGATTGATCATGCACACTTGTGAAATACAAATAATATCAATTAGTCATATGTCTTCAATCAGTTACTCATCTTAGTTGATATGCAATGCACATATGCCTACCCCCTTCCCCAGGGGCCCCAGAATGGCCTGAAGAAAGGTCTCCTAAAAAGTAAACAGCAGGTCATATAGCCACAAATATATATAACAACTATGGAGAAAACTAGTACACTGGAACATAAAGGAAAATAATGTTCTGAAACATAAAACATTGTAGCATTACATCATGCTTGAGCAATCATTATGACATGACCATGTAATCCAGATGATAGGATACTGTAGTCCTCCTCTAATTCCAGTATTTGCCTTTATATACGCCTAATATAATGTCCTTTCTTTAATATTGCAAATATCACTCACATAATGTCCTTTCCTTTATAGGTCGAGTGATAGCATTCGTGTGTAGTATACTAAACTATACTTATACTGTGAAGAAAAGCTATTAGGTTTGTTAGTTGCAGTGTCCTTCAAAAATCCTTGCTTGCTAGTGATCACGTATCACAAGACCCTAGAGGGGACAACAGAGAACTTGTCATCCATAAAAGGGAGGCTATGTGGATATTGCGTCTCAGGGCAGTGGAGGATGGTCTTAACACAGATCGAGAACTTGAATATTTTCTTGGGGAACAAGTATAGGTGAACAAGAACTAAAAATCTCACATCAATCTGGTCTGTATTTAACTGATTAACTGTGTCTCTCAGACAATGGGGGCTCATTGCATCAACAAGGGGGTATGCTAGTTAGATGCCATAAAGTACATATTTGTTCTTTTTTCTCACTGATGCCGGTAAATATAATTATGCAATTTTTGTTATATCATGTGCCAGATTAATATTGTAAGGGGAGTTATGGTTGTTGACAAATATTGTTTTCGAGATTTGTTGTACTTGACCTCTTGAATTATTTTTGAGCAATTTTTATCTATTATATCATGCAAATTTTATATTTTACCAGTACAACGACGTCATCAAATACAAGAAATACAACTTTTGTAAATATGGTATCAGTTTATCGTCTATATTCACTTCTATTTTCCAATATGCACCCTGATTGTGAATTCCTCTTGTTCAATTTTCACCTTTGGTTTTTAATTGGTGAAGCGCCTTACGGGTGGAGATGGGCATATTAACCTTGCAGTTATTGTTGTATTATTCATAGGTTTCTGTTGAGTCCGTTTTTATTAGGTCTGTTGTAGTTGACTACCAATAGGCATAGCGGACTGAGGCGCAGTTGCCGAAACCACATAACACAGGAGTCCTCTTTCTATTTACACACAGCGCGGTACTGGTAGAGGGACGTTTTATAGTCCCTCTTCTATTTTGAGCTTTCTGCTACTTAAAGCTCTTCCGGCCGCAAGAAGTCGTAGCGTACTCGCGACCGGCAAACTTAGCAGATTTGCACACTGCCACGGCGGCGCCGATACAGATTTATTTTATTTTTCTGGTGAGCTTCATAAATCATGCGCTTATGGTTAGCGCAAAAGGATTCTTCATATTTTTGGTTACTAATTTTCAGTTCTATTAAAACAAAGAGCCAGTACCCTTTTAAAAAAAATAAAGTGAGCTTTATAGACTCATGTGCTTATGGTCAGCGCAATTAGGATCGTGAATGTCTTTGGCTATTTACTTTTGTTTCTAGTAAATACGATGAGCCATTACTTGTTATCATTTACTTTATTGATATTTATCATTTGGCAGAATTGGCTTTATTTGTTACCACGTTGGTACAAATGGAACGTCTAAATGCTCACACTTATGAGATAGATGGAATCTTAATACTACAATAATAGGATTAAGGATTGCTTAATCTTGCAAGTATGATTTTACAGATTTAATTGGTTTTTTTTCACCAATACTCTATGCATGATACTGGTTCTTTATCTAATGGTTTTCTTGCCTGTTATCACAACACTATGTGAGTTGTTAGTGATTGAGAATAGGTGCTGCCTATAAATGTGTGTGGATGTTTCATTTTAAGATGTGGCCACTAATATCGGTTCTGGCGTGGTTCCACTTGGACTATAATGTTACCAATATTTTCTGATTATTCATGGCTTGATGGTGTCTACCCCTTTTTTCTTCTTCTTTTTCTACATTTATATTTGAGGGTTTTATATCCATCCCACTTTTTCCTATGGTGGAGGATTGGCTTTATTCTCTTGGGTCTATTTGGTACTTGATGACTGCCATTATGCTTCCATGGCCTATGTTTTGGCAATAATTTCAGCCCTGATGAAGTCTATGGGGTGATCCCTGGACTAAACACGTATTGGCTGTGGGTTTTGAACAGAACTATAACAACATTGTGGACATGATGATATGAGGACTGGCAGATGTACCATTGATTGATTCGATTGAATTTGAACATTTAATAAACCCTAGAATTGGTTGGAACTACGTTGGAGACTGCTACGCCTCTTCAATTCCGGACTTTATGTTACATCATCAAATGATATTTAAACCTGATGCCTTTTTCTTCTTCTAAGGAAACCATAGAGACTATACATTACACAATTATTTAACTACTATAATATTCACTGAGTGCCTCCTTCGTGTATGACCCCCAGTGCTCATAGTTTGTGGCTAATGTGTGTTATCAGTAGTGCTTAACGGTGTCACTGAAGTTCTGTTAATCAGAACTTCAGTGCTTATGCTCTCTCTGCTTCCAAATTAGTTACTATAGTTTAGTGACTTCATTTACTGATTCCAATTGGCACACTGGACCCCCCTTCGAAGTCCATAGTATGTGGTACCTAGGTACCGGGGGCATTGGGGTTCCAGGAGATCCTTATTGGCTGCAGCATTTCTTTTGTCACCCATAAGGAGCACAGACAAACCCTTTCACAGGACTGCCACTGCAGCCTGCGTGAAATAGTGTACACACTATTTAACAGCCATTTTCACTGCACTTAAGTAACTTATAAGTCACCTATATGTCTAACCTTCATTTACTGAAGGCTAGGTGCAAAGTTACTAAGTGTGAGGGCATCCTTGCACTAGCAAAGGTGCCCCCACATAGTTCAGGGCCATTTCCCCGTACCTTGTGAGTGCGGGGATACCATTACACGTGTGCACTACATATAGGTCAATACCTATATGTACCTTCACAATGGTAACTCCGAATATGGCCATGTAACATATCTAAAATCATGGAATTGTCCCCCATTCCAAATCTGGTATTGGGGGGCCAATCCCATGCATCATGGGGACTCCACCACGGACCCCCAGTACTGCCAAACCAGCTCTCTGAGGCTTGCAATGCAGCTATAGCTGCTGCCACCTCACAGACATGGTTCTGCCCTCCTGGGGTCTGAGCAGCTCAGTCCCAGGAAGGCAGAACAAAGCATTTCCTTTGGGAGGAGGGTGTTATACCCTCTCCCTTTGGAAATAGGTGTTACAGACTTGGGAGGGGTAGCCTCCCAGAGCCTCTGGAAATGCTTTGAAGGGCACAGATGGTGCCCTCCTTGCATAAGCCAATCTACACCATTTCAGGGACCCCCAGTCCCAGCTCTGGTGTGAAACCCGACAAAGGAAAGGGGAGTGACCACTCTGCTGTCCATCACCACCCCAGGGGTGATGCCCAGAGCTCCTCCAGTGTGTCCCTGGTGTTAGCCATCTTGTTTTCCAAGGTGTGGGGATACTCCAGAGATCTCTGAGTGGCCAGTGGCAGCAGGTGACATCAGAGACCCCTCCTGACAGGTGCATGACTCGTTAGGTAACCAATCCCCTCTCATGGTTATTTAGGGTCTCTCCTGTGGGTTCCTCTTCAGATTAAGCTTGCAAGTTTCCATCAGGAATCCTCTGCAACTCCTGCTTTATCCTCTGCTCCAGGAAGCTCTGTAAGTGCAACAAAGTATCCTGAAAGGCTACTGCGATTCTGCAACTTCAGCTCAAACCAGCAACTACAACAGTTTCCATGGTGTACATGCTCTGGGGACTTCCTGTCTTTGTGCTGCACCAGAAAGACCGAAGAAATCTCCTCACTTCCCTGCTCCAGCAGGTACCTTCTAAGATGACGACCGGTTCTTTGGGACTTCTCTCCTGATGACGAGCATGCTTCTTGGAACAGAGGTGGTGGACCCCTTTGAAACAGACTGTCCTAAGGTCCAGCTGTCCAAATTTGGAGGAGGTAGGAGCTTGCTTTCCCCGTTTGTGACAGTACACCTCTGCACTGAGTCATCTTCACCTCCTGAGGCCTCTGTGCACTATTTGAAAGAATCCTTTGTGCACCTCCTAGCCCAGGTCCCCAGTACTCCATCCTGCAACACTCAACTCGCTGAGTTGTTCTCTGTTGGCGTTGGACCTTCTATTGTAGTGCTGCAGCAACCGCAATTTGCATCTTCTTTGCCCCGTGTCCTGGGACCCCAGGGGGTGCTGCCTGGTCATCTGTTAGTTCCCTCCAGTGTTGGGAGCCCCCTCTGCCTCCTCAGTCCCAGTTGAGGCCCCGAAGCCCCTCCTGGGTCCAGGCAGCGCCATTTTGACGCAACACAACTTTACTTGAACCAAGGCTTGTTGGACGAATCCAGCTCTGCAACTCACCTGCATCCAACATCTCCACGTGGGACATCCTTTGCATCACGCAGGAACCTGCAGCTATATTCTTTGGTGCTCTTCTGCAGACTTCTTCCAAACTGAGAATCCTCTTTTGCACCATCTTCTACATTGGCAGGGGCTCCTGTCCTTCCTGAAATCTTCTACGACTTCTGGACTTGGTCTTCTCTCTTTACAGGTCTTCAGGTCTACGAATCCATCAGTTGTTGCTTGCAGTCTTGCTTGGTTCTTGCAATAACTCTGATCACAACTTGTAGTCATCCTGAGGAATCATGCAGTACTTTACTCCTACTTTCCTGGGCTCTGGGGTGGGGTATTTTACTCACCTTTGTGGTTTTCTTACACTCCCAGCGACCCACACACCACGAGGAACCAGGACGCCATGGAGCCAGAACTTCACATCCTGCCTGCGATCGTCTTCCTGCTCCTCTATCGGGAGCTCCAGAGACAGCGGCGATGACCACTGTGAGTACTGCACCTACAAGACAGGGGAGGGAGGGGGGAAAAGAGAGTGATACACACATGCAACACCTCCACCCCCACCCTCACCTACAACACCATACACACAAATACATGCTGCAACATTACATATACACCCCTCCACCCCCCCTCAATAAATCAAGGACAAAAGGAGTTGATGTGAATGATTGTAATCAATGAAAATCCAGTACTCAAAACTCTAAATACAGTATATACAATTATGTACACCAACTACAGAAGTCCGAATAGGGCACCAATCATTGTCCGAGAACCACTGGGCCAAAAATGCATGGGCGAGGCCCACACTCAATACCTGACTCCAAACGGAGAGAACACTGAAGGGGCATCAGATGGAAAGTAAATAGACACCTCAGGTGGAGGGGGAGAGGGGCACCTCAGCCTGATGAATGCACGACGCCATTGCTCCACGAGGGGGCTCCATGCCCACTGCTTTATCCTGGGGAGTGCAAAGCCACAGTATCTCAAGTCTTTCCAGTGGGTGGTTTGCCCACTGCTCTATCCTGGGGAGTACAAAGCCACAGTCTCTCAAGTCTTTTCAGTGGGTGGTTTGCCCACTGCTGTATCCTGGGGAGTGCAAAGCTACAGTCTCTCAAGTCTTTCCAGTGGGTGGTTTGCCCACTGCTCTATCCTGGGGAGTGCAAAGCCACAGTCTCTCAAGTGGATGTGAATCTCCACTGGTTCTGGAGGGGGCCTGGTGCCCAGAGTGCTTCATCCTGCCAAGGACAGAGGTAGTGGATGTATCTCTCCACTGGTTCTGAGGGGGCTTTGTGCCCAGAGTGCTTCATCCTGCCAAGGACAGAGGTAGTGGATTTATCTCTCCACTGAAAATGATGCATCATTGAAGCTGCCCAGGCTCCTGGCACTCACCACCAGCCTCGGACGACTAACCACTGGGGATGGCAGCCATGTCTGCGGTGGTGCCACTGGCTCAGGATGTGGCGGTGCTTGTGGCGGTGTCAGTCATGGTGGTGCTTGCGGCGGGCTCTATGGCAGTGGTGCTTGCGGCGGGCTCTATGGCAGTGGTGCTTGCGGCGGGCTCTGTGGCAGCGGTGCTCGCGGCGGGCTCTGTGGCAGCGGTGCTCACGGCGGGCTCTGTGGCAGCGGTGCTCACGGCGGGCTCTGTGGGAGCGGTGCTGGCGGCGGGCTCTGTGGGATCGGTGCTGGCGGCGGGCTCTGTGGGAGTGGTGCTGGCGGCAGGCTCTATTGTGGCGGTGCTGGCAGCGGGCTTTGTGGTGGCAGTTCTGGCAGCGGGCTTTGTGACGGCAGGCTCGGTGACTGCGGTGCTGGAGGTGGGCTCAGTGACTGCAGTGCTGGTGGTGGGCTCAGTGACTGCAGTGCTGGTGGCGGGCTCAATGACAGCGGTGCTGGTGGCGGGCTCAATGACATCTGTGCTGCTGGCGGGCTCAATGACAGCGGTGCTGGTGGCGGGCTCTGTGGCTGTGCAGGTGGTGGTCTTCTCCGCCGTACACATTGGCATCAACGTGGATAGAAGGTGTGACACTGGTCCCTCAGTCGGTGCCACCATGCCCTCTTCTGACCTGCCCTTCAGTTTCTGGCCCTTCCCCACCTTGGATGGTGGTGCTGTCTTGCCACTATCCCCTTTCGGTTTCCCTGAGCCCTTGGTGGCAGGTGTTTTCTGCTTCTCCCTCCGGGATGTGGGAAACTTTTTAAGTTTTGCAGGTGGTGGAATGTCCTTGCACTTGCTCCGAGGCACATTGGTAGCCCTGATGGTTGGCGCACTCCAATAGCCCGCAGCTGCTGGCCCCACTGTGCCTGGTGATGTGGTGGCTGAGGTGCTGGGTTGGGACCTGGAAAGCCTGGCCCTAGGGGATGGGCGGGGGAGGTGTAGGGAAGAGGTCAATATTAGCCCGGAAAAGTTTTTTAGACACACTGGGACGGGTAGATGGAGGGGGTTTGGGAGTGAAGGAAGATGTAGTGGTTGTTGGAGGTGTACGTCTGCTGAATTTGGGTGAAGGTGCATGGGCTGGAGGCTGTTGTGAGGTGGATGGCTGTTGGGTGGGTGTGTGCCTGCGTTTGTGTACTTTGGGAGGAGGGCTCACAGACACACTGGGAGAGGACACAGGGGATGTGTGAATGGTAGTGGGGTGGTGAGTGCTTATGAGCGGTGTGTGGTGATGGGCGTGCTGGTGATGGAGGTAGTGGCTGAAGATGTAGTGCATGTAGGTGTGAGTGGAGACGAGACTGGGAGGGAGACGTGGAGGAGGGGGACACAGTGGAGGCAGTGGATGTTGGTGTGTCTGCCTGTGTATTGTAATGTATTGTAATCGTATTTATATAGCGTTTACTACCCCTGACGAGGCGTCAAAGCTCTTTGGTGAGTAGCACGGTACTCTGGAACCCAACAAGAATTAGTGATGGATTAGTATTGGGAAATAATGAGTACAGTTTTAGTATTATTATGAGTTAATTTGCGGATATGAGAGTTTGTTAGTTAGATTGACTGGAGTAATGGAGGGGTGGAGGATGAAAGAAATCCAGAAGTGTTAATTGGGGGAATTTCCTTAATTTACTCAACCCAAAGACTTGGGATGAGTAAAGGGGGATGGAGGAGGGAACAGTACATGTAAGGGTTTTGGAGAGCATAGTAGCAGGGTGAGATAAATGCAGGAGAATTTAGTAGGGTTGTGTGGGAGGTCACGGTAGTAGAGTGAGGTTTGGTGAGTTATCTGTGGAAGAGGAGGGAAGAGCTTAGACAGAGTTATTTAGGGGATGAAAGTAGTAGAAAGGATTTGGGATGAGTCAGAGTGAGAATGGAGGATAGTTTGATAGAGACATGACATATGATGATGGGTAGATAAGTGTGATAAGATGAGAGCAGGAATTCATAGATATCTAGTATAACAACCCACCCAGGAGCCACGCAATGACCCACGAACATGCCAAGCACAGAAACAACATATACACATACATACATATATATACATATATATATATATATATACACATACACACACATGAATGCACACAAATATGCACATACAATACATAATTAGAACCATGGGTAAAATATACTTAGTTAAACAGGTTAAAGAGTGTGTGTGTATTTTATTGTTATGACATAGTAGCGATACATATTTTCTATAGAAACTATACATAACTAGAAATATACACATAATCTGAAAAAAATATTTATCCACATAGGCATATGCAATTCACAGTTTGAATATGGTGGTTATGAAGGAAAGAGCCAGCTCTTGAGTAGTTTTCTGAATACAAGAAAGTTATCTGTGGCTTTTATAGTTGGGGGTAATGAATTCCATAGTTTGGCTGCTTGAACGGAGAAGGATGTACCACCTATAGTCTTTTTCTTGTATGGTGGTGTTCTAAGGTGGGGTGCCAATCTTGAGCGGAGGTTTCTTTGTTGGATGTATTTGGTTATTTTGTTTCTGATAAAAAGCGGTCCTGTTCCATGTATAGCTTTGTGGGTGATACAAAGCAGCTTGAAAGTGCATCTTCTGACAACAGGTAACCAGTGTAGTGCTCTCAAGGCAGGGGAGATGTGGGCTTGCGGATTACATGTAATAGTAGCCTGGCTGCGGAATTCTGGATACGTTGTAGTTTTTTCATAACAGATAGAGATGATCCATGGTAGAGGCCATTGGCATAATCCAGTTTGGATAGTACAAGCGAGATAGTAGCTTGCACCTTGTGTGGAAATCTGAGGTGGGGGAAGATGTGTTGTAAAGTTTTCAAGGTGATGAAGCTTGTTCGTGCTAATTTGTCCACTTGGACATTCATAGTTAACTTGGAATCCATGGTGATTCCTAGGTTTTTAACTTCCTTGGATAATTGAGGAGGTGGTCCGAAATCGTCAGGCCAGACGCACAGAGGGTCATAACTTTTCCAGTCCCCACATATGAGTATTTCTGTTTTGGAGGTATTTAGGCCCGTATTTATACTTCGTTTGCGCCGAATTTGCGTCGTTTTTTTCGACGCAAATTCGGCGCAAAACTAACGCCATATTTATACTTTGGCGTTAGACGCGTCTAGCGCCAAAGTATGGGCAAATAGAGTCATTTTTTGGCATGAACGCCTTCCTTGCGTTAATGAGATGCAAGGAAGGCGTTCCCGTCTTAAAAAATGACGGCGACGCAAATGCGTGGTATTTATACTCCCGGGCAAAAATCACGCCCGGGAGTGGGCGGGTCAAAAAACCCCGCATTTGCGCCACTTTTTAACGCCTGGGTCAGGGCAGGCGTTAAGAGGCCTGTGGGCTCAAAATGAGCCCAGAGGTGCCCTCCCCTGCCCCCAGGGACCCCCCCTGCCACCCTTGCCCACCCCAGGAGGACCCCCAAGGATGGAGGGACCCATCCCAGTGAAGTACAGGTAAGTTCAGGTAAGTATAATTTTTTATTTTTTTTTAATTTTTTTGGTGGCATAGGGGGGCCTGATTTGTGCCCCCCTACATGCCACTATGCCCAATGACCATGCCCAGGGGACAGAAGTCCCCTGGGCATGGCCATTGGGCAAGGGGGCATGACTCCTATCTTTACTAAGACAGGAGTCATTTAAATGGCGTCTGGGCATCGCAAAAAAATGGCGCAAATCGGGTTGAGGCGATTTTCTTGCCTCAACCTGACTTGCCCCATTTTAAGACGCCCTAACGCCATTTTCCCCCTACGCCGGCGCTGCCTGGTCTACGTGGTTTTTTTCCACGCACACCAGGCAGCGCCGGTCCGCTTGCGCCGGCTAACGTCATTCCATAAATGCGGCGCCCGCATGGCGCTTCAGAATGGCGTTAGACGGCGCTAAATTTTTTGACGCTAAACTGCGTTAGCGCAGTTTAGCGTCAAAAAGTATAAATATGGGCCTTAGTTTGAGATGGCTCCAAGTCATCCACTGATCAACGGCTCTGAGGCAACCGAAGATTTGTGAGTTTTCAATGTTTTTGGGGCATTCTAATTTAAGTAGTATTTGTGTGTCATCTGCATAGTTGTAGCATGTGAGATGGAAATCATTGATCAGTTCTGGTAAAGATATCATGTAGATGTTGAAAAGCAAAGGTGAGATGATTGATCCTTGGGGGACCCCTGCTTTTGTGAGGTAGGGTTCGGACGAGAAGGGGGGTGAGTGGATGATATTCGATCTTTTTTGAAGATAGGAAGTAATCCAGTTGAGAGCAATCCCTTGTATGCCGGCTTTGTGGAGTCTTTGAATTAGGGTGTCATGGTTAACCATATCAAACGCCGCCGAGAGGTCCAAGAGAAGTAGTGCAGCAACTCCATTTCGGTCGACTGTGTTTTTAAGATCATCCTAGATTGCTATGAGTGCAGATTCAGTGCTTCTTCCTGGGCGGAATCCAGTTTGGAAGTCTGAAAGTATAAAATTGTCTTCAATGAATTGTGACATCTGGGCAAAAGCTGCTCTTTTTTATCAATTTGCCCAGGAAAGCTCCATTTTTGATTGGTCTGTGGTTGTTGGGGTCTTGCGGGTCTAGGTTTGTTTTCTTTAATAAAGGTCGTTTGTATGCCTTTTTCAGGTCTACAGGAAAAGTTCCTGAAGTTAAAGAGTTGTTGATGATTCTTCTTACAGGTGTGGCAGCAGAAGTAGATATAAGAATGTTCTTGAAGATTTGTGGTGGGCAAGGGTCAGAAGGGCAACCAGAAGGTCTACTTGCTTTGACCAAATCCATAAATTCATCCTGGGATATTTGTTTGAAGGACTGTAGAGGTTGGGTTGGTTTATTCTTAGAGGGTATTTTAGGAAAGGGGTTGGTGCTGATGGTTTTCTTCTGTTTTAAATAGGATTCCAATGTGTCTGCCTTGGTTGTGTAGTGAGTTGCCAATTTGTTTGCGAAATCTTGAGTAGTGGAATGACTTCCTTCCATGCATGTAGGTTTTTTAGAAATTCATTGAGAATTTTATAAAATTCCTTGGTTGTAAATTGAGAATTTTGAATTCTGTCTGAGTAGCACCTTTATTTTTTAGCTTTTTTGATTGATGATTTATATATCCTGTTAAGTTTGTGTAGCTGCAGTTTGATTTGATCGTTGTTTGTTTTGAGCCAGGTCCGCTGCAACTTTCTGATTTGTTGCTTTATCTTTTTGGTGCTTGTGTGAGTGCCTGTGGGATGTGTGGTGCTTATGTTTGCCTGAGCCACTTTTGTGTGTTGAGGTGTGTGCATGCTTGGGATAGGCTGAGGTACAGGGGATTGGGTCTGGGTGGTGGAAGTTGGAGGGGGGAGGCTGGACACAGGGACAATGGCTGCCATCAGTGCTGAGGCCAGACCCTGAAATGCTCTCTGTTGGGCTGCCTGGCCAGAATGAATGCCCTCCAGGTATGCATTTGTTTGTTGCTAATGCCTCTCAACAACCTGGATGGCATTCACAATGGTAGACTGTCCAACAGTGAGGGATCTCAGGAGGTCAATAGACTCCTCACTGAGGGCAGCAGGGCTGACTGGGGCAGGGCCTGAGGTGCCTGGGGCGAAGGAGATGCCCACCCTCCTGGGTGAGCGGGCACGGGACACATGCTGAGGGGCTGCTGGGAGGGCGGTGCTGGTAGGGGGGGTGGCGGCTGTACCTGTGGATGCGGGGGGCACAGAGGGGCCGCCACCGCAAGGGAGCTCCCATCAGAGGAGGAGTCGTTGTTGCTGCTGTCACCTCCTGTCCCCGCCGTGGAGCTCCCCTCGCCCTCCGTCCCACTGGTGGCTTCAGACTCAGTTGTTTCGCCCTCCAGGGCCAAGTGGGATGCCGCTCCCTCCTGCTCCTGTGCCACTGCTCCTCCGCCAGATGATGCTATTGCACACAAGAACAGGGAGACCACAAAAAGGGGGGGAGACAGAAGAAAGACATGTTCAGTGCATGCAATACCACTACTGTGGCGGACACTACAGACACAGCAGGCCTCTGCACTACGGCATGCACTAACAGTTCCTAGATTATTCACATGGCCATGGGGTACAAGGCCTATTTCTGATTGCTGCACACATGGAAGTCACAGGAGCCTGACTTGGTGTAGATGGCTCTTACCACTGGTAGGGTTGGGGTACCACATAGCCTGCCTCACAAGGGACCTTGCCTACCAACTTCGCCCTGGCATAGGGTAACCCACTGCCCACCTCCCCCACCCAGACACCTCGTAATGCGCGCAGAGTCAGATGAATGTGTCTGTACTCACCCCCTTGTGGCTGCTGTGATACCCTAAAGCGCCCATCCAACTCCGGATACACCACCGCCAGGATCCGGAATATCAGGGGGGTCCTGGTGCGACGGGCACCCCTCCCACATTTGGGAGGCCATCCCCACCTGGGCCTCCGCCATCTTCTTGCTCCAGCAGCGAATGTCCTCCCATCTTTTCCGACAGTCGGTGCTCTGTCTGTGGTGGACCCCCCAGGGTCCGGACTTCCTTGGTGATGGCACGCCAAATATCCTTCTTCTGGTGGGCGCTGACCTAGAGGAATAGTACAGGGGAAAAGGTAAATCTTTCACCGTCCAGACCGTCATAGTCATTGGCCCACGTTCCCACCCTTGCCCTGGCACACAGACATTCACCGTCCACTCATGCAGGGCTCAGTCCCCCCCCATGTATCTTCTAGCCACACCACTCCAAACAGCCATTGCCCATGTAACATGCTCACAGTGTACTCACCTGTTTGTCTGGAGGACCATAGAATAGCATGTACTGGGGGACGGCCCCATCCACTAACTTCGCCAACTCCTCCGAAGTGAAGGCAGGAGCCCTTTCCCCTGACACATGAGCCATCGTCGCTTCCAGACTGAGGTCACAGCATCACTTGCAGTGTAGGTCCTTTCCTGTTGAAGGTCAGGTATCAAGTGAGTGAACACAGAGAAAATGGCGGTCACGTCCGCGGCGGTGCGTACCATCAGCGCCGGCGTACATTGTCATTGGTTCCTCTGACCCATAGGGTCCAATGTTAACCAATGCAGGATTGCGCTGCGGTTTTCGAGATATCACTGCCTTACACATCTCATACTATTGTTTGAACTATCATAAGTCTGTCACTTTCACCCAGTGTATGGACCCTGACTTGTCACTTTGGCTTTCCATTTCACAGATGTGGGTCCCACTGTGTGACCTCTGCTATATTTCCTCATGGACTAGAGCTGTGTTACATCTGTATGTTGACAATAAAATTGACATTGCTATATTCCATAGTTATTGTAAATACACATTTGTGAAAGCACAGACTGACTCCAGATTGTTTTGTGATTGATGTGTGTTTATTTTGTGCAAATAACTGAAGGGGGTTGTAAAATGGTCAGGGGTGATGGTGGAGGAATGTCCATGGCAGAGTCCAGTCTATTTGTTTCACAGGTGCATTGTCCAAAGGGGCATAGGAAGTGGAGCTAGGGCAGTTTAAGGATGGACAGGGTGACAAAGTGGGACAGGTTGACATTCAGGGGGGTCGCATTTCCTTGCAGGGGTCTTGGCAATGTTCTCTGTCTTGTTCCTGGATCTCAGGGACGGTTTGCGGGGTGGCTTTCCATCTGCAGGGGGGGGTGCTGGTGTCGTGGTCCTGTGGCAGTGCCTCCTGTCCACTAGCGCCGGTGGAGGTGGTGGGCTGTTCATCATCCAGGCTAGGGTCAGGGGCCCCTTGTTGTACCACTGTGTCCCTTCTGGTGTTGACAAGGTCCTGCAGCACCCCTACAATGGTGACCAGGGTGGTGTTGATGGACTTGAGTTCCTCCCTGATCCCCAGATAGTGTTCCTCCTGCAGCCGCTGGGTCTCCTTAAAGTTGGCCAGTACAGTTGCCATTGTCTCCTGGGAATGATGGTACGCTCGCATGATGTTGGAGAGGGCCTCGTGGAGAGTGGGTTCCCTGTGCCTGTCCTCCCCGTCACATAGCAGTCCTCCCAGTTCCCCTGTTTTCCTGTGCCTCTGTCCCCTGAACCGTGTGCCAACTGCCACTACCCCCAGGTCCCTGATTTTCTTGGGGTGGTGGATTTGCCTGGGTTCCCTGTAGTGGTGGATGCACTGCTGCTTGACATGTCCTGGGGTCAGAGGGATGGGCCCACTGGGTGGGTGTGTGCTGGTGTTTCCTGAGGGGGGGAGGCTCTGTGGTGGCTTTTGCCAGTGTCAGGGGAACCAACTGTCCCGAGATCCCAGATGGGCCGGGCTGGTCATCTTGATTCAGTTGTACAGAGCTGCTGTCATCACTGTGGGCCTCTTCTGTGGGGGGAGTGGACATGTCTGGAACCTCCTGTCCGGTGATGTTGGGTAGGGGTCCTGCAGGGGTGTAAAGGCATAATTATTGCATCTGTGTGTCCCATTGTGTGCAATGGGTGAGTGACCCTGTACTCCAGTGCTTCCTTTCTTGTCTAGGTCCTTGTGTGATATTTGGTCTAGGGTCTGTGTGGGTATCTGTAGTGGACATGCTTTGGTGATGTGTGTCCATGCTTTGGTGTTGCATGCAGGGCTTGATGTTGGGATGGGTGGTTTGTGATAGTGGGATATATGTGAGGTGTTGGAGTGATGGGGGTGAGGGTGGGGCTATGTGATGGCATGCAGGTTGGGTGGGGGATATAATAGTTAAGAGTTGACTTACCAAAGTCCATTCCTCCTGCGAGGCCCTCAGGATGCAGTATTGCCAAGACTTGCTCCTCCTATGTTGTTAGTTGTGGGGGAGGAGGTGGGGGTCCACCGCCAGTCCTCTGTACTGCAATCTGGTGTCTTGAGACCACGGACCGTAGGTCGTTCCAACTCTTCCTGATGTCATTCTGTGTTCTCGGATGCTGTCCCACTGCGTTGACCCTGTTGACGATTCTGGTCCATAGCTCCATCTTCCTAGCAATGGAGGTGTGCTGCACCTGTGATCCGAATACAGTAGCTGTGGCTCTATCCAGACGATTTCCTCCACCATGACCCCGAGCTCCTCCTCAGAGAACCTGGGGTGTCGTTGAGGTGCCATGATGTGGGTGATGTGTGGGGTGGTGTCTGTTGTGATGTGTGAGGGGATGTGTTTGTGTGTGTTGTCTGAGGTGCGTGGATGTGGTGTGAGTGATGATGTTGTGTGTCTGTGGATGCTAGTGTTGTTTCTGGTGGTGGTTCACAATTTTGGTAGTAAGGGTTTGTGGGTGATGTGGGTGTGTGTTTTAAATTGGATTGGGTGTGTGGGAGTGGTGTGTGTATGTGTATCATGTGTGTGTTTTCGATTTGTCCAATGTGGTTGTGGTTTGTAAATGTGTGTGTATTTTGAGCACAGCGGTGTGTACCGCCAATGGAATACCACGGTTGAAAGACCGCCGCGTGGATTCGTGGGTTGTGATAGTGTGGTGTATTTCTGTCGGTGTGACGGTGGAGGTTTTGTTATCGCCAGTTTATCACTGACCTTTGGTGTGGCGGACTTGTGTGGGTGTCTGGATTTTGTCAGATTCCGAGCTGTGGGTCGTAATAGATGTAGTGGAATTCCGCCACTGCAGCGGTGTGTTGGCGGTCTTCTGCACGGCGGTAAGCGGGATATACCGCCAATGCTGTATTGAGGGCCATTGTCTCTAAAATATTTTTGGCCTTGTGTCACTAAAATAAACTACCTTTATTTTTGGTAACACTGTGTATTGCCTTTTATTGTGTATAAGATCTGTGTAACTATGGTGGTATTGCAGGAGCTTTGCATGTCTCCTAGTTCAGCCTAAGCTGCTCTGCTACAGCTACCTCTATCAGTCTAAGCTGCTACACTACAACATTTCACTAATAATGGATAACTGGACCTGGTATAAGGTGTAAGTACCCAAGTACTCAATACAAACCAGGCCAGCCTCCTACAATTATCATGGCCTCCAAATAGTAGATTGTGTGGTTCACTGTTAGGTCAATGTTTCCGTTTGTTTTACAGGGGTGCACAAGAAGATGTTTTTCTTTGCTTTGTTGGTCCACTTTTATTTTGTGAGCCAGTATGCATGCAAAGAAAACTTATATAAATTAAGATGCATTCTATTTCTTATGTATTTGTTCATAAATGTCTATTAGCATGTGATCACAGTTGGGTCTTTCAGTTGTTCATGTGGTAAATCTGAAACTTTACCTAGGCAGTCTAGTTTAAGTTTCAGCTTCCTTTCTATTTTTAGTAGTATTGTGCTAGAAGATATCACTACGTTCCAAAACCTCAAAACTTAACAGTTAGTTACTCTGATCACCTACAATACCCCACAGAATTATCTGTGCCACCTAGTAGATAATACTGTGCAATTTAATAAAAATTCTGCTGACAGACTTTGCGGTATGCAAAATACAAAAGTCTATGGAAAATGCTTTTGATTTGAAGCCGGTTTTAGGACACCCTTTTTTCTTTGCACCTCCTGACCAAACACTGTAAAACATTGAATCCTCCCAAAAAGAAACAGGGACAGACGGTCTGCAAGATTTCAAGCTTGTTCGTTAAACGGGTGCAAAGTTTTAAAGGTTTATAAATGGACAAAAATCCCATAAATCATATATATATATATATATATATATATATATATATATATATATATATATATATATATATATATATATATATATATTGTACTTACCTCCTAAGGGAGTATATCCTCTGACATATTTTTGGCACACTGTCACTAAAATAAAGTACCTTTATTTTTAGTAACCCTGAGTATTGTGTTTCTTATGATATAGTACCTATATGATATAAGTGGTATAGTAGGAGCTTTGCATGTCTCCTAGTTCAGCCTAAGCTGCTCTGCTATAGCTACTTCTATCAGCCTAAGCTGCTAGAACACTACTAATCTGCTAATAAGGGATAACTTTACCTGGCACAAGGTGTAAGTACCATCAGGTACCCACTATAAGCCAGGCCAGCCTCCTACAGCTTTTGCTTAGTGGGAGCTGACAGCCCCCATCCAAGCAGGTCATTGCAACCCTGGCGGATGGCGGAGAACCAGCGGTAAGACCGCCAACAGGCTGGCGGTCTTACCTTGGTGTATTATGACCATGGCGGTTACCGCCATGGTCATCTGCCGGTTCTCCGTCCCGTCCGCCAGGGCGGAGACAACTGCCTGGCTGGAGACCTGGGACTCCAGCCCGGCGGCCGTCAGTATACCGCCGGTGGTATTTGGACCCGGCTTACCGCCATGGATTTCCAGCGTTTGAACCGCCATGAAATCCATGGCGGTAAGCACTATCAGTGCCAGGCAATTCCTTCCCTGGCACTGATAGGGGTCTCCACCAGGCCCCGCCTCCACCCTGACTCCCTCCCCCTACACCCTCCCCACCCCTGCAACCCCCTAAAGGTGGCAGGGCCCCCCTCCCCACCCGACCCCCAACATAACATTACTCACACACACCCGACACGAATGCAGGCACCACCAACACACACACGCACACACCCGACATACATGCTTACATCCACACACACAGTCAGACACGCACACCCACATTCAAACATACACGCACACATCCATACAGACATACCCACAGCCATACACGCACTCATTCCCATACACACAAAACCCCCCGCAAGCATACACACACTCACACACCCCCTCTACATACACACATGCACACCCCCATGCACGCACACAACACACAACACCCCCCTCCCCTAACGAACGATTGACTTACCTGGTCCGTCGATCCTCCGGGAGGGAACGGGAGCCATGGGGGCAGCCCCGCCGACACCATACTGCCAACAGAACACCGTCATGGCAAATCACAGGACGTGATTCGCTGGGCGGTGTTCTGTTGGCGTGGCGGTGGAGGTGGAGCAACCTCCACTTCACCTCCGCCCGCAAGTATGGCTGTTGGCGGCTCTCCGTCCAAATAACGACAGAGAGCAGCCAACAGTCATAATACGCATGGCGGTCCCTCGGCGGTCTTGCAAAAAGACTGCTGAGGTCGGAATGACCCCCAAAGTCCGCTTTCTGACAAAAAGCAGAGTTTTCATCTGTCTTTTCTGTAAGCAAATATGTATGCAGGAAAGTCAGATGGAAACATTGCTCCCACAAGCAGGGAGCTAATATGAAAGGCAGGGGCAATGCCTGCTCCTGCAGGACACAGGGAGCAGGCTAGGACCGCCGGTCCTTGAGGCTCCCCCCATGGTCTCTCTCTCTCTTTTTTTCCATTTCATAATGGGATGGGAAAGAGAGAGAGAGAGATTGTCAATGCATGGTCTCTCCATGCAATGACTTCAAAGAGTTAGACTAGCAAGATGTGTGGTTTGAATGCTATAGATATGTTTTGATGCAAAGCAGAATAGAGTCTCTTCTGACCTACTGGTAAGGCTCTTGGACTATCACTCAGTAGGCTGATGGTTCAAAGTCTAGTATCTCAAGGCAGTTGGTCCGTTTATTTACTAGTGTTTAAACTGTTTTACCTTCCTAGTAATGGAACATTCATGTTTCTTTCATTTCACAGTGTGTGGGCTGAATGTCAGTTATGTCTGGAAAAAGCACAATAAACAGTCACCTATGGCCTGACGGTTATTTTCTCCAAACCTCACACTGAGAGTTAAGGTTTCTACTCCAGGTGTGCAATTTCCCTCTTTAAAACTTTGAATGTTTATTGTTCATACTGAAAGGAGAACTCACTCTTTTTAATTAACAAATACTTTAATCTTTTCACTTTGTCCAGAAATATCTTCTTCGAAGTATATCATCCATAAAATGTAAGCCCAACCATAACGTCCCTGTAACCTTTAGTTTTTTTCGGTGAATTTCTATGTTTTTTTAATTCAACTTCCTAACTAAAACGTCCCTGTAATCTTTGTTTTTTTTCAGTGAATATATATCTATAGAAATAATTTCAAGGATTTTGCCAGTCGCTGCTGAAGGGCTGAAGGAATATAAGTGGAGCCCCCAGTGAGCCTCCGACTGAAGATGAACAGTGGGAATCGTAAAGGACAGCAACCAGAGGGTGACCCACGGCATGTGGAAGCCCAGTAAGTAACAGGGAGGAGGCAGAGGAGTGAAAGGAAACTGTGATAACAAGCAGGTTGTTGTGGCAATGCATGAATGGCTGACACAGAGGAAAAACAGCACCTGAGGATGCATTTGAGTGCAATGCCAAAAAGTGGTTGAAACAGAGTAAGGGAACAGTAAAATATTTAAGTCTGATATGAAGTGCAACACAATTAAATGGAGAAAAATGAAGCGAAATGTAATGTGAAGCAAGCTACATGCTTTGAGGAGTCTTTATTGAATACTGGGAAAGGCAATGAATCAAAAAACAGCAAGACTAATGAGATCGATTTTGTTTGGACTGTTGCATGGACTAAATAATTAAGTAATAATATAGTAATTTGAACCGTAGTTGTGCCACTCAAAGTTGGTTGTGTTGAACAACGATAAGTGATATATATATATATATAAATATATATATATATATATATATATATACATATATATATATATATACATATATATATATATATATATATATATATATATATATATATATATATATATATATATATATATATATATGGATAGATATAAATATAAATAACCTAGTGGCGGTTGCTATAAGGTACTTATAGTTAGGACCTAGTTTCTATACAAAAAGCGTTTTTTGTTTTGCTATTAACTCACAATCAGTATTACAAACAGAGATACACTCTCACACCAGCCTGACAGGCAGGCAAACACCGTCACACCCACTCTCACACCTACAGATGTGCTATTAGATCCACTGTCACATCTACACAGACACTCTCACATTCACTCTGAGACTCAGAGAGACACTCTCACACTGATCCTCATATCCAGGCAGATACTGTCACACTCCCTCTCACACCCAGACAGAGACGCTTACACTCAGTCTCACATTAACATAGACACTCTCACATATAGTGTCAAACTCAGAGACACACTCTGACTCTCACCCTCACACCCAGACAGTTACTCTCACACCGAGTCTGACATGCAGGCAGTCACTGTCACAACCATTCTCACTCCTAGGGAGATGATGTTACATCCACTTTCACATATACACAGACACTCTCACACTCAGCGAGACACACTCACACCCATCATCATATCAAAGCAGATACTGTCACACTCCTTCTCACACCCAGACAGAGACTCTCACAAATACTCTCATACTAACATAGACACTCTCACATGTAGTGTCAAGCCCAGGGACACACTCTGACACTCACTCTCACACCCAGACAGCTATTCTCACACTAAAGCTTTTATTTGTTGATGAGGTGCGCATGGTCTCAAACTTAATGCTTGCCTTTTTGCTTTTGAGAATGCAACAGATATCAAAGACTGACTATGATGTGTTCTTTGGAGTGAAGCATGTTTTTGGTGATTTACTACAATTTACCCCTATGAAAGGACAACCTATATTTAAGGCTCTATCATATGAAGAAACTGATAGGCCCAGATTTATGAAAAGTGGCACTGCACCTAGTACAATGCCACTTTTCTTGCACCCCTTACCACCCCCCCCAATGCCACCATTTGTGTGGTGCATTTAAAATGCATTGCACTATGGTGGTAGTCAGGGGGATTAGCATCATAATTTGTTATGCTAGTCCGGCACTTTGCAGGAGTAGCGTAAAAAATGTTGACGCTAATCCTGCAAAGCACCCAGAGGCCCATTGAACACAATGGGAGCCTCTTGTTAGCACCTGCACTTAGCAGGCGTTAAAAAGATGCCAATAAAAATGACGCAAAGGAATTTCATAGATTCCGTTGGACATTTTGACAGCCCCCTAGTGCTGGAACGCCCCCCTTGCATACATTATGCCTGGCACAGGCATAATGAGACGCAAGGGTTTACAAAGTGGTGCAATGCAAGCATTGCACCACTTTGTAAATATGGCGTGGTGTTTTTGCCCTTCCAGTGCCACATTAGAATCAAAACAATAATGCTAATGTGGCATTGGAATGGCGCTAGGCCACCATAAATATGGGCCATAGTTCTTCAGGAAGCATTGGAAATGTAAACATTTAGTTACACTTGCAATACAAGGAACTGATTAGAAACATGCGTCAAACATCAAGCAAAATGGAAGTATTTTGAAGGATATTAGAGTTGGAGTACTGTCAAAAGAAGGGGAAACATTGTCTGTAAACAAGAGTTATAAATAACATAATTCCTTAAAAAAAAATTATACATACAATTATACATGCAGGGACACATACATACACTGATACACTGAAACACATACTTATGCATACACTAACACACACAAGCACACACTAATGCATTCAGTGTTACACCCAGACACACATTGATGCATACACTAACATACCCAGGTACACCCTGATACATACACCGACACACTCAGGTACAGACCAGTGGATATCTTAACAAACCCATGTAGATATTAATGCACATACTCAGACAGCCATGTTCAAATAAATGTATACGCTCACACACATATGGAGAGACTGCTGCATTAACTGACATACACAGGCATAGATGCACACGAACACAGATGTAGTCACATACACATAGAGTATAATATACTTGTACAAATATGTATTTCTAAGAAAAAAACTCAGGCACAGCTGTTCTTTTATAGAATGAAGTGATTCCAACAAGAACCTTTCTTTTAAATTTTACGATCTGTTTTTTTTTTGTTTTTTTTCTAATAAAACTAGCTCTAAAACGAAAGAGTGAAAAACAAAACTAAAAAGCAACATGCTTCATCTTGAAACAAACTGCAAAACTAAGTGCAAGTAAAAAAAGAAAAGCTAGCAACGGTGGTTGCCAATAGCATGAACAAATTCAGCCACAGATGAAATCTTTGCAGCCAGCAAAGCATGGTATTTAGAAAAGTATGTTATTGTTCTTGCCAGGTGTTGAGAAATGGTTTGGACTGTAGTTGTTTCTGCAGACTGCCCCTCAGCACTAGTTGAAGCGAAAGCAGTTTCTCTCTCACGCAAGATTCTATTATAGTATCTTTCATGGATTGTCTTGATGTGCTTCCACATGGAACTTGTTCCATGTGAGAACCTCTTGGCAGTCCCACGTGAAAGTTGTTTCTTGCAGATAGTACAGGTGACATATTTTGCTGTCACTTTTTTCTCACCAGCAGTGATAGTAAAATATCTCCATACCTCGCTTTCTTTCTTTTGAAGAGATGCAGTTTTCTCCTTCTTCATACTGGGATCTTCTTCCTGTACTGCTGCTGCGGAGGCTGAAGCAATTCTTCTTCAAGACAGTTTAGATTGCAAAACACCCAAATCAGGAGCTCCTCACTGCAGGACTGCTCTCTCCTAAGAGTTTAAAGTGGAATGAATACTGTAGGATGTGGCTGGAACTGTTATAGGGTGTGGTGCATAAAAAAACAATGAAAACATAGTACTTCTGTTTCATCATCGAGTGGATTAGCGACTCCCTACATGAATTCACAGATTCCTACACCACCTAAAATCATGTATTTAAGTATATAAAATGACTGTACAACAAATCATATCTACTTAGGTATAGGTGGACACTGATTCCAGATTGAAAAAGACATATCTCTGTATAGTAAAACTAAACTTATACAAAATCGCGAGAGACGCGGTTCCACTCCGATCACGTGATTGGACTAAAAAAATATGAATAAGGCCTCTATCTTTTCAGCACCATAGACCCGGATCTGTAGAGGCAGAAAACAATTAAAAAAATGAACAACATTAATAACAATAATAATATAAATAGCTAATAGCTAATTAAACAAAATGGGGAAATGTAAAAACAGGCAGCAATAGGAAAGTTAGTGAAAAAAATTAAATTAAACCCATTCAGAATCACTCAAAACCAAAGCTTACAGATATGTTTTAGTTAGGAAATACAAATAACAAAAACCCATACAAATTTACTAAAAAAACAAAGGTTACAGGGACGTTACAGTTATGAGATAAAATTTTACAACAAACCAGTGAAATTAAGCAGTTTTAGTTTTCTCAGCTAATTATAACTTGTACATAACTCATGACATGGTCAATGATATCACTGATGACATCTCAAATGACATCACTGATGACATCATCCACAGAACCACTCACTTACCTACTCATACCCCCATGCAAACTCTCATACATCCACACACAGATACTGATATACTCATTCACAGACCCTTAAAACTACTGACACAAACCTACTCATTTACTCACACAGCTACAAAAAACACAAATACTCACTCACCCATACAGTGCTGTGCCAGCTATTCAGACACTCATGCAGCTATTCACACACCCACTCACATATTCATACGCCTTCTCTCACTTCCAGTTATACACCCATGCAACCAGTCACTTACCCATTAACAGACTAACACTGCTACTCACACACCGACTCCTGCACACATACAACCACTCACACACTCAGGCGCACAATGTCTTAGACAACCACTCACTGACCGATATATTCACTTACACTACCATTCACTTACCCATACAACTACTCACACACTCACTCACTCATCTCTACAGGCACTCACATACCCTTTCACTTATCTATGCAGCCACTTAGACATCCACTCACTCACTCAACCGCCTACTCACAAATCCACTCACTGTCCCATACAACCACTGACACAGCTACTCACTTATACATACAGCTTTTCATACAGCCACTCACTCCCCCATACAATCACTGACTCACCAGCTTACCCACCAATACAGTGACACTCAATCACTGACTCATAAAATCACTCAGACACCCACTCACTCAATTGTGTAGCCACTGGCACACACACATACACCCTTAAGAAAATGAAGCTACTCACATGGTCACTTGCTGACCCATACAGCTACTTACACATCCACTCACTCTCCCATACAGCAAATTACTCAACCACTCACTTACCCATACAACCACTCACATACCCACTCATAGATCAATACAACCACTTACACTCACTGGATGATGTCATCCATGATGTCATCAGTGATGTCATTTGAAATGTCATCAGTGATGTCAATGACCATGTCATGAGTGATGTAATATGTGAGTTCATAAGCAGTGCATTACGGGGGCACAAGTTATAGTTAGCTGAGAAAACTATAACTGCTAAATTTCACTGGTTTTGTACGTGTGAAATGTGAGCCTAACTATAACATCCCTGTAACCTTTGTTTTTTCAGTGAATTTTGTATTTTATTTTTTCATCACTCATAATTTAGGTGCTCATTTCAACTTCGGGGATCTTTTCCGAAGACCACCGTGTAAGCAGGTGCCAAAAGACTGCTAGTGCCGTATTACGAGTCACCAACAATGCCAAAAACAAAACAAAAATACGACATCGTCGGCCTGATCGACGGCAGGAAAAAGGTGTTTCCGCCACCAGCACCGCCACGCCGATAACATTCCGCCCTTCAAATTACGAATCACAAATCAGCACCACGGTCTTACCACAATGACAATCCATTGGTGGTCTGAACCTCCACAGACAAAAATGCAACTCCACCAGAACTTTGCACCACATTGGACAATACTAATACCCCACACCTGATACATAAACACACACATCTGACCACAGCACTACATAACACCCCCCCACACATACCCAGAATCCTTTGCACCCAGAAAGTCTGACATAGCGGGGCAAGACCACACTGACAGAAGACACTGCACCTAGATATCACAGGCACCATCACACAACACAAAACATCAAGAGCAACACATCATGCACTTCAGCACTGCACTCAAACACCATAAACCACATGCACCTCCTAGAATCACTAATGGGGTGCAATAGTGAGAGAAGAAAAAGGCGCTCAGGACAAGTAACAGCCACAATGTACTGGTGAGGTGCTCTCACAAGGGAAAACACCCATCCCTTAACATGTTTACAAAGTAAACCTCCAACTATAGAAAACTATGTGAGGCACTCAAATGCGTTCAAATCTAAAGTATATTCCCACGTAATTTGTAGTTGATATAATAAATGAATTAGCGAACACAGTTTGAACAGTTCCCAAATTGTGTAGTCCAATCCACGTAATTTATTGATCCAGACTTCTCCTAATTTGAGTCCCAAAAGTTAATTCATCGAAACATCTTATAACACTCCAAGCCAGGCAACACGTGTTTAGTCATGGAGCAATAACCCAAACGACTTCTTCAGGGCTAGTTTGTATCCGGAATATGCTCCAGACGTATATTGCATTCCGTGTAGCAACGTTATCAATCCCGACCATCAGTCAAATACACCTAGAACCTTCAAAGAACTGCTTCATATCGTTATCAGTGTTCTCACGTACTGATAGTAAGTATTACAACTATCACAATGCAACACTCCCTATCCTTTTATGACTGCAAAATCCACTTAACATCTGGCCAACTGCATGTAAAACCCTGTCACCTCCCTTCACCCACAAGAAATTGGAATGCACATCAGTACATGGCAATAAAAGTATGCAAGACCAATGTCAACTATTGAGCAAAATAGTACCATAGCAACTTTCAACAGATGCAAACACAAGCAGTAGTCAATAAACTGTCAATGCCATTACTGCTCAGCAAATCCAGAAGATGATGGCAAACAACCAAGTGTACCACTTCTACAATACCATCATGTAACACAATACCTCTCATTACACAGGTGTCCCAAGTACTGCCACACAGCAGAGGATACCAGAGATAGAAAGCCCAGCCCTGGAAGTAGGTCCAGTAGAGAAAGAATCCCCTGGATATCTGGATAGGGATGATGTACCTGGTCCATCAGGCATGACTGGTCAGTCCACCACCACTAGCCTCACCCTGCCCACAACTGAGTACCCTCCCCTGTGGCATCCATTGCACAGCAGAGGCCACCTTCCCAGACCTGTGTCCCAAGGACAGATCAAACATCAATGTGCCCCGCAGTACAGCGCCATGAGTCAACATTACAAACCCAAGACAATGAAGGTCCTGGTGTCAGTGGGAGGGGGCATTCTGCACCAGGGGCACAGGGGGCAAGGGCCAGTGGGAGGGCAATCGTGGGCCAAGGGATGAGGCAGCAACAGGACCCGACTGCAGGACCTGAGGCCAAGACCAAACCCCCCACCAAGAAGTGATCCCTCTCCTTAACTGTCACCCTTGTGTGCCACTGATACACCCTGTTGGCTGTCCAATGCCAAGTTCCCATCATCCCAAGGCTAATGGCTACAGGACCTGTGGAACATAAAGCAGGATCACCCACTCTGATGATCACAGAAATTATGTCCTCACTCCTCGGAACTGTGATGTGAAACACTCAATAAACACCAATGAGCACAAGTAAGGTGGTTGTGTTTTCATTGTTTAAAGTGGCATTTCTGTTAATAAGCAATAATCAAATACCCATATCTGGACCACGAGAATGTCGGAGTGACAGATGTAGCTGGAATCTCCAGCAGGTGTGTAAGTACATCCATTTGGTAGTAACATCCAATGGCAAAGGTATCAACAGGCATTTAAGTAAGCAGCTTACAAACAGACATATGACCTGAAGAGGGAAAAAAACATTGGATAAGACTCAATGTTGTAAGCCATGTAGGCCATATCTATACATCAACAGTAGTAGATCACAAACACAGGATGATTGCTGCAGTGGTTGTGATACCACATATGTAAAGGCCAGCATTGTCATTCACACACTTGTGTAGTAATGGTAAGATTCCTCGTAGGTGACATCCTCTACTGAACACCACCTTGAGTAGTCAGAAATGGCTAGTTGCCAGGCAGCAGCTGACAATACAACATGATAGGCCAACAGGACAGGTCTGATAAGTGTCCTTGCATTTACCCAACTATTAAGACTGAAGATCACTACACTTGGGTACATCTACAGGGATGAACCATGAGACCACCAGCATTAATGACTTGTAATTGACAGTAATGCATTTCCACTACCCCTCGTTTTAAGCCAGCAACCTTTCAGGTTTGGAAACCAAGGCGGAAGGCAGTAGTCTCCACACACACCTTGATGCATGCAAAACTTAAGAACAAACTTGCATCTCCAATACATGGTCCAAGTGCACATAACATTCAAATCACACATACCAGAAAATCATTGAAAGTAGAGGCGAATCATGGCAGTCCTGTTGTCATCTGCCTCCTCCTCATCTGCCTCCTCTTCAGTATCAGGGACACCAAACTCAGCCACAGCTCCTGCATCAATGCCCCACTCCTCCAACAGTGGGATGTGCCTTCTGAGAGCCAGATTATATGGTAGCAGTATACAACAATGTTTTTGCAGACTTTCCCTGTTCGGTACTGTAGGGCACCACCGGACACATGTATGCAACGAAATCTAGCTTTCAAGAGGCCGAAAGTCCTCTCATTCACCCGCGCTTGTCCAGGTGTGTGCTGCATTGACCTGTCCTCCCCATCTGTAGCTGGATATCGAACAGGTGTCAGGAGTCAGGAGCCAGAGCAGGTTGGGGTACCCGGAGTCACCTGTGTGGAAATGTAAATATAACAATAGGAAACTGTGATAGGCATAGTAAAGACTGTGTAGGGAGGTAGATCAAAGTCTGACACGGACAGCAGTACACATACCTTTGAGCCAGGCCCTTTCTTGCTCTAGCTGTAACTTCAATGCAGGGACACTGCTGTTCGTCAGGCTGTAGGAATCATGTACCGAACCACGGTATTTCACTGTCACTTGTGATATGTACTTGTCTGCAAGACACACCATTTGTACATAGAGCGAATATGTGCTCTTCCAGTTTCTATACACCTGTTCATTGTCCCTCAGAGGTACCAAGGTGATGTGAGTCCCATCAATGGCCCCTATTACATGTGGGACATTTGTAATGTTGTAAAAGACTGCCTTAACAGTGTTCAATTCTGCACGCTGTGGGATCCTTAGGTACCTGTTCATATGCTTGAGTAGGGCATCCAGCACATCCTGTAATACAATACTGAACTTGGGCTTTGACATCCCTGCAGCCAGACTCACAGTCACCTGAGACAAGCCACTGTCCAAAAAATGCAGGACTGGCAACACCTGGACTGTTGGAGGGATGGCATTGGGATTTCTGAAAGCTGGCAGGAGGTCTGGCTCCAACCAGGCAACCAGTTCCCAGATGGACACACAGTTCAGTTGATAGGTCATCATGATGTGCCACTCTTCCAGGGCCGGTAAACTGGTGCTTTCCTCATCACTCCAATTTGGCGGTATCTAGGAACAATAAGGACACATCTCACAATGTAGTGACCCATGTATGCCATATGACAATCAGGAAGTATTGGTCATGTAATTTATCTGTCATGTTGTAGGAAGACACGTTGGCCACACACCATTCCTACCCAGACATCATGCCAATGCCTCATATTGCCATACCTGTGACAAGAGACTCATACAGGACTTGTAGTGATGTACATGTGTTTCACAATATGGATTGTCAATACAGACACATGCAGAAACAACTGTAGTAATGTCTGCTGACACCCAGTACATATGTGAGTGTTGTCATATTGTAACCTACAATGAAGCATATTGAGACAATAAGCAGGTAGTGATGCAGTGGGAACCCAGGACAGTCATGTAACAATGTAAAATGGCAGCCACCTGTCTTGCATGCAGAGGACAGGTGGAAGTGACCTCATTCCGCCGGCGGCAGCCGTCATGGCAGAAGGCAGTTCGAATCGCTGTGCAACTCCTCATTGGTTAACATTGATGTCTATGGGAAACTGGTGCTAATGACGATCACCGTCAGTGCTGACGGTCATGACCGCTGCGGTTGTGACTGCCCTTTTGTATGTCCTAGCTCACTTGACTCCTGGCACTCAGGCAAGGAAGACCCCCACTTCCTGTGCTGCTGTGCTTGTATCTTGGAGCCATAATAGCAGACACTGCAGGGGATAGGGCCCCAGCTTTCACTGCTGAAGAGCTGGATAAACTGGTGGAAGGGGTCCTATCCCTGTATGGGCAGTTGTATGGGGCTTCAGAGCAACAGGTCAGTACAACATTCATTACCTTGCATTTCAGGTGGTGTTTGACGGCGAATGTTTGTGCACTTTGACATGTGATGTCTGAATTGGGGTATTACATGCTCATGATGTTTGTGGTGCTTGGAGTATTGGCAATGCACATGGGCCGTGTATGTTGTTTTTTACCAAATGTTGCAGCTGTAGGTATCATCTAAATCATGTTCTCCATTTTCTCAATGTTTCCCATGCAGGTCAGTGCCCACCAGAAGAAAGGGTTATGGAGAACCATCGCCAAACAAGTGCGGACCCTGGGGGTTCATAACAGGTGGAGCACCCACTGCAGGAAGGGCCCGGAAGACCACAGAGGCCCAGCTGGGGATGGCCTCCCAACGTGGGAGGGGTGCACGTCAGACTCTGACCCCTCTAATGGCCTGCATACTGGTGGTGTCCCACCCAGACTTGGAAGGGTTCTTGAGGGCAGCACAGCAGCCACAAGGAGGGTAAGTGCAGACTGTTAGGTGACTTTTGCATGGTTGTCTACTGTGTCCCTCACTGGACTTGGAATTGATGTGGTCAGATGGAATTTGGGGAGTGTGCAGTCCTGGTTGTCACTCCAATAATGTTGCACTGTAGTACGTTAGCTATTTAAAGCCATGCAGGAAATGAAGTGGTGGTACTGTACCACTTTTTCTACTGTACATGTAAGTTACTCCAATTTTGAGGCATTTCACTGCCTTCATACTCTATCCCTGTGTCTACTTCACTCGCCCAAAGTGATCTTGTTGACACTATGGGCCTGATTACAACTTTGGAGGAGGTGTTGATCCGTCCCAAATGTGACGGATATACCACCAGCCGTATTATGAGTTCCATAGATTATAATGGACTCGTAATACATCTGGTGGTATATCCTTCACTTTACCGTCACTTTTGGGATGGATTAACACCTCCTCCAAAGTTGTAATCAGGCCCTATATTTGGGTAACGACAAGTATGTTTAGTACATGTGGTATCATTGCAATATGATTGGACTTCTGTAAAGAATGTATTCCACACATACCTGTCATTGCGTTAGTGTACACAGTACCTCTGAAGTCAGATTTATTTCATCCTGTAATGACTGACATGTAGTTAAATATGTTCATGGATTAAATTGACAGTTAAGTGAGTTAGACAGTTGGAAGGCATGTAGGGTGTTCAATCATGTGTCTAGGCTGTAGAGGTGATGTAATAGGTGATACGTTTGGTTATGGCATCCAGAACTCTGTTGTTCAGAACTGCATTATGGGCTTTTGTTGTCACACCAGGGGCAATTGGGTATCTTGTTCACATGTGTACTAGATGCGTAGTTATTTACCCTTTCCTCCCTTTTGGTTCTGTTCCCACCTTCCTTCACTGTCCACCGCTGTCTATGTGTGCATTAGCATCATCTGGCAAAGGAGGAAGGGCACTGGTGAGGGGGGAACCTGCAGCCCACAAGACCCAGGAGGCTGGCACCAGCTGAGCCCAGGGGATCAGTGGGATGGAGGGCGAGGGAAGCACAATGTGGGGAGACTAGAGCTACTATGACATCTACTTCAGATTCCTCCTCTGATGGTGGCTGCCTAGCAGTGGCAGACTCACCTGGGACCACTCCAGCACTATCCTTGTCCACCTCCCCCCTTACTGTAGGAGGCTGGAATGGCTTGTAGTGAGTACCAAGGGGTACTTACACCTTCCACCAGGCCCAGGTATCCCTTATTAGTGTATACGGTGTCTAGCAGCTTAGGCTGATAGATAATGGTAGCTTAGCAGAGCAGCTTAGGCTGAACTAGGAGACGAGTGAAGCTCCTACAGTACCACTAGTGTCACTTGCACAATATCATAAGAAAACACAATACACAGATATACTCAAAATAAAGGTACTTTATTTTTACGACAATATGCCAATGTATCTCAGAGTGTACCCTCAGTATGAGGATAGCAAATATACACAAGATATATGTACACAATACCAAAAATATGCAGTATAGTCTTAGAAAACAGTGCAAACAATGTATAGTTACAATAGGATGCAATGGGGACACATAGGGATAGGGGCAACACAAACCATATACTCCAAAAGTGGAATGCGAACCACAAATGGACCCCAAACCTATGTGACCTTGGAGAGGGTCGCTGGGACTGTAAGAAAACAGTGAGGGTTAGAAAAATAGCCCACCCCAAGACCCTGAAAAGTGAGTGCAAATTGCACTAAAGTTCACCAAAGGACATAGAAGTCGTGATAGGGGAATTCTGCAGGAAAGACACAAACCAGCAATGCAACAACAATGGATTTCCAGTCGAGGGTACCTGTGGAACAAGGGGACCAAGTCCAAAAGTCACAAGCAAGTCGGAGATGGGCAGATGCCCAGGAAATGCCAGCTGTGGGTGCAAAGAAGCTGCTACTGGACAGTAGAAGCTGAGAATTCTGCAGGAACGACAAGGGCTAGAGACTTCCCCTTTGGAGGATGGATCCCCCATGCAATGGAGAGTTGTGCAGAAGTGTTTTCCCGCCAAAGGACCGCCAACAAGTCTTCCAAGCTGCAAATCGTATGGTTAGGGTTTTTGGATGCTGCTGTGGCCCTGGAGGGACCAGGATGACGCCAATTGCATCTGGGGACAGAGGGGGCGTCGAGCAAGAGAAGGAGCCCTCTCAGAAGCAGGCAGCACCCGCAGAAGTGCCAGAACAGGCACTACAAAGAGGAGTGAAATGGTGCTCACCCGAAGTTGCACAAAGGAGTCCCACGCCGCCGGAGGACAACTTAGAAAGTTGTGCAATGCAGGATAGAGTGCCTTGGACCCAGGCTTAGCTGTGCATGAAGGATTTCTGCCGGAAGTGCACAGAGGCCGGAGTAGCTGCAAAAGTCGCGGTTCCCAGCAATGCAGTCTGGCGTGGGAAGGCAAGGACTTACCTCCACCAAACTTGGACTGAAGAGTCACTGGACTGTGGGAGTCACTTGAACACAGTTGCTGGATTCAAGGGACCTCGCTCGTCGTGCTGAGAGGAGACCCAGGGGACCGGTGATGCAGTTCTTTGGTGCCTGCGGTAGCAGGGGGAAGATTCCGTCGACCCACGGGAGATTTCTTCGGAGCTTCTAGTGCAGAGAGGAGGCAGACTACCCCCACAGCATGCACCACCAGGAAAACAGTCGAGAAGGCGGCAGGATCAGCGGTACAGAGTTGCAGTAGTCATCTTTGCTACTTTGTTGCAGTTTTGCAGGCTTCCAGCACGGCCAGCCATCGATTCCTTGGCAGAAGGTGAAGAGAGAGATGCAGAGGAACTCTGATGAGCTCTTGCATTCGTTATCTAAGGAATTCCCCAAAGGAGAGACCCTAAATAGCCAGAAAAGAGGGTTTGGCTACTTAGGAGAGAGGATAGGCTAGCAACACCTGAAGGAGCCTATCAGAAGGAGTCTCTGACATCACCTGCTGGCCCTGGCCACTCAGAGCAGTCCAGTGTGCCAGCAGCACCTCTGTTTCCAAGATGGCAAAGGTCTGGAGCACACTGGAGGAGCTCTGGGCACCTCCCAGGGGAGGTGCAGGTCAGGGGAGTGGTCATTCCCCTTTCCTTTGTCCAGTTTCGTGCCAGAGCAGGGCTGAGGGGTCCCTGAAACGGTGTAGACTGGCTTATGCAGAAATGGGCACCATCTGTGCCCATGAAAGCATTTCCAGAGGCTACTCCTCCCCTGCCTTAACACCTTTTTCCAAAGGGAGAGGGTGTAACACCCTCTCTCTGAGGAAGTCCTTTGTTCTGCCATCCTGGGCCAAGCCTGGCTGAACCGCAGGAGGGCAGAAACCTGTCTGAGGGGTTGGCAGCAGCAGCAGCTGCAGTGAAACCCCTGAAAAGGCAGTTTGGCAGTACCAGGGTCTGTGCTACAGACCCGTGGGATCATGGGATTGTGCCAACTATGCCAGGATGGCATAGAGGGGGCAATTCCATGATCATAGACATGTTACATGGCCATATTCGGAGTTACCATTGTGAAGCTACACATAGGTAGTGACCTATGTGTAGTGCACGCGTGTAATGGTGTCCCGCACTCACAAAGTCCGGGGAATTTGCCCTGAACAATGTGTGGGCACCTTGGCTAGTGCCAGGGTGCCCACACACTAAGTAACTTTGCACCTAACCTTTACCAGGTAAAGGATAGACATATAGGTGACTTATAAGTTACTTAAGTGCAGTGGTAAATGGATGTGAAATAACGTGGACGTTATTTCACTCAGGCTGCAGTGGCAGGCCTGTGTAAGAATTGTCAGAGCTCCCTATGGGTGGCAAAATAAATGCTGCAGCCCACAGGGATCTCCTGGAACCCCAATACCATGGGTACCTTAGTACCATATACTAGGGAATTATAGGGGTGTTCCAGTATGCCAATGTGAATTGGTAAAATTGGTCACTAGCCTGTTAGTGACAATTTGGAAAGAAATGAGAGAGCATAACCACTGAGGTTCTGTATAGCAGAGCCTCAGTGAGACAGTTAGTCATAACACAGGTAACACAGTCAGGCACACTTATGAGCACTGGGGCCCTGGCTGGCAGGGTCCCAGTGACACATACAACTAAAACAACATATATACAGTGAAAAATGGGGGTAACATGCCAGGCAAGATGGTACTTTCCTACACAACCCCCCCCACAAACGAAGGACAATAAGACTAGTCATTCCCTGATGGGTCTTCATTGTCTAAGTGGAAATATCTGGAGAGTCCATCTGCATTGGAGTGGGCACTCCCAGGTCTATGTTCCACTGTATAGTCCATTCCCTGTAGGGATATGGACCACCTCAAAAATTTAGGATTTTCACCTTTCATTTGTTTTAGCCAAAGTAGAGGTTTGTGGTCTGTTTGAACAATGAAGTGAGTGCCAAACTGGTATGGCCTCAACTTCTTCAGTGCCCAGACCACAGCAAAGGCCTCCCTCTCAATGGCAGACCAACGCTTTTCTCTAGGGGTCAACCTCCTACTAATAAAAGCTACAGGTTGATCCTGGCCCTCAGAATTAAGTTGTGATAGGACTGCCCCTACTCCTAATTCAGATGCATCAGTTTGGACATAGAATTGTTTAGAGTAACAAGGGCTTTTTAGGACAGGTGCAGAGCACATCGCCTGCTTCAGCTCCTCAAAAGCTTTCTGACAGTTTGCTGTCCATAACACCTTCTTAGGCATTTTCTTTGAAGTGAGGTCATTAACAGGGGCTGCAATTGAGTCATAGTTCTTTATGAACCTCCTATAGTACCCAGTGAGGCCTGAAAAGGCTCTCACCTGAGTCTGAGTAGTAGGGGGAACCCAATCAATAATTGTTTGGATTTTCCCCTGAAGTGGTGCAATCTGTTCTCCACCAACCAGGTGTCCCAGATAAACCACCTTCCCCTGCCCTATCTGGAACTTTGAAGCCTTGATAGTGAGGCCTGCCTTTTGCACGGCCTCTAAAACCTTCCATAGGTGGACCAGGTGATCATCCCAGCTGGAGCTAAAGACAGCTATATTGTCCAAATATGCTGCACTAAAAGCTTCCAGCACTTGCAGGACTGTGTTCACCAACCTCTGAAAAGTGGCAGGTGCATTTTTCAATCCAAAAGGCATTACTGTAAATTGGTAAAGGCCTCCAATGGTTGAAAATGCAGTTTTAGCTTTTGCATCTTCTGATAATTTGATCTGCCAATACCCTGCAGTCAAATCAAAAGTGCTTAGATACTTGGCAGAAGCCAGTGTATCTATGAGCTCATCTGCCCTGGGTATAGGGTGAGCTTCAGTTTTGGTTACCTGGTTGAGACCTCTGTAGTCTACACAAAACCGCATTTCCTTCTTTCCATCTTTGGAATGAGGTTTGGGTACAAGTACCATAGGAGAAGCCTATGGACTTTCAGAGTGCTCAACAACTCCTAGTTCTAACATTTTCTGCACCTCTTGCTTTATGCAGTCCCTGACATGGTCAGGCTGCCTATAGATCTTACTTTTGACAGGCAAGCTGTCTCCAGTATCTATTGTGTGCTTACACCAAGAAGTGGTACCTGGCACAGCAGAGAAGAGTTCAGAAAACTGACCCAGGAGATTTATGCAGTGGTCTTTCTGCTCAGCAGTAAGACAATCTGCCAGTACAACCCCTTCCACTAGAGCATCTTGTTCTGTGGAAGAGAAGAGATCAGGGAGAGGATCACTGTCTTCTTCCTGTCCCTCATCAGTTGCCATGAGCAGGGTGAGATCAGCCCTGTCATAGTAGGGTTTCATGCGATTGACATGGAGCACCCTAAGGGGACTCCTGGCAGTGCCTAAGTCAACTAAGTAGGTGACTTCACCCTTTTTCTCAACAATTGTGTGGGGTCCACTCCATTTGTCTTGGAGTGCTCTTGGGGCCACAGGCTCCAAGACCCACACTTTCTGCCCTGGTTGGTACTGAACCAAAACAGCCTTCTGGTCATGCCATTGCTTTTGGAGCTCTTGGCTGGCCTGAAGGTTTTTACTGGCCTTTTTCATGTACTCAGCCATCCTTGATCTGAGGCCAAGTACATAGTCCACTATGTCTTGCTTTGGAGCTTTTAAAGGTTGTTCCCAACCCTCCTTAACAAGTGTTAGAGGACCTCTCACAGGGTGTCCAAATAGGAGTTCAAAGGGGCTGAAGCCCACTCCTTTCTGGGATACCTCCCTGTAAGCAAAAAGGAGGCATGGTAAAAGGATATCCCATCTCCTGCGGAGTTTTTCAGGGAGTCCCATAATCATGCCTTTGAGAGTTTTGTTAAATCTCTCCACCAGTCCATTTGTTTGTGGATGATAGGGTGTAGTGAACTTGTATGTCACACCACACTCCTTCCACATGGCCTTTAAGTAAGCAGACATGAAATTGCTTCCCCTGTCTGATACCACCTCTTTTGGGAAGCCCACCCTGGAAAAGATTCACAGGAGGGCCTTTGCCACTGCAGGAGCTGTAGTGGTCCTTAGAGGGATTGCTTCAGGATATCTGGTGGCATGGTCCACTACCACCAAGATAAACCTATTGCCTGAAGCAGTAGGAGGGTCAAGGGGGCCAACTATGTCAACCCCTACCCTTTCAAAGGGAACCCCAACCACAGGCAGTGGAATAAGGGGTGCCTTTGGAGTGCCCCCTGTCTTGCCACTGGCTTGACAGGTTTCACAGGACTTACAAAATTCCTTTGTGTCCTCTGACATTCTAGGCCAATGAAACAAGCCTGTCCCAAGTTTTCATTTGCCCCAAATGTCCAGCTAAGGGAATGTTGTGAACAAGAGTTAGGAGGAACTTTCTGTACTCCTGATTAATCACCAATCTCCTGGCAGCTCCAGGTTTTGGATCCCTTTCTTCAGTGTACAAGAGGTTGTCCTCCCAGTAAACCATGTGAGAGTCACTGACATCCCCATTTGCTTGTTTGACAGCTTGCTGTCTTAGACCCTCTAGTGTGGGACAGGTCTGCTGTGCCACACTCAGCTCCTCCCTGGCAGGCCCCCCTTCACCCAAATGCTCAGAAGTATCTGCTTCCAGCTCCTCTGGTGTAGGTTCTGCACAGGGTGGAAATTCTTCTTCCTCAGAAGTAGAATCCACTGTAGAGGGAGGGATAGTAGGTAGTGCTTTACTTCTACTAGCCCTAGCTTTAGGGAGCGCTTGGTCCATTGTTCCAGGATCCAAGTCACCCTGTCCTTTTTGCTTTTTGGCCTGAGCCCTGGTTAAAGCAAAAATATGCCATGGGATGCCCAGCATTGCTGCATGGTCCTCCAACTCCACATCTGACCAAGCTGATGTCTCCAAATCATTTCCTAGTAGACAGTCTACAGGTAAATCTGAGGCTACCACAAATTTCTTTGGACCAGTAACCCCCCCCCCCCCATTTGAGATTTACAACAGCCATGGGGTGGCTAAGTGTGTTGTTGTGAGCATCGGTTACTTGGTACTGGTGACCAAGTAGGTGTTGTTCAGGGTGGACCAGTTTCTCTATTACCATTGTAACACTGGCACCGGTGTCCCTGTATTCCTGAACCTCAACACCATTTATTAGGGGTAGTTGCTTGTACTTATCCATGTTAAGGGGACAAGCAACCAAGGTGGCTAAATCAATAGCCCCCTCAGAGACTAACACAGCCTCTGTGGTCTCCCTAATCAGACCAACCCCAACTAAGTTACCAATAGTGAGCCCAGCTACTCCCTTGGATTGGCTATTAGTAGGTTTGCTCCCACCACCACTGCTATTAGTAGGGACACTAGGTGTAGCAGTAGGGGTTGTAGTGGTAGGAGGCTTGGTGCTTTTCTTTGGACAACTGGGATCTGTTGTCCAATGGCCTTTTATTTTACATAAATAGCACCATGGTTTCTTTTCTTTGTTTTGATTAGAAGAGGATTTGGGCCCACCACCCCCACCAGAGTGTTTTTGTGGGCCTGATGAAGACTCATTTTTAGATTTGTCCCCACCCTTGTCAGAAGACTTACCATCCTTCTTCTTATTGCCATCTCTGTCACCCCCTGTATGAACGTTTCTGTTCACCCTTGTTCTGACCCATTTGTCTGCCTTCTTTCCCAATTCTTGGGGAGAGGTCAGATCAGAGTCCACCAAGTACTGGTGCAACAAATCAGACACACAATTATTAAGAATATGCTCTCTCAGGATCAAGTTATACAGGCTTTCATGATCAGTAACTTTACTGCCATGTAACCACCCCTCCAAGGCCTTCACTGAATGGTCAACAAAATCAACCCAGTCTTGTGAAGGCTCCTTTTTGGTCTCTCTGAACTTCATCCTGCACTGTTCAGTGGTTAAGCCATAACCATCCAGGAGTGCATTCTTAAGACCTATAAAATTATTGGCATCACTTTCTTTCACAGTAAGGAGCCTATCCCTACCCTTTCCACTAAATGATAGCCATAGGACAGCAGCCCACTGCCTTTGAGGGACGTCCTGTACAACACAGGCCCTCTCAAGTGCAGCAAACCACTTGTTAATGTCATCCCCCTCCTTATAAGGGGGAACTATCTTGTGCAGATTCCTGGAATCATGCTCTTTTGCAGGATGACTATGGGGAATACTGCTGCTGCCACCATGGGTTTCTAAACCCAGTTTCTGTCTTTCTCTCTCCACTTCTAAGCACTGTCTATCCAAATCCAGCTGTTGCTTCTTGAGCTTCAGTCTGGTTTGTTCCACTATTAATCTATTGAGCTCCCTTTCTAACAATCTGTCATCAGGGTGGGTGGGAGGGACATGCCTTGAAACAGAGGTATGGTGAGAATGAACAGAAGGAGACCCATCCCTTACAGAAGGCATCCTAACAGCTTGGTTAACAGAAACATCACTTCTACTGTGGTGAGAAGGAATACTCTTGCTATGATGTGAGACAACACTATCAGTATGGTGTGACTCTACATCAGTACCAACTATGCTAGGCTGTCTAGTAATGGGCAGGCTAGGAAGTTTCTTTCCTGAATCTTTTTCTAGGGGACTCCCTAGATCAGATTGGGAACCATTAGCTACTTTTTCAACAGAAGGGGAACCTCTGGCCTTATCCTGTTCTATAAGCATGTTAACCAACAGTTCTCTGGGGGGATTCTTCCCTACACTCAAACCTCTCTCTATGCAGAGACTCCTTGCTCCTTTCCAGCTAAGGTGATCATATGCAAGTTTGGACAGATCAACAGTTTGGCCTGTGCCAGACATTTTACACAGTGTTTAAGTGACAGAAAAAGAGGGAAAAAGTTTTTCAGAACTTTTGGAAAGACAGAAAAAAACTTTTTAAACTTTTTAAGAACTTTTAGAAAGTTTAGAGGTACTTTTCAGAACTTAGAAAAGAGTGAAAAGAGGAAATGCAAAACCTTTTGGTTAGGTGTACATACACTGAACTTGTTTTGTATATTTTTCTCTTATGAAAAGTACAATGACAAAAGTGGTAAGTAGTTGCAAAGTACTTATCCCACCGCTGCACAACCAATGTAGGAGGTTGGACTGGCTTGTAGTGAGTACCAAGGGGTACTTACACCTTGCACCAGGCGCAGGTATCCCTTATTAGTGTATAGGGTGTCTAGCAGCTTAGGCTGATAGATAATGGTAGCTTAGCAGAGCAGCTTAGGCTGACCTAGGAGACGAGTGAAGCTCCTACAGTACCACTAGTGTCACTTGCACAATATCATAAGAAAACACAATACACAGATACACTCAAAATAAAGGTACTTTATTTTTACGACAATATGCCAAAGTATCTCAGAGTGTACCCTCAGTATGAGGATAGCAAATATACACAAGATATATGTACACAATACCAAAAATATGCAGTATAGTCTTAGAAAACAGTGCAAACAATGTATAGTTACAACAGGATGCAATGGGGACACATAGGGATAGGGGCAACACAAACCATATACTCCAAAAGTGGAATGCGAACCATGAATGGACCCCAAACCCTTGTGACCTTGGAGAGGGTCGCTGGGACTGTAAGAAAACAGTGAGGGTTAGAAAAATAGCCACCCCAAGACCCTGAAAAGGGAGTGCAAAGTGCACCAAAGTTCCCCAAAGGACATAGAAGTCGTGATAGGGGAATTCTGCAGGAAAGACACAAACCAGCAATGCAACAACGATGGATTTCCAGTCGAGGGTACCTGTGGAACAAGGGGACCAAGTCCAAAAGTCACAAGCAAGTCGGAGATGGGCAGATGCCCAGGAAATGCCAGCTGTGGGTGCAAAGAAGCTGCTACTGGACAGTAGAAGCTGAGGATTCTGCAGGAACGACAAGGGCTAGAGACTTCCCCTTTGGAGGATGGATCCCCCACGCTGTGGAGAGTCGTGCAGAAGTGTTTTCCTGCTGAAGGTCTGCCAACAAGCCTTGCAAGCTGCAAATCATGCGGTTAGGGTTTTTGGATGCTGCTGTGGCCCTGGAGGGACCAGGATGTCGCCAATTGCATCTGGGGACAGAGGGGGCGTCGAGCAAGAAAAAGAGCCCTCTCAGAAGCAGGCAGCACCCTCAGAAGTGCCGGAACAGGCACTACAAAGAGGAGTGAAATGGTGCTCACCCAAAGTTGCACAAAGGAGTCCCATGCCACCGGAGGACAACTTAGAAAGTCGTGCAATGCAGGTTAGAGTGCCGTGGACCCAGGCTTTGCTGTGCACAAAGGATTTCTGCCGAAAGTGCACAGAGGCCGGAGTAGCTGCAAAAGTCGTGGTTCCCAGCAATGCAGTCTGGCGTGGGGAAGCAAGGACTTACCTCCACCAAACTTGGACTGAAGAGTCACTGGACTGTGGGAGTCACTTGGACACAGTTGCTGGATTCAAGGGACCTAGCTCGTCGTGCTGAGAGGAGACCCAGGGGACCGGTGATGCAGTTCTTTGGTGCCTGCGGTAGCAGGGGGAAGATTCCGTCGACACATGGGAGATTTCTTCGGAGCTTCTAGTGCAGAGAGGAGGCAGACTACCCCCACAGCATGCACCACCAGGAAAACAGTCGAGAAGGCGGCAGGATCAGCGTTACAGAGTTGCAGTAGTCGTCTTTGCTACTTTGTCGCAGTTTTGCAGGCTTCCAGCGCGGTCAGCAGTCGATTCCTTGGCAGAAGGTGAAGAGAGAGATGCAGAGGAACTCTGATGAGCTCTTGCATTCGTTATCTAAGGAATTCCCCAAAGCAGAGACCCTAAATAGCCAGAAAAGAGGGTTCGGCTACTTAGGAGAGAGGATAGGCTAGAAACACCTGAAGGAACCTATCAGAAGGAGTCTCTGATGTCACCTGCTGGCCCTGGCCACTCAAAGCAGTCCAGTGTGCCAGCAGCACCTCTGTTTCCAAGATGGCAGAGGTCTGGAGCACACTGGAGGAGCTCTGGGCACCTCCCAGGGGAGGTGCAGGTCAGGGGAGTGGTCACTCCCCTTTCCTTTGTCCAGTTTCGCGCCAGAGCAGGGCTGAGGGGTCCCTGAACCGGTGTAGACTGGCTTATGCAGAAATGGGCACCATCTGTGCCCATGAAAGCATTTCCAGAGGCTGGGGGAGGCTACTCCTTCCCTGCCTTAACACCTTTTTCCAAAGGGAGAGGGTGTAACACCCTCTCTCTGAGGAAGTCCTTTGTTCTGCCATCCTGGGCCAAGCCTGGCTGGACCCCAGGAGGGCAGAAACCTGTCTGAGGGGTTGGCAGCAGCAGCAGCTCCAGTGAAACCCCTGAAAAGGCAGTTTGGCAGTACCAGGGTCTGTGCTACAGACCCGTGGGATCATGGGGTTGTGCCAACTATGCCAGGATGGCATAGAGGGGGCAATTCCATGATCATGGACATGTTACATGGCCATATTCGGAGTTACCATAGTGAATCTACACATAGGTAGTGACCTATGTGTAGTGCACACGTGTAATGGTGTCCCCGCACTCACAAAGTCCAGGGAATTTGCCCTGAACAATGTGGGGACACCTTGGCTAGTGCCAGGGTGCCACACACTAAGTAACTTTGCACCTAACCTTTACCAGGTAAAGGATAGACATATAGGTGACTTATAAGTTACTTAAGTGCAGAGGTAAATGTCTGCGAAATAACGTGGACGTTATTTCACTCAGGCTGCAGTGGCAGGCCTGTGTAAGAATTGTCAGAGCTCCCTATGTGTGGCAAAGGAAATGCTGCAGCCCATAGGGATCTCCTGGAACCCCAATACCCTGGGTACCTAGGTACCATATACTAGGGAATTATAAGGGTGTTCCAGTATGCCAATGTGAATTGGTAAAATTGGTCACTAGCCTGTTTGTGACAATTTGGAAAGAAATGAGAGAGCATAACCACTGAGGTTCTGTATAGCAGAGCCTCAGTGAGACAGTTAGTCATAACACAGGTAACACAGTCAGGCACACTTATGAGCACTGGGGCCCTGGCTGGCAGGGTCCCAGTGACACATACAACTAAAACAACACATATATACAGTGAAAAAAGGGGTAACATGCCAGGCAAGATGGTACTTTCCTACACTTACCAACACCACCCTCCCTGTAGCTCCCATCCAGATAGCTGTGCACGCTCACCCAGGAGGGTGGGCATCTCCTCCGCCGCAGGCACCTCTGCCCCTGCCCCTGCCCCTGTCAGCCCGGCTGCCCTCAATGAGGAGGCTAATGACCTCCTGAAGTCCATCTCTGTGGGGCAGACAACCATTCCGAATGCCATACAGGGACTGTCATCCCAGATGCAGCAGTCAAATGCCTACCTGGAAGGCATTCACAGTGTTTTGTCTTTCCTACAGATATTGTTTCTCACTGATGGCAGCTTTTGTCCCTTAATCTTTCGTCCCCCCTCAAGCTACCTATTCCCAATCCACAACCCCTCTCCCTTCACCCATCCAGAGGACACCTACAGACCAGCATACACCCATGCAAACAGACAAGGGTGGTCATTACAACCCTGGCGGCGGTAAGACCGGCAACAGGCCGGTGGAAACAAATTAGCAATTATGACCGTGGCCGAAATCACCAACAAAGACAGCCACTTTAACACTCCGACAGCCACGGCGGTACAAACAAACAGCGCGGCGGTCACCACCAACAGACAGTCGGAAGACAATGTACAGCCCACACTATAATGACAGGCCAATCTGCCACCTTTTCCGGGGCGGATTCATTGCGGATAAAAACAGGGCGGAAACAGGAATTTCGAAGGAAAAATGTTCACCTCTACACACTCCACGAGGAACGAGGACACCATGGACCCTGAACTCCAAATCCTACCTGCGATAGTCTTCCTGCTCCTGTACCAGGAGCACGAACGCCGGCGGCGAAGACCACGGTGAGTACTGCACCTACGACACATGGGAGGGGGGAGGCAAAAAACAGGGACACACACACGCAACACCCCCACCCCCACCATCACCCACTACAACACACACACTTATACATATCTATACATTATAGTTACTCCCCCCAACCCTCCGGGAAGAATGCAAAGACAAAAGGAAATGAGTGTAACCATTGTAATCTATTAAAATGCAGTACACAAAAATATACATATATACACTATAACAAAATATACACCAAGAATAGTAGTCCAGGTATTGCACCATTTATAGTCTGTAGCCCACTGGGCCCAAAATGCATGGGCGAGGCCCACACTCGATACCAGATCAAAACAGAGAGAACACTGCAGGGGCATCAGATGGAAATACAACAGGCACCTCAGGGGGAAGGGAAGGGGGGGCACCTCAGCCGGATGAGTGCACGACGCCAGATCCACGAGGGGGCTCAATGCCCACTGTTCAATCCTGGGGAGCGCAAAGCCACAGTCTCTCAAGTCTCTACAGTGGGTGGTTTGCCCACTGCATTATCCTGGGGAGTGCAAAGCCACAGTCTCTCAAGTCTCTACAGTGGGTGGTTTGCCCACTGCATTATCCTGGGGAGTGCAAAGCCACAGTCTCTCAAGTGTCTCCAGTGGGTGGTTTGCCCACTGCATTATCCTGGGGAGTGCAAAGCCACAGTCTCTCAAGTCTCTCCAGTGGGTGGTTTGCCCACTGCATTATCCTGGGGAGTGCAAAGCCACAGTCTCTCAAGTCTTTACAGTGGGTGGTTTGCCCACTGCATTATCCTGGGGAGTGCAAAGCCACAGTCTCTCAAGTCTCTCCAGTGGGTGGTTTGCCCACTGCCATATCCTGGGGAGTGCAAAGCCACAGTCTCTCAAGTGGATAACAATCTCCACTGGTTCTGGAGGGGGACTGGTGCCCAGAGTGCTTGATCCTGTGAAGGACAGAGGTAGTGGATGGATCTCTCCACTGGTTCAGGAGGGAGACTGGTGCCCACAGTGCCTCATCCTGTGAAGGACAGAGGTAGTGGATGCATGTCTCCACTGGTTCTGGAGGGGTCTGGTGCCCAGAGTGCATCACTCACCCTCCCCGTGACGGTCCCAGTTGCGTCAGTGCCCCTGCTGCTCATGAGCTAGCGGTGCTTGAGTTGGCGGTGCCCTGTTCAGCGGTTTTTGCCCTGTTCAGCGGTGCTTGATTTGGCAGTGCCCTGTTCAGCGGTGCTTGAGTTGGCGGTGCCCTGTTCAGCGGTGCTTGAGTTGGCGGTCCTTCATGGCCCAGCGGTGCTTGAGTTGGCGGTGCCCTGTTCAGTGGTGCTTGATTTGGCTGTGCCCTGTTCAGCAGTGCTTGCCCTGTTCAGCGGTGCTTGAGTTGGCGGTCCTTCATGGCCCAGCAGTGCTTGAGTTGGCGGTCCTTTATGGCCCAGCGGGTCTTGTGCTGGCAGTCTTTCATGGCCCAGCTGGGCTGGGGCTGGCGGTCCTTCATGGCCCAGCTGGGCTGGGGCTGGTGGTCCTTCATGGCCCATCTGGGCTGGGGCTGGCGGGGCCCTCCTGGGCAGCTGGGCTGGGGCTGGTGGTGGCCTCCTGTGCAGCGGGGATGGGGCTGGTGGGGCCCTCCTGGGCAGCTGGGCTGGGGCTGGCGGTGGCCTCCTGGGCAGCGGGGATGATGGTGGTCTTCTCCGCCGTGCTGCTCTTCCCAGACTTGCCGGGTTTCTTGTGGCCCTTCCCCACCTTGGGAGGTGTCACAGCTAAGTCCACACTCCCACCGGGACCCCTGGGAGCGGCTTGGGTGGCTGGAGTCTTCCCCCTCTCCCGCCGGGCACTGGCCAACTTCTGATGCTTCACAGGGGGACTGGCTGTGCTGTGGCTCCGTGCAACACTGGCTGTCCTGGTGGCCGGTGCACTCCCCATACCTGTGACTACAGACACCACTGGTCCAGGAGATGTTGTGGCTGAGGTGCTAGTTTGCGACCTATGAGATGGACGGGGTGGGGCAGGTGTGGGAAAAAGGTCAAGGCTGGACAGGAAATGTTTTTTGGACACACTTGGACGGGTAGCTGGAGGGGGTTTGGTAATGGAGGAAGAGGTGGTGGTAGTAGGAGGTGTACGTTTGGTGACATTGGGTGCAGGTGCATGCGCTGGAGGCTGTCGTGAGATGGATGGCTGTTGGGTGGGTGTGTGCCTGCGTTTGTGTTTCTTGGGAGGGGGCGTCACAGACACACTGGGAGAGGACAAAGGGGACGTGTGAATGGTAGTGGGGGTGGTGACTGCACGTGAGCGGGGTGTGCTGATGAGGGACGTAGTGGCTGTAGAGGTAGTGCATGCAGGTCTGTGTGTAGACGAGACTGGGAGGGAGGGAGAAGGGAGACGACGATGAGGGGGACACAGTAGAGGCAGTGGATGTTGGTGTGTTTGCATGTGTCTGATGCTTGCGTGAGTGCCTGTGGGATGTGTGGTGCTTATGTTTGCCTGAGCTTCCCTTGTGTGGTGAGGTGTGTGCAGGCTGGTATGATGGTGTGCTTGGGCTAGGCAGAGTTACAGGGGATTGGGTCTGGGTGAAGGAAGTTGGAGGGGGAGGCTACACACAGGGACAATGGCTGCCATCAGTGCTGAGGCCAGAGTTTGAAGGGCTCGGTGAAGGGCCGCCTGACCAGAATGAATGCCCTCCAGGAATGCATTTGTTTGTTGCAACTGCCTTTCTACACCCTGGATGGCATTCAAAATGGTAGACTGCCCAACAGTAAGTGACCTGAGGAGGTCAATGGCCTCCTCACTGAGGGCAGCAGGGGCAGCAGGGGTGACTGGGGCAGGGCCTGAGGTACCTGGGGCGAAGGTGATGCCCACCCTCCTGGGTGAGCGGGCACGGGCGAAGGCTGAGGGGCTGCTGGGAGGGCGGTGCTGGTAGGGGGGGTGGCGGCTGTACCTTTAGATGCGGGGGGAACAGATGTTGCCACCACCACAAGGGAGCTCCCATCAGAGAGCGAGTCCGTGTCGCTGGTGTCAGCTCCTGTGTCCCCGCCGTGGAGCTCCCCTCGCCCTCCGTCCCACTGGTGAATTCTGAGTCCGTAGTGTGGCCCTCCATGGCCATGTGGGATGCAGCTCCCTCGTGCTCCGGTGCCACTGCTCCTCCACCTGATGATGCTAATGCACACAAGAACAGGGAAACCACAAAAAGGGGAAGGGTGGCAGAATAAAGACATGTTGAGTGCATGGATTACCGCTACTGTTGGCAGACAAGACAGACACAGAAGCCCCCTGCACTACGCCGCGCTCTTGGGCTCTACAGTGCAATTCCTGGGAAATGGCCTACGAGGCTATGGACAACATCTGCACACATATAAGACACAGGGGCATGAATAGCTGTACTTGCCACTCTACAGAGGTGGGGTGGGGGGCCACAGGGCCATGCCTTACGAAGGGGCCTAGCCTACGGAACTCGCCCAGGCCTAGGGAAACCCACAGCCCTCCTTCCCCACCCAGACAACTCCACTGCTCGCAAAGTCAGCTGAATGAGAGTGTACTCTCGCTGTGATGCCCTCAAGCGCCCATCCAACTCCGGGTAGGCCACCGCCAGGATCCTGAACATCAGGGGGGTCATGGTTCGATGGGCAACCCTCCCACGTTGGGAGGCCATCCCCAGCTGAGCCTCCGCCGTCTTCTTGCTCCACCGGCGAATGTCCTCCCATCTTTTCCGGCAGTGGGTGCTCCGTCTGTGGTAGAGCCCCAGGGTCCGGACGTCCTTGGCAATGGCACACCAAATATCTTTCTTCTGGTGGGCGCTGACCTACATGAAATGTACAGGGGAAGAAGAGAAGTAATTACCAACTGCACCGTCAAAGTGAGTGGCCCCCATCCCTACCCTTGCCATGTGGCACATGCACCCACTGTCTTTCATGCACGCAGAACTCTGCCCCCTTCCTTCTTACATACAGCCCTCTCCACACAGGCATAGCCCATACAACATGCTCCCTGTGTACTTACCTGTTTGTCTGGAGGACCATAGAGTAGCGTGTACTGGGGGAGGACCCCATCAACAAGCTTCTCCAACTCCTCCGATGTGAAGGAAGGGGCCCTTTTCTCCAGACGCACAAGCCATTGTCTCTTCCAGACCGAGGTCACAGCAGCACTTGCAGTGTAGGTCCTCTCCTGTCGAAGATCAGGTATTGAGTGATTGAACAGATAGAAAATGGCGGTCACGTCCGCGGCGGTGCGTACCATCACCACCAGCGTACATCGTCATTGGCTCCTGGGACCCATAGGGTCCAATGTTAACCAATGCAGCATTGCGCCACGGTCTCCGACCGCCTACCGCGATGGTGTACAGCGCCAGGGCAGTTACCTCACATCCCATTGTCCCACTTTAGAGGTCAGGCAGCCGCCATTTCAGGGGCCCACATGGCCTAATTTCCAACTGCGTCACACATACCGAGGCCTAGTCTCAACACACAAACAGGCCACCTATTGTGTATGATTGGTGTTCTGGGTAAACTGTGGGTACATACCCCCGAGTTGTTTGACTCTGTGGTCGCTGTTGTCCTTCATAGGCACCTTCCACTGGGACATGTGAGGAGATGGCAGAATCCTCCGGTCTACCGACCGCTGGTGGACCTGTCGACAATGGAGGAAAGACATTTGATAATCGCCTACAGGTTTGACCGTGCCACAATCAAGGAACTGTGTATCCTGTTGGAGCCAGACCTGATGTCAGCAATCCGCCATCCCACAGGAATCTCCCCTCAAGTGCAGGTGCTGTCAGTGCTCCATTTCCTTGCAAGTGGGTCATTTCAAACAACAGTGGCCATGGCATCAGGGATGTCCCAGCCTATGTTTTCCAATGTGTTGTCCAGAGTGTTGTCTGCCCTTCTGAAACAAATGCGGAGCTACATCGTTTTCCCTCAGGTGGAGGATTTGCCTACAGTGAAAGGTGATTTATATGCCCTGGGACATATCCCCAACATCATAGGTGCCATTGATGGGACCCATGTGGCTTTGGTCCCCCCCCCCACAGGAGTGAACAGGTGTACAGAAACCGGAAAAGTTATCATTCCATGAATGTACAAATGGTATGTTTGGACGACCAGTACATCTCCCATGTGAATGCCATGTTCCCTGGGTCAGTGCATGACACCTACATCCTGTGGAATAACAGCATCCCATATGTGATGGGTCAACTCCAGAGGCACCATGTGTGGCTATTAGGCGAGCACCTGGAAGTAAGACAGTGGGCATGGATGTCTGGGTTAGGGGCTATCCCTACAGGTTAGTGTGTGTCTAACAGTTGTCCCTCGCCATTTGCAGGTGACTCTGGGTACCCCAACCTGCCATGGCTACTGACCCCAGTGAGGAATCCCAGGAACAGGGCAGAGGAACGCTACAATGAGGCCCATGGGCGAACTAGGAGGGTGATCGAGAGGGCCTTCGGCCTCCTGAAGGCCAGGTTCAGGTGCCTCCACATGACAGGTGGATCCCTATTCTACTCACCAAAGAAGGTGTGCCAGATCATTGTGGCCTGCTGTATGCTTCACAACTTGGCTTTGCGACAACAGGTGCCTTTTCTTCAGGAGGATGGTCCAGATGGCGGTGTTGTGGCAGCTGTGGAGCCTGTGGACAGTGATGAGGATGAAGCAGAGGAAGAAGACATGCAGAACAGGGGCTCAGTGATCCAGCAATATTTCCAGTGAAACACAGGTGAGAATAAAATCCTGCCTACTACATGTACTTTTACACTACTACCTCTATCCTGTCTGTCGTTTTCACCCAGTGTATGGTCACTGAGTTGTCACTTTCCCTTACGGTTTCACAGATGTGGGTCCCACTGTGTGTCATCTGCTTACATTCCTCATGGACTAGAGCTGTGTGACATAGGTATGTTGACATTACTATTTCAAACACATTTTGTCACTGTAATTGCTAATACACTATTTCGAAATCGCAGACAGACTCCAGATCATTTTGTGCTTTAGGTGTGCTTATTTAAATGCAAAATATTGGAGGGGGAAGCTAATTGGTGAGGGGTGATGGCGGAGGAGTGTCCATGGCAGAGTTCAGTCTATTAGTCTCACAGGTGCATTGCCCATATGGGCATAGGAAGTGGAGCTGGGGCAGTTTAATTTTGGACAGGGTGACAAAGTGGGACAGTAGGATGACAATCAGGGTGGTCTCATTTCTTGGCAGGGGTCTTGGCATCGTTCTCTGTCTTGTTCCTGGATCTCAGGGACCATTTGCGGGGTGGTTCTCCCTCTGCAGGGTGTGGGGTGCTGGTGTGGTGGTCCTGTGGCAGGGCGTCCTGTCCACTAGCGCTGGCGGAGGTGGTGGGCAGTTCATCGTCCATGCTAGTGTCAGGGGCCCCTTGTTGTGCCACAGTGTCCCTCCTGGTGTTGAGTACTTTCTTCAGCACCCCTACGATGGTGCCCAGGGTGGGGCTGATGGTTCTGAGTTCCTCCCTGAAGCCCAAATACTGTTCCTCCTGCATGCGCTGGGTCTCCTGGAACTTGGCCAGTACCGTTGCCATCATCTCCTGGGAGTGGTGGTATGCTCTCATGATGGAGGAGAGGGCCTCGTGGAGAATGGGTTCCCTTGGCCTGTCCACCCCCTGTCGCACGGCAGCCCTCCCAGTTCCCTTGTGTTTATGGGGCCTCCGTCCCCTGGACCATGTGCCCACTGCCACTGCCCCCATGTCCCTGTTGTTGTAGGGGTGTTGGGTTATCCTGGGTTCCCTGTAGTGGTGGACACACAGCTGATTGACTTTTCCTGGGGACGGAGGTATGGGCCCGCTGGGTGGGTGCTGTGCTGGTGTTTCCAGAGGGGGGAAGGTCTGTGGTGGCCTGTGCCTGTGTGAGGGGAGCCGACTGTCCAGAGGTCCCCGATGGTCCGGGCTGGTCATCTAGATCCAGTTGGACAGAGCTGCTGTCATCACTGTGGCCTCTTCTGTGGGTGGAATGGACATGTCTGGACCCTCCTGTCTGGTGACGTTGGGTAGGGGTCCTGCAGGGGTGGAAAGGCATGATTATTGCATCTGTGTGTGCCATGGTGTGCAATGGGTGGGTGACCGTGTACCCCAGTGCTGGCATTCCTGTGTGGGAGCTTGTGTGATGATGGTTTAGGGGGGTGTATAGTTATGTGCAGTGGGCATGCTTTAGTGATGGGTGTCCATGCTTTGTTGTTGCATGCAGGGCTTGGTATTGGGATGGGTGGTTTGTGATATTGGGACATTTGTGAGGCGTTGGTGTGATGGGGTGAGGGTGGGGGTATGTGATAGCATGCAGGTAGGGTGAGGGATATATTAGTAAAGCTTTGACTTACCAGAGTCCATTCCTCCACCTACTCCTGCACGGCCCTCAGGATGCAGAATCACCAAGACCTGCTCCTCCCATGTTGTTAGTTGTGGGTGAGGAGGTGGGGGTCCGCCGCCAGTCCGCTGAACCGCCAGGTGGTGTCTTGAGACCACGAAACTCACCTTCCCACGTAGGTCATTCCACCTTTTCCTGATGTCCTCCCGATTTCTTGGGTGCTGTCCCACTGCGTTGACCCTGTCCACTATTCTTTGCCATAGCTCAATCTTCCTTGCAATTGAGGTGTGCTGCACCTGTGATCCGAATAGCTGTGGCTCTACCCGGACAATTTCCTCCACCATGACCCTGAGCTCCTCCTCCAAGAACCTGGGCTGTCTTTGCCGTGCCATGGGGTGGTGTAGGTGATGTGTGGGGTGGAGTGTGTGGTGATAAGTGTGGTGATATGTAGTGGTGTGTTGTGTGAGGTGCGTGGAAGTTGTGTGTGTGATAGTGTTATGTGCCTGTGGATGCTGTTGTACTTGCTGGTGGTGTCTCTCTCCGGACTTCTTTCTGTATTTTTGGTTGTAGGGGTTTGTGGGTGATGTGGGTGTGTGTTTTATATTGCTTTGGGTGTGTGGGAGTGGTGTGTGTATGTGTCTCAGGTGTGTGTATTTTGAATCGTCCAATGTGGCTGTGTTTTGTAGGAGTGTGTGTATTTTGAGCGCAGCGGTGTGTACCGCCAATGGAATACCGCGGTTGAAAGACCGCTGCGTGGATTCATGTGTCATGATAGTGTGGGCGTATTTCTGTTGGCGTGACAGTGTCGGTTTTGTTTTCGCCAGTTTATCACTGACCTTTGGTGTGGCGGACTTGTGTGGGTGTCTGAATTTTGGCAGATTCCGAGATGTGGGTCATAATAGCTGTGGCGGAATTACGCAGCTGCGTCAGTGTGTTGGCGGTCTTCTGCACGGCGGTAAGCGTCTTTTACCGCCAATGTTGTAATGACCCCCAAGGTGCGCAAAGACAAACACAAGCACCACAAACAAACCCACTGGCATGCACACACAAAACACACATCTGTATACACAACAACAGACACTTCCCTCACTGCTTCCCCCACCACCTCCTTCCTTACAGTCGCATCACCACTCACAACTGCTGTCACTGCATCATCACACCCTGATCCTGCCAGTACTCCTGTCATACACTCAGTCACCATAACAGCAGACTCACAGTCTCTCACCCCGCACTCCAAATCCACCTTCTTTACCACCTGCAGCACATCCACCTCACTTGCACACACCATACCAGCATTCACTCACATATCTTTAAAAACCCTCTCCCAGCATCTCTTCCCCACTCCTCCCAAGATACACACGCGCACCCACTCACCCATCCAACATACACCCACCACACACATGCACACATTTCACCCACCAGTATCCATCTACAGCACACCAACAAGTCACACGAGCACTCCCTCTCCCACCACTCCCATCCCTTTTTTATGTGCCCGTCCCGTGTTCCTAAAAAAGTATTTCTTTCTGCTCTTGACCTGTTCCCTACTCCTGTCCCACCCTGTGTTGCCCCCAATTGTCATGTTCCCCTGCCCCTACCTGGCCCTTTCACCTCCCATTCCTCAACTTCCCACTTTGGTGTTGCCCCTGCTCCTCCACCCAATAAGATCCCATCCCTCCCGGGGACAAATCTAAACACCCCCTTCCAAACCCAAGCCACCCCCACTGCTCCACCTCCACACCCCTGAGGTGCCTGCCTGTCTCATTGATGCCCCTATGACGTGGAAGCCTATTTGCTGTCAGGAATCAAGATGGGGCAGTTACATGTGGACTATGTGCTTTGTGCACTTCTGCACATTTGACTTGCCGTTTGGCACTTTTTGTATATAGTTAATTTTAAAAAATAATATTTCCGAATACATCTGCCCACATTGCTGTGGCTGGCAAGATGAGATACTTGCCCTGCTTTCCTTCTACATGGTGGTGTGACAACTGTCTACAAATGTGTGTGATGTTTGTGTTATCGGTTGTGTCTGTGTTGTTGCATACGCTGGGTAGATGGGTTGTGCCATATGCATGTTGTGATGTGTCTGAATGCTGCTTGTGGGATTGTATGGGGTGGTGTGTGCGTCCATTTGTATGTTGCTGCATCTGTGAATTCCCTTGTATGTTGATTGTACATGGCATCTCACCTGTGTCATTGTTTGGATGTCTGTTCTGTGATATTGACTTTGTGTCATTGCTACATACAGCTTTATATTTGTGTGGTATTTCTCAACGTGCCTGTCTATGACTTTGTTTAAGTGCTTGTGGTCTAGTTGTCATTGTGTGGTTATGGGGTGTTGAGATTGGATGTGTATGACTGTGTTGATGGTGTTTGTGTGTGTTGTGCTGTGTGCTTGGCATGTGTCTGCTTGGTGTTGTGTGTGTATTGGGTACTTGGCTTTTTATTTTTTTGTGTGTCCATGTGTGTGTAGATGTGTGTGCTGGTACAGTACGTTTGTTTGCATGTGTGTGTGGCATTCGCTGTCTGTGCCGATGTGTATGTTGTGTGTGGGTGTGTATCACTACCCTTTCCTCCAGTGTGTGCTAGGCGCACTTACGGTTGTCATCTTTGTCGTTGTCGCTGGTCCTAAAGGTGTATGGCAAGATACAACACTGGGAGGACTTGCAGTTTGTTTGCCATTTCGGCCACGGACACATCTGTGTACCTGGAGGTGAGTGTTTCCTTTTATACTTTCTGTTTCCACCAGACTTTTCGTGGCGGTCAGCCCGCCATGGAAATCTTGGCGGTCAGGTGACTCGTAATATGGAGGGCGGTACATTGCTTCCCATCAGCTTGAAGATGGCTACCGCCACCGGCCTGACGTCAGTGGTGGTGCTGACGGTGAATTGGCTCTGTTGCGTGGGGTTCACTGCTGTAGTCGTAATATGTCGGGCTGCACCACGAGCCTGACGGCGGTCTCACCGCCACAGCCAGCATGGCGGTCCGGTTTCTGCCAAACTCGAAATGAGGGCCTTAGTCTCTTACATCATTAATAGCATCACTGAAGACATCTGATATATGAAATGACATCAATCATTGAAGACAACACTGTGAATGGCAGGTATATGAGTTATAGTTACTTTAGTTAACTATAATTGGTGAATGTAACGAACAAAATAAAGATTAAAGTGATGTTGTAGTTAGGTATAGTCAATCTATACTGTGCGTGTTTGTTGGCACTTAACTACTGACTTTGTTTTTTAAAATGAATTAGTGGGTTAGAAAGTAATTTGAAGAGCAGTAGCTTAGATGGTGCAATCAGTGAAATCATCAGTGATGTCATCAATTATGTCAGTTGAGATGTCATGAGCTGTTTAGCATGTGAAGTTATGAGCAGTGCATGGCAGGTGCACAGGTTACAGCTAGTTCCCTGTACTATAATTGCTGTTTCTTTGGTTTATAAACATTAGTTTATATCCATATCATCACTTAGCTATAACATTATTTCTCTTTTGTTTTTTCAATGAGTTTCTGTTGTTTTTAATGAAAGGTAAAACTATGTTAGCATACCTAACTATGATATCTCTTGAAGCGTTAGTTTTTTTCAGTAAATTACTTGGGTTTATTTGATCATATTGAGTACAAACCAGAGCCTCACACAGCTTTCGGCCATGCGCAGCAAGGGTTTGCCCAGACCGAAACCCTGCAGGTGGTCAACCTGCAGCAGCCTGCCCCCTTTAGTGAGCTTGCTGCATTTGCCCCAGCCTGCTGCCTTCTTTTTCTCTGTCAGCCTTACGCTGTCCCCTCCCTCCTATGCTTTGTGGTCAGCTTGCTGCCTCTGTCCATGTCTGCCTGCCCTGAATAGTCAGTTTGCTGCCCCTGCACCCCTCCTGCCTAACCTTCATTCCTTGTTTGTTTGACCTTGCCCACTCCCGGCTGCCCTTCTTTATCAGTTTGCTACCCCAGCCCATTCTGTCTTGCGCTCTGTGGTCAGCTTGCTGCCCCCACTCTCCCTCCCATAAACCCTGCAGTTCCTTTGTGCATGCTCCAGCCCCCTTAATACTACCCTCCTTTTCTCCATGTGTGTGCTCCGGTCGACTCTCTTCTACTCTCAGTGGTTTGTTGGCTTCCCCTGTCTTTGTCTGGCTGCCCTCCATGTTCTGCTTGCTGTCCCTGTCTCTGTCCTCGCGGCCCTCTTTTCTCCATCTGGGTACCCCTACCGCATCCTGCCTGCTCGCCGCCATCAGCTTGCTGCCTTTGCCCATGCTGACTTCCCCACTATGGTCAGCTTATGACCCCTGCTCCCCTCACCCCTGCCTCTAGAGGAATACTTCTGCTATCTCATATCCTCCATCGTTGGGCCATTTTGTTGCCCTTTCCCATGCTGGCATGAATGGTCTGCTTGCTGCCCCTGCTGCCTCCCACCTGTCCTCTGTGGTCAGCTTTCTCCATCTACCCCATGCCCTCTCACCTTCCCTCTGTTCTCTGTCTGTGTACAACAGCATCATCATGTCTACTCTGCGTAGTCAGCTTGCTACCCTTGCTGATGCTGGCCTGCTCTTGATGGTTAGCTTGCTGTCCCTGGCCCTATCCCCCAGGCCCTCTGTTCTGTGTGTGTGTTCTCTACACCTCCTTCCTGCCCTCTGTGGCCCATTGTGCTCCTTCTTCCTATGTTGACATGCCCTCAAGGGTCAGCGTGCTGCCCCAACTCCTCCTCCCTTTCCTTTGACCTCTGTCTTCCATTTTCATGTCCCTACCCCCTATCTTTTGCCCTCTGTGGTTTGTTGTACTGCCCTTGTCATGTCGACCTGTCTTCCATCATTAGCATGCATCCTGTGCCCCTTTCACCTTTCCTCTGTTCAATATCTGCATGCTCTTGATCCTCCCTTCTGTACTTCATAGTCAGCCTGATTCCCCTGCTGGCCTGCCCCTGTGGACAGCTTTCTGCTCTTGCCCCTGTTCATTTCCCCTCCCCTCCATTCTCTTTATGCATGCTTTTTCTCCCTCCCTCCTGCCCTTTGTGGTCCACTGTGCTGCCACTATCTATGCCGGCCTTGCCCTCTGTGGTTTGAACGCTGCCCGTGCACCTGCCCAGCTCCACCTGCCCTTTGTTCTCTATGTGCAGGCCCAGTCTTCTTCTTCCTGCCCGCAGGGTCCCATTGTGCTGCCACAGCTTATGCTGGCCATGGACAACTTTCTGCATCTGCCCCTCTCTCCTCCCTGCCCACCTGCTTGTCCCAATTTTAAACTTCTAAAGCACTAATCATTATTTCTATGATAGAAGTACTCCTTTATATGTTCATGTCTAAAGGAAATGCTTTAGGTTTTACATCTTTTAATGCATTAAGGTGGCTTCCGACGTGCCACACTTCATAAGTATAAATATTAACACTTTAGTTGCTTATTAGAGCACTGTGTGAAACCGTATTAGCATACTGGGATGTTAACTGAACGATTACTGCAGGAAGTCATAGAACATATATCCTCGTTTTAGCTTGCTAGAGCACAAAGCATAATTTCTATAACAAAAAGAGCCCCTTCATGTTGTTTGCTTCTAAAGAAAATGCATACGTTTCAAAGCTTTGATTCCATCAAGATGGCTACAGGTTTGCCAAGATTTTGTTAAATAGGCAGAATGTTAGCACTTTAATTGTCCATGAGAACACTGTGGGAAACTGCAGTTGTTTGCTAGGGAGTTAACTGCCAAATTGCACTGGTGTTTGAACAACATGCATGGTGTTTGAACAACATGATTGCTACGCTTGGCTATTTCCCTTACAAATGGATGACACCAAGTAAAGTGGTGGGTGTCTAATTGTTGGGCTTCAATGGGTCTTGTGTGCATTTCTTTTTTCTGAGGCGAGGTAGCATCCTCTTCAATAAATGTGCACACAAGTCGCACAGTGCCCATCTCTTGCTCTGCTCCCTCAGTCCTTCCTAGCTGGTCCTCCACCATCTCCCAGTCCAGCCCCCATACCCAGCCTTGAGCTGCAGAGACAAGTCTAATGTAAGAAACTCAATTGGCGCAATAACACCTGTGCCTTATAATGTAAACTTTTACCATTCACACCATCCCACAGTGGTGTTACTGGTCGCATGGCCATCAGTTTTGTTTAGCACATAAAAGTGCTCCCAATGACAGTCCTCTATTAAGTGAGCTGCACTGCCCTTTTGAGAAGTCCTCTTTACTGTATAATTTCTGAAAAGAGTCAAACTCAGCTAGCTGGCCTGTACAGCCTGCTGCTCAGCCTACACTGAGTGTGCCCAGCAATTTTCTGACACTACTAACAACAGTTAAATAAAACTGATAGTTTAAATGTCTTACTGGAAGCGATCCTTAACGCAATCCAGGACTCACATGTGCCATGGAGCACAAGGTTGATGAGCTGCGTGTAGATCTTTCGCTGATCCGCCAGGACCTACGAGGTGTGACCGGGAGAGCAAACGAGGTGGAGAAACGTATTTTGATGGCGGAAGATGACCTGGCCTGCCTTAAATGCCGGGTTTCCACCCTTACGACGTCGGTGGCGGACCTACAGGAGAGGGTGGAAGATGCAGAGAACTGCCCTTGGCGCAACAATCTGCAGCTGGTGGGGCACATCTGACTTGGCTGTAGCACTGGATGACTGGTTCCGTGCCTGGATGCCAGCAGGCAAGCTTCTCGCCAACTTTGTTATAGAGCGGGCTTACCGTTTGCTGGCACCCCAGTCGGTGCACCCCCCTGCCTGTGATACTACAGCTCCTGAATTTCAGGGATAGAGACACAATCCTGCGGGAGGCCAGGACCCAGACAAACTTACGACACCAAAACTCCAGGGTCATGATTTTCCCGACTACTCAGGGCGGTGCAACAGCAGCGCAGACCCTTTGAGGCAGTTAAAAAGAAACTTCAAATGTTGAGTCTCCTCTATATGCTACTTTTTCCTGCCTGCCTCAAAGTGATATTTCAGTCCACTACCTATTTCTTCAACACCCTGGAGCAGGCCTGGGACTGGGGGATGGAGAGATGAGAATTGAGACAGGTTATGGTGGGAGGAGAGATGGGGCTGGAAGCAAAGGACCCTGGTGGGGCTCCCCTCTCAGCTCGGATGCGGAGGAAGTGGTACAGGTCACGATGGGCCCGGTTGGTGAGGAAACATCCAGGATCACTTGGCTCCCGAATTAAAGGAGAGGCAGGTCCTGGATGCAGACTTGACAGCCACTCCAACCTTGTTTGCATTGACCAATAGTATCCTAACCTCCCGGAAGTGAACTGAAGAATGCAAAGAGAGTCTATATGTGGCACTTGAGGGGCAGTGCCTCGCAGATGCAAAGTGCACGGCCCTTCGGGGGCGGTGACTCAGATCACTGTGCCATTTCAAGCATAGTGTTAGTCAAGGTCAGGTAGCACATCCGTCACTGGGGCCGGCCAGATGATATGGATCCCCACAATTGACTAGACTGTTTATTACTTGTTAGCAATGTGTTGGGGTAGAGCAACAGATGTTTCAAGGGGAGAAGTGTGGGTTGGGTGGTTTGGGGGGGAAGCTGGAATGTTGATATGAATTGTTTCCACTCTAGTTGCATTAACCTTTTCCTTTACAGGTTTGTTATACTTGCAGTGAGTACTATGCACAATCACATGCGGTCCAGGGAGGCCTTGAAGGGCCTGTACATGGGGCAAAACAGACTGGTAGTGGGGCACTAGGCACGCCAAGCTCTACCCAACAAAACAGCACCATGTTCAAACTCCTGTCCAGGAATGTTAAAGGCCTGTTAGACCGTATTAAGAGGTCTGCAGTGCTGCGCTACATTGAAAGGCATCGCCCAGAAGTGGTCCTTATGAAGGAGACCCATTTAGCTGGGACCCAGTGTACATTCATTGGGATGTTTGGATGTGAGCGGATGTTCCATGCTGGGTTCTCGAGGGGCTCCAGGGGGGTGGCGGCTGGCACCACAGATCGCTGCCCTGTTGGTGACTTAGGAGCACACTGACCCCAGGGGAGATAAATGGGCTTGGAGGGACGCTTTGAAGGGAAACAGATTAACATTATCTCGTGTTAGGCACCCCCACGACTCCTGGGGTGCATACTTACCGACTTGCTTAGACTGCTGGTCTCCCTCCCGCAGGGCACCACGTTTGTTGCCAGGGACTTGAACGCGGTGCCGGACCCGCTTCGAGGCACCACAGCCGACCCCTGTCTTGGCAGGCAGGACAGGTCATCGAGTCTCGTGACATGGACAGACTTACTAGGCATGCGTGATGCCTGGCGGGTGTGGCACCCGCAGACAAGGGCATTTACGCATCAACCGGTGGCACACCATACAGAGTTGCAAATTGACCACGTCTGGCTCCCTGTTGTGTACCTTTTGGGACTGACCTCCGTCCAAATCCTGGCACGCGGGATCTCTGATCATACACCACTCTTGTTGGCCTGGGGGACTCCTTTCCAAACCCGATGTCCTGCGCCTGAACCCAGGGAAATCGGTGCTGGTGAAGGTGCTGGGACAGGTGGGAAAACAAATGGTGTACCGCCATCCCTGTGAGGCGTAACATCTTCAAATACCTGGGAATCCACTTCTCGCCCATTCCAGAGTTGGCCTGCGAACTGAACCTCCAATCCCTTGCACGGACCTTGTCTGCGGATCTGGGCAGGTGGCAACGCCTCCCCCTAAATCCCTTGGGGCACACCGCTGTGTTCAACATAGTCTATCTCCCCCGATACTTATATGTCTTGACAAATTTCCCATACTTAGTCCCGCAGGCCTCGTTCTGATCCCTGACTTTCAAGCTTACCTCCTTTGTATGGGTACGATGGTGACACAGGGTGGCCTTCAGTTCAGCGCGGAAGTCTCCATACGAAAGGCGGGTGGGAATCCTGGACTTGTATTGTATATCTACTACCTGGCGGCTCAGACGGTCCCCATTAACGAATGATTCAATGGGGGATGGGATGACCCGGCTTATCAGCTGGAAATTGGGCAGGTGGGTTTTGAGGGTCTCCTGGGACTCCTATACAGGGGCCGTATCCCCCGTACTGCCCCTCACTGTATGCAGGTGGCTGTGAAGTGCTGGAGGGTGGCGCTGCGGTTGAAGAGGTGGGTGAAACGCCTCACTAAGTTGACATCCCTATGGCAGGGCAACTGGCTCCAGCAGGTTGCTGAGCTAGAAGGCTTTAAACAGTGGGACACTATCAGAATTACTTACTTCGGGGACATGACCAACACAGAAGGGATTTTGTCCTTCCAACAGCTGAAGAACCACTATGCACTGGCCAACACACAGTTCTTCAGTTTCCTCCAGCTGCACCATGCTTTGGGGACTCACCTGTCTCTGGCCCGGTCCCTTCCTGACTATAGCCCTCTTGAAGCTAAACCCTGATGGGAAAACTGAGAAAGGGTGCCATTACCCAGATTCACTGCTCCCTACTCACTAACGCACCTGACGGACTTGTAGGGCTACAGGACAGGTGGGTGGCCTGGGTGGTGGATGTGGACGAAGACGACTGGAGGGAGGCCTGCCTTGCACCCCGGGAACAGTCTATATCAGCTAGCTTGAGGATGGTGAGATTCATTATTTTCACGTCATTACTCACTTCACGGTGCTTGCGACACATGTACACTGGGACTTCTGAGACGTGTGTGAGGTGTCGTCAAGTAGGGGCACATTTCTTCCATGTTGCCTGGGAGTGCCCGAAGGTGCGCCCCTTCTGAGAAGGGGTGTGGACGGAAGTTTCCACGGGACTGGGAGGCTTGATCAACTTGAATGTCAGGGTGGTGATATTGGGCCTTCAGGAGGAGGAGGGGGGAATGCTCGAGCGGAGAGAACTTTCACTGGGCTGGCAGGACCAGTGGCCAAATGAAATATTGTGCAACAATGTAAAAATCCTGAGGCGCCATCTGTCATGAAGTGGGGAAGGACTGATGTTCTCTAGTGGAGAAGCCGATCTATGAGGCGAGGGGCTGTCCCCAGAAATAGGAGGACACATCCTGGACTGAACTACTAAACAATGTATTTGCCTGGGGCCGGGGTGATGGGTATTTGGTTCCCGACTGTACACTATGGGGGTCATTCTGACCTCGGCGGTAAAAGGCTCATACCGCCGGTCAGAAGACCGCCATTCTACCGCCACGGCCGCGGTAAACCGCCACAGTCATTCTGACCCACAACTGCCAAGCCGCCAAAAACCCGACATCCACGGAAGGCCGCCTCATCAGCGGTCAGCGATAAACTGGAGATGACCAAACCTCCACCGTCACGCCAACACAAACACGCCCATGCCATTACGACCCACAAATCCACGTGGCGGTCTTACAACCGTGGTATTCCATTGGCGGTACACACCGCCGCGGTCAAAATACACACCCAGCTCCAAAACACAGCCACATTGGACAATTTGAAATACACACACCTGATACACATACAAACACCACTCCCACACATCCAATCAACAATAAAACACACACCCACATCACCCACAAACCCCCACTACTAGAAATTCGGAGAGAAGGCGAGAGAGAGAGAGAGAGAGAGAGAGAGAGAGAGAGCACAGCTATCGAAAACCCCAACACACACAGGAACACAACATCATCACCCACTCTACATCCACGCACAAAACACCACAAACACCACCCCACACCACCCCATGGCACCCCAAAGACACCCCAGGTTCTCGGACCAAGAACTCAGGGTCATGGTGGAGGAAATAATTAGGGTAGAGCCCCAGCTATTCGGCACACAGGTGCAGCACACCACAATAGCCAGGAAGGCGGAGCTATGACAAAGGATCGTCGACAGGGTCAACGCTGTGGGACAGCATCCCAGAAACCGGGAAGACATCCGAAAGCGCTGGAACGACCTACGGGGGAAGGTGCGGTCGATGGTGTCAAGACACAACATCGCTGTGCAGAAGACTGGCGGTGGACCCCCACCCACTCCACCCGAATTCACAGCATGGGAGCAAGAGGTCTTGAACATCCTGCATCCTGCGGGCCTCGCTGGAGTAGGCGGAGGAATGGACTCTGGTAAGTCTAATCTCAACTACCTTACCCCCCCAACCACCAGCATGCCAACCCACACCCCCACCCTCACTCCCAACCCCCCAGCACACATCCTCCCTGCCAATGTCTCACCAGCACAACCCACCCAACACAACACCAATCCCTGAATGCCAACACAAACCATGGACACCCATCACCTAAGCATGACCACTGCACATACCCATCCCCCCCCCAACAAACCACCCTCACAACTCCTCCCACAAGGGAATGCCAGCACTGGGGGACAAGGACACCCACAAATTGCACGCCATGGCACACACAGAAGCAATAACCATACTCTTTTACCCCTGCAGGGCCCGAACGCCAACACACCGGCCAGGAGGGTCCAGATTTGTCCATCCCGCCCCCAGAACAGGCCCCCAGTGATGACAGCAGCTCTGTCGACCTAGAACCTGATGACCAGCCCGGACCATCGGGGACCTCTGGACAGTCGGTTCCCCACACACAGACACAGGCCACAGCAGACCCAACCCCCTCTGGGAATACCAGCACAGCACCCACCCAGCGGGCCCATGCCACTGTCTCCAGGACGCCTCAATCAGCGGTGTGTCCGCCACTACAGGGCACCCAGGCTGACCCACCACCCCAACAACAACAGGGACCTGGGGGCAGTGGTAGTGGGCACACCGTCCAGGGGACAGAGGCCCTGGGAAACAGGGCAACTGGGAGGGCTGCAGTGCGAGAGGGGGTGGACCGGCCCAGGGAACCGACTCTCCAAGAGGCCCTCACCACCATCATGGGAGCATACCACCACTCCCAGGAGACGATGGCGACGGTACTGGCCAGGTTCCAGGAGATCCAGGCACAGCAGGAGGAACGGTACATGGGGTTCAGAGACGAACTCAGGAACATAGGTACCGCAATGGGGACCATCGTCCTGGCCCTCAACCAGATAGTCACCACATTGCGGGACCATGTGGCCCCCCAAAGGGCCCCTGTCACTAGCCGGGACCACGAACAGCCTACCACCTCCGCCGGCGCTAGTGGACAGGAGGCCCCCACACAACGACAGGCCACCAGAACCCCACCTCCTGCTGAAGATCAACCAACCCGCAAGCGGAACCTGAGATCTCACAAGAAGACAGAGTAGGATGCCAAGACCCCCGCCAGAAAACAATACCCCCTGATGTCATCCCACTGTCCCACATTGTCACCCTGTCCAACCTTGAACTGCCCCTGCTCCATCCTTCCACAGGCATATGGACAATGCACCTGTGCGACTGAGAACTGGACATGGACATTACTCCACCCCCACCCATCACCGTTTTACTATCATGGACCCATATGCAGCACTTAAAATAAATCAGCAATTGCACTTCAAAAATCAGGAGTCTGCTTGTATTCTTTACAAATGTATTACACATAACGGTGCAATAATGTTCAGTCACAATGTGATTACAACATACCAATGTTTTAAAGCATTAGTCCATGGGCAAACAAAGCAGCAGTCACGCTGTGGGTCATACAGCTCTGAAAAGGGAAGGGAAAGTAAAAAATCAGTTAAAAGGAACTGGGGGGAAACACAGAAAGTAGAGATGCAGGAGGGCAGAAGTAAATGTAAAAAGGCGTGAGTGATTCTTACCTGTGTGCTACTGAAAATACTGTTGAATAACTGTGTCCCTGTTGTCCGTGTCGTCCCTGTCGTCTTCCTCCTCTTCACTCTCCACAGGCTCCACAGCTGCTACAACACCACCATCTGGACCATCCTCCTGCAGGAAAGGCACCTGGCGTCGCAATGCAAGATTGTGAAGCATACAGCAGGCCACGATGATATGACACACCTTCTTTGGTGAGTACATTAGGGATCCACCTGTCATATGCAGGCACCTAAACCTGGCCTTCAGGACCCCGAAGGTCCGTTCTATAATCCTCCTAGTTCGCCCATGTGCCTCATTGTAGCGTTCCTCTGCCCTGGTCCGGGGATTCCTCACTGGGGTCAATAGCCAAGGCAGGTTGGGGTAACCAGAGTCACCTATTAGCCACACACGGTGTCTCTGTAGCTGTTCCATCACATAAGGGATGCTGCTATTTCGCATGACATACGCGTCATGCACTGATCCAGGGAACTTGGCCTTTACATGGGAGATGTACTGGTCAGCCAAACAGACCACCTGGACATTCATCGAATGGTAACTTTTTCGATTTCTGTACTCCTGCTCATCGTCTTTTGGGGGTACTAAAGCCACATGGGTCCCATCAATGGCACCAATGATGTTGGGGATATGTCCAAGGGCATAGAAATCACCCTTCACAGTGGCCAAATCACCCTCCTCAGGGAAAACAATGTATCTCTGGACAAAACCTTAGAAAACATAGGCTGAGACATCCCTGATGACATGGCCACTGATGTCTGAAAAGACCCACTAGCCAAAAAATGGAGTACTGACAGAACCTGCACCAGAGGGGGAATCCCTGTGGGTTGGCGGATGGGGGACCTCAGGTCAGGCTCCAGCTGGGCACACAGTTCATGTATAGTGGCTCGGTCAAGTCGGTATCGAAGTATAATATGTCGTTCTTCCATTGTCGACAGGTCCACCAGCGGTCGGTACACAGGAGGATTCATCCTTCTCCTCGCAAGTCCCAGCGGACGGTGCCTAGGAAGGACAACATGGAGCACAGAGTCAAGCAACCCACAGGTACGTTCACCCAGCTTGCACAGTACACGAATCGCTATGCATTGAAAGGCTTGTATGAGTGGCAATGCAAGGCCTAGGCCTGTGTGACGCAGTAGAAATTAAGCCATGTGGGCCCTTGTAATGGCGGCTGCCTGACCTGAGAGGTGTGACAGTGGGATATGAGGTCAATGCACTGGCGTGGCACACCGTGGCGGTAGGCGGTCGAAGACCGCAGTGCGAAGGCGCATTGGTTAACATTGAACCCTATGGGTCTCAGGAGCCAATGACGATGTGCGCCGACGGTCGCGGTATGCACCGCGGCGGTACGCACCGCCGCGGGCGTGACCGCCATTTTCTATCTGCTTAATCACTCGAGACCTGACCATCCACAGGAGAGGACCTATACTGCAAGTGCTGCTGTGACCTCAGTCTGGAAGAGACAATGGCTGCTGCGACTGGGGAAAGGGCCCCTGCCTTCACTTCAGAAGAGTTGAAGAAACTTGTGGATGGGGTCCTGCCCCAGTATGCGCTACTCTACGGTCCTCCAGACCAACAGGTAAGTACACTGGGTGCACGTTGAATGGGCTATGCCTGGGTTGTGTATGGTGGATGTAAGATGGTGGGGTGGGGAGCGAATGAGGAGTGCAAGGCACGACAGATGAGAGCATGTGCCACATGGCAGGGTTGGGGAGGGGGGGGCAATCACATCTAACATGCAGAAAATTGATGAAAATTCCTTTTCCACCCTGTACATGTCAAATAGGTCAGCGCCCATCAGAAAGTTGACATTTGGCGTGCCATCGCCAAGGAAGTCCGGGCCCTGGGGGTCCACAACTGACGGGGCACCCACTGCCCAAAGAGGTGGGAGGACATCCGCCGCGGGACCAGGAAGACCGCCGAGTCACTGCTGGGGATGGCCTCCCAACATAGGAGGGGTGCCAGTCGTACCTTGACCCCCCTGATGTCCCGGATCCTGGCGGTGGCCTACCCTGATTTGGATGGGCGCGTGAGGACATCACAGCAGACACAAGGGGGTGAGTACCAGCACATTCTGCTATTTTTACACGCAGTGGAGGCGTCTGGGTGGGGGAGGAGGTCTGTGGGTGACATTAGGCCAGGGCGCATTCTGTAGTGTAGTCCCCTCCTTTAGGCATGGCCCTTTGCCCCCGCCCCCCACCTCTGTAGGGTGCCAAGTACAGCAATCCATGGTCCAGCATCACCCATGTGTGCATTTGTTGTCCATAGACCTGTTGGCCTAGTCACAAGTACTGAGTAGTGTACCCCGATTGCGCGGCGTAGTGCATGAGGCTCCTGTGTCTGTCCTCTCCGACAACGGTGTTGACAATGCATGCACTCAACCTGTTTTTATTTCTCCCCCCACACTTTTTCTTTATCTTCTTGTGCATGTGTGCATTAGCATCATCAGGCGGAGGAGAATTGGCATCGGAGCACGAGGGAGCTGCAACTCACAAGGCCCCGGTGGGCCATGGTACAGACACCGAGGTCACCAGTGATACGGAGGGCGAGGGGAGCACCACAACGGGGACCCGTGGTGACACCAGCGACACCGACAAGTCCTCGGAAGGGAGCTCCCTAGCGGTGGCAGCAACATCCGTGCCCCCCGCCTCAACAGGTACAGCCGCCACCCAGTGCACCAGCTCCGCCCTCCCAGCAGCCCCTCAGCCTTTGCTCCGTGCCCGCTCGCCCAAGAAGGCGGGCATCTCCTTCGCCCCAGGCACCTCAGGCCCTGCCCCTGTTACCCCTGTTGCCCTCAGTGAGGAGGTCATTGACCTCCTACAGACCATCATTGTTGGGCAGTCTACCCTTTTGAATGCCATCCAGGGGGTAGAGAGGGAGGTGCATCGGAGCAATGCATACCTGGAGGGCATTCATTCGGGTCAGGCTGCCCATCAACGATCTTTCAATGCTCTGGCCTCAGCACTGACGGCAGCCATTGTCCCTGTTTCCAGCCTCCCTCTTCAAACTGCCTCCACCCTGTCTCTGTCTCCTGTTCCTCAGCCTATCCCATCCACACTATCAGACCAGCCTGCACACACCTCAACACCCAAGGGCAGCTCATCCAGACATAAGCACCACAGATCACACAAGCATTCACCCAAGCTACACCCAGATGCAGACATGCCAACAGTCACTACCACCTCTGTGTCCCCCTCCTCCTCGTCTCCCTCCTCCCTCCCTGTGACGTCTCCACTCACACCTGCATGCACGCCACCATCAGCCAGTACTTCCATCACCAGCACACCCTCCAGTACAGTCCGCACACGTGCAGTCACCACCCCCACTGCCATTTACACGTCCCCTGTGTCCTCTCCCGCTGTGTCTGTCACCCCCTCTTCCAAGACACACAAACGCAGGCAGCCACCCACCCAACAGCCAACCACCTCACCACAGCCTACGTCACAAGCACCTGCACCCATGGACAGCACACCTGACTCTCCTACAACCACATCCTCTTCCTCCACTCCCATACCCACTACACCTACCCTTTACATTGGTCCTAAAAAACTTTACCTCTCCACACATAACCTCTTTGCCCCACCTGACCTACCCCCTCCATCAGCTAAGAGTCCCAAGAGCACCTCAGCCACCACCAGCCCTGCTTCAAGTGTCACCATTGTGCACGGGTTTTGGAGTCCACCCTTTCCCAGCACTGATACATCGGCCAGCAGCAAGGGGACAGGCAGCCCTCCCCTGGAAAGAGGACCCGTAAAATCAAGGGCCGCCGCGAGAGGACTGACACAGCTGCCCCCAAAGAGCAAAGTCCTGGGCCGTCACCTGCCACAACATCCAGGGGAGGCAAGGGCCAGAGAGCCTCATCGAAGGAGGGCAAGGGCAGCAGGGCGGAGAAGTCAGCCAGCAGGGGCGCGGACCAGGAGGGCCCCACAAGCCCCATCCCGGGTGTGAGTGAGGACACCCACGGGCCCAGGACTCCGTCACAGAAGGGTCCAGCAACTACACGGTCGGAGGGCGACTAAGCAGGGATTCCTGGCCAGGTCTGGCTCCCTTGAAAGACAGGAGAAGCACCGCTGAAGAGGGCCCCGCCAAGACAGGCACCGCTGAAGAGGGCCCCTCCAAGACAGGCACCGCTGAAGAGGGCCCCGCCAAGACAGGCACCGCTGAACAGGGCCCCGCCAAGACAGGCACCGCTCCGCTGGGCCCCGCCTTCTCAAGCACCGCTCCGCTGGGCCCTTCCTGTGAAGCACCGCTCCGCTGGGCCCCGCCGTCTCAAGTACCGCTCCGCTGGGCCCTTCATGTCAAGCACCTATCCGCTGGGCCCTTCCTGTCAAGCACCGCTCCGCTGGGCCCCGCCATCTCAAGTACCGCTCCGCTGGGCCCTTCCTGTCAAGCACCGCTCCGCTGGGCCCTTCCTGTCAAGCACCGCTCCGCTGGGCCCCGCCTTCTCAAGCACCGCTCCGCTGGGCCCTTCCTGTCAAGCACCGCTCCGCTGGGCCCCGCCGTCTCAAGCACCGCTAAGCTGGGCCCGCCTTCTCAAGCACCGCTCTGCTGGGCCCTTCCTGTCAAGCACCGCTCCGCTGGGCCCTTCCTGTCAAGCACCGCTCCGCTGGGCCCCGGCGTCTCAAGCACCGCTCCGCTGGGCCCCGGCGTCTCAAGCACCGCTCCGCTGGGCCCTTCCTGTCAAGCACCGCTCCGCTGGGCCCCGCCGTCTCAAGCACCGCTCCGCTGGGCCTCGCCTTCTCAAGCACCGCTCCGCTGGGCCCTTCCTGTCAAGCACCGCTCCGCTGGGCCCCGCCTTCTCAAGCACCGCTCCGCTGGGCCCTTCCTGTCAAGCACCGCTCCGCTGGGCCCTTTCTGTCAAGCACCGCTCCGCTGGGCCCTTCCTGTCAAGCACCGCTCCGCTGGGCCCCGCCGTCTCAAGCACCGCTCCACTGGGCCCTTCATGTCAAGCACCGCTGGCCCATTGAACGTGCCGGCTCTGTGTCGAGCTAGTGTTCACGCTGCACTCAGGGCACCCTGCCTCCTCCATTACCTGTGGAGTCTGTAATCCACCTGATGGCCTGTGTCTCTGCACTCCCCAGGATGGCACAGTGGGCAGACCACCCACTATAGAGACTTGTGAGACTGTGGCTTTGCACTCCCCAGGATGGCACAGTGGGCATGGTGGACCCTTCGTGGATCTGGTGTTGTGTACTCATGTGGCTGAGGTGCTCCCCCTTCCCTTCCCCCTGAGGTGCCTGTAGTTTTGTCATCTGATGCCCCAGCAGTGTTCTCTCCAACTGACTCAGGTCTCCTGTGTGGGCTTTGCCCATGTGTTGATACACTTTGGCCCACAGACAGTGGAAATTTAAGTGACTGTGCAGGACTTATTGCCTATGTTTATAGATTTCGCATTGTTCATTCTTTATTTTTTATATTTCATATTGCTAATTTACCATGACTTCAATGAACCTATTTTATACATAAATTATAAGTCTTAATTTTATTATGTCTTTGCATTTTTCCATGGGGTTTGGGGGGTGTCACTGTGACTTGTTGATCTGCCTTGGTGTGTAGATAGTTGGGGGGGTGGGGGGGGTGGGGGGGTGGTGGGTGGCATATGTGTGTGCCCGTAACCTTTCCTCCTCCCCCCCCCTGTGTCGTAGGTGCAGTACTCACCGTTGTCGTCTGCGCCGGCGTTCGTACTCGTGGTAGATGAGCAGGTAGACAATAGCTGGTAGGATGTTTAATTCAGGTTCCATGCTGTCCTCCTTCCTCGTGGAGTGTGTATCGGTGAGCGTTTTCCCGTTCGTAGTCTGTTTCCGACGTGTTTTTATCGGCGGGGCTCCCGCCCCGGAAAAGGTGGCGGATTGGTGAGTTGTGATAGGGTGGGCGGTACATTGTCTGCCGCCTGCCTGTTGGCGGTGACCGCCGCGCTGTTTGTTTGTGCCGCCGTGGCAGTCGGAGTGTTAAAGCGGCGGCCTGTGTTGGCGGTTCCCGCCAGGGTCAGAATTCCCTTTTTTTGACCGCAAGCCTGTTGGCGATTTGGCCGCCGCTTTAACACTGACCGCCAGGGTCAGAATGACCCCCTATGTATGGACCCATCCATTGTACTTGTGTTCTACTGGACTCGCTGAATTGTATTGTTGTTGTCTTTTGTTTTTCAATCAAAAAAAAGAAAAATAAATAAAATTGGAAATTAAAAAATTATATCTTACTGGAGAGATAGGTGATTTTGTTAGCTGCAGTTTTGACTCATCAGGCAGTAGAGTAGATCATTAATGTACCTGCTGCAAATCAAAAGGTGCATGTTGCATGCAAATCACAGATATGTATTTTTATGTGGCTAGCACAGTGTGTGACAGCTTTTGACAATGCAATGCGTTTGTTATTTAGAGTTCAAAAGTTACAATCATTCTAATATAGCACTGTGAGTCATGAAACAGCATCAAGAAGCCGAATGCAAACTGGAAAGCCCAAGTTTGGAACCTTATTGTTTTTCAAAATTCTTCAGTATTCTAAGGTTGTTAAAAAGGGTTCCTTTAGGTAGCAATAAAGTTTTATCTGCACCAACAAACCAACCACTGTGATATTTTAAATCCTGACTTCGTGTGCCTCCTGTCTAAGCACTGAACATATAGGCCCTCATTATGACATCAGCGGTCTTTGTAAAAGACAGCCGATGCCACGCGCGCCACAATAGCGTCAGCCGCTCACGCCCGCGGTATGTGTGGCACCCGATTATGACCTTTCCGCAGGGCCAGCGGAAAAGTCACAACAACATTGAAGTAGGCTCGTAATCAAGGGTGGTGTTAGTTTTTAGCGCTGCCACTGATTTCCAAATTCTTGTATATCTGGGGCAGCATCAAAAATAATGGTTGTTGTGGTGGAATGCCCACAGCAACATCCATTGCATGGCCCTCTGCTACAGAAACGGTGTCAGAGGGGCCCATATTTACAAGGCAGTGTTTAGCCACAAAAAGTGGCTAAGCACTGCCTTGTAAATATGGCGCAGTGCACAGCTCCAACGGAGCGTCACAAAAGGTGACTCTCTGGTGGTGCTAGGGGCATGTAAATATACCCCTGTAAATTTTCATTTCCCTCAATTGTATTTCCCCCTAGGTGTTAGATTCCAGATTGCTCCTAATCAGGCTTAGATTCCAACCATAGGAGGGCAAAGGACCTTTTATGTGAGACTTTTCTGATGGGCCCAGCTCAGAATGAAAATAAGATAGCCCCTCATCCCATAGTGGTTGCTGCTTTGAAAGGAAAGTAGACAATTTGCTAGCACGGCTAAACGAGTCCAGGCATTGGAAAATCACACAGGAATTGTAGGAGGCTGGCCTGGCTTATAGTGGGTACCTTCTGGTACTTACACCCTGTGCCAGGTCCAGTTATCCCTTATTAGTAGAACAGAGGTGTTTCTAGCAGCTTAGACTGATAGAAGGTAGCTATGGCAAAGCAGCTTAGGCTGAACTATGAGACATGCAAAGCTCCTACTATACCACTTGTATCATATAGCACAATATCATAAGAAAAAACAATACACAGAGTTACTAAAAATAAAGGTACTTTATTTTTATGACAATATGCCAAAAGTATCTCAGTGAGTACCCTCAGTAAGAAGGTAAGTAATACATACAAGTTATATGTACACAAACCCAAAATAGGTAAGTAAGAGTAAGATAAGTAATGCAAACAGTGTAGAATTACAATAGGATGCAATAGGTGAACATAGGTCTAGGGGCAACACAAGCCATATACTCCAAAAGTGGAATGTGAATCACAAATGGACCTCAGACCTATGGAGCTTGTAGAGGGTCTCTGGGACTGTAAGAAAACAGTCAGGGTGTCCAAGATACCACACCCCAAGACTCTGAAAAGTAAGAGTAAAGTACACCTACTACTCCAAAAGGACACAATAGTCGTGATAGGGAGATTCTGCTAGAACAACAAACACCAGCAAAGCGCTGAAGATGGATTCCTGGACCTGAGGGTCTGTAAGGCAAGGGGACCAAGTCCAAGAGTCGCGATAGTGTCCGGGGGGGCAGGAGCCCAGAAAACCCCAGATGAAGGTGGAAGGAAGCTGCCTCCGGATGGAAGAAGCTTAGGATTCTGCAACAACGAAGAGGACTAGGAACTTCTCCTTTGGATGGAAGATGTCCCACGTTGTGCTGAAGGTTGCAGAAGTGTTCCCACTCAGAAATACCACAAACAAGTCTTCCTAGCTGCAAGAGTCGCGGTATAGGTTTTTGGCTGCTGCTGGGGACCAGGAAGGACCAGGATTTCGTCCCTTGGAGGAGGAGACAGAGGGGGTGCTCAGCATCTCAGAGAGCCCCCACAGAAGCAGGTAGCACCCACAGAAGTACCAGAGCAGGCACTTAGAAGATTTGTGAACCGGAGCTGGCTCAGAGTCACAAAGGAGGGTCCCACGACATCGGAGGCCAACTCAGCGGGTTGAGCACTGCAGGACAGAGTGCTGGGGACCCAGGCTAGGCAGTGCATGAAGAAAATCCTGATAGAGTGCACAGGAGCCAGAGCATCTGCAAATCACGCAGTACACAGGTTTGCAGTCTAGGGTAGTGAGGCAAGGACTTACCTCCACCAAACTTAGACTGAAGGATCACTGGACTGTGGGAGTCACTTGGATAGAGTTCCTGTGTTCCAGGGACCACGCTCGCCAGGATGAGAGGGGACCCAGAGGACCGGTGATGCAGTCTTTTGGTGCCTGCGTTAGCAGGGGGAAGATTCCATCGACCCACGGGAGATTTCTTCTTGGCTTCCAGTGCAGGGTGAAGGCAGATGACCCCCAGCACATGCACCACCAGGAAACAGTCGAGAAAGCCGGCAGGATGAGGCGCTACAATGTTGCTGGTGGTCGTCTTACTACTTTGTTGCGGTTTTGCAGGCATCCTGGAGCAGTCAGCGTTCGATCCTTGGCAGAACTCGAAGAGGGAGATGCAGAAGAACTCTGGTGAGCTCCTACATTCGTTATCTGCAGAATTCCCCAGAGGAGAGACCCTAAAAAGCCAGAAACTGAGGTTTGGCTACCAAGAAAGGAGGGTTGGCAACCAAGAGAGGTAAGAGCCCATAAGAGGGGTTCTCTGACGTCACCTGCTGGCACTGGCCACTCAGAGCAGTCCAGTGTGCCCCCCAACACCTGTTTCCAAGATGGCAGAGGTCTGAGACACACTGGAGGAGCTCTGGGCACCTCCCCTGGGATGTACCGGTCAGGGAAGTGGTCACCCCCCTTTCCTTCGTCCAGTTTCGCGCCAGAGCAGAGCTGGGGGATCCCTGAACCAGTTTAGACTGGCTTATGCAGAGATGGGCACCATCTGTGCCCATCAAGGCATTTCCAGAGGCTGGGGGAGGCTACTCCTCCCCAGCCCTTCACACCTATTTCCAAAGGGAGAGGGTGTAACACCCTCTCTCAGAGGAAATCCTTTGTTCTGCCTTCCTGGGCTGGGGCTGCCTGGACCCCAGGAGGGCAGAATCCTGTCTGAGGAGTTGGCAGCAGCTGCAGTGGAAACCCCAGAAAGGCAGTTTGGCAGCACCCGGGTTCTGTGCTAGAGACCTGGGGGATCATGGAATTGTCCGTGACAATTCCATGATCTTAGACATGTTACATGGCCATTTTCGGAATTACCATTGTGACGCTATACATAGGTAGTGACCTATGTATAGTGCACGCTTGTAATGGTGTCCGTACACTCACAAAATTCTGGGATTTTGCCCTGAACAATGTGGGGGCATGATGGCTACTGCCAGGGTGCCCACACACTAAGTAACTTGGCACCCAACCTTCACCAAGTGAAGGTGAGACATATAGGTGACTTATAAGTTACTTATGTGCAGTGAAAAATGGATGTGAAATAACGTGGACATTATTTCACTCAGGCTGCAGTGGCAGGCCTGTGTAAGAATTGCCTGAGCTTCCTATGGGTGGCAATAGAAATACTGCAGCCCACAGGGATCTCCTGGAACCCTAATACCCTGGGTACCTCAGTACCATATACAAAGGAATAATATGGGTGTACCAGTGTGCCAATGAGAATTGGTAAATTTAGTCACTAGCCTGCAGTGACAAATTTAGAAAGCAGAGAGAGAATAAACACTGAGGTTCTGGTTAGCAGAGCCTCAGTGATACAGTTAGGCACCACACAGGGAACACATATAGGCCACAAACATATGAGCACTGGAGTCCTGGCTAGCAGGATCCCAGTGACACATATCAAACACACTGACAACATAGGGTTTTCACTATGAGCACTGGGCCCTGGATACCAGGATCCCAGTGAGACAGTAAAAACACCCTGACATATACTCACAAACAGGCCAAAAGTGGGGGTGAGAAGGCTAGAAAGAGGCTACCTTCCTACAAAAATAAATTCAGCATATTTCACCCAGGCTGGCCTGGAATAAGCTCAATTTGTGGCTGCAAAATAAAGAAATTGCATGGATCATTCCACCCCCATTTCCTGCACTAACAAAAAGACATACATACTGAAGTGGTGTTTGGACAAAATATAAAGTTTTTAAATTGTGATACCAGAATATCAATGTATATACAAGTATATCCTTAAGCAGGGTATATAGTCAATAGGAAAATTGCAGGTAATAATATCATTTGTTTAGGCAGGTTTTTAATATTGTTGTTAAGTATATACTTGAAAAAATAGCATTGTTCATAATATCATTGGTGTTGATATCTTTGTATTTTTTAGTATATTTTGTACTTGTTTTTTTGTATTTGAATGTTTTGTTTTTTAATCGGTAATTTAATTTGGGATTATTTAATTGTTTAAATTGATGTAAAAATGATTTAAAAACTATCATGACACGAATTATTTAGAGTAGTATAATATTTTTATGAGGGAGGATGTAGAGGAGTGTTTCCCAACCTGTGGTCCAGGGACCCTTAGGGGTCCGCGAGGCCTCCTCAGGGGGTCCGTGACTGCTTAAAAAATGAAATAATATTAACATGTTAGGTCACTAGCTTTCAGCAATGACTCAGCTGAGGGTCTCCGGATTTCAATAAAGATTCAGTGAGGGTCCCCAGATTTCAGGAATGATAAAGAGGGTGTCCACAGAAGTCAAAAGGTTGGGAACCACTGATGCAGAGGAAACAGGGTGGTGAGAGGTTGGGAGGGCAAGGCTGCAGGCAGGTCTGAGGAGGAATTATCATTGTCAGGGAGCCACTTGATGAAGTTGAGGTGAAGATTTCTTCATTTGAAATTAGTCAAATATCTCCAGTGGGATGAAGCTGGAGGCTGGAGGCTGTAGGCGGTGAGATTTTAATGAAACTGGATACCCCTTTGGCAAAGGGCCTCTAAACAGGATTTGCTGCTGTGGAGAAGAATGTAGCAAAATGGCCGACAAGTGATGCACTATGGGTGGATAGACAAGCAGGTTGGTCCAGGTCTCCTCTGGGTTCTCAGAGCAGTTTTTAGTCAGAAATTTCCAAGTTTTGGATTTTGGCTATCTGGGCACCTTTAGCACCACCACCAAGGATCAAGGACTGGAGGGGTTAGGGCTCACTCAGGCTGGGTCCATGTGCAGGTTCAAGAAGATCAGAACCTTTTCTGTCCATGAAGCTCTGATCAGGAGGCCAGCCAACTATCCACTGGAGTCACTCTGGTCGTCCTGGGTGTAGTAAAGTAGCCTCTTTCTAGCATATTTACCGCAACTTTTTGCCTGTTTGTGAGTGTGTGTCAGTGTGTTTTTATTGTGTCACTGAGATCCTGCTAGCCAGGACCCCAGTGCTCATAGATAAAAACTTATAAGTCAGTGTGCTTTGCCTGTCTCACTGGGATCCTGCTAGCCAGGATCCCAGTGCTCATAGTTTGTGGCCTAATGTGTATGCCTGTGTAGTGCCTAACTGTGTCACAGAGGCTCTGCTAATCAGAACCTCAGTGCTTATGCTCTCTCTGCTTTTAAATTTGTCACTGTAGGCCAGTTACTTAATTTACCAATTTCAATTGGCACACTGGACTCCCCTTATAAGTCCCTAGTATGTGGTACCTAGATACCCAGGGCATTTGGGGTTCCAGGAGATTCATATGACCTGCAGCATTTCTTTTGCCACCCATAGGGAGCTCAGACAAACCCTTACACATGACTGCCATTGCAGCCTGCGTGAAATAGTGCACACACTATTTCACAGCCATTTTCGCTCCACTTATGTAACTTATAAGTCACCAATATGTCTAACCCTCACTTGCTGAAGGTTAGGTGCAAAGTTACTAAGTGTGAGGGCACCCTTGCACTAGCAAAGGTTCCCCCACATAGTTCAGGGCCATATCCCTGGACTTTGTGAGTGCGGGGATGCCATTACATGCGTGCACTACATATAGGTCAATACCTATATGTAGCTTCACAATGGTAACTCCGAATATGGCCATGTAGCATGTCTAAGATCATGGAATTGTCTACCTATTCCAAATCTGGTATTGGGGAGCCAATTTCATGCATCGTGGGGCCTCCACCATGCACCCGCAGTAATGCCAAACCAGCTCTCTGAGGCTTGCACTGCAGCTACAGCTGCTGCCATCTCACAGACAGGGTTCTGCCCTCCTGGGGTCTGGGCAGCCCAGTCCCAGAAAGGCAGAACAGAGCATTTCCTCTGAGAGCAGGGTGTTACACCCTCTCCCTTTGGAAATAGGTGTTACAGGCTGGGGAGGGGGAGCCTCCCCCAGCGTCTGGGAATGCTTTGAAGGGCACATATGGTGCCCTCCTTGCATAAACCAGTCTACACCGGTTCAAGGACCCCTTCTCCCCTGCTCTGGTGGGAAACTGGACAAAGGGAAGGGGAGTGGCCACTCCCCTATCCATCACCACACCAGGGGTGGTGCCCAGAGTTCCTCCAATGTGTCCCAGACTTCAGCCATCTTGCTTTGCAAGGTGTGGGGGCACTCTAGAGGACTCTGAGTGGCCAGTGCCAGCAGGTGACATCATAGACCCCTCCTGATAGGCCCATACCTCATAGGGTAGCCACTCCCCCTTTCAGGGCTAATTAGGGTCTCTCCTGTGGGTTCTTTTTAGATTCTGCTTGCAGGTTTCCTTCAGGAATCCTCTGCAACTACTTCAGCTTCCTCTGACCTCGGATCAACCTCAGCCTGCTCCAAGAAATGCTGTAACTGCAACAAAGTGTCTACAAGAGACACTTTTCTTTAGCAACCTCAGCTCCAAGGCAGCAACTGCAACAGTTTCCACGGTGTGCATGCTCTAGGGACTTCCTGTCTTCATCCTGTACTAGAAAGACCAAAGAAATCTCCTGTGCAGGGACGGAGTCACTCCCCTGCTCCAAGCAGGCACCTTCCAAGGCCATGACCAGTACCCTGAGACTCCTCTCTCGGTGACAAGCATGCTCCTAAGGACACAGAGGGTAGACATCATTGACACAAACTGTCCTGAGGTCCTGCTGATGCAATTTGGAGAAGTAAGACCTTGCCTTCCCTGAGAAGTATGCCCCCCTCTGTTGTGTGTCTTCTTCGCCTCCTGAAGTCTCTGTGCATTCTTTGCAAAATTCCTTTGTGCACAGCCTGACCCACGTCTCCAGCACTTCACCCTGGGATGCTCAACTTGCTGAGTTGTTCTCCGGCGGCGTGGGACCTTCTTTTGTTGTGCTGCATCAACTGCATTTTGCACCTCCTTTGAACCTGGATCCTGCGCCTTCTCGGTGTGCTGGCTGGCATCCTGAGGCCTCTCTAAAGTGCTGTGGGACCCCTCTTCCTCCTCACGTAGAGTTGAGGCCCCCAGGTCCCTCCTGAATCCATCCAGCACCATTTTGATGAAAAACGTACCAAAGCTTGTTGCCTCCATCCAACACGAAATCTCATCTGCAACAATCTTCACACCATAGGACATCTTTTGCTTCATGCAGGAACCCACTGGCATCTTCCTAGGGTGCCTTTCTACAGTCTTAAACTAACCAGGGACTCTTCTTTTGCACCCTCTTAAGGGTTGACAGGGGCTCCTGTCCTTCCTGTAACTTCTTTCGACTTCTGGACTTGGTTTCCTTCCTTTGCAGGTCTTCAGGGCCAATAATCCAGCAGTTGTTCTTTGCACACTTGGTTGGCTGCTGCAAAATCCCACAAACGAGGTGTAGTGTTTCCTAAGGAAACTTGCAGTACTTTACTCCTGCTTTTCTGGGCTCTGGGGTGGGGTCATTTACTTACCTTTACTGTATTCTTTCTCTCCCAGCGATTCTGCACACTCTACACTTGTCTAGGGGGGAATTTGTGATTCACATTCCACTTTTTTAGTATATGGTTTGTGTTGCCCCTAGACCTATTTTCCCCATCGCATTCCACTACTGTTTGCATTGTTCTATGACTATTTACTTGTCTAATTTTGGAGTCTAGTATATATTGTGTATAATACTTACCTCCAGAGGGAGTATTGTTTCTGAGATATTTTGGTGCTGTGTCACCCAATTAAATACCTTTATTTTTGGTAACACTGAGTACTGTCTTTACTTCTGTATAAGTACTGTGTAACTATAAGTGGTATTGCATGTCTCCTGGTTCAGCCTAAGCTGCTCTGCTATAGCTACCTCTATCAGCGTAAGCTGCTAGACCACTAATACATTCACTAACAAGGGATAACTGGACCTGGTGTAAGGTGTAAGTACCCAAGGTACCCACTGCAAACCAGGCAAGCCTCTTACACTGAGTTTAAGCTGAGGAACAGGGCTCAAGCAGCAGGGAAGTCCTCAGAGGGCATAGGGTGGGTTCCAGTCAGAACAATAGTCCTTCCAGGTGCAGCTGGAGTACACAGCAGGCCACAGCGGCAGGCAATCCTCTGAGACCCCTTCACAGATCCAGAAAGTGAACATGAATAGTGGGTCTGAAGGTCCAATTTGTACACCTGGCACCTTCTTTATAATAGGAGACGTTTCTTCAGCATTCCCATTGAAGTGCTTGAAGTTTCGTGCTTCCCCTGCCCTGGCTTCTGGCTGTCTGCATGAACAGTACATGAGTGACAAGTCCTTTGTTTAAAGGCAGAGCACAGACTATTCAGTTGCAAGTGAGGCTGTGCCCAGCACCGTACCCCATCTTCCTTGTTGATAGCCCATTCAGGCAAAGCTAATCCATTTATAAGATAGCTGTCTGGGAGGAATACACAACGTCCAACTGCCAAGTAAACCTAGTAATATGACCCAAAACAAGCTGAGACCACCAAATAGTTAGGGCAGCAAAATACCAACTTTCAAAAAGTGCCCTTTTCAAACTTTTAACTTAAAATCCGACTTTACCAGTAATGAGAGTTTTAAATTACAATGTCAGTGATACTAAACACAGCATGTTTTCCTGTTCCTAATCAAATGTTAGCACTTATGAAATGTAATAAGGCAACACAATGTTATCCACTACCAGGACATGTAAAACTTGAAAGTACAAGTCCAATCATTTAATTACAATACATCCTGCCCTGTGTACAACCTAGGGCCTACTTTAGGGGTGACGTGCATTAAAAGGGGAGCTTAAGCCTTGGCAAGGGGGCTATTTCTTCAAGTCAAATGTGCAGTTCAAAACTGCATTTAGGCTACAATGGCAGACAGGGGACATGTTTTAAGTGGCTACTTTGGTGGCACAATAAGTGCTGGAGGCTTACTAGTAGCATTTACCTTATAGGTCAATCAGGTGAAGCCAATTTTAGCATGTTTAAGGGACAGAACACAAACACTTCAGCACTGGTTTTCAGTGGTAAAGTTTACGAAGCTCTAGAAATAACACAAATGAATTTCAGGAAAAATTGGAGGGTAAAGGTAAAATGTTTCGAGAAAAAACATCTCAAGGCTGATAGGTTTAACATAACCCCTCTACTTTCCCAGGTTTTCTGGAGATGCTTTAAGTAGCTCCTGGAGTAGTTTAATATATTTTATTATTGCATAAGCATTTCAAGTAAGTATATTCCATTGTAGGGTTTTAAGTATATTAAAGTTATTTTGGGCCTGATTACAACTTTGGAGGAGGGTGTTAATCCGTCCCAAATGTGAAGGATATCCTGCCCACCGTATTACGAGTTCCATAGGATATAATGGACTCGTAATACGGTGGGTGGTATACCCGTCACATTTGGGACGGATTAACACCCTCCTGCAAAGTTGTAATCAGGCCCTTTGTGTTTTGTTTAGTGTTATATTTGAATTAAAGATGGATTTGTGCTGGATAAATTAATTGTTTCACTATTTTAGTAGTTGTAGTTGATTGTAGTGTGTTCAATGTTTTGTAGGTTAAAAAAGAATAGAAGTGTTTTATTACATTTTATTAAACACATTTTTTATATTTGTTGAATACACATTTTCATTTTGTACATCATACAAATAATGTTATTATAACATAAAAAACAATGGCCCTCATTACAACATTGGCGGTAAAAGCCGCTTACCGCTGTGCAGAAGACCGCCAACACACCGCCGCGGCCGAGGAATTCCGCCACAGCTATTATGATTCACATTTCGGAATCCGCCAAAATTCAGACACCCACACAAGTCCGCCACACCAAAGGTCAGTGATAAACTGGCGAAAACAAAACCTCCACCGTCACGCCAACAGAAATACGGCCACACTATCACGACACATGAATCCACACAGCGGTCTTTCAACCGCGGTATTCCATTGGCGGTACACTCCGCTGAACTCAACACACATTCACTCTTAAAAAACTGTACAACATTGGACAATTCCAAATACAGACACCTGATTCACATACACACACCACTCCCATACACCCATTACAATATAAAACACACACCCACATCACCCACAAACCCGCACGACCAAAAATACCGAAAGAAGGCCAGAGAGAGACACCACCAGCAAGAACAACAGCATCCACAGGCACACAACACCATCACCCGCAGAACTTCCACGCACCTCACACAACACACCACTACATATCAGCACACTTATCACCACACACTCCACCCCACACATCACTTACACCACCCCATGGCACGGCAAAGACAGCCCAGGTTCTCGGAGGAGGAGCTCAGGGTCATGGTGGAGGAAATCGTCTGGGTAGAGCCACAGCTATTTGGAGCACAGGTGCAGCACACCGCAACTGCAAGGAAGATGGAGCTATGGCGAAGAATAGTGGACAGGGTCAACGCAGTGGGACAGCACCCAAGAAATCAGGAGGACATCAGGGAGAGGTGGAACGACCTACGGGGGAAGGTGCGTTCCGTGGTCTCAAGACACCACTAGGCGGTTCAGCGGACTGGCGGCGGACCCCCACTGCCTCCCCCACAACTAACAACATGGGAGGAGCAGGTCTTGGCGATTCTAAATCCTGAGGGCCTCGCAGGAGTAGCTGGAGGAATGGACTCTGGTAAGACAAATCTTAATTATTACATCCCCCACCCTACCTGCATGCTATCACATACCCCCACCCTCACCCTCACACCCAGCACCCCAACTCCTCACATATGTCCCAAAATCACAAACCACCCATCCCAAAACCAAGCCCTGCATGGACTCCCATCACTAAAGCATGCCCACTGCACATACCTATACAACCCCCTAAACCAACATCACACAAGGTACCACACAGGAATGCAAGCACTGGGGTACACGGTCACCCACCCATTGCACACCATGACACACACAGATGTAATAACCATCCTTTTATACCCCTGCAGGACCCCTACTCAACGTCACCGGATGGGAGGGTCCACACATGCCCACACCACTAACAGAAAAGGCCCACAGTGATGACAGCACCTCTGTCCAACTGGATCTAAATGACCAGCCCGGCCCATCGGGGACCTCAGGACAGTCGGTTACCCTCACACTGGCACAGGCCACCACAGACCTTCCCCCCTCTGGAAACACCAGCACAGCACCCACCCAGCGGGCCCATACATCCACGTCAATCAGCTGTGTGTCCACCACTACAGGGAACCCAGGAGAACCCACCACCCCAACAACTACAGGGACCTGGGGGCAGTGGTAGTGGGCACATGGTCAAGGGGACGGAGGCCCAGGAACACAGGGGAACTGGGAGGGCTGCTGTGCGACAGGGGGCGGACAGGCCAAGGGAACCTACTCTCCACGAGGCCCTCTCCTCCATCATGGGAGCCTACCACCACTCCCAGGAGACGATGGCAACGGTACTGGCCAAGTTTCAGGAGACCCAGCGCCTGCAGGAGGAACAGTATTTGGGCTTCAGGGAGGAACTCAGAACCATCAGCTCCACCCCTGGGCACCATTGTAGGGGTGCTGAAGTACTCAACACCACGAGGGACACTGTGGCACTACAAGGGGCCCCTGACACTAGCATGGACGATGAACTGCCCACCACCTCCGCCGGCGGTAGTGGACAGGAAGCCCGGCCACAGGACCACCACACCAGCACCCCACCCCTTGCAGAGGGAGTACCACCCCTCAAACGGTCCCTGAGATCCAGGACAAAGACAGAGCACGATGCCAAGACCCCTGCCAAGAAATTAGACCACCCTGATTGTCATCCTACTGTCCCACTTTGTCACCCTGTCCATACTTAAACTGCCCCAGCTCCACTTCCTATGCCCATTTGGGCAATGCACATGTGAGACTAATAGACTAGACTCTGCCATGGACACTCCTCCGCCATCACCCCTCCCCATTTCACTACCCCCTCCAATATTGAGCACTAAACTAAACACACTTAAAGCACAAAACAATCTGGAGTCTGTCTGTGATTTCGAAATAGTGTTTTATCAATTTCAGTGACAAAATGGTCTTTCAATTATAATGTCAACATACCTATGTCACACAGCTCTAGTCCATGAGGAATCAAAGCAGATGTCACACAGTAGGACCCACATCTGTGAAATCGTAAGGGAAAGTGACAACTCAGTGACCATACACTGGATGAAAACGACAGACAGTAGAGAGGAAGTAGTGTTAAAGTACATGTAGTAGGCAGGTCTGTACTCTTACCTGTGTCTCACCGGAAATATTGCTGGATCACTGAGTCCCTGTTGTTCATGTCTTCTTCCTCTGCTTCCTCGTCTTCACTGTCCACAGGCTCCACAGCTGCAACAACACCGCCATCTGGATCATCCTCCTGCAGAAAAGGCACCTGTTGTCGCAAAGCCAAGTTGCGAACCATACAGCAGGCCACGATGATCTGGCACACCTTCTTTGGTGAGTAGAATAGGGATCCACCTGTCATATGGAGGCACCTGAACCTGGCCTTCAGGAGGCCGAAGGTCAGTTTGATCACCCTCCTAGTTCGCCCATGGGCCTCATTTTAGCATTCCTCTGCCCTTGTCCTGGGATTCCTCACTGGGGTCAGTAGCCATGACAGGTTGGGGTAACCAGAGTCACCTGCAAATGGCGAGGGACAACTGTTAGACACACACTAACCTGTAGGGATATCCCCAGACAACCATTCCCACTGACTTACTTCCAGGTGCTCACCTAATAGCCACACACGGTGCCTCTGGAGTTGACCCATCACATAAGGGATGCTGCTATTCCGCAGGATGTAGGCGTCATGCACTGAGCCAGGGAACTTGGCATTCACATGGGAGATGTACTGGTCTGCCAAACATACCATCTGTACATTCATAGAATGATAACTCTTCCGGTTTCTGTACACCTGTTCACTCCTGTGGGGGGGGACCACAGCTACATGGGTCCCATCAATGGCACCTATGATGTTGTGGATGTGTCCCAGGGCATAGACATCACCTTTCACTGTAGGCAAATCCTCCACCTGAGGGAAAACGATGTAGCTCCGCATGTGCTTCAGAAGGGCAGACAACACTCTGGACAATGCGTTGGAAAACATAGGCTGGGAGATCCCTGATGCCATGGCCACTGTTGTTTGAAAAGACCCACTTGCAAGGAAATGGAACACTGACAGCACCTGCACTTAAGGGGGGATTCCTGTGGGATGGCGGATTGCTGACATCAGGTCTGGCTCCAACTGAGTACACAGTTCCTGGATTGTGGCACGGTCAAGCCTGTATGTGTTAATCACATGTCGTTCCTCCACTGTCGACAGGTCCGCCAACGGTCAGTACACCGGAGGATACCGCCATCTCTTCACATGTCCCAGCGAACGGTGCCTATGAAGGACAACAGCGAGCACAGAGTCAAACAACTCAGAGGTACGTACCCACAGTTTACCCAGAACACCAATCATACACAAAAGGTGGCCTGTATGTGTGTTGAGTCTAGGCCCAGGTATGTGTGACGCATTTGGAAATGAAGTCATGTGGGCCCCTGAAATGGCGGCTGCCTGACCTGTAAAGAGGGACAATGGGATGTGAGGTAACTGCGCTGGCGTTGTACACCGTCACGGAAGCGGTCGAAGACCACGGCACAATGCTGCATTGGTTAACATTGGACCCAATGGGTCCCAGGAGCCAATGCCGATGTACGCCGGCGGTGACGGTACGCACCGCCGCGGACGTGACCACCATTTTCCATCTGTTCAATCACTCGATACCTGATGTTCGACAGGAGAGGACCTACACTGCAAGTGCTGCTGTGACCTCGGTCTGGAAGTGACAATGGCTCAAGTGTCTGGGGAAAGGGCCCCATGCCTTCACATCGGAGGAGTTGGAGAAGCTCCTGGATGGGGTCCTCCCCCAGTACACGCTACTCTACGGTCCTCCAGACAAACAGTTAAGTACACAGGGAGCATGTTGTATGGGCTATACCTGTGTGGAGAGGGCTGGATGTAATAAGGAAGGGGGGAGAGTGCTACGTGCATGAAAGACTGTGAATGCATGTGCCACATGGCAAGGGTAGGGATGGGGGACAATCACTTTGACGGTGCAGCTGGTAATAACTTCTCTTTTTCCCCTGTACATTTCATGTAGGTCAGCGCCCACCAGAAAAAAGATATTTGGCGTGCCATCGCCAAGGACGTCCGGACCCTGGGGGTCTACCACAGACGGAGCACCCACTGCCGGAAAAGATGGGAGGACATTCGGCGCTGGAGCAAGAAGACGGCCGAGGCTCAGCTGGGGAGGGGTGCCCATCGCACCATGACCCCCCTGATGTTCAGGATCCTGGTGGTGGCCTACCCGGAGTTGGATGGGCGCTTGAGGGCATCACAGCAGCCACAAGGGGGTGAGTACACTCTCATTCTGGTGACTTTGCACGCAGTGGAGGTGTCTGGGTGGGGGAGGTGGGCTGTGGGTTTCCCTAGGCCAGGGCGAGTTCTGTAGGCAAGGCCCCTCCGTAAGGCAGGCCATGTGGCACTCTACCCCACCTCTGTAGAGTGCCAAGTAGACCTAGTCATATCCCTGTGTCATCTATGTGTGCAGATGTCGTGCATAGCCTTGTAGGCCATTTCCCAGGAACTGAAAAGTGGAGCCCAAGAGCGCGGCGTAGTGCAGGGGGCTTCTGTGTCTGTCGTGTTACGGTAGCGGTAATGCATGGACTCAACATGTCTTTCTTCTGTCTCCCCCCCCCTTTTTGTGGTCTCCCTGTTCTTGTGTCCATTAGCATCATCAGGCGAAGGTGCAGTGGCACCGGAGCATGAGGGAGCTGCATCCCACATGGCCCTGGAGGGCGAGACTACGGACTCGGAGTTCACCAGTGGGACGGAGGGCGAGGGGAGGTCCTAGACGGGGACAGGAGCCGACACCAGCGACACAGACTCATCCTCTGATGGGAGCTCCCTTGTGGTGGCGGCAACATCTGTGCCCCCCGCATCTACAGGTACAGCCGCCACCCCCCTTACCAGCACCGCCCTCCCAGCAGCCCCTCAGCCTTTGCCCTGTGCCCGCTCACCCAGGAGGGTGGGCATCACCTTCACCCCAGGCACCTCAGGCCCTGCCCCAGTCACCCCTGCTGCCCTCAGTGAGGAGGCCATTGACCTCCTCAGGTCCCTCACTGTTGGGCAGTCTACCATTTTGAATGCCATCCAGGGTGTAGAGAGGCAGTTGCAACAAACCAATGCATTCCTGGAGGGCATTCATTCTGGTCAGGCGGCCCTTCAGCGAGCTTTTCAGACTCGGGCCTTAGCACTGATGGCAGCCATTGTCCCCGTCTTTAGTCTCCCCCCTCCAACTTCCTCCACCCCGACCCAATCCCCTGTACCTCAGCCTATCCCAAGCACACCTACAGACCAACATGCACACACGTCATCACACAAGGGAAGCTCAGGCAAACATAAGCACCACACATCCCACAGGCACTCACGCAAGCATTAGACACATGCAGACACACAAACATCCACCTCCTCCACTGTGTCCCCCTCCTCCTCGTCTCCCTCCTCCCTCCCAGTCTTGTCTACACTCACACCTGCATGCACTACCTCTACAGCCACACCGTCCCTCTCCAGCACACCCACCACCACACCCCGCTAACGTGCAGTCACCACCCCCACTACCATTCACACGTCCCCTGTGTCCTCTCCCAGTGTGACTGTGATGCCCCCTCCTGAGATACACAAACGCAGGCACACACCCACCCAACAGCCATCCACCTCACAACAGCCTCCAGCACATGCACCTTCACCCAAAGTCACCAAACGTACACCTCCTACAACTACCACATCTTCCTCTACTCCCGAACCCCCTCCAGCTACCCGTCCCAGTGTGTCCAAAAAACTTTTCCTGTTCAACCTTGACTTCTTTCCCACACCTCCCCCACCCTGTCCATCTCATAGGTCCCGAACTAGCACCTCAGCCACAACACCCCTGGGACCAGTGGTGCCTGTAGTCACCGGAATCTGGAGTGCACCGGCCACCAGGGCAGCCAGTGTGGCACGGAGCCACAGCACAGACAGTCCCCCACCTGTGAAGCATCAGAAGTTGGCCAGTGCCCAGCGGGAGAAGGGGGAAGACTCCAGCCACCAAAGCCGCTCCCAGGGGTCCGGTGGGAGTGTGGAGTCAGCTGTGACACCTTCCAGAGTGGGGAAGGGCCACTAGAAACCCGGCAAGTCTGGGAAGAGCAGCACGGCGGAGAAGACCACCGTCATCCCCGATGCCCAGGAGCCCACCTCCAGCACAAGCCCAGCTGCCCAGGAGGCCACCGCCAGCACCATCCCACCTGCCCAGGAGGCCACCGCCAGCACCAGCCCACCTGCCCAGGAGGCCACCGCCAGCACCAGCCCACCTGCCCAGGAAGCCAGCACCAGCCCAGCTGCCCAGGAGGCCACCGCTAGCACCAGCCCACCTGCCCAGGAGGCCACCGCCAGCACCAGCACAGCTGCCCAGGAGGCTACCGCCAGCACCAGCACACCTGCCCAGGAGGCCACCGCCAGCACCAGCCCCGCTGGGCCTTGAATGATCGCCAGCAAAAGCCCCGCTGGGCCATGAAGGACCGCAAGCAAAAGCCCCGCTGGGCCATGAAGGACCGCCAGCAAAAGCCCCGCTGGGCCATGAAGGACCACCAGCAAAAGCCCCGCTTGGCCATGAAGGACCGCCAACAGCTGAGACCCTGCAATGGAGACTGCCATCTCAAGCACTGCTGAACAGGGCACCGCCGTCTCAAGCACCGCTGCACAGGGCACCGCCATCTTAAGCACCACTGCACAGGGCACTGCCGTCTCATCTCAAGCACCGCTGCACAGGGCACTGCCATCTCAAGCACTGCTGCACAGGGCACCGCCGTCTCAAGCACCGCTGCACAGGGCACCACCATCTCAAGCACCGCTGCACAGGCCACCGTCGTCTCAAGCACCGCTGCACAGGGCACCGTCGTCTCAAGCACCGCTGGCCCATGAGTGGCAAGGGCACTGACGCAACTGCATCCGTTACGGGGTGAATGATGCACTCTGGGCACCAAGTCCCCTCCAGAACCAGTGGAGAAAAGCATCCACTACCTCTGTCCTTGGCATCATGAAGCACTCTGGGCACCAAGTCCCCTCCAGAACCAGTGGAGAAAAGCATCCACTACACCAATCCTTGGCAGGATGAAGCACTCTGGGCACCAAGCCCCCTCCAGAACCAGTGGAGAAAAGCATCCACTACCTCTGTCCTTGGCAGGATGAAGCACTCTGGGCACCAAGCCCCCTCCAGAACCAGTGGAGAAAAGCATCCACTATACCAATCCTTGGCAGGATGAAGCACTCGGGCACCATGCCCCCTCCAGACCCAGTGGAGACTGTCATCCACTTGTGAGACGGTGGCTTTGCACTCCCCAGGATATGGCAGTGGGCAAACCACCCACTGTAGAGACTTGAGAGACTGTGGCTTTGCACTCCCCAGGATATGGCAGTGGGCAAACCACCCACTGTAGAGACTTGAGAGACTGTGGCTTTGCACTCCCCAGGATATGGCAGTGGGCAACCCACCCACTGTAGAGACTTGAGAGACTGTGGCTTTGCACTCCCCAGGATATGCCAATGGGCAAACCACCCACTGTAGAGATTTGAGAGACTGTGGCTTTGCACTCCCCAGGATATGGCAGTGGGCAACCCACCCACTGTAGAGACTTGAGAGACTGTGGCTTTGCCCGCCCCAGGATGTAACAGTGGGCATGTGGCCCCCTCGTGGATTTTGAGTTGTGCACTCTAGCGGCTGAGGTGCCCTCCCTTTCCCTCCCCCTGAGGTGCCTGTTTAGTTGCTCTCTGATGCCCCTGAAGTGTTCTCTCCGTCATAGTCGGGGATCTTATGTGGGCCTCGCCCATACCGTGTGGTCCCAGTGTTCCACTGACTTTCTTAGAGCACTACCTGGACTACTATGCTTGGTATATATTATGTACATGGTGTATATATATATTTCTGCCTACTTGCTTTTAATATATTACAATGGTTACCCTCATTTTCTATTGTCTTTGCATTCTTCCGGGGGGTTTGGGAGGTGTAACTGTGATGTATTGATATGCATTAGCGTGTGTGTTGTAGTGGGTGAGGGTGGGGGTGTTGCGTGTGTGTGTCCTTGTTTTTTGCCTCCCCGCTCCCCTGTGTTGTAGGTGCAGTACTCACTGTGGTCTTCGCTGCCGGCGTTCATGCTCCTGGTAGAGGAGCAGGAAGACTATTGCAGGGAGAATTTGGAGTTCCAGGTTCATGGCGTCCTCGTTCCCCGTTGGGTGTGTAGAGGTGAGCGTTTTCCCTTCGGGATTCCTGTTTCCGCAGTGTTTTTATCCGTGGTGAATCCACCCCGGAAAAGGTGGCGGATTGGCCTGTCATAATAGTGTGGGCGGTACATTGTCTCCCACCTGTCTGTTGGCGGTGACCGCCGTGCTGTTTCTTTGTACCTCCGTGGCGGTCGGAGTGTTAAAGTGGCTGTCTTTGTTGGCGGTTTCCGCCACGGTCGTAATTGCAAATTTTTTACCCCCAGCCTGTTGGCGGTCTTACCGCCGCTTTAACACCGACCGTAAAATGTAAATGTACTTTATATAAGATATATTTATTAACAATTGTATATGCTAATATTTTTATGTATCAGTTTAATTCTATAGTAGTATATTTACATTGAAGTTATAGACAGATGTCTAGAGATGTTATTTATAAAATGTAATAAAAAATAATTTTATGTCACTTGATATGTCAGTGACTTAATGTCACTTTGACCCAATGGAGCACAAGAGATCACTGGAACATGTAGGCGAAATCAAGGGGATGTACAAAACTTTTTTAATAGACATCCTAGCTCACGTTTTCTTCATATCTAGAGTACCTTTAAATATAAAACAAATCATTTGATGAAGTAAGAGAAAAAACATGGTTGCAGTAGAGACCTGTGCATCAATACTTAATGATGGCCTTAAGTGCATCTATACTGATAAAACGTGGTGACCTTACCTATGCACACTAATTATACATATGGTATGTGATTGATCATGTGCTTTACAAGCAGTGTAGTATAATAACGTAAGGAGTCTTTACTATGGGCTCCATGAAATTATCAGCACAGACCATGCAAAATATATATGATGGTGAACTTTCCAGATCATACTAACCCTTGTAAAAAGATCATCTAAGTTTCCCACAAAGTTTATTTTATACCCACCTGCAATTTAAAAGTGAAGTAATGAGTCATGATCATGTTGTAAGAGGATTTCACCATGGCATGATGAATAGCAATTTTACTGTCTGCATGTCTTAGATGCTTATATGCTGTACGTCCTTACAACTAATAAAACACTGATGAAAGAAAGTAATTGAAAAATATGGATTATGTGCATTAGAAAAGATAATATGAACACAATTATACTTTAATTTTGTAATTGTGTGACTACAGGGAGGTATCCCCCTTCTAATGCCTGGGAAGTGAAAATGATCACTTGCCAATGTAATTGAGGATTAAAGACATGCATGTGGTCATGTTCGCTATGGCTAGTAAGCCTGCTGTGTACACAGTTTGCAATTGAGAGCTCCTCAAACTTGTGTTTCAATGTCCATTAAAAGTCATAGTGCAGTTCTATGATAAAAAAGTTAATCTAGTGTTTTCAAAGAAATATTTATAATATAAAAAACATTTGTATGATACATTTAGAATCAGAGGTAATCAAATATACAAATAACAGGTATGAGAGCTTTACACCTTGACATTTTGTCGTGCATGTTAGAAAGTGCAAACTAGCTAGGGACCACCACTTTACTGAAGGAAGGCTAAGAACCAACAGGGCTCAAGAGATAGGTGAAACTTCTCGGCAAAATTAAATTGATGTATAAAACATTGCTTTCAACAGACAGCCCAGTTCCAGTCATTATTCATGCCATTGAGTACCCTCTGAAAAAAAGAGAAATCTTTGGTATATCATTAGACAATTTTAAATAACTGGATCACTCCTTATATCAGACGGTTTTAGTTGGAACTCCCTTCACTGGTCAAGTTCATTGAGGTGGCATTTACTTACCTGGATGGGGAGAGAATATCGATGATTATGCATGCAGCAAAGAATCGTGGGTAAGATGTCATCATACAATGTCTTGGGATAACTGTGATGTGCCAAGAGATGACCAATAGAGTCCCTGAATGAAAACCTAGGTACCTTGAGTGTTCAGTTGTGACTTTAGCTAGGTTGTGTGTAGGTCTGGTTTCTCCCTTTCTCTCCCACTTGTGCATGAGAAGGGTATTACTTGACCCAGATGTTCAGGATCCACAGTAAGCTGGTTCCGAGACAGCAGGAGTAAAAGGCCTCAACCCTCTCAATTGGGACCAGTAGCCTCTGTCTGCCCAATTTCGCTCTTTAAGGGGTACTGACATTCCTAAAGTGTGAAACTGCTAGCAATGGATTTGTGAATTGTCTTCAAAGAATTTCTAGAAAACCATCTGCCTATAGATTTGCGAATCAGTTCCTTTCTTGTTTGATCAACGTTGACGTGATTATCGATCTGTTTACACAGAGCCTGAACATCAATTTCTTCAGAATCTACCTAAAAACCTAACATCTGTTTCCACAGTTTCTTGTTTCTGCTTAAGTTACATCTTCATTCTCTTCTTATATTCTTTTTTCATGCTCTATTTTCCCTTCACAGTAATGTGGATCAGCCCACTCAATCTTCACATGTCAATAAAATAGGAGGGGGCAATAGAACTGGAAAGTGTATAGATGGTAAATGTGCTGGTTTTGATTTTAAAACGTTACAAGCACCTATGCTCGAAGCCTCAAAGCGGATTTGAACATACGCATATTGTGCTGCATGTGCACGACTGCTTTTGGCCCAGCTATCTGCATGTTACTCAATCACAAGATGCCCAAATCTTCTCCTAACACGAATCACAGCAGTATTGAGAAACAGTATGACCTCTGTGACTGAAAGAGATGCATTGCAGGTAGATTGGTCCAGGGCAGTGGTTCCCAACCTTTTGACTTCTGTTGACTCCCACTTTACCAATACTGGAATCCGGGGACCCCCACTGAATCATTATTGGAGTGCAGGAACTCCCCACTGAGTCATGACCCAAAGCTGGGGACCTAATCTGTTGAAATTATTACATTTTCTAAGCAGTTGTGGACCCCTAGTGTAGGAAAGTACCATCTTTCTTGGCATGTTACCCCTAATTTCTGCCTGTTTGACAGTATGTTTTGCCTGTCTCCTGCTGGTCAGGACCCCAGTGCTCATAATTTGTGGCCTAATGTGTGTGTTGTCAGTAGTGCTTAACTGTGTCACTGAAGTTCTGCTAACCAGAACTTCAGTGTTTATGCTCTCTCTGCTTCTAAATTAGTCACTAAAGTTTAGTGACTTCATATTCCAATTCCAATTGGCACACTAGACCCCCCCTTATAAGTCCCTAGTATATGGTACCTAGGTACCCAGGGCATTGGGGTTCCAGGAGATCCTTATGGGCGGCAGCATTTCTTTTGCTACCCATAAGGAGCTCAGACAAACCCTTCTTCAGGACTGCCACTGCAGCCTGCATGAAATAGTACACACACTATTTCACTGCCATTTCCACTGTATGTTACCTATATATAAGAGGGGTCCAGTGTGCCAATTGAAATTGGTAAATGAAGTCAGTAGCCTACAGTGACAAATTCAAAAGCAGAGAGAGCATAAGCACTTAGGTTCTGATTAGCAGAGCCTCAGTAACACAGTTAAGCACTATATAGACACACACATTAGTCCATAAACTAGGAACACTGGGGTCTTGACCAGCAGGATCCCTGTGAGACAGCCAAAAACATACTGACATACAGGCAAAAATGGGGGTAACATGCCAAGGAAGATTTTACTTTCCTACACAACCCCCCCACCAAACGTGGAACAATAAGGCTAACCTTGCCCAGATGAGCCTTCATTGTCTAAGTGGAAATATATGGAGAGTCCATCTGCATTGGAGTGCGTACTCCCAGGTCTATGTTCCCCTGTATAGTCCATTCCCTGTAGGGAAATTGACCACCTCAAAAATGTAGGGTTTTTACCTTTCATTTGTTTAAGCCATAATAGAGGTTTGTGGTCTGTCTGAACAATAAAGTGACCCCCAAACAAGTAGGGTCTCAGCTTTTTCAGTGCCCAGTGGCAGACCAATGCTTTTCACTAGAGGCCAACCTCCTGCTAATGAAAGCAACAGGTTGATCCTGGCCGTCTGAGTTTAGTTGTGATAGTACAGCCCCTACCCCTAATTCAGAAGCATATGTTTGAAGAATGAATTTTTTGAGTAGTTTGGGCTCCTTAAGACAAGTGCAGAACACATTGCCTGCAAAGCTTTTTGACAGCTGGCTGTCCACAATACCTTTTTAGGCATTTTCTTACTGGTGAGGTCATTAAGAGGAGTTGCAATGGAGCCACAGTTCTTAATTAACCTCCTGTGAAACCCAGTGAGACCTAAGAAGGCTCTGACCTGGGTCTGAGTTGTAGGGGGAGCCCAGCCCATAATGGTCTAAATCTTCCCCTGAAGTGGTGCCATATGTTCTCCACCTACCAGGTGGCCCACAAAAACCACTTTTCCCTGACCTATCTGGCACTTTGAAGCTTTGATAGTTAGGCCTGCCTTTTGCAGGGCCTCCAAAACTTTCCAGAGATGGACCAGATGATCCTCCCAGGTGGAGCTAAATACAACAATATTGTCCAAATATGCTGCACTAAAAGCTTCCAAGCCTTGGAAAACTGTATTCATTAGTCTCTGAAAAGTGGCAGGTGCATTTTTCAAACCAAAGGGCATCACTGTGAAGTGATAATGCCCTCTTATGGTAGAGAATGCAGTTTTTGCTTGAGCATCTTCTGACATTTTGATTTGCCAATACCCTGCAGTCAAGTCAAAAGTGCTTAGATACTTGGCAGATGCCAGCGTATCTAATAGCTCATCTGCCCTGGGTATAGGTTGAGCATCTGTTTTGGTTACTGTATTGAGACCCCTATAGTCCACATAAAACTAAATTTCTCTCTTTCCTTCTTTGCTATGCAGTTTGGGTACGAGCACCTCTGGCCTAGCCCAGGAGCTATCAGAAGGCTCAATAACTCCAAGGTCTAACATTTTCTGAACTTCAGCTTTTATGCAATCTCTGACATGGTCAGGTTGCCTGTAAATTCTTCTTTTGACAGGTAAACTGTCTCCAGTGCCAATTGTATGTTTACACCAAGTTGTTGTACCAGGTGTGAGTGAGAAGAGCTCAGAAAACTGATCAAGGAGATTTTTGCAGTATTCCTTCTGCTCAGCAGTAAGGCAGTCTGCCAGAACCACTCCCTCCACTAAACCATCAGTTTCAGTGGTGGAGAAGAGATCAGGGAGAGGGTCATTCTCTTCTTCCTGTCCCTCATCTGTAACCATGAGCAGGGTTAAGTCAGCCCTGTCATAGTAAGGCTTTAGGTGCTTGACATGAAGTACTCTAAGGGGACTTCTGGCAGTGCCCAGGTCTACCAAAGTATGTGACCTCATTGTTTTCTTTAGTGAGATGGGGTCCACTCCATTTGTCCTGGAGTGCTCTTGGGGCCACAGGCTCCAATACCCACACCTTCTGTCCTGGGTGGTACTCTGTCAGGACAGGCTTCTGGTCAAACCATTGCTTTTGGAGCTCATGGCTTGCCTGAAGGTTTTTGCTGGCCTTTTTCATGTACACAACCATTCTACTTCTTGGGCCAAGTACATAGTCCACAATGTCTTGTTTTGGAGCTTTTAAAGGTTGTTCCCAACCCTCCTTAACAAGAGCAAGGGGACCCCTAACAGGGTGACCAAATAGGAGTTCAAAGGGGCTGTAACCCACTCCTTTTTGGGGTGCCTCCCTGTAGGCAAAAATGAGGCATGGTAATAGGACATCCCATCTCCTTCTGAGCTTTTCAGAGAGTCCCATAATCATACCTTTGAGAGTTTTATTAAATCTCTCAACCAGTCCATTAGTTTGTGGATGATAAAGGGTGGTGAACTTGTAGGTAACACCACACTCCTTCCGCATTGCTTTTAGGTATGCAGACATGAAGTTACTACCTCTGTCTTACACCACTTCCTTAGGGAAGCCTACCCTGGAAAAGATTCCTAGGAGGGCTTTTGCCACTGCAGGAGCTGTAGTGGCCCCGAGGGAATAGCTTCTGGGCCTTACTTGTATGTGAACCCTTCCCACTACCAGTTATACTAGGGAGCTTGTTGACAGATGGGTCTGTGGAAGTACCCTCCCCAGGATTGTCATTCTGCTCCTCTGAGCCTTCCTGGTTGGAGTCATCCTCTACCTCTTCCCCTGTTTGATCTGGACCAGTGCTGAGTTCCTGGTCATCTTGAAGGAGAAGATTTAAGAGGAACTCCTTATTGGGCTTCTTCCCAATCCCTAAACTTCTTTCAATGCAGAGACTCCTCAAACTTTTAAAGTTTAGATTCTCATAGATAGTCTTGACAACTCTAGGGGTAGCTTCTACAGAAGACATATTGAAAGAAAAAAAAAGTTTAGGAAGTGAGTAAAAGGTTAGCAGGATAACAGAGCTAACTTTTTAGAGAAAAGATGAAAAATGTGTTTTCACTGCACTTAAGTAACTTATAAGTCACCTATATGTCTAACCTTCACTTGATGAAGGTTAGGTGCAAAGTTAATAAGTGTGAGGGCACCCTTGCACTAGCAAAGGTGTCCCCACATAGTTCAGGGCCATTTCCCGGGACTTTGTGAGTGCGGGAAGCCATTACACGTTTGCACTACATATAGGTCAAAACCTATATGTAGCTTCACAATGGTAACTCCAAATATGGCCATGTAACATGTCTAAGATCATGGAATTGTCCCCCCATTCCAAATCTGGCATTGGGGAGCCAATTCCATGCATCCTGGGGGCTCCACTGTGGACCTACAGTACTGCCAAACCAGCGCTCTGAGGCTTGTACTGCAGCTACAGCTGCTGCCACCTCACAGACAGGGTTCTGCTCTCTTGGGGACTGGGCTGCCCAGTCCCAGGAAGGCAGAACAAAGAATTTCCTCTGAGAGCAGGATGTTACACCCTCTCCCTTTGAAATAGGTGTGACAGGCTGGGGAGGAGTAGCCTCCCCCAGCCTCTGGACTGGCATAAACCAGTCTACACCGGTTCAGGGACCCCTTGTCCCCTTCGCTGGCACGAAAATGGACAAAGGAAATGGGAGTGACCACTCCCCTGTCCATCGCCACCCTAGGGGTGGTGCCCAGAGTTCCTCCAGTGTGTTCCAGACTTCAGCCATCTTGTTTTCCAAGGTGTGGGGACACTCTGGGGATCTCTGAGTGCCCAGTGCCAGCAGGTGACATCAAACACCCCTCCTAATAGGTGCATACCTGGTTAGGTAACCAATCTCCCTCTCAGGACTATTTAGGGTCTCTCCTGTGGGTTCCTCTTCAGATTCAGCTTGCACGTTTCCTCCAGGAATCCTCTGCAACCTCTGCTTTAGCTGCTGACAGTCGGATCAACCGCAGACTGCTCCATGAACTGCTGAAACTACAATAAAGTATCCAGAAAGGCTACTGTGACCGTGCAACTTCAGCTCCAGCCTGCAACTGCACCAGTTTCCAAGGTGTGCACAATCTGAGCACTCCCTGCCTTCACCCTGCACCAGAAGAACCAAAGGAATTTCTCGTGGAGTGACAGAGTCACTTCCCTGCTCCAGCAGGCACCTTCCAAGATGACAACCGGTTCTCAGGGACTCCTCTCCTGGCAACAAGCGTGCTCCCTGGATCAAAGGTGGTGGACCCCTTCGACCCAGACTGTCCTAAGGTCCAGCTGTCTCAATTTGGCAGAGGTAAGACCTTGCCTTCCCGATTTGCAACAGTGCCCCTGTGCACTGCGTCATCTTTAGCTCCTGGGTGCCTCTGTGCACTTTTTGCAAAAATCCTTTGTGCACAGTGTGGCCCTGGTCCCCAACACTCCATACTGTGACCCACAACTCACTGGGTTGTTCTCTGGCAGTGTGGGACCTTCTTTTGTTGTGCTGCACCAACCACAATTTGCACGTTCTTTTTCCCTGTGTCCTGGGACTCCTGTGGGTACTGCCTTGTCATGTGTGGGTTCGCTCCAGTTTTGGGAGCCCCCTCTGCCTCCTCAGTCTGTGTTGAGGCCCCCAGGCCCCTCCTGGGTCCAGGCAGCGTCATTTTAATACAAAACACAACCTTGCTTGAACCAAGGCTTGTTGGATGAATCCAGAACCACAAACTGTCTGCATCAAATATCTTGATGTAAGACATCTCCTGCACAACGCAGGAACCCACAGCCATATTCCTTGGTGCTCTTCTGCAGTCTTCTTCTGACCAGAAAATTCTCTTTGCACCATCTTATAGGTTGGCAAGGGCTCTTGTCCTTCCTGGAATCTTCTCCCGCTTCTGGACTTCGTCTCCTCTCTTCCCAGGTCTTCAGGTCCAGGAATCCACTGTTTGCTACTTGCAGTCTTGCATGGTTCATGCAATAACTCTTATCACGACTTGTAGTGTATCCGGAGGAAACTTGCAGTACTTTACTCCTACTTTCCTGGGCTCTCGGTGGGGTCTTTTACTTACCTTTGGTGTTGTCCTACACTCCCACCGTTCTCTACATACTACATTTGCCTAAGGGGGAATTTGTGATCCACATTCCACTTTCTTAGTAAATGGTTTGTGTTGCCCCTAGGCCTATTGCATTCAACTGTATTTTCTACTGTTTGCACTATTCTATGACTACTTACTTGCCTGATTTTGGTCTCTAGCGTATATATTGTGTATAATACTTACCTCCAGAAGGAGTATTGCCTCTAAGATATTTTTGGCCTTGTGCCACTAAAATGAAGTACCTTTATTTTTGGTAAGACTGAGTATTGTCTTTTATTGTGTATAAGTACTGTGTGACTATAGTTGTATTGCAGGAGCTTTGAATGTCCCCTAGTTCAACCTAAGCTGCTTTGCTACAGCCACCTATAGACAGCCTAAGCTGCTAGAACACTGACTACATTTCACTAATAAGGGATAACGGGACCTGGTATAAGGTGTAAGTACCTAGGGTACCCACTACAAACCATGCCAGCCTCATACTTTGGTGGTGCAGCGGTGGTATAAGTACTTGGAATTGCTTTACCACTTTGTTACTGGTGCTGTTCACAAGAAAAGCTTACTCCAATACTTAGAGCTATACATAATTGTACCTAGAGGTTATTTCTAACTTTCTAAAACGTTCTTTAAAACTTTCTAAATGTTTTCAAAAGTTTCTGAAAAGTTTTTCTTTTCTCTAAAAAGTTAGACCTAATAGTTTACTAACGTTTTACTCTTTTCCCTAACCTCTTTCTGTCAATATGTGTGGTATAAATGCTACCCCCAGAATTGTGACAACAACTTATGAAAGTTTTAATTTTAAAAGTTTGAGGGGTCTCTGCATTGAAAGAAGTTTAGGGATTGGGAAGGACCCCAATTAGGAATTCCTCTTAAATCACCTCCTGCAGGATGACAAGGGACTTAGCACTGGTCAGGTACAGTCAGAGGGGGAGGTAGAGGAAGACTCCAACCAGGCAGATTCAAGATAGCATTTTGAATATCCTGTGGAGGGTCCTTCCACAAAACTTTCCATCAACAAACCCCCAAGTGTAGATGGCAGTGGGAAGGGGTCACACACAAGTATGGCTCCCTTCACAACTAGAGGCCAGGTAACTAGGGTAACTCACATTGAGGAAAGATCTGCTGCTTCCAATTCCCAGGTCATTTCTGTCTCAGAGGTGTCACTCACATCTAATCCTGAGGACCAGTCCCTAGCTAGGGAACTCAGAAAGCTGAGGTTACAGGGGGCCAGACTGAGGATACAGTAGCAACAGTTGGCCTTAGACAGGGAATCCCTGGCTGTGGAAAGCGAAAGGCAGGGGTTGGGGTCAGTTCCCCATGGTGGCATCAGCAGTAATTTCAGGAACTCCAGTGTTAGGGAGCCTACATTTGATTCCAGAAATCTGCAAAAGGTTGTTCTCCCTTACAGGGATGGGGATGACATTTATAAGTGGTTTGATGCATTTGAGAGGGCCTGTAAAGTTCAGAGGGTCCCTCAAGCACAGTGGGTTGCTATCCTGTGGTTGTCTTTCACTGGCAAGGGGAGAGACAGACTCCTTATTGTGAGGGAGGATGACTCAGACAACTAATACATTCTCAAAAGTGCACTCTTCAATGGTCTGGGCTCAACCACTGAACAATATAGAATCAAGTTCAGAGAGACCAGAAAGGAGTCTTCACAGGATTGGATAGACTTTGTAGACTGTCCAGTGAAAGCCATAGGAGGTTGGTTAAATGGCATTAAGGTGACTGACTATGAAAGCCTGTATAACTTAATTCTGAGAGAGCATACATTGAACAATTGTGTGTCTGATTTGTTGCACCAGTATCTTGTGGATTCATATCTGACCTCTCCACAAGAATTAGGAAAGAAGGTAGACAATTGGGTAAGAACAAGGGTGAGCAGAAAAGCTCATACAGGGGGTGACAAAGACAAGAAGAAGGATGGTAATTCTCATGAAAAGGGTGGGGGCAGAGATAAAAAATCTTCAAAGTCTTCATCAGACCCACAAAAATCCTCTGTGGTAGGTGGGTCCAAATCTTCTTCAAATCAACAGAAAACACATGGTGTTATTTATGTAAAAGTAAAGGCCACTGGGCAAGTGACCCACTTGTCTAAAGAGAAGCAGCAAGCCTCCCACCACCACAAACCCCACTGCTTCCACAAGTGCCCCTAGTAATAGCAGTGTTGGTGGGAAGAACACTACTAATAGCCATTCAAAGGGTGTAGCGGGGCTCACTTTTGTTAATGTAGTGGGGGTTGGTCCAGTTAATGAGACCACTGAGGCTGTGTTAGTCTCTGATGGTGGCATTGACTTTGCCACCTTAGTTGCTTGTTCCCTTAATATGGATAAGTACAAGCAAGTACCCCTAATAAATTGTGTTCAGGTTGAGGCCTTCAGGGACACAGGTGCCAGTGTCACTATGGCGATGTAGAAATTGGTTGCCCCTGAGCAACACCTACTTGGTCATCAGTACCAAGCAACAGACACCCATAACAACAATGTTAGCCACCCCAAGGCTGTTGTGAATCTCAACTTGGGTGGGGATTTACTGGTCCAAAGAAAGTTGTGGTATCCACTGACTTACCTGTAGAGTGTCTTAAAGGAAATGATTTGGAGACTTCAGCTTGGGCTGAAGTGGAGTTGGAGGCCCATGCGGCAATGCTGGGCATTTAAGGGCATATCTTTGCTCTTACCAGGGTTCAGGCCAAGAAGCAAAGAGGACATGGAAACTTGGATCCTGGAACAATGGACCAAGTGCTCCCAAAAACTAGAGGTAGGAAGGGCAAACCCTTGTCCACTAGCCCTTCCTCTCCAGATGATTTCCCTTTTGAGAAGGAGTCAACTCCCTGTGCAGACCCTACACCAGAGGAGCTTGAAGCTGACACAGCTGAGCTTTTGGGTGGAAGGGGGCCTGTCAGGAAGGAACTGAGTGTAGCACAGCAGACATGTCCCGCACTAGAGGGTCTCAGACAACAAGCTGTCAAACAGCAAAAGGGGGATATCAATGATACCCACAGAGTTTACTGGGAGAATAATCTCCTCTATACTGAGGCAAGGGACCCTAAACCTGGTGCCACCCGGAGACTGGTTATGCCTTTACAGTATAGGGAATTCCTCCTAACTCTGGCACATGACTTTTTTTGGCTGGACATTTGGGGCAAACTAAAACATGAGACAGACTTGTTCCTCATTTTCACTGGCCTCATATGTCAGAGGACACTAAGGAGCTTTGTCGCTCCTGTTTGACCTGCCAAGCCAGCGGCAAGACTGGTGGTACTGCAAAGGCCCCCTTAATTCCACTTCCTGTGGTTGGGGTGCCCTTTGAAAGGGTAGGGGTTGACATAGTTGTCCCCCTTGACCCTCCAACAGCTTCTGGCAATAGGTTCATCCTTGTGGTAGTGGACCATGTCACAAGGTATCCAGAAGCTATCCCCTTAAGTACCACTACAGCACCTGCAGTGGCAAAAGCCCTCCTGGGAATATTTTCCAGAGTGGGTTTCCCTGAGGAAGTTGTATCAGACAGAGGTAGTAACTTCATGTCTGCAGACCTCAAAGCAATGTGGAAGGGGTGTGGTGTAATATACAAAAACACCACTCCCTAAATGGATTGGTTGAGAGGTTAATAAAACTCTCAAAGGCATGATCATGGGACTCTCTGAAAAACTCCTACAGGGAGGTAACCCAAGAAGGAGTCAGCTACAGCCCCTTTGAACTCCTCTTTGGTCACAATGGTAGGGGTCCCCTTGTTCTTGTGAGAGAGGGGTGGGAGTAACCATTGGAGAACCCACAAGGTATCCAGAAGCTATCCCCTAAAGTACCACTACAGCACCTGCAGTAGCAAAAGCCCTCCTGGGAATATTTTCCAGACTGGGTTTCCCTGAGGAAGTTGTATCAGACAGAGGTAGTAACTTCATGTCTGCAGACCTCAAAGCAATGTGGAAGGGGTGTGGTGTAACATACAAAAACACCACTCCCTAAATGGATTGGTTGAGAGGTTAATAAAACTCTCAAAGGCATGATCATGGGACTCTCTGAAAAACAAATTTTCTCCTACAGGGAGGTACCCCAAGAAGGAGTCAGCTACAGCCCCTTTGAACTCCTCTTTGGTCACGATGGTAGGGGTCCCCTTGTTCTTGTGAGAGAGGGGTGGGAGCAACCATTGGAGCCCCCTCAACAAGACACTGTGGACTATGTACTTGGCCTAAGATCCAGAATGGCCGAGTACATGAAAAAGGGCACTAAAAACCTTCAGGGCAGTCAAGAGCTCCAAAAGCAATGGCATGACCAGAAGGCTGTCCTGACAGGGTACCACCCAGGACGGAAGGTGTGGGTATTGGAGCCTTTGGGCCCAAGAGCACTCCAGGACAAATGGAGTCGACCCCATGTCATTGTGGAAAAGTAAGTTGAGGTCACCTCCTGGTAAACCTGGGCACTACCAGAAGTCCCCTTAAAGTACTTCATGTCAACCTCCTAAAACCTTGATAGGGCAGACTTAACCCTACTCATGGCCACAAATGAGGGGAAGGAGGAAGAGAGTGACTCTCTCCCTGACCTCTTCTCCAACACTGAAGCTGATGGCTTAATAAAAGGAGTGGTGCTTGCAGACTGTCTCACAGCAGAGCAGAGGGAGGACTGCAAAAACCTCCTTGGGCAATGATCTGACCTCTTTTCCCTCATACCTGGTATAAGTACCTGGTGTGAACATACAATTGATACTGGAGACAATTTGCCTGTCAAAAGTAAGATTTATAGGCAGCCTGACCATGTCAGAGACTGTGTCAAATCTGAGGTGCAGAAAATGTTAGACCTAGGAGATATTGAGCCCTCTGATAGCCCCTGGGTCAGCACAATGGTGGTTGTCCCCAAACCTCGTTGCAAAGAAGGAAAGAGAGAAATGTGGTTTTGTCTGGACTATAGAGGAGTTAATACTCTAACCAAAACGGATGCTCACCCTATACCCAGGGCAGATGAGCTCATAGATACACTGGCTCCTGCCAAGAATCTAAGCCCCTTTAATCTGACTGCAGGGTATTGACAGATCAAGTTATCAAAGGATGCTAACGCAAAAATTGCATTTTCTACCATAGGAGGGCATTACCAATTTACAGTTATGCCCTTTGGTTTAAAAAATGCACCTGCCACTTTCCAGAGGCTGGTGAATACAGTCCTCCAAGGTTTGGGAGCTTTTAGTGCAGCATACTCAGATGACATTGCTGTATTTAGCTCCACCTGGGTTGACCACCTGGTCCACCTATGGAAGGTTTTGGAGGCCCTTCAAAAGGCAGGCCTCACTATTAAGGCTTCAAAGTGCCAGATAGGGCAGGAGAAAGTGGTTTATCTGGGCCACCTGGTAGGTGGAGAACAGATTGAACCACCACAGGGAAAGATCCAGACATTTATGGACTGGGCTCCCCCTACTACTCAGACCCAGGTCAGAGTCTTCTTAGGTCTCACTGGGTATTACAGGAGGTTCATTAAGAATTATGGCTCCATTGTTGCCCCTCTTAATGACCTCACTTCCAAAAAATGCCTAAAACGTTATTGTGGACAGCCAGCTGTGAGAAAGCTTTTGAGGAGGTTAAGAAGGCTATATGTACTGCACCTGTCCTAAAAAAAAACAAATTACTCCAAAAAATCATTGTCTAGACAGATGCTTCTGAACTGGGGGTGAGGCAATGTTATCACAACTTAACTCAGAGGGCCAGGATCAACCTGTTTCTTTTATCAGTAGGAGGTTGACCCCTAGGAACCCCTAGAGAAAAGAGTTGGTCTGCCATAGAGAGGGAGGCCTTTGCTGTGGTCTGGGCCTTGAAGAAGTTGAGACCATACTTATTTTTAACTCACTTCATTGTTCAAACAGACCACAAACCTCTCCTATGGCTAAAACAGATTAAAGGTGAAAACCCTAAATTGCTGAGGTGGTCCAGTTCCCTACAGGGACTCTCCAGATATTTCCACTTAGACAATGAAAACTCATCTGGGCAAGGTTACCCTTATTGTCCCTCGTTTGGGAGGGGTTGTGTAGGAAAATACCATCTTTCTTGGCATGTTACCCCCAATTTCTGCCTGTTTGTCAGTATGTTTTGCCGTCAGGACCCCAGTGCTCATTGTTTATAACCTAATGTGTGTGTTGTCAGTAGTGCTTAAATGTGTCACTAACGTTCTGCTAACCAGAACCTCAGTGCTTATGCTCTCTTTGCTTCCAAATTAGTCACTATAGTTTAGTGACTTCATTTACCAATTCTAATTGGCACACTGTACCCCCCTTATCAGTCCCTAGTATATGGTACCTAGGTACCCAGGGCATTGGGGTTCCAAGAGATTTTTATGCGCTGCAGCATTTCTTTTGCCACCCATAAGGGGCTCAGACAAACCCTTCTTCAGGACTGCCACTGCAACTTGCGTGAAATAGTGCACACACTATTTCACAGCCCTTTTCACTGCACTTAAGTAACTTATAAGTCACCTATATGACTAACCATCATTTACTGATGGCTAGGTGCAAAGTTACTAAGTGTGAGTGCACCCTTGCACCAGCAAAGGTGCCCCCACGCTGTCCACGGCCAATTCCCTGAACTTCGTGAGTGCGGGGATACCATTACATGCATGCACTACACATAGGTCAATACCTATATGTAGCCTCACAATGGTAACTCCGAATATAGCCATGTAAGGTGTCTAAGATCATGGAATTGTCCCCCTATTCCAAATATGGTATGGGGGCAATCCCGTGCATCCTGGAGGTTCCACCATGGACCCCCAGTACTGCCAAACCAGCTCTCTGAGGCTTGCACTGCAGCTACAGCAGCTGCCACCTCACAGAGAGGGTTCTGCCTTCCTGGGGTCTGAGCAGCTCAGTCCCAGGAAGGCAGAGCAAAGCATTTCCTTTGGGAGGAGGGTGTTACACTCTCTCCCTTTGGAAATAGGTGTTTCAGGCTTGGGAGGGGTAGCCTCCCTGAGCCTCTGGAAATGCTTTGAAGGCACGGATGGTGCCCTCCTTGCATAAGCCAGTTTACACCGGTTCAGGGACCCCCAGTCCCTGCTCTGGCATGAAAATGGACAAAGGAAAGGGGATTGACCACTCCCCTGTCCAAGGTGCACAGAGTTCCTCCAGTTTGTCCTTGGCATTAGCCATCTTGTTTTCCAAGGTTCGGGACACCCTGGAGATCTCTGTGTGGCCATTGCCAGCAGGTGATGTCAGAGACCCCTCCTGACAGGTGCATACTTGGTTAGGTAGCCAATCCCCCTCTCAGGGCTATTTAGGGTCTCTCCTGTGGGTTCCTCTTCAAATTCAGCTTGAACGTGTCCTCAAGGAATCATCTGCAACCTCTGCTTCAGCTTCTGACCACCGGATCAACCGCGGACTGCTCCAGGAACCGCTGAAACTGCAACAAAGTATCCAGAAAGGTTACTGTGACCCTGCAACTTTAGCTCCAGCCAGCAACTCCAACAGTTTTGAAGGTGTGAATGCTCCGAGGACTCTCTGCCTTCCCCCTGCACCAGAAGAACCGAAGAATCTCCAGTGGAGTGACAGAGTCACTTCCCTGCTCCAGCAGGCACCTTCTAAGACAATGACCAGTTCTCTGGGACTCCTCTCCTGGTGACGAGCTTGCTCCCTGAAACACAGGCGGTGATCCCCTTCGACCCAGACTGTTTTAAGGTCCAGCTGTCCCAATTTGGCGGAGGTAAGAGCTTACCTTTTCGGTTTGCGACAGTACCCCTGTGCAGCATGTCATCTCTAACTCCTGGGGCCTCTGTGCACTTTTTGCAAGAATCCTTTGTGCACAGTGTGGCCCAGGTCTGCAACACTCCATCCTGTGATGCACAACTCACTGAGTTGTTCTCCGGCAATGTGGGACCTTCTTTTGTTTGACAAACCTGCAGCAAGCAGGAACCCATAGCCATCTTCTGTGGTGCTCTTCTGCAGACTTCTTCTAACCGGAGAATCCTCTTTTGCACCATCTTCTAGTTGGCAGGGGCTCCTGTCCTTCCTGGAATCTTCTGCGACTTCTGGACTTGGTCTCCTCTCTTCACACGTCTTCAGGTCCAGGAATCCACCATCTGTTGCTTGCAGTCTTGCTTGGTTCCTGCAATAACTCTTAACACAACTTGTAATGTCCTGAGGAAACTTGCAGTACTTTACTCCTACTTTCCTGGGCTCTGGGGTGGGTATTTTACTTACCTTTGGTGTTTTATTACACTCCTAGCGCTCCTCTACACACTGCTCTTGCCTAGAGGGTAATTCATGATTCGCTTTCCACTTTCTTATTATATGGTTTGTGTTGCCCCTAGGCCTATTGCTTTCTACTGTATGTTCTACAGTTTGCACTATTATATGATTACTTACTTACCTGATTTTGGTCTCTAGTGTATATATCGTGTATAATACGCACCTCCAGAAGGAGTTTTGCCTCTAAGATATGTTTGGCCTTGTGTCACTAAAATAAAGTACCTTTATTTTTGGTAACACTGAGCATTGTCTTTTATTGTGTATAAGTACTAGGTGACTATAGTGGTATTGCAGGAGCTTTGCATGTCTCCTAGTTCAGCCTAAGCTGCTCTGCTAGAGCTTCCTCTAGGCAGCCTAAGCTGCTAGAACACTGACTACATTCCACTAAAAAGGGCTAAATGGACCTGGTATAAGGTGTAAGTACCTAGGGTACCCATTACAAACCAGGCCAGCCTCCTACACCCTGAGAAGGCTTCACAGACCCCTATGGGTCCCTGGACCACAGGCTGGGAACCACTGGTCTAGGACCTATAATGGGTGCATTGTGCCCTAACATTTCTGCCCTAACATTTAGGTGTTTTTTTCTGTTTCTCTGTGTTTAGCTTGGAACATTTTGCCATCAGTGGGTTGGAAGTACTTGAAGCATTATAGCCCAGGGCCAAAGGAAGCGATTTTTTCAATGAGTGAGGAGCAGGTGTAATTTGAGCGGAATAAAATTATTTAAAATCATTTTAAAACAAGTATATTTCATTGCACTCCCTTGGTGAATGTAATCCTGGTGCCATGAAGAGGCCCCCATTCCGCACCCACACAGTTTATGAGATGCATTTAATGACGGAGCATGAAGCCAGATGCCTTTTTATTTGAGAAGGAAGAACACTGTAAACTGAGAGGTTACATAAGGTAATTTTAGCTTTCACCATGACTGTATTACAAAATTAGCAGAGCATCAAGGATCCATTTCGCAACACTATAAAAGGCGATGTCTGAGATAAAATTACAGCATTTTGTTCCAGATTTTCAAGCTAACACAATGGAACCTGAATTCGACTTAAAAGATTTGTACCAAAAGGATTTTGATACTGAGAACAATTTTCAAATGTACTTCAATCCAAAGTCTGATGCATGCGTCGAAGGTTATTTTTTGCCCTTTATGTTGGAAAATCTGCATAAGACATTCTCATCAGGCAAGTAGCAAAATGACTGCATTGATTATTTACTTGCTTTAGCATGTTAAGGTGTACACGACAATGTGACGTTTTACTTAAATGCTTCTGATTTATTTTCGTATAATAACTATTCCTATTTCACATCAGTTTGAAACTTAAGTTTTTGGCAGGATCCTTGATTCCTCTCAAGTCAATACAGTATGCCTTATGCGACCAGATTGGTGGTGGTGGGGGAGCTTCAGATTTCCCAACAATCCCGCTAGCACTTCCTGTTAAAATGCATTACACAACAATCAGGGTGCACAAGACGAGCTTAGGAGGCAGCGTAATTGGAGAGGAATGCTCATTCGGAGGGTTGCTAAGTGAAAGAAACACGTTATTTGTGAAATAGCCAACATTTTTGAAGTTTTTCCAAACAGGACGAGAGGGTGTGTGGGTTGTGTCTGTATGTGTAACATTTCCTAGTAAAATCCGACAAAAACTGCACCATACCCGACTGAAAGCACCTGTACTGCACTATGTATCATAAAATACATTTACTAGGAGGCGTAGCACCCCAAACATCCCATCCCAACAAGAAGCTACGATGGATCGTCAGGTTATAGATAACCAAAAATAAAAGCTGAAACAAAGCTTCTTTCAAGCATATTATTGCAAAAAAATGCAAAAACACAATCAGATAATAACGTAGTGACATGTAAGAACAAGCATTTGCAATGCAACGGGTCTCGCATTACGTCGAGTTAGAGCTATTAGCATTGTGAACACCTAACCAGTTATTCTTGCCACATTAAGGGCCATATTTATACTTTTTGACGCAAAACTGCGCCAACGCAGTTTTGCGTCCAAAAAATTTGCGCCGTCTAACGCCATTTTGAAGCGCCATGCGGGCGTCAAATTTATACTTTGACGTACGGCGGCGCAACCAACAGGTGGGAGTCATTATTTCGTGACGCACACAGCGGCGTCAAGTCGTAAAGGAAACCCACGTAAATGCGACGCACATCACTGTGGGTCGATTTAAGATAGCGCAATCGTGAAAACGCCATTTTTTTTCACGCTATTGCGTTACATTTTTGCGCGAAAACTTGCCTTTCAGCAGAGGAGAGCCAAAATGGATCCTAGATGCCCCAACAGACCCCAGGAGGATGAGAGCAGACCAGGAACCAGCCAGGAGGATCCATACAGGAACCAGGACATTTAAAAAAAAAAAAGAAAGTGTCGCTTCAGTGCAGAGGAGCAGGAAATCCTGGTGAAAGAGGTGACGGAACACCAGCACCAACTTTTCATCTCCTCAAAATTGCCACTCAGTAGGAGAGAGGCCATCTGGAAACAAATTGTGGACAAGATTAACAGTGTGGCTGAAGAACGCCGGACAGTCACCGAGTGTAAGAAACGCTGGCGTGACTGCAAACGCAGGACCAAAGAGAAAATGGCGAGGAACAGGAAGGCAGCAATGCAGACTGGAGGGGGGAGTCCAGCACAACAGGAAGCCCTGGACCACATGGAGGAGATGGTTGCAGCTGTCATCCCGGAGGAGATCGTCACAGGGATTCAAGGACTGGACAGCGCAGACTACCACGACACAACGCACATGCAGGGTAAGTCGCATGGGGAATTCAAATGCAATAATGGGGACTGTAAGCAGGGGGGGGATACCTACTACACAATGCATGTAACTTAGCACATATATGAAGTGGCATGGGGAAAGGGGCACGACAGGGGGGCATGCCCAGTACTGACCGAAGCAGGGGCACGACAAAATACAGCAACAACAACAGTCCCACGGGGACATCCTGTAATTACAACAAGAGAGCCAAGGGAAAGCAGTGACAGGTGGGAAGGACACTACCTCAAATCCACATCCAGGCACTTGTATTGCAAAATCTATTCTACATCAACTAGGTCCCTACCTGTAATGCAGTAGCAAATACAACAACTGCAACTTAACTGCCACAACAGTTGACAATAACACCTCTCATCTCTGTGCAGCTATAGTACCAAATCAAATCAAATCAAATCATTAGCATTTATAAAGCGCGCTACTCACCCGTGCGGGTCTCAAGGCGCTAGGGACAAAGGGGGTGGTTATCGCTGCTCGAACAGCCAGGTCTTTAGGAGTCTCCGGAAAGCGGAGTGGTCCTGGGTGGTCCTGAGGCTGGTGGGGAGGGAGTTCCAGGTCTTGGCCGCCAGGAAGGAGAAAGATCTCCCACCCGCCGTAGAGCGTCGGATGCGAGGGACGGCGGCGAGTGCGAGGCCAGAGGAGCGGAGGGGGCGGGTGGGGACGTAGAAGTTGAGCCGTCTGTTGAGGTAAGGAACAGGAAATGGCAGGAACCCCACCCTGGAACATACATACCTAAATTAGGGGGTGAGGATGACATCTGCAACTAATCTAAGAAATAATACAAAGGTACCAGTACACTCAAATGCAGAATGTCCATAACTGACACATACATAAGCCTAAGTAAACAGCAATAGGAGCCACACAGCACTAACGACACACACATGCTGCATACGTCAGGGTCCCTCACGTGCCTGGCTAACAAGGCTACATCACTAATGTCATACTGCTCAGACAACAACATTGAGGAGGGGACACAGGCAACTGGTCACTGAAACACATCTGCACAGTCTGACAAACAAATAGGACATTCATATGATAAACAGGCCAATCCAGTAAGACACACATGATACCCCATCATATTCAAACATCAACAATGTTTACATCCATACCACATCCTAACATTGACATGCATAGGTAATGCCACGTAACATGTACAGATCATGCAATGTGAATAAAAAGTGTATGGGGCAGGGCCTGAGAGGCAAGTGTGCTGGCAGGGCAGTCACAACACCCACAGTCAGTCAAAGTGTAGTGTGGCAAGTGAAACGTATACTTTGCGCATTAGCCTCAGGCTGGAGGCCTTTGTGCATCTTACCCTGAATGTACTTATACTCATTTGCTCACATCTAAGAGCCTCAGAGCACTTTGCACTAAATGAATCTCATTGCCCTTCCTATCAGTTAATGTATCAAATAGTCAGTCCTAAGGTGTTGTCAATTAGTCAAATCACACTGTTTTGCCTACTTCTGCACTGGAGTTTGCCAGAACATATTCACTCTGTGCCCCAGTCAAGGATACAGTCTGGTACATTGCTGATAGATGTGGTAGGGGTTAAGTTTTGGCATTCCTGCGTAGGGAAACTTTGTCATCACCATGACATATGTCTTTTAAATTCACTTCCTCGTCCCAAGACACGCATGGGTGAGTTTCCAAACTGAAAATCACAACTAGATGCTGCCTGCCTTGCTGCTGATGCACAACCAGATCCCAGCCCATTCCTCTGATATGAGGGATGATGTCTCCCCTGTGATTTAGACAGGCAAGCTCCAAACTTAACATGCTGTGCTATACATAGAACAAGCAGAGGGAGAGTAGAAACTGTTAGGCACCATGATAGCTGTGTACTAATGTATTACTCTCCTGCGGACTATTTCAATTCTAACAGTGTGTATTGTTTGGGTTATTGGGGCTCACACCTACATTTCTACAAGTCAGTTGTACAATGAAACTTAATATTAAACAAATACTGTCTTTGTCATTTGTGTATAGGAACATACCGGAAAAGATAGAATTGTGTAGGATCTGAGTGACCACCACTTCCCTGAGAAGTTCCAAAGATGTCATGCGCTCGGATGTCTAAACATTCCTTTGATGTGGGAGACCAGAGGCACTGCTAGTCTGTCTGAGCTAAATTGAATATCTGGGTGACAGAGTTATTTACAAGTGGGTCAAACTTAGTCCCCCACACCATTAGCTATCCTGCTGCCTAGAAAGCCAAGAATCACATGTAGGATAATGAGAGCCCACCCAACAAAATGTCCCTCCATAACAATAGTGAAACACCGAGGGAGGAGTAGGACAAAAACACGCCTATTCCTAAATAATTACAAAGCAACACCTAGAGGCGACCTGGCAGACATGTCTGATAGCTCCATATCATACATGTGACACACAGGTGGGCCATAGGCCTACAACAATGCCCTATGACGGACAGCAGATACCAAGACAAACACAGAGTACAAAGTTAAGGCATCCAAAGGCTTGTATGTTAGTGCAAAATTGTCACAACACAGACACACTAATTGTACCCTGTTTCATTGCAGAGGAACACGGATCTCCTGCCGATATGCCTGTCCTTGAGTTCCCTGATGACATGGATGACGAGACCATCAACCTCCCACAAGAGACCATTGACATGGTCCTTGAAAGCCTCCAAACCCCGCCTTCAGTCACAAGGAGGAGCACAGAAGAAGCAGCCACCACAGTAGAACCACCCGCCACCCCAATTGTAAGACCTGCCAGCTCCAACACAGCTGAGGACTCTGACGACACTGGCACCAGCTTCGAAAGAACAGTCGTTGGGGTCCAGCGGGAGCTGGCCAAGGAGGTGCCGGTGGGGATGCAAACTATGGCAGCCAGCCTTGAGTGGGTGCGTTCGTGCATGTTGTCACCTGCTGATCAGGCAGCTGCAATGCAAGCCAGAACATCGCTCTTGGAGGAACTTTTAAAAACACAGAAGGAAATCTGCACAGCTGTCATCCAGTTGACACAACAACTCCAACTGCAAGCCAGTCAACGTGTGCACGAATGCAACATGGAACCCCTCAGGGCCGACCTGGCTGCCTACCATCGGGATGTGGCTGCCATTCTGAAAAACCAGCAGGCCCTCCTTGCTGCAGTACTGCCCTTCATTACTCGACAGGGATCAGCCCCCGGGATGTCTGCCTCCATGTCTTCTAACACTGAGGTGTGTGTTGCCCCTTCACAACCAACAACAACAAGGATACACCAGGCAACACACACATCAGAAGAAGAAGACATGGAACAGATAACATTCACACGCAAGAGTACCCGGAAGCCCTAGTCCCTGCACCATGGCCTACTCTGACAAAGGTCCTACGTTTTGAGACATGCCAGTCTCACTACAATTACCCTCAATGACTGTTCGGCAATCCACTGTAAGACTTGTCCCCATTGGCAGTGAATGTTTCTCTCCTACTATTTGGCAATTCCTGTTCCTCTGCACTGTCTGTGACATCACCCCAGCATGTCAGGAGCATCATCCACACCTCGTCTGTAGGATCACCATGTAAGAATGCACCAGAACGGACTCAGCTAACATTGTGAATGGACATTTTACACTACACCACCTAAAAATAAATATCACTTGCACACCTATTGTGTCTCTGTGTTATTTCACACTTCAACTGTGCAGTACATAACTCCAAAGTGGCTGTGTGGCAACCATGTCGATTCTCTATACTACTGTCCTGATTTCATGTATACTGAAACATCTGTGCAGTGGCCAGGATTGCATCATAGCTTTACTATACTGAGGAAAATAACTGATGAAGGGACTAAGCACACACAATCATGCTGTGTTGGACAGAATGATGCACCATCTATAGCTATTCTAGACAACTAATGGTGGCTGAGAAATGTAGGCACCATGCAATACTAAAATTAGAAATTATGCTGTAAACTGAAAGGAATGATAAACAAATTACACTGCATCAATCACCCTTACGGCGTATACTTCCATGAAGGAAAGTCATGCTGAATCAGTACACACATGATGTAGGTCAGCAATGACAGCAACAAGACAAGAGTGTGAACAAATCCTCATCTACAAAGATCTCCCTGAACTTCACACTGCTGTCCGACCTATCTATTTACCTACAATAACAAGTCTGGAAGCACTCTTTGTGAAGTAGGATACATACCAACCCCAAACCTTGATGATCAATGCACACTACCAATGGTGGCTCTCCCACATGGTGGATACTTACCAAGTTAGCACACGGGTAGCTGGCATGTTATACCTCAATAGCCTGGGGATAGCGAGCATAGGACACAAATGTCATACCAAAACTTTCTGCTACACTGATGTCAAGTCCATGAAAAGGTAGCACCTAACGCATCATGTAAAGGGTTAACAATTTTTTTATTTCAAAGTAGTAATAAAAGAGGCAACTAAGGGAAAGGTAAACCTACACTAATCTAACCTGACTACTACTAACCCACAACTGTCCCTAACTAACCTAAGCTAAACTTACTCTACACATGTAACGAAACGATCTAAACATCAACCCCCCACCCACCATTATGAGACAAGACACATGCAGGACAACACTTACTAACCTACACACATACTATACTATCCTAAACAAACACATTTTCTTTTTTTTTTTCTTAAACAGGAATCCCAACATTGCCCCCCACCCACCCACCCACCCACACAAAAATATAAGATAGAAAGAATAAGGACCCCCCACCCTCTTACCTAACACTAACTAAGCTAATTTCCTATGCTTATCCTATAACTAACCCCCCAAACCCAACTAACAGTATGAAATAGGAAAGAGGTGAGAGGGGAGGGGTAAAAGTTCAGGAGGGCAAAATGACTACAGATTTGCCCTCCGTAGTGTGCGCCGGATGGAGCGCACCTTCTTCTTGACCTCATTCATGTCCTCCGTCAGGTTGTCAACCTTTCGAATCAACCTGTCCAATTTTCGGGACAATGCCTGGAAGGCCGCAGGGTCGATAGGAGGGTCAGTGCTGGTTTGCGTGCCGGTGGAGGTGGATGTTGTTGCTGGAGTTGTGTGGCCACGGGACAGCCCTGCTCCCACCACACGGCTGGGTCCAGGTCTGGAGGAAGATGCCTGGTCCGTTGCTGGGTCCACTTGGGCAGACCTGGTGGATATAGTGGCGGTGATTGTTGGTGGCACCGTTGGGGGAGCCTGTGGTGTGGCATACCACGCCCCGGAGGCCCGATCCGAATTATATCTGCGGGCCATCCTCCGATACCCACACTGCACCTGCAGGATGTGCCTGTACCTCATCGCACGGCGCTCGAAATGGTTGCGATCTGCGGCACTCAGGTTTGCAGCTGTGAAGAGAAAAGGGAAATATTGAGCATTGAATTTACAGTGGGTTGAATACCACAATGGGTCATTTGTCCATTACTAGAAATGTATTGCTTGCAGCAATTGTTACAACATAGTTCACGGAAAGGCTCAGAGGAAGTACATGTGAATCATGCATACATAAGGGCATATCACACATAGCATATCTATGTCTCTACATGATGGATGACATCACCCTAAACTACTCATCCAAATCATACCTAAGGCATTAGACATTATGGCACCAGCTCTTCCACATACTGACTTCACTACATATGTCATTCTATGTGATAACAATCACACTCCTCACTCAATGGCATTTGGAATTAGTTGTGTGCTAAGATTGAACCCCTGGCCCAGAATCATATGTCCACACTAGGGGCCAGATGTAGGAATTTTGAAAAATCAACTAGCAATTTGCAAAGCAGAACGGTGTCTCTGACACCGTCTGCGAGCCGCTATGGGGTCCCTAAAACCCACCTCATGAACATCAATGATGTGGGTTCCAAGTTGCCCCACCAGCAACTATGGGCACTCACGGGGATGGAGGCCTGCTGGGAACAGCAGAACTCCATAGACGTGACTGCTTTTAAATAAAGCAAGTTATTTTTCCCCAAGTGTAGGCCGTTTATCTGAAAGGAAAATGAGCTGCAATTAGTTAAAAATCACAACAATTCAACTTGGAAATTTTCACGGTAATTATTGGTCCCTTAGACCACTGGCTGTTTTGCGCAGGATTATTTTGGTCCACTCACAAAGGTGAAGGTTTACAATGAGGACCCCTTCCAGTCAGCAAGTTGGTTACCATCCACTTCAAGTGGATGATAACAGCTACTCACTTTGCAACCACGTACTCGGTTGCAAATGGGATTGCCTACCACTGTGAGTTGCATGTAGGTCTGGTAAACCCCTTTATTATTTGCATTTTGAAAAGCATTTTGCTAATATGTACATGACCACCAAATACATTTTGGAAAAGGAAACAGACGTTTGCAACTCACAAACATAAATTTATGCCATTTGCAACGTGTAGACATTTTGCTACATCTGGCCCTAGGTACTAACTCAAGTCACAAAAGGTGTTAAATACGTGTAACATACTGGTTGCTACAGTCCTAGGTACCCTGTTTCACAGTAACATCCCAGTCTTTGTGGGTGGTGTGGGAAGAACAACCAACAATCCCATGTTCAATGCACACCCAGGAGTGTACAGAAAGTTCATCAAGTATGTGCCTTCACACACAACACCTATGAAGGGCTAGCAACACGTTGTAGTCAGCCCAACCTTGTCACATCCCAGGTCCACACATGTCAAAATGATATGACTTAGCCCAACATAACATACTATTAGTGAGGCATGTTTTACAACACACACAGAGGAGGTAGAACACCCATTCACATGATTCAACAGAACACCTAGGCCATTGCACTCAAGTCACACACACTTCGAGTTCACCTTGTGGAAGTACATGCCCCCGGAAGATCCGACCTACAGTGTACACAGTCCATCCTCAACTAGGAAGAAGCACTTGTCATCAAAGCCATGTGCCTAAGCTATCTGGGAGACTGTCAGTCTGATATGCAGACTCAGTTAATGGCAAGTCCATGACCAAGTCTAACATTGACCAGTGTATTCCAAATGAGTCATACCATTCCCAATTGCCGCCCTAATTGAATGACCTACAGCCCCTCAATCTGAGAGATGACTAGGTATTGCTTTACAGAAACATTATTCCAATTTGATATCACACTAAAACAACAAAGCCAATGAACGGCCAGCACATCAAATCATGAATTCTCTTGAACACACAGTAATCCATCATGCTTCATTACCAAACAATGAAAATAGCACTCAGGCGACACTCACTGTAGGTATCGGGGTCGTCAAAATGGGCCACCTCTCCCACGGTGTACGGGGTTGGTCCACCTGTAAAGCATGAAAGGAAGAATACACTCAGACTGGGTGAACGGACAAATAATTTCTGTTACAATGACACTGTGTGAATATGACATGGTAATGATACACTTTCACACATGCTCATCCTGCATGGATGACTTTGTATTCAACATTATCATTGGATGAGTCTCCTGCTCCAGTGACACACCCTACTACACTCATGCAGTAGCCAGGACAGTCATGTGTCGTCCAAGTTAATCCTCCATTAGTATGCCCCAACAATAATGTTATCCATACATCTCAGCATGTGCATCCCAGAGAGACATTCCAAAACTGGTTCCATGAGGACTGCATGACCACTCACAATCAAAAAGGCTATGTGGACATGTTCAACACACAGCAACCAGACACACATGTGACATATGTGTGGACAACATGACTAACTTCATGTGACGTGAAGGCAACACACATGTATAGCATGATCATGTGTTTCCAATTTTCTGTCTAGCTATGGCGTCTACATATGTAGGTATGTTGTTTCTACATGACGTACTCACTGGCCATTATGACCAGTAGAGTACAAATAGAGCAGTTCACGTGTTGCTTTTCTGACACAAATGCAACACTACATTACATGCAGCTACAGGCATCTGGTATGTGTTGCAAAAAAGAGCCATCGGACTGGTAGCATAGGTCTTCATACACATTCTGCAACAAATACACATTAGAACACATATGTATACCTTTGTAGCGCAGCATTTGCATCATTTTGTGACGCAGAGAGGGGGCTACTTAGCAAAATACAAATAGATGTTGGATTTTACTGCTGTTATTGCGTGTACATGTGTTGCAAAAATGGGGATGTATGTGTATAACCATGGGCCTAGGTTTCCCTAGCATTACACACAGTCAGCTACTTATTTTGCAGATTGGCTAGCAATCATCACATGTTCACACACAGATTTCTATTATTCCCATGTAATTGATTTGTACTCACCAACATGGCCACCAATCCGGAGTCCCAGGTGGTCCAGCAGGTCCTGTTCCCTGGTGATCAGATCTGCCAGCGGTGCTTGAGTTGATGGACATTTCGCAGACTCCCGTAGACCCGGACCAGGTGATGGCTCACCTTCTCCCACTGGATTTTCCTCGCCTCCGTGTGATACCCCTGTATCACACGGCCCCAGCCTCCAGCATCAGTGGGAGGAAATGGCTTACTAGCCATATGAACCCCCCCAATTCGTCTTCACCCATCCTGGACAGGCGAGGCCTACCTGACATATTGAGAGGTCGAAAAATGGACAAATGAAATATGAAAGTAAAAGTGGGAAATGGGGAAAGGTAGAGGTGTGAAAGAAAAAGAAGAAGGAGAAAAATAGCCCAACTAACCCCCCAAACTATGCTACCCACAACAGACTCCCACAGACAATACAAACTATCACAGGTATAGACAAAACAAGACTAAACAGACTGAGACAATGTTATACAACAATAATAGATTGACACTAAGACAAAATACAAGGCACACAGGACACTAAAGCAGTAAAACACAGGACAACACCTTTCACACAACCACACAGTCTAGATAAATCTGAGACTGCAAAGTGAAAGTGAAAGTTAACTCCCAGTACAGATTTGGTAAACAGGATATCCCATTACATCACTTCCTGCATAAAATGGCCGCCGTTTTTATTTTCCCGCTATGCGTCATATTTTCACTCATACACAGTTGTGCGTCATTTTTTTTGACGCATTACAGTGCACATGATGCGGAGTGAAAAAATATGATATGAATATTAATAATTTTTTATGTACATGAGATGACCAACATATTGTCCATGTAGCGTCAATTTTACCACGCATACATCATGGGCGTCAATTTTTTTACACGTACAGTAGTGCACATGATGCGGAGTGAAAAAATATGATATGAATATTAATAATTTTTAATGTACATGAGATGACCAACATATTGTCCATGTAGCGTCAATTTTACCACGCATACATCATGGGCGTCAATTTTTTTACACGTACAGTAGTGCACATGATGCGGAGTGAAAAAATATGATATGAATATTAATAATTTTTTATGTACATGAGATGACCAACATATTGTCCATGTAGCGTCAATTTTACCACGCATACATCATGGGCGTCAATTTTTTTACACGTACAGTAGTGCACATGATACAGAGTCAAAAATATTGTGGATGTAAATTATACTTTGAAGGCGAAATATTAAGACACTTTTGCATACATTTGTATTTGACTCTGCATTGTGTGCACTCATGTACGTGAACAAATTATGACGCCCATGCTGTATGCGTAGAATATGGAGCAAATTTATCCTTATGTCTTCATGTTTTTACCTTTGGAAAGGTGATTTGTCATGGTCAAACGGTGGGATGTGATACACATTTGTGTTTGTATATGACACATGTCCGTTGTTTTATGTATAGAAGGCATTCACACTGTAATGTTTGGGATACGTTAACTAATGTATTGACCATATTTGACGACATATTTGGTGTAATTGCTGATGGCTATTTTGAAATGATGGATGGGATACCATTATGTATTCTGTCTCCAAAATGTGTCCACATTTATGATGGTGATGCTTTCATCTGTAGTCCTAACAGGGAGTGGGAGAGTCACTTTCAGTTTTTATGGGGCTGACCATGTCCCATTATGATTTTGTGTTTCAGATTTGTGTTGGACTTGTGACATGGAGGCCACACATGTGCCTTATGCATGTGTTTAGTTCACAAGTACATGATTCTTGTATGTTTTGGGGGCGGTAGAGGTGGACTTAGGCCGCCAGCACCCTAAATAACCATGACCATCCAGAATAGCTACTGTATCCATGGAGTATATTTATTATATCATGGCAAACCTGCAGCAGCAGGCTAATGTAAGGCCATATGGTATGAATGACTGTTGACCATTCATTCATCTCATTAGCCCATTTGACATTTGCAGTAATGATGAATTGGAGCTAACTTGCATACCATTTTCCTATGACTATGTTTGCAAGACTCTCAGCGTTCCCGATGTGATAATGAGAATAATTTTTTGGTTGTCTGTGTCCCTTTCTGCATAAACTGGTTTAGTGTCATGTTACAATCTTCCTGCTAGGTTCAAACTAGGACACAACTGTGATGGTCTACTTTCAAATATTAGGTTGATTGTATGACATATGTGTACATGTGTGTGGGAATGTGGATCCACTATCACCTGTCTGGGTGTATGTTGTCACTGTAACTTCAAGGTCTCCTCCTGAGTTAGTGGCAGCTGATGTTGTACCAATTGTGTATTGCTCATATCACACACTTGAGAGAAGCCATTGATGACATGGTCACGTACACATGGATGGTCCCACCCTGTCTCTGAACACGTGTGATGTGACTTTCAAATGATCTCCAATTTTGTGCTGGATGAGAGACAGTTTCAGTTGTTTGGATCCGGCATCTGTAATTGTCACATTTGTACTCTTGTTGGGCTCTGTGTATGGTAATGTATCATGTCACATCCTACCCTCTGTGCATACATTTGTGATGTTTATTTTTGGTGTGATGAATGTTATAGCATTCTTGCCCAATGAGACGACATTCATCTTCAGCAATTTCAAACTAAAGGTGGTCAGAAATGAATAGGCCAAAGCATGATGTGGTGTTTGTTATCTGTGTTTATTTACAAGTGTGGAATGCAAGTGATTATAATAACTTAAGTAAAAAAATTGTTCACAAGCTGTTGGCGCCTACGCACTCCTGCTGCCGTGTTAGGTTGTTCCCCCTCCTGTTGCAGGCCAGCATCCTCCTCATCGTCATCCTCAGGCATGTTTGGGTCCGCTTCAAGGAGGGGAATGTTCCTTTTCACACAAATATTGTGTAATATGGCACAAGTGAGTATGATCTTACAGACCATCTCTGGGGAATAGAGTAGGCTACCGCCAGTGATGTCAAGGCAGCGGAACCTTGACTTTAGGATCCCAAAGGTCCGCTCCACAATGCTGCGTGTCCTCTTGTGGGCGTCATTGTATGCCCGCTCAGCAGCAGTATTTGGGTTCCCATATGGTGTCATTAGCCAAGGCTGGATGCCATACCCCTGATCAGCTGAAAGAGAAACACAGAATGGTATCAGTTAGATGTAGGAGGCACTGTTGTATGTATCTTTGATGGCAGTAGTTGTGTTGTGTTGTGACAACCTATGGTTGTTGGTGAAAACCTTGGCATTGTTTTTTTTCCTTGGCTGAGCAAGTGTTTGTTGGCTAACTGTTTGTCAGCAGGATGTATTGGTTTCTCAAGTACAGTGTGCCCTCCCTTGCATTGTGACTTGTGACACAGGTGTCCGTGTGTCCTCACTGGGGGTGTGATGATAGTTCCATGCAGAGTTGAAACATTAAAGTGTATTAGAAATGTTCAAATGAACATACCCAGGCCATCCCATCCCTTAAAACTTATGCATTGTATTACTGTACAGGTTATTGTGAGCCTTCAATTTTGCAAGGTGACATTTAGGCAACCACAGTCATTAATGTCTTCACACTAAGCTGTAGAGTAAATTCCAATGTGTGAGAGGTTCAATGGTGACTTGTGAAACATGGCTGGTGATGTGAGTACCTCAGTGTGTTCCTGTCTAGGTGTTGCTATTGTGGTGTATGGGTTGTTTATCCTAGAGGGTTTCTGTGCAGTGAGTATATAAGTAGATTTTTGTCCTTACCAACAAGTAGTCCATTGCCATACCGTCCATCCTGGAAGTGTTGGTTGATGGTGCAGTGACGGGAGGTGAATGCGTCATGTACACTCCCAGGATATTTAGCCACAATGTTGCTGATCAGTCCTTGGTGATCGACTATGGCCTGCACGTTGATGGAATGTGTGTGCTTCCTGTTGCGGTAGAGGTGTTCAGTCGCAGCAGGTGGCACAAGGCGTACGTGTGTGCAGTCAATTGCACCAAGGACGTGCGGGAAGCCACTGATGGCGTAGAACCCCTGTTTTGTTTCCTGCTGCTTCTGCAGTGTGTTAGGGAAGCAGATGTGGCGGGGTGTCAGTCCAATGATGGCATCCAGTACTTTAGGCAGGAATGCGGAGAAAGATGGTTGTGATATTCCACCAACCAGGGCACCAGTTGTCTGAAAGGAGCCACTTGCCGGCATGTGAAATACGGCAAGCAGCTTGGTTTCTGTTGGGATAGTACGTGGTGTCACTAAAGTGGGGGCCAATTGCTGTTCAATATTTGTCAGCAGCTGCTGAATGGCCTGCCAGTTCAACCGGTACCTCTGGATGATGTCTCGTTCCCTGAGGCCATGCAGGGTTGTTCTTGGGCCGAATATCCTCTCCTGCCTTCTGCGCTGTCTTTGGGGTCCCTGCTGTTGTTGTTGTAGCTGCTGTTGTTGCTGCAGGGCTCTGCGTCTACGTGCACGCTGAAGAAAAAGCACCTCCATGTCTCCCTGTTGCTGCTCTGCTGCTCTGCTGCTCTGTTGTTTGTTCTGTGTGTTCTGATTAAGTACAGGTGTGTTTGCACCATTTTAACGCCTGCCCTGACCCAGGCGTTAAAATTTCACGATATTCGTGCTTTGCGTGATTTTTTTGCGCCGCCTGCCGCGCGGGAGTGATTTTTGCCCGGAAGCATAAATACGACGCACCGCTGTGTGCGTCGGTTTTTGGACGGGAACGCCTACCCTGCATGTCATTAACGCAGGGCGGGGTGCCGCTTCCAAAAACTGGTGCACATAGCGCCATTTTCCTTGTGCGCCGGATCGGGCGTCAGGGTTTAAATATGGGGCAACGTTTGCGCTGAAAGTGCGTCAAAATTTTTGACGCACATTCGGCGCAAACGGAGTATAAATATGCCCCTAAATGAGGAAAAGAAAAAACGAGTGCTACTGCGCTGTGTAAAAACAGCGTGATCGCGCTGCGAAATAAAGAGGAAAAGTAGTCCAGAAACCATACGGAAAACATAGAGCCTCGTATGATTCCAGTAGTTTACCGGTGTTCTCGAGGAGGGCTAAACACCGGAACAGGCATGACGTGTGCATGCCTTTCATGATTGAAAATAAGTTGATTTTAAATGGCAAGCCCACAAACCAATGAAAGTGACTGACCTAACATTGGAGTGGTTAAAATTCCCCTAAAGAGAGATTAGAAGAGGGGCGGAGCACTTTGCACTCGCCCCTAAAAACAACATCAGCTAAAAGCTCAAGTTATATCACCAAATAAAACCACACAATTTCAAGAAAAGCGCCTGTAATATATAGTTTTATAGTTTGTTTTCTGTGGCATCCTTAATTAAATTAAATCCAGACTCAATGTAACTTGTTCCCCAATATATAATTATCATTGTATGCCACGTATAGAAGCACAGCATCAATCACAGCGAGTTATAGGTAAACGTTAAATTTGTTGAAACCGATCATTAATTAAAGAATGTTAATAATGTGGCGATATTGTGACCTCAAAACAGCAGTTCAAACTTTAAAATCCTTTACCAATGGTCACCAAGCTTTAGGTCTAAATGCATTTGAAATCCAGGAAGTTGCAAGATATTTGCTGGACTTTGGCCAGACAAATAGATGCTGGTCTACTACTTAACATGACTTGTTTATCAAGAGAAATTTATACCTGGGAAGTGTACAGAAATATTTTTCAGCAGTGCCCACATACAACGTAATTTGAAACCAATTCGTAGAAGGGGCAGAGCCCCCAGTAAGCCCTACATGTAAAGTGTCTTAACGTTGCACTAAAAAAGAAATAAAGAAGTGGTCCTTCTAAGTTCTTGATGGTGTCCTTAAAAAGGGCACAAGAAGTCGATGAAAAGGCATTGTGTTTTTCACCAACTACTCTGGGCCCCCACCTGCAACTTTAAATCAAATTTAAAAAAACATGGGTGGTGTCTAATCAGGATTAAATAAAAAACATTGTAAAAACCCTTTTGATAAGTTCTTCACTAACATCACCGAAAAACATGTTCCTGATTGTTAACTCCAACATCTAACAGGTCAAAGGTCTTCAGTGTTACCTGCAATGTGATGTAAAACATGCCTATTAAGGAACATTAAGCACTTGAGGAATGCTGAATTTGTGCCCATATTTTGTAGAGCTCAGCACCGGCACTTGCTTATGAGAACACACCACACAGTGGCATTTTCAGGTTGTTGTTTTTTAAGAACAGCATGTGTCTTTAATAATACAATATATTAAAAAGTTATTTAAATTATATTAAAAAAGAAATCGCACTTCCAAACTATTCCTACAGATGAACTGAAATAGTGCAAAATGTCCCATTTGTTTAAATGTAATGATTAGTAGGTAATGCTGGGGACTGCCACTCGACAACTGCTTTGGGTTGTATCGGAAGCAATAGAATACCATTAGCCCTGATGCTTATATTTTTGATAAGGACAGTTGTAGACTAGTGTGAAAAATGTCTTATGGATACTTTAAAATACGTTCTACAAAAGTAAAAAAAAATACTAACAACTTAATAAAGTGTATGTAAACAAAATAGTGACTGAAAACTATTAAAACATTCTGTAAATGTAAAGGGATTTGAAATTGAGGCTAAAAATAAAGTTGAATTGTTGGAGCAGTGCAAGTGTCTCAAACACAATACAGTATGGAGGAAGAGTGGCCTCATTTCAACTTAGAAAAGCCCCATCCTTCCCATTCAAATTTTGATTTTATTTTATATTTGTTTGCAAATTAAATAAAATGCTTAATCATTTGTGTATTTGTTTGATAAATGTTCGTTTCTGTATTTTTTGTGTACTGTTTTGTGGTTCAGATCATTAAAATGCTTAGGCTGGGGCCCCCAGCTTCTAGTAGAGACTAATGGTAGTCTATGTATTCCAATAATGATTCAGTGGAGGTACCAGGGTTTCAGTAATAATTAGGCAGGGGTCCACAGAAGTGAAAAGGTTAAGAACCACTGATCTTATGGAATGTGGAAAGTTCCAATTCTGTCTTTTCCGCGAGATAAAAAAATAAATCAGTTTACCATCCCCTTTTGCTTATCTACCAACCTTGAGAAAGCACAGTAAATTCCTGTTTTAGGGGTGAGGCAGGAACGGAAGTGTTATAACCCACGTTGTAGATAGACAACCCCAGATGTAAGGAGAGAGAAAGTGGATCCTTTGTGAAGGTCCTTGGAATTACTAACACAGAAAGGTCAATCACATTGTAAAATCAGGGGGCACAGGTACACAAATACAGATTCCTGTTACATGAAGGCAGAGTATGAACCACAACTCAACGACCAAACACAATCTCGAATAGCCGAAACCTCAAGAACACGTGGGCTCATTGTTTCTCCTTTGGGCAAAGGAGTGTCTTGTTGTATCAGTTATCTTCTCTACTTTTTTCGCTCGTTTCAAACTGGTAACCGACATCCCTTTAAGCTTAAAGTGAAGTAACAGAGGTCTCCTTTGGAGACCATCAGAGGCCGTGGTGGAACACAGCTCTATAGGGAACGACAAACCATACTGCTATTCTTGATAAGACTATGAGAGGACACCAGTGAATTCATATAAACAGAGTATCTCCAGAGAGGAAATGAGGAGTGTCATAGTTCAGATAAGGGGCCTTTTGGATTATGTTGGATTTACAGAACATCAATCAAAACACACCAAGCGATTTGCAGGGGTGATGTTGGCGACAGTCTTGAAGTAAAAGGCTGTCATGACCTGCCACTCTATATTTACTGAAGGACAACATGACATGCGTCAGTTTCTACATACTTCAGTTTTCTTGGGCAGCTGTCGTGTGCCGCGCCCTAAACTCAGTCCTATTAAAAATGGATTAAGTGAGTGGGGGGCAGGTTTAACTGCAGCGCCTCAAAATAATAACAAGTAGGCGGATTTCTTATTGGTTTAAACATTTCCATACGTGTTTTGGTGTCTGCTGGAAAAACTGCTAAACAAAGACCTAACTATGAAAACTAAGGTAACAGAGGATGGAGGTGGCCTCCTATAGCACAGTTTACATCCACCGCCTCGCTGTTCCCCCAAAACAGTAAAAATATACATAATAAACAAACTGTCCCATGGAAATATCCAAGTCAAGCTTTTCGAGGTCCCTCCTGCTCCCAACCTTATCAAACACTACCAGGTCAGTAGAGGGCTGTGGGCCCTTTTCATCAAGGCCTTTCTCTGAAAATGAACATACTTGTTGTCATGGGCGGAGATGCCTTCGGTACACCTGGGGGGTTTATACGGACAGATATAGAACCGGCTCTCGCATTCAGGGAACTAACCCACAGCCCAGTGGGAGGCGCTACGGGCCTCAGTGCAGACCCTTCCATCCACAGTACAAGAGCCACAGATACAGCTCCCTCCCGCACCCTACATAGAAAGCGGCCTCACTCACCCCGTGGGGGGCACCGGTCACGGCGCTGCTCGGGTCTCGGAGGTGAAAGCGGAGGCTTCTGTGAACCGGCTCACCGATCACACGCAGCAACCGAAGGAGAGAAGGCGGCGATGGAAATAAAGAATGAACACATCTGCTGCAGTCTGTTATCTATTTCTTATGGTTTCGCCACCATACTGTGGCTGCAGCCCGCCCGTGAACTAACTAGAAACAGTATCACAAAACATCCAAGCCTATAGTAAACAAGCCATTTTGAGGAAAATCAAACTTGCACAACTCACATAAACACGTCTTGTGTTTTACCGTGACCTTTATAAGCAAGCTGGCCGTAAGTCTTACAATAAAAATAAGTGTATATTTGTCTACTGAACGGAGAGCTACAATCAGCGCTCACAGTGATGAAAACAATAAGCTTTACAGCTTAACTCGCATTAACACATGGATTGTGTTTACCGATCAGCACTCACAGTGATGAAAAAATAAGCTTCACAGCTTAACTCACATAAACACATGGGCCATGTTTTACCGTAACCTTTTATAAATATGCACAAGAAACTGAATCATGTTTACACAACATAAAAACAGTGAGGGGAGAGCAAGCTGGTCCTGGAAAAGCCCCCCTCTGTTTTTATTAAGTTTGCAGAGGGAGCTGGTGGGGAGGAGGGACTGAACAAGCACCCACAGTGTTAAAGTGAAAAAGGCAAATACTAAAAAAAAGTCCCTTACAGAAGACATAAACAGGACATAGCATAATTACACAGTACTTTGAGCTGCTCCCAAAGTGAAAAAAGGCAGGGCAAAGAGGCAGACCTGACCACTAGCAAGCAAGGATTTTTGAAGGACACTGCAACTAACAAATTAAATAGCTTTTCTTCACAGTATAGGTATACTAAAAGTATACAACACGTCGAACGCTAACGCTCGACCTAAAAAATATGATAGCACTGTGTATGGTGCAAAAGGATCTGTTCAAAAACATTATAAAAGAGAAAAGAGATTGAGATGTGTGCAATGAAATAATCTTAGTGCTGCTAAGGCATATAAATAATGTTCAACAAAAATGTAAATTTACTTAAAAAATGGTGCACGGAAAAATTCAATTATGGTCACGAATCAGTGGGGAACCCCGGCATGCATTGTGCAGGCCCTTTTTCCTCCTGCGAGCTGCCACTGCCTCCATACATATATTTCACTGTAGCGTCTAACAACTGAAGTGTCTTACAATGCAGCAGGGGCTATCTAGGCAATATAAACCACTAGCAGAAGTGCCTGACTCTTGGGCGCTAGTCCATTAAAATGAGGTGGGCGCTTTCATTGTGTAGCTGAATTGTCATGGTACTGTAACATCCTAGTATTTGCAGCTGAGAGTTGTGTCAGGCTTCCGGTGTGCATGTGCACACTCACACATACACTCTTCTTGCTGTCACAGGGGTGATGCATGCCCGCAACCAACCTGATTTATATGCAGAAGCCTGCTGACTTCCTTTTCGGCACATATACCACTGACAAAGAGCAACACGGTTAAGTAACAGTCTTCCAGATGGTCATTGCCTTATATAATTTGAACTATTTTTGCAGCCTATGTGGAATCATGCACCCACAGCTTGAAAGCCCCTGGTTTTCTGGAGGTCTTAGTATGATACTGATACAGGAATGGTGGTGATGCAGGATTATATGGAAGGAAAAGACAGTTAACAATACAACTCTATGGCCTGGCAAAGAAGAATATGGCAATATATTTCTGATCTAAAAGGCTGAGCTATTGGATTTGCTAATGTTTTTTTCCAAGGCATTACTTTCGATAGGCAGCTCCAGCATTTGCCCTCTTGAGGAAGGTTCAAGCATGATAAGAAGTCACCCAAGAGATCCACACTTCAACTGCTTTATTTAAAGCACAGAAAAGAGGAAGACAGCAGAATCCTGCAAGTGGAAGGAGGCCTCTGCTAGCTGCCTCACTGTTCAGGAAGGGAGGACGGGGTGGAGTGGAGGGAAGTGAAACAGGGCCACACATGGCCAGAATGGAATGAAACAACAGAGTGTTTTTCCTGCTCTGTTCTGTTGTGTAGTGCATAGTACAAAGTGAGGAAATAGAGTCTGAATCAGAGGGTTGAGACAAGTAGCTCTCTTGTGATGCAAGGACTTGATCCTACAAATTGATCAGGTTATATTTACATAATCTGCTAGAGTGAGGGTGGTGTGCCGCACCACACTGACCTTAATGATGGTGGTAAAGGGAGAAAGATAGAAAGGTGGAGTGCTGGACATGGTCTTTTTTGCAGGGTTATTGCAAACTTTTTTGCCTTCTTCCTCCTATTTTTTCTGACCTGTTTTTGTTGGCTTTAGGACAGTACTTTATAACTGCTAACCCGTGCTAAAGTGCATATGCTCTCTACCTAAAATGTATTGGTGATTGGTTTATCCGTGATTAGCATATTTGATTTACTAGTAAGTGTAGGAAGCTGGCCTGGCTTATAGTGGGTACCTTGTGGTACTTACACCTTGTGCCAGGTCCAGTTATCCCTTATTAGTAGAATAGAGGTGTTTCTAGCAGCTTAGGCTGATAGAGATAGCTATGGCAAAGCAGCTTAGGTTGTACTAGGAGACATGCAAAGCTCCTACCATACCACTTATATCATATAGCACTTTATCATAAGAAAACACAATACTCAGAGTTACTAAAAAATAAAGGTACTTTATTTAAGTGACAATATGCCAAAAGTATCTCAGAGGATACACTCCCTTAGGAGGTAAGTAATATACAGAAATGATATGTACACACCCCAAAAACAGGTAAGTAACAGTTAGAAAAGTAATGCAAACAATGTAGAATCACAATAGAATGCAAAAGGTAGAAAAGGCGTAGGGCAACACAAACCATATACTCCAAAAGTGGAATGCAAACCACAAATGGACCCCAGGTCTAGTGTAGGTTGTAGAGGGTCGCTGGGACTGTTAGAAAACACTAAGGGTGTCCAAGATTCCCAACCCCAAGACCCTGAAAAGTAGGAGTAAAGTTTCCCATACTTCCCATGAAAGACAGTAAAGTCGAGATAGGGGATTCTGCAAGGACAACAACTGCCAGTAAAACACTGAAGACAGATTCCTGGACCTGAGGACCTGTAAAGGAAGGGGACCAAGTCCAGGAGTCACACAAGTGTCCAGGGGGGGCAGGAGCCCACTAAACCCCGGATGAAGGTGCAAAAGGGCTGCCTCTGGGTGGAAGAAACCAAAGATTCTGCAACAACGGAAGATGCCAGGAACTTTTCCTTTGGTCAGAAGATGTCCCACAGCGTGCTGGAGGATGCAGACTTGTTTCCACGGAGAAAGGCTGCAAACAAGCCTTGCTAGCTGCAAGAGTCACGGTTGAGGAGTTTGGGTGCTGCTGGGGCCCAGGAAGGACCAGGAGGTCGCCACTTGCAGGAGGAGACAGAGGAGGCACACAGCAACTCAGAGGACCCCCACAGAAGCAGGCAGCACCCGCAGAAGTACCGGAACAGGCTATTAGAAGAACTTAGGACAGCAGTCAACTCAGAGTCACAAAGGAGGGTCCCACAACGTCGGAGTCCAACTCAGCGAGTTGGGCAATGCAGGACGGAGTGCTGGGGACCTGGGCTAGGCTGTGCACAAAGGAAGTCTTGGAAGAGTGCAGAGAAGCCCGAGGAGCTGCACAGGATTACTGTCTGGCGTGGGGAAGCAAGGACTTACCTCCACCAAATTTGGACAGAAAGGCCACTGGACTGTGGGAGACACTTGGACCCAGCTCCTGTGTTCCAGGGACCAAGCTCGTCAGGATGGGAGCTGACCCAGTGGACCAGAGATGCAGAAGTTTGATGCCTGCGTTAGCAGGGGGAAGATTCTCTCGACCCAAGGGAGATTTTTTTCCTGGCTTCCAGTGCATGGTGAAGGCAGACAGCCCTCAGAGCATGCACCACCAGGAAACAGTCGAGAAAGCCAGCAGGATGAGGTGCTACAATGTTGCTGGTAGTCTTCTTGCTACTTTGTTGTGGTTATGTAGGCGTTCTGGAGCAGTCAGTGGTCGATCCTTGCAGAAGTCGAAGAGGGAAGTGCAGAGGAACTCTGGTGAGCTCTTGCATTCGTTATTTGAGGAATAGCCCACAGGAGAGACCCTAAATAGCCCACAGAGGAGGATTGGCTACTGAGAAAGGTAAGCACCTATCAGGAGGGGTCTCTGACGTCACCTGCTGGCACTGGCCACTCAGAGCTCTCCATTGTGCCCTCACACCTCTGCATCCAAGATGGCAGAGGTCTGGGAGACACTGGAGGAGCTCTGGGCACCTCTCCTGGGAGGTGCTGGTCAGGGGAGTGGTCACTCTCCTTTCCTTTGTCCAGTTTCATGCCAGAGCAGGGCTGGGGGATCCCTGACCCAGTGTAGACTGGCTTATGCATAGAGGGCACCATATGTGCCCATCAACGCATTTCCAGAGGCTGGGGGAGGCTACTCCTTCCCAGCTCTTCACACCTATTTCCAAAGGGAGAGGGTGTAACACCCTCTCTCAGGGGAAATTCTTTGTTCTGCATTCCTGGGACCAGGCTGACCAGGCCCCAGGGGGGCAGAAACCTTTCTGAGGGGTTGGCAGCAGCAGTATCTGCAGTGGAGACCCCGGAAAGTTAGTTTGGCAGTACCCGGGTTCTGTGCTGGAGACCCGGGGATGTATGGAATTGTACCCCCAATACCAGAATGGTATTGGGGTGACTATTCCATGATCCTAGACATGTTACATGGCTGTGTTCGGAGTTACCATGGTGATGCTACATATAGGTATTGACCTATATGTAGTGCACGCGTGTAATGGTGTCCCCACACTTACAAAGTCTGGGGAATTTGCACTGAGCAATGCGGGGGAACCTTGGCTAGTGCCAGGGTGCCCACATACTAAGTAACTTTGCACCTAACCTTCACCAAGTGAGGGTTAGACATACAGGTGACTTATAAGTTACTTAAGTGCAAGGTAAAATGGCTGTGAAATAACGTGGACGTTATTTCACTCAGGCTGCAGTGGCAGTCCTGTGTAAGAATTGTCTGAGCTCCCTATGGGTGACAAAAGAAATGTTGCAGCCCATAGGGATCTCCTGGAACACCAATACCCTGGGTACCTAGGATCTATACACTAGGGAATTATAATGGTGTTCCAGTGTGCCAATCAGGATTGGTAAAATTAGTCACTAGCCTGCAGTGACAATTTTAAAAGCAGAAAGAGCATAAACACTGAGGTTCTGGTTAGCAGAGCCTCAGTGATACAGTTAGGCACCACACAGGGAACACATATAGGCCCCAAACTTATGAGCACTGGGGTCCTGGCTGGCAGGATCCCAGTGCCATATATCAAACACACTGACAACATACGGTTTCCACTATGACCACTGGGCCCTGGCTAGCAGGATCACAGAGAGACAGTAAAAACACCCTGACATCTACTCACAAACAGGCCACAAGTGGGGGTAACAAGGCTAGAAAGAGGCTATCTTCCTACAGTAAGTCCCTATTATTGCGCAGGAGGTGTGACCCGCAAGCACTATCTCTCCCATAGGGTAACATGGGAATTACCTTGAAATTTCTTTTAAGTGTAGTTTCCCATTGGGAGCGGATTGAGATTTGGAGGTAGGGGTCTCTGAATTCACAATTTAAAAATATATGTTTAGGTGAAGTTGGTTCTTGAATTGTAAGTTTGAAAATGCCACCTTTAGGAAGTGGGCATTTTCTTTTTTAACCTTTCTGTACCTCTGCCTGTCTGCTAAATACACATCCTTGATCAGGTCGACAGTTGGGCTTTTTTGTGCATTCACTCTAGACAGTCACACAAAGGGAGCTGAGGTGTGCCCTGCATAGCCTGAAGGCCCGTCACCAGGCTGATGGGTCTTCCTGAGCTAAAGTGGTGGGAGGAGGTGAGTTTTGCACCTAAATAGGGCTATGTCCATTCTCACACAAAGTAGTCTCCAATCCCCAGTAGTGTGTCTGTGGCCTGGGTAGGGAAAGGTGGGGTCTTGTACGCTACAAAGATTTATCTTAGAAGTTTGCCTACTTCAAAGGCAGAAATGGGTATGACTACTGGACCTTTGACACCACATAGTTAGAATCCTTCTGGACTGAGGAAATTCTACCAGGAAGAAGAGCTGGATGCTGTAGAAGGGACTGCCACTCTGTCTGATGCTTTGTTGTGCTGGCCTGCTGCTTGCTGCTTCTGACCAGGAAGTGAAAAGGACTGGACTTGACTTTCTATATCCTGCTTCCAAAGGTTCTCCAAGGGCTTGGCTGAGCTTGCCTCCAGTTAGGAAGTCTCAGGAATATCAAAGACTTTACTTGCCAGTAACTGTGTTCTTATGCTGAAAGTCCTGACTTACCAAGTGGTGCCAAATCCAGTTCCTGGGCCCTTGGGAGTGAGGTCTGGAGCAGCAGGAAAAAAACCTGGTGTAATGACTTTGGAACTGGCACCGCTCCCTGCACTGTAGCCATGGTCCCCGCTGAGTGCACTGAACCTGACCTACAACGCAAGCCTGACGCTGTTAAAGTGCCTCCGAAGTCTCACAACAATGTGAGTCCAGAGCGCTGTGTCACCGATGCTCGATACACCCAACTCCGCAACAGTACCTGTGGCCCCGTCATGTGATTGCAACACTGTGAAGTTGACACCTTGTCGTAAGGAACTGCCGCCTTGCTGCCAACACTGCATCATCTCCCCTGCAACCATAAGAAACTGAAGCCTCAACTTCCCTGCCTAGCAGTAAGGAACCGACGCCGCACCCCCGGTGACAGTAAGAATCTGACTCCGCACCGTCTCCAGCGATGCCTCACCTCCCCGACTCCATGCAACATCTTTGTTTCCTCATCGTTTTAAAAGGTACTGTAACTGGGGTCTACATTACTCTGTATCCGGCCCGTGCTCCCTCATGGGTGGCACTGGACTGTTGGAAGTGACTTCGTCAAGCAGTTTTGATAGCCCCAGTTGGAGCTATTTTGTTTCTAAGCACTATACTGCATTTAATGTTTGAAAATTCATATTAATACTTGTGTATGTTGGATTTTTATCATATCGGTCTTATTTTACTCATATAAATATTGGCTGTGTTTCTAAACTGGTGTGGAGTACATTTGTGGCGTTTTCACTCTGTTACTGTGTGTGTGTACAATTACTTTACACATTACCTCTGAGATAAGCTAGACTGCTTGTGCCAAGCTACCAAGGGGGTTGAACAAGTGTTATCTTAGCTGTGTGATTCCCTTCCCCTGACTAGACTAAGGGCCTGATTTTAACCTTGGCGGACGGCGGAGGCCGTCCGCCAAGGTTCCGCCGCCAAATGACCGCACCGCGGTCACAAGACCGCGGTGGCCATTCTAACATTTCCTCTGGGCCGGCGGGCGCTCTCCAAAAGAGCGCCCGCCGGCCCAGAGGAAATGCCCCTGCAACGAGGACGCCGGCTCAGAATTGAGCCGGCGTAGTTGCAGGGGTGCGACGGGTGCAGTTTGCACCCGTCGCGTATTTCAGTGTCTGCATGGCAGACACTGAAATACTTTGCAGGGCCCTCTTACGGGGGCCCCTGCCGTGCCCATGCCACTGGCATGGGCACGGCAGGGGCCCCCAGGGGCCCCGCGGCACCCCCTACCGCCATCCTGTTCATGGCGGGTTTCCCGCCATGAACAGGATGGCGGTAGGGGCTGTCAGAATCCTCATGGCGGCGGAGCGCGCTCCGCCGCCATGAAGGATTCCCCCGAGCAGCGGTAAGTCGGCGGGAGCCCGCCGACTTGCCGCTTCTGACCGCGGCTGAACCGCCGCGGTCAGAATGCTCGTGGGAGCACCGCCAGCCTGTTGGTGGTGCTCCCGTGGTCGGTGGCCCTGGCGGCCACCGGCCGCCAGGGTCAGAATGACCCCCTAAGGGTCCTACTAGGATAGGGTGGAAACCGCTGCAAACTAAAGATCGCATTTCTAACATGGAGGTAGAGCAACGAAACAGCTTCAGCTGAAGAAAGAAGAACGCCATCCAATTGTAAGTAAGTGGTGACCCTACGCCCATTGAATGTATTGTATAGTTTACAAAGAGTGTTTCAAAAAGGGACAATAAAGTCATCTGTGGCAGTGGTCTAAAATCTGCAAGCACTAGAATGCAATTACAAATACGTATACTGAGTAATCAGCAGTCTAGTGCCCTGTCATGGGATCACTTGAGATCTCTGCAGACTATGATTTACTCCAGGTTAAACTTAAAACACAGGTAGTCATCTGCACCAACGAGCTTAGATAACTTCCAGGTTGAATGCAATAGAAATACCTACTAAGGAAAGCAAGAAAGTTAAATATATTCCAACGGCGTGAAACCATTGACTGAAAAGTTTGAAAGGCATTTTCTGCAAGTTCCATAATAAAGGAGGGGGAGAGTGAATTATACTTGATTGACAAGTGTGTTCCACAAAGGGGAGAATAACCCCAATGCCTGCATCCTACTCATTCTGGTAGGTTGGAAATTGCCTGTTAGGATGAACAAATTATGTGGCCATTGCTTACTTTTAGCTGGTGGTTGCTGGTGAAGGCCACAGGCACTCATTTTTGGGGGCTGGCACTTATTTGTTCTCATCAGACAATTACAGTAAGCATGAAAGGGAACAAACACAAAGGGAAAAAAGGAGAAACAGAAAGACTGAAAACGCATCAACAATGGAGAAAGCAGGAGTCTGCAGGAGGGGGATAATGGGCTGGGATTGACTGGTAGTGGATTAAGTAGCTGGCTAATACACAGTTTTCGTATTCAGTACACAGACATTTAATAGCAGCAGTCACAGACTTCTGAGCAAAGCTTTGGGCAACAGCACATATTTTTTTGTACAAATTAAGCACTGTCTGCGACACATCACAGGGAGGGGTAATTCTTTGTCACTGATCCAGACATTTCATACCAGAAAAACTATCATAAAAAAAACAAAGCACCCCTCCGCTCCCACCAGCAACCACCGTCATCTGGAAAGGGTTAAGTGGGAGTGGTGCATCTCTTCCATTTGCAGACAGACTCTACAATAATCGGTGACATTTAATAAACATAGGGAAGATTTAAGAAAAGTGGTGTTGCCCCTAGTGCAGAGCCACTTTCCTTGTGCTCCTTAGCCCCCCCCTCTAACCACCATGTGTGCACCGTATTTAAAATACGGCGCACCATGGCGCAGGGTAGGGAGCAATAGTGTAATTTTTTTTATTTACTTTTTTACACTGCAAAATTTTGGCACTACACCTGCAGATGACATAGGGGCCCATTATAGATAATGGAAGACCCCTTTTTTACGCCTGCTCTGATCAGGCTTTAAAAGTGCCAAGAAATATGGCACAAGGAATTCTCTTAGATTTCCTTGCGTCATTTTTTCAGCCCCCCTAGTGGGGGAATGCCCCCATGCATACATTATGCCTGGCTCAGACATAATGTGGGGCAAGGGATACAAAGTGGGGTAATTCATGATTTAATGCATTGCGCCACTTTGTAAATAAGGCGCAGGGAAAATGCCACTTTAGCGCCTCCTTAGTGTAAAAAAAAATGACGATACGGCAGCAATAAGGTGGCGATAGGGCTCTTAAATCTGCCCCATACATTTTTGTTAAAGTTGAGTTTAAAAACCTAGAATCCCTTCCAGAAAATACCAAAGGCTAGCGATAGGCTGTTAGCATCTAAAGCCACATTTACACCTCTTTGTCTGACACAAAAGTCTAAAACTAAAAGCCAGCTAACTTTAGGAGTCAGCCTTTAATGGTACTGCATGAGACTATGGGGGTCATTCCAAGCTTGGCGTGCGGCGGGAGCAGCCCGCCAAGCTGGAACCGCCAGAAGACCGTACCGCGGTCAAAAGACCGCGGCGGTCATTCTGGGTTTCCCACTGGGCTGGCGGGCGACCGCCAAAAGGCCGCCCGCCAGCCCAGTGGGAAATACCCTTCTACGAGGAAGCCGGCTCTGAATGGAGCCGGCGGAGTGGAAGGTGTGCGACAGGTGCAGTAGCACCCGTCACGAATTTCAGTGTCTGCTAAGCAGACACTGAAATTCAAAGTGGGGCCCTCTTACGGGGGCCCCTGCAGTGCCCATGCCATTGGCATGGGCACTGCAGGGGCCCCCAGGGGCCCCACGACACCCCTCACCGCCATCCTGTTCCTGGCGGTCAAAACCGCCAGGAACAGGATGGCGGTGAGGGGGTCGGAATCCCCCATGCGCCGCCATGGGGGATTCCTCAGGGCAGTGGAAAACCGGCGGGACACCGCCGGTTTTCCGGTTCTGACCGCGGCCATACCGCCGCGGTCAGAATGCCCTTAGGAGCACCGCCAGCCTGTTGGCGGTGCTCCCGCCGACCCCGGCCCTGGCGGTCAAGGACCGCCGGGGTCGGAATCACCCCCTATGTCACTGGGACAAAGCCTTTAAGTCTTGTATTTTCCATTTACAAATCTGAATGGAGCTAAGACTACGATACACATGCTCTGTTTTGAGTGTAATGAAACCCTGGGACTGCAAACGAGATAGCACAAATATATCTAGTAACTATTTAATAAAGACCCCATGGCTTTCTTTGATTTTCATCAAACTTATTTTGAGTGGGCAACAATTTATTCAAACTACTGAAGAAATTTCAAGTTAACATATGAATCTTCAAGAAATGTTGAATGGCAAGGGCAAAGGATGACCAGTGACAACTTGCATAAAAAATCTGCTTCTGCTTCCATTCTGGGTAGAAATTCCTTCAAAGAGAACTTCCGAGCAGTGATGAAAACCTGTAGGATGAGTGTACAACAAATCTGTCAAGAGGAGCAACTAAAACTGATGTCCCTTTAAAGATATGTGAATTTTCATGTTTTATCTATTTTAAAGAAACTAAGGAACCAATTTTAGAGAAAGGACTACTTTTATATCATGACCCCGCGTTATTTTGGCCTTCCTGATTATGCTGGTTTTGTCCCAAAGTCCTGGAAGGCAAAATATTATATATAGTCCCCGGTGTAATTTCAATTATGCTAGAGCACTTTTCATGATCTGGGGGCCTTTGCATTATGCTTATAATGTGCAATTCCCGAAATTACACCATTATGCCTCATCACTTGGTTGTGCCACAAAATGATGGTGCAGGAGCATGGGTACAATGCAAACAATTGGAAAGCCAGTGGCTGTCACTCACAGTACTTGTGTTTTTGGTTCTATTTTTTCTATGCATTTTATGTTGAGATAATTAGGCATAATTTCCAATTTATGATAACTGCACACAGCCCAAGTCATAAGGCTGCAGTTTGTTTTTACACCTCCTACTTATCTGACAAAAGTATGACGGCCAAGAACACATCTGTGCTCTAGATGGACTGCAGTTGAAATACCGCCCTGTAGCACATGGGTAGGAAAAATTCCATTACCATGTAGGCAAAAGGCTATCTTTACGTAGCCATGAGTTACCCTCATAGTGTACCTTGCAAGCCCACAGTGCAGAGTGCTAACATATGAAATAAGGCACACTAGATAGTGAGGTTGATGTGCTTGCACAGCAAACTACAAGCATACAGCTGCAAATGGGGGCGGGGGGTATTTGCAAGCTTTTGGGGCAGGGCAGTGCCACAAGCCTTCTTGCTGCACTGCCCTGTGTCAGAAGTAAAGGACAGGAATGTGCAGTATTTACAAGATACTGTGCATTCCTGTCATTTTCTCCTGCGCTGGTGCACAATGGGCTGCCATGAGCCAATGCAGCACTCTTGCACTATGGTTCAAAGGTGTCTGTGTTGCGGAAATGATTGTTTTTGTGCAGGAAGGAACACTTTCCTGCACTAAAACAATCACAAGATGTGTTTTCCTCTTTCTATGTGTGCCGCAGAATTCAGCACACATATCAAAAAAAGGAAAAAACAATGTGAAATAAAGGTATTTCTCCTCAATGCGCCTCCCTTACGACTCCCATGGGGAGGTTTAGGCTCTTGAAACATTCCCAGGTGTACAAATCCTTGTAAATCTGTTAATGCATCAAAATCCAGGGGTGTTGCATGGGAACACCCACTGCAACACCCATGGAATGCTTCCCTGTCGCAGAGTAAGTTAATGTAGCAACTTGGGCTGCATTGACTAAGTCCATATTTATAAGGCCTTGAAAAGTCATGCAGGGTAGCTTTACATGGCTTTGTAAATATGGACCTGCAGTGTGCACCGCCGGACCGTCACTAAAAGTGAAACTCCAGCGGCGCAAAGGGCGTTGTAAATATGGCCCTTTTTAAAGAAAACACACAATAGTGACAAGGGAATAATTTACCATTACCAAAAGGCAGGTGTCCTAGCAATGGAAAATGATACCCAATGCAATATATGGAAAAAACAGCCTCCACAGAGAGTGGGGAGCAAAGAGAAAGGGGGGAGGGAGTACAGACTATATCCCATTCAATTTTCTACAAAGCTATGAAGTCAGGATACTTCATCCAATCAGAATACTGTGAGACCTAAATGTTCCTGGGTGGGATAAACACAAGAATAGTCAGGAAAGACATTGAATCAGGAGCATGGAAGTAAGCTAGACTACAAAGTCCTCCAACAACGCACAAGGGGCTGACCAAAGGCCTTCTTTAAGTATATGTAATGTATTAGAAACAATAGATGTGTCCAACAGACACCTAAACATGTCTGAAGCCCACACCTAAAAGCAAATCTTCATATGAAGCTTTCAGGTAGTACCTTGGATTCTCACAATGACAGTGTAGAGAAATATTTGTCTAAGCAGTCTAAGCAATGATGCTTAATTAAACTCTGCTTAAGGTAAGCCTTGAGGGTTCACACCACTGACATGACAGCCATTCAAACATACTCACACAATGCCCACATCCTTCAAAAATTCTAATTCCCAGATTCAACAGGTGTTGTTATGGAAGCAGATTGAAATTCATTTCTCTGGAGTCTTTTCTTTGGGATTCCTTCCATGTTTCTATCATTCCATCGGGACTTCTTTGCTTGGACCCTGGTGTGTACTGAATAATAAACATTTCAGTTGGTTGAAGGATTAATGTTTCTCCTTTCAGATAACAAAAGAACAAGCAAGAAGGTAGATGGTAGTAGCACATCCATGAAGATCTTCAGGACAGTTCCTTCAATTGATGCATCTAATATTCCCTAGCGTTGCTTCGCCCTACACCAGTTTATGTTTTTGTCCCCACTTCCTGTGAAGTAGGTTAACTGTAAACCATCCAGTGATTTGCCTGTGGTCCATTGGCCTTGGTGCGACCACAAACTACTTGTCCCTTGGCAGTAGCTGTTGTCTTGATTGTTCATTGGTGTCTAGCTGCTGAGCATCTCTCATTGATGATGATCTTGAGTTTGTTGCCACCTCTCAAACTGATAGAGTGGGAGCTGAGCCCCTAAAATCTTCTGTTCCTCAATAATTTATACACCCTGATTTTTACCTGTGGCAGTTCTGCTGCCAGATCTCTTGTTGGTATAAGCGGTGAGAGACTACACTCCTCACATTAGTTTAGCAGAGTAAATCCAAATAGGATTAGAATACTTCAATAACTGAGGGGGTTATTCCAACTTTGGAGGAGGTGGTAATCTGTCCCAAATGTGACGGATTTACCACCAGCCGTATTACGAGTTCCATAGGATATAATGGACTCGTAATACGGCTGGTGGTATATCCGTCACTTTACCGTCACTTTTGGGACGGATTACCACTTCCTCCAAAGTTGGAATAACCCCCTGAGTGCTAGATCAAAAATAGGGAAAATAGATTTATTTCAGAATTTTTAATACAAACAATACAGAAAAATGCATAAATCAGCTACGGAGGCTCAGGTACAGGAATACAGAATCACAAAACATAAAAATTCCCATTTTAAGCAAACAAATCTAGAAACACAATAAGTGTCAAGCTCATATAAACTACTCACATCATCCCAAGAGAGGAAAAGTCTCAAAATAATCAGACAGATTCTCTGGAGAAAAGTCTCACACAAGTGCTCAAAACCAGGGATTTGTAATGCACAATTTATGTAGAATAATTAGTAAAACTGAAAATTCAGCATGGTGTGATCATAGGTTTCATTGGCAAATCAAAAACATCCATGTCATTAATAAAGTTGCTTTACACAAACCCACTCAACAGGTAAGATAGAGTTTCCACTTGCTTCCTCAGCACCTGGACTCTGGAGTTGTGCAACATAATATGAAACTTTCTCAAACAAAAGCTCACAAAATTATGGGGGTTATTACAACTTTGGAGGAGGTGTTAATCCGTCCCAAAAGTGACGGTAAAGTCACGGATATACCACCAGCCGCATTACAAGTCCATTATATCCTATGGAACTCGTAATACGGCTGGTCGTATATCTGTCACTTTACCGTCACTTTTGGGACGGATTAACACCTCCTCCAAAGTTGTAATAACCCCCTATGTTTTTTTGCATGCCTGCATCTGAACTTCCTGCAGAAATCCTTCAAAATGACACATTAAAGTATACAAAGGACACCTTTGCTCACAGAGCTTGCTTTTTAATAAACGTGACCCCTTTAGTGTCACATCATTCTATGTTCTGTGGAAACTAGGGGAAAGGTAACTTGCAGCAAGCTACTGATTGGGATAGGTAATGAGCAGGAGCAAGATGAGCGGAACACCAAAAACTGCATCCATTTTAAATAAATGTTTTTTGCACAAAAATGTAGCATAACTCTTCTACATTACTAAGCACACTCCTGATCAAACTAATCACATAGTTTTAAGTGCAACATTATTAATTGATTGTTTACAACTATGTACATAATTACAATTATTTATTCACACAAATAAAATGACACAAAATTTTTTAAATCAGACAAAATGTCAACAGCCTCCCCCTCTAATTATTTTTTAAATAATCACCAAAACCTATTAGTACACTTTAATAATCAGTCATTAGTTTGTTGAAATCTTTTTGGAAAATGGAATATTCTCCTCCTATTGCATCAATTATTCATCTACTCGATCCATGTAGCTTTCCAATTCCAAATCCAGTGATCCTTTTCTTTTTCTGGATTTACTGTCAGTCTTATTTCTACTATTTTATATACTAATTATAAACTCTAACAATGTTAGTAATAGAAATAGATAAATTGCACAAACCATAATAATTACTATAGGGGTTAAAACTGATACTGATTAAACAGCACCACCACCAATATCACTTAACCAATCACCTACTTTACCAAACTGCGTTCAGTCCCCCCCCTATCCAGGACCCTGCCGACTCCCATGAGTCTAGTTCCTCCAACAATCTAATCTTGTGAGTCAAATTGGTTATATTAGTAATAAAAGAATCAATTGCTCCACTATCACCTGTTATGTGCGTACAACACCTTTAGGCTATATTTACCTTATAAAGTCTGCCCTCATTTTCCAAAAGAGTATCTAAAGCAAGATGACTCTGCTCCACCATTGCTCTAATTGTTGACATTTCTACATTAACTAATCTAAAAGGCCCTCCTGTATCAACAGCAGGTCTATCTACTTCTGTAGACAATCGCCTAGTCTTCACATCATTCATTGCTACTCCCTCTGGAGGAATAATAGCTTCTAAAAAACCTAAAATCACTTGCCCAAAACTTTGCTTTTCTCTCCTCAAACTATGTGTATCATCAATCTCTTTCATATGAAAAATTACTGTGAAAACTAAGGACAAGTAACGCAATCCCACCCAATTTTACAACAGCTTAAAATAAGCAGTTTGTCGCCAAAACATAATACATTTCCTCATGATAGGTTCTCCTCTAGACAAAAGACCTTCATTAGCTTCAACAGATTAGTCACACACAATTTCACCCACAAGTTCTACCCTCCATTCATAGAACTAGGCCTTATTATACACATATATACAATTCACCTTTCCTTTCATGCTCCATTTTCAATCTGGGATGTAAACCTGAAAACTTAAATTATTCTTCTTTTATTTCTTCAAAAGCAACCTTTTGCTCTTCTAAATGTCTATTTCACTCCTCTTTCATTATGTGCTGTAATAAAATCAATAAACATGAATACTATCCATTTAGATTCATACTCTATTCATATTTGTTTTGTGAAATCATTTTCAAATGCTCACCGTATTTAATTTCTCTATTATTTCCATCGCTGGACAGATTCTCCAAAAGCAAATTAAAATCAGACAGATAAGGGAAAGATGTTCTTTGTGATTAAAAGTCACAATAAAATCTTTACATGACAGTGAATATGAAATCTCTAATTGTCCATATGTATACCCCTCCCCAGCTGCTGTACTTACTAATCTTCATGATGTGTAAATAGTCCCTAATCATGTTGGTATCTGCACTATCCTTAAAACCACTAACTAAATGCTCTTTATGTACTGGCATCATTTGCATAAATTCTTCATGATTAGTTCTAATTCCAACTTTATTGTTGATATGATCTGAAACATTTTCCACAGGACTGAGCAAGCACACGAAATACACCAACTAATACTTTTAGTGTTATAACGAATAGTGGCAACCCTACAGTTTTACAGCATGTATTGTTTTGCACCTTGTTAGAGACCAAGAATACATTGGTGGAAAAAAATCTAAAATTTGTACACAAAGTTTTCTTTGAAATAGTAATATTTTTCTTCTTTTTTGTTTTTTCATTAAAACAATAACATAACCAAAAAAATCTAATCAGTATTGGCTGTTCAGGCTTTTTAAGAGTTTATATATCAACAATTTTAAACAACTCCATCATAGATTGACTCAACTTCAGGTGTCATTTCAGTTATTTCAGTCCTTAGGAAAAAATCCCTGATTCTTTTCAAGTTTTGGATTAGAACTCAATATTTTAAAGTGTTTATTTCACTTTTCAAGGTGGCTCTTCTTCAGTGTCAGACTCTAGATCCAAAACACTCTCAAAACTACTTTTGCACTTGTTCCCTTCAGAAATAATCAATCTCAATTTCATCTGCATCTTTTTCTGATACTGTGGCTAAATACACCTACTCTGAAGATGCATATTTTCAATCTAGAACTCTCCTTCTGGTTGGTATTTTAGCAATAGGTGAGTCTCTGAGTTCACCTGTTTCTCAAAGATTGTTTTCTAGTTTACAATGCTTTTGTTTGCAAGTTCTCTTTTTTGGAATGTCTTCAACTTTTTCCCTGAAAGTGACAGTGTTTAATTGTTGTCCACTTCAATTCTTTCTCTCAAACTTGAACTTGCAATTTGATAATACTTCACCTCTGTCTGCTTTCTCCAACATGAATCTTTTCTATTGAAAGGGGGTCTTTTTCATTCAGATTTTCAATTGCGATTTATCACTGCTTTGATCAAGGGTGTCTTCTTATTGTCCCTGTTGCCACCCATGCAGTTGTCTATTGCATTGCAATGGTTCTACACTATGATCACTCTGTAACTGAACTTCAAGAGTTTCAAGTTCTTCGTCTGAACTTTGGCTCACCTGAAACTTTTGTCTTGTCTTTGCAGTTTGTTTTTACCGGTTTCAGAAAAATCTTCACCCCCTGGAATTCACACTGCAATCTTGGATTTACCTTGAGATTGATCATCAGACTGTATAGTCTGATCATTTGCCGAACCTACTGCTTCAGCTATTCTTACTCTCTTTGAGTGAGCAGTGTGGATCAATTGACAGTGCTATTCATCATTAGGATGACCTGGAATTGCCCTCTCCACTCTTCATCAATACATCCCTTGCAAAAATGTTTTTGGATTTCCTCACAGTCTCTGGCATTCAATACATGGCAGGGTGTATCCTTGTAATCTTCTGCTTTTACGTTTACCAGATAAAAGATGGATTTTACCACATCAGCCAATCATCAGTTATAGAACCGAGGGCAGTTGAAGGCACATGTGCAAGTCTCATTGCTCTGCTCATCACCACCTCGTGGTGAGACAAACTATTCTTCCGATATGGATTACTTATCATATTCATCAGAACAAGGGGAAGAGTGTTGGGCTACTTCAGACCAGTTGAAGCATAAACTTTCACCAGTTTATTCTTGAGACCTCCATTTGAACGTCCCACTAGATCTGAGGATTGTAGTCGATAACTAGAATGAAATCTCTGCTTGATCACAAAAGCTGTGCAGATTATCTGTAATACTTTGTTCTCACAGTAGGTGCCACAGTCCATCTCAATAGAAGTCAGAAGGCCAAATTTAGGAATTAACTCTCTCAACAATCAGCAACTGTAAGGCTATCTGCTCTGCTGGTGAGAAATACTTCCACCCATTTGGAGAGCAGGCAGAGAGTTACTAAGACATATTTTAAACCATTCCAATGTGGCTTCTCAATAAGGTCTGCATTTAGTCTCGTAAATGGGCCTTCTGATTTGCTAGTGTCGTACTGTAACAGTTTTCTCACCCTGATTGTTTAAATGGCATAATAAACCACAACATACTTCCTCAGCAACATATCTAACTCCTGTATTCTTCCAGTACGTTTCCCAGTTCTAGCCAGACCACCTCTTACTGCATGAGTATGATGATGTAAATATTTAGACATAGAGGGTCATTCCAACCCTGGCGGTCGGTGATAAAGCGGCGGCCAACCCGCCAACAGGCAGGCGGTAAAAAAAAATGAATTCTGACCCTGGCGGGAACCGCCAACACAGACCGCCACTTTAACACTCTGACCGCCACGGCGGGACAAACAAACAGCGCGGCGGTCACCGCCAACAGGCAGGCGGCAGACAACGTACCGCCCACCCTATCACAACTCACCAATCCGCCACCTTTTCCGGGGCGGGAGCACCGCCGATAAAAACACGGTGGAAACAGAGTACGAACGGGAAAACGCTCACCTCTATACACTCCACGAGGACAGAGGACAGCATGGAACCCGAATTGAACATCCTACCTGCTCTCTTCTACCTGCTCATCTACCACGAGTACGAACTCCGGCGCAGACGACAACGGTGAGTACCGCACCTACGACACAGGGGAGGGGGGAGGAGGAAGGGTTACGGGCACACACATACGCAATACATCCACCCCCAACTATCTACACACCAATGCAGAGCACCAAGTCAAAGTGACACCACCCAAACCCCCCGGAATAATGAAAAGATATGATTAAAGTGAGAAACTAAATTTATGTATAAAATAGGTTCATTGAAGTCGTGGTAAAATAGGAAAATGAATAAATAAAAATCAAGTTAAAACATTGCGTAACCGATAAACAGAGGCAATAAGTCCTGCACAGTCACTGAAATTTCAACTGTCCGTGGGCCAAAGTGTATCAACACATGGGCAAAGCCCACACAGGAGACCTGAGTCCGTTGGAGAGAACACTGCAGGGGCATCAGATGATAAAACTACAGGCACCTCAGGGGGAAGGGAAGGGGGGGGCACCACAGCCACTTGAGTCCACGACGCCAGATCCACGAAGGGGCCACCATGCCCGCTGTGCCATCCTGGGGAGTGCAAAGCCACAGTCTCTCAAGTCTCTACAGTGGGTGGCTTGCCCACTGCCATATCCTGGGCAGTGCAAAGCCACAGTCTCTCAAGTCTCTATAGTGGGTGGCTTGCCCACTGTTCAATCCTGGGGAGTGCAAAGCCACAGTCTATCAAGTGGATAACAGTCTCCACAGGCAATGGAGGAGGCAGGGTGGCCCGAGTGCATCGTGAACAGTAGCTCGACACAGAACCGGCACTGTCATTGGGCCAGCGGTGCTTAAGACGGCGGGGCCCAGCGGAGCGGTGCTTGACAGGAAGGGCCCGGCGGAGCGGTGCTTGACAGGAAGGGCCCGGCGGAGTGGTGTTTGACAGGAAGGGCCCAGCTGAGCGGTGCTTGAGACGGCGGGGCCCAGCGGAGCGGTGCTTGACAGGAAGGGCCCAGCGGAGCAGTGCTTGGCAGGAAGGGCCCAGCAGAGCGGTGCTTGACAGGAAGGGCCCGGCGGAGCGATGCCTGTCTTGGCACCCTGTTCAGCGGTGCCTTTCTGCACGGCGGGGCCCTGTTCAGCGGTGCCTTTCTGGACGGCGGGGCCCTGTTCAGCGGTGCCTTTCTGCACGGCAGGGCCCTGTTCAGCGGTGCCTTTCTGCACGGCGGGGCCCTGTTCAGCGGTGCCTTTCTGAACGGCGGGGCCCTGTTCAGCGGTGCCTTTCTGGACGGCGGGCCCCTGTTCAGCGGTGCCTTTCTGCACGGCGGGGCCCTGTTCAGCGGTGCCTTTCTGGACGGCGGGGCCCTGTTCAGCGGTGCCTTTCTGCACAGCGGGGCCCTGTTCAGCGGTGCCTTTCTGGACGGCGGGGCCCTGTTCAGCGGTGCCTTTCTGCACGGCGGGGCCCTCTTCAGCGGTGCTTGTCCTGTAATTCAAGGGAGTCAGACCTGGCCAGGACTCACTGCTCAGTCGCCCTCCGATCGTGCAGTTGCTGTACCCTTCGGTGACGGTGTCCTGGGCCCTTGGGTGTCCTCCCTCACACCCGGGATGGGGCTTGTGGGGCCCTCATGGTCCACGCTCCTTCTGGCTGACTTCTCCGCCCTGCTGCCCTTGCCCTCCTTCGATGAGGCTCTCTGGGCCTTGCCTCCCCTGGATGTTGTGGCAGGTGAAGTGGCAGAACTTTGGTCCTTGGGGGCAGCCTTGTCAGTCTTCTCGCGGCGGCCCCTTACTTTACGGGTCCTCTTTCCAGGGGGGGGGGCTGGCTGTCCCCTTGCTGCTGACCAATGTATCACTGCTGGCAAAGGGGGGACTCCAAAATCCATGCACTACGGTGACACTTGAAGCCGGGCTGGTGGTGGCTGAGGTGCTCTTGGGACTCTTAGAAGATGGCGGGGTGGGTCAGGTGAGGGAAAGAGGTCAAGATTGGAGAGGTAAACTTTTTTAGGACCAAGGTAAAGCTTAGGTGTAGTGGTTATGGGAGTGGAGGAAGAGGAGGGGGTTGTAGGAGAGTCAGGTGTGCTGTCCTTGGGTGAAGGTGCATGGGCTGGAGGCTGTCGTGAGGTGGTTGGCTGTTGGGTGGGTGGCTGCCTGCGTTTGTGTGTCTTGGAAGAGGGGGTGACAGACACAGTGGGAGAGGACACAGGGGACGTGTAAATGGCAGTGGGGGTGGTGACTGCACGTGTGCGGACTGTACTGGAGGGTGTGCTGGTGATGGAAGTACTGGCTGTTGGTGGTGTGCATGCAGGTGTGAGTGGAGACGTCACAGGGAGGGAGGAGGGAGACGAGGAGGTGGGGGACACAGAGGTGGTAGTTGCTGTTGGCATGTCTGCATCTGGGTGTTGCTTGGGTGAATGTTTGTGTGATCTGTGGTGCTTATGTCTGGATGAGCTGCCCTTGGGTGTTGAGGTGTGTGCAGGCTGGTCTGATGGTGTGGATGGGATAGGCTGAGGAACAGGAGACAGAGACAGGGTGGAGGCAGTTAGAAGAGGGAGGCTGGAAACAGAGACAATGGCTGCCGTCAGTGCTGAGGCCAGAGAATTGAACGATCGTTGATGGGCAGCCTGACCCGAATGAATGCCCTCCAGGTATGCATTGCTAGACCGCCCAACAATGATGGTCTGTAGGAGGTCAATGACCTCTTCACTGAGGGCAGCAGGGGTAACAGGGGCAGGGCCTGAGGTGCCTGGGGCGAAGGAGATGCCCGCCTTCTTGGGTGAGCGGGCACGGAGCGAAGGCTGAGGGCCTGCTGGGAGGGCGGAGCTGGTACGCTGGGTGGCGGCTGTACCTGTAGAGGCGGGGGGCACGGATGTTGCCGTCACCGCTAGGGAGCTCCCTTCCGAGGACGTGTCGGTGTCGCTGGTGTCACCACGGGTCCCCGTTGTGAAGCTCCCCTCGCCCTCCGTATCACTGGTAGCCTCGGTGTCTGTGCCATGGCCCACCGGGGCCTTGTGAGTTGCAGCTCCCTCGTGCTCCGGTGCCAATTCTCCTCCGCCTGATGATGCTAATGCACACATGCACAAGAAGATAAAGAAAAAGTGTGGGGGGAGAAATAAAAACAGGTTGAGTGCATGCATTGTCAACACCGTTGGCGGAGAGGACAGACACAGGAGCCTCATGCACTAAGCCGTGCAATCGGGGTACACTACTCAGTACTTGTGACTAGGCCAACAGGTCTAGGGACAACAAACGCGCACATGGGTGATGCAGGACCATGGATAGCTGTACTTGTCACCCTACAGAGGTGGGGGGCGGGGGCACAGGGACATGGCTAAAGGAGAGGACTACACTACAGAAAGCGCCCTGGCCTAATGTCACCCACAGCACTCCTCCCCCACCCAGGCACCTCCACTGCACGTAAAGATAGCTGAATGTGCTGGTACTCACCCCCTTGTGTCTGCTGTGATGTCCTCACGCGCCCATCCAAATCGGGGTAGGCCACCGCCAGGATCCGGGACATCAGGGGGGTCAGGGTATGACTGGCACCCCTCCTAGGTTGGGAGGCCATTCCCAGCAGTGACTCGGCGGTCTTTCTGGTCCCGCGGCGGATGTCCTCCCACCTCTTTGGGCAGTGGGTGCCCTGTCTGTTGTGGACCCCCAGGGTCCGGACTTCCTTGGCGATGGCACGCCAAATGTCGACTTTCTGATGGGCGCTGACCTATTTGACATGTACAGGGTGGAATTGGAAATATCACAATTTTTCTGCATGTTAGATGTGATTGGCCCCCCCTCCCCAACCTTGCCATGTGGCACATGCTCTCATCTGTCGTGCCTTGCACTCGTCATTCTCTCCCCACCCCACCATCTTATATCCACCCCACTCAACACAGGCATAGCCCATTCAACGTGCACACAGTGTACTTACCTGTTGGTCTGGAGGACCGTAGAGTAGCGCATACTGGGGCAGGACCCCATCCACAAGTTTCTCCAACTCTTCTGTAGTGAAGGCAGGGGCCCTTTCCCCAGTCTCAGCAGTCATTGTCTCTTCCAGACTGAGTTCACAGCAACACTTGCAGTATAGGTCCTCTCCTGTGGATGATCAGGTCTCGAGTGATTAATCAGATAGAAAATGGCGGTCACGCCCGCGGCGGTGCGTACCGCGACCGCCGGCGCACCTAGTCATTGGCTCGTGAAACCCATAGGGTTCGATGTTAACCAATGCGGCTTGGAGCCACGGTCTTCGACCGCCTACCGCCACGGTGTGTCACACCAGCGCATTGACCTCACATCCCACTGTCACACTTCTCAGGTCAGGCAGCCGCCATTTCAAGGGCCCACATGGCTTCATTTCTACTGCGTCACACAGGCCTAGGCCTTGCATTGCCACTCATACAAGCCATTCAATGCATAGCGATTCGTGTACTGTGCAAGCTGTAGTTACGTACCTGTGGGTTGCTTGACTCTGTACTCCATGTTCTCCTTCCTAGGCACCGTCCGCTGGGACTTGCGAGGAGAAGGAGGAATCCTCCCGTGTACCGACCGCTGGTGGACCTGTCGACAATGGAGGAACGTCATATAATACTTCGATACCGACTTGACCGAGCCACTATACATGAACTGTGTGCCCAGCTGGAGCCAGCACTGATGTCCCCCATCCGCCAACCCACAGGAATTCCCCCTCTGGTGCAGGTTCTGTCAGTCCTCCATTTTTTGGCAAGTGGGTCTTTTCAGACAACAGTGGCCATGTCATCAGGGATGTCTCAGCCTATGTTTTCTAAGATTTTGTCCAGAGTGTTGTCTGCCCTGACGAAATACATGCGGAGCTACATTGTTTTCCCTGAGGGGGGTGATTTGGCCACTGTGAAGGGTGACTTCTATGCCCTTGGACATATCCCCAACATCATTGGTGCCATTGATGGGACCCATGTGGCCTTAGTACCCCCAAAAGACGATGAGCAGGTGTACAGAAACAGGAAAAATTACCATTCTATGAATGTGCAGGTGGTCTGTTTGGCTGACCAGTACATCTCCCATGTAAATGCCAAGTTCCCTGGGTCAGTGCATGACGCGTATGTTATGCGAAATAGCAGCATCCCCTATGTGATGGAACAGCTACAGAGACAACGTGTGTGGCTAATAGGTGACTCTGGTTACCCCAACCTGCCGTGGCTACTGACCCCAGTGAGGAATCCCCGGACCAGGGCAGAGGAACGGTACAATGAGGCCCATGGGCGATCTAGGAGGATCATAGAAAGGACCTTTGGCCTCCTGAAGGCCAGGTTTAGGTGCCTGCATATGACTGGTGGATCCCTAATGTACTCACCAAAGAAGGTGTGCCAGATCATCGTGGCCTGCTGTATGCTTCACAATCTTGCATTGCAACGCCAGCCGCCTTTCCTGCAGGAGGATGGTCCAGATGGTGGTTTTGTAGCAGCTGTGGAGCCTGTGAAGAGTGAAGAGGAGGAAGACGACGGGGACGACACGGACAACAGGGACACAGTTATACAACAGTATTTTCAGTAGCACACAGGTAAGAATCCCCCACGCCATTTTACATTTACTTCAGGCCTCCTGCATCTCTACTTTCTGTGTTTCCCCCCAGTTCCTTTCAACTGAATTGTGACTTTCCCTTCCCTTTTCAGAGCTGTATGACCCACTGCGTGACTTCTGCTTTGTTTGCCCATGGAGTAAAGCACATTGACATTGGTATGTTGTCATCACAATGTAACTGAACATTTTTGAACCGTTATGTGTAATACATTTGTTAAGAATACAAGCAGACTCCTGAGTGTTTTAAGTGCAATTAGTGATTTATTTAAAGTGCTACATATAGGTCCATGATAGTAAAACGGTGATGGGTGGGGGTGGAGTAATGTCCATGGCAGAGTCCAGTTCTCAGTCGCACAGGTGCATTGTCCATATGCCTGTGGAAGGATGGAGCAGGGGCAGTTCAAGGTCGGACAGGGTGACAATGTGGGACAGTGGAATGACATCAGGGGGTATCTTATGCTGGCGGGGGTCTTGGCATCCTACTCGGTCTTCCTTTGTGATCTCAGGTTCCTCTTGCGGGGTGGTTGATCTTTAGCAGGAGGTGGGGTTCTGGTGGCCTGTCGTTGTGTGGGGGCCTCCTGTCCACTAGCGCCGGCAGAGGTGGTAGGCTGTTCCTGGTCCAGGCTGGTGACAGGGGCAATTTGGGGTGCCACATGGTCCCGCAATGTGGTGACTATTTGGTTGAGGGCCAGGACGATGTTCCTGAGCTCCTCTCTGTACTCCATGTACCGTTCCTCCTGCTGTGCCTGGATCTCCTGGAACCTGGCCAGTACCGTCGCCATCGTCTCCTGGGAGTGGTGGTATGCTCCCATGATGGTGGAGAGGGCCTCTTGGAGAGTCGGTTCCCTGGGCCTGTCCTCCCCCCCCTGTCGCACTGCAGCCCTCCCAGTTGCGCTGTTTCCCCGGGCCTCTGTCCCCTGGACGGTGTGCCCACTACCACTGCCCCCAGGTCCCTGTTGTTGTTGGGGTGTTGGGTCAGCCTGGGTGCCCTGTAGTGGCGGACACACCGCTGATTGACCTGTCCTGGAGACAGAGGCATGGGCCCGCTGGGTGGGAGCTGTGCTGATATTCCCAGAGGGGGTTAGGTCTGCTGTGGCCTGTGTCTGTGTGTGGGGAACCGACTGTCCAGAGGTCCCCGATGGTCCGGGCTGGTCATCAGGTTCTAGGTCGACAGAGCTGCTGTCCTCACTGGGGGCCTGTTCTGGGGGTGGGATGGACAAATCTGGACCCTCCTGGCCGGTGTGTTGGCGTTCGGGCCCTGCAGGGGTAAAAGAGTATGGTTATTGCTTCTGTGTGTTCCATGGCGTGCGATTCGTGGGTGCCCTTGTCCCCCAGTGCTGGCATTCCCTTGTGGGAGGAGTTGTGAGGGTGGTTTGTGGGGGGGGATGGGTATGTGCAGTGGTCATGCATAGGTGATGGGTGTCCATGGTTTGTGTTGCCATTCAGGGTTTGATTTTGGGTTGGGTGGGTTGTGCTGGTGAGACATTGGCAGGGAGGATGTGTGCTGGGGGGTTGTGGGTGAGGGTGGGGGTGTGGGTTGGCATGCTGGTGGTTGGGGGGGGAGTAGTTGAGATTAGACTTACCAGAGTCTATTCCTCCGCCTACTCCAGCGAGGCCCGCAGGATGCAGGATGTTCAAGACCTCTTGCTCCCATGCAGTGAATTCGGGAGGAGTGGGTGGTGGTCCGCCGCCAGTCTTCTGCACAGCGATGTTGTGTCTTGAGACCATCGACCGTACCTTCCCCCGTAGATCGTTCCAGCGCTTTCGGATGTCTTCCCGTTTTCTGGGATGCTGTCCCACAGCGTTGACCCTGTCGACGATCCTTTGCCATAGCTCCGCCTTCCTGGCTATTGTGGTGTGTTGCACCTGTGTGCCTAAGAGCTGGGGCTCTACCCTTATTATTTCCTCCACCATGACCCTGAGTTCTTGGTCCGAAAACCTGGGGTGTCTTTGGGGTGCCATGGGGTGGTGTGGATGAGGTGTGGGGTGGTGTTTGTGGTGATGTGAGTGGTGGTGTGTGGTGATGTGTGCGTAGATGTGGTGTGGTTGATGATGTTGGGTTCCTGTGTGTGTTGGGGTTTTCAATAGCTGTGCTCTCTCTCTCTCTCTCTCTCTCTCTCTCTCGCCTTCTCTCCGATTTTCTAGTAGTGGGGGTTTGTGGGTGATGTGGGTGTGTGTTTTATAGTTGCTTGGATGTGTGGGAGTGGTGTTTGTATGTGTATCAGTTGTGTGTATTTCAAATTGTCCAATGTGGCTGTGTTTTGGAGCTGGGTGTGTATTTTGAGCGCGGCGGTGTGTACCGCCAATGGAATACCGCGGTTGAAAGACCGCCGCGTGGATTCGTGGGTCGTAATGGCATGGGCGTGTTTGTGTTGGCATGGCGGTGGAGGTTTAGGCATCTCCAGTTTTTCGCTGCCCGCTGATGAGGCGGCCTTCCGTGGATGTCGGGTTTTCGGTGGTTTGGCAGTTGGAGGTCAGAATGACCGTGGCGGTTTACTGCGGCCGCGGCGGTATGATGGCGGTCTTCTGACCGGCGGTAAGGGCCTTTTACCGCCGAGGTCAGAATGACCCCCATAGACTACAACATTGAGCCTGGCAGGATATATTTCTGTTCTTCATTTACATTCAAATCCTGATATTTTTTATAGGACATTTTCACTCATTTGTTGTCTCATTAACAGGCACAACTTCCTGCAAATCCCCCAATTCACTCAATGATAGCCGCACAAATCTATAAAAAAAGCAACTTTGTATAATATCAATTGTGAAATCATAATTTTTATTTTTTGAATATCTGACTTTTATTGCAAGGCACAATAACTGGCCATTTTATCTGTGTATCTATTTGCTAATGTAACCATGCCCTTGCCAAACTTATGACCTGTGCACTTCACAACTGCCACTTCCTTTGCCTTCTGAATTGCTCCCAACAAACCCAATATATGCATACTGTTTTTGATTGGAGCATCTGAAGATGGCATAAGTCCCCTCTGTGACTATATCATGAACAACACCAAACCCATACTGGCTATTGGTATAGACTGTCACATTCAAATTTTGTGATAAGCAGCAAGCTCTGTTTAGGGCAATCACTTTTATCACTTCTGCTAATGTCACATTTGATAAGGCAAATGCTTCAAATGTCTCTGTGTTAGAGCACACTGCCTAGACATCTTTAATTCCTCCATTTAGGCCCCTGAGACAAAACAAAATCATCAACAAATAATGTTAAATCTGCCGGTTCCAGTGGTCTTAGGTTTGTGCATAATTTGCACACCTCTATGTAATCATGCATCATCATCAATTGCATTTCCCATGTCTTCACAATTTTTGTCTGAAATTGGAAGGAATATTTATTTAGGACATTGCATCTTTGAATGGATATATTTTCTGTTTCAAGAATGGGTTTCTCATATTTTGACAACCTACTGTTATGAGGTGTGTTCTTGTTAAAAGAATCTCAACTGAATGATGGATTAAATTATGACCCATCCAAATTCCATCACTTTGCTAGATTGCCAAACATAACAGCTGCAACCAATTTCAAACAGGTTTACAGCTTCAAGATCTACCACACCTGAAAGACCAGTCCTCCAGACCAGTGTGCGGACTGGTCTGGAGGGTGTGCTGGTGATGGGTGCAATGGCTGATGGTGGTGTGCTTGCAGGTGTGTGCGGAGACATCACAGGGAGGGAGGAGGGAGACGAGGAGGTGGGGACACAGAGGAGGTAGTGACTGTTGGCATGTCTGCATCTGGATGTTGCTTGGGTGAATGCTTGTGTGTCCTGTGGTGCTTATGTCTGGATGAGCTGCCCTTGGGTGTTGAGGTGTGTGCAGGCTGGTCTGTAGGTGTGGATGGGATAGGCAGAGGAACAGGGGAGTGGGACTGGGTGGGGGGAGTCAGAAGAGGGAGGCTGGAGACAGGGACAATCGCTGCCGTCAGTGCTGAGGCCAGAGCGTTGAACGATCATTGATGGGCAGCCTGACCCGAATGAAGGCCCTCCAGGTATGCATTGCTTTGATGCACCTCCCTCTCCACACCCTGGATGGCATTCAAAAGGGTAGACTGCCCAACAATGATGGTCCTCAGGAGGTCAATGACCTCCTCACTGAGGGCAGCAGGGGTGACTGGGGCAGGGCCTGAGGTGCCTGGGGCGAAGGAGATGGCCGGCTTCCTAGCCTTGCGGGCACGGGCCGAAGGCCGACGGGCTGCTGGGAGGGCGGAGCTGGTGCGCTGGATGGCGGCTGTACCTGTTGTAGAGGTGGGCACAGATGTTGCCGCCACCGCAAGGGAGCTCCCTTCCGAGGACGTGTCGGTGTCGCTGACGTCTCCACGGGTCCCCGTGGTGGAGCCCCCCTCGCCCTCCGTCTCACTGGTCATGTCGGAGTCCGTTGCATGGCCCTCCGGGGCCATGTGAGATGCAGCTCCCTCTTGCGCCGATGCCACTTCTCCTCCGCCTGATGATGCTAATGCACACATTCACAGAAAAACAAAGAAAATGGGGGGGTGGGTGGAAAACATAAAGACAAGTTGAGTGCATGCACTGGGGACACCGTTGTCGGAGAGGACAGACACAGAAGCCCCCTGCACTACGCTGCGCACTTGGGGTACACTACTCATTCACTGGGACATGCCCTACAAGCCTATGGGCGACAACTGCCCACAGAGTATACACTGGTCCATGAATCGCGTTACTAGGCACCCTACAGAGGTGGGGGGCGGGGGCACAGGACCATACCTCACGGACGGGCCTATCCTACAGAAATCGCCATGGCCTAGGGATACCCACAGCCCTCCTCCCCCACCCAGGCACCTCCACTGCGCGCAAAATAGTTGAATGTGCTGGTACTCACCCCCTTGTGTCTGCTGTGATGTCCTCAAGCGCCCATCTAAATCGGGGTAGGCCACCACCAGGATCTGGGACATCAGGGGGGTCAAGGTACGACTGGCACCCCTCCTAGGTTGGGAGGCCATCCCCAGCAGAGCCTCTGCCGTCTTCCTGCTCCCGCAGTGGATGTCCTCCCACCTCTTGCGGCAGTGGGTGCCCCTTCTGTTGTGGACCCCCAGGGCCCGGACGTCCTTGGCGATGGCACGCCATATGTCGATCTTCTGATGGGCGCTGACCTATGTGACATGTACAGGGGGGGAAGAGAAACATCATCACTTTTCTGCATGCTCGATGTAAGTGGCCCCCCCTCCCCAACCTTGCCATGTCGCACATGCTCTCATCTGTCGTGCCATGCATTCGTCATTCGCTGCCCTCCCCTCCATTGTACATCCTCCCCACTCAACCCAGGCATTGGGCACTATGCATTGCCCCCGTGTACTCACCTGTTGGTCTGGAGGCCCGTAGAGTAGCGCATACTGGGGGAGGACCCCGTCCACGAGCTTCTCCAACTCTTCGGAACTGAAGGCAGGGACCCTTTCCCCAGTCGCAGCAGCCATTGTCACTTCCAGACCGAGGTCACAGCAGCACTTGCAGTATAGATCCTCTCCTGTGGATGCTCAGGTCTCGTGTGATCAAGCAGAGAGAAAATGGCGGTTACGGCCGCGGCGGTGCGTACCGCGACCGCCGGCGCTCACCGCCATTGGCTCCTGAAACCCATAGGGTTCAATGTTGTCCAATGCGGCTTTGCGCCACGGACTGCGACCACCTACCGCCACGGTGTGCCACGCTTGCGCAATGACCTCACTTCACATTGTCACACTTCACAGGTCAGGCAGCCGCCATTTCAAGGGCCCACATGGCTTAATTCCTACTGCGTCACACATGGCTAGGCCTTGCGCCGACAATCATACTAGCCATTCAATCCCGAGAGATTCGTATACTGTGCATGCTGTCGCCACTTACCTGTGGGTTGCTTGGCTCTGTGCTCCATGTTGTCCTTCCTAGGCACCGGCCGCTGGGACTTGCGAGGAGACGGAGGAATGTTCCCGTGTACAGACCGCTGGTGGACCTGTCGACAATGGAAGAAAGATACGTCATACTCACCTACAGACTCAACCGTGCCACTATACAGGAACTGTGTGCCCAGCTGGAGCCAGACCTGATGTCACCCATACTCCAACCCACAGGGATTCCGCCTCTAGTGCAGGTGCTGTCAGTACTGCATTTTTTTGCCAGTGGATCATTTCAAACTACACTGGCCATTTCATCTGGGAGCCCGAACACAAGCATCGCATCCACCTGAACAGACGTGTCGGACCTCTCCGACACGTCATTTCCGCGTTCCCACGTTGACGTGGGAACGCCCTCGGAGGACGGCTGGCATCTTCGTGTTGCCGCGGCAACCCAGGAGGGCTTCCGGGCCGCGGCAGCACCACGGCGGGAAGTTCCCGATTTAAATGGACTTCCGAACGACCAGGAGAGGAGGGAGGAGAAGGAGCGAGACGAGAGAAGCACGGAAGAAGCAGGAGAGACCCGACCCTTGCGGAGTGGAGAGGAGACGGAGAGGATTGTTCAGGACATTACGCCGAAGGAACACCCCAGCACCAGCCACGACCCTGGAGGGTCGTGGCTTACTAAGGTACGGTCCTTGTGGGACACAAAAGGGATTATCCCAGCTAAAAGGGCACTGGGGAAGGGGACAAAGACAGAGTGAGGGGAGGATTTTGGAAGGGAGTTTAAAAGCACAAGAAAAACCACAAGAGTCACAAAAAGTGCACTATAGAGAGAGTTTATTCACTTGGCCCTAACTCACAACCATCACCCCCCCCTTTTGGTCACCTCTTCCCCTTTACTTTAATGAACCATAAAACATACTTAAATACTCCACTTACCTTAGCGTTTTCCTTTTTCCCCACGGTATCACACCATTGGAGACTGCCGACGGAAAGGGAGAACATCCACCTGAAAGAAGAGAGACAAGAAAAGTCAAGAAGGAGAATAAACGACAAGACCTTAAGAACTGAACCCATAGGAGAGAGCGAAGGGACAATTAGAGAGGATCCCATAAAAACTCTAATAAATCATTTATCTGGCCACCATAATAACTCTCTGAGGGTTTTTATACCGTTCGACCTGCCACAGTGGTGTCAGAAGTGGGATCAATAGGAAAAGAACCCTCCCACAGGTAACCGAACTGTATACAAAATGAGTGACACTCCGTCCCTAGAAGATATGATTAAACAACTAGCAGAGGGCCAACGCCATCTGCAGTTAGTATGGGAAGCACACCAACGAGAGGCGAAAGAGGACAGAGAGGCCTTGCAGTCAGCATTGAAGAGCCAAGCCACGATATTAGCAAACAATCAATTGGTTCATGAAACGGCCATGAAGAAATTAACGGAAACAATCGCCGCTAGCAAAGTACACCCCAATGTACCCAGTTCAGTACTGCAAAAATATCAGGAGGGAGAAGACCCGGAGTCTTTTTTCACTAACTTTGAAAGGGTTGCTTCTTCAGCTCAATGGCCGGAAGACAGGTGGGGTCAATATGTGGCACCGTTGCTTACAGGCCTCCTACAAGCGGCCTATCAAGCAGCAAATCCTGGGGGAACAACACCATATAAAGATATAAAGAACAGCATCCTAGAACGGGTAGGCCACGACACCGAGTATTATCGAGCTAAATTTCGAAAAGTAAAATGGGGACCAAATGAGGACCCCCGAACCTTCTACTTCCGCGTGAAAGATTTAGCTTTGAAATGGTTGGGTCCAATTGGGAATAGCAGGGAGGAGGTTATACAGACTATTGTCCTCGAGCAGTATCTAGACTCTTTACCTACGTCAACAAAAAATTGGATTCAACAACATCCAAAGGTGGATACCGACATGGCCATTGACCTAGCCTGCGCATACCATCGATCCACAGATGTGAGAGGTATGCCCCCACGACCCAACATAAAACCTGTTGTACCCCATCCAAAGCCTTCACCGAGATTCCCCGTGGAAGACCCGGGTCCACGCCGATTGACGGAAGGTCCTCCTTTACAGGGACCACAGTGCTATAACTGTGGAGAGTGGGGCCACATAGCTCGTATGTGTCCGCGGAAACTAGAGGGAAGTGAACCTATGGAGATAGGAGTGACCCGGAGACGCGTACTCTGTACAGGAGAGGGAGACCTTAAATTTAAACAAACCCTGAGACTAAATGGTCGGTCTGTATGTGCTCTAATAGATTCGGGTTGCAGCCAATCCGTGGTTCGGGAAGATTTAATAAGCCCAATCGATAGGGAATCCAGTAGGTGGGTCACGATTTGTTGTATTCACGGCGATAAGGAACAGTATCCCGTGACAGGAGTTAACATAGAGTAGGAAGACTACAAGGACTTACATCCGATGGGGGTAATGTCTCAATTTATTGAGGAATGTATCATTGGTACTGACTATGGACATTTCCCAGAACTTCTGGATCATGTTCGAAAACCAAAAATTCACCAGGACTGGTGGTTTGAGGCTCCTTTTTCAGACAGTAATATTGAAGGTCCTTTACCTCGTAGGAAACTTTCACGTAGAGAGAAGCGAGATGGAAAAATTCAGTTCAGGTCTCATAACGAGCGAGATCAAAATCAAGAACTTATAGCAGAAATACATGCTGCGGCCCTAAGTTTCCACCAACAACAGAGAGAGGATTCCTCCCTCGCTCAGGCTTGGAAATCGGCAAAAACAGAAGAAACAGAGGAGGTGGGTCCTTACTTCCTGGTTAAACGAAATCTCCTATACAGGGTGACCACTACCCGGGATGGGAATCGCAAACATCAGCTAATAGTACCCGAAAATTTTAGGAATCAAGTCCTGACCCTAGCCCACAATCAACCAGGGGGAGGACATTTTGGGAGAGAAAAAACGGAAGAGTATCTCCTCAGACGATTTTATTGGCCAGGGGTTTTTGCACATATCAGGAGGTATTGTTCCCAATGTTCCCGGTGTCAACTGACAGAACCTGGTAAGCCCAGGAAAGCACCACTTTTGCCCCTTCCCATCATAGAGATACCATTTAGCAGGGTGGGGATGGATTTAATTGGACCCTTAGTGCCGTCTTCTAAAGGACACACATATATATTGGTGATCGTTGACTATGCCACCCGATACCCAGAGGCCATTCCCCTGACCAGCATGACCACAAAAGCGGTCGCACAAGCAATGATAACAGTTTTCACTCGAATAGGGTTTCCCCGCGAAATACTCACAGACCAAGGGACCCCATTCATGTCTAATCTCATGAAACAAGTTTGTAAGACTTTAGGGATTTCCCAAATAAGAACATCCGTTTATCATCCACAGACAGATGGATTGGTGGAACGCTACAATCGGACCATCAAACCCTACTAAAGAAAATAGTCACTGATTCAGGGAGGGACTGGGATCAAAAATTACCGTTAGTTTTGTACGCTATCAGAACTCATGAGCAGGCATCCACAGGACATAGCCCATTCGAATTAGTGTTCGGACGCCAACCCCGCTCCCTTTTAGACATGGCCATAGAAACTTGGGAAGAAGAAGCTGAGGAAGGGGGAAGACCGTTGCTGGAATACATCCACAACTTAAAGTCACATTTACAAGGGCTAAGGGAGGAGGTACGAGTAAATATGGAACAGGCACAAACCACACAAAAACACTATTATGACAAAGGGAGCAAGTTGAGAGTTTTCCAGGCAGGAGATCAAGTTCTCATAATGCGTCCCACGTCTGAACAAAAACTTCTTGCCAGATGGCAAGGTCCTTATCGAGTGATCCGAGCAGTGTAGGAGGCTGGACTGGCTTGTAGTGAGTACCAAGGGGTACTTGCACCTTGCACCAGGCCCAGTTATCCCTTATTAGTGTATAGGGTGTCTAGCAGCTTAGGCTGATAGATAATGGTAGCTTAGCAGAGCAGCTTAGGCTGAACTAGGAGACGTGTGAAGCTACTACAGTACCACCTAGTGTCATATGCACAATATCATAAGAAAACACAATACACAGTTATACTAAAAATAAAGGTACTTTATTTTTATGACAATATGCCAAAGTATCTTAGAGTGTACCCTCAGTGAGAGGATAGGAAATATACACAAGATATATATACACAATAGCAAAAATATGCAGTATAGTCTTAGAAAACAGTGTAAACAATGTATAGTTACTATAGGATGCAATGGGGAAACATAGGGATAGGGGCAACACAAACCATATACTCCAAAAGTGGAATGCGAACCACGAATGGACCCCAAACCTATGTGACCTTGTAGAGGGTCGCTGGGACTATTAGAAAATAGTGAGAGTTAGAAAAATAACCCTCCCCAAGACCCTGAAAAGTGAGTGCAAAGTGCACTAAAGTTCCCCTAAGGACAAAGAAGTCGTGTTAGAGGAATAATGCAGGAAAGACACAAACCAGCAATGCAACAACTGTGGATTTCCAATCTAGGGTACCTGTGGAACAAGGGGACCAAGTCCAAAAGTCACAAGCAAGTCGGAGATGGGCAAATGCCCAGGAAATGCCAGCTGCGGGAGCAAAGAAGCTTCTACTGGACAGAAGAAGCTGAGGTTTCTGCAGGAACGAAAAGGGCTAGGGACTTCCCCTTTGGTGGACGGATCCCACTCGCCGTGGAGAGTTGTGCAGAAGTATTTTCCCGCCGAAAGAACGCTAACAAGCCTTGCTAGCTGCAAATCGTACGGTTAGCGTTTTTGGACACTGCTGAGGCCCAGGAGGGACCAGGAGGTCGCAAATTGTACCAGCAGAGAGAAGGGACGTCGAGCAAGACAAAGAGCCCTCTCTGAAGCAGGTAGCACCCGGAGAAGTGCCAGAAACACGCACTATGAGGATGCGTGAAACAGTGCTCGCCGAAGTTGCACAAAGGAGTCCCACGTCGCCGGAGACCAACTTAGAAAGTCGTGCAATGCAGGTTAGAGGGCCGTGGAGCCAGGCTTGGATGTGCACAGCGGATTTCCGCCGGAAGTGCACAGGGGCCGGAGTAGCTGCAAAGTCACGGTTCCCAGCAATGCAGCCCAGCGAGGTGAGGCAAGGACTTACCTCCACCAAACTTGGACTGAAGAGTCACTGGACTGTGGGGGTCACTTGGACAGAGTCGCTGGATTCGAGGGACCTCGCTCGTCGTGCTGAGAGGAGACCCAAGGGACCGGTAATGCAGCTTTTTGGTGCCTGCGGTTGCAGGGGGAAGATTCTGTCGACCCACGGGAGATTTCTTCAGAGCTTCTGGTGCAGAGAGGAGGCAGGCTACCCCCACAGCATGCACAAGCAGGAAAACAGTCGAGAAGGCGGCAGGATCAGCGTTACAGAGTTGCAGTAGTCGTCTTTGCTACTATGTTGCAGGTTTACAGGCTTCCAGCGCGGTCAGCAGTCGATTCCTTATCAGAAGGTGAAGAGAGAGATGCAGAGGAACTCGGATGAGCTCTTGCATTCGTTATCTGAAGTTTCCCCAGAGACAGAGACCCTAAATAGCCAGAAAAGAGGGTTTGGCTACTTAGGAGAGAGGATAGGCTACTAACACCTGAAGGAGCCTATCAGCAGGAGTCTCTGACGTCACCTGGTGGCACTGGCCACTCAGAGCAGTCCAGTGTGCCAGCAGCACCTCTGTTTCCAAGATGGCAGAGGTCTGGAGCACACTGGAGGAGCTCTGGACACCTCCCAGGGGAGGTGCAGGTCAGGGGAGTGGTCACTCCCCTTTCCTTTGTCCAGTTTCGCGCCAGAGCAGGGGCTAAGGGGTCCCTGAACCGGTGTAGACTGGCTTATGCAGAATTGGGCACCTCTGTGCCCAACAAAGCATTTCCAGAGGCTGGGGGAGGCTACTCCTCCCCTGCCTTCACACCATTTTCCAAAGGGAGAGGGTGTCACACCCTCTCTCAGAGGAAGTTCTTTGTTCTGCCATCCTGGGCCAGGCCTGGCTGGACCCCAGGAGGGCAGATGCCTGTCTGAGTGGTTGGCAGCAGCAGCAGCTGCAGTGAAACCCCAGGAAGGGCAGTTTGGCAGTACCAGGGTCTGTGCTACAGACCACTGGGATCATGGGATTGTGCCAACTATGCCAGGATGGCATAGAGGGGGCAATTCCATGATCATAGACATGTTACATGGCCATTTTCGGAGTTACCATTGTGAAGCTACATATAGGTAGTGACCTATATGTAGTGCACGCGTGTAATGGTGTCCCCTCACTCACAAAGTTCAGGGAATTGGCTCTGAACAATGTGGGGGCACCTTGGCTAGTGCCAGGGTGCCCACACACTAAGTAACTTTGCACCTAACCTTTACCAGGTAAAGGTTAGACATATAGGTGACTTATAAGTTACTTAAGTGCAGTGTAAAATGGCTGTGAAATACCGTGGACGTTATTTCACTCAGGCTGCAGTGGCAGGCCTGTGTAAGAATTGTCAGAGCTCCCTATGGGTGGCAAAAGAAATGCTGCAGCCCATAGGGATCTCCTGGAACCCCAATACCCTGGGTACCTCAGTACCATATACTAGGGAATTATAAGGGTGTTCCAGTAAGCCAATGTAAATTGGTAAAAATGGTCACTAGCCTGTTAGTGACAATTTGGAAAGAAATGAGAGAACATAACCACTGAGGTTCTGATTAGCAGAGCCTCAGTGAGACAGTTAGTCACTACACAGGTAACACATTCAGGCACACTTATGAGCACTGGGGCCCTGGGTTACCAGGGTCCCAGTGACACATACAACTAAAACAACATGTATACAGTGAAAAATGGGGGTAACATGCCAGGCAAGATGGTACTTTCCTACACACCCCCCCCCCAAACGAAGGACAATAAGACTAGCCATGACCTGATGAGTCTTCATTGTCTAAGTGGAAATATCTGGAGAGTCCATCTGCATTGGAGTGGCTACTCCCAGGTCTATGTTCCACTGTATAGTCCATTCCCTGTAGGGATATGGACCACCTCAACAATTTAGGATTTTCACCTTTCATTTGTTTTAGCCAAAGTAGAGGTTTGTGGTCTGTCTGAACAATGAAGTGAGTGCCAAACAGGTATGGCCTCAACTTCTTCAGAGCCCAGACCACAGCAAAGGCCTCCCTCTCAATGGCAGACCAACGCTTTTCTCTAGGGGTCAACCTCCTACTAATAAAAGCAACAGGTTGATCCTGGCCCTCAGAATTAAGTTGTGATAGGACTGCCCCTACTCCTAATTCAGATGCATCAGTTTGGACATAGAATTTTTTAGAGTAACAAGGGCTTTTCAGGACAGGTGCAGAGCACATGGCCTGCTTCAGCTCCTCAAAAGCTTTCTGACAGTTTGCTGTCCATAATACCTTTTTAGGCATTTTCTTGGATGTGAGGTCATTAAGAGGGGCTGCAATGGAGTCATAGTTCTTAATGAACCTCCTGTAATACCCAGTGAGGCCTAGGAAGGCTCTCTCCTGAGTCTGAGTGGTAGGGGGAACCCAATCAATAATTGTTTGGATTTTCCCCTGAAGTGGTGCAATCTGTTCCCCACCAACAAGGTGTCCCAGATAAACCACCTTACCCTGCCCTATCTGGCACTTTGAAGCCTTGATAGTGAGGCCTGCCTTTTGCAGGGCCTCCAAAACTTTCCATAGGTGGACCAGGTGATCATCCCAGCTGGAGCTAAAGACAGCTATATCGTCCAAATATGCTGCACTGAAAGCTTCCAGCCCTTGCAGGACTGTGTTCACCAACCTCTGAAAAGTGGCAGGTGCATTTTTCAAACCAAAAGGCATTACAGTAAACTGGTAATGTCCTCCAATGGTAGAAAATGCAGTCTTAGGTTTAGCATCTTCTGATAATTTGATCTGCCAATACCCTGCAGTCAAATCAAAAGTGCTTAGATACTTGGCAGATGCCAGTGTATCTATGAGCTCATCTGCCCTGGATATAGGGTGAGCATCAGTTTTGGTTACCAAGTTGAGACCTCTATAGTCTACACAAAACCGCATTTCCTTCTTTCCATCTTTGGAATGGGGTTTTGGTACCAGTACCACAGGAGAAGCCCAGGGACTGTCAGAGTGCTCAACTACTCCTAGTTCTAACATTTTCTGGACCTCTTGCTTTATGCAGTCCCTGACATGGTCAGGCTGCCTATAGATCTTACTTTTGACAGGTAAACTGTCTCCAGTATCTATAGTGTGCTCACACCAAGAAGTGGTACCTGGCACAGTAGAGAAGAGTTCAGAGAATTGATCTAGGAGATTTATGCAATTATCTTTCTGCTCAGCAGTAAGACAATCAGCCAAAACTACACCTTCCACAAGAGCATCTTGATCTGTGGAAGAGAGGAGATCAGGTAGAGGATCACTGTCTTCTTCCTGTCCCTCATCTGTTGCCATGAGCAGGGTGAGATCAGCCCTGTCATAGTAGGGTTTCAGGCGGTTGACATGGAGCACCCTAAGGGGACTCCTGGCAGTGCCTAAGTCAACTAAATAGGTGACTTCTCCCTTCTTTTCAACAATTGTGTGGGGACCACTCCATTTATCTTGGAGTGCTCTTGGGGCCACAGGCTCCAAGACCCACACTTTCTGCCCTGGTTGGTACTGAACCAAAACAGCCTTCTGATCATGCCATTGCTTCTGGAGCTCTTGGCTGGCCTGAAGGTTTTTACTGGCCTTTTTCATGTACTCAGCCATCCTTGATCTGAGGCCAAGTACATAATCCACAATATCCTGCTTAGGAGCTTTTAAAGGTTGTTCCCAACCCTCCTTTACAAGTGTGAGTGGACCCCTAACAGGGTGTCCAAAAAGAAGTTCAAAGGGGCTGAAGCCCACTCCTTTCTGGGGTACCTCCCTGTAGGCAAAAAGGAGGCATGGTAGAAGGATATCCCATCTCCTGCGGAGTTTTTCAGGGAGACCCATAATCATGCCTTTGAGAGTTTTATTAAATCTCTCCACCAGTCCATTTGTTTGTGGATGATAGGGTGTTGTGAATTTGTACGTTACACCACACTCCTTCCACATGGCCTTTAAGTATGCAGACATGAAATTGCTTCCCCTGTCTGATACCACTTCCTTTGGGAAGCCCACCCTGGAAAATATTCCCAGGAGGGCCTTTGCCACTGCAGGTGCTGTAGTGGTCCTTAAAGGAATAGCTTCAGGATATCTTGTGGCATGGCCCACTACCACTAAGATAAATCTATTGCCTGAAGCAGTAGGAGGGTCAAGGGGGCCAACTATGTCAACCCGTACCCTTTCAAAGGGAACCCCAACCACAGGCAGTGGAATAAGGGGTGCCTTTGGGGTGCCACCTGTCTTGCCACTGGCTTGACAGGTTTCACAGGACTTACAAAATTCCTTTGTGTCCTCAGACATCCTAGGCCAATGAAACAGGGGAACAAGCCTGTCCCAAGTTTTCATTTGTCCTAGGTGCCCAGCTAAGGGAATGTCATGTGCCAGTGTTAGGAGGAACTTTCTGTACTCCTGAGGAATCACTAATCTCCTGGCAGCTCCAGGTTTAGGATCCCTATGCTCAGTGTACAAGAGGTTGTCCTCCCAGTAAACTCTGTGAGAGTCACTGACATCCCCATTAGCCTGTTTGACAGCTTGCTGTCTGAGACCCTCTAATGTGGGACAGGTTTGCTGTGCCACACTCAGCTCCTCTCTGGCAGGCCCCCCTTCACCCAAAAGCTCAGCAGTGTCTGCTTCCAGCTCCTCTGGTGTAGGTTCTGCACAGGGAGGGAATTCTTCTTCCTCAGAAGTAGAATCCACTGTAGAGGGAGGGATAGTAGGAAGTGGTTTCTTCTACTAGCCCTAGCTTTAGGGAGCACTTGGTCCATTGTTCCAGGATCCAAGCTTCCCTGTCCTTTTTGCTTTTTGGCCTGAGCCCTTGTCAAAGCAAAAATATGCCCTGGGATGCCCAGCATTGCTGCATGGGCCTCCAACTCCACATCCGACCAAGCTGATGTCTCCAAATCATTCCCTAATAGACAGTCTACAGGTAAATCTGAAGCTACCACAACTTTCTTTGGACCAGTAACCCCCCCCAGTTGAGATTAACAACAGCCATGGGGTGGCTAAGTGTGTTGTTGTGAGCATCGGTTACTTGGTACTGGTGACCAAGTAGGTGTTGTTCAGGGTGGACCAGTTTCTCTATGACCATAGTCACACTGGCACCAGTGTCCCTGTAGGCCTGAACCTCAACACAATTTATTAGGGGTAGCTGCTTGTACTTATCCATATTAAGGGGACAAGCAACTAAGGTGGCTAAATCAATAGCCCCCTCAGAGACTAACACAGCCTCTGTGACCTCCCTAACAAGGCCAACCCCCACTAAATTACCAAAAGTGAGCCCAGCTACTCCCTTGGATTGGCTATTAGTAGGTTTGCTCCCACCACCACTGCTATTAGTAGGGACACTAGGTGTAGCAGTAGGGGTTGTAGTGGTAGGAGCAGTGGTGCCTTTCTTTGGACAACTGGGATCTGTTGTCCAATGGCCTTTTATTTTACATAAACAGCACCATGGTTTCTTTTCCTTGTTCTGATTAAAGGAGGATTTGGACCCACCACCCCCACCAGAGTGTTTTTGTGGGCCTGATGAAGACTCATTTTTAGATTTGTCCCCACCCTTGTCTGAAGACTTACCATCCTTCTTTTTGTTGCCATCTTTGTCACCCCCTGTATGAACTTTTCTGTTCACTCTTGTTCTGACCCATTTGTCTGCCTTCTTTCCCAATTCTTGGGGAGAGGTCAGATCAGAGTCCACCAAGTACTGGTGCCACAAATCAGACACACAATTATTAAGAATATGCTCTCTCAGGATTAAGTTATACAGGCTGTCATAATCAGTAACTTTACTGCCATGTAACCACCCCTCCAAGGCCTTCACTGAATGGTCAATGAAATCAACCCAGTCTTGTGAAGACTCCTTTTTGGTCTCTCTGAACTTTATCCTGTACTGTTCAGTGGTTAAGCCATAACCATCCAGGAGTGCATTCTTAAGAACTTGGAAATTATTAGCATCATTTTCTTTCACAGTAAGGAGCCTATCCCTACCTTTTCCACTAAATGATAGCTATAGGATAGCAGCCCACTGCCTTTGAGGGACATCCTGTACAACACAGGCCCTCTCAAGTGCAGCAAACCACTTGTTAATGTCATCCCCCTCCTTATAAGGGGGAACTATCTTGTGCAGATTCCTGGAATCATGCTCTTTTGCAGGATGACTATGGGGAATACTGCTGCTGCCACCATGGGTTTCTAAACCCAACTTCTGTCTTTCCTTCTCTAGTTCAAAAGACTGTCTATCCAAATCCAGCTGTTGCTTTTTAAGCTTCAGTCTGGTTTGTTCCACCCTCAACTTATTGAGTTCCCTCTCTAACATTCTGTCATCAGGGTTGGTGGGAGGGACATTCCTAGAAACAGAGGTATGATGGGAATGAACAGAAGGAGACCTGTCCCTTACAGAAGCCACCCTAACAGCTTGGTTAACAGAAACATTACTACCAGTATGGTGAGAATAAATGCTTTTGCTATGATGTGAGACAACACTATTTGTATGGTGTGGCTCATCATCATTACCAACTATGCTAGACTGTCTAGTAATGGGCAGGCTAGGAAGTTTCTTTCCTGAATCTTTTCCTGGGGGAGTCCCTGAATCAGATTGAGAACTATTAGGTACTTTTTCAACAGATGAGGCACCTATGGCCTTATCCTGTTCTCTAAGCATGTTAAGTAACAGTTCCAAGGAAGGATTCTTCCCTACACTCAAACCTCTCTCTATACAGAGACTCCTTGCTCTTTTCCAGCTAAGGTTGTCATATGCAAGTTTGGACAGATCAACATTTTGGCCTGTGCCAGACATTTTTAGAGAGAGTTAAAGTGATAGTAAAAGATAAAAAGTTTGTCAGAGCTTTTAGAAAGACAGAGAAAAAAACTTTTTAAACTTTTTAGAATTTTTTAGAAAGTTAGAAGTACTTTTCAGCACTTAGAAAAGAGTGAAAAGAGGAAATGCAAAACTTTTTGGCTATGTGTATATACACTGACCTTGTTTTGTATATTTTTCTCTTATGAAAAGTACAATGACAAGAGTGGTAAGTAGTCTCAAAGCACTTATCCCACCACTGCACAACCAATGTAGGAGGCTGGACTGGCTTGTAGTGAGTACCAAGGGGTACTTGCACCTTGCACCAGGCCCAGTTATCCCTTATTAGTGTATAGGGTGTCTAGCAGCTTAGGCTGATAGATAATGGTAGCTTAGCAGAGCAGCTTAGGCTGAACTAGGAGACGTGTGAAGCTACTACAGTACCACCTAGTGTCATATGCACAATATCATAAGAAAACACAATACACAGTTATACTAAAAATAAAGGTACTTTATTTTTATGACAATATGCCAAAGTATCTTAGAGTGTACCCTCAGTGAGAGGATAGGAAATATACACAAGATATATATACACAATAGCAAAAATATGCAGTATAGTCTTAGAAAACAGTGCAAACAATGTATAGTTACAATAGGATGCAATGGGGAAACATAGGGATAGGGGCAACACAAACCATATACTCCAAAAGTGGAATGCGAACCACGAATGGACCCCAAACCTATGTGACCTTGTAGAGGGTCGCTGGGACTATTAGAAAATAGTGAGAGTTAGAAAAATAACCCTCCCCAAGACCCTGAAAAGTGAGTGCAAAGTGCACTAAAGTTCCCCTAAGGACAAAGAAGTCGTGTTAGAGGAATAATGCAGGAAAGACACAAACCAGCAATGCAACAACTGTGGATTTCCAATCTAGGGTACCTGTGGAACAAGGAGACCAAGCCCAAAAGTCACAAGCAAGTCGGAGATGGGCAAATGCCCAGGAAATGCCAGCTGTGGGTGCAAAGAAGCTTCTACTGGACAGAAGAAGCTGAGGTTTCTGCAGGAACGAAAAGGGCTAGGGACTTCCCCTTTGGAGGACGGATCCCTGTCGCTGTGGAGAGTTGTGCAGAAGTATTTTCCCGCCAAAAGAATGCCATTAAGCCTTGCTAGCTGCAAATCATGCGGTTAGCGTTTTTGGACGCTGCTGAGGCCCAGGAGGGACCAGGAGGTCGCAAATTGTACCAGCAGAGAGAGGGGTTGTCGAGCAAGACAAGGAGCCCTCTCTAAAGCAGGTAGCACCCAGAGAAGTGCCAGAAACAGGCACTACGAGGATGCGTGAAACGGTGCTTGCCGAAGTTGCACAAAGGAGTCCCACGTCGCCGGAGACCAACTTAGAAAGTCGTGCAATGCAGGTTAGAGTGCCGTGGACCCAGGCTTGGCTATGCACAGTGGATTTCCGCCGGAAGTGCACAGGGGCCGGAGTAGCTGCAAAGTCGCGGTTCCCAGCAATGCAGCCCAGCGAGGTGAGGCAAGGACTTACCTCCACCAAACTTGGACTGAAGAGTCACTGGACTGTGAGGGTCACTTGGACAGAGTCGCTGGATTCGAGGGACCTCGCTCATCGTGCTGAGAGGAGACCCAAGGGACCGGTAATGCAGCTTTTTGGTGCCTGCGGTTGCAGGGGGAAGATTCCGTCGACCCACGGGAGATTTCTTCGTAGCTTCTGGTGCAGAGAGGAGGCAGGCTACCCCCACAGCATGCACAAGCAGGAAAACAGTCGAGAAGGCGGCAGGATCAGCGTTACAGAGTTGCAGTAGTCGTCTTTGCTACTATGTTGCAGGTTTGCAGGCTTCCAGCGCGGTCAGCAGTCGATTCCTTATCAGAAGGTGAAGAGAGAGATGCAGAGGAACTCGGATGAGCTCTTGCATTCGTTATCTGAAGTTTCCCCAGAGACAGAGACCCTAAATAGCCAGAAAAGAGGGTTTGGCTACCTAGGAGAGAGGATAGGCTACTAACACCTGAAGGAGCCTATCAGCAGGAGTCTCTGACATCACCTGGAGGCACTGGCCACTCAGAGCAGTCCAGTGTGCCAGCAGCACCTCTGTTTCCAAGATGGCAGAGGTCTGGAGCACACTGGAGGAGCTCTGGACACCTCCCAGGGGAGGTGCAGGTCAGGGGAGTGGTCACTCCCCTTTCCTTTGTCCAGTTTCGCGCCAGAGCAGGGGCTAAGGGGTCCCTGAACCGGTGTAGACTGGCTTATGCAGAATTGGGCACCTCTGTGCCCAACAAAGCATTTCCAGAGGCTGGGGGAGGCTACTCCTCCCCTGCCTTCACACCATTTTCCAAAGGGAGAGGGTGTCACACCCTCTCTCAGAGGAAGTTCTTTGTTCTGCCATCCTGGGCCAGGCCTGGCTGGACCCCAGGAGGGCAGATGCCTGTCTGAGGGGTTGGCAGCAGCTGCAGTGAAACCCCAGGAAGGGCAGTTTGGCAGTACCAGGGTCTGTGCTACAGACCACTGGGATCATGGGATTGTGCCAACTATGCCAGGATGGCATAGAGGGGGCAATTCCATGATCATAGACATGTTACATGGCCATTTTCGGAGTTACCATTGTGAAGCTACATATAGGTAGTGACCTATATGTAGTGCACGCGTGTAATGGTGTCCCCGCACTCACAAAGTTCAGGGAATTGGCTCTGAACAATGTGGGGGCACCTTGGCTAGTGCCAGGGTGCCCACACACTAAGTAACTTTGCACCTAACCTTTACCAGGTAAAGGTTAGACATATAGGTGACTTATAAGTTACTTAAGTGCAGTGTAAAATGGCTGTGAAATAACGTGGACGTTATTTCACTCAGGCTGCAGTGGCAGGCCTGTGTAAGAATTGTCAGAGCTCCCTATGGGTGGCAAAAGAAATGCTGCAGCCCATAGGGATCTCCTGGAACCCCAATACCCTGGGTACCTCAGTACCATATACTAGGGAATTATAAGGGTGTTCCAGTAAGCCAATGTAAATTGGTAAAAATGGTCACTAGCCTGTTAGTGACAATTTGGAAAGAAATGAGAGAGCATAACCACTGAGGTTCTGATTAGCAGAGCCTCAGTGAGACAGTTAGTCACTACACAGGTAACACATTCAGGCACACTTATGAGCACTGGGGCCCTGGGTTACCAGGGTCCCAGTGACACATACAACTAAAACAACATATATACAGTGAAAAATGGGGGTAACATGCCAGGCAAGATGGTACTTTCCTACAAGCAGTCTCTCCTGTTACTTACCTAATTGAGTTAACGGCTAACACTAAAAAGACACAAAGTTATCATGTAAACCTATTAAAGAAATGGGAAGCGTTGGAGAACACAGACAATGTAGTAGAAATGGGACAGTTTCTATATCCAAGTAAGGAATTACACATTGAGTGTTACCCTAACTATCAGCCCGAGAATAATAACATACCCTCTATCAATGAGTCATTAACCAGGTCTGAGAAAGGGCAGTTATTTTCCCTATTGAGTCACTTCCAAAAGTTTTTTTCAGAAAACCCCGGAAAAACCTCTTTGATTTATCATCAAATACGAACCTCTCCGGGTAAAGTAGTCCGCTTACAACCTTATCATATTCCAGAGGCGAGAAAGCACATCATAGAGGATGAGATCCAGAAAATGTTAGCTCTTGGAGTGGTGGAACCCTCTAATAGTCCCTGGTGCTCCCCGGTAGTCCTAGTACCAAAACCTGATGGGGCCTAAGATTCTGCATAGATTTTCGGAAACTTAATGAAATCTCAATGTTTGACACCTATCCAATTCCTAGAGTAGACGATGTTCTCGAAAAATTAGGAAAAGCTAAATATATGTCCACAATCGACTTGACTAAAGGGTACTGGCAGATACCTCTGGCTCCAGAGGATAAAGAAATCTGGGCTTTATCATTTCACAGTGTTGCCTTTTGGCCTACATGGAGCTCCAGCTACCTTCCAAAGGCTAATGGATAGGTTACTAAAGCCCTTCCAAACATTCTCAGCGGCTTATTTGGATGATGTAGTCATTTTTAGCGAGTCATGGGGGGATCATCTGACCCATCTAGAAAAAAAATTCCGTACTCTGGCAACAGCAGGATTAACACCCAACCCCAAGAAATGTGTACTGGGGAAAACCGACATATCGTACCTCGGGTATAATATTAGCCAAGGCACTCTCCAGCCTCAAATAAAAAAAATAGAAGCCATAAAAAACGCCCCTACCCCTAAAACAAAGAAGGACCTACGCTCTTTTTTGAGTCTAGTAGGCTATTATCGTAGGTTCATACCTGGTTATTCCACCCTTGCTGCGCCTCTCACAGATCTCTTGTCGAAATCCAACCCTAACCAGTTGTTACCCTTTTCTGATCTTCAGAAGAATAGCTTTGAAGGATTAAAATCCTATCTGACTAGGGAACCAATATTACAATGCCCAGACTTTACTAAACCATTTCATCTGTATACCGATGCTTCTGATGTGGGACTAGGGGCGGTTTTGAGTCAGCCTGACAGAGAGGGCCGGGATCTCCCTATCCTATTTCTTAGCAGAAAATTATTCCCTCGGGAACGACATTATCCTATCATCGATTGAGAGTGCCTAGCCATTAAATGGGCAGTGGACAGTTTACAGTATTATCTATTGGGCCAGTCTTTTATTCTATACACGGATCACGCTCCCCTCACCTGGATGGCCGCTCATAAAGATTCCAATTCACGGATTTTACGATGGTTCCTTGAACTGCAGCCTTTTTCCTTTCAGGTTCGACACGTCCCTGGATCGCAACAAGGTCCTGCTGACTATTTATCTCGCTACCCTTGCACCTCTTCGGTCCTCGAAGGACCTATCTTGGGAAGGGGTGTGTGAACGGGCGAGCCCGAACACAAGCATCGCTTCCACCGGAACAGACGTGTCAGACCTCTCCGACACGTCTGTTCCGGTGGATGCGATGCTTGTGAACGGGCGAGCCCGAACACAAGCATCACATCCACCGGAACAGACGTGTCGGACCTCTCCGACACGTCATTTCCGCGTTCCCACGTTGCCGTGGGAACGCCCTCGGAGGACGGCTGGCGTCTTTGTGTTGCCGCGGCAACCCAGGAGGGGTTCCGGGCCGCGGCAACACCACGGCGGGAAGTTCCCGATTTAAAGGGACTTCCGAACGACCAGGAGAGGAGGGAGGAGAAGGAGCGAGACAAGAGAAGCACGGAAGAAGCAGGAGAGACCCGACCCTTGCGGAGTGGAGAGGAGACGGAGAGGATTGTTCAGGACATTACGCCGAAGGAACACCCCAGCACCAGCCTCGACCCAGGAGGGTCGTGGCTTACTAAGGTACGGTCCTTGTGGGACACAAAAGGGATTATCCCAGCTAAAAGGGCACTGGGGAAGGGGACAAAGACAGAGTGAGGGGAGGATTTTGGAAGGGAGTTTAAAAGCACAAGAAAAACCACAAGAGTCACAAAAAGTGCACTATAGAGAGAGTTTATTCACTTGGCCCTAACTCACAACCATCACCCCCCCCTTTTGGTCACCTCTTCCCCTTTACTTTAATGAACCATAAAACATATTTAAATACCCCACTTACCTTAGCGTTTTCCTTTTTCCCCACGGTATCAGACCATTGGAGACTGCCGACGGAAAGGGAGAACATCCACCTGAAAGAAGAGAGACAAGAAAAGTCAAGAAGGAGAATAAACGACAAGACCTTAAGAACTGAACCCATAGGAGAGAGCGAAGGGACAATTAGAAACGATCCCATAAAAACTCTAATAAATCATTTATCTGACCACCGTAATAACTCTCTGAGGGTTTTTATACCGTTCGACCTGCCACACTATGAGGGTCATTCTGACCCTGGCGGCCGGTGGCCGCCAGGGCCACCGACCACGGGAGCACCGCCAACAGGCTGGCGGTGCTCCAACGAGCATTCTGACCGCGGCGGTTCAGCCGCGGTCAGAAGCGGAAAGTCAGCGGTCTCCCGCCGACTTTCCACTGCTCGTGTGAATCCTCCATGGCTGCGGAGCGCGCTCCGCAGCCATGAGGATTACGACCCCCCCTACCGCCATCCTGTTCATGGCGGGAAAGCCGCCATGAACAGGATGGCGGTAGGGGGGGTCGCGGGGCCCCCGTAAGAGGGCCCCGCAAAGTATTTCAGTGTCTGCCTTGCAGACACTGAAATACGCGACGGGTGCCACTGCACCCGTCGCACCTTCCCACTCCGCCGGCTCGATTACGAGCCGGCATCCTCGTGGGAAGGTCGTTTTCCCCTGGGCTGGCGGGCGGTTTTTCAGCAACCGCCCGCCAGCCCAGGGGAAAACTTGTAATACCTGCCGCGGTCTTTTGACCGCGGCGCGGTATTTCGGAGGGGGGAATTCTGGCGGGCGGCGGAGGAATGAGGGCCAAAGTTTTCAAAGGTAGTCCAGAGTGTTGTCTGCCCTGATGAAATACATGCGGAGCTACATCATTTTCCCTGAGGTGGGTGACTTGCCTACAGTGAAGGGTGATTTCTATGCCCTTGGACACATTCCCAATATCATTGGTGCCATTGATGGAACCCATGTGGCTTTGGTTCCCCCAAAAGACAATGAACAGGTGTACAGGAACCGAAAAAGTTATCATTCAATGAATGTCAAGGTGGTCTGTTTGGCTGACCAGTACATCTCCCATTTAAATGCCAAGTTCCCAGGGTCATTGCATGACGCGTACATCATGTGAAATAGCAGCATCCCTTATGTGATGGAACAGCTACAGAGACACCGTGTGTGGCTAATTGGTGACTCTGGTTACCCAAACCTGCCTTGGCTATTGACCCCAGTGAGGAATCCCAGGACCAGGGCAGAGGAACGGTACAATGAGGCCCATGGGCGTACTAGGAGGGTGATTGAGCGGACCTTCGGCCTCCTGAAGGCCAGGTTTAGGTGCCTGCATATGACTGGTGGATCCCTAATGTACTCACCAAAGAAGGTGTGTCATATCATCGTGGCCTGCTGCATGCTTCACAACCTGGCTTTGCGACGCCAGGTGCCTTTCCTGCAGGGGGATGGTCCAGATGGTGGTGTTGTGGCCGCTGTGGAGCCTGCGGAGAGTGAAGAGGAGGAAGACGAAGAGGACGACACAGACAACAGGGACAGAGTGATACTGCAGTATTTCCAGTGACACACAGGTAATAATCTACTCCTGCATTGTATTATGTCTGTAACTGTAGTGGCTCTCTACTGTCTGACCTTTCACCCCAATGTATGGTAACTTAGTTGTGTATATCACTTCCTATTTCAGTGATCTGATCCCCACGGAGTGCCCTCTGTTTTTTTTCCCCATGGACTACCGCTGTGTGACACTGGTATGTTGTCATCACAATGTAAATAGAAATGTTTTGTTGGTTATATCGAATACATTTGGTTTAAATAAATAGATAGCAGAATCCAGTTGGTTTTTGTGCAATAATTGTGTTTATTGAAGTTTTCAAATAGGTGTATAGTTCAAAAAGGGTGATGGGTGATGGTGGAGGCATGTCCATGGCAGTGTCCAGACTGTCGTTCCTACAGGTCCATTGTCCATATGCCTGTGGAAGGTGGAGCAGGGGCAGTTCAAGGTTGGACAGGGTGAACAAGTGGGACAGTGGGATGACATCTGGGGGGTTCCGTGCATGGCGGGGGTCTTGACATCCTACTCTGTCTTCTTCCTAGATCTCAGGCCTTTCTTGCGGGTGGTTCTTGTTCTGCAGGGGGTGGGGTCCGGGTGGGCCGTTGCTGTTGTGTCGGGGCCTCCTGACCACTAGCGCCGGCGGAGGTGGTGGGCTGTTCTTCCTCCATGCTAGTGTCAGGGGCCCTTTGGGGGGCCATATGGTCCCGCAAAGTGGTGACAATCTGGTTGAGTGCCACCACCATTGTACCCATTGCGGCACTGATGCTGCGCAGTTCTTCCCGGAACCCCATATTCTGTTGCTCATGCAGAAGCAGGATCTCCTGCAACCTGGCCAGGACCGTCGCCATCGTCTCTTGGGAGTGGTGGTACGCTCCCATGATGGTGGTGAGGGCCTCTTGGACAGTGGGTTCCCTACGCCTGTCCTCCCTCTGTCGCACAGCAGCCCTCCCAGTTCCCCTTTGTTCCTGGGCCTCTGTCCCCTGGACGGTGTGCCCACTGCCAGTGCCCCCAGGTCCCTGTTGTTGTTGGGGTTGTGGGTTACCCTGGGTGCCCTGTACTGGTAGACACACCGCTGCTTGACCTGTCCTCGAGACAGAAGCATGGGCCCGCTGGGTGGGTGCTGTGCTGGTGTTTCCAGAGGTGGGTAGGTCTGCTGTGGCCTGTGGCTGACTGAGGGTAACCGACTGTCCAGAGGTCCCCGATGGTCCGGGCTGGTCATCAGGTTCTAGGTCGACAGAGCTGCTGTCATCACTGGGGGCCTGTTCTGGGGGTGGGATGGACAAATCTGGACCCTCCTGGCCAGTGTGTTGGCGTTCGGGCCCTGCAGGGGTAAAAGAGTATGGTTATTGCTTTTGTGTGTGCCATGGCGTGCGATTTGTGGGTGCCATTGTCCCCCAGTGCTGGCAGTCCCATGTGGGAGGAGTTGTGAGGGTGGTTTGTGGGGGGGGGGTTGGTATGTGCAGTGGTCATGCTTAGGTGATGGGTGTCCATGGTTTGTATTGGCATTCAGGGGTTGGGTTTGGGTTGGGTGGGGTGTGCTGGTGAGACATTAACAGGGAGTATGTGTGCTGGGGGGTTGGGGATGAGGGTGGGGGTGTGGGTTGGCATGCTGGTGGTTGGGGGGGTGAAGTAGTTGAGATCAGACTTATGAGATTCCATTCCTCCGCCTACTCCAGCGAGGCCCTCAGGATGCAGGATGTTCAAGACCTCTTGCTCCCATGGTGTGAATTCGGGTGGAGTGGGTGGGGGTCCGCCGCCAGTCTTCTGCACAGCGATGTTGTGTCTTGACACCATCAACCGCACCTTCCCCCGATGGTCGTTCCAGCACTTTCAGATGTCTTCCCGATTTCTGGGATGCTGTCCCACAGCGTTGACCCTGTCGACGATCCTTTGCCATAGCTCCGCCTTCCTGGCTATTGTGGTGTGCTGCACCTGTGTGCCGAAGAGCTGGGGCTCTACCCTGATTATTTCCTCCACCATGACCCTGAGTTCTTGGTCCGAGAACCTGGGGTGTCTTTGGGGTGCCATGGGGTGGTGTGGATGAGGTGTGGGGTGGTGTTTGTGGTGATGAGTGTGGTGGTGTGTGGTGTTTTGTGCGTAGATGTGCTGTGGGTGATGGTGTTGGGTTCCTGTGTGTGTTGTGCTTTGCGTTCCCTGTGCTCTCTCTCTCTGTGTATTGCGCCTTGTCTCTGAATTTCGATTTGTGGGGGTTTGAGGGTGATGTGGGTGTGTGTTTTATATAGTGATGGGTGTGTTGTTTGTATGTGTATCAGGTGTGTGTATTTCGAATTGGCCAATGTGGCTGTGTTTTGTAAAGGTGTGTGTATTTTGAGCGCAGCGGTGTGTACCGCCAATGGAATACCGCGGTTGAAAGACCGCCGCGTGGATTCGTGGGTCGTAATGGCATGGGCGTGTTTGTGTTGGCGTGACGGTGGAGGTTTGGTCATCTCCAGTTTATCGCTGACCGCTGATGAGGCGGCCTTACGTGGATGTCGGGTTTTTGGCGGTTTGGCAGTTGTGGGTCAGAATGACCGTGGCGGTTTACCGCGGCCGCGGCGGTATAATGGCGGTCTTCTGACCGGCGGTAAGAGCCTTTTACCGCCGAGGTCAGAATGACCCCCTTAATGCCCATTTCCAGCAAAGCTTAGCAATGCAATTGTATCCAATTTAAAATTCTCCTTTTATTAGAAGATTATCAATATATTGAACTAAGACTGAGTTAAAAAGCAACTTGAGAGTCTCTAAATCTTTCTACAGTATTTGGGAGAAAATAGAAGGACTCTCTCTATACCCTTATGGCATCTTGCATCACAAGAGGACTTTATTCAAAAACTGAATTGCGAAAAGGAACAGTGAATCATCATGAAAAGGGCTTGCGATTACTCTATACCATTCTGCTTCTTATGGAATTTGAAACAAAATCCCTGCTGGATTTCATAGCAACAGACAACAAGGTACTACAATGTTTTTTTATCTTTTAGAGATCCTGCACAACTTTCCATTAGCTATTCCGCTTTTTAATTCCCATCATTTGAGAATTGTAAGGACTGCTCAGCACTTCTCAGAGAATTCCCTGCTCAATAATTTTTTTAGTCACTGGCTTCATTCCTTTCTCTGTCTCTTTTGTAAGCCTGTACTGCTCAGGACTAGGGAATAATGCAAGTGGTTTGATTTTATTTTCATATGGTCTGCTCTTTTAATTTATCCAATCTCTTTTCAAGTCTAATCCCATAACTCTTTTTTGACAGTCAGGGAACAACTAAACTCTTGTGTCTTCTGCACTTATTTTAAAAGCTGAATCCTGATCTTTCTTTTCAACTGTGACATTATCCATTGTGCAATATATCATGCAGTTCTTTTTCCAAAGAAGATCCCTACTAAGTAAATTAACAGGACTTGAATTGCACAATATAAACTGATTTTTAGTCGTAATCTATTTAAAATGGAATATCTGCTATAACCTCATTAACAACTTGTTTATAGTTCATCCCAACAACTTGGACTACTCTTCCCAAAAGGGGTAGGATTGGAACTTTGACAGAACAAAATGAATTGGAAATTCAACCGGATGGCCATTGCCTTTTCTTTCACTATATGGCTGCGTTGGTTTACCTGTAGGACTCTTCCAAGCAAGTAATCCTACTCCCCCTCAGGCACTCTATTGAAAACTGCTCCCAGCCATCTCATCATTCAGAATCATAGTATTCTGTTGGTATTCTGCATTGTATGACATTATATTTTTATCTTTTGAATAATTACTAAGTTATTAGAATGAACATTTGACATGATTTCTGATTCGCATGAGCTGCCTTGAATTTTGCATATTCAACATCACATTACCTCTCTGTTGGATTTTTTAAGGATTCTCCTGAATCATGTTATGATTCTGTCCACACTCTCTTTTGCAGTGTCTGATCCTCCCACAATAATTACATGCTGTATTCATTTTCAACATTTGCCTTCATTCCACTTCCTCTAGCTTCTTGATTACTTGGTTCTTTCCACTGATTCCATTTCAACAAAATTAATATTTAATCCCATTTGATTCCACAGCTCTTTCTCAAACTGAGTCATCTGAGTAATCACCATGTCTCTTCTAAGTTCTTTTGCCTTATCTCAAAATAATCACTACTATTTTTCTCTAACATCATGATCTCATCAATGGCCTTTGTTAACCAACAAAATTCACTTTGTTGAGTATGATTGCTAATCTCGGATTTCAATCCATTCATGAAAGCAGAAACAGAACCACTAACTCCATATTTCTCTGGGTTTTCAACTACTCTGTGGCCCTCATTGTGACATTGGCCATGCTGACGGCCTCCAACTTACCACTGTGACGGCGGATATTCGTTCACCATATTATGACACACACATACCAACCCAACAGAATTCAGCCACATACACAAATCCACCAGTCAAAGGTCAGTGCTAAAGTGGTGGTATCAAAACCCACACCATTACGCCAAAAGAACAACGTCCACCACATCATGACCCACGAATCACCACAGCAGACATTTAACAACAGTAAACCATTGACAGTTCACATCGCCGCGCTCACAATGGACACCCACAGACAAAACAATTCCTCATTGGACAATTCAAACAACACACACCTGACACCCACACACACGACACCCACACACCCACACAGCCACACCACTATAAAACACACACCCACATTACCCACAACCCTTTATGATTACAAATCATTGCCACCAGAGACACACCAAGACCACTAAGACAACTGGAGCCACACACTACTCACATCCATACACCACTCAGGCACTCCTCATCACACACCCCAATACATTACCTAACACACCCTCACCAACACACCTCACATAACACCCATGGCACCACAAAGACACCCCCGTTTCACAGAGGAGGAGCTAAGGGTCATGGTGGAGGAAATTGTCAGGGTAGAGCCACAGCTATTTGGAGCACAGGTACAGCAAATCTCTATAGCTAGGAAGATGTAGCTATGGCAGAGAATCGTGGACAGGGTCAACGCTGTGGGACAGCACCCCAGAACAAGGGATGACAGGAAGAGGTGGACCGACCTATGGGGGAAGGTACGTTCCATAGCAGCAAGACACCAGCTCACAATTCAGAGGACTGGCGGTGGACTCCTACCTCCTACCCCACAACTCACAGCTTGGGAGGAGCAAGTCTTGGCAATACTGCATCCTGAGGGCCTGGCCAGAGACGAAGGAGGACTGGACACCGAGAAGTCAACTCTCAACTATTATCACCCCCCCTACCTGCATGCCATCACATACCCTCACCCTTACTCCCATCACTCCACTACATCCCACACACTCCATCACATCTCACTAATCGCAATGCCAAGCCCTGCGTGCTCTACCAATGCAATGACACCCCTCACAGCCCTGCATGGACACCCATCACTAAAGAATGCACAGCATAGAGAACTAACAATCCCACCATACACTAACATACAAAAGTGAAAGCTGGCAGGGCAAAACCAACTATAGAGGGTAAGCCAGGGATGTACAATATGTCATACACATCTACCATAACACATCATTTACATCCCCACAGGTACCCTAGCCAATGTCACCGGAGAGAAGGTGCCAGCACTATCCAATCCCACAACTGAAGAGGCCCACAGTGATGACAGTATCTCTGGACTTCAGGATCTAGATGACCTACGTGGCCCATCAGGGAACATTGGACTGCTGGGTACCCAAGTCCAGTCACAGACCACCACAGAGCCTCCCCCTTCAGGAAACACCACAACAGCACCCACCCAGCATACCCACACCTTTGTCCCCAGGACACATCCGTCAGCAGTATGTCCACCTGTACAGGGACCCCAGCCACACCTCGCACACAAGACAATCAGGGACCTAGGGTCAGTGGCAGTGGGCACAGAGTTCAGGGGACAGAGGCACAGGCCAACAGGTAAACTGGCAGGAGTGCTGTGTGCCAGGGGGAGGACAGGCCCAGGGAACCGACTCTCCAGGACGCACTCTCCGAGATCCTGGGAGCCAACCAACATTCCCAGGACACAATGGGCCAGATCCTGGACAACGTGCAAGAGAACAGGCGGTTGCAGTAGGGACCGTACCAGGGGATCAGGGAGGACTTGCAGGCCATCAAAAACACCCTGATCTCCATAGCAGGGGTGCTGGCAGACATGGCCAACATTATGGGGGAGGCAGTCTCACACCAGCGGGCCCATGCCACTATCCAGTCATCTGAACAGCCATCCACTTCCGCTGCCGCTAGTGGCCAGGAGGCGCTTACAGGCCACCAACACCCCTCCCCCTGCAGAAGGTGAACCACCCCGCAAACGTTCCCTGCGATCCAGACAGAAGCCAGAGACACTTGCCAAGACCCCTGCCAGGAAATACGACTCTCCTGGTTGTCCCCCTTGTGTCCCACTCAGTCGCCCTGTCCACCTTGAACTGCTATTGCTCCCCTTCCTATGTCCCCTTGGACAATGCACCTGTGCTACAAACAGACTGGAACAATACCTTGGACTTTCCTCCATTATCACCCCATCCCATTAGGCTTTCCCCCTTTATGTGAGCACTTCAATAAACACCCTTTGACAAAAATCACTTTTGAGTATGTCATGTATATCAAATATTTATTGTTTGGAACAGGTACAACCATTGCAAATGAACTGTACATAGAACATCATAGAATTAATGACCTGTAGCTGGCTGTAGTGATCACACCAGGAGTGTTTTCATATCACCAACATCTGCAAAATGAACAGCCAGAGGGAACAGTAAGAGGGCATTGAACTGGGAATTACCAGCATGCCAATGGCACACAGATTACAATCAAAGTCATTGAAATGCAAATTTACACTGTCCTACCTGTGTGTCATTTGAAGCACTGACGGATCACAGATGTTGTCCTCATCTTCATCCTCTGCCTCCTCATCCTCACTGTTCACAGGATCCACTGCTGCCACAGAGGCATCTCCAATCTTTTCCTCCTTGCAGAAAAGGGACATGTCATCTGAGGGCCAGGTTGTGCACCAGGCAGCACGCCACCACTATCTGGAAGACCTTCTTGGGTGAGTAGTACAGGGATCCACCTGCTAGATGGAGGCCCGAAACCTTGCCTTCAGGAGGCCAAAGGTTCTCTCAATTATCCTTCTGGTTCACCCATGTGCCTTATTATAATGTTCTTCTGCTCTTGTCCTGGCATTCCTCACAGGGGTCAGCACCCATGATAGGTTTGGGTAACCAGAGTCATCTCAATTATTGAGGGACAACATTTAGTCACACACTATCCCATGTGGCCAACAGCATAAGCATCCACCAACATATACTGTGTGGGAACCAGGACTCACCTATAAGCCACACCCTGTGCCTCTGTAGTTGGGCCATCACATTTCGGATGCTGCTATTCCTTAGGACAAAGGCATCATGCACCAACCCAGGATACTTAGCATTGACATGGGAGATGTACTGGTCCGCCAAGCACACCATCTGCACATTCATGGAGTGGAAACTTTTATGGTTCCTGAATACCTGTTCATTCTGGTGGGGGGGAACAAATGCAATATGTGTTCCATCAATCACCCCAATTATATTGGGGATATATCCCATTGCATAAAACTCGGCCTTCACAGTGGCCAAATCTTCCACCTGGGAGAATGCAATGTAGCTGCACATGTGTTTTATCAGGGCAGACAATACTCTTGTCAGCACTATTGAGAACATTGGCGGTGACATTCCTGCTGCCAAGCCCAATGTCACTTGGAAAGAACCAGTTGCCAGGAAATGGAGTACTAATAGAGCTTGCACAAGAGGGGGGATCCCAGTGGGGTGAGGGATAGCAGATATCAGGTCAGGCTTCAATTGGGCACACAGCTCTGTGATTGTGGCCTTGTCTAGTCTATAGGTGAGTATGATGTGCCTGTTCTCCAGTGTAGCTAAGTCCACCAAGGGTCTGTACACAGGGGTATGTCTCTGTCTCCTATTCATCCGCAGTGGTAGGAATCTATGGGACAAAAGAGTGAAAAGCCTGTCACAAACTGAACAATGGAGCCACAACAGTAGTTTGCATTCTGTGAACATGTAATGGGTCAGTGTAATTTGTCCAGTATGTGCCTATTTCTCCTGTGATGCAGCATTAGTCTGTAGGTCCCCCCCCTCAATGAAATGGCATCCGCCTGTCCTGTGTGGAGGGACAGGTAGAAGTGAGGTAATTCCGCTGATGTTGTGCGCCGTGGCGGGAGGCGGTCGGAACCGCCATGCAACTCGTCTTTGGTTAATATTGGGCCCTATGGGTTACAGTGGCCAATGGTGATCTACGCCGGCAGTGAAGGTATGCACCACCACGAACGTTACCGCTATTTTCTATCATATTCCTCACTTGTTACCTGACATTCTATAGAAGAGGACCCACACTGCATGTCCTGCTGTGACCTGTGTCTGGAATCTACCGTGGCCCGTGTGACCGGGGAAAGTGCCCCAACCTTCACTTCGGCGGAGTTGGAGCAACTGGAGAATGGGGTCCTACCCCACTACGGACTGCTGTATGCCTCCAGACCAACAGGTGATTACATTGTGGGCACAATGCATGTGGAAAGGATGCATGGAGATGTGTGTGAAGGCATTGTGTAAGGGGGGTATCTGTTGGTGGTGTATATGTTGTGAGCTGGGCTATGTATGTGCCAGTGGTGATGGAAAGGGATATGGTGGGCCATGTGTGTGACAGGCTGGACTGTTTGTATAATGGTGCTCTCATGTCCGTCTTGCCTATGCGGGTCAGTGCCCATCAAAAGAAGGGTATATGGCATGCCATTGCCAATTAGGTGCAAACCCTGGGGGTCTATGGCAGACGGAGCACCCACTGTCGCAAACGGTGGGAGGACCTGAGACGCTGGGCATGGAAGAGCGTGGAGGCCCAGCTGGGGATGGCCTCCCAATGAGGAAGGGGTGCCCGTTGAACCCTGACCCCACTGATGGCCCGCATACTGGCGGTGGCCTATCCAAAGCTGGATGGGTGCTTGAGGGCAACACAGCAGCCCCAACGGGGTGAGTACTGTCGCTATCATTACAGCTTACGTTTGGTGGGTTGGTATCCGGGTGGTGGGTGTTTGTCCTTGGGTGCCCAAGGCCAGCCCAGATATAGCAGCGTAGGTCCTCTCGTGGCTAGGGGTCTGATTGGAAAATGGAGGCTACCTATCTTGTTAGCATCCAATATTGGGCAGGGTTGCGTGGGTCCCAGGTGTGCTGCAGTTGGCGGTGTGTGCTCCTCCTCATGTTTTGCGGCTAGCAATAGCACTGGTAGTGCAATGCATAGTCTGTTCCTTGTGTGTAACTGTGCTCTGTACTCCAACAGTAGTGTTGGTGCAATGATTGACCCAGTGCATCTTTTGTCTCTCTCTCCCCCCCTCTCCTGTTTTGTCATCCTGTCCTTATGTGCATTAGCACCCTCTGGCGGAGGAGTAGAGGCATCAGCGACGGAGGTAGCTGCATCCCACAGGACCCAGGAGGCAGAGTCCACCGATGCTGAGGGCACCGTAGGACTGAGGGCGAGGGCAGCACCACAGCGGAGACTGGAGGGGACAATACAGACTCTGATACCTCCTCCGATGAGAGCTCCCTGGTGATGACAGACACCTCTGTGACCACCCCAGCTACAGGTACAGCTGCAACCCCCGTACCAGCGCCGCATTCCCAGCAGCCCCTCAGCAAGATGCCCGTGTCTGCTCACCCACGAGGGTGGGCATCTCCTTCACCCCAGGCACCCCAGGCCCTGCCCCAGTGAGCCCAGCTGCTTTGAGTGAGGTGGCTATTTACCTCCTGAGATCCATCTCTGCAGGGCTGCCAAACATTGTGAATGCCATCCAGTGGCTGGCCGGGCATTTGCAACATACAAATGCATTCCTGGAGGGCAGTCACTCTGGTGTGGCGGCCCAACATAGATCATTTCAGGCTCTGGCCCCCTCCCTGATGGCAGCCATTGTCCGTGTCTCTAGCCTACCCCCTCCAACTTCCTCTACCTAGTCCCATTCCCCTGAACCCCAACCTATCCCAGGCACACAATCAGATCAGCATGCAGCCAAGACAACACACAAGAGTGGCTCAGGCAAACAGAAGCACCACACATCGTCCCACAGGTACTCACACAAACACCATCCAGAAGCAGACACACCAATATCCACTGCCTCCACTCCAGCCCAGATGCAGCAATCTAATGCATTCCTGGAGGGCATTCATACTGGATTGGTTGCCCAACAAAGATCGATTTAGGCTCTGGCCTCTTCTCTGATGGTAGCCATTGTCCCTGTTTCTACCGTCCTCCCTCCAACTTCTACTTCCCAGTCCCATTTCTCCTCAACGCCAACCCATCCCAAGCACACAGCCAGACGAACAAGCACACAGGAAACACCCAAGAGTGCCAAAGGCAAACACAAGCACCACACTTCATCCCACAGGCACTCACACAAACATCATCCAGTTGCAGACACAACAACATCCAATATTTCCAATGCCTGCCCCTCCTCCTCCTCCTCCTCCTCCTCCACTTCCCTCCCAGTTACATCAACATTCACACCTGCATGAACTATATCATCATCCACTAACTGCATCATCACCACACCAAGCAGAACACACACCTCACTGACATACACGTCCACAACAGCCATGCACATGTCTCCTCTGTCCTCTGCTACCGTGTCTGCCCCCCCAAGGTACACAAACGCAAGCACTCAGACACCCAACAGCCATCCACCTCACAACAGGAAACAGCCCATGCACCTGCACCCAAATCCAGCTGACAAACACCTCCAACAACCACTCCACTCCCATTACTTCTCCCTCTTCCCGCCCCAATGTCCCTAAAAAGCTTTTCCTTTCCACCATTGATCTCTTCCCTACCCCTACCCCCCATCCTGCATGTATGGCCAGGGTATCGAGAACCCAGCCAAGCACCTCAGCCACACAGTCCACGGGCCCACTTCCATCCGCACCTACTGGTGGTGGAAAGGATTCCAGGCCACAAATCCTGAAGGGGATGGAGCCTGCACCAGCCAGAGAAAAGGGTAAGGAGCCTGCACCAGCCAGCAGAAAGGGGAAGGAGCCTGCACCAGCCAACAGAAAGGGGAAGGAGCCTGCACCAGCAAGCAAGAAGGGGAAGGAGCCTGCACCAGCAGACAAGAAGGGGAAGGAGCCTGCACCAGCAAGCAAGAAGGGGTAAGAGCCTGCACCAGCTGCTGTCTGTAGGAGGCTGGCCTGGCTTGTAGTGGGTACCAGAGGTACTTACACCTTGTGCCAGGTCCAGTTATCCCGTATTAGTGTAGAAGAGGTGTTTCTAGCAACTAAGGCTGATAGAAGGTAGCTATGGCAAAGCAGCTTAGGATGAACTAGGAGACATGTAAAGCTCCTACTATACCACTGGTGTCATATGCACAATATCATAAGAAAACACAATACACAGAAGTACTAAAAATAAAGGTACTTTATTTTTACGACAATATGCTAAAAGTATCTCAGTGAGTACCCTCAGTATGAGGATAAGTTATATACACAAGATATATGTACACAAACCGAAATTATGCAAGTAATAGCAAGAAAAGTAATGCAAGCAGTGTAAAATTACAGTAGATTGCAATAGGAGCACATAAGTATAGGGCCAACACAAACCATATACTCCAAAAGTGGAATGCGAACCACGAATGGACCCCAAACCTATGTGAGCTTGCAGAGGGTCGCTGGGACTGTAAGGAAACAGTGAGGGTTAGAAAAATAGCCCACCCCAAGACCCTGAAAGGTAGGTGTAAAGTGCACCTACTACCCCCAGAGAGCACAGAAGTCGTGATAGGGGGATTTTGCAGGAAGAACAAACACCAGCAATGTAACAACAGTGGATTTCCGGAACCTGAGTACCTGAAAGACAAGGGGACCAAGTCCAATAGTAGCGACAGTGTTGAGAGTGGGCAGGAGCCCAGGAAATGCCAGCTGAAGGTGCAAGGAAGCTGCCACCTGTTGGAAGAGGCTTAGAGTTCTGCAAGAAAGAAGAGGACTAGGAACTTCTCCTTTGGAGGATGGATGTCCCACGTCGCGATGAACCTTGCAGAGTTGTTCCCATGCAGAAAGACCACTAACAAGCCTTGCTAGCTGCAAGGGTTGTAGTAGAGGTTTTTGAGTGCTGCTGTGGCCCAGGAGGGACCATGATGTCGCCACTTGGAGGAGGAGACAGAGGGGGCGCCCAGCAAGTCAGGGAGCCCTCACAGGAGCAGGCAGCACAAACAGAAGTGCCTGAACAGACACTTGGAAGAAGAGTGAACCGGAGTCCATGCAAAGTCACAAAAGGGAGTCCCACGATGCCAGAGGACAACTCAGAAGGTTTCGCACTGCAGGCTAGAGTGTTGGGGACCCAGGCTTGGCAGTGCATGAAGGAAATCCTGTAAGAATGCACAGGAGCCGGAGCAGCTGCAAATCATGCGGTACCCAGCAATGCAGTCTAGCATGTGGAGGCAAGGACTTACCTCCACCAAACTTGGACTGAAGAGTCACTGGACTGTGGGAGTCACTTGGACAGAGTTGCTGAGTTCCAGGGACCACGCTCGTTGTGCTGAGATGGGACCCAGAGGACCAGTGATGCAGTCTTTTGGTGCCTGCGGTGGCAGGGGGAAGATTCCGTCGACCCACTGGAGATTTCTTCAGAGCTCCTGGTGCAGAGAGGAGGCAGGCAACCCCCAGAGCATACACCACCTGGAAACAGTCAAGAAAGCCGGCAGGATGAAGCGATACAAGGTTGCTATTAGTCGTCTTGCTACTTTGTTGCGGTTTTGCAGGCGTCCTGAGCAGTCAGCGGTCGATCCTTTGGTAGAAGGTGAAGAGGGAGATGCAGAGGAACTCTCAGGAGCTCTTGCATTCGTTATCTAAAGAATTCCCCAAAGCAGAGACCCTAAATAGCCAGAAAAGGAGGTTTGGCTACCAAGGAAGGAGGATTGGCTACCAAGAGAGGTAAGATCCTATCAGAAGGAGCCTCTGACATCACGTGCTGGCACAGGCCACTCAGAGCAGTCCAGTGTGCCACAGACACCTCTGTTTCCAAGATGGCAGAGGTCTGGGAAACACTGGAGGAGCTCTGGGCACCTCCCCTGGGAGGTGCAGGTCAGGGGAGTGGTCACTCCCCTTTCCTTTGTCCAGTTTCGCGCCAGAGCAGGGCTGTGGGATCCCTAAACCGGTGTAGACGGGCTTATGCAGAGATGGGCACCATCTGTGCCCACCAAAGCATTTCCAGAGGCTGGGGGAGGCTACTCCTCCCCAGCCTTCACACCTGTTTCCAAAGGGAGAGGGTGTTACACCCTCTCTCAGAGGAAATCCTTTGTTCTTTCTTCCTTCCTGGGCCAGAGCTGCCTGGACCCCAGGAGGGCATAAACCTGTCTGAGGGGTTGGCAGAAGCAGCAGCTGCTTTGAAGACCCCGGAAAGGCAGTTTGGCAGCACCCGGGTACTATGCTAAAGACCCGGGGGATCATGGAATTGTCTCCCCAATGCCAGAATGGCATTGGGGTGACAATTCCATGATCTTAGACATGTTACATGTCCATGTTCGGAGTTACCATTGTGACTCTGTACATAGGTAGTGACCTATGTACAGTGCACACGTGTAATGGTGTCCCCGCACTCACAAAGTCTGGGGAATTTTCCCTGAACAATGTGGGGGCACCTTGGCTAGTGCCAGGGTGCCCACACACTAAGTAACTTTGCACCCAACCTTCACCAGGTGAAGGTTAGACATATAGGTGACTTATAAGTTACTTAAGTGCAGTGGTAAATGGCTGTGAAATAACGTGGACGTTATTTCACGCAGGCTGCAGTGGCAGGCCTGTGTAAGAATTGTCAGAGCTCCCTATGGGTGGCAAAAGAAATGCTGCAGCCCATAGGGATCTCCTGGAACCCCAATACCCTGGGTACCTCAGTACCATATACGAGGGAATTATATGGGTGTACAAGTATGCCAATGTGAATTGGTAAATTTAGTCACTAGCCTGTTAGTGACAAATTTGGAACGCAGAGAGAGAGCATAACCACTGAGGTTCTGGTTAGCAGAGCCTCAGTGAGACAGTTAGGCATCACAAAGGGAACACATACAGGGCACATACTTATGAGCACTGGGGCCCTGCCTGGCAGGGTCCCAGTGACACATAGAATAAAACATCATATATACAGTGAAATATGGGGGTAACATGCTAGGCAAGATGGTACTTTCCTACACTGTCACGGAGCCCCCACCACCAACCATGGTTGTGCAGCTATCAGTGAGTGCAGGGGCTGAGCAGGAGCCTCCCACTACCTCCACCACCACCACAGTGCAGCCATCGCAGAGTCCAGGGGCTGAACAGGAGCATCCAACTACCCCCACCACCACCACAGTACAGCCATCGCAGGGTGCAGGGGATGAGCAGGAGCCTCCCACTACCTCCACCTCCACCACAGTGCAGCCATCGCAGGGTCCAGGGGCTAAGCAGGAGCCTCCCACTACCTCCACCACCACCACCACCACAATGCAGGCCTTACCTCCACCACCACCACAGTGAAAGCATCGGAGGGTGCAGGGGCTGGGCAGGAGCCTCCCACTATCTCCACCACCACAGTGCAGGCATCGCAGGGTGCAGGGGATGAGCAGAAGCCTTCCACTACCTCCACCACCACCACCACAGTGCAGGCATCACAGGGTGCAGGGGCTGAGCAGGAGCCTCCCACTACCACCACCACCACCACAGTGCAGCCATCACAGGGCGCAGGGGCTGAGCAGGATCCTCCCACTACTACCACCACATTGCAACCGTCACCGCCGGTGGACGCAATGTGATCCAGCTTCTATGGGCTGCTGTGCGCCCTGTCCCCTCTAGAACCAGTGGGGAAGACACCCACCGAGAGACTGTGGCCCTGCACTCCCCGGGACCAAGCACAGGGCATGTTGCCCCCTCCAGAATCAGTGGGCAAGTCTCCCACTTGGGAGACTGTGGCCTAGAATGTCCCAGGACCAAGCACAGGGCATGTTGCCCCCTCCAGAATCAGTGGGCAAGTCACCCACTTGAGAGACTGTGGCATAGAAGTCCCCAGGACCTAGCATAGGACATGTTGCCCCCTCCAGAACCAGTGGTCCTGTTCCCGCATCCTGCTGAGGTGCCCCCTCTCCCCCTGAGGTGCCTGCCTATTTGCAAACTGATCCCCCTGCAGTGTTCTCTCCATATTGATGCAGGTAACAAGTGGGGTCTTGGACTTTGCCCTGTGGCCATGTGGCCCACATGAACTGAGGACTGGGCAGTGTCCCATTTTTTTTACATTTGTACATATATCTTGCATTGGCAAAATTGTAAGTTATACTGTGTTGATCTCATTACAATCACTCTAGTCAATTCCTGTTGTCCTTGAATTCTTCAGCCAATTTACGGACATCAACTTGTTTTCATGGGCAGCTGGTTGTGTGTGCTTTGCGTGTGTGTGTCACTCTTATTTTCCTCCCACCCTCCCTTGTGTGCTAGGCGGCTCATGCAATACCACTTATAGTTACACAGTACTTATACACAAGTAAAGACAATACTCAGTGTTACCAAAAACAAAGGTATTTATTTGGGCAACACAGTACCAAAAATATCTTAGAGACAATACTCCTTCTGGAGGTAAGTATTACACACAATATATACACTAGACACCAAAATAACACAAGTAAATAGTCAAAGAACAATGCAAGCAATCAGAAATGCTATAGATTGCAATGGGAGTATATAGGTCTAGGGGCAACACAAACCATATACTAAGAAAGTGGAATGCGAATCTCAAATTCCCCTCTAGACACATATAGTGTGTGCAGAATCGCTGGGAGAGTAAGAATACAGTAAAGGTAAGTAAATTAGCTCACCCCAGAGCCCAGAAAAGCAGGAGTAAATTACTGCAAGTTTCCTCAGGACACACTACACCTCGTGATTGGGATTTTGCAGCAGCCAACCAAGTCTGCAAAGAACAACTGCTGGATTCCTGGACCTGAAGATCTGCAAAGGAAGGGGACCAAGTCCAGAAGTTGAAAGAAGTTCCAGGAAGGACAGGAGCCCCTGCCAACCCAGAAGAGGGTGCAAAAGAAGAGTACCCAGTTGGTCGAAGACTGAAGGAATGCACCCTAGGAAGATGCCAGCGGGTTTCTGCAAGATGCAAAAGATTTCCAACAGCGTGAAGATTGTTGCAGACATGATTTCGTTTTGGAAGTAGTCAACAAGCCTGGGGGCCTAAACTCAGTGTGAGGACGAAGAGGGGGCTCTCAGCACTTTAGAGAGCCCTCAAGATGCCAGCTAGCACCCCAGGAGTCACAGGATCCGGGGACAAAGGAGGTGCAAAACATAGTTGATGCAGCACAACAAAAGAAGGTCCCACGTCACCAAACAACAACTCAGCGAGTTGAGCATCACAAGATGGAGTTCTGGGGACCTGGGCCAGGCTGTGCATGAAAGAATTTTGCAAATACTGCACAGAGGCCTCAGGAGGTGAAGATGATGCAGTACACAGGGATACCGTCGCTCTCAGGGGAGGCAAGGTCTTACCTCCTCCAAAATGCATCAGCAGGACCTCAGGACAGTCTAAGTCAATGATGTCCACCTTCTGTGTCCTTAGGAGCACGCTCCTTGCTGTGAAGAGTCCAAGGGTACCGTCATCGTCTTGAAAGGTGCCTGTTTAAAGCAGGGGAGTGACTCCATCACTCCACAGGAGATTTCTTCAGCCCTTCTGGTGCAGGATGCAGACAGGGAGTCCCCAGAGCGTGCACACCATGGAAACTGTTGCAGTTGCTGACTTGGAGCTGAGGTTGCTGAAGAAAGGTACGGACCTATCAGGAGGGATCTCTGACATCACCTGCTGGCACTGGCCACTCAGAGCCCTCCAGAGTGCCCCCACACTATGCAAAGCAAGATGGCTGAAGACTGGGACACACTGGAGGAGCTCTGGGCACCTCCCCTGGGATGGAGACAGACAGGGGAGTGGTCACTCCCCTTTCCTTTGTCCAGTTTCGCGCCAGAGCAGGGCTGTGGGATCCCTAAACCGGTGTAGACGGGCTTATGCAGAGATGGGCACCATCTGTGCCCACCAAAGCATTTCCAGAGGCTGGGGGAGGCTACTCCTCCCCAGCCTTCACACCTGTTTCCAAAGGGAGAGGGTGTTACACCCTCTCTCAGAGGAAATCCTTTGTTCTTTCTTCCTTCCTGGGCCAGAGCTGCCTGGACCCCAGGAGGGCATAAACCTGTCTGAGGGGTTGGCAGAAGCAGCAGCTGCTTTGAAGACCCCGGAAAGGCAGTTTGGCAGCACCCGGGTACTATGCTAAAGACCCGGGGGATCATGGAATTGTCTCCCCAATGCCAGAATGGCATTGGGGTGACAATTCCATGATCTTAGACATGTTACATGTCCATGTTCGGAGTTACCATTGTGACTCTGTACATAGGTAGTGACCTATGTACAGTGCACACGTGTAATGGTGTCCCCGCACTCACAAAGTCTGGGGAATTTTCCCTGAACGATGTGGGGGCACCTTGGCTAGTGCCAGGGTGCCCACACACTAAGTAACTTTGCACCCAACCTTCACCAGGTGAAGGTTAGACATATAGGTGACTTATAAGTTACTTAAGTGCAGTGGTAAATGGCTGTGAAATAACGTGGACGTTATTTCACGCAGGCTGCAGTGGCAGGCCTGTGTAAGAATTGTCAGAGCTCCCTATGGGTGGCAAAAGAAATGCTGCAGCCCATAGGGATCTCCTGGAACCCCAATACCCTGGGTACCTCAGTACCATATACGAGGGAATTATATGGGTGTACAAGTATGCCAATGTGAATTGGTAAATTTAGTCACTAGCCTGTTAGTGACAAATTTGGAACGCAGAGAGAGAGCATAACCACTGAGGTTCTGGTTAGCAGAGCCTCAGTGAGACAGTTAGGCATCACAAAGGGAACACATACAGGGCACATACTTATGAGCACTGGGGCCCTGCCTGGCAGGGTCCCAGTGACACATAGAATAAAACATCATATATACAGTGAAATATGGGGGTAACATGCTAGGCAAGATGGTACTTTCCTACACTGTCACGGAGCCCCCACCACCAACCATGGTTGTGCAGCTATCAGTGAGTGCAGGGGCTGAGCAGGAGCCTCCCACTACCTCCACCACCACCATAGTGCAGCCATCGCAGAGTCCAGGGGCTGAACAGGAGCATCCAACTACCCCCACCACCACCACAGTACAGCCATCGCAGGGTGCAGGGGATGAGCAGGAGCCTCCCACTACCTCCACCTCCACCACAGTGCAGCCATCGCAGGGTCCAGGGGCTAAGCAGGAGCCTCCCACTACCTCCACCACCACCACCACCACAATGCAGGCCTTACCTCCACCACCACCACAGTGAAAGCATCGGAGGGTGCAGGGGCTGGGCAGGAGCCTCCCACTATCTCCACCACCACAGTGCAGGCATCGCAGGGTGCAGGGGATGAGCAGAAGCCTTCCACTACCTCCACCACCACCACCACAGTGCAGGCATCACAGGGTGCAGGGGCTGAGCAGGAGCCTCCCACTACCACCACCACCACCACAGTGCAGCCATCACAGGGCGCAGGGGCTGAGCAGGATCCTCCCACTACTACCACCACATTGCAACCGTCACCGCCGGTGGACGCAATGTGATCCAGCTTCTATGGGCTGCTGTGCACCCTGTCCCCTCTAGAACCAGTGGGGAAGACACCCACCGAGAGACTGTGGCCCTGCACTCCCCGGGACCAAGCACAGGGCATGTTGCCCCCTCCAGAATCAGTGGGCAAGTCTCCCACTTGGGAGACTGTGGCCTAGAATGTCCCAGGACCAAGCACAGGGCATGTTGCCCCCTCCAGAATCAGTGGGCAAGTCACCCACTTGAGAGACTGTGGCATAGAAGTCCCCAGGACCTAGCATAGGACATGTTGCCCCCTCCAGAACCAGTGGTCCTGTTCCCGCATCCGGCTGAGGTGCCCCCTCTCCCCCTGAGGTGCCTGCCTATTTGCAAACTGATCCCCCTGCAGTGTTCTCTCCATATTGATGCAGGTAACAAGTGGGGTCTTGGACTTTGCCCTGTGGCCATGTGGCCCACATGAACTGAGGACTGGGCAGTGTCCCATTTTTTTTACATTTGTACATATATCTTGCATTGGCAAAATTGTAAGTTATACTGTGTTGATCTCATTACAATCACTCTAGTTGATTCCTATTGTCCTTGAATTCTTCAGCCAATTTACGGACATCAACTTGTTTTCATGGGCAGCTGGTTGTGTGTGCTGTGCGTGTGTGTGTCACTCTTATTTTCCTCCCACCCTCCCTTGTGTGCTAGGCGGCTCATGCAATACCACTTATAGTTACACAGTACTTATACACAAGTAAAGACAATACTCAGTGTTACCAAAAACAAAGGTATTTATTTGGGCAACACAGTACCAAAAATATCTTAGAGACAATACTCCTTCTGGAGGTAAGTATTACACACAATATATACACTAGACACCAAAATAACACAAGTAAATAGTCATAGAACAATGCAAGCAATCAGAAATGCTATAGATTGCAATGGGAGTATATAGGTCTAGGGGCAACACAAACCATATACTAAGAAAGTGGAATGCGAATCACAAATTCCCCTCTAGACACATATAGTGTGTGCAGAATCGCTGGGAGAGTAAGAATACAGTAAAGGTAAGTAAATTAGCTCACCCCAGAGCCCAGAAAAGCAGGAGTAAATTACTGCAAGTTTCCTCAGGACACACTACACCTCGTGATTGGGATTTTGCAGCAGCCAACCAAGTCTGCAAAGAACAACTGCTGGATTCCTGGACCTGAAGATCTGCAAAGGAAGGGGACCAAGTCCAGAAGTTGAAAGAAGTTCCAGGAAGGACAGGAGCCCCTGCCAACCCAGAAGAGGGTGCAAAAGAAGAGTACCCAGTTGGTCGAAGACTGAAGGAATGCACCCTAGGAAGATGCCAGCGGGTTTCTGCAAGATGCAAAAGATTTCCCACAGCGTGAAGATTGTTGCAGACATGATTTCGTTTTGGAAGTAGTCAACAAGCCTGGGGGCCTAAACTCAGTGTGAGGACGAAGAGGGGGCTCTCAGCACTTTAGAGAGCCCTCAAGATGCCAGCTAGCACCCCAGGAGTCACAGGATCCGGGGACAAAGGAGGTGCAAAACATAGTTGATGCAGCACAACAAAAGAAGGTCCCACGTCACCAAACAACAACTCAGCGAGTTGAGCATCACAAGATGGAGTTCTGGGGACCTGGGCCAGGCTGTGCATGAAAGAATTTTGCAAATACTGCACAGAGGCCTCAGGAGGTGAAGATGATGCAGTACACAGGGATACCGTCGCTCTCAGGGGAGGCAAGGTCTTACCTCCTCCAAAATGCATCAGCAGGACCTCAGGACAGTCTAAGTCAATGATGTCCACCTTCTGTGTCCTTAGGAGCACGCTCCTTGCTGTGAAGAGTCCAAGGGTACCGTCATCGTCTTGAAAGGTGCCTGTTTAAAGCAGGGGAGTGACTCCATCACTCCACAGGAGATTTCTTCAGCCCTTCTGGTGCAGGATGCAGACAGGGAGTCCCCAGAGCGTGCACACCATGGAAACTGTTGCAGTTGCTGACTTGGAGCTGAGGTTGCTGAAGAAAGGTACGGACCTATCAGGAGGGATCTCTGACATCACCTGCTGGCACTGGCCACTCAGAGCCCTCCAGAGTGCCCCCACACTATGCAAAGCAAGATGGCTGAAGACTGGGACACACTGGAGGAGCTCTGGGCACCTCCCCTGGGATGGAGACAGACAGGGGAGTGGTCACTCCCTTTTCCTTTGTCCAGTTTTGTGCCAGAGCAGGGGACAAGGGGTCCCTGAATGTATGTAGACTGGTTTATGCAAGGAGGGCACCATCTGTGCCCTTCAAAGCTTTTCCAGAGGCTGGGAGAGGCTACCCCTCCCCAGCCTGTAACACCTATTTCCAAAGGGAGAGGGTGTAACACCCTGCTCTCAGAGGAAATTCTTTGTTCTGCCTTCCTGGGACTGGGCTGCCGAGACCCCAGGAAGGCAGAACCCTGTCTGTGAGTTGGCAGCAGCTGTAGCTGCGTTGCAAGCCTCAGAGAGCTGGTTTGGCAGTTCTGGGGGTCCATGGTGGAGCCCCCATGATGCATGGAATTGGCTCCCCAATACCAGATTTGGGATGGGGGGACAATTCCATGATCTTAGACATGTTACATGGCTATATTCGGAGTTACCATTGTGAAGCTACAAATAGGTATTGACCTCTATGTAGTGCACGCATGTAATGGCGTCCCCGCACTCAAAAAGTCTGGGGAAATGGCCTTGAACTATGTGAGGGCACCTTTGCTAGTGCAAGGGCGCCCTCACACTTAGGCCCATATTTATACTTTTTGACGCAAATCTGCACTAGTGCAGATTTGCGTCAAAAAGTATAACGCCGGCTACCACCATTCCAATGCACCAGCCGGGCGTCATATTTATCGAATGACGGTAGCCGGCGCTGGGGCCTGGTTAGCATAAAAATAAATGACTCTAACTGGGCAGCAGAGCCGTAGGGAAGACTGGGGGTTGTGAGTCAAAGAATGGTGCAAGTCAGGTTAGAGTCCAAAATAGTGACTCTAACATGACTAGCATCATTTTTTGATGTACAACACCCATGGAAATGACTCCTGTCTTAGGAAAGAAAGAAGTCATGCCCCCCTGCCAAATGGCCATGCCCAGGGGACTTCTGTCCCCTGGGCATGGCCATTGGGCATAGTGGCATGTAGGGGGGGGGCAAGTTAGGCCCCCCTATGCCACTTCTATGTGAATAAAACAAATACTTACCTCTACTTACTGTAGATGGGTTCCCCCATCCATGGGTGTCCTCCGGGGGTTGGCAAGAGTGGCAGCGGGTGTCCCTGGGGGCAGGGAAGGGCACTTGTGGACTGCTTCCATGGGCAGAGACCATGGAAATGAGCCCACAGATCCCTTAACGCCTGCGCTGACCCAGGCGTTAAAAAATGACTCTAAACCGGTTTAGAGTAATTTTTAAGGCCCTCCCCCTCCTGTGTGTCATTTTTCAAAAATGACGCGCAGGAGTATAAATAAGGCGCAAATGCCTTTGAGTCATTTTTTGCCCGGGAACACTTACCTTGCATGTCATTGATGCAAGGTAGGTTTCCACTGTAAAAAAATGACTCTGACTCCATAAATTTGGCGCTAGATGGGTCTAGCGCCAAAGTATAAATATGGAGTTAAGTTTGCGCAGAATTTGCGTGGAAAAATGATGCAAATCCAGCGCAAACAGAGTATAAATATGCCCCTTAGTAACTTTGCACCGAACTTTCTGAAGGTTAGACATAAAGGTGACTTACAAATTACTCAAGTGCAGTGAAAATGGCTGTGAAATAGTGTGTGCACTATTTCACACAGGCTGCAATTGCAGTCCTGTGTAAGGGTTTGTCTGACCTCCCTATGGGTGGCAAAAGAAATGCTGCCGCCCATATGGATCTCCTAGAATCCCAATGCCCTGCGTACCTAGGTAACACATACTAGAGACTTATAATAGGGGTCCAGTGTGCCAATTGAAATTGGTAAATGAAGTCACAGGCCTACAATTACAAAATTAAAAGCAGAGAGAGCATAAGCACTGAGGTTCTGATTAGCAGAGCCTCAGTGACACAGTTAGGTACTGCACAGGCATACACATTAGGCCATAAATTATGACTGGCCAAACACACTGACATATAGGTTTTTATCTATGAGCACTGGGATCCTGGTTAGCAGGATCCCTGTGACACAGTAAAAACACACAAACCGGCCAAAAGTGGGGCAACCATGCTAGAAAGAGTCTACTTTCTCACAGTGGGTGGAACTTTGACTTCCACCTGGCTGTAGGAGGCAACCGCCATAGTGTCTGTTGTTTCCACCCAGGCGGTTGGTGTGGTACATTGGCTGTCTATCGGAGATATTACTGCCAAGGTCATAATTTGGCAGTAGTTACCGCCAGACTACTGGCGGCGGTATTACCGCCACTTTATCACCGACCGCTAGGGTTGTAATGAGAGGCTAAGTTTCTTCTAAACCTGCATTAACCTGGGAATTCACTGACGTTTGGGTTCCTGTGTCATTCTCAATATCTCCTTCCAATTTATATTTCAAATTTACTTTTTCAAATACTCAACCACAGCCTTGCATTTGTCTTCTGTCACTGATGCTGGTGCATTATTAGGACCAAGTTCTCATGTTTTCCATACAACAACAGACTTACATTCCAACCACAAATCTCCAGCAACTACAGTATCAAACAACATATTTAAATCAGTCCACAACACTGGGGAGATGTGTGTTAACTTATGAATTTCATGATATCATTCTGCTGAGTCTTGCAATTTCGGGAAATTATGCATAATAGCATGGAAATCAGCCCTTCTCCGTGGTATATGACAAATTACCTCTGTGTACTTCCCTTAAAGGAAAGTCTGTCACTGAATTGTCCCTACTTCTGAACCACTTGCAACATGTCTTTCCTTTCCCTCAATCCCTTTCGTTTTCTTTTTATTTGCTGTCCCTTTCTTCCATTTTCTTGATGGTTCTTTTTACATCATTCCAATCTTGTGTTCTATCAATTTAATGTTTAATATACCTAAACAAAACTCAAAACAACTTAAAAATCACAGGAAACTGCTGTAAACAAATAACCACCAAAAAGCAGCGTATTTTTTTCAAAGGTCAACCTTTCACAGCGGGACCGTATCATTAACCAATCAATCAAAGCACAGCTTTTTGGTGACAACTCACCAATCTCAGTGTGTCTTTCTGGCTAAGAACCCATCACAGCGTGATTCCTTTTATGAGCACAAAAAAACACGTCAAATAATTTAAATCAATAAACCCTTTGTCTGTTTACCATACAAATCAGCATATTTAAGTAAAACAACACATCTGCAAAGTGTAGAAATTCAGGGTCTGATTCTACAGTGTGCATTAGCTTGCTATTCACAAAGGGATTTATGAGTAGTATCTTTGAGAATGCAGAGTCTCTACCATTAAACAGATAGGTCTGTTATGTGCATAGGCTCAGCACTCGTAAAGATACTGCTCATAAATGCCTTTGTAATGAGTAAACAATTGTAAACTTACACAAAAGTGCACGTTTACCTTGTGAATCAGCCCCTCTAATATGAGCAATATAAGAAGTCAAGGTCAGAGATGAGATTGAATCACAAGCAACCTACAAAAATGCGCACTGGGCAAACTCTCATCAGCAGACATCTATCTCCAAGTCAGTGTACTCCACCCCGTGCATTCAGGGTAAACACAATATCTCAAATTATACTTTCTAGTCTGAAAAGAAAACCCAACAGTAGTTTATCCACAGTTGACCCCACGATTATCTCCACATATCTGTGCAACTCAGCACAGAAATAGAAATCTCATCATCACAGTCATACTAAAAAACGAATTCATAAAATCAATTTCCCTATTCACAATTGTACTCTAGATTCAATTAGGAATACAGTTAGTTGGGTTCTTAAGCCAAAAATTTGCCAACTTTCCAAACACTTGTCTCTTCTCCGATTCAGGCATTAAGAGCTTTGATACATAATTGTGATAGATCAGAATGGTACTTTAGGTGCACAATGGATATCTTCATTCACAATACATGCTTCCTACTATACTTGTTCCCTTTGGCGTCATAACATTCTGTGGTACGCGGAAACTCAGGGAAAGACGACTTGCAACAGACTACTGATTGTGAGGGAATGAGCAGGAGCAAAATGATCAGAATACCAAAACTGCATAACTGCATCCATTTTAACTAAATGGTGTCTTGAACAACAAAGTGGCATTCTACATTATTAATCACGGTTCTGAACAGAATAATCATATCATTTCAATTGCAACATTATAATTCATTGGTTATGACTATATGCACAATTAAAATGATTAATTCTGATCAATATTTGTACAGGGGTCCTGATGCACCTACATTTCAGCAGACGTAGGTGAATGCCTGCTGGGGATTTCCAGACTCACCAATATTTCCACACCGTTGATTCGAGTGGCAGACTGTTTACCCTGCCTGTTGGTTTGTGCAGTTTTCTTTCCACCTGGGTGCGGTTAGTCAAACCATAGCCAGTGGCAGTCCTGTGCAGACAGACCCCTACCACTGAGTCAGGGACCTTTCCAGTACAAAAAGTATCCTTTAAGACTTTTCCTACTTTGTCTATGTCCTGTACAATGCAAAGTTGGAAAAAAAAGAAATGAAAACATTTTGCCTCATTATGACTGCTACGAGGAGGTATAAGGTATTGCCCCAAATCCATGTCTATGAATGTTAGTGCATATGAATTTGCTCCAACACCCATTGTTGGTTGCTTGGGAACACCCAGGTATCACCAATCGAATGTCCCCTCAACACAAAGTAGCACAAAGTAGTGCATAGCACAACTTTGCATTACTTTGGTGAACTTTAAAAGCAATTTCTGGTTTGATTTAGATAGTAAATCTCACTTGGACTACTTGTGCTTGGTTTGCAACACTTTTGTGGCTGAGCCAACGGGCAAAGCACTAGTATATCAGGACCTAGACCACTTGTGGAACGCACCCATTGCACACTACCTCATTCTCACACAACCTTGCAAAATCTTCATAAGTAACCATGTTCTCAAAAACAGCAAGGAACCGATTATACCGTTCTAGGTCTGAATAATCTTTGATATCTTGTATTTGCAGCTGGAAACATTTTGTGCAATTATAATATACCCTGATGCAACCTACACCGCTCTTAAACAATATGAAAATGTTAATGTGGTAACCTTCAAGTTTAACCTGTTTGTACATAAAGTATACCACTTTTGTCATGTAAATTTCTGTGACACATATGTCTTGCTCGTGCTACAGCATAGCTAAATAATAAATTACTGTGCTTAAGATACCACTCAAACATTAAGATTCAGGCATGTTAAGTTGCATTTCATCCTTCTGAAGTCAAGTACAGGAGTACCATCTAGCTTAACTTGGGTAAAAACAGTAATTTACAGTCCCTGGAGCTGCAAATCGAGTTGCTCCAGATGTTTTCTTATGCACAACTGTCATGTAGTCTTAGATATTCTGTATCAGCTGTTGGAAATTTTTGCCCTTCTATTTTTGGTGTGGTGTGAATATGAGCACACATCTTCAGTGTATACTCTATAATGGAGTAGAGTGAAGGTTTTCTCTTTAATTACTATGGGCCTGATTACAACTATGGCGGTCAGACGTGCCAACTGCCAAAGCCACAGGGAGGAGGCTGTCCTCATACTGGTGGTCTCTCTCCCAGTCGTATTACAATATGACCATTCTGCCGGTCAGACCTGCGAAAACAGTGCCATGGCATTGGCCTCGAGTCCCTTAAGGAGCACACAGTGCTCATTTGGAGGGTGCTGCAGGGGGGCCCTTCTCTGCCTATGCTATGGGCATGGGCATGGGCAGGTCAGGGACCACCCTGTGCCTCCCAGCACTGGCTTTTCACCAGCCTTTTCATTTTAGGGACCCCGCCATGAAAAGGCTGACGGAAAGAGGACTCGTGATCAGCACAGCAGCGCTGAACTCAGCACCGCTGTGGCTGACCCTGACTCCGATCGTCGCTACCCCATCAGAATCAATGATCCTGACGGTCGGACCACCAGGGATGTAATCTGGCATTCGAACCTCCAGGAGTGTGGTGGTCTGACCGCCAGCAAGAGTTTGGCAATCTTAGGACCATCAAAATTTTAATTGGGCCCTATGTGACAGGAGTCCTTCTAAAAAATGTACCCTGTTCCATCCCCAGAAGAGGACAAGGAAAGGTGCTTGAGTGAGAAACTAAGTAAAGGGAGAAAGAAATAATTTTAGCTAGGGAGAGATGGATAAGTGAGATAAGCTGTTATAGTGAGAGAAATGTTAGGGGGAAGGTCTGAAGAGACGAGTAGTCTAGCAAGAAAAGAGGACGTGCAGGAGGGGGTGAATATGTGAGAAGAAAAAAGATTATTTCTAAGGAGTGAGAGAGGGTGGAGAACGTGGTAAGACAACGGAAGAGCGCGAGTGAGAAGGACTTAATGGAAAAAGTGACTAATTTACAAATCCCTATTGGGCAGTATATCCATCCCATTGTCACAGCCATCGCTCCCAAAGACATTTACAGTAATGTTATTCAAAAGGAAATAGCTCAAGTAACTTTCTTTATTGAGTTTTACTCATTCAGTTACGTTGTCCAAAACTATACTGAATGCACACCAGTCTGACCTATTCCTATTTTGTATACCAGGTGATGTCAAGGGTGATCTTCTTATTGACATTGGCTGTGGACCCAGCATCCATATGATTATATCAGCTTGTGAGTGCTTTAAGGAAATCATTGCAAGTGACTGGACTGACACGAACCGCCGAGCATACGAGAGGTGGCTGAGAGATAAGCCTGGAGCTTTTGATTGGACCCCAGTTTTAAGCATGGCTTGTGAGCTGGAAGGCGACAGGTAAATTTGAGAAAACATATTTTGGTAACAATCCATTCATCTTCACTTTACTGATTCTCAGAATGTGGAAAACAGCATTAGAACGTATTGTGCACCTTTCACAGTGAGGTAAGCTCAGAGGAGGGGAACTGTGACCATTTCTTTCCAGGAATCAGGCACAACTTGCAGGATGGTAGATATTCAAAGGGGCTAAGAATACCTTGCAAAGTAGTAGATATTCAGATATATTGGGAAAGACTTTCTCACCCTGAAAAATATTTGGCGATTTACTTCTGTTAAAGGCAAATGTATATTTGGCTGACATTGGTCAGAATTGGTCCTTGTACTGTGGAAGCTGAGAGGCTCCCTTTATCACTTACATACACACATCCCAGCAAATGATGTAATAAAAGATCATTTTAAAGAAATTAATTTTCAGTTTAGCACACAAAGGTGGTCATTCTGACCCTGGCGGTCTTTGACCGCCAGGGCGGAGGACCGCGGGAGCACCGCCGACAGGCCGGCGGTGCTCCAATGGGGATTCCGACCGCGGCGGTAAAGCCGCGGTCGGACCGGCACCACTGGCGGGGTCCCGCCAGTGTACCGCCGCCCCATTGAATCCTCCGCGGCGGCGCAGCTTGCTTCACCGCCGCGGGGATTCCGACCCCCCCTACCGCCATCCAGATCCCGGCGGTCGGACCGCCGGGATCCGGATGGCGGTAGGGGGGGTCGCGGGCCCCTGGGGGCCCCTGCAGTGCCCATGCCACTGGCATGGGCATTGCAGGGGCCCCCGTAAGAGGGCCCCTACAAGTATTTCACTGTCTGCTGCGCAGACAGTGAAATACGCGACGGGTGCAACTGCACCCGTCGCACAGCTTCCACTCCGCCGGCTCGATTCCGAGCCGGCTTCATCGTGGAAGCCTCTTTCCCGCTGGGCTGGCGGGCGGTCTGAAGGCGACCGCCCGCCAGCCCAGCGGGAAAGTCAGAATTACCGCCGCGGTCTTTCGACCGCGGAACGGTAATCTGACGGCGGGACTTTGGCGGGCGGCCTCCGCCGCCCGCCAAGGTCAGAATGAGGGCCAAAGTGTGGTACAAGTGATTTCAATAGCAGACCCTGACTTATAAAATAATCTAAAAAGTAAAATCTCTCACACATGAAACAAGGGAAAATCCACGAGATGGATGGATTTAAAGCACCTTTAACTTTAGTAAAAGGTTGAAAATATCAATGCGTTCCATGTTGTCACCACTTACCCATCTTACAGCTTCTCAAATTAGAACTTTGTGGTAATTCTCAGACACTAGAGTGTACTCACTCCCACAAAAAGTTTGTGCAACTGTGCATCTTGGAGGAAAGAAAGGGAATAAATTGTGCAAACGCATGTTTCTATTACCCTTGTGGATATTCTTGAAGGGCTACAATCTTCTTAAATAAACAGGGTTTTTTAGGATTTTACATAAAAATAAATACAGCCACAACACTCCTAGGCCTAAATCGATGACTCAAAAACGTCTAATGTTTTTAAAGAATTGGAATCAATTGCTGCTACTAATTCAAAGAGTGAGCTGTTTTAAAAACTGTTGTGCTGAGCATTTTTTGTTCTCTCTGCTTTTTTATCTTGCTTAATATAGAACCCCTCTCCATCCTTTTATTTACAGTGAATACATTCTAGTGCATCCACTGACCAAAACTTTCTTCTTGAGGTCTAGTCTTGTATTGTTTTCATTTAGTAGAGAATGTATTTTGGTTGGGAGTACTAGTGAGCAAATTTGATGAAGAAACAGAGTACAGAGTACCCCTTGGCAAAATTTTACCTTAGTTTTGTTGGAGAAATAAAAAAAATTCTAAAAGCAGAATTCTCTTGTTCTTACAGAAAATATCTCATGCAGTATTTTTTACCGCAAAATAAAAGCAACGGTGAAGGATTTTTTGGATCACTTTTGAAAAAACACTTGAGATTAGAGTTTCATTCACCGACCCATGAGATAGGTGTTTACTTGGCCTGCATGGATGGAGGAATAGGTCTCTTTTTCCGAACATGAGAGAAGCTCTCACAACAGGTGGCAAGCAAGGAAAGTAGAAAACCGTGAGACGTTCAACATAAAGTGACACTTGGGCAAAGGTTTCTACGAACGCGCTGGGGTGTTGGAGTCCTGGAGTCCCGGAGCTCTGGTGAAGGGGTTTTCTAAAAAGCAGCAGGCCGGCTCGGAGCAACCCGGCAGCGTAGGGTGGCGAACAGGGAGCAGCGCTAGTGCACCGCGGGAAGCCAAAGTGGAAAGCGGAACAGCCTGCACACAATCCAGCGATCACAGCAGCAGCAGTGGCACTGAAGCCAATACAGAGACACGCACTCAAGCCGTCAGGAGGCACCAAATTGAACTTACTTCTCTGTCGGAGTGGTCCTTTCCTTCCATGCAGCGCAACAGCCTAAACAACATGGGGGCATAGCGGCAGCGAGCTCAGGTAACGGGCAGCGGGTACACCAAAGGGACAGAGGGCAAAATTGAATGCTATAGTACAAGACACGCGAAGTAAAAGAAGGGTAAAAGAAGGTAAATAATATAAAAACAGAAAAAGCAAAGTACTCAGAAAGACATTTTGTCCCTTGATCAAATGACTCTGGTTCTACTTCCTCTAGCAGGGCCACTTGTCTAGGTTGATAAACACCAGGGTAAAATTGATACAGTACTGAACTACATTGGAAATGGAGAAATTTCAGCATAGTTGCAGATGGTATTGCCTACTTCGCTAGAGGATTAAAAGAAGAAAGTAAGCATCAAGAGTCATAAGATCGGCATTAGCATTTTATAACTCATGTTGAGGACAGTGTCAGGAGTATAATAAGGGCGAAGCATCATAAAGTACGGGGCACCATTCTGTATCATTGTGTCTGCAGATGATACTAGAGCCTGTGACTTGCTCTGCTTTTCAACGTATTACACTATTGCCTTCTTCTGGGGAAGCGCTGTGAGTGAAGGAGGGGCAGGAGCCCTTTAATTTTGAAATCGCGCTCCCGCCGTCGCGGGAAGCGCCGTGAGCGGAGGAGGGGCAGGAGCCCTTTATATTTCTGTCGCGCTCCCGCCGTCGCGGGAAGCGCTGTGAGTGAAGGAGGGGCAGGAGCCCTTTAATTTTGAAATCGCGCTCCCGGAAGCGCCGTGAGCGGAGGAGGGGCAGGAGCCCTTTATATTTCTGTCGCGCTCCCGCCGTCGCGGGAAGCGCCGTGAGCGGAGGAGGGGCAGGAGCCCTTTATATTTCTGTCGCGCTCCCGCTGCGCGGGACGCGCGCGGGCGGCGCCCGGGTCCGTTCTTCGCCCGTCATCAACCGGAAGAGGCCGGGCTGGGCCCCCCCCCTAACGTCTACTTCTTCTGCCTGTGGAATCTCCATCGGGGTGCTGTTTCAGATACTGTGTGAGTTTGTTATCAAATATGGGGAAAAGAAAGTCTAATGTTCAGAAGGGGGAAGCCGGGTCCAGCTCCCTTCAGTCCTCCATTACTAGTTATTTATCTTCTGTGATGGGGGCCATTGAATCCGAACTTGAACATGTAGAAGAAAGGATTGGGGCTGTCCAAAGTACTGTTCAACACCCCCCCTTGGAACCTACCATCCATATTTCCACTTTTCCAAGGACTGGTCCTTCATCACTGATCTCGCCTCTGAATACCAGCCAGTTGGGCGCCGATATACTCCCCACTACCGACCAAATTAATTCTTCTCTCCTTTTAGCTATTCCTCCTCCTGAAAGCTCTTGCTCTCAGGCCGATTCTCCCCCTTTGAAGAAGAGGAGAGCCGGGAAAAAGCTTAAAAATACAAAAAAGGCCCTTGGCTCCAATAAGAATCTACCTACCTCCCTGGCCCATAGTGACCAACCCCCAATCCCCCTGGTCTCCTTCCCCGAATGCCCTCCGAGTAAGGATGCTCCTGAAGATCTTTCTAGTTTTATTGACTTGACACTCAAATCCTTTTGCGCAACTCTTGAGGCAAAAATTTCCACCTTAATCGCTAGGAAGCTCGATTGCTTTTGTAACGATGTGACCAGGTTTTTATCTAGTTTTTTAAAACCAGGTCCTTTATGCACGGGAATACTTCATAGCCCCGAACCAGCACATCAGTCTACTCCTCCCCCTACTTTGGTACCCCAAGGAGTAAGTCATTTTTTGCCTGATCCACGAACCGTCTCTGGTCAAGGACCTTTCGCTGACAACCCTGCATCAGGGCCGATAAGGGAAGTTTATTCCTCTAGAACGCATGACAAAGATCCTACTAAACTTACTAACCATGCAGACTTTTTACATTTACCACCTGCCTGCAACCCGTACGTTCTGGTTCTCTCAAATGTTCCTCCTCTGGAGTGCTCCAAACAAGAAGATACCCACTCCCTAATTAGAAAAGCTGGTCACTGGTTGAACTTCAATTTCAAATCCAATTGTTTCCACAATGATAAGATTCTCATGGCCCGAAGAGTGAGGAGGGTAGGACACTCCAAAGTATCGGAGGAGGGAGACTATGTTGTTTTAAATTTTGCTAATCCTCGTTCAGTAGACAATTTTTTGACCAATTTGGACTACTGTAAAATGTCAACTAACAGGATTCAAATACATCCCCTGTATCATTTTTACGACCCTGTGCTCCTACCAAACCGCATTGTCACTAATTCTAGTATTCGCAGACCAGATTTTGAAAGGCTTCATTTACAGGTAAATGTACCCTCTAGCAACCGGTTCTCGACTCTCAGTCACCTTGACGTGAACGATTGACTATCGGTGACCCACCCCTGTTCTTCTAAAAAGGAGAGACCAAAGGCTGGGAATGTCCACGCTGAATGTATCTGGGACACAGGAAAGCCTGATTTGGACCTGAAAGCTCCTATAAATACTAAAGTTCTAATGTCATGTCCTGTGTCTAGACCATTAACTCTGCTTAGCTGGAACATAGCAGGGCTGCGATCCAAATCTGACAATTCGGACTGGAAGAGCTTCATTTCCTCCTACGATATAATCTGTCTACAGGAGACCTGGTCCAAAGATACGTTCCTCCTGAACGGTTTCACCTCTTTGTGTCAGCCGGCATTAACCTCCCAGATGGGGAGAGCTAGTGGCGGCCTCTTAGTTCTCGTTTCCGTACATCTCCCGCTTTTAAAAGTGTCTTTAATCTGGTCTTCCCTTTATTTTATGGTTGTCCTAGTCTCTATTTGTGGCCAAAAGGATATCCTTATTTTAAACTTTTATAACAATATCCCTCGGGGCCTCCTTATGGGTCAATTGGAAGAGGTAACGGATTTTATAGATTCTTCACATGCTTTGCAGAATAGTGACCTAATTATTATATGGGTGGGCGATTTCAACACTCCTCTGTGCAGCAAAGAACACATGGACCTGTGTGCCTTTCCTGCTGAGGGCAGAGAGTCAGTATTTCATTTTAACCATACATCTGAAGGAGATGCCTTAAACCTTTTTACTTGTAAATTTGACTTGGTCCATGTTACCGAGAAATTGGCCCCTGACGCCTGCAATATACCAACCTTTACAGGGAATTTGAGGGGGAGTATTATCGATTTCATACTTATCAGCTCCTCTGATTTTTACGTAATTCAAGAATTCAAGATTACGCCCCACTGTGCGAGTGATCATAACCCCCTTAGTATTATATTGGACCTAAAAATTATTCAGGCACCCAATAATAAAAGCTTGAGCGCTGCTACTGTTTATAATCCAAACTGTGGCATACGTTTAAAATGGGACAAAATAGATCCAAAACTTTTTAACCAGGAAATTGTAAGAAGTAGGTCGGACTCGATTCATATGTGTCTCTCCCAGCAGTTAGATTCTGACCGCATAGTGCGTGAATTTGAATTTTTAAGCACTGACATTTCACGCGCCTTGGCGGTGGACAGGCCTGCGAAGGGGCCGGCGGCCCACAGATGGTTCGACTCCGCGTGTTCATCTGCCCACAAAAAACTCAAAGATGCACTTAAAGCAGTTCCTCTCTCCCGTCAATTAGTTAAAATAGCCAGAGTTGATTATAAGGCTGCCATTGACAAACGGAAATCAGAAATTAGGTCCAGGGCCTGGGGCGATCTTTTGGCTGCATCTGAGCAGAAGGACACTTCTAAATTTTGGAAAGTGATTAATCACTCATACTTTTCTGGTCACCACTCTTTGGCCGATGACTGTCTTATTACTGAGGATGTCTGGTTAACTCATTTTAGGAAAGTCTTCTGTTCAGGAACCTATGAGAATTCGCATGTAAATCCTTCTGCACTTTTCAATTTAGATTCCAAAACTAAGGCCCCAAACATTATTTTTGACATCCACGAGGTCAAAAATGCTATTAATAGATCAAGGCAGGGAAAAGCTCCCGGCCCCGATGGGGTTCCCGCTGATCTTTTTAAATCAGAAATTGATCTTTGGGGTCCGCTAGTTACAAATGTTTTGAATAGTGTGGTAAACAGTAACGTGCCCCTTTCATGGAAATCGGCCATTATTGTTCCTATCTTTAAAAAAGGTAATAGACAAGATCCTTCCTGTTACAGACCAATCTCTCTTATTGATTCGACGGCAAAGATTTTAGGTAGTGTGATCTTGTCCCGGTTAGAAGACTGGGTGTCCGAGGCCCAGATTTTATCCCCTATTCAATTTGGTTTTAGACCTGGTGTAGGCACAGTTGAGCAAGTTTTAAACTTGCAGCTGATACTCAGCAAATATGTGACAGTCAAAAAAGAGTCTATTCACATGGCTTTCATTGATCTAACCAGTACTTTTGATATGGTTAATAGGTCAAAGTTATGGCAAATTTTGGAAGCCTTAGGCTGTGATCCGCCTCTATTGGAGCTTATTAAACGCCTACACACAGACCTAACAATTTCTGTTCAGGTCGGCTCACATGGGCAGAGAACCTCCCCCATTCCGTCAACTAGGGGCGTAAGGCAGGGATGTATCTTAGCCCCTTTTCTCTTTCTGATTTATATAAATGGGCTCTATGATTCACTTTTAAAACATGCAAAGGACATACCGAAGATGGGTCAGAGACACCTTCCAGTTTTATTATACGCTGACGATGCAGTTTTAATTGCCCGTACTGCAAACGGTTTACAGGGACTACTGGATGTATTTTACGATTTTATGCTGAATCTGGATCTGAAAGTAAATTACCCCAAGACTTTTGTTATGACTTGTGGCCCACGCAATACAAAGTCTAAACTATTTTCTATGGGAGGGCACACTCTTAATAAGGTCAAAGAATTTTGTTATCTAGGCATGTACATGAGTTCTTCTTTGTCCTGGAAGACACACATTAATTTTAAGCTCCAACAGTTGATAAGGAACAATGAAGCAATTTTTCGTTTTTCAAATAAACTAGGTCACAGACCCCCTGCTCAGTTGAAAACTCTTTATAATTCCAAATGCACTGCATCAGTCCTTCATGGGGCAGGCGTCTGGGGCTATAATAAAATACCTTCTCTTCAGAGTGTAGAAAATAAATTCCTGCGCAGATTATTGTTGGTTCCAAAATGCACCGCAAACATAATCTGCCATGAAGAACTGGGTCAGTGCTTTTTGGAGGACAGGGTCTTTATGGTCCCCCTACTGCTGTGGATCAAATGTTGGTCAAACCCTATGGCAAGTTTGGTCCAAGACTGTATCTCTGATTATCTTCAATTGGAATACTCAAATAGGATTCCCTGGCTTATGTTTCTGCAAAACTCCTTTGAGAACCTAGGGCTTAGATATATGTTTGATGATCCCCATCTATTAACCACAAACTCTAGGTCTGTTTTGAAGTCTACTTATTCCAAGCACATATCAGAGCTGATATTTTATAGTTCCCTGAAATTGAAATCTTTCGATTCTTATTCTCGGATTGTGACTGTTCCATGCCTTGAACCCTATTTGTCTTGGTTTTCAAGTTTTAGAATAATTTCCTTTTTAACACTTTTTAGACTTAATTTAATTCATTTTAAGGTAGCTTTCCCTGAACCATGTTTCTGGAAAAAGGATTTACCACTTTGTCCCTGTGACTCCAAATCAACCCAGAGCACTTTGCATTTTTTTCTTTTTTGCCCTTTATATGCTGCACCTAGAGGGGCCTTTATTTTACCCATGTTGCGTCTTTTTAGACCTATTCATTATAAGGAAGCCCTGCTATCCCTTCAGAGATTGCCTAATATCCAAATTTGTCACCATGTATTAGACTTTGTCACAGCTTCTTTACGTATTAGGAAAAGGCCTACTCCTTTTTAAATATTTTATGCACGTATAGTATATCTTTTTAACGCTAACATTTGTACTTTTCTGACTTTGTGATTTTTAATCATGTCTAGTATATTTATCTATGTATGTTAAGGGGTTTCAGATTGGATGTTCATCTGGTGCTTCCAGTAATGGTTTTAAAGTTTTATTTTACTATTTATAGATTGGGAAATGTGTCTTGGTTTGTACTTTTATGGCAATTGCCGAATAAAGTTATTTGACTGACTGACTGACACTTCCCTCATGTTGCACATTTTTCATTCTTAAATGATGATGAAGTGTTGCAATTTAACACAATGTTTCCTTTATAGAGTAAACATATCTTGACATAATCAAAATTTTCCCTGACCATTTCTTTCTAAGTTAGATTTAATTGCCAACAGGGGTAGAGAAAGATGACTTTCCACCTACTGAGAGTTTCTAAAGAGAGTCTGAAGATTAAAGTACAATATGACCGCAATCAGTCAATTGGCTTATTTAATTGTGGGATCATAAAGATGAGATTTTATTAATTTAATGATTTGTTTTTGTATTTTTTTGTTTATTGAATGTAAGTGCTGTCAAGTAAAGTAGACACTTACTGCCTCATTTACTAAGGAACTCATTAAAATGCTGGCGGTCTTCAGACTCCCAGCTTTGCGGTGGCAGTTGGACTGCTACACTCTTGGCGGTCTGACCGCCACATTATGACCCTGGCAGTCAGACCGCCAGATGATTGCCGTCCCCGTCACGAGCATGGTTCCCATTGGGTTTACGGCGGTCAGATTCATGGTCAGCCACAGCAGTGCTGATTTCAGCACCGCCGTGCTGATCATGAGTCCTCTTTCTGCCAGCCTTTTTGTGGCAGTTAAACCACCATGAAATGGCTGGTGGAAAGAAAATGCTAGGAGCTATGTCGTCGGCAGTGCAGCCCAGTGTAGCCCTGACCAGCACCCTTGGAATGCGTACTGTCTGTTTTGCAGACAGGGTGCATTCTCAAGAGTGCTGTTATGCTACGGTATTGGCCTCAGCTCGTGTAGCACTGTTCCCGGTGGGCTGACCTTCGGGAATGTCATTATACAATGTTCCCTCTGGTCAGCCCAGTGGGAACATCGTAATATGACTGGGGTGAAGCCGCTGGGTTGGCTTTGGTCTCATCCCCGTGAGTTTGGCGGTTGGCACGTCCAACTGCCAAACTCGAAATCAGGCTGTTCATTTTGGCGCAGGGCAGCTCTGCAAGCCTTTTTGCTGACCTGTGTCAAAACAAAAGGGTGAGAATGTGCCATATCTATAAGACACAGCACATTCCTGTCCTTGTCTCCTGCGCGGTTTCACAAATTGCTACCTAGCGCAAATGCAGGCACCCCTGCACCATGGTGCAAGGGTGCCTGAGTTGCAGGGATGATTGTTTATATGCAGGAAGATACATCTACCTCCACATAAACAATGATTAATGATATTTTCCTATGTCTATGTTTGCTGTGGAATGCAGCACACATATAAAGAAGAAAGAACAGGGAGAAATAATGTTATATCTCCCCATTGCACCATTTTAACATTACCCCTGAGGTGGAGTAGGAATCTGACTCATTTCCAGACTTGTAAATTTTAGAATGTATCATATGCCGTTGGATTCCATGGGTGTTGCATGTGAACACCCACAGTAACATGAATGAAACTCCCTTTTCATGCAGTGTTATCTGTGAAAGAGGTTTGCATTTGCAAGGCAATGAAAAGCCACAGAAGGAGTGCAGTGTGCCACTAGGGTCTCATAAATGAGGCCCTTGGTACTTATCAGAACCTGAGAATATACTGTGGACTCCTTTTTGATGTGTTCTCAGACACTGCACTGTTGACTCCTTTTTGCTATGTACCTTTGACACTGTAATGACAACTCCGAAGGGGAATGCTGGTTGCTTTTCCTCTGGGTAGATGGCTTTACCATACACTTTTCAAGGAAAATAATGGTGAGTTCTCTTGTCAGGTGAAACAATACACTCACAAACAGCCAGTTCCTAAGACCTTGCTACTAATTCCCCCTTCTGGATTGTTGATAGCCAGAATAGAAGACACCACAACTGTAAAGAGTGGAAGTTAACACTATAACATAACATAACACAACACAACACAATACAATACAATACAACACAACACAAAATAACATAACATTAAGGAATAGAGAGGATATTTAATGCTATGGCAAACAGCTTATAGAACAAACAAGCCTATTTGGTTGGTTGTGCTGTAAACTACAAAACTAGAAGTGGTGTCTTTTGAACATGAAGTTAACCAAAGAGAAATAGATAACATGTGTGTATAATACTTTTACAATAATTGTTAACTTTCAATGTGATGGAGGAAGAAAGGCATTTCACTTGTGTGCACTGGTGTACCATCTGTGTGTGGGAAATACAGATGGACCAGGGAAGAAGGAATAGAGTTTAGGCAGTCCAGGGTAAAATGGTAACTTACATGTTTCTGGGAGAGGGAAGAATAAAGTAAGAGGAGTGAAGATGGACCATTACACATCCTGAAGCAAGAGAGGGTCTTCTGCCAGTGGCAGTCTGCAGAACTACATTCAGGAGGAAATGGGATTGAAATAAATTAGCTGTATATTGTTTCTGCAACAGCAAAGGAAAGTGAGGATAAAGTTGGAGTCTTCTGCCATGATTTAGAGCTTGGTGGAGAGAGTACTCCATTGCAACATCAACAGAGTATTCTCTTTGTCAAACTCTTGGCCCACCCACCCCATTTAGAGGCAGACGAACGTAAAGTATGTTGTTGAAAAATCCGACTCTGGTTCTTTCATCAACATACTTCTCCCAAAGCCCAAAGGAGTGCGTGCTGTCAGAAGTTAGCCATCCAATTATCCACATATATTTAGAGTGGGCGGATGGATGGCTTTTTTCACTGTCAATCACTGCCCAGTTAAACCTGCCAGTGAGTGACAGTAAAGGAAAATGAAAGACTCACTGCCTGGGAGAAATCATGTATGGTGTAGGGATCATTAGTTTCTCATTTTTCAAAAGTAAACTCCGCTTTGGGAGTTTGTTTGTGAAAAATTAAAAACTGTTTAAAAGTTTGACAATGGCTGTCTTGTGTGATAAAGCCTATCATCAAACTTTCACAATAATGACAGAAACATCTGTGATGGTGGTTCCTATGAATGCTATGAGATATCTGCAGGTCAGAAGACAACTCTAATGTGGGTACAGTATGTCCATCATGCAACAGAGTAATTTGCTCCATTACCCTGAGGGACATTTCTCCTTCCTCCAGACTATAATTCAGGCCATAATTTACTTCAGGGTGTGTAAGATAGAATTCTAAAATGCAATATGTTAAACCTGTCAGCCTTCAGGTGGTTTTCCCCCAAAACATTTTTGCCTTTTGCCCTCTACTTTTGCTGAAATTCGTTTTTGTTGGCCTTAGGACATTGTGCTTCACTCACCTAAACATGGTACAATTGGCTTACATCTGATTAACATATTTATTTTACTTATAAGTCCCTTGCAGAGTGGTATACCACATGCCCAGGGCCTGTAAATTAAATAGTTCTGGTGGGCCTGCAGCATATATTGCCCTATTCATTTAAGTAGCCCCTGAAAATATGTCTCAGGCCTGCAATGGCAGCCCAAATGTAGTTTTAAATTACCAAAGTGACTTGGCAAGATAACATCCTTACCAAGCTTTAAAATCCTTTCTTATTGCATATAAGTCATCAGAAGGTAACACGTAGTAGCCCATAGGGCAGGGCACATTGTCATTAAAAGGTTGGACACATACATTAAAGTTTTACACAACCTGGAAGTGATAATCACCTAATTTGTTTTTCAGTGCTATGTGCCCTGCTTGTCCCAGATGTTGCCATCAGGTTGCCTTAATTTAATAATTGCTAACTTTTGATTGGGAACAGGTAAGCATTTTATGTTTAGTATCTATGAAATTGCAATGACAAAATCATCTTTAATGGTAAAATCAGAATTTAAATTACACTGATGACAATGTCACTTTTTGAAAGTTGGCATTTTCGGGCGCTTACTATTTAGTCCCTGCAGCCTGCTCTAGGTCACATGACTGGGCGGAGTTGGGGGTTGGACTTTGCTAATTCCTCTGAGACAGTCACAAAGTAGAGGGATTAGGTGTGCCTCATTGGAGCTTCAACTAACAGGATGTGGGGTGGAGTTGGGCAAAGCCCTACCTACAACTGAAAACACAGGTGGTAAAAATCACAAATGCCCTCCAAACAATTTACTGCAGACTATGTATCCTTGTGGCTGATCGTGCACAAAGCTATTATTAAGCAAAAATATCATCTGACTCAATTATTGCCAAAAATATTGTGATGACAAGAATATTGTGGAGCACAATATTGTAAGCAAGAATTACTTGTTTTAAGTGTTAAATATACATATTTTTTGCTCAATTAGAGTTGTATTATCATTTTTTAATTATTGTGTAATGTTCTATGATTCTGTGTGTTATGCAATAATAATATGTTATTGTTAAGGGTGTGTATTTTTGTAGCAGTTTTGTATTGTCTTTGTTACACAATATTTGTTAACTGCTTTTGAATTTGTTTTATTTTTTTACCTTTTTGGCAGGTTGTTGAGTTTGTAGGTGAGTAGGGTGGGAAACATTTTAAGTATATATTTAAAGGTATTCATTTTTTCAATTTTTAAACAATAATTGGACAATTAGATCATTACATATATAAATTATTTAATTACTAAACTATGTAATATATATATTTTTAAATAGTTCCTTATTTTCTTTTTTTCTTTGGATAATTAGATTATTAAATATGTATATTAATGAATTGTCTGATTCAACTCATTTACATTATTATTTCAATATGTTATGTTTTCATTTTTTTAAACTTTCATATTTTTGATGTGTTATGATTCATTTATTTTTTAGCACTATTTCAAAAAATGTTAGTGGGTCAATGGGATTGTTAGTGAACAGGGTAAGACATGCTTTTACTATTTAATGTTTTCATTTGGCATATGAAGTTTAAATTGATGACTTTTTTATTAAATAGATGTGTTTGTTGTTTGTTAGGTAAAACGTAAGAGTGTGTGGTTGCTTACAAAAATTGGTAAATATATTTTATTGTATTTGTAATTGATACCTTTATGGTATTCATTTATGCTATGATTTTAAATAATATATTTTTTCAATTATTATATTTATTTTCTAAACCCTTCACTTACTTTGCTTAGCTTGGAGTGGGAATAGTAAATGTGCCTCCTCCTAAGTCCAACTCCAAGTTCTCTACTGCTGCTTATATTCTAGTGGCAATAGTAAGCCTGATCCCTCCAAAGTGCAGCACTTCCCAACATATTCCCTATAGTTGATTAAGTTTGAATGGTAATAGCAAACTTGATCCCACCAAAGTTCAACGCTTTCTCAGCTGGTGTTTAGGTTTGAGTGCAAATAGTGAATCTAACCCCACTGTCCATAAAAAATCTAGCACTTTCCCTAATGTTCCTTAAGGTGGAGTGAGAATAATAAATCTAACCCCTCAAAAGTCCAAATCTTTGCCACCTGTGTAGTGATATTTGTGTTTCGACCACTGACTTTGTGTCGCACCACCTTGCACTTAGCTTGGCCGTCCACCATCATATTAGTGGTCACCAGTTACAGACTCCATTTTGTATTCAGCTTAGCCTTAGCTTCACTGCCACGTTAAAAGCACGAGTAGTTTTCCGTACAAAACATGTTATGCAACGTTTTCTATTCTGTATGTACTTTTCTCACTGAAGGGCTAGGACATAACATGGAGGATTCAGTTAGCAAGAGAAGGATGTACTAGACAGATGTCTATTGTACAGCAGGGAACGGTTTAGTTTTAGGAAAGACACCTTGGGATTTTGGCCAATTTCCGACGAGTTTCTTTGAAAGCTCACCTAAAATAGCCAGCATTTTTTGAGACTTCTTACTGAGTGGTTTTTTTTTTCCCAGAAAGCTCCTTCCTCATTGTTTAAGGTATATAAGAGATGCAGGTCGACAGTGGGAGACTCAGAGACCTCAATCACAATTTAGACGTTGAATTCTTGATACATTTCCAGTGAGGGTAGAGATCTCTCTTTCTCGTTGCGGTCAAACCGGTGTCAACGACTTGCTGGCAGCAGAAAGATGAAGCAGCAGACAAGTCCTACAGTGATGCATTTTTATTAATTATTTGCTCTGCATTGTGTATGAATATATCTACATATATCAATATAGGTGTTTGTATCCTTGCATGTATATATTTGCTGTTTGTATATTGATGATTCTTTGTACATGGTCTTACTTCATTGTTGCACATTTTAAAAGTACACTTTTGGATTTACAGGCCTTCCTTCACAAGCCTTGCAAAAATATATAATAAATGTCTTCTTCAGATTAAGAGGTGCATTCCAGAGAATCGTTTTGACTCCTATCAGTGTGTATTTTGGCTCAATCAGCAGTAAAGCAAAATAAACTGTTGCTTAGATTTGTGTGCAATCAAACCTCACCACCCATAGCAGCCTAGAGCTTTCCCTACTGTTTCTTAAGTTGGAGTGGGAGTAGTAAATCTAACTGTTCCAAAGTTCACGCTTTTCCTACTATTGTTTATGTTGGAGTGGATTATCAAATATGACCCTCCTAAAATCAACACTTTCCCTACTGCCGATTATGTTGGAGTAGGAATAGAAATTTGACCCCTCAACAGTCCACTTCTTTCTCTGCTGTTTCTTATAATGAAGTGCAAATTCTAAATCTGACCGTTCCAAAGTCCATCACTTTCACCAATGTTCCTTGGTTTGAAGCGGTAATGGTAACTCCTTCTACTATCCAAAACGTTCTCTACTTTTGCTCAGGATGGAGTGGGAATAATAGATTTGACCCCTCATAAATACAAAGCTTTCCCCACAATTGCTTAGGTTGGAGTGAAAATAGTAAATTTCACCTCCCCCCAAAAGTCCAACACTTTTACCAATGTTTCTTAAATTAGATTGCAACATTAAATATAGCCCCTCTTGAGTACAACATGTTCCTTTCTGTTACTAAGGGTCAAGTGGGATTAGTAAATCTTACTCCATCAAAGTCTAACGCTTTCTCTACTAATGCTTAGGTTGGAGTGGGGCTTGTAAATCTGCTACTCCTCTCAAAGCTTTTCCTATGTTTTCCTATCTTTTCATAGGTTGGTATAGGAGTAGTAAGTGTAATACTTTCAAAGTCCAATACGTTCCCTTCTATTGCTTATGTGGGAATAGGAAATGTGATCCCTCAAAAGTCCAATGTTTTCCCTACTGTTGCCTATGATGGAAATAGAGTAATACACCTGACCCTCAAAAGTCCAGCCATTTCCCTACTGTTACTTAGGTTGAGAATAGTAAATCTGAACCCATCAACGTACAAAACTTGTCGTACTGTTGCTTATGTTATAGAGGGTATAGTAAATCTAATCCACCACACTGCCACAATTCCATCACTATCCCTACCGTTGTTCATATTTGAATAGAAATAGTATATTTTAATCATACATATTTCAGACATTTTTTTTTTTTTGAAGTTGGAGTGGTAATTTTCTTTTATTACTTTTCTTGTTTTAATTTTTATTTAATAGAGTTTTATTGTTATCTCACCTTTTTGGTTATTAGTTTGGATGTATCCTTTCTAATTAAAGAAGTATCTATTTTCATTAAATTTGTAATTTTTTTCATATTAGTAGTTTCCCGTTTTATTGTTTTGCATATATTGTATGTGTAATATATGTCATTTGTTAGATTCTCTATTAATATTAACATTTATATTTTATAGTTTTTATAATATTAGAATGTATAGCTTTTTTAATAATTTCATTTTTTATGTATTTTTATTATGCTTTCGATTGTTTGTTTACATTTAGTTTTACATATGAAAACATTATTACTTTTTTTATTTTCTAAATAGATTTTATTTTATGAAATAACATTTAAAAGTTATTTTCTAATGTTTTATACTTTCAATTACATATGCATAGTTAGGCAATGTCAATATTTAGAGCCACAATGTCTTCTAGAGAATATTTATGTGTTTTACATCGCTGGTATTTAATAGAAAATTTGAGGACCACAACATTTTTTGCCTGAATCTTTTGATAATCAGCAATATTTTTGAAGTTGATACTATGCTGTAGAAGGGTGGCTGACTGACAGAAGAAAATTGGTCAATTAATTGTTCTAAAAATAAAGGGCCTTATTTATACTTTTTGGTGCAAAACTGCACTAAGGCAGTTTTGCCCCAAAAAGTTTAGCACCGGCTTGCACCATTTTTTAGCACCAGCTGGGCACCATATTTATGGAATGGTGCAAGCCGGTGCAAAGGGTAGGCTAGCTTTAAAAAAAATGACGTTAGGCAGTTTTGAGTCAAAATAAATGATTCTGACCAGATTAGCATCATTTTTTGACGCTAAGGGGCATATTTATACTCTGTTTGCACTGATTTAGCGTCATTTTTTTTAACTCTAATTCAGTGCAAAACTAACTCCATATTTATACTTTGGTGCTAGACCCGTCTAGTGCCAAATTTATGGAGTTAAAGTCATTTTTTGGAAGTGCAAACCTACCTTGCCTCAATGAGATGCAAGGTAGGCGTTCCTGTGCAAAAAAATGACTCTATGGCCTTAACACCATATTTATACTCCCATGTAAAAATGGTGCAAGGGAGGGAGGAGGGGTCAAAAAATGGGGCAAAGCTTGCTTTGCCCCATTTTTTAAGACCTGGGTCAGGGCAGGTCTTAACACCATGGAACACCATGGAATAAGCCCAGAGGTGCCCTCCCTAGGGGCACCCCCACCCACACTAGATGGACTGCGAGGATGGGGGACCCCATCCCAGGTAAGTATAGGTAAGTGCATTTTATTTTTGAAAGTGCCATAGGGGGCCCTGAAATGGGCCCCCATACATGGCACAGGGTGCAATGGCCATGCCCAGGGGACCCCTGTCCTCTGTGCTGGCCATTGGGGTGGTGGGCATGACTCCTGCCTTTTCTAAGGCAGGAGTCATGTGGCATGGTAGGTTTAGCACCATAAAATGACGCTAATCTGGTTAGAGTAATTTTTTTTTACTCTAACCTGCCTAAAGCCATTTTTTGGTGCTAAACCCTCTTCTTCATACTGCCAGCCGCACCCGACTAAAGTCATTTTTTTAAACTCTAGCCTACCCTTTGCACCGGCTTGCACCATTCCATAAATATGGTGCCCGGCTGGTGCACAGAAATGGTGCAAGCCGGTGCTAAACTTTTTGGTGCAAAACTGAGTTTGTGCAGTTTTGCAGCAAAAAGTATAAATAAGGGCCAATATTTTGTAAGTTAGCGCCACTTTTGCTTCATAAAATGACGTTAATGCGGTGCAAAAAAAGTTTCAATCAGGGCCTTGGTGCTAGATGGGTCTAGCACCAAAGTATTAATATGGAGTTAGATTTGCACCGAATTAGAGTAAAAAAAAATTACGCTAATTCGGTGCAAACAGAGTATAAATATGCTGCAGAGTATAAATATGCCCCTAAATATGGCGTTAAGGCCATAGAGTCATTTTTTGCACAGGAACGCCTACCTTGCATCTCATTAAGGCAAAGTAGGTCTCCACTTTCAAAAAATGACTTTAACTCCATAAATTTGGTGCTAGAGGGGTCTAGCACCAAAGTATAAATATGGAGTTAGTTTTGCACCGAATTAGAGTTAAAAAAAATGACACTAATTCGGTGCAAACAGAGTATAAATATGCCCCAAAGTGTTAGAAATGGGTTTCTCTTTGGAAGAGGTATGTACCCTGATCAAGCAAGAACCAGAATACTTGTCAGGGTAAGTGTCAGGCAATTGATAAATTAACCGCAGTGGAGGAGATGCATTGATTTTCCTCACACAGTCGAGTAGATGCACCAGTTTTCTACATGCAGCAGCGGCAATGCCTTGGTTCTGAGATGTAGTGTGCCCGAAAACAATGCATCAGTTTTGTTCCTGCAACAGCTGCGATGCGTTGGAGTCCATCCCCGCAGCAGAGGGGATGGGCCTGTTCCAATTCAAGCAACAGTGGTGATGTTCTGGTTCTCATTCTGTGCAGTGATGTGTCGGGCTGACAGAGGATGCATCGCTGCAGCAAGCACCATATGTTGACTTCCAAAGGTTCAGGTCTGGGGTGGCACCAGTTGACAGGGCAGACTCACATATGGCAGAGTCTAGGTGCAGAGGTAGGTTGGTTAGAAATGTTTATGTCCCTGAGACTCCAGATCATGAGACCAGTCAGCTGCCACGTAGAGTGACTTTGGGTTTTGGTTAGAGAGAAGCCGGTCCAATCCCTTTCACTCCCAGACAAGAGGGCAAAAGTCAGCATGTCAGCAAAGCAGAAATCCAGTAGAGCAGCAATCCAGCAAAATGGCAGTCTTTGTATCAGCAAAGCAGTCCTGCTTCCTGGCAGAGTATCCACAAGTCCAGAAGTGTACTGAAATGATAAGGTCTGAGGTCAAGTTCTTATACCCAGTGCTACCTCTAAAGTGAAGTGCACAGAGGCCCTCACTTTCTATCCTGGCTTCAGACTCCACCAGGGTATTATACAGCCCTTAGTGTGGGGACGACACAGCCTATTCAGATGAAAATGTGTGAAGTGGTGCCAAGCTCCTCCATCCCATCCTTCCTGGAAGGCCCACTAGGTTACTCATAAGATCCCATTGTGTGGGGCTGTCTAGACTGAATACACAAACCCCATCTTTCACCTAACCCAGATGTGCGTTCAGAAACAGGCTACAGGCACACTGAGCTAAGATCAGGAAAATGCCAACTTTCTAAAGGTGTCATTTTTAAAATTGTAATAAAGAATCAAACTTTACCATTAAAGTCGATTTATCATTACAATTCTATAGATACTACACATGAGAGATCTATAATCTTTCAATTAGGAATTACAGCTTTTTAAATGTAATACGGGATCCACAATGTTATCCTATGAGAGAGGTAGTCCTAAAAAATGAATTGGGGAGCTTTTTTTACTATCAGGACATTTAAAACATAAAAGCACATGCCCTACCTCTTAACCACATAGCACCCTGCCCTATGGGCTTCCTACTGCCTACCATAAGGGTGATATACATGTAATAAAAGAGGATTTTAAGGCCTCACAAAGAGTTGTAAATGCCAAGTCGGTATGGCAGTATAACACTACATGTAGGCTGCAGTAACAGGCCTGTGACATGCTTTGGGGTGGGGCTACTTTATTGGATGGCACAATATGTGCTGCAGGCCCATTGGTAGCCTTCATTTACAGGTCCTGGGTATATTTTATATCATTCTACAAGGGACTTACAAGCAAATCACATGTGCCAGTTGGGTATATGTCAACCAAACAATATTTTTGAGAGAGATCACAAGCATTTTAGCACTGGTTAGCAGTGGTAAAATGCACTGGTCCTAAGGCTAACAAAAACTAATTCAGCAAAACTGGAGTCAAATGCACAAAACGTTTGGGGAAACAACCTACTGAGGCTGGCAAGTATAACACATGTCCCCCCAGATGAAAGTGGGGAGAACTACACAACCTCCTGGGAGTTCTCTTCACAAAGGTTGGAGGAACCTGGAGAGAGCATCAGCATTGGCACTGTATGACCCAGTTCTTTGTTCCACTGTAAAGTCCTTTATCTGCAGGGAGATGGACCACCTCAACAATTTTTGATCCTTCATTTGTATTAGCCACCAGAGGGGCCTGTGGTCAGTCTGAATCTGGAAGTGAGTCCCAAACAAATATGGTCTCCGCTTCTTGAGTGTCCATAAGACAACAAAAGCTTTTCTCTCAATAGCGTTCCACCTTGTTTCCCTGGGAAGGAACCTCCTAGAGAAGAAAGCTATAGGTTGGTATAGGCTCTCATCCTTAACTGCCCCCATGCCATGCTCTGCAGCATCAGTTTGAACAATGAATTCCCTGGTGAGGTCAGAGTCCTTGAGTACAGGGGCTGTACACATGGCCTGTTCTAGGGAGTCAAAAGCTTTAGGGCAGGCCTCTGTCTAAATTTCTTGGCTGATTATTGGTAGTCAGCTCAGTAAAGGGGCAACAATGGTGCTATATCCTTCGACAAACCTCCTATAATATCTTGTGAGGCCCAGGAAGGTATTCACCTTAGTTTGAGTTTTTGGGGGCTCCAAGGCCATGATGGTCTCTATCTTGGCTTGAAAGGGCTGTACCTTACTCACGCCCACCAGGTGTCCTAAGTACACACACAACCCTGCCCTATCTGGCACTTACTTGCCTTGATAGTCAGGCCTTGATTTTGGAAGGCCTGAAGCACTTCCTACAGGTGAAATAGGTGGTCTCTCCAGCAGCTGCTAAAGACAGCTATGGCATCCGAGTAAGCAGCACTGAAGACCTCCATTCTGGCCAAAACCTGGTTCACCAGCCTCTGGGGCATTCTTTAATCTGAAGTGCATCACTTTGCATTGGTAGTGGCCCTCTGGAGTGACAAATGTCAACCACTCCTTGACCCCTTCAGTTAGGGCAATCTGCCAGTATCCTGAAGTCTGATAAAAGTTTCTCAAGAACAAGGTAGCCTCTAGCTTATCAGTGAGCTCATCAGTCTGGGAAATGGGGTGAGGATCATTCTTGGTGAATGAGTTAATCCCCCTCTAATCAACCCATAACCGGAATTCTGTAGTAGTGCATGGTGGGGCAGCTTTCGAAGGGCTCAATCACCCTCAACTCCAACATCTTGGAGATTTCCTCCTTGACATAGGGCCTAACATTGTCAGACAGCCTGTATATTTTGTTTTTAACATGGAATTGGTCCCCAAGCATGAGGGACAGCAGAGAGTAGAACTGCCCTAGCAAGTGGTGACAGTCCCTCTGCTGCTTTGAAGTCAGGATAGGGGAGAGGTTTACACTTTTCAGTGACCCATCCTCCTGTTTGGAGGATAAGATGTCAGGGAGAGGTTTACTCTCCTCTTCCTCCCCACCATCTGTCATCAACAATATGGTGACCTGGAGGTCTTGAGGTTCACAAGTAGATGGCCTCCCCCTTCCTCTCACAATCTCATATGGCCAATGTCAATGGTATTTGAGGGCCCTGGGCTCCAAAGGCTCCGTTACCCACACTTTTTGTCTAGGTTTGAATTCTACAGGGGTAGTCATATAGTCATAACACATCTTTATTACCTCCTGGCTGGCCTCTAAAGTTTCAGAAGCCCTCGTCCAAAACTTGGTCATCTGGCTCCAGAGGGCAAGCATGGAGCTAACCACATCCTGAGGAGGTGTCTTGGAAGATTGCTCACACCCCCCCTAACCATGCTGAAAGGTCCCCTTACAGGGTTTCCATACAGAAGCTGAAAGGGGATAAATCCAATCCCCTTCTGTGGCACCTTTCTATAAGCAAAGAGCAGACATGGCAAGAGGATGTCATAATTATGCCTCGTGGGCTCAGGTAGGCCCTTGATCATGCCCTTGAGGGTCTTGTTGAATCTCTCAACAAGCCCATTGGTTGGTGGATGGCATGGTGTAAAAAACTAGTAATTAACCCCACATTCCTTCCACATTAACTGCATATAAGCAGACTTACATTTGGTGTCCCTGTCAGACACTACTTCTTTGATAAAACACAATCCCCATCAGGGCCCTAGCCAGTGCAGGTTCTATTGCAGTCTTCAGAAGTATGGCCTCTTGATATCTTGTGGCATGGTCCACCAATACCAGGATAAACCTTTTGCCAGAGGCTGTCTGTGGATAAATGGGCCCTACAATGTTGATGCCCATGCTTTCAAAGGGGGTGCCAATGACAGGGAAGGGATTCAGGGGAGATTTGAGATTTTGCCTTGTCTTCCCTCTGGCCTATTAGGTCAACCAAGTCCTACAGAAAGTGTCCAAGGAAATCTTTATCTGGAGGCAGTAAAAGTAGGGGGCAAGCCAGGCAAAGGTCTTGTCCCGCAACAGAAGTCCTGCCAGGGCCATTTCATCAGCCAGCTCCAGTAAGAAGACCCTGTAGTATTGGGGAACTACCAGTGCCCTTTAGGCTCACTTTATAAGAGTCCATCCTCCCAATAGATGCAGTGACTTCCAGTGGCATCACCAGCTGCCTGCGCTTTGGCCTGTTCCCTCGTGCCCTTCAGAGCTCCTTCTCTGCCTTACAGAATTACTCCCTGGTGGCCCCTCCTTCTACTTGCCTTCCAGAAAGTTCAGGCAGGTCACTAAGGGAGGTAATGTCCTCTGCAGTGGGCTCCAGGGCAAGCTCCTCTGGAACCCAATCCACCTCAACTGGAAGACATTGAGGGTTTGGTTTCCCACACTCTTTGACCTTCCCTCTTTTGGGAACATGTGTGGGATATTTTTAAGTCTCTAGACTTCCTTGACACCCTTCCTTGTTATCCATGGACCTGGAGATTGCACAACTCCACTCAGGCAACTCTAACATTCCCAGGTGTGATCGGAGCTCCACTTCCTTCTAGGTAGTGTGCTTAAGATCATTCCCTTGCAAAAAATCCACAGGCATGGCAGGGCATGGCAGGGCTCGCAGCAACTTTCAGAAGACCTGAGACCCCCCTCCTGAAATGGAGCAAGTGCACAGGGTAGTGATCCTCTCGGTTTTCTTCCACTACAACCTGGTGTAATATATTGGGTATAATATGTTCTTGGGTGACCAACTGACTCATTACTATAGTCATAATGGCTCCTGTGTCCCTCAGAGTCTCAACTCCTTGATCATTAATGGTGACACACTGCCTATACTTTGCAGTATTAGAAAGCATGTGGGTTTTCGACTCCTTCTTCTGGTAGGAACCCTGACAACTCTTTTGGAAGTTCCCCCGATGCCTTATTTGACACTCTGGTGCTGACACAGAGGTCTACCTTCTCAGCAAGCTTCCTGGGGTCAGTAAGCTTGCTATCAGCCAGGTGTTGGTGTAACTCTGTGTTAGAAATGGGGTTTCTGGTTGGCTAGGGTATGCACCTCAGCCAGGCAGAACTTACCCACTCTAGTCAGAATAAGGGAGTTACACGTCCAAGAAAACACCTGCTCACCCCCTTGGTAGCTTGGCACAAGCAGTCAGGCCTATCCCAATGTGTAAAGCGTTTGCACAACACACGCAACACATGTGACGCAATATCCCCACCACGAAGAAAACACAACACCAGATTATATGAAAATATATTGTATTGTACACAACGCAATTATCAGACCAAACATCACATATCAGTACTATCCTGCTACCATAGTAGTTGTCAGAACGTTACACATTAGTTACTCTGCAAACTAGCAGTAGTCATATCTAACACACAGGTTACTCATTATTCTGCAACATAAGCAGTAGTCAGGAAACACGTTATTACACCAAAACACTTGTCATAAGAATATCATAAAATGCCCATAGGAAGAACATGAAAAAACATATGGCAAGTTAGAAAAACATATTAGCAAGCATGTCCATAAAAGGAACATATAATGCAATAAAGTCTCTAACAAGAACTTTTGGTATATATATTGTCACTTAGGAGTACCTGGTTGAAGATGAAGGCACCTCTAGTGCCTAGTAGAACGAAGAAGGGGCTCCCAGTGCTCTTCTACGCAATGTGGGGGCCTCCCTGGTGATTGTGGGGTGTAGGGGGGTGGCACGCACCCCTCTATATGCCTAATGGGCCCCTTCTGGGGACCCCTGATCGCTAGGGGCCCCACCCCGGCCTCCACCGGCCCTCCCGAGAGGGGTGGACACAAGCCAGGAAGAATGCAAGGAGGAGGGGAGCGCCACGCTCTCCCTCCGACTCAAGGGCAGGCCCCTCCTGGGACCTGCAAAAGTTGTATGGCCCCCCCTGGGCCTTAACTGGCCCTCCACGAAGGTGGAGAGCCAAAAGATTAGTACTGGCCCACACAAGGACCAAGGCATGGACTAGCGGCGTGGGGTGCCTCTTGTGAGGCTTCCACTCCACCGCGGTCCAAGAGAAAGCAGGACGGCCTCGTTGGGGCCGGAGGGAACCTCCGATGTGGTTTCCTTCCCCCCACCCGGCTTCCAACCTTACGTGCGGCCCGACTTTCTAGCTTCAATATGGCTAGCTTCAGGTTGAGATTTCTCTACTCTTTCCAGTCCTCCAGCTCCTGTGAGGTCAGACCCATGGTAGAAACACTGCTCTCTGCACTGCTCTGGTCTTCTAGTTGATCCAATTCATCTGCGGGGGTTGTGTGGGGCCCTCCTGGCAGCTTAGGATGCTGGGCTGGGTCTCCCTCATCTGAGTTTGCTTCTCCCTCCTCATTGTCATCTACCTCTTCTTCCACTTAGGTGGCCTCCCATTTCTGTACTTCCTCAAATGCCGTTAGAGCTACCTTGAAATCCAGTTTGGTAGCCTTCTTGTTTGCTTTTAGTCCCTTCTGTTTGCAGAGTTTCAACAGCTCAGGCCTGCTGAGGGTGTCCAAATTGTAGACACCAATGATGGAAAAAGGAAGTTAGGGAGGTTAATTTAGAAAAGGGGACAAATAGCCAATTGAAAACACTAAGGAAAAAATAAAACTCGTAATGGTCTTTAGATGTGGAATAGTAGTGTACACCTAATCAATATATTCCACTGCACAAACATAAGTCCTATCCTCAATGCTGATCACCAATGTTAGAGAATGGGTTTTGGGTTGGAAGAGATGTGCACCCTGATCAAGCAGGAACCACAATCCTAGGCAGGGTAAATGTCAAGCAAACCATCTATTAACCTGTGCCTACCCTCTGGTAAAATGGCACACAGCAGTCAGGCTTACTTTAAAGGCAGTGTGAAAAGTATTTGTGCAACACTTCATACTGTAAAACTCTGAAAACAGCACACAAAATAGATACCATGCCGCATTACAAAAATAGAACTTAGGGCCATATTTATACTTTTTGACGCAAAACTGCGCCAACGCAGTTTTGCGCCAAAAAAATTAGCGCCGGCTAACGCCATTCTGAAGCACCATGCGGCGCCGTATTTATTCAATGACGTTAGCCGGCGTTAGCCGCCGGCGCTGTCTGGTGTGCGTTAAAAAAAATGACGTACAACAGGCAGCGCCGGCGTAGGGGGAAAATGGCGTATGGGCGTCCACAAATGGTGCAAGTCAGGCTGAGGCAAAAAAAAAAACGCCTTAACCCGATTTGCGCCATTTTTTTACGACGCCCAACCCCCATTGAAATGACTCCTGTCTTAGCAAAGACAGGAGTCATGCCCCCTTGCCCAATGGCCATGCCCAGGGGACTTCTGTCCCCTGGGCATGGTCATTGGGCATAGTGGCATGTAGGGGGGCACAAATCAGGCCCCCCTATGCCACAAATTATTTTTTAGAAAAATACTTACCTGAACTTACCTTAATGTCCCTGGGGTGGGTCCCTCCATCCTTGGGTGTCCTCCTGGGGTGGGCAAGGGTGGCAGGGGGTGTCCCTGGGGGCAGGGGAGGGCACCTCTGGGCTCATTCTGAGCCCACAGGTCCCTTAACGCCTGCCCTGACCCAGGCGCTAAAATCCGGCGCTAATGCTGGTTTTTTAGACCCGCCCACTCCCGGGCGTCATTTTTGCCCGGGAGTATAAATACAACGCATATGCATCGGAGTCATTTTTTAAGACGGGAACGCCTACCTTGCATATCATTAACGCAAGGAAGGTTTTCACGCAAAAAAATGACGCTAACTCCATGAACTTTGGCGCTAGACGCGTCTAACGCCAAAGTATAAATATGGAGTTAGTTTTGCGTCGAATTTGCGTAAAAAAAAACGACGCAAATTCGGCGCAAACGGAGTATAAATATGCCCCTTAATGTAATAAATAAAGCAAGACCAAAACAAAAAAAGCCAATAAGTCGAACCTGAGTTGTGAATCTTAAAAAATAAACTGTAAAATAGCGTTTAGAAACGAGACGTGCCAACTGGGAATATCTAGTAAAACCAGGCCAGAACAAAGTCAAAAATCCAGGCTGACCGCGATGGAGCGTGGTCTGGATACTGGGATCCAGTGAGATCCTCTGAACAAAAGTACCTTAATCCTGCTTGTGTTGACGACAAAGATGTGGGGTGCAGCAGAAGTGAAGTACCAGTGTCGATCCACACAGAGGAGATACAATGATTTTTCCCACACAATAGAAGACTTGCTCTGCTTTTTTTCAATGCAGCAGCGGTAATGTATTGGTTCCGAGATGCAGCAGGTCGAAAGGCAATGCACTGGTTCTGTTCTTGCAACAGCAGCAGTGGGTATGTCGGTTCAGTCGATGCAAGCACCCTAGGCCCACTTCCATTGGTCCTGGTCTGAGTTGGCACCACTTGACAGGGCAGACTCACAGGTGGCAGAGACAAAGTGCGGAGATAGGTCGGTTGGAAGTCTTTTATGTCTCTGATACTTCAGATCAGGAGAGCATTCAGCTGGCCCTTGGAGTCACTCTGATTTCTGGGTTGGAGAGGTGCAGGTCCAGTCCTTTTCACTCCCAGGCAATGGGGCAGAATGTATCAGGTCAGCACAGCAAGCAGAAGTCCAGCAAAGTAGCAATCCAGCAGAGTAGCAGTTCTTGTAGTAGCACAGCAGCTCTACTTTCTGGCAGAGTATCCACAGATCCAGAAGTGCACTGAAGTGGTAGGGGTCTGAGGTCCAGTTCTTATACCAAGTGGTGCTTTTAAAGTGGAAGAGACTTCAAAGAAGGGTTTTTGAAGTGCACAGAGGCCCTCCCTTCCCGCTCTGGCTCCAGACTCAGTACAGGGGATATGCAGCCATTTGTGTGGGGAAAGGGCACAACCTATTCAGGTGTAAGCATGAAGTTGCACCCAGCTCCTCCTCCCATCCTCCCAGCATGGCCCATCAGGTCACACCTAAGCTCCCATTGCGTGTTGTTGTGTAGATGGAATACACAGAGCCCAGATATCACTCAACCCAGATGTGCAATCAGAGACATGCTGCAGGCATGCAGGACTAACAGCATAAAAATGCCAACTTTCTAAATGTGGCATTTTCAGAATTGTAATGAGAAATCAAATTTTACCATTAAAGAGGATTTATCATTACATTTTTATAGATACTAATCATGGTAGATCTCTCTCCTTTCAATAAGAAATGACAGCTTATTCAATGTAATAAGGAATCCCCAATGTTATCCTATAAGATGCATAGGTCTCACAGCAGTGTAAAATGAATTTGGAAGCTTTTCACTACTAGGACACATAAAATTGTAAAGCATATTTTCTACCTTTCAATTACATAGAACTCTGCCCTATGGGCTCCCAAGGGTCTACCTTTGGGGTGACTTATATGTGATTAAAGGGGAGTTTATGGTTTGGCAAGGTGTTGTAAATGCCAAGTCGACATGGCAGTGTAGCACTGCATCCAGGCTACAATGGCAGGCCTGGGATATGTTTGAGGAGAGATACTTAAGTGGGTGGTACATTAAGTGCTGCAAGCTCAATGGTAGCCTTTAATTCACAGGCCCGGAGTATATGTTATACTACTCTACAAGGGACTTACAGGTAAATCAAATATGCCATTTGGGTATATGCCAATCAAACAATGTTTTAGGGGAATGAGCATATGCACTCCAGCACAAACTGACCTTGTAAATATTGAAATCACTATCTTAAATCCTACAATATGCATCCAAAAGCATCAGTTACAGTATAACACTATGGCCCCCATCACAACCCTGGTGGTTGGTGATAAAGTGGCAGTAATACTGGCAAACGGCTGGCGGTAAATACTGCTAAATTATGACCATGGCGGAAACAGCTCAGACAGACATCCACTTTAACACACCGACCGCCAGGGCGAAATCAACAGGCACAACGGTGGTAACCACCTACAGCCAGATGGAAACCAATGTTCCGCCCACTGTATTAAGACACAGGAAGCTGCCATCTTTTCCGGGGTGGTACCAACGACATCAAAAGCCTGGCGGAAACAGATCTCAGAAGTCAAAGGACTCACCTGTGGAGATTCAGGGAAGAACCACGATGCCATGGAGCCCGAGCTGCACATATTCCCAATGTTGATTTATGTCCTGCTCCACTACGAACACCAACGACGGCGAAGACGACCTCAGTGAGTACAGCCGCCTAGCACACAGGGGAGGGGGGGAGGAAAAAGAGAGTGACACACACATGCAACACCCCCAACACCATACATACAAGCAGATGCAGTAACATAACATATTTACCACATACCCCTCAGGAATAATGCAAGGACAACTCCAATAGATAAAAGTGAGTGTAATAAGATAAAATAGTAGCAGTACGTGCATCCAAATCAAAAGGTATATACATATTTACAAATGAAGGGACACTGCCCAGTCCTCAATGTTCATGGGCCACAGGGCCACATTACAAAGTCCAAGGCCCCACTTCACTCCTGCAACAACACGTAGAGAACACTGCAGGGGCATCAGGTCGAAAATAGGCAGGCACCTCAGGGGGGTGGGGAATGAGGGGCACCTCAGCCGGCAGATGGTAGAACGCCACTGGTCCTACAGGGGGCAACATGCCCTGTGCTTTGTCCTGGGGAGTGCAAGGCCACAGTCTCTCAAGTGGGTGACTTGCTGACTGGCTCTAGAGGGGGCAACATGCCCTGTGCTTTGTCCTGGGGAGTGCAAGGCCACAGTCTCTAAAGTAGATAACTTCTCCACTGGTTCTGGAGGGGGCATCGCGCCCAGTGAGCTTCATCCTGGGGAGGATGGGGTGAGTGGATGGCATCTCTCCTGGTTCCGAGGCGTCATCGTGCCCAGTGAGCTTCATCGTGGGGATGATGGGGTGAGTGGATGGTATCTCCACTGGTTCTGGAGGGGGCATTGTGCCCTTGGGGAGTGCAAGGTCACAGTCTCTCAGCTGGGTGTCATACCCACAGGATTTGCAAGAGGCAGGCCGCTCAACAACCCATGGAGGCAGGTTTATAGAATGTCCGCCGGCGGTGATGGCTGTTCAGTGGTGGCAGTGTGGTGCTGCTGCTGGTAGTGGTGGGGGGAGGCTCCAGCCCATCCCCTGCAGCCTCGGACTGCTGCCCACCGGTGCTGCTGCAGGTGGTGGTGCTGCTGGCTGTGCTGCTGGCAGAACTGGTGGTGGTGGTGGGAGGAGGTTCCAGCCCATCCCCTGCAGCCTCGTATGGCTGCACCACCATGGCTGGTGGTGTGGGCTCCAACAGAGTCCCAGCACCAGGCCCCTTGTACTTACTGCCTGCTGTTGCAGACCCCTTGTCCTTCCTGCCAGCAGCTGGGGACAGCTCCTTGCTCCTTTTGGCAGCAGCTGGGGGTGGCTCTTTGCCCTTCTTTGCTACAGCTGGGGGTGGCTCCTTGCCCTTCCTTGCTGCAGCTGGGGGTGGCTCCTTGCCCTTCCTTCCTGCAGCTGGGAGTGGCTCCTTGCCCTTCCTTGAAGCACTTGGGGCAGGCACCCTTTCCATCTGGCTGGCTGGTGGCCGGGATCCTTTCCCACCTGGAGTTTCTGGGGACACTACTGTGCCCGTGGACTGGGTGGCTGATGTGCTTGCAGCTACATTGCATTCCCCCAGGTGGAAGATTTGGCTACTGTGAAGGCTGAGTTTTATGCAATGGGACATATCCCCAATATAATTGCGGTGATTGATGGAACACATATTGCATTTGTCCCCCCAACCAAAATGAACAGGTGTTCAGGAATCTTAAGAGTTTCCACTCCATGAATGTGCAGATGGTGTGCTTGGTGGACCAGTACATCTCCCATGTCAATGCTAAGTATCCTGGGTCAGTGCATGATGCTTTTATCCTGAGGAATAGCAGCATCCCAAATGTGATGGCCCAACTCCAGAGGCACAGGGTGTGGCTAATAGGTTAACCCTGCTTCCCACCCAGTGGATGTTGGTGTGTGGGTATGGTGTGGGACATAAGGGTTAGTGTGTCCCTCGATATTTACAGGTGACTCAGGTTACCCAAACCTATCATGGCTACTGACCCCTCTGAGGAATCCCAGGACAAGGGCGGAGGAACATTACAATGAGGCACAAGGGCGAACAAGAAGGATTATTGAACCTACCTTCAGACTCCTGAAAAACAGGTTTCGGTGCCTCCATCTAAAAGGTGGATCCCTGTGCTACTTACCCAAGAAGGTCTGCCAGATAATTGTGGCAAGCTGCATGTTACAGAACCTTGCCTTAAGAGGCCATGTGCCTTTTCTGCAGGAGGGTGAGGCTGGAGATGGCAGTGTGGCACCAGTGGACCCTGTGGACAGTGAAGATGAATTGGCAGAGGATGAGGACAACAGAAGTCCAGTCATTCGTCAATGCTTCCAATGACGCACAGGTAAGACAGTCTTATTTCACATTTCATTGACAGTTTGATGTGTGACGTCTTTGGCAGGCTGTGAATTCCTACTTCTATGCCCTCTCACTGCACCCATTGGCATCTCTTTTTGCAGATGTTGGTGCCCCACTATTGCTCCTGGTGTGTTCACTGCAGCCAACTTCAGGTCTTTCCTATGTTCACATTACTGTACAGTTGAATTGCAATGTTTAAAGATTGTTAAACGTATACACACTTAAATCATTTGACGTACTCCATACTTGTATTTTTTCAAAGTGTGTTTATTGCAGTGGTCTGATGAAAAGGGGGAAGTGCTATGGGCTGGCGTGATGATCGAGGAAAGTCCAGGTTAGAGTCTAGTCAATTTGTAGCACAGGTGAATTGTCCAAGGGGGCATAGGAAAGGTAGCAATGGCAGGTCAAGGTGGACTGTGTGACAGAGTGGGACACAAGGGTGACAATCAGGAGAGTCTTATTTCCTGGAGGGGGTCTTGTCAATAGTCTCTGGCTTCTGCCTGGATAGTAGAAAATGTTTGCGGGGTGGTTCTCCTTCTGCAGGCAGAGGGGTGCTGGTGGCCTGTTGGTCCTGTGGCGGAGCCTCCTGTCAACTAGCGGCAGCAGAGGTGGAGGGCTGTTCAGTAGTCTGGCTAGTGTCAGGGGGCTGGCTGGTGTGCCACAGCCTCCCTCATACTGTTGGCCATGTCTGCCAGCACCCCTGCAATGGAGACCAGGGTGGTGTTAATGGACTTCAAGTCATCCCTGATTCCCAGGTACTGTCCCCCCTACAGCCACATGTTCTCCTGCATGTTGTCCAGCATCTGGCCCAGCGTATCCTGGGAATGTCCGTATGCTCCCAGGATTGTGGTGAGTGTCTCCTGGAGAGTTGGTTCCCTGGGCCTGTCCACCCTGTGGCACACAGCAGTCCTCCCAGCTTCCCTGTTGTCCTGTGCCGCTGTCCCCTGAACCGTGTGCCCACTGCCACTGACCCCAGGTCCCTGATTGTCCTGGGTTTGTAGGGTACCTTGGGCTCCCTGTAGTGGTGGACACGCTGCTGATTGACTTGTCCTGGGGACAGAGGTATGGGTCCACCACCAGTCCTCTGTACTGTGAGCTGGTGTCTTGTTGCAATGGAACGCACCTTCCCCCGTAGGTCGTTCCACCTCTTCCTGATGTCATCCCTTGTTCTGGGGTGCTGTTCCATGGCGTTGACCCTGTCCACAATTTTCTGCTATAGCTCCATCTTCCTAGCAATGGATATCTGCTGCACCTGTGATCCAAATAGCTGTGGCCTACCTCGATGATTTCCTCCTCCATGACCCTTAGCTCCTCCTCAGAGAGTCTGGGGTATTGTTGTGGTGCCATTGGTGTAGTGTGAGTGAGGATGTGTAGGATGATGTGTTGGGGTGTGTGATTTAAGGTGCTTGGGTGGTGTACAGGGGATGGTGGTATGTGGCTCTTGTTGTGTGGGTGCTCTTGCTGTCTCTCTCTGCTGGAAATTATTGGTATTTGTAAAGGGGTGTGGTTAATGGGGTGTGTGTTTTATAGTGGTGTGGGTGTGGTGTGTGTATGGGTGTCAGGTGTGTGTAGTTTGAAGTGTCCAATGTGGTGCTGTTTTGTTAGTGTGTGTGTATTTTGAGTGCGGCGGTATGTACTGCCAATGGTTTACCGCCATTGAATGTCCGCCGTGGTGATTCGTGGGACATAATGTTGTGGGTGTTGTTCTGTTGGCGTAATGGTGTGGGTTTTGATACCGCCAGTTTATCACTAACCTTTGGGCTGGTGGATTTGTGTGTGTAGCTGTATAGTGACGGATTGGTGTGTGTCATAATATTGTTAGCGGATATCCGCCGCAGCGCTGTATGTTGGCGGCAGTCAGCATAGCGGTAAGTGGGATTTACCCTCAAAGTCATAATGAGGGCCAATATCTGTATATGTTTTCTTGTATTTATAGATAACATCTCTAAAACTATTTGGTTTCAGTTTGCAAGAGGGCACTGTTCTGCCTGGCACTGCATTCTAAGAACATGGAATGCAGGTAATGTACAGGGATTTATGGTTGGGGCTAAAGGTAAAAGGAGTTGCGAGAGGTCTTGGTGGTTTGTGGTCACTGTCCGAAGTTACTTTTCTTCATTAAAAGAACGTCTTTCATGCAATGGCTTCCTATCTTCATTTCACTGGCAATGAGTGGGAGCTGTTACCTGTTGTGTTCCAGCACTGTTTTGACTGCTAACCCACAGCCAGCACACACCACAGTTACTTTAAGGCACTTTAATCAGGCATTCATTCATTCCGACGTGCACCTGCACCAACTTGAAAGCTTGTAGGTGACAGAGATCACTCAAAAGTTGTGAGCCCATCTGCTGAGTCCTCCCCTTCTGGAGAGTTATGGTGGTAAGACTATTCAGGCGGTAACGTGCAATAACATTTCATAACCGCCTCCATCTTTGAAACAGGCCAACTTCGTAACTGTTCATATCAGCCTTGGTTATCTACTATATTACCGGTAGGCATTGTATGGTCATCTTTGACTCAGGCAATACATAGTTTTTTCATCGTTGCCATTTTAGAGTCAAGCATTTTTTTATTTTTGTGCAAGTATTATTTTTTGGGGGGTGAAGTACATTTTACGTTGTTCTTCTGCATCTATTCAACTGTATCTTTGTATGAAAGGAGTATCTCATCCTCAGTCTTTCCTGTCTACTCCAGCAAAACCTCCTTTGAAATGGTCAAGATGGAAAGTTGCTTTTGAAGCTTACTTTGATTCTACAGATGAAGACACTTTCATGAATAAAAAGAAGAATGCCTTGTTGGTTCATAATTTCAGACCGGAGGGCAGGGTAAACTTGAAGACATTACCCATTGTTGTGTTGAGGTTATGGTAGCCTGTCACCAAGAGGAGGCTGGAGAGCTAACCTAAATGGTGGATGACTATGCTGCTGTATTATAGGTGCTGGATAAAAGATTTTCTCCATGTAGAAATATTGCATAATTTCTTACAAAGATCTCAACAGCCAGGTGAATCAGTGGATGACTTTGTATCAGGTTTAAGAACTCTATCAATCATGTGTAACTATTGTGACATGCAGAACAAGATTATCCATGATCAACAGCAAAATTCAAGAACGCTTAATTTTGAAGGACAAACCGGACTTGGAAAGAGCAGCGAGCATTGGTAGGGCCATAAATATTTCTGATGCTTACTTCTAGGAGCTGTCTTCTGTCAACAAATTGGCACAGGTCATCAAATTGTTGATTCACAATTAGAAAGATTCAGCAAAAGCCTAGAAATACATTACAGAGTCTAAGAATCAGTGGAAATACAGTGACCGAAATGATGTTTCTTGAAAGAAAAGAATTGTTTTATGTTTTAGGTGTAGCATCATATCTCATACAGCATCACTGTTAGAAATTGAGTCTCTTGTTGGCAGAGATGTGCACCCTGTCCAAGTAGGGACCACAATCCTAGTTAAGGTTCGTCAGATACACAGTCTAAATTAACCTCTGCTCACTCCTTGGTATCTTGGCACTGAGCAGTCACGCTTAACTTAAGAGGCAATGTGTAAAGTATTTGTGCAACACTTAACTATAGTAACACAGTGAAGGACACCACAAAAAGACTCAAGACCAGTTTAGAAAAACAGGTTATTTATCTGATCAAATGTAAAAGTAATTAAATAAATCCAAATGGGAAAAGGGAATCCAATAAATACGAGATGAGCAATTAGTCAACATGAGCAGTAATCAGTTCCTCATAAAAGTATCAAAGGGGCAAAGGGAGTCTGATAAATTTGAAATTATCAATTATGTACCCGAAGCAGAAATAATTTTCTCTCCCAAGGTTGTTGTCGTAATTAGGGTAAGATCTGATTGAAGGCTAGGAGCACTAGTGCTGACTTCTTCCTGAAACCTGAATGGATGAAATGTGACTGTGTCTATTATAGACAAGGTTAGGTTTCAATATTGGGTGTGCAGTCAGAAAACCAAAAAGTAACTTAACAATTCTGGTTTTGAGTGCCCCTTGGCAGTTGTGTTAGTGGGCTTTCACAACTTTTCCCAGTGAAGGGTTCGAAACATCTGCAGGGACAATGGGGACAAGGATCTCTGAAGTGCCCCTAGGATCAGGAAACGTGGAAGTTGCATCCCACTTTACTTGTCAGGCACCACCTACCCTGTGCCTGGAGTCTGGTTCTGTTTGGCAGGCTGTTATGCTTCGAAGCAGTAGCCTTTGATCACTGGGGCTCCACAGAGAATACAGGTGTTAGCATCACCCAGGTCCAGGGCGTTTGTTCCTTCTTTCATGGCTGGTATGAATCCTATAGGGGAGGCTGGTCACCCAATTAGTTGTAGTCCTACACAGTGATCCTTACATTGCAGGCCCTTTTGCTGCAGGACTTTTCCCCCTCAGGTGTCAGGCCCTTTTTTGGCTATTTGGAGCAGTTTGTGCTTAGGCCCTCATAACCTTTTGTCCACATAAGCTACCAAAGCCAAGTGTGCATCCTTTTATTCCAACATCCTAGGGATTCTAGAGGTACCCACAGTTTGTGGGTTCCCCTCAAGTAGACCAAGAAATTAGCCAAAATATAGTGAACATTTTGTTTATTTTAAAAAATAAAATAGGAAAAAAGGACAGCAGAAGGCGGCTCATGTTTTTTTCCTGGAAAATGGCATCAACAAATGGTTTGCGGTGCTAAGATCACCATCTGCCCAGCTTTCAGGAACAGGCAGACTTGAATCAGAAAACCACATTTTTCAACACAATTTTGGCATTTTACTGGGGCAGGACTTTTCCCCCTCAGGTGCCAGGCCCTGTTTTGGCTGTTTGGAGCAGTTTGCACTTAGGCCCTCATAACTTTTTGTCCACATAAGCTACCAAAGCCAAGTGTGCGTCCTTTTAGTCTAACATCCTAGGGATTCTAGAGGTACTCAGAGTTTGTGGGTTCCCCTCAAGGAGACCAAGATATTAGCCAAAATATAGTGAACATTTTGTTTATTTTAAAAAATAAAATAGGAAAAATGGCAGCAGACGGCGGCTTGTGTTTTTTTCCCGGAAAATGGCATCAACAAATGGTTTGCGGTGCTAAAATCACCATCTGCCCAACTTTCAGGAACAGGCAGACTTGAATCAGAAAACCACATTTTTCAACACAATTTTGGCATTTTACTGGGACATACCCTATTTTTACTATTTTTTGTGTTTTTAGCCTCCTTCCAGTTAGTGACAGAAATGGGTATGAAACCAATGATGGATCCCCGAAAGCTAAACATTTCTGAAAAGCAGACAAAATTCAGAATTCACCAAAATGGTCATTTGTGTAGATCCTACGAGGTTTTCCTACAGAAAAAAAACAGCTGAAATAAAAAAGTATTATTTACCGGTATACAGCAATTCATTTGGGGAAATATAAAGACTGAAAAATAGTTATCAAGGAAACCTTTGTATTTCCAAAAACGGGCACAAGATAAGGTGTTGAGCAGCAGTGGATATTTGCACATCTCTGAATTCTGGGGTCCCCATACTCGCATGTGAATTACAGGGCATTTCTCAAACAGATGTTTTTTTACACACTGTCTTACATTTGGAAGGAACCAATGCAGAGAAAGACAAGGGGCAATAACACTTATTCTGCTATTCTGTGTTCCCCTACGTCTCCAGATAAGAATGGTACCTCACTTGCATGGGTAGGCCTAAGGCCTGCGACAGGAGACACAACATAGACACATCGCATTTTTACATTGAAAACTGTTTTTTGGAAAGTGCTTTGTTTAAAATTTTGATCTTTAGCTCAGCCGGCACCTAGAAAACCCTACCAAACCCTACCAAACCTGTGCATTTTTGAAAACTAGACACCAAGGGGAATCCAAGATGGGGTGACTTGTGGGGCTCTCATCAGGTTCTGTTACCCAAACTTTGGATAGAAAAAGCTATTTTTCCTCACATTTTGGTGACAGAAAGTTGTGGAACCTGAGAGGAGACACAAATTCCCTCCCACCCAGTGTTCCCCCAAAGAAAAGTGAGGAAAATATGATTTTTAAAGCAAATTTTGAGGTTTGCAGAGAAGTTTGGGTAAGAATATGTTGGGGATCCACGCAAGCCACTCCTCCCTGGACTCCTTGGGGTGTCTAGTTTTAAAATAATGTCTGGGTTTGATAGGTTTCCCTAGATGAAGGCCACACCTGGGACTAAAAACGTAGGTTCCCCTCTCCGCCCAAACACAGGTAGTTTTGTAATAGATCATTTTGGTGTGTCCATGTACTTCTGTGATGTTCTAAACACTAAAATTGTGAAAAGAAACCCACTTAGGTTATATTAAAAAGACCCCTCACCACCAACGAAATTGGTGGCATGCTTCATCATCGGGGTCGCACCCGAGACACCTAGCGTGTCACAGGTGTGCTGCAATGCCTGATTACAGTGGAGCAGGTTTTGTCATTTTTACCACACATACTGGTTGGATTTGGCACGAGGGTGAGTGATGGATCTGTAGATCACATTTTATTAACAAGAGATTTCACATAAATGAAATGCACTGTTAATAACTGAAAGACCCAAAAACTGAACAAATGACTCAACTCGTGAACTGTAAAGCCAAGACAAGGCACCAACTGCTTTACAGTCCATTCACACACCTTTCATACATGACATGCATAAGACCATTCATGCCACCAGACATGGGCCCAGCACATTACAACACTCACTTCGACAGACAGCGCCACTCAAGGGCCCATCACTTACATACGCCCACATGCCTGATACAGCTATCACACCAGCAGGTGGGAGTGTGTGGGCTGAGGTTTAGCTGGCACCGGCAGCCAAGTACCACTCCACACACACCGCCAGCCAAGCGCCACCCCATGCACACCACCAGCCAAGCGCCACTCCACGCACACTGCCAGTCAAGCACCATCCCATGCACACTGTCAGCCAAGTGCCAACCCGTGCACACTGCCAGCCAAGTGCCACCCTGTGCACACCGCGAGCCAAGCGCCACTCCACGCACACTGCCAGTCAAACACCATCCCATGCACACCGCCAGCCAAGTGCCACCCCATGCACACTGTCAGCCAAGCTCCACCCCACGCACACCACCAGCCAAGTGCCACCCCATGCACACCACCAGCCAAGCGCCACCCTATGCACACTGCCAGCGAAGCTCCACCCCATGCACACCGTCAGCCAAGTGCCACTCCACGCACACTGCCAGCCAAGTGCCACTCCATGTACACTGGCAACCAAGCGCCACTCCACGCACACCGCCAGCCAAACTCCACTCCATGCACACCTCCAGCCAAGCGCCACTCAATGCAAACCGCCATCCCTATTTTGTTTGTTTTTAAACAACAAAGAAACCACTAACTAATTATAAATAAGCACAAAACTACAAACACAAAAGCTCTAACTGAATACATGACAGGAATGCCAACCGTGAAACTGAACATAGGAAAATATAAAACAGGTAGTTTACGCTCATGGTATTTCCCAGAATTTTTTTTGGTGTGGTAATTCCTGAAACAGCCGGCCACACACAGCCCAGGCTTTGACTGCCAAACGGGCAGTACATCCAGCTCTCCATCCGGATACCTCTTTGGGCACAGACTCTACATTTCTTAGTGGGCAAGTCTTTTGTGGGAGTGGGAGGAATGTGATCAGGAAAGTGGCGATCTTTCAATCTAACCACATCCTCCACCACTACTACTCTAGGAACTCTTGCCTTTTCCACCATAATAAGGCTCTCTATCACTGACTCCTGAAATTTAACAAATTTCATCCTTGACTCAGGGGAACAATCCTTGAACACACTAAAAGCATTGAAAGTTGCCAAATGAAATAAATGCATGGCCAACTTTTTAGAACACACATAAGACTTACGAAGAGCAGTGTAAGGTTCCAACCTCTGATCTACTCTATGTGCTTATTGTAGTCTTTGCGCACTTCAGCAACCTGACCCCAAACAGTCACAGGGGAAGTACCCTCATCATGGATGGTAGTTAGCATGTACACATCCCACCTGTCTGAAAATTTCAGAGCTAGCAGCTCATCATTCTGCAAAACACTGCACTGTCCCCTCGTAAGTATTTTACAGACAAGCTCCCTTGGATACCCTTTCCGGTTAGAACGGATTGTGCCACAAGCAACAGTGTCCACTCTGAACAACTCCTTGAACAACTGCACTCCAGTGTAGAAATTATCTACGTACAAATGGTGACCTTTGTAAAACAGTCGTCTACCAAGCTCCCACACAATTTTCTCGCTAACTCCAAAAGTGGGCGGACAACCATGGGGTCAATAGTGGAATCCCTACCAGTGTAGACCCGAAAATAATACACGTATCCTGTACTACTTTCTGACAGCATATACAATTTAATTCCATACCGTGCCCTCTTGCTAGGAATGTACTGCTTAAAAACCAAATGCCCCTTGAACAGGACCAAACACTTGTCCATACCTATTTCTTTGCCTGGAACATACACCTCTGAAAACCAATTTACGAAATGATCAAGGACAGACCTAACCTTAAGAAGACAGTCACAATCAGGGTGATCTTGTGGCAAGTCAAAAGCATTGTCAACAAAATGCTGCATCCGAAGAAGAAGCAAATACCGATTAAGAGTCATGGTTGCAGGAAATATAGACGTTACCATCAAGGGACTAGGAGACCAATAAGAAGCCAGTGACGGCTTCCTTATCAATCCTATCAAATAGTCAAACCTAAGAACTTTTTCATCTCTTCCAGATTTGTGGGAACCCACTGGGTAGCTCTAGACTGAGGCCTACATCTGGCAGCATTGTCCCTCAAATACTGTTCCGCATACAAATTAGTCTGCTCAACAATCTCTTCCAAAAATACATTGTCCATAAACAACTCAAAGAAATTGACAGGCAAAAAGTTTTCTGTATTTACTCTACACCTTGGGACACCAGTAAACGCAGACAATTGTGGCTGTTTCATGTTCGGGGCAACCCAAGTGTCAGGTCTTCAAAAGGGAAACCTTTCAGCCCCAGGCTGCTGGACTAATGGCACATCAGTGTCCTCCTCTAAAACAGGCCCTTCATCTGCCCTCAGAGTATCCTCCTCATCAGAAGATTCCTCTCGGACACAAAACTCACTGCCAGAATCTCTCAATTCCTCCTCTTCCTCAGATGCAGAGTTAGTCTCATAATCATGGTCAGACGATAAATCTAAAAGCATGCCAACAACCTGCTGAGCGGTCACTCCGCGGCTAGCCATGATCCTTTCTAACAACAAATGGATTGCCGCCAACAACTAGCACTGTCTTAAATAAGTAATAAACAAAGTGTGGCTTTATCACAAAGAGTTATGTACTAAAAAACTAGACCACTCACTTGCCTGAAAAAGCTAGACTCACCAGCAACTACTCTGCACAGACACAGCAATCACCAATGATATCCGACTAAAAATGAAAAAAGGAAAAGCAAATTAGACATAAGACAACACAGATTTAATTGTGCACAAATCTAAGGACAATCTCACACACAATCCTGCATTTAGTACACAACCTACAAACATTTCATTCATGCATGTCAACAATTCTCCTTTGGAGTAAATTGCTTATACTTACCTAAAACATACAAGTACGCAAACAGCAGGTCAACTACTGCAACAACTGCATGGATCCACAGCAAAGGAAGCAAAAGCTTTGAACTAGAACAGAAAGAAGAAATTAACTGTTATAATCACAAATGCAAATACTTTGCCAGTTGGCAAACACCCTGCCACCAAGAATTTATACATTTTCCCTGGTGCCTAAGTGGATTCTGACCCCCTTTGGGCAGATGGACCTAAAGAAATAGTCAGATCTTCCCCCAAGGGGGGAAGAAATGGCCATCAGTAATGTGCCTCCTTTGGGGAGGTGATCCTTGCCAAAGGGGCTGCCCCCCAAACAAAACACACACACACACAAGATCCCTATTGCCAAAGTGGATTCTGCTCCCCTTGAGGGCAGATGGGCCTAATAAAATAGGCCGATCTGCCCCAAAGGGAGTCAGAAATGGCCAACACTAATGTCCCCCCCTTTGGGGGGGGGGGTGACACAACACAGTCCCTGGGGTCTAGTGGGTTTCGAACCCCCCGGGTGGGGAGATTGGCCAAAAACATGGCCTCGCCTACGATCGTGGAGCAGGAATCCACTCAAGACAGGCACAGGGGGAAAGGAAAAACTCTTAACTGTCCCCTTGTGTCTGTTCCCCCCCCTCCCACCACCCCCAGGAGAAGGACTCACCATGAAGATGTCCTCTCTCCTAACGCGCTGGAGGAAAATGGCTTCCAGCGCGTCCCCGCCAGCTTTTAATGACGTCGCTGCGCTGTGAGCTGTGAACACAGCAGGGCAATTAGCAAAGTGGCAGTCCCTCCTACAGTACAGCAAACAGCAGTACTAGGCCAACACAGCAATGCAGTTGCAGAGTGGCAGACCCTCCTGGCAGTGCAGTAGTCCTTCTTCCTGGCAGAGTGTCCTTGGATCCAGTAGAGATCTGGTTTGCTTGGGTTTGAGGTCCACTACTGAACCCAAATGTGCTTTTGATGTGGGGGAGTCTTCAACTGAGGCCTTTGAAGATCCTAAGGCCCCTGCCATTTCATTCCCTGTCTCTAGACACTCTACAGGGGGTTGCACAGCCTTTGTGTAGGGAGAGGCACAGCCATTTTCAGGAGTAAGTGTCAGCTCCTCCCACCCATCTTGCCCAGGAAGACCCATCAGCCTGGTGATGGGCCATCAGGATACAAATGTCACACCCAAGCCACCTTTGTATATGACTGTTGAGATGGAATGCACAAAGTCCAGCTGTCAACAACCCCTGACATGTTTTCAGAGACAGGTAGAAGCACAGTATGGTTAATGTAAGAAAACACCGACTTTCTAAAAGTGATATTTTTCAGTCTTACAATTTAAAATCCAACTTCACCATAAGTTGTGATATTAAATTGTGATCCAAGAGACACCAATCTCCATGTAACTATCTTTTCTCAGTTGGAAATTACACTTAAAAGATGTCTTAAGGTAATCTCAATGTTATCCTTTGGAAGAGATAGTCCTTGCGATAGTGTAAAATGAACTTGAGTTTTTTTACTATCAGGACATGGTAAACTTAAAAGAGCGACTTGTTAAATATACTATACCCTGCACTTGGGGCTGACTAGGACCTACCTTAGTGGTAACTTGCATGCAATAAAAAGGAAGGTTTGGGATTGCAAATGGGTACACCCACCAGATCAAAATGGCACTTTAAAACTGTGCACACAAGGTTGCAGTGACAGGCTGGGTCATGTTTGAAAGCCAGGCCCTGGGCACATATAGTGCACTTTACTAGGGACTCACAAGTAAATTAAATATGGCAATTGCGGAGAAGTCAATGTTACCATGTTTTAGAGTACAGTGCACCTGCACTTGAGCATGGTCAGCAGTGGTAAAGTGCCCAGAATCCTATAAGTCAGCAAAAATTAAATCAGAAACAGGAGGTCAGAGGACAAAAAGTTAGGGGAACCCATGCCAAAGATGAACATTTTTATGGGGAGTTCCAATTGTGTTACGCACGGATCATAAACCAATGGTTGATTTGTTTAGCACAAAAGGAGGTCCACAATGATGACAGCACCTCTGTCCAACTGGATCTAGATGACCAGCCCGGCCCATTAGGGACCTCGGGACAGTCGGTTCCCCACACTCAGTCACAGTCCACCACAGAGCTTCCCCCCTCTGGAAACACCAGCACAGCACCCACCCAGCGGGCCCACACCTAGGTCCCCAGGACACGTCAATCGGCAGTGTGTCCACCACTACAGGTAACCCAGGCTAACCCACCACCCCAACAACAACAGGGACCTGGGGGCAGTGGTAGTGGGCACACGGTCCAGGGGACAGAGGCCCAGGAACACAGGGGAACTGGGAGGGCTGCTCTATGACAAGGGGCGGACAGGCCAAGGGAACCCACTCTCCACGAGGCCCTCTCCTCCATCATGGGAGCCTACCACCACTCCCAGGAGACGATGGCAACGGTACTGGCCAAGTTTCAGGAGACTCAGCGCCTGCAGGAGGAACAGTATATGGGCTTCAGGGAGGAACTCAGAACCATCAATTCCACCCTGGGCACCATCGTAGGGGTGCTGAAGGAAGTACTCAACACCAGGAGGGACACTGTGGCACTACAAGGGGCCCCTGACACTAGCCTGGACGATGACCTGCCCACCACCTCCGCTGGCGCTAGTGGACAGGAGGCACTGCCACAGGACCACCACACCAGCACCCCACCCCCTGCAGAAGGAGAACCACCTCACAAATGGTCCCTGAGATCCAGGACTAAGATAGAGAACAATGCCAAGACCCCCGCCAAGAAATGAGACCACCCTGATTGTCATCCTACTTTCCCACTTTGTCACCCTGTCCATCCTTAAACTGCCCCAGCTCCACTTCCTATGCCCATTTGGACAATGAACCTGTGAGACTAATAGACTGGACTCTGCCATGGACATTCCTCCACCCTCAACCCTCACCATTTTGCTACCCCCTCCAATTTTGAGCACTAAAATAAACACCCTTAAAGCATAAAACAATCTGGAGTCAGCCTGTGATTTCGGAATACTGTATTAGCAATTAATGTGGCAAAAAGCTCTTTCATTTGTAATGTCAACATACCTATGTCACACAGCTCTAGTCCATGAGGAATCAATGCAGATGTCTCACTGTGGGACCCAGATCTGTAAGATCGTAAGGGAAAGTGACAACTCAGTGACCATACACTGGGTGAAAATGACAGACAGTAGAGAGGTAGTAGTGTTTAAGTACATGAAGTAGGCAGGTTTGTATTCTTACCTGTGTTTCACTGGAAATATTGCTGGATCACTGAGTCTCTGTTGTCCATGTCTTCTTCTTCTGCTTCCTCGTCTTCACTGTCCACAGGCTCCACAGCTGCAACAACACCACCATCTGGACCATCCTCCTGCAGAAAAGGCACCTGTTGTCGCAAAGCCAAGTTGTGAAGCATACAGCAGGCCACGATGATCTGGCACACCTTCTTTGGTTAGTAGAATAGGGATCCACCTGTCATATGGAGGCACCTGAACCTGGCCTTCAGGAGGCCGAAGGTCCGCTCGATCACCCTCCGAGTTCGCCCATGGGCCTCATTGTAACATTCCTCTGCCCTTGTCCTGGGATTCCTCACTGGGGTCAGTAGACATGACAGGTTGGGGTAACCAGAGTCATTTGCAAATGGTGAGGGACAACTGTTAGACACACACTAACCTGGAGGGATATCCCCAGACAACCATTCCCACTGTCTTGCTTCTAGGTGCTCACCTAATAGCCACACACGGTGCCTCTGGAGTTGCCCATCACATAAGGGATGCTGCTATTCTGCAGGATGTAGGCATCATGCACTGAGCCAGGGAACTTGGCATTCACATGGGAGATGTACTGGTCGGCCAAACACACCATCTGCACATTCATGGAATGATAACTCTTCCGGTTTCTGTACACCTGTTCTCCTGTGGGGGGGGGACCAAAGCCACATGGGTCACATCAATGGCACCTATGATGTTGGGGATATGTCCCAGGGCATAGAAATCACCTTTCACTGTAGGCAAATCCTCCACCTGAGGGAAAACGATGTAGCTCCGCATGTGTTTCAGCAGGGCAGACAACACTCTGGACAACACGTTGGAAAACATGGGCTGAGACATCTCTAATGTAATGGCCACAGTTGTTTGAAATGACCCACTTTCAAGAAAATGGAGCACTGACAGCACCTGCACTTGAGGGGGGATTCCTGTGGGATGGCGGATGGGTGACATCAGGTATGGCCCCAACCAGGTACACAGTTCCTGGAGTGTGGCACGGTCAAGCCTGTATGTGATTATCACATGCCTTTCCTCCATTATCGACAGGTCCACCAATGGTCGGTACACCAGAGGATGCCGTCATCTCCTCACATGTCCCAGCGGACGGTGCCTATGAAGGACAACAGCGAGCACAGAGTCAAACAACTCCGAGGTACGTACCCACAGCTTACACAGAACACCAATCATAATAAAAAAAAGTGGCCTGTATGTGTGTAGAGTCTAGGCCTAGGTATGTGTGACGCAGTTGAAAATGAAGCCATGTGGGCCCCTGAAATGGCGGCTGCCTGACCTCTAAAGTGGGACAATGGGATGTGAGGTAACTGCGCTGGCGTTGTACACCGTCGCGGTAGGCGGTCAAAGACCGCGGCACATTGCTGCATTGGTTAAATTTGGACCCTATGGGTCCCAGAAGCCAATGACGATGGATGCCAGCGGTGACGGTACGCACCGCTGCAGACGTGACCGCCATTTTCTATCACTTCAATCACTCGATACCTGATCTTCGACAGGAGAGGACCTACACTGCAAGTGCTGCTGTGACCTCGGTCTGGAAGAGACAATGGCTCGAGTGTCTGGGGAAAGGGCCCCTGCCTTCACATCGGAGGAGTTGGAGAAACTCGTGGATGGGGTCCTGCCCCAGTACATGCTACTCTACGGTCCTCCAGACCAACAGGTAAGTACACTGGGAGCATGCTGTATGGGCTATGCCTGTGTGGAGAGAGGTTGATGTAAGAAGGAAGGGGGGAGAGTGCGGCGTGCATGAAACGACGGTGAGTGCATGTGCCACATGGCAAGGGTAGGGATGGGGGCCATTCACTTTGACGGTGCAGTTGGTAATAAGTTTCTCTTCCCCCTATACAAATCTTTTAGGTCAGCGCACACCAGAAAAAATATATTTGGCGTGCCATCGCCAAGGACGTCCGGACCCTGGGGTCTACCACAGACGGAGCACCCACTGCTGGAAATGATAGGAGGACATTTGCCGCTGGAGCAAGAAGACACCGGAGCCTCAGAGGGCATCACAGCAGCCACAAGGGGGTGAATACACTCTCATTCTGCTGATTTTGCACGCAGTGGAGGGGTTGGGTGGGCCATTTCCCAGGAATTGAACAGTGGAGCCAAAGAGCGGCGTAGTGCAGGGGGCTTTTGTGTCTGTCGTGTCCACCAACGGTAGCGGTAATGCATGTACTCAACATGCCTTTCTTCTGTCGTTCCCCCCCCTTTTTGTGGTCTCCCTGTTCTTGTGTGCATTAGCATCATCAGGCGGAGGAGCAGTGACACCGGAGCATGAGGGGGCTGCATCCCACATGGCCATGGAGGGCCACACTACGGAATCAGACTTCACCAGTGGGACGGAGGGCGAGGGGAGCTCCACGGCAGGGATAGGAGCTGAGACCAGTGACACAGACTCGTCCTCTGATGGGAGTTACCCGCCCTCCAGCACTGCCCTCCCAGCAGCCCCTCAGCCTTTGCCCCGTGCCCGCTCACCCGGAAGGGTGGGTATCACCTTTGCCCCAGGCACCTCAGGCCCTGCCCCAGTCACCCCTGCTGCCCTCAGTGAGGAGGCCATTGACCTCCTCAGGTCCCTCACTGTTGGGTAGTCTACCATTTTGAATGCCATCCAGGGAGTAGAAAGGCAGTTGCAACAAACAAATGCATTCCTGGAGGGCATTCATTCTGGTCAGGTGGCCCTTAAGCGAGCTTTTCAGACTTTGGCCTCAGCACTGATGTCAGCGATTGTCCCTGTGTCTAGCCTCCCCCCTCCAACTTCCTCCACCCAGACTCAATCCCCTGCACCCCAGCCTCTCCCAAGCACACCTTCATACCAGCATGCACACACCTCAACACACAAGGTAAGCTCAGGAAAGTATAAGCACCACACATCCCACAGGCACTCATGCAAGCATCACACACATGCAGACACACCAACATCCACTGCCTCCACTGTGTCCCCCTCCTCCTCATCTCCCTCCTCCCTCCCAGTCTCATCTACACTCACACCTGCATGCACTACCTCTACAGCCACTGCTACCATCTCCAGCACACCCACCACCACACCCCGCTCTCGTGCAGTCACCACCCCCACTACCATTCACACATCCCCTGTGTCCTCTCCCAGTGTGTCTGTGACGCCCCCTCCCAAGATACACAAACGCAGGCACACACCCACCTAACAGCCATCCACCTCACAACAGCCTCCAGCCCATGCACCTTCACCCAAAGTCAGCAAACGAACACCTCCTACAACCACAACTTCTTCCTCCACTCCCAAACCCCCTCCAGCTACCCGTCCCAGTATCTCCAAAAAGCTTTTCCTGTCCAACCTTGACCTCTTTCCCACACCTCCCCCACCCCGTCCGTCTCCAAGGGCCTGAGCTAGCACCTCGCCACAACATCTCTGGGACCAGTGGTGCCTGTAGTCACCGAAATCTGGAGTGCACTGGCCACCAGGGCAGCCAGTGTGGGACGGAGCCACAGCACAGACAGTCCCCCACCTGTGAAGCATCAGAAGTTCAACAGTGCCCGGCGGGAGGGGGGAAGACTCCAGCCACCAAAGCCGCTCCCAGGGGTCCCGGTGGGAGTGTGGAGTCAGCTGCGACACCTTCCAAGATGGGGAAGGGGCACAAGACACTCAGCAAGTATGGGAAGAGCAGCAGGGTGGTGAAGACTGCCATCAACCCCAGTGCCCAGGAGGCCAGCACCAGCCCAGCTGCCCAGGAGGGCACCGCCACAAGCCCAGCTGCCGAGGAGGCCACCGCCAGCACCAGCCCAATTCCTTCTTTTAATGGCACCTCTTAAAAAGGAGCATATATTCACACAAATTGTGGGGGATTGTAGAGACTGGAAGTGCTCCAGAGCAGCCAAGAAGGAGCGAATAACTTGTTTTCTGATGATAGGGAGGAAATATAGTTTAGTGCGGTCCCTATAAAATTTGCAAAAGAAAACAAAATGCAACAAGTTTTGCAATGAAACCTCATTAAATGGGCATTTCATAATGCAAGATGCATCAGACTGCCCCAAAGGGAAGTTCAGATGCCATCTTGCGAACCCCAATCAGAACCACATTAAAATCATTCTCTCCCAGGTAGAATCAAACAACCCCAAGTATGCTGTCATTCCCAGGATGTTATTTAGGGCTTCATAAGCTCTGACTGTGGATTTGGGAAGTTCCTTTTCTGCCCTGAGATTCTATCGATATGTCATAAACAAAACATTAACCTGGGCCACACCTTGCTTGGACAGAATTATTTTAAAAAACTGCGATACCCCCAGATCAACAACACAGATTGCAGAAGGTTGACCAGGCAAACAATTCAAGCAATAGTAACTTAAGACCCTTAGGGGTCCTAAAAATCAAGACTGCATCATCCAGGTATAGCAATATGGGGACTTATTTTCCCAGCTATCATGGGGGCATCAGACGCTTTTGCGGACATGGCAGGCCTACACCGTTAATATATAATAAAAATAAAAGTGGGGCTAAGACACACCCCTGTCTAACACTGCGGAAAATATTGAAACACTCTGCCCTTTCGCCTATCGGGCCAAACCAGACTGAGGCAGAAAGACTGAAATGAAGAGCTCTCAAGAACTGAATCAGATCACACTCAAGCCACAGAGTGATCAATATTTGCATGAGCTTGGACCACACAACACTGTTGAAAGCACAGGACAGATGCATGAAGGCCAGCCACACAGAGCACTGCTTAGCACCTGTATATTTGCTAATCAACAGATGTATGTTTAAGCATTGCTCCACCGTACCTAGCCCCTCCTGGAATCCATTCTGCACTGCCGACAGAATGCCAGCAGCCCCATCCATTTCTGAAGATGCGCCAGAACAATTCTGCCCACCAACTTGACAGTGGAATCCAATAGCCAAATAGGGTGATAACATTCGGTGAACTGGGGATTGCCCTTTTTGAAAACCAAAATGATGATAGCTGATAGCCCAGTCTTTCAAAGATCATTATAACTGTTACAAAACAGTGGAGCCCAAAAGTCAGGGGCTGATTTATGATCCATTGGCCCCTCTGGGGATTGCCTCCCTAGCTTCCTCCATAGAAAGTTCCAATAGTAGGGGAGTGGCTTCCCCCTCTTCAGGGACCATACTAATATTAGAAGGGCTATAAACATTTTTTAAATACTCAAACCATGCTTCCTGGCCTAGTTGTAAAAACAGAATTTGATTGTTCCCCAAGGTCTTAATGTCACCTACAGCCTGCCAAAAGGCTCTGGTATCATTCAGCATGCAAGCCTTCGCAATGTCTCCCTGGGACTTGTCGTGCAATTCTTTCCACCTGACCTTAATTGTGGTTTTAAAGGCCTGCCTACAATGGCGTACCTTTAGCACATCCCTTTAAACTATTTATAGCCATCAGACTTCTGCCTGCTTGGTTTATACAGTAGACCTGCTACATCTAACTTCCTGAAATGGGTGGACATGGCATATGGACAATCAGGTCCCTGAAGATAGGAAAGTACCAGGGGGAGATGGTTTGAACATAACTTCTTTAAATTGAAGCCATATCCACATTTCTCCACACCAGGTTGAGCCCTAGGGTCTTAGTTTCAAGGGACCGTGCAGGCACGATCATCAGTCCTCCCACCCTCCTCGCGATACATAGCTCCACACTAATGGGGTTACGGTCACTATGGGCACTAATGCCTATTTTAGCATCTTTGACCAGGCACATACTTCCTGGTTTGTAAAAACATATTTGATTACTGTGGTGCACTCCCTCCATATTTATATGAAGCTTCTGACTTAGACTTCTGGCATAGACTTCAGGCACATTCACTAGGTGATACAGCCTAACAAGATGGTGAAGAACCTGGCCCCTCTTCTCTCATGGTAAGCTATCACACCCAATAGTTAGACTACCAAACAAACACGATTCACTTTCCAACAGCATAGACCCTCATTTGGCATTATGGTCACCCCCTAAAATAATATCATCATCCTGATACAGAGGTGCTAAAGACTCTTCTAAGCCTAAAATGAAGTTAGACAACACTTTGAGATTGTCAATATGTATGGCCCGAGTTGCAATAGCCATTGTATTATGTCAATACTCATACCAGATGGCCAGGTAGTTAAAAAGGCATGGATTAGGGGGCTATCAGAGGGAATTTGGGAAATTTTGCAATCTAGGCTATCTTTCAACCAGAGACAGAGCGAGCAGCAGGAATCGAGTGGGAGTAACTCCCATCCAAAACCACTTCCTCAGTGGCCCATGTCTCCTGGAATAAGGCTATATCAAAATGTTGTATATAAAGCACATCCTCATCAACGGCCAGTTTAGCAGCAAGACATGCCACATTTGCAGGAGATCATCTTCACCCCATATTTCCCAGTCCCATCAGGGGTGTGATGAGGCTCAATAGATAACACTGAACACAGTGGGCTTTTGTGGGCGGAATTTAAAGCTGGTGGAGACAATTAGCAGGGTGACCCCTGGCCTTATTGCGGGAGCAAGATCTTAAGGGTGGGGGAGAGATCAGTCTCATCCAATTCGCCCAGCACAGATTAATGTTTAGAGACCAGTACTGCAAAGTTGTGTGCCAGCAAGGGAGAGGGGAGGGAATTCAAACTTTTATTTTTATTTTTTTTATTGTCCTCATTTCGCCACCCACGCTTTGGTGAAGAGGAAAAAGGCAATGGCCAAGGAAAATAATAGTATGGCTCCAGGTGTGCGGTCCGCAACACTGTTGGGCCGCCCCACCTGTTCTACTTATTGCACTTTTCACACTCGACTGCCATCGACCAAGTCTTACTATTTTCTTCAAGACCTGATCATAACCAAAGCAGCACCCAATAAGGTGAGGGGAGTTCTAATCATTGGACTTACATTTCAGGAGGAGGAGACCAAACAAAGAAACTACAAAACACAAATTTTATAAGCTACTGACAAACATTTTCCCAATCCACCCAAAAGTTGTCTCTTCTAGTAAGAGGACCTCGTTGTTCCATTTTGCACAGTCGATTTACAGATGTTTGCCAATCCTGAACAAGGGGGGGACAGAGGATCCACCCATTTATGACATATTTCCTGTCTGGCCAAAAGCATTAGTACAAACAACAAGTGCTCCTGTTGTACTGACATTTTCTGATAATTTATACCCGGTTCACAAACCCCAAACACCACCATAAGAAGGTTTATTCTTAAGTTTACATCAAAAATTACCTTCAGAATACTTCCTATCTCCTTCCAATATTTAATCAACATTGAACATTGCCAAAACATATGAACATCATCTGCATTGTCTTCCCCACACCGCGGACAGTTTTTCTTAACTTTCCCAATAGCTGTTAATCTAGCAGGTGTCCAGTAAACCCTATGTAGTGTAAACAGATGTTTTTTCTTCAACCCTGCAGGTTTAGTAGTAAACCACAGTTCTGAACAAGACTTTTGTCACAATGCTGTAACTTCTAGGGTTGGAAAGATCCTCCCCCACTTGAACAAGGGGAGGGATGCACCATCATCTACTGTTTCAAACAGAGCATGATACCACAAAGCAACTTCTTTTTTAATGGCTATCTGGTTTAATTTCCCTTCCCATGAGCTCCTCCCTATTTCTCCTGCTCGTCGAGATTTCACCCAACTAGATAACTGAAAATACTTGAATTTAGGAACTGTCCTTCTAGTACACTCCTGAAATGCAGACCAGTTTAACAATTCAGAGCCTTCTATAATCTGACCCCATCTTACCATCCCACTTGTTCTCAAAGGAATTGATAGTTTGTCGATAAGACATTCAGGAGTACCGGGTGAATCCCAGATAGGAGCAGAACTACAATAGTAAGATATCCCTAGCACCTTCCGAAAATAAATCCAAACATTACATGCCTGTCTGGGGAGCTTCAAACGCACCTTCTTGAAGTACTTTGGATGTCCAAATTTATATGAGAAATGATCTGCTCCTTCCTCAAGATGTGCCGTCAGAGCTCTCCAGACCAATTCATACTCTGACTTCTTATTCAATAACATTCTGGTATTTTTTAGTTGAAAAGCCAGATAGTACCTAAAAAAATCTGGAGATGCAATACCCCCCCAACCTTTCTTTCTACTCATCTTTTTCCAAGAAATCCTTACTCCCTTGGAGGCCCAAACAAACGAGGATAAATCTCCTTGTAATTTTTTAAACCAGCTCCCCTTAAACTCTAATGGGATTGTGTTAAATAAAAAGGTAAATTTTGGAAGAATACACATCTTCAAGATATTAGATCTTCCGATTATAGAAAGTGGAAGAGCAGCCCACGCCTTTAACAGTTTTTTAGTTTCCCTATAAGTTATGTCAAAATTTAACTTAGCTACATCATTAAGATCAGTTGTAAACCAGATTCCCAAATATTTGGTCTCTTGTTAAACTAAGGGAGAAACATAAGCCAAGTTCCAACACATAATTTCCGTCTTTTCTGTATTTATACTATAACCTGAAAATCTGCCGAATTGCTCCATCAATGTATTGACCATAGGTAAAATATTCATCACATCACTAGTATATAGCATAAGATCGTCCGCGTATAACGCTACTTTCTTTTCCCAGCCCCCAATCCGAAACGGGGGAATATCCTTACAAGCCCGTAATAAAATTGCCAAAGGTTCAATATATAAATTAAAAAGCAAGGGAGATAAAGGACACCCCTGTCGCGTGTCCCGACAAATCCTGAATTCCTGTGATAGTTGACCACTAACCAAGACTCTCGCAGAAGGGCATCTATACAGTTCCCTAACAGCCCTAATAAAAGGAATTCCCAAGCCCCCTATTTCCAACACGACCCCCAAGAAAGACCAATTGACACGATCAAAAGCTTTCGCTGCATCAAAAGCCAGAATCGCTAGTGGAGCCTTTTCTTTTCCGCCAGGTCTACTGCAGCGAATAACTCATGAGTTACCTCATGGAGTTGTCTACCCTTCATAAATCCCTTTTGATCCAAGTGAATCAAGTTGCCTATAGCTTTCCCCAGTCTCCTAGATAAAATCCCTGTATACAATTTGTAATCCGAATTCAAGAAGGAAATGGGTCTATACGATGAACAAGACGTTGAGTCCTTACCTGGCTTTAACAATAAACAAATTATAGCTTCTCTCCAGGATTTAGGTACCTGTGCCCCTTCTACCAGCATAGAATTGAATAATTCCAGTAAAATTGGAATAAGTTCTTCCCCCAAAACCTTATATCACTCATTAGGTAAATTGTCTGGGCCAACTGCCTTCCCTTTTTGCAAGGCTTTTATGCCTTCATCAAGCTCAGCCCCACTTATCTTACAATTCAATGACAGCTTTGCTGATTCATCCAAGACTGGAAGATGCGCTTTTTCCAGGAATGCTCTGATCGACTCCTCTGAATTTACCAAACTTTCTGAATACATTTCTTGAAAAAAAGATACAAATGCCCCCTTAATCTCCTCTTGCTCCACACAAATCTGATTCGTAAGTTCTGATTTAACCGATAAAATATGCCTTTTAGAGAGGTCCGACTTAACCTTCCAAGCTAACAGTTTACTACAACCTTCTCCGTATTCATAATGTGCATATCGACTACTTTCCCACTTTAACCTATTGCGCCTCTCCAAAAAAGCATCTAAGTCGATCCAAACCTTTTCCTCTTGGCGAATCAGCTCCACTATTAGTTCTTCCTTCCCTTCTAATCGTGCATTATGAACTAAAGCTTGAAAAGTTTTTAAAGATGATTCCATATCCTCCAACTTCTTCCTTTCTTCACGACGCTTATATATTGCCAGGCTCACAAGCCTCCCTCTAACATAAGCCTTATACGCGTCCCAGACACACCATAAACTTGCTGTTCCTCGATTTAAATAGAAAAAATCTCTTGTATCTTTCTTTAACACCTCTACTATTGAGTCATCTAAGAGTAAAGAGCGATTGATTATACTCCTTACTTACGACCCTGATATCCAAATGTAGTTTTACAGCTGAGTGATCCGAAAGGTGTGCTGGGTTATGGGCTACCTTTATCACCTCTGAACATAAACTTTTATGTATTAAGAAGAAATCTATTCTAGATCTATGTCCATATTTTTTATTGTAAAATGTGCATCTATCTCCTTCACCCCCTTTCCAGTGCCATATATCTATCAATCCTAAATCCCGCATGGCTTGCTTCACCTGTGCCCTAGTTTTAGGTGAATTAACTGCACCCCGGGGGGTCGACTTATCATGAGCAGGATCTAACAGTATATTAAAATCCCCACCTAGCACCACTGGGTACCTAGCTAGAAGTAAAATGTTAAATAGTTCTTGAAATGGCGTCGAGTCATCTAGATTTGGTCCGTAGTAACCCGCAACTGTGACCCAGTAGCCACATACACACACTTCTACCACTACCCATCTCCCCCCTGGAGTCTACTTGCACCTCTCCTACCTTAAGCCTTATAGACTTTTTAATCAGGACTGCCACACCTTTAATCGCGCTAGTTTGGGAAGAACATACACTAAATGAGACCCAATTTAACCGTTTAAGCCAACTCTCCCACTCATCTTGTTGAAGATGAGTTTCCTGCAATATAATGATCTCCTCCTCAGCCAATCTTAAATATTAAAAAATCTTCCTCCTCCTATATAGCACCCTTAGGCCGTTAACATTCCAAGAAAAGAAATTTTAATCGTAAATTACCATACTTAGTCATTCCTGAAAAAAGGAGAAGAAAAAAGAAAAAGCATGAACACAAACCTCCCCCTCCTATCTAAGCAAGTTATAAGGACTTTCCTATTTTTATCATTTTCTACCCACCTAACCCGAACCCAACCCCTACACCCAATGCCTCACTCACCCTCCACCAACACCAACACACACCCAAACCTAAACCCCCCCCCCAAGGGAACCCTCCCTATTTCTACTAGGATAGCCATCCTGTTATCCTTTATTCAAACTCACCGTCGGAAGGGACTTTCCCAGATCTCACTAAGACACCTTAATCTGTTCTATAAATGCACTAACCTCTCCTGGATCTCTCATGTTATACATTTTATTCTTCCACATAATACGTAAAGCAGCCGGAAACCTTAGTTGAACCGTAGCCCCAAGAGAGCGGAGCTCCCGCATAAAATTTCCCAATTTCCACTGCCTATCTAACGTTGCTTTGGACACATCCGATCTTATCCGGAAGGACCAATCTCCCTTGGGGAAAACTCCAACTTTAAGGGCTTCAGACAAAATTCGCTCCTTAATAGTATATGTTCTGAAATTTATCAAAATCCTCCTGGGGTTTTTCCTTCCGGGGTTCTTCTTGAACGGATCCCGATGGACTCTTTCGATGTCCTCCTCTAAATTAAGCACTGCTATGTTCGGGATAACCTCCTTGATTAGAGCAATCACGTAGCCTTTAATATCTTCCCCTTCCATTCCCTCGGGGACTCCCAAAAGTCTAATATTGTTTCTCCTCATGTTGTTTTCCAATGACTCTAGCTTATCCAGTAACATCTTTTCTCCACGTTTTAACTGTAAAATATCCTTAGATTGTGCTAACACCCGTTCCTCCTGAGCCTCCACCACAGCCTCCAGCTTACCCAACCGATCTGATAACAAATTAATTTTCTGAGATCTCGAATTTCTCCCTAATCTCTTTAGTAAGGGAGATTAACAAAACCTGTACATCCATACTGTAAGTCGCTGAGCCGCCAGGAGGGATACCCTCTGCTTCCGGCAAGGTTAATGTAATGGAAGAGTCCTCCCTCTGCCCTTCTAACTCCTTAACTGTTTGATCTGACATATTTTTGACCGAACTCACATCTTGTTTTGATGCTCCCAAACCACCTAAAACCGGTTGAACATTTGCCATAACCTGCGGGGGGAGGGTTGTGTTCTGGAAATACCTTGTAATCAAAGACTCACTCTTTCCCAGAGGCTCAATTCGGACTTCCTCTAGGGGGGGTTGGGGCAGTTCCAAATGTGACACTGTATGTTCAATCCCCCTTACTAAACCGTCACCACGAGTCTCTAATCCAGTACTTACAATAGCTGCTGCTATGGTCTCTGGTAGCCGGGGATTAATACTCACCCCCAGGGGGCCAGGCTTACCTTTCTTCACACCTACCAAGTCTTTAAATTCTGCCCGTACACCCCTGGGCGACGCTTAATTGGCGACATACACCGTGAGGCTCCAACACCGTCCCGTTCTCCTCTTACCAAACTTCCATTTAAATTCCTCCTAGTTGAAAATCCCAGAGTCTCTGGTAGGCCTCCACGAAGAGAACAGCGAGAGGTATAAGATCTCCCATGTCGCACACCCCTTACCGCCTCTGCCCAGATGCTGGAGTTCGATACGTGCTTTTAGCCCACCACCTCACCTCCTTTCGCCGGAGCACGTGACTCCCCCTTCTTATTCGCCGTTTTTTCTTAATGACCCGACCTGAGCCGGGAAGACAGTACGGCAGGGAAGAAAAAATGGGCTAAACAAATAGCGAATTATGACCTTTTAAATCACCTATCCACCATTATTTTCTCAAGTCCAACAGGCTGTGGCGGAGAAAAAACACTCCCACTATTTCTTAAAACCTTGTGTAAACAGATTTGGTGAAAACACAAGTCTGTGATGGTCTATGTTTCCCCGGTATATTCCAAAAAGACCTTGTTAGTAACGCCAGGGAACAGTATGTGCGCTTTGAGAGCCCGAGCAATGCTGGCACTTCCAACTCGGGTAATACCAACTTTGCATCTGCAAAAAGCACCTTTCTAGCTTTGGAAAAGTCACTCAAAAAGGAAACAGCTAAATGGTGGGAGGTGGCTTCCCTTAAAAAATATCTGGAAAACGATCGTATCCCCCGGGGGCTACGCATATTGATTTTTCCACCTACTGACACCACCTCCCAAGAGAGCCTTCAGAAGTGGGAAGCTAACTTAAAAATGGCCGTCGACAAATATGATCCAAATACTTATCGAAATTTCCCAGGAACAGTATTAGCGCCATAAACGGCTGCTACTCCTCCGAACACTGCTACCTGATCTCTTTCCAACTTTGGCATTACTCTATTGGATTGTAATCTTGCCGATCCTTGGAACTTAACATTTTTCAAGTTTGTCAAGAACCAACTGGGCTCTAAATCAGTGGAACCCCTGGCAACTGTGGAATTTAGCGCAATGTTTTGCCTTGTAGCTACTCATGATTTCTTTTCCTAACTAAAATAAATAACTGCTAAATATTCACCAATACTATGTATAGTGCTTATCAATAGAAATTCTTGATGTGGGAACTCACCTCCAATTAACCTAGTACTGTAATTATTGGGAGGTTAAGGGTCCAGGCCTTCCGGTTTGTAGTTCCTACAACCTCTCCACAATTTTGGCATTCTCAGGAAGTCATTTGGCTGGACTCTCTTCTCTCTTGCCTTTTTGATGTTACCATCCAAATTGCCAATTTTCTTGGCTACAGACCCTGCTGGAGTCAGGCCTTGCTTGCACTTCACCATCATAAGCCCCCTAGCTAATTACAGAGAGCAAAAACCAAGCAATTGCAAAAAGGAGTGCACAGCCTAGAGGAGCATACAGACAAGAAACATATGTTCAGCTTGATGAAATAGCCAAGAACTAACACAGCACCTTAAAAACTGGCCCCAAGTCTCACCCCAGCCTACTCGGGCCTCCAAGGGGCGTGGATGGGCCCACCCTTGGCTAGGGCACGTTTCGCGCATCGGGGCTGTGATGCGCCTTTGTAGCGCTAATGGGCGGCAGGTGATACTCCAGGCGGGAAATCTGGGACAGGTAGTGTCCACGGCGGCAGCAATTGATGGCAGCTTGCCCTCCTAAACCGCATTAAACCAATCCAGTATCTGGGGCAGGTGTAATCTGCACCCCAGTAGCACGTTTCCAGCAAGGGATTATGGCCCCGAAGTAGCAGTCCTCGAGGCCCAAAATTATTTTGTTAATTTGGGTTCGTTTAAAATAAAACTTTTCAATTGATAGAGGTGAGCACGTTGTGCTTAGCACTGTGTTTTTAGACCGCATTCTGAGAGCGTGGAATGCAGCGGACCTATGTGGAATCGTGGTTTGGGCTAGCAGAAAAAGGAGTTGCAGGAGGTGCTGGGAGTTAGGGGTCACTGTACGAAGTTACTTGTTTTCAATAAAACAACTTCTTTCATGCGACTGCCTACTACTTTCATTACCTTAACATTTTTTTTAGTTGGTGGAGCAGATGTTTCCTTTACTTAACTGTTTTAAACTATCTGTGTCATAGCTTTGTAGCAATTGTAAGTCTTGGACCACTAAGGACTTTTGTAGAATTGGTCTTTTTCTCAATACATGCCTCAAGTGCAGACAAATTCAGATGGATTTTGGGTGAAGGTGGAGTTAACAACATAATTTTTAACCAGTTCAAATCTTTCTGTATGGAGACTAAGCTTTTAAAAGTGTAGGTGACTTTTTAAGGACACATCAGAAATAAGAAGGTGCAATGTATTTTGAGCACCTTGCTGAAGTAAATATGAAATTAAGCATGACCGCGGACACGTAAATGAATCAAAGAAGATTTTCGTGCCTTAAAGCATACAGCTCGAAAATGCATTCTTTTGTTTTCAGTGTGTCATTTTATAGACCTTGCTGTTGAACTTGTCCAGCTCATTTCTCATCCCAACAAATGTCCCCTTGAAATACTGTGTCCAGTTAGGACATTAACAGCATATCTGCAATGTGGCCCTATATAATGTGTGACACCTTTCAGGCAGTCAGTATATGTTTTATCATGGGAAGTTTAGTTCTTTTTTTAATTAAAAAGAATGAGCTGAAAAATACACTTTGAAAAACACTTGGGTTAAAAAGAATGTCTCACTCATAGGATGGCCTATTTTTGCAGTTATGAAGCAAAAGGTTATGCAAAAGTTTATTTCAGAAAACTTGTTCTTGTGACTTTGAACATCATGTAGTTTTACTTTATGTACTTTTTATCAGCACTTGTAAATACCGACAATAAAAAAATTAAAAAACATAACATTATCTCTGGTGCACACATTTCTGCTTGGCCTAAAATTCAATTCAGGTGATAGAGAGGCCCTCTACCCTAAGGAAAATATTACTCTCAGTGTACTCTGAGTACAACAATATGCTGATATTCAGCAGAACCTCTCTCTATAAATCGCTTTCATCTCCACAGTCAGCTCCGTATTGAAGCTTTAGGAAGCACCATTTAAGGTGTTTGCTGGCGAAATGTAAATAGGGAAAGGGCATCACATACTGCGAACAACTTCCCACAGTGTGCTGCAGAAAAAGCTGAGGAGGCTATTCTGGCAAGTCGCTGTCTGCCCAGAGTAAGGACAAAACTGCAGATGCAATGCCTTGCTGCTTCTCCTCACCTTGCAGTGCCATTCCCGACAGTGAGGAGCCAGAAAAAAAGGTAAAGTAAATGAGACATTTTTCGACGCTTCCAAACACACGCAGAATAATTGAAAAATGCATTGGCAATACATTGGCCATGTACCAGATGGCTAACTTGAAGACACCTGGTCATCCTGCAACATGTCTGCAGGCCCCAGGACAGTATCGTGGCTGAAACTGCAGTGTGTGTGCACAGGGCTTGAGCGCAGAACGCAGCCAATTACCAATTGAAAATGATGGATGCAGGTCAACCTAGCCCCCGGTGAGCTAAAAAAAAGTACTGGTGTGTCCATCGGCAAGAATTTACCACTATGTCCTCCTCTTTCACAGGGGAAAAAGCTGTACAGTTTACAGTGTCAGAATATTAGCTGGTTCGGTGGTTCCATCAGCAAAATGCTTGTCGCGCGGACCTTCAGTCACAGGGCCACTACTTCACTAAAACAACTCACTCCAGCAGTGCTTAGCACACTACGAGGCAGAAATACGCTAGTCTAGCAGGCAAAGTTGGTTAAAATTAACAACTGATTCAGTAGAGATAGTGAGTTAGACATTAGGCCGCATACAAATTCTTTAGTAGTAATTAAACATCAGAATCGAATTATATGGAATATTTTTAAGGCGTGCTTGCATATTCTGAAAATGAAGTTGAGTATCAACTTGTTAATGGTGTAATCTAAATTTTGTAAATTCATTTTTAGGACTAAGGGCCTTATTTATACTTTTTGGTGCAAAACTGCACTAAGGCAGTTTTGCCCCAAAATGTTTTGCACCGGCTTGCACCATTTTTTAGCACCAGCTGGGCACCATATTTATGGAATGGTGCAAGCCGGTGCAAAGGGTAGGATAGCTTAAAAAAAAATGACGTTAGGCAGTTTTGAGTCAAAATAAATGATTCTGACCAGATTAGCATCATTTTTTGACGCTAAGGGGCATATTTATACTCTGTTTGCACTGAATTAGCGTCATTTTTTTTAACTCTAATTCAGTGCAAAACTAACTCCATATTTATACTTTGGTGCTAGACCCGTCTAGCACCAAATTTATGGAGTTAAAGTCATTTTTTGGAAGTGGAAACCTACCTTGCCTTAATGAGATGCAAGGTAGGCGTTCCCGTGCAAAAAAATGACTCTATGGCCTTAACACCATATTTATACTCCCCTGTAAAAATGGTGCAAGGGAGGGAGGAGGGGTCAAAAAATGGGGCAAAGCTTGCTTTGCCCGATTTTTTAAGACCTGGGTCAGGGCAGGTGTTAGGGACCTGTGGCCCTATTTCCATGGTGGAACACCATGGAATAATTCCAGAGGTGCCCTCCCTAGGCCCTAGGGGCACCCTCACCCACTCTAGAGGGACTGCGAGGATGGGGGACCCCATCCCAGGTAAGTACAGGTAAGTGTATTTTATTTTTGAAAGTGCCATAGGGGGCCCTGAAATGGGCCCCCATACATGGCACCGGGTGCAATGGCCATGCTCAGGGGATCCCTGTCCTCTGTGCTGGCCACTGGGGTGGTGGGCATGACTCCTGCCTTTTCTAAGGCAGGAGTCATGTGGCATGGTAGGTTTAGCACCATAAAATGACACTAATCTGGTTAGAGTCATTTTTTTTTACTCTAACCTGCCTAAAGCCATTTTTTGGTGCTAAACCCTCTTCTTCTATACTGCCAGCCCCACCCGACTAAAGTCGTTTTTTTGAAACTCTAGCCTACCCTTTGCACCGGCTTGCACCATTCCATAAATATGGTGCCCGGCTGGTGCACAGAAATGGTGCAAGCCGGTGCTAAACTTTTTGGTGCAAAACTGAGTTAGTGCAGTTTTGCAGCAAAATGTATAAATAAGGGCCAATATTTTGTAAGTTTGCGCCACTTTTGTGTCATAAAATGCCGTTAATACGGTGCAAAAAAAGTTTAAATCAGGGCCTTGGTGCTAGATGGGTCTAGCACCAAAGTATAAATATGGAGTTAGTTTTGCACCGAATTAGAGTTAAAAAAAAATGACACTAATTCGGTGCAAACAGAGTATAAATATGCCGCAGAGTATAAATATGCCCCTAAATATGGCGTTAAGGCCATAGAGTCATTTTTTGCACGGGAACGCCTACCTTGCATCTCATTAAGGCAAAGTAGGTCTCCACTTTCAAAAAATGACTTTAACTCCATAAATTTGGTGCTAGAGGGGTCTAGTACCAAAGTATAAATATGGAGTTAGTTTTGCACCGAATTAGAGTTAAAAAGAATGACACTAATTCGGTGGAAACAGAGTATAAATATGCCCCTAAATGTGCTGAGAAAGAAAAGAAGATAAGAGCAACAGTCAAGCGAGTACTTGAGTGTGACGTCACAAGGAGCAATCCACTGTATCCAGTCGTCTTGCCACCAGCTGATTGCCTCGTCACTTCATTGTGCTTAGAATATGCTTGCACTAATTTGAGCAGCTATTCACAGGCCGTTAGAAATATCACAACACTATTAAAAAAAGGTGGGCATCTAGTTATGTGTGGAGCCAATGGATGTACCAACTACAGGGTTGGTCAAAAAATATTTCCTGCTCTAAACCTCAGTGAAGAGATTGTCAAGACCACACTTATTGCTAATGGATATGTTATCAAGGAGATGAAGATACACCCCCTTTCACCTAAACAGAAAGGCCGATTTTGACTACTTATCGGAGTATTTTTTTTTTCTTGCACAAAAAAATGTGTAATTAAACCACTAGTAGAAAAAAATCAAACACTTTTCTATGGTTTAAAATAGTGGCTTAGTTTGAGAATATGAGAGTCAGGGTGTGTAATAGAATTACGGCGTATTTAAAATTCTAAAATATTGAGATGTAGGAACAACTTTTCAATTGTCTTGATCCAATTAATTCAACACTCTATGGCATGAATTGTTAAAGTAGAAAGTTGTGACCATCCTGTTCAACAATGTTCCATTGGGCATAATATTTTAGCATTGATACTGAGTTGTCTCATTATGCCTGTCTTTATTCTATTTGCCAATTTAGGCCAACTCAGTCAACTAAAATTCTCCTGCTTCTTTGGCAGGAGTCACTTTGAAAGATTAAAAAACGTGGCATCTTCTCTACCTTTCCATTTCCTACGGACAGACCCCCATTTATACTTTGTCCAACGATAGACCCCTAACTAACCCTCAAATCAGGGGAAAATATAACTGTTATCTCTTAATGTACATCATCTGTTTCAAGTACAGCGATAGTGGACTCTTTCTGTCGTGGCATGGTACATAGTGTACATGGAGGACCGGTACAGGTAATGCACAGGCGCAAACGGTGTCAGAAGGGCTGGCCTGTGTGAGACTTCCTAAATGGTGCCATGCTAAAGAAAAATGGTTCTGTCAAGAGGTTAAAAACACGTGCAGCAACAAAATATATACAAATAAAAAACTCTAAAGAATCACTCTCTGCACTTCAAGCATTTGTGTTTCTCAATTATGTATTTGTTATGAAGAATGTCCTTAAGTAAATCATTGTAACAGTTAAATCATTTTCAAAACCTCCATCTCAAGAGAGGCAAAGGGATATATATTATTGAAATTGCCTAAGGCTTGTCTGTGAACACTTCTTAGTGGCTATTAGCATATCCTCACTGACTGTGATACGACATAGGTAAAAAAAAAAAAAAACTCTAGAAAAAATCAAATCATTTGTAGTTTATGTGAATTTTTTTTTGAATTTTTTAAACAGGTTTTTCGATTATGGATCAATGTTACTAAAATTTTGTAGTAGAAGTATTTCCATGAGAAGAAAAGGTTACTTTTGCACATTTGTCTGATCCTGGTTAACGCTTGTCATACCTCTCTGGAGAGGCCACATTTTGGAACAGAGAAAAATACTAGGGCATTTGTGTGCCAATTGAGTTGTTGACTGCTCATCCTTTTCAGTGATTAGGTGGCAAAAATAGGTAAAACTCTAAATATTAGAGGGTTTAAAAGTAAACAATAAGTTTGACACAGGCACTTCACACTCCAGTTATTTTTTTTTCGAATTCTTTCAGAGATTAAGAAGTTGCACCATCCAAGCGAAAATGCACGGATGATCCATTAAATTCACTGCCTTAGAAGGGCAATGTTGGCTTATTTACAGCACACTAAGGTGCAAATTAGATGATAATCTCAAGAAAAAGAAGATAACATTCTTAAATGGAGGAAAGAGTATCCTCACATGTGCTCTTACATCAGCTATAAGAAAACACAAATGTTAAATTTAAACCAATGAGGATAATGTCAGTAGAATTTGCATTGTAATATGCTTCTATATAATTTAAGGTCGAAAGTATCTTTTATAAATAATCGTGAAATATCTTATTCACGGTGTCATGGGGGAGTGTATGTATAGGGGACCTACCGTAAAGAAAAAAAAGAAGAGGTAAAACAGGAACATCCACTTGTAAAGAAAAAAAGAAGCAGGGTGACTGATATTTATTGTCCCAAATAACATAAGACTCCCCACATTCAGAATATATTGGGTGGGATAAATAACACACAATTATGAACTTTCATTCTTTAGTGATTACCACACCAAAATCGGCATATCCCAGTATTTACTGAACACTTTCCCCTGATATATTTTGACAGATTTGATCTGCCAAAATGTATCTTGGACATATTTCAAGAGAAGGTTGTAAGCCATCAAAATCATTATTCTGGTATATGCGATAACAGTTAAAACCCCCATTCATCAAAATTGTCTTGATCAGCTACTTGTAAGGGGGGCATTAATCTTGATTCATAAAAAGGATCCAATAGAAATTGCAGAACTATCAAACTTTTTCTTTTTTTATCCTAATACTGAAGGGAAAATGGTTCACCTCACATTAAAAAAATATATGAAATGATAGAAAGTGCATGAGGGCAGAAAATACCAATTTGTTATTGACTTATACAAGAGGGAAGGGAAACCTACATTGTTTTCTTAGGTCATTTTTTCTTGGAATTAAATAATGGAAGTGTTAGCGCGCCTGGTCCTTAGTAAGTAAACTCACAAGGGGACGTGTATAGGTCGATAAACTTTTTCAGTCACATGGAGTATCCTAGCTATGTAGTAATCTATGACCATCAATAATCAAATATACCGATCAATAACTATTAAACAAAACATTCATCAGCAGTTATTAGCATAAAAAATTCATGAATAACCACAACTCAATATACGTTTTAGCAATTTTATTTCCCTATTAGATACAATACTAATTCATGAGGTTAATTCAAACTTTATTCAATTAACTCAAGACTAATTTATTAGTGACCACCAATAACATAATCTAATCAGAACTTGAGAAAACATACGTTCTAACGCTTCAGCATAAGCCAACAAAAATGAATATGACATCAGTAGCAGAGTTCAGCTAATCAGACGTTAATCATTTGTCTCTGAACATGTCAACGTCTTAGCATAGAACCCTCACCTTACCTATATTAGCATTAGCATGTGAGATCTAATGCAAAAACAGTTTAGAACAAGGATTTGGAAAAACATCTAGCTAAGAGAAAAACTATTTAGAAAGCGCAGTTGGTACCTAGAAAGAAAAGGCACAAAAGATATTGAGTCACATTGTCATAGCTATCTATCCACAGACTGGATCAGCAACAAAGTCAGTCTTCGCCTTCAGGTCATCAATCGATCAGCAACGCATTAGTCTCTCAAGAGCATGAGCCTAATTGACAAAGTCTAGCATCAATTTCGGCAAAGGTCTCTCCCCAATCATCTGCTTCTAGCATCTCTCCATCCGCATCAGTTCTATTCTGAAGTTTCTCTCTCTCTGTCATGGCATTATATCAAAGTCACCCAGACCATCCCCTAATTCCTAATTGATCTGTTAGTCACCAGTTATTACTCTACCCAATAACTTAAATTTTTCAAATCTATGAATTATAATATTACGCCATTCTCAGGGTGTCGATTGGTTTGCTGTACAATGTCCTCATCATCCGGCTCATCGGCTATTGAAAATGTTGCATCTTCTTCTCCAGTCAGTGTTTCCATTGTCCAAGTCCTGGGAAAGTACATCTCATCTGCTTTACACTGATTTTGATACATATTCTAGGTCCATCATCTCCTGTCCGTTGGTTCATTGCAGAAAACTCTAGCTAAGCAGACTTTATTAACAACGAGCAGTTCAGGGTCAGTTCAGCACATTAGCTTCTCTACACTGCATGATTATTCAGCTTCTGCATGAGGCCTGGCAAAACTAGGCCACAACTTTGGCTAAGTTAGCTTCTACAATATAATGTAAAACATACGTTATATATCTCAATATGACATATTACTATATTGTTATTAAGCATTTTCAACATTTTGCATATTTCTTGGTCATTTTTAGTATAATTCGTGAATCTTGGTGACCACTCTCCATGGGCACCTTTTCAAATGTGCACATTAATTTTCTATGTTCTGTATTTCTATAATTTTCTAGTTAATCAAAATGCATAAACACTTATTATTAATTTTAATTAACATATCTGCTTCAGCAATCCCTCCTCTGATGACTAAATAAGTAATCACACTATTTTTACATCATCAGTTTCACAGTTTGATTTCCTCAGTAGTTTGTCTCCTTCTCAAATCTTCTCTATAGATTCTTTCCCATTTTCGTTCTTCCCTCCTCTGATTATTTTTAGTTATTTTCCATTTAATCTTTTGACACAATTTACATGAACCCCATAATCATAATATGAAAGTAATTACAATTAATATTCCCTGTATGATTTTCAATAATACCCCCTCCCAAATGTTACTAAGCTAATTTCCCACAGAAGCAGATCTCTTTCCAACCTTTTCCCAAACTCCTGGTTCCTTCAATTCTTTTAAATTCTTACTTGAGTTAGTCAGGTTAGTAAGTTAGGGCCAGATGTAGCTAAGTAAAATTTTGCGTGTTGCAAATTGCGAGTCATACCGACTCGCAATTTGCAACTCGCAAAATTTTATGCAGAAAGGTGTCTCAGACACCTTCTGTGACTCGCTATGGGGTTGCAAAGACCCACCTCTACAATATTAATGAGGTGGGTCGCATTTTGCGACCCCATAGCGAGTCCATGCACTCACATAGATGGTGGTCTGCTGGAGACAGCAGACCTCCATGTCTGTGACTGCTTTTTTAATAAAACATTTTTTTTTTCTTTTTGCAGCCCGTTTTCCTTAAAGGAAAACAAGTTGCAAAAAGAAAAACTTCCGAAACCATTTGGTTTCAGTTTTTTCAGAGTAGGCAGTGGTCCATAGGACCACTGCCTGCTCTGAAAAAACATTTTTTTCGGCATTTTCAAAGGGGAAGGGGTCCCATGGGGACCCCTTCCCTTTTGCAAATGAGTTACCACCCACTTCAAGTGGGTCACAAAGCAACTCAGCATGGCGATGCGGTCGCAAATAGGAAGGGAACACCCCTTCCTATTTGCGAGTCGCATCCCCAAAATTACGAGTCGGTACTGACTCGCAATTTGGGGATGTGCATCGCGTTAGGCTGTTTGCATGGCGCAAACTGCGTTTTTCGAAGTTTGCAACATGCAAACAGCTACCTACATCTGGCCCTAAGTCTCTTATCTCCTTACTATTGTTAGGAATGTACAAACAGCAATGCCTAGAGTCAATCATTTTACAGACTCCGCCATCCTTCGCTAAGAGGATGTCTAAAGCAAGACGATTTTGAAGCATCATAGCTCTATCCGCAGCTAATTCAGTATCTATCAGGAGTATTGCCCCTGTAAAATTTGTCAGTATGTTATCCACAATAGTAGACAACTTTCGTATTTTGATTGAATTCAGGATGACTCCCAGTGAAGGCATCACCGCACCAAAGATATCTCCCACAACAGCAGGAAAGGTTTCCCTCTTCTGTCGCTTATGATGTAATTCAGTCAATTTCGGAAACTTCTTTAAGTCATCTGTCTGGTAAATCTTTGGGAAAACTATCCCCAAATAACATATCCCATACCATCTTCTTGGAAGACAGTAATAAGCATTAAGTCCACAAATATAATAGATACCAGTAATCGCAGGGTCCTGACCATTCAACATAAAGGTCCACTTACTCTGAAACAAAACCACATCACATGCCTACATCCACTCGTTCCCACAAATAAAGTGTCATTGCGTGATTTTGGCCTATGTATTCAAAGCTTCCCTATGTGTAATGCATATAGTGCTAATTTTCCTTGCACTTCAATTGCAGTGTAAGCACAATCATTCTTATAAGTCCATTTCTCTAAGCCTTTTTCTAATTTTCCTTTTAATGCTTTTCTCCTGTCATCAGTATGCCCTATGAAGCTCTTTTCTAAAGGTGTTAGCAAGCATGTGAGGTTATTTCTGTGTGTGTATGCAGTTCCAAATGTTAGTGTAGGCTCAAAGAATCCTCTAACTAATACTATATCATGATCTTTAGCTACTCTACTCAAATATCTAATAATAGGAACAAACAAAAACACTACATCATAATTAGAGTAAAAATACTGTATATACTCTTGATTATAGAACCTTGTTAGTAGTAAACTACAGCTTATTCCATAGGTTAGCGGAAGACTGTGGTACGTAACTCCTTCCTCGACTGACGAAGTAATTTGCGTACACACAAGACAATATCTTGCATCCATCGTCTCAACATATTCACTCAACATGCGATAGAAAACATTAGAAGAAAGATCTCCTTGAGCATTGGTACAATCATGCAAATACTTCTCATCTAACGTAAATTTCTCTAATACTGTTAGTGTAGTAGTCTCAGAAGCAGAAGTATGATTGGCTCCTTTCACAGCAAGAACAGACATTCCCACAATCACGACTATAAACAAGATTCCACACATAATTGCCAATCCAACACTCATATATCTACAGCGCCTAGAATTTCTAACTTGATTATTCAACTCAGCCATGATCTACAAAGAATGAGAAAGCAGAAGTAACTCTTATATAAAGTGCAGTAAAAATAAAAAATAAAGAAACATTCTTCTCTCGCAGTTCAGTCCCACATCCAGGAACCCTTTTCCATTGTCAAAATCAATTAGCAGCTTATCTCATCCTGTCACGATTCACCCTGGGCTAACCGTCGAGGTTGATGAGAGGTGATGAACGGCCCCGGTTCCTGCAGGTCCTGCTTTGGCCGAGGTAGGGGGACCCCTTCCGGTAGCCACGGTGCTGTTTGACAATAGTAAGCCACTACAGTCCGTGCCCTCCAGAAGGAGTCCCAGAGGAAAAACCCCAAAAGGGTAAAAAACCTCGAACAGGAACTCCCTGAAACAGAAGGAGGACAGAAGGACGTTAGGACGGAAGATACTGGAGTTCAGGAATACTGGAGACAAAAGACAGGTCAAGAATAACTGGCTTCACAAGAGGAAACCAGCCGGAGCGTGACTACAAACACAGGAGTGTTGCAACGCAATGAGAAAGAAGCTAGATTCCCCTTATATACCCCTAGACAGGAAGTGAAAAACAGGAAGTAGAAATACCACCATCTTGGATTGGGGAAAAGTTCATGATTAATGATAAAGAACATGCGTCTGAAAAAGAGAAGCAATGCATGCAGGGAAGAGAGGATGTGAACAGCATGCTGGGAAAGGGAAAAGCATGCATAAAAGGCAATCATGTGCATGCATTCGGCTTTTGCCTGTGTGACCGGTAAGTGAGGGCAAAGAGGGTTTCCCGAACATGTGTTAAATAAACAGAGTGTTACGCGTGCTGAATGCGCTATGCGCGGCAGTTTTGAGACCCGACTCGGTGTCTCTTCCCCTGCCGCGCCTGCCCTGGAATCGGCGGTCGAAGAAAGGGGGCGCGGCGAGTGCCGCGACCCCTGACTCGAGCCGTGGCTTTCCCCGCGGCCTGCCTGCGGGCCGCTGCGTTTCCCAAGTGCCGCGGCGGGCCGTGCTCGCGGCCGTGGCGCGACTGTAGGTCCCCCCCCCCCGAGGCCCCAGGTTTGTGAGGGAAAAGCCAGAAAAAGCGACGGACCAAAAGAGGGGCTTGAACTGAAGGGGCATCCTCCCGGGAACACTCACTCATAGGGTAACCTTTCCAATGAACAAGATATTGAAGGCGCCCATGGAAAAACCGAGAGTCACAGATCTCCTGGACCTCGTATTCGGGTATGTCATCAATCAGCAGAGGGGGAGGACAGGAAAATTGCCTGTGATAAGGATCAGGAAGTTAAGGTTTAAGTTGTGAGACATGCAACACAGGATGTATCCTCCAAGACTGGGGCAAACGAAGACGCCCAGAAACTGGATTAATCTTCCAGAGAATCAGGAATGGACCATAATAACGAGGCTTAAATTTGTTCTGGGTAAGTCAGAGAGGTAAGAATCTAGAGGAAAGCCAAACCTTATCGTGGACCTGATATTGTGGAGCCTCACAACGTCTCTTATCAGCTATTCTTTTCATGCGTGACTTAGTGGCCACAAGGTTAGAATGGATAACACGTTGGATGCCCCATAGCTGCCGAACATAGGAGGAGATGGCCGGAAGATTGGAAATATCTTTCAGGGGAGTTGGAAAGGCCTTAGCATGGAAACCGTAAGATCCATAGAAAGGGGAGACTTTCGAGGCACTGTGTATTGAGTTGTTGTAGGAGAACTCTGCAAGTGGTAAATAGGTAGACCAATTACTCTGCGTAGCATTGCAGAAGCTGCGTAGATATTGTTCGAGGCCTTGATTTAGTCATTCTGTCTGTCCATTAGTTTGAGGATGGAACCCTGATGATAAGGCCACTTCTATTCCCAAGGTCTTACAGAATTGTTTCCAGAATCGGGAGATATATTGGGGACCCCAATCCGAGATAATGACCTGAGGTAATCCATGAAGTCGAAAGATTTCTTGTATAAAGATTTGGCTTAATTCCTTTGCCATTGGTAACTTTCTAAATGCTGTGAAATGAGCCCTTTTAGTGAAGGAGTCGATGGTTACCATAATTACTTGATTTCCCCCTGAAGAGGGTAAAGAGCACATAAAATCAGTGGAGATAGTGTGCCATGGACCTGGGGGAACAGGTAATGGGCGAAGTAATCCTACTGGTTTAGTACGGGGCGTCTTGGCTGGAGCACATACAGGACAGGATGATACATAGTCTTCAGTATCCGCCTTGAGAGTTGGCCACCAGAAGGAGCGAAGCAAAAGCTCTTGGGTAGCTTTTATTCTGCGATGACCTTCTATGGGGGAATCATGGCACATACGTAAGGCTTCAGTCTGTACTAACTTAGTGGGTAAGAACAGGGCCTTATTATGGTAATAGTATCCTTGATCTATATGAATTTGCGGGCACAACTTATTCAGCTCTTTAGTTCCTAGACGGGAATATTCGGACTTCACCTGGTCTAGAAATATCTGTACTAAACCAATGATCTTGTTACTTTCAAATAGGTTCTGTACCGGAGAATTGCTACACTCAGGGTAACGCTGAGACAAGGCATCGGCCAGGATATTCTGAGAACCAGGGATGTATGTGATGTAAAAGTCATATTGACTGAAAAAGAAAGCCCATCGAGCCTGCCGGCTATTCTGACACTGAAAGTTTCTCAAGCATTGTAAGTTTCGGTGATCTGTCCGGGCTTCAAAGGGTTCTTTCGAGCCCATCAGGAACTGTCTCCATTCTGTGCATGCGGTCTTCAAGGTGAGTAATTCTCGTTCTAACACTGAATAGTTCCACTCTGAATCGGATAAGATGTGTGAAAGGTAGAATACAGGGTGCTCTAACTCATCATCGTCTTGTTTTTGCAGTAAAGCAGCCCCTATGGCTCTTTCGGAGGCGTCTGCGACAACAATGAACTGTTTGTTGGTGTCTGGGTGCCGTAAAATGGGAGCTTGAATGAAGGCTTTCTTTAAGTCTTGAAAAGCTAACTCTGCGTCTTGTGTCCAACAAAAGCCCTTCTTTAGATTATCTTTTTTAAGGGTTTGAGTAATGTAACTGGTTCTCTGGGCAAAGTCTGCTATAAATTGTCGATAGAAATTGGCCAATCCCAAAAAACACTGAGTTTCTTTGATGGAAGAGGGAGACGGCCAATCCAGTATAGCTTGCACCTTATCTGAATCCATGACGACCCCAGTTTGGTTAATGCAATATCCAAAGTATTTTACCTCTGTTCGGTCAAACTCGCACTTTTCTGGTTTGCAGAATAAATGGTGTTGTCTGAGTCTCTCTAGGACTTGGAGAACATGTTTAGAGTGTTGTTCTGGGTGGACAGAAAATATTAAAATGTCATCTAGATAAACAACCACTGTTTGCTGTAGAAGATCGGAAAAAACAGAGTCCATGAACCTTTGAAAAATGGAAGGGGCATTGGTGAGTCCAAATGGCATTACTCGGTATTCATAGTGACCGAAAGGTGTTCTGAAGGCGGTCTTCCACTCATCCCCTTCCTTTATCCTTAAAAGATGGTATGCTCCTCTAAGATCCAGCTTGGTGAATCTCTTTGCCCCTCTGACAGCTTCTAAGATGTCCTTAATAAGAGGTAGCGGGTACCGATCCTTAGTAGTGATCTTGTTTAATACTCTAAAATCAACACAGGGACGCAAGTCTTTCGTCTTCTTAGGCACAAAGAAGAGAGGAGCCCCTGCAGGTGAAGAGGAGGGGGCAATCAAATGGAAGGGGCATTGGTGAGTCCAAATGGCATTACTCGGTATTCATAGTGACCGAAAGGTGTTCTGAAGGCGGTCTTCCACTCATCCCCTTCCTTTATCCTTAAAAGATGGTATGCTCCTCTAAGATCCAGCATGGTGAATCTCTTTGCCCCTCCGACAGCTTCTAAGATGTCCTTAATAAGAGGTAGCGGGTACCGATCCTTAGTAGTGATCTTGTTTAATCCTCTAAAATCAACACAGGGACGCAAGTCTTTCGTCTTCTTAGGCACAAAGAAGAGAGGAGCCCCTGCAGGTGAAGAGGAGGCAGCAATCAAATGGAAGGGCCATTGGTGAGTCCAAATGGCATTACTCGGTATTCATAGTGACCGAAAGGTGTTCTGAAGGCGGTCTTCAACTCATCCCCTTCCTTTATCCTTAAAAGATGGTATGCTCCTCTAAGATCCAGCTTGGTGAATCTCTTTGCCCCTCTGACAGCTTCTAAGATGTCCTTAATGAGAGGTAGCGGGTACCGATCCTTGGTAGTGATCTTGATTAATCCTCTAAAATCAACACAGGGACGCAAGTCTTTCGTCTTCTTAGGCACAAAGAAGAGAGGAGCCCCTGCAGGTGAAGAGGAGGGAGCAATCAAATGGAAGGGGCATTGGTGAGTCCGAATGGCATTACTCGGTATTCATAGTGACCAAAAGGTGTTCTGAAGGCGGTCTTCCACTCATCCCCCTCCTTTATCCTTAAAAGATGGTATGCTCCTCTAAGATCCAGCTTGGTGAATCTCTTTGCCCCTCTGACAGCTTCTAAGATGTCCTTAATAAGAGGTAGCGGGTACCGATCCTTAGTAGTGATCTTGTTTAATCCTCTAAAATCAACACAGGGACGCAAGTCTTTCGTCTTCTTAGGCACAAAGAAGAGAGGAGCCCCTGCAGGTGAAGAGGAGGGAGCAATCAAATGGAAGGGGCATTGGTGAGTCCAAATGGCATTACTCGGTATTCATAGTGACCGAAAGGTTTTCTGAAGGCGGTCTTCCACTCATCCCCTTCCTTTATCCTTAAAAGATGGTATGCTCCTCTAAGATCCAGCTTGCTGAATCTCTTTGCCCCTCTGACAGCTTCTAAGATGTCCTTAATAAGAGGTAGCGGGTACCGATCCTTAGTAGTGATCTTGTTTAATCTTCTAAAATCAACACAGGGACGCAAGTCTTTCGTCTTCTTAGGCACAAAGAAGAGAGGAGCCCCTGCAGGTGAAGAGGAGGGAGCAATCAAATGGAAGGGGCATTGGTGGGTCCAAATGGCATTACTCGGTATTCATAGAGACCGAAAGGTGTTCTGAAGGCGGTCTTCCACTCATCCCCTTCCTTTATCCTTAAAAGATGGTATGCTCCTCTAAGATCCAGCTTGGTGAATCTCTTTGCCCCTCTGACAGCTTCTAAGATGTCCTTAATAAGAGGTAGCGGGTACCGATCCTTAGTAGTGATCTTGTTTAATCCTCTAAAATCAACACAGGGACGCAAGTCTTTCGTCTTCTTAGGCACAAAGAAGAGAGGAGCCCCTGCAGGTGAAGAGGAGGGAGCCATCAAATGGAAGGGGCATTGGTGAGTCCAAATGGCATTACTCTGTATTCATAGTGACCGAAAGGTGTTCTGAAGGCGGTCTTCCACTCATCCCCTTCCTTTATCCTTAAAAGATGGTATGCTCCTCTAAGATCCAGCTTGGTGAATCTCTTTGCCCCTCCGACAGCTTCTAAGATGTCCTTAATAAGAGGTAGCGGGTACCGATCCTTAGTAGTGATCTTGTTTAATCCTCTAAAATCAACACAGGGACGCAAGTCTTTCGTCTTCTTGGGCACAAAGAAGAGAGGAGCCCCTGCAGGTGAAGAGGAGGGAGCAATCAAATGGAAGGGCCAATGGTGAGTCCAAATGGCATTACTCGGTATTCATAGTGACCGAAAGGTGTTCTGAAGGCGGTCTTCCACTCATCCCCTTCCTTTATCCTTAAAAGATGGTATGCTTCTCTAAGATCCAGCTTGGTGAATCTCTTTGCCCCTCTGACAGCTTCTAAGATGTCCTTAATAAGAGGTAGCGGGTACCGATCCTTGGTAGTGATCTTGATTAATCCTCTAAAATCAACACAGGGACGCAAGTCTTTCGTCTTCTTAGGCACAAAGAAGAGAGGAGCCCCTGCAGGTGAAGAGGAGGGAGCAATCAAATGGAAGGGGCATTGGTGAGTCCGAATGGCATTACTCAGTATTCATAGTGACCAAAAGGTGTTCTGAAGGCGGTCTTCCACTCATCCCCCTCCTTTATCCTTAAAAGATGGTATGCTCCTCTAAGATCCAGCTTGGTGAATCTCTTTGCCCCTCTGACAGCTTCTAAGATGTCCTTAATAAGAGGTAGCGGGTACCGATCCTTAGTAGTGATCTTGTTTAATCCTCTAAAATCAACACAGGGACGCAAGTCTTTCGTCTTCTTAGGCACAAAGAAGAGAGGAGCCCCTGCAGGTGAACAGGAGGGAGCAATCAAATGGAAGGGGCATTGGTGAGTCCAAATGGCATTACTCGGTATTCATAGTGACCGAAAGGTTTTCTGAAGGCGGTCTTCCACTCATCCCCTTCCTTTATCCTTAAAAGATGGTATGCTCCTCTAAGATCCAGCTTGCTGAATCTCTTTGCCCCTCTGACAGCTTCTAAGATGTCCTTAATAAGAGGTAGCGGGTACCGATCCTTAGTAGTGATCTTGTTTAATCCTCTAAAATCAACACAGAGACGCAAGTCTTTCGTCTTCTTAGGCACAAAGAAGGGAGGAGCCCCTGCAGGTGAAGAGGAGGGAGCAATCAAATGGAAGGGGCATTGGTGGGTCCAAATGGCATTACTCAGTATTCACAGTGACCGAAAGGTGTTCTGAAGGCGGTCTTCCACTCATCCCCTTCCTTTATCCTTAAAAGATGGTATGCTCCTCTAAGATCCAGCTTGGTGAATCTCTTTGCCCCTCTGACAGCTTCTAAGATGTCCTTAATAAGAGGTAGCGGGTACGATCCTTAATAGTGATCTTGTTTAATCCTCTAAAATCAACACAGGGACGCAAGTCTTTCATCTTCTTAGGCACAAAGAAGAGAGGAGCCCCTGCAGGTGAAGAGGAGGGAGCAATCAATCCACTTTGTATGTTCTCCTCTAGGTATTCCTTAAGGATCTTCTTCTCAGGTTCTGTTAGAGAGTACATTCGCCCAAAAGGAACCACAGCATCGGGTTCCAAAGGAATGGCGCAATCGTATTCTCTATGGGGTGGCAGTTCAGGTCTTTCTGGTTTCTGGAATAGATCGGCATATTCTTGATAATGACTGGGTACTCCCTGTAGGACGTTAATTGAACATCCCATCTTAGAGGGTGCTATTAAAAGACTTTTTGGGGACCAATAGTCTCCTGCTAGGTAGCAGTGGTGTTGGCAGAAGTGAGAGGATAAAGAAATAGTTCTTGTTTCCCAGTTGATGTAAGGGTTATGCCGTGTGAGCCATGGAATTCCCAGGATCATAACGTGATGTGGGGAAGAAATTAAATCGAAAGAAAGTTTTTCTTGATGTTTCCCAAATTGGAGACAGAAAGTAGGGGTGTTATACTGTACGGGTCCTGAGGCCAAGAGTGATCCATCCTCTGTGTGGACTTGTTCTGGTACCTCATTAGGTTTTTGCAAAATCTGTCTTTCCCTTGCCCATGCTTCATCTAGGTAGATACCACTGGCTCCACAGTCCAACAAGGCCAGAGTTCTTTCTTCCCGGCCATCAGTTAAGTTGAGGATAACGGTTAAAAGGAAAAGAGCAGTTCCTTCCTCCCTAGAAGAACAATTGGAAGGTATTTCGCAATATCCCGTCCTCACCCTTCTCACTGAGGACGGGAATTGGCTTTTCCCAAAGGCTTGGCTGGACGGACGGAACAGGTGCGAATTAGGTGATCAGCCGCACCACAATACAGACAGAGTCCCTTCCTTCGTCTGTTTTCTCGTTCACTAGATGATAAAGGCCCTCGAGCCGTATCGATTTGCATCGGCTCTTCCTCGGTAGCACCCTTAGTTTCAGGACGAGCCTCTTCGGTACGATGAGGAAAGGTGCAAGACGTCACTGAGTGTGATGGTAAACGACTCTTCTTTCTCTCCATTCTTTGCTCATTTAACCAATATTCTATCGTCAAGGTCTGATCCCATCAACCCCTTAAGATTCTCTATTCTGGCAGAGTGCACCAGTTCGTCCTTAATGTCCTCTCTGAGACCCCTGCGAAACAGAGTTACCAAGGTACGTTCCACCCAGGACATCTCTGCTGCCAATTGTCTGAAACAAGTGATGTATTGTAATACATCCTGATTTCCTTGTTGGATATCACAGAGAGCTTCTTCTGCTGAAGACTCGAGTCCAGGGTGCTCAAACATCTGCTTAAAGGTAGTGACAAAGCTGGAATAATTAGACAAGCTAGTGTCATTGCTTGTCACTAAAGGAGTTGCCCATGCTAGGGCTGGGCCAGATAGGGCGCTAATCAAATACCCCACCTTGGTCTTGTCTTGCACAAATTGTGAGGGGCGGAATGCAAAATAGACCGTCAAGGTATCCAGGAATTATCTCAATTTGTTAAGATCCCCAGAGAAACGAGGTGTAGTGGCGGATACCGTGGGAACATCAGTGGTTCTAGAGGCAAAGGCTTGTCGGTAGACAGTGTTTTCGGTACGTAGCTGCTGGAGTTCTTGAGCCTGTTGTTGTATAGTCAGGAGTAGGGTCTGGCTTGTTGGTTCTGTAGTCATCACTGGATTATCCATGGTCCCGGACTGCAACTGGAGTTTTGGGCGTTGCAATCTGTCACTATTCACCCTGGGCTTACCGTCGAGGTTGATGAGAGGTGGTGAAAGGCCCGGTTCCTGCAGGTCCTGCTTTGGCCGAGGTAGGGGCAGTGCTGTTTGACAATAGTAAGCCACTACAGTCCGTGCCCTTCAGAAGGAGTCCAAGAGGAAAAACCTTAAAAGGGTAAAAAACCTCCAACAGGATCTCCCTGAAAGAGAAGGAGGACACAAGGACGTTAGGACGGAAGATACTGGAGTTCAGGAATACTGGAGACGAAAGACAGGTCAAGAATAACTGGCTTCACAAGAGGAAACCAGCCGGGGCGTGATTACCACCACAGGAGTGTTGCAACGCAATGAGAAAGAAGCTAGATTCCCCTTATATACCCCTAGACAGGAAGTGAAAAACAGGAAGTAGAAATACCACCATCTAGGATTGGGGAAAAGTTCATGATTAATGATAGGGAACATGCGTCTGAAAAAGAGAAGCAATGCATGCAGGGAAGAGAGGATGTGAACAGCATGCTGGGAAAGGAAAAAGCATGCATAAAAGGCAATCATGTGCATGCATTGGGCTTTTGCCTGTGTGACCAGTAAGTGAGGGCAAAGAGGGTTTCATGGGGTTTCCCGAACATGTGCTAAATAAACAGTGTTACGCGCGCTGAATGCGCTATGCGCGGCAGGTTTGAGACCCGACTCGGTGTCTCTTCCCCTGCTGCGCCTGCCCTGGACTCGGTGGTCGAAGAAAGGGGGCGTGGCGAGTGCTGCGACCCCTGACTCGAGCAGTGGCTTCCCCCGCGGCCTGCCCACGGGCCGCCACGTTTCCCAAGTGCTGCGCCGGTTTTCAATGTCAAATCGTGTTATCAATGTCTCTTCAGGTTTATTTTTCAACAGTCTCTTTAAGGCCTTTCCGATTAGTTCAACAATTCAGCTTCTTGTTCACCTTCAGGTTAGATCAAAGTACTGACTCAGAACATCTCTATCAAAACTAAAGGACATAAACTCCTGTTGCCAGTCATTAGTAGTTGCATATGCCCATTCAGGACTTGCGTAACGCCGATTTGCTATTCGCTTTCTTTTCAACTTTCGATCACCACTTAATTCTCCTTCACTCAATTCTTCTTTTCTCGTAGTATCTACTTCTTCCTCTATTGTTTCATTTGTGACCAATTCCTTTCTTTTCCCTATCTGCGACTCAGGATTGTACTCTTCTCCTTCTCTTTCTCTATGGTGTTTCCTCTTGATGGACCTGCAATGGGCTCAGGAGGAGTTGGATCACTTTGACTTTGATCTGTTTCAACTCTTCCCCCTCTTGGTCTGGCACTTGCTCTGTTTGCTTCTCAGCACCGTCTGCTTCTGGGAGAACCCCTACTGAGCTAGGCTCTCCTGCTGTGTTTGTTGAGATTGATTCTTCCGCTCCCTCCTGTAATTCTTCACTTTCGTCTCTTACAGGGGTAATAGAATCATCTTCCACAAGCTCTTGTTCTATTTCAGGCTCTCTTGGTTCCTTTCCTGGTTCAGGTGCAGCAACTTGTTTCACTGTTGTTGGTCCTCTCAACAACACTTCTTCATGATCCTGTGGACATACCACTTTCTTCATATGACTCACGTGTATCCAATTCGGGAGTCCTGCACACTTCAAAGCTGTCATAGTCGTTGGGACCACCTGGTAAGGCCCTCTGCAGCGTGGCTCTAAACACATCTTGCGAACATGTTTTCGGACAATGACCCAGTCACTGGCTCTCAGATTGTGCCCTGGATCGTGGATGGGTGGAAGGGTGGTGGCCAGCACCTGCTGAGTGAAAGAGCGAACCACATCAGCCAGACCCTTGTAGTAATCCAAAACCATATCATCTGTAATATTTACAAATGCATTGGCTGGAACTGCTGGTAATCTCATTCCTCTGCCCATGAGGATCTCATGGGGTGACAGCTCTGTCTTCCTGTCAGGTGTATTCCTCATCGACATCAACACTAAAGGCAATGCATCTGGCCATTTCAGATTCGTAGCTGTACACATTTTTGCAATTCTTGATTTCAAGGTATCATACATCTGTTCCAATGGTCCTGATGCTTCAGGGCGATAGCTATAAAGCAACTTCTGCTCAATGTTTAGTGCTGCACACAAGAGTTTAATCACCTCGTTGTTGAAGTGAGTTCCCCTATCTGATTCCTAAGAAGTCAGAAACCCGAAACGTGGTATCAACTCCCTAAGTAACAACTTTGCTACTGTAAGACTGTCATTCCTTCTTGTGGGGTATGCTTCAATCCAGTGATTAAAAATGCACACAATCACCAATATATACTTCAAACCTCCATACGCAGGCATCTCAATGAAATCCAATTGCATTCTGCTGAATGGACCTCCTGCTCTTCCAATATGGCTCAAATTCACCACTGTCCCCTTTCTAAAATTTAGCTGCTGACAGATTATACAACAATGACATACTGCCTCTGCTGCCTGCCTAAACTTGGGATTGAACCAGTCAATCTTGAACAAACGAACTATGGCATCCCTTCCAATGTGTGCTTGGCCATGATAACACCTGGCCATCTGTGACAATAAACTATTTGTCAGGACCATCTGACCTTCCTCAGAAACCCAGATCTCATCATGTCTTTGGACACATTTTAATTTAGACCAGAGTTGTTTCTCTTCTTTGTCAACATTACTTTGCAATTGTTTTCAACTCTTCCAAAGTATCGATCACTTTTAATGCAAAAACTGTGCATGTGTTATCTTCTTTTGACATCAATTCCCACTTGTCTTTGAATGATATACAGTTCAGTGCACAAAACCTTGCGACTTGAAGCGCATATCCATTTCCTACTGAGATGTAGTCCTGTGACTTTTGATGTGCACTGCATTTCACCACTGCAATTTCTTCTGGTAACTGTATTGCATACAGCAATTCTTTTATTCTGTGCCATTTCTTACCAATAGAGGTCAGGAAACCTCTTTGCGATCACAGCTGACGAAAAATCATGGATGATTCGAATTCCATATTGGCTATCTGTATAGATAGTGACTCTCAATCCAGTAGATACATGGCACGCTTTAGTAAGAGCTACCAATTCTGCTACTTGTGCAGAAAATACACCTCGAAGCCAAGAAGCTTCTAAAGTACCTTTAATTGTGCACACAGCATATCCTCATTTCAATGTTTCTGTACCATCTCTGAGCCATGAGCCAACAACAAAAACAATTTGGTCATTTTCTTCCAATCGGGTATCTCTGACATCTGATCTTGGTTTTGTGCATAACTCAGTTACCTCAAGACAATCATGCTCAATGTCTTCTTCTTTTTCAATTTCAACAGTATCACTTGGAAGTACTGTTGCCGGGATCAGCACTGTACATCTTTTCAATGTTGAATTTGGAGCACCTAGAATGCTCATCTCGTACCTTGTCAGTCTGCCACCGGTCAAATACTGTTTTCGTCCTTGTCAGTAAAATCTCAACAGAGTGAGGAACCATTACAGTTGGAGGATTTCCCTTCACTACACCCTCACATTGAGAAAGGCTTTGACCAACTGTGGCAACTGCACTCAAACAGCCTGGTAAGGCTGCTGCGACTGGGTCCAAGGTAGCTGAAAAATAGGCTACTGGGCGATAAGCACCTCCATGGCCCTGTGTCAAGACAGACAAAGAACAAACATCACGTTCATGACAAAACAATATGAATGGCTTCGTGTAATCAAGCATTACCAACGCTGAAGCTCTGCACAAACTCTCTATCAACTCAGTAAACACTTTCATCTGATCCTGGTCTTGTGTAATGGGATGTGTAACCTCCTCATGTGTCAGCTGCTGCAATGATTTTGCAATTTCAGCAAAATTTGGAATCCACTGAGGACAATACCCTACCATTCCCAGAAACATTCTGACATCTCTCTGTGAAGTCAGGGGACTTCTCTGCAATATCATTGTAATCCTTTCTCTGGAAATTCTCCTTGACCCCTTCTCAATTTGGTGACCCAAATATTTCACTGACTTCTGACAGTACTGCAATGTCAAAGGTGACACTTTATGTCCAAATTTTCCCAAATGATTCAACAGGGCAATCGAGTCATCCTTACATTCGTCCCTCGTTTTAGATGCAATCAGTAAGTCATCAATGTACTGCACTAGAGTCGATTTGTACAGTAACTCCAATGACTCCAGATTCTTGTTCAAGATCTGATTGAACAGAGACGGTGACTCTGTGTACCCTTGAGGAAGCCTGCACCAGCTGTATACTCTGTTTAAGAATTTGAAACTAAAGAGAAACTAACTATCCTCATGAAGAGGCACAGAAAAGAAACCTTGTGACAAATCAACCACTGTGAACCACTCTGCATCACATGGAATCTGAAACAATATTACCGCTAGGTTTGGCACTACAGGGCAACATTTGACTACCATGTCATTCACTTTTTGCAAATCTTGCACAGTGCACACTTTCCCACAAGGCTTCTTTAAGGCCATTATCGGTGAATTACATGGACTGCTCAATACCTCTTTCAAAACCCCTTGTTTCAGAAAATCTCCAATTACCTGCGCCACTTTCATCAGAACATCCTGTGCCATGTTATACTGTGGCAGCTGCTGGAACACTACGTTTGGCTTCAAAGTGAGCTTAATCGGCTCCATTCCCTTGATCAGACCCACTTCTTTACCTGTCAGGTCCCACACATTCTCCTGTACTGTTCCCTGCAAGTCTTGCAATTCTTTCAGAGTAAACATCGGGAAAAACTCAATCAACAGGTACTCTTTGTTAGTGATTTTATTCTCAGTTTCAGGAAATTGTTCTTCCTCATCATCACTAATTGTATGAACCACTTGTATGAGCAGTTGAACAATTAATCGAGCATCTGGTCTTGCACAACAAATCCCTTCCCCATAGGGATACAGGACAAGAGTCACAGACTAAAAACGTATGTAATCCCTGAAAGTTGCCAATCTCAAACTGTACAGGATCTGTGATCAGGTTTATCAACTATCTATTTGCTACCCCCACAACCTGAACTGTTCTGCATGAAAGAGTTGAGTTCAGAACTTCTGCACTTCTCACTGTAGAGCGCGTAGCTCCTGTTTCCACTAGGAATTAAACCCTATGACCCATCACATGTCCTTTCACAAAGGGTCCTCGTTAATCTACTTCTAATGAGGGTGCAAGCATACATGGCTCCTCATCCGAACTATTACACATCCATTCGTTGTTTATTTCATTCTCTCTATGTAATGGGTACTGGTGCACTATGTCACTACTTCTGTCTTGTCTCTGACCTGTGACCTGCTGAGTAAGCATCATCTGTTACTGTTCCATAGGGGCTTGGGGCATCTGCATTTGCTCTCTAGCTACCATAGGAACCTGCTGCTGCATTGGTTGCAACTGTCTCAATTGTGCAAAAGGCATTTACACCTGCTGCATGGGTTGAAAATTCTGCACTTGATTAATGTTATTCTGAAAATTCAGATTAAGTCCTCTCATTCTGAGGACTTTCACAGTTTGAAATGTATTGACATCACCACTTTGCTGAACAACACCATCCTGCACCATCAACAGACATTCCCATTTCCAGTGTCCCACGTTTCCGCAAAGATGGCATGGTAACATCTTTTTCATTCCTTGTTCATTGGAACATAACAGTTCCCTGCTGCTGTGATATCTGTTGCACCAAAACTCCCTGCACTCCTGCTTGAGCTGCCTTAATCTCCATCACCATTGCCTTCTTTTTCAACTTTTTCTGCTTCAACTCAATTTCATCACTACAGTGTTTTGCATACTGCAACACCTCCTTCCTTACCACTGTACTCCTTGAACGGCTTCAACAATCTCTCATAATAGGTATGTATCGACTCCTTTACTTCCTGCACTGTCCTGTCAATTCTCTGCCAATCAATATTTTTAGGTGAAATTCTTGTCTTCAGGAACTCAATCACTTGTAACTCTATTCCTTTACTGGTTCACCTGATGGCTAATCCACTGCTTTCTTGCACTCAACCCACAAGTCAGCTAGAAGCACCATCTCCAACAGAGTATTCAAGTCTTCCCACAGACATTTCAAACGTTTTACAAATCTATCTGTCTGCTGGTACCACTCAACCGGTTTCTCTCTCAGTTTTGGATAATCATTTGTGAACGGCAAAATACAGCTCCTGTGCCAGGGAACATGGACAAACTGCCCACCTGGAATTTCCCTCAGTGGTAAAGCTTTTACTGGATCCTTTTCTTTCTGAGCACTTTCAGACCCTTCTTGTGAATCTCGTTTCTGTTTATCCTTCTTCTTTTCCCATCTGGCTGCCAACTTCTCTAATGCTCCCCAAATCTGATCACTCTGCAATAACTCTTTGAGATACGCCTTCACCCCTGCTGACCCCAAGTGTTCAAAATCTTTAGCCTCAAAATCTAGTCTGTCACTTCTTTTCAAGTGCTCTGTTTTCTCAATTTCTATGTCATGTTTATCTGCCAGATCTGCCAATTTCTGATGTATCTTGCCCAGACACAAGTATCTCAGCTCTTCTTCTGTATAGGATTCTAACCTATTCACTCCCATTGATCCTTCGACTAGTTCAATTATTTCTGTAGCCAGCCTTACACAATTATCTCCTCTTCACCCTTGGATGTGTTTGTAGGAGAATCCAGGCTGTCTAACCACTAATTTAACTGCTGTGCTGTTAATCCCTGTAACAAAATATTGCTTGCATTCGGCAATGGCACCTGTTGTACCACTGCACCTGGATTTTGCGGTGTCAAAAGATTCAAGCTCTGACTTATACTCAGATAATTTACAACATCTGGAAGCACAACAAGTGGACTAAGGCCCATTAAAGCCCTATATCTGTCAAAGGTTTACACCATAGATGATATTACCTGTACATGATCTCTCACCCCCCTCCTCTTGAGGCTCTGAGACATTTCACCCTGCTGCTCTGACACCTGCATTTTGTGGAAGGGCTACTCCTATACTCTGATTCATCACTGGTGTCACATCTGACTGTGTCCCTGTCATTGGTGTGACCTTCGGCAATCCCTGTGGCTGTGCCTGAGGCAACAACATTGGAGTCAGCTCAGTCTGAACTAGCATCGGCCTCGGAACCACTTGCTCCATAGGAACCACTAAGTTTGAGGTTGTCTCAAGAATTGGTACCTCTGGATAAATTCTCTGTACCACTGGTGGGTGCATCTGTGATTGGACTACCGAAGTAGTCACTACATTAGGAGTACTCTGCACTACCCCTTGTACCTGTCCATTATCTGTTTTCACTGGTTCCACTATCCCCAACACTTGAGCTGGGGCAGTTGGAGCAGAACTAGTACTTGAACCCCTTTCATGCATCGCATATGGTGGAAGTCGGTCTCTCAACACCTGAGTAATAAGATCCTCAACATCTGAATCTTCTTCTTCTACATAGGTCTTTTTCTTCTTCTTACCCCCTGACGAACTCTTATCACTCTTGCTAGTACCCTCTTTCCCTTCTGATTCATCTTCCTCTTCTGACTCATCTTCCTCTGTGATAGCAGGAAACAACTTAACACCCTGCAACTTCACCATGCTCTGCAACTTCACCATGCTCCACTTCTTCTGTTCCCAATCCCATCTTGCCTCTGCTAAGGACTTCTCCAACTTTCCTAATTCTCCTCTGGAATTTGAATTCTTGCTGCTGTCTCGCTATGAGCTCCCAAACCGCTAATGCCTCAAACTGTGCTGGTCTCGAAAGTGGCTTCGTCTCATACAGTGTCTTTCGCAACTGATCCAAAATTCGCAAATTAAACGTTCCATGCTCTGGAAACGCTATAGCTCCCTGTTTCTCCATCAATTTGCATCACTGCTTTAACCAAAGTTATGGCGCAACACCTCGCTCCTCCATCACAATATATGCCAGAAAATTTTCCTGTGGGGTAAGCTCCCCACTGTTGCCTTCTTGTATGTATCACCCTTCATGGCACTCCTAAATGGTTTGAAAAACATCATCTTTTCTATATTTTGTGTATTCGATTCAATAAGGAAATTACTTTTACTCCAAAGAATCCTTTCTCCCACTTTCTCAACCAATTGCCTCTTACGGACAGCTGCCAATCCGCTCGCAACTCTTCTCACAAATCAACTTAACCCAGCGCGGCTCACTCTGATGTCACACTCACACACTGTAGCTAACAAAGTCTTGCAGCTTGTCCTCCTAATCTTTAATTCACGTGAAACTAAGGCCGAATTATTGCGAGCACTAACCAAAAAAAAAAAGAATAACCAGAACAAACCTGCTGGTTTACTACAGGAGGGTACACATTCGCTACAGAGACCTAAGTGATTTTCACTGATGGCCCTTTCTCTCATGCAGCTCTTCCTCTTTCTCAGTCTCCCACATTCGCAAGCAAAATTCGAACTGCAAATTTCACCCTCAACTGATCAATGGGTCTGCCCTAGTGAACATAGGACTCGTCAAATCTCAGTGGAAAATTTCTCTTACTCACTTAGCTTACACACCAACTTGTTGACCAAGTCCGATCCACCTACTAAACCAGACAGATCACAACATATAACCAAGTGTCCCCTACACTTGTCAATATACTCCGGAATCTTAGACCATGCAGGGTCTGTACATCACCAACATGTGGACAATTTTGAACACAAAGCGGAGTACACACACTCGTACTAAACCTCAACTGGAGTACGCAGACTCACTACTTCCCTCACATACAGCACAATTCACCTGCGACTTGCATAAGCCTTTGCAAGTGCAACCCACCACTTTCACACTCTGACTAGAATGCTAAGAACATACCCAACTTTACTAACGAGATCCAGGATCTGGGAAAGTCATTTCTGGCCTTAAAGGGGCATCATGCTTGCTACAATTGCCATTAAGAAAAATAACATCCAAATCACAATAATAATGAACAACTAACCCTAACTCAAACTACCACCATAACCATTGGTCACCACATAACTAGTTCTCCAAGGAAACTAACCATCAAGCTGCTACCAAAAACTGTTAGCACGCCTGGTCCTTAGTAAGTAAACTTACAAGGGGACGCATATAGGTCGATGAACCTTTTGTTTCGCATGGAGTATCCTAGCTCTGTAGTAATCAATGACCATCAATAATCAAATATACCGATCAATAACTATTAAACAAAATATTAATCAGCAGTTAATAGCATCAACAATACATGAATAACCACAACTCAATATACGCTTTAGCATTTTTTTTCCCCTATTAGTTACAATACTAATTCATGAGGATAATTCAAACTTTATTCAATTAACTCATGATTAATTCATTATTGACCACCAATAATATAATATAATCAGATTATGAGAAACCATACGTTCTAATGCTTTAGCATAGGCCAACAAAAATGAATATGACAACATTAGTAGCAGAGTTCAGCAAATCAGTCCGTCAATCATTTGTCTCTGAATATGTCAATCTGTTAGCATAGAACCCTCACCTCACCGAGATTAGCATTAGCACGTGGGACTTCATGTAAAAACAGTTTAGAACATGAATTTGGAAAAACATCTAGCTAAGAGAAAAACTATTTAGACAGCGCAGTTGGAAACTTGAAAGAAAAGGCACAAAAGTTATTCAGTCTCATTGTCATAGCTACCTATCCAGAGTTTGGATCAGCAACAAAGTCAGTCTTTGTCTTCAGGTCTTCAATCGATCAGCAACGCAGTGGGCTCTCAAGAGCATGAGTCTAATTGACAAAGTCTCACATCAGTTTCGGCAAAAGTCTCTCCCCGATCATCTGCCTCTAACATCTCTCCATCCGCATCAGTTCTATTCTGAAGTTTCTTCCCCTCTCTGTCATGGCATTATATCAAAGTCACCCAGACCATCCCCTAGTTCCTAATTGGTCTATTATTTACCAGTTATTACTGTACCCAATAACTTTAATTTTCCAAATCTATGAATTCTAATATTACACCGTTCTGAGGGTGTCCATTGGTTCGCTGTACGATGTCCTCCTCATCCGGCTCATCAGGTATCGAAAATGATGCATCTTCTTCTCCAGTCAGTGTCTCTATTGTTCAAGTCCTGGGAAAGTATATCTCATCTGCTTTACGCCGATTGTGAAACAAATTCTAGTTCCATTATCTCTTGCCCGTCGATTCATCTCAGAAAATTCTAGCTAAGCAGATTTTATTAACAACAAGCAGTTCAGGGTCAGTTCAGCACATTAGTTTCTATACATTGCATGATTATTCATCTTCTGCATGAGGCCTGGCAAACTAGGCCACAACTTCGGCTAAGTTAGCTTCTACAATGTAATGTAAAACATATTGTTATTACGCATTTTCAACATTTCACATATTGTTTGGTAATTTTTAGTATAATTTGTGAATTTTGGGGACCACTCTCCGTGGGCACATTTTCAAAGGTGCACATTAATTTTCTATGTTCTGTATTTCTATCATTTTCTTGTTAATCAAAATGTGTAAACACTCATTTATAATTTTTATTAACATATTGGCTTCAGCAGAAGTATTGATCAAACCAGTGCATATGAACCCCATGGATATTTAAGCAGCAGCAAATGTATTTGAAATCAATCACAAGTTAGGAGACATCAGCAAGAGAGCACACAACATCAGCAAATGAGATATATTAACTTGATTAGACCTCTCATAATGATAGCTGCTATCCAAGAAGATCTGGGAAAAACTATATTTTTACCAGTGTCACTTTATAAATCATCTAAAGAAAAGTTATTGTTGTATTCCATTTTACCTTCCCCTTTCCTTCACTCCCCCTTCCTGGAGTTAGACTTGGAACATTCCGCTTGAGATGAGTTTAAAATGTTGATGTTTATCCTGTCAGCTGACCTGTCTGGCAAGACTGGAGAGACACCTTGATATCTACCGAGTAAATGTGGGGACTTACCTTTCTCCTGTGTATGGTATTCCTTTATTCATATTTCTGCATTTGAAATACACTAGTCACGCAGTGATAAAAAACATTATTTGATGTGTGCATAAAACAAAATTCTGGTTTGATGTAATGTGATGTAGCTTAGTTAGTGCTCATGAAAAAACATAATTATCCTATTAACAACTAAGCCCTAAGAAATTCAGAAACAAAACTTTCTTTCTTGTTTCCTTTTATTATGTTCTTATTCGTTTTTTGTTTTTACCTTATTGTATATTTGGTTTCATATTTGTTACATTTTTATTCTTTCATTGTTTGTAAGAATTTGTCTAATATGCATCTATTTTGATGTCAGTCCACTCCTTTTTGGTTTTCTTTGGGATAGAACGCATGAAAATGATTACTTAAAAGTTAAATAAAGAGGCTTGGATTTACATTAACTGTGTAACAATTTAAAATAAAGATAAAAGTAGTGATCAAAACTGATTGGCACATCAAAAAAAATATTTTTATATATAAAATGAATCCAAAGCAACAAAAAAATTCAATATAGGGAATTGAGACATGAATTTTCAAAGATTAAATCGAAAATGCTCTTTCTAGTGCTTAGAAATCAATAATGGCAAGCGGGACATCTGGTTGCGCTAGACTGGGACCAAGTCACAATTTGAGGCTGACCGCAATAGAGCCCTGCTCGGATACACTGAGCAATCAGCCTTGGTCAAAGATTTACCTTCTGACTTAGTCCTTTTTCTGGAGATTGTTCTCTCGTCGTCAGGCGAGGGTCCTCGTCAGGCCGGGATCTGATGTAATATTGACGGCTTGCTTTTCTGCAAAGCCCCAGTCTAATCTTAGAAGTCTCATTGATGGTGAAAAGCTCTGGATCTTCAGCGGGATGAACTTTAAATTTAGGCACACTCGCAGTTCGTTGGTGGTGTCTTGACTCTTGTCAACGGGTTGGTCACCTTATGGAGCTTTTTCACAAACGTTCTCCAAACTTCTGGAACTTCTCTCTGCAGTTTCTTCTGAGAGTTCAAAGTGTCCCAAACACATATCAAAGGTTCTAGAAGGTCTGAGATGGTCCTTGGAAGTTTGGACCACAATTCCACAATGCACGGCATGGCAACTCCCTTTTCCTCTGTTCACCAGAATATTTCATAAAGAAACTTCAGGTAATGCAGAATGCGGCCGCCAGGCTTCTTACTAACCTACCAAGACACCACTCTGCCAAGCCAGCTCTAGCTGCGCTTCACTGGCTACCGATCAAACAACGGATTCACTTTAAAGCTTTATGTATGACCCACAAAGCCCTACATCTTAAAGATCCTCTTTTCCTCAGGCAAAGTATTTTCTTTCATGTTCCCAGCAGAACATTAAGATCGTCCACCTCCCGGTTAGTACACATAAGACGATTTAAGAAGTCTTTGTGGGGAGGTAACTCCTTCTCCGTCAAAGCAGCAAGCCTCTGGAATGCTCTTCCTTTAGAGCTTTGGCAAGAACCCTCAGAACGTCCGTTCTGGAAAAAATTAAAAACTGCTCTCTTTCCAAGCTATCCCCTTTGATGGTCTACTTTTTTACCTCAGTAGCAATCACCTTCCTTAAGCGCTGGGAGGCCCTAGGGTAGCCATGCGCTCTATCAATCTCCAAACTAAACTAAACTAACTAAGTCCTTAAAAGTCCACAGGACACATTTCATGTTTGGGACCTTTGTGACAGTTGGTGCAGACAAGCTTTGTTAACCTGTTACTTTTAAGGAGCCCACTCCTTCGTCCTTTTAGAATCAAGGCAAAGCCCTTAGGGCTGTTGTTCCATTGTGCAACAGGAGCAGTCCTTCAGAGTACAGTCATGTGGGTTGCAGACCAAGGTTCCAGCAGGGCAGTCCTTCTTATCTTTGTGATTTCTGGCAGCAGATTTATTCAATCATCTTTGGGGACAAGCAGGGGGCACCCCTGTCCAATGAGATGCAGGGCTCATCCACAAGCATGACAGCTTCCTCCAAAATGTGGCATTCTCTTGTCCCACAAAGCACTACACTTTAAAATCCAAGACGGATGATTTCTCTCCAGCAGAGAAAGTACTGGCTAAACCAACCCAGTGGTGTGGCTCATTTCCATTAACACTCCCCTCCAGATCCTCTGCAAATTCATTTCCTGGGCCTGCCATCTGTCTGAGTGGTACAGGAAGAGGTGGAAGGCCTGGGTGGCATTCTTAGCTGTCCTGCTCTCTTTGAAGCCCAATTTGATTTACCCAGCCCTCTTCCTGGTCTGATCTCTGCAGCTGAGAACTCCCCCATCAGATAACCTCTGCTCAGTGCAGGCCACTTATCACCTCATCAAAGCAACCTAGCTAATCATGTTAAGGGTGATCAATCAGGAGAGGTCACTAGCAGGCTGGATTTTGGCTTACAGAAAATAAAATCTTATAACTTCTTTTCTGTATTAGTTATGATAAATTGAGCAGAGGCACTCAAAATCGAGAGGCACCACTTCCACCTTACTTAAATGCACTAGCACTCCAGCGCTTTATGTTTCCACTCGGTCAGTTAGCTGGACCATGATGGCATCAAGCTTTGTACATGGCACCTATGATTATGTATCATGTGATTTGAGTCAGTGTGTTTTTAAACTGATCTGACTGATGGTGAGTCTAGGACCACAACAGCGTGTTTTTAACTTGTTTTAACTAGTTGAGCTGCTAGGGAGCAGTAAGTGTCCCTATGACTTGGCTCTACTAGCCCAGGGAAATATCTCAGCCCCTTGATCGTGATAGGTGCCCAGAAGATTTGGTTTGTATGGATGTATTATGGATTATGGATAGGAAGCATGGGTCTTTTGTAAATTGTCATGTTTTTAATTGATGAAGAGTTGGTTTGCAATTTGATTTGGTTAGTGGTATGTTTATGAATCTTATGTAAAGGTTTGTGGGTTTAATTGACTAATAAACAAAATGTAGTACTAACAGTGGCACATTGTTGGATTTATCTATCATTACCAATTTCATGAGTCCTTGAATGACATATTCATCTCCTTCCTAACAATATTTATGCTTATATGAAATATTCCAATGCTTACCTTTGGAGATAAGTATCTATAATAGGGAAAAATGAAATTGGCAGTTTTTCCCTCATCAGATTGTTAGACCTGACAGCCTTAGGGTGGTCATCTCCCAACTTTTTGCCTGCCGGCCTCCCTGCCTCCCTTCACTTTCCTGACACTGTACGTGCTGTTTTTAGGACTCTGCACACTTTACCCCTGCTAACCAGTGCTAAAGTGCATATGCTCTCTCCCTTGAACATGGTAAAATTGGTTCATCTGCAATCGGCATAATTGATGAACTTATAAGTCCCTAGTAAGGTGTTCTACATGTGCCTAGGGCCTGTAAATTAAATGCTACTAGTGGGCCTGCAGCACTGATTGTGCCACCCACCTAAGTAGCCCCCTAACCATGTCTCAGGCCTGCCATTGCAAGGCCTATGTGTGCAGTTTCACTGCCACTAAGACCTGACATTTAAAAGTACTTGCCAAGTCTTAAACTCCCCTTTTTCTACATATACGTCACCCCTAAGGTAGGCTCTAGGTAACCCATAGGGCAGGGTGCTATGTAGGCAAATGGCAGGACATGTACATATGTGTTTTATGTGTCCTGGTAGTAAAAAACTCCTAAATGTGTTTCCCACTACTGTGAGTCCTGCTCCTTTCATAGGCTAGCATTAGGACTGCGCTCATGTACATTTTGAGTGGTAGATTCTGATCTGAAAGGGGTAACCAAGTCATATTTAGTATGGCCAGAATTATAATAGAAAATCCTGCTTATTGGTGAGGGTGGAATTTATATTACTATTTTAGCAATTCCACTTTTAGAAAGTCATCATATCTCTGCACTTAAAAAACATCTGTGCCTGTCCCTAACCAACATCTGGGCTGGGCTGGTTGACAGTTCCCATGTGCATTTCACCCAGACAACCACAAACACAGGACACTCAGTCACACCTGCACTCATCTCCATATTGAATGGGTCTTCCTGGGCTAGAAGGGTGGAGGGTCTGACTCTTACATTACAGAGGCCAGTGGCCTGCTCTCACACAATGGATTGCCAAACCCCCTGTTGGGATCCTGGCAGACAGGACTGCTCTGAAAGGGAAACATGTGCACTTCAAAACCACTCTTTGAAGCCTCCCCTACTTCAAAGGTATTTTAGGTTATATAAACTGGGTCTCTGACCCCACCAACTCAGACACTTCTGGATCAACATCTGTAGCCTGTCAAGAGGAACTGTCTGGCTGCTCAAAGGACTCATCTGGACTGCTTTGCTGAGAAGGACTACTGCCCTACTGTTGTCCTGCTGCTCTGCAGGCCTCTGACTTTGCTTAGAAGGAATCTGCCTTCCCCAAAAGGGTTCTCCAAGGGCTTGGATTGAGCTTGCCTCCTGTTTTGAAGTCTCAGGGCCAATAAACACTTCAGCTAGATTTTTGCTAGTTTCCAACATCAGCAATTCTGGAATGACTTCAGCGACACCAGCTACGCCGCAGCCTGCTCCCACTCTGTGGACCATGCTGCATTCAACAACAATGGCCAGCAATGCAAGTCTAATGTTCCAGCCACCCCGCTGACGTCACTCAGGGTCCTTGTGACTCTGCGAAGTTGACACATCACATCCTAACAGACCGGAACCAGCGACCCCACAAAGAATCAAAACATTGTGGATGCCACTGCATCATCTCCCCGTGCATCTGGACGGAACTGATGCCTCACCTCCACCTGCCTTGCAGCACGGAACTGACGCCTCATCTCCTCTGATGCCGCAAGGGACTGATGCCACACCGACTCCAGCGACGCCTCTTTCCGACTCCATGCAATGTCCTTGTTCTTCGTTTTCCAAAGGTATTACTTGGGGGCCCGCGTGACTCCGTGACTGGCACCAGTGATGTTGGATTGTTGGGAACGACTCCGTCAACAACGCTGTGATAGCCCCATATGGAGCTATTGTGTTTCTAAGCGCTTTAGTTGGATTTAATCTTTAAAAATTAATAATTTTGCTTGTGTACATTGGATTTTCTTTGCTTTTACCTTATTGTATTCAGATAAATATTATCTATTTTTCTAAACCTGTGTGGTGTATTTTTGTGGTGCTTTCACTGTGTTACTGTATGATTTATTGCACAAATACTTTCCAAATTGCCTTCAAAATTAAGCCTGACTGCTCAGTGCCAAGCTACCAGAGGGTGGGCACTGGATAATTTGGATTGTGTGTGCCTTACCCTGACTAGGATCGTGATCACTATTTGGACAAGGGTGTATACTTCTGCCAACTAGAGACCCCATTTCTAACACAGATCATATAAAACATAATTTATAATGTCCCTGCTTTATTGTTACATGGCACCCTACCCCGTGGCGCCTAGGGATAATCTTAGTGGTATTTTATACGTACAAATAAGGTAGATTATCACTTTGGAAGTACATTTAGTTACAAAGTCAAATTTGCACCCTTTTCACTTTATAAAGACAGTCTTTAAGGCAGGGCTGCCTTTCAAAACGACAGCAGGCAACAGAGCTGTGCACAATTCAGTGCAGAAAATCTATTGGGCCTCTAAACCTCCCTGACCTAATATATACTAGGGAGTTAAAGATAGTTGGAATCCCTCTTGCTCTATTATATACTAGGAATCTGCCATTGCCAATTGTAATTGTACCATATTACATACAGCTTTTGACCAGCAAACTGGCCCTTGGCCTGGTTAGCAGAGCCTGTAGCACAGTCAGGTTCAGTTGCCACCAGTGTCACTCTGAAAAAATGGGGTGAACATGCCAAAAAGGATGACTTTTTCACAGCATCCATTTCCGAGATACAAAATATCTTACATAGATTTTCAAAAGACGACTTAAACATTCATACCTTTGTCCATAGTAATAATTGTTGGGCACCAGGGCTTTATTTTTCAAGAGTAACTGCACTCGCCATGACTGGAACCACATTTGAGAGAAACTCTTTGGTGGGGAATCCACCATGTACTGGTTCTCAATGCAGACATTCTGCCACCAAACAGGGACAGAGGAAATGACATGCATTTTGCCACTTTAGGGGTTGAGTTGAGAGCCAGAGCAAAATTGGTAAGCAGAGTTCAAACACTAAAGCAACAGAAGTCCAAATGAAGATGCTACCAGGAAGAACCATGAAACAAACCAATAGTATCAGCTCAATGAGAATCTAAGGCAGTTCATGTATGAATAGAACCAAAGAGAGTAACAGGCCAGGAATCAACAGACTCCAGTAGGAAAGGAAGGGGATCCTTGAAGGCACTGTTGACCATGTAAGGGGTTGGGTGCAAAGAAAAAAAATGTATTAAGAAATGAAAAATCAAATATTGAACCGCAGAATGAAAAGGCTTTGGTTTCACCCCAGATGTAAAACGTCACAAAGAACTATAGTTTGATGGTACCAAAACAAGATGTCCTCTGTCTCACCTTGTACCATTATGTAAATATCATCTGAAGGAAATATTACAGGAATTATTTCAGTCTACAAAGGATGTGGAGATAAATATGGAAATACAAGTCACTACCCATGTTCTGCGTCAAAGGTCAAGCCTTCAAGTGACTAAGGCCCATATTCATACATTTTTAGCGCCACATTTGCGCCGCTTTTTGATGCAAAAACGGCGCAAACGTGCAAAATACTATTGTATTTTGAATGTCTGCACCTCTTTTGCGTAAAAAAATGACGCAAATGAAGTGCTAAAAAAAGTATAAATATGGGCCTAAATGTTTATGTAATCCATTGCATATTTTTGCTCAAAATGTTGTTTTTCTGCAAAAGTATCAGGGAAGGAGCTCCCATGTGGTCTCAGTACCTGTCATTTACTGTTAGGCATGCATATATGACCAATACATCTGTGCTCTGGCTTTGTTGAAAATTATTTTCACACGGACCAAACACTAAGGGCTTGATTTAAATGTTGGTGGTAATGGTTCTGGTGTTGATTTTCCATCGGAAACCCATCTGCCTATTAGGAAGTCGGCCCGCTCTATTTAGATATTGGGGAACAAAGACCGCCATAGAACCACAATCACCACCATGAATCTCCACCCGCATCGACAGAGCCATAGCCAAAAGCGGCTGGTGGTGGGATACCAGCCACTTTTACTGTAGAGCCAATCATGAAATGCATTCCCACTGATGCAGGTGTGGCAGCTAAACCTCCACACCTGAGTTGGCGGATTGGGAGGGATAAAAGAACAAAACTCACCTTTTTTCAAGTTTTCCCATTTCCTGCCGCCATGAACGCTGTCATACAAGTCCCGCCATTGCTGCTGCTCCTGTACCAAGACGAAATCAATCCCATCGTCTCAAGAACAGAAGGTAAGTCAGTGTTTCACCTGTCATCCTCAGAACTGTCACTGTACGTTAGCACTGGACTAAAGCATATGTAACAAATACATGCAAGTAATAGTAAAATGTTTTGCAATGCACATGTCTGTAATGTCGTAGTTAGAAAAATGTTTAAAACACACCTTGAGATATTGGTAACACCCACCGATCTGGTACTAACTGCCTTCATGACAATGGGCACTTACACAAAAAGCCACAGCAATCCCAAATCAAAAATGTGTCCATTCAAGTCTGTGCAATATCTTTCCTTTAACTATCATATCATATGAATAACCTGGGTACCCAATAGGAACTACTCAAATCCATAAGCAATTGCATTAAAATGCAACAAGTAGGTGTACACAGAATCTACAACCAATCTTACCTCTGAACTGCAGACATCTCGTGGATGTATGAAGGTCACATGTCCTCTTCGTTTGTGCAATTTATGACAAACTTTATATGCCATTTAGCTGTACAGTATTACATTTCCTGCGTAATGAATATGTGTATATTGTTGACATATCATGTTAAAATAAACACACATGCATTCTTCAGTCACAATACCAGAAACACATATAATTATGGTGTAATTGTCTAGTAACATGATGAATGCTTGCACCAAAATTAATATGTTCATCATAAATGTACAACACTAATTTATGCATTTAAAAAAATAGGTAAAATATACAACCTTTGCCTGCCACTGTCATAAATGAGAGTAAGTTAAAAGCATGCATTTGCAGAAATTACATTACCAGCAAACAATTAGTAGCAATCAAAACATAAGGCCTGCATAAAGGTATTCTAAATATATATATATATATATATATATATATATATATATATATATATATATATATATATATATATATATATATATATATAAATATGTATATATATATATATATATATATATATATATATATATATACATACATATGAGATAACTCATAGCATTTTGCATATTTTATACAAAGAAAAATCACAAGGGCTCTAGGCCATGGGTTCATAGTATGGTTTTCATGCATACAACTTGCCTCCTTTTCACATTGCCAAAATAAACCTCCCCCTGAAGAGGAATCTATGGAGGGGGGGGGTCTTTGGGTTTGGGAGTGGTGGCTTTGAGTTTGGGAGGGGTGGGTTTGAATTTGAGAGGGGTGGGTTTGGATTTGGAAGGGGTGGATTGAGATGTGGAAGGGGTGGGTTGGGGTGTGGAAGGAGTACCTAGACATTTAGGTGGGGTGGACTTCCATTTGGGAGGGGTGGTCTAATTTGCGGAAGTGTCAGGGCCAGGGCAAACATTAGGTCCTACACAGGGTAACTGGTTGAGTTTTCTGGAGGGATTTGGAGTTGGGAGGTAGAGGGAATGGCGGTGTTTGTTGTGTCTGTTGACTGTGTGGGTGCCTGAGGGTCTGGTGTATGTGGTGTATGTTTTTGTTTGTTTTCTAACTGAGTGTCTGTTGTGTGGGTGAGTGGGGCATTTGTGTACAGTATGTGTGGATGTGTCTGCTATAGAGAGGTGCTATGTGTGGTCTTGGCACCTGTGGATGTGCTGGTGCATGTGTGTGTCATGGTGGGTGTGGTGTCTGCAAGTGTGGTGATAGTGGGTGTGGGTGTTTGTGTTTTGGTGGATGTAGTGTGGTGTCTGTAGGTATGCTGGTGGTGTGTGTGGTGTGTATAGATATCTGTGTTATGGTGAGTATGGTGTCTGCAGGTGTGCTGGTGGTACGTGTGGATATGTGTTTTGGGGTTGGTTTGGTTTCTGTGTACATGTTAAGTGAGGATGTGCTGCTTGTGTATGTTAGAGTGGGTGAATGTAAAGGTGGGTGGGAGGCTGCGGTCAATGAGGAGGCCACACCCTGGAATGACCACTGTAAGCCAGAAACAGCACTGTGAATGCCATCCAGGTAATGTAGCATCTGGGGCATCTGACTGCTAAGACCCTGGATGGAATTCAATAGTGCAGTGTGGCCTACAATGGCAGTCTGCAATAGATCAATTGCCTCCTCATTGAGAGCAGAATGGGGTCGGGCGCGGGAGGTGTCTGCTGTAAAGATGACACCACCCCTTTTAGGGGAGTGGCTAAGGTCAACTGGGGGAGCAACAGGGAGGGTGGAGATGGAAACATGGGTGGCTGTCAACAATGCAGGTGGAATAGCAGAAGTAAAGTCTGCCACTGCTGGGGACTGGTAATGTGAGAAAGTAGCCTCTTTCTAGAATGGTTACCCCCATTTGTGGCCTGTTTTTCAGTGTGTTCTGACTGTGTCACTGGGATCCTGCTAGTCAGGGCCCCAGTGCTTGTGGTTTGTGCCCTAGATGTCAGTATGTTTCACTGTTTTGTCAGTATGCTTGACTGTGTCACTGGAGTCCTGCTAATTAGAACTCCAGTGCTTATTCTCTGTCTGGTTCCAAACTTATACTTATATAGTGGTAACCCAGTATTCCACTCCAAATTGTCATACTGGACCCCCCATATAAGTCCCTATTATGTGGTACCTACAAACCCAGGGCATTTGGGTTCCAGGAGATCCTTATCAGCTGCAGCATTTCTTTTGCCACCCATTAGGAGCTCATACAAACACTTCTTCTGGGCTGCCATTGCAGCCTGAGTGAAATAGTGTAAGCACTATTTCACAGCCATTTTCACTACACCAGGTCACTTATAAGTCACCAGTATGTCTTACCTTTGGACCCTGTAGGCTAGGTACAAAAGTAACTATGTGTGAGGGCACCCCTGCACTAGCAGAGATGCCCGCATGTTGTCCAAGCCCATTTTCCCGGACTTCGTGAGTGTGGGGACGCCATTACAAGTGTGCACTACATATAGGTCAATACCCATATATAGCTTCACAATGGTAACTCCAAATATGGCCATGTAGGGTGTCCAATAACTGGGAATTGTACCCCAATGCTGATTCCAGTATTGGTGGCCCAATTTCACGCACCCTTGGGGCTCCACCAAGGACCCCCAGTACTGCCATACCAGCCTTCTGAGGTTTTCACCTCAGCCCCAGCTGCTACCACCTCACAGACAGGCTTATGCCGCCCTGGGGCTTGAGCAGCTCAATCCCAGAAAGGCAGAACAATGCATTTCCTTTAGGAGAGGGGTGTTACACCCTATACCTCTGGAATAGGCATTACAGGCATGGGAGGGGTATCCTCCCAGAGCCTCTTTAAATGCTTTGAAGGGCACAGATGGTGCCCTCCTTGCATAATCTAGTCTACACTGGTTCAGGGACTCCCAGTCTCTGCTCTGGCAAGAAACTGGGCAAAGGAAAGGACAGTGACCACTCTCATGTCCATCAGCACCCCAGCGGTAGTGCCCAGAGTTCCTCCAGAGTGTCCCTGGGTTTTGCCATCTGGGATTCCAAGGTGGTGGGGCACTCTGGGTGCATCTGAGTGGCCAGTGCCAGCAGGTCACGTCAGAGACCCCTCCTGATAGGTCCATACCTGGTTAGATGACTAAACCCCCTCTGAGGGCTATTTAGGGTCTCTTCTGTGGGTGTTTCCTCAGATTCAGATTGCTAGACTCCAGCAGAACTCTTCTGCATCCTTTACTTCACCTCCTAGCATCAAATCAACCGCAGAACTGCTCTAGGAACTCTACAACTTGCAACAAAGTATCCAAAACGACTTCTGCAACTCTGTAACTCCAGCTCCTGCCAGCAACTGCAACAGTTTCCATGTTGTGCATCCACAGAGGACTGCCTGTCTTCAGCCTGCACCAGAAGAATTGAAGGAATCTCCCGTGGAGTGACAGAGTCACTTCCCTGTTTCAGCAGGCACCCCTCTGCAGCAAGACCGGTACTCGGGGTCCCCTCTCCTGATGACGAGCGTGGATCCAGTAAAACAGGGGGTGGACTAAAGTCATCCTCATTGTCCTAAGATCCAGTTGTCCAAATTTGGTGGAAGCAAGAGCTTGTCTCCCTGTGCCAGACAGTACCCCTGTGCACAAGTGTTTTGCAGCTCCTAGGGGTTCTGTGCACTCTTCCAAGAACTCCTTTTGGCACATCCTAACCCAGATCCCCAGCACTCTATCCTGTGATGCTCAGCTCCCTGAGTTGTTCTCCGGCAGTGTGGAATCCCTTTGTGTAGTGCTGCAACAACCGCCATTTGCAACTTCTTTGTAACTGCGTTTTGGGACTCCTGTGGGTGCTGCCTGGTCTTCTGAGGGCTCACTGAGTTGCTGAGAGCCCCTTCTGTCACTCCCCTCCTGGGTAGAGGCCACCAGGTCCCTCCTGGGCCCAGGCAGCACTGTTTTTTGCCAACCGCATATTTTGCGTGAGCCAAGGCTTGTTGGCGGAATCAAGCAACGCAAACCAGACTGTATTCATCCATCCGTTGTGGGACATCTTCTGCACCAACCAAGAACCCATATCTGTCTTCTTTGGTGCAATACTGACTTTGGCCTTTATTATGACATTGGCAGTAAATTCCACTTACCGCCATGCTGACTGCCACCAACATACCGCCGCAGAGGCGGATATCCGATAACCATATTATGACACACACACAACAATCGGTCACTATTCAGCCACACACACAAATCCGCCAGCCCAAAGATCAGTGATGAACTGCCGGTATCCAAATCCACACTGTTGCGCCAACAGAACTATGCCCACAACATTATGACCCACAAATCACCATGGCGGACATTCAATGGCGATAAACCATTGGCGGTACATACTGCCGTGCCCAAAATACACACACACACATACAAAACAATGGACTCAGAAGGCCGAATCCACTGATGGTGAGGGCACCAGTGGGATGGAGTGCGAGGGAAGAACCAGGGTGGAGACTGGAGGGGACAGTTCGTACATGGATACCTCCTCCGATGGAAACTCCCTGGTTGTGGTTGACACCGCTGTGCCCACCCAAGCTACAGGTACAGCTTCCACCCCGTACCAGCACCGTCCTCCCAGAAGCCCCTCAGTGAGGTTCCTGTACCCGCTCACCCAGGAGGGTGGTCATCTCCTTCGCCCCAGGCACCTCAGGCCCTGCCCCAGTGAGCCCTGCTGCCCTCAGTGAGGAAGCTGTTGACCTCCTGCGATACATCTCTGTTGGGCAGTCAACCATTGTGAATGCCACCCAGGGGCTGGCGGCCCAAATGCAACAGTCCAATGCATTTCTGGAGGGCATCCTCATCCACTACCACCATCACGAGCACACCTATCAGAACACACCCCTCACTGGCAGTCACCACCCCCAAATCCATGCACACATCTGTGTCTGTGCCCTCCTCCCAAAGTACGCAAACGCAAGCACTCAGACACCCAACAGCCATCCACCACACAACAGCATCCAGCCCATGCACCTGCACCCAAACACAGTAGACTGATGCCTCCTACAACCACTCCCTCTTCCTCCACTCCCAAACTATCTCCCTCTTCCCTGCCCCAATATCCCTAAGAAGCTTTTCCTCTCCACCATTGACATCTTCCCTGCCCCTCCCTCCTGTCCTTCACGTCAGGCCAGGGTGGTCAAACCCCAGGCAAGCTCCTCAGCCACCCAGTCCATGGGCACAGTAGTGTCCCCAGTAACTCCAGGTGGGAAAGGATCCCAGCCACCAGCCAGCCAGATGGAAAGGGAGCCTGCCCCAAGTGCTGAAGGAAGGAAGGGCAAGGAGCCAGCCCGGCCACCAGCCAGCCAGATGGAAAGGGTGCCTGCCCCAAGTGCTGCAGGAAGGAAGAGCAAGGAGCCAGCCCCAAGTGCTGCAGGAACAAAGGGCAAGGAGCCAGCACCAGGTGCTGCAGGTAGGAAGGGAATTGAGCCAGCCCCAGGTGCTGCAGGAAGGAAGGGCAAGGGGCCAGGCCCAGGTGCTGCAGGTAGGAAGGGCAAGGAGCCAGCCCTAGCTGCTGGCAGGGCAAGGGGCCTGCACCAGCAGGCAGAGAGAAAAAGGGGCCTGATGCTGGGACTCAGTCTGACACTCCCCACCAACCATGATGGTGCAGCCATTGAGGCTGCAGGGGATGGCCTGCAGCCATCGAGGCTGCAGGGGATGGCCTGCAGCCTCCCCCTCCCACCACCACCAGCTCCGCCAGCAGCACTGCCACCAGCACCACCACCAGCACCAGTGGGCAGCCGTACAAGGCTGCAGGGGATGGGCTGGAGCCTCCCCCCACCACCATCAGCAGTGGGAAGCCATCCGAGGGTGCAAGGGATGGGCTGGAGCCTCCTCTCACCAACTCCGCCAGCAGCACCGCCACCAGCACCAGCAGCACCAGCACCAGTGGGCAGCTGTCTGAGGCTACAGGGGATGGGCTGGAGCCTACCCCCACCACCAGTGGGCAGCTGTCCGAGGCTGCAGGGGATGGACATGAGCCTCCCCCCGCCACCAGCTGCGCCAGCAGCACTGCCACCAGAACCACCACCAGCAGCACCAGCAGCAGTGGGCAGCCGTCCAAGGCTTCAGGGGATAGGCTGGAGCCTCCCTCCACCACTACCAGCAGCAGCAGCACCACCACTGCCACCACTGAACAGCCATCACCGCCTGTGGACTGTGTGTAGTCCTGCATCCATGGGCTATTGTGCGGCCTGGCCCCTGCAAATCCTGTGGGTATGACACCCAGCTAAGAGACTGTGATCTTGCACTCCCCAAGATCTGAATCACAGGGCACAATGCCCCCTCTAGAACCAGTGGAGAAGCCATCCACTCACCCCATCCTCTCCAGGATGAAGATCACTGGGCACACTGCCCCTGCCAGAACCAGTGGAGAAGCCATCCACTTGAGAGACTATGGCCTTGCACTCCCCACGACCAAGCAATGGGCATGTTGCCCCCTCCAGAGCCAGTGCGCAAGTCACCCACTTGAGAGACTGTGGCCTTGTACTCGCTAGGACCAAGCAATGGGCATGTTGCCCCCTCCAGAGCCAGTGGGCAAGTCACTCACTTGAGAGACTGTGGCCTTGCGCTCCCCAGGACCAAGCAATGTGCATGTTGCCCCTCCAGAGCCAGTGGGCAAGTCACCCACTTGAGAGGCTGTGGCCTTGCTCTCCCCAGGACAAAGCATAGGGCATGTTGCCCCCTCCAGGACCAGTGGCTTTGTCCCATCTGTTGGCTGAGGTGCCCCCCGTTCCCCGTCCCCCTGAGGTGCCTGCCTATTTTCTAACTGATGCCCCTGCAGTATTCTCTCTGTGTTGTTGCAGGAGTGAAGTGGGGCCTTGGACTTTGTAATGTGGCCCTGTGGCCCACGAATATTGAGGACTGGGCAGTGTCCCTTCATTTGAAAATATGTATACATTTTTTTATTTGGATGCACATATTGCTTCTACTTTATCTTATTACACTCTTTTTACTCTATTGTAGTTGTCCTTGCATTATTCCTGAGGGGTACGGGGTCAGTATGTTATGTTGCTGCATCTGCTTGTGTATGGTGTTGGGAGTGTGTGTGTTGCGTGTGTGTGTCATTCTCTTTTTCCTCCCTCCCTCCCCTGTGTGTTAAGCGGCTGTACTCATCGTCGTCTTCTCCGCCATCGTTGTTGTTCGTAGTGGAGCAGCACGTAGAAGAGCATGGGGAAGACATGCAGCTTGGGCTCCATGGCAGCGTGGTTGTTTCCTGAGTCTCCAGAGGTGAGTCGTTTCCTTTCTGTGAAGTGTTTCCGCCAGGCTTTTGATGTCATTGGTACCGCCCCTGAAAAGGTGGTGGATTGGACTCTCATAATATGGTGGGCGGAACATTGTCTTCTGCATGGCTGTAGGCGGTTACCGTCGTGGTTTCTGTTGATTCCGCCCTGGCGGTCTGTGTGTTAAAGTGGCTGTCAGTCTAAGCTGTTTCCACCATGGTCATAATTTTGCGGTATTTACCGGCAGCCTGTTGGCGGTATTACCGCCACTTTATCACCAACCACCAGGGTTGTAATGACCCCCTTCGTATTCTCACCGGTGGTTCCTCTTTTGCACCTTCATTTGGGTTAGCAGGGGCTCCTGTCCTCCCTGGACTCTTCAGAGCTCCTTCGACTTGGTCCCCTTCTTCCACAGATCTTCAGGTCCAGGAATCCAATGGTGTCTTGCAGTCTCCTCTGGTTCTTACATTGTCTACTACCACAAATTCTAGTGTGTTTTAGGAAACTTGCTGTGTTTTACTCCTGCTTTACTGGGCTCTGGGGTGGAGTATTTTTTCTTACCCTTGGTGTTTTCTCACACTCTCAGCGCCCCTCTACACACTACACTTGCCTAGGTGGGAAACCGTCATTCGCATTCCACTAGTTTATATGGTTTGTGTTTCCCCTAGGCCCATTGCAACATATTGTGATTTTCACTATTTGCACTATTTTAGGACTGTTTACTTACCTGATTTTGGGTACTAGTGTATATTTTGTGTATAATTCTTACCTCCTAAGGGAGTATAGCCTCTAAGATATATTTGGCATTGTGTCACTAAAATAAAGTACCTTTATTTTTGGTAACACTGAGTATTGTCTTTCATGTTCGTGAGGGCTGTGGTACTACAGTGGTATTACAAGAGCTTTGCATGTCTCCTAGTTCAGCCTTGGCTGCTCTGCCTACAGCTAGCTCTAGACAGCCTGGCTTCTAGACACTGACTACATTTCACTGACAAGGTGTGTGAGGGCACCACTACACTAGCAGAGGTGCCCCCAAGTCGTCCAGGCCCATTTTCCCTGATTTCGTGAGTGCGGGGATGCCATTATAAGTGTGCACTACATATAGGTCAATACATATGTGTAGCTTCTCAAAGGTAACTCCGAATATGGCCATGTGAGGTTCTAGGTACCGGAAATTGTACCCCCAATCTGATTCTGGTATTGGGGGCCAATTCCATGCACTCTGGGGGCTCCACCATGGACTCCCAGTACTGCCATACCAGTCCTCTGAGGTTTTCACTGCAGCCCCAGCTGCTGCCACCTCACAGACATACTTCTGCCCTCCTGTGGCTTGAGCAGCTCAATTCCAGGAAGGCAGAACAATGAATTTACTTTAGGAGAGGGGTTTATACCCACTCCCTTTGGAAATAGGTGTCACAGGCATGGGAGGGGTTTCCTCCCAGAGCCTTTGGAAGTGCTTTGAAGGGCACAGATGGCGCACTCCTTGAATAATCCAGTCTACACCGGTTCAGGGACCCCTAGTTCCCGGTCTGGCACGAAACTGGACAAAGGAAAGGGGAGTGACCATTCCCCTATACATCACCACGCCAGGGGTGGTGTCTAGAGCTCCTCTAGAGTGTCCCTGGGTTCTGCTATCTTGTTTTCAGGATGGTCAGTGAACTGTAGGAGCATCTGAGTGGTCAGTCCCAGCAGGTGACATCAGAGACCCCTTCTGATAGATAGGTCCATACCTGGGTAGGCAGCCAATCCCCCTCTCAGGGCTATTTAGGGTCTCTCCTCTGGGTGTTTCCTCAGATCCTGTTTGCAAGACTCCACCAGGACTCCTCTGCATCCTCTGCTTCAGCTTCTGTCCATCAAATCAACCACAGACTGCTCCAGGAACCGCTGAAACTGCAACAAAGTATCCAGGAAGGCTACTGTGACCTGCAAACTTCACTTCCAGTCAGCAACTGCAACAGTTTCCAGGTTGTGCACGCTCTGAGGCTGCCTGTCTTCACCCTGCACCAGAAGAACTGAAGGAATCTCCAGTGGAGTGAGAAAGTCATTTCCCTGATTCGGCAGGCACCTCTCTGCAATAACGACTGGTACTCTGGGACTCTTCTCCTGTCGATGAACGTGATCCCGGGAACACAGTGGTGGACCGAAGTGATTCTGACTGTCCAAAGGTCCAGCTGCCCAAATTTGGTAGAGGTAAGGGCTTGCCTCCCTGTGCCAGAAAATACCCCTGTCCATCACATCCTCTGCAGCTCCTTTGGCTTCTGTTGACTTATTCCAAAAATTCTTCATGGACAGCGCAGCCCAGGTCCCCAGCACTCTATCCTGCAACATTCAGCTCCCTGAGTTGTTCTCGGTGTCGTGGGATCTTTCTGTGTAGTGCTGAGATGACTGCACTTTGCAACTCCTTTGTCCCCATATCCAGTGGGGGCTGCCTGGTCTTCTGAGGTTCTTTCTGAAGTGTGGAGAGCCCCCTCTGTCTCCTCAGTCCGAGATGAAACCCCCAGGTCCCTTCTGGATCTGGGCAGCTCCTCTTTGACGCTAAACACGTTCTTGTGTGAACCAAGGCTTGTTGACAGAATCCAACAACAACAAGCCATGCATCCAACAACTCTACATAGGACATATCTTGCACCAAGTAGGAACCAGCAGCTATCTTCTTTGTTGCAATTCTGTACTTTTCTTCCAACCGGAGAATCCACTTTTGCACCTTCTTCCAGGTGGGCAGGGGCTCCTGTTCTTCCTGGACTCTTCATCCACTTCTGGGCTTAGTCTCCTCTCTCCACAGGTCTTCAGGTCCAGGAATCCACCTTTGGTTCCTTGCAGTCTTGCTTGGTTCTTGCATAATACTTCATCATGACTTGTAGTGTGTTCAGAGGAAACTTGCTGTATTTTACTCCTGCTTTCCTGGGCTCTGGGGTGGGGTATTTTACTTACCGTTGGTGTTTTCTCACACTCCCACCGTCCCTCTACACACTACACTTGCTTAGGGGGGAATCCAACTTTTGGATTCCACTATTTTAGTATATGGTTTGTGTTCCCCCTAGGCCCATTACAACCTATTGTGATTTTCACTTTTTGCACTATTTTATGACTGTTTACTTACCTGATTTCGGTTACTAGTGTAGATATTGGGGGTCATTCTGACCTCGGCGGTAAAAGGCCCTTACCGCCGGTCAGAAGACCGCCATAACACCGCCGCGGCCGCGGTTAACCGCCACGGTCATTCTGACCCACAACGGCCAAACCTCCAAAAATCCGTCCTCCACTGCAGCCCGCCACATCAGCGGGCAGCGAGAAACTGGAGATGACCAAACCTCCACCGTCACGCCAACAGAAATACGCCATGCCATTACGACCCACGAATCCACACGGCGGTCATTCAAACGCGGTATTCCATTGGCGCTACACACCGCTGCGGTCAGAATACACACACAGCACCAAAACACAGCCACATTGGACAATTTGAAATACACACACCTGATACATATACACACACCACTCCCACACAATCAACCAACTATAAAACACACACCCACATCACCCACAAACCCCTGCGACCATAATTACTGAGAGAAGGAGAGAGAGACACAGCAGACAATCCATAGCAAGACACACTGAGGCACACTACACCATCACACACACCACATAGTAGCACAAAGCACCACTCACCAACATACTTATCATCACATACACCACCCCACACCTCACCCACACCACCCATGGCACCCCAAAGGCACCCACGCTTTTCGGACCAAGAACTCCGGGTCATGGTGGAGGAAATCCTAAGAGTGGAACCCCAGCTCTTCGGCTCGCAGGTGCAGCACACCAGTATAGCTAGGAAGGGGGAGCTAGGGCAGCGGATCGTGGACAGGGTCAACGCGGTGGGACAGCATCCCAGGAATAGGGAGGACATCCGCAAAAGATGGAACGACCTACGGGGGAAGGTCCGATCGATGGTCTCCAGGCACAACATCGCGGTCCAGAAGACTGGCGGCGGACCCCCACCCACCCCTCCCGAATTCACATCGTGGGAGCAAGAGGTCTTGAACATCCTGCATCCTCAGGGCCTCGCAGGAGTAGCCGGAGGAATGGACTCTGGTAAGTCCAATCTCAACTACTATATCCCCCCCACCCCACCAGCATGCCAACCCACACCCCCACCCTCACCCCCAACCCCCCAGCACACATCCTCCCTGACAATGTCTCACCAGCACAACCCACCCATCCCAACACCAACTCCTGCATGCCAACACAAATCATGGGCACCCATCACCTAAGCATGACCACTGCACTAACCCCCCCCCCCCACTAACTACCCTCACAACACCTCCCTCAAGGGAATGCCTGCACTGGGGGACAAGGGCACCCATAACACGCACGCTATTGCACACACAGAAACAATAACCAAACTCTCTTACCCCATGCAGGACCCGAACGACAACACACCAGCCAGGAGGGTCCAGAAGTATCCATCCCACCACCGGAACAGGCCCACACTGAGGATAGCAGCTCTGTCGACAGTGAACCTGATGACCAGCCCGGACCATCGGGGACCTCTGGGCAGTCGGTTCCCCTCAGGCAGCCACAGGCCACACCAGACCCGACCCCCTCTGCCAACACCAGCACAGCTCCCCCCCAGCGGGCCCATGCCTCTGTCTCTAGGACAGCTCAATCAGCGGTGTGTCTGCCACTACAGGGCACCCAGGCTAACCCAACACCCCAACAACAACAGGGACCTGGGGGCAGTGGTAGCGGGCACACCGTTCAGGGGACAGAGGCCGGGGGAAGCCGGGCAGCTCGGAGGGCTGCTGTGCGACAGGGGGGGGAGGAGAGGCCCAGGGAACCCACTCTCCAAGAGGCCCTCACCACCCTCATGGGGGCATACCACCACTCCCAAGAAACGATGGCGACGGTACTGGCCAGGTTCACTGAGATCCAGGCACAGCAGGAGGAACGCTACATGGGGTTCAGGGAGGAGCTGAGAATCATCGGGACCGCAATGGGGACCATCGTCCTGGCCCTCCACAGGATAGAGGACGCGTTGCGGGACCATGGTGCACCACACAGGGCCCCTGTCACTAGCCCGGACCAGGAACAGCCTACCACCTCCGCCAACGCTAGTGGACAGGAGGTCCCAACACCTCGACAGCCCCCCAGAACCCCACCTCCTGCTGAAGAACAACCACCCCGTAAGAGGAGCCTGAGACCAAAAAAAAAGACAGAGTAGGATGTCAAGACCCCCGCCAGCAGGACATACCCCCTCAAGTCTTCCCACTGTCCCACATTGCCACCCTGTCCAACCATGAACTGCCTATGCTCCATCCTTCCACAGGCAAAAGGACAATGCACCTGTGAGACTGAGAACTGGACTCTGCCATGGATATTCCTCCACCCCCACCCATCACCCTTAGAATCACATGTACCGATATCTAGCACTGTAAATAAATCACATTTTGCACACAAATCTGTTTTGAGTCATGCTGTATTATTAACAAATGTATTACATATTACTGTTCAATTTCTGTTCTGTCAATTAGTCATGACAACATACCAATGTCAATACGCTGTATTTCATGGGCGAACCAAGCAGAAGTCAGGTACTGAGTCAGACAGCACTGAGAAGGGAAGGGAAAGGCAAAAATTAATGAAAAACATCTGTGGGGAACTACAGAAAGTACAGATGCAGGAGGCTATAAGCAATTGTGAAATGGCGTGGGTGATTCTTACCTGTGTGTTACTGGAAATACTGTTGTATCACTCTGTCCCTATTGTCTGTGTCGTCCTCAGAGTCTTCCTCCTCTTCACTCTCCACAGGCTCCACGGCTTCTACAACACCACCATCTGGACCATCCTCCTGCAGGAAAGGCACCTGGCGTCGCAAAGCCAGGTTGTGGAGCATACAGCACGCCACGATGATATGGCACACCTTCTTTGGTGAGTACATTAGGGATCCACCTGTCATATGCAGGCACCTAAACCTGGCCTTCAGGAGCCCAAAGGTTCGCTCAATCACCCTCCTAGTACGCCCATGGGCCTCATTGTACCGTTCCTCTGCCCTGGTCCTGGGATTCCTCACTGGGGTCAATAGCCACGGCAGGTTGGGGTAACCAGAGTCACCTATTAGCCACACACGCTGTCTCTGTAGCTGTTCCATCACATAGGGAATGCTGCTATTTCGCATAACATACGCGTCATGCACTGACCCTGGGAACTTGGCATTTACATGGGAGATGTACTGGTCAGCCAAACAGACCACCAGGATATTCATTGAATGGTAATTCTTCCTGTTCCTGTACACCTGTTCATCGTCATTTGGGGGGACTAAAGCCACATGGGTCCCATCAATTGCACCAATGATGTTGGGGATGTGTCCAAGGGCATAGAAATCAGCTTTCACTGTAGGCAAATCACCCTCCTCTGGGAAAATGATGTAGCTCCGCATGAGTTTCATCAGGGCAGACAACACTCTGGATAAGATCTTGGAAAACATAGGCTGAGACATCCCAGATGACATGGCCACTGTTGTCTGGAATGAGCCAGTTGCAAAGAAATGGAGGACAGACAGAACCTGCACTAGAGGGGGAATTCCTGTGGGTTGGCGGATGGGGGACATCAGGGCTGGCTCCAGCTGGGCACACAGTTCATGGATGGAGGCTCGGTCAAGTCGGTATCGTAGTATTATGTTGCGTTCTTCCATTGTGGACAGGTCCACCAGCGGCCGGTACACGCGAGGATTCCTCTTTCTCATCGCTAGTCCCAGCGGACGGTGCCTAGGAAGGAGAATATGGAGTACAGAGTCAATCCACTCACAGGTACGTACAACACAGCTTGCACAGTACAGGTAAATGTATGGTTTGATATGTTTGTATGTGTGCCATTTCAAGGCCTAGGCCTGTGTGACACATTAGAAATTAAGCCATGTGGGCCCTTGAAATGGCCGATGCCTGACCTGTGAAGTGGCACAATGGGATGTGAGGTCACTGCGCTGGCGGGGCACACCGTGGCGGTAGGCGGTCGAAGACCGCTGTGCGAAGACGCATTGGTTAACATTGAAGCCTATGGGTTTCAGGAGCCAATGACGATGTGCGCCGGCGGTCGCGGGACGCACCGCCGCGGTACGCACCGCCGCGGGCGTAACCGCCATTTTCTATCTGCTCAATCATTCGAGACCTGATCATCCACAGGAGAGGACCTATACTGCAAGTGCTGCTGTGAACTCGGTCTGGAAGTGACAATGGCTGCTGCTACTGGTGAAAGGGCCCCCGCCTTCAGTTCAGAAGAGTTGGAGAAGCTCGTGGACGGGGTCCTCCCCCAGTATGCGCTACTCTACGGTCCTCCAGACCAACAGGTGAGTACACTCAGTGCACATTGAATGGGTTATGCCTGTGTGGAGGGGGGGGGATGTAAGTTGGTGGGGTGTGGAGGGAATGAGGAGTGCAACGCACGACAGATGAGAGAATGGGAACCATGACAAGGTTGGGGAGGGGGGGGCATGTACTCCAAACATGCAGATATGTGACGGTTTCTCTTTCCCACCCTGTACATGTCAAACAGGTGAGCGCCCACCAGAAAATCGATATTTGGCGTGCCATCGCCAAGGAAGTCCGGAACTTGGGGGTCTACAACAGACGGGGCACCCACTGCCGCAAGAGGTGGGAGGACATCTGCTGCGGAACGAGGAAGACCGCAGAAACACTGCTGGGGATGGCCTCCCGACCTAGGAGGGGTGCCAGTCGCACCATGACCCCCCTGATGTCCCGGATCCTGGTGGTGGCCTACCCTAATTTGGATGGGCGCTTGAGGACAGCACAGCAGACACAAGGGGGTGAGTATCCGCACATTCTCCTATCTGTATGCGCATTGGAGGCGTCTGGGTGGGGGAGGAGGGCTGTGGGTGACATTAGGCCAGGGCGCTCTCTGTAGTGTAGTCCGCTCCCTTAGGCATGGCCCTGTGCCCCCGCCCCCCACCTCTGTAGGGTGCCAAGTGCAGCTACCCATGCTCCAGCATCACACATGTGCGCGTGTGTTGTCCCTAGACCTGTTTGCCTAGTCAGAAGTACTGAGTAGTGTACCCCAAGTTTGCGACTTAGTGCACGAGGCACCTGTGTCTGTCCTCTCCGCAAAGGGTTTTGCTAAGGCATGCACTCAACTTTGTTTCATTTCTCCCCCCACCCTAAATCTTTGTCTTCTTGTGTTTTAGCATCATCAGGCGGAGGAGATTTGGCGTCGGAGCAGGAGGGAGCTGCAGGTCACCAGGCCCCGGTGGGCACTGACACAGACACCGAAGGCACCAGTGATCCGGAGGGCGAGGGGAGCACCACAACGGGGGCCGGTGGAGACACCAGCGACACGGACACGTCCTCGTTTGGGAGCTCCCTAGCGGTGGCGGCACCATCTGTGCCCCCCGCAACAACAGGTACAGCCGCCACCCAGCGCACCAGCACCGCCCTCCCAGCAGCCCCTCAGTCTTCGCTCCGTGGCCGCTCGGCCAGGAAGGCGCGCGTCTTCTTCGCCCCAGGCACCTCAGCCCCTGCCTCTGTTACCCCTGCTGCCCTCAGTGCGGAGCTCATTGACCTGGTGAGGACGGTCATTGTTGGGCAGACTACCCTTCTGAATGCCATCCAGGGGTTGGAAAGGGAGGTGCATCGGAGCAATGCCTACCTGGAGGGCATTCATTCGGGTCAGGCTGCCCATCAACGAGCGTTCACTGCTCTGGCCTCAGCACTGACGGCAGCCATTGTCCCTGTCTCCAGTCTCCCTCTTCTATCTGCCTCCACCCTTTCTCTGTCTCCTGTACCTCAACCTATCCCATCCACACCATCAGACCAGCCTGCACACACCTCAACACCCAAGGCCAGCTCATCCAAACATAAGCACCACAGAAAACACAAGCATTCACCCAAGCAACACACAGATGCAGACATATCAACAGTCACTACCACCTCTGTGTCCCCGTCCTCCTCGTCTCCCTCCTCCCTCCCTGTGACGTCTACACTCACACCTGCATGCACCCCAACATCAGCCAGTTCTTCCACCACCAGCAAACCCTCCACTACAGTCCGCACACCTGCAGTCACCACCCCCACAGGCATTTACACGTCCCCTGTGTCCTCTCCCACTGTGTCTGTCACCCCCTCTTCCAAGACACATAAACGCAGGCAGACACCCAAACAACAGCCAACCACCTCACCACAGCCTACGTCCCAGTCACCTGCACCCAAGGACAGCACACCTGGCTCTCATACAACCACATCCTCTTCCTCCACTTCTCTCACCACTACTCCTACCCCTTACCTTGGTCGCAAGAAAAATTACATCTCCAGTTTTGACCTCTTTCCCTCCCCCGACCCACCCCCTCCAACTGGGAAAAGTCCCAAGGGCACCTCAGCCACCACCAGCCCAACTTCTACAGTGCAAGTGGTGCATGGCATGTGGAGTCCACCCTTTGGCGGCAGTAACACTTCGGTGAGCAGCAAGGGAACAGCCAGCCCCCCCCCCCCAGGCAAGAGGACCCGGAAATTGAAGGGCCGCCGTGAGCGGACAGAGACGGCTGCCCCCAAGGAGGTGACTCCGGCCACTTCACCGGCCACAGCAGCCAGGGGAGGCAAGGGCCCGAGAGCCCCATCTAAGGAGCGGAAGGACAGCAGGGCAGAGAGGACAACCACCAGGAGCGCGGAGCAGGAGGGCCCCACAAGCCCCATCCCGGCTGCAAGGGACGACACCAAAGGGCCCAGGACTCACTCCCCGAAGGGGCCTGACACAGCACGGTCGGAGGGCGAGTGAGCAGGGTGTCCAGGCCAGGTATGACTCCCTTGACATACTGCAAGAGCACCGCTGAACAGGGTCCCGCCGTGAAGACAGGTACCGCTGAACAGGGCCCCGCCGTGAAGACAGGTACCGCTGAACAGGGCCCCGCCGTGAAGACAGGTACTGCTGAACAGGGCCCCGCCGTGAAGACAGGTACCACTGAACAGGGCCCCGCCGTGCAGAAGAGCACCGCTGAACAGGGCCCCGTCGTGAAGACAGGTACCGCTGAACAGGGCCCCGCCGTGAAGACAGGTACCGCTGAACAGGGCCCCGCCGTGAAGACAGGTACCGCTGAACAGGGCCCCGCCGTGAAGACAGGTACCGCTGAACAGGGCCCCGCCGTGATGACAGGTACCGCTGAACAGGGCCCCGCCGTGAAGACAGGTACTGCTGAACAGGGCCCCGCCGTGAAGACAGGTACCGCTGAACAGGGCCCCGCCGTGAAGACAGGTACCGCTGAACAGGGCCCCGCCGTGCGGAAGAGCACCGCTGAACAGGGCCCTGCCGTGAAGACAGGTACCGCTGAACAGGGCCCCGCCGTCTCAAGCACCGCTCCGCTGGGCCCTTCCTGTCAAGCACCGCTCCGCTGGGCCCTTCCTCTCAAGCACCGCTCCGCTGGACATCGCCATGTCATGCACCGCTGCGCTGGGTCCCTCCGTCTCAGGCACTGTTTATGGTTCACTGTGCCCACCATGCCTCCTCCTTGACCAGTGGACTCTGTAATCCACCTGAGAGACTGTGGCTTTGCACTCCCCAGGATGGCACAGTGGGCAATCCACCCACTGTAGAGACTTGAGAGACTGTGGCTTTGGACTCCCCAGGATGGTCCAGTGGGCAATCCACCCACTGTAGAGACATTGAGATACTGTGGCTTTGCACTCCCCAGGATGGTACAGTGGGCAACCCACCCACTGTAGAGACATTGAGAGACTGTGGCTTTGCACTCCCCAGGATGGTACAGTGGGCAACCCACCCACTGTAGAGACATTGAGAGACTGTGGCTTTGCACTCCCCAGGATGGTCCAGTGGGCAACCCACCCACTGCAGAGACTTGAGAGACTGTGGCTTTGCACTCCCCAGGATGGTACAGTGGGCATGGTGGCTCCTCGTGGATCTGGCGTCATGGACTCATGTGGCTGTGGTGGCCCCCCCTTCCCTTCCCCCTGAGGTGCCTGTAGTTTTGACATCAGATGCCCCTGCAGTGTTCTCTCCAAAGGACTCAGGTCTCGTGTGTGGGCTTTGCCCTTGTTTCGCAGAACCTTGGCCCACGGACATGTTAGATTCGTAGGATGTGCAGGACTTGTTACTTCAGTGATACACTGATGTGTATATCTTTTTGGTTTTTGTAAATATTTTTCACGGTTGCTCAATTATTTCCAGGTGCTTTTTTTGTACATGAAAATTTATTCCAAATTTGGTTGTGTCATTGTATTTTTAAAGGGTCTTTGTGTGGTGTCACTGTGACTTCCTGCTCTGCATTGGTGTACATATTGGGGGGGTGGGGTGGTCGCATATGTGTATGCCCGTAACCTTTCTTCCTCCCCCCTCCCGTGTGTCGTAGGTGCAGTACTCACCGTTGACGTCTGCGCCGGAGTTCGTACTCGTGGTAGATGAGCAGGTAGACGAGAGCAGGTATGATGTTCAATTCGGGTTCCATGCTGTCCGGATTCCGCGTGGAGTGTCTCGAGGTGAGCGTTTTCCATTGGAAATGTCTGTTTCCGCCGTGTTTTTATCGGCGGGACTCCCGCCCCGGAAAAGGTGGCGGATTGGTGGGTCGTGATAGGGTGGGCGGTACATTGTCTGCCGCCTGGCTGTTGGCGGTGACCGCCGCGCTGTTTGTTTGTTCCGCCGTGGCGGTCGGAGTGTCGCTGTGTTGGCGGTTCCCGCCAGGGTCAGAATTGCATTTTTTTGTCCGCCGGCCTGTTGGCGGGTTGGCCGCCGCTTTATCACCGACCGCCAGGGTCAGAATGACCCCCATTGTGTATAATACTTACCTCCTGAAGGAGTATTGCCTCTAAGATATATTTGGCATTATGTCACTAAAATAAAGTACCTTTATTTTTGGTAACACTGAGTATTGTCTTTCATGTGTGTGAGTACTGTGTGACTACAGTGGTATTGCAAGAGCTTTGCATGTCTCCTAGTTCAGCCTTGGCTGCTCTGCCTACAGACACCTCTAGACAGCCTGGCCTCTAGACACTTACTACATTTCACTAATAAGGGATAACTGGACATGGTATAAGGTGTAAGTACCCAAGGTACCCACTACAAATCAGGCCAGCCTCCTACACCAGATGATTATATAAAGGTAGACACAACAGTTTAAGGGTATCTGAGTTAAAATATTTGAACATGAAATTTGCCAAGTCTGCATATTAAACTAGCTTCAAGGTACTCAAACTCGGCTTCTTAATCATCAGTATCTCACGCATGTAGGGAAGAATTCCACAAACCATTTGCTCGCAATCTAGTAATTCCCCATGCTAGCTCCCATAGCGTGCATGCCTTTTGTCTCTTACCATTTTTATGTCTCTGCATGCGAAATGGATTTCACAGCATTAGTTAATACATAGTCCTGAATGTATTCCTGAACCACTTGAGTACAGGGCAAAAACATTTCCAAATATCCTAAAGAGACACATTTTGGGTCTGATATTGACTCATCAAGATGGGATACTCCAACATCTATGTGATGGTACCTTCCATCAGCATATTGTCCTTTAGTATCACTTTGCTCACCATCATTGCTTTCTCATATAGATATAACAAACACTGTGATGTAATTTGGGGTATGTGTTATACTATCATCAATGTGGACACATTCTTGTCTGTTTCAAACTATACATTCTGGCCTGAAAATGTGTTTTGGTTGACACAGACTGGCTTACATGCACATTTGGGAAGGGGTGAGGCTTTATGACGACCTGCTACTGTCTACATGACATGAAGTGAATTTTGCTTTTGAAACATTTTTCTAAGTATATTTCAGATATGGAATGATGTCATTGTACATGATTCCAGTCTTTTTGGTCCAGATGCTCACGATGTAAAGTCAGAAACATAAACCGTGTCATAAGTGCTTACTATGCCATATCAGCAGGAATATGGCCCACATTACCGACTCACATCTGTGATGGAGCATCACACCTGACCCAACCCTCAAATGGGTCATGTTTGATACAAATGTCCCTCACAACATGCAGCTATATGTCTGTTCAAAACAGTAGTTGGCTTGTGATGAGGAATCTAGTGACAGCCTTTAGCATAAAACAATACACCAAACACTGCATCAGGCACTGTCCAAAAAGTTACACTCCTAGAAATCCTCATCTGCTTTGAATGTGTGTCAAATGTCATAATGATGACAAACAACATTGCTGTAAATAAAAAAGGTTAAACAACAAGGTTAGCTACATACAATAACTCACCCCCTCAACTGCCCATCAAGCATTGGGTACGCCACTACAAGTATGCAGGACATAAAGGAGGATAGGGTGCGGTGCATACACTTGTCTCATTTGGAGACCTGGTCGAGCTGGACTTCTGCTAACTTCCTGGTCCAGTGTCGGAGGTCCTCTGACCTCTTCCTAAAAATGCAGGCTGCGTCTCTTAAAGACACTCAGGGCCATATTTATACTTTTTGACGCAAAACTGCGCCAACGCAGTTTTGCACCAAAAAAATTAGCGCCGGCTAACGCCATTCTGAAGCACCATGCGGGCGCCGTATTTATTGAATGACGTTAGCCGGCGTTAGCCGCCGGCGCTGTCTGGTGTGCGTTAAAAAAAACGACGTACACCAGGCAGCGCCGGCGTAGGGGGAAAATGGCGTATGGGCGTCCACAAATGGTGCAAGTCAGGCTGAGGCAAAAAAATCGCCTCAACCCGATTTGCGCCATTTTTTTACGACGCCCAACCCCCATTGAAATGACTCCTGTCTTAGCAAAGACAGGAGTCATGCCCCCTTGCCCAATGGCCATGCCCAGGGGACTTCTGTCCCCTGGGCATGGTCATTGGGCATAGTGGCATGTACGGGGGCACAAATCAGGCCCCCCTATGCCACAATTTAAAAAAAAAAAAAATACTTACCTGAACTTACCTTAATGTCCCTGGGGTGGGTCCCTCCATCCTTGGGTGTCCTCCTGGGGTGGGCAAGGGTGGCAGGGGGGGTCCCTGGGGGCAGGGGAGGGCACCTCTGGGCTCATTCTGAGCCCACAGGTCCCTTAACGCCTGCCCTGACCCAGGCGCTAAAATCCGGATCTAATGCGGGTTTTTTAGACCCGCCCACTCCCGAGCGTCATTTTTGCCCGGGAGTATAAATACGACGCATATGCATCAGAGTCATTTTTTAAGACGGGAACGCCTACCTTGCATATCATTAACGCAAGGAAGGTGTTCACGCAAAAAAATTACGCTAACTCCATGAACTTTGGCGCTAGACGCGTCTAACGCCAAAGTATAAATATGGAGTTAGTTTTGAGTCGAATTTGAGTAGAAAAAAACGATGCAAATTTGGCGCAAACCGAGTATAAATATGCCCCTCAGGGTCCGCATCTTCTTCGCAATGGCCTCCAACAATTACCGCTTCTGATGGCCATTGACCTGCATGGATGGGAACAAAATATAACAAAAGATGTTTTGAGTGATATTGTTTGTCCGCAATGAAGTGACACAATTTGTTTCAAATAGCCAAAGCCGTGACGGTAAAGTAAGGCAGCCACCATTTAAGGACGTGTAGCTGTGTATTATTGAATTTTTGTGTATCTCAGCACTCAAAATGGTGGCTACTTCACATACATATCTCTGATATGTACAGCACTGCTTTTGACAAGATATGCATAAAACAGTGTACCGTTACCATGCTTGACATCAGTAGTACTGCGATTTATGTAATACTTCCATTGATGGTATTTAAACAAATATATATTAAAAAATACAAATAATATATTTGAAATGTATTATTCACACACCATTTGTATAAAATGTCAGACATGTTAACAAATATCGATTTGCTATAGCAAAGATGTTTGAAAATTATAGTAACATATATGACACAATTAGATCACTAGTCTAACCTAGACACGAGATGTATGTTGACTGTGAAAGTTTTGTGTGACAGATTTTATTGATATTTAGTTTTTCTTACATGCAGACATATGAACCCAGGGATGGGTAGTTATTGATAGTTTATTTTTTCCTTACATGCAGACATATGAACCCACTGATAAGTAGGAGAAGGCGCCCTTAAGTCTTCAGACCGTTTCCAGACCTTACCACCAAGAAGGAAAGGGAACAAAATCTAAAAGTTTAGATTAAATAGGCAAATTATACTGGATTTGTGCCAGCAGCTGGAGCCTCATCTCATGCCTCTCGATAGGAATACAACAGCAATAACACCATGTCGTATCCAGGTGACTGGTTGACACCTATTCGGTATAAGTCAATAAGGATGCTCAATGAAGGACTACACGCCAATTATGAATACAATTTAGCTTTACTAGAATTTCAGGTAAATGTAGGCATTTAGCACATTAACAATAGTGGCATAAGAATAGCAATGAAAAGCATTTATTTATATATAAATACACTACAAAGAGCATCTATGTACACATATGAGCAAAGAGTTCATTGACAGATATAAGCTTGGAATAACTGTATACCAAAATGTGTTACACTATGATGTTCAGGAAGTAAAATGTAAATGAGTTGAATACTTCAGATAAGCTTTGATTTACTGCACACCAAAATGCATGTTTCAATTACTGCAGCAGGCTCACACTAGATGTTCAGAAAGCAAAATATAAACAAGCTGAATTCTTCAGATTAGCTTTGCTTAACTGCATACCAAAATGTATGTTTCAATTACTGTAGCAGGCTCACACTACGATGTTTAGAAAGCAAAATATAAACGAGCTGAATACTTCAGATTATAAACACAGCGCAAGCATAATAATCAATCATAATAATAGAGCAGAGAAACAAAGGCCTTTCATCCCTGTGTGGAACTTAACTTAGTCCACAAAATGCTGGGAAGCCCTCTACCTCCTTCTTAGACCTCTCTCCCCCTCAAGCATCACGGTCTCTGAACAGCAAAACAGGGAGGCAGCGCTGGGCAAATGCAGCTTTCACAACCCCATCTGTGAGCTTCAGATCCCTCACCAGCTACTTCAGTGCTTAAAGAACTCGAAGCTTGGATTCTATCTCTTTCTGGCATTTCCAAGCTATGTTATCAGCACTTGGCTGCTCTGCCCTTCCCCAGCCTTTGTTTTCGTTCCATCGTCTCCCTGTACTCTCGTTCTCAAGGTTGAGACGGAGTCTTCTACACAAACAAGCTTGAAAATAATATCATGAACTTTTCCACATTGTTTGGTGATTTCAGCAGGCATCACGCTCATCTACACTGCTCAAGCTAATTGACCCTTTGCGTCACAATGTCTTCCGCACCTTTCCCTATACCAATCACACCAATAGTAAAACTCATGGCAGTACTTTATGAGCCACTGGCTCTTTTCAGTACACTGTGGAGGTATCTGGAGGCATGTTATTGGAAGGTGGGTCATTGGTTGTGTGGCCTGCACAAGTAATGGGTCCGCACACAACCACCACTGAGAACCAAACACCTCATTGTAGCAATTGACTCTCATAGGGTAGCGTTGCAGAGCAGTCCAAGGCTTACTCAAGGGAGGTGGTATGGGCTAGTCATCCCAATTCACAAGCACACAAGCATTGCACTCAATAAATGATTGTCCAGTCTGTGCTTTTTCTTTTGCTAATGTAAAAGATAATTTATTACACACACTACGGAATACTATACAATAATTTACAAATATACACAAATTGATGGAATTACCCTTGGATGACATTGTGTAATCTCCCCCTAGGGGAAATATAATCCAACAGCCCACATGGCAAAACAACCCCTGGTATCCCAATGCAATATTTGCCTGTAATGTAGAATGAAAGCACAAAATCTGACAAATAAGCACATCTACTGTGCAAGATAGTGGTTATCAGTCTCATTACTGCAAATAAGCATTGCAAGAAACACATAGAGACATGTTTAACTACTTTAAACAATAAATATTGCTTTTCAATTATTTTTAGATTGTTGTTAGATTACTTCTTGATTACCCTGGGGTAACATCACATTTTTGATTAATCTGGTTTAATACCATCCGACACCCCTAAAAGATGCAGTCACACAAGTCAAGAACAAAAGTTCCAAAATGCTGGTGTTATAACCCTTGGGGGTTTATATTTCCTTTGTCCCACCCAACCAAGGGTTTAGGACATAAAAGTTGCATTGTGGGGGTGCTGCACTGTTCCTGCAGCTCCCCCTTGCAATAGGCACTTGTTTGGTTGTGGCCCCATCTTCCTGGGACCACCACAAGCTGGCTAGGGGCCTTAACCAATTCTGGTGCATCGCAAGGCATTCTGGTGCAGGACACATATGAAATGACAGGCTCTCCCGCTGTGCCGGGGAGAACCACTTTGCTGCCAGAGCTGGTGTGCTGCCTTGTGGGTGCCTGGTCCCATTTGGACACCACCACATTGGGTAAGTGCTCCCTTGTTGGGGGCCGGTGCAGGGAGCCCACCACTGGCCACCCCCACTGGCTCGCCGCACTTCCAGCACCTCCGAGTGCTGTCATTGGAACCGGCCTTTCCTTTGCTTGCAGTACAGTGGGTGCGGCCGAATGGGCTGCCTGGGGGTGCACAATGGCACTGGCCCACCCCAGGGGCACAATCTAGAGCAGCCGAGGAGCCCCACGCGCTTCATCGCTGCATCTGAAAAGGTGAATGGTTGCAGACATTCTCCCTTTTATATCTCGGGCCCCCAAGGGCTGATGTTTGTGATTTTGGTGTTGTTTCGCTCCTGGTCATCCCCTTGCTACCAGGAACACTCCCCTAGATATTATAGGGAGCCAGTCCCACTGACTCCCTGTGCCAGCCTTCCTCTGGGTGCCCTCATTTCCATCTGGTCAGCGTGCTCTCCTTGCACTAGCCCAGTCTTTCCTCCAACTAGTCCTCAGGGGGAATAAGGGGTCCAGCTTACCTGGCCCTGGCATGCACTTCGCTGGTCCTGAAGTCCTTCAGGAGCAGAGTCCCTGCCCCAGGGGGCAGTCAGGGGTTCTTCTTTCCAGTTGTCCATGATACCCGTCTACAGTCCCAGTGTCCAGCAGTGAAGTACAACCAAGAGAGAGTGCTCTCCCCTGTGCAGGACCTTTTAAGTGGAGTCGGAAGTGTCCAGAAGGCCTGCACCTCTGGTCAATCTAGACATGCCTCTTCCTTCCCCTGTCCCCTCCTTCCTGTAAGTCTTCTGGGATAGCTCAAAAATGGTGTTGTCCAGGAGCTTGGGCCACATGTGCTCGTAAAATCAGCCCCTCCTCCCTCACATTCCTTTCAGGGCTTCTCCACCCATTTACTGGCAGGGGCTGACAGCTGGCTAATTGATGCAAGGCCCTGATCAGGCAGCTGGATAGAGCAGTAATTGACCCTAATCCTGAGCTGAGCCAGAGAAAGATGACATTCCTGGATGACCCATAAGTTGTACAACTTTGCTTTTGTAACTTACTGCATCATTCTTTTCATAGAGGTTACACTGTGCATTGGTGTGACTCTGGTCTCTATGGGCCGTGGAGGAGTTATGCCATAGGCCACTCTTTCCATTGACATTGAATGGAGTGTCCCTACAGTGAAAAGGCAGTAAGCACACTGATGTTGACATGTACTGGGGTGTCCCTACAGCAAAAGGACAGTAAGCACAGACTATCCCTCCTCTGTGTTCACCCATCTCATGAGGCCTACTCCAGGTCACCACCCACTCTGCATAGTTCCTTCTGCGCCAGGCTTCCTAAGTGAATTTCTCGGGCTGCCACACCAAGAACCCTCCCCATGCAGTCCTTGCATGGGTGCACACACATGTGCACACATGATCACGTGTAACCAGCCCAGGGCCTCCTGTTCTTGCTGTACCACAGCAGCCTTTCCTTAGCAAGGCAGCACCAGTGGTCACATGCGCAGTCCATTTTACTATGTGTTTACTGTGGGGGAGCCCATGACTAGGAGGCTTCCTCACAGTAAAAGGTCAAAAACCAGGTGGGCAAAAAGCAAAAAATCAGGCAGACCAGATGGTCAGAACCATCCTCTCACACGTCACAGCCAATTTTCAGCGGCGTGCTACAAGAATTCCTTGCTTAAATGAGTCATCACCAGCTTCTTCCAGTTTCCAAGAGCTCAGGATTTAGCCACAGTGAAGGGAGAATGTTTTGATTTGGGTGACCTATCACTTATGGGTAGAGCAATTAATTGCAACACGTATTACATTGGTGCCACCACATGCAAAGGAGGAAGTCTACCGCAATCGGAAGAACTTCCATTCCATCAATGTTCAAGTTGTCTGCTCATCGGATCTCTACATCTAAAGTGTGTGTGCCTGCTTTCCTGGTTCAACACATGATTCCTTCGTACTACGGTACAGCTTCGTACCCCTGCAAATGTCACAACTTGGACCTCAGAGGTCCTACAATATGACTTGAGAATCATTTGCTTTAATCCTAGTTTAGGATTTTACAATGGCCTAATATGATTTTGACCTGTCAATTTATTGTTTCCATGTAGGAGAATCACTGTATCCTGACCGACAATGGTTGTTGACACCGCTGAGGTATCAAACAATGCCAGGGGAAGTCCGCTTCAGTGAGGCCAGTGGAAGAACACAGAGGCTACTGGAGTGGGCTTTTGGGCTACTGAAGGACAGATTCAGGCATCTGGACAAGACCGGTGGACCCCTCCTTTCCTCACCTGGTAGTGTGTGCCAAATCACATTTGCCTGTTGGATGCTGCACAACATTGGCCTGCGATGGAACTTCTCAATCATTGCAGAGGATGGAGACCATGAAGAGCCACTGTGTGAGGATGTTGAAATGCCCTGTGAAGATGACAGGGTTGAAGAGGAAGGAATTGATATGTGTCAAGACATCAATTGACTGCTTCTTCACCCGAGTGTATGTGTATCCTTACATATTGTGACATTCAATGTCAGAACAACATATGACATAGGCGATATATCAGTATGCAATGGTAATGTTGTAGGAATGGTCAGTTGCGGAAAGTGCAAGGTAAAGAGGTTTGTGGATCAGAATTTCCCAACATTGATTACTGTGTTTATTGACATAGATTAACTTTACTTGTGCTAAATATATGTGTCCTCCTAACTTATCATTTGGGTCAATTTATACATGTGAAATCATTCATTTTCCCTTGTTATTCTGTTTCAGGGTCTTTCACCATGTCATTTTCATTTGGACATTTCAAAGTTGTGATATTTGTAATCATATGTTGCTGTTGGACAGTACAAAGGGAACATTGGTTGATCATGGGAAAGGCACCCACTTGGGATGGACAAATCTTCCACAGAGACAATTTGCATTGTGATTGAATGAAATTCGTTGAGGTTATGTCAGACCTGTGGGATGTTGCCACTATGTACTTCTAACCTTGCTCTAACAACGTGTATGTCAAGCCATAGTAAAGTGGTCTTCCTTCACATTGGCTAAATCTTCAATTTGTGTTCAGTGTAGGAAGCTGCTGATGTGGCTCTTCATTGCTGAAATGCTTTTTTAGCACACAACTGAATGGTGGTGTGACATTGTACCAGATATTGCAAAGGTGTCCTGAAATGGTCATGTGGCCTCAAATGTAGGCTATTGGTGTTATTTTAGTAGGATGCCTATTGTGAAGGGCGGTTTTCTGGCTGCAGATGAGGTGATGCATCAACAATAATTTGCCTATATAATTTGTTTTCATGTAATATTCACTTTCGTCCATGGTGCCAAGGTTCTGGGATGTCAGCTTCTAAATGGCACAAACTTTTTGGCTTTTGCATGGTTTGTGCAAAGCATATTTGACTGTGTCACAAACATGTTAGCTAGAAATGTATGACACCATAACATTCAGAATTCATTGTTTCTTGTTCCATCTACTGTATTTTAACATGGGAAACACATTACCTAGTTGGTTTCTTGTATTTGTTTTAGTCTCATATAGTTTGACAGATTGAAAAAATGATGGTGCACAGAAAACATAGAAAAGAAATTGCCAAGATGATTACAACACCAGTCTTTTGCTTTGCTTTACGTGCATTTATTTTCAACTAAAAGATGAGTGTAATAACTGTGACAACTGAAGGAAAAAAGAACAAGACAAAAAGTCCACCATTGTAGATGAAACTATATTTGTTGAGCACAAATAGTTTGGAGTCCAATGTACAAAATACATCTCTCCTCTGAAAAGGTAAATGTGCCCATGTAATAGTCCACAGAGTGAATAGTAGACACATACTTGAGGAAATTAGGTTGGTCGTCTCTTTTGGAGGTGGTGGTGGATATCTTGCCATCCTCTCCTGGTGGTCTGAGTAGGAGGCTGGCCTGGCTTATAGTGGGTACCTGATGGTACTTACACCTTGTGCCAGGTCCAGTTATCCCTTATTAGTAGATTAGTAGTGTTCTAGCAGCTTAGGCTGGCATGCAAAGCTCCTACTTTACCACTTATATCATATAGCACTATATCAAGAGGAACACAATACTCAGAGTTGCCAAAAATAAAGGTACTTTATTTTAGTGACAATGTGTCAGAAATATCTCAGAGGATATACTATCTTAGGAGGTATTTAAAATACACAAAATATACACAAAAACCAAAATCAGGTAAGTAAACAGTTAGAAAAGTAGTGCAAACACTGTAGAATACAACAGGATGCAATAGGCCTAGGGGAAACACAAACCATATACTAAGAAAGTGGAATGCAAACCAGTTAGGGATCCCAGGCCTAGTGTAGTATGTAGAGGTTGCTGGGAGTGTAAGAAAACACTAAGGGTGTCCAAGATACTTGTACGAAAGTACCATCTTTCATGGCATGTTACCCCCATATTTCACTGTATATATGTTGTTTTAGTCTAGTGTCACTGGGACCCTGCCAGGCAGGGCCCCAGTGCTCATAAGTATGTGCCCTGTATGTGTTCCCTGTGTGATGCCTAACTGTCTCACTGAGGCTCTGCTAACCAGAACCTCAGTGGTTATGCTCTCTCTGCTTTCCAAATTTGTCACTAACAGGCGAGTGACTAAATTTACCAATTCAGATTGGCATACTGGTACACCCATATAATTCCTTAGTATATGGTACTGAGGTACCCAGGGTATTGGGGTTCCAGGAGATCCCTATGGGCTGCAGCATTTCTTTTGCCACCCATAGGGAGCTCTGACAATTCTTACACAGGCCTGCCAGTGCAGCCTGAGTGAAATAACGTCTACGTTATTTCACAGCCATTTACCACTTCACTTAAGTAACTTATAAGTCACCTATATGTCTAACCTTCACCTGGTGAAGGTTGGGTGCAAAGTTACTTAGTGTGTGGGCACCCTGGCACTAGCCAAGGTGCCCCCACATCGTTCAGGTCAAATTCCCCGGACTTTGTGAGTGCGGGAACACCCTTACACGCGTGCACTGTACATAGGTCAACACCTATGTACAGCGTCACAATGGTAACTCCGAACATGGCCATGTAACATGTCTAAGATCATGGAATTGTCACCCTAATGCCATTCTGGCATTGGGGGACAATTCCCTGATCCCCCGGGTCTCTAGCACAGAACCCGGGTACTGCCAAACTGCCTTTCCGGGGTCTCCACTGCAGCTGCTGCTGCCAACCCCTCAGACAGGTTTCTGCCCTCCTGGGGTCCAGGCAGCCCTGGCCCAGGAAGGCAGAACAAAGGACATCCTCTGAGAGAGGGTGTAACACCCTCTCCCTTTGGAAATAGGTGTGAAGGCTGCGGAGGAGTAGCCTCCCCCAGCCTCTGGAAATGCTTTGATTGGCACAGATGGTGCCCATCTCTGCATAAGCCAGTCTACACTGGTTCAGGGATCCCTCAACCCTGCTCTGGCACGAAACTGGACAAAGGAAAGGGGAGTGACCACTCCCCTGACCTGCACCTCCTAGGTGAGGTGCCCAGAGCTCCTCCAGTGTTTCCAGACCTCTGCCATCTTGGAAACAGAGGTGTCTGTGGCACACTGGACTGCTCTGAGTGGCCAGTGCCAGCAGGTGACGTTAGAGGCTCCTTCTGATAGGCTCTTACCTCTCTTGGCAGCCAATCCTCCTTCCTTGGTAGCCAAACCTCCTTTTCTGGCTATTTAGGGTCTCTGCTTTGGGGAATTCTTCAGATAACGAATGCAAGAGCTCATCAGACTTCCTCTGCATCTCCCTCTTCACCTTCTGCCAAAGGATCGACCGCTGACTGCTCAGGACGCCTGCAAAACCGCAACAAAGTAGCAAGACAACTACTAGCAACCTTGTATCGCTTCATCCTGCCGGCTTTCTTGACTGTTTCCAGGTGGTGCATGCTCTGGGGGTAGCCTGCCTCCTCTCTGCACCAGGAGCTCTGAAGAAATCTCCCGTGGGTCGACTGAATCTTCCCCCTCCAACTGGAGGCACAAAAAGACTGCATCACTGGTCCTCTGGGTCCCCTCTCAGCACAACAAGCCTGGTCCCTGGAACTCAGCAACTCTGTCCAAGTGACTCCCACAGTCCAGTGACTCTTCAGTCCAAGTTTGGTGGAGGTAACTCCTTGCCTCCCCACGCTAGACTGCATTGCTGGGTACTGCATGATTTGCAGCTGCTCTGGCTCCTGTGCACTCTTCCAGGAGTTCCTTTGAGCACAGCCAAGCCTGGGTCCCCGACACTCCTTCCTACAGTGCACAACCTTTTGAGTTGTCCTCCGGCATCATGGGACTCCCTTTTGTGACTTTGAGTGGACTCTGGTTCACTTTTCTACTAAGTGCCTGTTCAGGTACTTCTGTGGGTGCTGCCTGCTTCTGTGAGGGCTCCCTGAGTTGCTGGGTTCCCCCTCTGTCTGCTCCTCCAAGTGGCGACATCCTGGTCCCTCCTGGGCCACAGCAGCACCCAAAAACCTCTACTGCGAACCAGCAAGGCTCGTTTGCAGTCTTTCTGCGTGGGAACGTGTCTGCAAGCTTCATCGCGACGTGGGACATCCATCGTCCAAAGGAGAAGTTCCTAGTCCTCTTCTTTCTTGCACAACTCCAAGCTTCTTCCAACAGGTGGCAGCTTCCTTGCACCCTCAGCTGGCATTTCCTGGGCTCCTGCCCACTCTCTACACTGTCGCAACTATTGGACTTGGTCCCCTTGTCTTACAGGTACTCAAGTCTGGAAATCCACTGTTGTTGCAAATTGCTGGTGTTTGTTCTTCCTGCAGAATCCCCCTATCACAACTTCTGTGCTCTCTGGTGGTAGTAAGTGCACTTTACACCTACCTTTCAGGGTCTTAGGGTGCGCTATTTTTCTAACTCTCACTGTTTTCTTACATTCCCAGCGACCCTCTACAAGCTCACATAGGTTTGGGGTCCATTCGTGGTTCGCATTCCACTTTTGGAGTATATGGTTTGTGTTGCCCCTATATCTATGTGCTCCTATTGCAATCTATTGTAACTTTACACTGCTTGCATTATTTTTCTTGCTATTACCTGCATAATTTTGGTTTGTGTACATATATCTTGTGTAGATAACTTATCCTCATACTGAGGGTACTCACTGAGATACTTTTGGCATATTGTCATAAAAATAAAGTACCTTTATTTTTAGTACTTCTGTGTATTGTGTTTTCTTGTGATATTGTGCATATGACACCAGTGGTATAGTAGGAGCTTTACATGACTCCTAGTTCAGCCTAAGCTGCTTTGCCATAGCTACCTTCTATCAGCCTAAGCTGCTAGAAACACCTCTTCTACACTAATAAGGGATAACTGGACCTGGCACAAGGTGTAAGTACCTCTGGTACCCACTACAAGCCAGGCCAGCCTCCTACATTGGTTGTTCAGCGGTGGGATAAGTACTTGTAGCTACTTACCACTTTGTCATTGTGTACTTTTCATAAGAAAACAATATACAAAACAAGTTCAGTGTATGTACACCTAACCAAAAACTTTTGCTTTTCTCCTCTTTAACGTTTTACAAAGTACTGAAAAGTATTCTAAAAACTTCTAAAAGTTTCTAAAGAGTTAGAAAAAGTTTTTTTCTCTGTTCTTTAAAAGGTTCTGAAACTTTTTGTTCCTTCTCACTATTTCTAAACCTTTTACTATCATGTCTGATGTAGAGTCTGCTCTTAAAATGGTCAATACTACTTATGACAATTTGAATTACAAGAGCCTAAGGGGTCTCTGCTTAGATAGAGGTTTAGTGATAGGAAAGAACCCTACAAAAGAGTTTCTATTGAACACTCTTATTGTTAATGATGAGTCCCAAGCAGGCACTTCAAATGAGAGGTTAATAGAAGGTTCCCATTCTGACTCAGGGGATCTCCTTGAGGGAGGTGGGGAGGGTTCTGTTCCAGATCTGCCCCCTAGCAGGGCACCTAGTAATGTTGGTAGTAATGTTACTGTTACTTACCTGTTTTGGGTTTGTGTACATATAATTTGTGTATATTACTTACCTCCTAAGTGAGGGTATCCTCTGTAATATTTTCGGCACATTATCACTAAAATAAAGTACCTTTATTTTTAGTAACTCTGAGTATTGTGTTTTCTTATGATAAAGTGCTAAGTGATATAAGTGGTATAGTAGGAGCTTTGCATGTCTCCTAGTTCAGCCTAAGCTGCTCTGCTATAGCTAACTCTATCAGCCTACGCTGCTAGAACACTACTAATCTACTAATAAGGGTAACTGGACCTGGCACAAGGTGTAAGTACCATCAGGTACCCACTATAAGACAGTCCAGCTTCCTACACCGTGGCCGGATGAACAGCAAGGAAAACCAATAGTATAACCAAATGTCATGCCCAATGTGGCACATGTGAAAGTGCAAGTCTAGAAAGCAAATACACCAGTATCAGCATGGGTCAGAAATTTAGATAAAGTAGGTGTAAGGTACACACATTAAAATGAACATATGTCCATTCAAATGTAAAGGAAGATAGCACGATTGAACGCTCTCCATGTGTGGACAAACAAACCTCTAGCTTGCACACATTAAACAAATGTCCAATCTACATCAGTGGAAGAAGTGTCACCTAACAGATGTTGACAGTCACCAAGCCAATAATAAATACTTACCATATGAAACAACACCCAAAGCAATGCCACCCAAAATTGGATTACATCCCACACACCTATCAATAGGAAATTTCCCCTTGTCCTGGGTGACTCCAGCACTGGTTCCAAAGTCAGATCTTACCAACCACATTAAGCGTATCATTAATCAGGGTGAAAAAGACACAACTGTAGTCATACCTCACAAATGTTTCATGAACATCAAAAAGGTAGAAAAGTAATGGCAGGACCAATGTGTAGAAAAGCAAACAACTGAACTTTATTCACAACACTCCAGAAATGGAGAAAAGGTAAATCGTCAGTCCTTGGTAAAAAGTGTACAGAGCACACTGCTGTGCTCTACAAATTCAATCAGAGATCACGGCCACAGGAACCTCCACAGGAAGGGGCATCTAGTGGGCATTCCAGGCACCTCAGTGATTACCCCTGGATGGGGTGTAGCCAGGTTTTGGATGGGTGCATTTGGTCATTGGAGGGGTGGGCTTCACCTTAGGAGGAGTTGGCTTTATTATGGGTATGAGTGGGGTATTGCTGGGTCCTGATGGGGGGCTAGTGTCACGATGGAGGACTTAGATGTGGAAGGGATGGGTTGGGATGTGGGCGGAGTCTTTTTACTTCAGGAAGGGGTTGGTTCTACAGTGGTTACGGCAAGAGCAAACATCCAAATTTCTTTGTGAAAATGGGGAGGGTGTACAGGAGGGATTAGGGGTTGGGAGTTTGAGGTAGTGCATTTATTAAGTGTAGCTTTGGGTGTTGTTGGTGCTGGTGTGTGTAGGTGTCTGAAGTATGTTTGTGTTTTGTTGGTGTCTGTTGCATGCATGAGTAAGGGTGTTTGCATCTCTTGGTGGGCTGTGGCATGGGTTTAATGAGCAAAGTGGGAATGGTGGATATGTGTGTGTTGGTGGGATGGTACCTGGAGGTATTGTATGAGTGGTGGAAGTGTCTGTGTAGGTGGGGGTGGTGTCAGGAGGTATGGTGGATATTGCGGCTGAGTCTGTGGGTGTTCGGGTGGTGTCTGGGGTTATGGTGGATGTAGTGGCTGTATCTGTGGGTGTTGGGGTGGTGTCTGGGGGTATGGTGGATTTGGTGGCTGTATATGTGGGTGTTTGGGTGGTGTCCTGGGTATGGTGGCTGTGTTTGTGGGTGTCTGGGGGTATTGTGGATGTGGTGGTTGTATCTGTGGGTCTTGGGAGGTGTCCGGGTTTATGGTGGAAGAGGTAGTGGTTGTGAGTGGGGGAGTGACGGTTGAGTGCTTGCATGCTTGTGTGTCTTGTGGTGTTTGTGTTTATGTGTGCTGCTCCTGGCTGTTGAGATGTGTGCACGCAAATGTGTGAGTGTGCTTTGGGTGGGCATGGGAATAAGGACATTGGATGGGGGAGAGGAAGGTGGTGGGTGAGGATTGTGGGGGGTGGTAGGCTGCTGTGAGGAAGGTGGCTAGAGTCTGAAAAGATATTTGTAGGCCAGACACATCACTGTAAATGCCTCCGAGATACGCTACTATCTGTTGGAGCTGGGGCACCTAGATCGCATTCAGAATAGCAGTCTGACTCACAGAGATGCTCCTCATGAGGTCACTAGCCTCTGCACTCAGGGCAGCAGGGATAACAGGGACAGAGGTGAGGTACCTGACATGAAGGAGATGGCTACCCTCTTGGGAGAGCAGGCTTGGCCAACAGGGTGGGGAGCAACACGAAGGATGGAGATTGAACTGGGGGTGGCAGACAAGGGTGGAGCAGGTGTAGGTTCTGAGTGTTCCACCACCACTAGAGAATGTCCACTGGAAGTCAACTTAGAGGAAGATGATGTGGAACCAGTCTCCTCCATGACACTCCCCACACCCTCTGGGCCCTCTGTGTCTGATGTCTTGGGACCGGAGGTACTGTGGCCAGCTGCTTCTCCACTGATGGTGGCCCTGTCTCCTCCACTTGCCTGTGATGATGCTGAAATGACAAATACAAATAGGGCCTGTTAGACCTGACAGACTTAGGGTGGTCATCCCCCATCTTTTTGACTGCCTCCCTCCATTTTTCTGACTCTGTTTTTGCTGGTTTTAAGACTCTGAGCACTTTACTACTGCTGAGCAATGCTAAAGTGCTCTTTCCCCAAAACATGGTAATATTGGTTTCTTCCGAATTAGCATATTTAATTTACCTGTAATTCCCTAGTATAGTGCCCTACATATGCCCAGGGCCTGTAACTTAAATGCTACTAGTGGGCCTGCAGCACTGATTGTGCCACCCACATGAGTAGCCCCTTAACCATGTCTCAGACCTGCCATTGCAAGGCCTGTGTGTGCAGTTTCACTGTCACTTCGACTTGGCATTTAAAACTACTAGCCAAGCCTTAAACTCCTCTTTATCTTCATATAAGTAACCCCTGGGTTCGGCTCTAGGAAACCCATAGGGCAGGGTGCTATGTAAGTGAAAGGCAGGGCATGTACCTTTGTGTTTTACATGTCCCGGTAGTCAAAACCTCACAAATTCGTTTTCCACTACTGTGAGGCCTGCTCCTCCCATAGAATAGCATTAGAGCTCCCCTCATATACTTTTAAGTGGCAGATTCGGATCTAGAAGGAGTAGCCCTATCATGTTAAGACATTTCTCTGCACTTAGGGCCAGATGTAGGTAGGAAGAAATTTGCGAGTCGGAAATTGCGATTCAATGCGAATCACAATTTCCGACTCGCAAAATGGGATCCAAGAAAAAAAGCGACACCAATTTGCGACTCGCAAATGATGTTGCACCGCAGTTTTTCAAGTTTGCTTTTAGCAAGGTCGCTTTTTGCGACCTCTCTAAAAGCGAACTCGCAAATTGCAACTGGCCCGCAAATTGCATGCAGGTGCAGCATAACAGTTGGAAAAACACTTCCTGGCTCTTGCTGATGACGTCAGAACCAGGACGTCATCAAATACACCTGGGAGGAGGGAAGACCACACCCTTTTCAAACTGCTGTGCAACAACCAGGAGAGAGGAGCTGCTGCTACCATGGAGGACTAAGGCAGTGCAGGGAGGAAAAGAAAAGTTTTCTGAGAAAAAACTTGAGGTGCTAACTGAAGAATGCTGCCAGCACCATGACCAACCTTTTGGCAAGCCAACCCTGAGTGTCCCAGACACTGAGAAGAAGAAAATCTATCTGCAAATCCAGGACTGGATCAATGCCATTGGGGTGAGCCACCGAACCCTGGATGAAATTAAAAAAAGGTGGTACGACCTGTGCTCCAGAACAAAGGAGAGGGTGGCAGAGCAGCTCAGGGAACTGAAGGCCACAGGAGGAGGCCCATCCACCATCGCACCACCCACAGCCATGGAAGAATTGGTGGAGCAGACCCTGGAGCCTGAGGCCGTGTCAGGAATAGGAGCATTGGACACTTCTGCACAAGGGACATCCAAAAGTGAGTACCATGAAATATGCATTCACACCTAAAAATGCAGTATCCACACTCTCCTAGTACACAGCAGCAGGCACAACCAGACTAGCTCCATTCCAGACTAGCAACCACTAGAATAGCGCATTATGGGCAATGTAGTACAGTAGTCAGCATATAGTCAAATGTTTATTATGAGGCATACAACAGATGTGAGAGACTGACAGTGTGTTCCCTATGTCCCACAGGTCTCCCACACAACACCCCCAGCAGCCACACCATCCAGGGAGGAGACAACAGGCCACAGGCAGTGCAGGAGGCTGCAGCAGATATTCCAGGGCCCAGCACGACACCACCACAGTCTCCTCCAGAACAGGACATGGAGGAAGAACTCACAAATGTCCCAACGTCACAACCCACCCATCCCAACACCAAGCCCTGCATGCAACAACAAAGCATGGACACCCATCACCAAAGCATGGCCACAGCACATACCAATACACCCCCCTAAACCACCATCACACAAGGTCCACACAGGAATGCAAGCACTGGGGTACACGGTCACCCACCCATTGCCCACCATGGCACACACAGATGTAATTAACATCCTTTTATACCCCTGCAGGACCCCTACCCAATGTCACCGGACAGGAGGGTCCACACATGTCCACACCACCAACAGAAGAGGCCCACAGTGATGACAGCAGCTCTGTCCAACTGGATCTAGATGACTAGCCCGGCCCATCGGTGACCTCGGGACAGTCGGTTACCCTCACACAGTCACAGGCCACTACAGAGCTTCCCCCCTCTGGAAACACCAGCACAGCACCCAGCTGGCCCATACCTCTGTCCCCAGGACACGTCAATCAGCAGTGTGACCACCACTACAGGGAACTCAGGCTAACCCACCACCCCAACAACAACAGGGTCCTGGGGGCAGTGGTAGTGGGCACACGGTCCAGGGAACGGAGGCCCAGGAACACAGGGGAACTGGGAGGGCTGCTGTGCAACAGGGGGAGGACAGGCCAAGGGAACCCACTCTCACCGAGGCCCTCTCCAACATCATGGGAGCCTACCACCACTCCCAGGAGACGATGGCAACGGTACTGGCCAAGTTTCAGGAGACCCAGCTCCTGCAGGAGGAACAGTATTTGGGGTTCAGGGAGGAGATCAGAGCCATCAATTCCACCCTGGGCACCATTGTAGAGGTGCTGAAGGAAGTACTCAACACCAGGAGGGAAACTGTGGCACAACAAGGGGCCCCTGACACTAGCCTGGACGGTGAACAGCCCACCACCTCCGCCGGCGCTAGTGGATAGGAGGCACCGCCATAGGACAACCACACCAGCACCCCACCCCCTGCAGAGGAAGAACCACCATGCAAACAGTCCCTGAGGTCCAGGACAAAGACAGAGAACGATGTCAAGACCCCAACCAAGAAATGAGACCACCCTGAATGTCATCTTTCTGTCCCACTTTGTCACCCTGTCAAACTGCCCCAGCTGCACTTCCTATGCCCATTTGGGCAATGCAGCTGTGAGACTAATAGACTGGACTCTGCCATGGATATTCCTCCACCATCACCCCTCACCATTTTACAACCCCCTCCAATATTGAGCACTTAAATAAACACCCTTGAAGCACAAAACAATCTGGAGTCAGTCTGTGATTTCGAAATAGTGTATTAGCAATGACAGTGTCAAAATGCTCTTTAAATTGTAATGTCAACATACATATGTCACACAGCTCTAGTCCATGAGAAAACAAAGCAGATGTCACACTGTGGGACTCACATCTGTGAAACTGTAAGGGAAAGTGACAACTCAGTGACCATACACTGGGTGAAAACGACAGCCAGTAGAGAGGTAGTAGTGTTATAGTACATGTAGTAGGCAGGTTTGTATTCTTACCTGTGTCTCACTGGAAATATTGCAGGCTCACCGAGTTCCTGTTGTCAATGTCCTCTTCTTCTGCTTCCTCGTCTTCACTGTCCACAGGCTCCACAGCTGCAACAACACTGCCATCTGGACCATCCTCCTGCAGAAAAGGCACCTGTTGTCGCAAAGCTAAGTTGTGAAGCAAACAGCAGGCCACGATGATCTGGCACACCTTCTTTGGTGAGTAGAATAGGGATCCACCTGTCATATGGAGGCACCTGGACCTGACCTTCAGGAGGCCGAAGGTCAGCTCTACTATCCGCCGAGTTCACCCATGGGCCTCATTGTAGAGTTCCTCTGCCCTTGTCCTGGGATTCCTCACTGGGGTCAGTAGCCATGACAGGTTGGGGTAACCAGAGTCACCTGCAAATGGCGAGGGACAACTGTTAGACACGCACTAACCTGTAGGGATATCCCCAGACCCAGACAACCATTCCCACTGACTTGCTTCCAGGTACTCACCTAATAGCCACACACGGTGCCTCTGGAGTTGACCCATCACATAAGGGATGCTGCTATTCCATAGGATGTAAGCGTCATGCACTGAGCCAGGGAACTTGGCATTAACATGGGAGATGTACTGGTCTGCCAAACACACCATCTGCACATTCATGGAATGATAACTCTTCCGGTTTCTGTACACCTGTTCACTCCTGCGGGGGGGGGTACAATAGCCACATGGGTCCCATCAATGGCACCTATGATATTGGGGATATGTCCCACGGCATAGAAGTCTCCTTTCACTGTAGGCAAATCCTCCACCTGAGGGAAAACGATGTAGCTCTGCATGTGTTTCAGCAGGGCAGACAACACTCTGGACAACACGTTGGAAAACATAGGCTGGGACATCCCTGATGCTATGGCCACTGTTGTTTGAAATGACCCACTTGCGAAGAAATGGAGTACTGACAGCACCTGAACTAGAGGGGGGATTCCTGTGGGATGGCAGATAGCTGACATCAGGTCTGGCTCCAGCTGGGCACACAGTTCCAGGATTGTGGCACGATCAAGCCTGTAGGTGATGATCACATGTCTTTCCTCCATTGTCGACAGGTCCACCAGTGGTCTGTACACCGGAGGATGCTGCCATCTCCTCACATGTCCCAGCGGACGGTGCCTATGAAGGACAACAGCGAGCACAGAGTCAACCAACTCAGAGGTACGTACCCATAGCTTACACGGAACACGAATCATAATCTGATATTTGGCCTGTATGAGTGTTGAGGCAAGTTCTAGGTATGTGTGACGCATTTAGAAATTAAGCCATGTGGGTCCCTGAAATGGCGGCTGCCTGACCTGTAAAGTGGAACAATGGGATGTGAGGTAACTGTGCTGGCGTTGCACACCGTCGCGGTAGGCGATCGAAGACTGTGGCGCAATGCTGCATTGGTTAACATTGGACCCTATGGGTCCCAGGAGCCAATGGCGATGTACGCCAGCGGTGACGGTACGCACCGCCGCGGACGTAACAGCCATTTTCTATCTGTTCAATCATTCAATACCTGATCTTCGACAGGAGAGGACCTACACTGCAAGTGCTGCTGTGACCTCGGTCTGGAAGAGACAATGGCTCGTGCGACTGGGGAAAGGCCCCTGCCTTCACATCGGAGGAGTTGGAGAAACTCATGGATGGGGTCCTCCCCCAGTACACGCTACTCTATGGTCCTCCAGACAAACAGGTAAATACACTGGGAGCATGCAGTATGGGCTATGCCTGTGTGGAGTGAGGTGGATGAAAGATGGGGGGGGAGATTGAGGCGTGCATGAAACAATGGTGAGTGCATGTGCATCATGGCAAGGGTAGGGATGGGGGCCAATGACTGATGGTGTATTTGATAATAACTTTTCTTTTCCCCCTGTACAATTCATGTAGGTTAGCGCCCACCAGAAAAAAGATATTTGGCGTGCCATCGCCAAGGACGTCCGGACCCTGGAGGTCTACCACAGACGGAGCACCCACTGCTGTAAGAGATGGGACGACATTCGCCGCTGGAGCAAGAAGATGGCAGAGGCCTAGCTGTGGATGGCCTCCCAACGTGGGAGGGGTGCCCGTCGCACCATGACCCCTCTGATGTTCAGGATCCTGGTGGTGGCGTACCCGGAGTTGGATGGGCGCTTGAGGGCATCACAGCAGCCACAAGGGGGTGAGTACACTCTCATTCTGCTGATTTTGCGTGCAGTAGAGGTGTCTGGGTGGGGGAGGTGGCCTGTGGGTTTCCGTAGGCCAGGGCAAGTGTGCTAGTTAGGTTCCCTTGTTCTGGCAGACCCTTTGGCACCCCACCCCACCTTTGTACAGTGCCAAGTACACCTAGTCAGGCTCCCGTGTCATCCATGTGTGTTCTTTAGCCTTGTAGGCCATGTCCCAGAGATTGAACAGTGGAGCCCAAGTCCGCGGCGTAGTGAGGGGGCTTCTGTGTCTGTCGTGTCCGCTAACGGTAGCGGTAATGCATGCACTCAACATGTCTTTCTTCTGTTGCCCCCCCCCTTTTTGTGGTCTCCCTGATTTTGTGTGCATTAGCATCATCAGGCGGAGGAGCAGTGGCACCGGAGCAGGAGGGAGCTGCATCCCACACCAGCACACCCACCACCACACCCCGCTCACGTGCAGTCACCACCCCACTGCCATTCACATGTCCCCTGTGTCCTCTCCCAATATGTCTGTGACACCCCCTCCCAAGATACACAAACGCAGACACACACCCACCCAACAGCCATCCACCTCACGACAGCCTCCAGTGCAAGCACTTTCACCCAAAGCCACCAAATGAGCACCTCCCACAACCACAACCTATTCCTCCACTCCCAAACCCCCTCCAGCTACCCATCCCAGTGTTCCCAAAAAACTTTTCCTGTCCAAACTTGATCTCTTTCCCACACCTCCCCCACCCCGTCCGTCTCCTAGGGCCTGACTCTCCAGGTCCCAACCGAGAACCTCAGCCACAACATCTCCGGGACCAGTGGTGCCTGTAGTCACCGGAATCTGGAGTGCACCGGCCACCAGGGCAGCCAGTGTGGCACGGAGCCACAGCACGGACAGTCCCCCACCTGTCAAGCATCAAAAGTTGGCCAGTGCCCGGCAGGAGAGGGGGAAGACTCCAGCCACCAAAGCCGCTCCCAGGGGTACAGATGGGAGTGTGGATTCAGCTGCGACACCTTCCAAGGGAATGGCCACAAGAAAGTCAGCAAGTCTGGGAAGAGAAGCACGGCGGAGAAGACGCCATCATCCCCGCTGCCCAGGAGGCCACCGTCAGCACTAGCCCAGCGGCCCAGGAGGCCACCGCCACCAGCCCTGCTGCCCAGGATGCGAATACCAGCACCAGCCCAGCTGCCCAGGAGGCCACCGCCACCAGCCCTTCTGCCCAGGAGGTGAGCGTCAGCACCAGCCCTGCTGCCCAGGAGGCCACAGCCACCAGCCCTGCTGCCCAGGAGGCGAGCACCACCAGCCCTGCTGCCCAGGAGGCCACCGCCATCACCAGCCCAGCTGCCCAGAAGGCGAGCACCACCAGCCTTGCTGCCCAGGAGGCCGCCGGCATCATCCCTGCTGCCCCGGAGGCCACCGCCAGCACCAGCCCAGCTGCCCAGGAGGCCTCTGCCAGCAACAGCCCCACTGGGCCAGACAGGACCGCCAGCACCAGCCACCCTGGGCCAGACAGGACCGCCAGCACCAACCCTGATGGGCCATGAAGGACCGCCAGCACCAGCCCCGCTGGGTCAGACAGGACCGCCAGCACCAGCCCCGCTGGGCCAGACAGGACCGCCAGCACCAGCCCCGCTGGACCATGAAGGACCGCCAGCACCAACCTCGCTGGGCCAGACAGGACTGCCAGCACCAGCCCCGCTGGGCCAGACAGGACAGCCAGCAGCTGAGTCACTTCAAAGGACCCCGCCGCAACAAGCACCGCTGAACAGGGCACCCCCGCCACAAGCACCGCTGAACAGGGCACCGCCGCCACAAGCACCGTTGGCCCATGAGCATCAAGGGCACTGACGCTACTGAGTTCGTCACGAGCAGGATGAAGCACTCTGGGCACAAAGCCCCCTCCAGAACCAGTGGAGTATCACATCCACTACCTCTGTCCTTGGCAGGATGAAGCACTCTGGGTACAAGGCCCCCTCCAGAACCAGTGGAGAAAGGCATCCACTTGAGAGACTGTGGCTTTGCACTCCCCAGGATGGAACAGTGGGCAAACCACCCACTTTAGAGACTTGAGAGACTGTGGCTTTGCACTCTCCTGGATTCAACAGTGGGCAAACCACCCACTGTAGAGACTTGAGAGACTGTGGCTTTGCACTCTCCAGGATGGAACAGTGGGCAAACCACCCACTGTAGAGACTTGAGAGACTGTGGCTTTGCACTCCCCAGGATTGGACAGTGGGCAAGCCACCCACTGTAGAGACTTGAGAGGCTGTGGCTTTGCACTCCCCTGGATGGAACAGTGGGCAAGCCACCCACTGTAGAGACTTGAGAGACTGTGGTTTTGCACTCCCCAGGATTGAATAGTGGACAAACCACCCACTGTAGAGATTCAAGAGACTGTGGCTTTGCACTCACCAGGGGGCATGTGGCCCCCTCATGGATTTGGCGTTATGCACTCAACCGGCTGAGGTGCCCCGCCTTTCCCTTCCCCCTGAGGTGCCTGTTTTATTGCTATCTGATGCCCCTGCAGTGTTCTCTCCATCACGTTCGGGGATTGAGTGTGGGCCTCGCCCATACCGTGTGGGCCCAGAGTTCCACGGACTTCAATGGAGCTCTACCTGGACTACTATTGTTGGTGTATATTTTGTTTATAGTGTAAATATATATATTTTTGCGTACTGGATTTTAGTATATTACAATGGTTACACTCATTTTCTTTTGTCTTTGCATTCTTCCGGGGGGAGGTGCGGGGTGGAACTGTAATGTATCAATATGTATTAGTGTGTGTGTTGTCGTGGGTGAGGGTGGGGGTGTTGCGTATTGCGTGTGTGTGTCCCTGTTTTTTTCCATCCCCCCTCCCCTGTGTTGTAGGTGCTGTACTCACCGTGGTCTTCGCCGCCGGTGTTCGTGCTCCTGGTAGAGGAGCAAGAAGATAAGGGCTTGCAGGATCAGGAACTCGGGTTCCACGGCGTCCTGATTCCTTGTGGGGTGTGTAGAGGTGAGCGTTTTCCCTTCGAAGTCCTGTTTCCACTGTGTTTTTGTTCACGGGGAATCCGCTCCGCAAAAGGTGGCGGATTGGTAGGTTGTGATTCTGTGGGCGGTACATTGTCCTCTGCCTATCAGTTGGCGGTGACCGCTGCGTGGTTTGTTTGTACCGCCGTGTGGGTCGGAGTGTTAAAGTGGCTGTCTTTGTTGACGGTTTCCGCCACGGTCATGATTCCATTTTTTCCGCCGGCCTGTTCGTGGATTTACCGCCAATTTAACACTGACCTCCAGGGTTGTAATGACCACCAATGTGTCCTCATAAAAATTGGACATGTGCAGCCCCTTACAGACAGAATTTTTCTTTCAACATTTGGTTCACAAATAAAAAGGTTGTGTTTGTTCCACTACTCACCTGGGCTCAGTGAGTGTGGTGACAGTTGCCACGTACCTGCCAAAGTATTGTGTTGCAACGTGGTCCTGTCTCTGTCTGCCTTGATTTGCAATGCTTCTATCCCCAGGCTGGCGATGTGGTAGCTCTTGCTCCTCATCCTCCGAATCTGTGTCTTCAGGGGTGAGATGTAGCCAACGTCTGGTGGCAATGTTGTGCAGGATTGCTCCTACGCCAACGATCTTGAATGCTGTTACTGGGGCATACTAGAGCGCACCTCCACTTCTGTGGAGGCATCGGAATCTTGCCTTTAACAGCCAAAGGTCCTCTCAATGACAGTTCTGGTCCGCCGATGTGCACTGGTATATCGCCTCTCATTCTCATTGCCAGGTGTTAGGTACGGTAAGTATCCATGGTCTTAGCGCATATGCACTGTCCCCTGTTTGGCAAAAATAAGCAATGTTAGCAGGGCATGGATGATTTCTACAGTGACCTGTGTGTATGTCTTCAGGGTGTAGTCAGCAATACCTAAGATATCCGTCTCCAAACTCCCCATGTTCTAGGCGTTGGTGTATCCCATGTGCCTGAAAATGTATGAGTCATGTGTACTCCCTGGAAATTTGGCTTCAATGTCAGTGATGACATTATGGGCGTCACATACCACCTGGATATTCAGTGAGTGGGTACATTTCCTATTGCAGAACAAATATTCCAGATTTGCAGGAGGGCAGATTTGTAAATGTGTCCCGTCCACACACCCTATTACATGAGGGAAGTTGGTAATTCTGTAGAAGCCCAACTTGGTACTGTTAATTTCTGCCTCATTCCTGGGTAGGTATATGTATCTGGACATGTGTGTGAGTATGCAATCTAGGAAACATCTGAGGAATCGTGAGAGTGCACTTTGGGATACCCCATCTGCCACTGCAATCACCCTCTGATAGCTACCCGAGGCCAAGAGGTGCAGTGAGCATAGCACTTGCACATGTGTGGGGATGGCACTGCTGCGCATAGTCTGGCGCTGAAGCTGTGGATTGAGTAGTTCAATTAATTCTAATATTGCTGCACTGCTGAGTCTGTATTTGTCATAAATCTCCTCCTCAGTTTGTTGGAAAAGTGTCTGCCTGGTTCTGTATATCCTCTCCTGTCTCTGGCTCCTCCTCCTCCTCTGCTGGGCGGCGTGGACTCTTCTCCTCCTTGCTATCACATATAGTTCAGCCATTTTGAATAACCCAGATGCCTTCTGGGTCTCCTTTTATACTTTGGTTCTGGTTACCACCTGCTCTGACTTAGTGGTAATTTGGGTGTGCAAAATGGGATTTTTGCGACTAGTCAGAATTTGCAAGTGGGTTTTTCATATGGTTTGCGACTCGCAAATTGCGACTTCATATTTGCGGGTCGCAAAATCAGGTCGCTATTTTTGCGAGTCGGTAATGGCTTGCATCACAATTTGCACTTCGGAAATGGGATTTTGCATCCCATCCCATTTCCGATTTTGCAGTGTCGCAAATTGCGAATCGGGCCATTTGCGACTCGCAAAACTTTGCTACATCTGGCCCTTAGTGCCATCTGTGCCTTACAGCCTGCCTCCAATCCACGTCTGGTCTGTGTTGGCTGACAACTCCCCTGGACACTAAGGCACATCTGCATTAATCTGCTTCCTGAATGGGTCTCCCTGGCCAGGAAGGGTAGAGGGTCTCTCTCTTACATTTCAGAGACCAGTGGTCTGCCCTTACACAAAGGACTGATACCCACCCCCCCACTGGGATCCTGGCAGACAGGACTGGGCTGAAAGAGGAACTTGTGTACTTCAAAACCACTCTTTGAAGTCTCCCCCACTTCAAAGCCATTTAGGGGTATAAGAACTGGGTCTCTGACACCACAAATTCAGACACTTCTGGTTCTACACCTGGACTCTGTCAGAGGAACTGCCTGGCTGCCCAAATAACTCATCTTGACTGCTTTGCTGAGAAGGACTGCTGCCCTGCTTGTTGCCCTGCTGCCTGCTGGCCTCTGACTTTGTTGCAAGGACTCTGCCTTCCCCAAACAATGCTCTCCAAGGGCATGGATTGACCATGACTCCTGTTCCCGAAGACTCAAGACCAAGAAAGACTTCACTCACTAGCTTTTAGCTAGTTCACTGACTTAAGCGAGTTCAGCTATGCCAGCAATGATGCCGCAGCCTCCTCCCGCTCCGTGGACCTCACTGCAATCAACAACTGTGGCCTGCAACGTAAGTCAAACATTGCCACGACGCCCCTGGTGTCCCATAGTGTTATCGTGACACTGTGAAGTCGACACATCACGTCTTAACTGCCTGGATCATCGACCCTGCTGGGACACCAGGATTTGATGCTTGACACCGATGCCGCACCAGCCCCTCCTGCACCTGGACAGAACCAACATCTCAACTGCCCTGCCTTCTAGTATGGAACTGACGCCTCACCTCCCCAGACAATGTAAGGGACTGAAGCCGCAGCTGCACCAGCGACACCTCACATCCAGGACTCTGTGCAACGTCTTTGGCCCATATTTATACTTTTTGACGCTAAACTGTGCTAACGCAGTTTAGCGTCAAAAAGTTTAGCGCCGGCTAACGCCATTCTGAAGCGCCATGCGGGCGCCGTATTTATTGAATGGCGCTAGCCGGCGCTAGCAGACCGGCGCTGCCTGGTGTGCGTGGAAAAAAACCACGTACACCAGGCAGCGCCGGCATTGGGGAAAATGACTTATGTCCCCTGGGCATGGTCATTGGGCATTGAGGCATGTAGGGGGGCACAAATCAGTCCCCCCTATGCCAAAAAAAAAATATAAAAAAAATAAAAAATTATACTTACCTGAACTTACCTGAATGTCCCTGGGATGGGTCCCTCCATCTTTGGGTGTCCTCCTGGGGTGGGCAAGGGTGGCAGGGGGGGTCCCTGGGGGCATGGGAGGGCAGCTGTGGGCTCATTTTGAGCCCACAGGTCCCTTAACGCCTGCCCTGACCCAGGCGCTAAAATCCAGCGCAAATGCGGGGTTTTTTGCCCCGCCCACTCCCGGGCGTGATTTTTGCCCGGGAGTATAAATACGACGCATTTGCGTCGCAGTCATTTTTTTAGACGGGAACGCCTACCTTGCATCTTATTAACGCAAGGAAGGCGTTCTCGCAAAAAAATGACGCTCTTTCCTCATACTTTGGCGCTAGACGCGTCTAACGCCAAAGTATAAATATGGCGTTAGTTTTGCGCCGAATTTGCGTCGAAAAAAACGACGCAAATTTGGCGCAAACGGAGTATAAATATGCCCCTTTGTCTCTTCACTTTCAAAGGTACTATGACTGGGGGTCCATACAACTCCATAACCGGCACCTGTGACGTTGAACTATTGGGAACAACTTCGCCAATGATGCCATGATAGCCCCAGCTGGAGCAATTGTGTTTCTAAGCACATTAATGGGATTTCATCTTTAAAAATTCATATCTTTGCTTGTATACAGTGGATTACCTGTGTGGTGTACTTTTGTGCTGTTTTCACTGTAGTATTGTATGCCTTCTAAGTTAAGCCTGAGTGCTCAGTGCCAAGCTACCGTAGGGTGGGCACTTGGAAAAATTTGGATTGTGTTGTGGCCTACACAGTTTATGCATAATCGGCATACGTGAGTTAATAGAAATTCCCTTGTAAAGTGCACTATCTGTGCCCAGGGCCTGTGAAGAAAATAATACTATTTGGCCTGCAGCACTGATTGTGCAACCCATATGAGTAGCCGTGAAACGTGTCTCAGACCTGCCACTGCAGTGATTGGGTGTGCAGTTTTGAACTGCCAGTTCGACCTGGCAAGTGCCCCACTTGCCAGGCCCAAACCTCCCCCTTACTACATTAAAGCCACCCCTGAGGTAGGCCCATGGGCCGGGTGCAGTGTCTTTAAAAGGCAGGACACGTAGTGGCATATTTAACATTCCCTGTTAGCAAAATACTGTTAAATTTGGTTTTCGGTATTGCAAGTCTGTAATCTCCCATAGGGTAACATGGGAATTGCCTTGACATATATTTTAAGTGTAATTTCCTGTTGGGAGCAGATAGAAATGTGGAGTTTGGAGCCTCTGAACTCACACCTTAAAAATACATATTTTGGTAAAGTTGGTTTTTAAATTGTGAGTTTGAAAATGCTGCTTTTAGGAAGTGGACATTTTCATGCTTAACCATTCTGTGCCTCTTGCTGTCTGCTGGCATACACATGTGGGTGAGACTGACAGTTGGGGTGTTTGTGAATTCACTCTAGACAGTGACACAAAAGAAGCTGAGGTGTGTTCTGCATATCCTGATGTGTCTTCTTGGCTTAGAGTGGTGGAAGGAGCTGACATGTGCACTTAACTAGGGCTGTGCCTGTCCTCACAAATGTAGTCTCCAAAGCCCTAGATTGTGTCTGGGGCCAGAACGGGGAGATGCAGTGTTTTGTGCACGGCAAAGATTTTCGTTTGATGTTTGCCTACTTAAAAGGCAGAAATTAGTATAAATATTGGACTGCTGACCCCACAACTTCAGAACACTTCTGGTCTGAGGACTTTCAGCCAGGGAGAAGAGCTGAATGCTGGAGGAGGACTTGCCACACAGCCTGTTGCTTTGGTGTGGTAGCAGCTGCTGCTACTTCTGCCCTGGAAGTGAAAGGACTGGACTTTGCTTTCTACATCCTATGTTCCAAGGTTCTCCAAAGGCTGGAACTGAGCTTTTCTCCGATTGTGAAGTCTCAGAGACAACAACGACTTCATCTGCCAGTGCCAGGGCTCTTCTGCTGAGAGTCCTGACTTGCCAAATGGTGCCAAATCCAGTACCTGGGCCCTTGGAAGTGGAAGCTGGTGACCTAAAGAAAAATCCATTCACTGTAGCCATTATGGCAGAAAAATCGATGCAGCGCCTGCTCTGTGGCTAAAAAATCAAGGCAATGCTGGTGAAATCAACGCATCACCTGCTTCAACGCAGATTTATGATTGCCATGTGTCTGGATTTTCATGCATCGTCCCTGGGCATTGAATTTTCAACATCAATGCAAGGAACCGAGGCTGCTTGTACAGAAATCAACAAATCATTTTCCTGTGGGGAAAGAATCAATGCATCGCCTACCCAATGGGGAAAGAACTGACGCACAACCTCACTTATGAGTAAGGAATTGACATCACTTGCTTTTCTGACCCATCACCTCTCCTGAGGCTTCATATTTGATGCATACCAGGTACTTTGTGCTAAAACAAAGCATCTATTGATTCCCATGCATTAAGACTCTTTTCACTTTAAAAATGTATATTTTTTTGGGGGCATGATGGATTTTTGTCATTTTGGTCTTGTTTAACAAATATAAATATTGGCTGTTTTTCAAAAATGGTGTTGAGTACTTTTGTGTTTTTTTCACTGCATTACTGTGTGTGTGGGTACAAATATTGTACACATTGCCTCTGAGATCAGCCTGACTGCTTGAGCCAAGCTACCAAGGAGGTGGACAGGGGTTATCTTAGGTGTGTGACTCCCTTACCCTGACTAGAGTGAGGGTCTCTAGTTGGACAGGGTATAAACCCACTGCCAACTAAAGACCTGATTTCTAACATCTTTCATCATTGTAGGCCCAAGTGCCTGTGGCATATCACTGACATTTGTTTGTCTCATGCCACCAGATGCAGAAGCACTGTATTGTAGGGATCCTGTGGTTAGAAACTGTTGTCCTACCATCTGTCTGAGTCTTGCATTATATGATGCTGGATTCCTTTTGTGTGGTAGGCGATATGGCTCGAGATGATGACATCAACCAATTTCCTGTTTTCCATTCTGTAGGACAATATCTAATATATCCCTTCCTTCCATGGTCTAGAGGTCGGTACCTGTACATTTGATCATTTAGCAAGAATTATTCAATTGTGACTGATTTGCTATATTTCAGATTTTTCCTTGACAAGACACTTGTATGTATGTATTTGTGTGGAATGTTTGTAATCCTGAGCTGAACAATGTGTACATGCAACATATTCCTGCTTCTAAAATTAGCTTGTTTTTTCATTGTATGGTTCACATGTTCTTGCATATCTACATTTCAAAATGTGACATTTAAGACAGCAGACAATGAGTTTGTGAGTGGTGAATTTATTACAGTATTAAGGGTGAAAACAAACGTGGCAAAAAGTAAAAACAAAAATAAAAAATTAAGGGGTCAGTCATGGTGAATGAAATTATAGGAGTAGATGCCACACCATCAGAAGTCCAAAGTCCAGAGTACTCCTTCCATCAGAAATGGAATGGGGTTCAGGATCAGTCCACAGAGTGTATGTGTGACACACAAAGGAGGACATTAAGGGTGAGGTTTCTTGCTGCAGTGGTGGGTGTCTTGCCATCCACATCTCCTGGATTCTTACATGGATGTCCCCACTTGCGAGAGCAGGTGGGTCAGCTGATGCAGAGGCAGGGGTGTCTGAGAGTGGTTTGTCCTCTGGCAAGGCCTCCCTTCCTGTGTCTGCTTCAGATGTACGTGGGCATGATGTAGTTGGCCCGCAGGAAGGAGTAGATGTTGGGGGAAAAGCCCTGCTCTAGGTTGTATGGATGTCCCTCAGCACCCCTGTTAGGTTAACCATGTTGGAGTTATGGGTCTCTATTTATGGGTTCAAGTCTCTCTGCAGCAGCATGATTTCCCAGATTTTGGTTAGCACCAGGACCATCATGCCTTGGGACTCATGATAGTCCCCCAAGACATGGCCTATGGTATCCATGTCATGTGTGACCCCAATGGCCTCACTCTGATGGCCCACAGCGTTCCTCCCACAGACGCTACCCCAATAAGCATGCGCCCTTGGCACAGGGTGCCCTCTCCAACTGGGTCCTAGACCCCCAGTGTCCGGATTGTTGATTTGCTCCTCAGGATCTAGGACTGGGGGGCAAAAGATGACAGCAATTGTGGTAGGTACACTGGTTGTGGGGCACATTGTTGACTGTGATTTTGAAGCAACTGGGGTGGGAGGTGTTGTTGTGGGCACAGTGAGACTCACTGTTGTATTCTAACCATGCTGCCCAGATGATGCAGGACTGTTATCCACAACCACATGTTCAGGAGTGTCATCATCACAGAGGGTTCCATCCAGAGGTGGGTTGGGAGTCTGGTCGGTGGACAATGTCTGGCCAGGAGCTGTACCAGCTAGGCATTTTGAGAAATAGAGTACATTGTTATTGGTTGAAGTGTGGAATTTACATCCAAAAATTCTAAGTCACTGTAAGTAGAGGCCTTGAACACTGACACTAACTGTGCTATGTTACCATGGTATTGAAGTTGTCGAGATGGTTTGTGCATAGTTTTCAGAAACCATTAGATTCAAGCACCTCTTTAGATGTGCTGATCAGTTGCACTTTAGATCAGGGAATGAACAGTTACTCCAACAGAGTGGAAAGGAGATGTTGATTTGACCATTCCAAGTCCTAGTTGTGTGAGATACAGGAGAACACACAACTTTGTTGTATATGTAGCTGTAGCTTCTTATGAGCAGTACTGAGTCAATATGTTAACTGTCACTAACAATCTGATGAAGCAGCTTAATGCCTTAGGAATACTTGATATTCAAACTTGGTAAGGTGTCATTCCTGTCCTCAAAAGTTTCATTTTGGGACACCAGAAGAAAAGCTAGCTCGGTAGATAGACACATCTCTGAATTGAGCATGATATGTAGATCGCACTCTTCCACGTGAGTGAACATCATTTGAGAGATGCACATAGGCATATTTGATGTACGGAAACAGGGCCTTCTGGTAGTTGTTGTCATATCACTTTCTGACTCGCCACACTACACAAATGTTAAACTGCCAGAGAGATGGCAAACAGGTGCATTTCAACAAATGCAGGAAGGCATGCTTGTTTGAGTTACTGAAGGAGGGCTCCTGGTAGTTGTAGTCAAGTAACTCTCTGTACTTCCCAACACTTGACAAATGTTTAGTCTTACATATCTGTTGCCACACTGCAGTTAGGTTGGGCCATACATTTACATGTTGACACATACCATGGGTCCTGGGATGATCTTTTAATATTGAAACACTTGCAGACCCCATTCCAACATATGGCCTCTAATGGGGATTGACAAATGTGATGTTATGTACAACAATGCACATTGTCAGTCAGTCAGTCAGTCAAAATAACTTTATTCGGCGTATTGCCATAAAAGTACACATACATACATACAAATCATCATAAAAAACAGTACTTATTGCATAATTTGAAGGCAAGTCTCTTTAATCTACAAGTCTATAAAATCTAAGCTTACCACTTAAGCCTACTAAATCAATATAAAATAATAAATATTTATAAGATCGTATACAGCAATAAAACAATATCTGATTTCCCTTAATAAATAGTCACGTTACTAATTCATATCGGTTCCTAATGGTGATAGCGGATTTAATAAAACTTAAAATAGAGCTGCACGTTTGTTTGGTTGAAAGGTTTTGAATGCCAAGCAATCCTTCTTTATAAGAAAAGGTGTGCAAATTACGCAAAATAGGTAGTAAAAAAGTTTCCCTAGGAGCTGAGTAGAGTGTACAAAATAAAATAAAGTGACAAGCACTTTGTTTTGAAAAATTGTCACAAGGGCATGGTGGTAATGTTTTTTCCCACACGCATTTTTCTGGAAACGCTACTCTAAAATGGATCATGTTAAATCTAAAAAATACAAGTAAAGAATATAGAGAAGGGATCGGGAACCAAACAAAATAAGGTTCTAACAAATCTGATGATGAAATTTGAACATATGAATTAAAAGAACTCAATTTCTCTGCCACTTGATGTCTAAGGTTCATAACGTGCTCTTTATATCGGAGTTTAACAATTTCTTTCGCATTGGCGGGCAAGAGCTCTGGTTTGAAATACATAAACTTCAAATCCAAGTTTCGAAAACCATTGTGAACAAAATTTAGCCATGGAATTTTGTTAGAGTTTGCTAGCGAAATACAGTCTTTTACGCAATCATGTGTTAAAGTAGCCGCCGGATTTGACCATACATTTATCCATAACAGAAGGGGGGCATTATCTATCAAATCTGTAATGTAACGGATTCCCAGCTCCTCATGGCATATAATATTAGCTACATTCTTAGGTACCATAAGTAGCCGATGGAGAAATTTATTCTCTGCCAGTTGTAATATGCTTGAACTGGTATATCCCCAGAGGCCACCCCCATAAATCGCCGCCGAAACACATTTGGATTTATAGAGCATGATGATCTGGTGAACCGGTCTATGCCCTAATCTACGGGCAAAGCGGAAGATTGCTTCAACATTTCTTTCCAATTGTTGGAGATTAAAATTCAAATGAAATTTCCATGACAGAGTGGAACTTAGGTACAGACCTAGATAACAGAAGTCTTTTACCTTTGTTAAGGTGTTCCCCCCATTATAAAACATTTGGTGCATGTGTTTTTAGGGCCACAAATCATGACATGTGACTTTTTAAAATTGACTTTCAAATCAAGCTCTTGTGTGTGCGTTAAAAAAAGATCCACATTGACAAACTCACATCTCTACAACTCTGGGTATTGCATGCTGGGGAAGTAGATGAACAGCACAGTGGCAAAAAGTGAGATGTGAGCATGCAGGACATTGAACATTTTTGACTGTTTTTGTGTTGTAATTTACCAGACTATACTCCCCCAGCTATTGTTATCAAGCCCTCAGGATGCAGGATAGCGAACACCTTCTACTCCTAGCGAAAGATTTTTAATGGGGCACTGGGACGACCACCATCAGTCTTATTGGCCTCCATGTGTTCCTGGAGCCCAGGGAATACACTTTCCCCATCAGTTTGTTCCACCTCTTCCTAGTGTCCTCCCTTGTGCACAGGGTGGTGCCTACAGCATTCACTGTGTCAACTATGCTTTGCCATATTTCCATTTTCCTTTTGAGAGGAGTCTGCTGGGCTTGTGCTCCAAACAATTGCGGCGCTACTCTTGTGATTTTATCCAACATACCTCTCAACTCATCTTCAGAAAAATTAGGATTTTTGGGACATGACATGGACGTAAATTAAAGTGGGTGACAGGGACTTACTTAACAAAAAATGTGATATAAGAAATAAATGGACTTAAGTATGTGAAAGGTGGTAAATGGGATGTTGAAAAAAGGGGTGCCTTATCTATCAAAAATGGTGGGCTCTCGGCCCTTTCTTGCAGTGGAGAGGCAGAAGTTCATGGTCTGGGTGGAGGGGTGTTTTATAATGTAATTTGAGGATGTGTCCCCTAAACCAATGTATGTCAGCTGTGTTGTTTCTGAAGCCATCTAATGGGAACTTGTCTGTTGCTTTTTGGAATGCATTCCACCGCGGCTGACCACTGTCAGCTGACTGCTGCAAGGAGACCACCACGTCGACTGTGGTTTTGTAATAAGCCTGTTGGTTCTCGCAGCCATGACGGCAATAGAGTGTACACCGCTAATATTGTAGGCCATAGCGCAGTTGTTGGGCAGCCATCTATTTTGGCGGTCCAGCATGCACACTTCGTTATACAGCGGTCTGGAGAAAACCGACACAGTGGTCTTTTTGGGACCGCTGCCTTGGTTGTCTGGCGGTCCGACCAACAAACTCATAATCAGGCCTTTAGGCTTTTTGCTGCAGAGAATAGCTTAGAAGCTTTGATAGAAGAGATATTTGATCCATCTGAGCACTTTACCTTTGATTTTATTGCTTTCACCTGAGATTTTTATGAGCTTTTCAATGGATACTGTATGTCAGTCTGCATGTTAATATATTTGATTTATTCACTACTTTTCTTTCTGCAACTTCATTTTTTTGCTAATCGCAAGAGGTGATACGTTCAATAATCTTGTTGTGTGAAGTTCATAAATTGCCTGGGTCTAAGTCAATGAGAGATTTAGATAGCCCAATTCCTGCTAATGATCCTCTTGAGATATTAATTAGAACATCAACAGTTTTGATGACCCATATGGGGAGTAAGCTAAGTAATTAAGCTATTTGGTTGTCAATGAGTTCAAGAGTCCAACATTTTTAGAGTATTGCCAGAGCACCTGTAGATGTTATCCAGAAGTCCGATTTTGTAAGTATAAATATATTTTGTTTGTCATGTTTTGAATTGCATCTGTATTATGTTGTGTACTATATTGTGCATTGTATGTGGCATTTGGTGATTTGTTAATAATGGTGCATTATTTAGATATTGTTGATTTATTTGTGTTGATATAGTGCATTTATGGATGTTTGGAAACCTCCATTTTAAAAATAATTTGAAATGTATTATTGTTAATAGCATAGTTTTGAATGACTACTAATTAGAATTAGCATTGGTTTATTTGCTGCCCAGCAGTAAACTGTCCTGATTCCAGGTGAGGCAGTTGCTGGTCGAAAGCCTAGGTTAGTGTGCTTGTGATGATGTAGTTCCTCAAAGCACTACTTTTCTTTGGCAGAAGTTTGATTTCTGCTCCACTTCCCCGTACACAGAAAAAGCTTATTTGTAAATTGTTTTTAGTTGTTTTTAATTAATGTGATTTAGTTATGGTTTGAAGTTGTGTTGTAATTAACTGTATGAGCATTGTGTAGTTTTGTCTTTGTTTAATCTATATTTGGTGCATATTTGGCAAAGTCTGAAAATTCACTGTCAGAAGAACAAGTCTTACTTCCTTTAGGCAGGCCTGCATATAAAATACTTTTAAACTAGGCCTGGGTGTAGAACTCCGATCCGTCGACAGAGTTTGAGGAATTTGGGTGCTCTACACTAATTGGATTAGCATGGAGTTCCCAAATTCCCAAATGCAGCACGGAGCAGAGTTTGTTCACACTTGCAAGATTAGCTTTTGGGGCTCTCTTGCGAGTGCACAATACTCCTGGGCAACTAGCGAGCATGTGCAAGACTTTGCGATCACTTGTGTTGTTTTGGCTGCGTACGCGCAAGACTCCACATTTCCTCATGCTGCTTCTGGCCGTGGCGGCGACCAAAACAGTCCTGCTCTGAAGCACAAATGCATCTGGAGTAGATTTTCTACTCAAGATACATCTAAATCTAGTCAAAAAGTGATTTTTGAGTGGACTTACTTCTCCAATGGACCCTTCAAGTTGGTTTTAGTGTGAGAGGCCTTTTGTTTTTTCAAACAGGAAGGAAGTGCCTCAGAGACACCAACTTCCTGTTCCTGTTCAGCAGGCTTCTCCCATTGCTATGTCTATCTCCTGGCCACTTTTCACTTAGATTTCTAGGTGGTAGGATCATTCTTTTTGTCTCATGGATACACCTTTGGATTTAAGGACTTTGTTTTTGTGAAATTACACAAGTAAATTCCAAAACTATTGAATAAGGGTGTTGTGTATTTGCTTGGGCATGCATCAATATTTCTTTGTACTTTAATTTGAGTTCAAACATTTATAGTGGTTGGTGGCCTGGAGTTTAAGTATAGGCCAAGCTATTTATTTCTCATTTAACTGATTTTTCACCTTTTGTAAAGAAAATTGTTGCACCGGTCAGTAGTATCTGTCCTTTTCAATATGTTTGTAACATTTGCAATATTATTTTACTATGTGGCCTAGATTTCCAAAAGGCCATCTAGCCGATAGGCCCAGTAATACTAATCATCAGTGCAAGAAAAAAATATTACATTTTAAAAACTTCATTTAGGGCAGTGAAGGCATTGAATTAAATTAAAAATATTGGCTTTTGTTTGCATTTAATTTTATTTTGCAAAAAATATATACTTTGTGTAGTAATATTTGATGGAATAGGAGGATGTGTGTACTGCTGTTGTGACATTTTTATAGTCAAATTAATTTTCATGTTTTGCATTGTTGAATTAATGTTAGTGTTTTCTTTGGTGTTGCCACCATGCCTCCTTATGGCCAGTGTGTGCCTGTGTGTGTGTGTGTTTTTGTCATCATCCACCATGTATCTTATGTACTCTATGTTCATAGGTTTGCCTGTATTCTTTGTTACCCATGCCTCCTTGTTCACAGTTGTTGTTTGACCATGGGGCTGGCGGCCATTTTCTGCATCCAGTCATTGTGTTTTTGCTGTAGGATTGCATGCGTTTTCTTTGTTTGCCATGCCTCCTTGCTCCTTGTTGTTGTTTTACCATGTGGTTGGCAGCCATTTTGTGCATCCAGCCAGTATGTCTTTGCTGTAGGCTTACATGGGTTCTTCTTTTTTCCTCAAGCCTCCTTGATGTTGTTTGACCATTTGGCTGGTGGCCATTTTGTCCATCCAGCCAGTGCCTCTTTGCCATAGACTAACATGTGATCTTGTTTTGCCATGGCTCCTTCCTCCTTGTTGTTGTTTTCCATTTGGCTGGTGCCTATTTTGTCTATCCAGCCTGTGTCCCTTTGCCATAGGCTTGCTTGTGTTCTTTGTTTGCCATGCCTCCTTGCTCCTTTTAGTTGTTGTTTGTCCATGTGGCTGGCAGCCATTTTGTGCGTACCGCCAGTGTTCCTTTGTCATAGGCTTGCATATGTTCTTTCTTTGATACCCATGCCTCCTTGCTCCTTTTTGTTGTTGTTTGACCATGTGAATTGTGGTCATTTTATCCATCTAGCCAGTGTCCCTTTGACATTGGCTTGTATGTATCCTTTTTTTGCCACGACTCCTTGCTCCTTGTTGCTGTTTTATGATGTGTCTGACAGCCATTTTGTGCACCCAGCCAGTATATCTTTGACTTAGGCTTAGCAAACATCATTACATGTTGATCATTTATTTATTTTAGGTTTATATTTACATTTTTCCAATTTAATTTTAAATGTGCATTCAATTATTTTATGATTTAATTTTCATTTTTTTTTTTTTTTTTTTTTTTTTTTTTAATTCTTAACTTTATTTTAATTTAAATTTCTTGTGTTTTATTTTAATTTCAATTTGAGTTTTATTTTGCATTTTAATTTTTTTTATTTCATTTTTTAGTTTTTTATTCTGAATTTTGCCTTGATCTATCCATCCATCTACACCCATTCCTACATCCATTGGTCAACCAAAGGCACACAGCTGAACAAGAGCATTCAGTTTCTTTAGTTTTGTAATAATTCAATTTCGTCATGGACTCCCTGGCTGCGACACACTACAAACAAATCAGCAGCATAATTCACTTTTGATTCCATTTCCCCTGCACCACCTTGAAGCCATAGGTATTTTTAAGGATTATTCCACTTATTCATGCACTTCTCTCTGACTACCACACGTGTTTCCTTTAAACCAGATGGATGTAAAGCAAAGACTTATATCTGTATGTCGAGTTGACTGATTTGACATGAAGTTTTAAGGTGTGGTTTCACTTCATAATGTTTGATTAAGTTGGTATTCATCACATAAATAATCAACCACATAAAGATTGCATTTGTCTGTACTATTTCAACCAGCAACAATGCTACATTTCACTGACTACATGTTTTTCTTGCTTGGTTGCTTTTAGGTGTACAAGAGAATAAACATCACACCACCCACTGATCTGCCAAAGAAAAAGCCTTACAGTTATTTTGGTCCTCCAAATTCCTCCTCTTGTGCATCTAAGAGCCACTGCCAACTTAGAGCTTAAGATGGCCTAAAGAAAGTTGCTCTCAAGAAAGTGGTCAGTAAAAAGAAGCAGCTTTCCACCAGTGGTGTGCCAACCGTAACCATTTTTCGGGTGACGTGTGGCTCTTACACCAGCCTCTGGGGGGGAACCTGGGAGCACAACAACACCACCCCAACCTATGTCCCAGACCTTGTCTGTCAGTGAGGCAGCCACTGAAATCATGGCGATACTGACAAGTAGTGACGTTGAATTGAATTTGTCCATTTTCCAATGTAGTACCCAATCATTTCAACAGCAGCCACAGCCAGAAATATTATATCATCCGGAACTTGGAGCAGAACTGGAGGTCGAGTTTCCTACCACAAAAGACCCTCCCTTTTTAGAATCAATGGCTCTCAGATCTACAGCAAGAAAAAGGAAGCATACTACACCTTCTTGTCTAAGCACCACTTCTGATAACATTGATAAGGACATGAAGAGGACATTGAGTGGCCATCATCACACGTGTAATAATTAATAATTAATTCACACTTATATTTCGGTAGATGTGCACACCTAGCATAAAGTATATTAATGGCTTATACTGATATCTTAATGTTATGTATTTGCTTAAATAATGTTGAGCTTTTGATTAATTACGAGGTTTGGGCCTGGTCGACAAAGCCTAATGTTAAGTTCCATGGCCTAATAAATGTTCATAAATGTCTTGTGAAAGCAAGGAATTACCTTTGCTCATTGTTCACACTGTGCTGACCAAGTGATTGGTTCATGTCTTAATCTTTCTCATGAGAACTGCTGGTGAAGATGTTCTGTACTAGAAAATGTTACTTTGTAAACTTGATGCGTGAGACAGGGATGTCCTCAGGAGCTAACAATGGATGTACTAACTGGAGCTAGGATTGCAACAAAAGAAGTTACTTGATGAACCTGACAATGGGAACGGGAGAAGAGGAGCTAATCATCAACGTGTGAAAGACTGTTTAGTTATTGTTTAGATATAAAGTTTAGTTTTTATTGGTCCTACTGTGAATACACGATTTTCTGACCAATGACGACGTGAGAAAATGCTTTAGGGAATTCAGGACATCCAGACCATTCTTTGAGGAACGGTTAGCCATTTGCCATCTTTGCATTTTCCTGTCACCTTAGCCATTCTTCTACTCTTTTGTGAATCCTGTTCATGGAGCCCCCAGCTTCAGATGTCTTTTTCCACATTAACCATCCTCATAGGGAAATTGCACTAATGCTGACTTCTTTTCCATTTTAACCATCCTCCATTTGAAATTGTGTTCATGCTGATTCCTACCCTGATAACCATCCTCGTAGAGAGATTGTGTTAATGCATATTCCTTAGCTTAATATCCTTTTTGTGGTTCAGTAAACTAAGAGCCCAACCGTGTCTGAGCCACCTCCTTTTATTGTCCCATTGCTGACGCTGACCAGACGATGTCCAGCTGACAAAGAGATTGCTGCTTGCTGATCCACTTGAGGAAAGGCATACTGAAATGCTATTGCTTTTGTTGTATGTTTTATTTTCTGTTTAGGTACAACCGCTATTTGATAGAGCCCTAGTTCAATGCTTTCCAAATTAACTTTTGACTAAATTACTTTTGTATGAAGTCTAAATATGCCATTCTAATTGAAGGGTTAGTTAGAGTGCCACGCGCCAACAAATGTCATTAACTAAGAACTGATTTTGCTCATCTGTCGAATCTAGATGTATGTTATCTCTGTGGTTCAGTTACTGATGCTATTGCTTTTTACTGGAACTCTTGAGTGTCTAATTATCAATGCACTAGTTAAATTGAGATTCTTTTGACGTTTTAGTCAGTCTGTATAGTTTGTATTTGTTTATCATTTGGTATTGAGACTCATCTATGTGATTTTAGCATTGTTAATATTGTGAAGAAAGCTTTCTAAATTTTACTGAAAGATGTGGTTATTCATGGCCGCATGGGTTATGGTGCATAAAGGTTATTGTCTCAAAGTTGTTGAAGATTGATTTGTTATTCATGTTATGTTGTTGCTGATCGGTATATGAGTGAGGATTGTGACTTATGGTTAAACTAACCTAAGCACAGTCAAAAGGTCCATCAAACATCTAACTCGTCCCCTTAGAAATAAATTTCCAGAGACCAAATGAGTTCAGACGTGCTCACAACATCAGCAATATCTGGGGGATGCCAATAAAAGGAAAGGGAAAAGAAGAGTTTCAGAATACCTTAGAATCATGGAAAGGGATGATGATCAGGCAGATGATGATGACGAACCAGTCTTTGTGGAAGCTGGCACAGAGGAGTCAACATTACTATCCAACCTGCTCCGAGAGATGTGGCACAGGCAGCACCGCCATCTCCCATATTTTAAAGACCCCAAAAGAGACTTGCACCAACTCCACCCTCAGTAGAAGTATGTACTGCAGAGAGGCAACGGAAAAAGCCACCTACCTCCAGTTCTTCTTCAGGCATTGCCAGTGGCCCAATAAGAAAGCTCTCCTCCCCAGTTTTAGACTTTTTTACGATTACCATACAGGAGGAGAACATTGCGATATGCTCCATTTGTCACACAAGTGTTCATCGAGGTAAGCCTGATTCAAATTATGGTACTGGAGGACAGACGACCCATATGAACACCATCACGCAATCCAATGAGAGGAACACCTTAAAAATGACTGAACATGGTTGTGGTGGTGAAGGTGAGGAGAAACATCAGCTTCAACTGGTCAAAATATTGGTGGAAGGTGGAGAAGAGTGTGACATCCTCATGCAAAGCAACCCTGTCCCCAGCAGTGCACCACAATCAGCCGCCTCAGTGACCTCACAATGACACAGGAAGACTCAGAGTAAGATGGAGACACCATGGTATATGGTGACTGCAACACAGTGCACATTGAGTCTACCACCTCCTACATCTCAAACGTCACCTGCGTCAGTGGCCCTACTAAAGAAGAAAATTCAGGTTACAATCACTGGCATGTTTAGGCAGGAGGGGCCCTATGATTGCAACCACCCAATGGCACGTTTGTAAATGGTAAGCTGGCAAAAATGTTAGCACTGACCTCCTCCTTTTTTCTTTTGTGCAAGGAGTGGGATTCTTAGAGTTTGTGGCAGCCATCTGGCCAAAATGGAAGGTTTCAAGTTGGACCTATTTTGCTAGAGTTGCTGTTCTAACACTGCATCACGATGTGCTGCAAATTGTTGAACAAGCTTCGCAGCAAAGTGTTATCCACACTATCCACCTGACAACAGACATGTGGCCCAAATGTCAGGCTACTGATTACATGTGCAGCACTGCACACTGGATCTCTTTTGGGGGGGTAAAGCAAACGCTATCTACAGGTCTTGTCCCTGAAGAAGTGTTTGGCAGCATGCAACAGTAGTCATGTTCATGATGGAGAAATCACATACAGCTACAAACATCTTGGACAAATTTAATAGCAAGGTGTCTGAAGTGCTGGGATACATCAGTCTCCAAATTGGATTAGTTGCCATGGACAATGGCAGTAACATAGTCAAGGTCATGACAGGTGTGGCTATTTCAGGGTCCTATGTTTGGCACACTGCATCAACCTGTTTGTGCAAGACTTTCTAAAAAAAGAAGACATAGTCAGCAACTGATCACCTGCAGATGAATCTGCACTATTTTCAGCCATTCTTTTAAAGCCTGGAAGCAGTTGTGGATTATTCAGCTTGCTATCAGAGTACAAGTTAAAACCCTGATACAGAGGTGCCAACATGTTGGAACTCAACCTAGTATATGTTGCAAGGCCTATTTGAGCAGTACCGACAGATCAATGACTGTGTTATTCTAAGAGGGGATTGTGGTATTGTGTTAAAAATAAGAAAGAAAAAAACTTTAATGTATTTAAAATGTATCAGATAATTTGTGTAATTGTACTTTTGTTTTCCTTGCTCTTTGTTTACTTTTGTCTTGTAACATGGTATCTTCCAGCTGCCCCTGCTCCAACAACGGTACTGCCTGAATGTGGAGATTTGGCAGTTGGTGAAGGAGCAGAGCAGGAGTGGTTGGAGTTTCTTTCATTCCTTCAGATCTTGATTAATAAATACGGATTGCAGCTTTCCTTCCAGGTTTTTATATTTCATCTACTTCAGGGATGCAATTGGGAAAGCTATTACCATGGATGTGGGCAAAAGGGGCCTAGTCAAATGCCAAACACAGTTGCTGCTCCATTTTGAGGTTTTCATGGAGGAAGTTAGCAAGGAGGACAGTACGATGGGCAAAACTATTCAGTTTTTGCATCTCCTACAGAAGCAGCTAAAATATGTGTCTGAACGATTAGCACTCAGAGGTGTGAATGAAATCACAGACGTGCATGCCTTAGTTGAGAGTTTAATGCTTCGCTTGGCTTACAATGCAAGGCTGCAAAATGAAAATTATCTTGCCAAAGAGTACAGCTGTGCCACTCTACTTTATCATTGCTACAAAACAATTCATGCAAATATAATTTTTTTTTCTGAAGGGGATTTTTCAAAATACAAGAGATGGATTGTTGCGCATGCCAGAGAATTGGAAAAAGAACGACAAAGCTTAGAGTCCCACTCCACAATTCTGGGGTGTCCCCTTTATCTTCCAGAGAGAGCAGTCTTGTCTCAGAAAAGCCAAACCTGGAAATAAGAACACCAGCAACAACAGCATCAAAAGAGTTGGACCCAACATCTGCATTGGCTTGGTTTCATTTGGTAGGTCTTAAGTCCAGTGCAGAGGCAAAGGCAAAAGAGGCTGAGCAAGTGGCAGCACCAATGACATTTCAGAGGATGTTCTAGGAGTATCTGGATGACCCACAAAAGGTATATGTGGATCAAAGTCCCTTGGTGTATTGGTGTGGGAAGATGCACCAATGGGCAGAGCTCAGCAGGCTGGCAATAAAGTATCTGGCTTATTCTGTAGCCAGCATGTCTGCTGAATGTGTGTTCAGTGCAGCAGGTGCCGTTGTAACAGTGAGAAGGACCAATATTTCACCTCAAAAGGTGGAAAGATTAACCATGAACAAAATGAACCAGCATTTTATACCACCTGATTACACTAGAGGACAAAGAGGATGATTGGGCAGAAACAAGTGTGTTTGCTGACCAACTTCTGGGTGAACCACCTGAGTTTGAGGATGAGTTCTACTTTTCAGACTGAGTATACCAGTGCCACCATAGTCCTTTTAATTATTTCCCATTACTTCTTTCTTTCTTTGCAAAAAAAGAAGAAAAAATGCTAGTAGAACATTATTTTGTGTCAGATTTATCCTGCCCAATATTTTAATCACATATTATATGGCCAGATTGGAGTTGGACATGTGTGCAGGGAAGAAGCCCCCAAATTCCTTTCAGGACATTGGAGTGTATGCCTGCCTTCCTCACATGCCATTGCCTATCCTTTTTTTTACACCACGTAGCAGGGCTGCCCCAGAAGATCATTGATTAAAAGACTGCATGTGCCAATGCCAAACTCCAATGTTTTGCTACTTGCTACCAGTGGAGGAGATAATAGTTTGTTCAACCACCATGCTTAGATTGGAAGAGGTAACTACTAACTATTGCTCCAATGAGTGGTGATATACTCAGTGATTGTGAGTGATGTTCGATGATGACAGCAACGGAGTAAGTTCAACAAAGCTTTAAACTTGATTCTGATGATTTTCAATGTTTGGTGGCCGATGGGTGATCATTTTTTTTCCTGAAAGTGATTGTTCTTTCAAACCAAGTGAAATTTACCTGAAGGGTCCAATCCTTTTTTCTGGTTCTCAGACCATACCAGTCACTTTAGTTACCAAACACAAATCTACACAAAATACTCCAGTTATGTTTCTCTATTTGTTCTTCAACAGCATTGCACTTGACTACCTCACTCGGTTTGGGACTGGGACAGAGTTCCTCAGAATCAGGAGAAGGAGAATGGAAGGACTATAGGCTGGAGTACCTCAACAGCTAGAAGGAGAAAGTTATTGACTTCAAAGAGAAACCATGATGATGTGAAAGGCTCTGAAGCCTATGATTCACTCAGCTCTATGTACTGGAGAGAGGTGCGTTGCTGGGAAATGTATTTATTTATTTATTTACTTAGAGAGTTTTCTATACCACTGGCAAGACCCGAGGCTATCAGAGCGATTCACAACAGTACAAGTTATCAAACACATTCATTATATACAGGTATGGTTTCACATAGGCATGCAAGTTGCAGTGAGGGCAGGGATGGGGTAGTTCCCTTAGTTGCTTCTTGAAGATCTGGAGGGAGGGGTTTGATCTTATGTGAACTGATGAAATGTTAACAATGGAAATGCTGCTGAGTATGTGTTTGCTACATTTCTGGGTCAAACTTCAAACTCAACGTATGTTCTTGCTCTTCCTCTGGATCTTCTTAGTACACTCCTGACTCCTCATGAAGCTTACCTTGCTTCCTATTGCCCTTCCTTACTCTATAATGCAGGCAGTTACAGTTTTGTTTTTAATACACAGGCTTTCTCCCAGTCCTGTGCTGCATGAACAAAAATTTATGAAAGCTCAAGCTTCCAGCTTACCTACTGGGCAGGTTTAGCCAGGCACCCAAGAATGATGGACATTCCAAGAAGAATGGAGATGCACCATCCAAATTGGCAACACAATGTCATTTTCCTTTTAACAATCAAATGTTTTAGAGCAGTGTGGGTAACTTCAATCCTCCATAATTTGTATTTTTCAAACCTAGAAGACATAACATATAGAGATATACTACCTTGAATCTCTCTGGGGCAGAAAGACAGTTTGCAATGCATTTAACTGAACTGTGTCATACTTATCCCTTCATCACTTCCTTCCGCAACAGAATGATGATGGTGTCCTGCTCAGCACCCTGATGACTATTGTTGTGGTTTCTTTTATGCATGTTTGTCTTTGTCACACTTTTCCCCAAATCCCCTTTCCCATCAATTCATCGAGCCCTTATCCCTCTTCCCCTGGGCTCTGTAATATATTGAGGTGTGACTTAATTTTACACCATCAATGGATCAGTCATTTGCTGGGGCGGATGTGGTCAAAGTGACACCAACTCACTGCATGACATTCTATTACATTAGCAATATTCCACACCGGCCCCATCAGGATCATCATTCATGCCTTGTGTTGTGTGTTGTGTAAATGCTCAACCTTGTTCAACCACTCTTGACTCTGAGCCCACTTCTCCTGACTCCATGATTTCATTTCCTAAGTTTAGTTTTTAAATACTAGTTGCCCACCATTGCTCAGAAGAAGTTGACATTGTTAGTTTTTATTATCATATCAGGTCTTCTTTGTTGTGTGTGAAATACTTTCATTGTAGTAGTCTGGTCTCAGTTTTCTTAATGTTATGACACAATATGACCCACTAACTCTTTGTTTTCTTTCAATATAGTTGACAGTGATAGATAACCCTTTGATTAATCCTGCAGTTGGAGTTTGCATAGGTGGGAGTGGCACTTTCTGTCTTCCCTGTTAGCATGCTAGCCTGCTACTACTTCTACCACCCCCTCAAGATGCCACCTTGGGAGAAACCTGCAGTAAGAAGATTCCCTTGCTTCATCTATTGAGGTAAGAAAAGAAATATGGATTAAAGTAAACTTGTTTAGTTAGTAATGAACTCCTATTGAGGAAGATGTTGCCTGTGTGTATCTAGGTTTTTGTAGGCAAAATTGCCAATGGCAACCATCCCCTAGTGATCTATATATTTGCAGAGGGCAGTAGAGCAGGGGTATAAGTAAAAGGCATACCCTTTGTTTAGCAAATTAAAAAAAAACAGGCTGCACTAAAAGACAGAAGTACAAACTAAAACATCACAATGAACACTTGAGGCATAAATCAAGTAAAATAAATGATCCCCTTTTTATTTTTAACAAATACAAAAACCCATGCTTCCACCCATAACAGGCCCACTCTTCTCCACAAACAAAGAGCCCCATCCCCAAAAAGTTGAATGAAAAGCCCAATGTGAAACCCGGTCCCAACTCCCTCCCCACCAACTCCACCAACAACCAAGTCCCTCTCACCAAAACAAGAATTAAAAAAGGCTCAGAAGATGGCACTGTCGCTATGGGTCTGGAGATGGTCCAGGCTCTGTTTGATCCTGGCAAGCTGGTTCTCCATCCAGTCCATCCGCTACATGACACAACGAAGCAAAGCCATGTCAGAGTGGCAGGGGGCAGCAGCAGATACAGTAAGGGACCCTGACAGCTGGAGGCAGTGCCAGCGATGCAGTGGCCAGGAGGCGGGAGACTTGGGTTAGCATGCAGCTGAGCTGGGTCCTGGATCAGAGGCAACTATTTCACCCTCTTCCTCCTCCAGGACCACAAGCTGGCATGAATGTTCTCTAGCCTTTGCCGCCACAGATGGGTCACTATCTTCCCCTGGTGGGTGGTGCTGGTCAACCAGCAGGAGTAGCTATATCGAGAAAAACAAAAATAGAAAAGCCAAACTGTAAACTATGCTTTAAACAAACAATTCTTCAAAAGTAGGTAGTGCGTGGCAAAGTAGCAATACATTGCTGGTACCCTAGGGATATTGAAGAGACTTTTATGATTAGTAGTGTCGCAGGGCCAATTTTATTTGTTTACCCAGACTTGCCTCAAATAAAAAGCACTGACTACCTGGTAGAAAAGAATTAAGGCAGAGAAACACCAGAATAAAAAAAAAGTGATTTTGGGCCGTATCTACGAAAGCTTTTTCCCATAGACACAGAATGGGTAAAATCCTTTGGTACATCTGGCCCTTCATGTTTTTCTTTTAAAGGCTTTCTAGTACCTAAACAGACACTTTTGGTGGAAAAATAAAAATGAATTACCTCTCATTTACTTGTAAGGCATTCTGCACTATGGAGTACAAGTTGTTGTGCTAAATTAATGGAGGCAGGCTAGCCAGCACTTCAAGTACTTTGCTGCTGTCTCAGCTGGGGCAGCTGTAGTTGACAATTATCTATCTTTAATCCCAATGGCCCTACTCTTCCCTAAATGTATTTCACTTAGTTTATACCCTGACAACAAAGAGAAAGATGAATAAATAAGATACATCACACATGTCACATATCAAATGGGGATATATTATCCTGCCTACTGTAAGTAGACGGTGGGAAAAACGATGCACTGCACTGCAGGGAAAGGAAAGGGCTATATAGATTATATATATGACATGTTCATCACAGAGTATCCCTTATGCCAAACTTGACATCAAATCGGGCACGTACTAGTCCCATTTCACTCACTGGCCTCACTCACCGCCACAAACTCTTTCCAACAAAATCATTCAATGGGCAGTAAGGAAAGGAAACTTGAATTCCTCCACCTTAGAGTAAGGCAGAGAGATAAGGCAGGTAGGTAGAATTTTTGCTATAGAATAGAGGGGTGTCACTGAACATCGATTCATCACGTGTCTAAGCTTTGGCTTATTAAGTTACTGTTTAGATGAAAATCTAAAAGGAAAAATCTGAACAGGCGTAAAATAAATTTGTTATGGGAAACATGAAATATGTTTTGGAAACACTTCACATGGCCATAAAAATGTGGCATGTGGCAAAAATTGATTATTCAATTTGTTTGTGAAGTGGGGATGGAAGAACTTAGGAAAGAATAAAGGTGTGAAGTACTAAGAGGTGAATGAGTGGGGGAAGGGAAACAACACTTCTTGTGTGTTTGGTTTGCAATGCATTGATATCTTTATTAGTGCTGCATTAACTGAAGCAGGAGCAAATTGCACAGCCAACACTGCAGGGATGAATTGAACCATACTGCACTTCTTCGATCATCGTTGGTGAAATGCCATGGGCAGGGAGGGGGTTGATGAATGATGATGGGTGGGATACATATCTGCTTTGTTCAACAAATACAGTGATTCAGGGGATTAGAACACAAATGGGAATACCCCTGCTTTGAACCATAGCTCTGATAACCATAAAACACAAAGTAAGTGAAATATGTGAGCTGCATGCCCCACTCCAGAAGAGCTCCCTTGTTTATTAATCCAAGCAATTATTCAATCGTTCTTGCATTCTTCCTATGATGTTCACCCTTAGCCACCACAATTTAAGGTTTACTTTCTCTCATCCAGTCTTTCGCCAAAACGTACAATCCATCATCCATCCATTCATTATCCACTATCCACCTTTCTTTCAATCATCCTTTCACTCATTCATCCATTTACCCAATACTAACCCACGCATCCTTCCACCCACCCATCCTTTCCATGTACTCATTTCACCGATTCTTTGATTTAACCTTTTGTTCTTTAGCGTTTCCATCAATGCAACATTTTTTGCATAAATTATGTGTGATTTTGCTGAGCTGCAGATAGAAGAGGCCATACGTAACCCAATCACTACTGCAGCTGGTAAGGGTTGGGATCACAAACATAAGAATGCCCTTATAATTATTGAGTTACAGTATTTGACCATAAGTTTACCAACACCCATCCCTTCCACAGCTTTCCCCCTTCTCCATCTGCTCCTGCAGCAGAACTTGAGCCAGCACCACTGGTGGTCAGTGTGGCTAGAAAAAAACATTATACAGTTTTCAGATGCCTTATTGTGACTTGAAAAAACATGAAACAGTTTTTCGCTGCCAAGTACACCTCCCCTTAATTTTTTTTTTTTTTTAATACATCGCTACAGTTCAGCTAACACTAAAGTATCTTCTATCAAAAATATCACTCTCTGCATTTTGCTGGTTCACAATGATAGAAAAGGCAGGTAGTAAAGCGAACCAAAAACTGTGTGTAATTGAGGGGCAGAGCTATAGCCTGTTGACAATGACTTGGAATTATTGAAGCACAATGAAGGGGAGGAATAAAAGTGGTCAATGAAAGACATAAAAAAAAACAAGACAGGGATAACAGGAGTTAAACAAAAATTGGATAGAGGAGCTGGAAAAAAAGAGATAGTATTAAAAAGTAAAAAGGCAAAATTAAAAGTAGTATAATAGTGGGCAGAGGTAAACGTTAGGGAAATAATAATAATAATAATAATAATAATAATAATAATAATAATAATAGTTGACCTTACAGGGATGAGCAGAGCCCTCAGCATTGGCACTGGTGGTTGGTGCCTCTCCATTTCCTGCCAGACCAGACTCTATGGTGCCCCTCTTCTTGCCCTTGTGTGCTGAATGAAGAAATAAAGAAGAGAAAGAATGCATTAGTGGTACAGTTCATCTACACAAAATTATTATAACAAGGAAATGCAGTAACATTGTACCCATCTAAATCGGATCGCATATGGTAGTGGTATGATCGACTAGCCTTGAATTGGCTATATTCCTAAAATCCTTATTCCAAATTTCCTTAACCACACTTCAATTGGAACTAAGGCATTGCAATGAATGAACTTTGATTCTATGCTCATTTTTCAACCCCGTTGATGGACCAACTCAGTCTTCCATTTTTGCAATGCATAGATGCATACTGGTACTACACAACACTGTGAAATTACTTGGAACTGTACAAGCTACATAAAGAAAGTCACAGAGAATGCTAACTCACTGATATGACTAATTCACCATGGCAACAGGAGGACAGAAGAGTCTGCATTGCAATGGCTTCTTAAATAATCAGCCACAGCGAGCGACAATGAGTATGGTGATATAGAGCCAAGCACCTGCCTATCTCTAACGGGATCACATAATAATATTCTAAATGTAAACTAAACATAACTTACCTCTGAGTGTGAGCAGCATGCTACACGGAAACAAAGTTAGCACTGTAGAACACAAACAAAATAATATGATTAATACTCACTGAGTCTTGGAATCTCTATGCCCAGCAGGTCAAGAAGATCCTGCTCTCCGTCAATGAAATCTGCCCAGCGATGCGTCAGCTGCTGGGTGGTGCACTGGACCTGGGTGGTGCACCAAACACACCTGCATACCTTCCCCCAAAACATCAAATGCTCTTGCGGGGGTAACCGCTGCCAGGCCTACTGCCTGCTCCCAGCATGAAGGGGAGGTGGCGCTGCATGTAGAAAACTAGTGCTGCCACCGCCACCTCACAAAAGATGAGCCAGGGTTGCACACCTTGTTCGCGCTGCCGCCCACAAGGTAGACAGCTGCTGCTGGCTTCCCCGGGTGGGGCCTGGCACTGCTGCTTCCCTGCTGCGGTGTTTGCCAGCACCATTCTGCTCTGCCATGATGCTGGGTGGTGGGGTGAAGAAAAGAAACAGGAGGAGAACCAAGGAAGGAAAAAAAATAACTAAGTAAGTAAAGAGAAAATACAAATGCAAAAAGTCTCAAAAAGCACAAAAAATGAAAAAAACATCAAAATACACAGACACAAAAAGACACACTAATAAAATAAATAAAAAATAGGTGTAGGTTAATTAGGAGGGTGGAGGATTGAAATATTAAGGAATGAAAAAAACAGGTCCGGCACCATAAACAGTAAAAAAGAAGATTATTGCACCTATGTGAACTATGTGGTGCCATTTGTGTGTGAATTTGAACAAGAGAATGTACTTAGCCTTATGTTTAATGTAAGGCGCAACATGAACAAGAGCAAAGGGGAATCTCCACCCACCCGTGGAACTCCGTGTAGCTCAACTGATTTTTTTACCACTTTGAGGAGATCCTTGTAGCATGACTTCACGCATTCAGCCAAGCCTTATTTTAAACCATGGATTGAACACATGCCTCTGGGTCACAGGCAGACACATAGCCACAGTGAATGATAAAAAGTTACAATTTCCTCATATTGGCATGTTTGTAGTGAAGAACCTACTTTATTTGAGGCACTGCTGAAATGACCCACACTGTTTGAAGCACAGAATGAATGGAAGTATAGAGCTTATGAAAAAGTACACATGAAAATGTTGAAATTTGAGATTGGGAAGGCTATTTGTAATTGAATGGATGAAAGATTGTGTGTGCTCAAAAAGGCAAGAGTGATTTCAAATGTAATCAATGTAACTGCTACAGATTCAATAGAGAATGTTTTAGATTGGTCACCCATTGAATAAGTCTCACAGGTCTCCAACCTTTCATAAGACGCAATCCAACACGTACATCCCTCCCAGGTGCTTCCCCTGAGTCCCTGGTCATGCTGTCTTACTTGCCTTTGGGACCTCTTTGTAGAAACTGTCAGTTCAGGTGGCCTGCTGTACCTCTAAAACTGCCATTCTTTCAAAGCTGAGGTTGAGCCACACAGAGCTATTACGGTGGACGTTGCGTGCCGTGTATCATCAATGACCTTAGCAACATCCGCGCCTCTCTAGTATCTTAGAAAGCGTGAAAGGCATGACGGCTGTCTCAGGATGAAGGGAAGGTGCAAAGGGGAGTGGCCACTTATATCCAGCGGCCTATTGGCAATGATCTTGGTGCACTGATCGTCATTCACTGTGAGTTATGGAGGGAGAGAGTATTACAATTCATTGCTAGAGGTTTTCCAAGCAAGAAATTGTGCTGATGTGGAGAAGTTCTCTCTTCCATCAAATTAGTAGTCTCACTTGATCCCTAGATTACAAAAATGTATGTCGGAGTCAGCAGAGCCTCTCTAGAACATGGCTATTTTGAGTGAGGCCAATATCTGCCACAACAGTTTTTCTGGAAAAGTACTCAGGAATATTGCTAGCAAGGAACTATTGGGCAGATTTATGAAAAGTGGTGTTGCACCTACTGCAGTGCCACTTTTCTTGCGCCCCTTAGTGCCCCCTAACGCCACCATGTGTGTGCCGTATTTAAAATACGGTGCACCAGGGAGGTTTTCCGGGGTGCTAGCGTCATCATTTTTTACGCTTTGCTGGATTAGCATAAAAAATGTTGACCCTAACCCTGCAAAGCACCCAGAAGCCCATTGAAAACAATGGGCGCCTCCCTTCAATGCCTGTTATAAGCAGGCATTAAAAACGCCTATGAAAATGAAGCAAAGAAATCTCTTAGATTTCTTTGCACCATTTTTTCGCCCTTCCCCCCAAGTGCCAGAACGCCCCCTTGCATACATCATGCCTAGTGCAGGCATAATGTGGCGCAAGGGGAGTTTTTGTGCAGGCTTTGTCGCTTTTGGCAGGTGGAGTACAGGTTAACCTCAATTTTTTCAGTTCATGTTTGGACTTGGGGCATGGCAGGCTGGAGAGACTGAGGTACATAGGACCATACACGGATGGGACAGCTTTTCAAGCTTGGTTGCAAATGTTATGCATTTAGCGGTTCACATGTTTTACAATATCAAAGTGCTATTATGGTTGAAATGAGTTTAGATTAAAGAAGGGAAATTTGCATTGATAATGGTTGGGCAGGGAGGGTACTTTAGGGGACGGGGTGAAGTTATAGGAGAGGTTCATGTATGGTGAGGTTGTAGTTTTAGAAGGCTAAGTCCAGGTTTATTGTTGTGATTGTGCACTTAAGCCAATAAAAGCAGCTTTTTTCACAAAATTAAATCGAAAGGCTTATTGTGCCATGTCAAACGAGAAATTGTTGAGAGCTTTGCAGTTGTTGAAAGGAGCAAGACACGGTGATATAGCGGCTTCGATTATCACGCAGGAGCTCAGGCAGTCTTGGAGATGGGAGGCTGGGGGCTTGGCGGCTGCTGTGTGGGTCTGTCAACCCGAAAGGACGATGCGCAGGAGGGCAGCATCCGTGAGTTGGAGATGCTGCCCCAGGGGAAAAGAAGTGGCCTCTCATGTCAAGTAGGTTCTCATTATTCTAATGAGGCTACTGGATTTGGGAGACAGGATCACATGGATTGTGGCTCCTAAGTAGAATTCCACACCACATGACGCCTGTTGGCCTAATCCGGTCTCTCCGGCTAACTAGCAGCGCCTCATCTCAGCGGCCGAGATAATTGTGGCAACTGGGCGCATGGCAAAGAAGACTCCTCAGGGGAATCGTAGTCGATCAGATCCCTTCCCTTTCTCTCAGTTACCCATGGGTCTCATACAGGCAAAAACAACAGAGGCAGAATATGGTTCCATAAAGATATATTGAAATAACTGCATCTTAGATAAAAAGGCATGTATTGCAATAACTAGGATAATAAAACACAATAAAACAAACAAATGACTAACAGAGTAAAACACAAGAATAGCCTTACCATACTGTCACTAGGAGTGATGTAAATATTTCTCCTACCTAAGCTGTGTCTGAACAACATGTAATAAGCCTAATCTGCCAATCGGGTTTCCCCACTGGGGATACATCATCCCTCATACCTGGAGGACGAAGACTGTAGTCTTGAGAGATGCCATCCCCATGTGAACCAGGGGTCCAGCCGTCTAAGCAATTAGCTGCAGCGAAGCAGTCAGCAATCAGCATGCAGTTGTTGCCATCTGGATGGAATCTCCCTCTAATGTGTCTGGAACAAAGGGTGTGTTTTTATAATAACCATATTCTTCACTACAAATTAGGCCTTGATCTCTCCCAATCAAAAGATCTTTATAAAAAATTCAATTTTTTACATTTTCTACTTAATTCATATCCACTCTTTTATAGCAGGTTTAATCATTTGATTGTCTGTATGCGTCATCCATAAAGTCCTGTAAAGGATGGATGTATATATACTTGTTACTGATGCATTCAATTAAACATGAAATTTGAATATATATTTAAATTTTAAAATTGCATAATTAGGACATATATTGTTGGCGTTATGATTGTGATATTTTTCACAAATTGAGCCTATTTGAAATTGAGTTTGATAATATTTATGATCTTTATATCTTAATCAATAATTTTTCATTGTATTATGTTTATGAATGTGTTTGTAGAAGTGGAATTCATTGTAATGTAGGCTAGATAGGCTTATAATAGGGTTAATTGTGTGACTGTCAACATCATTATGTTTTCTGTTTGGGTGGTTTTAAGAATCATGTTTTTTGCCAAAACAATGAAAACTATTGTTAATAACATGAGATATCAATGTAAGGAACTTAGAACTTGAGAGAATGAGATATTTGATTGTGGAAAAATGTTGTCTTTTCTTTATATTTATTGGGTGTTGTTTTGCGAAAGCAATCATGTGATATATAACGAAACAAAACATGGTGATTATCAGGTTGACAAAGGCAGAAATGCCAAAACGCGTTTCTGTGCATCAATAAGTTTACTTTTACATTTTCCTCGCTTGTGGAGTGCTGTGCTTCCGGGTGATGGAGAAACTATGGACATTAAGACGCAGTGGCGTGCGTCATTTGTTCGGCACTACCAGCGTTTAGGTGCAGGAAGGTTACGCTGCATTCAAGTGTCTATATATATATATATTTATATATATATATATATATATATATGTAAATGTCAGTAGTGACAAGTTAAGAGACACAGAGGCATGAAAAGGTCACTTTTGAACAAGCTGAACTCAATAGTCAGTGTCACTTTCGAAATCGCCAATTACATCCGGGACAATTGAAGCCAGGAGGCGTTCTACTTCAGCAGGTGGTAAAATATCCAGATCACATCCAAGAAAAGCCAGAGATGACTCGTGTTCCAAAGCCTGAGCTCCAGCTGAGGCAGCAGCATTCTGTGTCATGCCCTCCATTGAGTTAGGCGTTGCGGAATCCATAAAAGGCTACTCATAAACGGCTTTCCGTAACAAACGCACTCTCAACGCACGTGTCTGATCATGAGCCGTCATCGAGAACATCAACAAATCAGCATCCAATGATAGCAATCGCTGTGTAGAAAGACAGACTTGTAGTGCACATTTGAAGAGGCACCAGAGGCATCGAAACACGGGCTGCACACAATACAAAATCGGTCAGAATGACAAAGAGCAGTCACACTCCAGATGTTCCAGGAGTGGTGCTCTGAAATACTGCATCAGGCTTTCACGACACAGTTGTGCTGGTGGTAGTGCTTTCAGTACTCCTGGCTGTGATGGGAAAGCCATTGCACAGAAAAAGTAGCTACAGAAAAATGCCACCTATTATAGCCAAAGTAATCGGAAATCCCACGAAAACACTCGAAAATATAGAATGTATGGCTGATGTATTAAAGTGAATATAGAGGAGAAAGTGTGAACAAAGCCACAACCAATAGCCTTAAAAAAGTGGGTGAATCCAGTAGTACTGGACGCATTAAAAGATTCATCCCACGAGTTCACCAAAGTGTCTCAGAAAGTTTGTAGTTAAAAGGGACTGAATCTTCCCCGATGACCTCTCAACCTGAAGTGTATAGTTTTGACATGCAGATGTAAGCACCACATGTTTTTGAAACAATAAAGCCTTTAGTCTGCTCTCCTTGTCAAAATTCACATCAGAAGTAGCAATATGAGCCCAAACGTTTGCTATTACTTGAAATTACGTAGGGGGTAAAAGGACATTCCCGCAGCACGTAACAATTTGGGAGACTGAAACTACGTAAGCTATTCCAGCTCACATTCCACAACAGCCCTCACTGTTAAGGAGCATGTAGCTGCCATTGGAGAGCACATGGAACGCAGATCTAATCAAGGGGACTGGGACTCCCTTCAGATAACAAGCCAAATTCGCAGTGGAGGCATTACTCTCCCGGTGCCAGGACAGCTGTTTACAAACCACTTAATGGCTCACAGAAGTCTTGCATTCACTACTGCTAAGAAAGACTTCTTTCATGCCATTCAAACATTTGTATACGAAAGGAAGCTTCCATGCTGCGTGTAAATAGCTATCTTCCAGGCTTTCATATGTGCCCACTGGAATGTGTTTCAAATAGGATGTAAATTAAAGTGTTGAAATTGGCAGATTTATAACCCCATGTATTAGCCATTCAGCAGATGGTATTTCAGCCAGAGTAAAAGGCAACTTTTCTAACTTTTCAGTATTCCACATGACATATGCTGCTTCTTTCTTAAAATTATTTGTTATTGTTGCGTTAAATTAAATGTAGAAAAAATTCTCCCTTGCGCTTACGTTTTCCCAGGGAATGTGACCTGCTTTCAATGTTTGTAGTGTCCAACCCTACTACATAATGGATCTTAGCTCATTTCCATGTTGCAAAAATGATACATCACTATGTACTATATCTATTGCATAGGATACAATGTCATTTAAGGTGTATATTCGGTCAGACAAGGTGTTAATCCATTATCTACAATAGCTAATGCTTTCTATATGTTTTCCTGATCTTTTGCCTTAACTGGGCAGCCCCTTCTTGTTGGGAAAGCTTCCATATTTCATTGTATGCAGTATATAAGAAGAGTTTTCTGCATGGGGTCCTGGGGCCTAACAGGAAATCCTGTAAATCTGAGTTATTGGACTGGAGATTTCAAATGTTCTTTGACAGCATCTAAAGAGGAGACCTTCATTCATTGCTGGCATAGTTTTCCTACACTATGGTGGTCATTACAACCTCGGCGGTCTTTTTACAAGACTGCCGAGGGACCGCCGTGCGGAAGACCGCCAGTAGTGGTGGTTTGCCACTCGGCGTATTATGACGGTTGGCAGCTCTCCGTCCTTTTTCCAACGGAGAGCCATACTGGCGGGCGGCGGGGAAGTGGAGGTTGCACCACCTCCACCGCCACGCCAACAGAACCCTGCCCACGAATCACGTCCTGTGATTCGACGTGGCTTTGTTGTGTTGGCGGTGTGGTGTCGGCAGAGCAGCCCCCATGGCTTCCGTCCCCTCCCGGAGGATCGACGGAACAGGTAAGTTGATCGTTCGTTAGGGGGGGGGTGGGGGGATGTTGTGTGTTGTGTGGGTGCATGGGGTTGTGCGTCTGTGTATGTAGAGGGGGTGTGTGAGTGCGTGAATGCTTGCGGGGTGTTGCGTGTTTTGGCAATGAGCGCGTGTATGTCTGTGGGTGTGTCTGTATGGATGTGTGCGTGTATGTTTGTATGTGGGTGTGTGTGTATGGCTGTGTGTGTGTATGTTGGCATGTATGTCGGTGTGTGTGCGTGTGTGTGTGTTGGTGGTGCCTGCATGCGTGTCGTGTGTGTGTGAGTTATGTGATGTTGGGGGTCAGGTTGGGGAGGGGTGCCCTGCCACCTTTGGGGGGTGGCAGGGGTGGTGGGGGTTGTAGGGGAGGGAGTCGGGGTGGGGGGTGGAGGAGACCCCTATCAGTGCCAGGTAAGGAATTCCCTGGCACTGATAGTGCTTACTGCCATGGATTTCATGGCGGTTTCAAACTGCATGAAATCCATGGTTTTCAGCCGGGTCCAAATACCGCCAGAGGTATAGTGACGGCTTTCGGGCTGGAGATCCAGGTCTCCAGCCCAGCGGTCGTCTCCGCCCTGGCAGGTGGAACGGAGAACCTGCGGATGACCATGGCGGTAACCGCCATGGTCATAATTCCACAAAGTAAAACCGCCAGCCTGTTGGCGGTCTTACCGCCGCTTTTCCGCCTTCCGCCAGGGTCATAATGACCCCCTATATGTTGTCACTTTACCTGAGTGTTCCCAGGACACAAAGCAAGGGTCCAGCCTATTCATTCTAAACCCCCCCAAAAGGAGTTAACCAAACGCGTATGGCACCCATTGGTGTCTACAGGCCACAATAACCACCCACCAGGACGTGAAAATGATGTGTTAAATGTACCATTCTGGGCCCATTCATTGAGATGATCTTCAGACACATTTTATATTTTCGCTGGGGTGGGAATACTGGCTGCATTCAGTTCTTTAATGTTTGTTAAGCCTAAACAGCTTGTTTGTTGTACTGTTTCTTTTAAAAATATAATTTGAACAGGAATTGTATGTGCACTAAATAAAGCTTCTCTTCCTCTTATTTGCAAGTTTTTTTGTTCCCCACACACTTTCAACCAGTACTCATAGCCTTCATCAGGAAACAAATGAATCAGAGTATATCAATTTTGTATCTGTTAATAAAACATGTTGATTTTCTATTTCTGGCAATTTAAAATAATATGACTCAGCATTCTTTACATTTTGCCCAGACAAATATGCACATTTTTCAGTATACGTCTTAGAACTGCCTACTGGTGGAGTTGAGGAGTGTTCACATTGTGTATCTTTAAAAATAGTCTTTGGGGTACTTGCTCTGTGAACATAATAATGTCCATAATAATTAAAACAGAAATGTCTCCATAATTTCCTTTAATCTGGTACACATCTTCATTTTCAAATACTGTATAATTCTGTAAATCAGACATCATAGCATCAACATTTTTCACATCCCAATCATCAGAAACCACTCCGGGTGTGATTACATCAGTCATTGAGAGTTTGAATACATATGGTATTTGAATAACTTCTGTAGGCCCATATATATCGAATAATACTTTGTCCCAAACACATCCCATCAGGAATTGGTATGGCTATAATGTTCACCAGATACAACTCTCTGCAAAGTTTGTGCAATGAAAAATGTGGTTTTAAAACCTCATCCACCAGTTATATAGAGGATGAGGTTTTAGAGCGTTCAGGAAGAAAATGACCATGCATCAGGAGAAAGAAGACAATGACAAACCCAATCCAAAGCAGAAAGGCAAATATAGTAAGAAAAGCCATAGATAAGCCCATGGATGAATTAAGTAGTTAATTTTAAGCCAGTGTATCAGCTTAAGTGCTCTTGACTGTTCTGTTGCAGTAGAGGCAGATAAGTCGCTGAAAGTGTCATTAACGTCGACAAAATAACAAGAATCTGTTTGTGAAAAAACTGGAGCTATGTTTTGAAGAGGTGAACTTGCTGAGGACTCCCTTGGTGGTTCATAGTAAATTACAACATCCGTTTGTGTAGAATTTGTAAGAAATTGCTATTTATTTTCATTACTGATTGTAGAAGTAATTGTAAGTGGAACTAATGAAAGCTCATTTTCCACCCTCCACAAGTTCGGAGAGGCATCAACGGTGCTTTTGAAGACTTGTAGGGGAACATCCTGGTCTGTAGTGGGAGGGATTCAGGCACTACTCAGGCGTCCTATAGATCTGCTGTGCAGGATTGGCCACATGGTGTAGCTTGACATTGTCGATGGAGACAAAGCAATTTTCTTTAGAGCCAGGCAGCGGTGGTAGAATCACAGTTCTGGTTCCATGTATTCCCAGGACTAGTACCGGTGCACGATAAGAAGTACTGAATACATTTTTCACAGCAATTTTTTCACGCACTAGATCCCCAAGTTTAGGAATCCAGCCAGTAGATGTTACTGGTACATCCCTGATTCCAAAGGAAGCAGCATTGGCAGATGCGTTGTCATGACTGAACTGTTATAAGTCTTGCAAGACAGTGACACGTTCATTTATGTCAAAGGGTGTATCCGCCGCCTCCACGCTACGACCATCAAGATCTGGAACATACATTCGAGTTCCAAAAAGGCATTCCTATGATGTCCGCCACCCAGGGACCTTCTAGGCAGATTGTTAAGTGCTCTCTGGACTCCAAATAGGTGTGTATGCCAGCTACAACCCGTGCCTAATGCTCTAGCTGTTGAGGATTGCTTTAAATCTCGGTTTTGTCACTCCACAAAACTATTTCCCTCGGGATGAAATGGAGACGAGTAATGCAGTTGGACCCCTAACAAAGTCATGGCATCTATGTAAGCCCTTGAGGCAAAAGAAGGGCCCCGGTCTGAGTGGAAAGCCGCAACAGCATATATACCGATAAAGACTTGCAAATCTTTAATAACAGTTTGAGCGTCAGCTGAATGGTATGGCCAAACCCACCGAAATCTAGAGCATGAGTCAACAGCGACTAGGATATATTTGTATGCACTATCTGGTGGCAGCGGACCACAATGGTCCAAGTACACACACTGTAATGGTTTGTTGGAAATTAAGAGTGGTGTCTGCGGTGGGTGTTTCACAGTAGACTCTTTTATTTGCTGGCAGATGTCACAACAAAGGACATACTTCTTGGTCTGTTTGTATAGGCCTGGCCACCAATATTGTGATTGTAATATCAAAATTGTAGCTGCCACACCAGCATGGGCAGAAGCAATTCCCTCATGCGCTGCTTTTACTAACTTACTTCTTAGTTTTTTATTGGTGATTATTCCAACTCCCACTCCTGATATTGTTACTTGTGCATCAAACAAGCCTCCCATGCCTTAGGAATATTTAGCAGGATAAGCGTTGGGTAAAGGCATGCCATCAGCCAAAGCTTTCATGGCTGCTAGTGTTTCATCATCCACTTTTGTTCTAGAGTGAGTTACTGCAGCAACAGAAGCCATAGCTACTGCTGATTTGGCTGCTTCATCAGCCAAAGTGTTGCCTCCAACGTGTATTCTAACACGCTGATGTCCTAGTGTATGCACAACATGAAGATTAGGTAGCATTTCTTTCAGCTCCGCTACTTTCCCCCTCAGAAACCCATTTTGGCGCCAGTAATACAGATATTCATTGAAGGACTGGACACAAGAGTACGAATCACAGACAATCAATGTCATCTGGTCAGGATCCGTATGTTCCAGTGACATCACCAGAGCCTTGAGCTCCGTAGACTCTGCGTGTAAGTATTTTGTGGATGGAACTTGCCATCCTTCATGTAACCACTCACGACTGCACAAGCAGTGGAGTACTGATATTTTGTTCCTATCGCTGGTTGGGCTGGACCATAGGTGTACAGGATTTATGATATTGTTCGATAGGCAATGTATTTGCTGGAACTGCATACTCAAAATCATATTGTAAGAATTCTTGAGCCTGTAGTTTGGAGTCAAAGACATAATCAACATCAGCGGCTGTCAGAGACATTGCCCAGTGGATCTAACGTGGAAGTAGTGTTCTAACATTTGGAATGCTTGCTTTAGTAACAGCCTCAAGGGCTGGAATCAGAGATACGACAATAATGTGCTTCCCCTGGGTGAAAGGTCTCTCCTTAAGGACTGCCATCTGGGTGTCTTTACCTTTAAATGAGATGGATACTTAGGAGGATCCAAATATTAGTGCCTGACCAAACATTGGTGGTGTCATGTCGTGTAGGTTCTCCTTATGCTAATGAAGCTACTGTATTTGGGAGACAGGATCAGATGGATTGTGGCCACTAAGTAGAATTCCACACCACATGATGCTTGTCGGCCTAATCCGGATTCTCTGGCTAACTAGCAATGCCTTACCTCTGGCCGAGATGATTGTGGCAACCCGGCGCATAACAAGGAAGACTTCTCAGGAGAATCATGGTCGATCAGATCCCTTCCCTTTCTCTCAGTTACCACTGGGTCTCATACAGGCAAAGACAAAAGAGGCAGAATATGGTTCAATAAGGATTTATTGAAATAACTGCATCTTAGATAAAAAGGCATGTATTGCAAAAGCTAGGATGATAAAACACAATAAAGACAATCAGGTGACTAACAGAGTCAAACCAAAGAATAGTCCTACCATACTGTCACTAGGAGTGATGTATATATTTCTCCTACCTACACCTTGTCTGAGCACAGCGTGATAAGCCTATTCTGCCCTTCGGGTTTCCCCCAGGGGGTACAGTATCCCTCATACCTGGAGAAAGAAGATTGTAGTCTAGAGAGACGCCGTCCCCATGTGGACCAGGGGTCCGGCCGTCTAAGCAAGTAGCTGCAGCGAATCAGTCAGCAATCAGAATGCAGTCGTGGTCATCTGGCTGGAATCTCCCTCTAACATGTCTGGGGCAAAGGGGGTACTTTTATACTAAAACAGCTGATATTCTAAGAAATAGTTCCCACATTTGAGTGTGTGTTTTCTGTGAATGTTGGAGACACAGCATACCATGTTTGTCGGTAACCCTATCTGATTGAAGCCTTGGAGGAAGCACAAAGTGAAATAAATGTCCTACTAAGAATGTAACGCTTTCATAGGCGAAAGTACAATGTGATAAAGAAAATAAAACAGCACCGCAAATGCTGGTATTAATAGAAAAATAAAGCAATGCTGAAAAAAATGTAATAGTGATAAAGTGCACAGCGCAAGCCTAGTTAGCTTAGAACAATGTGTCTAAAACATGGCTCAAATGGCTATACAACACTGGGAGCGTATGGGGGATGGGGGCCTGCAAGAGTTTAACATCGCGTGGCCAGCCCTTGCGGAGAGTGTTGACCTCTCACTGCTGCCTGGGCCGAGCGTGAAGCTCGGACAGCAGGCTGCAGGGGGAACGGCTGAGGTTTTGGTGCCACGTGGCAGCGCTACGGCTAAGGCACGTGCCATGAGCAAAAAGGGACGGGCCAGGGCAGGGCCAAAAATGTTAACACCATAAACTGCACAGAATCTCGGCTGCCTATGGAGTCATTTCAAAAAGGGGGCAAATACTTTAAAGGGGATTTTGGGGGGGCTGTTTTAAGCAGGAAGGGGATAGTTCAGGCAGTAAAAGAGCTTCAGTTCTAGGGGCATTGCTCATGTGGGAGTTGTTAGCAGTAGTATCATGTTGAGTGTAGGGTCAAATTCAGAGGATTTTCAGTGGTATCCATTGATAGAGCAGAGGGTAGGAGGAGTGGCGGAATTTAGTAGAGAGAGGGGGCACGGAGACAGCCAATGTGTTGTTGGGTGGTATTCTCAGAATATTGAGGTCAATCAACCTTGAGTGTCAAATTTGGGTAGGGCAGTGAAAACAGAGGGGGTGACAGCGAATACTGATTTAGCGCTGTTAGATTGGAGTGAAGAGGAGGAAATGAGTGAAGAGGATATAGAGGTCCAGTTTTGCAAACCAAAAAGACCAGTTAAAGTTTATGGTAGAAATGTGGTTGGTGGGGAGGTACTAGTTAGATGGAAAAGTGTAGAGGTGAGGACAAAGACAGGTTTTGAAGTGCCTTGGAAGCTGGGGAGACAGGTAGGTTTGGAGGGAAAGGGGGAGGAGCAGTCAGTGTTTCTGACCAGCACGCTAAACAATTTCTCATTCATACAGTGCAAGAAGGGGTGAAACCGGCAGACTCGAGGGAGCTTCGTTCGGCTCCACAGCACCGCGCAAAAGAGTTGGCACGGCCCAGGGCAGCCAGCCTCAGGGTGGTGAGGGGCTTAGCAGTGGATCACCTACGTGGCGGTGGGAACAGGGTGTCCCCTGATGTCACCAAATACAGTAATAAGTGTCCTGCTTCGTGGGAGCAGCAGGGGAGGTCAAGAGTGGCCTCTCTCGGCAAGAACAAAGGTGTCACACTGGTACACCCAGGGGTTACTGCACAGGTAAAGGCATGGGCGGGTTCCCCATGGGAAGGCGATTTTATATTATATGATGCAAAATGGGTTGGATTATGATGAAGAGAGTATGTAGGAAGGCAAAGTCAGAGATCATGACGTTGTGGAGGAATGGTGGTGTGCGGTGGGGAGGGAAGGATTCTCATATTGTGCCTTATGTACTGCAGCATAATACTGGTCATGCGCCAAGAGTTGGTTTGGAGACCGCATCAAGGCAGAGGCAACCAGCAAGGTGACCGGCTCAGGAGCGGGCCCTGGCCTTGGCGCCAGGTAAGCCTTTTGCTCGAAGGCGCAGGTAAAACAAGTATTGGTTGGTGTGGAGGTGAAATAGCTGCCAGAGCGAGGGGAGGCTGCTTGCAAAAAGGAGTATATGTGCTGGACACAGGTGTGGGCACAGAAGGGAAACAAGTGGTTTTAGATGGTAAAGGGTAGGAGACATCAATAGGTGGGCAGGGGCAATCAGGTGACATAACAGGATTAGGTGAAAAACTAGGAGTAAGGAGATTAAAGTAAAGAAGTTGGGTACTTCTAAACCATTAGAGGCACATTTGATGGCTTGCACAAAAGAAAAGATTTGGAAAAGGGAGTATGTGGAAATGTTAAAATTGCTACATAGAGAAGTAAGGGCAAAAGTGGATTCAAAGGAGGAAGAACATGAACTAGCAAAAAGACCGAAAGTGCTGGTTACGATTGAAAACTGGACAGTGGAATTCCTATTCAAGTATATGAATGTTATTCCTGAGGCATATATCATCTACAATGGCTATGCCTGGGTGTAATACGACGAAGAGTTCAGGACGAGGATGGCGGAGGACCCCGAAGTACAGTGGGGGGAGATGCAGACCTATGGCAGCACACAATGGGACCGACTAAGTTCGACAGTATTTATTTCAAGCGGTTTACCCATAATATATCTAGCAAGGACGAATTAGCTATCCCGAAATGAAAAGTTCCTGGTGCATGTTTACTGAGCAAAGTCACTGCTTTGGTGATGTGGCTGATAGCAATGACCTGTATCATAACAGAACATCCTATAATGAAGAAATGCCCAGGCTTATTTAAAGGATTAAAACATTTAAAAATCATATCAAAGTATAAATTATAGTTGGGTTTTCACAAGGAGTTCTGAGTGGCATTAAAAATACAACAAGAACAAAGTTCGAGTTGTCTATGAAATCACTCAGGACCCAGAGGTGAAACACATCCCTGTGATTCACTTTTGACCCATTTATAATTTTATTTCATGTATTGTCCTTCACCCAACCACTACAAAGGGGCTGATGATTAATATGGGAGCCATATATTTCATGGCCTCTCCTGCCTACCCCACACTATAAAAGAAATACATGACCTGCTGTCACCCACGTTCACCGCTCTCTGTGCTTTCTATTCCCTCTCCTTCTGAGTCTTTGCTCCCTTCATTTGAGCTTTGTTCTGACAGACTGTCACAGAGCCCAGTCAGAGCAGCCTGGAATTCCTTTATGACTAGCAACAGTGGGTTATGAGATCTGTAATCCACTTTTGGTACATCACAGCATTCTATTATCACATTTGAATTGCAACATTCACCCTAATGGCTCTGAGTGAGAGCCATGTATAACAAGATAATTACTTTGCACATCAATGAGGTAGTGAATCCTTTTGCAACGATACACAAAAGAGTTACAATATACTTAGAAGCAAAAGTAGAAGACAAAATACATTTGCTACTGTAATAAGGTATTATTGAGTCAGCTACTGGTCTAACACTTTTTGTGTTTTCCATAGTAGTAATTGAAACAATAACATCAGTGTAGATGCAAGTGCCTACCACAGCAACTGAGTGTGAAAGAGATATCTGAAACTACATTTTAATGACATGATCAGCAGACTAAATGGAGCAGTTGCTTTATTAAAACTGCATCTGTGTAAAGGCTATCAGCAGCTAGAAACAGTTGTAAAATACATTATATTTTCTATTTATATTGTGTTGCTACATTACAAAAGGCTACATTTTAGCATATGTTCAGCTGAAGACATATTTCATGAAATCATAAAAATGTAATAACACTGGTGTGAAATGTGTCCAGCCCCGCTCCCTAAGCCAACAAATGGCACAGGGACCCTATTCCCAGGGGCCGATCAATTTAAATAATTAGGTGGCAGGAGCGTGCAGCCCCCCCTCCCTGAGTCATTTCCTGGCCCCGGGACCCCATCCCTTGTGGGCTGATGTGGTATTTGGGGAGGAGATGTGGAGCCATCTTCCTCTAGCCATAGGATAGTTTTGACGTACGAAGGGAGCTAGTGTCTGGGGACCCCATCCCCCGGGAGACTGTTTAGTTCCCTGATAGGTAGAGTGCAGTTAGGGCACATAAATCTAATTCCCTGCCTGGGCTCTCCCCAGCTCTTTCCCTCTCAGTCAGGAGCAGAAACAAAAGGAGTTCCCGCCGAGGGGGAAGCAAAGCAATAGAGCAATCCCCTGCTAGAACCTAGAATGGGAGTCTTTCTAGTACTCCTTCAGACCACATAATAAGCAGCCGTCAACCCCACTAGCATAAATCCCTTCACTTCAACGCTGTAAAACAAAAGATCCCAGCCTTAGGAGTGTTTTGAAATAATGATGAAAACCTTGTAGGTCAGGGATTCCAAGACCCCAGAAACTTAGGTTCCATTTTCAAATTCCCTTTTGATGGCTGCTGCAATTGTGCAGCTCCTCACAACACTAATTTATTGCATTGTTGGTGTCACTGCACTCCTGGGGCCAACACAAGCAAGTAAAATATGTAGATAAGCCCCAAAGGGCATTATGGGGTGCTCTAGGCCAGGAACCAGTGAATATTGGAGTAGCAACCCTAGCAGCTGTGTTTTTATCTACATCCTTTCAACACTTATCTTTGCTCTCTTCTTTTTTTGAAAGGGGTGACCAGTTCCACGCAGAACACCAACATGCTTGAGGCTTGTTTGGGGTAAGGTGGGAGCCCAAACGCCCCCGCTGCCCCATTTGGCTCCCTACACACAGCTCCTCAGCTGTGCAGGAGCAGGTAGTTATTTCTTTTCTCTCTCCTTCTATCCCACCGACGCTGTCCTTTAGCATGTGGGACAAGAGCAAAGGTCTTCTACACCATGAGCACACATGTGAGCAGCACAGGCTCCGTGATGGTTGGATGTGTTCTTTTCCCCCTGTCTCAGGGGTAGGGGTCGGGGTCTCCTGAAACTCCTACATTGGTACAGGACCTAGGGGATGATGTCCCTGGGGCAAAAGAGCCTCAGGGGAGGAGGCACATGTACACCTTCTCCCCTCTAAAATATACAAATGAAGTTGCACTGAGCCCTGGGCATCACCCTGGGGGTAATTTAAGAAAATACAGTGGAGCCCCATGAGTTCCACGTTCTCAGCAGGGCTCAAAAGTCACAATCTTGAAAGATTAAGATCTTCGACCCCTTTCAACAACCTTGAGCTCCTTGGGTGTGTTTTATATCCAACAGGAGCAGTTTCAGCAGGCTTACTCACCTCAATAACTGTGCACTCTGCAGTAAGCTGGTTTCACTGGCTCCAGCCACCAGCTTTCTGTTCTGCTGTGCCTTCCACAGACTTCATGGCCTCGAAGCTGTCTTGTAGGGCATATGGAAGGGGTCAGTGGAGTCTAAGTCTGTCATTAAGTGGTCCTCAGGAAGGCAAAGGGGCCAGCATCACTGGCCATTGGAAAGACGCATTAGTCCTGGGGTCAGCTGTAGACCATTAGATTCCATAAGGGTATCAGGAGTTTTCTCTTTCTAACTGTCCATGGTGTTTCTGCTATTGTAGTCCGGGTCCAGGGTCTTGCTTTCCTTTATGTTCTGGAGTGTCACTTTTATGCTTAGTCCTGCTTTGGTCCCCCCATTTCCTGAGTTAAGCTCCAGCTATGCCAGGGACACAAAAGGCTTGTATCTGGTATCTTTGTGTTTGATTGGGAACACCAGTGTACCACCCATGGAACCCCTTCCTGAGGCAGAGTAATGTAATGCAATGATTTGTGCTGTGTTGCATTACTCCAGATTTAGCAAGAAACTCAGTGCCACACAAAGTAGCCTTGTATGGCTTGGTTAATCACACTTATTAGTTGTGTCACCCTTGCACCCTGTTGCATGGTGCAAATCTGACACAAGTACATGATAAATATGGCCCTCTGCTTTTAAACATCTGCACCCTGCCTTTATGAGCAATAAGGCCTAAACATGGGTGACTTTAATATTTAAAAGGAAGGTTTAGGCCTGTCAGAAGCAGAATTTTGAAAGGCCAAACTTGCATTTTAAAACTGCCACAGGTAGGTTACCTGTGTGCAGATATCAGGAAGCTTAGGACTGTAGTCTTGTAAGCAGCATGTACCAATGTGCAAACACCTTCTTGTGTAACCATCCCAGTGCCCCTTATCTTAGCTGTGTTTTTGCAGCTTTATCTTAAAGGACAGACACTGGGGGTAAACACTCACAGTCCAGTTTACCACAAAATTACTGCCAGTGAGACTCAGGCAAAGAGAATCATGATTTGTAAAATTCATTACCATCCTGCACACTGTCATAAAAAGCACACTGTCATACAAAGAATGGGCATCAGACTACATCTAGGGGGCAGGGAGAGGACAATTGACACCGTTTTTGTCTAACTGGTTTTAAATATCATGAATGATTATATCGTTTTTTAATGTTTTTAATCATTGTTTTACAATTTTAAACACCACATATTCTGGCAATTTTACTGGGGTTTTATACCAATTTTTATTAATTGACTGTATAGATCTCATTCATTCATTTTTTGTTTCATTCATTTATTCACTCATTTAATATGCACTGCTCCTGTCCTGGGAGTACCCTGCATGGGCCTGTTTTAAACATTAATGTTTTTGTGGTGACCCCTCGTTGTCAGAGGGAACACCAACCATTAGGATAAGTGATCTGGGGGCTGCAGAGAGTATAGCATCTCCACTAGAAATGTTTAAAAGAAAGTATCAGAAAGTCTACTAGGTGATTAAATGCATGACCACAGGAGAGCAGCCTATTATTTCCAAAGCACTCTAAGCTGGAAGTGTTTGCTCCTCAGGTGGAATGTGGGGACCGTTTGTGTTGGCTATGTGGCTGCATTATATTGTCTGAAGAGTGTTAAAGAAATAGTCAAACACATGATTCATAATTGGAAATGCTATATTTAAATGGTTTTAAGACAATTATTGTTACTATGCAATGTTTTGTTTATGTCAATAAAGAATGTATTGGATTCCACTTATTCATAAATTATCATGTTGACTATTTGACAATGCGAATATGTCAACTTCAAATATGCTGTTATGCTGACCCGTTATAAAGGCAACAGGCCTTCCTTTTATATACTAATGTTCTTACTCTTCGACAAAGACAGTAGGTCTGTCTTATTTAAAATGGTACCCCTTATACGGTAACTGTGCGTTCAAAAAATAGAAATTCACTGATAAAAAAAAATAATTAATTATATTATACCTAGGTATGGTAATGCTATGTTACTTTATGTTTAAAAACTCAGTTACTTTACATTAAAAACATCCTGAGCTATTCACTGAAAAACACAAAGGTTATTTGCCACTATATTTATGTCTGGGTATGATATCTCACTTTACATTAAAAATACTGAGAACTGCACTGAAAAAATAAAGGTTAAAGTTATATTACAATAGCCTATTAATGGCGACGGACGCGTTTGACTGTTTTTCCACGCATTTCGTGGCTAAAATTAGTTTCATGGAATAGTTGTTGTGTTATTGGTTGTTCAGGATACTCTTAAGAGGCTCAATATGTATCTTTATGCATTGAGAAAGCCCAGGTGAATGCACCCTGTTGGGCGAAACACGTGTCGGCTGGTTGAATGTTCACCCTGTCCTATGATCTAACTAATCAAGTACAATATGGAATTGATCTTTCTCTTCTGAATAAACTTCAATTTGGATAACTCTTGGAGAAAGTTTTTGAATATTTCAAGTAATCTCAAGAATAATCACCAATTGGTTGCTTTAATGTCATTGTCACGAGTGGGAACCTACCATATATCAGTTAGTTAACGCCAAGTTTGGAGGATAAGGGTCCATTTCCTCCGGTTTGAGTTCACACATCCATCGCATGAAAAGGCATTTGACACAGGAAGTAATTCAATTGGACCCCTTGTATACCCTTACCTAAAGTGATATTACAGTTAGGTAAAGTATAAAAATGTTAAACTCAGAAAACCACTAAAATGTGCCAGTTATTGTTAACTGAAGTAATTATGACTCGTGCCATGAAGTAATTAAAATTTGCACCCATGCCATGCACAATGTCATAAATGATGCCATTTTAGATGTAATCATTTTCAATGCTGTAATTGAATATGGCATGATTGAAGTGATATGGGAAGCAATAAGCAGTGCATTGCAAGGGTGCCTGCTGTAATAAAGAAGAAGAGTCCGGATACAGATGAGTTGGTCCTTTAATAGGAGTATCTTATCCATGACCAAGGAACGACACCCTCTGTCCAACAGCTCTCCATCAGATTCCTTCCACAGAACTTCCCCTCACAACACTCTAATCTGATGTCAGGCATGACATCAGCCTCAGGAATAGAATCCTTTACATTCTACCGTCTACCACACACCTTTCCCCTTAAAATTAAAAAAAAAAGTATTACATTAAAACAAAACATAACAATTAAATTGAACAGTTATAAAGAAATACATTAAAAAATGTAAAACTGAGAACTTTTCTTCAAAATTACCACCCATTTGAGATTCCATAACCTGTCATCTTTGATCTTTACAGCATTTCTAAAAAGTTTGATGACTTCAAACGGACGCATAAATTTGCATCCACTTTTACATAGAGTCGGTTTCTTAACTAAAATGTCATCCCCTACTTTCACTTCAATTGCACATGTGTTCTTATCATCAAAATATTCCTTCCTTCTTTGTACACATTTTTTTCATGCTCATCCTTCTCTCTCATGTTACTTCACGACACACGGTCATCCTTTCCCCAACTTACCCAACCTGGTGCTAACAACGTGTCAGCTTTGCGTCCTCCAAAATGTTCAAAAGGAACTTTACCAGTGGTAGCGTGGGGAGAAAACCTATATGCATGTAGGAAACTTTTAAGACCCTCCTTCCAATTCCTGTCTGCTGCCATTTCCAATTGTATGCACTCTTTTACACATTTATCAAATCTCTCCACTGTGCCATTTCCTTCAGGATGATATAGAAAACACTCCTTATGTTCAATGCCTCTTACTTTAAGATAAATTTCCATTTCCCCGACACAAATTGTGGTCCATTATCAGTCACAATAGCATTCGGATAACCTTCACGACTGAAAATCTCACTAAGAAAATCAAGTATATTCTTGGTTTCCATACTACAACTGATGCATATTTCAGACCATCTGGAAAACTGATGGACTAATACCAAAATATAGTTGTATCCACCTCCCGCATGAATGGGTCCCACCACATCAACAGCTACAACATCCCACGGTTTGTGCGAAACTTCTCTAATACACATAGGCGGTACTCTGGTTTTGTAGACTTTGTCACCATTGCAACAATCTGGACAATCCCTGATTTTCCTTTCAATCATGAGATCCATGCCTGGCCACCAATAATTAAGATGGATTCTATCTTTCGTCTTGCTCATTCCCTGATGCTCTTCATGTCCCAATTCCATTATTCTCTCCCTCAAAATAGCGGGAACAACTAACCTTGAACCACGAAAAAGCACACCTCCCTCCATTGATAATTCCTTTCTCACTTTCCAAAATCATCCTAACTCCTTCTCAGGCTTTACACTCAAACTCCATCCATCACTGAGTTCTTTGCACACACGTTGTAAAACAGAATCCTCCACAACCACTTTCAACCATTCCTCTTGTTCTACAATTCCTTCCGTTATGCTACACACACTTACTTCACTCTCCAGATCCTTCTCTAAACATACTTCTGTTTCAGTACTAAGGCGGTCATTCTTACCGCGGCGGGCGGCGGTCGCCGCCCACCATGCGGTCACCGCCGAATGACCGCACCGCGGTCAAAAGACCGCGGCGGCCATTCTGGCTTTCCTGCTGGGCCGGCGGGTGCCCGCCAAAGGAGCGCCCGCCGGCCCAGCGGGAAAGACCCTGCAACGAGGAAGACCGAATGGAGCCTCCGAATGGAGCCGGCGGAGTTGCAGGGGTGCGACGGGTGCATTAGCACCCGTTGCGATTTTCACTGTCTGTTAAGCAGACAGTGAAAATCTTTGTGGGGCCCTGTTAGGGGGCCCCTGCACTGCCCATGCCAGTGGCATGGGCAGTGCAGGGGCCCCCAGGGGCCCCACGACACCCGTTCCTGCCATCCTGGTTCTGGCGGTGTAAACCGCCAGAAACAGGGTGGCGGGAAGGGGGTCGGAATCCCCATGGCGGCGCTGCAAGCAGCGCCGCCATGGAGGATTCCCTGGGCCAGGGGAAAACCGGCGGGAAACCGCCGGTTCCCCTTTTCTGACTGCGGCTTTACCGCCGCGGTCAGAATAGCCCAGGAAGCACCGCCAGCCTGTTGGCGGTGCTTCCGCTGCCCTCCGCCCTGGCGGTTTCAAACCGTCAGGGTTGGAATGAGGGCCTAAGTCTAGATAAACAATCAGCCATCCTGTTATTAGGTCCTGGAACATAAAATACTCTGAATGCAAAATCTTGTTAACCAACAACCCACCTACTAAATCTACTGGAAATTGTATCAAGGCCCTTACTCATGAAATCTTCCACAAGAGGTTTATGATCAGTGAAAACTTGAAAAAATGATCCCCACACAAAATGTTTCAATTTGTTAACAGCCCAATATATGCTCAAAGCTTCCTTCTCAATTGTGAGTAATTAATCTCAGCTCCTCGCAAATTTCTAGAACAATATACTATTGGTTTGAGAAAACTCTCTATCATTTCCTGCAATAAAACTGCACCTAGACCTTTCATACTAGCATCCGTCATGATGACACATTTTTTTCTCCGGATCAGACGAATTCAAACTCTCAACACATGACAACTCTCTTTTAATACTCTCGAATTCCTCCTTACACTCTTCAATCCACACAAATTCACAACCCTTCTTCAGCAGTCTACGCATGTGTACCATTTTAGACACTAAGAGGGTCATTACAACCATGGCAGACCGCCGAGGTTGTGGGTGTCAAAATACCACCATTGCTGGCAGTATGGCTGGCTCCCTATTTTGACATTTCCGCTGGCCCAGCGGAAATGTCACATCAACATTGCCGCCGGCTCGTAATTCAGCCGGCGGCAATGCTGATGTGCAGCGGGTGCAGTAGCACCCATCGCGCATTTCACTGCCTGAAATTCGGGCAATGAAATGCGCGACGGAGCTCTGCCTGGCGGCCTCTGCACTGCCCATGCCAAGTGCATGGGCGGTGCAGGGGCCCCCAGGCGCCCCCTGAGTCCCCTTACTGCTAGCCTCTTCCTGGCGGTGCAAACCGCCAGAAACAGGCTGGCGGTAGGGGAGTCATAATCCCCAGGGCAGCGCTGCCCTGGCGGATTAGCACCGCCAGGGCTAAAATGGCGGTATACCTCCGGCCCCGGCAGTGTGACCGCGGCTCTACCGCCGCAGTCCAAATACGCAGGGAGGCACCGCCAGCCTGTTGGCGGTGCTCCCGTTGTTTTGGCCCTGGCGGTCATAATAGCGCCAGGGTCATAATGACCCCCTAAATTTGGTAAAAACTTGGCATGGAATTCCACCAATCCAAGAAACGACAACAGTTCGTCTTTCGTTTCTGGATTGCATAATTTTAAAATGTTCGTTACCAGGTTTTCCTTCGGACACACACCTTTTGAGGTTATTTTATTACCCAAACATTCAATTTCAGTCTTACAGAAAGAACATTTCTTAAGTTTGAGAGTCAAACCATGATCCCTCAAAATGGTAAGAACCCTCCTGACTCTCATTTTGTGTTCTGCTTCAGTTTGTCTATGTATTAAAATTTCATCATGGAAGCACTTTACCGCCCGGTTCAGAACCAAACAAATTGTACATTATGCGTTGAAATGCTGCTGCTGCCAACACCAGTCCAAATGGCATCCTTTTAAATCTGAAGGTTCCAAAAGGTGTGATGAATGTTGTATAGTCTCCAGAGTCATCATGTAGCATGACCTGATGGTAAGCTGAAGTTAAATCTAACTTGCTGAAAAACTTTGACCCATGCAACAATGTGACCATCTCAGTTATATTCGGCAGAGGAAATAGATCACTGCCTACACACTTATTCAAATTTCTCAAATCCACACACAACCTGATTTCTCCTGTTTGTTTGCACACTACTACAATGGGAGAAACCCATTTGGATGATTCCACTGGCTCAATTATTCCCTCATCACACAACCTCCATATTTCTTTTTCAACATCATCCTTCATCGAGATGGGAATGGGGCGTACTTTAGCCACCACTGGAACTGATCCTTCTTTAACCTTTATGCGATGAACATACAAACCCTGGTGAATCCACTACCTTTCCACATTCTATAGAAACTTCACATACATTATGCAGGTTTCCAATGAACTCTTCATTGATCATAACTGGTGTGGAAGAATTGGGATATAGGATAATATTCAGATCCCCTTTGGTGTGGCCAACTCAACACACTATCTCCTTTGACAGGAACATAAATGTTACCAAAAATTGTGTTAGTTTTAAATGTAATCTCCGACTCAAAATACCAGGAGTAACATCTGGCTCCTTTAAGTTGACTTTGTGGCTTAAATGTTCGTCAAAGAAGTCATTTGATAATAAAGTTAACCATGCTCCTGAATCAAACAATACTTCACTGCTCACACCTAAAATGGTAACCATATCCTTTGGATAACTCTTTTTCTGAGCGTTGATAGAAACTGACAGGATGCAATGTTCAACAACCTTCACTGATGTTTGACTTTTTGCCGACTTACAACACTTGGCAAAATGACCCTTTTTATTGCACAGTCTACAAGTCACATTAATGGCAGGACATTTCTTATAAGATGCATAATGCCCATTGTTGCCACACTGAAAACACTTTGGGGGTCATTACAACATTGGCGGTAAATGCCGCTTACTGCCGTGCAAAAGACCGCCAACACACCGACGCGGCCGTGGAATTCCGCCACAGCTATTACGACCCAAAGCCCGGAACCTGCCAAAATCCAGACACCCACACAAGTCCGCCACACCAAAGGTCAGTGATAAACTGGCAAAAACAAAACCTCCACCGTCAGGCCAACAGGAATACGCACACACTATCATGACCCACGAATCCACGCAGCGGTCTTTAAACCGCAGTATTCCATTGGCGGTACACTCTGCCACGCTCAAAATACACACACTTACAAAACACAACCACATTGGACAATTGCAAATACACACACCTGATACACATACACATACCACTCCCACACATCCAATACAATATAAAATACACACCCACAAACACTTACGACCACAATTGCGACTTAAGGCCAGAGAGAGACACCACCATCTACAAACTAGCATCCACAGGCACTCAACACCATCACTCACACAACATCCACGCACAAAACACCACACACTCCTAAACATCACCCCACACATCACAACACACACCACCCCACACATCACCCACACCACCCCATGGCACCGCAAAGACACCCCAGGTTTTCTGAGGAGGAGCTCAGGGTCATGGTGGAGGAAATCATCCGGGTATAGCCACAGCTATTCGGATCAAAGGTGCAGCACACCACCGTAGCTAGGAAGATCGTGGACGGGGTCATCGCAGTGGGAGAGCACCCAAGAACACGGGATGACATCAGAAAGAGGTGGAACGACCTATATGGGAAAGTACGTTCCGTTGTCTCAAGACACCAGATTGCAGTTCAAAGGACTGGCGGCGGACCCCCAACTCCTCCCCCACAACTAACAACATGGGAGGAGCAGGTCTTGGCTATACTGCACCCTGAGGGCCTCGCAGGAGTAGCTGGAGGAATGGGCTCTGGGAAGGCAAATGTTTAAATACTTCATCCCCCATCCTACCTGCATGCTATCACATACCCCCACCCTCGCCCTCACCCCCATCACTCCAACTCCTCACACATGTCCCACTATCACAAACCATACATCCCAACACCAAGCCCTGCATGCAACAACAAAGGATGGACACCCATCACCAATGCATGGCCAATGCACATACCCACACACACCCCTAAACATTTAGCACACAAGCTCCTACACAAGAATGCAAGCACTGGGGTACAGGGTCACCCACCCATTGCACACCATGGCACACACAGATGCAATAATCATGCCTTTACAACCCTGCAGGACCCCTACCCAACGTCACCAGACAGGAGGTTCCAGACATGTCCACTACACCCACAGAAGAGGCCCACAGTGATGACAACAGCTCTGTCCAACTGGATCTAGATGACCAGCCCGGCCCATATGGGACCTCGGGACAGTCGTTTCCCCTCACACTGGCACAGCCACAACAGAGCCTCCCCCCTCTGGAAACACCAGCACAGCACCCACCTAGCGGGCCCATACCTCTGTCCCCAGGACACGTCAAGCAGCAGTGTGTCCATCACTACAGGGAACCCAGGCTAACCCCCCACCCCAACAACACCAGGGACCTGGGGGCAGTGGCAGTGGGCACACAGTTCAGGGGACAGAGGCACAGGAACACAGGGGAACTGGGAGTGCTGCTGTGCGACAGGGGGAGGGCAGGCCCAGGGAATTCACTCTTCACGAGGCCCTCTCCAACATGGGAGCCTACCACCATTCCCAGGAGACGATGGCAACGGTACTGGCCAAGTTTCAGGAGACCCAGCGGCTGCAGGAGGAACAGTATTTTGGGTTCAGGGAGGAACTCAAAACCATCAATACCACCCTGGGAACCATTGTAGGGGTGCTGAAGGAACTCGTCAACACCAGGAGGGACACTGTGGCACAACAAGGGGCCCCTGACACTAGCCTGGACGATGAATTGCCCAGCTCCCCCACCGGCCGCCAGTGAACAGGAGGCACCGCCACAGGACCACGACACCAGCACCCCACCCCCTTCAGATGGAGAACCACCCCACAAGCGGTCCCTGAGATCCAGGACAAAGACAGAGAACAATGCCAAGACCCCCACAAAAAATGAGACCACCCTGATTGTCATCCTTCTGTCCCACTTTGTCACCCTGTCCATCCTTAAACTGCCCCAGCTCCCCTTCCTATGCCCCTTTGGACAATGCACCTGTGAGACTAATAGACTGGACTCTGCCATGGACATTCCTCCACCATCACCCCTGACCCTTTTACAACCCCCTCCACTATTTAGCACTTAAATAACACCCATAAATCACAAAACTATCTGGAGTCAGTGTGTGCTTTTGAAAATGTGTATTTGCAATAACTGTGGAAAACTGCTATATCCATTGTATTGTCAACATACCTATGTCACACAGCTCTAGTCCATGAGGAAACAAAGCAGATGTCACACAGTGGGACCCACATCTGTGAAATTGAAAGGGAAAGTGACAACTCAGGGTCCATACACTGGGTGAAAGTGACAGACAGATGAGAGGTAGAACAAGGGTATCAGATGTAGCAGGCAGTGATGTCTTCTTACCTGTGTCTCACTGGAAGTATTGATGAATCACCCTGTTTCTGTGGTCGATATCCTCTTCTTCTGCTTCCTTGTCTTCACTGTCCACAGGCTCCACAGCTGCCACAAGACCTCCATCTGGACCATCCTCTTGCAGAAAAGTCACCTGTCGTTGCAAAGCCAAGTTGTGAAGCATACAGCAGGCCACGATGATCTGGCACACCTTCTTTGGTGAGTAGAATAGGGAACCACCTGTCAGATGGAGGCACCTGAACCTGGCCTTCAGGAGGCCGAAGGTCCTCTCTATAACCCTCCTAGTTCACCCATGGGCCTCATTGTAGCGTTCCTCTGCCCTTGTCCTGGGATTCCTCACTGGGGTCAGTAGCCATGACAGGTTGGGGTAACCAGAGTAACCTGCAAATGTTGAGGGACAACTGTTAGACACACAATAACTCTTAGGGATATCCCCAGACCAAGACACCCAGTCACACTGTATAGGGTCCATGTCCTCACCTATAGCCACACACAGTGCCTCTGGAGTTGCCCCATCACATAAGAGATGCTGCTATTCCTCAGAATGTAAGCATCATGCACTGAGCCAGGAAACTTGGCATTCACATGGGAGATGTACTGGTCGGCCAAACACACCATCTACAGATTCATCGAATGGTAACTCTTCCGGTTTCTGTACACCTGTTCACTCCTGCGGGGGGGACCAAGGCCACATGTGTCCCATCAGTGGCACCAATGAAGCTGGGGATATGTCCCAGTGCATAGAAGTCACCTTTCACTGTAGGCAAATCCTCTACCTGAGGGAAAACCATGTAGCTGTGCATGTGTTTCAGCAGGGCAGACAACCCTCTGTACAACACCTTAGAGAACATTGGCTGGGAAATCCCTGATGCTATGGCCACTGTCATCTGAAAAGACCCACTTGCCAGGAAATGGAGTACTGACAGGACCTGCACTAGAGGTGGGACTCCTGTGGGATGGCGGATAGCTGACATCAGGTCTGGCTCCTTCTGGGCACCACGTTCCTGGATTGTGGCACGGTCCAGTCTGTAGATGACAATTACATGTCTCTCTTCTATTGTCAACAGGTCCACCAGCGGTCTGTACACCGGAGGATGCCACCATCTCCTCACCTGCTCCAGCGGACGTGCTCTATGGAGGAGAACAGCGAGCAGAGTGTCAGCCAACACTGAGGTACAAAAACACAACTTTATTCCACAAATTTTTAAATCCGCTATGTGCCTGTCTTAGTGTATATGCAAGGCCAAGATATGTGTGAGGCATTTAAAATTAATGCCATGTGGCCCCCTGTAATGGCGGCTGCCTGACCTGTAATGTGGGACAAGGGGATATGAGGTAACTGTGCTGGCGTTGTACACCGTCGCGGTAGGTGGTCGAAGACCACGGCGCAATTCTGCATTGGTTAATATTGGACCCTATGGGTCCGAGGAGCCAATAACGATGTATGCCAGCGGTGACGGTACGCACTGCTGCGGAAGTGACCCCCATTTTTTCTCTGTTCACTCACTTGATATCTGATCTTCGACAGGAGAGGACCTACACTGCAAGTGCTGCTGTAACCTCAGTCTGGAAGAGACAATGGCTCATGTGTCTGGGGAAAGGGCCCCTGCCTTCAGCACCGAGGAGTTGGAGAAACTAGTGGATGGGGTCCTACCCCAGTACACGCTACTCTACGGTCCTCTAGAGAAACAGGTAAGTACACTGTGAGCATGCAGTATGAGCAATGCCTGTGTGGAGTGGTGTGGAGGGAAGATGGGGGGAGAATGAGGCATGCATGAAACGACAGTGAGTAGATGTGCGCCAGGGCCAGGGTAGGGATGCGGGCCAATGACTGTGACAGTGCAGACGGTTATATCTTCTCCTTTTCCCCTGTACTATGTCTGCAGGTCAGCGCCCACAAGAAGAAGGATATTTGGCATGCCATCGCCAAGGAAGTCCGGACCCTGGGGGTCCACCACAGACAGAGCACCCACTGCAGGAAAAGATGGGATGACAGTGGAGGCCCAGCTGGGGATTGCCTCCCAACGTGGGAGGGGTGCCATTCGCACCATGACCCACCTGATGTTCCGGATCCTTGCAGTGGTGTATCCAGAGTTGGATGGGCGCTTGAGGCCATCACAGAAGCCACAAGGGGGTGAGTACACTCTCATTCAACTGATTCAGCACACATTGGAGGAGTCTGGGTGGGCTGTGGGTTCCCCTAGGCAAGGGCGTGTTTAGTAGGCAAGGTCCCTTCGTAAGGCAGGCCATGTGGCACCCCCCCACCTGTGTTCAGAGGCAACTACACCTAGTCAGGCTCCTGTGACTTCCATGTGTGCAGCAATCGGGCATAGGCCTTGTAACCCATGTCCCTGTGATTAATTAGGGTACTCAAAGTGCACGGTGTTGTGCAGGGGGCTTCTGTGTCTGTAGTGTCCACCAGCAGTAGCCGTATTGCATGCACTGAACATGTCTTTCTTCTGTCTTCCCCCCTCTTTTTGTGGTCTCCCTGTTCTTGTGTGAATTAGCATCATCAGACGGAGGAGCTGTGCCACCGGAGCAGGAGGGAGCTGCATCCCACATGGCCCTGGAGGGCAACACAACCGAGTGTGAAGCCACCAGTGGGACTGAGGGCGAGGGAGCTCCATGGCAGGGATGGGAGCTGAGACCAACGACACGGACTCCTCCTCTGATGGGAGGTCCCTTGAGGTCGCGAGCCCCTCTGTGCCCCCGCATCTACAGGTACAGCCGCCACCCCCCTACCAGCACCGTCCTCCCAGCAGCCCCTCAGCGTGTGCCCCGTGGCCGCTCACCCAGGAGGGTGGGCATCTCCTTCGCCCCAGGCACCTTATCCCCTGCCCCTGTCAGCCCTGCTGACCTCAGTGAGGAGGCCTTTGACCTCCTCAGATCACCCACTGTTGAGCAGTCTACCATTTTGAATGCCATCCTGGGTGAGGAGAGGCAGTTGCAACAGACCAATGCATACCTGGAGGACAGTCATTCTGGTCAGGGAGCCCAACAGCGAACCTTTCAGACTCTGGCCTCAGCACTGATGGCAGCCATTGTCCCTGTGTCCAGACCCCCCCTCCAACTTCCTCCACCCAGACCCAATCCCCTGTACCTCAGCCTATCCCAAGCACACCAACAGACCAGCATGCACACACCTCAACACACAAGGGAAGCTCTGGCAAACATAAGCACCACACATCCCACAGGCATCATACCCATGCACACATACGAACATCCACTGCCACCACTGTGTCCCCCTCCTCCTCGTCTCCTTCCTCCCTCCCTGTCTCGTCTCCAATCACACCTGCATGCACTACATCTTCAGCCACTACGTCCATCACCAGCACACCCATCACCACACCCCGCTCACGTGCACTCACCACCCCACTACCATTCACACATCCCCTCTGTCCTCTCCCAGTGTGTCTGTGAGCCCACCTCCCAAGGTACACAAACACAGCCACACACCCACCCAACAGCCATCCACCTCACGACAGCCTCCAGCCCATGCACCTTCACACAAAGTCAGCAAACGTACACCTCCTACAACCACTACCTCTTCCTCCACTCCCAAACCCCCTCCATCTACCCGTCCCAGTGTGTCCAAAAAACCTTTCCTGTCCAACCTTGACCTCTTCTCTTCACCTGCCCCACCCCTTCAGTCACCTAGGGCCCACCTTTCCAGGTCCCAACCCAGCACATCATCCACCACATCACCAGGAACAGTGGTGCCAGCAGTAACTGGCTTCTGGAGTGCGCCAAGCAGCAGGGCAGCCAATTTGCCAAGGAGCCAGACCAAGGCCAGTCCCCCACCTCAGAAGCATAAAAAGTTGTCCACTGCCCGGCGGAAGAAAGGCAACACATTTGGCACCAAAGTCTCTCCCAGGAGTACAGTTGGGAGTGGGAAGACAGCTGCGCCACCATCAAAGGTGGGGAAGGGGCACAGAAAGAAAAGCAAGTCGCCACAAACCTGCACGACGGACAACACCGCCACCAGCACCGCTGCCAAGGACACCGCCACCAACGCCTCCACCAGTGCCGCTTCACAGGACACTGCTGCCACCAGCACCGCTGCCGAGGACACCACCAGCACCGCTGCCAAGGACACCACCAGCACCGCTTCACAGGACACCGCCGCCACCATCACCGCTCCACAGGATACCGCCGCCACCAGCACCGCAGGCCAATGAGCGAAGAAAGCTCCGACGCTACTGAGTCCACTACGAGCAGGTTGTAGCACTCTGGGCACAAAGCCCCCTCCAGAACCAGTGGAGAAAGACATCCACTACCTCTGTCCTTGGCAGGATGAAGCTCTCTGGGCACAAAGCCCCCTCCAGAACCAGTGGAGAAAGACATGCACTACCTCTGTCCTTGGCAGGATGTAGAACTCTGGGCACAACGCCCCATCCAGAACCAGTGGAGACTGTTATCCACTTGAGAGACTGTGGCTTTGCACTCCCCAGGATAAGGCAGTAGGCAACCCACCCACTAGAGAGACTTGTGAGACTGTGGCTTTGCACTCCCCAGGATAAAGCAGTAGGCAAACCACCCATTGGAGAGACTTGTGACAATGTGGCTTTGCACTCCCCAAGATAAAGCAGTGGGCAAACCACCCACTGGAGAGACTTGTGAGACTGTGGCTTTGCACTCCCCAGGATACAGCAGTGGGCATGGAGCCCCCTCGTTGATCTCGCGTCGTGCACTCATCCGGCTGAGGTGCCCCCCTTCCCTTCCCCCTGAGGTGCCTGTTGTATTTTTATCTGATGCCCCTCCGTTTTGATCGGGTATTGAGTGTGGGCCTCGCCCATACATTTTGGGCCCAGTGTTCCACAGACTTTAATGGTCAAATACCTGGACTTGTATTCTTGGTGTGTATCTTTGTTTGTAGTGTATATATATTTTTGAGTACTGGATTTTAATAGATTACAAACGTTCAAATCATTTCCTTTTGTCTTTGCATTCTTCCGGGGGTTGGGGGGTGTAACTGTAATGTGTCAATATGTATTAGTGGGTGAGGGTGGGGGTGTGGGTGGGGGTGTTGCGTGTGTGTCACTCTTTTTTCCCTCCCCTCTCCCCTGTGTCATAGGTGCAGGACTCACTGTGTTCGTCGCCGCCGGCGTTCGTGCTCCTGGTATAGGAGCAGGAAGATAAAGGCAGGGAGAATCTGGAGTTCTGGTTCCATGGTGCCCTGGCTCTTCGTGGGGTGTGTGGAGGTGAGCGTTTTCTCTTCCAATTCCTGTTTCCACTGTGTTTTTGTTCACGGTGAATCCTTCCCGGAAAAGGTGGCAGATTGGCCTGTTGTAATACTGTGGGTGGTACATTGTGTTCCGCCTGTCTGTTGGCTGTTACCGCCACGGTGTTTATTTGTACTGCCGTGGCGGTCGGAGTGTTAAAGTGGCTGTCTATGTTGGCGGTTTCCGCCACGGTTGTGATTCCATTTTTCTTACCGCCGGCCTGTTGGCGCTTTAACACCGACCGCCAGGGTTGTAATGTGTCCTTGAATTTGGACCACTGCTCTTGAGTAACTTTCTCCTCTCCCTTATCATCATCTACTTCTTTCTTTAAAGTTACTTTTCTCGCAATAATTGTATTTATTGCCAGAGTTCTCCCTCTTTCCAACTCTTCTACACAAGCTAAAGTGTGTTCCATACTTTTAGCTAGAATGATTACTTCATGCAACAGTGGATCATCCTTGCTCCATAATTCCTGTCTTATTTTATCACTAGAACACCTCAACATAAACTGGTCTCTATTGCGTTCATCGATTGTGGTTCCAAATTTGCACGTAGATGCTAACTTCCTTAAAGCCGTTACATATTCTTCAATACTTCCCCCTGGCTTTTGTTTTCTCATTCCAAAATGGTACCGCTCCAAAACTGTACTGATTTTTGGTAAAAAAATGCAGATCTAGCTTCTTCAAACACATTTCAAACTCATTTAAGTCTGTTCCTTCATCTCCTATATCCGGTAAAGTCTCAAAAATGTCTTGCCCTTCACACCCTAAACAATGCATAAGTAACGCTGTTTTCCTTTCATTCAATAGATTGGTGTCACAAACTCTGGAATAATGAAGACATGTCTTTTTCCACTTGGACCACTTAATAGGCGGCTCCCCTGGTACAGTTAGAAAAAAAGGTGGAGGAGAAATATTCTGCATTATGTATTTCCTAAGGGACAATTGTAGACCTTACAAATTGGTATTAACAAAATTGCAAGTCGTAATGTTTACTATATACTTTGCAGGATAATGGTTTGCAATGTTGTTGAAAAAACTATTTCTCTTTTGTATTCTCTCTCGTTATTATGTACAAAAAAAACTTCAGTCTGTTTTTTATGGAAAATATCCCTTATTTTTTTGTTTTTTTTCTTCCGGTTGTCCTCCTTGATTCGACAATTAGCTTCCGAAATGGTGGTGACGCTGTCGATACAAGAGACCGCCGGACAGAGATCGTCCTTTAGATCGGGTAAGCAGAAGAAATGCACAGTGCGCGTGCAATCAGTGAAGAATGAAGAATTAGTCTGATGCACGCGCGAACGGCGTGTGTTCAATTATGCGACCCTTTAGATGGCCGCACTCGCAGACGGCACGCATTCCTTCTTGCCAGCAGGGCTGTTTCAAACATAAACACACGTGATGAAAGCGCACAAGGCAGCGCGCAGCAGTAAATATGTTGAAATAAGTACTAATATAATACAATTTTCACACGTAACAAAGAGAGAGAGCAGAAAAAAAAAACTTTCTGGCTCACCAGTCTAAAAGCAGACAGTTCACAGCAGAGAGAAACGGTAATCCTTTGACGTTAGTCCGTCCAAATACTCCCAATAGAAACTTCTTTGTCCAAGTGTTAAGATACTCCTAGAAACTTCTCCTTCTCACCAAATGTAATGAAGAAGAAGAGTCCGGATACAGATGAGTTGGTTCTTTAATAGGAGTATCTTATCTACAACCAAGGAAAGACACCCTCTGTCCAACAGCTCTCCATCAGAATCCTTCCACAGAACTTCCCCTCGCAACACTCTAATCTGATGTCAGGCATGACATCAGCCTCAGGAATAGAATCCCTTACATTCTACCATCTACCACACCTGCTACTTTACGTCACGTGTTATAGTTCCCGCAAATAATTGAAACTGGTGAATTTCAGTGTTTTTTTAGGAATAAAATGTTTATTTGTATCTGACATTTTCACCTAACTATAATGACCCTTTTACCCTTATTTTGTTTCAGGGAATTGTTAAGTTTTTTTTTAATATAAAGTAAAGTGTTACTATTATCTTTAACAAAACCATCACTTTTACATTTGTTTTTTCACTAACTATCGAGTTTTGTTTAATATAAAGTAAAAATATGAAGCCTGTCATTTTAAGAAAGGCATACAGGTCAAAAATAGAAATGGCAGGGCTATCCGTCTGCACATCGAAATATATAAACCAGAACTATTTGCTTTGTCAATAAATCACCTCCATAGTTTATAAATAACTATAATCCAATGTTTTCTCATGTACATGGCTAGGATTGATAATATCATATCATAAAAATATATCAAATGAAGCACTTTTATTCCAAACCATCATAAAGATATATTATGTTGTTTTTTCATACTCTTCAGGCCACTAAAATGCAGCCATAGGACCAACCAAAAGGGGTTCCCACACTCTAGTAGAAAACATACAGTTCAAGCTCTGAGTGCTTTAGAAAAGGAATGGTTAGCTTTCCTGGGGACATGTGTTCAATGACCTAGGTGCTGATGGTCATTTTTTAAATCTTCATACGGGGGCTGAAACACTCCCTGCAGCCCCCCTGGACATTTAAGAGTGTGCTTGGTGGCACCTCTATCCCTTTTCTAGCACCATTTGATGAATTATCATTTAACTTTCCAAATAAATCCACCCACTAGATCTCCTTTTTAGAAAGATTGAGGGGATCCCCAAAATATTTTCTACATGCTGTTTCCATAGGGAATTTTAGACCGTGCTATAGCCAAAATGGCTGATCAGAATTTTTACCCTGAAAGTGTGCCTTTTGTGTTTCTTGTTTTTGTATGTAAATCTGTTTAGCTTTGGAGAAAGTTAGCTTCAAAGGTTAAAAATACATTGACAAAAGGTCTAATCACTATCACAATCACAAAAAAAATTATTTGGGTGAAATCCATAAAACTATACAGATAGATAAGATAAAAGATTAAAAATCCAGTCCAGCATTCCACATTTACATGAGATAGAGCAATGCGTTAATTAACAAATACAAACACAAGTTCATCTGGATTAAGAAAAAGTGCAATTACATAAAAACTAAACCCAACATTCCTTTTTTCCATGGAACAAAACAGAAAAACACACAGAATGCATCCATGTAACTAAAAGAGAATATGAGATATTCAAAAACCTAAAGAAACACATTTAATGAAAACACAGGGGCCTGTGGAGCGCAGAGCCATGTGAAGAAACTAGCTTACAAAACTACAAACATCATCATTTGGCAGTTATTGCAGACAACAGTAAACTTGCAAACAATGCTGAAGGTTCCTACGTTGCACAAGGGGGACTAAAAACTGTTTGGTAAACATTTTGTAAAAAAAAAAAAAAAAAAAAAATGCGGCGTTAATTGATTGAGTAGACACATCGATGGATGGGCATACTCTAGATTCAGGCTTGCACTGATACCCTGAAGGAAAACAGGGAGTATTTGCTTTAAAACAGAATAACAACAAGTGCTCCCAGCTCCCACTTATGTTCCACAGGTAACTGGACTGAAATCACTGAGGGTAAGTTTAAATAACTCCTGACTGTTGATTCCAAGGATTCAAAGCTTATTCTCTGCATGCTGCTGTGCTAGCAATAATGAGTGAACTTGCGTTCTACCATCAAGCTTGAAACAGATTAACAATACTGTTGAAAGTTTTTTAAAGTGGCAACTAGGCATTTTCCTAAAGGAGCAAAGACATATCATGTTGCCTCATTACACAGTCACTCAGTGATGCACATGCTATTAAAATAAACAGTGTATTATCACGTGTGAAAATTAAACTCATTGTGACAAACACACACTCATAAGGGTCCTCAGAGTGGCGTATCACTGGAGGCATTGGTGTTCCACATTTGGGACCACATGTATAAAGCATTTGTCTAGTTGCGAACAGGCCGAATCAAAGAAATGGCCTGTTTCCGACCAGAATTTTTTTGGGAGGATGTACTAAGACCAAATTGTGATTCAGTAACTTGTTACTAATCACAATTTGGGTTTTGCGATTCGGAATGAGGAAGGGCTGGGTTCGGGGCATTCCTTCCAAATACTGAATCTGAATTATATATATGAATGTTTGGCAAACGTGAATGTGGTTGCCAAAAAATCGCAGTTAACACCAATTTCTATTTGGTGCTATCCCATTAGCAAACGGGACCCCTTCCCCTTTGTGAATGGTAGCGAAAATATTTTTGGAGTGCAGGCAGTGGTCCCACAGACTACTGCCTACTCTGAAAAAATGAAAAGCAAACTTTTTGATATGCATCCTGTTTTCTTTTAAGGAAAATGGTCTGCATTTAAAAAAAACTGCTTTATTTAAAAGAGCAGTCACAGACATGGTGGTCTACTGTCCCCAGCGAGCCACCATCCCTGTGACTGTGGCCATTCCCAATGGGGTCGCAAATTGCGACCTACCTCATGAATATTGATGAGGTAGGTCATTTGTGACCCGACTGAGAATCGCAAACAGTGTATTTAACACTATTGTACATTCTCTTTTGCGACTCACAATTTGCGATTCCGAAACGCATCTGGCACCTGGTTCCTACAAGTTTTTTCTCAGTAATTTGCACAATGTATACTTAAACAAGTATGTGTCACTTCCTAGTAACTTTAAGGGTTATTTGATGAAGAAGAATAGCTCAACATAAGACGTATTCTCAAAACTTCCTCTCTATTCAACATGTTGCACGCTCTTCTTTACAGCTTTCTCCTCTTTGCACCTAAGTAAAGCATGAGTCTGTTGTACGCTCACAACCTATTTCTGGAGCAACTGCGTGCCACTGAGAAACACACATATATTTGTACTCTTTAAAGCATATTTTGAATTTTTCCATGTTAACAATTTAAAAACAATTATGTATGGTTTTGAGTAATCCTTTACATTTGACCGAGTTACCTGTGATCTAAGGACATAAAGGGCCCAATTATGACCTTGGCGGATGGCATACTCCGTCACAAATATGATGGATATCCCACCTGCCATATTACAAGTTCCATTATATCTTACTGAACTTGTAAAATGGCCGGTGGGATATCCATCACATTTGTGACAGATTATCCCATGCACCAAGGTCATAATCAGGCCCAATGTGTCCTGCACTACTTATATCTTAACTTGGTAATACCATATTTCCAGTAGAATATAACAGCCAATGTTTTTTCTGTAAAGTCATGCAGTTTGTTTTACCACCACAATCAGTTTTAGACACACCAGGAGATCAGCTAATACAGTGGAAACAATGGTGTGATGCATTTGAAACTTATCTTGGGCCCATTGGTGCGACCAGATTAAGACCTGGGAGGAAGACATTTTTACTACTTAATTCATTAGGATTTGAAGGCAGATTCACGTTTAAACACCACCCTGATTTGCCAATCTAAGAGGACAAATTTATTGATGAATTTCCAGAAGCTGTAAAAAAATTAGTGAACAGGTTTGATGTACCTCCCAATTTAGTAGTCTCAAGGCAACCATTTTTCAGGAGAACACAGAAAGCTAGTGAAGACGTCAACACATATACTTCTGAGAAAACCAGTGTCAGAATGTGAATTTGGGAAAACTTCATTGATCAATGGATAACGGATCCATGTATATGCCAGTCCATAGACAAAACTGTACACCAGAAACTATTATCTTTAGGCAACCCAAAACTTAATGAGTGTATTAGGATTGCTAAGAGCATTGAAACCTCTTTCAAATCAGTGAAAGAGCTGAAAGATAAATCTGCTTTGGATGTAAATCCAGTCAGAAGTGAAGAAGACAAGCCTCCACACAAGAAAGTAGTGCAAATGGCAGGGGGTGTACAATCTAATTCTTCTGTTAGTCAACCCAATATGTGTTTTAGATAAAGGCCCTCATTCCAACCCTGGCGGTCTCTGACCGCCAGGGCGGAGGGCAGCGGAAGCACCGCCAACAGGCTGGCGGTGCTTCCAGGGCTATTCTGACCGTGGCGGTAAAGCCGCGGTCAGAAAAGGGGAACCGGCGGTTTCCCGCCGGTTTTCCCCTGGTCCAGGGAATCCTACATGGCGGCGCTGCTTGCAGCGCCGCCATGGGGATTCCGACCCCCTTCCCGCCACCCTGTTTCTGGTGGTTTTCACCGCCAGAACCATGATGGCAGGAACGGGTGTCGTGGGGCCCCTGGGGGCCCCTGCACTGCCCATGCCATTGGCATGGGCAGTGCAGGGGCCCCCTAACAGGGCCCCACAAAGATTTTCACTGTCTGCTTAGCAGACAGTGAAAATCGCGACGGGTGCCACTGCACCCGTCGCACCCCTGCAACTCCGCCGGCTCCATTCGGAGCCGGCTTCATTGTTGCAGGGGCTTTCCCGCTGGGCCGGCGGGCGCTCTTTTGGAGGGCGCCCACCGGGCCAGCGGGAAAGTTGGAATGGCCGCCACGGTCCTTTGACCGCGGTGCGGTCATTTGGCGGTGACCGCATGGCGGGCGGCGACCGCCGCCCGCCGCGGTCAGAATGACCGCCAAAGTATCCATTTTACAAAAAAGGAGGGAAACCTTGTGAGTCACTTTGCAAAAGTGTGCTAAAGCACCAATCAGAGTAATGTCAAGGATACATCAGTGCCAGGAAAGAAGGGAAAGGACCATAAAGATATTGCATCAGACAGGCAAGATATGGTGTCAGACATTGCACAAAATGACATAAAGAAAGTTGATCCCTCAGATTGTGTGGAATCTTATGTGGACATAATAGTAGGGGACATAATAATAAGTTTACTGGCTGATTCTGGCACAGGTATAAAAATGACCACTAAAGAATTGTTCCATCAAACCTGGTGAGACAAAACCCTTCTTCCTCTTGATCGCTCACCTGTGTCTTACAAAGGACGCAAAATAGACCTAGCAGTCTACTTTGAAGATATATTAAGTTTCAAAGGATGGTGCATTCAAGGAGAAATATACGTGGCAGTAAAAGGTATAAACACAGATATAATTGAAGATTTTCTAAACATATATCACAGAGCATTTTCAGGGAAACTTGGTAACATAAAATCATATAAACACAGGAGAAAGTAGGATAAAGGTTAAAGAAGGTGCTTTACTATTAAAGCTCAAACTGTGTCGGGGGTGCGCTTTAGTGTTTCTGATGATCTTAAGAAAGAGTTACACTATTCAATTATTGATTAAGAACTATTAGCTTGCTGGTGGGTTATAGAAAAATGTTGTTCTTATTTGTGGGGAACTGTGTATGTTCTTGAAACCGATCATAAGCCTTTAGTATTCATCCTTAGTGGTAATAATGTCAGAAACAATACACCTAGAATTGCCAGATTCTCACCATGCTTGTTCATGTTTAATTTTGATATTGGGAACATACCTGGAGGAAAAAATGGGCATGCAGATTATTTGATTCGATTTCCAATGGGAATTAATTAATTAGACATGGAGGCGTATGATCAGGAAGATGAGAGTTGCTTAGGGGCTTCAGTTGAGTTAGTTGAGGCAGGTTCAGTGTCCGAACTTTAATTGAAAACATCTACATCAGATGATCCTGCGTTAAAAGAAGGGTGGCCTAAAGAGAAAATGTCGGAGCAGAGTGTGAAACCCTTTAGTAAAACTTCTGAACAATTGCCTTTGGAAGACGAGTGCTCATAAGATAAGACAAACGTATTCATCATGTAAATATCAGGCCTATAATATTTAAACAGGTTCCTAAGGGACACTTATGAGCTACTTTCATGAAATGTAGGGCGCAGACCACAGTTTGGTGGCCACAAATGGACAAGGATATCGATGGCCTAGTTAAGGAATGTGTGGTATGTTTAACAAGAGATAAGGTTTTGAAAACGTCCACACCTCCTTTAGGGCCAGATGTAGCAAAGGGTTTGCGCCTCGCAAACGGCGAAAATCGCAGTTTGCGAGGCGCAAAAGCCTCTTTGCTATTCAGAAATGCATATTGCGAGTCGGGACCGACTCGCAATATGCATTTCAGAATCGCAAATAGGAAGGGGTGTTCCCTTCCTATTTGCGATTCGTAGTGGAATGCAATTTTATTTGCGACCATGGGACCCCTTCCACTTTGTGAATGGACCCACAAATATTTTTTCAGGGCAGGGAGTGGTCCAAGGGACCACTCCCTGCCCTGAAAAAATACCGAAACTAAAGGTTTCGGTTTTTTTTAAAGTGCAGCTCGTTTTCCTTTAAGGAAAACGGGCTACACTTTAAAAAAAACAAAAAACTGCTTTATTTAAAGCAGTCACGAACATGGAGGTCTGCTGACGACAGCAGGCCTCCATGTTTGCGAGTGCCTAGACTCGCTATGGGGCCGCAATTAGCGACCCACCTCATGAATATTAATGAGGTGGGTCATTGCGACCCCATAGCGAGTCGCAGTCGTTGTCTGAGACACCGTACTGCATACCAATTTGCGAGTTGCAAATTGCGGGTCGCAGGGACTCGCAATTTGCAAGTCGCAAATTGGCGTTTTGCTACATCTGGCCCTTAGTCCCTATCGAACACCAGCCGGACCATGGTTGAAAGTTGGTAATGACTTGATAGGTCCATTCAATTCACTACCAAGTCATTCATAGTTTGCATTAGTCCTCGTTGACTTTTATACCAAATGGCCTGAAGTGAGATTCATTAGAGAACCAGATTCCAAAACGGTGATAAAATTCCTTAGAAATGTTGTATGAAGGAAGGTTTCCTAGAATATACAGTTTCTGATAATGCGGTAAAATTTGTTTCCTATGAAGTAGAAGAGTTTATTAAATCCAGCACCATAAAACCACAAAGGTAAATAAAGGAACCCATGCTTAATCCTCTGGTTATTTGACACAATATCTGTCAGCCTTGACCTAAAGGCAATGTCTAAAGTATTTTTGCAACACTCAAACAGTTATAAAATGAAAACACAACACAAGAAAATCTCAAACCAATTTAGCAACAAAGAAAATGTTTTTATAAATAAAATTACAAAACAAAATGACAAAAATCCAACAAGTAGAACTGGAAATATGGAAGTACAAAGTTTTCAGTAGTAATAGCTCCGAAAAGCACAACTTACCAATTGCAGTTATCGGGTCACACTGGACCAAGCCAGACTCATAAGTTAAGGCCTACCACGGTGAAGCATGATTTGGATACAGGGACTGAGTTTGACCTGGTGAAAAGTTTAAACTTCGAACTTTGTGCAGGTTTCAAGTGAGAGACACTCCTCTGCAAGGTCTTTGGCACTCTGGCTGCAGGTTGAATAGTTAGAGGACCTCATCAATGACAGTTTGTTGAGGTCCCAGTCTTGGTTGAAACCTCGCATTGGAGGTGCAGAGTGTCATAATATTTAAGAGCTGGTCGACGGTCAGGTCTTATGGTTATCCATTAGCACTGGGTGGTTGATGTTGACGAGAAAAGCTCTGAGTGGTGAATCCAGCTTCTGTAATCATGGAGGTCACATCTGCAGGCAGCTTCTTGTACCACAATTGTATCAGTGAAGTTCACATTTTTGAGGAGACCACAAAAATGTGATGTGAAGAGCCCAGAGCCACTGGTTTTTCACCTGGAGTCCAGTTCTTGTAGAAATGAGGATGGAGGAGTACACTCTAACACTAGTCAAGGGTGCAGGACCTGGGGCGCACCTCTTGTGGGCTAGTACTCACCCCAGCAGGTGCCAAGAGCAGAGTTTAGGCAGGTCTAGATGGTACACGTCAGCTGAGCCACTGCAAGGAAAGACATCTGCAAGCCTGCTGTGCCCCTGTAGGTAAAAAAAGAGGTCAGCCAAATAACCCTTGACATCACTTCTGAGGTCATGGCTCGCAGATAAGCCTTTTCAGTCTTCCTTCAGGGTTTAGACAGCAGGTTGGTCTGTTTTCTGTGTCTCTAGACTCTGTACTCGGATTCTAGGCTCTGACTGTGTACGTGCCAATTTTAAATCCAGTGCCAGCCTGTTTGTGAGGGGTGATCCCTGGCCTACTCCTAATCTAGTTCTGGCCAGTTCTTCCCTCTTCCCTGGGTTTGGCTCTACCCTGGATAGGAGGTTGAAGGCAACGGAAGGCTTGGTGTCAGGTTCTTTTATGTGTAATGTAGGCAGGTTCCTTTAAAGTGTAATCAAGGCAGGGCACAACTCTTCCCAAGCCATCCTGTCAGAAAGATCCACTCCGTCTACACCAATCCTCTTTTGTCCTCTGTTTGGAAGGAATACACATCAGACCACAAGCGAGCCATTAACAGTCATGTAACCCTGAAGACTGGCAGAAAGGAACATTTAGATTAAGCAGAAAGAAGGCCAACATCCTAAAAGTGGGATTTATAAATTAGTAATTTAAAATCTGTCTTTAACATGACAAAGGACTTTAAATTACAATGCAAATGAGTGGAAGAAGTATTTCTCTAGCTGTTCTCCAACTGAAGTTACAACTTATTAAGTGTAATAAGAAAACCTAGTGTTAGTTTATGGGGAGCTAGAATTGCGACATGGAAACATTTCTTTGGAGTGTTTTTCACGACCATGTCCTATGTTTTAAATACCATGCACCCTGCCCTATGAGCCTTCAGAGCCTGCCTTGGAGGAGACTTACAATTAATTAAACAGATGATTTAGACCTTGCAAAAGAATTGTATTACCAGGTCAACATGACAGCTTTAAAACTGCATGGAGACTGAAATGACAGGTCTGAGACATGTTTTACAGTGCTACTTTGGTGGGTGCACAGTGAGTGCTGCAGCCCACTAGTAGCATTTAATTTACAGGCCAGAGTTCATGTAGTACCATCTACTAGGGACTTATAAGAACGTTATATATAGCAATCAGGTGGATGCTAATTTTGCAGTGTTTACAAAAGAAGTCAAACAAATTTACTATATTTTAATGGACCTTGTTTTGTCGGATTTTATTCAAGCAAATCATCACACTATGAAGCTCTTTTGTGATAGAGACCCTTATTCCCAGACTCACCGGAGTCAACGTTCTTGTGAGGAAGGTTTCTGCTGTTGCAAACACAGGAAACTCTAGATACAACTTAATATTCCAATTCAGATTCAGAGCCTTATTTAATTCTTGATAGTAAGGATACTCCATCACAATGGTGACAGAGTATCCTTACGACAAAGTCTATGGTTTGACCACCAAATTTAGGGGCATATTTTTGAGCCCCTGGCGCCACTGTAGAGTCACTTTACGTGTTTCTCTGGTGGCGCTATGCCCTGCGCCGTATTTTCAAGGTGGCGTTAAGCCACTCTTTGTGGCTTAACACTGCCTTGTAAATACGACCCCTTCACACACAGAACTTTGCGTGGAAGGGGCGTGCAATGGGCGTTGCTGCACAGCAGCACTCGTTGCATTTTGACACTGCCCAAGATTTACGTGTTTTCATAAACCTGAGGCAGCGACAAAATCTAAAGCCATCTGAAGGGTGGTGTTAGCAAGGCACAACTAAGAGGAATACTTTTATTCCTCCTCTTTTTTTGCTTTTTCTATGTGTGCCACATTCTGCAGCATGCATAGAAAGAGCAAAATACCAGAAAATATTGTTTATGTGCAAGAAGGTGTCCCTTCCTGCACATAAACAATAATTTCAAAATGACGCTTTGGCACTTCTGTGTGTGCTGCATTTCCAGCACACACAGAAATGCCAAATCACCATTAGTGATTGTGTGCAGGAAGGAACACCTTCCGACACATAAACAATCAAACCTCTCAACGCAGACATTCTTGTACGATGGTGCAAGGATGCCTGTGTTGGTGCTAGGCAGCACAATTTTGTGCCAGCGCAGGGGGAAACGCAGAGGTACATAGTATTCTAATAAATATGGTACATCCCAGCGTTTCCAAAGTGACGCAGCATGGCAGGGCCAATATTGGAGCAGCACTGCGCCACTTTTCAGCAAATCTGGCCCTTAATGTGGGTGGAGCTTTGGTTTATTCGCTGTAGACACTACTTCGTCTCTGCTGTGATTAAACCCCTCTGAAGGTCCTGTTGCATAATGGTCCTCAGCGGCAAACCTCTAATTCCACCCACCAAATTTAATTGGGCATAATTAGAGGCTGGTTTTCACTACCCATCTCCGCCAGAAAAACCTGGAGCTCAGTTGTAGTGAAAACTGCTAAATGCTCCCTTCACCATGGGAGAGGACCCCTGTGGGGAGAGGAGCATTATATTTTTGAAAAGAAAAAAGAAAACAGTTTGGTGCAGGGCTCCATCATAGTGTCAGAGCCCTGCCTCAAACTGTAAATAGCATTGACAGGAACCACAGTAACACAGCTCAAATCTCTTACTGACATAGATAATCTGCCTTCTACAGACCTAAAAACCCCAAAAAGCATGCAGTATTTAAGCCCAAAGACTGTCATCAGTGTCAAAAAGGCTGGAAAGTCTCAAATAATGGATGGGTTTGGGGAAAATTCAACACCCCATGAACAAACTGTTCCTAGAGTACTATTTTTTTTTTTTTAAAGCCTCTGTGGGAGTCTACTTTTGTATTAAAATATGAGTGCAGGTTTATTGCACTGTGAATGAGCTGTGAATATTCATGTTTCATTTTGCTTTCAGGAAATATTTTTCCTTCTGTTGGAATCTATGGTCTCTGGTCGCATGTAACAAATGATTCACTTCCCCCAAGAAATTATGCAACATTGCAAGGCCACTTGGCTGAGCTTCCATTAGCAAGTCCATTTTATTTACATGCAAAAGCAGTTCATTGTTTTTCACACGTTTCGCATTAAACAATGTATGACTTCTATGTAACACATTATGGCCCTCTTTACAACTCTGGCAGTCGGTGTTAAAGCGGCTGTAATACCGGCAATAGGCCGGCGGTGAAAAAAATGGAATCACGACCACGGCGGAACATGCCAACACATACAGCCACTTTAACACTCCGACCGCCACCGCGGTAGAAACAAACACCGCGGCGGTAACCGCCAACAGCCATGCGGAAGACAATGTACCGCCCACCCCATTACAACCCGCCCATCCGGCAGCTTTTCCGGGGCGGTACCAACGCCATCAAAAGCACGGCGAAAACAATACTTGGAAGGGAAACCACTCACCTCTCGACACTCAATGAAGAACAAGGACACCATGGAGCCTGAGCTGCAGGTCCTGCCCATGCTGGTCTACCTTCTCGTACATCAGGAGTACCAACGGCGACGACGATGGCCACGGTGAGTACAGCACCTAGTAGACATGGGAGGGGGGAGGAAAAAGAGAGTGACACACACACACAACACGCAACACCCCCACCCACACCCTCACCCCCAACACCATACACACAAACACATGCAACAACATTACATATACACCCCGTAACCCTCTGGAAGAACGCAAGAACAAAAGGAATTGAGCCAAAATAGTGTAATATTAGAATTATAGAGAAATATGTTCATAAATAAATAAACAGTATGTACAATCTATACAATATATACAAAATCAGGGACAATGTCCACACAAAAATAGCCCGTGGCCCACTGGCCAAAAACACATAGGCCAAGCCCACACTTGAATTCTGCCTCAAAACAGAGAGAACACTGCAGGGGCATTAGGTCGAAAGCACACAGGCACCTCAGGGGGACGAGGGAAGGGGGGGGCACCTCATCTGGAAGATGGTACTACGCCACTACTCCTGGAGGGGACTCCATGCCCACAGGGATGTCCTGGGGAGTGCAAAGCCACAGTCCCTCAAGTCTCACCAGTGGGTGGTTTGCCCACTGCTTGGTCCTGGGGAGTGCAAGGCCACAGTCTCTCAAGTGGGTGGGTTGCCCACTGCTTGGTCCTGGGGAATGCAAGGCCACAGTCTCTCAAGTGAATGGCTTCTTCCACTGGTCCTGGAAAGGGCTTTGTGCCCAGTGTGCTTCATCCTGCAAAGGATAGGGTGAGTGGATGCCTTTCTCCACTGGTTCAGGAGGGGGCTTTATGCCCAGTGTGCTTCCTACTACCAAGGATAGGGTGAGTGGATGCCTTTCTCCATTGGTTCTGGACCGGGCTTTGTGGCCAGTGTGCTTCATCCTGTCAAGGATAGGTTGAGTGGATGCCTTTCTCCACTGGTTCTGGAGGGGGCTTTGTGCCCAGTGTGCTTCATCCTGCAAAGGATAGGGTGAGTGGATGCCTTTCTCCACTGGTTCTGGAGGGGGCTCTGTGCTCAGTGATGCAGCACTTGGGGGATGCCAGGTCACAGTCTCTCACCTGGGTGTCAGAGCCACAAGAGTTTCAGTGATCAGGATGCATGATAGTCCATGGAGGCAGGGCTACAGTCCATCCGCCGGCAGCCACGGCTGCACAGTGGTGGTTGTGCCGGTGCTGGTGGGGGTGCTGCCATTGGTGGGGGGAGGCTCCAGCCCTTCTCCTGCAGCCTCAGATGCCTGCCCACTGGGGCTGCTGCCAGTGGTGGTACTGTCAGCGGTGCAGGTGGCGGTGCTTGCGGCGGTGCAGGTGGCTGTGCTGGCCGCGGTGAAGATGCCGGAGCTGCCAGTGGTGGGGGGAGGCTCCAGCCCTTCCCCTGCAGCCACGGATGGCTGCCCACTTGGGCTGCTGCTGCAGACAGTAGTGGTGCTTGTGGGCGTGCAGGGGGTGGTGCAGGTGGCAGTGCTTGTTGCAGTGCTTGCGGCAGTGCATGTGGCTGTGCTGGTGGTTGTGCTGGTAGCCACCAGGCCTTCACCTGCAGGCTTGGACAGCTGAAGTGCCTTGGCTGGTGTTTTCTGCCCCTTCCTGCCCTTGGCAGATGGTGGTGTCACCTTGGGTCGGGCAGCTGGAGTCTTTGACGTGGCCTTGCTGGGTGGTTGTGGCTCCTTCCCCTTACTGGATGCTGTCCTCTTCTTCACCTTGCCATGTGGCGGAATGTTCTTTGCCTTGGCAGGGGTTGGTGGCACACTGGCTGGCCTAATGGGTGCCCCCTTTGAGCCTATAACAGCTGCAGGAACCACAGCAGGTGTGGAATTGGTGGCTGAGGTGCTGGGCTGGGTTTTGGCCACCCTGGCCTGAGGGGAAGGACGGGGGGGTAGGGAACAGGTCAATGTTGGATAGGAAAAGCTTTGGGACATTGGGGCGGGAAGAGGGTGAAGGTTTGGCAGTGGAGGGAGAGGGAGTAGTTGAAGGAGGTGTCTGTCTGCTGTGTTTGGGTGCAGGTGCATGAGCTGGATGCTGTTGTGAGTTGGATGGCTGTTGGGTGGGTGTGGGCTTGCGTTTGTGTACTTTGGGAGGAGGGGTCACAGACACAGTGGGAGAGGACACAAGGGACGTGTGCATGGATGTGGGGGTGGTGACTGCCAGTGAGGGGTGTGTAGTGATGGGCATACTGGTGATGGAGGTAATAGATGAGGATGTAGTGCATGCAGTTGTGAATGGAGATGCTACTGGGAGGGAGGTGGACGATGAGGAGGAGGGGGAAACAATAGAGGCAGTGGATGTCGGTGTGTCTGCATGGGGATGGTGCTTGTGAGATTCAGTGTGGTGCTTGTGTTTGACTGAGCCACCTTTGTGTGTTGATTTGGGTGAATGCTGGTCTGAAGGTGTGCTTGGGATAGGTTGAGGTTGAGGGGACTGGGTAGAGGAAGTTGGATGGGGAAGGCTAGAGATGGGGACATGGCTGCCTTAAGTGCGGAGGCCAGAGCCTGAAATGCTCTCTGTTGGGCCACCACGCCAGAGTGAATGCCCTCCAGGCATGCATTTGTTTGTTGTAAATGCCTCTCAACACCCTGGATGATATTCAGTATGGTTGACTGCCCAACAGTGAGGGATCTCAGGAGGTCAATAGCCTCCTAACTGAGGGCAGCAGGGCTGACTGGGGCAGGGCCTGAGGTGCCTGGGGCTAAGGAAATGCCCACCCTCCTGGGTGAGCGGGCACGGGAAACATGCTGAGGGGCTGCTGGGAGGGTGGTGCTGGTAGGGGAAGGGTGGCGTCTGTACCTGTTGTTGGGGTGGGCACAGAGGTGTCCACCACTGCCAGAGAGCTTCCATCGGAGGAGGAGTCGCTATCTGTAGTGTCCCCTCCGTCGTGGTGCTCCCCTCGCCCTCCTTCCCACAGGTGCCCTCACACTTGGTGGAATCGGGCTCCAGGCCCATGTGGGATCCAGCTCCCTCCATGGTCGGTGCCTCTGCTTCTCTGCCAGATGATGCTAATGCACACAAGGAAAGGGTGACAAAACAAAAAGGGGGGTAGAGACAGAGGATACACTTGCCCAATGCCAGCAACACCACTACTGTTGGCATACATAACCCACAGGGAGCTGCTCTATGCACTAGGCCATGCACTACCAGTTACAATGCTAGTCACCAGCCCATGAGGGACATGGGATAACGCCATCAGCTGCACACCTGAAACCCACAGGACCCTGCCCAGTAGTAGATGCCCACTAACACCATTGGATTTGGAGTGCTTCAGAGCCTGCCTTACTAGGGACCTACCCTGCCATGTTTGCCTTGGCCTAGGGGCACCCACAGTCGACATCCCCCACCCAGGTAAAACCTTAATGCCTGCCAATTCATGATTCTGAATTTTTACTCACCTCCTTGTGGCTGCTGTGAAGCCTTCCAGCGTCCATCCAACTCCGGAGATGCCACCATCAGGATGCGGAAGATAAGGAGGGGTCAGGGTACGATGGGCATCCCTTTCTCATTGGGAGGCAGGTCCCAGCTGGGCCTCCGCCATCTTCCTTGCCCAGCGGTGCAGGTCCTCCCACTGTTTGCGGCAGTGGGTGCTCCGTCTGTCAAAGACCCCCAGGGTCCGCACCTCCTAGGCAATGGCACACCAAATACCCTTTTTCTGATGGGCGCTGACCTGCAGGAAAAATAAAGCAGAGAAGGGATTAGTAATACCGTCCGCACCATCACATTCATGGCCCACCATATCCCTCCCATTCACTAACGCATGTACATTGACCACCATACATGCAGCACTCTACCCAGGACACCTCAGCCCCGCCCACATGTGGCCTACACACACAGCACTCCATACATTCATGGCCAACGCATCATGCTCACAGTGTACTAACCTGTTTGTCTGGAGGACCATAGAGTAAAGTGTACTGGGGTAGGACCCCATCCACAAGTCTCTCCAACTCCTCCACAGTGAAGGCAGGGGCCCTTTCCCCAGACACATGAGCCATTGTCTGTCGCTTCCAGACACAGGTCACTGCAGCACTTGCAGTGTAGGTCCTCTCCTGTTGAAGGTCAGGTAGCAAGTGAGTGAACATGGCGGTCACGTCCACAGTGGCACGTACCGTCACCGCCGGCGTACATTGCCATTGGCTCCTAGAACCCATAGGGCCCAATGTTAACCAATGCGAAGTTGCACGTCAGTCGTTGACCACCTACTGCAGCGGCGCACAATGCCAGCGGAATTACCTCATTTCCACTTGTCCCTCCACACAGGTCACACAGGCGCCATTTCAGGAGGGCACAGGCGATGGCACCTAGCTGCATCACAGCAGACATTGGCACATCAACTGACTCTTGGAGTCCAATACTGGTTCTGTAAATGAAGAGATGCATCATTATTGCAGTAGATGTGTGAATATGACCCTCTGCTCACCGTTTTCCTCCATAGGCTTCAACCGCTGAGGTTGAATATGAGGTGGAGACATCCTCCAGTGTACAGACCCCTGATGGACCTTGCGACAATGGAGGACAGACACATTATTCTAACCTACAGACTTGATCGGGCCACAATCCAAGAACTGTGTGCTCAATTGGTGCCAGACCTGATTTCAGCTATCCACCAGCCCACAGGTATCCCCCTTCTGGTGCAGGTCCTGTCAGTGCTCCATTTCCTGGCAAGTGGTTCCTTCCAAACAACAGTGGCCATGGCATCAGGGATGTCTCAGCCAATGTTCTCAAAACTCAAACGTGTTGACCAGAGTGTTGTCTGCCCTGCTGAAACACATGCGCAGCTACATAGTATTCCCACAGGTGGAGGATTTGCCCACAGTGAAAGCTGACTTTCATGCCCTGGGACATATCCCCTACATCATTGGTGCCATTGATAGTACACATGTAGCATACCCCCCACCCCCCCGGAGAAATGAACAGGTGTTCAGGAATAGGAAAAGCTATCACTCTCTGAATGTGCAGATGGTGTTTTTGGCTGACGAGTACACCTCCCATGTGAATGCCAAGTATCCTGGCTCTGTGCATGACGCCTTTATCAGGAGGAATAGCAGCATCCCATATGCGATGGCTCAACTCCAGAGGCACTGGGTGTGGCTAATAGGTGAGCCCAAGGTCCGCTCCCCGTATATGTTGGTGTCTGGGTATGGGGCTGTCCCTAATGGTTAGTGTGTGTATAACAGTTGTCCCTCGATGCTTTCAGGTGACTCTGGTAATCCCAACCTCTCATGGCTACTGACCCCAGTGAGGAATGCCAGGACAAGGGCAGAGGAACGTTACAATGAGGCACATGGGCGAACAAGGAGGATAATTGACCGAACCTTCAGCCTCCTGAAGGCCAGGTTCCAGTGCCTCCATCTGACAGGTGAATCCCTATACTACTCACCCAAGAAGGCGTGCCAGATCATCATTGCATGTTGCATGTTGCACAACCTGGCCTTGAGACGCCAGGTGCCTTTTCTGCAGGAGGATGAACCTGGAGATGGTCTTGTGGCAGCGGTGGAGCCTGTGGACAGTGAGGAAGAGGAGGCAGAGGAAGAAGATGTGGACAACAGAAGTAATATCATACAGCAGTACTTCCAGTGACACACAGGTAAGACACTGAAACTTCACTTTACTTTTCAGTTTTCTGTTGGACATTGTACATGGCAGCCTGATTTCAATATGTCTATGGCCACTTAGTGTACCATTTGGCATCTCTATTTTCAGATCTCTGTGGCCCACTCTGGCTCCTGGTATGTTTACTGCTGCTCACTAAAGGTAATTCCAATGTATTGTTACTGTACATATGAATTGCAATGTTTTCAGAATGTTGTACTAATACAGATTGGAATCAATTGACAGACTCCAGATTTGTATTTGTTCCAAGGGTGTTTATTTAAGTTCTAATAAGTAGAGCGGGATGTGCAATGGGCTGGGGTGGTGGTGGAGGAATGTCCAGTTAGAGTTCAGTATCTTGGTATCACAGGTGCATTGTCTAATGGGGAATAGGAAGGGGAATAATGACAGTGCAAGGTGGACAGGGTGACAGAGTGGGACATAAGGGTGACAATCAGGAGAGTCTTATTTCCTGGCGGGGGTCTTGGCAATGTTCTCTGGCTTATGCCTGGATCGCAGGGACCGTTTGTGGGGTGGTTCTCCTTCTGCAGCAGGTGGGGTGCTGGTGGCCTGTTTAGTCCTGTGGCTGGGAATCCTGTCAACTAGCGCCGGCGGAGGTGGAGGGCTGTTCATCTGTGTAGCTAGTGTCAGGGGCCCGTTGGTGTGCGACTGCCTCCCTCATGGTGTTGGCCATGTCAGCCAGCACCCCTGCAATGGTGACCAGGATGGTGTAGATGTGTTAGAGGTCCTCCCTGATCCCCAGGTACTGTCCCTCCTGCAGCCGCCAAGTCTCCTGCAACTTGGCCAGTATCTGGCCCATCGTCTCCTGGGAATGGTGGTATGCTTCCAGGATGTTTGTGAGTGTCTCATGGAGAGTGGGTTCCCTGGGCCTGTCCTCCCTCTGTCACACAGCAGTCCTTCCAGCTTCCCTGTTGTCCTCTGGGGATGCAAATGCAATGTTATTGTATATGCGTGTACCATCATGTGCATGGGTGTGTTTCCCTGTATGGTTGTGATTGCCCTGTCAGCTTTGCTTGTGTGAGTGATTTTGTGGGCTAGGTGATTCTCTCTAATGGGCATGCTGTGGTGATGGGTGTCCATGCAGGTCTGTGATGGGTGTCCATGCTTTGGTGTGGCATGCAGGGCTTGGTATTGGGATGGGTGGGTTGTGATAGTGGGGTATATGTGAGGTAGAGGAGTGATGGGGTGAGGGTAGGAGTTTGTGATGACATGCAGGTAGGGTGGTGATATAGTAGTAAAGATTTGACTTACCAGAGTCCAGTCCTCCTGCTACTCCTGCGAGGCCCTCAGGATGCATGATCGCCAAGACTTGCTCCTCCCATGCTGTTAGTTGTGGGGGAGGATGTGGGGGTCCACCGCCAGCCCTCTGTACAGCTACCTGGTGTCTTGTAACCACGGAACGCACCTTCCCGCGCAGGTCTTTCCACCTCTGCTTAATGTTATCCCTTGTTTTGGGGTGGTGTCCCAAGGCGTTGACCCTGTCCTCGATTCTCCTCTGTGGCTCCATCTTCCTTGCAATGGACGTCTGCTGCTCCTGTGATCCGAGTAGCTGTGGCTCTACCCAGATGATTTCCTCCACCATGACCCTTAGCTCCTCCTCTGAATACCTGGGATGTCTTTGGGGTGCCATGGATGTGGTGGGAGTGATATGTGTGAGGATGTGTGGGGTGATGTGTGGGGTGATGTGTTGTGGTGTGTGCTGTGAGATGCGTAGATGGTGTATGGGTCATGGTGTTCTGTGGTTCAGATTGGGTGGGTTCTCCTGGCTTGTCTCTCTCTCTGTTGGCAATCTGTTTTTTGTTGAAAGGATTGTGGGTAATGTGGGTGTGTGTTTTATAGTGGTCTGAGTGTGTGGTGTGTGTAGGTGTGTCAGGTGTGTGTATTTTGAATTGTCCAATGTGGTGTAGTTTTGTTAGTGTGTGTGTATTTTGAGTTCAGCGGTTGAAACACCACTGCAGTGATTCGTGGGTCCTGATACTGTGGGAGTATTCCTGTTGGTGTAACGGTGTGGGTTTTGGTACCGCCAATTTATCACTGACTTTGGTCTGGTGGACTTGTGTGGGTATCTGTACAGTGGCGGATTTCTCTGTGAGGGTCATAATACCCGTAGCGGTATACCGCCGCGGTCATGGTATGTTGGCAGCCGTCAGCATGGCGGTAGGTGGCATTTACCGCCAGGGTTGTAATGAGGGCCTATGTGCACTATTAGCCAATGAGAATGATATGCATATAACTGTTGTTTTTAATTAACAATGTGATTGGTGTTCTGCAAGTAGCATTTTAATGCCACCCATTTACGTAATGTTGGGTTATGAAATTTGAGCGCACTGTTTTCTCAAAACATTATAAACATGATAAAAAGACAAGTTTTTTGAGAAACAAACAGACCTTAGCAATTTTCCTAGCTCTTCAGCTAATTGTTCATGGTCCATTCTGTCATTAAGCACTATTTACTATTCGTTATTTGCTCTCCAGATGTACAGTGCTTGTTCTTTCTTAAAAGCTTTCTGTAATGATGAATATATCTAAATATATTGAAAGCTTAAAAGCCTTGTTTCACAGGTATTCTTAATGTTATTGACTTAGCATTAAAGTTCAGGATTCTCTCTTTCCTGCCTATTGACCCACCTTAATTAAATAATTATGGTGGAGCATCAACACCTAACATACAATTAACGTTACTATTTCAGATAACTTGTAAGTTTCATTCATGTAATTTTCAAGATCCTGTTTTAAAACACTGAATCGCATGTTTATTTTACAGGACAACCAGGTTGGGCTTTTGGGAACTTTTTTGATATAATTCCTACAGGCAACCAATACCTCTAGAGGAGAACCAAAAATACACATAAATTAGCTACATTTTACACCAGGAGGTGCCTATCCAGTCAGGGAAATCCTAATTTGAATGTTACACTTTGAATGAAAGGGAGTGGACATTCAACAGGAACCCTTTTGTGGCAGTTGAATGATTGTTGCACATTTTAAATAACTATAAGTGACAGGTTGCACAGTTTAAAAAGTATGTAATAGAAAAGAGACAGTCCTCTGCAACCCTGTACTCTGTTGCTATCAGTCTAACTTGGAGGACCCTAGAATTGACAAACAAATTGTGGTGCTCAAGACTGTACTTGACCACTGAAACATTTAAGAATCCAAGGGTTTAACCAATACAATTTTTCGTTTCCCCAGCTCAGACTCCCTTACTTTATGTTCACACGACAAATCATGGATAATCATGATGTATACTTGATAACTCTGAAAAACCTCACCCAGGCTTCTTTGTGTTTGTGACTGCGCACCAGAGTGACAGCATTAACACTACTGGTGAGATGGTCTTCAAAGGAAGGGTTTCAAGGGTATATGCGGTGATGTAGTATTTAAACTGTTGATGTGTCATATAATGCAGTGATATCATATGTGTTGCTGCATTCCAGGTGTGTCAGTTACCTCTGTGCCCCTTGTTGTATGGACGCAGTTATCCTTTACAAATAAATGTATTTATTCTATATGAACCGACGTGGAATAAATCACTACAAAATTGTCGAGGAGCAGAAAACATCTTTTATTCAAGGAGAACTTTGCTTTAGGGGCCGGAAGGTGACTGTTTATTATATTTGAGCGGAATGCCTAGTGGAGTGCCCAGCATTCTAGATTCATGACTTTGTTAACTTCATTTCTTTAAAGGTGAAGTGTGCTTTTTTGTAAGAAAGGGCTTCTCTTTAACCCCAGACGTTACTTTGTAGGAAGGAGGCTTTCTTCTATCATGGTTACACCCATTTTTGGTCTATTTGTCAGTGATTGTCAGTGTGTTTTACCGTCTTACTGGGATCCAGCTAGTCAGGACCCCAGTGCTCATAGTTTGTGGCCTATATGTAAGCTGTTTTATTGTGTTCTCAGTAAGCTTGACTGTGTCACTGGAGTTCTGCTAACCAGAACTCCAGTGCTTATGTTCTCTCTGTTTACTAAATTTGTCACTATAGTCTAGTGACTCCATATTTCAAATTAGATTGGCACAATGGACCCCCTTTATAAGTCCCTTGTGTATGGCACCTAGGTACCCAGTGCATCAGGGTTCCAGGAGATCGTTATGGGCTGCAGCATTTCTTTTGGCACCCATAAGGAGCTCATACAAACACTCCTTCAGGACTGCCACTGCAGCCTGAGTGAAATAGTGCAACACTATTTCACAGCCATTTTCACTGCACCAAGCAACTTATAAGTCACCTATATGTCTTACCTTCAGTTACTGAAGACTAGGTACAAAGTTACTGCGTGTGAGGCCACCCTTACACTAGAAAAGGTGCCCCCACGTTGTCCAGGACCAATTTCCCGGGCTTTGTGAGTGCGGGGACACCATTAAAAGCATGCACTACATATATGCCAACACGTATATGTAGCTTGATGATGGTAACTCTGAACATGGCATTGTGAGGTGTCTAAGATTGAGAAATCAAACCTCCAATCCAATTGTGGTATTTGGGGGCCAATTCCATGCACCGTTGGGGCTCCAACGTGGACCCCCAATACTGGCAAACCAGCTCTCTAAGGTTTCCCCTGCAGCCCCAGCTGCTGCCACCTCAAAGACAGGTTTTTGCCTCCTGGGGATAGAGCAGCTCAATCCCAGGATGGTAGAACAATGCATTTCCTTTAGGAGTGGGATGTTACACCCTCTCCCATTGGAAATAGGTGTTACCGGCATGGGAGAGGTATCCTCCAGAGCCTCTGGAAATGCTTTGAAGAGCACAAATGGTGCCCTCCTTGCATAATCCAGTCTACACGGATTCAGGGACCCCCAGTCCTTGCTCTGGCACAAAACTGGACAAAGGAAAGTGGAGTGACCACTCCCCTATTTATCACCACTCCAGGGGTGGTGCCCAGAGCACCTCCGGAGTGTCCCTGGTGTTAGCCATCTTGGATTCCAAGGTGTGGGGATCCTCTGGGAGCATTTGAGTGGCCAGTGTCAGCAGGTAATGTCAGAGACCCCTCCTGGTAGGTGCATACCGGGTTAGGTAGCCAATCCCCTTCCAGGGCTACGAAGGGCTCTACTCTGGGCGGTTCCTCAGATTCGGTCTGCATCCCCTGCTTCAGCTTCTGACCATCAGATCAACTGCAGACTGCTCCAGAACCGCTGTAACTGCAACAAAGTAAACAGGAAGGATACTGTGACCCTGCAACTTCAGCTCCAGCCAGCAACTGCAACAAATTCCAGGGTGTGCACACTTTGAGGACTGCTTGTCTTCATTCTGCACCAGAAGGACCGAAGGAATCTCCCGTGGAGTGAAGGAGTCACTTCCCTTCTTCAGCAGGCACCTCTCTGCAATGATAACCGGTACTCTGGGACTCCTCTCCTGTCGACGGGCGTGATCCCTGAAACACAGGTGGTGGACCAAAGTGATCCTGACTGTCCAAAGGTCCAGCTGTCCAAATTTGGTGGAGGTAAGAGCTTGCCTCTCCGTGCCAGACAGTACCCCTGTGCATCGCGTCCTCTGCAGCTCCTAGGGCTTCTGTGCACTTCTTCCAAAAGGTATTCATGCACACTGTAGCCCAGGTCCCCAGCACTCTATCCTGTGATGCTCAGCTCCCTGAGTTGTTCTCTGGCGATGTGGGACCCCTTTGTGTAGTACTGCGATGACCGCATTCTGCAACTACTTTGTCTCCATGTTCTGGGACCCCATGGGTGCTGTCTGGTCTTCTGAGGGCTCTCTAAAGTGCTGAGAGCCCCGTCTGTCTCCTCAGTCCGAGTTCAGGCACCCAGGTCCCTCCCAGGCCCAGGCAGATCCTTTTCCTGCCAACTTCAACATTTGCGTGAGCCAAGGCTTGTTGGCCTTCATCCAACGACTCGATGTGTAACATCTCCTGCACCAAGCAGAAACCCGCAGCTATCTTCTTTGGAGCATTTCTGCTCTTTTCTTCTAACCAGAGGATCCACTTTTGCACCTTTGTCCGGGTTAGCAGCGGCTCCTGTTCTTCTTGGACTCTTCATCGACTTCTGGACTTGGTCTCCTCTCTCCGCAGGTCTTAAAGTCCAGGAATCCATTGTTGGTGTCTTGCTTGGTTTTTGCATAATCCTTTACCACGGCTCCTAGTGTGTTCTGAGGAAACTTGCTGTACTTTATTCCTGTTTTCCTGGGCTCTGGGGTGGGGTATTCTACTTACCTTTGGTGTTTTTTTACACTCCCAGTGTCCCTCTACACACTACACTTGCCTGGGGGGAAACGACATTCGCATTCCACTATCTTAGTATATGGTTTGTGTTGACCATAGGTCCATTGCAATCTATTGTGTTTTTCACTGTTTGCACTATTCTATGACTGTTTACTTAGCTGATTTTGGTTCCTAGTGTATATATTGTTTATAATACTTACCTTCATAAGGAGTATTGCCTCTAAGATATTTTTAGCCTTGTGTCACTAAAATAAAGTACCTTTTATTGTGTATAAGTACTGTGTGACTATAGTGGTATTGCAAGAACTTTGCATGTCTCCTAGTTCAGCCTTGGCTGCTCTGCTACAGCTACCCCTAGAAAGCTTAAGCTGCTAGATACTGCCTACATTTCACTAAGGTGGAACACTGGACCTGGTATAAGGTGTAAGTACCTCTGGTACCAACTACAAACCAACCCAGCTTCTCACATACTGTGGTATATTCGCATCCTTAATGCTGTACGACTTCTTCTGATTGCAGCGCACAAAGGTGCGTGCTCATTGATGAAAGAAAGAGTTTGTGCTTTGAACGTGTTCGCCATTCCTCTCGTGCTGTGCGTGCATGGTGATCTTTAACAAGAACGACTTTAGAAGCTCAAAGGAGTCTCTTCAAATCACGCAGTGTCACGCTCAATCATTGCATGGGAAATTAAGTCGGGGCATAACCAACCCTCTATTTACACTATAAATATTAAAAGGGAAAAAAAAGAAGTTAAATCCTTATTTACAGCCTGTAGTGTTTGGACACATGGTACTAGCAGAGTCTGTACGTCACATTCTGTACACTTTGTTACCTGACATAACAAGCATTGCAATGCAATGAGTCTCGCATTTGCTCGAGTTAGAGCTATTTGCATTGTAAATTCATACCTGTACTTTTCTTGCCACATATTCGTCTTTTCCTGCCATATAATTCCAGTGGCCCTTCATTTACCTAAAGCACTTCCATTTACCCTATCTGCGGCAAACAAATGGACATTTTGCCAATTAGCTAAGGTTGGGCACAGTAATACGATGCCTTCCTTCCCATTACTCCGGCAGCATTTTGGATTTAGCAATCTTACACAGACAAGATCACGTGCATTTAGAAATTTACTAATGAAAAATAAAACTGATAAAGCTAGACTACTAGAAAAGGAAACATTTACCCACATAATTTTGACAATTATTTTTCTTCAGGACAAAAATAGATTGTAAAGGTAGGCCCATATGATTCTTTTTTGGTTTCCTTTGAGAACTCACACTCCAGCTACCGTCCCAGCCATAAACACTGTCCCAAACATTCGTGGAGGAATTGGCGATCCATACTATTATAATGCCTACTGATAGTCCAGCAGGTGTAATGCATGATTAGGTGCAGGGTATTAGAGAAGGAAGCTCTTGCATTTGATGCATTGTTGGAATAATGAACGCTCTGACAAATAGCCCACCTTTTGTGCAGTTTCCGGAATTTTTTAAAACTTTTTAATACAAAGCAGTTAGTGCAGAGGTTCTCTAAATGACTGGATGGTAAAGGCAATAATTAAAAAGCTAAATATTAGATGCTACCCACTTAATTGCTTCCCATCTCTAACATATTTTGGAAGGAAAAGAGCAACTTGGATTCAGGAACGTGAATGAATCCTCTTTACAGCTCATTGTCCGGGCGCGTCCTGTTGCAGCCTGCCAAAGTGTCAACTCCCATAAAAGTCCCACTATTCCTCCCTGCCATGTTGCCAGGACAACTCACAGTGAGGAAGTTAAGCGAGAAACTAGCTTGAATAACCCCGCTTGGAGGGGAGAGAAAGAGGCGGGAGGCGACTGCAGGGCGGAGATCCTCTGGCTTCTGTTAATGAAATTCCAAGAAAATGAGTCAGTGTCTGCTAACACATCCCTTCTATACAACTGGGAAACCGCTACCCACCACCCACTCAAAACAGGAGTGCTCTGGGAAGACTAAAGGCAGAGACTAAGGGGGCGCATACCGGCAGGGGAAGGAGTAGTACTGTACAAATCGAGATCATTGTAGGAAAGTTCCATCTTGCCTGGCATGTTACCTCCATTTTCACTGTATGTATGTATGTTTTAGCCCCTGTGTCACTGGGATCCTGCTAGGCAGGACCCCAGTGCTCATAGTATGTGCCCTGTATGTGTTCCGTGTGGTGCCTAACTGTATCACTGAGGCTCTGCTAACAGGAACCTCAGTGTTTATGCTCTCTCTGCTTTCTGAATTTGTCACTGCAGGCTAGTGACTAAATTTACCAATTCTCATTGGCACACTGGTACACCCATATAATTCCCTTGTATATGGTACTTAGGTACCCAGGGTATTGGGGTTCCAGGAGATCCCTATGGGCTGCAGCATTTCTTTTGCCACCCATAGGGAGCTCAAACAATTCTTACAAAGGCCTGCCACTGCAGCTTGAGTGAAATAACGTCCACTTTATTTCACAGCCATTTTCCACTGCACATAAGTAACTTATAAGTCACCTATATGTCTAACCTTCACCTGGTGAAGGTTGGGTGCAAAGTTACTTAGTGTGTGGGCACCCCGGCACTAACCAAAATGCCTCTACATCGTTCAGGGCAAATTCCCCAGACTTCGTGAGTGCAGAGACACCATTACACGCGTGCACTATACCTAGGTCACTACCTATGTATAGCGACACAACGGTAACTCCAAACATGGCCATGTAACATGTCTAAGATCATGGAATTGTCGCCCCAATACCATTCTGGTATTTGGGGGACAATTCCATGATCCCCCGAGCCTCTAGCACAGAACCTGGGTGCTGACAAACTGCCTTTCTGGGGTTTCCACTGCAGCTGCTGCTGCTGCCAACCCCTCAGACAGGATTCTGCCCCCCTGGGGTCCAGGCAGCCCTGGCCCAGGAAGGCAGAACAAAGAATTTCCTCTGAGAGAGGGTGTTACACCCTCTTCCTTTGGAAATAGGTGTGAAGAGCTGGGGAGGAGTAGCCTCCCCCAGCCTCTGGAAATGCTTTGATGGGCACAGATGGTGCCCATCTCTGCATACGCCAGTCTACACCGGTTCAGGGATCCCCCAGCCCTGCTCTGGCGCCACACTGGACAAAGGAAAGGGGAGTGACCACTCCTCTGACCAGGGGAGGTGCCCAGAGCTCCTCCAGTGTGTCCCAGACCTCTGCCATCTTGGAAACAGAGGTGTTGGGGGCACACTGGACTGCTCTGAGTGGCCAGTGTCAGCAGGTGACGTCAGAGACCCCCTCTGATAGGCTCTTACCTTTCTTGGAAACCAATCCTCCTTTCTTGGTAGCCAAACCTCCTTTTCTGGCTATTTAGGGTTTCTCCTCTGGGGTATTCTTCAGGTAATGAATGCAAGAGCTCACCAGAGTTCCTCTGCACTTCCCTCTTCGACTTCTGCCAAGGATCAACCGCTGACTGCTCCAGGACGCCTGCAAAACCGCAACAAAGTAGCAAGACGACTACCAGCAACATTGTAGCGCCTAATCCTGCCGGCTTTCTCAAATGTTTCCTGGTGGTGCATGCTCTGGAGGTCACTTGCCTTCACCCTTTACTGGAAGCCAAGAAGAAATCTCCCGTGGGTCGACAGAATCTTCACCCTGCTAACGCAGGCACCAAAAGACTGCATCACCGGTCCTCTGGGTCCCCTCTCATCCTGATGATCATATCCCTGGACACAGGAACTCTATCCAAGTGACACCCACAGTCCAGTGATCCTTCAGTCCAAGTTTGGTGGAGGTAAGTCCTTGCCTCCCTACGCTAGACTGCAAACCTGTGTACTGCGTGATTTGCAGCTGCTCCGGCTCCTGTGCACTCCTCCAAGGATTCCTTTGTGCACAGGCTAGCCTGGGTCCCCAGCACTCCATCCTGCAGTGCTCAACCCTCTGAGTTGACCTCCAACGTCATGGGACCCTCCTTTGTGACTCTGAGCCAGCTCCGGTTCACAAATATTCTAAGTGCCTGTTTAGGTACTTCTGTGGATGCTTCCTGCTTCTGTGGGGGCTCTCTGAGTTGCTGAGCGCCCCCTCTGTCTCCTCCTCCAAGGGTCTTTCCTGGTCTCCAGCAGCACCCAAAAACCTCTACCATGACCCTTGCAGCTAGCAAGGCTTGTTTATGGTATTTCTGTGTGGGAAGCTTCTTCCATCCAGAGGCAGCTTCCTTGCACTTTCATCTGGGGTTTCCTGGGCTCCTGCCCCCCCTAGACACTATCGCGACTCTTGGACTTGGTCCCTTTGCCTTGCAGCTCCTCGGGTCCAGGAATCTGTCTTCAGTGCTTTGCTGGTGTTTGTGGTTCTTGCAGAATCCCCCTATCACGACCATTGTGTCCTTTTGGGGTAGAAGGTGTACTTTCCTCCTACTTTTCAGGGTCTTGAGGTGGGGTATCTTGGACACCCAGACTGTTTTCTTACAGCCCCAGCAACCCTCTACAACCTCCCATAGGTCTGGGGTCCATTTGTGATTCGCATTCCACTTTTGGAGTATATGGTTTGTGTTGCCCCTAGACCCATGGTCACCTATTGCATCCTTTTGTAATTCTACACTGTTTGCATTACTTTTCTTACTCTTACTTACCTGTTTTGGGTTTGTGTACATATAACTTGTGTATATTACTTACCTTCTTACTGAGGGTACTCACTGAGATACTTATGGCATATGGTCATAAATATAAAGTACCTTTATTTTTAGAAACTCTGTGTATTGTGTTTTCTTATGATATTGTGCTATATGATATAAGTGGTATAGTAGGAGCTTTGCATGTCTCCTAGTTCAGCCTAAGCTGCTTTGCCATAGCTACCTTCTATCAGCCTATGCTGCTAGAAACACCACTATTCTACTAATAAGGGATAACTGGACCTGGCACAGGGTGTAAGTACACAAGGTACCCACTATAAGCCAGGCCAGCCTCCTACAATCATCGAAAAATGCGAGCACGTTCGATTCTGCATGCATAGTTATATAGTAGCCCGGCATCATGAGCCATACCTTGTCTGTTGACGTTTTAAGACAATCGCAAACTTTATTTTGGGACTTGCAGATTTGCTTTTATACTTACAAACCTGGACTCAAACATCCCAGCATGCAAGGTACTGGTGGCTAAAATGTCAGACATGGCATTAAGGGGGTCATTCTGACCCTGGCGGTCTTGGACCGCCAGGGCGCAGAATGACGGAAGCACTGCCAACAGGCTGGCGGTGCTTCAAAGGCCATTCCGACCGCAGTGTTTTTTTCGCCGTTTTTGCCCCGGCTGGGTGAATCCGCAATCAGCGCTGCCCTGGGGATTCTGACCCCCTTACCGCCAGCCTGTTTCTGGCATTTTTCACCCCTGGGGGCCCCTGCACTGCCCATGCCACTGGCATGGGCAGTGCAGGGGTCCCCTAACAGGGCCCCGGCCAGCTTTTCACTGTCTGCCTAGCAGACAGTGAAAAGTGTGACGGGTGCAACTGCACCCGTTGCACGGCCGCAACACCGCCGGCTCCATTCGGAGCCGTCTTCTGTGTTGCAGCCCTCATTCCCGCTGGGCCGGCGGGCGCTAACTTGGTTAGCGCCCGCCGGCCCAGCGGGAATGTCAGAATGGGGGCAGTGCTATTTTGGCCGCATGGCGGCCAAATGGCGGTTCCCGCATGGCGGGCGGTGGGGCAACATCTAGGATGTGTGGCAGCAAAAGGCGAGACACGTGCTGAAAGTGTCATTTAGCTTGAGGGCGATGTTTTCACGTAGACCTCATGCTAAAGGAAACAACAAAAGAACACAAGCATTTGCAACGCAATGGGTCTCACATTTGTTTGACTTAGAGCCATTAGCATTGTAAAGTCCTAACCGGACATTTCTTGCCAAATAATTAAAAAATGAAAAGTAATACAGTTTTACATAAGCGAGTAAATTCAAAGTGGCACGCAATGAGCGTGAAGGAGCACACAAAAGGAAACAGAAGTTTGCTCGCAGTCGAATGGGTCAGCAGTTATGCAATTATCAATTGTAACAGGGTCTATGTCATGCAAAGCGCTTGATTACTGCCCAGCGAGATCGAGCTGCATAGGAAATAAAAAGAAAAAGTAGCCTAGAGGCCATGCGGAAAACATGAAGCCCCATATGTTTTCTGTAGTTTTCCGGTGCACGCAAGAAGGGCTCAACACTGGAAAACGCATGACGTATGCATGCCTTTCAAAAATGAAATCAAGCGATTTTAAAAAGGTAAGCCTGCAAACTAATGAAAGTGACGGGCATGACATAGGTGTGGTTAAAAGCCGACAGTGAGATTACAACAAGGGCAAAAGCACTTGAGTTCACAACCCTAAAAAGAAAACTATGGTTCCTTTGTTTGTATGTCCCATCCTGTACTCAACTTAGGAAGAGGAATAGCCTTTGTTGTCTGGAATAAGATTTATTTTTCCTCTCAGCAATTTGCACATTAGTACTTTACAGCAGTTGCTTAAGATTATTTTTTCTTTTCAGTGATTTGCGCGCTTGAACTCCATAGCAACAGTGCGGATCAAACATCAGTATCAAGAAAGAGGCAATTGCAGCAAAATGTGAATCAGTAATTTGCAAACTAGCACTTCACAGCAGTAGCCTACAACAAAAGTGTAAACATACTTTTAGTTTCAAAAAAGGTTGTAAAGAGGTGCAAAAAAAAATAATCCGAAATTTAAAAAAAAACGTGCATTTTTAAGTGTTATACTTAATTTATTTTTATCTTTACACAGAAATACAGAACATATCTCCTCCTGTTCCTTTTTTACTGGAACCTGCAGATCCACCTTTACAGTAGAATTTATGATTGAGGTCTCTTAATGCATATTTGGGTGCAACTGATGCTCACGTATTCAGACCAGAGAGAAATAAAATACTAATGTATTACTATTTGGAGGTTGAAGGCCAAAATGTATATGACCAACTACTTGAGAATGAGTCTACAGCAGAAGAAGATATTGGTGAGTTTGACACAGCTGTAGCCAATGTTCCCTCTAATTTGTTTCCACTGTGTGCGGCAGTGTAAGGTCTCTGTGCGCTGCAGCCAAGGATACATGCGCCAAGAAATTGACCATTCACCGAGCGCAGTGCATAACTACCAAGATCATTGGCATTTGCCTCTCCATAGCTTTGTTTTACCACTAAAGCAAAAAAGGCAGGGCATTAGAAGTTAAAAAGAAGAAAATAGTATCTCATTCACGTCAGGAGCAGCGGAGGGGCACAAATTAAGTTGAATCAATCAGTGCTTGGTACTTGCTCCACACAGAGGAACGGAAATGATGCTTGGCTTCCAGTGACGAATTACAAGACTGTAGGGAAGAGTTCCACGCAAGCAAACAAATAGTGAGTGACAGGCAGACTCCAAGCCCTTTACTGTACACAACAGAGTCTCCCAAGCAAGACGCAGGTGCAGGCACACGCACTCGCAGCAAGCAACAGAAAGGTGACAGGAACAGCCTTCCACCCTGTGTCTTCAAGTGGCTCAAGCATGTACTGCGAGTAAAAGACACATAAGGGAAATACGGAGGAAGAGAAAAACAAAAAATCGTCACAATGGGAGAAAGCAAAAAGCTGCAAAAGTGAGCTGAAGGGCCGGGGACTGGCTTTAAATGGGTTGAAGAGGCCAGAGATGGCTTCAGGATTATACTGCCTTAGTATTCCGTGTTGGCACTTTTAATTGCAGCAGCTCTTTGGGCACCTTTTTTATTTAGGAGAAACGTTTAACTTGTTGTTTCTTATTTTTGAGGGCTGATGCTTATTTTACTTAACCATTTATTGTGAGTAAAAGACAAATATGGGAAAGACGGAAGAAAAGAAAAACAAAAAAGCGTCACAATGGGAGAAAAGAGAACGCTGGAAGAGTGAGGCGAAGGGCCAGGGACTGGCTTTAAATGGATTGAAGAGGCCCGAGATGGCTTCAGTATTACTGCCTTAGTATTCTATGTTTGCACTTTTTAATTGCAGTAGCAACATGTTTAAGAAGAGGGCCTTGGGCACCAGCAAGTTTTTTTTATTTACAGATTACGCACTGGAGAGAACACAATGCCCTCAGTGACAAAATTAACATTTTATCTAGCAAGTGATCACCCCAGTCAGCTAGCCCGCTGATAAGCATTATTTATTGCCCTGAATACAGCCCGGTGCCCTCCAGCCAGACAAAGCTACTTAAACTCTGTGACCTGCGTGCTTTATAAACGTGTGTGCGCAGTGGGAAAAGATATTGTGAGCACGCACACCCGCGCACACCTTAAAGGGAACATTGGATGTAGCCCAAATAGACAAGTATTTCTCAAACAATAAATCTAGTAGTACACTTATAACTTCTATACAAGGATATAAAAAACCAATGAGAGCATTGATGCTTATTTTACAGCATTAAACATTCTTGCAGCTAAATGTGAATTTGATGATTTTACTTTCCAAATAATTAGAGACCAATTAGTAATAAGGTGTAGGGCAAAACAAATATAGGAGCGGTGTTAGAAATGGGGTCTCGTGTTGGCAGAGGTATACACCTTTGGCCAAGTAGAAACCACAATCCTAGTCAGGGTAAGTCACACAGAATCCAAACTATCCTGTGCCCATCCTCTCGTAGCTTGGCACTGAGTAGTCAGGCTTAACTTAGAAGGCAATGTGTAAAGTATTTGTGCAATAAATCATACAGTAACACATTGAAAACACCACAAAAATACACCACACAGGTTTAGAAAAATATATGATATTTATCTGGTTAAATTAAGGCCAAAACAATAAACATCCAATAAGCACAAGCAGAAGTATCACTTTTGTAAGTTTAAAAAGAGTGTCAAATCTTAGAAATCAACAGTTGTCTCTTATTTACACAAAGTACCTGGTTTTCATAAAAAATACCACGCACGGAGACCGCAGAGGAGGAGATGCGTGGAAAAATAGGGTGTGCGTCAAATTTTCTGACGTGGCACAGGCGATGCTTCATTTCTTTCCATGCTGCAAGGGGATTTCCATAGTTTTTCGGCACGCAGTCTTGGTTCCTCACTGTGAGGCAGGGATCTTTTTGATGCCCAGGGATGATGCGGGGAAATCCTGGGCATGCGGGAAGAAGTCACAGGCGTTGCGTTGATCTGGCGTGGTGATGCGTCCAATTTTCTGTCGATTTTCTACTCATGGAATTGGCTGTGTTGTTCCAGTTCAGCTGTGAGTCAATCCAATAGGGCAATGCGCCCAAGGTCCGGTCTCAAGGTAGGCGCTGCATCGAATCTTCACTCGGGGGAGTCGGGTTCATCATTCTGACTCAGCTGTGTGGCAATTTCTCGGTCGCAAAACGGCTGTGCGTCATTTCCAGTAGTCTGTGTGTCGATTTTCGGTGCACAAGGAGTTTCCTGAAGAGATGAAGTCTTTTTGACCCTGAGACTTCAGAAAACAGGAGGCAAGCTCAATCCAAGCCCTTGGAGAGCACTTCTCAGCAAATTCAGAGGGCAGCAGGGCAACAGCAGGGCAGCAGTCCTTCTCAGCACAGCAATCCAGATGAGTCCTTTGGGCAGCCAGGCAGTTCCCCTTGACAGGTTGCAGGTTCAGGTCCAGAAGTGTCTGAGTTGGTGGGGTCAGAGACCCAGTTTGTATACCCCAAAAATGCCTTTGAAGTGGGGGAGACTTCAAAGAGTGGTTTTGAAGTGAACAAGTTCCCCTTTCAGCACAGGTCTGTCTGCCAGGGTCCCCGTAGGGGGTTTGGCTGTCCATTGTGTGAGGGCAGGTCGCTAGTCTTTGAAATGTAACTATTAGGCTCTCCACATTTCCAGCCCAGCAAAACCCATTCAGTATGCATTTGCATTTATTTGTATTTTAGATTTATTTATTTATTGTTTCAGTTAGTTAAAAATCATAACAATTTTGCCAATTTGCAATGTAAAAACATTCTGAAAAGAAAAAGAAGGAAACAACAATTTAAAACTAAGATTAAATGTTTATTGAAAAGTTAAGATCTGAAATAAATAAATCTTTAAAGAATGAATCGGCTGCAGTGAAGGATAAAAGATATGCAGGCCAAGAGTACAAGATGTCTCAGATGGGAGAACATAGGTTTGTTACTGTCCCCGACTTAAGAAGTGTCTTAGTTACTTATGAGACTGACGTGGCATGGAGCTGCCCGACCCATGGGAGCTAAAACTAGAACATCATATAACGTGTATCAAGAACTTGTCAAGCTTACTGTTTAACTGTGGGGAACAGTATGCATAGCGTGTTTCAAGAATTTAACAAACTTACAGTTTAGCTGGCGGTCATGCGGATTGAGACAGGCAACTATGGCTTCCCTGTAGGTCCTGATAGCTCTTTCGTTGAACATCCGCTTGAGTAGTCTCTTTCAGAGATCTAACAGGCCGGGCAAATGCAATTTATGTGAATTAGATCCTCCTTTTAGCATGTGCAATGCCTGCACTGTTGCGAGGTGATGTTCTTCCAGGACGGAGCTTTAGCACAGGTTGGCAGGTTGCCTAGTTACATTGTCATGAGATCATGTTTTGTGTATGGAGCAAACGTTGTGAAGAGATAGGCAGCCAGTTCAAGTTTGGCATAATATATTATGGTCATCCATGCATGTGCCCAGGCACCAAATTTGTCTTTGTCTTCTAAGAACAAGAGGATCTTAGTGGCCTTGGTGGCCCCTCTCGAAAAATTATTGAATGTCGGGGCTGCCTCCCACAGATCCTTGACTTGTAGTTCACCGATTGATGATCGAAGATACTTGTGGTAGGCTGAGTGCTGATCAAGTTCTATGGCCTGCCAAAGAGCCTCGTTCAATTTGTCTCCAGAGTGACTGATTTTGTACCAAATTTTAACCGCCTCTCCCCTGAGGTTAAACATTGACCTGAGTGTTCCGGTGCGTCCAAGGTGCTTCTTGATGTTCCAGGCACCTCCAGCATCTGCGCCGTCACTCCTCCCCGGCTACCCCTTTTGCCTGGGAGAAGGTGGGAGGGGCACGAGCACCATGGTGCTGAGGCATCCTCTGGGTTTTCCTGAAGTTGGACCTTAGCCTTAACCAAAGTGCTCTTGGGGATCCAGGGTGCTTCTAGGCTGCTCCGCTGCTTTGACTTCTTGATGTTCCGGACTGTTTCTGTGCCGCCTCTCCTCCTCAACTTTCCACTTTGCCGGTGAGAGGGCGGGAGGGGCACAAGCACGTGGGAGCTAGAGCTGGAGCGAGAACTGTGGCGGTCAATGAAGACCTACGAGGACAAAATAGTCAAAGTTGAACCTAAGTGTGAGGCTAATGGGTAGAAGGCTCTGAGTGAATTAAGCTGGTCCGAGATGATCTGGGCAGATTTTGAAATTAAAGTTAGTTGATGAGGAGGGAGAACTGTGAGCGTTGGCAGCAGCAGCAGTAGCAGGTCAACTGGGTCAGCCAAGGTGAGGAGAGTTGGGCAGGTACAAAGCACAGCACAACACAGCCAGTGGAGTTAAGGGCAATCAACGTAGCTGTGTGTCACCAGTCTTTCTCCCCCCCACAACTCCTATCGGTGAGGAGGAGGATGAAGGATCAATGAAGCAACCTTTGACCCTGCTGGCAGGTAGGTCGCGCCCCGCTCCGCCTTCCGCGCCTTCTCACCTCTTCCTTAGTGTTATTTTCCCCGCCGCTGCGTCCCCTGCGGCCCCTCCCGCCTCCCTCCTCCTTTTCACCTCTTCCTTAGTGTTCTTTTCCCCACCGTTGCAACCCCTGCGGCCACTCCCGCCTCCCCCTCCTTCTCACCGCTTCCTTAGTGTTCTTTTCCCCGCCGTTGCGTCCCCTGCGGCCCCTCCCACCTCCCCCCTCCTTCTCACCGCTTCCTTAGTGTTCTTTTCCCCGCCGTTGCGTCCCCTGCGCCCCCTCCCACCTCCCCCCTCCTTCTCACCTCTTCCTTAGTGTTCTTTTCCCCGCTGCTGCGTCCCCTGCGGCCACTCCCGCCTCCCCGTCCTTCTCACCGCTTCCTTAGTGTTCTTTTCCCCGCCGTTGCGTCCCCTGCGGCCCCTCCCACCTCCCCCCTCCTTCTCACCTCTTCCTTACTGCTCTTTTCCCCGCCGCTGCGTCCCCTGCGGCCCCGCCCCCTCATTGGACAGGACCTCCTGCCTCCCAGTTGCCACTCCCACCCTCCCCTCCTCTTATGGCAGCCGCGGCGCAGTAGCAGGGAGCAACCTTTGACCCTGCTTGCAGGTAGGTCGCTCCACGCTCCGCCTTCCGCACCACCTCCTTTTCCCGTTCTCTCTTTGCTTTTTTCCCGCCGATGCGGCCCCTGTGGCCCCTCCCGCCTCCCCCCTCCTTCTCACCTTTTCCTTAGTGCTCTTTTCCCTGCCGCTGCGTCTCCTGCGGCCCCTCCTGCCTCCCCCCCTTCTCACCTCTTCCTTAGTGTTCTTTTCCCCGCCGCTGCGTCCCCTGCAGCCCGCCCCCCCAGCCCCCTCATTGGACTGGCCCTCCCGCCTCCCAGCTGCCACTCCCACCCTCCCCTCCTCTTATGGCAGCTTCGGCGCACTAGCAGGGAGCAATCTTTGACCCTGCTTGCAGGTAGGTCGCTCCCCGCTCCGCCTTCCACGCCACCTCCTTTTCCCCGCTGCTGCATCCCCTGCGGCCCCGCCCGCCTCCCCCCTCCTTCTCACCTCTTCCTTAGTGCTCTTTTCCCGCCGCTGCAGCCCCTGTTGCCCCTCCCGCCTCCCCCCTCCTTCTCACCTCTTCCTTAGTGTTCTTTTCCCCGCCGCAGCATCCCCTGCGGCCCCTCCTGCCTTCCCCCTCCTTCTCACCTCTTCATTAGTGTTCTTTTCCCCGCCGCTGCGTCCCCTGCGGCCCCGCCCCCCGATTGGACAGGCCCTCCCTCCTGCCTCCCAACTGCCACTCCCACCCTCCTCTCCTCTCATGGCAGCCGTGGCGCGCTAGCAGGGAGCAACCTTTGACCCTGCTTGCAGGTAGGTCACTCCCCTCTCCGCCTTCCGCACCCCCTCCTTTTCCCATTCTCTCTTTGCTTTTTTCCCGCCGATGCGGCCCCTGTGGCCCCTCCCACCTCCCCCCTCCGTCTCACCTTTTCCTTAGTGCTCTAAGACCCTCACGGGTGAGTAGCGTGCTCTACAAATCTTTTTGATTGATTGATTGATTGATTGATTGAGGGATCAGGGTATAGGTGTGGGGGGTCGATACCGCAGCACCTCTGACCCACCCCCTTGGTTGTCCTCCTGCGGGCCACTGATGGTTGAAAGCTGACGAGGTACGCACTACGTGCTGCGCCTACTGTGCATCTTCTCTCACTCTCTCTGTTTTTGTCAACAACCTAGTCAATTCTTCGTGTGCTCTTCCAAGGGGCTTGAGTTAGCAGGTCACCCTTGAGTTAGCAGATCATCCTTGAGTTAGCAGGTCACCAGTAGCATTGACAAAGTTAAGAAGTGGCAAAGTTAAGAAGTTCCCGGCAGTGGTTGGACACTACGCTTCCACACACGTGCAGTTTGCCCCAGTCATCGGAAGTGGATAGAAACGTACTTTTCAGAATGCAGATGAGCGCAGGTGTGACTGATTGTTCCGTGTTTCTGGTTGTCTGAGTGAAATACATAAGGGAGCTGTCAACTAGTCCATCCCAGACATTGATGGGAGACAGGCTGTAAGGCACAGATGGATTTTAAGTGCAGAGAAATGCTCACTTTCTAAAAGTGGCATTTATAAAATAGTAATATAAAATCCAACCTCACCAATTAACAGGGATTTTTATTACCATTCTGGCCATACTAAATATGACCTAGGTACCCCTTTCTGATCAGAATCTACCAATCAAACAGTATAGGAGGGTAGTCCTAATGCTATCCTATGAAAGGAGCAGGCCTCACAGTAGTGGAAAACAAATTTATGAGTTTTCTACTGCCAGGACATATACAACACACATGTTCATGTCCTGCCTTTTACCTACATAGCACCCTTCCTTATGGGCTACCGATGGCCTACCTTAGGGGTGACTTACATGTAGAAAAAGGGGAGTTTAAGGCTTTGCAAGTACTTGTAAATGCCAAGTCGAAGTGAGAGTGAAACTGCACACACAGGCCTTGCAATAGGAGGCCTGAAACATGGTTAAGGGACTACTTATGTGGGTGGAGCAATCAGTGCTGCAGGCCCACTAGTAGCATTTAATTTACAGGCCCTGGGCTTATGTAGTGCACTTTACTAGGGACTTGCAAGTAAATTAAATATGCCAATTGGGTACGAGCCAATGTTACCATGAGTTTAGGGAGTGAGCACATGCACTTTAGAACTGGTTAGCAGTGGTAAAGTGTCCATAGTCCTAAAACCAGCAGAAATTAGGTCAGAAAAAAGAAGAGGAGGAAAGCAAAAAGTTTGGATGTGACCCTGCAGAGAGGCAATTTCAAACAAGTGATTACTAACATGCAAAAATCCATCTATGAACAAAGCTATAGATATGGCTAAAATCATTGAGAAGAATCGTTTGCCAAAGTTACAGTTTCAGGGTTTGAATTTGGCAAACCAGTTCCAAAGATTTCTTCAGAGAATAAAAATGTTAGAGAGTCAAACAAACCGAGTACATCACATTTTTAGTTACAAAAGGTGATTTGACATAGATGTGGTCCTCCAAACAATGTATCCTCATTCAAGCACTGGCTGTCTCACGGTCAACAATGTAAGAACTGTGGAAAAACTAGCCATTTTTTAAGAGTATGTAGAGGTGGTAAGAGTAATTGTCTTTCAAGACTACCGATTGAGGATTCTGATAACCTTGAGGAGGAATCGAAAATTGAAGACTATTTTGTTGCTAGGTGGGAGAGGTCATCATTTCTGGTGAAGGAGAAGATTGGGTTAAAGCAATTGAAGAGGATCATGCCTCAAAAGAAGTAATTTTACTAGTGAAATCTGGGTGGCCAAAAGAAAATTATTTTTCATATGATTTGCAAATGTTTCACACAATTTTGGATGAATTGTTAAAAGAAGATGGGAAGTTGGTACATGGGGATAAATCAATTCCACCATTGTGTTTTTGACAACAAATTATTGAACATACCTCACTTAGGGCATTTGGGTTCAACTGTGACCAAATGAAAAGTGTGGGAGGATTTTTGGGGGTAAATAATGGATATTGAAGATTATGTAAGAAATTGTTTGAAATGTAAAGTGAGTGACAAAGGTCTGGCAACACATGGTACAGTTGAGTCTTTATCACTGTGTCTGAGTAGAGCTTAGCAAAGTGTGGGTGTGGATTTCTTATGACCATACTTCATATTACTAAATCAGATTAAATATTTTAAAGTCATGATTGATAATTTTTTACAATGAGTTGAGGTGGAACCAATTAATAAACCTACAACATGGAGAGTGATTGAGTGTTTCAAAAACATTTTTGCTAGAGAAGGAATTTCTGGATAAATTTTATCTAACGGGGTTCAGTTTACTTTAGTAGGAATGACTTCCTTTCTAAATAAATTTGTCATAAAACATGTAAGAACACCATTATATCATCCCCAAAGTGATGGAAAAGTACAATGTTTCAATAGAGGTTTGGTAGAATGTGTGCAATTTACGATAAGAAGCAATATGGATGCAAATTAAGCAGTGAAGAAATTAGTTTGGTCATACCGCACTACACTGGACAGTGTCACTGGAAGAACTCCTCTTGAATTAATGTAAGGAAGAGAGGCTGCCACAGAACTGCATTCTCTTTGGTAGGGCTGAGCAGCTGAGCTCTGCTCCACTGGTGGGGTTAACAGAGTTTTTGGCACTCAGTGCTCAGCTTGGAGTGTTGAGTCTGGCCAAAAACTCTGCTAGCCCCGACAGTGCAACCCAGTTCTAGGCCACACAGCACAAGCGCTCACACAAGAAAATAATGTTGGTGAATAGTGGAAGCTTGCTGAGAGATTATTTAAATTATAGAAAAAGAAAAAGGAGTATGTAAAATGAAACTAGGATACCGGGGCCAGATTCCGACTTTGGCGGAGGGAAATACTCCGTCCCAAATGTGACGGATATATTGTTCGCCATTTTACAAGTTCAATAGAATATAATGGAACTTGCAATATGGTGGGCCGGATATCCATCATATTTGGAACAGAGTAATCCCTTCCGCCAAGGTCATAATCAGGCCCTCAGTGAGTGTTAAAAATCCCATTTTGGGTTGCAAGGTTATATCTAAGTTTAAAGAACTAACTCAAGTTTGTGAGCTGCAAAGGAATGCTGTGAAGTTGGCAGCTGGTGAGTGCTACCCATGTTGCCTATATTCCTGATGGAGACTGGAATATGATTAAAAAAGTGTAAATAACACTGATTTTAAAATAGATGTGTTGGACAATTCTGTGAGAAGAAGTATTCGCACTAGGTAAGTACCAAAGGAATGACAAGATATTGTCAAATAGTGGTAAATTGATGTATAGTTCTAGGTTATTTTTTCAATTAAGTACTGCATTTTAAGTGTATAGTGTTTTTTTGGGCAGTGAGGTTGAGTGGTGTTATTTCATGAGGACTATGTAAAAGCAATGTTCCATATCGGTCCTTGAAACATTGAGTTAACAAGTTGCATTGTTCTATAAAAGGGGGAGATGTGTGGTGATGTTATATTTAAACAGTTGAGGCGTCATGCAATGCAGTGATATCATATTAGTTGCCGCATTCCAGGTGCATCAGTTACCTTTGTGCCCCTTGATGCATGAACGTGCTTATCCTTTACAAATAAATATATTTATTTTACGTGATCCAGCGTGGAGGGAATCACGACAAAATGCTATTAAACATGGATCACACACAAGTCCTGTGCATCCTTCATCAGGTATTTAGCATGTTGTCTTCCACATAAAAATGTCCTTGTTCACCTGCATGGACGTTGCACAAATGACGGAATGCTAATATGATTCATGCTTTGCAACACCCCAGCTCCATGAAAGTGTTGCATATTGCAGTATTCTCTTTGAATCCTTTTAGCCTTGGCATAAATATTTTGCAGTTAGTCTTTTCAATCCTTATTGGACTTTCAAAACGTTTAACATGAAGATTGTTGATACACTACCAAAATAAAACAGGGCAATAATTCACAATCATTGTTTTCACCAATTTCTTCACATTGACAGCAGTCAACTCCATGGGGCAACAAGTTTGCGGAACTTGTCTTCTACAGGCTTAAAATCAGTTACATCTTTTCCAAAGAATGGCGACGTGCACAGCAGGACCAGAAGAATGAGTTCCCTGTTAGACGTAGAGGATAGCAACTGAATGTGCCAAGATGTTTCATTTAGATTGAGTGTATGTATTTTTATCCTATACACATATCCTGAACATTTAAAACAGCCCACAGATTCAGTTCTCTCATTGAAAAATGTGTTCTGTTTTTGTGTTAACTAGTGAATTACACCAATAATTTCTCACTGAGACAATGGGCACATTAAAAGTAACTACTTATGAGTAGACAAGTTAATTTATGAAATCATTTATTGGTACACCTCCATGCATCATGCATACGTTATTTTGACTCTCATGTATTGTCAAAGGCCTTCTCTTCTACAAGGACACTCCATGGTATTCTTCCTCTGTGGTTCAGTCCTCTTCCCAAGATGGACATTTGTATATAGTACCGTTTTTCTTTACTTTTACTATGAACATTTCTCAGTACTGTTTCCTCCCTTCCATGACAGATGTGATATGCTCATTAAATTGCTGTATGCCTCCGCCTTTACTCTTTTCCCTGACCCCTACTGTCCCCAGGCTCAAACTTATCATAATTACTTGTATTTGTGAACTGTTTCATTTCACCATTGAGGGTAAAAACACAACCAATAATGAGGGTCTTAACGATTTAGCAGCTTTATCTTTTTTAATTAATATTGATATTTAAACTAGCTCTATGGGGCTGATCACAAACTGCACTAGTGTGTTTAATATTACTAGAATCAATGCACTGCAAAATGCTACTCAATAACTTAGGTTTGTAGGTCTATGTCTCTACTGCTCCTATCTTTTCGGTGCGGACATCACTACCCCCACTGCAGAGATCTCTGCAAACGCAAGTTTACATTTTAGTAGCAAATATGAGAGTGTAAGGATGACATGAATACAAAATGTGGAAAATATGTGAATAAATATGAGGGGTTTAGGGAGGGTATGGAGGGGGGTGAAGCAAAGGCTATTGAGGGGTTTAGGGGGAGACATGCACCCAGCCACAAAATAGAAAGCCCACTGCTGTTTACAAACTGCACTTCTGTAGTTACTACAGCCAAACAGACCCAACAGAGTTGTAAATGTATTCCATCTCAGAGCTAAGGTAAGTCCAGTACCACACATGGCCAACCACTGGTACCGCAAGACACTCCCTTGGAAAACACTGGAGGAAGGGCCTTAAAGTAGAACCCCATAGGAAATAATATAAAAAATTAAAATAATTTTGTTTTACCTTTTTAAAAGTATGTATATACATTCAGTTTAAAATTTAAAAAATAAATGTAAATTATGAATATTTTTTAATGTTTTAAATATTTTTATGGTCTTTAGTTAAAGCTAAAGATAAGTATAAAGTTATTGGGAAAAATAATTACATTTTCTAAAATATTTTGTAAATAACCTTAAGTAACATTTAATAAATAATCATAATAACAACTAATTTGTACACTTTTAAAATAATATATAAAATTAATGCAAATGTACATTTAATATAAAAAAAATATATATTTTTTTTACTTTAATATACAATATGGAGATCTCTGTCCCAGTAGCAGAGGTCTCCACCAAGTTTACGTAATATTCAATATGATTGTAAAGTCACCACTTTACAGTTGTAGATGATGGTTATTTTTGTAACTGACAAATGATTATTAAAGTATAATTGCAGATTTTTTATAAAATACTGTTTTTTCTTCTGGTTTAAAAACCACATATTGTTATTGTAACATTGTGCTCGCCACCAAAATATTAGTATCAAAAGGTACTAATTTCTTTTAAATATCTTAGCCATATGTTTTGTACATCTACATATCTTAAGTTTTCTATAGCAGCGTGCCAGCTGTTCCTAACCTTGATTGACTTGAAAGGAAAATGTTCTGAACAAGACTTTTGTCAGATGTTTTGCATTTTTTTCCTAAAAATGGCAGTTCCTTCCAGTCTCCCTCATGCAAAAATACTTCTCTTCTAAGGTTTGACCTCAGTCTGTGTTCCTTTGAGCCTCCTGAGATTGGGATACTAGATATGTGTGTTTATCTATTGGATAATTGTAATTGTAATTGTATTTATATAGCACTTATTACCCCTGATGAGACATTGAAGCGCTTTTCGGAGATTAGCATGCAACTCGGGAATCCATTAGGATTAATGGTGGATTAGTATATGGAAATATGAGTTAATTTGACAGGTAAACATGTGAGACTGTTAGTTGGATTGAATAGAATAATGGAGAGATAGAAGAGGGAAGAGTTTAGAAAGTGTTAATTGGGAGATCATAATAGTAAAATGAGGTTTGGGCTGGGCAAAAGGAAAAATGGAGGAGGAAAGCATCTGTAGAAAGAAATAAGGGAGATCACTGTAGTAAAATAATACATTTCTTAAACAGGCGCAAAGAGTATGTATATATATTTGTTAAGCAAGTTATTATACCTTTTTGTACAAATAAATACACATATCTAGATATATACATATAATCAAATGATAAATGTTTACATACACAGGGATCTGCTGTATGCTACTGTTTGAGTATGAGGGTTTTGCAGGAAGGAGCCAAATCTTGAGTAGTCTTCTGAAGATAAGATAGCTATCCATGGAGCTTATATCTGAGGTTAATGAATTACATAGTTTGGCAGCTTGAAAAGAAAAAGATGTACTACTTATTATCTTTTTCTTGTATGGTGGGCTTTTGAGGTGAGGTGCCAATCTTGAGCGGAGATTCCTATGCAGAATGTATTTGTTGATTTTGTTCCTGATGAAAAGCAGTCCTGTTCCATGTATTGCTTTATGGGTGATGCAACGCAGCTTGATGGTGGATCTTCTGGCAAACGGTAACCAATGTAGGGCCCTCAAGACAGAGGAGATATGGACTTGTGGCTTTATATGTAGGAGTAGTCTGGCAGTAGAGTTCTGAATCTTTTGTAGCATTTTCATAGTTGATAGAGATGATCCCTGGTAGAGGCCACTAGTGTAATCCAGTTTAAATGGTACAACATAGATAGTGGACTGGAACTTGTGTGGAAATGCCACGTAGGGGAAGATTAGTCACAGACTTTTCATCATGGTGAAGCTTGACCTTGCTAATTTGTCCACATTCATTGTTAACTTGAATTTCATGGTAATTCCATGGTTTTGTATGTCCTTAAATACTTTAGGAGGTTGTCCCAGATCATCAGGTCAGCCACAGAGTAGGTCATAATTTTTCCATTCGCCACATATGAGTATTTTCTTTTTGGAAGCATTCAGGTTGACATAGCTCCATGTCATCCACTGATCATTGACTTTGAGGCAACTGAAGAATTTTGAGTCTCAGTTGTCTTTGGGGCTTTCCCTTTTAAGGTGTATTTTTGTATCATCTGCATAGTTGTGGCTTGAGAGCTGAAATTCATTGATCATTGCAGGTAATGACTTCATGTTGATTTTTGGAAAGGAGGGGTAAGATGATTGAGCCTTGATGGACTCCTGCTTTTGTGAAGTATGGTGCGAATGAGAAAGGGAGAGTATGGATGACATTTGTTATGTTTTGTAGGTAGCATGTGATCCAGTTGAAAGCAGTCCCCCCTATCCCAGCTTTGTAGAGTTTTTGTATTGGGGTGTCATGGTCAAATGTGTCAAAGGCAGCCGAGAGGTCCAAAAGATGTAGTACAGCAACTTAATTGTAGCCTACTGTGTTCTTAGGGTCATACCAGATGGCGATGAGGGCAGATTCTGTGCCTCTTCCTGGGAGGAATCCAGTTTGGTAGTCTGAAAGTATGGATGTCACAATCTGAGCTTTTCTTTCCAACTTTGAGGCACAGGGACGGTTCCCAAATTCAGTTCTTGAAGGTTCTGGTCTGTCTGGAGTGAGGGCGACCCTTTCCAGTTGCCACAGTGCTGCCAACAGTGAAACACCAAATCAGACTGTGCCTTCCAGAAGCAGTTTCAATGAGTAAAAAAAACAAAGGGAAAAACCTCTTAAATAAGCAGGAATGCCAAGTCAGAAAGGGAGGAGAAAGGAGAAGATCAGAGAATAGACCGGAAGACAAGAAGATTCCAGAATAGACCAGGAAACACCAAGGACTCCCAAAAGAAACAAGAAGTGCCAACAAGAATAAAGGTATGGCAGGCAGGAGCAGGATACATCAACATGAGTAAGAACACACCAGCAGGAGCAGGGAGTGTTTCAATGCAAAGGAAATGAAAGATTTAGCCCATTATATACCCTTAGACAGGAAGTGATGCAAAAGGAAGTAAAGAGCGTCCATCTTGGATAGGGAAACAGTAATGAAAGTAATTGAAAAGGTTGCAATGTTAGAATGGTGTAACACAACTTTGCCCATGGCTTCTGGGACCAAGACTGTGAATTTTGGGAAGACAGCCTGCAAGAATATGGCACCCAGGCATGAGGTTGGCTTTCAAGGCATAGGGTAAGAGTATTAGGGGCTCAGCAGAGTGTTATGCAGGAGCCGGGATTCCTACACTGGAGCCGCTGCAATCCAAAAATGCTAGAGACTGAGTAACGGGCCACCACATACACCCTTGGTGCGCCCGACATAAAAAAAAGGCAGGCAACTCGGAATGCACCTGCCACGCAAAAACAGCGAAAGCAGGCCGCCGTGCAGAACCGCTGTAGGAGGCTGGCCTGGCTTATAGTGGGTACCTGATCGTATTTACACCTTGTGCCAGGTCCAGTTATACATTATTAGTAGATTAGTAGTGTTCTAGCAGTTTAGGCTGATAGAGGTAGCTATAGCGGAGCAGCTTAGGCTGAACTAGGAGACATGCAAAGCTCCTACTATACCACTTATATCATATAGCACTATATCATAAGAAAACACAATACTCAGAGTTACTAAAAATAAAGGTACTTTATTTTAGTGACAATATGCCAAAAGTATCTCAGAGTATACATTCTCTTAGGAGGTAAGCAATATACACAAAATATACACACAAACCAAACTCAGGTAAGTAAACAGTTAGAAAAGTAGTGCAAACACTGTGGAGCACAATAGAATGCAATAGGAGACAATAGGCCTAGGGGCAACACAAATCATATACTCCAAAAGTGGAATGCGAACCAAGAATGGACCCCAAGCATAGTGTAGTGTGTAGAGGGTCACTGGGAGTGTAAGAAAACACTAAGGGTGTCCAAGAGACTGCACCCCAAGACACTGAAAAGTAGGAGTAAAGTTACCCTACTACCCCAGAAAGACAGTAAAGTCGAGATAGGGGGTTCTGCAAAGACAACAACTGACTGCAAAGCACTGAAGATGGATTACTGGATCTGAGGACCTGCAAAGGAAGAGGACCAAGTCCAAGAGTCACGCAAGTGTCCGGGGGGGCAGGAGCCCACTAAACCCCGGATGAAGGTGCAAAAGGCTGCCTCTGGGTGGAAGAAGCCAAAGATTCTATAACAACAGAAGGAGCCAGGAACTTCTCCTGTGGTCAGAAGATGTCCCACGGCATTCTAGAGGATGCAGAGTTGTTTTCACCCAGAAAGACCGCAAACAAGCCTTGTTAGCTGCAAGAGTCATGGTTGAGGATTTTGGGTGCTGACAATGCCCAGGAAGGACCAGGAGGTCGCCCCTTGGAGGAGGAGAGAGAGGGGGCGCTCAGCAACAGAGAGAGCCCATGCAGAAGCAGGCAGCACCAGCAGAAGCACCTGAACAGGTGTTCAGAAGATCTGAGCATGGCGGTCATCTCAGCACAACAAAAGAGGATCCCACAAAGTCGGAGGTCAACTCAGCGAGTTGGGCAATGCAGGAAGGAGTGCTGGGGACCTGGGCTGTGTTGTGCATGAAGGAAGTCTTGCAAAAGTGCACAGAAGCCCTAGCAGCTGCAGTTCACGCAGTACACAGGATTACTGTCTGGCATGGGAGGCAAGGACTTACCTCCACCAAATTTGGACAGAAGGACCACTGGACTGTCGGGGTCAATTGGATCCTACTCCTGTGTTCCAGGGACCATGCTTGTCAAGATGAGAGGGGACCCAGAGGACAGGTGATGCAGAAATTTGGTGCCTGCGTTCGCAGGGGGAAGATTCCGTCGACCCACAGGAGATTTCTTCTTGGCTTCCAGTGCAGGGTGAAGGCAGAGAGCCTTCCGAGCATGCACCACCAGGAAACATTCAAGAAAGCCGGCAGGATGAGGCGCTACAATGTTGCTAGTAGTCTTCTTGCTACTTTGTTGCAGTTTTGCAGGCGTCCTGGAGCAGTCAGCGGTCGATCCTTGGCAGAAGTCGTAGAGAGAAGTGCAGAGGAACTCTGGTGAGCTCTTTCATTCGTTATCTGAAGAGGAACCCACAGGAGAGACCCTAAATAGCCCTCAGAGGAGGTTTGGCTACCTAACCATGTAAGAGCCTATCAGGAGGGGTCTCTGACGTCACCTGCTGGCACTGGCAACTCAGAGGTCTCCATTGTGCCCTCACACATCTGCATTCAAGATGGCAGAGGTCTGGGACACACTGGAGGAGCTCTGAGCACCTCCCCTGGGGAGATGATGGACAGGGGAGTGGTCACTCCCCTTTCCTTTGTCCAGTTTTGCACCAGAGCAGGGGCTGGGGGCTCCCTGAACCGGTGTAGACTGGTTTATGCATGGAGGGCACCATCTGTGGCCTTCAAAGCATTCCCAGAGGCCAGGAGAGGCTACTCCTCTCAGGCCCTTAACACCTATTTCCAAAGGAAGAGGGTGTAACACCCTCTCTCAGAGGAAATCCTTTGTTCTGCCTTCCTGGGTCTGGGCTGCCCAGGCTCCAGGGGTGCAGCAACCTGTCTGAGGGTTGGCAGCAGTGGTAGCTGCAGAGAAATCCCCAGAGAGTTAGTTTGGCAGTACCCGGGGTCCATGCTGGAGCCCCTGGGATGCATGGGATTGGCACCCCAGTACCACTTTTGGCTTGGGGGGGGGGACAATGCCACGATCTTAGACATGTTACATGGCCAAGTTCGGAGTTACCATAGTGAAGCTACACATAGGTATTGACCTATATGTAGTTCACGCGTGTAATGGTGTCCCCACACACACAAAGTCCGAGGAAATTGCCCTGAACAATGTGGGGGCACCTTGGCTAGTGCCAGGATGCCCTCACATTTAGTAACTTTGCGCCTAACCTTCACTAAATGAGGGTTAGACATATAGGTGACTTATAAGTTACTTCAGTGCAGGTAAAAATGGCTCTGAAATAATGTGGACGTTATTTTACTCAGGCTGCAGTCGCAGTCCTGTGTAAGAATTGTCTGAGCTCCCTATGGGTGGCAAAAAAAATGCTGCAGCCCATAGGGATCTCCTGGAACCCCAATACCCTGGGTTCCGAGGTACCATATACTAGGGAATTATTAGGGTGTTCCAGTGTGCCAGTCAGAATTGGTAAAATTAGTCACTAGCCTGCAGTGACAATTTTAAAAGCAAAGAGAGCATAAACACTGAGGTTCTGGTTAGCAGAGCCTCAGTGATACAGTTAGGCACCACACAGGGAACACAAACCTATGAGCACTGGGGTCCTGGCTAGCAGGATCCCAGTGACACAGGCAAAAACAAACATACACACAAGTATAAAATGGGGGTAACATGCCAGGCAAGATGGTACTTTCCTACACAAGGCCAAAAATATCTTAGAGGCAATACTCTTTCTGGAGGTATTATACACAATATATAAACTAGTACCCAAAATCAGGTAAGTAAACAGTCATAGAATAGGGCAAAGAGTAGAAAATACAATAGATTGCAATGGGCCTAGGGGCAACACAAATCATATACTAAAATACTGGAATGTGAATGTCGAATTCACCTCTTGGGAAGTGTAGTGTATAGAGGGGTGCTCGGAGTGTAGGTAAACACCAAAAGTAAGAAAAATACCCCACCCAGGAGCCCAGGAAAGCAGGAGTAAAGCACAGCAAGTTTCCTCAGGACACACTACAAGTCGTGATGAAGAGTTATGCAAGAACCAAGCAAGACTGCAAACAACAAACAATGGATTCCTGGACCTGAAGACCTTTGAAGAGAGGAGACCAAGTCCAGAAGTCAAAGAAGAGCTCAGGAAGAACAGGAGCCCCTGCCAATCTGGAAGAAGGTGCAAAAGTGGATTATCCGGTTGTAAGAAAAGTACAGAGATGCACCAAAGAAGATACCTGAGGGTTCCTGCTTGGTGCAAGAGATGTCCCACATCAAGTTGTTGGATGCAGGCTGTTTGCGTCACTGGATTCTGCCAACAAGCCTTGGTTCAAGCAAGTACGCAGTTTGCTTCAAAGAGGAGCTGCCCAGACCCAGGAGGGACCTGGGGGTCTCAACTGGGACTGAGGAGACAGAGGGGGCTCTCAGCACTTCAGAGAGTTCTCAGAAGACCAGACAGTACCTCTGGGAGTCCCAGAACATGGGGATCAAAGAGATGCAAAGTGCGGTAGTCGCAGCACTACACTGGAGGATCCCACGCTGCCGGAGAACAACTCACAGAGCTGTGCATTGCAGGATGGAGTGCTGGGGACCTAGGCTACACTGTGCATGGAGAAATTTTGGAAAAAGTGCACAGAAGCCCAAGGAGCTGCAGAAGATGCGGTGCACAGGGGTACTGTCGCAGCACGGGGAGGCAAGCTCTTACCTCCACCAAATTTGGACAGCTGGACATTTGAACAGTCGGGATCACTTTGGTCCACCACCTGTGTTCCAAGGATCATGCTGGTCAACAGAAGAGGAGTTTCAGAGTACCGGTTGTCATCGCAGAAGGGTGACAGAGGAGAGACCCTAAATAGCCCTGAGAGGGGGATTGGCTAACTACCCAGGTATGCACCTATCAGGAGAGGTTTCTGAAGTCACCTGCTGGCACTGGCAACTTAGAGGTCTCTAGAGGGTTCTCACACCATGGAATCTAAGATGGCTAACACCAGGGACACTCTGGAGGAGCTCTGGACACCACCCCAGGGGTGTTGATGGACAGGGGAGTGGTCGCTCTCCTTTTCTTTGTCCGGTTTGGCACCAGAGCAGGGACTGGGGGTCCCTGAACCTGTGAAGACTAGATTAGGTATGGAGAGGGCACCATTTGTGCCTTTCAAAGCATTTCCAGAGGCTCTGAGAGGATACCACTCCCATGCCTGTAATAACACTCTCCTAATGGAAATGCATTGTTCTGCCTTCCTGGGATTGAGCTGCTCAATCCCCAGGAGAACAGAAACCAGTCTGTGAGGTGGCGGCAGCTGGGGCTACTGTGAAAACCTCAGAGAGCTGGTTTGGCAGTACTGGGGGTCCATGGTGGAGCCCCCAGGGTGCATGGGATTGCTCCCCCTGATACCAGATTTGGATTGGGGGTCAATTCCATGATCACAGACATGTTACATGGCCATATTCGGAGTTACCATTGTGAAGCTCCATATATATATTGACATATATGTAGTGCACGCTTATAATGGTTTCCCCCCACTCACGAAGTCTGGGGAAATGGCCCTGGACAACGTGGGGGCACCTTTGCTAGTGCAAGGGTGCCCTCACACACAGTTACTTTTCCCCTAGCCTTCAGTAGATGAAGGTTAGACATATAGGTGACTTATGTGTTCCGTAGTGCAGTGAAAAATGGCTGTGAAATAGTGTGTGCACTATTTCACTTAGTCTGCAGTGACAGTCCTGAAGAAAGGTTTGTTGGAGCTCTTTATGGGTGGAAAAAGAATTGCTGCAACCCATAAGGATCTCCTGGAACCCAAATGCCCTGGGTGCCTAGGTGCCATATACTAGGGACTTATAAGGGGGATCCAGTGTGCCAATCAGAATTGGAATATGGAGTTACTAAACTGTAGTGACAAGTATGTAGAGAAGGCATAAGCACTGGAGTTCTGGTTAGCAGAACTACAGTGACACTGTCAAGCATACTGACAGCACATATAGGTCACAAACAATGAGCACTGGGGTCCTGGCTAGCAGAATCCCAGTGAGACAGGCAAAACACACTGACAAACAGGCAGAAATTGGGGGTAACATGCCAAGAAAGATGGTGCTTTCCTACAGTGAGGGACCCAGGGCAGAGGGCCACAATGTGTCATTCCAAGGGGAGGGTTTTGTTCCCGAAGATGAGGATCTCCGTTTTGCCTGAGTTTACCTTAAAGCAGTTGGTCCTCTTCCAGGAGGCAATGTCAGTCATTATGTTCTGGAAGTTGAATTGTGCAGTACTGTTTGAGATGGAAAGGTAGAGCTGGGTGTTGTTGCGCAGGAAACAATGTTGAGTCCGTGGGTGCGTGTGATGTCTGCCAGTGGAGTCATGTAGATATTAAAGAGGGTGGGGCAAAGGGAGGAGCCCTGGGGGATGACACAGATGACATCTTTGGTGCGTAGGTGTAGGGAGGGAGCAGGATCCCCTGGGTTCAGCCGGAGAGGAAGGAGGCAATCCAGCTGAGTGTGTTGTTTTGGATGCCGATGTTGTGGAGTTTGGAGATGAGAATGTGGTGTGAGACAGTGGTGAAGCCTGTGGAAATGTCGAGGAGGATGAGGGCCACTGTGGATTCTTGGTCGAGGAGGTGTCTGATAGCGTCTGTGGCTGCGATCAGTGTGGTTTGGGTGCTGTGATTGAAATCTGGATTGGGATGGGTCGAGCAGCTGGCTGTGTTCGAGGTGGCTCATGAGCTGGCGGTTGATGGCCTTTTCTAAGACCTTGGCCGGGAACGGGAGGAGCGAGATAGGGTGGTAGTTCTTGAGTTCCCTGCAGTCTGCTGAATGTTTCTTTAGGAGGGGCTTGACCTCGGCATGGTTCCAGGAGCTGGGGACAGTGGCTACGGAGAAGGAGGTGTTGAGGAGTTCTGTGTATGCGGCTCTGATGAGTTCTCCTCCTAGCTTGTAGATAGGGTGCTGGCATGAGTCTGGGGGAGATCAGGAGTGGATGGAGGCCATGATGGAGAGGGTGCCCTCAGTAGAAAGCTGCTTCTATTCGGTCATTCTGTGAGGGAGGAGTGGGAGGATGGGGTGTATGGGTGGTCAAGGATGGTGGGTTGGGGGTCAAAATTGCTGTAGATGTCGGTGATCTTGTGGTGAAAGTAGTCCGATAGCATGACTCAGAGGGCTTGTGAGCGCAGACTAGTGTTCTCTGTGGCAGTGGGACAGGAGAATTCCCTGACAATGCTAAAGAGTTCTCTGGTGTGGTTGGTGCTTGCCTCCAGCTGGGTCATGAGTGCTTCTTTCTTATTCTTTCTGAGTTGGTAGTGCTATCTTTTAAGGGTGGTCTTGAAGGTGTTGAGGTTGGCGATGGTCTTGTTGGTTCACCAGTGTCTCTCTAGTCTTCTGCAGTGTTGTTTGAGGGTATGACGTTCTGATGTGAACCATTTAGTTTTCTTGGTGGGCTTGCTTCTGGTGGTTCTTTTTAGTGGAGCGATGGTGTTGGCAGCTGAGAAGATCCAGTTGGAGAAGTTTTATATACTGCGTTTGAGGGTGTCCGGGTGGACTGGTCTCTTTGAGGGCAGTGATCCAGGGAGGTTCTGTGACTGGCTCCAGTTCTGATGGAGCAGGTTGGGGGGTTTTGTCGGGGCTTCCAGTGGTCCCTCAATGGTGAAGTGGACAATATTGTTGTCTGTCCAAGTTGATTCAAGATGGGGGAGAATTTGGCTATGTTGCAGGAGGAGAAAATGGGGTTTGGTGTGTGTCTTGCACTGTGGGTGCTCATTTGTTGAGGAGTGAGGTGGAGTTGGTGTCGTTCAGGTCTTCTACGTGGAAGTTCAGGTCCCACAGGAAAGTGAAGTGGCTGGAGTTGATAACCAGGGGAGTAATGAAGTCTAGGATGGAGTTGCAGTAGCTGTGTCAGGGGCCAGGAAGTCTATAGGCAAGAGTTCCTTTGATGGTGGTTTTGGTATCATGTTTGATCTGGAAGTTTAGGTGTTCCATAATTAATGTAGTTTTGTTGTCTGTGGTGGTGCAGTGGGGTGCCATTGTGGCTGATGGGGATGCCCCCACCATGTCTGTTGGGGCAGTTGCAGTGAATCATCTTGTATCCGGGGGTGTGACAGTGACGATGTCTGGTGCACCGAAGTCCAATAACTTAATACTATACATGTGGCATGCAGGTGGGCCATAGGCCTGGGAGAATGCCCATCTGAAAGACTGGATAAATGAACACGAAACAAGATCACAATGTGAATTCATCACAAGGCAGGCATGTCACATCACTAATGCCACACAGAACAAGCAGCCATCACAGAGGTCCCACCCTCCACCCAAATTGTAAGACCTGCCAGGTCTAATACACCTGAGGACTCAGACGACACAGGCACCAGCTTTGAGAGAACTGTAGTCGGAGTACAGCGGGAGCTGGCCAATGAGGTGCGGGTAGGGATTCAAACTATGGCAGCCAGCCTTGAGGGGCTACGCTCGTGCATGATTTCATCTGCAGATCAGGCAGCAGCTATGCAAGCGCTAACATCTATCTTGCAGGAACAGCAAAAAAGCCTGAAGGAAATCAGCACAGCTGTAATACAGTTGACCCAACACCTACAACAACAATCCTGTCCACGTGTGCACGAATGCAACATTGAACCCCTCAGGGCTGACCTGACTGCCTACCATTGTGATGTGGCTGCTATTCTTAAGAATCAGCAGATCCTCCTTGCAGCAGTACTGCCCTTAAGACCTTCACAGGTAGCAGCCACCGGGATGTCTGACTCCACGTCTTCTAACACTGAGGTGTGTGTTGCCCCTTCACAACCACCACCAACAAGGACAGAGAAGGCAACACACACATCAGAAAAAGAAGACATGGAACAGATCACATTCACACGGAAAAGTACCTGGAAGCACTAGTCCCTGCCACATGGCCAACTATTACCAAGGTCCTGCGTTTTGTAACATGCCAGTCTTACAACAACTCTACTCAATGACTGTTCTACTAACCACTGTATATCTTGTCAGCCTGCCCAGTGCTTGTCTCTCTCTTACTCATTGGCAAATCCTGTCCCTCTGCACTGTCTGAAACATCGCCCCAGCATGTCAAAAGCATTTCCTTAACCCCTTCTGTAGGATCACAATGTAAGATGTCACTATAATGGACTCACAATCATGGACAATGTACATATAGCACTACAGCACTTTTCAATAAATAGCACTTACGCAACAAATCTGTCTCTGGGTACTGTGACACATCAACTGTGCAGTAGATAACTGAAATGTGCCTACTATCAAATTACATAGCTTGTCAATACAACTGACCTGATATTATGTAGTCAGATAAATCTGCACAGTGGCCATGATTGCATCATACTCTGCCCTTCCTGAGGTTAATATCTGATGAAGTGAGAAACCATACACCATCATGCTGTGTTGGACAGAATAATGCTTCCTCAAGGGATATCTAAGTCATGAAATAGTGGCAGCAAAATGTTGTCACCATGCAATACTAACACATATAACAGTGCACACAAATCTAAGCACACACTGCAAAAACTGCATGAATGAAGCTGTCTTAGTTTACATCCAAATAGGTAATCATGCTGAACAGTGTCACAAATGATCTATGTGAGTCATGAAGACAAGAATACAAGAGTGCTGACGAGAACTCATCTTATAAGGGTGTCCTTGAACATCACACTGTAGTCAGACCTAAAACTGTTCCCCCAATACCAAGTCTGGAAGCACTGTTTGTGACGCAGAAAACATACTTATCGACAAAAACACGTTGGAGTCCATATTAACTGTGATTGGTGGTTGCAACGAATGGTGGAATCTTTGCAAGGTAGCTCTGGGGTAGCTGCCAATCTTACAGCTCAGTTTGGATTTGTTTGTAGCATAGGACACAAATGCAATAGAACAAAATGTATGTACACTAACGCCAAGGCCATGATCAAGTAGCATTTAACACATACTGTAAAGGGTTAACTATATATTTATTAATTGGCAATCACAGAAGAGGAAACTGAGGTAAAAGTCTTACCTACCCTAATCTACCCTGACTACTCATTACCCACAACTGTCCCTAACTAACCTAAGCTCATCTTACTTATCACATATAACGAAACGTTCTAAACATCAACCCCCCTTATGAGACGGGACACATGGAGGACAACACATACTAACCTAAACACATACTATACTATCCTAAACAAATATAGATTTTTTTGTATTTTTGTATTTTAATATTGTTTTTTTTTTAAAAATTAAACACACAATAACCCCAACATAGCCCCCCACCCACCCACCTACACACTTAATAAGTAAAAATAGAAAGAATCAGGACCCCCCACCCTCCACCCACCAACACCAACTTAACTAACAGACTATACTAACCTAACACTAAGCCCCCTAAGCCCACTAAGTATGAGAACAAGGAAAGACGAGGGAGGGGATGGAATCATGTCCATTGTCTACAAAGTCTAGAGGTTGGCCCTCCGGAGGGTCCGCTTTAAGGACTTCACACGCCTGTTAATGTGGCGAACATCCCGGCTCAGTTAACTTATCTTCCTCAAGACACGGTCAATCTTCCGTTCCATTTCGTGGAATGCTGCAGGGTCAACTGTTGGAGCTGGGGCAATCTGGGTACTGGCGGAGGAGGTTTGTGCACGTGTGGAGCCAAGGGCAGTGGGCTGTCCTGCAGCTGTTGCAATGCTGGGGCCTGGAAGTACAGCAGACGTAGGGACAACAGTCCCAGCTGTGGGTGGGGCCACCTGGGTAGAACTCATAGTTGTGCTGGTGGTGGCTGTGGTGGGCAAAGTAGGGCCACCCTGTGGGAAGGCCCTCCATGCCCCGGAGGCTCATTCATGGCGGTATTGACAGGCCATCCTCCGGAACCCCGACTCTACCAGCAGGATATGCTGGTATCTCATGGCCTGCCGCTGGAACTCACGGACCTGGTTGGGAGTCATGTTTGCAGCAGTGAAGACAAATGCAAATAATTTACATTAGGAACTGCATTGTGTGAAATGGCACAAGAAGTCAATCAGACAATACATCTACTGTACTTGTAACAGCTCATATCACCATACAGATCATTGAATGTCCCTGAGGAAGTACATGGCAGGCCAGCCTACAAAGGTCACATCACACATAGCACATCCAAAACCTACGAGATGGGTAACAACCGGCATTGACTTACCTTCTGAGTTCTGCCAGTTATCAGATAACAATCATGCTGCATATCCTCCTCCAATACCTGGGCTACAAATGTCAGTGTACGGGATGGAAATCTAGGGCCACATGGTCTGCAAGTTGTAACTGGACTTGCCAGTATAGTACCCATGTGCCATACCTGAGTGTGTATACTAGGTTCCGACCAAACAGTCACTTATTCACATGTATGTGCAACATACTGGTAGCATCAGTCCTAGGTACCCTATTCACAAACCCATGCCTGTGTTTGAGGGGGGGGTGGAGAAACAACTAACAATTCCAAGCAACATGGCACCGAGGAGTGTATAGAAAACTCCACACGTGTTTGGCTCTACACACACACCACAGGTAAGGTCTATCAACAATTAGGAGTCTGCAAACCCTTGACCAATCATAGCGCCACACATGTCAGGACATACAGAGCGTGGTACACAACATATTCTTCCAGTAAGGCATGACTTACACCAGACACAGAGTTGCAAGAACACCCATGATCATGATTAGTATGCACACCTAGGCCATTACAATCAAGTTCCACATACATGTAGCACTACATGTGGAAGTACATGCTGCTAGGAAGTTCTACCTACAGTTTAATAAGTACTTTGGTGAAAAGGGAAGCAGAAGTCTGTTGGAAAGCAATCTGCAGTACCAATCTGGGAGAATGTGGGTCTGACAGGCTGACTGAATCTGAGCTGACTTCCAGTGCGACTCTTGTTGATACAAGTGTCATCCACATGACTCACCCCAGTACTCATTGTGGGGCCTACAGGAATGACCTACAATCCCTAGATAATACAATAGGATATGCATTGGCCAACTCAAAACTTTTGAGAAACTGAAATCCCACTCATGGAACAAGACAAATGATTGGCCAGCACATCACACCTTACTATGCGTTCAACACACACGAGTCCATCACACATCACCAGCAAACACAACACATAACAGACATATCAACACTTACTGGAGTGGTCGGGGTCCTCAAATGTAGCCACCTCTCCCACAGTGTAGGGTGCCGGTCCACCTGTAAGGCATGGAAGGAAGAAATATGCTCAGAATCTGTGCACTGACCAACAATTCCGAAGACAAAAACAATGTGTAAGCTGAATGACGAAATGACAGACATTCAGACATGATGATACTGCATGTGATATATCACGGTCAACATGTACATAGCATTGGTCTCCTGTGACAGTTACACACATATCTGCACACATGTATTGGCCCTATTATGTGGTGGCAAACATGCCCCATCATTAGTGATTAGACAAAATAATGGAGTGTAATCGTCTCATCATGTGCATCCAAGAGAGACACCCAAAGCCTGGTTACTTGAGGACTGCATTACCAGTCAAAAAGCCTATGTGGCCATGACACATTTCATACACATAGGTACAATGTACAGAGAGGCAGGGAGTTTTGTAAGCCCTCCTGTTGTTACAGTTTCTTCATTTGATGTGTCCCTGCAATAGTGATTTGCACCAACCATGGAGATGTGAAGCCATGTGCATACCTTTGGACTGCCATCCCTAATTGGAATGTGGCACAACTAACTCCAAATACCAGTCTAAGATGTTAGCTGAGAACACCTTACACCTTTTCACTTTGTTTTCAAATCCTGATCTGACATGTATCCAAAAAGATGAAGGACCACAATAATCCCTAACATTCATAGAACTTCCGTGAACGCTTTCCTTCCAGATTCACCAGACTCACATGAGACATATGTCTGGGCCACTTTGCTATCATCAATTGACGTGAAGCCAGCACTCATTTTCCGCATCATGTAGTGTTTCTAAAGTCAGTCTAGCTATTGCGTCAACAAAGTTAGCCAATATTTTAGTACATCTTTACTTCTCAGGCAAATGTGGCCTATATAGACATGATTGCCTCCTGTTTTGTTTGGTTGTCTGACACAAAGGCAGCACCAATTTACTTAAGGGAAAAGTATCCTGTAAGTTTGCAGAGCAGGTGCTTCCTGACAGCTAGCAATTGTGATCCTTCCCATAGTGCATCAAGTACCCTGTATATTTCCACAGCATTACACACAGTCAGCAAGTTAGCTGGCAGATATTGTACAAATCATCTGATGTCACTACAGAGCATTTAATCGGGCACATTTACATAATTAGTACTCACCAACAGGGCCACCAATCACGATTCCCAGGTGGTCCAAGAGATCCTGTTCTATGGTGATGAGGTCAGCCCACCGGTGCTTCAGCTGGTGGTCACTCCTCTGGCTGGCATACATGCGCTGCAGGTGATGCAGCACCTTTCCCCACCGGATTCTGCGTGCCTCAGTGTGATACCCCTGTATCACCCTGCTCCCTGCCTCGATCATCAGTGGTAAGAAATGGCACACAAGCCATATGAAGCCCCCTAACTCCTCTTCACCCATCCTGCCAAGATGTGGCCTACCAAACATATTGCAAATGAGAAGGGGAATAAGGGTTAAAGAAATAGAAAGGGGAAAAGGGAGAAAGTAGGGGTACAAAAACAGATTAAAAGTAAACTTAACCACTAAAAGAGCCCAACTATCCCCAAACTAGCACTACGCACAACGGACTCACACAAACAACAAAAACACTAGAATACTGGACAAATGTAAACAAAACACAGTAGGACACTATACACCAACAATATTTATTTCACAAAATGACAATTGAGACAGCACACAGGACACAAAAGCACAAAATCACTGGACACCACTCAGTAAACAGCCACACAGTCTAGAAGATTCACAGACTGCAAAGTGAAAGTACACCCACTGTACATGATCTGTAAACATGATATCCTATTACATCACTTCCTGCATAAAATGGCTGCCGTTTTCCGCATTATGCGTCATATTTTTTCACGCATACAGTTTGTGCGTCATATTTTTCGACGCACAGGGTTGAAAAGTAGCCCGCATCCAAATAATAGTAAATAGTCTGTACAATTATTTGGATGTGGCCTAATTTTCACTCCTGTGCGTCAAAAAATATGATGCACAAACAGTATTTGTGGAAAAAAATGACACATAATGCTAGCAACGTCGAAATTTCAGTGCATGAACTGGTTTTGGGCATTTTTTCAGTTTTTATGTTATGTTACATTTGGGACACATCAGAGATAGGCTGATAGCACCCACTATGGTGTTGATGGTGTATGTTCACATGTGAGACATCACACTGCAGCGGACCATGACCCGCTACTTCCTTAACAGGATTTTGAAGGTTGGCTGACGCACTAGATGGCCATATGTGTGGCCTACATATATGTATTGCACAATTTGGGCATGTTTGGCATCAGGAGAGGATAGCAATGTGAGGCACATATGTACAATACCTCAATGCCTATGGCTCAATGTGTGTGCAGTGGCAACTAATGTATTTGTTGACCAAGTGTGTGTGCATCACATGATGCATTATTTAACATATGCTTGTATGAATGTGAAGTCAATGTGTCCAAACCTTAGATGCAAGTCATTGTGGAAATGAGAGAGGACATGTGTTAGTCATACATGTAGCAACATCCGTTATGTGCACTTCCAAGATTTTGGGTAACGTAGACACCACAGAAGACAAAGCACACACCAGATAGATGGCAGACGCTTGTTCATGTCAATGGTGCACATTTTCACCATCCTATGTCCTAGATTTTTGGTAACAGCTTCCTAGGCACTTGTTGGTGAATCCCACAGTGAGTCAGACACATGTATTGAGGAAGTGGGTACCATGTAGTTGGCCCAGACAGCCAATGGTGAACCACAAATGTATGATGACGCCACAGTTGAGGTCATATAACTGAGCCACAACTCTCCAGTGGCTGTGGTGGACCAGCAGACGAGGCAACACGTGTCCACATATTTCCAGTGATCAATTGCACAGAGGTGTCTTGTTCATGTGTGTGGTCCTATGTTGAGCCTGTATATGTTTAGGGGTGTATGTTGTCATAGTTACGTCCAGGTCTCATCCTGAGGCAGTGGCAGCTATTCCTGTATCTAATGAGTATCCTTTGTTGATAAATGTGAGTAAAGTGGATGTGGACATGAGAACCTACATGGGGATGGTCCCACCCTGTCACTGAAGATGTGTAATGAGACTGTCAACAGGGCAACCTTGGTGTGCTAAGTGAGATAATGTCTCAGGTGTCATGTTCCGGCAGGTGTCATTACAACATTTGTACACAGGTTAGCCTCTGCAATTCCCACTGCATCTGGGAACATCATAGCCTCTGTGCTGATTATTCTCACAGCTATTCACCACACACGGCCCATCAAAATGTTGTGAGCAATGTTATTCCATGTGTGAACTGTCTGGGTCCTGACATGTGTGGATTTTTCATGGACATTATCAGAGGTTGCTGGTTCTGCTGAAGGCCCCGTACCCAGTCCCTGCATACGGCCCTGGGACACAGTCACACTTTGTCATTCATGCATAAATTATACCCAGACAAGGGATGGGCCATGAATTTTGGTATTCGCAGGGGATTTAACTCATATGGTACAATTAAAAGGCACATGATGCTATACAATGTATTTAGGTATGCATTGATGAAGCATATGCCCAAATACCCTCTGAGGAATGAGAGGTTTGCTAACGCAAGTGTGGTAGATATGTAGCCACAGGGAAACTTTAGGGTGACGCACAGACAGGTGCCAGTCAGGCTGACAGGATGCAGGGTGAATCAGGATCCAGCAATTAAACAAGTTACATAATCAGTGGTCTGACTATGACTGGTCGGAGGAAGAACAAGACAGTTGACATGTAAAACTGTGTATGTCCTGTGTTTTTGAAGGTGACAAATGAACCCAAGGGCTGTGTTACATGGCTTAATTAGTAGCAATGCTTAACAGTGTATTTGACAAAATGGCAACTCCTATGCTGTTCCAGGCATCAGCAGGGGGCAGTGCTTGTTGAAATGGGTGGTGTGCATGGAGGTGATCACAGGTGTGGGCTGCATCAGTTTCTTACAAGTTCTCTAGGTGAGATTTGCATTCTAATGGCCAACAGACATTTTCACACGGGAAGCAATCTACAGGTGCTAACAGGGCTTGGAAAATAGAAGCCAGTGTATTAATCGACCTGACGTCCATGCAGTCAGATGTTCTATGACAATGATATAACATAGGAAAGGGTGTAGCACACTGGATTGCTATTGACAAGCTGTGTGTGTAGAGGAGGGAATATCAGGGTACACATCTTACTATTCCAGGGACCTCTTCAGACAGGTGGGTTGTGACCAAGTGCATGGGTGTTTCAGGAGTTAGGAAATGGGCTGAAATGTACATGGAATGTCATGTGCGCAATGCTGCTCATATGTGTGGCACTTGTGCTGTCTATGTTCTGCTTATATGGAACTCTAGTCACAGATAGTCCTTGCAAAGATTGGATGCAGTTGAACTTACTGCTGTCAAGGGTCTGGTCATACATTCCTGTTACTGATGCAAAAGCACATCTACTGCCTCATGTTCTGATTAAATACAGGTGTGTTTGCCCCATTTTAACGCCTGCCCTGACCCAGGCGTTAATTTTTTATGCAAACCGGGCTGTGCGTCATTTTCCGGCTCCGCCTCCCGGCCATGCGTCTTTTTTGCCCGAAAGCATAAATACGACGCGCAGCTGTTTAAGTAATTTTTTGGACGGGAACGCCTACCTTACATATAATTTACGCAAGGCGGGTTGCTGCATCCAAAAAATGACGCACACTGCGGAATTTTGTCGTCCGCTGGCTCGGGCGTCAAGGTTTAAATATGGGGCAAGGTTTGCGCTGAATGTGCGTCAAAATCTTTGACGCACATTCGGCGCAGACGAAGTATAAATATTCCCCTTAATCTAAGAGTTTATGCAGGCTGAAAGGATACTGATACAGAGCATAAAGAAGGGAGAAGAGACCAGCGCTGATCAAGCTAAGGTTTCATTACTCAGGGAGAAGGCCAACGAGCACATTAGCAAGGCTGTAGCAGAGAAGTATCATCTCTCTAGGGCCGAATGTAATGAGTATGGGAAAACTAAGGGCAAACTCTTAGCTATTCTGGTTAGGCAGAAGGCTGTAGCCAGAAGTACAACAGAGATGGTGGACTCCAAGGGACGTAAGGTGGATAAGCCTAAAGAGACTTTGGAAGTCTTTCAGGACTACTATAAGAAGTTATACTCTGATGATGTATCACAACAGGGTAGAGGATGTGGGGAGTCTCTGCAGTTCTTGAGAGAACTTTAAACAGCTAGACTTACTCAGGAGGAGCAAAATTTACTGGATGCCCCAATTTCAGCAGAGGAAATCTATGAGGCCATAAAATCCCTGGCCCCAGGAAAAGCTGCAGAGCAGGATGCGTTGCCATTAGAGTTTTTTTTTTAATTCTTGCAAGAGCTACAAAAGGATATGTCATTAACATTTGCTGAGTCGGGGCAGATCCCGCCCTCTTGGGATTTAGCCACAATAGTAGTGTTTAAAAAAAAGATAGGTCAGTAACAGTTCCGGGGTCCTGTAGACCTATCTCACTGCTGAACTGCGATGGAAAAATATACGCCAAGATCCTAGAAAGCAGATTGGCGCAGGTTATTGCTCCATTAGTATCCAAAAGACAACACGTTTTTCTGAGAGATGGACGATAGATCATAATATTAGCCCTGCTTGATCTGTCGGAGGTACAACAGATATCTTTGGGCTAAATTTTTTGGGACACAGAGAAAGCATTCAATATTGTGCATTGGCCCTTTCTATGGGAGGTATTTAGATGAAAGGGGATTGAGGAGGGCTTTTTAACAGCTAATAAGTGTAGGAAAGTACCATCTTCCTTTGCATGTTACCCCCATTTTTACTTGTATGTCAGTATGATTTTTACTGTCTCACTGGGATCCTGCTGGTCAGTACCCCAGTGCTCATAATTTATGGCCTAATGTGTATGCCTGTGTAGTGCCTAACTGTGTCACTGAGGCTCTGCTAATCAGATCCTCAGTGCTTATGCTCTTTCTGCTTTTAAATTTGTCACTGTAGGCCAGTGACTTAATTTACCAATTTCAATTGGCATACTGGCCCCCCCTTATAAGTCCCTAGTATATGATACCTAGGTACCCAGGGTATTCGGGTTCCAGGAGATCCATATTGGAAGCAGCATTTCTTATGACACCCATAGGAAGCTCAGACAAACCCTTACACAGGACTGCCACTGCAGCCTGCGTGAAATAGTGAACACACTATTTCACAGCCATTTTCACTGCACTTAAGTAACTTATAAGTCACCTATATGTCTAACCTTCACTTGCTGAAGGTTAGATGCAAAGTTACTAAGTGTGAGGGCACCTTTGCACTAGCAAATGTGCCCTCAAATAGTTCAGGGCTATTTCCCCGGACTTTGTGAGTGCGGGGACGCCATTACACGTGTGCACTACATATAGGTCAATATTGTAGGAAAGTACCATCTTGCCTGGCATGTTAACCCCATTTTCACTGTATGTATGTTTGTTTTTGCCCATGTGTCACTGGGATCCTGCCAGGCAGAACCCCAGTTCTCATAATGTGTGCCCGGTATTTGTTCCCTGTGTGGTGCCTAACTGTATCACTGAGGATCTGCTAACCAGAACCTCAGTATTTATGCTCTCTCTGCTTTCTAAAATTGTCACTGCAGCCTAGTGACTAATTTTACCAATTCTCATTGGCACACTGGTACACCCATATAATTCCCTTGTAAATGGTACTTAGGTACCCAGGGTATTGGGGTTCCAGGAGATCCCTATGGGCTGCAGCATTTCTTTTGCCATCCACAGGGAGCTCAGACAATTCTTACACAGGACTGCCACTGCAGCCTGAGTGAAATAACGTCCATGTTATTTCACAGCAATTTTTCACTGCACATAAGTAACTTATAAGTCACCTATGTGTCTAACCCTCACTTGGTGAAGGTTAGGTGCCAAGTTACTTAGTGTGTGGGCACCCTGGCACTAGCTAAGGTGCCCCCACATTGTTCAGGGCAAATTCCCCGAACTTTGTGAGTGCAGGGACACCATTACACATGTGCACTGCACATAGGTCACTACCTATGTGTAGCGACACAATGGTAACTCCGAACATGCCCATGTAACATATCTAAGATTCTGGTATTGGGGGGACAATTCCATGCATCCCCGGGTCTCTAGCACAGAACCCGGGTACTGCCAAACTGCCTTTCCGGGTCTCCACTGCTGCTGCTGCTGCTGACAACCCCTTAGACAGGTTTCTGCCCTCCTGGGGTCGGGCAGCCTAGTCCCAGGAAGGCAGAACAAAGGATTTCCTCTGAGAGAGGGTGTTACACCCTCTCCCTTTGGAAATAGGTGTGAAGGGCTTGGGAGGAGTAGCAGCCCCCAGCCTCTGGAAATGTTTTGATGGGTACAGATGGTGCCCATCTCTGCATAAGCCAGTCTACACTGGTTCAGGGATCCCCCAGCCCTGCTCTGGCGTGAATCTGGACAAAGGAAAGGGGAGTGACCACTCCCCTGACCTGCACCTCCCAGGGGAGGTGCCCAGAGCTCCTCCAGTGTGTCCCAGACCTCTGCCATCTTGGATTCAGAGGTGTTGGGGCACAATGGACTGCTCTGAGTGGCCAGTGCCCGCAGGTGACGTCAGAGACCTCTCCTGATAGGTGCTTACCTCTCTTGGTAGCTAAACCTCCTTTCTTGGTAGCCAAACCTCCTTTTCTGGCTATTTAGTGTCTCTCCTCTGGGCTATTCCTCAGATAACGAATGCCAGAGCTCACCAGAGTTCCTCTGCACTTCCCGCTTCGACTTCTGCCAAGGATCGACCGCTGACTGCTCCAGGACGCCTGTAAAACCGCAACAAAGTAGCAAGACGACTACTGGCAACATTGTAGCACCTCATCCTGCCAGCTTTCTCGACTGTTTCCTGGTGGTGCATGATCTGAGGGCTGTCTGCCTTCACCCTGCACTGGAAGCCAAGAAGAAATCTCCTGTGAGTCGACGGAATCTTCCCCCTGCCAAAAAAAGGGGAACCAAACTTCTGCATCACCGGTCCTCTGGGTCCCCTCTCATCCTGAAGAGCGTTGTCCCTGGAACACAGGAGCTGGGTCCAAGTGTCTCCCACAGTCCAGTGGCCCTTCTGTCTAAATTTGGTGGAGGTAAGTCCTTGCCTCCCCACGCCAGACAGCAAACCTGTGTACTGCGTGATTTGCAGCTGCTCCGGCTTCTGTGCACTTCTCCAAGGATTCCTTTGTGCACAGCCTAGCCTGGGTCCCCAGCACTCCGTCCTGCAGTGCTCCACCTGCTGAGTTGGACTCGGACATCGTGGGACCCTCCTTTTGTGACTCTGAGTTCACAGATCTTCTAAGTGCCTTCTCCGATACTTCTGCAGGTGCTGCCTGCTTCTGTGGGGGCTCTCTGAGTTGCTGTGCGCCCCCCCTGTCTCCTTCTCCAAGAGGCGACATCCTGATCCCTCCTGCCCCCCCCCCCGGAAACTATCGCGACTCTTGGACTTGGTCTCCTTCCTTTACAGGTCCTCAGGTCCAGGAATCCGTCTTCAGAGTTTTGCTGGTGCTTGTGGTTCTTGTAAAATCCCCTATCACGACTATTCTGTCTTTCTGGGGTAGTAGGGTAACTTTACTCCTACTTTTCAGGGTCTTGGTGTGGGGTATTTTGGACACCCTTACTGATTTCTTACAGTCCCAGCGACCCTCTACAACCTCCCATAGGTCTGGGGTCCATTCATGATTCGCATTCCACTTTTGGAGTATATGGTTTGTGTTGCCCCTAGACCTATGTCTACCTATTGCATACTATTGTGAATCTACATTGTTTGCACTACTTTTCTTACTGTTACTTACCTGTTTTGGGTTTGTGTATATATAACTTGTGTATATTACTCACCTACTAAGTGAGGGTATTCTCTGAGATACTTCTGGCATATTGTCACTAAAATAAAGTATCTTTATTTTTAGTAACTCTGAGTGTTGTGTTTTCTTATGATATTGTGCTATATGATATAAGTGGTATAGTAGGAGCTTTGCATGTCTCCTAGTTCACCCTAAGCTCTGCTATAGCTACCTCTATCAGCCTAAGCTGCTAGAACACTACTACATTTCACTAATAAGGAATAACTGGTCCTGGTATAAGGTGTACGTACCCAAGGCACCCACTACATACCAGGCCAAACTCCAACATTAAGGGATAGTACATAACCCCCAAAGCCCGGCTACATTTGGCTGTCTTAGAATCCAACTTAATATTCATCTCTAGGGGTACGAAACAGGGCTGTCCATGCTCTCTATTATTATTTGCATTATATATAGATCCATTTTTAAGGAAATTGGAATAGTGTAAGGATATTACCCCAGCCATTTGGTGTGGGGAGAGCTATAAGGTGTTTGCATATGTGGATGACGTGGCGATAGTTGTGACGAATCCAGAGACAGTGGTTAAGGAAATTGAAAAATTGGCCAGTGTATTTGGAGTATACTTCGGCTATAAATTGAATAAGGATAAGACTCAGATTATATGTTCTCCCCAGACTATCGTCACAGACAGGTGTGTTGTATCCGATGCTGTATACTTGGGAGTAAGAAGAACTGTTATGGTAGGTCAAGTTGTGCAGCAGAATATGGCTCAGATGCTGGCCAAAATTAAGAAAGATTCAGAGAGGATAAACTATTTACATCTGTCTCTTCTGGCCGCTGTAATGTATTAAAAATAAATCTTCTGCCCAAAATATTCGGGGGGTCTTTATGACCCCGGCGGTCGGTGTTATAGTGGCGGTAGTACCACACTGACCATCATGTAGTGGAGGTAGTACCATACCGACCGCCATGGTGGTAACGACCACCGGGCTGGAGACTACAGTGTCCAGCCCGGTGGGCCTCACTAGGCCACCCACGGTAATATGACCCCACCCCGCCATGGTTTCCCTGGCTTTTTCACCACCACGAAAACCATGGCGGTAGGAACTATCAGTGCCAGGGAATTCCTTTCCTGGCACTGATAGGGATCTCCCCCGCCCCCTCCCTCTCCCCAGAGTTCTCCCCCACCCTCCCCCTTCTGACACCCCGACATACTCACACCTATACACACAGACATACAGATGCATACCTACAGTCACTCACACATGCATACATCCATGCACACACACATCCACACCCACTGACATACATACATGCACACACGCATTCACACATCACAACATACACGCACACTCACATCCATTCTTGCACACATGCATTCCAAACGCACCACACCCGCATGCATGCACACAGAAACATACACACACACACACAACACTCCCCCCACACCCCTCCCCTGTCAGATCACCCGACTTACCTGCTTACAGGGGGTCCTCCGGCAGGAGACGGGACGTGGAGCTGCTGCCAGCAGCAACATCCACCAGCAGAACACCTTCAGGCGGTATCATGGATCATGATACAGTCAGCTGCAGTCTACTGGTGTGGTGCTGCTGCTGGCAGCAGCGCCTCCTTACCGCTGTCCGCGGTCATGACCGTAGCTGGAATTCCACCATCCTTCTGGCAGAATTCCAGCTACGGTCATATTATGGAGGATAGTAGGTAGCCACGGAGATGGTCTTGTGGCGGCCGTCGCCGAGGTGGTAAGCAGCATTCACCACCTATGTCATAATGAGGGCTTCTATCTTTTCAGGGCTATTCCTCTGGAGTTTACTAAGAAATGGTTGACCAAGTTGGAGAGTATTACAAGTTGCTTTTTGTGGGGATATACTAAGTCAAGAAGGGCTTTGAAGTATATGACACTCCCAAGTTCTCGTGGTGGTTCCCCAATTCCCGCTATACTATTATGCGTGTGCTCTGCAACACATGAATTTTCTGATCACGGGAAAAACGCAGGGGTATGCATACGCTGAGTCTCCCTCAATTGATGAGATGATGCTGGGGGTGGAAGCAAAAGGGTGGCTTCAGAAGTACATAGAGCCAAGCTATCATAAAAAAACATGATTTAAGGTCTTACGGGCAGCTCAAGTAATATGGCGGAAATTGAAGCGACGGTGTGCTCTGGGAACCACAAATAGTTATACACCAATATCAGCTCCCCTCCTTCCTTCCTCCATTTTTTGTGGTCCTATAGTGGATGTCTGAAAGCAAGAAGGAATCACCAGGATTGGTGATTTAGGCACCAATGCTGTATTTAAGGCATTTACAGATTTGCAGTGTCAGTATGGTTTACCTTGGTCTCACTTTTTTAAATTCCTGCAAATCCGGCACTTTCTCCAGCGCCAGAAAAGAGGAATTGACCTTATAGAAAAAATTCCTATAACAGAAGCAGCCAGGCATCAGGCTAGTATAGGGGTACTCTATAGCCTGCTATTTGATAATCAGCCGGATGATATGGAGATGCAGAATGAAGGATGGGAAGCAGGGAAATTGGGTGGAATAATCTCTGGAAATGGCAGACAGAGTATTTCTCACATCCAACCTAAAGACCCAGCATTTTAAGACATTTTTTAATTTGTATTACACACCGGCTAAAGTTTGTAAGTGGGTTGGTTCTAATGGTACATGCAACCGCTGTGGAGAATCACAGGCAGAGATTGTTCATAGGTTTTATGCTTGCCCTTAGTTAAAACCGTTGTTACATGCAACTGGATATTTTTTAGGAGGTATTATTGGGGTGCGGGTTGTTCTCGCTCCCACATTGGTGTTGTTGGGGGTGTTGGATCCCGCACAGTTAAATGCCCGCCTGAAAAAAGAAAAATACTTTTTGTTTATGGCCATGGCGATTTTGTGGCTATGTATTGCCTCTGATTGGTTAAGGATTGAGACACCAATATTTGAAAATTGGAGAACGAGATTACTGGCCTTTCTGATCTTGGAGTTGAGTCTATATAGGCCTAAAGGGCATAGAAAGAGACAGGGGGGTCAGCGGATATGGTCAGCACTGAGTAAGTGGCTAGAAGATACGATGATGCAAGCTGGGGATGTTAGCTGGCTTTAATTGTTTATTTGTACGATGCTGCGGGCTGGTGAAGTGTCTTTTTTAATTCTGCCATCAAAATATGTTATTGTTTTTGTTTTTTGCTGCTATGTTCCTGTTCTTCATATCCTGATTTTGGTAATATTGTGCCCGCATAAAATTAATTTTTTTTTAAAAAGCGTGCAGAAGGTGCCTTATTCCATACAGGTTGGACACTGGAAGGAACAGGATGAGGAGAGATCTGATGGTTGGACATTTTGGGGGTGATTCTGACCTTGGCGGTCTTTTCGCAAGACCGCCGAGTTTCCGCCGCGGTAAAGACCGCCGACCGCAGCGGTATGCCGCGGCGCGTATTCCGACCGCTGGGAGCGTTCCGCCGGAAAACCGCCAGCAGCCACACTGGCGGTCGGCGGGAAAGTGGAGACTGGTCAACCTCCACCGCCACGCCAGCAGAACACCGCCCACAGAATTACGACCCACATTTCTGTGTGGCGGTCTTCTGTTGGCGGTCTTCTGTTGGCGGTCACGTCCCTATGGCTCCCGTCGCCTCCCGGAGGACCAACGCAAGGTAAGTTGATCGTCCGTGAGGGGAGGGGGTGGGGGGGTGTTGTGTGATGTGTGCGTGCATGGGGGTGTGTAGAGGGGGTGTGTGAGTGCGTGCATGCGGGCGGGGGGTGCTGCTGTGCCTATAGGCAATGTGTGTAGTTCGGCGGGTGCGCATGTTGGCATGTATGTGTGCGGGTATGTGCCCCCGTTGTGTATGTGTGTGTGTAGGGGGTGTGCATATGTGCATGTTGGGGGTGCGTGCATGTCGGGGTGCGTGTATGTGCATGTCGGGGTGGGGGGGGGCAGGGGGTTTGTAACATCTCTGGGGGGTGGCAGGGGGTGGAGGGTGTGGGGGGGGGACTCGTGGGGGGTAGTGGGGGGTGGGGGAGACCCCTATCAGTGCCAGGGATGGAATTCCCTGGCCCCGATAGTGCCTACCGCCATGGTTCGCATGGCGGTTCCCGACCGCCAAAAACCGCGGCGGTAAGCAGGGTCATGATGCGGTTGGCGGTCTTGGGTCGACCGCCGGGCCGGAGTGCGCAAACTCCAGCCCGGCGGTCATGACCGCCGTGGCGGTCGGAGTGGGAAAGTGGCGATCGATCGCGGCGGTGACCGCCGCGGTCAGAATGCCATTTTTTGGACCGCCGGTCTGTTCGCGGTCCGACCGCCGCCTCTCCGCCGACCGCCGGGGTTAGAATCACCCCCTTTATATCCTAAATATAAAATCACAGAACCAGAGAACCAGAAGTTCCCTCCCTCTGGGGCATAGTCTGCTCCTGTGGAGAATTCCAGTAGGCTGAAAGAAAAAACATCATTGGATTCCTTGGAGAAATCATAAAATTACACTTAGGCCTTCATTACAACCCTGGCGGTAAATGGTGCCTACCGCTGTGCTGACGGCCGCCAACAGACCGTGACTGCAGCGGTATTCCGCTACGGGTATTATGTCCCACACTGAGAAATCCACCACTATATAGACACCCACACAAGTCCGCCAGCCCAAAGGTCAGTGATAAATTGGAGGTACCAAAACCCACACCGTTACGGCACCAGGAATACGCGCACAGTATCAGGACCCAAAAATCACCACGGCGGTCTTTCAACCACAGTAAACCATTGGCGGTACACACCGCCGCGCTCTAAATACACATACACTTACAAAACTACACCACATTGGACATTTCAAACAACACACACCTGACACACATACACAAACCACACCCACACACCCAATCCAATATGAAACACCGTTACACATTACTCACAACCCCTTACAACTAAAAAAAGATTGCCAACAGAGAGAGACAAGCCAGGAGAACCCACTAAATCTGAGCCACAAAACACCATCACCCATACACCATCCACACACCTCACCACACACCTCAAGACATCACCCCACACACCCTCACACATACCACATCCACGGCACCCCAAAGACACCCCAGGTTATCAGAGGAGGAGCTAAGGGTCATGGTGGAGGAAATCATCCGGGTAGAGCCACAGCTATTCGGATCACAGATGCAGCAGACGTCCATTGCAAGGAAGATGGAGCTATGGCGGAGAATCGTGGACAGGGTCAATGCTGTGGGACAGCACCCCAGAACAAGGGATGACATCAGGAAGAGGTGTAACGAACTACGGGGGAAGGTGCGTTCTGTGGTTGCAATACACCAGGTAGCTGTACAGAGGACTGCCGGTGGACCCCCACTACCTCCCCCACAACTAACAACATGGGAGGAGCAAGTCTTGGCGATCATGCATCCTGATGGCCTCGCAGGAGTAGCGGGAGGACTGGACTCTGGTTAGTCAAATCTTTACTACTATCACCCCCCAACCTGCATGCCATCACATATCCCCACCCTCACTCCCATCACTCCACCACCTCACACATACCCCACTATTACAACCCAACCCTCCCAATACCAAGCCTTGCATGCCGCAACAATCCATGGGCCCCCATCACAGACCTGCATGGACACCCATCTCCACAGCATGTCCAGTAGAGAGAATCACCTAGCCCCCAAAATCACCATGCACACAAGGCAAAGCTGACAGGGAAATCACAACCATACAGGGCAACACACCCATGCACAAGAAGGCACACACAGATACAATAACACTGGTTTTGCATCCCCACAGGACCCCTACTTATCGTCACCAGAAAGGACTTGCCAGCAACATCCAGTCCCCCCCAGAAGAGGCCCACAGTGACAACAGCAGCTCTGCACATCTGGATCACGATGACCAACCTGGCCCATCAGGGACCTCTGGACAGTCAGTTACCCTGCCACAGTCCCAACCCACCACAGAGCCTCCCCCCTCAGGAAACACCAGCACAGCACCCTCCCAACGGGCCCATGCCACTGTCCCCAGGACACGTCAATCAGCAGTGTGCCCACCACTACAGGGACCCTAGGCAACCCAACAAACACAGGACAATCAGCGACCTGGGGTCAGTGGCAAGGGGCACGTGGTTCAGGGGACAGAGGCACAGGACAACAGGGAAGCAGGGAGGACTGCTGTGCGACAGGGGGAGGACAAGCCCAGGAACCCACTCTCCAGGAGGCACTCACCAACATCCTGGGAGAATACCACCATTCCCAGGAGATGATGGGCCAGATACTGGCCAAGTTGCAGGAGACCGAGCGGCTGCAGGAGGGACAGTACCTGGGGATCAGGGAGGACCTCTAACACATCTACACCATCCTGGTAACCATTGCAGGGGTGCTGGCAGACATGGCCAACAACATGAGGGAGGCAGTGGCACACCAACGGGCCCCTGACACTAGCCAGACCAATGAACAGCCCTCCACCTCCGCCGGCGCTAGTGGACAGGAGGCCCAACCACAGGAACAACAGGCCACCAGCACCCCACCCTCTACAGAAAGAGAACCACCCCGCAAACTGTCCCTGCGATCCAGGCTGAAGGCAGAGAACATTGCCAAGACCCCCCCAGGAAATAAGACTTTCCTGAATGTCACCCTTGTGGCCCACTCTGTCACCCTGTCCACCTTGAACTGCCATTACTCCCCCTCCTATGCCCCATTGGACAATGCACCTGTGATACCAAGAGACTGGACTCTAACTGGACATTCCTCTACCATCACCCCAGCCCATTGCGCATCCGCCTCTACTTATGAACACTTAAATAAACACCCTTGGAACAAATACAAATCTGGAGTCTGTCAAATGATTCAAATACGTATTAGTACAACATAATCAAAGCATTGCAAGTCATATGTACAGTTAAATTTACATTTGAATGACCTTTGGTGGGCACCAGTAAACATACAAGAAACCAGAGTGGGCCACAGAGATCTGAAAACAGAGATGCCAAAGGGTACAGTAAGTGGCTATAGACATAGGGAAATCATGCTGCCATGTACAATGTCCAACAGGAAACTGAATTGGAAAGTTACAGTATTTTACCTGTGTGTCACTGGAAGTACTGCTGTATTATATTACTTCTGTTGTCCACATCTTCTTCTTCTGCCTCCTCTTCCTCACTGTCCACAGGCTCCACTGCTGCCACAAGACCATCTCCAGGCTCATCCTCCTGCAGAAAAGGCACCTGGCGTCTCAAGGCCAGACTGTGCAACATGCAACGATGATCTGGCACACCTTCATGGGTGAGTAGTACAGGGATCCACCTGTTAGATGGAGGCACCGGATCCTGGCTTTCAGGAGGCCAAAGGTTCTTTCAATTATCCTCCTTGTTCACCCATGTGCCTCATTGTAACATTCCTCTGCCCTTGTCCTGGCATTCCTCACTGGGGTCAGTAGCCATCAGAGGTTGGGGTAACCAGAGTCACCTGCAAATATCGAGGGATACCTGTTAGACACACACTAACCCTTATGGACAACCCCATACCCAGACACCAACTAATACTGGGTGGGGACCTTGGGCTCACCTATTAGCCACACCCGATGCCTATGGAGTTGGCCCATCACATATGGGATGCTGCTATTCCTCAAGACAAATGCATCATGCACAGAGCCAGGATACTTGGCATTCACATGGGAGATGTACTGGTCCGCCAAACACACCATCTGCACATTCATAGAGTGATAGCTTTTTTGATTCCTGAACACTTGTTCATATGTCCGGGGGGGGGACAAATGCCACATGTGTACCATCAATGGCACCAATGATGTGGGGATATGTCCCAGGGCATAAAAGTCAGCTTTCACCGTGGCCAAATCCTCCACCTGGGGGAATACGATGTAGCTGCGGATGTGCTTCAGCAGGGCTGACAACTCTCTGGTCAACACATTGGAGAACATTGGCTGAGACATCCCTGATGCCATGGCCACTGTTGTTTGGAAGGAACCACTTGCCAGGAAATGGAGCACTGACAGGACCTGAACTAGGACCTGTGGTCTGGCGGATGGCTGACATCATGTCTGGCTCCAATTGGGCACAAAGTTCTTGGATTGTGGCCCGATCAAGTCTGTATGTGATGATAATGTGTCTGTCCTCCATTGTCGCAAGGTCCACCAGGGGTCTGTACACTGGAGGATGTCGCCATCTCATATTCATCCTCAGTGGTTAAAGCCTATGTTGGAAAACAGTGAGCAGAGGGTCATTTTCACACATCAATTGAAATAATGATGCATCTTTTCCTTTACAGAACCTGTATGTAAATCCAAGAGTCAGTTGCTGTGCCAATGTCTGCTGTGACACCGTTAGGTGCCATGCCACGTGCCGCCCTGAAATGGCGGCTGCCGACCTTTGAGGAGGGACAAGTGGAAATGAGGTAATTCAGCTGGCGTTGTGCGCCGTTGTGGTAGGCGGTTGATGACCGCTGAGCAACTTAGCATTGGTTATCATTGGGCCCTATAGATTCCTGGAGCAAATGGCGATGTACGCTGGTTTGTCATGGTGCGCACCGCCGCGTATGTGACCGCCATTTTCTATCTATTCACTCACTCGCTACCTGAACTTCAACAGGAGAGGACCTACACTGCAAGTGCTGCTGTGACCTGTGTCTGGAAGCGAAAATGGCTCATGTGTCTGGGGAAAGGGACCCTGCCTTAACTGCGGAGGAGTTGGAGAGACTGGTGGATGGGGTCCTACCCCAGTACACATTACTCTATGGTCCTCCAGACAAACAGGTGAGTACACTGTGAGCATGATGTGTGGGCCATGAATGTATGGAGTGCTGTGTGTGTTAGCCACATGTAGGGGGGGCTGAGGTGTCCTGGCCAGAGTGCTTCATGTATGGTGGTCAATGTATGTGCATGACGGGATGGAAGGGATCTGGTGGGCCATGAGTGTGACGGTCCGGACAGTTAACTAATTCCCTTTTCTGCTGACTTTTCCATGCAGGTCAGCTCCCAGCAGAAAAATGGTATTTGACATGCCTTCACTGTAGGAAAGTACCATCTTGCCTGGCATGTTACTAACATATTTCACTGTATGTATGTTGTTTTAGCCCTTGTGTCACTAGGATCCTGCCAGGCAGGACCCCAGTGCTCATAGTATGTGCCCTGTATGTGTTACCTGTGTGGTGCCTAACTGTATCACTGAGGCTCTGCTAGCCAGAACCTCAGTGTTTATGCTCTCTCTGCTTTCCAAATTTGTCACTGCAGGCTAGTGACTAAATTGACCAATTCTCATTGGCACACTGGTACACCCATATAATTCCCTTGTATGTGGTACTTAGGTACCCAGGGTATTGGGGTTCCAGGAGATCCCTATGGGCTGCAGCATTTCTTTTGCCACCCATAGGGAGCTCACCCAATTCTTACACAGGCCTGCCACTGCAGCCTGTGTGAAATAACGTCCACGTTATTTCACAGCCATTTTTCACTGCACGTAAGTAACTTATAAGTCACCTATATGTCTAACCCTCACTTGGTGAAGGTTAGTTGCCAAGTTACTTAGTGTGTGGGCACCCTGGCACTAGCCAAGCTGCCCCCACATCGTTCAGGGCAAATTTCCCAGACTTTGTGAGTGCGGGGACACCATTACACTCGTGCACTATACATAGGTCACTACCTATGTATAGCGTCACAATGGTAACTCCGAACATGGCCATGTAACATGTCTAAGATCATGGAATTGTCACCCCAATACCATTCTGGTATTGGGGGTGACAATTCCATGATCCCCCGGGTCTGTAGCACAGAACCCGGGTACTGCCAAACTGCCTTTCTGGGGTTTCCACTGCAGCTGCTGCTGCTGACAACCCCTCAGACAGGTTTCTATCCTCCTGGGGTCCAGGCAGCCCTGGCCCAGGAAGGCAGAACAAACGATTTCCTCTGAGAGAGGGTGTTGCACCCTCCCTCTTTGGAAATAGGTGTGAAGGGCTGGGGAGGAGTAGCCTCCCCCAGCCTCTGGAAATGCTTTGATGGGCACAGATGGTGCCCATCTCTGCATAAGCCAGTCTGCACCGGTTTAGGGATCCCCAGCCCTGCTATGGCGCGAAACTGGACAAAGGAAAGGGGAGTGACCACTCCCCTGACCAGTATCTCCCAGGGGAGGTGCCCAGAGCTCCTCCAGTATGTCCCAGACCTCTGCCATCTTGGAAACAGAGGTGTTGGGGGCACACTGGACTGCTCTGAGTGGCCAGTGTCAGCAGGTGACGTCAGAGACCCCGTCTGATAGGCTCTTACCTTTCTTGGTAGCCAATCCTCCTTTCTTGGTAGCCAAACCTCCTTTTCTGGCTATTTAGGGTCTCTGCTTTGGGGAATTCTTCAGATAACGAATGCAAGAGCTCACCAGAGTTCCTCTGCATCTCCCTCTTTGACTTCTACCAAGGATCGACCGCTGACTGCTCCAGGACGCCTGCAAAACCGCAACAAAGTAGCAAGACGACTACCAGCAACATTGTAGCGCCTCATCCTGGCGGCTTTCTCAACTGTTTCCTGGTGGTGCATGCTCTGGAGGTCGCCTGCCTTCACCCTGCACAAGAAGCCAAGAAGAAATCTCCCGTGGGTCGACGGAATCTTCCCCCTGCTAATGCAGGCACCAAAAGACTGCATAACCGGTCCTCTGGGTCCCCTCTCATCCTGACGAGCTTGGTCCCTGGAACACTAGAACTCTATCCAAGTGACTCCCACAGTCGAGTGATCCTTCAGTCCAAGTTTGGTGGAGGTAAGTCCTTGCCTACCCACGCTAGACTGCAAACCTGTGTACTGCATGATTTGCAGCTGCTCCGGCTTCTGTGCACTCTACCAGGATTTCCTTCATGCTCAGCCTAGCCTGGGTCCCCAGCACTCCATCCTGCAGTGCTCAACTCGCTGAGTTGGCCTCTGACATCGCGGGACCCTCTTTTGTAACTCTGCATGAACTCTGGTTCACAAATCTTCCAAGTGCCTATTCATGTACTTCTGTGGGTGCTGCCTGCTTCTGTGAGGGCTCTTTGAGTTGCTGAACGCCCCCTCTGTCTCTTCTTCCAAGAGGCAACATCCTGGTCCTTCCTGGTCTTCAGCAGCACCCAAAAACCTCTACTGTCACCCTTGCAGCTAGCAAGGCTTGTTTGTGGTATTTCTGCATGGGAACACTTCTGAAACCTTCATCGCGACGTGGGACATCTTCTGTCCAAAGGAGAAGTTCCTAGTCCTCTTCGTTCTTGCAGAATTCTAAGCTTCTTCCATCCAGAGGCAGCTTCCTTGCACCTTCATCTGGGGTTTCCTGGGCTCCTGCTGCCGCTGGACACTGTCGCAACTATTGGACTTGGTCCCCTTGCTTTGCAGGTCCTCAGGTCCAGGAATACATTTTCAGTGCACTGCTGGTGTTTGTTGTTCTTGCAGAATCCCCCTATCACGACTATTGTGCTCTTTTGGGGTAGTAGGTGTACTTTACTCCTACTTTTCAGGGTCTTGGGGTGGGGTATCTTGGACACCCTGACTGTTTTCTTACAGTCCCAGCAACCCTCTATAAGCTCCCATAGGTCTGGGGTCCATTCGTGATTCGCATTCCACTTTTGGAGAATATGGTTTGTGTTGCCCCTAGACCTCTATTTGCCTATTGCAACCTATTGTAATTCTACACTGTTTGCATTACTTTTCTGACTCTTACTTACCTATTTGTGGTTTGTGTACATATAACTTGTGTATATATTGCTTACCTTCTTACTGAGGGTACTCACTGAGATACTCGTGGCATATTGTCATAAAAATAAAGTACCTTTATTTTTAGTAACTCTGTGTATTGTGTTTTCTTATGATATTGTGCATATGATATAAGTGGTATAGTGGGAGCTTTGCATGTCTCCTAGTTCAGCCTAAACTGCTTTGCCATAGCTACCTTCTATCAGCCTAAGCTGCTAGAAACACCTCTATTCTACTATTAAGGGATAACTGGACCTGGCACAAGGTGTAAGTACCTTTGGTACCCACAACAAGCCAGGCCAGCCTCCTACAATCACCAAGGAGGTGCAGACCCTGGGGGTCTTTGACAGGCAGAGCACCCACTGCCGCAAACGGTGGGAGGACCTGCGCCACTGGGCAAGGAAGACAGCTGAGGCCCAGCTGGGGCTGGCCCCCCAACAGAGGAAGGGGTGCCCGTCGTACCCTGATCCCCCTTTTGTTCCGCATCCTGGCGGTGACCTATCCGGAGTTGGATGCCGCTTGAAGGCATCACAGCAGCCACAAGGGGGTGAGTACAGATTCAGAATCATGACTGTAACGCGTTAAGGTTTACCTGGGTGGTGGATGTGGGCTGTGGGTGCCCCTAGGCCAGGTCGAACATGGCAGGGTAGGTCCCTTGTTGGGCAGGCCCTCAAGCACTCCACCCCCAATAGTGTTATTGGGCATCTAATACTGGGCAGGGTCCTGTGGGTTTCAGGTGTGCAGCTGATGGCGTTAGGCATTGTACCCCATGGGCTGGTGACTAGCATTGTAACTGGTAGTGCATGGCCTAGTGCATAGGGCTGCTCCCTGTGTGTTGTGTACGCCAACAGTAGTGGTGTTGCTGGCATTGACCAAGTGTATCCTCTGTCTCTTCCCCCTTTTGTTTTGTCACCCTGTCCTTGTGTGCATTAGCATCATCTCGCGGAGAAGCGACGGAGGGAGCTACATCCCACATGGGCCTGGAGGCCGAATCCACGGACGGTGAGGGCACCAGTGCGACGGAGGGTGAGGGGAGCACCATGACGGGGACAGGAGGGGACACCATAGACAGCGACTCCTCCTCCGATGGAAGCTCCCTTGTGGTGGCGGACACCTCTGTGCCCACCCCAACAACAGGTACAGCGGCCACCCCCCACCAGAACCGCCCTCCCAGTAGCCCATCAGCATGTTTCCTGTGCCCGCTCACCCAGGAGGGTGGGTATCTCCCTACCCCCCAGGCACCTCAGTCCCTGCCTCAGTCAGCCCTGCTGCCCTCAATGAGGAGGCTATTGACCTCCTGAGATCCCTCCCTGTTAGGCAGTCAGCCATACTGAATGCCATCCAGTGTGTCAAGAGGCATTTGCAACAAACATACCTGGAGGGCATTCGCTCTGGCGTGGCAGTCCAACAGAGAGCATTTCAGGCTCTGGCCTCAGCACTGATGGCAGCCATTGTCCCTATCTCTAGCCTCCCTCCTCCAACTTCCTCTACCCAGTCCCAATACCCTCAACCTCAACCTATCCCAAGCACACCTTCAGACCGGCATTCACCCAAATCAACACACAAAAGTAGCTCAGGCAAACACACGCACCACACTTCATCTCACAGGCACTCACACAAGCACCATCCCCAGGCAGACACACCAACATCCACTGCCACCACTGTGTCCCCCTCCTCCTCTGCATCCACCTCCTTCCCAGTAGGATCTCCACTCACACCTGCATGCACTACATCCACATCCACTACCTCCATCACAAGCACGCCGATCACAACACACCCACAACCATGCACACTTCCCCTGTGTCCTCACCCAGTGTATCTGTGACCACTCCTCCCAAAGTACAAAAACGCAGGCACCCTCCCATCCAACAGCCTTCCACCTCACAACATCATCCAGCCCATGCACCTGCACTCAAACTCAGGAGACGGACACCTCCTGCAACCACTCCCTCTTCCTCCACTCCCAAACCCTCTCCATCTTCCCGACCCAGTGTCCCTTAGAAGCTTTTCCTAGCAAACTTTGACCTCGTCCCTACCCCTCCCCCCATCCTTCCCCTCGGGCCAGGGTGGCCAGAACCCAGCCGAGCACCTCAGCCACCAAGTTGACGTCCGCTGTGGTTCCTGTAGCTATCAGAGGCTCAAAGGGGGCACCCATCAGCACAGCCAGTGTGCCAACAACCCCTGCCAAGCCCAAAACCATTCCGCCTCCTGGCAAGCTGAAGAGGGGGATGGCATCCGCCAAGGAGAAGGAGCCACAACCACCCAGCAAGGCCACCTCGAAGACTCCAGCTGCCAGATCCAAGGTCACACCACCATCTGCCAAGGTGAGGAAGGGGCACAAAACACAAGGCAAGGCACTTCAGCCATCCGAGGCTGCAGGTGAAGGACTGGTGGCTACCAGCACAACCACCAGCACCTGCACCGCGGGCAGCACCGCCATCAGCCCTGCCGCTAGCACTGCCACAAGCACCGCCGCAAGCACCACTACTGTCAGCAGCAGCAGCCCCAGTGGGCAGCCGCCTGAGGCTGCAGGAGAAGGGCTGGAGCCTCCCTCCACCACTGGCAGCACCGGCACCTCCACCACGGCCAGCACTGCCGCAGGCCCCGCCACAAGCACTGCCACTGAACCGCTGACAGTAGCACCACTACCAGCAGCAGCAGCCCCAGTGGGCAGCCGTCCGAGGCTGCAGGAGAAGGTTTGCCTCCACCACTGGCGGCACCCCCACCAGCACTACCACCAGTTTGCAGCTGAAGCCGTCGCAGGATGGTGTCTAGCCCTGCTTCCATGGACTATCAAGCAACCTGGTCCCTGCAAATCACGTGGCTCTGACACCCAGGTGAGGGATTGTAAACTGCCACACCCCAAGTGTTGCATCACTGGGCACAAAGCACCCTCCAGAACCAGTGGAGATATGCATCCACTTGAGAGATTGTGGCCTTGCACTCCCCAGGACCAAGCAGTGGGCAAACCACCCACTTGAGAGATTGTGGCCATGCACTCCCCAGGACCAAGCAGTGGGCAAACCACCCACTTGAGAGACTGTGGCCTTGCACTCCCCAAGACATCACTGTGGGCATGGAGCCTCTTCAGGGAGCACTGGCGTTTTGCCATCTTCCTGCTGAGGTGCCCCACCTTCACCCTCCCCCTGAAGTGCCTATGTGTTTTCGACCTGATGCCCCTGTAGTGTGCTCTCCGTATTGAAGCAGGAGTCAAGTGTTGGCTTGGTCTCTGAGGTTTGGCCCAGTGGCCCATGGACATTTTGAAAGGACAATGTACAGCCTTATGTACATATTGTACATTTTTGTAAATACTGTTTTTCCAATTATTATGTTTATCTGACTATTTCTAATATATAACTGATTTGACTCAATTCCTTTTATCCTTGCATTCTTCCAGGAGGTACGGGGTGTAAATGTAATGTTGTTGCATGTGTTTGTGTGTATGGTGTTGTGGGTGCGGGTGAGGGTAGGGGTGTTGCGTGTTGCATGTGTGTGTCATTCTCTTTCCCCCCCTCTCCTGTGTACTGTGTACTAGGTGCAGTACTCACTGTGGTCGTCGCCGCTGCCGTTTGTACTCCTGGCAGATGAGGAGGTAGACCAGCATGGGCAGGACCTGCAGCTCGGGCTCCATGGCATCCTGGTTATTCCTTGAGCGTCGAGAGGTGAGTGATTTCTCTTCCGAGTCCTGTTTCCGCGAAGCTTTTGATGGCGTTGGCACCCCACCGGAAAATCTGGCGGTTGGGCATGTTGTGATGGGGTGGGTGGTACATTGACTTCCGCCTGTCTGTTGGCGGTTACCGCCGTAGTGTTTGTTGCTACCACTGTTGCGGCCGGAGTGTTAAAGTGGCTATCTGTGTTGGCTGTTTCCGCCGTGGTCGTGATCCCATTTCTTTTACCGTGTGGCCTGTTGGTGGTATTACCGCCGCTTTAACACCGGTCGCCAGGGTTGTAATGAGGGCCTTAGACTTACAACTGTCAGAATTGCTTGAGTACTAAACAGCTCATTGATGCATCCTAGTAACCAGGACACATGCGCCCATCCAGGCCCATTGCTGGCCTATTATGGTATCAACATACCCATCTGCTGCACAAAAGAAAGCATTCCTTTCTTATTTGTAGGTCATGTCATCAATATATCCACTGACCACTCCTAGAGAAATACTGTTCTAGCTGCATAATCTAGACTGAAAAAATGAGGCATTAGATAAGGCTCACAGGAACCAACAACCATGATCATCAACATAGACAGGAGATAGCAAGCCAAATCAAGCAGAAGCCTCATTGGACTCTTCTGATTCAACATCAATGGCTGTGCCAACGTGATATGATCTGGGCGAAAACCAACATCTTCACAGTTAATCTGACACTATAAGAGTGGGACTAACTCAGGCATACAGGATCTCACAAAGACTCTAGATAGTTGGCACTTTCACAACAGAGCAGGAATAATGAATATCTTCCTGGAAGAACACTATGAGCCTCTTTACGACTTTGGCGGTCTCAGAGCTGCCATGTTGGCAGTGGTAGGTGGACCAACAACAGGTAGGAGGAGAAGACCGACAAATTATGACCATGGTGGTATTCCTAACAGAATACAAACAAAGCACCGCCGGAACCACCACATCGGTCTGGCTGATACACACAACGGTAGCCACCTGCAGGCCAGTGGAGACCCTGTTTCTGTCAGACAGATTACGAGGTTGCACACCTCCAAGGTTACCACCACAGTCGCACCACCACAGAAACCCAGGCGGAAACGAACTGCAAAAAATGAGACACTCACCTTCAGGAAGCCATATTTGTCAGAAGCTGCCATGGAACCAGATCTCCACGTCATCCTGCTGCTCTTACTCAACCAGAAACTCCAGAATCATCAGAGAAAATGACAACAGCAACCATATTTACACACACACTTAATTGTTACTTTTGTAAATTGCCAAAGTTCATATACTCACACAATGTACCATTGGGACTGGGGGGCGAGGGTGACACACATACACATAACAGCACACTGACACGCACACTCTCACACAGCACCGGCTCAGTCACACACAATAACCCACAACATCACAACACATCACAACAACACCACAACCACTACACCGTCAATGCAAAGGCAAGCATCCACAATAGACACTACCTAGTGAAAATCACACATACAACACAATGTTTCACCAACAGGGAATGAACACACACAATCACATAACCATACAACAGAGCAATCGAAATACCCAGCAAACATATAGCACATTGTATCTCACATACCATGTACCAAACACGCTCACACACACAGTCGAACCACACAAAGCTACACAACACTGCAACAAACACTTCAACACAAACACCATTCAATACCATGACAACAACATGCCTCCAACATACACATGCCCATCACACAACACATACCCATCACTGGGGGGACAAAAGCACTGCACACAACCTCACATGCTGCACAGACAAAACAGGTAGCACAACCACCACTTACACCCAAATACTCATACACAATGTCAGCTATGAACACATCTGCCCTAAGAAAAGAAATGCAGGACAAATATGTGACGCTGAAACCAACAACTGGTTGGTCCAAATATGTCTTAATTACAAAATAGAAAATAAATGAAATGTCCAAGGCCATATGCCAGGCCAAATTGAAAATGTGCAACATGCACAAAATGCACATGTGTGTGCCCCGAACTTGACTCCTGACTGCCATGTAACCTCCACAGGTAGGGGCATCAGGGGGGGCAGCAGCCACCTCAGGGATTATGGGGGGGCAAGGGGGGTGTGTCGGGCTGTTCATGGAAGAGACAGCCCAGCAATACCCCGGGAGCATTTCCGGATAGGAAACGAGTGATCTGGAAATGAATTCCCCGACGGCCAATAAGGACGTGCGTCTTGAGGCGGGAGGGGTTTTTAAACCCACTACGTCTTTGCCCGAGGAGACGCCGGATTGCCTGGAGACCGATGGTAGGAAGACACCGACAACAGCAATGGAGCAGCAGACCGAAGATAACGCCTGAGCCCAGATTCCCGAAGAGTCAACAACGAGGAGTTTCCTGACGGCTGGTGTGACGAACAGGAGGTGGCAAAGCGCACAAACTGGCCACACTAGAGGAAGAGCGTGGCCTAGGCAGGTACGATTTGACAACAAGAAAGGGGGAGGGAAGGGGAACCCTGGGAGCAGGATCGCTGGGAAGTAGAGGAGATTTATTTTTTTATTTTTGTGTCGTACATCGCTGTATTTATGTTTGGGTTCTTTCATTGGCTGAGTATTCCTTCGCTGGTACTTCCGATTATAACCATTTTTTTTAATTTTTTTCCTGATACTACTGGGTCAGGGCTACCATAGGTCGACACATCAAGAGCAAGTAGAATACTTGTATAAGGTCAAAGATATCAAAAGGAAGACAAGAGAGAGAGGGAGAAAACCTAGCAAGAGACTAACAAGATATAACAGAAGCAATAATCCTGGAAAGGGGACATAAAAAAAAACGGAAAAGAAAAGAAAGGAAAGGAAAGAAAAGTAAAAGAAAGAAACATCAGACAGAACAAGAAAGAAGTGAGAGAAAGGAAACAAAAGAAAAAAAAATCATTGTACTACTTAACCAACAACCAACCTTCTTGTATTGTTTGTTTCTCTTTCCATGCTCCTCCTGAGTCACCACCTGGGGAAAGAAGAAAACAGAGAGAGAGTGAAGACTGCGTATGAAGAAAGAGACAAGAGAAGAACAAAATAGGAAGCAAGGAATAGAAATTACAGAACTGTACTACCTCCTTAGAACAATAAATTACAAACTTTATATTTTTAAGTGTGTGCCTCCATTACTGTCACCCTGTTACAGGGGGTTTGGGCCTAGGCTTTGGAACTGCTCCTTTGGGAATGGCCTTGGGAGGATTTTAGGTCCACGCTTAGGGGAGGGTTGTGTTCTCTCGGGAGGGGTAGACTTCTTGGAGGGGAGGGCATGTGTACTTGCAGGGGGGGATAGGGGAGACCTTGGACATGGAAGTGATGGGCCTAGGGAGGGAAACTGAGCATTTAGGGGTCTCACAGGGGTAAGAGGAGTAGGGAAAATGTAAAAACATTAAAGGAACACTTTTTTAGATACACAGAGACGGTCATCAGAAGAGGTTTTGGTGTGGATGGAGTTGTTGTCTGACGTGTATGTGTGGGTGTCGTGGGTGAGTGTTTGTGGGAGGTATGCCTGTGGGTGGTGGGTGTCTGTTGGGTGGGTGAGTGAGGGCGTTTATGTGTACGGGACTGAGGGAGTGGAGGTGCTGGGGGATGACGTGGTAGGTGGGTGACTGTAGTGGTGGTGACTGCAGGTATGGTGGTTGTGCTGCATGTAGGATTGTCAGTGGTTGTGTTGTCTGTGGGTCTGGTGACTGGGAATGTCTGATGGTTTGCTATTGTTCCGACTATGGGTAAGATAGGTGTAGTGGCTTGATCTGTGAATGTTGGTGTGGTGTCTGCAGGTGTGTCAGCTGTAGTGTCAGTGATGCTGGAGGTGGTGGGGGTGTCAGGGCAGATTGTGACTGTTGCTGTGTGTGCAGGTGTATGCGGCTTGTGTGCATGCTGGTGGTGTGTCTTGTGGTGCTTGTGTTTGTCTGAGCTACCCTTGGATGCTGATGTGGATGCATGCCTGTCTGGTTGTCTGCTTTGGCTTGCTTTGGGAAGTTGGGTTTGGAATTGGGAAGAGGAAGGTGGAGGAGGGATGGTAGACAATGGGTTACTGGCTGCCATCAGTGTGGAGGCCAGAGCGTAAAAGGATCTCTGTAGGCCAGCCAGTGCACTGCGAATGCCCTCCAGGAACGTATTATTCTGTTGGATCTGAGTTGCCAGTCCCTGGATGACAGTCACGATGGTCGACTGATCCATAGAGATCGACCTCAGGAGGTCAATAGCCTCCTTACTGAGGGCAGCAGGACTGACAGGGGCAGAGGTGCCTGTGGCAAACAAAACACCCACCCTCTTGGCTGAGCAGGCATGGCCAACTGGGTGGGGGTTACAGGGAGGGCAGTGGTGTAAGGGGGTGGTGGAATGAGAATGTCTCAAATGGGTCTGCCACCTCCAGGGAGTGTCCACTGGAGGAGGATTCTGAATATGAAGAACAGGATCTTTGGGGCACTCCCCTAACCCTTCAAACCACTGGGTCCCTCGAGGTCGGTGGTATCATGACTTCGGGCACATGCCAGAAGCTTCCCCACTTAGCGGTGTCCCATTTCCTTCACCTGCTGATTCTGATGCTGAGAAACAGAAAGAGAGGTAGGGCCATCACATTCTTGACATACACATACATTACACCATACACAACAGTAACATCACATCTATGTGTAAAACATCCCCAGGTAGAACCATTTTGAGCCAACATCATGTCACAACAATATATTTTACACAACCCCATATGACAACAATTTCACACACTGCATAAGCCAACTATCTGGCCAATACATCACCATCCTATCATACAACACACATTATACCTGCACAAGATGATTGGTCAACATTAACAGTGCGACCATATACAGAGCATCACTGTGAAACAACATTCCATTAATGAGAATTAATGTTGACTTTGATATCACATTCATACATATTCCAAATCTACACCTGCTTAGTCCTTTACCAGATGTCATGTCCTGTGAAAGTTATCTCATCACATTCCAATTACAACACAGCATGTTGCTTAGCAATCACTTTCATAACTTGTAACTGTGTCTATAACATTCACAAAGGCAAATAGATTTAAATTCCATTTCAACAACACATGTATCAATAGTGTTTTTGCAAAGGTTAATATATGCTTTGTGAGCCTACTCATTTCAGTAATTCAGTAATAGGGGCCTGCTCAGCACATAGGATTTATCCACAGACAACCCCAGGGACCATACCAACACCTTCAATACAATGGGCACCTATCATGTGCATGAAGTCCACATACAGTTCTGCTGATGATTCTCAACCTCACATCAACAATTTCAAAGTCCCAACATCACTATCGGCACTTCAAACATGAGTAACCTTACTTCTTTGGAGTAAAGTTACACTGACATAAGCAAACTCCTCTGTGACCATGATTGAGACATACACCTAGAGTCCATCAAATTGACTGATAACATATACCATTCCACCAACATGTAAATGCCAACTACAAATCCAGCAACACAATGAGGTAAGTGCAAACTGAGCAGTGCCATACTAACATCTGTATAAACAGATTCAGAATAGCAAAAGTCAGTATGCCAAACTTGGATCAGAAGGTTTGAAAATGGTAGGACTTACCAATGTACACATGATGTTGGCAAAAATCAGTGTATATTGTGCCATTTAGTAGATGTCCTGCCCTATGTAGCATGCCCACAATACATTGGTCAAGGGAATAGCCACTTACCACTTATTGTCTGAACTCACATTTCAATGACATGCCTTGCACTTGGAATGTAGAAATACCACTATGCTTTTTATCATGTAGGATGTCTACCCTGATTATACTTCAAAGCTTTCTTTGTACAATCCACACTTAACAATGGGGACACCTCCCCACACCTCTGAGTAAGTGTAGGAAGTATGCCATTGAACTTTCCAATTGAGATCACAACATCACAAGAACATCACATATAGTTCACAACTCATGAAAAATCTGCCTGCTACTCACCTGTCAGGCCCTATGTTGTACATAGAGCGAGATCCAGTGGAATTGGAATGGAAAGAGACCAAAGACCTGAACAACTTACCAACTGATATCTAGAGTATGGATCAGTAGGTGGTAAGGATGACCCAGCAGGCCATATATGGAGCAGTATAGTGGTACACATATGACACTGTCACATGTGCATCAACATGCTTCAATACAATATGGTTCACATTGCTGAGTTGTATGTCCCTATACACAATAGAATCTTCACACCGGTATGTCAATATTATAACCTGTACACCTAGGTGTACCTAAGGGAGCCTTGGCCAATAGCAGTTCTCACACTGCCACAGCTTAAATACTTGCACATTATACACTGAACTGGCAAAGGGATGTACATGTGTGTAGTCAGTACTTACCTCCTTGAGGCTGCTGTGCTGCCCTCAAACGCCCATCTAACTCATCCGTCAAAATGCGGGCCATTGGGGGGTCAAGGTCCAACGGGCACCCCTCCCTCGTTGGGAGGACATCCCCAGCTCGGTCTCTGGGGTCTTCTGGGCCCAGCGTCTCAGGTACTACCACCGCTTCCTATAGTGGGTGCTCCCTTGGCTGTGGACGCCCAGGGTATGCACATGCTTGACGATGGCACGTCAAAGTCCATTCTTTTGATGGGCTTTGACCTGCACGGATGACACAGATAAAAGGAGAAAGTTATGTCCACATGCACCATCCCAACACAAGTGGACAGAACACTTCAGTCACAATAAGTAGGCAAAAATACCCTTTCTCTCAGTCAAAACGCATTCACAGTTTACCATCTGCAGCCAGCCCATGTGTAAAGTGGAGTCTCCCAAACAACATGCATGAACAGTATCTGGTATTGGCTAGACACATATGACCAGACTACATGATTATCCAGAAAATGGTATGTCTCCATGAACATTATTCACACCAATATTTCTTAACATGATGCAATCTATGTTGTGTATAAAAGAAGTTAGACTAAACACTAGCTACCATGTATCACTATTGTATGTCTGCCTATGCACATGTACACATTTCCATACACCCAGACATGATTGCCAATCCCTCCCTACCTCACATTGCATGTTTCCTATCATACACTCCATCTTTCACACATTGGTATAATATTGGACTCACCTGCTCCTCTGGTGCACCATTTAGCTGTTCATATAGGGATAGGACCTTATCCACAAGCTTGTCCAGCTCTTCTGAAGTGAAGGCTGGTGCCCATCACCTTCAGGACGTGGCATGATAGCTCCCAGAGGCAGTACACAGCAGCTTAGGTAGTGGAGGTCTTGATGACAGCAGTGGCAGGAATCAAGTGAGCAATACTGCAGAAGATGGCGGTCACATCTGCCACGTACATGACCGTAACAGCCGAAGGACATAGCCATTGGCCCAAGTATGCCAAAGGCAGCAGTGTGTTCCAATGGCAATGTCTATCATGGTTGTGACCGCCTACCCCCATAACGACATCATCCGGCCGAGATAGGTCACTTCCTCACTTCCAGTACAGTAGGTCAGGCCATTTTGAGGCGAATATCGGTATGGAATCTGTGTCATTGACGATTCTCTATATTGTGCAAACTATTAGTAAGCGATGCCTTCATGTTTAGTGGTCTATTTGTGCATGTGAGTAGTAAAGTCTGGGTAACAGAGGAATTGGTAGTAATGGAAAAGATAACCTATTCTCAACATTCTATGTGCGACGACAAATGTGTATAGTTGCCAAAAATATGCTTCACATGTAAACTAGGTTGGACTATCAAATACCGACAGTCACAGATAAATATGCATGAATAGTACATTCGAGGATTCAGGGAATGTGAACCAAGAGGACTGTCATAGGATGCATAGTAATATGCTGTACTTCTAATGTCATATGTAGTATCGGACATCATATGGAGATATGTGTGACTTCATTTTGAACATATTCATTATGTGTACATTGTAAAAGTCACCTACAATCTAATTTTTTCCCACATAGTTTCTCCGGCATTAGGAGAGGAAGACAACCTCCAGAGTAGCGCCTACTAGTAGACCTGGAAACTAGGAGGAGAGGCACATTATACAGATCTATCACCTGAATAGGCATACAATCATGGATCTTTGTGATCAGTTGGAGCCAGATCTGATGCCTGCCATTCGCAATCCCAATGGTATACCTCCAATCGTTCAAGTCATGTCAGTGCTACACTACCTAGCCACTGGGTCTTTTCAAAATACAGTGGCCCTAACTGCAGGGATGTCTCAGCCCATGTTCAGTCTCATTTTGAAAAGTGTACTGTGTGCATTGTTGAAACACCTGGACAGCTACATAAGTTTTCAACAATGTGCCGATTTGGCCTATCTGAAGGCAAAGTTTTATGCTTGGGGACACATTCCATATGTGGTTGGAGCCATAGATAGCACCCATATAGCCTTCGTTCCCTCTAGTTCTAATTAACAGATTTACAGGAACAGGAAAAACTACCACTCTGTCAATGTCCAAGGCGTGTGTTTGGCAGACCAGTACATTTCACAAGTCAGTGCAGAGTATCCAAGATTAGTTCATGATTCCTTCATCATGTGGAACAGCAATATCCCACTGCTGATGACACAAATCTATACAGAGAGGGCATGGCTGGTTAGTAAGTCACATTTGACATGTGTGTTTGCAACATTTATCTCATAATATCACAAATGTGCATGTCCAAGATACATGTTTGTGTTGTTGTAAGTATTCCTTACCGGGGACTCTGGCTACCCAAAACCATCATGGTTATTGACACCAGTGAGGTACCCAACCACACCAGGGGACGTCCGCTATAATGAGGCCCACAGAAGAACAAGGCATGTTGTGGATCAGACTTTTGGGCTCTTGAAGGTAAGATATCTGGAGGAGCTCTCCTCTACTCATTCAACAAGATATGTCAAATAATTTTTGCCTGCTGCATGCTCCACAACATTGCCCTGAGAAGTCAGATACCATTCATACAAGATGAGGGGGAGTCAGTAGAACCTGTGGGTGGAAATTCAGATTTACCAAGTGAGCCAGATGAAGATGAAGCTGGAGACTTCTGAGAAGATCCCATCAATCAATACTGCAATGGACTCAAGGTATTTGATGTCTTCTTAATGGTAAGATTTCATGGTGTAACCTACAATTGATGGCTGGCATGTCACCTCCTATTTACCATAATCAGTGAGGTCTTCGTTAGCTCCAATGCCAATCAGGTATGCATGCAGATTGTAAGTTAGTGTTGTGTACAGTACATTGTGACATACAGGTGGTCATTCTGACCCTGGCGGTCTTTGACCGCCAGGGCGGAGGACCGCGGGAGCACCGCCGACAGGCCGGCGGTGCTCCAATGGGGATTCCGACCGCGGCGGTAAAGCCGCGGTCGGACCGGCACCACTGGCGGGCTCCCGCCAGTGTACCGCCGCCCCATTGAATCCTCCACGGCGGCGCAGCTTGCTGCACCGCCGCGGGGATTCCGACCCCCCCTACCGCCATCCAGATCCCGGCGGTCGGACCGCCGGGATCCGGATGGCGGTAGGGGGGGTCGCGGGGCCCCTGGGGGCCCCTGCAGTGCCCATGCCACTGGCATGGGCATTGCAGGGGCCCCCGTAAGAGGGCCCCTACATGTATTTCACTGTCTGCCGCGCAGACAGTGAAATACGCGACGGGTGCAACTGCACCCGTCGCACAGCTTCCACTCCGCCGGCTCGATTCCGAGCCGGCTTCATCGTGGAAGCCTCTTTCCCGTTGGGCTGGCGGGCGGTCTGAAGGCGACCGCCCGCCAGCCCAGCGGGAAAGTCAGAATGACCGCCGCGGTCTTTCGACCGCGGAACGGTAATCTGACGGCGGGACTTTGGCGGGCGGCCTCCGCCGCCCGCCAAGGTCAGAATGAGGGCCACAGTGTCTTGAGATGCTACTGCACAAGCAAAGTCACACTTGTACAAATGACTTGTCAAAATTGATGTTTGTTTATAGATTTGTCCTATTCCTTATCTCTGTCAATCACAGATTTGCTGAGTTTCCTTTTGGATCTTCATCACTGGCAAGTCACAGACAGGGTCAGAGGCAGATGGGAATTGCACACAGAAATGAAATGTGGACAATGATGAAACCAGGTGGGGATTGGCATGAGTATGTGGAGTGTAACTGATATGGCCAGACTGTCAGGAAACGGGATGGAAGTGTGTTTTCCCACCAAGAAGACCTGTTTTGTACTGAAGGTGGTCAAATTGTATCATGTGTATGTCCATATGTGTCTGACACATGTGAAAATGTTGAACCATAGCCTCTTCCACGATAATGGTTTCTGTTGCATGTGACCTACCTTGAACATGGCTGTCAATGTGTTACTACTTTGCAGACCAATGTGCATGTCTCTGTGGACTGACATAGGTGAGTGGCAAGCCCACAGGTACGTGACCATGGTAAGAGAAAGGTTTGAGGACTGGGGATATCAGTACTGCTGTCTGTCTATACCATGGGGAATGATTATTAGGAAGCTAAGGTATGGGTATGTGATAGGGCTTTACCTGGGGATACAAAGGAACAATCTGTAAGGCTCCAGGATTGTAGGAAGACTGACATGCCCCTAACTTCTGTAACCTGTAGGTTAGTAGTGTATGACACCTAAGCTGACAATCTGATGTCAGTAGCAGTACTACTCTATCTGATGTTTGCTAATCTAGAATTAAATGTGTAGAGATGTCTAATACAGCTGTTTTGGCTTATGTCTATGTTACAATCCCAATGTAAAGAGTCTTCTGGTGATACAGTACACGTGGGATGTCCATAACAAAGGTTGTACAATACAGAGGGACATATCGATAACAGAGTTGTCATACATGACAATTATACATGGTTGATCAATGACACTTACACAGAACCTGTTTTTAAGTTGTATTTCTTGGGGAGTGCAAAACAATATGTGGAAATTGAAACAGTAATAAGACAAAGTAAACAGTGGATTGTTCAGTCATGGTGGCTGAAATCATCAGGGTAGCTGCTACACCATTTGGAAACACAAGTCCATTGTCCTTGCACCATAGGAAACAGGAGTTGGTTTTCCACCATGGAAGATCCGCTGTCGTGGTTTGTGGAGCGTAATATGATGGGAGGATTTTTGACAGGCTGGAGGTGCTGGTGGTGGGACCACCTCTTTTCCATCCTCTAGTGTCCTGGCGGTTTCAGAAATTTGGCTGTTTTTTTGCATACTTCACAGTGCAGCTCTTAGTGTGGCGGTCAGATTACCGCCAACATTGTGGTCTTTTGGCGGCCGCCACCGCAGCGGTCTTACCATCAGACCGCCAACGTCGTAATCAAGCCCAATGGCTTAAACTGAGATAGCTGGACAAGCATCTCCATCTGCCCCATGATATCCTTTCTTTGGTTATATTTGTTATCTCATTGTTAATTGCACTTGCTAGAGACACACTGTAAACTCTACAGGATCAGTACTTACCCAGGGGCATTTTAATTAAGTTTACAATGGTGTACTGGGGCTAGGGTCCTGTTGATAGCCTTTTTTTGCCTGTAATTGTCCCCTGTGACGTCTTATTGGATTACCCTTGAATTCGCTTGGGATTCATATGAAAGACAAGCACAGTGCCCAACATTAAGTAGACCATTAGTTATAAAGCTATGAATTCCTGGTTACACCCTGTACGTCTCATCAACATATTTAAATGTTTACTTGATGATGTTCTAGTTTAATGTTTAAGATAGTGGCCCCTCGTTAGGCGACAGCTCCTCCTACCAATGACTTCCAGCAATGAGTTCATCATTGCAGAGTTTGGTTAGCTGATCAATGAGGAGAAGAGGTCTCCATGTGAGATCCCTTATCCTCAAGAGATCATTCAGTCCCCACACCCTTAATGAAGTACCTGAAACATTACCTGCATTGGGAGTTCCTCCATGAGAGTCAATTTCCCAGAGTCAATCTTCACATTGAGGTTTTGTTTATTTTTACCATATCAGCCTGCCTACTGCTCTCCCCTGAATATTTGCACCCTCAGTCATATGAAGACACTGCCATGCCCCACTGGTTCCATTGCCCTTTAGACACAGTACGATCACCATGCACAGCTAAATCATTATTGCATTCAGGGTCATGCACCTGTTGACTATTCACCTCGAAACGTCGATAAAACGTACAGGCCTGTGAAAGTTGTGTCCTTAAACATGAATGCTTTCTCACAGTATATAAAAAGGATGAAAATCCTGCAATCTAAGGGGATATGCACTGCCCATACTGAGGAAACACAACTGAGACAGAATCAAATATTTCAAGCAAGACTGTGGTGGTCATTACAACCCTGGCGGTCAGTGTTAAAGCGGCGGTAAGACCGCCAACAGGCCGGCGGTAAAAAAATTGCAATTACGACCGTGGCGGAAACTGCCAACAAAGACAGCCCCACTTTAACACTCCGACCACCACGGCGGCACAGACAAACAGCTTGGCGGTCACCGCCAACAGACAGGCGGAAGACAAAGTAACGCCCACAGTATCACAACCTACCAATCCGCCACCTTTTCCGGGGCGGATTCACCGCGGATAAAAACACGTCGGAAACAGGATTTCAAAGGGAAAACTCTCACCTCTACACACCCCACGAGGAACCAGGACACCATAGAGCCAGAACTCCAAATTCTCCCTGTGATAGTCTTCCTGCTCCTCTACCAGGAGCACAAACACCAGCAGCGAAGACCACGGTAAGTACTACACCTACGACACAGGGGAGGGAGGGAAAAAACAGGGACACACATACGCAACACCTCCACCCCCACCCTCACCCACTACAACACACACACTAATACATATGTATACATGATAGTTACACCCCCCAACCCTCCCGGAAGAATGCAAAGACAAAAGAAAATGAGTGTAACCATTGTAATTTATTAAAATCAAGTAGGCAAAATATATATATATATACACCATAAACAAAATATACACCAAGCTTAGTAGTCCAGGTAGTGCTCCAATGAAGTCCGTGGAACACTGGGCCCACACGGTATGGGCGAGGCCCACACAAGACCCCAAACCATGACCAAGAGAACACTGCAGGGGCATCAGAGAGCAAGAAAACAGGCACCTCAGGGGGAGGGAAAGGGGGGGGCAGCCAGTTGAGTGCACGACGCCAAATCCACGAGAGGGCCACATGCCAACTGTTACATCCTGGGGAGTGCAAAGCCACAGTCTCTCAAGTCTCTACAGTGGGTGGGTTGCCCACTGTTCCATCCTGGGGAGTGCAAAGCCACAGACTCTCAAGTCTCTCCAGTGGGTGGGTTGCCCACTGTTCAATCCTGGGGAGTGCAAAGCCACAGTCTCTCAAGTCTATACAGTGGGTGGGTTGCCCACTGTTCACTCCTAGGGAGGGCAAAGCCACAGTCTCACAAGTCTATACAGTGGGTGGGTTGCCCACTGTTCCATCCTGGGGAGTGCAAAGCCACAGTCTCTCAAGTCTCTCCAGTGGGTGGGTTGCCCATTGTTCAATCCTGGGGAGTGCAAAGCCACAGTCTCTCAAGTCTATACAGTGGGTGGGTTGCCCAATGTTCAATCCTGGGGAGTGAAAAGCCACAGGGGGTCATTCCAACCCTGGGGGTCGGTGTTAAAGCGGCGGCCAACCCGCCAACAGGCAGGCGGTCAATAAAATTGAATTCTGACCCTGGCGGGAACCGCCAACACAGACCGCCACTTTAACACTCCGACCGCCACGGCGGGACAAACAAACAGCACGGCGATCACCGCCAACAGACAGGCAGCAGACAATATACCGCCCACCCTAACACAACTCACCAATCCACCACCTTTTCCGGGGCGGGAGCCCCGCCGATAAAAACACGGCGGAAACAGACTACGAACGGGAAAACGCTCACCTCTACACACTCCACGAGGAATCTGGACAGCATTGAACCCGAATTACACATCCTACCAGCTATTGTCTACCTGCTCCTCTACCAGGAGCACGAACGCCAGCGCAGAAGACATCGGTGAGTACTGCACCTATGACACAGGGGAGGGGGGAGGAGAAAATATTACGGGCACACACATACGCGACACCCCCCCCCACAACTACCTACACATCAATGCAGAGCAACAACTCAGAGTGACACCCCCCAAACCCCCTGGAAGAATGCAAAGACAAAATAATATGATCATGAAATTCAAATATATTGTAAGGCTAAGTAAATATTTAATTCGAACATCCTATAACTATATACACTAATGTAAATTGTCCTGTCAAAATTGGCTTTCAGTCATTGTACGTGGGCCAATGGTCCTCAACACATGGGCAAAGCCCACACAGGAGACCTGAATCCATTGGAGAGAACACTGCAGGGGCATCAGATAGGAAAACTACAGGCACCTCAGGGGGAAGGGAAGGGGGGGCACCTCAGCCACATGAGTCCACGACGCCAGATCCACGAGGGGCCTCCATGGCCACTGTACAATCCTGGGGAGTGCAAAGCCACAGTCTCACAAGTCTCTACAGTGGGTGGTTTGCCCACTGTGCCATCCTGGGGAGTGCAAAGCCACAGTCTCACAAGTCTCTACAGTGGGTGGTTTGCCCACTGTGCCATCCTGGGGAGTGCAAAGCCACAGTCTCACAAGTCTCTACAGTGGGTGGTTTGCCCACTGTGCCATCCTGGGGAGTGCAAAGCCACAATCTCTTAAGTCTCTACAGTGGGTGGGTTTCCCACTGTTCCATCCTGGGGAGTGCAAAGCCACAGTCTCTCAAGTGGATGACAGTCTCCACTGGTTCTGGAGGGGGCTCTGTGCCTAGAGTGCTTCATCCTGCTAAGGACAGAGGTAGTGGATGTATCTCTCCACTGGTTCTGGAGGGGGCTCTGTGCCCAGAGTGCTTCATCCTGCTAAGGACAGAGTTAGGGGATGTATCTCTCAACTGGTTCTGGAGGGGGCATGGTGCCCAGAGTGCTTCATCCTGCTAAGGACAGAGGTAGTGGATGACAGTCTCCACTGGTTCTGGAGTGGGCTCTGTGCCCAGAGTGCTTCATCCTGCTAAGGACAGAGGTAGTGGATGACAGTCTCCACTGGTTCTGGAGGGGGCTCTGTGCCCAGAGTGCTTCATCCTGCTAAGGACAGAGGTAGTGGATGTATCTCTCCACTGGTCCTGGAGGGGGCATGGTGCCCAGAGTGCTTCATCCTGCTAAGGACAGAGGTAGTGGATGTATCTCTCCACTGGTTCTGGAGGGGGCATGGTGCCCAGAGTGCTTCATCCTGCTAAGTACAGAGGTAGTGGATGACAGTCTCCACTGGTTCTGGAGGGGGCTCTGTGCCCAGAGTGCTTCATCCTGCTAAGGACAAAGGTAGTGGATGTATTTCTCCACTGGTTCTGGAGGGGGCTCTGTGCCCAGAGTGCTTCATCCTGCTAAGGACAGAGGTAGTGGATATATCTCTCCACTGGTTCTGGAGGGGGCATGGTGCCAGAGTGCTTCATCCTGCTAAGGACAGAGTTAGTGGATGTATCTCTCCACTGGTTCTGGAGGGGGCCTGGTGCCCAGAGTGCTTCATCCTGCTTGTGACGGACTCAGTAGCGTCAGTGCCCTTGGCGTTCATGGGCCAGCGGTGCTTGAGGCGGCGGTGCCCTGTTCAGCGGTGCTTGAGGCGGTGGTGCCCTGTTCAGCGGTGCTTGAGGCGGCGGTGACCTGTTCAGCGGTGCTTGGAGCAGCGATGCCCTGTTCAGCGGTGCTTGAGGTGGCGGGCTCCTTTGCTGTGACTCAGCTGCTGGCAGTCCTCTCTGTCCCAGCGGGGCTTGTGATGGCGGTCCTCTCTGTCCCAGCAGGGCTTGTGCTGACGGTCCTCTCTGTCCCAGCGGGTCCTTCTGTCCCAGCGGGGCTTGTGCTGGTGGTCCTCTCTGTCACAGCGGGGCTTGTGCTGGCGGTCCTCTCTAGTCCAGCGGGGCTTGTGATGGTGGTCCTCTCTAGCCCAGCGGGGCTTGTGCTGGTGGTCCTCTCTGTCCCAGCGGGGCTTGTGCTGGCAGTCCTCTCTAGCTCAGAGGGGCATGTGCTGGCGGTCCTCTCTGTCCCAGCGGGGCTTGTGTTGTCCTCTCTAGTGCAGCGGGGCTTGTGCTGGTGGTCCTCTCTGTCCCAGCGGGGCTTGTGCTGGCGGTCCTCTCTAGCCCAGCGGGGCTTGTGCTGGAGGTCATCTCTGTCCCAGCGGGGATGATGGCGGTGGCCTCCTGGGCAGCGGGGATGATGGCGGTGGCCTCCTGGCCAGCGGGGATGATGGCTGTGACCTCCTCGGCAGCGGGGATGATGGCGGTCTCCTCCGCCGTGCTGCCGTTCCCAGACTTTCCTGGTTTCTTGTGGCCCTTCCCCACCTTGGAAGGTGTCTCAGCTGACTCCACACTCCCACCGGGACCCCTGGGAGCGGCTTTGGTGGCTGGAGTCTTCCCCCTCTCCCGCCGGGCACTGGCCAACTTTTAATGCTTCATAAGTGGGGGACTGTCCGTGCTGTGGCTCCGTGCCACACTGGTTGCCCTGGTGGCCGGTGCACTCCAGATTCCGGTGACTACAGGCACTGCTGGTCCCGAAGATGTTGTGGCTGAGGTGCTAGTTCAGGACCTAGGAGACGGACGGGGTGGGGGAGGTGTGGAAAAGAGGTCAAGGTTGGACAGGAAAAGTTTTTGGGAGACACTGGGAAGGGTAGCTGGGGGGGGTTTGGGAGTGGAGAAAGAGGTTGTGGTTGTAGGAGGTGTTCGTTTGCTGACTTTGGGTGAAGGTGCATGGGCTGGAGGCTGTCGTGAGGTGGACGGCTGTTGGGTGGATGTGTTCCTGCGTTTGTGTATCTTGGAAGGTGGCGTCACAGACACCCTGGGAGAGGACACAGGGGACGTGTGAATGGTAGTGGGGGTGGTGACTGCACGTGAGCGGGGTGTGGTGGTGGGTGTGCTGGTGATGGCAGTAGTGGCTGTAGATGTAGTGCATGCAGGTGTGAGTTTAGACGAGACTGGAAGGGAGGAGGGAGACGAGGAGGAGGGGGACACAGTGGAGGCAGTGGATGTTGGTGTGTCTGCATGTGTCTGATGCTTGCGTGAGTGCCTGTGGGATGTGTGGTGCTTATGTTTGCCAGAGCTTCCCTTGTGTGTTGACATGTGTGCATGCTGGTCTGTAGGTGTGCTTGTGATAGGCTGGGTTACAGGGGATTGGGTCTGGGTGGAGGAAGTTGGAGGGGGGAGGCTAGAGACAGGGACAATGGCTGCCATCACTGCTGAGGCCAGAGTCTGAAAAGCTTGCAGAAAGGCTGCCTGACCAGAATGAATGCCCTCCAGGAATGCATTTGTTTGTTGCAACTGCCTTTCTACACTCTGGATGGCATTCAAAATGGTAGACTGCCCAACAGTGAGGGACCTGAGGAGTTCAATGGCCTCCTCACTGAGGGCAGCAGGGGTGACTGGGGCAGGGGCTGAGGTGCCTGGGGCGAAGGTGATGCCCACCCTCCCGGGTGAGCGGGCACGGGACAAAGGCTGAGGGGCTGCTGGGAGGGCGGTGCTGGTGGGGGGGTGGCGGCTGTACCTGTAGATGGGGGGGCACAGATGTTGCCGCCACCACAAGGGAGCTCCCATCAGAGGACGAGTCTGTGTCGCTGGTCTCAGCTCCTGTCCCCGCTGTGGAGCTCCCCTCACCCTCCATCCCACTGGTGATGTCCGAGTGCGTAATGTGACCCTCTATGGCCAAGTGGATGCAGCCCCCTCGTGCTCCGGTGCCACTGCTCCTTCGCCTGATGATGCTAATGCATACAGAACAGGGAGACCACAAAAAGGAGGGGGACGACAGAAGAAAGACATGTTGAGTGCATGCATTACTGCTACCGTTGTCGGACACGACAGACACAGAAGCCCCCTGCACTATGCTGCGCTCTTGGGCTCCACTGTTCAATCTCTGGGAAATGGCCTACTAGGCTATGGACGACATCTGCACGCATGGATGACACGGGGGCATGACTAGGTGTACTTGGCACTCTACAGAGGTAGGGTGGGGTGCCACATGGCCTGCCTTACGGAGGGACCTTGCATACGAAACTCGCCCTGGCCTAGGGAAACCCACAGCCCACCTCCCCCACCCAGACAACTCCACTGTGTGCAAAATCAGCAGGACCCCCTTGTGGCTGTTGTGATGCCCTCAAGCGCCCATCCATCTCCGGGTACGCCACAGCCAGGATCCTGAACATCAGGGGGGTCATGGTGCGATGGGCACCCCTCCCACGTTGGAAGGCCATCCCCAGCTGAACCTCTGCCGTCTTCTTGCTCCAGCTGCGAATGTCCTCCCATCTTTTCCGGCAGTGGGTGCTCCATCTGTGGTAGACCCCCAGGGTCCGGACGTCCTTGGCGATGGCACACAAAAATATTTTTCTGGTGGGCGCTGACCTACATGAATTGTACAGGGGGAAGAGAAATTTATTACCAACTGCACCATCACAGTCATTGGCCCCCATCCCTACTCTTGCCATGTGGCACATTCACTCACCGTCGTTTCATGCATTCCACAATCTCCCCCCCTTCTTACATCCACCCCACTCCACACAGACATAGCCCATACAGCATGCTCCCAGTGTACATACCTGTTTGTCTGGAGGACCGTAGAGTAGGGTGTACTGGGGGAGGACCCCGTCCACGAGTTTCTCCAACTCCTCCGATGTGAAGGCAGGGGCCCTTTCCCCAGACACTCGAGCCATTGTCTCTTCCAGAACGAGGTCACAGCAGCACTTGCAGTGTAGGTCCTCTCCTGTCGAAGATCAGGTATCGAGTGATTGAACAGATAGAAAATGGCAGTCAGGTCCACAGCGGTGCGTACCGTTACTGCTGGCGTACACTGTCATTGGCTCATGGGACCCATAGGGTCCAACGTTAACCAATGCAGCACTGCGCTGGAGTCTTTGACCGCCTTCCGCGATGGTGTACAACGCCAGCGCAGTTACCTCACATCCCATTGTCCCACTTTAGAGGTCAGGCATCTGCCATTTCAGGGGCCCACATGGCTTCATTTTTAACTGCGTCACACATACCTAGGCCTAGACTCAACACACATACAGGCCACTTTTTGGATTATGATTCGTGTTCTGTGTAAGCTGTGGGTACGTACCTCTGAGTTGGTTGACTCTGTGCTCGCTGTTGCCTTCATAGGCACCGTCCGCTGGGACATGTGAGGAGATGGCGGCATCATCCGGTGTACCAACCGTTGATGGACCTGTTGACAATGGAGGAAAGACATGTGATCATCACCTTCAGGCTTGACTGTGCCACAATCCAGGAACTGTGTACCCAGCTGGAGCCAGACCTGATGTCAGATATCCGCCATCCCACAGGAATCACCCCTCAAGTGCAGGTGCTGTCAGTGCTCCATTTCCGTGCAAGTGGGTAATTTCAAACAACTGTGGCCATGGCATCAGGGATGTCCCAGCCTATGTTTTCCAACGTGTTGTCCAGAGTGTTGTCTGCCCTGGTTAAACACATGCGGAGCTACATCGTTTTCCCTCAGGTGGAGGATTTGCCTACAGTGAAAGGAGACTTCTATGCTGTGGGACATATCCCCAATATCATAGGTGCCATTGATGGGACCTATGTGGCTTTGGTCCCCCCCGCAGGAGTGAACAGGTGTACAGAAACCGGAAGAGTTACCATTCCATGAATGTACAGATGGTATGTTTGGCAGACCAGTACATCTCCCATGTTAATGCTAAGTTCCCTGGCTCAGTGCATGACGCCTACATCCTGCGGAATAGCAGCATCCCTTATGTGATGGGTCAACTTCAGAGGCACCATGTGTGGCTATTAGGTGAGCACCTGGAAGCAAGACAGTGGGAATGGTTGTCTGTGTCTGTCGATGTCCCTAAGAGTTAGTGTGTATCTAACAGTTGTCCCTCGCCATTTGCAGGTGACTCTGGTTATCCCAGCCTGTCATGGCTACTGACCTCAGTGAGGAATCCCAGGACAAGGGCAGAGGAACGCTACAATGAGGCCCATGGGTGAACACGGCTGATAATCGAGCGGTCCTTCGGCCTCCTGAAGGCCAGGTTCCGGTGCCTCCATATGGCAGGTGGATCCCTATTCTATTCACCAAAGAAGGTGTGCCAGATCTCGTGGCATGTTGTATGCTTCACAACTTAGCTTTGCGACGACAGGTGCCTTTTCTGCAGGAGGATGGTCCAGAGGGCAGTGTTGTTGCAGCTGTGGAGCCTGTGGACAGTGAAGACGAGGAAGCAGAAGAAGAAGACATGGACAACAGGGACTCAGTGATCCAGCAATATTTCCAGTGAAACACAGGTCAGAATATAAACCTGCCTACTACATGTACTTTAACACTACTACCTCTCTACTGTCTGTCGTTTTCACACAGTGTATGGTCACTGAGTTGTCACTTTCCCTTACGATTTCACAGATGTGGGTCCCACAGTGTGACATCTGCTTTGATTCCTCATGGACTACAGCTGTGTGACATAGGTATGTTGACATTACAAATGAAAGAGCTTTTTGACACAGTAATTGCTAATACACTATTCCGAAATCACAGACTGACTCCAGATTGTTGTGTGCTTTAAGGGTGTTTATTTTAGTGATCAATATTGGAGGGGGTAGCAAAAGGGTGAGGGGTGATGGTGGAGGAATGTCCATGGCAGAGTCCAGTCTATTACTCTCACAGGTGCATTGCCCAAATGGGCATAGGAAGTGGAGCTGGGGCAGTTTAAGGATGGACAGGGTGAGAAAGTGGGACAGAAGGATGACATTCAGCGTGGTCTCATTTCTTGGCAGGGGTCTTGGCATCGTTCTCTATCTTTGTCCTGGATCTCAGGGACCGTTTACGAGGTGGTTCTCCCTCTGCAGGGGGTGGGGTGCTGGTGTGGTGGTCCTGTGGCTGTGCCTCCTGTCCACTAGCGCCAGAGGAGGTGGTGGGCAGTTCATCGTCCAGGCTAGTGTCAGGGGCCCCTTGTTGTGCCACAGTGTCCCTGCTGGTGTTGAGTACTTCCTTCAGCACCCCTACAATGGTGCCCAGGGTGGAATTGATGGCTCTGAGTTTCTCCCTGAAGCCCAAATACTGTTCCTCCTGCAGGTGCAGGTGCAGGGTCTCCTGAAACTTGGCTAGTACTGTTGCCATCGTCTCCTGGGAGTGGTGGTAGGCTCCCATGATGTTGGAGAGGGCCTCGTGGAGAGTGGGTTCCCTTGGCCTGTCCTCCCTCTGTCGCACAGCAGCCCTCCCAGTTCCCCTGTGTTCCTGGGCCTCCGGCCCCTGGACCGTGTGCCTACTGCCACTGCCCCCAGGTCTCTGTTGTTGTTGGGGTGGTGGGTTATCCTGGGTTCCCTGTAGTGGTGGACACACTGCTGATTGATGTGTCCTGGGGACGGAGGTATGGGCCCGCTGGGTGGGTGCTGTGCTGGTGTTTCCAGAGGGGGAAGCTCTGTAGTGGCCTGTGACTGTGTGATGGGAACGGACTGTCCCGAGGTCCACGATGGGCCGGGCAGATCATCTAGATCCATTTGGACAGAGGTGCTGCCATCACTGTGGGCCTCTTCTGTTGGTGGTGTGGACATGTGTGGACCCTCCTGTCCGGTGATGTTGGGTATGGGTCCTTCAAGGGTATAAAAGGATGTTTATTACATCTGTGTGTTCCATGGTGTGCAATGGGTGGGTGACCGTGTACCCCAGTGCTTGCATTCCTGTGTGGGACCTTGTGTCATGATGGTTTAGGGGGGTGTATGGGTATGTGCAGTGGACATACTTTAGTGATGGGTGTCCATGCTTTGTTGTTGCATGCAGGGCTTGGTGTTAGGATGTGTGGTTTGTGATGTTGGGACATTTGTGAGGAGTTAGAGTGATGGGGTGAAGGTGAGGGTGGGGGTATGTGATGGCATGCAGGTAGGGTGGGGGATGTAATAGTTAAGATTTGACTTACCAGAGTCCATTCCTCCAGCTACTCCTGCGAGGCCCTCAGGATGCAGAATCGCCAAGACCTGCTCCTCCCATGTTGTTAGTTGTGGTGGAGGAGGTGGGGGTCCGCCGCCAGTCCGCTGAACCGCAAGGTGGTGTCTTGATACCACGGAACGCACCTTCCCCCGTAGGTCGTTCCACCTCTTCCTGATGTCATCCTGATTTCGTGGGTGCTGTCCCACTGCGTTGACCCTGTCCACTATTCTTTGCCATAACTCCATCTTCCTTGTAATGGAGGTGTGCTGCACCTGTGATCCGAATAGCTGTGGCTCTGCCCGGACGATTTCCTACACCATGACCCTGAGATCCTCCTCCGAGAACCTGGGGTGTCTTTGTTGTGCCATGGGGTGGTGTGGGTGATGTGTGGGGTGGTGTGTGTCGTGATAAGTGTGCTGATATTTAGTGGTGTGTTTAGTGAGGTGCGTGGAAGTTATGTGGGTGATGGTGTTGTGTGCCTGTGGATGCTAGTATTTTTGATGGTGGTGTCTCTCTGTGTGCTTCTTTCTCAATTGTGGTCGTAGGGGTTTGTGGGTGATGTAGGTGTGTGTTTTATATTCTATTGGGTGTGTGGGAGTGGTGTGTGTATGTGTATCAGGTGTGTGTATTTTGAATTGTCCAATGTGGCTGTGTTTTGTAAGTGTGTGTGTATTTTGAGCGCAGCGGTGTGTACCGCCTATGGAATACCGCGTTTGAAAGACCGCCGCGTGGATTCGTGGGTCGTGATAGTGTGGGGGTATTTCTGTTGGCGTGACGGTGGAGGTTTTGTTTTCGCTAGTTTATCACTGGCCTTTGGTGTGGCAGACTTGTGTGGGTGTCTGAATATTGGCGGATTCGGTGCTGTGGGTCATAATAACTATGGCGGAATTCCGCAGCCGCGGCGGTGTGTTGGCGGTCTTCTGCACGGCTGTAAGCGTTTTTTACCGCCAATGTTGTAATGACCGCCTGTATGTTTTTTACCCAGCAGCTGTACAAGTTGTTATTCTCCTCAAGTTGTTCCAAAACATGAGGGGTTATATTTCTCCTTAAGAAACGATTACTTTGTAAGATTCTTAAAGCATCGTCTATTCCTGTAGTAGAGGCACGCAATTTTTTAAATATGAAAATAGCAGGCTTGATATTCATAAATGGTGTAAAATATTCTCCAACCTATTGAGTGTGCTTTTTTCTTTCAGCTGAATTTTGTGCATCTCACGCTATAAACGCACTCATCTGGAACCTACTCGTTGACCCCCTTCTTGGATAAAAGAGGTTCACTGGACTAGTACTAAAATAATGAAAGGACCTTTTTGCGGGTTGTCATGAAGGATAGTGATTGATTTATTAGTGCAGTCTTGCCATTGTACCACTTACAGAGTTTATGTTAGCGAACAGGAATGAGATTTATTGTCTTTCATTGGTCCTGAAGAGGCCTCAAATTGTAAAGGACGAAATGCGTTGGCCCATTCTTTGAAATGGAGGATTTGCTAGAGGAACTAAGGGACAGATTTAGGGAAAGTGGCACTGCTCCTTGCGCCCCTTAGCACCCCTTAGCGCCCCTTAGCGCCACCTACTGCCACCATGTGTGTGCCGTATTTAAAAAACTACACACCCAGGCAATATTGTCTTTTTTTTATGCTATTGATGTACTCTGCAGGAGTAGCACCAAAATGTTGGTGCTACTCCTGCAGAGTTATAGGGGCCCTTTATAAATAATTGTATGCACCCTTTTACCGCCTGCACTGAACAGGCGTTAAAAGTGCCAAATAAAATGGTGCAAGGAAGTCTCTTAAATTTCCTTGCACCATTTTTTCAGCCCCCCTAACGGGGGAACGTCCCTTACATACATTATGCCTGCCGCAGACATAACGTGGCGTAAGGGTTTAGAAAGTTGGGCAATGCATGCATTGTGCCACTTCTTAAATATGGCATGGGGAAAATGCCACTTTTGCGCCCCCTTACGTCAAAAACATTATGCTGTGGCACCACTAAGGTGGTGAGAGAGCGTAGCTTATATAATCTATATTAACATGAAATGTTTATGAAGCAATGTGTAATAATGCCGCATAGACACTGTATTGACATGTTTTGCTGAAAACGTGCGTTGAAATGTGCCCACGGGGAGTGGCCGACAATGTATACGGGGACTAATGGAAATGACTAATGTTGATAAAATGTTATATTAAAGAATGGTTTTATACTAATTATTAATGATTATGTTATTAAAGTTCTGCTAATAAATCTTTTAGGCCTCAGTTAGCAGGAGTCGAGGCCTAGCTGCCTGGCTCTCATGTTAAATGCGTTTTTCTAACGTGCAGTGTGCTGACTCACAAAAGGACATGAACTCTTGTTTTTCCTTCAAACTAGAAGCTGAATTAAACTCTAGTAGATCCGTTCTCATGAAATTCGTATTGCTTGTAGAAATGTACTAACTAAAAGCAACAGTGTAGATTAGTATAATGTACAAGGTCGCCCAAACCGGTATAGACAATGGAGCTACTGACCGAAGATGTGCAAAGAATTACAGAAGGATGAAATCATACCGGACGTGCTACCTCTGAAGACGTCAATCATATGGACCAATAAACTGCTTGAGAACTAATGCGGGGTGAAAGATTTAATGAGATAATCTCTTTTTAATTGGCTAAAGATAGTAGGGTGCAACATTTGTCCAATCAAGTTTTAGGGGAATGTACAACGAAAAAGGGATAAAAACCTATGACACGGGGAGCCATTTAGATTGGTTAGGGAAATGCTATTGATTTGATCCAGAAACTTTGTCACTCTGTTTGGTGACTTATTTGGTTTACTTAAACCATCCTCTTCCTTAGATTGCCCATTTACACTTTACATCCTTATGAGGGAAGTGCACCTTTTCCCGAGAGCTGAGTCTCTGACTGATGGCGAATCAACTGATGTCCTGAAGACGAAGACCGAACCTGAGCCCTGACCCAAACCTTGGAGGGTAACTATATGACAATGAAATTGTGATTGTCTGTTTGCTTTTCCTTTCTAGGTACCAACTGCTTACTTTTCACAGAGACCATAGCTAGATGTTTTCCAAATTGATGTTCTAAATTGTTTTGCATGAAGCCCAACATGCCAATGTCAATCAGTGGTTAGGACAGGGGTTCACTAAACTGACGCAAATAGACAAATGACTGAGTCTATGCTTTGTTGAACTGACGCATTTGATGAGACTTTGCTGAAGTTGATTTATGTTGACGCTGTGTTATGTTCTAATAATTGTGTTCCTTACTTTGATGAAGTCTTATTCGAGTTGCCAAATTATGACAATGTTATTGAGTGCTTTGCTTTTGAGATTAACACACTTGCTTTTAGAATTGTAATCAATAGGGAATAAACCTCATAAAAGTCTACTAAACTGGTGTGGTTATTCATGTCTGCAAGGTCATGGTGGTGTCTTGAGTTGATTAATGTCTTTGACTAAAGTGAAATGCATTGTTGAAATAAATATTGATGACATTATTGACGTATTGATTGACATATTGATTAGCTATCTCGTCCTAAGGTGTCTCTCAACTGGGTCAAAAGATTCATTGGCCTAAAACGAGGCCTGATGTATAATAAATGATCATAGAGGGACGCGTTAACAGTTCCACTAGGGAGCCTCATAAATATCCCCCTAATAAGCCCCATACTGCCAACTTGCGCCACATTAGCGTAATTTTTTTACGCTAATGTGGTGTTAGGTTGACAAAAACTCCATGCCATATTTACAAAGTGGCGCATACATGCATTGTGCCACTTTGTAAACCCTTGTGCCACATTACCCCTGCGCCAGGTATAATATATGCAAAGGGGGCGTTCCAGCTTAAGAGGCCCAGAAAAATGGCACAGTGGAATACATGAGATTCCACTGCACAATATTTTGCATCATTTTTAATGCGTGCCTAAAACAGGCATTAAAATGACGCTTTTTATTGTAACACAAGGAGAGAGTATCGGGAGTAATCTAACCCCACACTACCTCCCATTTGAACTAGATACTGTAAACACACCAAGTGTGTGGGGTCATATGAAAGAAGGAACAGGGCTTTTAAGGCCTGTTCGAGAGACGCTGGTTGAGCGGGAGATGAACAAAAGGTGCATGAGTATGATCGGTGGCTTGACTTTTAGGGGAGTTCCCCTTTACGGACTAAATGGTCTCACATACATTATAGTATCCTGATTCATCATTTGACCACCTAGCCCCACTGAGGTAAGATGATACTACCTGGGTGGACTCAACCTCATTGTTAAAAGGACTGCAGAGGGAGTGCTGAAATTTAGACTAACTGGATAATACAAGGGATCCAGATAAGATTGAGAATAATAAAATTACCTTACAGATCACCTATTTTGGTTTAGAAACATTTTAATGTAGGTGTTTGTAGGTAAGAGTGAAACCAGGGGTGAAGACTCCATTGAGAATAATGGCTCACAGGGTCTAAAAATTGGGGACCAACATGTTTCTGCCCACACTAAGAGCCAAAAAGGTCTGGGGCATTCATCAGGGTTGGGGATCCCTACAAATTTAGAGCAGAGTTAAATGCTCAACAGAAAGAAAGGTGCTTGGAAGAAAAAAGGCCTACCTTAGACGTTCTGGGGGTGGCCCTGTGGGCAAAGGCGATTAGCCTCTGGTCTGGGATCTGACGGTGGGGGGTTGCCCCTTATAGTCACAATTACTCCAAAGGCCGCAACCTGTTAGTGCACCTAGTGTCCGTGTCCCAGCCGCTTGTTATTCTCACATCGCCCATCCCCTCAGTCTCGGACGGCTGCCCACTGGTGCTGCTGGTGGTGGTGCTGGTGGCGGTGCTGTTGGTGGAGCTGTGGTGGGGGGAGGCTCCAGCCCATCCCCTGCACCCTCGGACAGCTGCACCACCATGGGTAGTGGTGTGGGCTCAGACTGAGTCCCAGGACTAGGCCCCTTGTCCTTTCTGCTTGCTGGTGAAGGCCCCTTGCCCTTCCTGGCAGCAGCTGGGGATTCCTCCTTCCCCTTCCTGGCAGCAGCTGGGTCTTGCTCCTTGCCCTTCCTTATAGCAGCTGGGGTGGCACCTTTCCCTTACTTACAGCATCTGGGGGTGGCACCTTTCCCTTCCTATCAGCAGCTGGGATGGCTCCTTGCCCTTCTTGGCAGCACTTGGGGCAGGCACCCTTTCCGTGTGCCTGCCTGGTACCCGGGATCCTTTCCCACCACAAGTTGCTGTGGACACTGCTGGGCCCGTGGACTGAGTGGCTGAGGTGCTTGCCTGGGTTTTACACACCCTGGTCCGACGTGAAGGAGGGGTAGGGAAGAGGTCAACAGTGGAGAGGAAAGGCTTCTTAGGGACATTGGGGCGGGAAGAAGGAGAAGGTTTGGGAGTGGAGGAAGAGGGAGTGGTTGTAGGAGGTGTATGTCTGCTGTGTTTGGGTGCAGGTGCATGGGCTGGATGCTGTAGTGAGGTGGATGGGTGATGGGTGTCTGAGTGCCTGCGTTTGTGTACCTTGGGAGGGGGGGCACAGACACAGTGGGAGAGGACACAGGGGACGTGTGCATGGATGTTGGGGTGGTGTCTGCAGGTGAGGTGTGTGTTCTGCTAGGTGTGGTGATTATGGTGGTAGTGGATGAGGATGTAGTGCATGCAGGTGTGAGTATAGATGCAACTGGGAGGAAGGTGGAGGAGGAGGGGAACACAGTGGAGGCAGTGGATGTTGGTATATCGGCATCTGGATGGTGTTTGTGTGAGTGCCTGCGGGATGATGTGTGGTGCTTGTGTTTGCCATGTCGACTCTTGTGTGTTGTCTTGTGTGCATGCTCCTCTGCCTGTGTGCTTGGGATAGGTTGGGGTTGAGGGGAATGGGATTGGGGAGAGGACGTTGGAGGGTGGAAACAGGGACAATGGCTGCCATCAGAGAGGAGGCCAGAGCCTGGATTGATCTCTGGTGGGCCGCTAAGCCAGTGTGAATGCCCTCCAGAAATACATTTGTCTGTTGCATTTGGACTGCCAGCCCCTGGATGACATTCACAATGGTTGACTTCCCAACAGAGATGGATCGCAGGAGGTCAATAGCCTCCTCACTCAGGGCTGCAGGGCTAACTGGGGCAGGGCCTGACGTGCCTGGGGCGAAGGAGATGCCCACCCTCCCTGGTGAGCGGACACGGGGAACTCGCTGAGGGGCTGCTGGGAAGGCGGTTCTGGTACGGGGTGGCGGGTGTACCTGTAGCTGGGGTGGTCACAGAAGTGTCTGCCACCACCAGAGAGCTTCCATCGGAAGAGCTATCCATGTCCGAACTGTCCCCTCCAGTCTCTGCCGTGGTGCTCTCCTCGCCCTCTGTCCCACTGGTGCCCTCACTGTCGGTGGACTCTGCCACCTGGGTCCTGTGGGATGCAGCTCCCTCCCTCGCCGGTGCCACTGCTCCTCTGCCAGATGATGCTAATGCACATAAGGATAGGGTGACAAAACAAAAAGTGGGGGATACACTGGGTCAATGGCTGCACCAACACCACCGTTGTCGTACACAGCACCCTCACACACAGGGAACAGCCCTACGCACTAGGCAATGCACTACCATTAGTAATGTTAGTCACCAGGGCATGGGAGGGACACATACGTCCAACTGCAGCATACCTGGGACCCACACACCCTTGCCCAGTAGTGGATGCCTGCAAGTTAGGTAGGAGGAATATCACATCAGAACCCTGCCCAACATGGGACTTACTCTGCAATGTCAGGCCTGGCCTAGGGGCACCCACAGACACACATCCACCACCCGGATACCACCCCACCAGGCGTAAGTTGTAATGAGGGGCACTGTACTCACCCCCTTGTGGCTGCTGTGATGCTCCCAAGTACCCATCCAGCTCCGTATGGCCACCGCCAGTATGCGGGCCATCAGGGGGGGTCAGGGTTCGATGGGCACCTCTTCCTCATTGGGAGGCCATCCCCAGCTCTGCATGCCATAGACCCCCAGGGTCTGCACGTCTGTGGCAATGGCATGCCATATACCCTTCTTTTGATGGGTGCTGACCTGCAGAGGAAATATACACACAGAAAAGTATCAGTCAGACCGTCCTGCCTGTTACACTTATGGCCCTCCATATCCCTTCCCATTCCCCTTATGCACAGACATGGCCCAGCATACATGCTGCACACTGCCCAGGGCCCAACCACCGCCCCCCCAACAGGAGGCCTTCACACACAGCACACCATGCATTCATGCTCCATGCATCGTGCTGACAGTGTATTCACCTGTTGGTCTGGAGGCCCATACAGGAGTCGGTACTGGGGTAGGACCCCATCCACCAGTCACTCCAACTCCACTGAGGTGAAGGCAGGGGCCCTTTCCTCAGTCACACAAACCATGGTAGGTTCCAGGCACAGGTTACAGCAGCACATGCAGTGTAGGTCCTCTCCTGTTCAAGGTCAGGTTGCAAGTGAGTGTACAGATAGAAAATGGTGGTGACTTCGGCGACAGTGCATACCGTCACCGCCGGCATACATCACCATTGGCCACTGTACCCCATATGGCCAATGATAACCAATGAAGAGTTGCACGGCGGTAATCGACCGCCTCCTGCAACGGTGCACAACTTCAGCGGAATTACCTCACTTCCACCTGTACCTCCATACAGGACAGGCGGACGCCATTTCGGGGGGGGGGGCAGGCCTTGAATCCTAACTGCGTCACAGTTCACAATTGTACATTCAAGCCATATGCCACTAATAAATTATAAAAATCACATCATGCATTGAACTGTAGTGGTTACAATGTACAGATAATGACCAGCTCCTCACTCTTTTGCCCCCTTGATTGCAACTGCTACGGATGAATAGGAGATGGAGACATCCTCCATGTACAGAACCCTGGTGGACTTGGCAACAATGGAGGACAGGCACATCATCCTCACCTATAGACTGCACAGGGCCACAATCACAGAGCTCTGTGGCCAATTGGAGCCTGACCTGATGTCTGATATCCATCATCCCACTGGGATCCCCCTTCATGTGCAAGTCCTATCTGTGCTCCATTTCTTGGCAACTGTTTCTTTCCAAGTGACAGTGGGCTTGGCAGCAGGAATGTCACAGCCAATGTTCTCAATAGGACTAACAAGAGTGTTGTCTGCCCTAATAAAACACATGTCTAGCTACATCGTTTTCCCCCAGGTGGAGGATTTGGCCACAGTGAAGGCTGACGTCTATGCAATGGGACATATCCCCAACATTATTGGGGCTATTGATGGAACACATATAGCATTTGTCCCCCACTGGCAAAATGAACAGGTCTTCAGAAATCAAAAACGTTTTCATTCCATGAATGTACAGATGGTGTGCTTGGAGGACCAGTACATCTCCCATGTCAAATCTAAGTATCCTGGGTCGGTGCATGATGCTTTTATCCTGAGGAACAGCAGCATCCCAAATGTGATGGCCCAACTCCAGAGATACAGGGTGTGGCTAATAGGTGAGCCCTCTTTCCCACCAAGTGAATGTTGGTGTATGGGTATGGTGTGGACCATAAGGGGGGTTAGTGTGTGTCTCACAGTTGTCCCTCGATAGTTGCAGGTAACTCTGGTTACCCCAACCTCTCATGGCTACTGACCCCTCTGAGGAATTCCAGGGCAAGGCAGAGGAACGTTACAATGAGGCACAAGGGCGAACAAAAAGGATAATTGAATGTACATTTGGCCTCCTGAAGGCGAGGTTTCGGTGCCTCCATCTAACAGGTGGATCCCTGTGCTACTCACCCATGCATGCTGCATGTTGCACACCTTGCCTTGAGATGCCATATGCTTTTCCTGCAGGAGGAGGAGGCTGGAGATGGCCGTGTGGCAGCAGTGGACCATGTGGACAGTGAGGATGAGGAGGCAGAGGATGAAGAGGAGGACAACAGAATTGCAGTGATCAGACAATACTTCCAATGACACACAGGTAGGACAGTGATACTTTACATTTCATTGTCATTATTTAGATTATCTTTGTCACTGGCAGGCTGTGAATTTCCACTTCTATGCCCACTCACTGTACCCTTTGGGAACATTTTTTGCAGATATTGGTGCCCCACTATCGCTCCTGGCGTGTTCACTGCAGCCAACTACATGTCTTTCTCCGGTCCAAAGATACATTACTATACAGTTGAATTGCAATGTTTAAATCTTGTTACACAAATACATACTTAAATCATTTGACATACTCCATACTTGTATTTTTCAAAAGTGTGTTTATTTAAGTGCTATGAAGAAAAGGGAGACGTCCAATGGGCTAGGGGGATGATGGAGGAAAGTCCAGGGTAGAGACCAGTCTATTGGTAGCACATTTACATTGTCCAAGCGGGCATAGGAAGGGGAGCAATGGCAGTTCAAGGTGGACAGGGTGACAGAGTGGGACACAAGGTCACATTCAGGAGAGTCTCATTTCCTGGCAGGGGTCTTGGCAATAGTCTCTGGCTTCTGCCTGGATTGCAGGAAACGCTTGCGGGGTGGTTCACCTTCTGCAGAGGGGGTGCTGGTGGCCTGTTGGTCCTGTGGCGGGGCCTCCTGTCCTCTAGAGGCAGCGGAGGGGGAGGGCTGTTCAGTAGTCCGCCTTGTGGCAGGGGGCCTGGTGTGACCATGTCTGTCAGCACCCCTGCAATGGAGACCAGGGTGGTGTTAATGGATTTCAAGTCCTCCCTGATCCCCAGGTATTGGCCCTCGTGCAGCAGTATGTTCGCCTGCAACTTGTCCATGATCTGGCCCAGCGTATCCTGAGAATATGGGTATGCTCCCAGGATCGTGGAGAGTGTCTCCTGGAGAGTCAGTTCCCTGGGCCTGTCCTTCCCCGGGACATAGCAGTCCTCCGAGCTTCCCTGATATCCTGTGCCTCTGTCCCCTGAACCGTGTGCCCACTGCCACTGAGCCCAGGTCCCTGATTGTCTTGGGTTTGTGGTGTGTCCTGAAGTCCCTGCAGTGGTGGACACACTGCTGATTGACGTGTCCTGGGGACAGAGTTATGGGCCCGCTGGGTGGGTGCTGTGGTGGTGTTTGCTGAGGTTTGGAGGCTCTGTGGTTGTGTGAGACTGTGCCTGGGTAACCGACTGTCCGGAGGTCACTGATGTGCCAGGTTGGTCATCCAGATCCAGGTGAGTAGAGTCGCTATCATCACTGTGGACCTCTTCTGTGAGGCGATTGGATGTTGCTGGCACCTCTTCTCCAGTGAAATTGGCTGGGATACCTCTGGAGATGTAAATCCAGTGTTTTTATTTCTGAGTGTTACATATTGTGCATGGGTGGGTTGCCCTCTATGGTTGTTAATGCCCTGGCAGCTTTGCCTGGTGTGAGTTGTTATTGTTATTTGGTGGGCTAGCTGTTTCCCTCTAGTGTGCATACTAGAGTGATAGGCGTCCATGCAGGTCTGTGATTGGTGTCCATGCATTGGTAGAGCATGCAGGGCTTGACATAGGGGTGAGTGGGTTGTGATGGTGGGGTGTGTGGGAGGTGGTGGAGTGACAGGAGTTAGAGTGGGTGTAGGAAAGTACCATCTTGCCTGGCATGTTACCCCCATTTTCACTGTATGTATGTTTGTTTTTGTCCATGTGTCACTGGGATCCTGCCAGGCAGGACCCCAGTGCTCATAATGTATGCCCTGTATGTGTTCCCTGTGTGGTGCCTAACTGTATCACTGAGGCTCTGCTAACCAGAACCTCAGTGTTTATGCTCTTTCTGCTTTGTAAAATTGTCACTGCAGGCTAGTGACTAATTTTACTAATTCTCACTGGGTCACTGGAACATCCTTATAATTCCCTTGTATATGGTACCAAGGTACCCAGGGAATTGGGGTTCCAGCAGATCCCTATGGGCTGCAGCATTTCTTCTGCCACCCATAGGGAGCTCAGACAATTCTTACACAGGACTACCACTGCAGCCTGAGTGAAATAACGTCCACTGCACATAAGTAACTTGTAAGTCACCTATATGCCTAACCCTCACTTGGTGAAGGTTAAGTGCCAAGTTACTTAGTGTGTGGGCACCCTGGCACTAGCCAAGGTGCCCCCACATTGTTCAGGGAAAATTCCCCGGACTTTGTGAGTGCGGGGACACCATTACACGCGTGCACTACACATAGGTCAATACCTATATGTAGCGTCACAATGGTAACTCTGAACATGGCCATGTAACATGTCTAGGATCATGGAATTGTCACCCCAGGGGACAATTCCATGCATCCCCGGGTCTCTAGCACAGAACCCGGGTACTGCCAAATTGCCTTTCTGGGGTCTCCACTGCAGCTGCGGCCAATCCCTCAGACAGGTTTCTGCCCCCCCTGGGGTCTGGGCAGGCCAGTCCCAGGAAGGCAGAACAAAGGATTTCCTCTGAGAGAGGGTGTTACACCCTCTCCCTTTGGAAATAGGTGTGAAGGGCTGGGGAGGAGTAGCTCCCCCAGCCGCTGTAAATGCTTTGATGGGCACAGATGGTGCTAATCTCTGCAGAAGCCAGTCTACACCGGTTCAGGGATCCCCCCGCCCTGCTATTGCGCAAAACTGGACAAAGGAAAGGGGAGTGACCACTCCCCTGACCAGCACCTCCCCGGGGAGGTGCCCAGAGCTCCTCTAGTGTGTCCCAGACCTCTGCCATCTTGGATTCAGAGGTGTTGGGGCACAATGGACAGCTTTGAGTGGCCAGTGCCAGCAGGTGACATCAGAGACCCCTCCTGATAGGTTCTTACCTCTTTCAGTAGCCAAGCCTCCTTTCTCAGTAGCCAAACCTCCTTTTCTGGCTATTTAGGGTCTGTCCTCTGGGCTATTCCTCAGATAACGAATGAAAGAGCTCACCAGAGTTCCTCTGCACTTCTCTCTTCGACTTCTGCCAAGGATCGACCGCTGACTGCTCCAGGACGCCTGCAAAACTGCAACAAAGTAGCAAGACGACTACCAGCAACATTGTAGCGCCTCATCCTGCCGGCTTTCTCAACTGTTTCCTGGTGGTGCATGCTCTGAGGGCTGTCTGCTTTCACCCTGCACTGGAAGCCAAGAAGAAATCTCCAGTGGGTCAACGAATCTTCCCCCTGCCAATGCAGGTACCAAATTTCCGCATCACTGGTCCTCTGGGTCCCCTCTCCTCCTGATGAGCGTGGTTTCTGGAACACAGGAGCTGGGTCCAAGTGCCTCCCACAGTGCAGTGGCCCTTCTGGCCAAATTTGGTGAAGGTAAGTTCTTGCCTCCCCACGCCAGACAGCAAACCTGTGTGCTGTGTGTTTTGCAGCTGCTTCCGCTTCTGTGCACTTTTCCAGGACTTACTTTGTGCACAGCCTAGCCTGGGTCCCCAGCACCCTGTCCTGCATTGTCCAACTCACTGAGTTGGACTCCGACGTCGTGGGACCCTCCTTTGTGACTCTGAGTTGACCGCTGTCCTCAGATCTTCTAAGTGCCTGCTCTGGTACTTCTGCAGGTTCTGCCTGCTTCTGTGGGAGCTCTCTGATTTGCTGAGCACCCCGTCTGTCTCCTTCTCCAAGTGGTTACATCCTGGTCCTTCCTGATCCGCAGCAGCTCCCAAAATCCTCAACCGTGACTCTTGCAGCTATCAAGGCTTGTTTGTGGTATTTCTGCGTGGAAATACTTCTGCGACCTCCAGCACGCCGTGCGACATCTTCCATCCAAAGAAGAAGTTCCTAGCCCTTTTCGTGGTTGCAGAATCTTCGGCTTCTTCCACCCAAAGGCAGCCCTTTTGCACCTTCATCCAGGGTTTAGTGGCCCCCTGCCCCCCCTGGACACTTTCGTGACTCTTGGACTTGGTCCCCTTCCTTTACAGGTCCTTAGGTCCAGGAATCCATCTTCAGTGTTTTGCTGGTGCTTGTGATTCTTGCAGAATCCCCTATCATGACTATTGTGTCTTTCTGGGGTAGTAGGGTAACTTTACTCCTACTTTTCAGAGTCTTGGGGTGGGGTATTTTGGACACCCTTACTGTTTTCTCACAGTCTCAGCAACCCTCTACAACCTCCCATAGGCCTGGGGTCCATTTGTGATTCGCATTCCACTCTTCGAGTATATGGTTTGTGTTGCCCCTAGGCCTGTGTCCACCTATTGCATCCTATTGTGATTCCACTTTGTTTGCACTATTTTTCTTACTGTTACTTACCTGTTTTGGGTTTGTGTACATATCATTTGTGTGTATTACTTACCTCCTAAGTGAGGGTATCCTCTGAGATACTTTTGGCATATTGGGCCTGATTACAACTTTGGAGGACGGTGTTAAACCGTCCCAAAAGTGGCGGATATACCACCTACCGTATTACGAGTCCATTATTTCCTATGGAACTCGTAATACGGTAGGTGGTATATCCGTCACTTTTGGGACGGTTTAACACCGTCCTCCAAAGTTGTAATCAGGCCCATTGTCACTAAAATAAAGTACCTTTATTTTTAGTAACTCTGAGTATTGTGTTTTCTTATGACATTGTGCTATATGATACAAGTGGTATAGTAGGAGCTTTGCATGTCTCCTAGTTCAGCCTAAGCTGCTTTGCCATAGCTACCTCTATCAGCCTAAGCTGCTAGAAACACCTCTATTCCACTAATAAGGGATAACTGGACCTGGCACAATGTTTAGGTACCAAAAGGTACCACTATAAGCCAGGCCAGCCTCCTACAGTGGGGGTAAGTGATGGCATGCAGGTAGGGGTGTTGTAGTAGTATAGAGTTGACTTACCCGAGTCCAGTCCTCCTCCTCCTCCTGCCAGGCCTGCGGGATGCATGATTGCCAAGACTTGCTCCTCCCATGTTGTTAGTTGTGGGGGAGGAGGTGAGGGTCCACCGCCAGTCCTCTGTACTGCGAGCTGGTGTCTTGCAGCAATGGAAGTACCTTCCCCCGTAGGCCGTTCCACTTCTTCCTGATATCATCCCTGGTTCTTGGGTACTGTCCCACGGCATTGACCCTGTCCACGATCCTCTGCCATAGCTCCATCTTCCTAGCAATGGATATCTGCTGCACCTGTGTTCCAGAGAGCTGTGGCTTAACCTGGATGATTTCCTCCACCATGACCCTTAGCTCCTTCTCAGAGAATCTGGGGTGTCGTTGTGGTACCATGGGTGTAGTGTGAATGGTGTGTGTGAGGGTGTGTAGGGTGATGTGTTGGGGTGTGTGTTGTGAGGTGCATGGGTTGGTGGCGTATAGGTGATGGTGGTATGTGGCTCTGGTTGTGTGGGTGCTCTTTCTGTCTCTCTCTGTTGGAAATTGTTTGTATTCGTAAAGGGATGTGGTAATGTGGGTGTGTATTTTATAGTGGTGTGGGTATGTAGGTGTGGTGTGTGTATGGGTCTCAGGTGTGTGTAGTTTGAATTGTCCAATGTGGTGCTGTTTTGTTTGAGTGTGTGTATTTTGAGCTTGGTGGTATATACCGCCAATGGTTTACCGCAGTTGACTGTCCGCCGTGATGATTCGTGGGTCATAATGTTGTGAGCATTGTTCTGTTGGTGTATCAGTGTGAGTTTTGATACTGCCAGTTTATCACTGACCTTTGGTGTAGTGGACTTGTGTCTGTGGTTGTATAGTGACGGATTGGTATGTGTGTGTCATAATATGGTAAGCGGATATTCGCCGCGGTATGTTGGAGGCAGTCAGCATGGCAGTAAGTGTGATTTACTGCCAATGTCATAATGAGGGCCAAAGTATGGTTAAACATGAAAGAATGTCCAAATAACATTAGTTGTATTTTTATGGTTGTGTATTCATGTGCATATATCTTTTTTTTATAATGTATGTTATTGCTTTGTCTTTTTCTATATGATCTGTATTGTCATGTGTTTGCTATTATAAACAATCATTAATAAGTATACACATGTTCTCAAACTGTGAGACACAGGTTGTTATAATTATGTAGTTCAATGATTTAAGATGAGAAATTCACAGGAAGGTCATCGAATTACGCTTGTTTTGCAGTTAGGTAGTTGGAAATTTGTCGCCACACTGTTATACATTGGTGATATTACTTCCCCGGGGGCGGAGAGGTTACATGGATAACCCCTTGCTTTGTTAATGGAAGACAATGGCTTCATTGACATCAGGCAGTGCTTAACTTGAGCCTGTGGTGCAGGTGAGGGCCCACCACTAGTCAATTTTGGAGACTCACACTTATTTTATCTTATCAAACACTGGGAGCAAGACAAAAAATACACAAAAGGGGAAGATGGAAGAAGGGAAATACGAAAAAAACATCACTAAAGGAGAAATCAGGAACCTCTAAGAGTAAGCTGAAGGAGCAAGTAGTTGATTAAAGAAGCTTGAGGAGGAATGAAGGCCACACAGCTGTTGCTTGTGACACACTGACAGTTAATTGCACCACTGCAGGCTTCTGAGCAGAGATTTGACCACAAACACTCATTCTTTTACAAATCAAACACTGACGTCAGGTGCCCGACTCATCCTAGAGACAAAGATTATACTTTCCCACCCCTGACACACAAACAAATTCATATATAGACCACTTTTCACTCAATTGCTATTTGTTAGTTCTAGTTCTCATTCTAAGAAATAGCGAAGGAAGACATCATGAATCATGTACTAATCCAAATAGATTTTGACCTTGGGGATGTTTTTTCCCAACCCTGGGTCTGAACTAAGCAAGCTACTAAGTATAAACTCTTAGAAGTGAAAAAGACTTCAGATCACAAGGAGAACAGGCAGGCACACCCGAGTTTTTCAATTTCAGAAACGGGAAGCACAACTGGCTATGCCAACTGTAAACAATGGTGGTGGTAAGCTATTGACCCATCCTGCTCAGACACCTGAGGCATTTGCATCAAACTATGAGAACGTCTATAGCTTGAACATGACAGACACAACTCTTGAGGAAGAACCCTTTGTGGAACCTGTGGGCCCACCCTCTTAAACACAAGAAGGGTGAACCATTTTGGAAACGGAAATTGCTATAGAACACGTTATGACATGATAAGTAATATCCCCACCTTTATATCCTCTGGAGAATCACATTCCCTGGAGAAGTGTACAAATCCAGAAAAGCACTATTACCTCCAGTGCAGCACTCAGCATTTAGAGAAGCTGAGAGTTTGGGATCACTCATTAACACAGGCGTCCGATCTCACACACACACACACAAACACACACACACACACATATGTGCGTGTGTAATGTATATATATATATATATATATATGTTCACTAAGTAATGTTATATAACTTCTCAGTGACAATGTTGATGTTTTCAACAAAAAGAACATAGAACTTCACTGGTTACAGTTAGCAGCACTGACTATAACTTGCACCCCACCATTCACTGCTTATAACATTACATATGACATCATACATGGCATGCTCTATGACATCATTTATGACATCACCAACGACATCTCAAATGACATCATTGATGATATCACTGATGACTTCACTGATGACATCATCCAATGAGTGTGATAATTTGTTTTACAGTTTACACGGTGGGGTATGACTACAATAGTACTTTTCTACCTAATTTTGTACAGCCTAGGCCCAGCTAATGGCTGTATCTGTTTACAAAATGCATGTGGTCCTAATGCACCATAGATGTGTAGAGGTACTGAACACATTATAAGTGTTTGCATTGAAGAGTAACTGTATGTGGAAGCAACAGTTTGGTTATATTCATTAAAGTCTGCACAACTTGTTTCTGCAGACAGACTTTGGAACAGAAGAAACAGTAAACTATTGTAAGCATCCGTGAGTTATTATAGAGAATTGTGTCAGCATAAACGTTTAACGTTAACATGGAAGAGTATGTGCATCAGATACTAACCTTTGTATATTTGCTTGTTATGCTTCAGAAGATGGCAAATTTGTAAAGTGTTCTCAACAGTAGTAAGAGTGCAGGTAGTATGCACTTTAGCACATTCAGATCTTGTTTTTTAGCAGTAGTGTATTTTTGAGAACTGTTACATAAAATGTACACTGTTCTTAGGAGATTGTGTATTTCTCATTTGACTTTCAATATTTGCAGACAGTGTGATATAAAATCAACTCCCTTTATAAGTACTGCTTACAGTACTCTGTTCTCTACTGATATACACTTTATTTCTTAATGTAGGTTCAGTGTGTGTCTATGGTGTGGTTCAGATAAAGATTGTCCCTGGTAGGGCATCAGCGATGTCATAGATGACGTCATAGAACAGGAGTAATGTCACATGTGAGGTCATAAGCAGTGAATGGCAGGGTCACAAGTTATAGTTAGTGCTGCTAAGTATAACTAGTGAATTTCTGTGATTATTTTAGTTCAAAACATCAATGTTGTCACTGAGAAATTCACCTAACTATACTGTTACTTTAAGCTGTAGTTTTGTTTTGTGGATTTCTAAGAAAACAGATATCTTTATTACACCTAACTATAACATTAGTCTAACCCTTGTCTTTTTTCAGTGGACTTCTCATGTTTAATTATTTAGGTGAGTGTATCTATGGTAGAATGACTTTGTAATATATGTTGTCCTTAGATATTATTTTGTAAAAACAATAATGTGTTATTTCAACATAACAGGGTATGGTTCATACTTTGTGAAATGTTTGTAAAATACATGTGAGTATTAAACAGACAAATATTCAATATTGCTGTAGGAAATTTGTATTTTCTCAGTTTTTGTAACTCTCATATGAATACGTTACCAGCAATCTATTTTTAAAGCGGCACTATTCTTGCGAGAGGCTCACAAGATGTTTGCAGGCTCATCGGGAGAGCATAGACTTTTAAATTTCATTCCAATCTTTTGCATTGAGTTATTTATCATGTTTTTTTAATTATTATTTAGTAGTAATCTATAATACAATAGTAAATAAAAAAACTTTGAATACTTGTTTATTTATTTATTTATTTTTTGCAAGATGCTCGTGGGACCTGAAGCACAATCATCTGTGTAGACTCTGAGGGGGTAGTACTTCCTCTTCAGCTCTCGCAAGACATTCATGAGATCTTATATTTAGAATTAAGTTAATGACAGTGCTTTTCTGTAACTTTGAGGAAAGTACAGCATTAGACATGTTGATTAAGCTACAAAAATAAATTATGCATTGTTCTATTGAAGATATAAAGGAAGTATTTTTTTTTTTACAATCTTGTGAGATGCCGGTGAGACTCTCCCGAGAGGTCTGGGAGAGAAAACACAACCTGAAGAATTACTATGATTGGGTGTAAATAGTAGATTCTGTTAAACACCATCTTCAGTAAGATTCCTTCTCACAGTAGCAAGGGTGGACACTACAGTTTATTTAAAGATCACCTTCTCCTTCCTACTTTTCACAATCCTGTGAGAGTCATGCAAGATCATAACTTTTTTTAAAATAAGAATTAACCATCTACTCATCACTGTACTAATCTTGTACAACTTCCTGTTAAAAACATTGACCACAATCTGCATTCCTGTTAATGCAAGGTACTAAGAAGTCATCCACCACTAATTACTATTCACAATCCTGTGAAAGTCCCCCCAGATCATTAAAATTACAAATCAATTTATTTTTTATCACAGTAGTTATTCCATAGTCACCTCCTGTCTAAATCGAGGAGGACAGCATGTCTTTCCGGTGCCCCTTACATAGCTTTTTTACTTCATTTCCAGAACACCTCACATAGGTGTCACTGACCATGTCACAAGTGTTGTAGTATGTGAGGTAATAAGCAGTGCATTGAGGGATGTAAGTTATAGTTTGCTCAGGAAACTGTAACTGCTGAATTTCTATGTTTTTGTATGCATGAAATCTGGGTATAACTATAACTTCCAGTAACATTCGTTTTCTTCAGTGAATTTCTATGTTTTTTTATTCTATTTCCTAACTTTAACATCCCTGTAACCTTTGGTTATTTAGCACATTTCTATGATTTTCATATTCTATTTCCTAACTATAACGTCCCTGTAACCCTTGTTTTTTTCTGTGAATTTCTATGGTTCTTTGTATTCTGCATCCTAACTATAACTCCCTTTATTACTTAATACACTGCAGAGGACTGTGTCTGTAATCAGAGAGCCACAGAATTAAATCCTGGTTGGAGCAGTGGAGAATAGTGACTTGTGTATATTAAGTATTAATAGGTCTCAGTCTTTGACAGAAAGCACTGTGGTTATTTAATTGATAATTTTAAACTTTAATGATGCACAATATTATATAGGGTGCTGCAAAAAGTGCAAAAAGGGTTAAGATAAAAGAAATGTGCTTTCAAAATATGGATTTTAGTAATGTCCAGAATGTAGATGGTGCACCCTTCCACCTGATGAAGGGTGATACCTGAAACCGGTCCGAGGATGAGGAACAGGGTCAAGACTGATTTGCATATGGCTAGGTCCAACCTGGGGTGGTGTGGTGAGCAAAAAAAACAGATCTTTGTGACTGGGGGTGAATGTTTGATTTGCTCTTCATTCCGTCCATCATCTGTTCTTTTTGCATTTGTTGCCCCAAGTGGGAAGCGTATGCCCAGACGTGGGTCCCGTGCTCACTGCGCCACTGGATTCAAGCTAGCCTAGCTGATGAAGGGTGATACCCTGAAACCGGTCGTAGGATGCTTGTTTCCGGTCCAGGAAGGACCTGGCTTGGCAGTTCGAGCTGGACTGTTGTCATGAGGAACAGGGTCAAGACTGACTTGCATATGGCTGGGTCCAACCTGGGGTGGCGTGGTGAGCAAAAAAATGATGGATTAAATCCAGATCTTTGTGACTGGAGGTGAATGTTTGATTTGCTCTGCATTCCGTCCATCATCTGTTCTTTTTGCACTTGAATAGGCTGTGGCCATTTTTTTCAAGACAGACCTTTGTACTTCTATGATCATTCAATTATGTTATTCGATATGCTGAGGTTCTGTCTTGAGAATAATGTTTTTGTGTTTGGTGAGCAGTGGTACAGGTAACTAACTGGGACTACAATTGGTAGTTGCTTTGCGCCAAGCTATGCCTGCGTCTTTATGGGATGGTGGGAGTCACAGGTTATATTGACAAAAGAGAATGAGAATTGGATTAGGCATTTTGTTTTATGGACACGCTATATAGACGAGAAATTTGCCATTTGGAAGGTTCCATGTAACAAGTTATATGCTTTTTTCACTTTTATTTCCAACAATAATATGAATTTGAAATTTGCCAGCAGAATATATTAATCTGAGATTGACTTCTTGGATGTGTTGATTAAAGTAGAGAATGGGGTGGTACAGACCAGCCTTTTCAGGAAGAAAACTGCGAGCAATAGTATGTCACATGCTCAGAGCCATCACTCAACTAGACTTAAGTGGACTATCCCCTATGGGAAATTGTAGTACTGTAGCAACTATGCTGCTATGGTCAAGAAATTCAGAACTAGGGGGTATCCTAGGAATGTTATCAAGGGGGCAATTAGGAAAATGGATGTTATTCCTTGAGAGAGATTTCTGATGACTAAATATAATCAGACCAAGAAGGATGAAAACACTAATGTGATTCAATTAATTACTACTTTTAACTTGTAGAAGGTTAGACAGATTTTGAACAAACATTGGCATCTGGTGAGATCACATCAAGTGACTGGAAGTTTGGTAACACCATGTCCCATAGTCATGTATAGAAAGAATAGATCCTTAAAGGATATTTTGGTATGTAGCCATTTCAACAGTAGGAACAACACTAATTGGCTACAGGAACAAAAGGGCTTCTTCAAGTGTGGTAAATGTAAAGCTTGTAGGTATAGTATGAACAGAAAAGCACATCTATTACCCACTGGTAAAAGTACAAAGATAAACAAATGTATTTACTCTATCAGTGATTATGTGGTATATGTTTTGGTTTGCCCTCGTGGTTTGAATTATGTTGGAAGTACACTTTTCTCTGTTAAACTATGAATTTTGGAGCATTATTGAGCCATTGCACTCAATGATCCTTCCTATCCGGCACTGGCACAGGACAAACAAACCTGGCACTGAAAATATTTTTTTTTTCAGTAATGACAGGGTACCTTTAAGTGCCGGTGGAGGAGACAGGAAAAAGCCTTTGAGGAGACTGGAGTCAGAATTTATAATTAAGCTGAGAGCAAGTACCCTAGAGGACTCAATCTGGATGAGGAACTTCTTGTGCATCTGGGATAAAGCTGCTTGAGCTTCTAGGATGTGCTCTCCACTGATGGGACTGCCCCAGATTCTCTCTCTTTTCTTCTTTTCTTCATATTTGATGATGATGGTTATGACATGCCTCAGCTCCATGATGATCCTTTGAATTTTTGTTTCTACTCTTTGCTTTGTATATTTGTTTGATATTTTTCCATTTTGAGATATGCGTGAGTTAATGCACTTAACGACAATTATCAATTTTCATTTTTCAGATTTCATTGCCCTTTGCCTATGGAGATTTAAGTTATATGATATGACATTCTATAGTTATCTGGGCCACTGGGTTTGATATCTCTCTAATTCTTAGCAGGCAATGTTAAGAGAATGTTTCTTATGCATACAATGTTTGTGAACATAGATTTTAGTTTAACGTTTTGTTTCTGTTGGAAATAATGTTGCAGTGAAACTTTGTTGCTAGTATTTGTTAGCACTGGTATACGGGCCACTTGGTTTGATACTTTCTTTCTGCTAGTAATTTATTTATTGTCCTTAAAAATACCATTTGGCTTGGTTATATGGGTATATTCTTTGTATGAATATTTAGCAAAGATACCATTATTACAAAATCCTTGGCAGACAATGTTAAGAGAATGTCTTTAATATATATTTTTCTCTTGGACAGAAATGATGGAAATGATCTTGTATTGATAGTTTGTTGATAGTTTCTGTTAGCACTGGTTATTTGTGACATCCAATTCAAGGCCAAAATAGCAATACTTTTGAAGTAAGTTCTTTATGTTTACCTTGTTAAAAAAATATTGGTGTGTCTTTAAAAGTGATGACGTTTTGTTCCACTCTTCTTTGGCTCTAATGAAGATCTTGTAGGTCAATATGCATAAGCATTAAATTAACTTTTCTAAACAACCTCTGAATGCGGGGGCTTTCTGGAGTTAAACATGGAGGAATTGTATATATATATATATATATATATATATATATATATAGAGAGAGAGAGAGAGAGGGAGAGAGATAGATAGATAGATAGATAGATAGATAGATAGATAGATAGATAGATAGATAGATAGATAGATAGTTAGATAGATAGATAGATAGATAGATAGATAGATAGATAGATAGATAGATAGATAGATAGATAGATAGATAGATAGATAGATAGATATTTATATATATATGTAGATATAAAGAGATACCTGTAGGTGACTGCTACCGTTTGTGGTGGGTACCAAAGGTACTTACACCTTATACCAGGTCCAGTTATCCCTTATTAGTGAAATGTAGGCAGTGTTCTAGCAGCTTCGGCTGTCTAGGGGTAGCTGTAGCAGAGCAGCCAAGACTGAACTAGGAGACATGCAAAGCTCCTGCAATACCACTATAGTTACACATTACTTATACACAATAAAAGATCAATACTCAGTGTCACCAAAAATAAAGGTACTTTATTATAGTGACACAAGGCCAAAAATATCTTAAAGGAAATACTTTGTCTGGAGGTAAGTATTATACACAATATATACACTATTAACCAAAATCAGGTAAGTAAACAGTCATAGAATAGTGCAAACAGTAGAAAATACAAAAGATTGCAATGGGCCTGGGGCAACGCAAACCATATACTAAAATAGTGGAATGTGAATGTTGAGTTCCCCCCCCCCCTAGGCAAGCGTACTGTGTAGAGGGGCGCCGGGAGTGTAGGAAAACACCAAAGGTAAGTAAAGTATCCCACCCCAGAGCCCTGAAAAGTAGGAGTAGAGTACATCAAGTTTCTTCAGAACACACTACAAGTTGTGATGAAGAATTATGCAGGAAACAAGCAAGACTGCAAGCAACAAACAATGGATTCCTGGACCTGAAGACCTGTGGAGAGAGGAGACCAAGTCCAGAAGTCGAAGAAGAGTCCAGGAAGGACAGGAGCCCCTGCCAACCTAGACGAAGGTGTAAAAGTGGATTCTCCGGTCAGAAGAAAAGTACAGAAGTGCACCAAAGAAGATGGCTGCGGGTTCCTGCTCGGTGCAGAAGATGTCCCACGTTGAGTTGTTGGATGCAGACTGTTTGTGTCACTGGATTCCACTACCAAGCCTTGGTTCAAGTAAATTCGCAGTTTGCATCAAAGAGGAATTGCCTGGACCCAGGAGGGACCTGGGGGTCTCAACTCAGACTGAGGAGACAGATGGGGCTCTCAGCACTTCAGTGAGCCCTCAGACAACCAGGCAGCCCCACAGAAGTTCCAGAACACGGGGACAAGAAGATGCAAAGTGCAGCCATCGCAGCGCTTCAATGGAAGGTCCCACACCACTGGAGAACAACTCATGGAGCTGTGCATTGCAGGATGGAGTGCTGGGGACCAGGGCTATGCTGTGCATGAAGAACCTTTGGAAGAAGTACATAGAAGCCCAAGGAGATGCAGAAGACGCAGTGCACAGGGATACTGTCACAGCACAGGGAGGCATGCTCTTACCTCCTCCAAATTTGGACAGTTTGACCTTTGGACAGTCTGGGTCACTTCGGTCCACCACCTGTGTTCCAGGGAGCACCCTAGTCATCAAGAGAGGAGTCCCAAAGTACTGGTTGTCATTGCTGAAGGGTGCCTGAGGAAGCAGTGAAGTGAATCTGTCACTCCACGGGAGATTCCTTTGGTTCTTCTGGTGCAGGGTGAAGACAGGCAGTCCTCAGAGCGTGCACACCTTGGAAACTGTTGCAAACGCTGGCTGGAGCTGAAGTTGCAGGTCACAGGAATTGTCCTGGATACTTTGTTGCGGCTACAGTGGTTCTTGGAGTAGTCTGCAGTTGATCCGACGGTTAGAAGCTGAAGCAGAGGATGCAGAGGAGTCCTGGAGGAATCTTGCAAACTGAATCTGAGGAACCACCCAGAGGAGAGACCCTAAATAACCCTGAGAGGGGCATTGGCTACCTTCCCAGGTATGGACCTATCAAGATGTGTCTCTGACGTCACCTACTGGCACTGGCCACTCAGACGTCTCCAGAGGGTCCCCACACCTTGGAATCAAAGATGGCTAATGTCAGGGACACTCTGGAGAAGCTCTGGGCACCACCCCTGGGGTGGTGATGGATAGGGGAGTGGTCACTCCCCTTTCCTTTGTCCAGTTTCGTGCCAGAGCAGGGACTTGGGGACCCTGAACGGTGAAGACTGGATTATGCATGGAGGGCACTGTTTGTGCCCTTCAAAGCAATTCCAGAGGCTCTGGGAGGATACCCCTCCCATGCCTGTAACACCAATTTCCAATGGGAGGGGGTGTAACTTCCCTCTCCTAAAGGAAATGCATTGTTATGCCTTCCTGGGATTGAGCTACTCAATCCCCAGGAGGGCAGAAACCTGTCTGTGTGGTGGCAGCAACTACGGCTGCAGTCAAAACCTCAGACATCTGGTTTGGCAGTACTGGGGGTCCATTATAGAGCCCCCAGGCTGGATGGGATTGGCCCCCTAATACCAGATTGTGATTGGGGGGTCAATTCCATGATCTTAGACATCTCACGTGGCCATATTCTGAGTTACCATTGTGAAGCTACATATTTGTATTGACATACAAGTAGTGCACACTTATAATGGTGTCCCCCCCACTCACGAAGTCTGGAGAATTGGTCCTGGACAACATGGGGAAACCTTTGCTAGTGCAAGGGTGTCCGCACACACAGTAGCTCTCCACCTAGCCTTCAGTAAATGAAGGTTAGACATATAGGAGACTTATAAGTTACTTTAGTGTAGTGAAAATGGCTGTGAAATAGTGTGTGCACTATTTCACTTAGTCTGCAGTGACAGTCCTGAAGAAAGGTTTGTATGAGCTCCTTATGGGTGTCAAAAGAAATGCTGCAGCCCATAAGGATCTTCTGGAACCCCAATGCCCTGGGTACCTAGGTACCATATACTAGGGGCTTATAAGGGGGGGTCCAGTGTGCCATTTAGAATTGGAATCTGGAGTCCCTAAACTGTAGTGAAAAATTTGGTAAGCAGAGAGAGCATAAGCACTGGAGTTCTGGTTATCACAACTTCAGAGACACGGTCAAGCATACTGACAACACACATAGGCCACAAACTAAGAGCACTGGGATCCTGGCTAGCAGGATCCCAGTGAGACAGTCCAAAGACACCGACAAATAGGGTTTAAAACTATGAGCACTAGTGTCCTGGCTAGCAGGATCCTAGTGAGACAGTAAAAACACACTGACAAACACGCACAAAACAGGCCAGAAATGGGGGTAACCATGCTAGAAAGAGGCTATTTTCTCATATAAAAACGACCCCCCAAATGAAGGACAACAAGGCTAACCTTGGCCAGTTAAGACTTTATTGTCTAAGTGGTGATGAGTGGAGAGTAGATCTGCAATAGAGTGGTTACTCCCTTTATCGTCCACTGTATGGATACTTCCCTGTGGGGATGTAAACCACCCTGTGTGGAGAATTTTACCTAGAAAACAGCTAAGTGTATATTCTCACAGTCTCTATTTGTAAGTTTTAAAGTTGGGCAGTGGGATTGTTCCACTGAGCCTATGTCAAGACAGGGTTGCTGTCCCAAGGAAGAGAATGTCAGACAGGGATGCTGTCTTAGTAATGCCATGGCTGGGCAAAACGTTTGTCCATATGGCTGAAAGTGAGAACAGGGTTGCTGTTTCTCTTGGGTTGGAGCAGGGCGGCTGTCCTATGAGCTCTACACTAGGACAGGCCTGCTGTCCTAAGTGTTCAGAGGTAGAACAGGGCTGCTGCACTAAAGTTTATCTGGGAGGTAAGAGGGTTGCTCCAAATTTACTAAAACAGTTCAGTTTTGCACATCTGGTTTAGTGGTTCTACAGTGAGTTTAGCTGTGGTAGCTGTGGGCTCCCTTGGTACAGGTTCCACCTCAGGAGAGGTTTCTCCCACCACATCAATGGTATCCTTAGTGGTAGGGTGGGGAAGGTGTGCTTTGATACCCTTTTTACCTGTTGGTTGAGAGGGATCCTGAGATTTCAGGCGTTTTTTCTCTCCTTTGCTTTTTCTTTTCACCTGAAATGAGAGGAAGCAATTCCTCAGGGATACCCAGCATGGATGCATGGGTCCTAAACTCTACCTCAGACCAACCTGAGGCCTTTAGGTCATTACCTAAGAGACAGTCTACAGGTAAGCTAGGTGATACCACCACCTGCTTAGGGGCAGTAACTCCACCCCAACAAAGTTGCACTGTAGCTAAGGGGAGAGACTGAGTGGAGTTGTTGACATCCGTAGCTGGTACCTTTGTCCAAGGAGGTCTTGTGCAGGTGACATCAGGTTTTCAGTCACCAAAGTGATACTGGTACCTGTGTCCTTGTAGGCCTGGGCCTCAACACCATTTATTACAATTGACTGCTTATACCTGTTCATGTTAAGGTGACAAACAGCCAAGGTGGCAAGACCTATGTCACCAGGTGTGACAGAAACTGTCTTGGGAGTGTCTACACCATTTTTTATGATGGACCCAAAAGTGAACCCTACTATACCCTTTGTCTGACTACTGCCAGTAGTCCCATCCCTATTACCACTACTGCTAGAGGCACTAGAGCTTGATGTATTAGTGATGGTCGGCTCAGGGGCTTTACCTGGGCAGGATGAAACCCCTGGCCTATGGCCTTTACCTCTGCACACATAGCACCAGGGCTTTTTATTGTGTGTAGAGTGAGAAGAAGAGGAAGATGATTTATCGCCACCCCCAGAGGAGTTTTGTGGACCTGAAGAAAGATCTTTGTGCTTACTTTTATCCCTATTCTTATCCTGAGATTTTTCACCATCTTTCTTCTTTTCTTTGTCTCCCCCTGCATGAGCTTTTCTGTTCACCCGTGTTCTGACCCATTTGTCTGCCTTCTTTCCCAATTCTTGGGGAGAGGTCAGATCTGAGTTCACAAGATACTGCTGTAACAAGTCAGACATACAACTATTCAATATATGCTCTCTCAAAATCAGATTATACAGGCCCTGGTATTCAAACACTTTACCGCCATGTAACCAACCCTCTAAAGCTTTCACAGAACAGTCCCCAAAGTCAACCCAGTCTTGTGAAAATTCTTTCTTGGTTTCCATAAACTTGATTCTGTATTGCTCTATGGTTAGACCAAAACCATCAGTGAGTGCATTCTTTAAAATGTTTTAGTTGTCTACATCCTCACCCTGAGAGTGAGGAGTCTGTCCCTCCCTTTGTCACATGAAAAGGACAGCAAAAGTTTAGCAGCCCACTGTTTTTGAGTAACCTTTTGAACCTTATAGTCCCTCTCAAGTGCAGCAAACCACTTTTGAATATCATCCCCCTCCTTGTATGGGGGAACAATTTTGTGTAAGTTCCTGGAGCTAATGTTGTCCGCCCTGACCTCATGAGTCCTGAAACTTTCATTGCTGCTGCCACCATGGGGAACTAACCTCAACCCCTGCCTTTCTCTTTCTACAGCTAAGGCTTCCCTATCTAGGGCCAGTTGCTGCTGTTTCAGCCTCAGTCTAGCCTCCTCCAATGTCAGCTTTCTGAGTTTCCTATCTAGAGAGTTATCCTCAGGGTGGGAGATGTGAGACCCTTGAGAGACTGAGGTGATTTGAGAATGGGCAGAAGTGGACCTTTCCCTTAAGTTGTGTAAACCTAGTGACCTGTCCTCTAGGTGTGAAGCGTGCCCTACTTGTGTGAGACCCCTTTCCACTACCAACTACACTATGGCCCTCATTAAAACCCTGGCAGTCGGTGATAACGTGGCAGTAATACCGCCAACAGGCGGGCGGTAACAAAAATGGAATCATGACCACGACGGAAACCGCTCAGACAGACAGACAATTTAACACACCGACCGCCAGGGTGGAATCAACAAGCACAAAAGCGGTAACCGCCAACAGCTAGGCGGAAGATAATGTACTGCCCACTCTTATGACCAGCCTATCTGCCACCACTTCCGGGATGGTACCAACGACATCAAAAGCCTGGTGGAAACAAATCTCAGAAGTCAAAGGACCCACCTGTGGAGACTCAGGGAACAACCATGATGCCATGGAGCCCGATCTGCATGTCTTCTCCATGCTCCTCTACCTTCTGCTTCATTATGAACACCAACGCTGGTGAAGACGACCACGGTGAGTAATTCTGCCTAGCACACAAGGGAGGGGGGAGGAAAAAGAGAGTGACACACACACGCAACACACACACCCCCAACACCATAGACACAACCAGATGCAGCAACATATTTACTCCGTACCCCTCAGGAATAATGCAAGAACAAAATGATTTGAAGAAAGTGAGTGTAATACGATAAAATACTCTGAATAAGTGCATTAAAATCCAAAAGTGTATAAATATTTACAAATGTAGGGGCACTGCCCAGTCCTCAATGTCCATGGGCCACAGGGCCACAACACATAGGCAAAGGCCTCACCTCACTCCTGCAACAACATGGAGAGAACACTGCAGGGGCATCAGGTCGGAAATAGCCAGGCACTTCAGGGGGAAGGGGAACAGGGGGGCACCTCAACCGGAAGATGGTACAAAGCCATTGGTCCAGGAGGAGGTAACATGCCCTGTGCGCTCTCCTGGGGAGTGCAAGGCCCCAGTCTCTCAAGTGGGTGGTTTGCCCACTGCCTGGTCCTGGGGAGTGCAAGGTCACAGTCTCTCAAGTGGGTGGTTTGCCTACTGCTTGGTCCTGGGGAGTGCAAGGCCACAGTCTCTCAAGTGGGTGATTTGCCCACTGACTTGCCCTGGGGAGTGCAAGGCCACAGTCCCTCTAGTAGATGGCTTCTCCACTGGTTCTGGAGGTTGCATTGTGCCCAGTGTGCTTCATCCTGGGAAGGATGGGGTGAGTGGATGGCTTCTCCACTAATTCTGGAGGGGGCATTGTGCCCAGTGTGCTTCATCCTGGGAAGGATGGGGTGAGTGGATGGTTTCTTCCACTGGTTCTGGAGCGGGCATTGTGCCCAGTGTGCTTCATCCTGGGAAGGATGGGGTGAGTGGATGGCTTCTTCCACTTGTCCTAGAGGGGCCATTGTGCCCTGTGATGCAGATCTTGGGAGTGCAAGGTCACAGTCTCTCACCTGGGTGTCAGACCCAAAGGATTTGAATGGGCCAGGCAGCACAAAAGCCCATGGATGCAGGACTACACACTGTCCTCCAATGGTGATGGCTGCTCAGTGGTGGCAGTGGCGGTGCTGGTGTAGGTGCTGGCACTGGTGGGGGGAGGCTCCAGCCCTTCCCCTGCAGCTTCGGATGGCTGCCTACTGGGGCTGCTGCTGCTGGCAGTGGTGCTCGTGGCAGTGCTGGTAATGGAGCTGGCAGTGGTGGTGGGAGGCTCCAGCCCTTCCCTTGCAGCCTCAGATGGCTGAACCACCATGGTTGGTGGTGGGGGCTCCGAATAAGTCCCAACACCAGGCCTCCTGTCCTTCCTGTCTGCTGGTGCAAGCCCCTTGCCCTTCCTGTCAGCAGCCGGGGATTGCTCCTTGCCCTTCCCTGTAGCAGCTGGGGGTGACTCCTTGCCCTTCCTTGAAGCAGCGGGGGTGCCTCCTTGCTCTTCCTTGAAGCAGATGGGGGTGCCTATTTTTCCTTCCTTGAGGCAGCGGGGGCCTCCTTGCCCTTCCTTGAGGCAGCTGGGGGTGCCTCCTTGGGATTCCTTGCAGCACCTGGTGCAGGCCCCCTTTCAGTGTGGCTGCCTGGTGCCCGGTATCCTCACCCACCTGGAGTAGCTGTCAACACTACTGTGGCTGTGGAATGGGTGGCTGAGGTGCTCGCCTGGGTTCTGACCACCCTGGCCCGATGTGAAGGACAGTGGGGGGGGTGTGGTAGGGAAGAGGTCAACAGAGGAGATGAAAAGCTTCTTAGGGACATTGGGGTGGGAAGAGGGTGAGGTTTGGGAGTTGTGGAAGAGGAATTGGTTGTACGAGGTGTCTGTCTGCTGTGTTTGGGTGCAGGTACATGGGCTGGATGCTGTTGTGAGGTGGATGGCTGTTGGGGTTCTGAGTGCTTGCATCTGTGTACTTTGGGAAGAGGGGCACAGACACAGTGGGAGAGGACACAGGGGACGTGTGCATGGATGTGGAGGTGGTGACTGCCAGTGATAGACATGATGGTGATGGTGATGATGGTAGTGGATGAGGATGTAGTGCATGCAGGTGTGAGTGCAGATGCAACTGGGATGGAGCTGGAGGAGGAGGAGGCCACAGTGGAGGCAGTGGATGTTGGTATGTCTTCATCTGGATGGTGTTTGTGTGAGTGCCTGTGGGATGATGTGTGGTGCTTGTGTTTGACTGAACCACTCCTGTGTGTTGTCTTGTGTGCATGCTGGTCTGCCTGCGTGCTTGGGAGAGGGTGGGGTTGAGGGGAATGGATTGGGGAGAGGAAGTTGGAGAGGGGAGGATAGAAACAGGGACAATGACTGCCATCAGAGGGGAGGCCAGAGCCTGGATTGATCTCTGTTGGGTCGCCATGCCAGTGTGAATGCCCTCCAGGAATGCATTTGTCTGTTGCATTTGGCTGCCAGCCCTGGGATGGCATTCCAAATGATTGACTGACCAACAGAGATGGATCGCAGGAGGTCAATAGCCTCCTCACTCAGGGCAGAGGGTCAAGGTTTGGGAGTGATGGAGGAGGAAGTGGTTGTACGAGGTGTCTGTCTGCTGTGTTTGGGTGCAGGTACATGGGCTGGATGCTGTTGTGAGGTGGATGGCTGTTGGGTGTCTGAGTGCTTGCATTTGTGTACTTTGGGAGCAGGGGCACAGACACAGTGGGAGAGGACACAGGGGACATGTGCATGGATATGGGGGTGGTGACTGCCAGTGATAGACATGATGGTGATGGTGGTAGTGGATGAGGATGTAGTGCATGCAGGTGTGAGTGTAGATGCAACTGGGATGGAGGTGGAAGAGGAGGGGGCCACAGTGGAGGCAGTGGATGTTGGTATGTCTGCATCTGGATGGTGTTTGTGTGAGTGCCTGTTGGATGATGTGTGGTGCTTGTGTTTGACTGAACCACTCCTGTGTGTTGTCTTGTGTGCATGCTGGTCTCCCTGCATGCTTGGGATAGGCTGGGGTTGAGGGGAATGGATTGGGGAGAGGAAGTTGGAGAGGGGAGCCTAGAAACAGAGACAATGACTGCCATCAGAGAGGAGGCCATAGCCTGGATTGATCTCTGTTGGGCCGCCATGCCAGTGTGAATGCCCTCCAGGAATGCATTTGTCTGTTGCATTTGGCTGCCAGCCCTTGGATGGCATTCAAAATGGTTGACTGCCCAACAGAGAAGGATCGTAGGAGGTCAATAGCCTCCTCACTCAGGGCAGCAGGGCTAACTGTGGCAGCGCCTGAGGTGCCTGGGGCGAAGGAGGTGCACCTACAGGCCCGCATCCCCCACCCGAATACTACTCCACCACGTGCAAGTAGTATATTGGGGCACTGTACTCTCCCCCTAGTGGCTGCTGTGATGCCCCCAAGCGCCCATCCAGCTATGGATTGGCCACCGCCAGTATGCATGCCATCAGGGGTGTCAGGGTTTGACGGGCACCCCTTCCTCGTTCGGAGGCCATCTCCAGCTGGGCCTCCGCCGTCTTCGGTGCCCAGTGTCTCAGGTCCTCCCACCGTTTCCAACAGTGGGTGCTCCGCCTGCCATAGACCCCCAGGGTCCGCAGGTTCTTGGTGATGGCACACCATATACCCTTTTTCTGATGGGCGCTGACCTGCAGAGAAATACACCAAGGAAAAGGTATCAGTCAGACTATCCTGCCTGTTACACTCATGGCCCATCATAGCCCTTCAACCCCCTTTACGCACAGACATGGCCCAGCATACATGTAGCCCGCTGCCCAGGGCCCAACCACCAAATCCCCCTACACGAGGCCTTCACACACACCACTCCATGCATTCATGCCCCATGCATCGTGCTCACAGTGTACTGACCTGTTGGTCTGGAGGCCCATACAGCATTCGGTACTGGGGTAGGACCCCATCCACCAATCTCTCTATCTCTGCCAAGGTGAAGGCAGCGGCCCTTTTCCCAGTCACAAAAGCCATGGTCAGTTCCAGACCCAGGTCACAGCAGCACATGCAGTGTAGGTCCTCTCCTATTGATGGTCAGGTAGCAAGTGAGTGAACAGTTAGAAAATGGCGGTCCCATCCACGGTGGTGCATACCGTCACCACTGGGGTACATCACCATTGGCAACTGTAACCCATAGAGCCCAATGATAACCAATGAGTTGCACGGCAATTCTCGACCACCTCCCACAACGGCGCACCATGTCAGCGGAATTACCTCATTTCCACCTGTCCCTCCATACAGGACAGGCAGATGCCATTTCGGGGTGGGGGGCAGGCCGTGGTACCTAACTGCGTCACAGTACACATAAGCACCATTTGGACCTATCCAACAATATACTGTTACAATCACAACATGCAATAAAGTGTAGTGGTTGAAAATATGAGATACTGACCAGCTGCTCACCGTTTTACCAACTAGATTGCAACCGCAACGGATGAATAGGAGATGGAAACATCCCCCGTGTACAGACCCCTGGTGGACTTGGCAACAATGAAGGACAGGCACATTATCCTCACCTATAGACTGCACAGGGCACAATCACAGAGCTGTGTGCCCAATTGGAGCCTGACCTGATATCTGCTATCCGTCACCCCACCCGGATACCCCCCCCTTGTGCAAGTCCTATTTGTGGAGTAGCCTCCCCCAGCCTCTGGAAATGCTTTGATGGGCACAGATGGTGCTCATCTCTGCATAAGCCAGTCTGCACCGGTTCCCAGCCCTGCTCTGGCGCGAAACTGGACAAAGGAAAGGGGAGTGACCACTCCCCTGACCTGCACCTCCCAGGGGAGATGCCCAGAGCTCCTCCAGTGTGTCCCAGACCTCTGCCATCTTGGAAACAGAGGTGTTTGTGGCACACTGAACTGCTCTGAGTGGCCAGTGCCAGCAGGTGACGTCAGAGGCTCCTTCTGATAGGCTCTTACCTCTCTTGGTAGCCAATCCTCCTTCCTTGGTAGCCAAACCTCCTTTTCTGGCTATTTAGGATCTCTGCTTTGGGGAATTCTTCAGATAACCAATGCAAGAGCTCAGCAGAGTTCCTCTGCACCTCCCTCTTCACCTTCTGCCAAATGATCAACCGCTGACTGCTCAGGACGCCTACAAAACCGCAACAAAGTAGCAAGACGACTACTAGCAACCTTCTATTGCTTCATCCTGCCGGCTTTTTCAACTGTTTCCAGGTGGTGCATGCTCTGGGGGTAGCCTGCCTCCTCTCTGCACCAGGAGCTCTGAAGAAATCTCCTGTGGGTCGACGGAATCTTCCCCCCGCAACCGCAGGCACGAAAAGACTGCATCACTTGTCCTCTGGGTCCCCTCTCAGCATGACGAACGTGGTCCCTGGAACTCAGCAACTCTGTCCAAGTGATTCCAACAGTCCAGTGACTCTTCAATCTAAGTTTGGTGGAGGTAAGTCCTTGCCTCCCCACGCTAGACTGCATTGCTGAGTATCACATGATTTGCAGCTGCTCCGGCTTCTGTGCACTCTTCCAGGATTTCCTTCGTGCACAGCCTAGCCTGGGTCCCTGACACTCTAACCTGCAGTGCACAACCTTCTGAGTTGTCCTCCTGCGTCGTGGGACTCCCTTTTGTGACTTCGCATGGACTCCGGTTCACTCTTCTTCCAAGTGCTTTTTCAGGTACTTCTGCGGGTGCTCCCTGCTTCTGTGAGGGCTCCCTGGATTGCTGGGCAACGTCTCTGTCTCCTCCTCCAAGTGGCGACATCCTGGTCCCTCCTGGGCCACAGCAGCACCCAAAAACCTCTACTGCAACCCTTGCAACTAGCAAGGCTTGTTTGCGGTCTTTCTGCATGGGAACACATCTGCAAGCTTCATCGCGACATGGGACATCCATCCTCCAAAGGAGAAGTTCCTAGCTCTCTTCTTTCTTGCATAACTCCAAGCTTCTTCCAACTGGTGGCAGCTTCCTTGCACCCTCAGCTGGCATTTCCTGGGCTCCTGGCCACTCTCGACACTGTCACGACTATTGAACTTGGTCCTCTTGTCTTACAGGTACTCAGGTCTGGAAATCCATTATTGTTGCATTTCTGGTGTTTGTTCTTCCTGCAGAAACCCCCATCACGACTTCTGTTCTCTCTGGGGGTAGTAGGTGCACTTTACACCTACCTTTCAGGGTCTTGGGATGGGCTATTTTTCTAATCCTCACTGTTTTCTTACAGTCCCAGCATCCCTCTACAAGCTCACATAGGTTTGGGGTCCATTCGTGGTTCGCATTCCACTTTTGGAGTATATGGTTTGTGTTGCCCCTATACCTATGTGCTCCTATTGGAATCTATTGTAATTCTACACTGCTTGCATTACTTTTCTTGCTATTACCTGCATAATTTTGGTTTGTGTACATAACTAATCCTCATACTGAGGGTACTCACTGAGATACTTTTGGCATATTGTCATAAAAATAAAGTACCATTATTTTTAGTACTTCTGTGTATTGTGTTTTCTTATGATATTGTGCATATGACACCAGTGGTATAGTAGGAGCTTTACATGTCTCCTAGTTCAGCCTAAGCTGCTTTGCCATAGCTACCTTCTATCAGCCTAAGCTAGAAACACCTCTTCTACACTAATAAGGGATAACTGGACCTGGCACAAGGTGTAAGTACCTCTGGTACCCACTACAAGCCAGGCCAGCCTCCTACAGTACATCTCCCATGTCAATGCAAAGTATCCTGTATCTGTGCATGATGCCTTTCTCCTGAGGACCAGCAACATCCCATATGTGATGGCTCAGCTCCAGAGGCACCAGGTGTGGCTAATAGGTGAGCACTGGTTCCCACCCAGTGGATGTTGGTGTATGGGTATGGTGTTGTTTCTAAGGGTTAGTGTGTGTCTAAGAGGTGTCCCTCGATATTTGCAGGTGACTCTGGTTACCCCAACCTCTCATGTCTACTTACCCCTGTGAGGAATCCCAGGACAAGGGCAGAGGAACGTTACAATGAGGCACATGGGTGAACAAGAAGAATTATAGAGAGGACATTCAGCCTCCTGTAGGCTAGGTTTAGTTGCCTCCATCTCACAGGTGGTTCCCTGTGCTACTCACCCAAGAAGGTCTGCCAGATAATCATGGCTTGCTGTATGTTGCACAACCTTGCCTTACGTCGCCAGGTGCCTTTTTTGCAGGAGGATGAGGCTGGAGATGGGCGTGTGGCAGCAGTGAACCCTGTGGACAGTGAAGATGAGGAGGCAGAGGATGAGAATGAGGACAACAGAAGGGTAATAATTCATCAATACTTCCAATGACACACAGGTAAGACAGTGTAACTTCACTTTTAATTGACAGGTTTGTGTCTGACATTGTCTCTGGCAGACTGATTGTCCCACCTCTATGGCAACTCACTGTACCCTTTGGCATCTCTATTTACAGATATTTTTGCCCCACTATCGCTCCTGGTGTGTTGACTGCAGCCAACTACATGTCATTCCTATGTATACATTACTGTACAGTTGAATTGCAGTGTTTAAACCTTGTTAAACGCATACATGGCTAAATCATTTGACATACTCCATATTTGTATTTATTCAAAGGGTGTTTATTTAAGTTTTAATAAGTAGAGGGGGATGTCCAATGGGCTGGGGTGATGGTGGAGGAAAGTGCAGGATAGAGACCAGTCTATGTGGATTACAGGTGCATTGTCCAAGGGGGCAAAGGAAGGGGAGCAATGCCAGATCAAGGTGGACAGGGTGATCCCCAGGTACTGTTCTTCCTGCAGCCGCTGGTTCTCCTGCATCTTGCCAAGTATCTGGCCCATCGTCTCCTGGGAATGTTGATAGGCTCCCCGGATCGTGTTTAGTGCCTCCTGGAGAGTCGGTTCCCTGGGCCTGTCCTCTCCCTGTCACACAGCAGTCCTCCCAGCTTCCTTGTTGTCCTGTGCCACTGTTCCCTGAACCGTGTGCCCACTGCCACTGACCCCAGGTCCCTGATCGTCCTGTGTTTGTGGGGTGGCCTGGGGTCCCTGTAGTGGTGGACACACTTCTGATTGACGTGTCCTGGGGACAGAGATATGGGCCCACTGGGTGGGTACTGTGCTGATGTTTCCTGAGGGGGGAGGCTCTGTGGTGGTATGGGACTGTGCCTGGGTAACCGACTGTCCGGAGATCCCTGATGGGCCAGGTTGGTTATCCAGATCCAGGTGTCCAGAGCTGCTGTCCTCACTGTGGGCCTCTTATGAGGTGGGGGACTGGATGTTGCTGGCACCTCCTCTCTGGTGACGTTGGCTGGGGGACCTGTGGGGATGTAAATGCAGTGCTATTGTTTCTGCGTGTGACATCTTGTGCATGGGTGTGTCGCCCTGTATGGTTGTTATTGCCCTGGCAGCTTTGCCTTGTATGAGTTGTTATTTGGTGGACTAGCTGTTTCCCTCTAGTGTACATGCTTTAGTAATGGGTGTCCATGCAGGTCTGTGATGGGTGTCCATGCATTGGTGTTTCATGCAGGGCTTGGTATTGGGATGGGTGGGTTGTGATGGTATGGGTTTGGATACCGCCCGTTTATCACCGACCTTTGGGCTGGCGTACTTGTGTGTGTGGCTGTATAGTGATGGATTGCTATATATGTGTCATAATATCGGTAGGGGTAATCCGCTGCGGCGGCGGTATGTTGGTGGCAGTCGGCATGGCAGTAAACGGTGCCTACCGTCAATGTCATAATGAGGGCCTATGTGGTTTGTTAAGGGAAACATCTGTGGAAGGACCTTCCCCTGGATCTTCAGGACCATCTCCTGAATCTACATGGTCATAATCCCCCTCTACCTCCTCTTCTGGAAGAACATGACCCTCAGGATGCTCCTGGTCATTTTGTAAGAGGAAATTCAAGAGGAAATCCTTGTTAGGGTTCTTCCCAATCCCTAGTCTTCTTTCTAAACAGAGACTCCTCAGACTTTTTAAATTAAGGTTTTCATAAGTGGTCTCGACAACCCTGGGGGTAGCCTCTACAGAAGACATAGCGATAGAAAACGTTAGAGAGAAGAGTAAGAAGTTAGCAAAGTATTTCACCTAACTTTTTAGAGGAAAGGAAGAACTTTTCAGAACTTTGTAAAACTTTTAGAAAGTTTGAAAGAACTTTTTGAAAGTGAAAAAATGACTGCTAGGTATAATTGTATATAGTTCTAAGTATTGGAGCAAGGTTTTCTTATGAAAAGCAACAGTAACAAAGTGGTAAAGCAACTGCAAGTACTTATCCCACCGCTGCCACCAATGTAGGAGGCTGGCCTGGTTTGTAGTGGGTACCTTGGGTACTTACACCTTATACCATGTCCAATTCTCCCATATTAGTGAAATGTAGTAGTGTTCTAGCAGCTTAGGCTGACAGAGGTAGCTATAGCAGAGCAGCTTAGGCTGAACTAGGAGACATGCAAAGCTCATGCAAAACCACTTATAGTTACACAGTTCTTACACAAGTAAAGAAAATACTCAGTGTTACCAAAAATAAAGGTAGTTTATTTGGGCGACACAGTACCAAAAATACCTTAGAGGCAATACTCTTTCTGGACGTAAGTATTATACACAATATATACACTAGACACTAAAATAAGGCAAGTAATTAGTCCTAGGATAGTGCAAACAATAGGAAATGCTATAGAATGCAATGGGAGAAAATAGGTCTAAGGTCAACACAAACCATATACGACCCACATGAACAACCCACATGCGCGGTTAAGGCACAGAAGAAGGGAGTTGGCTTTGTCGGAGGACGCAATCAGGTAAGTGGACTGGGGCTGTTTAAGGGGTGGGGTGGGGGGGTTGGGGTATTTTTATTTTTTAGGGGTGGGGTGGGGGGTCAGTGTATGTTAAGTTTTGGGGGGTGGAGGTCGCTGTAGTTTTAGGGGCAGGTGTGGGGGAGTCGGGTATTTTTAATTTTTAGGGGGGTGGAGGGGCGCGTTAGTTTTAGGGGCAGGTAGTTTAAGTTTTAGGGGTGGGGCTTGGGGTAGTGGTAGAAATGTTTTTAGGGGTGGGGGTGGGGGGTTGGGGTGCAATTGTTTTAGGGGTGGGGGAGTTGCATGCTGGAACCATGCATGCCGTTCACGCATGCCTTTACCAGGAATGCCTTTACAATGAAAAATCATTGTTAAGGCATTCATGGTAAAGCATTTGTGGTAACAACGCGGTTATTGTTCCGACCACGTTGTTTAGGCATGCGTGGTTCCAGCATGTGTTGTTCCGACTCCTATTCATCTTTTGATACATAGTCATTACACAGAGAGACCATGTGATTCCAACAAGGTGACAGGGTTTTCCCCTATTTACAGTGTAAAGCATGCAAACCCAGTGGCTTAGTAAAGGACTTTGAAGTGCCAGGGAAGCGAGAGAGAAAACCCATTACCAAGTTGTTAAACTGTAACTCTGGTCATGTAGTAGATTTTCTACTATGTCCTTATTAGAGAAAATATGTGGGCAGCACTACACATGCTGTGAAAAAGAGAATATTGGAGCACATGCTTTCCATTTATAGGGCTGACCCAATGTATCTAGTCGCAAGACACTTTCAAACAGCGCATACTTGCAATAGTGATCCATTGCGGTTCTTTTGTATTGATCAGGTCCTCATGGATGAGAGAGGAGCTGATAGAGTGGGGAACTTGTGGCAATTGGAGTTATGCTACATTATGGAACTTCAGACTAAGGCACCCGGGGGCTTGAACAGTGACTAAGAACTATGGTTAATTATGACTTAGGGAAGGTATAATGAGGAAACTGTGCCTGACTTCATGGGAAAATAATATAAGGTATTGTATGGTCCCAATGGGGTCTTTTGGGGTTTTACCAAGTGGGGTGGGAGTAGATTGCTCATTCAGGGCATTAACAACCCATTTCTAGTATTTGCCATATAGCATGCTTTCCCCTGTGGGGACAGTGTCCTTTTTTAAATATATGAGTGAGGACAAGGCACAAAGTAGTAAATCATGATGAAATATTAAGCATTTTAGTGATTGGATAAATGAGTTTGTCCATGATTTACTCATGTTGATCCAAAGTGATGAGTTTCAAATTATTTGAATTAAGTTTATGATAATGTTTTGGTCTAATGAAGAGTTATCACGATTAGTGAAAAAACTTTGACATATAGGTAAATACTTTTGACACTTTAAGATGGCCGTCATGCTCCCAGGAGGAGCAGTGAAAGATGATGTAGTAGGAGTGTGTTTTTTATGTTTATTACGAATGCTACTGTCTAATGAATTGTTATTATGTTGAATTAAATGGCGAATCACGGCTCATGATATTGACATTGACAAAGACGCTTTGCCGAAAGAACATTGACAAAGATGCTTTCTCAAAATGCATCTGTCATGACTCTGCTATTTTGGCTATCAAGATTAATCCGTTCTGCGCCCAGGACGTAGTGGTTACGTCCTGAGGCACAGTGCTGCTGTGCCCAGGACGTAACCATTACGTCCTGGGCACACAGCCCAGAGGGAGCGCTAGCGCTCCCTCTGTGGGGTAAAAGTCAGGGTTGGAAGGGGAAGCCCTTCACCTTCCACCCCGACCCCCCCACCCCCCCGTGACGTCAGCGCGCGAGCGCACGCTGACAATCACAGAGCCTCCTCCATCGCACTGGGAGCTCAGCTTCCAGCGCGATCGGAAGAGAAATGCTTTGCATTTCTCTTTCGATCATGTGGGGGAGGCCGAGAGAGGCTTCAAAAGGAAGGAAATGTATTTCCTTCCCTTTGAATGTCTCTCTCTGCGTTTTGGCAGCCGTTTTGAAAGCAATCCGGCTGTCAAAGCGCCCACTAGACACCAGGGATGTCTTTTCTAAAAAAGGAAATGGACATAAGGGAGCGACCCCTTGGGCAAGGGTCACTCCCAGGGGGGGCATTTTTTTTAAGGCCTTTTCTATCGGCCTATTATTAGGCCGATCTGCCCCCAGGGGGGACAGAAACCTCTAGGCACCAGGGATACATTTTTTTGTTGTTGTTGTTTTTGTTTTGTTTTTTGTTTTAGGTGTGGGGAGCGACCCCTTAGGCAAGGGTCGCTCCCATAAGGGGCAAATTATATTTAGGTCATTTCTGCCCCCCTTGGGGGCAGCAACCACTAGACACCAGGGAGTTTTTTTTTTTTCGTGAATTTAACGTAACGGGAGCAACCCCTTAGGCAAGGGTCGTTCCCCTGGGGGGGGAAATTTATTTTAGGCCATTACTGCCCCCCAGGGGGGTAGATCAGCCTATTTTAATTAGGCCAATCTGCCCCCAAGGGGGGCAGAAACCACTAGGCACCGGGGATTTATTTTTTGTAGTTGTTTTACAGATGGGGAGCGACCCCTTAGGCAAGGGTCGCTCCCCTAGAGGGTCAAATTGTATTTAGGCCAATTCTGCCTGCTTTGGGGGCAGATCGGCCAATTTTAGGTCAATCTGCCCCCAAGGGGGGCAGAAACCACTAGGCACCAGGGATCTTTTTTTTTGCGCCGTCACGCAAGGGGAGCGATCTTGTAGGCAAGGGTCCCTCCCCGAGGGGGGGGTGGAGGGGCAAATTTATTTTAGGCCATTTCTGCCCCCCCTGTGGCCAGCTGAGCTAGAGGCCAAAATCCACATGTAGGCACTTTGCAAAAAACACCTCTGTTTTCTGTGAAAAAATGTGATGTGTTCACGTTGTGTTTTGGGCCATTTCCTTTTGTGGGCGCTAGGCCCACCCACACAAGTGAGGTACCATTTTTATCGGGAGACTTAGGAGAATGCTGGATGAAGGACATTTGTGGCTCCTCTCAGATTCCAGAACTTTCTGTCACCGAAATGAGAGGAAAAAGTATTTTTGGGCCGCATTTTGAGGTTTGCAAAGGATTCTGGGTAACAGAACCTGGTCAGAGCCCCACAAGTCACCCCATCTTGGATTCCCCTAGGTCTCTAGTTTTAAGAAATGCACAGGTTTGGTAGGTTTCCCTAGGCGCCGGCTGAGCTAGAGGTCACAATCTACAGGTAGGCACTTTTCAAAAAACACCTCTGTTTTCTGTAAAACAATTGGATGTGTCCACGTTGTGTTTTGGGGCATTTCCTGTCGCGGGCGCTAGGCCTACCACACAAGTGAGGTATCATTTTTAGCGGGAGACTTGGGGGAACATAGAACAGCAAAACAAGTGATATTGCCCCTTGTCTTTCTCTAAATTTTTTCCTTCCAAATATAAGTCTATTTGAGAAATGCCCTGTAATTCACATGCTAGTATGGGCACCCCGGAATTCAGAGATGTGCAAATAACCACTGCTCCTCAACACCTTGTCTTGTGCCCATTTTGGAAATACAAAGGTTTTCTTGATAGCTATTTTTTACTCTTTATATTTCAGCAAATGAATTGCTGTATACCTGATATAGAATGAAAACCCAAGGCAGGGTGCAGGTCATTTATTAGCTCTGGGTACCTAGAGTTCTTGATGAACCTACAAGCCCTATATATCCCAGCAACCAGAAGAGTCGAGCAGACGTAACGGTATATTGCTTAAAAAAAATCTGACATTGCAGGAAAAAGTTACAGAGTAAAACGTAGAGAAAAATTGCAGATTTTTTCACCTCAATTTCAATATTTCTATTTTCAGTTGTTATTTTCTGTAGGAAACCCTTGTAGGATCTACACAAATTACCGCTTGCTGAATTCAGAATTTTGTCTACTTTTCAGAAATGTTTCGGATTCTGGGATCCAGCATTGGTTTCATGCCCATTTCTGTCACTGACTGGAAGGAGGCTGAAATCACAATTTTTTTTAAAAATGGGGTATGTCCCAGTCAAATGGCAAAATTGTGTTGAAAAATTGGGTTTTCTGATTCAAGTCTGCCTGTTCTTGTAAGCTGGGAAGCACCGCAAACCCTTTGTTGATGCCATTTTCAGGGAAAAAACTACAAGCCTTCTTCTGCAGCCCCTTTTTCTAATTTTTTGAAAAAAACGAAATTTTCACTGTATTTTGGCTAATTTCTTGGCCTCCTTCTGGGGAACCCACAAAGTTTGGGTACCTCTAAAATACCTAGGATGTTGGAAAAAAAGGACGCAAATTTGGCGTGGGTAGCTTATGTGAACAAAACGTTATGAGGGCCTAAGCGCGAACTGCCCCAAATAGCCAAAAAAAGGCTCAGCACAGGAGGGGGAAAAGTCCTGGCAGCGAAGCGGTTAATGGTGCCTGAGCATCTTTTTTATTTTGCTCTACATTTAAAGTACACAATTCGATTGAGTTTTCATTTGCATTTAACATAAAATATTTGTATTATTTGCCAGACTTTTTTTGGCTATTTGAAGCAGTTCGCCCTTAGGCACTCATAACCTTTTGTCCCCATAAGCTACCCTAGCCAAATGTGTGTTCTTTTTTTTACAACATTTTAGGGATTCTAGAGGTATCCAGAGTTTGTGGGTTTCCCTGAAGGAGACCAAGAAATTAGCCAAAATACAGCAAAATGTTTGTTTTAAAAACTTGTGTTTTTCCCTGAAAATGGCATCAACAAAGGGTTTGCAGTGCTAATAACACCAGCTTTCCAGCTTTCAGGAAAAGGCAGTCTTGAATCAGAAAACCCAATTTTTCAACACAATTTTGCCATTTTACTGGGACATACCCCATTTTTACAATTTTTTGTGATTTCAGCCTCCTTCCAGTCAGTGACAGAAATGGGCATGAAACCAATGCTGGATCCCAGAAACCGAAACATTTCTGAAAAGTAGACAAAATTCTATATTCAGCAAAGGGTAATTTGTGTAGATCCTACAAGGGTTTCCTACAGAAAATAACAGCTAAAATAAAAAATATTGAAATTGTGGTGAAAAAAACAGGCATTTTTCTCAACGTTTTATTTTGTAACTTTTTCCTGCGATGTCAGATTTTTTAAAGCAGTATACTGTTACAACTGGAGGACTGTTTTGTTGCGGGGATATATAGGGCCTGTAGGTTTATCAAGAACCCTAGGTACCCAGAGCCAACAAATCAGCTGCACCTTGCAATGGGTTTTCACTCTATACCGGGTATACAGCAATTAATTTGCTGAAATATAAAGAGTGAAAAATAGGTATCAAGAAAACCTTTGTATTTCCAAAGTGGGCACAAGATAAGGTGTTGAGAAGCAGTGGTTATTTGCACATCTCTGAATTCCGGGGTGCCCATACTAGCATGTGAATTACAGGGCATTTCTCAAATAGATGTCTTTTTTACACACTGTCTTACATCTGGAAGGAAAAAAGGTAGAGAAAGACAAGGGGCAATAACACTTGTTTTGCTATTGTGTGTTCCCCCATGTCTCCCGATAAAAATGGTAACTCACTTGCGTGGGTAGGCCTAATGCTCGCGACAGGAAATGCAACATGGACACATCACATTTTTACATTGAAATCTGATGTGTTATTTGCAAAGTGACTAGCTGTAGATTTGGCCTCTAGCTCAGTCGGCACCTAGGGAAACCTACCAAACCTGTGCATTTTTTTAAACTAGACCACTAGGGGAATCCAGGATGGGGTGACTTGAGGGGCTCTCACTAGGTTCTGTTACCCAGAATCCTTTGCAAACCTCAAAATGTGGCAAAAAAAACACTTTTTCCTCATATTTTGGTGACAGAAAGTTCAGGAATCTGAGAGGAGCCACACGTTTCCTTCCACCCAGCGTTCCCCCAAGTCTCGTGATAAAAATAGTACCTTACTTGTGTGGGTAGGCCTAGAGCCCATGAAAGGAAATGCCCCAAAACACAACGTGGACACATTACATTTTCCCAAAGAGAACAGACCTGTTTTTTGCAAAGTGCCTAGCTGTGGATTTTGGCCTCTAGCTCAGCCGGCACCTAGGGAAACCTACCAAACCTGTGCATTTTTTAAACTAAACACCTAGGGGAATTCAAGATTGAGTGACTTGTGGGGCTCTCACCAGGTTCTGTTACCCAGAATCCTTTGCAAACCTCAAAATGTGGCCACAAAAACACTTTTGCTTCACATTTTATTGACAGAAAGTCCTGGAATCTGAGAGGAACCGCACATTTCCTTCCACCCAGCGTTCCCCCAAGTTTCCCGATAAAAATGGAACCTCACTTGTGTGGGTAGGCCTAGTGCTCACAACAGGAAGTACCCCAAAACACAACATGGACACATCACATTTTCCCAAAGAAAACAGAGCTGTTTTTTGCAAAGAACCAAGCTGTGGATGTTGACCTATAGTTCAGCCGGCACATAGGAAAGCCCGCCAAACCTGTGCTTTTCTGAAAACTAGACACCTAGGAGAATCCAGGATGGGGTGACTTGTGGGGCTCTCACCCAAGTTCTGGGTGCCCAGATTCTGTTACCCAGAATCTTTAGCAAACCTCAAAAGTTGGCTAAAAAAACACTTTTTCCTCACATTTTGGTGACAGAAAGTTTAGGAATCTGACAGGAGCCACAAATTTCCTTCAACCCATCGTTCTCCCAAGTCTCCCAATAAAAATGGTACCTCAATTGTGTGGGTAAGCCTAGTGCCCGTGAAAGGAAATGCCCTAAAACACTATGTGGACACATCAAATTTATCAAATACAAAACTACCTGTTTTTGCGGGGGGCACTTGCGTTTTTGGTCCTGGGCTCAGCAGCCATGTAGGGAAACCCACCAAACTCATACATTTCTGAAAACCACATTTTTATCACATTTCTGTGTGCGATTAACGAACCGGGACAAATTTCCTACCACCCAATGTTTCCCTCATTCTCCCGGTAAAAACAATACCTCACTTGCGAAGGTGGGCCAAGCGCCTGTGACAGGGAAGAGCAAAAAACATGTCGAAATTGAGTGCGAACCAAAGCGGGACCAAAAGGGCAGTTTGAAAAAACTCATTTTCAGGCTGACAAGTGGGGCAGAATTTTTATCGGTATAGATGAGACAATGCTGGGTGGTAGAAATTTTGTGGATTCCTGCAGATTCCGGAAAGGTTCCATCACAATAATGTGAAAAAAAATGTGTGATTTCCAGCAAAGTTGGAGGTTTGCAGGGCATTGTGGGTAAGACAATGGTGCGTGGTGCATGTGTAGCACACCACCCTGGACTCACCCAGATGTTTAGTTTTAAATTTGTATAGGTCTTGTGGATTTTCCTACATGGCAGTGTCCCAAAGTCCATCATCATTCGAAGTGGGACCATTTTGAGAGTTAGCCAAGCTCTCATGGCCCAAATGTAAAACCAAAACCCAAAATAATCAAATGTTCTCTTGCTAGCCATGGCATAAGATGTTTTAGTGTGCAGGGGAGTACTGAAAGACAATTCCCCCCTTCAGTTTGGTGGGGGCATAACCATGCTGGTTGGTAGTCACCAGCCCATTTTTTTTTATTTTTTTTTTTACTCCCTGGCATCTAGTAGACTTTCTGCCCCCCGGGAGTGGATTGGGGGTAATTGCCCAATCTGCCCACGGGTGGGAAGAACAACTTTGTCCCCATGTATTTGGGCTGGGGGTATGGGCGTACCCCTACCTTTTTTTTTTTTTTTAATCTTCCCTGGTGTCTGGTGGGGTTTTGCCCTCTTGTGGGGCAGATGAGCCTTACAAAAATAGGCCGATATGCCCCCAAAGGGGGGACAAATGGCCTAAAATGAATTTTCTCCCCAGGGGGACGACCCTTGCCCAAGGGGTCGCTCCACTTGTGTGAAATTGGCGCAAAAAAAAAAAAAATCCCTTGTGTCTAGTGGTTTCTGCCCCCCTTGAGCTCAGATTGGCTTAATAAAAATAATCTGCTCTGCCCTCAGCGGGGGTAGAAATGGCCTAAAAAACAATTTGCCCCGCAGGGGAGCAGCCCTTGTCTAGGGAGTCGCTCCCCTTATCAATGTAAACATACAAAAAAAATCCCTGGTGTCTAGTGCCTTCTGCCCCCGGGGGCAGATCAGTCTCATCAATATAGGCCGATATGCCCCCATGGGGGGCAAAAAAGGCCTAATAAAAAACTACCCCCTGGGGAGTGACTCTTGACTACGGGGTCGCTCCCCTTATGCTAACTTCATTAAAAAAAAAAAAAATCACTGGTGTCTAGTGGCTTCTGCCGCCACCCGGGGGCAGGGCGGCGTAATCAATATAGGCCGATCTGACCCCGGGGGCAGAATAGGCCTAATAGAATTGTTGCCCCTTGGGGAGCATCCCTTGCCCCTGTGGTCTCTCCCCTTATGATACAACACACCCAAAAAAATAATCCCTAGCGTCTAGTAGATTCTGCCCCCCCAGGGGCAGATCGGCCTAATCAATATAGACCAATCTGCCCCCGTGTTGTAGTTTAGCAGCGATTAGATTAAGCATTAGCAGAAGACATCTTGTATTTGTAACTAATGTGAACATTTCGTGGAATCCATTTTCTATTCATGGCAGCCATTTTCTTTGCCATGTGCTCACTATGTGCTCTATCCTACCTTTCTGTTAACTACTCTTGAAATCTGCCTAGTGACAAGTTATATTTAGCATCTCCCACTTTCGCACATGCTCATTAAGGTCTGCAGCTGTTAGTCCTTGAAAACTGTTAGCTCCTCCTACCTGTCGACTGTGCATTTTCCACATGACCTTACATGTATACAAGTCTTGCTTCTATAATTGCACCACCTCCTTTTAGCCCCTGCGTGGGTATAAAAGGACCATGCTCTCTCAGTTCAGTGTGCTACTTCAGAAATTACCTAAGGGTGCTGTTTGAACTGTAGTACCACCTCATGAGGTTAATAAACTTTGTCTTTTATTTCAGTTCCTGTGCCAACTTCTTCCTACATGGTCTGAGGACTTTGTGCAGAGAAAGTTGAACCCCTTGCACTAGTAGGCCTTGCTGAGGCTTACTTCAACAAATTGGCGCCCGAACAGGGACTCATCGGTGACTCAGATGCCCAACGGATTGGTCGCGACGAAGGATTGGGATCTCGCTGCGGACGATCAATGCCTGAGGAGACCCGAGTCTTGGCAACCACAGAGTTTTTCCCTTCTTTCTGATTTGACCATCCAGGTGGCGCCGGTCCTCGACTGAGATCCTTTTTGTTCATTCGTCATGCAGTGACCATTTGGTCAATTTTAGAACTTGGCAGTTGGAACCTGGACAACCTGTGATTGGTAAGAGCCGTTTTACGGCACTTGCTGTGGGTTTTGATGCCTTTGTTTGGTAATGTAGTGTAGCACTACTTACTGTGGCTCTCGTGTTTAGGGTGACTAGTCAATTTGTGTCCTTTGAATTGATATATAAATTGCAATTTATATAGGCAGGTAATGAGGAGAATTTTCTCCAATTTAATTTTGATTTGAACAGCACCTTAAGTGCTACTTTGATTATAATATTGCATATTTTGCACTATTTTTGACATGCCTGTTTTTAGCGCACTTCGTAGGATGTGTTGCTTTTGTAATGGTACCAATTTGAGACTGGAAGAATCGCAACCGGCACCCCCAGAGGGGACGCCAAATAGAGATATGTATGTTAAACATGGTCTTTCTTCTATAATGTACAGCACATTATGGAATAAGTACACTCGTGCGGATCCTGAGTTACCTTGGCCTATGCATGGGTCATTTGATTTGTGAAAGATTGAGTATGTGGAACAATGTATGTGTAAGCGAAAGTCTAGGCAAGATATGTTTGACTGTGTACGAATGTGGGAGAAAGAAGTGTGTGGACGAGTGAAGCGTGAGCAAGCCTTGCTTGAAAAAGAGCAGCAGAAGAATGTATATGTGAAAGCATTGGAAATGAGAAAGAAAGAAATAAATGACTTAAAGGAGTTAGAAGGGAAAGAACGTAAATTACAGGTAACTGGCCAATACACCATTAGGCAACCTCTCTATCCTATCCTTAATAAACCACATGATGATTTATTGTTACTAGATCGCCCTCCACCTCCGTATGTCGTCCCTTCTGCCCCTCATGAGTTAGCTAAGGCCTCCAGTTCAGAGCAACAGAAGTTGCGAGACAGTCGCTCTATGTTGCCTGCTGACCGTGCGTCTGAGCTTAGATCTATTGCTCGTAAAACAATTCGTAGCGTTGTCTCTGCTTCTGAACTTTTAGACAACATGAAAGGGTGGACGGAAAAGGAGCAGCTATATTTTACTGAGGCATTTGGCTCAGAAGTTATTGAACTATATCAGAAATATTCTGATGAGTTAGAGCCCGATGATGTAGCAGCTGATCATAAGCAAATGTGTGATGGTCTTTTTGTTTTCTCCCAGGTGGCTGATGCAATCAGGCGTTTAATGAAATTATGTGTTACGGCAGTCCGTTTGCAAGAGGAGAAAAGGGCTGTGGACGTAGTTGCACGGACATCTCAGACCGGTGGGGTGCAAGGTTCAATCTTCGGAACAAATAAGACTATGATAGTTAACGCGAAACCAATGCGGGAGGCAGCGCCTTTGTATGTTCCTCCTAAAGGATTGGGTACAAGTGATGATAAAACTTCTGTTGATGCTAAAGGTTATTTTATTTATAATTGGGTGTACACTCCTTGGAATAGGGCAGATGTAATGGCACTTAAAACAGCATTACCTGACCTGCGGAAAAATCCAGCCGCCTATTATGAAGAAGTTGAGGGAGCAATTAGTTCTTGTACTATGACTTTGGCTGACATTGATTTACTTTTCGGATTGATATTACCGCAAGATATGTGGAGAACTGTTCGTAAAATTGATGATCGTGCAATTTTTGGGGCGTCATGGAAAGAATTAGAACAGATGGATGGGGAAAGGGAACCTGCAAAAAAGCCATATCAGTTGATTCTAGATCTTCCTGCAGCCATATTAGTTAAGTTAAAAACGATTATTCCCCCTAAAAAGATAGATTGGACTGTTTTAGCATCTTGTAAGCAAAAAGGCAGATGAATCGGTCTCTGATTTCTTTACACGCTTTGGAGAAGCATTTCATGATTTTAGCGGTCAGTTATTGTCAGATGATACGAGCAGACCTTTGTTTGTCGATAAATATGTTGCAAACCTGTTACCAGGAATAGCTAGTCGTCTAAAAGCTAGTGAAAGTTCATGGACTACCTCCACTCCGGTTTCTCTTTTGACTGTGGCTCAGTATTATGAACGTCAGGAACTAGAAGCAATAGGTAGCGAGGACAAAAAGATTAAAGAATTAAAGACGAAGGTTATGTTGGCTCAAGCTTATGGTCCGCCTTTTAGAGGTAGTGGTAGAGGTGGACGTGGATCTTATGGTTCTTCTTACACTCGTTCGAATTTGTCTGTTGATCAGTGTGCGTATTGTAAGAAATTTGGGCATTGGGCTGCCGATTGTCCAGTACTACGTGTTCAGCAGTGTTCACGTGGTCAGGGACAAATGAGAACTCGCTCAGGATATTCAGGACATAGAAGAGGCACGAATGATCATGCTAGGGTTGATGCTAATGTACGAGGGCAGGATGGGTCTAACACTTTTGATAGACGGAACCAATACCAGATGTCTAACTATGTGCAGCCTGATTTCTAAGACTCTGTTTATGCATAGGATTGCCTAGGATGGGGTAAGGAATCAGTTGAAGTTCCAGTAGATCAGAGGGGTCCCTATGTTACAGAACATGTTTTGGGTTCTACTGATCAGTTTCTGGTTGATACAGGAGCTACTTGTAGCGCCTTGTCTAAACAATTGATTCCAAGGGCTCCCCTGTCTGGCTTAACCATTACATCGATAGGTTTCGATGGAACACCTTCCCCTAGCCCATTGTCACAACCACTTGCATTCCATGTTGATACATTTACTGCTCCATGTCCATTTTTGCTTTCTCCAAATACACTAGACAATATTGTTGGTCTTGATATGCTCAAGTATTTCAGGGCTACAATACGATGCTCTCCTGAAGGGGTGTGTGTTATTTTAAATGATAATCGTCCTGTGATGGAAAGAGTTTGTCTTGTTAAAGAGGATATTGCATTAGCTTCACTCCCTAGTGCTTTGTGGGCTACTTCAGATACTGATGTGGGACAAATGATTATTCCACAGGTACATATTAGTGTCAAGGAGGGAGCTGTATTGCCACATTTGCCTCAATACAAAATTTCACAGGAGGGCGAAGAAGCACTCACACGAATTGTGCATGATCTTATTGCAGTTGAAGTTGTTGAGGAAGTTCTGTATAATGTTTGTAACAGTCCGATTCTTCCTATTCTGAAAAAGGATACTGATACTAGGATTTACCGATTCATTATTGATTTACAGGAAGTCAATAAGATTGTGACACCACAATATCCTGTGGTATCTGACATCCCGACACTCCTTACTTTGGTTCCCCCGACAGCAACTACGTTCTCTGTGAAAGACTTAAAGAATGCATTCTTTTCGATCCCTATTCATCCTGACAGCCGATATTTGTTTGGTTTTACTTTGAATAAACTATCATTTAGATTTTGTAGAGTTCCTCAAGGCTATACGGAGAGTCCAAGTATTTATAGTCAAGCGTTAAAACGACAACTTGATTCTTTTGTTTTGCCTGAAGGTGTGGCTCTCATACAATATGTTGATGATATTTTGTTGGTGGCTGATACCCCTGAGCAATGTGAAAAGTGCACTTTGTCCTTACTTTCTTTTCTTGCTTCACACCATCATAAAGTGTCACGAAAGAAATTGCAAAATTGTAGACCAAAGGTAACCTATTTAGGTCACCTTTTTTCTAAGGAGAGCCGTGCACTTACATCAGATCGTATTCAAGCAATTTTAGACACACCAGTACCCTCTACTCAGAAAGATGTTCAGGCATTCCTTGGTCTTACTTCATTTTGTAGGCAATGGATATTAGGGTTTTCACACATTGTCAAACCTTTGCTAGCAATTTTGACTAAAGATACTCCAATGCCCCTCCCATGGACAGATGAATGTGAGACTGCTTTCAGGCAGCTGCGACAAGTCCTTTGTTCTGCACCAGTGTTAGGTACTCCAGATTACATGAAGCCTTTTGCACTTTATGTCCATGAGAAAGATGGATGTGCATTGTCAGTTTTAGTACAGACACATGGCGATAAGCAGCGTCCCTGTGCATATTTTTCAGCAGTACTTGATCCTGTCGCGCGAGCGTTGCCTGGGTGTTTTCGTTCAGTTGCCGCAACAGCTGTGTCAATATGTCAGAGTGAAGGGATAGTTTTATCACATAAGCTGTTGGTGTTAGTACCCCATGCGTTTGATGCTCTTTTAAATCAAACAAAGACACAACATTTAACTAGCGCCCGTATCACAGGAGATGAGTTGACATTGCTGGCTCCTCACATTACACTGAAGAGATGTACAACACTAAATCCAGCCACTTTGTTGCCATATCCGGTCACACAGCCTCAGTCACATGAAACACATGATTGCATATTCCTTACCGAAGAACAGACAAAGGGTCGTATTGATTTACATGATACGCCCCTTTTAGATGTAGACAGGGAATTGTTGGTTGATGGGTCTTGTTTGAAGTTGCCAGATGGTACGACCTCAGCTGCATATGCAATCACCACAATACACATGGTAGTGGAGACAGCGCGTATACCACAGAAGCCAGCTCAAGCAGCTGAACTCATAGCTTTGACACGAGCATGTGAGCTTAGTACTGACTTACGTGTAAACATTTATACAGACAGCCGCTATGCTTTTGGAGTGGCTCATAATTTTGGTTTGCTTTGGAAGGAGAGAGGCTTTCTCACATCCCACGGGATGCAGATAATGCACGGAGAATTAGTGCATAACCTCTTGACTGCATTGACATATCCAAAGAAACTAGCTATTGTGAAATGTAGTGCACATAAGAAAGTTACTGATAAGATAGGGCAATGTAATGCTCTTGTGGACCGCGTTGCACGTGAGACTGCGATGCAGCAAAGTACTACTTCTATGTATGTAGTGAAGTCACAAGCTGAACGTTGGCATAATGCTAGACAAGACGTATTAGATATACAGAAATCTGCTTCTGTGAAAGAACGTGAGCAATGGTCTGAAGATGGAGAGTTGGATGATGAGGGCTGTTGGCGGAATAAGCAGATGGATAAATGGAAATTGCCTATAGCTTTTGTACAACCTATGGTTCAGATGGCACATGGGCTGGCACATGTTGGAGCTTCAACAATAACGAAGTTGCTTACGCAAGTTTGAGAGCATCCAGAAATTTCCAGTACAGCTAAGAGAGTAGTACAGTCTTGTTTGATCTGTTTACAATACAATCCTAGAGAAGGGACACGTACTCCTGTGGGAGGGTTTGCTACACCAACTGCACCTTTTGAAGTTCTACAAATGGATTATATTCAGCTTGAACGCTGCAACAATTTAAAGTATGTCTTGGTGGTGGTTTGTGCCTTCAGTAAATGGATAGAGGCGTACCCCACAAAGGATAATACTGCTATTACCACCGCGAAGGTGCTTTTGAAATAATTTTTCCCTAGGTTTGGTGTTTGCAGACTTTTATTGAGTGATAACGGACCTCATTTTGTTGGGGAAGTGTAGGAGGCTCGACTGGCTTGTAGTGAGTACCAAGGGGTACTTACACCTTGCACCAGGCCCAGGTATCCCTTATTAGTGTAGAGGGGTGTCTAACAGCTTAGGCTGATAGAAAAGGTAGCTTAGCAGAGCAGCTTAGGCTGAACTAGGAGACGAGTGAAGCTCCTACAGTACCACTAGTGTCACTTGCACAATATCATAAGAAAACACAATACACAGATATACTAAAAATAAAGGTACTTTATTTTTATGACAATATGCAAAAGTATCTCAGTGAGTACCCTCAGTATGAGGATAGCAAATATACACAAGATATATGTACACAATACCAAAATATGCAGTAATAGCAATAGAAAACAGTGCAAACAATGTATAGTCAAAATAGAATGCAATGGGGGCACATAGGGATAGGGGCAACACAAACCATATATACTAGAAGTGGAATGCGAACCACAAATGGACCCCAAACCTATGTGACCTCATAGAGGGTCGCTGGGACTGTAAGAAAACAGTGAGGGTTAGAAAAATAGCCCACCCCAAGACCCCGAAAAGTGGGTGCAAAATGCACCTAAGTTCCCCAAAGAGCACAGAAGTCGTGATAGGGGAATTCTGCAGGAAAGACCAACACCAGCAATGCAACAACAATGGATTTCCAGATGAGAGTACCTGTGGAACAAGGGGACAAAGTCCAAAAGTCACGGTCAAGTCGGGAGTGGGCAGATGCCCAGGAAATGCCAGCTGTGGATGCAAAGAGGCTGCCACTGGATGGTAGAAGCTATGGATTCTGCAAGAACGACAAGGGCTAGAAACTTCCCCTTTGGAGGATGGATGTCCCACATCGTGAAGAGTTGTGCAGAAGTGTTTTCATGCAGAAAGACCACCAACAAGCCTTGCTAGCTGCAAAGATTGCGGTTAGGATTTTTGGATGCTGCTGTGGCCCAGGAGGGACCAGGATGTCGCCAATTGCGTGAGGAGACAGAGGGGGCGTCCAGCAAGACAAAGAGCCCACTCAGAAGCAAGCAGCACCTGCAGAGGTGCTGGAACAGGCACTACGAAGTGGAGTGAACCAGAGCTCACCTGAAGTTGCACAAGAGGGTCCCACAAAGCCGGAGGACAACTCAGGAGGTCGTGCAATGCAGGTTACAGTGCCGGGGACCCAGGCTTGGCTGTGCACAAAGGAAATCCTCGAAGAGTGCACAGGAGCCGGAGTAGCTGCAAAACACGCGGTTCCCAGCAATGCAGTCTAGCATGGGGAGGCAAGGACTTACCGCCACCAAACTTGGACTGAAGAGTCACTGGACTGTGCGAGTCACTTGGACAGAGTTGCTGAGTTCAAGGGACCTCGCTCGTCGTGCTGAGAGGAGACCCAGAGGACCGGTGATGCAGTTCTTTGGTGCCTGCGGTTGCAGGGGGAAGATTCCATCGACCCACGGGAGATTTCTTCAGAGCTTCTAGTGCAGAGAGGAGGTAGACTACCCCCACAGCATGCACCACCAGGAAAACAGTCGAGAAGGCGGCAGGATCAGCGTTACAAGGTCGCAGTAGTCATTTTGCTACTTTGTTGCAGTTTTGCAGGCTTCCAGCGCAGTCAGCAGCCGATTACTTGGCAGAAGGTGAAGAGAGAGATGCAGAGAAACTCTGATGAGCTCTTGCATTCGTTATCTAAGGAATTCCCCAAAGCAGAGACCCTAAATAGCCAGAAAAGGAGGTTTGGCTATCTAGGAGAGAGGATATAGTAGCAACACCTGAAGGAGCCTATCAGGAGTCTCTGACGTCACCTGCTGGCACTGGCCACTCAGAGCAGTCCAGTGTGCCAGCAGCACCTCTGTTTCCAAGATGGCAGAGGTCTGGAGCACACTGGAGGAGCTCTGGGCACCTCCCAGGGGAGGTGCAGGTCAGAGGAGTAGTCACTCCCCTTTCCTTTGTCCAGTTTCACGCCAGAGCAGGGCTGAGGGATCCCTGAACCGGTGCAGACTGGCTTATGCAGAGATGGGCACCATCTGTGCCCATCAAAGCATTTCCTGAGGCTGGGGGAGGTTACTCCTCCCAGCCCTGACACCTTTTTCCAAAGGGAGAGGGTGTAACACCCTCTCTCTGAGGAAGTCCTTTGTTCTGCCTTCCTGGGCCAAGCCTGGCTGGACCCCAGGAGGGCAGAAACCTGTCTGAGGGGTTGGCAGCAGCTGCAGTGAAACCCCAGGAAAGCTAGTTTGGCAGTACCCGGGTCTGAGCTAGAGACTCGGGGGATCATGCAATTGTCTCCCAAATGCCAGAATGGCATTGGGGTGACAATTCCATGATCCTAGACATGTTACATGGCCATGTTCGGAGTTACCATTGTGACGCTATACATATGTTGTGACATATGTATAGTGCACGCGTGTAATGGTGTCCCCGCACTCACAAAGTTCGGGGAATTTGCCCTGAACAATGTGGGAGCACCTTGGCTAGTGCCAGGGTGCCCACACACTAAGCAACTTAGCACCCAACCTTTACCAGGTAAAGGTTAGACATATAGGTGACTTATAATTTACTTAAGTGCAGTGGTAAATGGCTGTGAAATAACGTGGACGTTATTTCACTCAGGCTGCACTGGCAGGCCTGTGTAAGAATTGTCACATCTCCCTATGGGTGGAACAAGAAATGCTGCAGCCCATAGGGATCTCCTGGAACCCCAATACCCTGGGTACCTTAGTACCATATACTAGGGAATTATAAGGGTGTTCCAGTATGCCAATGTAAATTGGTGAAATTGGTCACTAGCCTGTTAGTGACAATTTGGGACGAAATGAGAGAGCATAACCACTGAGGTTCTGGTTAGCAGAGCCTCAGTGAGACAGTTAGGCATCACACAGGGAACACATACACATAGGTCACAAACTTATGAGCACTGGGGTCCTGGCTAGCAGGGTCCCAGTGACACATAACAAACATACTGAAAACATAGGGTTTTCACTATGAGCACCGGGCCCTGGCTAGCAGGATCCCAGTGAGACAGTTAAAACACCCTGACGTACACTCACAAACAGGCCAAAAGTAGGGGTAACAAGGCTAGAAAGAGGCTACTTTCTCACAGGAAGTTATTAAGTATGTCCTGAAAGGATTAGGGATCAAACAGAAGTTCCATGCGGTTTTCCACCCACAATCAGCAGGGTTGGCGGAAAGGTATAATGCTACTTTGAAGTTGAAGTTAGCGAAGATACAGGCTTCCACATCCTTAACTTGGCCGGATGCATTACCGTTGGCATTATTGTCTATTAGGTCAGTGCCACACTCCCGACTCGGCCTTAGTCCTTATGAGGTGGTATTTGGGAGGCCAATGAATATTTGGGGAGTTCCTAAGCCAAAATCTGTACATGATGTACCTTGTGTCCTGATGAACGATTATTTGGCACAGTTAACCGACAATTTGGTTTCTATTCTTCAACAGGTTCGAGAAGCACTTCCTGACAGATCTACAGGTGAAGGCCATGAATTCCGACCTTGTGACCAGGTGATGATTAAGGGGGTGATTCCAACCCTGGCGGTCATGGACCGCCAGGGCCGGGGTTGGAGGATGCACCGCCAACAGGCTGGCGGTGCATCAAGGGCAATTCTGACCGCGGCGGTAAAGCCGCGGTCAGAAAAGGGAAACCGGCGGTTTCCCGCCGGTTTTCCCCTGCCCCTGTGAATCCTCCACGGCGGCGCTGCAAGCCATGGGGATTCCGACCCCCTTCCCGCCAGCCTGGTTCTGGCGGTTTTCACCGCCAGAACCAGGCTGACGGGAACGGGTGTTGTGGGGCCCCTGGGGGCCCCTGCAGTGCCCATGCCAATGGCATGGGCACTGCAGGGGCCCCCTAACACGGCCCTACATTGATTTTCAGTGTCTGCCTAGCAGACACTGAAAATCGCGACGGGTGCAACTGCACCCGTTGCACACCAGCAACTCCGCCGGCTCCATTCGGAGCCGGCTTCCTCGTTGCTGGTGCTTTCCCGCTGGGCAGGTGGGTGGCCTTTTGGCGGTCACCCGCCAGCCCAGCGGGAAAGTCAGAATGACCGCCGCGGTCTTTTGACCGCGGTGTGGTCTTCTGGCGGTTCCCGCTTGGCGGGCGGCGACCGCCGCCCGCCAAAGTAGGAATCATGCCCTAAGTCTTTTGAAAGATCAAACAGCTTGGAACCAAGGTGGCGAGGCCCAGAACAGGTGCTCCTTGCGACAAGGACAGCAGTTTGAGTGACGAACCGAAAGAATTGGGTCCATAGTACTCACTGTAAGAGAGTGCCACCTACCTTGGTGGAACCTGCTGTGCTGACCAATCATCGAGAGATTTTGACTACGGAGAAAGGCCGTGCTATATAACCTGACGAATCTGCAGAGGTCTTCCCGGACCATACGACTTCTGGAGTGTCACAATATAATTTGAGACCGAGGAAAGAATCTGATTTTGTTTTAAACAAACTAGTTGAGCTACCGCCCTGGGTTAGTGAAACGGAGAGCCAATGTGGCAAGGGGGGGAGATCAGCCATGCATTAGAGTAGTGACACCCGTCTTGGCCCGTGGTGAAGAAATCAGCGGCTGCCCAGGGATAAGAGCTCCAACGATTGTTTTTAATCCATTTCTGAAAGGGTCGATTATCACTGTTGTTAAAATGAATAACAAACTGATCATTAGTACTATGGGGTTTGTTGTTGTTTTGGTGGTTACAGCAACAATCACCTGGTTTGTTGAAAAGAAGGCTCCTGCTCGTGAGTTTTTTGTTGCCACTACTCCAGTACCAGAGGATCACTATTACTTTACACTTCCCTATCAGGAGCAGAAGCACAGTCAATCGTATTTCAATAATCCTTTCATTCAGATAATGCTACAAATACTACTAACTGTTGGGTATGTGGAATGATACCTGCGCATCAAAAGAAAGGAGGAACACCTTTCATTCCTCTTCCTTTTTGACACAATGGTTCTTGTCAAGCTTGGTACACGCTTTTGTTTGCATCTGGAAAACGTACAGAGGGCGGACTTCTTTTTCGCCTACATAAAGTATGCTACCAAGACAAAGATGGGTATCCCCAAGCCAAAGGAACTAAATGGGAATGGAAAGAGTATCAACCGGACAATGTTTCAGTACCATATGTCTTCACAAATATGAGAGACTCTGACAAGAAAGAACAATTTGTGATTTCTGTTACAAAAACTAAAGCAGATTTATGTATACGTAGCATTGGGTGAATTCCAGTAGGGATAAGCGATTGTACCTTGATTTTAATTATTGAGGGTGTAAATAATAGTAGTTTTACAGCTTCACATAATACATATTTTGTTTGTGGTAACTATGGATATTACCAACTACCTGTTGGGTGGTCAGGTGTGTGTTATGTATCTTTTCTAATACCCCCTGTATTTTTGGCCTCTGCATCATATCACCGAGATTTAAAACTGTTCAATGACATCATCAACAATAGATATAAAAGGGAAATAAGTACAAATGAGGTAGACCAAACGGATACTAGCCTGCAACAATATGTTGATTTTAATTTAGGATTGTTCCCCTTTGTGGGTGCTGCGTTAAACAGTAGGAAAGTGAGACGATTGACTAGGGTTGTGGAAGCTGTTACCAATCCGGCAGCTTTGGCAATTGGTAATATTACTTAGGAGCTCCAAATTGCGAGGATTGTAGTGCTCCAAAATCATATGGTACTAGATGTGATATTAGCTGACCGAGGTGTTGCATGTCGCATCATCGGTAGTAGTTGCTGTATTTTTATTCCTGATCACTCACCTTCAGTATATGATGCAATATCTAAATTGCATAAAATTGCTGCAGAAATCCACACAGAGACTGGTACTTGGACTTTTTCTGGATGGTTTTGGGCTCTTGTTTCCGCCTGGGGCTGGAAACTACTGACTATCCTGTGTGTAATGATTGCAATATTTTTCATATGCTGTATCTGTATTCAGTGTGGTCCAATGTTCTGCTCCATGTGTATTACCGCTTGTATGCCTACCAAAAGAAATATTACAGAAATGAAAGCACATCATATGTTAGATAAAGAAATAGCTGAAATGATGAGCATAAATATACAAGATGAATATTTAGATTATCCCAGAAAGACGAATGTCTTCAGGTAATGCTGAAAGGGTCTTCTGTTGTAGTTTAGCAGCAATTAGATTCAGCACTTGCAGAAGACATCTTGTATTTGTAACTATTGTGAACATTTCGCGGAATCCATTTTGTACTCATGGCAGCCATTTTCTTTGCCATGTGCTCACCGTGTGCTCTGTCCTACCTTTCTGTTAACTACTCTTGAAATCTGCCTAGTGACAAGTTATATTTAGCATCTCCCACTTTCGCACATGCTCAGTAAGGTCTGCAGCTGTTAGTCCTTGAAAACTGTTAGCTCCTCCTACCTGTCGACTGTGCATTTTCCACATGACCCTACATGTATACAAGTCTTGCTTCTATAATTGTACCTCCTCCTTTTAGCCCCTGCGTGGGTATAAAAGGACCCTGCTCTCTCAGTTCACTGTGCTACTTCAGACATTACCTAAGGGTGCTGTTTGAACTGTAGTACCACCTCATGAGGTTAATAAACTTTGTCTTTTATTTCAGTTCCTGTGCCAACTTCTTTCTACATGGTCTGAGGACTTTGTGCAGAGAAAGGTGAACCCCTTGCACTAGCAGGCCTTGCTGAGGCTTACTTCAACACCCAGGGGGGGCAGAAAAAGGCCTAAAAATAATTCCCCCCCCCTGAGGAGCGGCCCTTGCATTGCGATCGGGCTTCAGCAATGCTCAGAATTACATCAAAAGAAAGGAACAGCCTTTCCTTTCTTTTGATGTCCCTGTCTGCCCCCTACTCCCGAGCAAAAGAGAAATGCTTAGCATTTCTCTTCTGCATCCCACTGGAAGCATGTTTCCAGCGGGATGAGAGGTGACCTCTGATGACATCAGCATGCGATTATCGTGCTGATGTAATCAGACGTCACAGGGGAGGTGGGGGAAGTCAGGTGAAAGGGGAAGCAATTCCCCTGCCAACCCTGACCTGGGGGGGTGGGGCGTGGCCCTCGGGGAGCGCTAAGTTGGACATCAGTGGTGCCTAAGCGCCGCAGCCACAGACGTAACCATTACATCCTTGGGTGGGAAGGGGTGAACATGCAGAGGTCTTCACACTGCCTGTAAAGTGTCCCTACAGTTCTGTCCTTGTAATACTGCGATCAATGAAAGATAATCTAGTTAGAGTAGCACAGAAGTAGGCAATTAAGTGAATTTGTTAGTGTGGGAGTAGGGGCTTCATAAAATGTAAAAAGATATAAACTTTTCAATATGGTCTCAACAAAACAGCATTTATTTCAGCTGTCCGAAAAAAAATCAAAGTTTGTGGATCATTCCACAGAGGTGGTGGTATGTCTTGTTGTACCCATATAAATTGGTATTTGTAGATACTATCATTTTTGCATAGGCATAACGGAATATTGCAGCGTGTGAGGGCTTTCACTGAAAAAATAAAGGTTAAAGTGGCATTATACTTAGTAATGTTAACATTATCATTCTTTATGTTGAAAAAAACCCATGTACGGTGGAGGTTGCCCTCAAGACCTGGTCCATTCCAGTCCCTGCATACAACATATAATAGGGTTGACAGTGGGTTTGCCCTATGGTCAGACACTACGCCTAACCCCCTGCATCTGGCCAATCCCTTCTGTTCATGGTCTTCCACCATACAAGGTAAAAAGCAATTACATCCATCTAAAGTATTTCACTTGTAAAATATAAATTTCTCTTGCATCTTTTGAAATCTTACAGACAAACGTATAGGGGCCCAACCATCAATTTAGGGTATTGCATTGATCCTCATTCACACAGCATGTAGCACACTGTCAGAATCATGAGTTGATCTAGTTTTTAATTTCAATATTGTTTCTATTCAAATATAAACAGTGATGTCATTGATAAGGTCATAGAACATGTTATGAGTGATGAATATGTGAGGTCATAAGCAGTGCATGATGTGGGTTCAAGTAGTTCAGTAAACTGTAACTTGTGTATTTCAGTGTTTTTTTTTAACATTAGCTTGTGTCTCATTCAAGCATCTTGCAGTAAGGTCACACTAAGGGCCTCATTACAAGGCTGGCATTCTTAAGACAGACAGCCTTACGGTGGAGGTCAGGATCACTGCTGCTGTGGTGGTCCAACCGCTACATTCTGAGTTCCACCATCTCCTCTGAAATCAGTGATCCTGATGAGTTGATGGGTGGTGGAGGTCGCAGTGTGCCAGGGCAACACTGCATGACCTTGTTCTCCACAAGCCTTTTCATGGCAGTTTCACTGCCATGAAAAGGCTTGCGGAGAACAGGTGCATGGGGCCACAGGGGGGGCCTTGCACTGCACATGCAATTGGCATGGGCAGTGCACGGGTCCCCCGGCCTAGCACCCTCGAAATGTTTACTGTTTGCTTTGCAGACAGTGAACATTGCGAGGGTGCTGGTGTACCCTGCAGGCGACAGCATTTCCGCCGGCTCGATTTTGAGCCAGAGACAATGCTGCCACCTGTTTCCCGCTAGGCTGATGCTGTCAGCCTAGCAGGAAACTCCTAAAAGTTCTGGCGGGGCCCGTCACCACTACAGCAGCAGCATCCCTGTCATGAGTTTTGCAGACAGGCTATCCCGTTCTTCAAACTGAAAATGAGGCCCTAACTGTTGTTTTTTTATTGAATATACCCGTCACTGCCACCTGAATACTGAGAAGGTTGAGTAGAGCCTTCTCACAGTCAATAACACTGGCTCAGCGACGAACGCCCTGCCACTGGTTCTTGGTAATGCCAGTGCAGTGGTGGCGATGCGCTGCATTTGCCCTAGTGGAATATATGCTGCACTCAAGTATAGCCTTTCCTGGTTAAAAGCAAAAATGCAGGATACAAACAAAATGCTAAATGATAGCTGAGGAGCAGAGAAACAAGACAGAAAGAAAAAGTCAAATAAATTAGGCAGGTGTGAAGGGAACATTTAAAAATGGAGTAAAATTGACTGGAAAACAAGCACGAAAGACGAGACTGGAGACAGGAGTCCCACACCTTAATCCAATTGGCCGTTCCTATTCCTTGTGTCTTGCACGGTAATCGGCTATATTTAGTATATAAAGTGGGTTGCCAGAAACCATTTTTCACACAATTACTGGCAATTTAGCGTGGGATCGCGTGAGAAACTCCAAAAACATTATTCAAATTAGACCCACGGTTCCCACCATAATCAGTGGTATCAAGGGCATTACCAGTCACTGCAGAGTCAGGGGCAGCTGCTTCTCCCTCTATTGGAAGTCCATGACCTTGTCTGTCTGATATCTTCTGTGCCTTCTGTGAAGCAGACTTATGTAAAAATACCAATATGCAATTTAATTTATATCAGGACATTAAATAATGTATTTTGGATTTTAATGGCTACAATGGGGTGCAATGGGTTGAAACTACAGAGAACTGCATACTAAGAATATTCATAACAGGAATAAAACTTCACTTCTGCATGAACAGTTCAAGCAAAACCTGATGTAGCTTAGATTGTTTTGGTGCTGGCACTAATTAACAGAGTCCTTGTTTATTTGTAAAAGTAAAGTGATTTATCTGATTGTGAACTTTAGAAGTCAGTGTTTGGCAGGCAGTACTGTTTAGCTTTGGGAATATCGAGATGTTCCCAGACCTTTTTTGACATTTAGCTATTGCTTGATAAATGACAACAAGAGAAAGTTAAATATGCCCACTTCTACTGCTGGGTTTTACAGTGTTTCATTAATCACCCATTAATCTTTCTGTAGGTTGTGTCTGTAAAACCCTTCAAATCATAGCCTCTGCACAGCCTGCTGACTGAAGGATGCCACGTAGCACACCACACAAATATATATGCAGATGAAAAAGGGGAATGCAATTCCCTTACCGCATAGTATTCAGGGCCCGCCCTGCGGTTTGTGTGGCAACGGGCAGAATAAGAACATTAATGTCCTTGGATTGTTGAAACAGCTTTGCAAGAAACTACTTACCTAGTGTGGATATCACTTAAATGGCTAAAAATATAAATACTAATCCTCATAAAATAAGCAGATATATTTTAAAGCTGAATTACGTAGAAATTCATTACATTAATCAAACTGGGTGAAAACGTGAGCCTAGATATCTCCAGAAGTGATATGATTGCTACACTTTTCACTAACTGTTTCCAGATTAGGACACAACTGAAAGTCCAAGTTAGACTGTCCCACAACTATACAGCCGGACGTCAAGTGAATCCCCAACCCTCCCTTTATGCTAGTGAAGTTAAGATAAGGCATTGGTGTAGGAAGTTGGCTTTGTATGCACTATTTCAAAGTAAGGAATAGTATGCACAGAGTCCAAGGGTTCCTCTTAGAGGTAAGATAGTGGCAAAAAGAGATAATACTAATGCTCTATTTTGTGGTAGTGTGGTCGAGCAGTAGGCTTATCAAAGGAGTAGTGTTAAGCATCTGTTGTACACACACAGGCAATAAATGAGGAACACACACTCAAAAACAATTCCAGGCCAATAGGTTTTTGTATAGAAAAATATATTTTCTTAGTTTATTTTAAGAACCACAGGTTCAAGATTTACATGTAATACTTTAAATGAAAGGTATTGCAGGTGGGTACTTTAGGAATTTTGAATAATCAAAATAGCATACACAGTTTTCAAATAAATCACATATAGCTATTTTAGAACTAGACACTGCCATTTTCAACAATTCCTGGGGGGAGTAAGAGTTAGTTAGTTTTTGCAGATAAGTAAACCACCTACGGGGTTCAAGTTTGGGTCCAAGGTAGCCCACCGTTGGGGGTTCAGAGCAACCCCAAAGTTACCACACCAGCAGCTCAGGGCCGGTCAGGTGAAGAGGTCAAAGTGGTGCCCAAAACACATAGGCTTCAATGGAGAAGGGGGTGCCCCGGTTCCAGTCTGCCAGCAGGTAAGTACCCGTGTCTTCGGAGGGCAGACCAGGGGGGTTTTGTAGGGCACCAGGGGGGACACAAGTCCACACAGAAAGTACACCCTCAGCAGCACGGGGGCTGCCGGGTGCAGTGTGCAAACACGTGTCGGGTTTGTAATTGAAATCAATGGGAGACCAAGGGGTCTCTTCAGCGATGCAGGCAGGCAAGGGTGGGGTCTCCTCGGGGTAGCCACCACCTGGACAAGGGAGAGGGCCTCCTTGGGGTCACTCCTGCACTGGAGTTCAGATCCTTCAGTTCCTGGGGGCTGCGGGTGCAGAGTCTTTACCAGGCGTAGGGATCTGAGGAACAGGCAGTCGCGGTCAGGGGAGCCTCGGGATTCCCTCTGCAGGAGTCGCTGTGGGGGCTCAGGGGGGCAACTCTGGCTACTCACGGTCTCGCAGTCACCGGGGAGTCCTCCCTGAAGTGATTGTTCTCCACAAGTCGAGCCGGGGGCGTCAGGTGCAGAGTAGCAAGTCTTACGCTTCCGGCGGGAAACACATGTAGTTTTAAAGTTGCTCCTTTGTTACAAAGTTGCAGTCTTGGGTGAACAGAGCCGCTGTCCTCGGGAGTTCTTGGTCCTTCTAGAGCAGGGCAGTCCTCTGAGGATTCAGAGGTCGCTGGTCCCTGGGGAAAGCGTCGCTGGAGCAGTGTCTTTAGAAGTGGGGAGACAGGCCAGTAGAGCTGATGCCAAAGCAGTTGGTGTCTCCGTCTTCTCTGCAGGTTTTTTCAGCTTAGCAGTCCTCTTCTTCTTAGGTTGCAGGAATCTGAGTTCCTAGGTTCTGGGGAGCCCCTAAATACAGAATGTAGGGGTGTGTTTAGGTCTGGGAGGGCAGTAGCCAATGGCTACTAGCCCTGAGGGCGGCTACACCCTCTTTGTGCCTCCTCCCGAGGGGAGGGGGTCACATTCCTATCCCTATTGGGGGAATCCTCCATCTGCAAGCCTGACTGGCCAGTGACTCCTCCTTGTTTTTCTCATTATCTCCTCTGGCCTTGCCGCCAAAAGTGGGGCCGTGGCCGGAGGGGGGCGAGCAACTTCACTAGCTGGAATGCCCTGGGGTGCTGTAACAAAGGGGGTGAGCCTTTGAGGCTCACCGCCAGGTGTTACAGTTCCTGCAAGAGGGAGGTGATACGCATCTCCACCCAGTACAGGCTTTGTTACTAGCCACAGAGTGACAAAGGCACTCTCCCCATGTGGCCAGCAACATGTCTTGAGTGTGACAGGCTGCTAAAACCAGTCAGCCTACACGGGTAGTTGGTTAAGGTTTCAGGGGGAACCTCTAAGGTGCCCTCTGGGGTGTATGTTACAATAAAATGCACACTGGCATCAGTGTGCATTTATTGTGCTGAGAAGTTTGATACCAAACTTCACAGTTTTCAGTGTAGCCATTATGGTGCTGTGGAGTTTGTGCATGACAGACTCCCAGACCATATACTCTTATGGCTACCCTGCACGTACAATGTCTATCGTTTTGCTTAGACACTGTAGGGGCACAGTGCTCATGCACTGGTGCCCTCACCTATGGTATAGTGCACCCTGCCTCAGGGCTGTAAGGCCTGCTAGAGGGGTGACTTATCTATACTGCATAGGCAGAGTGAGTTTGGCATGGCACCCTGAGGGGAGTGCCGTGTCGACTTACTCGTTTTGTCCTCACCAGCACACAAGCAGTGTGTCTGTGCTGAGTGAGGGGTCCCCAGGGTGGCATAAGACATGCTGCATCCCTTAGAGACCTTCCCTGGCATCAGGGCCCTTGGTACCAGGGGTACCAGTTACAAGGGACTTACCTGGATGCCAGGGTGTGCTAATTGTGGAAACAAAAGTACAGGTTAGGGAAAGAACACTGGTGCTGGGGCCTGGTTAGCAGGCCTCAGCACACTTTCAAACTTAGCATCAGCAAAGGCAAAAAGTTAGGGGGTAACCATGCCATGGAGGCATTTCCTTACAATTGGTTTTCAGCAGACATGGGGTTTAAAAGAAACAGATGCATGCTAGATTTGGCGAGTGACCTGCAAGAGCTACAGCAAACAACAGAAAGAACAGATTCCAAAAACTAGGAAGAGAAGACAGGACAACTGTCCTACACAGGTAGGGTGGTTAATTTCTTGGCAGATAGAAGCATCAAAGGCTGGCCCACACATGCACAGTGAGTGCCTAATCTCAGCCTCAAACTCAATTTTTAAGAGATGAGAAGATATGAACTAACAAAGATATGCAGAAGAGATGGCTGAAAAGGAAAACAGTTTGTAGCAAGGGCAAAAGAGACTGCCAAATCTATACGGTAAGACAGTCACTAAAGAGATATATTGAAGCAACAAAACAAAAAGGGCTTAGTATAGTAGAATCTGTGTAGCTTACAGCTATATGGAAATGTAGCAATGTGGAATAGGTAGGCTATGGAGAGGGGACTTGATTTGCAAAATAGCACTAAAGTAATAACAGAGACAAGGTCCTGATTTATACTTTTTGACGCAAACCTAAGTTAGCTCAGGTTTGCATCAAAAAATTTACCGCCGGCTAGCGCCAATCCTGCATGCCAGGCGGGCGTCATATTTAAGGAATGATGCTAGCCGGCGGTAAGGCCAGGTAAATGTCAAAGGGGGAGGCGTAGGGGAAACAGGAGGTTTTGCGTCGAAGAATGGAGCTAGTCAGGATAGAGTCCGAAAAATGATGCTAACCTGACTAGCGTCATTTTTTGATGCACAACCCCCATGGACATGACTCCTGTCTTAGTAAAGACAGGAGTCATGCCCCCCCTGCCCAATGGCCATGCTCATGGGACTTATGTCCCCTGGGCATGGGCATTGGGCACAGTGCCATGTAGGGGGATCAAGTTAGGCCCCCCTATGGCACTTTTGAAAAAAAAAAAAAACGACCTGGTCTTACCTGGGATGGATCACCCCATCCTTAGGTGTCCTCCAGGTGTGGGTAGGGGTGGGTGGGGGTGTCCTTGGGGCAGGGAAGGGCACCTGTGGGCTGCTTCCATGATCTCCGACCATGGAAATGAGCCCACAGGTCCTCTAATGCTTGCCCTGACCCAGGCATTAAATAATGCTTAGCGCCATTATTTAAGGCCCTTCTCCTCCTGTGTGTGACTTTTGTACGCGAGGATAAATAAGGCGCTAAGGCCTTAGGGTTATTTTTGCCCAGGAATACATACCTTGCATCTCGTTGACACAAGGTAGGTTTTCACTGTAAAAAAATGACGTTAACTCCACTTTTTTTATGCTAGAAGGGTCTAGCATCAAAATATAAATATGGAGTTAAGTTTGCGCCGCATTTGTGTGAAAAAAAAAAAAGGCAAATCTAGTGTAAACAGAGTATAAATATGCCCCCTAGGCACCAGTCTAGCTCCAAAGTTATGGAGTTTAAGTCATTTTTTGGACACATAAACCTACCTTGCATCAATGAGATGCAAGGTAGGTGTTCCTGTGCAAAGAATTACTCTCTGGCCTTAGTGCCATATTTATTCCATGTGCTAAAATCACACAAGGGGGGGGGGAGGGGTTAAATAATGGTGTAAAGCCTGCTTTGCACCATTTTTAACACCTGGGTCAGGGCAGGTGTTAGGGGCCCTGTGGGCCCATTACCATGGTGGAACACCATGGAATAAGCCCACAGGTGCCCTCCCCAGGCCCCAGGGACACCCTCACCCACAACAGAGGGACAGCGGAGGATGGGGGACCTCATCACAGGTAAGTATAGGTAAGAAAAGGTAAGTATTTTTTTAAAGTGCCATTGGGGACCCTGAAATGAGGCCCCTTACAAGGCACTGGGTGCAATGGCCATGCCCAGGGAACCCTGGTCCCCTGTGCTGGCCATTTGGGGTGGTGGAAATGACTCCTGTCTTGTCTAAGACAGGAGTCATGTGGTATAAGTTGTTTTGCATTAGAAAATGACGCTAGGCTGGTTAGAGTATTCTTTTTTTTAATCTAACCTGCCTAACGTCATTTTTTGGTGCAAGACACCCTTCTCCCATTCCGCCAACGCGACTCGGCTAACGTAATTTTTTTATCACGCTAGCCTTCCCTTTGCGCCGGCTTGCAGCATTCCATAAATATGGTGCCCGGCTGGTGCCCAAGAATGATGCAAGCCGGTGCAAAATGTTTTGATGCAAAACTGTGTTAGTGCAGTTTTGCACCAAATAAGTATAAATATGCCCCTAACTCTTTAAAAACAATTAAGGCCTATGTCCTTAATATCTATGAAGACACTTGCCAAATTGCAAAGGGACCAGAACCATGACAGTCAACTCAGTTAGCTTGAGAAGAAATAGCCAAATTGAGCCTGCCCTCAGGTAAATCCATTGGATCTTGTTTAAAGAAATAATTGAATGCAAGACCCTTGCAAGCAGATTTCCATTACCCAAAAGTCACTCCCCAGGTACCTAACCAAATACTTTTGGTCTACCAACCTCAAATGCAAGATATGCTTCTTTGAAACCTACTGGCAACCTACTCACTTAGGCTAGTGTTTTTACAGATCACACCATGGCCCAGATTTATGGTGGTCTAGCTCCATAGCAACACCACATTAGTGTATTTTTTTAAGTGGATGTGGCCTTGGAAGAGCAAAAGCGCTGCACCATATTTAAAAAGTGGTATAATGCTTGCATTGCTCCACTTTGAAAACCCTTGAGGCACATTATGCCTACGCTAGGCATAATGTTAGCAAGGGGGGCCTTCTGGCAGTAAGGGAGCTGTAAAAAAGACGCAAAGGAATCTACGAGATTCCTTTGCGCCATTTTTATCAGCCTTTCTTAACACCTGCTAAGTGTAGGCATTGAAAGGAGGCTCCCATTGTGTTCAACGGGCCTCTGGATGCTTTGTAGGATTAGTGTCAAAATGTTAGACACTAGTCCTACAAAACACCGGACTGGCATAAAAAATTATGACGCTAGTCCCCTTGACTTCTGCCATTATGCGCCGTATTTAAAATATGGTGCACACATGGTGGCATCAGGGGGTGCTAAGGAGCACAAGAAAAGTGGTGCTGCACTAGGTGCAGCGTTACTTTTCATGAATCTAGACACATGTACATTGATTTACTCCATGGAATGCCCCCTCACTTCTCAGCTGCTTCCAACCCACAGCCCCATCTTCTGTACCCTGCCTCCCTCTTCTTCTCCTCACCTCCAACAGCAGGCCAATTCTAACTGTGCGGCTGAAAATCAGCCTTTCCCCAGGCCTCGCTTTCACTTCCCGAGATTTGGGATTGTTTTTTGTGAGAGGAGGTGCAAATCATACTGTGCTTGCCCAGGCCAGCCTATTGTCATTCTGCACATGACAATGAGCAGCCTGGCTATGTGGGTACAGTCAGACTGCCTGCGCATTCCAAACCTAAGGCTGTAGCATCCATTTGGGATGTGCATCAGTGGCCAAGCCAACTCAAGCCAGGAGCCCAATTTATCTACAGTATAAAACTCTCACCTCAACATGGGGCCCAGCCATAGGCGCATCAGTCAACTGTGGATTCTCTGCCTTTCCTACCTGAATCTTGCCCCTTCCTTGGGCCTTGCAGTACTTAAGTCCTGCAGGGTGGACTACTGTCTGTTATCACTTTGCAGGACACTTTGGGCACATAAAGATATTGTAAGACGTTTGTTGGGTATTGGGAGATGCTTAGTCACAGGACACATTTTTTGTTGTTTCATTCCATTACCATCTGATCAACATCAATCCCTTTAAAATAATAAATATAAAGTGGAAGTGCTTATCAGGTATGAGTAATGTGACATACTCTATTAGAGTTCCAATACCTCTATCATCTCCCAGAATAAACCTTGACTGCTCGCTATTTCCACTGTTGGGAGACAAGTTTCTAAAAGGAATAACTCTTAAACAAATTAAATGAAATAGGTCTGAAACAGCAATCGTAAGCCACTGTATCCCTCATAGATGCTGCCAATTAATCACCTATTGCCCCTGACCTAAAGAAAAGGCCTCACAATATACTTCAGCCTTTTTTCTTTTACAGAATGATATTCTGGAACATTTGAGAAAAAGGTAGCAAAGATAGGTCAGAAGTGGAGAAGTTTTAAGCCTGCTCACATTTATTAGCTGAAAAACAACCAAAACGTGTTTAGTTTTTACATTGGGAGGAACATATGAAAAGGCAATCAAGATATATCAAAGGGAAGTCAGGGTAGGAGCTATGATCTATTGGTCTCCAGTCTGTCCTGGACATTAAAGAGCGAGATTTAATAGAAAGGTCAAGAGAAGTGATAGAATACACAGATAGGAGGCTGAAATTCATCACACAAATTGAGGACCGTTCAAGAACACAACCCATTGTGAAGGATGATACAACCATTGTAAAATTTGGACCATTTTTTTACATTTATTACAGAAAAATAAAGAGATAGGAAATTGAAAACTTTAGCAGAAGTCTCAATAGACTTAGCAGAACACAGTGGTTCAACAATTTTGTTTTATCTCTTCTCCAATCTCTTACTTTTTTGCTGATTTTCCTCACTTACATCCCCCTCACCCCTTCTTGCTTTACATTTCACCTCCTCTCTTGCCCAACCTATTACCTACTCTTGCTGCTTCAGATATCCAGTTTATCCCTGCATTATCCCCTGTTCGCTTATCTCTCCTCAAGCATAATTCCTTCTCTCTGATTCTGCCACTCTTACTTCCAGCTTTCCACTCAATGCTCCACTCCTTTCCTCTCATTTTTCCGCCCAACCTCTCACCTTTTCTTCCCTTCACTTTTTTGCTAGTTCGGCTCCTTTTACATCAGTCCGTCCATCAGTCCCTCCATTTTCCCCAGCCTCTTTTTGCTGGTTCTGCCCCTCTTGCTTCCATATCTTCCCTTCATATGCTTGTCTTTACAACTCTTCTCTATCTAGCCTCTTACCTTATTTCAGCTTTTCTTTTCCTTTACATCCATTTCTCTCCTTCCAGACTCACACTCTCAGAATGTTTTTTACATTTTTGCATGGATTGAGCCCCTCCTAAAATTACTCACTTTTAAAATGCCATAATAGGTGGGAAAGTGTGTGCCAGAGCCCACTATTGTTTACAAAAATGACTTGGAGCACTCCCATGGCTTGCTGTTTGTGTACGTCAGCTTCACTCTGATTTGCAGCGTGCGGTCAAAATATCACTTCCAGTGCATGATGTGGAGCATGGACCAAGCACAGATTGATTCAACTTAATCAGTGCCTCTCCACTGCTCCTGACATAATTGAGGTACTATTTATTCCCCCTCCCTATCCAGCTGCTCCGCCTACAGCACTTTTTTCTTGTTTTTCATTTCAAGTATAATACAAAAGTTAACCAAAACTAATGTAAATCAAATCTTCCACATTTTGTGCTCACAGTGCCATCTCTTGAGTGCCATATTTACATGTATTCATTTACGAGTATTACACCAACTTTGCCTGTTTCCTTCGAAAGTCTATTGCCCTATCAAAGTTGTCTGCTGTGTTTTCACAGTGCTGACTCATTAATCTATAATGCAGTAAGTGAAAGGAACATCAATAAAGTGGTGCATTGAGTCAGCCAAAAGGGTCTCTTTTTCTTAACAAGGGGGACAGAGGGGCTTTCCACTGGTGGGACTTTAGGTTCAGTCAGTGTCCATGACTTGATCAATCCCTTGGTGTGAGATATTGAGTGCACAAGATACTCAGATACCCCATCACGAAGTGCAGAGTAGATATATTAGGTGTATGCATAAGCTCGCCAGATGACTCAAATCACCTAAAACTTTAATTTAACAACTTACTGTGATCTGGGAGTTGTAGTTCTATGTCATTTGGATAGAATTTCAGATTATCTTTTTATAGAACGGAAGACAGCTGGGATACAGAAAACGTTCCAAAGGTGAGAACAGTAAATAGCTCTGTAGCAGAAGAGTGAAAAGGGCCTTAACAGAAAGATAAATCTTGTTAACCCATTGTAGTTTGATTAGGCGCACCCCATCATGGATCAAAGGTCATAAAACATTAGGCGTACCAGGTCAAATAACATTTGGAAAAAGGTATTGGATAGATTGCATTTTCCTGACTGATATCCAAAATACCACAATATAACATTTTAATGTAAGTGTGAGATGGATGTGCAGTAAGCAATTGACAGATGACTGCAGTTTGAATGGATGAAAAAGAGTGCAAATGGAGGATCCTGTACCCTAGTATACATTACTGGCCGCTCAGCTGCAGACATTTATGGCTGACTAACAATGAATGAGATTTTCATATTTAACCAGCCAACTGTAGTGGAATCTCTACTGATTGGTCAGAAGCATTTAGGTTTTATACAGTGTTGATGTCAGCTTAAGAGCCCGGAACACTTAAAGTAGGTGAAATTTCTTTCAATGAAAGGCTTATCCAGCCACAAACAATTTTGGTGGTTATGTTTTAAATGTGTTAACTGTAAAGATGAACTGCAATCACCATTGTATGTGATAATGTATGTACACACCTCACTTGGAAGAGAATGTGACTCATGCCAGAGTCTCTGACTTTAGAACTGGGAAACTAGGCTTAAGTCTTGGTATGACAAAAGGCTGTTGTAATTATGTAAACTGTACATTTCACTGTGGGTAGTCAATCCACTCATGGAAGCAAAGCTTTCAAACTGACAAAAGGTTACAAACCTTGTCAGGATTTTTTTTCAGAAGAAATATGCTATGCCATAAACAAGGGGGCTTAACGAGAAGCAGGAAGCTTATGGGAACCAAGTTGTTATCACAGCAAGCAGGGACATCTTAAGGATTTTGGGGGTCCTGGGCCACACGTTTTCTGGTTCAAGCCCTCTGTGACCAGATCACTGACAGTGTACAGGCACACTCACCCACATTCTAAATCTGTTTACATCTGGTATTCAGGGCTAGGGATATGTGTTTTCAAGATTGTAAAACAGCAGGAAAACACTAATATTACTGCAAATAATCTCTATTATATGATACCCTCTCCTTCCTCATATGTGAGATCCTGTTTTGGTCTAAAAAACATTTTTTATGGATGTTGCATGAAACAAACAACATTTCTCTGCAAAATGTCTGTAATAGACTCCGACAAATCACTCACATCAAAAATAAATAAAAGGGAAACAGTATTTACCTCAGTCTTTTTAACAATGATTGAAGGTCAACTGGGCACTACTCAGAACAGAGGTGGCTCTATCAGGGCCCCCCTAAAAGGCTGGGACCTTGGGCCAGAGCCCACTTTGCCCATGCCTTAAAACGTCTCTGATGGCAAGATCAGGAAACGCAAAAAAATCAGTAGCATGTTACACAAGGATTCTGACTTTTAGAAAAGTAAAATTAAGTAAACATAACAGATTACATTGTTGAATTTTGATCTTGCCTGTCTCCTTTTCCTCCATCCTAGGTAATTAGTTTATCATAAATCCATCAGGAAACCTTGCTTTTCATTCACGTGCAGGGTTGACTTCTCACCTAAGTGCTCTTCAAGTACCCATCTAATCGCTGTTACCATGCAATTACAGTGATAATATGTCTGTTGCCTTTTCAACTCATGACTGCGAAGACCTGGGGAGGGAGGCCCCTCCCTTGGGTCATGCAGCACTGCACCACTGCGACTTCCTGGGCCTCATAACACTGAAGTTTTTGAAAGGTAGTGTGAACCCCTTAGTTGTCAGCAGGAGTGGGGTCCTGGACAGCTGCCCACACTACCCATGCCTAGTGCCGGCCATGATAGTAATTATAGTTACTCGACCAATTTATCTTACTAACGGGAAACATAAGGAAAAGTCGTATTTACTATGTAATCTTCTTGCCCACCACTTGTCTTGAGTTTTGAATATCACCTACACCTTAAGAAAGGATTTGTGAATGTCAAATAAGTGAGAAATATTAAGGTTTGGTGAGAGGCAACTCACTGGTGGGGTTAGTTAGCAAGAGGGTTAAGACATGTGCAGCCTCCGGACAAAAGGAAGCAGGAGTCAGGATGGATGGACTGGAAAGTCAAAAGCAGTACTGGCAAAAATGAACAAACCAGCCCCATTACCTTGTCTTGTTGCGCAACATCCATTTATCGATCCATTCATCCATCCATCCAATCTTCCCACTCTCCTCTGGCCTCCAAGGGCCCCAGCCCATTGGGGAAATGCCCTGATTGACTAAATGCCTGTGGACCTTGGAGGTGGGTGTGGTATACCATGGGGTAGAGGAGGTTGGACAGGATGGGGGCAATTGCAACCACAAGTGCAAGGGGCACAGGCCAGATGCTTTCGCAACCCAAATGTGACAAGGTGACAAAATGTTGTTTGAATAGAAGCAAACATGAGAGCAGAATGTGACCTCTGGCATGCCCCTTGAGTACCCTGACACTGCCTTTGCAACCTATGACATCAGAGATGGTAAAATCAGGGGTCCCTTACAGTACAAAACAATGTGTTAAAGCTTTTCCCACTTTTTATGTGTGCTGTACAATACAGCAAATATAAAAAAAAATGGAAAATTGAGGAACAATTAAACAATTCTCCTTTTTACGCCTGCCTCAAGGAGGCATTTTGGTGCAAATTCCTGTCTTCTGTTTGTAGTTATGAATTTTCATCTAAATGCATGTGTGGTCGCACCACCATGGAACATTGCTTTGACGCAACAAAGCATTGAATACTTTAGAATACTATTCAATGCAAATCCTGATTTGCGTTGGACCCCACAATAATGCTTTGTGGTACAAAACTTGGAGCAAAATGGAAATATGCCTTCCTGTAAAAAATCAGGGTAGAGGGTCATATGATGTTGCTACCTGTGATGCCTTTAAGGTCGATGGACTCCATTCTTAATAGTGTCAAATGCTGCTGCTCATGAATGAGACCTGGTAGCCTCCTTACTGTATTGTTTCTTGCTGCTTCCTTCACCCTTGGGGCATGATCCTGTGGCTCATTAATTCTGAACAAGCTGTATCTTATTTGCTGTTTTCCTCTTGTTTTATGGACTTCCTCCATGACTTGCAACATTCTGACTGTGTGTGGTTTGCTTATAATATATACAATGAATATGGTCTGTAACCTCCAAATCTCTTGAAAAGTATTCCTTCATAAGAGGTTAGTTACAATAAACTGATTTTGTTTAGAATGCCATATCAAAGGATAGGTCTGGTATTGCAATCCCTATTCACTTAATCTTGTTAGAAACAGTCAGCGGTGTGGTTTACAACCCTGTGACATAACTGCAAACTGGCTGGTATTTCATTCTGGATATAATGAACATAAGAAATTCACAATATGCTAATGACAATCATTAATGAACTCTCATATTATCCAACATTGTTTTTGTCTAATGAGGGTGCATGTAAAACATTTTATACAATATAAAAATAAAGATATGGATCATCCTTTAGGGACATCAAATAACCAAATGATTTGCTTTGTCAGCCACCATGAGATGGATGCTATATACTTATATGCAAAGGAACACAGCATCATTGTGAAAATATAGGTCCTCATTTATAATGTTTAGTCACAGGGCAGTGCAGCAAGCATTCCTTCCGGATAGCCAAAAACAAAGGGGGCTGAGGTGTGCCACTTACAACCTGATGGCCCATCACCAGGCCTAGGATAAATTGGAGGGAGGTGATGACACTTGCAACTGAATAGAGCTGTTCCTGTCCCCACACAAATAGATGCAGAATCCCCTGTATGGTGTCTGGAGTCAGGGAAGGAAGCACAGGGAACTTGTGCACTTCAAATGCCTCTCCTTGAAGTCTCCCCCAAGTCAAAGGCTCAACTGGGTATAAGTACTGGACCTCAAACCGCACCAAATCAGTACACTTCTGGCTCTGACGACATTCTGCCAGGAAGAAGGACCGCTGTGGTGTCAGACGGTACTGCCACTCTGCTAAACTGCTTTGCTGTGCTGGCATGCTGCCTGCTTCCCTCTTGCCTGGGAGTTAGAAATAATTGGCTAGTCTCTCTACACCCTCTAAAGAACTTAAGTGACTCCAAGGGCTTGTTGGCTTGCCTCCTGTTCTGAAGTTTCAGGGCCATTAAAGCTTCTTACCACGCATCCAGTACCAATCCAGTCCTGGGCCTTGAAGGAAACTCTGCAGCTGTTTTTTCTGCAAACCTCGATGCATCAAGGCCATTGCAGCCACTGAAAGTGCCACATCCTGCCTTGAATAAGACTCATTGCCCTGATGAGGACTTTGTGTAGCTGACTGAGTGCCTTAGGATCAATGCTTTACCTCCATCCCTGGCACATTGCCTTCGCATTACCAGCTGCGTGGTTCAACAACGAACAATCGCTTTCTCCACTTGGGGTTAGACGCTGCACTTCAAGGACATTGCTTCGACAACTGCATGGCTCGACGACAATGCCTCCCCAGATGGCGCAGATCACCTACACATCTCCCAAGGTACTTTTTGGTGGGCCCTGCTTGGGGTCTGCAGCCAGCCTGCCCTCCATTGTAATTGCCCTGAACTTGGATTCACCCCGGTCTAGTGTGATCTCAAGTAACTTTTTTGGTGCTATTAATTTCTAAACACTGTATTGCTCTTTATTCATTAAAAATGAATATCTCAAATTCTACGTACTGAATAGATGTCATTTTGGTCTTCTTTCACTTATAAGAATATTCTTTATGTTTCTAAACTGATGTGGAGTCTTTTTGTGGTGTTTGCACTGTGCTACAGTAATTTAAGTGTTACACAAATACTTCACACATTGCCTCTCAGGTTAAGTAGTTAGGCTGTGCTAAGCTACCAGAGGGTGAGCACAGGCTAATTTAGGTTGTGTATCTGACGTACCCTGACTAGGATTGTGTACCCTACTTGGACTGGGTGCATACCCCATGCAACTAGAGACCCACTTTTTAGCATCTATTATGGCCCGGACTTGCACCAATAAAAATTGTTATTCACTCTGCTGCAAAATTCATATAGAAGAAATAGAAATTTGCCTCCAGCACTCATATACACGATCATCTGTGACAAATTCAAAATACATACAGTGAATGCATCAATTGTAATCACTCTGTACTATACTCCGGTAGATTCTTTTTCACCTTGACTGAGCCATTATAGACAGGACGTAGCCACAAGCAAATCAGAATTTACTCATCACAAAAAACACTCCATTCTGAACTGTCATCCCAGGTTCCCTCTGAATGAGAACCCGAACAACCAGATTGGTTTAGGCTTTGTTCGTCCTCAGTAGTGAGGTTTAGATTTAGTCCTATGGACTAGCATCTCAGTATACATATATGGTAATATTCTCCACCACTTACGCTTAGCATAATAAGCTAGGGGTGGAATGTATAAAATATTCTAGCTGCTGGTAGGCTCTCCTGTAAACCTAGCCAAAAAGCTGATGTGTAGAGGGTCAAAGGCATAGATAAGGTCAACAGATGATTGGAGGGGCAACTGATCTGTAAGAGTAGAAAAGGTCTGTTACAGCATTACAGTAGTGTTCTTTAAAGAAGTGTGCCTTCAGCTGTTTCCTACATTGGAGCAGGTGCAACACATTCTCTATTGATAGGGGGATGCCATTCCAGACCCTGGTTACAGAAAGTCAATTACCTTTCAACTCCAGTCTGATGTTGCCCTGGCTGTGGGTGTGCAAAGAGTCACTGTCATGGTGAGCTTACAAAGCAGATTGGTGGGAGTGCCAAGCCTGATGGCTTTGTTAGTGAAGTGACTTGTTTTGAAGATTAGGAGGATGAACATGTGGGACAAATTGAATTTCATTACGGCAGGGTGATGTTGTCATATTTGTTCAGCCCTTTAATGATGAGTGATGTGTTGTGCAGGTCGCCCTTAAAAGGAAATCTGGGAGGACATGGAGCAGGGCATTTCTACCATTTAAAGGTAAGATTGTGAGGGAATTCCAGTCCATCATTTCTAGGTAACCTCTGCCGTTGTAGACACTGACCAGCTATATGCAAATAAGACTTCCCTGCCAGAAAAGGGATAGCTAACCCAAATTGACAGGGCAAAGCTCCAGAAGCAATAGCATAAGAAATCTTTCGGGCTTTATCAGTGAGGTGCAGCATGAGACCAATGAAACTGTGAGCTTGGGCCCATGCCTTTGCCTACCGCTCCTATTTAGATAAACTCACTTACTCAGCACACAAAGTGATGCATGGAATGTTTCAATTATTTCAGCTACGGGTAGTCACTCTTACCGCTCACTCAAACATAGACCTACACCAAATGGGTCAGTTCGACATGAGCTGAAAAGCCATGTCCCTTTTGATTGGGAAAGACAAGTCCCAGATTCAAGAATAATTAGCCCTGCCTTTGAGTCATGTTTTTTTATGCAAAAGCAGTGCTAACCCTTTGCTATATGTAGATTGTGTCGCTACAGCAGTCTCACTGAGTTAGCATCCATTTTTGGAACACCATCTCACCTTGCATTGTATAATGACATTAAATGCAAGGTAGGCATTTCCTCCCAAAACCTTATCCTAGCCCGCTAGTGCCATATTTACAAGCTGACAGAAAAACCACACACGCATTGGACCGGGTCCAAAAAAAGACGCAAATTCTGTTTAGCATCAAACTTGTCAGACCAGGCATCAAAAAGAGGCCCAACCACAACTACACAATGGAAATACAGGGAAAGAACACTGGCAAGCAACTGGACAACATGGACCTGTTACTGCTACAGCTCAGAAACCAGAGAAGACAACAGTGACAATGCCAAGTGCCACCAGCACTACCACCAACACCATCACAGCAAACTCAAACACTACTACAGCAGCCACAAAGGGAGCACAGAAGGAGAGAGAGGATATTTCTCCAACCCACACTCAGCCTTGGCCTCAGGGAAGAAGAGGTGATCAGACTCTACCATCGGAAGTGGAAGTCTAATGTAGGGCTACTCCACGACATTGCTCTGACATCACCACAAGAGTGGAAAGCTACACTACCATAATACCAATGACCAGACTCCTGGCTGTCCTACACATGCTGGCCTCTGGATGATTCCAGACCACAGCTGCACTTGTGAGTGGTCTCTCCCAACCATACCTTTCTGCCTTCCTTCCTATGGTCCTGGATGCTTCACATCCCACCACTTTTGGTTCCCCAATACCCAGCAACTGCAGCAGGAGTCGAAGCAAGGATTCTTTCAAATTGATGGCTTCCCACATGTGCTGGGTGCAATTGACTACACCAATGTCCAACTTATCCTTCATGCTACAACCGAACACCTCTACAAGGAACTACAAACATATGCACTCAATCCATGTGCAGAGCATTTTGGACCAGCAGTGAATATTCTCCAACATTTTTGCAAAATATCCCGGCAGCGTCCATGACGCCATCATCTTCAGACACTCAACTATCAACCAGCTACTCCAGAATAAACAATATGCCAATGGTAAGCCAGCATACAATTCATAACACAGATAACACATCAAACTTGTGGGACAAACAATACATACACCACACGAATCACACATGGACAGGGAAACACAGATGTTTTGACAACAATACATATGTCACATGCCACACTACACTACACTGCATTCAATACACATCACCCTCACATACTCCCATTTGTACAAGTTCTTTGCAGCACCTGAATGACACTTTATGTGATGGACAGGTGGAGCTATGCCCCTTTTGCATACAAAAGCTGGGGTCAAATCCTTACATGTGTCCTCAGGTGGATAACACAATACAGACCCTTCACACATTACACTTACCAAGGAATAGCTCAGCTATATGTCTTACTTTGGCCATGCCACCGTCAAACAACTCACATATTTGCACTGCCCCACGCACATCAGACTGTAGAACTCTGAGGCAGTACCTATATTTAATGCCACCCAAGTGGTACCATCACCATATACATATCACCATAACCTACCTGATAAACTCATTGTGTACACCTTTCCCTTGTGTGGTGCATAGTACAGCACACATTGAAATACAACATCGCCATCTTTGAAAGATCATATGTAGGAATGGACACCTCACAGCACACCCACAATCAAATCTGTAAATCTCACATCTCCTTACATGATACAAGGGTACCAACAGTGGACTGCGGCAGCCAATGTACTGGTAGAGGCCAGAAATGCATATGATTCAGGAGACATGGTACTTTGATGGTCTGGACTTGTGTTGAAGGGCAGTGCAGAAAAGCACATCATGCCCTGTCCTGTCCCACTGGTGTCTGCCAGCTCTTGCATACATCAAAATACATCCCCTGCAACTGACAGCCAGCAATTGGCAACAACAAGGCTTTGTGTAAGGGAGGCATTTCAATGGCAAAGGGATGGGATTCACATGCAACACACAGGGAGCAACACCTGTTACATGGCACACAATACACAAAATAGGCACAAATTTACATAATATCACTCTTCTGCAGGTCTAAAGGTAAGGGACTAAGGGACATGTTAGAAAAGTAGTGCAGCATCCAAAGCAGCTCCACTTTTCTTGCGCCCCCACCACTGTATTCAATATACCATGCACTATGGTGCACAGTAGGTGCAATAGTGTCAAGATAATTGATGCTATTGGTGGTCTGTGTAGGTTTGGTGCAGAATTTGTGCTGCGAATCCTACTCAGTATATAAGGGGCCCATTGAAAGCAATGGTGTGCCCCCTCCTAATGCCTGGTCTGTGCAGGCGTTAGAAGTAACCACCCAAAATGACGCTTTGATACCTCTTGGATTCCTCTGCACCATTTGTGCTGTACCCCTAATGGGGGAACACCCCCCCGGCATACGTGATGCCTGGCACAGGCATAATGTTGCACAAGGGGTTACAAAGTGTTGCACTGCATGAGTAGTGCCACTTTGTAACCATGGAGCCATGATTTTTGCCTTGTTGGGCCACATTAGCGTCCATCTAAATGATGCTAATGTGGCACAAGGTCCTCCTAAAATTGGGCCTCAGGGTAAAATATAGACCACACCACGCATTTATGGCATGGGTGAACTGTCAGATCAGAAATGATTAAACAATCACCGGGTCCCTGAGGAACCCAAGATAGGTGCCTCAGTGACCTGGTGATTGTTTAAAGTACACTACCACACAGCAATACAACCATCTATCCAAACAGCAATACTTACAATAGAAGATGCACGTCAGATTCACCACTCCACTTAAAGCAAATATGAGCCAAGGCCATGACACATTTTCACACATTCCTTTGCAGTGGGCCAAGGGCACAGCGTCCAGCCATGGGTCATGACCCCTTTTGGAAATCCAACTACTGATGCTGAGCGGGCTTACAATAAAGGTCACAGAAAGACCTGGAATGTGGTGGAGAGGACATTTGGCCTCTTAAAATCCAGATTCAGGTGCCTAGCTCTTACAGAAGTAACCTGTTATACACACCACCCCTTGTCTGCAAAAATTATACTTATGTGTGCAATTTTGCATAACATTTGTGTATGCACGAATGTCTCCTGGGGCGAGCAGGTAGTTCCCAATGAGGAGGATGATAACAATGATGCACAACAGGAGGAGTGGGAACAACCAAAATCTGCTGCCGGAGCACGCAGAAGACAACAAATTGTGCACAACTTTTTTCTCATAGACACTGTAGTCCAAGATTCACCATTTAAACATTGCAATAACACCACATTAACTTTGTTTTCTCATGGCGTACTCATTATCACCATCACATACCATTCTTAACTTGACCATATCTCTGAGAGCATGACTCCACCACATGAGTTGTAAATAACTTTGGAAGATAGGCCCAGATTTAAGGTGGCCTAGCACCTCCTTGTGCAACACTAGCATCATTTATTTTTTATGCTAATGTTGCCCAACAAGGCCTAAATTGAGGCACCAGATGTACAAAGTGGGCCAATGCACATTGTATCTCCTTCGCCACATTATGCCTCTGTTAGGAGGGCTGCAAAAATGGTGACATGGAATCATTGAGATTCCACTCTGTCATTTATTGTGGCTACTTTTAATGCCTGCTCAAAGCAGGCATTAAAAGGGATACACCATTGGTTATAATGGGCCCCTATGTACTGTTCAGGGTTAGAGCCAACATGTTTGCCACTAAATCTGAACAGTCCATAAATATTGTCTAATTCATAGACGCTATTGCCACCTACCCTGCCCCATGATGCAGCTCATTTTCAATATGGCGCACACATGGTAGCAGAAGGGGGGGCACTAGGGAGGCACAAGAGTAGTGGTGCTGCACTGAGTGCAGCACCACTTTTCATAAAACTGCCCCATTGTCTGGAACTAAAAATAAATTAGTAGAATGCATTCCCACATGAATGTGTGGATGGAATGGAGGCATAGTAGGTAGCAATTACAATTGACATAGTCACACATCTATCACACAAGTGTATTGGCTTGACATAAGCCTGCAGCAAGGTGACAACTGAAAACATACTCCTCAGTGGCTTTCATAAGTTTAACCAAGAGAGAGTAATATACAAGGACAAAAAACTCCTAAAAATAAATTAGTAGAATGCATTCCGACATGAATGTGTGGATGGAATGTAGGCATCATAGGTAGCAATTACAATTGACATAGTCACACATCTATCACACAAGTGTATTGGCTTGACATAAGCCTGCAGCAAGGTGACAACTGAAAACATACTCCTCAGTGGCTTTCATAAGTTTAACCAAGAGAGAGTAATATACAAGGACAAAAAACTCCTAAAAATAAATTAGTAGAATGCATTCCCACATGAATGTGTGGATGGAATGTAGGCATAGTAGGTAGCAATTACAATTGGCATAGTCACACATCTATCACACAAGTGTATTGGCTTGACATAAGGCTGCAGCAATCCTGAAATACATGTGAAGACTGCTGTACACATGTGTGGCCTATGTAGGAGAAGGGTAGCAATTCCCACAATGTCAGGTTTGTATCTGCTAGGTAAACAAGCAAAGATTGAATGACTCTGTCCTAGGTGACAACTGAAAACATACTCCTCAGTGGCTTTCATAAGTTTAACCAAGAGAGAGTAATATACAGGGACAAAAACTCCTAAATGTCTAGGTCTCTCAATCTCAATCCAGTTTGGTTTGTGCATGTAAGTCAAGCAATGTCTAAACAAGTCACAGACCCTTGCCAAATTGTAAGTGTGATGAAGGAGAAAGATAAATTGAATGTCACATCTTCTCTACTCATAGCTGTCATGATTAATCACACTTACAAAATACAGCCATGATGAAACTGACATAGGTTGCAGAATGCAGATGTGAGTGTGTGGCTATGTTAAATGAATGATATGGAAGTACAGCTGAGAGACTACGTTACGTCAGTTTGAAATCCAGTATGTGGAGGTCACTCCGACACTACACAAGTGCTATGGTTGGTGTACTATACTGTGTGGGGGCAGTCATGTGATCCAGCAAAGCCTGGAAATGGGAGGGATACTATTGCTTAGCCTGTAGAAGAAGCTTTGTTCATCTACAAAGTACACAAGTCTGACTTACTAAGCTGTGCTTGAATGAATGAACAATGTTGATGATAAAGATGGGTACTAAGGGTAATCAGCTGAACTAATGCCAGCAATGTTGAACTACAACCATACCTAACAAAATATGCCATCAATGTGTGTGAAGGAACACACATAGACTAAAGCTCACTGTACAACACAACAAGGTTTTCATGTAACATCAGAGACAAAGTCACAGAGAATGTGTAGGTCAGTACTGTCACATTAGCAATGACCACAACTATGTGCTTGGCCAGCACAAGCTTGTGGCAAATGACAGCATCTGTACCCTGGGTCTCAAGACATGACCCAGTTCCACAATCTATCAATGACCTAACCAGGAATGAAAGGAATAATATCACCTATGTGTGCCAAGTCATTTCAAACTATAGCAAATGATGAGACATGTCCATGTCAGGAATCCCCAAGGAGCCTCCTGCATTATCTGTCAGCATCCCCAGGGATTAGGGTTAAATCATATCTCTGTTCTTGGTTAAACCTTCATGTTTCTAAGTAAACATAAAGTGCTGTGTTACACAATTGGTTTTATCAATGCTTGTTTTACCAATGCTTGTTTGCTAATGTGAGCAGGTGTAGACATGTGCTTCTAATTGGGTGTGGTGTAGACATGTGCTTCTAATTGGGTTTGGTGACACATCCACATGTGGAAACTCAACTGCTTTCCTGGTTGGCTATAAATAGCAGAGTGAAGCAGGCCTCCATGCTTGGCTTTGTTTTGCTTCCTGATCTCAGCATCTGATTTGGCACTCCAGCCCCTGCTGTCATCCTTGTATTTAGGACTTTTGAGGCAATTATTTTCTTTGTTCCTGTATCAGCTGACACCTAGCATTTCACTAGCACTTCCAGAAAAGACTGCAGCTAAGTGACTAGTATTCTCCAGGGAGTTTGTTCTTTGAGCGCTGTGGTTTCCTAGAACAACTGGTGTATTTCAGACCCCGTATTTTGGCAGAGTGCTTATCTTGAAGACACAAATGCATTTCTGAACATTCTACATTATTATTGTAGTTACCTGCCTAAAAGTGCTTCAGGAAATCTGCTTGACTCAAGTACTGCAAAAAGTGACAGTGCAATTTTAAAAGAACACTTACGTGACTTTTCTTTCTCTAATAGCATAACTCTTGGATTTAAATTGAGTCATTCATGTCTGTGTTTCAGGGTGAAGGAATGTGCTTTTGAAGGGTTTTTCACACACACAGTGAAACCAAACCAAACTCTGCCACCCTAACTGTTTAAACCCAGAGTATACATTTGTATTTCTTGGATTGTTTTTGTTCCTTTTAGTTTAACCCTATGCATGCAGGAAAGTTATATGTGATATAATTAATGCTTGTCTTTCTTGTGCATGCTAAGTGCAACCACAGTTCTAATTGTAGTGTGCAACAATGAATCTCTGTGAAGCCAGCCCTAGTGCCGCAGTACTTATTGTCATGGTGCTCAGTTTGGGTTTTTGGTAATGCAGTGTTAGTAATTGTGCCAACAGTTATTATCCAAGAAAAGTGCTGGAGCATCCCAGTGTTCTTCTGCGGCTCCCGTGCCCATATCAGAAAGAGAGATTCAGTTTCAAGGAAGTTGAGTGCACTAACTCTGCTACCACTCTGTCAAAAACTACCTGCCCCCTCGAAGATACAGGGAGCCTGGCTGGACTGGCAATACGTGGCAGTGTTTTGTCACTTTCTCTTCCACTCCCCCTTTCCTTTTGGGACACCTGCCGGGGTTTCTGTGTCCACCAGGAAGTGCTGAGAGGTGTTCCAGGAGGTCGGGGGACATACCATCGTCCCTGCAGACATCAGGCTTTTCAGGTGAGTGGCCCCGTATTGACAGTCCTACACAAAAAAGCTGCCAGTACCTAGTACATAATTTGGGCAAGCCTGACATCAAGAAACCCAAAGGTGACAAAACATACTTGATCATGGGACCACAAATGTGCAGGTGAATGTCTGTAGGTGACTGCATCTCTGTGCTGATGATTGATCATGAGGATGACAGATCCCCACCCAATGGCCCCCCAATCCCTTGAGGAGGTCACATTGACTCTTGACACAGTCAGGGGCCTGCTGCCTGTGCACAGTGAACTGAGTTGGGGTGACCACAGTCAACCTGTGTCAATACATGACACAATGGCCCTGTGTGAGCATCTAAGGTGCCACTGGAGCACTGATGAATAGGGTACCATATTTGCCTGAGAGCAGCCCGGCCATACAGATTGGATGCAGTTATGTAAATTTTGCAATACAAATCAAGTCATAGTACATTCCAAGTGTATGTGCCAAACATATACTTCCTAAATCTTAGCATACTTGTCCCACCTAGGTGGACCAAGCTTGGTACCATCTATTTGTGCATTTACAAAAGGGAACAATTCACATGTGAAAATGTGTGTGTGTCACATATTTACTCACACACTTATATGAACAGTAAATATGTTCCCACAGGGAAACATAGTTAACACAGATATGAGTACACAGCCTTGAGACAATGCGTACATATATGCATGCTGAAATAGAGAATTGGTATGTGTAAAATCCCTAAACATACCATATTAGAACGCATCAGTTATGATGCATGAAACATATCTTTTCACACACAAACATGTCATGTACATGCCAACAATGACACGTCAGCACTCCATCTCCAACAATTTGCATGCATAGGGAACTATACATTACACATGTTGCTTTGCATCATGAAGTCTGGCCCTAAGAACACAACTGAGTGAGGACATACTTGCACTCACATTGTCATGGTTTGCCGGAACTTAACCTAGCCTTAGTCAACAGCATCCTTTGCTAAAGATTTGTCAAGGGGATCATATGCATCAGCATTTTTGTGCAGTATCTTATCCTGTGTTGTGAAACATGCAGTAGGAACTCTGTCATGACAATGTGGTAGACCCACATTATGAGTTCCATCACATATGTACACTCACAGTACACATGTGTAAACTTGTATGTGAAAAATAATCTTCATACACATACACGTTTGCAAACAGTGTCAGTCCTCCCATGTATCACACACGCCTACAAACATATGGTAACACATTCCTATGTTACTGGTAGACATTGTAATGCACATGCATACACATGTTGACCTACGATACAAACAACAAAGATGCATAGCCCCTGTAACTAAAAATGTGAATCTGGTGTCCTGTCAGCCTTCCCTCCAAAATCCATGCATGCCCCTCATGCATCAAAAAAAGACGCATATCAGAAAATGTGCCACATACACCCAGGAAGTGATGTAATAGGTCTTACTTGCTGCACGCATGGAAAAGGGACTTTACTTTCACTTTCATTTTACAGTCTTTTAGTCTGTCCGTAAGAGAGATTGTGTGGTGGTTGTGCTGGTGTGAGAAGTGTTAGTTTGAGATTGTTTTGTGCTGTGCCCTGTGTGTGTTTTGTCCAACTTGTGGATTATGTTTTCTTTTTTTATTTTGCTGTGCTTTTATTGTGTTAGTAATGTTGGGTATCTGTCTTGGGGTAGTGAAGTGTGTTGGGTTAGTTGGGAAATAGCTCTTTTCTTGTTGGAGTAATAAGGTTGCAGTGGAGGGAAACTGCAAGATGCGGGGGAAGGGAAGGGCAGAGAGGATGACTAGGGATGAACATGAAGGGTTTATATGGTTGGTGAGCCACTACCACCCCAACATGGTGGCAATTAGTGGCCGTGTGTTAATGGAAAATCCAATTTAGGCAATGTTAGAAATGGGGTCTTTGGTTGACAGTCAGGTTACCCCCTGTTCAAGCAAGGACCCTCACTCTAGTTAGGATAAAAGAGAATCACCCTCAGCTAACCCCTGCTTACCCCCTTGGTAGCTTGGCAGAGCAGTAGGCTTAACCTCAGAGTGCTGGGCGTAAAGTATTTGTACCAACACACACAGTAACTTAATGAGAACACTACAAAATGACACAACACCAGTTTAGAAAAATAGGAAATATTTATCTAGACAAAACAAGACCAAAACGACAAAAATCCAACATACACAAGTCAAGTTATGATTTTTTTAAAGGTTTAAAATAAAAAGAGTCTTTAGGTAGTTGTAACAACACACTAGCGCTGCTAGCGTGAAAATGTACCTGGTTTGCGGCAAAAATAACCCCGCACGGGCGATGTGCGTCGAAAATAACCCTGCACGGGTATATGCGTTGAAAACAGCTCGGCACGGCGAGGCGCGTCGAAAAAGCCAGCCACGCGACGGTCCGAAAGTCCCGCGGCGCTGGTTGCGATCTCTCAGCCTTCGTCAGCGATGCTGCGCGTCGTTTCTCCTGCTCCGGGCGTCGATTCTCCGGTCGCGTTTCCTGCGGCGTCGTTTCTCAGCTGCGGAGCCGGCGTCGCGTCGTTTTCTCAGCCGCGATCGGATTCGCGTCGATCTTTTCTCCGCACGGCACTCGGTGCGTGTATTTTTGTCCTTAGGCTGCCAGCCTCTCCTTTCAGGGTCCCAGGAACTGGAAGGGCACCACAGAGCAGAGTAGGGGTCTCTCCAGAGACTCCAGGTGCTGGCAGGAAGAAGTCTTTGCTATCCCTGAGACTTCAATAACAGGAGGCAAGCTCTACATCAAGCCCTTGGAGATTTCTTCTTCAAGATGGAAGGCACACAAAGTCCAGTCTTTGCCCTCTTACTCAGGCAGAAGCAGCACTGCAGGAAAGCTCCACAAAGCACAGTCACAGGCAGGGCAGCACTTGTTCCTCAGCGATCAGCTCTTCTCCAGGCAGAGGTTCCCCTTGATTCCAGAAGTGTTTCTAAAGTTTGTAAGTTTGGGTGCCCTTCTTATACCCATTTTAGTCTTTGAAGTCACCTTCCTTCAAAGGGGACTCACACCTTCTTGTGAAATCCTGCCTTGCCCAGGCAAGGCCTCAGACACACACCAGGGGGCTGGAGACAGCATTGTCAGAGGCAGGCACAGTCCTTTCAGATGAGAGTGACCACTCCACCCCTCCCTCCTAGCAGAGATGGCTAATCAGGAAATGCAGATCACACCCCAGCTCCCTTTGTGTCACTGTCTGGTGTGAGGTGAAAAACAACCCAACTGTCAAACTGACCCAGACAGGGAATCCACAAACAAGGCAGAGTCACAGAATGGTTTAAGCAAGAAAATGCTCACTTTCTAAAAGTGGCATTTCCAAACTCACAACCTTAAAATCAACTTTACTAAAAGATGTATTTTTAAATTGTGAGTTCAGGGATCCCAAACTCCACATGTCCATCTACTCTCTAGGGGAATCTACACTTTAATCATATTTAAAGGTAGCCCCCATTTTATCCTATGAGAGAGAGACAGACCTTGCAACAGTGAAAACGAAATTGGCAGTATTTCACTGTCAGGACATATAAACCACATTACTATATGTCCTACCTTATCCATACACTGCACCCTGCCCTTGGGGCTACCTAGGGCCTACCTTAGGGGTGCCTTACATGTAAGGAAAGGGAAGGTTTAGGCCTGGCAAGTGGGTACACTTGCCAAGTCGAATTTACAGTGTAAGAATACACACACAGACACTGCAGTGGCAGGTCTGAGACATGATTACAGAGCTACTTATGTGGGTGGCACAACCAGTGCTGCAGGCCCACTAGTAGCATTTGATTTACAGGCCCTGGCACCTCTAGTGCACATTACTAGGGACTTACTAGTAATTCAAATATGCCAATCATGGATGAACCACTTACATACAATTTAAACAGGAGAGCATATGCACTTTAGCACTGGTTAGCAGTGGTAAAGTGCTCAGAGTTGAAAAGCCAACAGCAACATGTCAGAAAAACATAGGAGGCAGGAGGCGAAAAAGACTGGGGATGACCCTGCATAAGCAAAAGTCCAACACAACCCCCTACCAGCCTAAAGCCAGGGGAGAACAATCAATACCTTGATGTACTTCCCTGATTGGGGCGATAGAACAAGGACCCAGGCCCACAACAGCAGGGGCATGTTCCAGTTCTACGCCTTCCTGACTCCAGTTGGATCCCTCTGTCCATACTCTCAGGGCCCACTAAGCTAACCCATGGGGAACCCTTCTCCACATCTACAGACACCATCTGTGCAACACCTAACTTTACTTTGCTCACAGATGCATTGCAATGGGCAGATAGTACCACCAGGGCCAACACAGTGGTGTTGCCCACTCCACCCCGGGGTGTGACTCTCGTCCTCCCCCCCCCAGGGGCAACTCTGTCCACCAGGACAGCAAGCCACAGTGGCCCCAGACAACTGTCAGGGATGAGAGCCCGGCCTCAGGCCTCTCTAACCACTGTGACTGTGGAGAGTGGGGGGTGGTAGCCCCAGGTGCCTGGCACCCTTTGACCACTCTCTTTTCCACCAGGTCAGGGATGACAACCTGACCCTGGTCCTCCCCTCTGGGGCTCTGTACCCTCCCTGCAGAAGCGGCACCCCCAGAGTCAAAAACTGTCAGGGTGCTTGTAGAAGCAGTCCTGCACAATTCTTCTATCAGTGCAGGGATGTTAACCTGCAACTGATCCTCCAACCTGGGGTCTGTACCTCCAGGTTGGACCAGGGCCAGGGGTGAGGCTTCCCTCCCCCTGCCCTCTCTTCTGGGGTCCTGAACCACCCAACTAGGAGCGGCCCCCCCAGAAGACAACATGGTAGGGGCACTATTAGCAGTAGCCCCTTCCTCCAGGTCAGGGGGGACACCCTTAACCTGGCCTCCCAATCCAGGGCCTGTACCCACAGACTGGATCACTGCCTGGCAAACCAGGACTTCTTGGGGGGCATACCTACCCCCTACCAGGTCAGAGTTTACCCTCTGAACCTGGTCATCCAACCCAGGGTCACCACCCTGCGGTTGAACCACTGCCTGGCACACCAGGACTTCCTTGGGAGCACACTTACCCCCCATCAGGTCAGAGTTTACCCCCTGAATCTGGCAATCCAACCCAGAGTCACTACCCTGCGGTTGAACCACTGCCTGGCGCACCAGGACTTCCTTGGGAGCACACGTACTCCCCATCAGGTCAGAGTTTACCCCCTGAACCTGATCATCCAACCCAGAGTCACCATCCTGCGGTTGAATCATTGCCTGGCGCACCAGGACTTCCTGGGGGGCACACCTACCCCCCACAAGGGAAACACTTTCCCCAAGGGCCATACAAGAGTCTGGCTGGCGCAGGTCTCCTGACCTCTGCCCATCTGACAGAGTCTGGATTCCCCCCAGCCCAGAAATGGTCTCACCAAGGTCATTCCTGGGGGGCTCTGCACTCAGAGCTGACCCCTGACCCTCCAGGTTCTCCACTAGGGTCCGCAACCCCCTCTCAACCCTCTGTCTGGACTTCTGCAACCCCTCACTAGGAGTGGTACTGCCAGACACCAGAACTGGTGGGACGCTGGCTACAGCCGCCCCCCCAAGTTCTCCTGACACTGTGGGGTCTCCCTCAACAGATGGCCCTATGGTACAGGCTAGGCTCCCCTCCTGGGGTTCCCGCAGGGAACCCTCCAGGACCTGGGACCGGATCTCGGGCACCTTGGGCCTCAACCCATCCCCATTCCCTCTCCTCTGAGACTGGACATGGGGTCCCTCACCCATCCCACTACACTGGGACCTACCTGGGACACTACAATCCTTCCCTACCTCACCTGGTTGGGAACTACCTAGACCACTCCTCTCAGGAGCACCCCCAAATGCCTCTTCAGACTCTCTGGTACTCACCCAGAAGTCTGCCTCCATTGTAAGCTCCCTGGGGTCAGAGAACTCACACTCCACCTGGTGTTGGCATAGCTCTGGAAAATAAGGACTAGACATATGCTCTCCAGCAATTACATCACTCCGCCCCTCACATGAATTAACCAAAGTACCCTTCACCCAACCATCCAGTGACTCTGCTTTGAAAAAGCACCCCACATCACCCTCCTGAGACTGGTGAGACAGTACCTGACTGTCCCTGACACTCAACCCACACTCTTCTGGGATGTTTTCACACTCCATAACCAGGACTTCTACCTGGGGGGAACCCCTCTCCCTGTCACTCTCAACTAGAGTCAGTAGAGTGTCCCTCCCACCAGTAGGAATATGACTCCCCATGCCAGTTCCCCAATCCACCTCAGGGACCCTGTGCATCACTGGAGCTACCTCATACCCCTGAACCTCCTGGCGTGTGTTAACTCCCTCCTTCAAGTAGGGCACCACATCTCTGGGCATGTGCACTTCTTCAGCAGTACTGGATACAAGATTTTTGCTGCCACCATCTGAACTGGACTCAGCCCTCATGGCCTCCAGCTTCAGCTCTTCACAGCTCAGCTCTTGAGCTGCAATCCTTTCTTTTTCCAGGACTAAGGCTCTCTCCTCCTCAGCCCTCTCAAGCTCTGCATCTAGCTCTTCCAGACTCCGGATTCGAGCTAGGAGCCACTCATCTCTTTCTGTTTCCTCCTCTTCGGAGTAGTCATCCTCCTCAGACTCATTTGGTGGTGTTGCCTGACAACGTTTCAATTCATACTGAAACAGGGCTGACTCAAGATCCTCCCTTCTGGATTTCTTGTTCACAGCCAGTCCCCTTTCCATGCAAAATGCTTTAAGCTGCCACTTTTTATACATAAATAGGTGCCAGAAATTGACTTCCATTCTGCAAAGGCTTCACAACCAAAAAACAAAGTCCAAAAATATTATCAATACTTCCAGGAGGACATCAGAGAACAAAAAGCAGAATCACAAGACAAGTAGTATGTGGTCACGTAGTGGTCTGAGATCAAAACAGTAGTGTACACTTAATTACTGTATGTCAAGTACAAATACAAGTCCAATCCCGACCGCTGGTCACCAATGTTAGAAATGGGGTCTTTGGTTGACAGTCAGGTTACCCCCTGTTCAAGCAAGGACCCTCACTCTAGTTAGGATAAAAGAGAATCACCCTCAGCTAACCCCTGCTTACCCCCTTGGTAGCTTGGCAGAGCAGTAGGCTTAACCTCAGAGTGCTGGGCGTAAAGTATTTGTACCAACACACACAGTAACTTAATGAGAACACTACAAAATGACACAACACCAGTTTAGAAAAATAGGAAATATTTATCTAGACAAAACAAGACCAAAACGACAAAAATCCAACATACACAAGTCAAGTTATGATTTTTTTAAAGGTTTAAAATAAAAAGAGTCTTTAGGTAGTTGTAACAACACACTAGCGCTGCTAGCGTGAAAATGTACCTGGTTTGCGGCAAAAATAACCCTGCACGGGCGATGTGCGTCGAAAATAACCCTGCACGGGTATATGCGTTGAAAACAGCTCGGCACGGCGAGGCGCATCGAAAAAGCCAGCCACGCGACGGTCCGAAAGTCCCGCGGCGCTGGTTGCGATCTCTCAGCCTTCGTCAGCGATGCTGCGCGTCGTTTCTCCTGCTCCGGGCGTCGATTCTCCGGTCGCGTTTCCTGCGGCGTCGTTTCTCAGCTGCGGAGCCGGCGTCGCGTCGTTTTCTCAGCCGCGATCGGATTCGCGTCGATCTTTTCTCCGCACGGCACTCGGTGCGTGTATTTTTGTCCTTAGGCTGCCAGCCTCTCCTTTCAGGGTCCCAGGAACTGGAAGGGCACCACAGAGCCGAGTAGGGGTCTCTCCAGAGACTCCAGGTGCTGGCAGGAAGAAGTCTTTGCTATCCCTGAGACTTCAATAACAGGAGGCAAGCTCTACATCAAGCCCTTGGAGATTTCTTCTTCAAGATGGAAGGCACACAAAGTCCAGTCTTTGCCCTCTTACTCAGGCAGAAGCAGCACTGCAGGAAAGCTCCACAAAGCACAGTCACAGGCAGGGCAGCACTTGTTCCTCAGCGATCAGCTCTTCTCCAGGCAGAGGTTCCCCTTGATTCCAGAAGTGTTTCTAAAGTTTGTAAGTTTGGGTGCCCTTCTTATACCCATTTTAGTCTTTGAAGTCACCTTCCTTCAAAGGGGACTCACACCTTCTTGTGAAATCCTGCCTTGCCCAGGCAAGGCCTCAGACACACACCAGGGGGCTGGAGACAGCATTGTCAGAGGCAGGCACAGTCCTTTCAGATGAGAGTGACCACTCCACCCCTCCCTCCTAGCAGAGATGGCTAATCAGGAAATGCAGATCACACCCCAGCTCCCTTTGTGTCACTGTCTGGTGTGAGGTGAAAAACAACCCAACTGTCAAACTGACCCAGACAGGGAATCCACAAACAAGGCAGAGTCACAGAATGGTTTAAGCAAGAAAATGCTCACTTTCTAAAAGTGGCATTTCCAAACTCACAATCTTAAAATCAACTTTACTAAAAGATGTATTTTTAAATTGTGAGTTCAGGGATCCCAAACTCCACATGTCCATCTACTCTCTAGGGGAATCTACACTTTAATCATATTTAAAGGTAGCCCCCATTTTATCCTATGAGAGAGAGACAGACCTTGCAACAGTGAAAACGAAATTGGCAGTATTTCACTGTCAGGACATATAAACCACATTACTATATGTCCTACCTTATCCATACACTGCACCCTGCCCTTGGGGCTACCTAGGGCCTACCTTAGGGGTGCCTTACATGTAAGGAAAGGGAAGGTTTAGGCCTGGCAAGTGGGTACACTTGCCAAGTCGAATTTACAGTGTAAGAATACACACACAGACACTGCAGTGGCAGGTCTGAGACATGATTACAGAGCTACTTATGTGGGTGGCACAACCAGTGCTGCAGGCCCACTAGTAGCATTTGATTTACAGGCCCTGGCACCTCTAGTGCACATTACTAGGGACTTACTAGTAATTCAAATATGCCAATCATGGATGAACCACTTACATACAATTTAAACAGGAGAGCATATGCACTTTAGCACTGGTTAGCAGTGGTAAAGTGCTCAGAGTTGAAAAGCCAACAGCAACATGTCAGAAAAACATAGGAGGCAGGAGGCGAAAAAGACTGGGGATGACCCTGCATAAGCAAAAGTCCAACAGGCAAGAAATCTGTGCTGGGGCAAGGTGCTCTACCAGCTTTGACACATCTTCGTGGTGGAGCACACGGATCACCAGTTAAAGCACTGGAAGGCAGACCTAATTGCCTGTGAAAGGGATCTCCTGGATCACCTGGCAATCTGGGTCGGCGGACCTGTGGGTAAGTACTACTCCTACATAGCAATATTCTTATTTGGATGTGCGTGACAGTAGGACATAAGGATTATTGTAGCATGGAAGGATAAAGGTGAGGACAACAAGTTATGAGTCTCATCCAACCTGCATTCATGAGAGTTCAGCAATGCACTGGCTGCAGACAATTTGCACATTCCTCTTGTTGCATATAGATATTGAAGTGCCAAGGATGGAACACATATGTGCAATGGTGCAAGAGGTAATGTTTCCCAGGCACAAACGCACATGTCCATCATGGGCTTCACAACTTTGGTAATCTGTAAAGTAATGTTTCAGTGATTACAAGCGTGGCCCTGGAGTATTGGTAGTCATGGGTGTGTGTGTTCCTTGAGTCATGCATATGTGAAGTGACACATCAAGGACACAAATGTAAAAAGGACACGCTCCTACTGCAACATCAGTGTCATAGTTATTGTAGGCAATGTGGCTGATGGAGGCAAGTTTTGCCACACCATATGCAAAAATGTGTGTAATGCAAACAATGTAGCTTTTTTAAACCCTGGTGCCACATGATGCCTATTCCAGGCATGATGAATGCTAGGTATGTATGCCGGCAGTAGAAGGCACACAAAAAATAAGCAATTAAGTATACTAGTTTACACTGCGCCATTTTTGGAGTGAACCTGAATGTGTGCCTAAGGCAGGTTGATTAAATGACAATCCTATTGTTTTCAATATGCCTATATTCACTTAGCAGGTTTGGCATCTTCATGTATGGTGCAAAGCATGCAAAGTGCCAGCATGATGTCATAGTTTACAACATCAGTGTCCTACCATGCGCCGTGGTGTGCCATATGTCAATTACAGCATACGTATGATGGAGTTGTGTGGTGGTAATAGGGGTTTGAAGATTATTCAAGCATCTGAGTGCTTGCTCCATTTTCACAGATATACTGCAAAGCAATAATCTTCTGTCAATTGACAGCATCCTAACCGCAAGAAATTTGTAACATATATATGTGAGAGATGTAAATATGGGTTAATCCCATATCTGTAAATGTTTGTGTGGGCTAACAATGTCTGTCTGACTGATATGTTATAGATGCCAGTTGGTCATTACTAAAACTGAGTTGACTAGGTCACTAAGCTAAACCAGTGAAACGTGTAACAGTTGTCCATGCTTTTCTCTGTTCAACAGTGAGACAGCTATGTCTTCCTGTCATGTCTTGCAGATGGGCCTCCACCCTACACTATTGGTGAGGTTTCCCGTTTTGAAGATCCCGATGCAGCCAGTAAGAGCCACCTTGTATGTCACATGTGTAGACCAAGGGTTGTGTGTGAGAGAGTATGATGTGTTAAATGCTATTTTCAAATGGCATGTGTGTCAATTAAGACAACATCACCTATCCTTGGGTATCATCATCAAGTCTGATGGTAAGTTGAGGATATGGAATGAGTTGGGTGATGCACAAGTGGCAACATTGATGTCAGTCGAGATATGTGTCAGAGGTGCTGCCTTTCAGAAATGCATGGATGTTGACATCATATTAGTTGCAGCACGTTAATGCACAATGTGCCACATGTTGCACACAATTACATTGAACACAGTGCAATTTATGTACATGGGTTGATGTCTCCAAGGGGCTTATTAATTAGACATTGAGAAATGATGTGAGGTACCATCCGTGCAAGGAGATGTTTGAGAAGGCCAACAATCAGTTGGGTGCACATAGAGTTTTCAGCTCTTCTCAAGATGGATGTGTGACATGCCTACGGATTGTAGCATACAAGATGTGTGCAGAAAAAACTACATGATCTAACCATCATTATGATTGTAAGCCAGCATGGTCACATCATGTGTGTATGAGATGTGCCTGGTAAGTGTTTACCTGGTACTTAGGAGATGTATCAAGGTTGTGCCCAGATAGTGTGCTACACTGGATAGCCATTATCCCAGCTACGTGAACAATAAATTGTAGATGCTTGGGAGACAGATTGATATAGACTTGAGTCTTGACATTGTTTTAGGATGTATGGTGTAGAACATTTGTCATCTGAGGAAGCTGTTTCCATTGCATGCTTGTTTTTCCTCTACCCAACGTTTTGATAACATATTCTCCTTATGTTTTACCATCCACAGTGACTCCAGCACAAAAGCATGCCTTTGACAAGAGGGCAGAGTGGTTCAGGCACATCTGCGCGGTACAGAGAGAGTATCGCAGGATGGATAAGACAACATCAGGGTTGTAGCAGGCATTTCCAGGTGGGGGATCAGCATAACAGCCTGGAAAAACCTCAAAGAAGAATGTGACCGTAATGCAGAGGGTCAGGGGTGCCTCAGCATATCCTGCCTTCTTCACATCCAAGGCCTAAACAACACTGTCATCACAGCAACAACCACCACCATCTGCCACTGGCTCAACCTTTGACATGGTAGAGGTGAAAGCAAGGTTGGCCAAACTAGAGCAAAACAATGGAAGGAACTATAACCTCTTGAAATACATCAAGAAGACACTGAGGAAGTTCTAAGTGTGGACAGTTTCATCTTCCCAGTACCTTCCTTTCCCTCAGTGTCCATTGTAAATAGTTTTAGTTGGTTTTAGGTGGGGAGGCATAGGTTAGGTAGTTGTAGGTAACAGTATAGTTAGGGGGTGGGATATAGGACTTTTTTTGTTTGGGGGTGTTGAGGGGTTATGTATAGAGATATATGTTTAATATATATATATATATATATATATATATATATATATATATATATATAAAACAATACAAAAAATATAGATTTGTTTAGGCCATAGATTTAGGGGGTCATTCCAAGCTTGGCGGGCGGCGGGAGCCGCCCGCCAAGCGGGAACCGCCAAAAGACCGTACCGCGGTCAAAAGACCGTACTGCGGTCAAAAGACCGCGGCGGTCATTCTGGGTTTCAAAAGGCCGCCCGCCAGCCCAGTGGGAAACACCCTTCTACAAGGAAGCCGGCTCCGAATGGAGCCGGCGGAATGGAAGGTGTGCGACGTCTGCTAAGCAGACACTGAAATTCAAAGTGGGGCCCTCTTACGGGGGCCCCTGCAGTGCCCATGCCATTGGCATGGGCACTGCAGGGGCCCCCAGGGGCCCCACGACACCCCTCACCGCCATCCTGTTCCTGGCTGTCGAAACCGCCAGGAACAGGATGGCGGTGAGGGGGTCGGAATCCCCCATGGCGGCGCAGCAAGCTGCGCCGCCATGGGGGATTCCTCAGGGCAGCGGAAAACCGGCGGGACACCGCCGGTTTTCTGGTTCTGACCGCGGCCATACCGCCGCGGTCAGAATGCCCTTAGGAGCACCGCCAGCCTGTTGGCGGTGCTCCCGCCAACCCCGGCCCTGGCGGTCAAGGACCGCCGGGGTCGGAATCACCCCCTTAGTTAGTCTATGTTCATGTTGTCCTACTCATCTATTGTCTCTTAAGGAGGGTGGTGGGCCAGTGTTTATTGTGTGGCTTGACATGTATAAGATAAGTTTAGATTAGTATAGATATCTGTAGGGATTAAGTTAAGATAAGTTTGTATAGGTTAGGTTAGTGTAGGTTAGGGTGGAGTTTAGGTTTTCTGAAGGTAGTGCTTCTTAGAGATAATAGATCTTGTTTGTTTTCTGCAATATGGTGTTCATGATGATTGACTGTCTGGGTGTTATCATGTCTGCACTGGTCATGTTCGACAAATGCATTTGGGTGTGCATTCAGTACTGATTTACATATGCGACTATGTGTATCCCCTATAATCAAGAACCTGTCTAACTGGCAGCGGTATAACATCAGCTACTCAATACACTTTTCAGCGCAGTTTCTGGCACTTGGTTTGTGTACAGGTATAAATTCGAAGACAGGTAATCATGAAACACCTATTGTTTGTGATAAGTTCTGTAACATTCATCCTTAAAAATGTTAGCACATTGCACTCCACCTCATTTGGGGAATGGATACTGGCACACAAACGGCTGCCCCTTAAGTCTTATATATGCCTTTTTTGTTGGTCACATCATTGTTGTACTGGTACAATCATCAGGGATACTTCCAGGCACTTGTGTTCTTAACCACACATGCCATTTGTGAACTTGCATGATACCTGTATATCACATGCTTGGAACACTCAGACGCTTTATCAAAGTCCACTATGCTATTCTTCACCTTACTTATGTTTAGGTCTATGTGTGTGGGTTTGTGTCAGACAGAACGTAATATTTTGTCTTTTTGTGCTGTAGTCATTATCCTAGCTTCACACAATGCATACATTAGAAACAGTTTATGGATCACAGCAAAATACAGTACATATGTGATTATTGTGATTTATTTCCATGTGCAAGTTTTGTACCAGATGATGTACAATGTAAAGTTCACTGACCCCATGAGAGATTCCAAGCCATTGAATATCCAGTCAGAGTCCAGGGGTGAGGGACATGTCATGAGACATGTGTAGGAGAGGATTTGAGTCTATATCAGTTTAGGAATGATGAGTCAACAGTGGTAGAGTGAAAAGGGCAAGTTGGTAGCTGTCACTACACTGGCATGATCTTAAGCACAGAACTAAAGACTTACTGTCCATGTGGCACAGACTGTAGCTACCAGGTGGTTATTCTAGTGAATGATGTTCCTTTCACATCTTCACCCTCTGATTTGTGTGGTGCCCCTTTTGCCATGGTTGTTGTTGTTGTTGAAGTTGAGGGGGGCATACACAAATCAGGGGATCTAGGTGTGTAAGCAAAGGTCCCAGCAGCTGCCATTTGTGGCAAAGTGAAAGGCATCAGTGCAGCAAGGACAAACTGCTGGTTTCTCAACACATCAGCTACATCATGGTGGTAGGCAGCCATATTTCCAATGAGGGAGGCCAGATGCCACTGCATGGAGTCTGCGACATTTTGGATGGCCCCCATCCTGTTGTCAATCATACTGCTGCCACTTTGGGAGGGCAATTGTTCCAGCCTCTGCCTCAAGACAGCAGCTATGTCTGCCAGAAAGTGCTAGAGTCCACGGAGTAGTGAGTGGATGCCACTAATGGTAGCAGAGTTGCCCTTATTCGGACTGAGGCACCTCTGCACTCCAGCCCCACCCGCACCTGCAGTGCCAGCTCTCTGCTGTCCTCTGAAAGGTAATGTCTGGGTCCTCAGAGTCCAAGGCTGCGGCTGGATTGGTCGGTGCAGTGTGTTGGTTGTTGGGTGGTTCATGTGGAGACCCCCGAATGCTATGTGTCCTCCATGTGACTGGAGATGGTATCTTGAAAGAGTGTCAGCATTGTTGGTTGGCAGCTGTTCATCCAGACAATCAGAAAAATCCAGGACAGGCAGCTCAGCAGAAGGTAAGTCTTCATCCTCTGCAATGGTATAATGAAAGATCAAGATTTGACTGTAGTGGCTGTTGACATGAGTCATCATTGGCTTGCTGCTAGTGGCTTTGTGACATGGTACAGTCCCACACATCAAGGCACACATTTGTGGATCCCTTGTGACACAGTGTGCCCCCTTAGCATCATTTCAATTGAGACACCATCTGCCAGTCCACATCCCCAGTGTGTTACCCCTACCTTGATTGCCTTATCATGGTCTTCTGCATATGTTGCACTTTCATTGATTTGGCTGTGTTATGTATGCATGCCATGGACCTTTTTAGGGATTTGTGCACACACCACAAATGGAGATGAACAAATAACTTAGCATTTGTTTTCTAGAGATATTTTAGTGAGACACTGACTCCTCTGCCACCATATTTATGTTATTGGAGTGATGGAAGGTTCAGAGCTGTCAAAATGCATCCTCCTAGCCACTTTGAGTCATGTGTCCACCATGCTGTACCACCCAGAGTGAGATTCAGCTACCTCGTGCGTATATTTGCAATCAGGTTGCAGAACAACACTCATCCATGCATCACAAGTTTCCTTGTTGCAGAGCTGCAAGGATGCCTGCATCTCTGAAATGAATGTTGTTTTGCTGGAAGGTAGACCTTACTGTTTGCACACATACACACATGTGGTCCTTAATTACATTGTGCGGTGCAGGATGCTGAACACATGACTCAAAGTGGCTAGGGGGATGCATGTGGAAAGCCCACCCACTTCCATTACTCAGGTACACTGCCGACTTTCCGTTTCTGGCCGCGGCTGAACCGCCGCGGTCAGAATGCCAAGAGGTGCACCGCCAGCCTGTTGGCGGTGCTACCTCGGTCATTCGCCATGGCGGTTTTTACCGCCAGGGTTAGAATGACCCCCATAGTAATGTATTTTACATGTCCTGACAGTGACATACTGCCAAATTTGGTTTTCACTGTGTAAGGCCTATATCTCTCATATGGTAACTTGGGGGCTGCCTTTAAATATTATTAAAGTCAGATTCCTTTTGTGAGCAGGTAGACATATGGAGTTTAGTGTCCCTGAACTCACAATTTAAAAATACTTCATTTAGTAAAGTTTGTTTTTAGATTGTGTGTTTGAAAATGGCACTTTTAGAAAGAAGGCATTTTCTTGCTTAAACCATTCTGTGACTCTGCCTGTTTGTGGATTGCCTGTCTGGGTCAGTTTGACAGTTGGGTTGTTTGCACCTCTCCTCTAGACAGTGACACAAAGGGAGCTGGGGTGTAGCCTGCATATCCTGATAAACCATCTTTGCTGAGAGAGAGGGGAGGAGTGGTCACTCACACCTGAAAGGGTGGTGTCTTCCCTTACACAATGCAGTCTCTAACCCCCTGGTGTGTGCTGGGGTGTGGCCTGGGCAAAGCAGGATCCTACAAACAAAAGGGACTTTCCTTTGAAGTTGCCTACTTCAAAGACAGAAAGGGATATAAGTAGTAGACCCAGACCCCTGAAAATTGGATCACTTCTGAAATCATGAGGAACCTCTGCCACTGAGAAGAGCTGAGGGTAAGTACTGACCCTGCCTGTGACTGTGCTTTGTTGGGCTATCCTGCAGTTGCTGCTTCTGACTATGAAAGGGGACAAAGACTGGACTTTGTGGTGCATTCCTGCTTGTGAAGAATCTCCAAGGGCTTTAATTGAGCTTGCCTCCTATTGTTGAAGTCTCAGGGCCATTAAAGACTTCTCCTGCCAGCACCTGGACTCTCTGCTGAGACTCCTGCCAAGTAGTGCCCTATCCAGTCCCTGGGCCCTTGAAAGATGAAGTTGGCAGGCATGAACTGAAAATCCACGCACAGAACGCCATGCGGGGAAATTTTTGACTCACCTTCCACAACACGGCTGATAATCGATGCTCCACCCGCATCACAGCTGGGAGATCGACGCATCGCGGCTGGAGAAATGCCACGCAACCTTCCCTTACAGAGGCTGATGACACAAACCCCATGCAGCACGGTTTTCCCATACCGTGCTACCAGATTTTCCACGCATGGTCCCTGGGCGTCAAAGTCAATCCAACCCTGCGCAGATCCGAGGTGCCCTGTCTGGAAATCGACACATCACTCTCATGCACGGAAGAAAAACGATGCATCAATGACCTAACCAGAGAAGAAAACGACACACGGCCTCACTTGCTAGTAAGGAATTGATGCATCACTACCGTTTTCCGATGCACGCTCGCCCATGCGGATTTATTTCTAACGCTAACCAAGTACTTAGCGTAACAACAGCGTTCTCACTGCTTTCTAAGGATTTAGGGCCAGATGTAGAAAGGGTTTTGCGCCTCGCAAACAGCGAAAAATGCCGTTTGCGAGGCGCAAAAGCCTCTCCGGTATGCAGAAATGCATTTTGCGAGTCGGATCCGACTCGCAAAATGCATTTCCGACTCGCAAATAGGAAGGGGTGTTCCCTTCCTATTTGCGACACGCAATGCTATGCAATTCCATTTGGTCGCAAATGGAATCGCAGTTACTATCCACTTGAAGTGGATGGTAACCCAGTCGCACACGGGAAGGGGTCTCCATGGGACTCCTTCCCCTTTGTGACTGGAATGGAAAATGTTTTTTCAGAGCAGGACCACTACCTGCCCTGAAAAAATCCGAAACTAAAGGTTTCGGTTTTTTTCAAAGTGCAGCTCGTTTTCCTTTAAGGAAAACGGGCTGCACTTTGAAAAAAAAAACTGCTTTATTAAAAAGCAGTCACGGACATGGTGGTCTGCTGTCTCCAGCAGGCCACCATCCCCGTGAGTGCGCAGACCCATAGCGAGTCGCAGAAGGTGTCTGAGACACCTTTCTGCATTCCAAATTGCGACTTGCAATTTGCGAGTCGCAGGGACTCGCAAATTGCAAGTCGCAATTTGGTGTTTTGGTACATCTGGCCCTAAGACTCTTATTATTTTGAAAATTCATATTGTGACTTGTGTATGTTGGATTTTTGTTGTTTTGATCATGTTTGATTTAAATAAATCTTTACTATTTTTCTAAACTGGTGTGGTGTTCATTTTGTAGTTTTTTCACTGTATTACTGTGTGTTGGTACAAATACTTTACACATTGCTTCTGAAGTTAAGCCTGCCTGCTTGTGCCAAGCTACCAAGGGGCCGAGCGGGGATTAACTGAGTGTGGTTCGCCTTTACCCTGACTAGAGTGAAGGCCCTTGCTTGGACAGGGGCTACCCTGACTGCCAACCAAAGACCCAATTTCTAACAATTACCTCCACAGATAGTGAAATGTCAGTGTTTTGCATCCTGATTTCTGTTGCCAAACATTGATTCATATCATTAAGAATCACTGTTAAGAAAGAATGCTCTGAACACTCCTCTTCCAATTGAAATTTATCAAGCCCTTCTTACCTGACTTTGCCAAATCAATAACATGTTACTTAATTGTAAAATGGATTTGGTACATTCGAAAAAGTCATTTTGCAGCCATAAACCCTGTGATTTACAAATTGCAGTGTCTGAAACCGCCAAATGGCTTTGTACATCTCACTTTATGAGTGCCAATGATTTCTTACACTCCACAACTAATCTCCTGCTAATCCCTGCTAGCTGTACAGCCCTCTTTCCCCTATAAGGAGTTTTCTGATTAACTACATTGGATACTGGCCTCTCCCAGAAGCTCACTAAAACAGGCTGGGCTACATTTTGTTTCCCCTGCCCTTCCCTATGGTGAAATTGCCATTTTGCCCTTTCTTAAGGGTATTGACATTTCATAAATAGAAAGTATTTTGAAAATGTTTGCCCATTATGATAGCGAAACTGATCGTAGCTCTATCTCTCAAAAATAATGGGCCTGAATTCCAAATGTAAATGTTTGAGTAAGTTTGTAATTTCTAACCACATAAAATCTGCCCCACAATTAACCCTTTGTTTTTTCACTCGTCATCTTCTCCAGACTCCTACATGGCTGCTCCCTTGCAATGCTGTCTTTAAGTATGCTGCCTTTACTGAAGAGGAAGTGAAATTACTCTGAGGAGAAAACAGAAATGATAGTCTCCTCTGTTTCCTTTATAGTAGGGATCTATAAAAAGCTACATGGGCTGCCCCATACTATCTTAGTTAAACACAGAAGGCAGCCTTAGGGCAGCAGTGGGCTGTTGCGAGTAAATGCATCAGGGGGATGTCTACAAATGACAGGATAAAAGGAGACTAGTGAAGAAGTTCACTAGGATAAAGGTAGCACTTCCCAGAGAACTGACTGCATCCCGTCTCAGTCTCACACACTTGAGAACATCGTCTTCCCCACTATGTCATCTCTAACCCGCTAAATGGGCTGCGTGTTACAGATGACTGGAATGTGGTGCCAGGTAATACAGTAAGCAAAAACATCAATACCATAAGTAAAAAAGGTTTTTTTTTGTAGCATGTGTGACTATGGAAGCCATTCAGTGTTGGACCTTTAACATATTGTGAATTATACTCTAATGTTTTTTTTCTTTTTCACGTTATATATCACAGAAATCTTTGTAAAGCAAAAGTAAAGGTGCACATTTAAGAGCCCCTACCATTTCCTTGCGCCACTTTAGCATCTTTGTTTTACGCTAATGTGGCCCAATGAGGCCAAAATCGCACACCAAATGTACAAAGGGGCTCAGTGCATGCATTGTGCCACTTTGTAACCCTTTGTGCTACATTATGCCCGTGCTACGCATAATGTAGCCATAGGGGGCATCCCACATTAGGGAGGCGGAAAAAATGCCGCAAAGAAATCTAAGGGATTTCTTTGCATAATTTTTTCAGCACTTTTAACGCCTGCTCAAAGCGAGCGTTCAAAGGACGCACACCATTGCTTACAATGAGCCTCAAAAGGCTTTGCAAGATTAGCGTCAACATTTTTTATGCTAATCCTGCAAAGCTCTGAACTAGCGTCAACAATTTTGAAGCTAGTTCCCTAACTACTGCCATGGTGGGCCATATCTTAGATATGGTGCACACATGGTGGCATTAGGGAGGCGCAAGAAAAGTGGCGCTGCACTGGGTGTAGCACCACTTTTCTTAAATCAGGCCCAAGTTCCTTGCTCATCATGCGTGAAATTTGTCGATGCTGTCCCTGCCACTTGATTTATCAAGAACTAAAGACTCATGGGGTTATCTTCCTTTGTATTTCCATCATACTTGCACGATTTAGTGTACACCAGTAGATCTTAATGTTTTGACTCCTGTGGACCCCTACTTAATTATTACTCGAACCCAGGGACCCTGAAGAATCATTATTGTATTCTGTGCACCCACACTGAGTCATTATCAGTAGCTGAGTATCTCAGACGAAGAATTTTCCTTAACTGGAACTAAAAAACAATACACAAAACATACAGAAACAAGCATTCATCAAACATATGCACTAATGAGTTTTAATTTACAAAGAAATATAAAAAAAAATTACATTTTACGTTTCATTTGGAAGATTGAAGCTTTTCTAACTTCAATTGAGGCTACTTACCATCAATACTATATTCTGTTTGATGCACTGGCACTACTACCACGAATTAATCTGAAGCTACTAACTTATTAGCTTCCAATTTCAAATTACTTCACATCTACAGATCGTTTTAAAATGTTCAAATATACCTTTTGCTTTTTCATTTCTATACAATTCATTATACTATCAATATTATTTAATTTTCTAAGCAGTCATGGACTCCTTCAATATGCTTCCCTGAACCCCCACCCCCTGAGGTCCCTGGACTACAGGTTTAAAACCACAGGCGTACACCATACAACTGTTCATCTATCACAAACATATTTTGTTGTAATTTAATTTTAACTTTCTATTTTAATTTTACACATGCAGCCAGAGCGAATCCTTCAGGGGGAGAAGAAGACCATGTACGTGCGGGAACTCGACAACAAGCACTGGTTCACTTTCAAACACTAGCAAGCGCTGGTAAATGCATAGGGTAACGAGAAGTGCTTCTTAGGTAGTATTAAACTATTATTCATTAATTATATATGTTTTGTCATGTTCATTACCTGAGTTTGAAAATAACGGTAACTTGTTTATATATGGTTTAGATGTTAAATGCTGTTTTTAATTAGAATGTCTCTCATTTTGCTTCAGGCCCTCTGATGTTGGGCCTGTCCCCATCTCAGACTAACTTCAGCTCCTCGCAATGGGATCTCACCTGGTCAGGAACCCCACGGCTGACAGATGGTAGACACTGGGAAGTTGACGGATTTAGGGCCATATTTATACTTTTTGACGCAAAACTGCGCTAACGCAGTTTTTCGCCAAAAAAATTAGCGCCGGCTAACGCCATTCTGAAGCACCATGCGGGCGCCGTATTTATTGAATGACGTTAGCCGGCGTTAGCCGCCGGCGCTGTCTGGTGTGCGTTAAAAAAAACGACGTAAACCAGGCAGCGCCGGCGTAGGGGGAAAATGGCGTATGGGCGTCCACAAATGGTGCAAGTCAGGCTGAGGCAAAAAAATCGCCTCAACCCGATTTGCGCCATTTTTTTACGACGCCCAACCCCCATTGAAATGACTCCTGTCTTAGCAAAGACAGGAGTCATGCCCCTTTGCCCAATGGCCATGCCCAGGGGACTTCTGTCCCCTGGGCATGGTCATTGGGCATAGTGGCATGTAGGGGGGCACAAATCAGGCCCCCCTATGCCACCCAAAAATATTTAAAAAAATACTTACCTGAACTTACCTTAATGTCCCTGGGGTGGGTCCCTCCATCCTTGGGTGTCCTCCTGGGGTGGGCAAGGGTGGCAGGGGGTGTCCCTGGGGGCAGGGGAGGGCACCTCTGGGCTCATTCTGAGCCCACAGGTCCCTTAACGCCTGCCCTGACCCAGGCGCTAAAATCTGGCGCTAATGCGGGTTTTTTAGACCCGCCCACTCCCGGGCGTCATTTTTGCCCGGGAGTATAAATACGACGCATATGCATCGGAGTCATTTTTTAAGTCGGGAACGCCTACCTTGCATATCATTAACGCAAGGAAGGTGTTCACGCAAAAAAATGACGCTAACTCCATGAACTTTGGCGCTAGACGCGTCTAACGCCAAAGTATAAATATGGAGTTAGTTTTGCGTCGAAAAAAACGACGCAAATTTGGCGCAAACGGAGTATAAATATGCCCCTAATTACTTCCCAAATGACTAAATTGATTTTGGCATGTTGACAGTATGTGTTTTGCCGCACATTTCTGTTATCAAGTTCAATATGGAAGATAATGGTTTAAAGGATTTGAAACGTTTTTCGGATATTTTCAGATGTGAGTTCACCTAACTTTTTCTGTTTTCAAAGTAATGAATATTATGTTTTTGTTTTTTAAAGAGGTGTTGATCAAACTTTTTTATAGTGTTTTCTATTAACACTGCGGGGCTTATTTACAAGCCCCTAGCGCCACCAGAGCATCACTTTCAAAGATGCTCGGGTGGCTCTGTGCACATTTCCACATGTACAAGGTGGCACTAAGCCACTTTGTGTGGCTCAGCGCTGCTTTGTAAATATGTCCCCTGAGTGCAGTTTTTTGTGGCAGAGGGGCATTCAATGGGCGTTACGGTGGGCATTTCCACGCAACACCCATTGCTTTTGACATTGCCCCAGATTTACAAGAAATCGTAAACCTGAGGCAGCGCCAAAAACTAACATCACCCAAGGGGTGGCGTTAGAGTAGCGCAACAAGGAAAAATACTTTTATTTCTCCTCATATTTGATTTTTCTAGATGTGCTGCAATCTGCAGCACACAAAGAAAAAGCAAAACACCATTAATGATTGTTTACGTGCATGAGGGTGCCCCTTCCTGTAAATAAACAATCATTCCCTGCAACACAGGTACCCTTGCACTATGTTACAAGGGTGCCTGCATTGGTGCTAGGCAGCTAATTGTATCACCAGCGGAGGGCGAGAGGACAGAAATGTGCTGTGTTTTTTACATACCGTGCATTTGTGCCCTTTACGGGTGGCGCAGGGTGGAGCAGCAAGACACTTGCTTTTCTGCCCTGCGTCATGGGGGCTTGTGTATAAGCCCCTTAGTTGCTTTAATATTTATGTGTCTTCTTAATTTCAGCTTCTGTCACAATCAAGTCCCTGCTCATAACCTATGGAAAATCTTCATCTAGGTGACCGGGAGACATACTGGCAGCAGAAAATTGGACGACCCTACCTTCGCCCCATCAGGCAAAGTGTGCAAATTTGTGTGTTTTGCTGAAACATTGCATAGTTTACACAACATATAACTCTTTTTGGATGATTTCACAGTCTATTCAAATGTTTCAAACCATGTTATAGTAGTATAGTGTAATTTCCAGCCTTACATAGTGTTATGAATCTGCTTTTGATTTCATATTAACTTATTATTAAATCCTAACATTAATAAACCTTCTACTTGTTTTACTGCTGTATCAAGGATGTCTTTTTCTAGTCCAATCTCAAGGACCCAGGTTCAGCAACTAACCTCACAAGGTGTATACAAACCACACACATCTGTGGATAGAGATGGTGAGTTTGCATTTCAGAAGTTTATTCATCTCATTACTTCCAGTCTCAGAGCTATCTCATGATGGGTTTGACAAACCCCATATTAATTGTTACTTCAAACAAAGCTGAAGATGCATTCCCTTAATCTGTTGTGTTTCAGCATATAAACTTGTATGGGAGGTGCTTCGTCTGTTGCAATTTCCGTCTTTCAGGTACTGGGGATACTGTGTCCACTGATGATGCTGAACTGCTGAAACAGCTACAAGCAGAGGGTGGCAGGCAATTCGAGGAGAGAATTTGATTTTCCTCCCTGTAGCACTATCTGCGGCCAGCACTGCTTCAAGAAGAAGTGGGTGAGGAGGATGAAAATGAGTATGAGCTTATCAATGAAGAGGACCTGGTTAAAGAGGAGGGCACTGCTGGCCCATTACCTAAAAGGCTGAAGGATATTTCACATCTGGCCAGCATTGTTCCTCGTACTTCATTTCTGAGGCTTGCCCATCCCCAGCATTTACCCTAGCAGCCACAGAGACTGCAGAGGTCTCTGACCTCCTTGGGTGCAGTCTCAGGAACAGTTGCAAGGGATTGGGGCTCACAAAAGGGGTTGGGGTGCTTGGGCAAATGTCTTCCTTGACTCGTGGTCTTCTGGGCAGGAACTAGGAGGAGAGGTGTTTGTAGGGGGTGCAGCTGGAGGTCTCAATGGAATGGTGGTCTCAGGAGTTTGAGAGGGGCTGGTGGCAGACCCTGATGGTGTTGGGGACTGCCTTAGGACATCATTTCTAAGTCTTTATCTTGAAGGCCAGCAGGAGACCCTGCATCTTCCTTCTCCTGGTTGGTGGTGTCCACGTCTATTTTATTCCGTTGTAGCTTGTCCGGTGTTAGACCTGGCATCCTTGGTGTGGTCTCCCCTAACTTATTGCCTCTGCTTCCCAGGTTGCTGATAGGTGATGGACTCTTTTTGGTGTTTTTTGTTACTCTGGGCATGCTGACCAGTGCTTAAGTGCAAGTGCTCCCTACGTGAAATTGTATGTGTAATTGGCTTTTCCTTGATTGACATATTTAATTTACTAGTAAGTCCCTAGTAAAGTGTACTAGAGGTGTCCAGGGCCTGTAAATCAAATGCTACTAGTGAGCCTGCAGCACTGATTGTGCCACCCACATGAGTAGTCCTGTACGCATGGCTCAGACCTGCCACTGCAATGTCTGTGCCTGCAGTTTTAAACTGCCAATTCGACTTGGCAAGTATACCCACTTGCTAGGCCCTCAACTTCCCTTTTTATACATGTAAGGCACCCCTAAGGTAGGCCCTAGGTAGCCCCATGGGCAGGATACAGTGTATGTTAAAGGTGGGACATGTACTGATGTGTTTTACATGTCCTAACAGTCAAATACTGCCATATTCAGTTTTCACTGTTGCAAGTCCTATCTCTCTCATAGGTTATCATGGGGGCTGCCTTTGAATATTATTGAAGTTCAGATTGCCTTTGAGAGCAGATAGAAATGTGGAGTTTGAGGTCTCGGAACTCACAATTTAAAACATTTTTTTTTAGTGAAGTTGATTTTTAGATTGTTAGTTTGAAAATGCCACTTTTAGAAAGTATGCATTTTCTTGCTTGAACAATTCTGTGACTCAGCCTGTTGGTGGATTCTCTGCCTGGGTCAGACTGGCAGTTGGGCTGTTTGTGAATCTCCTCTTGACAGTGACACAAAGAGAGCTGGTTTGCACCCTACATATTCTGATGAGTGATCTGTGCTAGAGTGGAGGGAGGAGTGGTCACTTACACCTGAATGGGCTTTGCATGCCCTCACACAATGCAGATTCCAACCCCCTGGTGTGTGTCTGGGGCCTTGCCTGGGCAAGGTAGGATCTTGTGAACAACAGACACTGTCCTTTTTTATTTTTGATGCAAACTAGGTACTTTGTGTAACAGCAACGTTTCAATTGTCTTCTATGGCATAAGACTCTTAGGCCCTCATCGTGAACCTGGTGGTAAACACCGTCGACCGCCGTGGCGACGGTGAACAGAAGACCGCCATTGGCGGTGAACAGAAACCCTCCATATAATTATGAAAAAATCTGAATCTAACAAAAATCACCCTGCCGTCAGAAACCGCCAGGACCTTGTCGGCAGACCTCCCATCTTGCCATCGCGAGCACACCAACACCCAACCCTCCAAATAATGATGCACAAATCACTGTGGCTGTCAGTGGAAGCCGAACGACCATTGGCGGTGCGGACCGCCACGGGCGGCAAGTGGACCCAACAGTAAGAAGTGCACACATTGGATAAGTTAGAAACCCACACACCTGACACAAATCCAAAACACTATAAAACGCTCACAGACACACCCCACAATCCTTTGCAACGAAAGTAGGGCAACTAAGACAGAGAACACCAGAAGCAGACACCCAATGCCACAATCCATGATACTTACACCCAACCACACAAGAGCATCCTCACCTAGATCCACACAAGATATAATTCACAACACTCATCATGGCACCCCTCAAACACCCACGCTTCATGGAAAGGGAGCTAAGGATCATGGTGGATGAGATCCTGAAGGTCGAGCCACAACTATTCGGGGCACAGGTGCAGCACACATCCATGGCCAGGCAGATGGAGCTGTGGCAGACAATAGTCAATGGGGTCAATGCAGTGGGACACCATCCACTCACCAGGGATGACATCCGCGAGAGATGGAACAACCTGCCAAGGAAGGTTAGGGCCACAGGCACCACATTGCAGTCCAGAAGACTGGGGGAGGACCTCCACCAACATCACCCGACTACACTGACTGGGAAGAAAAGGTACTGCCCATCCTGCACCCTGAGGGCCTCACTGGACTCACTGGAGGAATGGACTTGGGTAAGTTGTCTACAATTACCCCATATCCATCACACCTGTAATGCATGCACCATGCCACCCCCGCAACAGCCATCAGGACCACTACCCCACCCAGCCCACAAGCACTTAATCCAGTCCCTCTGCATGCCCACAAACCCACTAACAGGCCCACATCCCTCACCCTTTGCACAGCCACCCACCACTGCAAAGAAACACAATGGCCGACAGCACCCACAATGCACCTCCACAACCTAAGCTAAAAGCAATGCTAACCTCATCAAAGCAACCTGCATGGCCCCAAAGTGTGTAACCTGCACAAACCCGCCCAGGCCTGTGCACCCCATCTGACCATGCTAATGTAACAGACATGTCCATTTCTCCCAACAGGCACCACCACCCATGCCACCGTGATGGACAGGACAAGGAGTGGCAGTGCCCCACAGGGAGACAGAGGCACCACCCAGGACACTGGGGATGGAACCCTGGACACTGACGATCAGCCTGGCCCCTCACACAGTCCTGGACTGTCACCATCCAGCAGCCCACCCAGGATACCACTGACACCCCTACTAACCAGACAATAACATCAGCCCAGGGCAACCACCCACACACCTGTGTATCCAGGCCACAGACTGGTGGATCACAAGTACAGAGGCCACAGTCACCCCCTACCAACAGGCAGGAAGACGATGGCCCCAGTACAAGTGGTACCGCCAGACCTGTGCAGGGGACACAGGCACAGGGGTCTAGGCTCAGTGGGAGGGCATCAGTGGTCCAGGGGGGAGGCCACAGGATGGATGCTGCACCCCAGGACGTGGTTTCAGATGTCCTGTGAGCATATCACCATACCCAGGACAGATTGGCCCAGATAGTATACACCCTGGAGCAGAGTCAGAGGATGCAGCAAGCACACCACCAAGAGGCCATGGAGCAGTGGAAACTGCACAATGCCACAATGGCCAGCATAGCGGGTGCACTGCTGCAGCTTGTCCAAACACAGCCTGAGGCCCACACAGAACAGGAAGCCCCCACTACAGCACAGGATACAGACAGGACAACAAGAGCATCAGCAGCAACTTCACATGTACCACCCTCAGAGACACACAGGGGACATCCATCCCAACCCCTACAGGCCATCAACAGGTGCCCAAACCCTCAGGCTAAGATATGGCACAGGAACACCTGCAGAGAACAAGGCCTCCTCTAAGACGTGACTCTGCCAAAAACTGTCCTCCAAGTGTCCCACTTAATCAACCACCAAACAGTGCTACAAATACTACAAACTCATGTAAGCACGGATGGACCTACCAATACTGCCAACAATGCTGCATCCATGTTGCCATATTGTACAACCACCATTAGCCCACTCCTGTCACTGAAATCTGCATGATTTAATCCCTGCACCAAATAAAACACATTTTCACCTGTTTCAATGTCCCCTGTCATTAAGTTTGAACAAAGTGAAGTATGGATGCAACTGGTTGATAACTCCTTTATTGGTATTTGAGTAGCAGGAAAAGCACCACACGCCGTACATGTTGTTGTGCCTACATATGTGTTGAAATATTAGACTAAATTGTAATCTGTCCTATGCAGACCTGGTCACAGTGGCAATTAGTGTTGACCCAACACCCCCCTAGATGACAAGGCACACTGGCAGTATGATGCACAGACACCAATCTCATCCAATTGTCCCACATAGTTACTAGAAGTAGAGTTGTATCAGTCAGGTCCTGGCATTTTTTATCTTCCCCTTCCTCATCATCATCATCACTCTCATCCCCTCTTTGAGGAAGCTGGTCTGGATATACAGCAACCTCCTCCTCCAAGAGGGGGATAGAATTTCTCACACTCATGTTGTGCAGCATGCAGCAGGCCACCACTATTCTACACACCTTTTCAGGCCCATAGGCCAGGGAACTGCCAGAGATATATAGACAACGGAATCTAGCCTTCAGGCGACCTATTGTGCGCTCTATCACCCTCCTAGTACGTCCATGGGCCTCATTGTAATTCCTCTCTGCATCTGTTCCAGGATTCCTCACTGGTGTCAGGAGCCAATGCAAGTTGGGATAGCCAGAATCACCTAGAAAAAGGTGCAAAACAGAACTTTCATTGACAAGCCTCAGAGGCAGACAGCCTGGCTGTCTGCTAGGTGGCAATAAGTGACAGAAACACCTACCTATGAACCACCCTTAGTCCTCTTGTAGTTGTTCCATCTTGTGTGCACACTACTGTTCCTCAGCACAAATGAATCATGGACTGAACCAGGGAACATGGTATTCACATGTTTGATGTACTGATCTGCAGTACACACCAATTGAATGTTCATGGAATGAAAGTTCTTCCTGTTTCTGTACACCTGTTCACTGACTCTTGGGGGGATGATAGCTATGTGGGTGCCATTGATGGCACCTATCACATGGGGTATGTTGGCAAAGGCATAGAAGTCCGACTTGATGGCAGGGAGGTCAGCACTTTGTGGAAACCTCACATAGGACTGCAGGTGTCGTACAAATGCATTCAGGAATCTTGACAGTATAATGCTAAACATTGGCTGTGAAAAACCTGCACCCATGCCCACTGTCACTTGAAATGAGCCCGTGACCAGGAAATGGAGTGCAGAGAGCACCTGCACTTCAGTAGGGATGGCATGCTGATTACGATTTGCCAGAGTCAGTTCAAGATCCTTTAATGCACAACTTTCAAGAATAGTTGCACAAGTGAGTTTGTAATTGATAATGATGTGAGGCTCCACCATGGTCTGCAAATCCACAAGTGGTCTGTACACTGATGGGGCCCTTTCTCACTACAAGGGTCTGGACCTAGGAGGAGTTGAAAACATGTGTGAGGAACACACATACATCTGCACACATTGTTATTCATTCAGCACTGCTAGCATGATTGTCGTTGACACTAATGCATAGTGTGTGTGACATAACAGCAACATGACCACAATGATAGATCAGGGCTAGTCAGGTGAGGTAATGTTAATTGTCACATACCTATGGGTGATTGGGGAAAAATAGGGCCTGCATTGTGCAGATGAGACTTTTACAAATGCGTAGGTTTTGCCAAAATGTCTGCCACCTGTAATCCAGAACTGTTGTTGTGAAAGTGACCTCATACCGCTAGTGGTTGACGTAACAGCGTAAGGCGGTGTTCACCGCAATGCGCAAATTCATTTGTTAACATGGATGTCAATGGGGAATCGTAGAGTATCATGATCACCGCCGGTGGTGGCGGTGCACACCGCCACGGTGCGTACATGAACTCGTCACCCCAACTTCACTTGACTCCTTGATCTCGTGCAAGCAGGTACTCCACTGAGTGTACTGCTGTGTCCTGCCTCTGGTCATGTAAGTAGCACGTGTTGCAGGGGAAAGGGCCCCAGCCTTCACCCAAGAGGAATTGGAGAGGCTCGTGGACGGGGTCCTGCCCCTGTACGCCAAGCTCTACGGACAGCCAGAGGTACAGGTGAGTAGGAGGATTGGGGGCCATGGATGTGTGTAGTGGTTGGTGTTGGCTGCATACATATGTGCACCTTTGACATTGGATGGTCCAGGGTTCCTGACATGTTGCATGTGTGTGTGTGCTGTTATTCGGTTTAAACTGTCTGTCCCATAGTGGACGAATAGCCAGCTGTATAGGATTGGCCAGTGTCTGACCTCTGTGTTACATTTCTGTGTGTCCCTTTTAGGTAAGCTCCCACCAGAAGAGGGGACTTTGGCATGCCACCGCCAAGGAGGTGCGGACCCTGGGGGTCTACAACCGGCAGTGCACCCACTGCAGGAAGAGGTGGGAGGATCCTGCGGCGCTGGGCGCGAAAGATCTGCGAGGCCCAGGTGGAGAAGTCCTCCCAACGGGGAAGAGGTGCCCATCGGGCACTGACCCTCCTTATGCAAAGCATCCTGGCGGTGGCGTACCCGGACCTGGATGGGTGCTTGAAGGCTGCACAGCAGTCACAAGGGGGTGAGTACACATACCATATTTTTGACCTTTGATGGATATTTGTGTGTGCATTTGGATTTCTGCTGCCTAGTTGCAGGGACTATGACCGATGTCCATCTACATTATGGTCCCTGTGGGGAGTAGGGGTGATTTGGTCAGGTCTACTACACGTCAGGTCCTTAAGTTATTTGGGGAATGGCTGTGGGGCAGGGTTCTGGCCACTAGTCAGGGGCAGAGCCATGGGTAAAGCGGTAGGTGCTGCCTGTTGGAGGGTTTTCTGGGTGGGTGTATGTGTGAACCACTATTGTACCTCGATTCAACTATTTACAAAATCACTCCTGTTTTGTTCCCCCATTCGTGTTCTCTTGTGTTGTCTGGGTACATCAGCATCATCTGGCAAGGGAGCTGAGGCACCGGCAAGTGGGTATGCAGCGGCCCACGGATTCTCGGAGGCAGAGTCATCCGAAGCAAAGCCCTGCTGCCCTCACAGAGGAGGCTATTGACCTACTGAAAACCATCTCTGTCGGGCAGACAACCATCGTCAATGCCATCCAGGGGCTAGCATCAGAGATGCAGTAGACCAATGCCTATCTGGATGGCATTCACGGTGCCGTGTCTGGCCTACAGAGATCTTTTCAGGCTCTGGCCTCCTCTTGGATGGCCACCAGTGTACCTGGTCATTACGTCCCCCCTCCAACCTCCTCTACCCATTCCAGCACTCCACTCCCATCACCCATCCAAAGCACACATTCTGACACACAGGCACACACATCAACATACAAGAAGCACACTTCAAAACACAAGCACCACACCTCCCAACACAAGCATACACACAGCCAACATAAACATGCACACACAACAACATCCACTTCCCCCAGTGTGTCCACCTCTTCCGCCTCCCTGTCTTTCCCCAGTACATGCACACCCTCAGGCACTGCACCTTCATTCACTGTTGCTGGCCCTATTCCTGCAGTCACCATAATAACACACATCCATTCATGCACCCCAGACACTACACCTGCACTCACCACAACTACTTTAGTTGACACATGCATCACACTCACCAGACTTGCAGACACCCAGACAACATACATTCACACTGGCAGCCTGTCTTGTCCCACTGAGTCCACCCCCCCTCCCAAGACACTCAAAGGCACCAAAACACCCACCCATCACACATCCACCACACCTCAGCATACTGTACAGTCACCTGCACCCACATCACACACACCCATACCACTTATGACCACTCCCTCTACCTCCACTCCCACGCCTTCCTCCGGGCACTGACCCTCCTTATGCAAAGCATCCTGGCGGTGGCGTACCCGGACCTGGATGGGTGCTTGAAGGCTGCACAGCAGTCACAAGTGGGTGAGTACACATACCATATTTTTGACCTTTGATGGATATTTGTGTGTGCATTTGGATTTCTGCTGCCTAGTTGCAGGGACTATGACCGATGTCCATCTACATTATGGCCCCTGTGGGGAGTAGGGGTGATTTGGTCAGGTCTACTACATGTCAGCTCCTTAAGTTATTTGGGAAATGGCTGTGGGGCAGGGTTCTGGCCACTAGTCAGGGGCATAGCCATGGGTAAAGTGGTAGGTGCTGCCTGTTGGAGGGTTTTCTGGGTGGGTGTATGTGTGAACCACTACTGTACCTCGATTCAACTATTTTCAAAATCTCTCCTGTTTTGTTCCCCCATCCCTGTTCTCTTGTGTTGTCTGGGTACATCAGCATCATCTGGCGAGGGAGCGAAGGCACCGGCAAGTGGGGATGCAGCGGCCCATGGATTCTCGAGGCAGAGTCATCTGACGCCAAGCCTTGCTGCCTTCACGGAGGAGGCTATTGACCTCCTGAGAACCATCTTTGTTGGGCAGACAACCATCGTCAATGCCATCCAGGGGCTAACATCAGAGATGCAGTAGACCAATGCCTATCTGGATGGCATTCACGGTGCTGTGTCTGGTCTACAGAGATCTTTTCAGGCTCTGGCCTCCTCTTGGATGGCAACCAGTGTCCCTGGTCATTCCGTCCCCCCCTCCAACCTCCTCTACCCCTTCCAGCACTCCACTCCCATCACCCATCCAAAGCACACATTCTGACACACAGGCACACACCTCAACACACAAGAAGCATACTTCAAAACACAAGCACCACACCTCCCAACACAAGCATACACACAGCCAACATAAACATGCACACACAACAACATCCACTTCCCCCAGTGTGTCCACCTCTTCCGCCTCCCTGTCTTTCCCCAGTACATGCACACCCCCAGGCACTGCACCTTCATTCACTGTTGCTGACCCTATTCCTGCAGTCACCATAATAACACACGTCCATTCATGCACCCCAGACACTACACCTGCACTCACCACAACTACTTTAGTTGACACAAGCAGCACACTCACCAGACTTGCAGACACCCAGACAACATACATTCACACTGGCAGCCTGTGTTGTCCCACTGAGTCCACCCCCCCTCCCAAGACACTCAAACGCACCAAAACACCCACCCATCACACATCCACCACACCTCAGCATACTGTACAGTCACCTGCACCCACATCACACACACCTATACCACTTATGGCCACTCCCTCTACCTCCACTCCCACGCCTTCCTCCAGGCTCACCCCAATTGTACCAAAGAAACATTTCCTCTCCCGTGTTGACCAATTCCAACCCACTGGCCCACCCCATCTCATCCCTAAACGTGCACACATCCTTGCCCTGTCCACTCCTTCCACTTCACAGGCCGCCCCTGTCCGCCTTTCACATTCCCGTGCCCCTTCCCCAGAGAGGAACAAGCCCCGTGCTGAACCTGTTCCATCTGCCACCACCCAGTCCAAGCACACTCCTCCACCTTCCAAGGCCAAACCCAAACCCTCTCCACCTCCTGAATGAAAATCTAAGCCCCACCCCCGTTGTAAATCCCCACCCCACCACTTCCCCTGTTCCCTGAGGTGCCTGGATGCCCCATTAATGCCCCTATGAGGTGGAGTACCGTAGCACTGGTGGGAGTCAGGTTGGGGCCATTGTGGCCCATCGGACTTGTCTTCAGACGGCTGGCCATTGGCCTTATAGACACTTCAGTTGCTCAGTGAGCACAATAAAGATTAATGTGTGGCCTGTGTTGGAGGCACACTCTGGATCCGTGGTCTCTCGTTTCATTGTTTGTGGGTGTGGGGCACTTGTATGTACTGTGGGCAGGTTGGATTTGCCTTGTGTCAGGTAAGTACCTCTTGCTGTGGGGTGTATGGCTTGTGCTGCTGTGAAGGGTTGTGGGAGCGTTGCAGGGTGGGTGGAGTGGGTGGGTATGTAACTGTGCCCTTTCTCTTGTTTAGTATGTTGCGGTACTTACCGTTGTCGTCTTCGTCGATGGTCTCAGTCGTGGAGGTATGTGGCAAGGAGCAGGGCTGGCATGATCTGCAGCTCTCTATCCATGTCTGCTTCGTGTTGTGTGAGCCTCCTGTGAGTGTTTCCTTATATTTGGTTCATTTCCACCTGGCTTTGCATGGCAGTGGTTCCTGCCCCGGAACTGATGGCAGTCTAGTGGTTCATTATTTGATTGGCGGGTAGGGCCTTTCCGTCGGCCTGTGGGCGGGCTCTGCTGTCATCGTCGGTCCTCCTCTACTGGCGGTGAGTGGTTTTCAGGATGCCAGTGTTTCAGTTGGTTCATTATTTGGCAGTACAGACCGCAAGTCTGTTGGCGTTTGTTACCGCCACTGAGGGCCTTATTCTTTTGAAAGTTCATATTGTGACTTGTGAATGTTGGATTTTGTCATCTTGGTTCTAATACATATTGGATTTTGATAAATAGTACCTATTTTTCTAAACTGGTGTGGTGTCCATTTTGTAGGGTTTTATCGTATTACTGTGTGTGTTGGTACAAATACTTTACACATTGCTTCTGAGTGAAGGCTTTCTGCTTGAGCCAAGCTACGAGGTGTGTGAGCGGGGGTTAACCAGGCATGTTTCTTATTTGCCCTGATTAGAGTAGGGGTACTTGCTTGGACAGGGGGTAACCTGACTGCAAACCAATGACCCCATTTCTAACATCTGGCCTCTGCCTGAAGTCTTTTAGTTGTTGATTAAATAATTATCAAGGCTGGAGCACTGCCCCTCTGCCTCCTCACCTGTGGTGTCAAGCCAACATGTTCCTATAAATGCTGAGGAACTTTTTTCCTTCCCCTAGTCCTGCTGGGGTTTTGCTTGGCCAGACTTGTCTGCTTCAAAGTGTAATAAACAAATATATATGTGTTAACAAATTACCTAGAAAGGAAAGCAACAAAATACTAATTGCTGAAATCATAGGACCTTCACCTAAAAATTTGATATTTATGTGTAATAATAATATAAAATTACTGTAAATTAAATGGAACAGAATTATCTTATTCGCAAAAATGTTGTTATCACATTTTAAAGTATGTTGAAGTTATTTCAAAAACGTTAAAATTGTACCTGGGTACAGTAACTCTTTCTCTCAAGAAAATAATTATTTATGCATCACATTAGAAAGCATAACCACTTTCCTATCCTGCCTATATATAACTTGTAAAATATATTATGTTCTTCAGAAATACATGCATGTATTACATGGTGTAAGGTAAAGTTACAACACACATCAGGGTAGGGATTATTAATAGGCAGCTGATTCTACCTCACAGGCATGTACAAAAGAAGCAGATAACTGACTGCCAACACATATAAATTAGATTCTAGTTCTAATATGACTTAGGGGGAAACACTTAATTGTTGTTAGTTTCTTCTTTGGCAACACACCTACAGTTATCACCTCTGTATGGCCTCTTCAGATGGAGGTAGTATTTCTTTATATTGCACTTAACACATATTAGCATAGGCAGAGAGGGCAACTTGAGTCTTGATGAATGCCACTGATGCTTTCTTATGGGGTTGATATGGACAGAAACATGTCAACCTTATGACATGGGTAGAATTTCTCCCCACTATTTTTATTCTGCCACTAGGGGACACATTAAATAATGTTTCTCTACCCAGTAGGTAGTTTTATCTGTTTATTTCCTCACACATACATTTCCCCTCTGCATACCCTCACACCATCCCAGATTAGATGAGTGGCATAGCCTACATACTACCTCCCTAAGCTCCCCTATATTTTGAAGGATAGAAGCTTGCATCTAATCCTTAGTGGAAATGCAAGAAGGGACCCAATGACAAAGCATTCCAACCACTGGGTGGGCGAGGGCCTTTATCTTTAACCATGAAGGGGTTTCCTCAATAAACCATACTAGGATTGGATCTAGTTTATATGTGTTGGTAGTATGTTCTCTATGTGATTATCTGAGGTAATGTTACATAATGTCAGCCTTGGCTATATTTCAAACAACAAATAGTAGTAAAGAGAAACAAAACAACAAAATACATGTAACATCACAAACACTCATTCGAATCATAAGACACAATCTTAGCATTGCATTACAGTTTAAAAGGTCTTTGTGTCACTAGGTATGCCACTGCTAGTATTAGTGATGTAAGAAATGCACTTGTAATTTAATCATATCCATTTGTGAAATTAGGACTATAAATCCCAGAAGTCCTTCAATAAAAGTTGAGCAGAATGAAATACTGATGCACGAACCTTTGAAATATTGGAGCTATAATTCAGGTTATGTTAAAGACAAGAAATAACATATGCCAGGACAACTCTTTCATCACTCATGTCAAAGTATATAACAAAAGATAAGGCATACATACTTATTGATTAGCTGGTACTCCAACTCTTACAGCCAAGCATGGATGATTGGCCTAGCAGCTTCTGGGACCATCCAGTACAGTGAGGTCGTGCAGAACAGCTGAATATGTGGGTTGGTGGACACCCCCATAATATTCTGGGCCTTTATACTGATCTAATGATGCAGGTTATCATAGCTTTGTAGCACATTTTCCCCTGTTTGTTGTGAACTCCCACCTCACTGCACCATGTGGCAATGTCCCTCCATATCTTGGCATGTAGTGCATTCTTCAACTGGCTATCTAGTGCCCATAAAGTTGAGAGTACTTGGCAAGCACCCTCTCAGTAAGGATATTTAATTCAGTCACCATGATGGGGGTGTCTTCTCCACAATTCCCTCAGTCATTTTGGGGGCAAGATTGTTGCAAGAAGCAGTAGGATGGAGGAGGGTGATTATCTGAAATGAGAATGGCACAGAAAGATTTAAAAATGTCTGAATTACTCTTCTTTTATTCTATTTCCTGTGTCTCCATTGTAGGTGGCGACTATGGAGTCTCCACTCCTTGTACAGAACAGCATCTCCAAACTCAAGATGGAACCTCCGCATTCAATGTAAAACTAAGCATGCAGAAGGGAGATATTGTATATGTATATAGACAATAAGAAATGTGATTATGTGTAAACAAATCATAATACCTGTATGTTGACCTCAAGTATGGCGAAGAAGGAGAATGGGAGCGCAGAAAGTAAGACTAATTTTTAAAATTTAGAGCATATCAGGTCTCTTGCTTTCACACAAAGTAGTAAAGCAAGCCTCTTTTGATGCATTCAGTTGCATTAAAGATGAATAAATAAGCCCTTTAGAGTATGGCTGACAGGATACTTTTTTACAACTGTCATACTATGTTTTCCACAAAACTGAAAGTCATGCTCTCTCATTTAGAGTCATTAAGTGCTTCACTATGTCAGTGCCAGAGAGCGGCTGTGTCCACCACTGACATAAAGCTCCAGTGGAATAAACCATTAAGTCCCGCCTGAGTTTCTGCCATCTTTCGCCCCCCCCCCCCCACCCAGGTAGAGTGGATGGACAGTTGTATTCACTTACAGTCATCCCCAGGTAAAAGCTGCTGTGAACAACTAAATCAAAAATTGAAAACAATTAAAATCTCTACAGCTCTATCATGTTCATGGAGCCATCACTCAATCTATCAATGCACTCACATGAACCATTTTGCTGGCTGTTGTTGACAATGTTACAAGATGCCCACTGGGCCAGGGAACATATCAAAATTAGAGGAGGGGAAACTCCATCAGGGAAATGGAGCGCTTCGCTCCGTTGTCCTGGTGGACTAAAAGAACATACATAAAAGTCTAAATCATGGTTTATCTTTTAACGCTTGAAAATAGCATTTAAGTTAAATACATTATGAAAGGTTTACAGAGTTGTGTCTGGATGGAATATATGGACATCGTGTTAAATGCCCACCAAGTATTATTGACAACAGACTGTTCACCTATATAAAGGCCACACACCAACTATCAGTTCAAGAGGAAAAAAAGATTTCACCAGCTGAATAAACACCTACACACCCTGAACATTGTTTGGAAAAGCACCTCAGTGCCCTGGATTTGGATGTTGGTGAGAGTTGGAAGTATATATAAGCCCTGTTGTATGTGTAACGCACAACAGGCTGCAATTGTTGTAATTGTAATTGTATTTATATGGCACTTACTACCCCTGAAGAGGAGTCAAAGCACTTTTCGGCAAGTAGCAGGCTACTCCGGATCCCAATAGTATTAGTATAGGGGAATATGAGTACAGAATTAGTGTTAGAATAGGGAGGTATGATTTAATTTGAGTGGAGGACGTGAGTCTCTTAGTTGGATTAAATAGAATAATGGAGGTATACTGGAGGGTAGAGAGGTATAGAGGAGGGAAGAATCCAGAAGTGTTATTTGGGAGATCATAGTAGCAAGATGAGGTTTGGGATGAGAGGAGAGATCGAGGATTGGGGAGATCGTAGTAGTGAAATGGGGTTTGGGATGAGTTAAAGGAGAGATAAATGAGGGATAATTTAGTAGGGTTGTATGGGAGATCATAGTAGTAAAATGAGGTTTGGGGTGAGCCTGGAGGGGTAGAGAAGGGACGAGTCTAGGAAGGTTTTCGAGATCATGGTAGTATTTATTTATTTTTTGTCCTCTTCCACAGTTTGATTAAAGTAATAAACATATAGCTACATGATTACATACTAAGGGAATATATGTGTAAGCAATATAATCTATTGAGATTTCAGTCATATCATATAAACACAAACTTATAAGGGTTGCAGTATTTGAAGTAAATTTATTTGTGTACTTTTATAACATTATTTTCTTTCCTCAATATTTCAATAGTGAAATGCTTGTAGATAAATATTCAAGATATCATTTACTTATTGTAATAGTTAAAATAAAAAGAGAGACTCTTAAGCATCTAATCAAACACCTTATATATAAATTATTAAATGATCTACAAACATGTTAAGTGTAGAATAATATACACATATATATATATATATATATATATATATATATATATATATATATATATATTCATACATGCACATATCCATGATATATATTAACATACTTATACATTCATCTACACATACACATGTGATATATACATTTAACTGTAACCAATATATACATTTGTTAAAACTGGCATAAAGAGTATGTATCTATTTTAAGATCAAATAGTTATTATTATACACATATCTAGATATATACATATAGTGAAATAATTTTTTTTTACATACATATGGACATGCAGCCCATTGTTGTTTGAGTATGGTGGCTATGTAGGAAAGAGATAACTCCTAGTCTTCTAAAGATAAGATAGTTATCTGTGGATCCTATATTTGGGGGTAAAGATAGTTTGGCCGCTTGAACAGAGAAAGATGTACCACCTATTGTCTTTTTCTTGTATGGTTGTGTTTTGAGGTGGGGTGCTAATCTTGAGTGGAGTTTTTAATGTATTTTGTGATTTCATTCCTGATGAAAAGCAGTCCTGTTTCATGTACTGCTTTGAGAGTGATAATAAGCAGCTTAAAGGTTGATCTTCCTTCAATCCTTAACCAATGTAGGGCCCACAAGGCAGCGGAGATGTGGGCCTGTGCCTTTACATGTAGGAGTAGTCTGGCAGCTGAGTTCTGAATGTGTTGTAGTTTTTTCACAGTAGATAGAGATGTTCCATAGTAGAGGCCATTGGCGTAATCCAGTTTAGATAGTTCAAGTGATATAGCAGTCAGCACCTTGTGTGGAAATCTGTGGTGGGGGAAGATGTGTCACAGAGTTTTCATGGTGATAAAACTTGGTATTGGAAACAGATGGGAGCACCCTTTCTCACACTCCAGAATGCAGTCAGCCCCATTGCATCATGGTAAATGCAGTGCAAATTTGTTTTTACTCCATAAAGTAGTCTGTAGTTTTTCACCTTAGTGGGTGCAGCTAGTTCTGTATATCTCTGGGCACGTGTTTCTGGGTTTAGCCCTTCATCAGCAGAGAGCAGCTTTGTCTGTGGGGTTGCTGGAAATGCTGCCAAAAGTCGTCTCAGGTTTCTGTACCACTCACTAGCACGCAGGTGCTTCAACCAGAGCTCGTAAAAATGCTGCCCCAAGGGAGTCTTCTTACACAGGAAACAGATGGGAGCACCCTGCCTCACACTCCAGCATGCAGTCAGCCCCATTGCATCATGGTAAATGCAGTACAAATGTGTTTTTACCCCCTAAAGTAGTCTGTAGCTTTTCACCTTAGTGGGTGCAGCTAGTGCTTTATATCTCTGGACACATGATTCTGGGGTTAGCCCTTAATCAGCAGAGAGCAGCTTTGTCTGTGGGGTTGCTGGAAATGCTGCCAAAAGTCCTCTCAGGTTTCTGCACCACTCACTGGCATGCAGGTACTTCAACCATAGCTCATCAACTCGCTGGCTCAAGGGAGCCTTCTTAAACAGGAAACAGATAGGAGAACCCTGCCTCACTCTCCAGCATTGAGTCAGCCCCATTGCATCATGGTAAATGCAGTAGAAATTTGTTTTTACTCCATTATGTAGTCTTTAGTTTTTCACCTTAGTGGGTGCAGCTAGTGCTGTATGTCTCTGGACACATTTCTGGGTTTAGCCCTTCATCAGCAGAGAGCAGCTTTGTCCGTAGGGCTACTGGAAATGCTGCCAAATGTCCTCTCAGGTTTCTGTACCACTTACTGGCACGCAGGTGCATCAACCAGAGCTCGTCAAGATTTGTGAGGTTCCAAACTCTTTGGGGCGTTACAGTTTAAGGAGTATTTGTGGGTCAGCTGAATAGTTGTAGCATGTGAGTTGAAATTCATTGACCATTGCCGGTAGCAATGACCAAAGCATGGTTGAGATGATTGAGCCTTGAGGGACCCCTGCGTTTGTGAAGTAGGGTGGTGATGAGAAAGGGGGAGTATGAATGATATTTGTTCTGTTTTGAAGATAGAATGTTATCCAGTTGAGAGCTGTACCCTCTATACCAGCTTCGTAGAGTTTTTGTATTAGGGTGTCATAGTCAACTGTGTCAGAGGCAGCTAAGAGGTCCAGGAGAAGTAGTGCAGCAGCTCCATTGTGGTCTCTTGTGTTTTTGAGATCGTCCCAGGTAGTGATGAGTGCAGATTTGCACCCCTTTCTGGGTGGAATCCAGTTTGGTAGTCTGAAAGTATGGAGTTATCATCAATGAATAGTGGCATCTGTACGAAAGCTACTCTTTCTATCAGAGTGCCCAGAAAAGGTCCATTTGAAATCAGTCTGTAGTTGTTGGGGTCATGTGGGTCCAGGTTTGATTTCTTTAATAATGGGCACATGTATGCCTTTGTAAGGTCTTTAAGAAAGATTCCGGTAGTTAAAGAATTATTGATGATTCTTCTTACTGGTGTGGCAGCAGATGTGGATAAAAGAAGGTTCTTGAAGATGTGTGGTGGACAAGGGTCAGAAGGGCATCTGGAAGGCCTGCTTGCTTTGACCAGATCCATACGTTCACTATGTGATATTTGTTTGAAGGAGTGTAGAGGCTGGTTGGCTTACTCTTGGAGGGGAGTTTTGGAAACAGGTTGGTGCTGGTGGTTTTCCTTTGTTTTAAATAATAGTTTAATGTGTCTGCTGTGTTTGTGTACAGATTTGTCAGTTTATCTGTGTATTCTTAAGGAATGGGATGAGTATCTTCCAGGCATTTAGGTTTTTTAAAATTTGTTGAGAATTTTATAAAATACTTTATATGCAGGAATGGTATTTTGAATTCCGCCTGAGTAGTATCTTTGTTTAGTTTTTTTGATTGATGATTTGTATATTTTGTTAAGTTTGTGAAGGTGTAGTTTGTCTTGCTGAATGCTGTTTGTTGTGAGCCAGGTTTGTTGCAGCCCTCTTATTAGTTGTTTTATCTTTTTCAGTTCTGTGTTTCTCCAAGTTGCATGTTTTCTTTTGTCCTGTTTTGTTTTTCTGAGTGGTATTAGCATATCAAAGGCTTCCTGTAGAGACTTGTAAAGTTTCTGAACAGAATTTATTTTGTCTAGATCTTTGTTGGCTGTTAGTTGTGTTTCTAAGTATCTTGCATACAACTTCAGGGGATTACACCAGCATCCTCTGTATGGTCAATGCATCTGAATAACAACTTAGAGAGATCTGAAGTGCGCTCTATGATGACTCATGTATGAATGTGTGTCCTACTGTACATCTGCAGAGATACTGTTGTAGGACGTCTGTAAGGTGTGAGCCAATTGGGATAGAGTGCATAAGCAGCATCACTTGAAGGCAAAAATATATTTTTTTAAGTGAATGGGTTTCCATCATATTTATAGTTCAGTATACATGCTAACCTACATACAGTGTCTGTTAGGGTCATGCATGTTGCTTGAGTAGCAGTCATTTGACATGGCTGTGTACAAGACACCAACAAGTAAGAATAGTAGGACTGTCTGTATAATGAGTGAGTATTTACCAAGAAGCCACACGTCAGCAAATTCCCCAGCAACCAAGCAATGGACAATTTAAAAATTAAGCTGCCTTGTCTGCTGCCTGGAAACACAGCATACATATTGGTGATGCAGCTCCTGAGATCACAGAAAGCCTGCATGTTGATTGAGTGCCAGCAGTGTCTTGTAGTGGACCGCATTTAGTTTTAATGGGAATCAAGAGTTAATCTTAGACTTTTGGCTTGCAGGCTTGTGCCTCCATCACCTAGTGACTATTCACCTACTTAGGGCCATATTTATACTTTTTGACGCACAACTGCGCCAACGCAGTTGTGCGTCAAAAAATGTAACGCCGGCTAACGCCATTCCAAAGCGCCATGCGGGCACCTTATTTATTGAATGACGTTAGCCGGCGCAGCTGACTGGTGGCGTAAAACCCGTTAGACGGGTCTAACGCCAAAGTATAAATATGGAGTTAGCTTTGCGTCGGATTTGCGTAAAACAAACCGACGCAAATCCGGCGCAAACAGAGTATAAATATGCCCCTTAGTGTCCTCTGTCTTAGCCTATTTAATTTAATATTTCTTGTAGGATGGCTGCCTTTGTTTAGAGTTAGAGTAATGTTTTGATTTTTGTTATCAGTGCCACTCTGAGAAAGCGTCACCTTCAGTGTCAAAACCAAGTGATGTACCTAGGTATTCACATCATGTCCCTTTCTCACTTATGTGTGACAGGAACATTATGTACTTTTGCTAGGAATTGTTTACATAATAGCCACCACAAGCCTGCCCCCTTATCTATTGTTTGGGATCATACCTGTGTCAGAGGTCCTACAAGATCTGTATAAATACATGTCACACAGACAAAATGATCAGAGAGATTCCTACCAGATGCTACAGACGCCATCTATGCTGAAAGTCACCTTGATGCAGACCCAGTCTTCGTGTCACCAAGAAGTCGGATCTAGAGACCTCGTTCCAAGGTAACAAGGATTGGGAGGCGCTTCTCATGGTCATGGTACTGGTTTAACACACCTAGCTATCATTGGGTTAGGAATTATGTTCTCTACACTAGGGTTTTTACATTTCATGTTTATTGTAAGACAGTGGGGATGTTTGTTCTCAAGACTCTCATCCTCAAAATCATGCTTATTTTGTTATCAGTTATCCTAATCATTGCAGTTCATGCATTCTACTGTAGATTGCAGTATTTTCCATAAACCTACTGAAAACTCTTTTGCATCTTCTTTATTGCCTGTGTGTGACTGAGACTTATTGCTAACATAAGAAAAGGGTAACTTCCGTTCCACCACGACTCCCCTGCGATGTCGCACTCTAGAGTCCATGCTTAAAGGCAGCCAGAAATCACCTTTTACTGTTTGGGTTTTTGGTGAGGTACTGCTTGTGAGCCAGCAGGGTTGGGCTGACAGGTGTGACTTGTTGTAGGATTGGCCTAGTCACCTACAAACAAAAGTGCTGTCTTCCCTAAACCAGCAACCTCGCCTAGGAGTAAGAGTCCAACTACAACTGTCTGTTGCAGAAAAGATGTGCTGTGTGTTGAAGTCGGTAAAGTGCTACATGGGTGCACTCAATATCTCAATATCTCCTGGCACATGTGGAAACTAGGAAATGGCGTAGAATTCCCAATCAACTCTTTGTCTTGCTACCAGTGTATGTGGTATGCCTATGTAGACATGCACTCTTCGGTTTGCAAACATCAGGATTGGTTTGTCTGAGAGATGCCTACAAACTCCAGAAAGGTCCAATGGCAAGGAGATGTGGAAAAGCTACTACCTTCATATAGGCTGGGATAGCCCGGGAGTGACATTTATTTGCATCAAGATCTTGCTCCCACTCAGAAACCATGTCCAGCATGACATCAGGTGGGACATCTCATTCTGTCTGGACATCCCAAAGATATTCCTTTGCCTAAAAATCTTCTCTGTTCTCCTTCTCCTTATCACATCATTCCTCAGAAAAAGATTGGGCAAACCCACAAACACATCTAGTCACATAGTGAAAGTTCAAAACGATTTTCTTCTACTGTTTGCTCCTTTTTTATGTATTCAGTCTTGCTGTGATTGGGTGTTGGGCTATTGAGATTCTGGAAGACTTGTGTGGGGGAATTGTAAAAAAAAGTCTCCTATATTTACCAGGATTGTGGGAAGTATTTGAAACAATGTTAGATATATGAATTTAGAACTGAGATGTTAACTTATGACCAATATCCACATTTAAACAGATTGCAAAATAAAATAGAGATGGCCTGATTCACAAAGTTAATCTTAGACCAAAACTCTAAGTTTATGACTTGTAGTATCCACAAATATACGTTACAAGTAGTAGACCAACTTCTGCACTCAGGGCGGAGTTTTAGCACAAGTGGTGGAAACTCAGCACTCAGGGCCGAGACTCCCCACTCGGGGCAGAATCTTTGCACTCAGTGTGCAGATTCTGTACCTGGGCCGGAACACAAAAATATCTAGATGTACAACGAAATTATAGCACATAATACATCACTAATGATATGTATGTGAATGAGTAAGTTGTTTATTGCAGTGGTAAATGTTCTGTCAAAAACGCACATCACTACAAGTATGTTGAAAAACTTCATAAATTAATTAAACATCTTCTCTATAGTTTCACATGTAACCCACAATCATGGGTCATGTAAAGTCATGCACACATTGCAAATGTGACACACCACTCTAAATTTATGAACAAGCATCAGTTTCTCCCAAACACACCACACACACCCTTGTCAGTGCTTACCATTCCCCCACCCAGGTCCAGCTGGAAGTCATTAGCTGGTGGAAGCCTGGCTGCAGGCATAAATTCTGAGATGCCACACACAAACCCTTTCTGATCTTACAACATGTTGCATAATGTGTTTATCGGATGGCCCTGGTCATGCAACAGAATGATGTGAGGAGAAGGAGGAGGAGCAGGAGGAGAGTAGAGAGGGTCTTCAGGCACAGGATTAACCTCTTTGTGATCTACAGTCAAGATGTCAGCTCCACATTCTGTTTCCCCCTTGATGTCATCTTGGAGATGGTTTCTGAGTGGGAGCAGGTTCTTGAATCTGTGACCTGTTGCTTCTATGTCATCCCAGCCTATGTCAAGATCCTAGAAGCTCTCAGTTTCTTTGCCACTGGCTCATTCTAGAGGGTGTCCAGTAACATTGTAGCTATATCTCAGGCAAGCCAGTCCCAATGCTTGTATCAGGTACTGAGCTGCAGAAATAGGAGAGTGCATCATTACATACAAATGCCCCATTTAATGGCAGGAAGGTAAAGGGTTGCCTGGGATTTTTACATCTTATTCTGCTTCACACGTGTAGTTGGTGCAATCGATCACCCTCATGGCACTTCAGATACCTCTCCACAATGCCCACATCTTGTGCAACAGACACCACTGGCACTCCACCATTGTGCAGGGTGTGTGTGATGCCAGGCGGCTGCTCTAAGATGTGCATGCAGTGTTCCTCTGTAGTACACATGATTGCTACATATTCTGCAGGTCACCTCTGGCCCAGCTGCTGGCAGCGGGAGAATTTGGCAAGATGTGTCTTCTGGGTAAGTACTCAAACTACAGACAAGTGTGCATATGGGTAAAGTTGTTTTAATGCACATCCATCACAATGTAATATTTCTTGTGACATATACATGATGCCAAGACACTGCATGTACTATTTCATATATTAGCAACTTCTTATATGCAACTGGGACACGAACCAAAGACAGTACTTTTTCCTTCTAAGGTGATGCAGCATGGGCACTCTCCCCTCATCTCATCACACCATACAGATGTCTAGTCACTGTACCTTAGCAGAGATACAATAAGGCACACATACGGACAGGAGCCATAATCAAGCGTACTTTTTGATGCCTAAAGACACGTTTCAGATGTCCTAACCCTATGGAGGGCATGCTGTTGTACTCCTCTGAAGTTGTGTGCAAGAAAATAGTAGCCTGTTGTATCTTACACAACATTGTAGTACATAAGGGCTTACACATACCTCTGAACCATCATCTAGGTCTAAATCCAGGGAACAGGGCCATTGTACCTAACAGAAGGCAGGTTACGCAGGGGCGTGACCAATTAGTTGACACTTTTTTCCATTGAGCAACTAGTTGTGTTACAGACTTTATGTGGCTGTTGTCAATGATGATTGGTGGACACTTAACACTCTCTTCATAAATTCCATCATGAGAATTCTGTGTAAGCCATACATATAGTTTGTCAACAACACATGTTTTGAAGAGTTAAAAGTTCGGCCCGGCTACAGATTTTGGGGCATATTTACAATCTTTTGACACACAGCAGTGCTGCAAGCCTTCCTATAGCACATCAAAAGAAAAGGGCAGGACCTTGCCATATCTACAATATACGGTGCATTCTGTCCTTTTCCCCTGTGATAGTGGACAATGAGCTACCATGCCCAAAGCAAACAACCTTGCACAATGGTGCAATGGTGTCTGCATTGTGGGGATGATTGTGGTTGTGCAGGGACATCTTCCTGTACAAAAACAATAACGAGTGGCATTTCCCTCTTTCTATGTGTGCTGCAAAGTGCAACACACACAGAAAAAGGAAAAAATGAGGAGAAATAAAGGCACCTCCCTTAAGCCTCCCCTAGGGAAGTGGAGGCTTTTGACACATTCCCAGGTTTAAATCCTTGCAAATCTTAGAATACATCAAAATCCATTGGTGTTGCGTGGGAAGACCCACAGCAACACCCATGGAACACCTCTTTGACGCAGAGTAAGGCAACGGTTGTGCGTTTCCCTACTCCATATCTACAAGGCTGTGAAAAGACATGTAAAGTGGCTTTGTGTGGCCTTATAGATATGGTCCTGCATCCTGCGCCTTTGGTGTGTTGAAAAAGTGGTGCACTGACAGTGCAAGCTGTTTGTAAATATGGCCCTCTGTCTCTATGCCAATGTACAGTGTTGACAAGTCGCAAATGACTCCATTTGCTAAGGGGAGTACATGTCAATTCATTTGTGTGACCTTCATGAACAATGGACAATTTAAACTTTCTCCACACCAAGGGCCATATTTATGAGCCCCTTTCACCACTGTAGCATCACTTTTTGTGACGTAACAGCGGGGCAAACCTTGCAACCATATCTATGAGGCCACCGAAAGCCACTTTGGCTGACTTTGAATGGCCTCATAGATATGGAAGAAGGCATGGCAGAGGAACATGCTGCTTTGCCTTACTCTACACAAGGGGGGCATTCCATTGTCATTGCACTGGGTGTTCTCATGCAACATCCATGGATTTTGAAGCATCCTTAGATTTACAAGAGCTTTTAAACCAAGGGATGCTCCAAAACCTTATGTCTCGCCAGGGAAAGCAGAACGAGGAGAAATATCTCTATTTGTCCTCGTGTTTTCCTCTTTCTATGTGTGCTGCATTCTGTAGCACACATAGAGGAGAAAGCCTCCCAGGATTGGTTTAGTGCAGAAAATGCCACTTTCTGCACAAAAACGATCCTGCATGCAATGCAGACACCCTTCCACCAGAGTACAAGGGTGTCTGAGTTGGCACTAGGTAGCCCATTTTCTGCCAGCGCAGAGGAAAAGGAGGGGAATTTCTTGTATGCTATAAATATGGTGCATTCCTGCCCTTTACTTTGACGCAGGGCAGTGTCACAAGGTGACTTGCTGCACTGCGCTGCCCTGCACCAAATTCCCCTAAATATGCCCCTAAGTGTCACAAGGTTTGATGCCTAAGCATAGAATCATTAACATTTGCCACTGTGTACAAGAAGGAAACCTACAGGTGTATGCAAAACTGAAAATTGTTCAAGTAAAAGTCAACCATAGATTTGTGAAATACTGATACTCCAAACAAGCACACCTTCCCCATTAGTTATAGGAGGCTTGCTGTGTAGCAGACTGTACGTTGGACAATGACACTTATATATATGTGACATGGGGGTGTCAGGCAGTGTTATGAGCTTGGGGCATACTTATAAAGAGTGGTGCAGTGCTGCACAGCAAGTCATCTTGAATGCAGTATATCAAAGGCATATGTGCATTTCTGTCCTTTCCCCCTGTGGTGGTGCACAATGGGCTGCCAAGTGCTTATGCATGCACCTTTGTGTCATGGTGCAAGGGGGCCTGCATTTCATGCAGATTATATTTGTGCAGGAAGGGGCACCTTCTTGCACAAATACTAACTTTGAAGGCTTTTGTTCTTTCATTCAGCAGCACACATAAAAAGAGGACACAACTAGGAGAAATAGTTGTCTCCTCATTGCCCCCCCTGGAGAGGGATAATGCTTTTCTGCATTTCCAAGGTTGCATGGCCTTCTGAATCTGGAGATGTGGCAAAATCCAAGGGTGTTGCATGGGAATTTACCACCACAACATAGGGCACAGTACTGTAAGGCAGTGAGTTGTGTTGCGTACGGCTACTTCTGATTTATGAAGCCACTCAAAGCCATGCAAAATGGTCTTGTGTAGCTTCATAAATATGACATTAAGCCTTGCATCATGCATGTTTCACTTTGAGTGGAGCTAACATGATGCAATGCTCTCGAACGTATGCCCCTTAAAGTTTGCCCTGCTGAATTTAGCTGCAGGATGGCAGAGCTTCTTTTTTGGTGGTGAGGATAGCTCAGAAAAGCCTTAAAATGTCTGTCTGCAACATGAGCTACTGTATTTCCTGCTTTTGTGTTGTCTGTGTTATTTTCTCTTGTAAATCATTGTTTTCTGGCTCAAGTGTGGCGTCTCGTCCCCGAGCGTGGAAACTCCACCCAAGTGCTGATGTTGAGGTTCTACTTGTAACTTACCTTTGTGAACACCAAAAGCCTCAAACGTAGACTAACCTTTGTGAATCGGGTCCAGAAAAAGCAACTCATTATTGATTTTAAACAGAAAGTTGGAATGTTACAAAATAACAAATTATATTGTTGACACATCGAATACAATTCAAAATAACATGTTATTTATTTCATTAAATCTATCAGCACTTATTATCACAAACCAAATATAAAAGTAATTCAAACAAGTTTAAACAATGCAATTTGTATTTAAAATAAAGATAAAAAACAAACTTGCACGTGTAATGGTTTTTGATTACTGACGAACCACCAAGTATGGGGATTGACTTCATATATTTTTTACTTTGCCCTACACTAACTTAACACGTAGAGTCTGTAATTACTGCTTTTACTAATTGGTGGGTGGGTGACAAACCTCTTAAATCCCCTCCAAGCCCCTCCCAGAACAACCCGCTACTCCTCCCTATATCCCTCAGATTTAATCCAATGTTTTTGGCTTTTTTGACCAACTCCTGTGTGTTCCTCACTCATTGACTACTGCAATGTATAGTTACATGTGCCCACACTCTTCAGTGGGGTAACAGAATTGCACATGTAAAAGGGTAGAACAGGCGAGACTTGCAACTCTACACATAGTTTGTGAATAGCATTATGTAGTACTTTTTGTAACATTACAAAATGCCGTTTCTGAGTCAGGGCCTATGTACTGAGTCCTGCAACTCCACCTGTCCTATCTTTTTCAGTGAAGAGCACTCTGTCTCGCTCTCTGCCCCAAGAGCAAAAGCTCTGCCCTAACTGCCGATATTCCACCAAGGGTACGAAGTTTCTGCAGTATAAAAAATACTGCTTGTGAAATTTCACTCGTAGTTTGTGAATTCTCAAAAATTGTAAACTCACACAAAAGTGTAAGCTTACCTTTGTGAATCAGGCACAATGACTTTAATCTTGAGTGTATTGAAAGTATCAGCAGACATATGTTTGTCTTGGAAGGGGACAACAAAAACCTCTTCACATTTCACAAAATAGATTTGTAACAACACAATTAAAATTCATATACCTAAAAGTACTCTTCGGAAGTCACGTTCATTGGAGCATTGTGTTGACATAGAAGGGTCATTGGTTCATGTTGCCCTCCATCTCATGCACATACCGCCATTTCCTGCTGTGGCACGATGCAAACCATGCCTCTTTGGACCCAATGACCAATTAAAGAATTGCACAACAATACTGCAAAAGGACTTTATGGACATACAAACCTGCACGTGGTCTATATGGTCATATGTCCTGTGGTGGTCACATGTCCTGTGACATTTTTAAGTCTTAAGGTAATTTGTGCGTCATTAGAAAAAAATTGGAGTTTGAGTTTATCACCCCTATAACATTTCAACACCGACTTTACATGCACATTGAGGGGCATATTTATACTCTGTTTGCACCGAATTAGTGTCATTTTTTTTTAACTCTAATTCGGTGCAAAACTAACTCCATATTTATACTTTGGTGCTAGACCCCTCTAGCGCCAAATTTATTGAGTTAAAGCAATTTTTTGAAAGTGGAGACCTACCTTGCCTTAATGAGATGCAAGGTAGGCGTTCCCATGCAAAAAATGACTATTGCCTTAACGCCATGTTTGGGGGCATATTTATATTCTGCGGCATATTTATACTCTGTTTGCACCGAATTAGCGTCATTTTTTTTATTCTAATTCAGTGCAAATCTAACTCCATATTTATACTTTGGTGCTAGACCCGTCTAGCACCAAGGCCCTGATTTATACTTTTTTTGCTCTACATTAACATCATTTTTTTTACGCAAAAGTGGCGCAAACTTACAAAATATTGCCCCTTATTTATACTTTTTGCTGCAAAACTGCACTAACTCAGTTTTGCACCAAAAGGTTTAGCACCGGCTTGCACCACTTCTGTGCACCAGCCGTGCATCATATTTATGGAATGGTGCAAACCGGTGCAAAGGGTAGGCTAGAGTAAAAAAAAATGACTTTAGTCGGGTGGGGCTGGCAGTATAGAAGAAGAGGGTTTAGCACCAAAAAATGACTTTAGGCAGGTTAGAGTAAAAAATAATGACTCTAACCAGATTAGCGTCATTTTATGGTGCTAAACCTACCATGCCATATCACTCCTGCCTTAGAAAAGGCAGGAGTCATGTCCACCACCCCAATGGCCAGCACATAGGACAGGGGTCCCCTGGGCATGGCCATTGCACCCTGTGTCATGTATGGGGGCCCATTTCAGGGCCCCATATGGCACTTTCAAAAATAAAATGCAATCTTACCTGTACTTACCTGGTATGGGGTTCCCCCCATCCTCCACAGTCCCTCTGGTGTGGGTGGGGGTGCCCCTGGGGCCTGGGGAGGGCACCTGTGGGCTTATTCCATGGTGTTCCACCATGGAAATAGGCCCACAGGTCCCCTAACGCCTGCCCTGGCCCAGGCTCTAAAAAATGGGGCAAAGAATGCTTTGCCTCATTTTTGACCCCTCCTCCCTCCCTTGCACCATTTTTGCATGGGAGTATAAATATGGCGTTAAGGCCATAGAGTCATTTTTTGCACGGGAACGCCTACATTGCATCTCATTAAGGCAAGGTAGGTTTCCACTTCCAAAAAATGACTTTTACTCCAGAAATTTGGCGCTAGATGGGTCTAGCACCAAAGTTTAAATATGGAGTTAGTTTTGCACTGAATTAGAGTAAAAAATAAATGATGCTAATTCAGTGCAAACAGAGTATAAATATGCCCCTTAGCGTCAAAAAATGATGCTAATCTGGTCAGTCATTTATTTTGACTCAAACCTGCCTAACGTCATTTTTTTTAAGCTAGCCTACCCTTTGCACCGGCTTGCACCATTCCATAAATATGGTGCCCAGCTGGTGCTAAAAAATGGTGCAAGCCAGTGCAAAACTTTTTGGTGCAAAACTGCGTTAGTGCAGTTTTGCACCAAAAAGTATAAATAAGGCCCCAAATATGCTAGTTTATCATGTTAACATGCTATCACGTGCAGAAAGCATTTCCACTTGCCTATGTTTGCGTGTGTGGGAACACTGAAGCCAGACTTATGAGTTTCGCCATTGCTTGTTTAAACTTCGCCAGCGAAGTTCAAAAAACAAATTTCAAAGTTGCACAGTCCGGGGCTTTACAATTTTGTAACCTCCCCCCCTCCACCATCGTTTGAGTCACATGGGCTGTCACCCAAGAAATGATTCTGTACATTTGTAAACGCAGTATGGCGGAGTTAAATCGATCGGTCTGTAATTACATCAAAATACCTGGGTAAAATTGTAACCGAGTCTGGCAAAACAGCAGCTCTTTGTTAGTGTTTTGTGAGACCAACTATTAATTTCGGAGCAAGTGTTAAAGGCAGTACTTCCCTGGGGCTGAGTGCTTTTAAGATTGAGCTTCACGCTTGGCGACCTCCATAGGCATGTGGCGAAAGCTTTTGCAGTAATAGCACACACAACAGGGTATTATTTCCCAAAATGCAAGCCTAGGTGCAGTCCAGCAACTCACTAGATATGACATAAAGCGTATACGGAATTAACCCCGCAGTGAGACAGATTGTTATAAACATCAGTGTTTTTGTTTTTTGCAGAGATGAACTCTGTGACCGGACCAACTGAGGCTGTTGTCAGATCGAGATTCCATGATCTGATGCAGCGGAGGCAATTTCTCCATTAGTGGTGGTAAAAAGGCAATCAGAAATGCATAATATTCTAAAAAACTATTACAAATATTGACATCAAAAATATCTTTTACTAAATGAACATAATTTTTAATGGAAATCATGTAAGTATAATAAATGAAAAATAAGCAAGGGGTTTAGGCCTTAGAGTTGCCCCAACCTGGATTTTAAAGGGTTGAAAAATGGCAGAGTTTACTGTGGGCTTCTCCTGAGTATAAAATTTAACTTTACATATTAAACAAGCATTGGCAAGGTTGTGGTTTGAGAATATCCAAGAGGGGGTATAGAGGTCACACAATATTGTGACTAGACTATCGAGGACCAAAATCCCCACAAGAAACTATGCATATATTTCTATATTTCAATATATATACATATATACATATATAGATATATATTATTCCTTTTTCTTCCACGTACGTCTGCGCCCATACGGCAGAAAGAGATGGGATTGGGAATCCCTTAAATATAAATCCACATGTTTCCAGCCATAGAAAAAACGTCTCTGTCACTCAATGCCATTTTACATAATCCGTTTATTTCAGCAAATCACTGGGATTGCAAAGCCACAATCTCTCAAGTCTCTCAAGTGGGTGGTTTGACCACTGCTTTATTCTGGGGAGTGCAAAGCCACAGTCTCTCAAGTGGATAACATGTTCCACTAGTTCTGGAGGGGGCTTGATGCCCAGAGTGCGTCATCCTGCCAAGGACGAGGGTAGTGGATGCTTTTCTCCACTGGTTCTGGAGGGGGCTTTGTGCCCAGAGTGCTTCATCCTACCGAGGACTGAGGTAGTGGATGCATCTCTCCACTGGTTCTGGAGAGGGCTTTGTGCCTAGAGTGCTTCATCCTGCCAAGGACTGAGGTAGTGGATGCCTTTCTCCACTGGTTCTGGAGGGGGCCTTGTGCCCAGAGTGCTTCATCCTGCCAAGGACTGAGGTAGTGGATGCCTTTCTGCACTGGTTCTGGAGGGGGCCTTGTGCCCAGAGTGCTTCATCCTGCCAAGGACTGAGGTCGTGGATGTATCTCTCCACTAGTTCTGGAGGGGGCTTTGTGCCCAGAGTGCTTCATCCTGCCAAGGACTGAGGTAGTGGATGCCTTTCTCCACTGGTTCTGGAGGGGGCCTTGTGCCCAGAGTGCTTCATCCTGCTAAGGACTGAGGTAGTGGATGTATCTCTACACTGGTTCTGGAGGGGGCCTTGTGCCCAGAGTACTTCATCCTGCTTGTGACGGACTCAGTAACATCAGTGCCCTTGGCCATCATGGGCCAGCAGTGCTTGTTGTGGAGGTGTCCTTGGCAGCGGTGCTTGTGGCGGCGGTGTCCTGTTCAGCGGTGCTTGTGGTGGCGTTGTCCTTGGCAGCGGTGCTTGTGGCGGCGGTGTCCTGTTCAGCAGTGCTTTTGGCGGCGGTGTCCTTGGCAGTGACTCAGCTGCTGGCGGTCCTGTCTGGCCCAGCGGGGCTGGTGCTGGCGGTCCTGTCTGGCCCAGCGGGGCTGGTGCTGGCGGTCCTTCATGGCCCAGCGGGGCTGGTGCTGGTGGTCCTGTCTGGCCCAGCGGGGCTGGTTCTCCTGTCTGGCCCAGCGGGGCTGGTGCTGGCGGTCCTGCCTGGCCCAGCAGGGCTGGTGCTGGCGGTCCTTCATGGCCCAGCGGGTTTGGTGCTGGCGGTCCTGTCTGGCCCAACGGGGCTGCTGCTGGCGGTCCTTCATGGCCCAGCTGGGCTGGTGCTGGCGGTAGCCTCCTGGGCAGCAGGGCTAGTGCAGGCGGGGGCCTCCTGGGCAGCAGGGCTGGTGCTGGAGGGGCCTCCTGGGCAGCTGGGCTGGTGCTGGCGGGGTCCTCCTGGGCAGCATGGCTGGTGCTGGCGGTGGCCTCCTGGGCAGCTGGGCTGGTGCTGGCGGTGGCCTCCTGGGCAGCATGGCTGGTGCTGGCGGGGGCCTCCTGGGTAGCTGGGCTGGTGCTGGCTGTGGCCTCCTGGGCAGCAGGGCTGGTGCTGTCGGTGGCCTCCTGGGCAGCAGGGCTGGTGCTGGCGGGGGCCTCCGGGGCAGCGGGGATGATGGCGGTGGCCTCCTGGGCAGCGGGGATGATGACGGTGGCCTCCTGGGCAGCGGGGATGATGGTGGTCTTCTCCCCCGTGCTGCTCTTCCCAGACTTGCTGACTTTCTTGTGGCCCTTCCCCACCTTGGAAGGTGTCACTGCTGACTCCACACTCCCACCTGTACCCCTGGGAGCGGCTTTGGTGGCTGCAGTCTTCCCCCTCTCCCGCCGGCACTGGCCAACTTTTGATGCTTGACAGGTGGGGGACTGTCCGTGCTGTGGCTCCGTGCCACTCTGGCTGCCCTGGTGGCCGGTGCACTCCAGATTCCTGTGACTACAGGTACCACTGGTCCTGGAGATGTTGTGGCTGAGGTGCTAGGTTGGGACCTGGAGAGTCGGGCCCTAGGAGACGGACAGGGTGGGGGAGGTGAGGGAAAGAGGTCAAGGTTGGACAGGAAAAGTTTCTTGGGAACACTGGGTCGGGTAGCTGGAGGGGGTTTGGGAGTGGAGGATGAGGTTGTGGTTGTAGGAGGTGTTCGTTTGGTGACTTTGGGTGAAGGTACAGCGCTGGAGGCTGTTGTGAGGTGGATGGCTGTTGGGTGGGTGTGTGCCTGCGTTTGTGTATCTTGGGAGGGGGCATCACAGACACACTGGGAGAGGACACAGGGGACGTGTGAATGGCAGTGGGGGTGGTGACTGCACGTGAGCGGGGTGTGGTGGTGTGTGTGCTGGTGATGGAAGTAGTGGCTGTAGATGTAGTGCATGCAGGTGTGAGTGTAGACGAGACTGGGAGGGAGGAGGGAGACGAGGAGGAGGGGGACACAGTGGAGGCAGTGGATGTTGGTGTGTCTGCATGTGTGTGATACTTGCGGGAGTTCCTGTGGGATGTGTGGTGCTTATGTTTGCCTGAGCTTCCCTTGTGTGTTGACGTGTGTGCATGCTGGTCTGAAGGTGTGCTTGGGATAGGCTGTGGTAGAGGGGATTGGGTCTGGGTGGAGGAAGTTGGAGGGGGGAGGCTATAGACAGGGACAATGGCTGCCATCAGTGCTGAGGCCAGAGTCTGAAAAGCTTGCTGAAGGGCCGCCTGACCAGAATGAATGCCCTCCAGGAATGCATTTGTTTGTTGCAACTGCCTTTCTACACCCTGGATGGCATTCAAAATGGTACACTGCCCAACAGTGAGGAGGAGGTCAATGGACTCCTCACTGAGGGCAGCCGGGATTACTGGGGCAGGGCCTGAAGTGCCTGGGGCGAAGGTGATGCCCACCCTCCTGGGTGAGCGGGCACTGGGCAAAGGCTGTGGGGCTGCTGGGAGGGCGGTGCTGGTAGGGGGGGTGGCAGCTGTACCTGTAGATGCGGGGGCACAGATGTTGCAACCACCACAAGGAAGCTCCCATCAGAAGACGAGTCTGTATCACTGGCAGCTCCTGTCCCCGCCGTGGAGCTCCCCTCCCCCTCCGTCCCACTGGTGAACTCCGAGTCCGTAGTGTCGCCCTCCAGGGCCATATGGGATGCAGCTCCCTCCTGCTTCGGTGCCACTGCTCCTCCGCCTGATGATGCTAATGCACAGAAGAACAGGGAGACCACAAAAAGGGGGATGATGACAGAAGAAAGACATGTTGAGTGCATGCATTACCGCGACCGTTGGCGGACACAACAAACACAGAAGCCCCCTGCACTACACCGCACACTTGGGCTCCACTGTTCAATCCCTGGGACATGGCCTACAAGGCTATGGCCTACATCTGCACACATGGATAACACAGGAGCCTGACTAGGTGTACTTGGCACTGTACACAGGTGGGGTGGGGTGCCACAGGGTCTGCCAGAACAAGGGGACCTAACTAGCACACTCGCCCTGGCCTAGGGAATCCCACAGACCACCTCCCCCACCCAGACACCTCCGCTGCATGCAAAATCAGCAGAATGAGAGTGTAATCATCCCCTTGTGGCTGCTATGATGCCCTCAAGCTCCCATCCAACTCCGGGTACGCCACCGCCAGGATCCTGAACATCAGGGAGGTCAAGGTGCGACGAGCACCCCTCCCACGTTGGGAGGACATCCCCAGCTGGGCCTCCGCCGTCTTCTTGCTCCAGCGACGAATGTCCTCCCATCTCTTACGGCAGTGGGTGCTCCGTCTGTGGTAGACCCCCAGGGTCCGGATGTCCTTGGCGATTGCACGCCAAATATCCATTTTCTGGTGGGCGCTGACCTACATGAATTGTACAGGGGGAAAAGAAAGTTATTACCAACTGCACCGTCACAGTCATTGGCCCCCATCCCTACCCTTGCCATGTGGCACATGCACTCACCATCGTTTCATGCACGCCTCAATCTCCCCCCCCCATCTTTCATCCACCCCAATCCACACAGGCATAGCCCATACAGCATGCTCCCAGTGTACTTACCTGTTTGTGTGGAGGACCGTAGAGTAGCGTGTACTGGGGGAGGACCCCATCCACAAGTTTCTCCAACTCCTCTGATGTGAAGGCAGGGGCCCTTTCCCCAGACGCACGAGTAATTGTCTCTTCCAGACCGAGGTCACAGCAGCACTTGTGTAGGTCCTCTCCTGTCGAAGATCAGGTATCGAGTGATTGAACAGAAAATGGCAGTCACGTCTATGGCGGTGCGTACCGTCACCGCTGGCGTACATCGTCATTGGCTCCTGGGACCCATAGGGTCCAATGTTAACCAATGCAGAATTGCGCCGGGGTCTTAGACCGCCTACCGCGACAGTGTACAACGCCAGCGCAGTTACCTCACATCCCATTGTCCCACTTTACAGGTCAGGCAGCCGCCATTTCAGGGGCCCACATGGCTTAATTTTTAACTGCGTCACACATACCTAGGCCTTGCGTCAACACTCATACAGGCCAAATTTCGGATTATGATTCGTGTTCTGTGTAAGCTGTGTGAACGTACCTCTGAGTTGGTTGACTCGGTGCTCGCTGTTGTCCTTCATAGGCACCGTCCGCTGGGACATGTGAGGATATGGCGGCATCCTCCGGTGTACAGACCGCTGGTGGACCTGTCGACAATGGAGGAAAGACGTGATCATCACCTACAGGCTTGATCGTGCCACAATCCTGGAACTGTGTGCCCAGCTGGAGCCGGACCTGATATCAGCTATCCGCCATCCCACAGGAATCTCCCCTCAAATGCAGGTGCTGTCAGTACTCCATTTCCTTGCAAGTGGGTCATTTCAAACAAGCATAGGGATGTCCCAGCCTATGTTTTCCAACGTGTTGTCCAGAGTGTTATCTGCCCTGCTGAAACATATGCAGAGCTACATCGTTTTCCCTCAGATGGAGGATTTGCCTACAGTGAAAGGTGACTTCTATGCCCTGGGACATATCCCCAACATCATAGGTGCCATTGGTGGGACACATGTGGCTTTGGTACCCCCCGCAGGAGTGAACAGGTGTACAGAAACCGGAAGAGTTATCATTCCATGAATGCGCAGATGGTGTGTTTGGCAGACCAGTACATCTCCCATGTTAATGCCAAATTCCCTGGCTGGTGCATGACGCTTCCATCCTGCGGAATAGCAGCATCCCTTATGTGATGGGCCAACTCCAGAGGCACCGTGTGTGGCTGTTAGGTGAGCACCAGGAAGCAAGTCAGTGGGAATGGTTGTCTGGGTCTGGGGATATCCCTACAGGTTAGTGTGTGTCTAACAGTTGTCCCTCACAATTTGCAGGTGACTCTGGTTACCCCAACCTGTCATGGCTACTGACCCAGTGAGAAATCCCAGGACAAGGGCAGAGGAACGCTACAATGAAGCCCATGGGTGAACTCGGCGGATTATAGAGCGGACCTTCGGCCTCCTGAAGGCCAGGTTCAGGTGCCTCCATATGACAGGTGGATCCCTATTCTGCTCACCAAAGAAGGTGTGCCAGATCATCTTGGCCTGCTGTATGCTTCACAACTTAGCTTTGCAACGACAGGTGCCTTTTCTGCAGGAGGATGTTCCAGATGGCGGTGTTGTTGCAGCTGTGGAGCATGTGGACAGTGAAGACGAGGAAGCAGAAGAAGAGGGCATCGACAACAGGAACTCGGTGATCCTGCAATATTTCCAGTGAGACACAGGTGAGAATACAAACCTGCTTACTACATGTACTTTAACACTTCAACCTCTCTACTGTCTGTCGTTTTCACCCAGTGTATGGTCACTGAGTTGTCACTTTCCCTTACGATTTCACAGATGTGGGTCCCACTGTGTGACATCTGCTTTGTTTCCTCATGGACTAGAGCTGTGTGACATAGGTATGTTGACATTACATTTGAAAGAGCATTTTGACACTGTAATTGCTAATACACTATTTCAAAATCACTGACTCCAGATTGTTTTGTGCTTCAAGGGTGTTTATTTAAGTGCTCAATATTGGAGGGGGTTGTAAAATGGTAAGGGGTGATGGTGGAGGAATGTCCATGGCAGAGTCCAGTCTATTAGTCTCACAGGTGCATTGCCCAAATGGGCAAAGGAAGTGGAGCTGGGGCAGTTTGAGGATGGACAGGGTGACAAAGTGGGACAAAAGGATAACATTCAGGGTGGTCTCATTTCTTGGCGGGGGTCTTGGCATCGTTCTCTGTCTTTGTCCTGGATCTTAGGGACCGTTTGCGGGGTGGTTCTCCCTATGCAGGGGGTGGGGTGCTGGTGTGGTGCCTCCTGTCCACTAGTGCCGGTGGGCAGGCTAGTGTCAGGGGCCCCTTGTTGAGCCACAGTGTCCCTCCTGGTGTTGAGGACTTCCTTCAGCACCCCTACGATGGTGCCCAGGGTGGAATTGATGGATCTGAGTTCCTCCCTGAAGCCCAAATACTGTTCCTCCTGCAGCTGCTGGGTCTCCTGAAACTTGGCCAGTACCGTTGCCATCGTCTCCTGGTAATGGTGGAATGCTCCCATGATGTTGGAGAGGGCCTCGTGGAGAGTGGGTTCCCTTGGCCTGTCCTCCCCCTGTCGCACAGCAGACCTCCCAGTTCCCCTGTGTTCCTGGGCCTCCGTCCCCTGGACCGTGTGCCCACTGCCACTGCCCCCAGGTCCCTGTTGTTGTTGGGGTGGTAGGTTAGCCTGGGTTCCCTGTAGTGGTGGACACACTGCTGATTGACGTCTCCTGGGGACAGAGGTATGGGCCCGCTGGGTGGGTGCTGTGCTGGTGTTTCCAGAGGGGGGAAGCTCTGTGGTGGCCTGTGACTGTGTGAAGGGAACCGACTGTCCAGAGGTCCCCGATGGGCCGGGCTGGTCATCTTGATCCAGCTGGACAGAGGTGCTGTCATCACTGTAGGCCTCTTCTATTGATGGTGTGGACATGTGTGGACCCTCCTGTCCGGTGACGTTGAGAAGGGGTCCTGCAGGGGTATGAAAGGATGTTTGTGACATCTGTGTGTGCCATGGTGTGCAATGGGTGGGTGACCGTGTACCCAGGTGCTTGCATCCCTGTGTGGGTCCTTATGTGATGGTGGTTTAGGGGGGTGTATGGGTATGTGAAGTGGCCATGCTTTGGTGATGGGTGTCCATGCTTTGTTGTTGCATGCAGGGCTTGGTGTTAGGATGTGTGGTTTGTGATGTTGGGACATTTGTGAGGAGTTGGAGTGATGGGGGTGGGGGTGGGGTTGAGGGTGGGGGTATGTGACAGCATGCAGGTAGGGTGGGGGATGAAGTAGTTAAAGCTTTGACTTACCAGAGACCATTCCTCCATCTACACCTGCAAGGCCCTCAGGATGCAGAATCGCCAAGACCTGCTCCTCTCATGTTGTTAGTTGTTGGGGAGGAGGTGGGGGTCCGCCGCCAGTCCGCTGAACTCCAAGGTGGTGTCTTGAGACCACGGAACGCACCTTCCCCCATAGGTCGTTCTACCTCTTCCTGATGTCATCCCTAGTTCTTGGGTGCTGTCCCACTGCGTTGACCCTGTCCACTATTCTGCGCCATAGCTCCATCTTCCTAGCTATGGAGGTGTGCTGCACCTGTGCTCTGAATAGCTGTGGCTCTACCCGGACGATTTTCTCCCCCATGACCCAGAGCTCCTCCTCAGAGAACCTGGGGTGTCTTTGGTGTGCCATGGGGTGGTGTGGGTGATTTGTGGGGTGGTGTGTGTAGTGAAAGTGGGGTGATAAGTAGTGGTGTGTTGTGGAAGTGTGTGGAAGTAATGTGGGTGATGTTGTGTGGCTGTGGATGCTTGGTAGTTGTTTGTAGTCTCTCTCTCTGGCCTTCTCTCAGTGATTTTGTCGTAGGGGTTTGTGAGTGATGTGGGTGTGTGTTTTATCTTGTAATGGGTGTGTGGGAGTGGTATGTGTATGTGCATCAGGTGTGTGTATTCCGAATTATCCAATGTGGTTGTGTTTTTGAAATGTGTGTGTATTTTGAGTGCGGCGGTGTGTACCGCCAATGGAACACCGCGGTTGAAAGACTGTCGCTTGGGTTCGTGTGTCGTGATAGTGTGGGCGTATTTCTGTTGGCGTGACGGTGGAGGTTTTGTTTTCGCCAGTTTATCACTGACCTTTGGTGTGGCGGACTTGTGTGGGTGTCTGAATTTTGGCAGATTCCGAGCAGTGGGTCATGATGACCGTGGCGGAATTCCGCAGCCGCAGCAGTGTGTTGGCGGTCTTCTGCACGGCAGTAAGCGGCTTTTCCGCCAATGTTGTAATGACCCCCATAGTCTGTAAACCTTGAAGATTTAACATACTACATCTTTGTGTCACTGCTTTACACTTTTTCTTATTATACCATTTAACATTTCAGATCTTATCATGTTATGTCATCATTTACAGATAATATAGTGCATTTCTGCACTTAGTAATATTTTGTTACGACTGCCAGTCACCTGTAGGTGTGACTTTCTTAGAAATATCTTTTTATCTTGCCCGTGGATTTACTCTGTTGGCGATGTATTCTAAGTGACCCAGTGAAAATGAGAAATCATGTAATGTTATGCAACCAAGGTGTCAACAAATTGTGTGATTAATTTTACAGCACATGGTTCCTAGCCCACCCCCTCCATCCCAATGCATATGCTGCCTATCCATTACTGAACAACCCATCTCATCACCTTCATCTCAGTACATAAGGTTTATGTGTACTACTGCATTGTCTATGCCACTACTTTCACCCCAGTGAATAAGGTTCCTATCTAGTACTGACTGACCCATCCCATCCCACCCCCCCCATCCCAGCTCATAAGCTGCCTATCCATTACTGAAAGGCTCATAGGGTCTTATCATCACAAATAATAAACTGCTTAGCAATTACTGAATTGACCATTCTCTACCTTCTACATCATGGATAAATTGACTGGAACTTACCGAAAAACCCATGCCCCCGCTTCATCCTAGTGTTTAAGCTGTCTTTCGGTTACTGAATGGCCCATCTCACTCCTTCCTCCTAGTGCACAAGCTGACTATCCACTACTGAAAGACCCATAATATATTCTCTGGGTATATTCTTATAGCAATTTATTCAGAAGTCAATGAACCTCTGGCCCTGTGTATGGACTCCTCCTCGTTTCATGAGTGATGGGCTACATACAAAAAGGGGAACAAATATTGCCAGTGGAGCTTGTGTTTAAAATTCGTCATGATGATTATCGTTAAACGTTTGCAGAGATATTAATCAAAGACTTACAGAATGCCAATATGACATGTACTCCTACTGCATGAGATAATTGTGCATAAACATACAGTGAATGGTTAGTCAATTTAAACATACCTTTTTCCTATCTCTCCTCAATCCCTGCACTTTGTCACAGCAAATTTATAATTTAGCAAGATAAGGGTTGCATGTCACAAACACAGGTCTGGCCTCTTTGTGGCCTTCCGGAGATGTACAGATATTTGGATGGCTCATACCACTCTCTTTCCTGGGTTATCATAGTAAAATGTTATCAATTGCTGTGTCCTATGAGCAATTGTAGGGTGGCTTCCATTACTCTCTTGTAGGCATATGATGATTACTTTTGAATGTAGTAAGATGGCCGCCTGGGGGCATAATGAGGTGGCTGCCCAATAGTACAGTAAGAGGGCTGCTCACATGCATGGTAAAATGGCTGCTACTGAATACAGTAATATGGCTGCCTGTGAGAATAATATAATGGCTGCTTGGAGGCACAATAAAATGTCTGCTTATGGGCATAGTAAGGTGGCTGCTCGTGAGTATAGTAGGATGGCCACTACTGAATATAGTGGAATGTCTGCCCCTTGTGTCTCGTCGGTGAGTACATTAGAATATTTTCTTCTACTGTCTCCTGTGTGGGGAGTGTAGGCGGTCTTCTACTGCTCTCTCATTAGCTGCAGAGGATGAAACCTACTGTTATGGAGCCACAAGCAGAGCCAATTGTGTGCAACCGCTACAACTTTAGCTCCCAGCATGCTCAAAATGTTCGATCTGGGTAATCCCAGGATCGTAATTGCATTTTGCTCATTGTGCACTGCATATGATAAGAATACCATACAGTTATGAAGCTCTGCTACACTGCAATTTACAGTGACAATGGTAAATATTAAGGGGGATATTTACACTTGTTTTGAGCTGAATTTGCGACATTTGTTTTACGCAAATTTGGTGCAAAACTAACTCCATGTTTATACTTTGGTGCTAGACTCCTCTGGCGCCAAATTTATGGAGTTAAAGTCATTTTTTGGACATGCAAACCTACTTTCCGTCAATGAGGTGCAAATTAGGTGTTCCCATGCAAAAAATGACTCTTAGCACCATATTATTCCTGCATGCTAAAATCAGGCATGGGGGAGGAGGGGTCAAATAATGGTACAAAGCTTGCTTTGCACATTATTGAACGTCTGGGTCAGGGCAGGCATTAGGGCACGTGTGGGCCTATTTCCATGGTGGAACACCAGGGAATAAGCCAACAGGTGCCCTCCCCTGGCCCCAGGGACACCCCCACCCACACCAGAGGGACAGCGTAGGATGGGGGACCCCATCCCAGGTAAGTAAAGGTAAGTACAGGTAAGTATTTTTTTATTAAAGTGCCACTGGGGCCCTGAAATGGGCCCCCCTACATGGAACTGGGTGCAATTGCCATGCCCAGGGGACCCTGGTCCCCTGTGCTGGCCTTTGGGGTAATGGGCATGACACCTTTCTTTTTGAAGACAGGACTCATGTGGCATGGATGGTTTTGCGTCAGAAAATGACGCTAGGCTGGTTAGAGTCATTTTTTCTTACCCTAACCTGCTAAAGACCATTATTTGGTGCAAAACCCCCTTCTTCCATAGCGCCAGCCCCACCCGGCTAACATCATTTTTTTTTTACGCTAGCCTACCCTTTGCACCGGCTTGCTCCATTCCATAAAAATGCTGCCCGGCTGGTGCTCAGAAATGGTGCAAGCCGGTCCTAAACCTTTTGGTGTAAAACTGCGTTAGTGCAGTTTTTTACCAAAAAGTATCAATCAGGGCCTAAGTTTTCCTTATAATAGGATATTACACTAAGGGGGTCATTACGACCCTAGCGGTTGGCGGTATATTGGTGAAAGGTACTGCCAACAGGCTGGCGGTACCTTTCACCAAATTATGACATTGGAGGTTTGGCTCAAGCCAAACTGTCAATGTACTAATCCGACCGCCAGCGTGGTAACAGCTGCCGGGCTGGAGACTTCGGCCGTCACAATCCTACCCTCTGGATTATGACCCCATCTGCCGCCATGGTTTTCGTGGCAATCCTACTGACACAAAAACCATGGCAGTAGGGACACTCAGTGCCAGGGAATTCCTTCCCTGGCACTGAGAGAGGTCCCTTCTGCCCCCCTCCCCCTCCCAAGAGACCGGTCATAATGTGGTTGGCAGCTGGCAGCCACGGCGACAGTATGTTGGCGGCCGTTGCCATGGCGGTAGGCGGCAGTTACCGTCAATGTTATAATGAGGGCCTAAATGTTTTCTCCCTTCGAACTTTGTCACTGTTTGATACCAACTCTCTCCACCCACACATTCCGAGGCTGCTGCTAATTTCTGCCAAACCTTGAGGGCACCTTATTGCCACATTCACATGGTAAAAATTAATCATACACATAATATTCACTCTTGTATCTTCAATATGAAAACTAAGGGTCATATTTAAGAGCCCCTAGCATCACCTTAGCGCCGCCATAGCATCACTTTTTTGTTGATAAGGCGTTGCTAAAGTCGCATTTTCCCCGCACTTTATTTACAAAATGGCTTAATGCATGCATTGCGCCACTTTATAAACCCTTGCGCCACATTATGCCTGCACCAGGCATAATGTATACAAGGGGGGCTAGGAGATGTCGTTGCACCATTTTTTCGGCACTTTTAATGCCTGCTCAGAGCATGCGTGAAAAGGGGGCATACCAATATTTATAGTGGCTCCTATGTATTCTGCAGGAGTAGCTCCAAAATGTTGTCACTACTCCTGCAAAGCACATCAATAGCGTAAAAAAATGTAAACTATTGCTCCCTACCCTGCACCATGGTGTGCCATATTTTATAAACAGCGCAGACATGGTGTAGGTAGGAGTCGCTACTGGGTGCAGCATCACTTTCCTGAAATCTGCCCAGAAATAGTATTGCTTTGAAGAAGCCAGAAGACAGGATACTCGCTCTGCAAACAGCATTCAATCTAAGAAACTCTGATGCTTAATTCTGCAGCTTATTAAAATTTTGCAAGTGTAAATAGGCTAGGCAAATCAGGTTAAGACTCTAGGGCCCCGATTTACTGAGACTCTGTCTCAGCGCCAGCAAAGCCACACAAAGTGAGGAAGATGGCACATGGCATTTACCTTCCAGCACAAATGGTATTTTATGATAGGAAGGTTTCTGTATTCTTATTGCAAAAAGCATTTACAGGGGTAGGGACATTACTTTGGGTGGATCACTGCAAATATCCATGGGGTTTGATGCAAAGTTCCATCTAGTAAAATATTTAGACAGGCTTTTTGCCAAAAACAAACTCTTCCTTGCATCGGGCTCTAACATGGAAAAATGCTTTCATTTTTCAGAAAATGAATGCATTTCATGTGTGTTGGAGTGCAGAGCGCAAATGGAATGTATGTGTTAGCTTGTCAGACCTTAATAAGTAAACTTACAAGGTGACACAAATAGGTCGATGAACCTTTTGACTCACAATTAAGATGTTTCCAACATAACTCCAGTACATACAGATCAATAATCAATCAATATCATAAACAATCAATGACAATCAATAATATTAGTAATCAATAGAGTCAGTAATTGTCACGCACCATGACCTTTCAGTCATGAATAACCACACCTTTAGTAACAGTTAGAATATTTATTTCCCTATATTAACAATGATAATTTCACGTATGATAATCTCAAAATCAAATGATACACATACACAAACACTGGCTGTCCAAACCTGTGAAAGAAACACAATCTAATCAAAGATTGAACTACTACACATCCTAAGGTTACAGTACCAATTAATAATGATAGCAATTGCACAAATTATATCACATCCATTATGATTCAGCAAAGAGAAGCATCAGATGTTAATCCCTATTAACAGAGTAAGAATCTTTAACTAACACCAGATTAGCATCAGCATGTTGGGCATCATGCAAAACAATTTAGCAAACACAAATTTGGAAAACATCTAGCTATGGCTCTATCAAAACAGAGTGGTTGGTACCGTGAAAGAAAAACAAACATGCATTGCAAGTCACATTTAGAAATTCATATACCTCTCCTCAATTTGGATCGGCAAGCTAAGATAGTCTTCATCTGCTGGACATCAGTTTAATCAGAAAGGCATCAGGATTCAGCATCAAAGTTCAGAAAACGCAAAGTCTTTAAGCAATAAAGATAATCACGTCTCTTGTCAAGAAAGTAACGACCTTTCGGCCAGCAAGAAAATGGGGAAATGGGCTGTCTTCTCTTGGGGCAGTCCGGCTAAGTTAGATTTCCTAAAACTACTTTGCAAGTCCCTATTGGTCAAGGGATCGCATGTGCACACTTTGTCCAATAAAAATAAAACTTCAAATCTATGAATTCTACCACAACTCTGTTCACATGTCGCTGATTGGCTTCTCTTGTAATGTTCTCATCGTCCGGCTTGGCAGGTAACAATATTGTTGCAGCTTATACTCCAGTCAGTGTCTCCATTGTTCTCCTCCTGAGAAAGTCAGTCTCACACACATTACATTCATATTGTTACATTTACCAAGAACAGCATCTTCTAGCAATCGGTTCTCATGAGAGAGACTTTTAGCTACAAGCAAATTTAAACAGTACAATGGAAAATCACAGTTTAATTTTCTAAGACAGCCATTTCATTAAACGTTAAAAAATACAGCTTGACATGAGGCCAGGCAACTATGCCAAGACTTCCGCTAAATTAAGGCCTATAATTAATAAAACTAATACAAGATGCATAACTTTTAATCTGACATATTATTATATTAATCTAACAAATAATCAACATTTCATATTAATAAACCATTAATAGGTATACTTCATGAACATTGGCGGCCACTCATCATGATCACATTTTAAATATATGAGTTAATTTACAAGGTTACTACATTTTCTACACAAATCCGTTACTTATAGTACATAAACTCTCATTAGAAAATTTCTATTAAAACATCTGCACTAGCAATCTCTCCTCTGGTGTCCAAGGTCCTCATTACAACCCTGGCAGTAGGTGATAAAGTGGCGGTAATACCGCCAACAGGCCGGTGGTAATAAAATGAGATCATGACCGTAGCGGAAATCGTCAACACAGACAGACACTTTAACACACCGACTGCCACGGTGTTAGTAACAAACACAGTGGCGGTCACCGCCAACAGACAGGTGGAAGACAATGTACTGCCCAACCCATTACAACCCGCCAATCTGCCTGCTTTTCCAGGGTGGTATCAACGCCATTAAAAGCACGGCAGAAACAGTGTTTGGAAGGGAAACCACTCACCTCTCGATACTCAACGAAGAACCAGGACGCCATGGAACCCGAGTTACAGGTCATGCCCAAGCTGATCTACCTCCTCATACACCAAGCCATATTGTGCATCGGTGACGACTACGGTGAGTACTGCACCTAGCACACAGGGGAGATAGGGAGGAAAAAGAGAGTGACACACACACGCAACACGCAACACCCCCACTCCCACCCTCACCCACAACACAATACACACAAACACGTACAGTACATTTACACCCCATAACCCCCTGGAAGAACGCAAGGACAAAAGGAATAGAGTCCAATCAGTGATATATTAAAAATAGGCAGATATACGTAACAAATATAAAAACAGTGTTTACAAATATTTACAATATGAACAGAAGGCCGTACACTGTCCTTTGCAAATGTCCGTGGGCCACTGGGCCAAAAATCATGGGCTAAGCCCACACCTGACTTCGGCCTCAATACAGAGAGAACACTGCAGGGGCATCAGGTCAAAACACACAGGCACCTCAGGGGGACGGGGAGGAGGGGCACCTCAGCCGGATGATGGTACTACGCCACTGCTCCGCGAGGGGGCTCCATGCCCACAGCGATGTCCTGGGAAATGCAAAGCCACAGTCTCTATAGTAGGTGGGTTGCCCACTGCTTGGTCCTGGGGAGTACAAAGCCACAGTCTCTCAAGTGGGTGGGTTGCACACTGCTTGCTCCTGGGGAGTGCAAAGCCACAGTCTCTATAATGGGTGGGTAGCCCACTGCTTGCTCCTGGGGAGTGCAAAGCCACAGTCTCTATAGTGGTTGGGTTGCCCACTGCTTGCTCCTGGGGAGTGCAAAGCCACAGTCTCCCTAGTGGGTGGATTGCCCACTGATTGCTCCTGGGGAGTGCAAGGCCACAGACTCTCAAGGGGGTGGCATCTCCACTGGTTCTGGAGGGGGCTTTGTGCCCAGTCTGCCTCATCCTGCCAAGCGTAGGGGGAGTGAATGCCTTTCCCCACCGGTTCTGGAGGGGGCTTTGTGCCCAGTCTGCTTCATCCTGCCAAGGATAGGGGGTGTGGATGCCTATCTCCACTGGTTCTGGAGGGGGCTTTGTGCCCAGTCTGCTTCATCCGCATCATCCTGCCAAGGATAGGGGGAGTGGATGCATTTCTCCCCTGGTTCTGGAGGGGGGTTTGTACCCAGTCTGATTCATCCTGCCAAGGAAAGGGGGAGTGGATGCCTTTCTCCTCTGGTTCTGGAGGGGGGTTTGTACCCAGTCTGATTCATCCTGCCAAGGAAAGGGGGAGTGGATGCCTTTCTCCTCTGGTTCTGGAGGGGGCTTTGTGCCCAGTCTGCTTCATCCTGACAAGTATAGGGGGAGTGGATGCATTTCTCTACTGGTTCTGTAGGTTGCTTTGTGCCCAGTGATGCTGCACTTGGGGTGTGGCAGTTCACATTCCCTGGGTGTCTGAGGCACGAGCTTTGCAGGAAACAGGTAGCATGATACTCCATGGAGGCAGGGCCAAACTACATCCTGTGGCGACTAAGTCTGTAAACTGGTGGTAGTGCTGGTGCTGGTGGGGGTGCTGCCAGTGGTGGTGGGAGGCTCCAGGTCGTCTCCTGCAGCCTCGGATGGCTGCCCACTGGGGATGCTGATGCTAACAGTTGTTGTGGCAGTGGCAGGGCCGGTGGCGGTGCAGGTGGCGGTGCAGATGGCGGTGCCTGCAGCGGGGATGCTGGCGGTGCTGTCCATGGCACAGGTGCTGATAGTGGTGGAGGGAGGCACCAACCCATCTCCTGTAGCCTCGGAAGGCTGCCCTGGGGATGTTGCTGCTGACAGTTGTTGTGGCAGCGGCAGGGCAGGTGGCGGTGCAGGTGGCGATGCTTGCGGCAGTGCTTGTGGTGGTGCTTGCCGTGGTACAGGTGGCAGGGCTGTCGGTTCTGATGGTGGGTACCAGGCCCTCACCAGGAGCCTCCGAGGCCTGAAGTGCCTTGCTTTGACTTTTCTGCCCCTTCCTCACCTTGGCAGATGCTGCTAGGACCTTGGCACTGGCAGCTTGAGTTTCGGAGGAGGCCTTGCTGGGTGGGTCGTGCTCCTTGGCTGTGCTGCATGCTGGCCCCTTCTTCACCTTGGTAGGTGGCAGAATGGGTTGGTCCTTTGCAGGGGTCGGTTGCACACTGCCTGGCCTGACGGGTGCCCCCTTTGACCCTATGGGAGTTGCAGGTTCCACAGCGGTCGCCGACTTGGTGGCTGAGGTGCTGGCCTGGGATCTGGGCACACTGGCCCGAGGGGAAGGACTGGGGGGGGAGGGGTAGGGAAGAGGTCAGCGTTAGCCAGGAAAAGTTTTTTAGACACACTGGGACTGGAAGATGGAGAGGGTGTGGGTGTGGAGGAAGAGGGAGTGGTTGTAGGAGGTGTCTGTCTGCTGAGTTTGGGTGAAGGTGCATGGGCTGGATGCTGTTGCGAGGTGGATGCCTGTTGGGTGGGTGGGTGCTTGCGTTTGTGTACTTTGGGAGGAGGGGTCACAGACACACTGGGAGAGGACACAGGTGACGTGTGGATGGTTGTGGGGGTGGTGACTGCCAGTGAGGGGTGTGTTGTGATGGGCGTGCTGGTGATGTAGGTAGTGGATGAGGATGTAGTGCATGAGGTGTGAGTGGAGATGATACTGGGAGGGAGGTGGACTAATGAGGAGGAGGGGGACACAGTGGAGGCAGTGGATGTTGGTGTGTGTCCATGGGCATGGTGCTTGTGTGAGTGCCTGTGAGATGAAGTGTGGTGCTTATGTTTGCCTGAGCCACTTTTGTGTGTTGATTTGGGTGAATGCTGGTCTGAAGGTGTGCTTAAGATGGGCTGAGGTTGAGGGGATTGGGACTGGGTAGAGGAAGTTGGATGGGGGAGGCTAGACACAGGGACAATGGCTGCCATCAGTGTTGAGTCCAGAGCCTGAAATGCTGTCTGTTGGGCTGCCACGCCAGAGTGAATGCCCTCCAGGTATGCATTTGTTTGTTGCAAATGTCTCTCGACACTCTGGATGACATTCAGAATGGTTGACTGCCCAACAGAGAGGGATCTCAGGAGGTCAATAGCCTCCTCTCTGAGGGCAGCTGGGTTGACTGGGGCAGGGCCTGAGGTGCCTGGGGCGAAGGAGATGCCCACCCTCCTGGGTGAGCGGGCACAGGAAACAAGCTGAGGGGGCTGCTGGGAGGGCGGTGCTGGTAGGTGGGGTGGCGGCTGCACCTGTTGTTGGGGTGGGCACAGAGGTGTCCGCCACTGCCAGGGAGCTGCCATCGGAGGAGTAGTTGCTGTCTCTGGTCTCCCCTCCTTTCCCCATTGTGGTGCTCCCCTCGCCGTCCGTCCCACTGGTGCCTTCACCCTAAGTGAATTCGGCCTCCAGGCCCATGTGGGATGCAGCTCCCTCCATCGTCGGTGCCTCTGCTGCTCCGTCAGATGATGCTAATGAACACAAGGACAGGGTGACAAAACAAAAAGGGGGGGAGAGACAGAGGATACACTAGGTCAATGCCAGCAACAACACCACCGTTGGCGTACACTGCACTAGTCACCAGCCCATGGGGTACAATGCCTAACACCAGCCTCTGCACACCAGAAACCGACAGGACCCTGCCCAGTAGTAGATGTCCACTTACACTACTGGGTAGGAGTGCTCCAGAACCTGCCTAACAAGGGACTCACCCTAGCCTATGGGCACCCACAACCCACATCCCCCACCCAGGTAACACCTTAACTCGTGCAAAGTCATGATTCTGAATCTGTACTCACCCCCTTGTGGCTGCTGTGATGCCCTCAAGCACCCATGCAACTCCGGATAGGCCACCACCAGGATTCGGAACATTAGGGGTCATGGTGCGACAGGCACCCCTTCCTCATTGGGAGGCCAGCCCAGCTGGGCCTCCACTGTCTTCTTTGACTAGCGGCACAGGTCCTCCTATCTCTTGTGGCAGTGGGTGCTTCGCCTGTGAAAGACCCCCAGGGTCCGCACCTCCTTGTCGATGGCACGCCAAATCCCCTTTTTCTGGTGGGCCCTGACCTGGAAGGAAAAGACAGCAGAAAAGGAAATCACTCCCCCATCCGGACCATCATACTCATTGCCCATCAGTTCCCACACATGCCCGGACCCACATACCCTGACCCCCTTACATGCTCCACTCTGGCCAGGACACCTCAACACCCCCCAACATGTGGCTTACATCCACAGCACTCCATACATTCATGGCCCACGCATCATGCTCACTGTGTACTCACCTGTTTGTCAGGAGGACCGTAAAGAGTAATGTGTACTTGGGTAGGACCCCATCCACCAGTTTCTCCAACTCCTCCGCAGTGAAGGCAAGGGCCCTTTCCCCAGACACATGAGCCATTGCACCTTCCAGACACAGGTCACAGCAGCACTTGCAGTGTAGGTCCTCACCTGTTGAAGGTCAGGTAGCAAGTGAGTGAATAGTTAGAAAATGGCAGTCATGTCCGCGGCGGTGCATACCGTCACCACCGGCGGACAGCGCCATTGGCTTCTGGAACCCATGGGGCCCAATAATAACCAATGCGAAGTTGCGGGGCGGTCATCGACCGCCTACCGCGATGGCGCACAACGCCAGCGCAATTACCTCATTTTCACTTGTCCCTCCTCACAGGTCAGGCAGCTGACATTTTAGGGGGAACCGGGCATGGCACCTAACTGCATCACAGCAGACATTGGCACATCAACTGACTCTTGAGTTCACATACTGCTTCTGTGAATTAAATTATTCAACATTAGTGCAAAAGATGTGGAACTATGACCCTCTACTCACCGTTCTCTTCTATATGCTTCATCCGCTGAGGCAGCACATGAGATGGCAGCATCCTCCTGTGTACAGACCCCTGGTAGACCTTGCGACAATGGAGGACAGACACATTATCATCACATACAGACTTGATCGTGCCACAATCCAAGAATTGTGTTCCCAATTGGAGCCAGACCTGATGTCAGCCAGCCCACAGGAATCCCCCCTCTAGTGCAGGTCCTGTCAGTGCTCCATTTCCTGGCAAGTGGTTCCTTCCAAACAAAAGTGGCCATGGCATCAGGGATGTCTCAGCCAATGTTCTCCAACGTGTTGACCAGAGTGCCGTCTGCCCTGCTGAAACACATGTGCAGCTTCATTGTGTTCCCCCAGGTGGATGATTTGGCCACAGTGAAGGCTGATTTTTATGCCCTGGGACATATCCCCAATATCATTGGTGCCATTGATGGTACACATGTAGCATGTGTCCCACCCCCAAGAGAAATGGACAGGTTTACAGGAATATGAAAAGCTATCACTCGATGAATGTGCAGATGGTCGTTTGGTGAACCAGTACATCTCCCATGTGAATGCCAAATATCCTGGCTCTGTGCATGACGCCTTTATCTTGAGGAATAGCAGCATCCCATTTGTGACGGGCCAACTCCAGATGCACCGGGTGGGCTAGTGTGTGTCTAACAGTTGTCACCCTATATTTACAGGTGACTCTGATTACCCAAACCTCTCATGGCTACTGACCCCAGTGAGGAATGCCAGGACAAGGGCAGAGGAACGTTACAATGAGGCACATGGGTATACAAGGAGGATTATAGAAAGAACCTTTGGCCTCCTGAAGGCCAGGTTCTGGTACCTCCATCTGAGAGGTGGCTCCCTGTACTACTCACCCAAGAAGGGTTGCCAGATCATCGTTGCATGCTGCATATTGCACAACCTGGCCTTGAGATGCCAGGTCCCTTTTCCGCAGGAGGATGTGCCTGGAGATGGTCTTGTGGCAGCGGTGGAGCCTGTGGACATTGAGGAAGAGGAGGCAGAGGAAGAAGATGTTGACAACAGAACAAATATAATACAGCAGTACTTCCAGTGGCACACAGGTAAGACACTGTAACTCCACTTAACATTTCAGTTATCTGTTGGACATTGTACAAGGCAGCCTCTTACCCTGTGTCAATGGCCACTGACTGTTTACTTTGGATTCTCTATTTTCAGATCTCGGTGCCCCATTCTGGCACCTGCTATATGTACTGCTGCCAACCAAAGGTCATCCTGTAGTATATTTCACTGTACGAATACGTTGCAATGCTTTGATAATGTTGTACTAATACATTTGTGAATCATTAGACTGACTACAGATTGGTATTTGTTTCAAGGGTGTTTATTTAGGTGCTAATAAGTAGAGGTGTATGTGCAAGGAGCTGGGGTGATGGTAGAGGAAAGTCCAGGGTAGAGACAAGTCTCTTGGTATCAAGGTGCATTGTCCAAGGGGGCATAGAAAAGGGAGCAATGGCAGTTCAAGGTGGACAGGGTCACAGAGTGGGACAAAAAAGTGACCTTTAGGAGAGTCCTACTTCCTGAAGGGGGTCTTGGCAATGTTCTCTGTCTTCTGCCTGGATCGCAGGGACCATTTGCGGGGTGGTTCTCCTTCTGCAGGGGGTGGGGTGCTGGTGGCCTGTTGATCCTGTGGCGGGGCCTCCTGTCCACTAGCACCAGCAGAGGTGGAAAGCTGTTCCTCGGTTTGGCTAGTTTCAGGGGCCCTTTGTTGTGCCACTGCCTCCCTCATGGTCTTGCCCATGTCAGCCAGCACCCCTACAATGGTGACCAGGATGGTGTATATTTTTGTTAGGTCATCCCTGATCCCCAGGTACTGCCCCTCCTGCAGCCGCTGGGTCTCCTGCAACTAGGCCAGTATCTGGCCCATGGTCTCCTGGGAATGGTGGTATGCCCCCAGGATGATTGAGAGTGCCTTGTGGAGAGTGGGTTCCCTGGGCCTGTCCTTCCCCTGTCGCACAGCAGTCCTCCCAGCTTCCCTGTTGTCCTGTGCCTCTGTTCCCTGAACCATGTGCCCACTGACACTGACCCTAGGTCCCTGATTGGCCTGTGTTTGTGGGGTTGCCTGGGGTCCCTGCAGTGATGGACACACTGCTGATTTACGTGTCCTGGGGACAGTGGCATGGGCCCGTTGGGTGGTGCTGTGCTGGTGTTTCCTGAGGGAAGAGGCTCTGTGGTAGGTTGGGACTGTAGCAGGGGAACTGACTGTCCAGAGGCCCATGATGGGCCAGGTTGGTCATCCTGTTCCAGGCATGCGGAGCTGCTGTCATCACTGTGGGCCTCTTCAGGGGGGGACTGGATGTAGCTGGAACCTCCTCTCCGGTAATGTTGAGTAGGGGCCCTGTTGGGAGGCAAATGCATTGTTAATGTATTTGTGTGGGCCATATTGTGCATGGGTGTGTTTCCATCTATGATTGTGATTTTCCTGTTGGCTTGGCCTTGTGTGAGTGGTGATTTTGTGGGCTGGGTGAGTCTCTCTACTGCGCATGCTGTGGTTATGGGTGTCCATACAGGTCTGTGATGGGGGTCCATACATTGGTGTGGCATGCAGGGCTTGGTATCGGGATGGGTGGGTTGTGATAGTGGGGTATATGTGAGATGTTGGAGTGATGGGGGTGAGGGTAAGGGTAGGAGTTAGTGATAGCATGCAGGTAGGCCTTTCCAACTGGATGAGCTTATACTTTCTCCTTTTGCTTGTATCCCCTCTAGAGTAGTACCCCAGGCACTTGCATCTGAAGTAAGCTCCTTTGGACTTTGAAGCTAAAAAGATACCCCGCCTCTTAAATGTTTTTCAAGTGGCCACCACATCCAATTACTTTTTATCTCCTGTGAACTGGAATACATGTTTCATACTTCGGAGTCACTTGAGACCAATTGCCTAGAAGGTGATTAACTACCAGCTTCAAGTGATGATGGGACCACGGCACCATTGCTGTTGCTACAGACAATAAGTCCTGAACCACCAACCACTTCCTGGCTGTTTCCATGGGAAGTGACAAAATCTGGGACACCTTCTCCTGAATTCAAAGAATTTGGTTGTCTGCGAAAAACACACTCTCCATCTTCATATATATCAGAGTTTCCACTTGTTCCTGTAGGAGATCAGAATTCTAACAATTTATAATGAATCCCATCTTCACGTTGGCATCCATTTGAAAAAGAAGAGCCAGAAATAAATCAGTCATCTAAGTAAGCAAACAACTGTACTCCCTCCAATTGCAAAAGAAAAGCCATGACAGAATTGCCTTTCTAAATACTCTTGTGGATGAAGCCAGTCCATATGGGAGTGCTCTGAACTGGAAGTGATGGCCTTGTATTGAAAACCACAGGTATTGTTGACTCTAATCTAGTATCGGAACATCAAAGTATGCAGTCTTTAAATCTTGGGTCACTAAAACTTTGCAAACATTACAATTACCAATTGCAGTGTCAACATCCTGAAAGAGGTGTACTGCACAAAGTTGTTCAACCCTTACAAATCCAGAACTGATCTGAAACTTCCATCCTGATTTTGAAAATAAGATTATTGAGTAGACTCAATATCCTCTCTGTGAGAAAGGAACTGGGACTATGGCCCCTTTTTATAAACATTGCTCAGAAACCCTCCAACACTGAGCATCTCTTCACTGGATAAATCAGTAATGGAGTGGACTGTTGGTTGGCTAGCAAATTTGATAGACTAACCATTTCTTATGACCTCCTGAATCCACGTACCTGTCACCACACAGGACCACTGTGGATAGAAGTATTTTAGTTGTGCCTCCACTGCTACTTCCTTATAGTCAGAATTTACTTCACTGCTGGAAGTCAGGTTGTGGTTGGCTTTTGGAGACAAGCTCAGTGCCCCAACATCATGCCCTGCCTCAAAAGCCAGTACTGTGGGTAAGATTTACCCCTTTGGTTTTCAAAATTTACTTCTTATCATTGACCTTGTTCCTTTTGAAGGAACAATTCCTTCATTCCTAAAAAAAGGAGAGGAAAGGAAAAAGCAACTACCTTTCCTTCGATGACTTTTTGACCATATCATCCAACTGATGATTCTTTTTCTGGGATCATTTCTTAGCTGCCATTACAACTTATGCTGACTCTTCCATCAGTGAAACATGCCTTCCCTGCTAGAGCGGTCAACTTTTGAAGACCCAGATATTACCAATTATTCACCAATTATGGGGATGGTTCTATAGATATAACTCCTATAAGACCTCCACCTTCCTCTATACACAGCCCCCATCCATGAACCAGGGAAGTGATACCTTGGGAAGCACTGCCAGCCTGTTGGCGGTGCTTCCATCAGAACAGCCCTGGTGGTCTTGGACCGCCAGGGTTGTAATGACCCCCTATATCTTTCTTCATGATTCTACTACCATACCTATCTGTTCTTTTCTCTCAGCTCTTTCTCTACCTCACCACTCTCCTCAACTCTCTATCCCATTTCTTTCTACCTCAGATCTCTCTCACTTCTCACTCTGCTCTATCCCACTGTTCTTTCTTTGAATGCCTAACCTATCAGGTTTACCTCATCACTCGCTCACCACCTCACCTGTTCTCTTTTTCTACCTCTGTTGTATTTCTTCCATCTGTCTAAAACCTTTACTGATTTCTGGCTTTTTCTAGATTTCTACTTCTACCTTGTTTTCTGAATCAGCAGCCTTTCTGTCACACACAAACACATATCTCACTTTAGATCTTCTTCTCCATTTCAACTCATCCCCTTCACCTCAGCCATCTCTCTCTCGAAGTATTTCTTGAAAAATCTCTCTACATCACAAACCCTTCCTCTTTTTCTAGCTCACATTGCTCTCTAACTCTGTCTACCTCACCTCTCTTTCTCTGTTTAACATTTCCCCCTCAACTTTCTATTTTTGCTCTAGTCCACATTTTTCTTTATACTCTTCACTCCTCTCTCTACCTTTCTCCCTTTTTCATGACTCTGTTTACTTCATCTGTTTTCGTATACCTTTTTCCTTTTACTTTCTATCTCCACCTTATACTGATTTAGTTTTGCTCAAGTATTTCTGTCTATCATTACTTCTCTGCCTTTACTGCCCTCTACTTCAACTCTTTTTCAACATTAGTTCTCACTCTATTTGACTGCTGTCTCCACATTTCATCCTCCCTATCTCTATCTCTGTCTACCTGTCCCCCCTCTCTAAAACCCTACCTCTTTCTCTAGCTAATTCTTTCTATTTCTACCTCTTTTTATCCTTCCTTCTGACTACCTCTCATTTCTCCATTTACCTTAGTTCTGTCCATAATTAACAAACCTTTCTAAAGCATGGTTATCTCTACACCCTTTCTCCCTCTACTTCACATCACTTGCTGTTCTGTTCTCTTTATGTCTCTATTGTTCTCATGTATCCTGCCTTGTCCCATTTCTCCTACTTACCAGGGTAGCTCTCTGGCCAGAGAAGGGCACATATAAGAATGAGAAAAGGGACAAGGCAAGGGAAGAGAAAATAGAATAAAATCATCAGATTTTTACTGATGGAATGATGAAAGTCCACAGAGCAGTGCTGTGACGTTTACTCTTACAGCAAGAGACTAAGGTATATTTTGTGGTTACGAATATGTAGCAACTAAAACTCCAATTTCAAGCACCATTTGCATGTGCCTTATTTTATTGTTTTACACTACCCCCCCAAGTATCTATCAAGTTGAATGTTTTCCCTGTGATGAGAGTAAAACTATGGCTAGACACTGTATTCCACATAAAATGATGTTCCTGCAGCTAAAGAAAAATCTAGATCCATGCTAAAAAAATAGATCTATCAATGCTTGTTTAAACTTCTGTTTGGTAATATTTGGTTGGCACACACCAGCTTATTTGAGCCTTTGGCTGTTTTTGTGTGCTTCTGTATCAGTACGTTAAACAAATAGTTCAATATTGTTTCCTGGAATGAGCCAAAAGGGGTAATACATTCAAAGGTGTTCCAAACAAGAGGCTTAAAAATATGTCTTGCCTGTTGCCCCACTAATCCTTAAAAAGTCACTGGCTGTTGTATGATACAGGAAATGGGAGCCAGATAAAAATGGAGGGTACGCCTAGAGGTGTGACCCCCTCACCTACTTTTGTGCATGAGTGTGATGTACGCTAGTGGTAGTTCGGCTATCCCTCTCTTCAGGTAATCTTGGCCTGTGTAGTACAGTGTTTTGTATGTGTGGGTGAGAAGCTTGAACTGTACCTACTTGTGTATCAGGAGCCAATTTCCACAAGTGTGGGATGATTTGAGAAAGGTGTGGAAGGTTAAGGACTAGTCTGGCTGCTGTGTTCTGCATGATCTGTAGTATTTTTGTGCATTTCTTAGTGCTTCTTGTATGGAGGGTGTTCCATTGTCTAGTCTGCTGGTGATGAGGTCGAGGGTGACAGCCTTCCTGGTGTTGTTTGCTAACCTTTTGTAGATCATTCTCAGCACAGTCAGAGTGTGAAAGTGTAACATGTTGGTGGTGTTGACATGTACAGACACATCAGGTTTACTGTTGATAATGATTCCTCGATTTCTTGGACGTGGGCTATGGTTGAGAGTGGGTCGAAGGTCTGTAGGCCACCAGGCGGAGTCCCATAGCAAAGCATATTTTCCATAGATTACTACGTTTGGTTTGTCTGTGTTCAGTTTGAGGCAGTTGGGCTTCATCCCAGTGGTAACTTTAGTCATGCAAGAGCTGAAGTTGTTCCTTGTGCTAAATGTTTCATCCTAGAGGGACAGTATCAGTTGTGTGTCTTCAGGGCAGGTGAATATATTGATATTGTATGCTTGGATGATGTCTGCCAGAGGAGTCAAGTAGATGTTGAAGAAAGTTGGGCTGAGTGAAGAACTCTGCAGAACTACACAGATGAGTTTCTGGTCTTCTGATGAGTGAAGCAGAATGTTGATTGTTTAGGCGTTTATGGTGAGAAAGTTGCACATCCATTGGAGGAGGGATCCTTGAATGCCAGCCTTGTGGATCTGTCTGATAAAGATGGAATGGGAGGCCTAGAAGAATGAGGGCTGCAGTTTCTCCCCATTAAGGACCATTTGGATGTTGTCTGTTGCTATGGTGAGGGCTGTCTTTGTGCTGTTGTTTGGTCTGAATCCTGATTGTGTGATGTAGAGGAGCCATGTGTCATTGATAAACAACATCCCACTTTCATTGGTCCTGTGTGTTACAAGGAATACTTTACCGGTGGGCGAGTGGTGATGAATGATAAGGACATGACATTTCCAAAAGGAACATATGCACACCACTGGTTGCTTTATATGAAAATTCCTGGAATTAGGCATCTTGATAGGAGAAAGAAGGAAGGTAGACTCACAAGAAAACTTAGAAAATATATTTGAATCGAGAGCATGACAAAAGGATGCAACATCATTCTTTCACTAAATCAGACAACTTTTTCCATAAATAAAAGTGCTTCTTCATATATTGTCCTGTTTATACTTGTCGATTGGTGAGTGGGTGAATGAGTAAATACATAGGTAGTAAAAGGGATGAATGAAGCTATGGATGAGTGCATGGATAAATGGCTACAGGAAAGAATCAGTGCATGCATTAAAGTCAATAATCTATGCTGTTCTTTCACTGAACCTATCTCTTTTTCATTCAATCACTCTTCAAAAAGGAAGCACTTTCACTTATAAAGAGACAGAGCTATTGGCCTTGCCAATGCTTGATTAGATATTTTACACTTTGAAGTTTAAATATAAATAGTCATTGCATAATATTTGTAGGTTTGTGATTGACAGGTGTGATATGCTGTATCTCTTCTGGGCAGCTAATGTTAGGAAACACCAGACGAATCTCAAAAGATTCTGATTCTTAAATGTTTGCTTGTTCGATTATCACAGCGTTCTTGGAAACACAGAATTGATTGCATAATTCTAGTTTGGCATTTATAGCATTAATACAATGGTTGAAGTGCATAAGCAAAAGTATGGGAACTGTGGTCCTGGCTACAATATGGCATGGTCAGCGAGTGTGTGGGCGAGGTCAGAGATATGGATATAAATAGCTAATTATTCTATAACTTTTTGTTAGCCTTTCACCTACAGGTAAATGCATATAAAATATGATGCACATACATTAAATGAAAAATAAATACAACTTAACTTTATCTGATGGAAATGCATTTTTCTTGGAAGGCAGCTCAGTTGGTCAATGTATCCACATAAGATGTCTGTGGGTGTAAATGGATAATCACTGATTGGACTCCTGGTTAGCACAACAGAAATAGTGGACTGTATTTATAGTGCCAAGTGGACCAAGCCTGTGAAATACATCTATAATTGTTTAAATTCTTTCAGAAGTTATCATTTAGTGGTATGCTGATGGTGCACAGAGCAAATCCTTTTTATTGGTTTGCATACAAAGGACAAATTTGAAAATCCTCACAAGGTCTACAGTAGCTCCCACATAGTCTTTAGATCTGGTGATTAACCGATTGCACATGTTTACATTTCTTTTAGGCAAGAGGAACTTTGGAGAGAAGGCATGTTTCTTTTTTAGCTGCCTCTCTCTTCTATCACATAATGGTAGAGGAATCCTTCTTTACCCCTTTCATCCAGGGGCAATTCAGCAATTCAGGAACGGCTATTTTTAAAATAAAAAGTATGGGAATTGTTTTGATCAAACCAATAAAACTTGGGAACGTTGTTCCCTATCCATTTTGTTCTCTGCTTTCATGAATGCTTGTCAAACTACCATACAATTTTCAGGTTCAAGCACTTGCACACCCAGAAAATGAGACTTTCTTCTGTAGCCACGCATAGAGGAGATGGCTTATTCTTTTGTCATTAGGATCAGCAGTTCTCGAATGTTATAGAGAGACACCCGAAGGCCCAGGATCCGCCATGATGGTAAGGAAGCAGCCACCTGTGAGGTTCGAAGTTCTGCCAAGTGGAGGAGGTGGGGTGAGACTGACCTCTAGGGTGACCTCACTAGCAGGGTACCCTGTTCCATGATCTGTGTGCTCCGTATCCAGGTTGAACACCTCCAAACGGTAGCTGTAAAAGAGCCGCAGGCTAGCCAATTGAAAAAATAAAGAGAGGTTGTGGGGTAGATTACAAAGGCCGGCTGAGTTAAAGAAAACTCTTTTCCTTTTTCCAGTTTTGACATTTTAAGCTACTTCAGTCTGGAAGAGCTAAATTTAGGGAATCTCACTATGGCTGGGGAATTCAATGGGGATTAAGTTAAAGACAAGTGACACATTGCCTGACATAGGTATTTCAAAAATGGAAGTGTTCATTTCACATTGAGGGTTAACTAAAAGGATTTTCAACTGCTCAAAAAACAAGGCATTCAAAATATTTTAAAATGCCCAGTATCGCACTTTATAGATCACTGCTTAAAATGAACACTTATTCTGGGAAATTACGGACTATCAAGTTGTTTCTATTGCAGAGACCTGGAGTCTCATTATGCAGAAACTAAAGGATTGTTAAAACCAGTGTTATAGAGTTTTATTTAAACATTAGTCCCGAAATGCCTTAATGTAAACTAGGCGAATGCCAATAAAAGAAAAAAAAACAATGGGCGTTTGTATTCCTGGTTGCACCTACTCTTAATGCTTGCACAGTGACTAAACCAATGTCCACTGATAATTAATGCTCTTCCATACCATGGGAAGCAAATTGAGCTACTTTTCAATCTGCTTCTTCCAACACACCTGCTTAGAATGCTAGAGTAGTAAAGGAGAGTTAAAATCAACCTTTCGGTTTAATTGACTGGGTAGCCTTTTAGGTCACACATTAAATCCAGGAGGTGGAGGATAAAGTTAAAAAATCTATTACACATTAAGAGTCAAACTGATGTAAATGAATCACAAAAACATCCTATAAAAATACAATGCCACCAAAGGTGAAGTAAATAGTTGAATGAGGTTAAATCGTATAAGCAAAAGGCATATAAGAATTTCAGTTGAAGCAATAAAAAGATTAGAACTAGAATCTGATGATCTGTATAAAAGTTTCGATCCACCTGCCTAATCATTGGAGAATCTAAGTTAATCTAAGTACCCTAAACTAAACTAAAGGGAAAACCTAATAAATTCTCAGGACTTATAGGAAAGTGTCAGCATAACAGAAACCTCAGTAGAAGTTGTGACAGAGAGTTGATGCATGTATAGCATAAAGTTATACAAAGGAATAAAGAGTGGAGAGGTCTGTGCCCCTTCAAGTCTCAAGAAAATCTGCTCTTGTCTAACTTGGTGTATTAAAATTAAACCTACAGAGCCTTCGAGAGAGCTATGTCATCCACACCAGTGGTTTTCCACCTTCCTTGCACAGTTGAAATTGGCAACTCTCCTTAAATTCTCATCCCACAAATCAAACATCAGGACGACCATGAAGGATTCTCACTATCTGATACACTAATTGAAGTCTTTTTTTTTCTTCTCAGTTCATTAGCGATCTTTTGTCCTTGCCAAAGTATCCTCTCATATCCCACTATCTTCAATACACACGCGTCTTTCAGTATCAATAGACTCACACAAACATACCTGCAAAGAAAGAATATTGCAACACAAGCGAAATTCCACATTGAAAGTCAAACACAAGAAATCAAATATTTCAGGCCTTTGGTTGTGCTAACCTAATAAGGCAGCGAATGCACATTTGAAATACATGATTATACGTGCTTCTTACAATTTTAAATGGAAACAAGAATGACAAATTAAACAGCATTATATGCAGCTTTGCCATGATACCATAATCACAGAACACAAATCTATATGTGCATGTGTACTACATATCACCTTGTTAAAATCAAACATTAGAACACACAAATATAAACATTTCTAATTCTCTGCAGTGAATGCACCTTCACTATTACAATTTACATGTTCCACTTTACATCAGTAATGTTAAGACACAGAATGTAAGTATTGTCAATTACACTATTATGTCACTTCTGTAACACATGCAACCAAAATTGAGCATTACTAACCTACCCCCGATGATTAATTAAGTCATCACAATCATGATAAAGTCCTTTAACAAGACCAACTAAAACCTTGTAGTTGTCATCAATTTCCATCTAGACTGCTCAAGATGCTCCATTTCATCATATTATGTACACTGATTCTCTTATTGCTCCTCATCCACTCTCCTTTCACTGTCTGTTTAGCTTTCATCTTCTAAAAAATTCTAAGACCCACAACTAAAACTATTGCACAAATAGTGATAACCAACAAGGGCTTCTGAATAAAACTCACAATTCCACTTCCCAAATTTACAAACCATTTTCCAACAGCAGTAAACCCACCTCCAACAGCCTCCCTGCACATGTTACTTCCAAACCTTCCGAATCTTTCTTCAACCCAGTAATGTTCTTACTGTATTTCTCTGCATTGGTACTTTTGTCTGGGATGTAAGTACAGCATTGCTGAACTTTTAACATCCTGCAGACTCTGCCCTCTTTTGCAAGAAGAAGGGCTAATACAAAGGTCTAATGCAAGTCTTTTCTGCAAAACCATAGATATTATTGCTACAATCTCAGTATTCTCAAGCAAAAAGGAATTTGCTGCTCTTGTTGCAAGTTTATCCACTATTGTCGGCAGCTTCTTAATTTTCAAATCATTCAGAATCACACATACAGACTGAATTAATGCATCAAAAATATCTCCTACCACATCTCTAGCACTACCACTTCTCCTAGCTCTAGGCTTTGTTTTCCGTACAGGGTCATTAAAATGTTCCACATGATAAATCTTAGGAAATGCTAAATCTAAATAACATTTACCATACCATCCTTTGGGCATTTTGAAATAGGCATTCCTTTCACAAACAAAGTTTCACAGGATCCTTTCCATCTAAAGTGAATTATCTCTTTCCTCCAACCTCAAAGGGTTGTTCACATTCACTCTTCCATATAAATAATGGATCCAAATAACTTTAGTCGATTTGCATGCACAACTTTCCCTTATGCTGCAATCTAAAGTTAATGCTGGTTGGTTTCGCTTCACTTGATGTTCATGTTTTTCTTAATTTCACCCAATCTGTCTCTTAAGGTCTTTATCCATTTCAGACTTAAACTCTAGATCCCTTCTTTTGTCTTTCACTAGATTCAAAAACTTCTCCTCTACTTCTTTCATGTCACAAGTCAAATTATGTCTGTGTGCAAATTCTGTGTCTAGTGTTGTGACAAATTCAAAATAGTTACCTGCAATTTCTGCACCTTTAAAATAAGGATTTTTATTCAGATGTTTAAACAAAGTAACTCCAGAAATTACTAACTCATAATCTAAGAAGTAATATTGAAAACTTTCTTGTCTATAAAATATACTCAATAAAAGATTACAGAAAACTCCATATGTTAAAGAAATGTGATGATAGGTGATGCCTTGTGAAACTGAAGCAGATAATTGCATATAAATGGAGCAATCTCTTGCATCTATAGTGTTAATATACTCATAGAGCAATTTATCATAAACATTTGATTAAACATCTCCTCAAGAAGTGTCTATGGTCAAATTGTTCTCATTTAGGCTCATATTTATACTTTTTTTAGCGCTGCATTTGCAACATTTTTTTATGCAAAAACAGTGCAAACTTACAAAATACAATTGTATTTTGTAAGTTTGCACTGATTTTGCATAAAAAAATGACGCAAATGTGGCGATAAAAAAGTATAAATATGGGCCTTAGTGAGTGAATTCTATCATCAGAAGGAAATGGGATCATAGGGACACTTGTAGAACTAATGTCCTTTGAACTAGATTGTGTGGATAAACTCAACCCTATAAGTAAAGCAATTATTACTATAAATATTACTTACACTCATGTGAGCATAAATCTACATCCACTAGTGTTATTGCTTTCAGGTTCCATGATTTCTCTAAATTCAGACCTGTTTTAATTAAATGCAGCAGTAATGATTCGCTTCAGTTTCACTTGTGCAAAGTGGCAAAACAAAGTCCAAGTGATAAATTGCAACAGATTTATTTACCTAGGTCTTCACAAGTCTTCCTTAGCTCTCCTCCATGTTCTTCTAGAGGAAAACCCTCTCTAATTCTGCACACTCAAGCCTTGGTACTCTTCTTAAGTCCCTAACAAAGTCAATGCAAAGTCTTTCTATAAGACACAGTTCAAATTCACTAATAATCACATCAAGTGTGAAATATCTCAGTCTATCCAGCCTCACAGAAACCTCAAAGCATAACTCAAGCACAATGTTCAGTTCAAGTAGGATCTGTTGGACATGGAGTATTATCCTGAAACTCCCAAGGCATTCTCTCTCTCCATCATTTGCAGCAAAGTATGCCCATTCAGGTGAAGTGTACCTTTGATAGGGCACTCCAGTTCTTTTAGATTTTCTTAGTGTCAATCTTTCATTTTCACTTTCACTATGATCAGAGTTCTCAGTGTCCTCTGTAATTCTTTGAGATACACGACCCTTGGGTAAATCAAGTTTCCTTTTTTCTTACCTTCTGGGCCAACGATCTCCAGCTTCCACTCGCATTCTCACATGACTAGGTGCTTCGTCAGGGTCTGAATCCAAAGTAGACTTATTCGCCACTGCTGGGAAAGACTCTTGCATCTCAGTTTCAACTGTGGATTTCTTAAGCCCCCTCAGACAAAGCATGTGCTGTTTCAGGCTCTCTTCGTTCTCTCTGATCCCTAACTTCTTGACTAACCTGCACCTGTGGTCTCTCTTTCACCACTGGTGCTTCTGGGACAGATGCTATCCTATCAAGGGGGCACTCAAATCTGCAAGTATGGGGAGATTTCCACATTTAACAGCTGTTGTTGTCACCAAGATGACTTGATACAGCCTACGCCAATGAGAATCCAAACATGTCCTCCTTATGTGTTTCTACACCAGGACCCAGTCGCTGGAACTTAGGTAATGGCACTTTTCCTGATGCGGAGGGTCTGTGGCTGCTCTGACCTGATGAGACACATACCACACCACGTCAGTTTGCCCTTTGCAGTAATCAAGGATCAGATCATCTGTAATGTTCACAAGTGCATTCTCAGGCACAGCTGGCAAGTAAGTTCTGCCCATAATTATCTCATGTGGAGACAGTCCCGTCTTCCGATCAGGTACAAAGCAAAGACTTATCAACACAAGCGGAAAAGCATCAGGCCATTTAAAAAATATAAGCACACACTTTCGCTAATCTGGACTTCAATGTCCCATTAACTTGTTCAACAAGACCCGAAGCATCAGGTTTATAGCTGCAATGTTGCCTCCATTCCACTTGGAATGCTGATACAACAATTTCAGGGCCTCATTTTCAAAATGAGTGTCTCTGTCTGACTCTAGAGAAGGTGGGAATCTGAACCTGGGAATCAGTTCTCTTAACAATTTTGCTGCAGTGAGACTGCCATTCCTTCTGGTTGGGTAAGCTTCAATCCAATGCCAGAAGATATACACGACCACCTGGACATATCTCAGCCTGTTACACATAGCCATCTTGATAAAATCCAAATTCATCCTATTGAAGGGACCGCTTGAGCTTCCCATGTGACTCAGGGCCTGATTTAGATCTCAGCAGAGGGGTTACTCCATCTCAACGGTGACGGATATCTCATCCGCTGACATCTAAATACCATTGTTTTCTACGGTATTTAGATGTTGGTGGGCAGGATATCCATCACCGCTGTGACGGAGTAACCCCTCTGCTACATCAGTCCCTTAGTGTTACTGCAGTTCTCTTTCCAACATTGCTCTGCTGACACACAACACCTCTGTGACACAACGCTTCAGCCATCAATATGAACTGGGGATTAAACCACATTTGCCTACACAATCGCACCACAGCATCTCTACCAACATGAGCAGTACCAGGGAAACGCCTAGCCACGGGAGACCACAAACTATTTGTCAACACAGGTCTTCCAGCCATTGAAACCCAAATGTCATCATCCTCTCTCTTGACACTACCTGCTTTGACCCAGCTCTGTTGTTCTTCCTCTGACACCTCTTCCAGAAGCCTCTTTACCTCTTCCCATGTGTCTGCAGTTGTTAACAAAAGGTTGTAATTGGTCGCATCCATTCCCTCATTTGTAGTAGAGACATTGTGAGCACTGTACTTTGCGATCTCACCAACATAATTATTGCCCATTGTTACATGATCATTTCCACTATGGTGTGCAGGGAACTTGATCACTGCAACCTGTTCAGGCAACTGTAATGCCTCAGGAAGATTCATCACTTGCTCACCATTCCAGATGGGGGTTCTGGAAGAGGTCATAAACCCCCTCTGGGACCATAACTCTCCAAAGTCATGCACAACACCGAAGCCGTACTGGTTACCTGTGAAAATAGCCTCTTTCAGATGCTCTGAAACACAGCAGGCTCTAGTAAGAGCAATCAATTCAGCCACTTGTGTGGAAAATATCCTCTGAAGCCATGAAGCTTCATCAACTCCTGAAATAGTGCAGACTGCATAGACAGTTCTTAAACTTCCTCCATTGTCTCCTAAACACGCGCCATCCACATATCGCACAAAATCAGACTCAGGTAGTGGCTCATCTCGTATATCTGGTCTCGGCTTGGTGCATAGTTTATGACATTGAAACAGTGATGCTCCACTTCACAATCATCATTTTTGGTGTCTGGTGCAGGCAACAGTGTAGCAGGATTTAGAACAGCACTGCACTTGACAATCACATTTTTGGCCACAAGTATGGTTTGTTCATACTTAGTAAGGCGGCTAGTTGTCAAATACTGGATTCTAGTCCTTGTCAACAGTACCTCCACAGAATGAGGAACATCAATGGTTAGTGGGTGACCCATGACTATGTTTTCACACCTCTATGTGCTGTCACTGACAGTTACCACTGCTTTAAGGCAACCTAGAGGCTCAGATGCCATGGGATCAAGAGTAGCAGAGAAATAGGCCACAAGCCTTTTGGAGTTTCTATGTACCGGTTTAAGCACTAAGAGAGTGTTAGAAATGGGGTCTTTGGTTTACAGTCAGGTTACCCCCTGTTCAAGCAAGGACCCTCACTCTAGTCAGGGTAAAAGAGAATCACCTTCAGCTGACCACTGCTTACCTCCTTGGTAGCTTGGCAGAGCAGTAGGCGTAACTTCAGAGTGCTAGGTGTAAAGTATTGGTTGCAACACACACAGTAACTTCATGAAAACACTCCAAAATGACACAACACCAGTTTAGAAGAATAGGAAATATTTATCTAAACAAAACAAGACCAAAACCACAAAAATCTGACATACACAAGTCAAGTTATGAATGTTTAAAGATTAAACTCAAAAATAGCGCTTAGAAACACAAAATGCTTCGATGAGGTGTTGACACGGCATCGTGAAGGAGTCGTTCCCAACAAGCCGACACCAGCGGCGCCGGACACAGAGTCGCGTAGACCCTCATGTTCAGTACCTTTGGTGAAGAGTGAAAACAACTCAATGCGAGAACTTGGGGATTGCAGTGTCTGTGCGAAACGTTGAATCCGCGCACTTCGAGTGGTGTCGTTCACGCAGCAGGCAGCATCACCGGATTCAGCAGCGGCATGGTCCGAAGTCATCCGAAGTCGATTTCCTTGGATTTCCACCGGCTTTCCTTTCAAGTGCTGAGGGACTAGAGATGGCACCACTTGTCAGAGCAGGAGTCTCTCCAAAGACTCCAGGTGCTGGCAGAAAGAAGTCTTTGCTGTCCCTGAGACTTCAAACAACAGGAGGCAAGCTCTAAATCAAGCCCTTGGAGATTTCTTCACAAGATGGAAGGCACACAAAGTCCAGTCTTTGCCCTCTTACTCTGGCAGAAGCAGCAACTGCAGGATAGCTCCACAAAGCACAGTCACAGGCAGGGCAGCACTTCTCCTCAGCTCTTCAGCTCTTCTCCAGGCAGAGGTTCCTCTTGATGTCCAGAAGTGATCTAAAGTCTGTGGTTTTGTGTGCCCTTCTTATACCCAATTTCTCCTTTGAAGTAGGCCTACTTCAAAGTAAATTCTCTTTTGAATGCAAAATCCTGCTTTGCCCAGGCCAGGCTCCAGACACTCACTAGGGGTTCGGAGACTGCATTGTGTGAGGACAGGCACAGCCCTTTCAGGTATTAGTAAACACTCCACCCCTCCCTCCTACCACAGATGGCTCATCAGGAAATGCAGACTACACTCCAGCCCCCTTTGTGTCACTGTCTAGTGTGAGGTGCAACAAGCCCAACTGTCAAACTGACCCAGACAGGGAATCCACTAACAGGCAGAGTCACAGAAATGGTATAAGCAATAAAATGCTCACTTTCTAAAAGTGGCATTTTCAAACACACGATCTTAAAATCAACTTTACTAAAAGATGTATTTTTAAATTGTGAGCTCAGAGAACCCAAACTCCACATGTCCATCTGCTCCCAAAGGGAATCTACACTTTAATCAGATTTAAAGGTAGCTCCCATGTTAACCTATGAGAGGGACAGGCCTTGCAACAGTGAAAAACGAATTTAGCAATATTTCACTGTCAGGACATATAAAACACATTACTATGAGGGTCATTCTGACCCTGGCGGCCGGTGGCCGTCAGGGCCACCGACCACGGGAGCACCGCCGACAGGCTGGCGGTGCTCCAATGAGCATTCTGACCGCGGCGGTTCAGCCGCGGTCAGAAGCGGAAAGTCAGCGGTCTCCCGCTGACTTTCCGCTGCTCATTGGAATCCTCCATGGCTGCGGAGCGCGCTCCGCAGCCATGAGGATTCTGACCCCCCCTACCGCCATCCAGTTCATGGCAGGAAAGCCGCCATGAACAGGATGGCGGTAGGGGGGGTCGCGGGGCCCCTGGGGGCCCCTGCCGTGCCCATGCCAATGGCATGGGCACGGCAGGGGCCCCCGTAAGAGGGCCCCAAAATGTATTTCACTGTCTGCCTTGCAGACAGTGAAATACGCGACGGGTGCAGTAGCACCCGTCGCACCTTCCCACTCCGCCGGCTCGATTACGAGCCGGCATCCTCGTGGGAAGGTCGTTTTCCCCTGGGCTGGCGGGCGGTTTAACTGGAACCGCCCGCCAGCCCAGGGGAAAACTCGTAATACCCGCCGCGGTCTTTTGACCGCGGCGCGGTAATTTGGAGGGCGGGATCCTGGCGGGCGGCCTCCGCCGCCCGCCAGGGTCATAATGAGGCCCTATATTTTTTCTACCTTAACCATACACTGCACCCTGCCCTTGGGGCTACCTAGGGCCTACCTTAGGGGTGCCTTAGATGTAAGAAAACGGAAGATTTAAGCCTGGCAAGTGGGTACACTAGCCAAGTCGAATTTACAGTTAAAACTGCACACACAGACACTGCAGTGGCAGGTCTGAGACATGATTACAGAGCTACTTATGTGGGTGGCACAACCAGTTCTGCAGGCCCACTAGCAACATTTGATTTACAGGCCCTGGCACCTCTAATGCACTTTTTTAAGGACTTACTAGTAAATCAAATATGCCAATCATGGATAAACCAATTACATACAATTTTACACAGAGAGCATATGCACGTTAGCACTGGTTAGCAGTGGTAAAGTGCTCAGAGTTCAAAAGCCAACAGCAACAGGTCAGAAAAAATAGGAGGCAGGAGGCAAAAAGATTGGGGATGACCCTGCATAAGAAAAAAAGTCCAACAGAGAGCACAGCCCTCCGTCTTACTGAAGAAAAGTCCAATAGACCTGTTGTAATCAGGCATTCCCAGGCAGAGGCATGACTGAGGTTTTCTCTCAGCTCTAGGAAGGCAATCAAATGATTGTTATCCCAGGGTAATGGATCACACACATCCTTGTGTGTCAGCCTCTGCAAAGGCTGGGCCACTAGGGAAAAGCTGGGTTTCCACTAGCGACAGTAGTCCACCATTCCCAAAAACATCCTGACATGCCTTGTACTGAAACCCACTCTTGTGACACTATCATTCCTTTTTTCTCAATGTTATGTCAGAGGTATTAGACCTCTTTCTGGCAGTAGTGCAACTTTTTTGGGGACACTTTATGTCCAGTCTCAGCCAGGTGGTACAGAAATGCAATAGTATCTTGCTTACAGGCTTCATTAGAACTTGACACCTAGTATCTTGCTTACAGGCTTCATTAGAACTTGATACCACCAGTAGGTCATCAACATACATTGGACCAGGACTGAGTTACAAGGCATGACCAAGGACTCCAGATTCTTCTTGAATCTGGTTGAAGATGGAGGGACTCTTGGTGCACCCTTGTGGGACTCGCACCATGCCAAAACACGACTGCCAAACCGAAATGCGAAGAGGAACTGACTGTCCTTATGCAAGGGACGAGAAAAGAAAGCTTGGCATAAATCAATAACTGTGAACTACTCAACCTCACATGGAATCTGAAATTAAATCACAGCTGAATTTGGTACCACAGGACAACAGGGAACAACATTGGTGTTCACTTTCCTCAGATCTTGAATGATGCAATATTTCCCACTTGGTTTAGTTAATCCCATAATGGGGAATTGCATGATATCCTCAAACTCTCTTTAAGAAATACCTTGTTGAATCATACTTTCTATTAAGGGTGTAATCCCAGCAATCCTTTCAGGTGTCAAATTATATTGAGGTGTTCTCTGATATTCAACATTTGGCTTCACTGTGATCTGAATGGGTTCAACACCTTTGATCAACCCCATGTCCTTTCCTATAAAATAACAAACCTCAGACCTGACTGTGTCTTTCAGGTTTGGTGGTAAGTCATCAATGGTCATCCTGGTAAACAATGTAGTGTAAGAACCATCATTTACCAGTTTGAAGGCAACATCCTCTTCGGAAGTTTGCATTTCTACACCTTTCCGCGTACAATAGATGATACGGTTGAGCTTGCAAAGGAGATTTCTTCCCAAGAGACTCACTAGACTAGAAACACACACCACAAATCTGTGATTCTCCTCAAAGGACCCTATTTTCACAGGCACTTCTGTTGTTTCTCGAGTTGTCATTTGTTTATTCACAACTCCTATTTTCCCAGAGAGGGGTGGGTTTGGGACTTGTACTGTTCTCAGAGTAGAACAGATAGCACCAGTTTCAACAAAAATGAAACAGGGTGGGTAATCACCACACTATTTGTGAATGGACCACTCTGGTCCACCTCCAAGACTGGGCAAAGTATGCAATCTTCCTTCCTCCTTAGGCACCGTCGAACTGACTGATCGAGGCCACAGCCCTTGGATGTCTCAAACATGGGGTATTGTTGGAAGGGACTATTATCTCAGAATGCATTCAAATTCATGCTTGCAACTTGATTAGAATTCAATCTGGGGCCATTCTCAGGGGTTCTGGAACCTGCATCACTGGAGCTTGTGGTACGTCAAAATTCTGCACTCTCTGTCTTTATAACTTTGCATCTGTATGGGTTGTTACTTTCGGGCTGTACAAACACTGAATTCTGGAGTTGGTTAGCTAGATTAAGACAACGTTCCCTCTTCCAATGCCTCAACTTTTGCAAAAATGACGAGGGCTGGTCTTCTTCAGACTATCCACATCCATCCATGTGCTAGGATCAACCGGGGCATGCCTACCTCTACGCTGCATCACTGTAGTTCCCTGCTGCAGTATTTTCTTGCTGACATTTGAACACTTGTTGAATAGCACCAATATTCCATACAAAAGGCTAGACCTGACTACTTCTGGGAGTAGCCTTCATCTGCACAACCATTAACTTGTCCTTTTTGGGTTCAAACATCTCCATTCCACTATACTGTATGAACCCCTGAAACAATCTCTCATAATAAACATGAAACAACTCTTTAGGTTCTTGAGTCATTCTGTCAATTTTGATCCTATCAATATCTTTGGGCAAAACCTTTTAATTAAAAAATGTCATCACCTGATCATACTTTTTCATCGCCAATGGGGAAGGGCCTTTCTTCAGTAAGCTCCTTCGTGGTTCTGACTCAGGTCCTTCAAAGGCTATCTTACATTCTGCCCACAAGTCACTTGGAACCATAGTGTCAAACTCTGTATTCAAATTGACCAACAATACTTGTAAAACCTTCACAAATTGCTCAACCTGCTTGTACCACTCTACCGGCTTTTCCCTCAGCTTTGGCAAGTCGTTACTGAATGATGCAAGATCACTTCTATTCCAAGGCCCATGAACTTAACCTCCACCTGGCATTTCTCTCAATGGGTAATTTGATGTGCTTGGCCCACTTTCTACAAAAGGAGGTGGTCTGCTTCGTTAGTTCTTTATTTCTCACCCATATACTATCCGTTTTGTCAACTCATTCCGTTTGTGAATTGTGAGAAAACAGGGCTGATTGCAGAGGCCCCATAACTTTTTGCCCCCATTTTCCTCTTTTTGCTGGTGTTTTCCTGACTTTGAAGGTGCCCTGGGTACTGCTAACCAGTCCCAGGGCCTGTGCTCTGTGTAAAATGGATATGCAAATTAGGCGAATTATAATTGGCTAAGTTAACCTACCTATAAGTCCCTAGTATATGGTAGGGCATGTAGGTTTAGGGACCACAGCATAGGTGGTGCACACCTAGGTGCACTGATGAGGTGCCCAGTGTCATTTTAAAAGCAAGCCTGCCTTGCTGGCTGCTTTTAAATTAAAGTTATATGCAAATTCGACTTTGGAATTAAAGGTACTTCCAAAGTCTTAAACTACCTTATTTTTACATATAAGTCACCCCTAAGGTGTGCCCTATGTGCCCCTAGGGCTGGGTGCCATGTAACTATAAGCAGGGACTTTATAAAAATAGATTTATAAGCCCTGGTGAGGTAAAAACAGCCAAATTTGTTTTTCCCTCATTGAAGTAAATGGCCTTCATAGGCTAGAATGGGCAGACTTTATTTTAAATTTTAAAGTCTCCTTAAATGTTACATACCAAGAATTTGGTATCAAATTAATTGTTGTAATAAATCCCACAACTTCCAGTTGTTGGATTTAATATAACTTGTTCAGGTTAAAAGTTTAGACTTTACCTAAAAAGTTGCCAATTTCAGCTCTTCATTGTTTTTGCTGCTGTGCTCTGGTTGGCCAGCCTGCAGCAGCTTCTGCCAGGCTGCCTTGATGAGGTGTGAAGTGGCCTGGCTTCACACAAAGGAATGTGCTTGGGGGAGAGAATCTCCCCTCAGCAGATGGTGAGGCAGGAAGGGGGAGGGCTGCCAAACTGGTCTTCAAAGGCAGAGAAGGACATCTGGAGCACCCAGCAACACCCCCACATCCTGCAACCCCAGACAGCTAGGTGCCCCCTTGATTAGATTAGGAGAGGGCAGGAGAGGGGTGTGTTTATGATTTTTAGCCACACCAGTGGGTGGGCTCAGCCAGATGTAACCTCCAAAAATCAGATTCAGCCATGTTGGATTTTTAGAGACTGTTGCCTTTTGGGATGGATTTTTGCCACACTTCCCAGGAAGTGGTCATCACAGGGGGACGACCCTGTACCTGATTGGAGGACCAGGACCCCCCTGCTTTTCACCCAGGAGCAAGGATAAAACTGGCAGACCTGCCCCCACACCTCAGATCCCCACCAAATTTCAAGAAGAAGGAACTAAAGGAGAAGAAGGACTGCCATGCTGGACCCCTGGCCTGCACCTGGAACCTGCACTCAGAAGGACTGCACCAGCTGCACACTTGGGCTTCACCACAAGAAGGACTTTGCCTGGCTTCAACTGGTTCAAGGAGGGACTCCCTGTTTGCTACAGGTGAAAAATTGCTATCCAGAGTCCCCTGCACCAACTCCTGAAAAAGTGACCAGCTGACCACTGTCCAGTGGCCAAAAAGGAGTTTGCGCCAGGTGCATTCTGGGAGTTGAAGTCCGCACCCCCCAAGGACCATCACAGAACTTCTGGACCCTTGGGGTGAGCTGTGGACCCCAAAAGAACCTTAAAAGAACATCTGGGTGAAGCCCCAGAAGTTTGGAGAAGATTTGAAAAAATTTGTAAAAAAGCTCCAGAGAGGGACCGACCCGCCGCGGAAATTCTAGCCGGCTTGCCTCAACCGCGACCCGGCCTGACTTCGTGGTTCGTCCCGGTAAAGAAAAACATCTGAAAAAGAGACTAAGTCCGAAGGTAAAAAGTTGACCGGGACCTCCCAGCCATCGTATCCGAGAAGGGCTCCACGGACGTCGGATCAAGATCCAGGTTTACCCCGGTCGAAGGATTTTCATCTTGAAAAAACGACTAAGTCCGAAGGTAAAAGTCTCCACCGAGGAAACCCACATCGCGTATCCGGACAAGGGCTCCAGGAGGTCGGATTCAACTGGCAGGTTCGTCCCGGTGAAGAAAAACTTCAAAATAAAGACTAAGTCAGAAGGTAACTTTTTAACCGAGGCCTCCCGCGACTTGTAGCCGAGCAGGGCTCCATCGCGGTCGGCCTGAAACTTTGACTTTGCCCCGGTCGAGGTGCAACCAGATGACCCGATTGGCGCTTTTTATTTCTAAGCGCTAGAAAAGTAATAATTCTTTAAAAATTCATATCTCCGGTTCCCTTTATCCGATTTTATTCGTTTTTGTGTCATTTTAAAGATAAAAATATAAACTATTTTCATAAATTGGTTTTGGATTTTTAAACTGTTTCCTGTGTTTTATTTAATTACTGTTTTGTGATATTTGAATGCTTTACACACTGTCTCCTAAGTTAAGCCTTGACGCTCGTTGCCAAGCTACCAAGGGTTGAGCTGGAATTAATTTACAGAGACCTTACTGTACCTAGGTGGAGGTTAGTGGCTTGTTGCTAGGTGTAGGTACCTACCTGCCCTTACTAATAACCCATTTTCCAACATTTTTGGTGGCAGCGGTGGGATCCTGTACTTGTGTTCAGTATCACGTTACAGTTTTAAGTTAAACAAATTAAAAATCCTTTAAATTGTCTTAGTGCAAATTTTTAATTTTTTTTTATTTTAATTTTTTTTTTTTTTTTTATTAATTTGGATTAATTTCAATTATTGAATTTTTGTAATTTTTCTAAATTCTTGTTTCCAATTTTTGCAAAAAGTTTTTGTTGACACAAAACTAGGGAACCATGGAGCTTGATCTGGCTAGCCTACCCACACTGACAGTAGTCCAGCTTAGGGGGTTGTGTATTGAGAGAGGGTCGCCTGCAACCACTGATCTCAGGAAGCAAATCCTGATCACATCCCTGACAGCATGGGCTGAGGCCCAAGAGGTAGAGTCAGAAGAAGCTCCAGAGGAGGGAGAAAGAAGGGAGGATGCAAGCTCTAACCACTCAGGGGAGGGAAGGCATCTGAGCCCAAGTGAGGATGAGGAAGAACGGTCCTCAGTAAATACAGTCACTAGGGGCAGACCCAAAGCTAGTGGTGGGAAGGGGGTCCTTTCAGGAGGAGAGAACCCATCCATCAGAGAAAGAGAGCTGGAGGCCCAGCTAGCATACATGGCTTTGGAAGCAGACAAGCTGGCCCTAGAAAAGAAAAAGTGGGCATACAAAGAGAAAAGAGATGGAGGCAGCGATAAAGAAGCTGAGGTGTCCATGGGTGGGGGAGTTTGCCCCAGATTACCCAAAGGGGTGGTTCCTGCCTATGTAGAGGGGGATGACATAGATAAGTGGCTGGGGGCCTTTGAGAGGGCACTCCAAATGAGAAGGGTTAGGCCTCAATACTGGGGTTCCCTTTTGTGGGAGTTGGTCCCCAACTCAGGGAGGGATAGGCTTCTGACCTTAAGGGGGGAGGAGGCAGATTCATACCCTAGTATGAAGAGGTGCTTAGCCAAGAAGTTTGGTCTGACCCCAGAGCAATATAGAATGAAGTTCAGGGACACCCAGAAGGTCAGTACCCAGTCTTGGGTTGACTTTGTGGACATTTCACTAAAGACACTGGAGGGCTGGATTATTGGTAACAAAGTAGATACTTATGAGGGGTTATACAATCTGATCATGAGAGAGCACATCTTGACCAATTGTACCCAAGAAAGGTTACGCCAGCATCTAGTGGACTCTAAGCAGACCAACCCTAGAGAACTAGGGGAGGCAGCTGATGAGTGGTTGAGAACCAGGGTGGTTGTCAAGTCCCAGGGGGGAGACTCCAAGAAGGGGGGGACAGGTCCCCAAAAACCTAAGGAGGGAGGTGGTAAGCCCACCACAGAGACTACCTCTATACCCCAGAACCCTAAGAAGGAGGAGAGTAAATCCCACTCCCACTCTGACCAGCAGAGACAGTTAGACCCAGGGTTAAAAAAGCTCTTGGACAGTAGGGCTTGCTTTGACTGTCAGCAGACAGGTCACTTCAGAGGAGATGCAGCCTGTCCAAAGAAGGTGGTTAGCACTGGGCTGTCCAGTGTAGCCATAGAGGAGGATTCCTCAGATGATGAAGTCCTCCTAGCATTGAGCTGGGAGACAGGACCAGATGGTAAGCTGGTGATCCCTGAGGGTGGGAGTAGGCACTTCCACCACATTCAAGTGAATGGGATCCCTACCACTGGCCTGAGAGACACCTGTGCCAGTCACACTATAGTGAGTGACCGGTTAGTGACCCCAGACATGTATGTCCCAGGAAAGACAAAGAAAGTCAGGATAGCCACAGGGGAGGTCACCTCCAAACCTGTAGCCATAGTGCCCCTAGAGAGGGAGGGTATCCTTGACTGGATTAGGGTGGTAGTCAGTGCTGACCTTCCCCTAGATTGTATCCTGGGCAATGACCTCCCAGAGGTGAGTCTGGTCACAGATGGGGTGGTCGCCTAGGGCGCCCCCCCAACCCAAAGTCCTGGGGAGTCAGTCCCTACAGTTAGGAGACAGGGGTCCCCAAGAAAAGGAAAGAAGAAAAGGAAGGGTAGGCCACTCTTAAAGAGAGTTCCAGGGAGCCAAGGGCCTTCTGCCCCAGTAAGGGGGGAGCCCAGAGTTGGCACTGGTGAGGCCTCACCTGACCCCAAGGAAGTCCTGAGTAGTCAGGCAGCTGTCCAGATGCAAGGTGTTGCCCCTGCACTGACAGAAGGGAGAGTGGAAGGAGGGTGTCTGCCACAGGAGGTGGTAGCCCCCCACTCTAGACAGCAAGAGGGGTGCCAGGACCCCAAAGTTGCCCCTAAAGCAGCACAGCCACCTGTCAGTGGAGAGCTTAGGGTGTGGTTCTGGGTACTGACAGCTGTCAGTAGCCTCTGCTGGGTGCTAGCCTTCCTGGCAGCAATGTACTTGGCCTGGGAGGCAGACCCCAGGGCCAATAGCAAAGTAGGCCCCCTGACCCTATTGGTCATGGTGGGGTTGCTCAAGTGTTGGGTGACCTCTTTGGGTAAGCTAGGTGTTGCCCTAGCAAAGTTTGGAGTAGGGGAGGTGGGCACCTCACTACCCAAGTTGGCAGAGAGAAAGGAGGAAGACCCCCCTAGAGGAAAGTTTCAGTTTGAGTTGGGTCCTTTTACTGTTGGGATGGCTTCACTACCCATAGGGAGTGACCCTGACAGGAGGATAAAAGGCAGAGTAGGCCCTGCAAAGGGACAGCCAGTTTTCTTCACTGTCTTCCTCGCCTAACAAGCCAGGAAGACTCTCCCAGGGTTGGGCTGAGTCTCCTGGGCGTGTGGGCTGGGGGGGGGGGGGTTGTGTGAGAAAACAGGGCTGATTGCAGAGGCCCCATAACTTTTTGCCCCCATTTTCCTCTTTTTGCTGGTGTTTTCCTGACTTTGATGGTGCCCTGGGTACTGCTAACCAGTCCCAGGGCCTGTGCTCTGTGTAAAATGGATATGCAAATTAGGCTAATTATAATTGGCTAAGTTAACCTACCTATAAGTCCCTAGTATATGGTAGGGCATGTAGGTTTAGGGACCACAGCATAGGTGGTGCACACCTAGGTGCACTGCTGAGGTGCCCAGTGTCATTTTAAAAGCAAGCCTGCCTTGCTGGCTGCTTTTAAATTAAAGTTATATGCAAATTCGACTTTGGAATTAAAGGTACTTCCAAAGTCTTAAACTACCTTATTTTTACATATATGTCACCCCTAAGGTGTGCCCTATGTGCCCCTAGGGCTGGGTGCCATGTAACTATAAGCAGGGACTTTATAAAAATAGATTTATAAGCCCTGGTGAGGTAAAAACAGCCAAATTCGTTTTTCCCTCATTGAAGTAAATGGCCTTCATAGGCTATAATGGGCAGACTATATTTTAAATTTTAAAGTCTCCTTAAATGTTACATACCAAGAATTTGGGATCAAATTAATTGTTGTAATAAATCCCACAACTTCCAGTTGTTGGATTTAATATAACTTGTTCAGGTAAAAAGTTTAGACTTTACCTAAAAAGTTGCCAATTTCAGCTCTGCATTGTTTTTGCTGCTGTGCTCTGATTGGCCAGCCTGCAGCAGCTTCTGCCAGGCTGCCTTGATGAGGTGTGAAGTGGCCTGGCTTCACACAAAGGAATGTGCTTGGGGGAGAGAATCTCCCCTCAGCAGATGGTGAGGCAGGAAGGGGGAGGGCTGCCAAACTGGTCTTCAAAGGCAGAGAAGGACATCTGGAGCACCCAGCAACACCCCACATCCTGCAACCCCAGACAGCTAGGTGCCCCCTTGATTAGATTAGGAGAGGGCAGGAGAGGGGTGTGTTTATGATTTTTAGCCACACCAGTGGGTGGGCTCAGCCAGATGTAACCGCCAAAAATCAGATTCAGCCATGTTGGATTTTTAGAGACTGTTGCCTTTTGGGATGGATTTTTGCCACACTTCCCAGGAAGTGGTCATCACAGGGGGACGACCCTGTACCTGATTGGAGGACCAGGACCCCCCTGCTTTTCACCCAGGAGCAAGGATAAAACTGGCAGACCTGCCCCCACACCTCAGATCCCCACCAAATTTCAAGAAGAAGGAACTAAAGGAGAAGAAGGACTGCCCTGCTGGACCCATGGCCTGCACCAGGAACCTGCACTCAGAAGGACTGCACCAGCTGCACACTTGGGCTTCACCACAAGAAGGACTTTGCCTGGCTTCAACTGGTTCAAGGAGGGACTCCCTGTTTGCTACAGGTGAAAAATTGCTATCCAGAGTCCCCTGCACCAACTCCTGAAAAAGTGACCAGCTGACCACTGGCCAGTGGCCAAAAAGGAGTTTGGGCCAGGTGCATTCTGGGAGTTGAAGTCCACACCCCCCAAGGACCATCACAGAACTTCTGGACCCTTGGGGTGAGCTGTGGACCCCAAAAGAACCTTAAAAGAACATATGGGTGAAGCCCCAGAAGTTTGGAGAAGATTTGAATTTTTTTGTAAAAAAGCTCCAGAGAGGGACCGACCCGCCGCGGAAATTCTAGCCGGCTTGCCTCAACCGCGACTCGGCCTGACTTCGTGGTTCGTCCCGGTAAAGAAAAACATCCGAAAAAGAGACTAAGTCCGAAGGTAAAAAGTTGACCGGGACCTCCCAGCCATGGTATCCGTGAAGGGCTCCACGGACGTCGGATCAAGATCCAGGTTTACCCCGGTCGAAGGATTTTCATCTCGAAAAAACGACTAAGTCCGAAGGTAAAAGTCTCCACCGAGGAAACCCACATCGTGTATCCGGACAAGGGCTCCAGGAGGTCGGATTCAACTGGCAGGTTCGTCCCGGTGAAGAAAAACTTCAAAATAAAGACTAAGTCAGAAGGTAACTTTTTAACCGAGGCCTCCCGCGACTTGTAGCCGAGCAGGGCTCCATCGCGGTCGGCCTGAAACTTTGACTTTGCCCCGGTCGAGGTGCAACCAGACGACCCGATTGGCGCTTTTTGTTTCTAAGCGCTAGAAAAGTAATAATTCTTTAAAAATTCATATCTCCGATTCCCTTTATCCGATTTTATTCGTTTTTGTGTCATTTTAAAGATAAAAATATAAACTATTTTTATAAATTGGTTTTGGATTTTTAAACTGTTTCCTGTGTTTTATTTAATTACTGTTTTGTGATATTTGAATGCTTTACACACTGTCTCCTAAGTTAAGCCTTGACGCTCGTTGCCAAGCTACCAAGGGTTGAGCTGGGATTAATTTACTGAGACCTAACTGTACCTAGGTGGAGGTTAGTGGCTTGTTGCTAGGTGTAGGTACCTACCTGCCCTTACTAATAACCCATTTTCCAACATGAATGTTCTGAATTAGTTCTTTAATTTGTATTTTTCTCCTTGAAGTTCTCATGCAAGCTATGTCTTCTTCATTAAAGCATTCATGCATAACTTATCTGCAAAGCTTTTGTCTAGTTTACGTCTGGTAAAAAGTTCATTTTCTTGGTAAGAGCCTAAATGAGTCATTTCAAGATTCCCACTAAACATCTCGTCCGATTCTAACTTTAGCTTCACCACATCCACCAAGATCTTTCTTGCAAGTGACTGAATTGTTCCCTGAACCAATTTGGAAATCCCACTATCACTTGAAGGACTATTGGTATATAAAAGCTTTCACATACTCATCTATTTCCTTAGCTCTAAGACTCTGTGACACTACAGGAACCTAAGGCATATTCCCACCTCTAACGGTACCACTACTGTGTCAGGAATAAGGCTGTGCGCGGTCCAGGACCCACCCTGGCTTCTGCTTCAAGTCTTTGAGGCACGTCATGCGAGCCGCTTGTCATCCACGCTTGCTCCAGAAGTGGTCATCAGCGTCACCTGCCCTTTGGTAAAGCTCATGTAGCTGCAGGGTCGGGACATTGGTGGACAAGATGAACATATCAATGCCATTCTATGAATGGGCTACAACTCCCAAGTTTTTAGAGGCAGCGGCCATCTTGGGGTGTGGCAGGCCTATAAAGCCCAGCCTCACCCAAGCACATAGCTTACTATATTGAAGACTTCGGTGCAGTCGGACCTCATTGGGAGTTCCTCTGAAGAAAGCGGATTTCCTGCATGGCAGAGTGGCAGCATGTGAGAGTATCCTTGTTTCCATGGTGAATTAAAAAACGAGTAGGTCGTACTCGTGTCGGTAAGGTCTTAATGAGTCAAATCTTGAAGGGAGTTGTTTACTCCCATAAGTAAAGCGCCCCTTAGCAAAACGCTTTAGACCAAAAGTAAAGCGCTGCTGGCACGACGATCAAAGTGCTTCAGGCCAAACGAGTAAAGCACCCTTTGCACGGCAATCAAAGCGATTCAGGCCACACGAGTAAAGCGCCCATTAGCACAACGAGCAAAGCACTTCAGGCTAAATGAGTAAAGCGCCCTTGGCACATCAATCAAAGTGTTTCAGGCTAAACGATTAAAGCGCCCTTGGCACAATAATCAAAGCACTTCAGGCTACACAAGGAAAGCACTATGGGCACGACAATCAAAACGCTTCAGCCCACACGAGGAAAGCACCCTTGGCACAACAATCAAAGTGCTTCAGGCCACACGAGTAAAGCACCCTTGGCACGACAATCAAAGCGCTTCAGGCAAAACAAGTAGAAGCACCCGGGCATAATGAGTAAAGCGCTTCATGCATGACGATCAAAGTGCTTCAAGTTCAATTAGTAAAACTTTTCAGGCCTCAGTTGCAAATGTGAAAGCGCTTGAGAAAAGCAAGCTGTAGTTTCATTGTTTTTTGGGAAGTACAATATGCGAGATACATATTTAAATCTTTGTGCATTTCTATGCTGAGATCAAACGTTTATGTTATGAAAGCATAATTGTTACATGGTTAAAATTCAGAGTATGATCATATTCCAAAGCTCTTGCCATCTTTAGGTACAGAGATTGCAGTTCGTTCTTGTTCCATGATTCAAAGAAGGGGCTACGCCCATTTCACAAAGGGTCTCCATCCGATATCATGGAGACGCCTTTGTTCCAGAGTCTATTGGTGACTTTATACTGTTATGAAAGAGTATATGCATATTTGTCCTAACCATTTTCTTTTCAGATCTCTCTCCCTGCAGTTACCTACCCTAATTCCCTTCCCCCTGCATGGCATCATCAATACTCTGCGCTCTGATAGCTTTCTGAATTGGTGATGCCGGGAGGTGGGCCTTTTGGTCAGCAGCGTGCAGTTCCAGAGGAAAGGGCACTGAGACATAGTGAAATTTAAAGGAGGCTCCCATACAGGAGTACTAGAAGTGGCCATTTTCAGACATAAACCTATGGAACTGCATCCTGTAAAATTCAAAGTTGCATCAGTACTCCCCACTCATGGCGAGCTTGTGTGTGTCGGGACTAAGAGAACAAAACCTCTCTGTTAGAAATGGGATCTCTAGTTGGCAAAGGTATGACCCCTTTCCAAGTAGGGACCACAATCCTAGTCAGGATAAGTCACAACAGAAGCTAAATCATATTGTGCTCTGCCTCTGGTAGCTTGGCACAGAACAGGCAAGTTTAGAAGGCAATGTGTAAAGTATTTGTGCAGTAACTCATACAATAACAGGGTGAAAACACCACAAAAATTAGTTCTCACCAGTTTAGGAAAATAAATAATGTTTTATCTGAATAAAAAAAGACCAAAACAATATGCACAAGTCAAGATATCACTTTTAAAAGGTTTAAATGAGTCTCAATTCGTGAAAATCAGTGGTTCTAACCTTTTAACACAGTACATGGGATGCATCAAATTTAACAACGCAAAGGGGCCGCAGAAGAGGAAATGCATCAAAGACTAAAGCAATGCATCAATTTTCCAGCACGGCAAGGCGTCATTTCTTTCTATGATACATGGCAATGTGTCAGTTGGCAGGAGCGCAGCCTTGGTCCCTCACTGCGACACAGGGATATTTTAACACCCAGGAACAATGTGTGGAAAACCCAGAATGCGTTGAGGGGAGGCAACAGGTGCTGCATATCCTGCCTTTTACTTACATAGCACCCTGCCCTATGAGCTACCTAGGGGCCACCTTAGGGGTGACTTATGCATAAGAAAAGGAGAATTTAAGGGATGGAAAGTACTTTTAAATGCCAAATCAAAGTGACAGTGAAATTACACATCCAGGCCTGGCAATGGCAGACCTGAGACATGGTTAAAGGGCTACTTATGTGGGTGGGTGGCACAATCTGTGTTACGGGCCAACTTGTAGCATTTAATTTACAGGGCCTTGGAACATCTACCACACTTTACTAGGGACTTATAGGTAAATTTAACATGCACATTTGGAATGAGCCAATGTTACCATGTTTAGAGGAGAGAGCTCAAACATTTTAGCACTGGTCAGCAGCGGTAAAGTGTGCAGAGTCCTAAACCAGCAAAAATTAGATTAGAAAAATGGAGAGAGGCAGGCAAAAGACCACCCTAAGGCTTTCAGGTCTAACACTCTTGTATTAGGACTTACTGCAGCATTACCTGAAGCACCTGCTGTGTCAGGGACAACCAAATTATAGGATGTCTTTCCTGAGAAATCAGGCTCATATGTGAGGACCACAAGATCCAAAGTAACTGGAGCAGTAAGAGCAGCAGAAGTATTTGAGATAGTAGGGTTAGTAAGAAGACAAACTCCTGAACTTTCTTCCATTCGTTCATAATGCACATTCACCAGAGTAACCCCAACCAAACCACTATTCACATTATTGGGGCAGTAGCTAATCCAAGATTCCTGCCACCCTTAGTGCTATCTCCACTTTCCACTTGGATCTCATTGTCCCGAGTTGGATGTTCTGACAATAATATATCTAAAAGGCTAGCACCAGAATCATTGCCAACGATCACACTCAGATAATCTGCCTCCTTTCACTTTCTGGCCTTCACTTTCTTGTCCCTTTTCTTTTCCCTCTCAAATTCTTCACTCGTTAAGTCTTGGCACAATCTAACTCCCTCTGTCAAGTCAGTTCTCCATCTTTTTTGTTCAGCATCCCATCTATCATCTACATCTATATAAGTATGCAGTGCTTTTCAAGCCCTTCCCTGATAGATCTCTTTCTCTCTAGCAAGAGCAGCATGTTCCCAAGCGTTCAGCGTCTCATACTGTGCAGGTTTAGGAGGTTTTATCATCTCCTTTAATAACATCCTCAAGTTTCAATAATTCTAATACTAAATGGGCCATAACATCGAAAACTCAATGCACCTACCCTTTCTGTGATCTTGTGCTTTGACCAAGCCAAATGCATGTGTGTAGCCCTTCATTCATTTCCATAGAATGACCTGGGGTATCTTCAGTGGGTGCCTCTTCTTCCTCCCTAATCGGCACATGCACATCTCCTCTAAACAAATCTCATATAACCTTGAAACAATTAATTTTTCAACTAAATATCAATAATCACAAACAGAATTTTTTTCTCGACTAGGAAATATCTTCTTGTCCATAGTTCTTGTTCAACAGCAACAACCAATCCCAGCGTGACCCCTTGTGACATGGACAATCAAAACCAATACCAGCACAGCACTACACCAACCAACTTATACCAGCGTGGCACACTGTGATGTCAAGCTGGATCCATGTAGGGGTTTATTCTCCTTTACATCTGCATAAATGCACTCTTCTCAGCATCAAACACACATAACAAAATATGATACAAATAACTTTTGTCTGCTCCACTAAAGAATTGACAGTATCCAATCACATAAGAGTCAAAGTACTCAAGCATTTTTAACAAAACCATGACCTGCGGAGTCTCATTCAAATTGGTACAGACTCATCCTGCCATTAGGACCACTATAACAACCACAACCCACATTCACACAAAGGTCCCTATCTCAATTGTGCCATTGACAAAGCCACATGCCAAGTACCACCAAACTTAGCACACAATTACAATATACTGTCTTCTACGCTTTTAAATACCATCGCAGGGTTTTAGGTAGCCTCGGAAACGATAACAACTTCAACTTCTTTTATTAAACACCACACTCACACGGCATTCAAAACTTCTCTGCAAAACTCCCTCCAAACTCCACAAAGCACCGCAAGCAAAGTATGAACCACTCAACAGAACAACCCTATTGATATTCACTCCTTCCCTGATATGAATCTCTTCCCCGGAACTCCGCCAGACTTCTAAATTGTGGACATGGGGACTAGGGACTTGATCTAGGGACTAACTAATCTGGAATAGAGGGTTTTAGTTCTCCCTACCTCTAGATCTAACCATCCTCACTCTGCTACCATCTGATGATGCTTGGGGCCCATATTCTTATTTTTCTTCTTTCCGTCAGACATTTGTAGGTTGTTAGAGAAGTAAAGAAGAGTTATAATCAACCTTTCAATTTAATTGACAGTATAACCTATTTGGTCACACATTTAGCCCAGGAGGTTGAGAATACATTAAAAAAATGTATTGGAAATTAAGAGCCAAACTGATACAAATGAATCTCAAGAACATGCTATTTACATACAATGTCACTAAAGGTAAAGTAATGCTTCATATGAGGTTAAATTGTATAAGCATAAGACATACAAGAATTTCAGTTGAAGCAATACAAAGGATGAGAAATAGAATCTGATGATCTAAATATAAGTTGCGATTCTCCTGTCTAATCATTGGCAAATCTAAGTTAATCTAAGTACTCTAAACTAAACTAAAGGCAAAAACTAATTAAGTCTCAGGAATTATGGGAAAGTGTCAGCAATGGAAACCTCAGTAGAAGTTCTGAAAGAGAAGTGATGCATAGTGTAAAACCACACAAAGGAATAAACAGTAGAGAGGTCTTCACCCCTCCAGTCGTAAGAGAATCTGCACTCGTTAACTATGTGAGTACCAATTAAACCGACAGAATCTTTGAGAAAGCTATGTCATCCACACCAGTAATTTTCAACCTTGAAGCCTTCTTGGTGTCTGGTACACAAACAGAAGTCTTTTCATTTCAGTTCGTTAGCGCTCCTTTGTCCTTGCCAAACTATCCTCCTGTAGTGTGGTTAGTTTTACGTATCTTTTGCGCATTAGCTTCAGGCTTTAGGCCTTTGTGCACTTTGCCCTGAATGTATTTTATTCATTTGCTGACTGCTTAGAGCCTCTGTGCACTTTGCTCTAAATGCTTTTTATTAGGCTTCGTACTGTTATTTTACAAAATAGCCAGTTCTACGGTGTTGTTTTTTATTCATATCACACTGTTTTGCCTACTTCAGCACTGGAGTTCTTCATAACATATTCACTCTGTGCTTCAGTCAAGGATACAGTCTGGTACATTGCCGATAGACGTGGTAGGAGTTTAGATTTGGCATTCCTGCATAGGGACACTTTGTGATCACGATGACATGTTAGTTATAAAATCAATTCCTTGTCCCAATACATGCAAGAGGGAGATTCCGACCAGGGAACCACAACTAGACGCCGACTGCCTCGTTGCAGATGCTGAACCAGATCACAGGCCTTTGCTCAGGTATGAGGGCGTATGTCTCCCCAGTGATTCAGAAAGGCAAGCTAGAAGCATAACATGCTGTGCTCTATATAGAACAAGCAGAGGGAGAGTAGAAACTGTTAGGAAATATGATAGCTTTATTCTTATGTTTTACTCTCCTGGTGACTATATCAATTGTTCTGGTTATTGCGGCTCACGCCTTATTCTCTAAAATACAGTTGTTTTATTAAAACATTATAAAAAACTTATACTGTCTTTGTCATTTGTATATGAGACCATATTGTTAATGAGAGAGTTACTTTGGATCTGAGTGACCACGACTTCCCTGAGAAGTTCCAAAGATGTCATGCGCTCGGCTGTCCAATCATCTCTTCCCCATGGGAGAAATGAGGCACTGCTAGTTAGCCGGAGCAAAAACCGGATTTAGGGTGACAGAGTTCTTTACACGTGGATCAGACTCAGTCCCCCACACCGTTATCGATCCTGCTGCCTAGAAATCCAGTAGTCTCATTTAGGATAATGCAGCTGCAATACACAGACATGCCTTCCATCAACTTTAAAATTATACAAATGTATCAGCAAAGAAAGAATATTGCAAAACACGCAAAACTCCACTTTTGGAAATGGCCCTTTCTGCAGGGCTATCCCAAAACTTTTTGCCTTTCTCCCCTTATTTTTCCGACCCTCTTTGTGGTGGCTTTAGGACTCTGGGCAATTTACCACTGCTAAACAGTGCTAAAGTGGATGTGCTTTCTCATTTGAAACTTGATATAATTGACTTACAGCTGTTTGGTTTATTTTATTTACCTGTAAGTCCCTTCTAAAGTGGTATACCTTATGCCCAGGGCCTGTAAATTAAATGCTAGTAGTTGGCCTGCAGCGCTGATTGCTCAAGCCTGCATCTGCAGTGCCTGTATGCACCGTTTACTGCCTCACTAAATTGGCAAATCAAACTAGTTGCCAAAGACTAAACTCCCTTTTCACTATACCTAAGTCAACCCTAAGGTAGGCCTTAGACAGCCCTACGGACAGAGTGCTGTGTATGTAAAAGGTAGGACATATATCTGTATGTTTTACATGTCCAATAGTGCTAAACAGCCTATTTTGATTTTCACTACTGTGAGTTCCACTCCTCCCATAGGTTTGCATTTGGAATTCCCTCATACATGTCTAAGTGGTAATTTCTGATCTGTGAGGAGTAGCGTGGGCATATTTGATATGTTCAGAATTGTAATGAAAAATCCTGCTTACTGGTGTAGGTGGATTTCACATTCATATTTTATTTTTGAAATGCCACTTTTAGAAAGTGGGCACTTGTCTGTGATTATAGCTCTAGTGTTTTGCAGCCTGACTCCAATCCACTCTAGAGCAGAGTGACAACTACACTTCATGCATACTTTCCATTTAATCACAACACAGGAGGGGCTAGGTGTGACAGGAAAGGCATCTGCATCCATCTGCACACTGATAGGCATCCTGGGCTTAGGAGAGGGAGGGTCGTTCACACCTTACACGTCAATAGGCTGTGTCCTGCCCTCACACAATGGGCTGATTACCCTACTAATGTCTGTAGACAAGGCTTGGTTGAAAGGGGGTTGTGTTTCACTCGAAATGGCTCCTTTGAAGTCACCCGCTGAATAAAGACATTTTTGAGTTTCAGTACAGGAGCCCTGACCCTATGATTTTTAGGGAACTTCTAGAACTTTGATGGGACAAGGACACTTTGCCAGGAAGAAGGCTTGCTAGGCTGCCAGGATGGACTGCCACTCTGCACTACATTGCTGTGTAGGCCTACTGCTGCTGTGTGCTGACTTGTGGAAGGGGCTGCCACATTGTTGTTGCTCTGTGTGTTGGCCTGCTGCCTGCTGTGTCTATTCTGCAAGTGGAAGGACTGAACCTTGCTAACTGCTCTTGCCCCCAAGAGTCACTCAGGGCTTGGTGGCCTGCCCTGTGCCTGTGCTTTCAACAACTAGCACATGGGGAGCACTGTTTATGGTGCCTTGGTTTACCTAACCAGCGCATGGAGAGCACTTTTAACACTTAACACACTGTGAACCTTGCTAATCATCTTACAGCGCGTGGAGAGTGCTTTGTAACTCAGCGCATGGTGAGCACCGTTGGTGGCAGTGAGTGGTAATCAGGTCACTCTCTCTGCCAGAAGAGAGACCAAATGTTGGAGACTGATCACAATACAGTGCTTTCCCCTTTTGCTTGCGCCTCTTCCACCCCCTGATCCAGGCTGCTCGAGGGATTGAAGACTGCTGCCACAACTCCCCTCTTCACTGCAGCTTTCAACACGTTACTAGGCAAACAGGGGTGCTCAGGAGATATTTGTGATGGCCACCTGGCCCCGCCTCCTAGATTCTAGTGCAGGGCAAAGGCGATACCACAGGCTCCGGATGCGAGGACACCAACCCTACTGTGACAGCCGGTCCCTAGTTGCCGTGAATATAGAAGGTGAGTCAGGCCCCAGAGAAGCCCTTTTTCTGTCATCCCGTGGTCCTCTATGGGTGACCTGGCAGCTACTTAGCAGGCCTGTTCAGCCCCAGGGGAGTTGCACTGCAACCCGGCTCCAGCTTAGTGGCCGGCATTATGTTGGTTTTGGTTTGCTTCCCCTCTAGCAGATCCAAAGCAGAGCTGATCGATGCTAGTAGCAACTGTGCTGCATATTCATGGGCAGCTGCAGTAACTTATGCACCACAAGGACATTATTGTCTTTGCCAATGTAGGGGACCCCTCTGGAGATGACTCCGCAAGCACTGAAGACACATCTGGCACTGTGTGGTGGTCTTGCACCACTTGTGTCCCTCACTGCCATACAAGGATGTGCCTGACAAGGGTTGCTCTGGCCAACCAGTGGCATTCTCCAGCACTCCAGTACCCCCACAACTAGGAGTAGTACATCTTTCTGGGGGTATAAAGTGTGATACCTTGCAAAGGTGCAAATAGGTTCTCTATTGTCATGGAGGCTACAGCCTGCACAGCACTTACATATGTTTGTCTATCAATAAGGGAACTATCGACTGTAATGTATATAGGTGGATCCTATGCTTGGATTTTGGGTCCCGCCATACAGAAAGTACTGATTTTGGAAAGTGAAGATATTACGAGGGGTGTACCTTGTGTACCTTGTAGTGCGTCATGTGCTTCACTGCTGCATGACATCCCCTGCTGATTATATGGTATATACAGTTTTTGAGGCCTGTCCAGTCAGAATAGCTGGTACTAGTTCGGTGTTGGCATAATATGCATAATGTTTATCATATCTGGTGATCCATATGTGTTATGCTACAACCTAACTGCTGTGTTTTATGCCTTGATGTTCTGATGTATGGCATTCAGATTCTTACATAGCCAAGGTAATGACCAGTGATTCGGGATTTGCATAGTACGCACAGAATTTATGAATAATTACATTTTAATCTATGTAATATACAATATGTTCTATATAAATCTGTACATCCTGTGTAGACTCTTTTTTATGGTATATTTCTTGTGTTGCTTATGTGAGTGTGTTGCGTAAACACTTTACACATGACCTCTGGGGATAAGTTGGAATGCTCTGTGCCAGCTGCCAGGTGGTGAGCACAGGTTAAATTTTGTGTGTAACGTACTTGCCCTGACTAGAGTGATGGGTTCTGCCTGGCTTAAATGCATACCCTAGATAACCAGAAACCCCATTTCTAACATCCACGTTGAAGGTTAAGCACAAGAAATTAAATATTTCAGGTCTTTGGTTATGTTAACTTAATAAGGCATTGAATGCACATTTGAAATACATGATTACAAGTGCATCTTATAATTTTAATTGTAAGCAATAATCATAAATGAAACAGGATTATATGCAGTTTCACCATAATCAGAGTATAAATGTGCATGAGTACTACATTTCAGCATGTTACAATCAAACATTAGAACACACGTATATATGAATTTCTATTTCTCTACTGTGAATGCACCTTCAGTAGTTCAATTTAGATGCATTGCTTTACATTAGTAACATTAAGACACACAACATATGTATTGTTGATTACATTAGTATGTCACTTCTGTAATACAACCAAAATTAGGTGTTACCAAGGCCAAGGAGCATAGGAGTGTAGCTCTCAATGTTAAAGGAGGTGCAGTGGCACTGGGACCAAGGGACCTGTTGGGGGGTTGGGCACTGCATCTCGATTATAGCTGCTTTTCACTATTTAAACAGGAGAGGAAGGGCCAATTACACCCTTGCTACTGTATGGTACTCTTTTGACATTGCTTCCTCTGATCACAGTGCTTGTTTATAAAGGTTGCTTTTTAAAAAAATATACTATTAATCACATCAGAGTAATATTTATGCGTTGGTCAGAAAAAGGTACCTTCTTGTGCACTGGTAGGGTCTTGGTGGTGTGCATTAATAATGATTAAGCTATATTTCTACTCACCAATAGAGCCAGTACACGTGTTTTAAAATTGATTGCTTGACCCTGTTTTAAATTATTCCTATGCGTCGATTGAAATGGTTCTTAAGCTAGATCTAGTTCTGACCAATTTTATTGCCCAGTGGCTTAAAAAAGGAAGATGCCCAACTGCAGCTACAAAGGGTTCCTGGGGTAGTCCCCGAAATACCCTTTAAAGCAAACTTAAGCCTTATCAGATCTGACCATCTTCTTTAAAAAACTATTTTTCCCCAAAAATCTGAAAAACTTTATGGGGATGTCCCTCAATACTCCATAAAAGTGTTCTTTAAACCACATCAGTTCTAATCTACGTTACTAGCCTGAGGTGCCTTAAAATACACAATTTATTACTATATACAAAAGAAGACTTGGGGGATCTATCCTCCCAATAAAGCAGAATTTAAGTGATGTTCGTTCTCCCAATATCAAGCTGCCTTTCTACTATAAAATTCGTCCCTTGTCACAAAACCTCCAAAATATTTCAGGGGGAGATCTCCAAGCCACTCTTTTCAAGTGATCTCCTGTCGGTCCATCTGAGAAGTAATGGGCCGCCATGCTGAGAAGTATTGAGTACTGTAATCTGCAGTGAGGCTTGTATAAACCATTGCAGCTCTGCTGTGAAATGCTGGGCATTTACTGCAGACCTGATAAGGCATACTCTACAGTACTGCAGCCTTGATGAGACTGCTGGGTGGATACTGTGACTCGGAAGTGAAATTATTGTAAAGTACTGCAGCTTTTCTGGTAAAACTGCTAAATGTCAGCCACCAAATGCTCCTAAATTATTACAACTCTTCTGAGAACTGCACCTACATCTTTTGCTGCCTTTTTGAGAAGGGCTGGCAGATTACTGCACCTGTGCAAAGAGGTGCACTGCCGCTTTGTGTAGTCCAGAAGGGCTACATGATACAGTCCTTTAATTTCCGTAGACTTCCTATTAAAATCTATCAGAGATTGATAATGAATCTAGAACACTCAAGACAAGTTTGGGAGAATTGTTACACCCACTCACCAACAATTTGGGGCATATTTACAATTAAGTGGCTCAGCGCAGCAAGTGACCTTGCTGCACTGCCCAGCGTCCCAGGGAAAGGACAGAAATGCACTGTATTTACAAAATAATGTGCATTTCTGTACTCTTCTCTGGTGTTGATGCTCTTTTGGTTGTCTAGCAGCAAAGCAGGCACAGTTGACCATAATGCAAGAGTGCCTACATTGCATGCAGGATTGTTTTTGTACAGGAAGTGACACCTTCCTGCACAAAAACAATCCACGGTGGTGTTTTCTCTTTCTATGTGTGCTGCAAAATGCAGCACACATAGAAAAAAGAAAAAATAAGGATAAATAGAGATATTTCTCTTCATTTCACCTCCCCTGGGGAGACGCATTCCAAGGTTTACAAAGCCTTGTAAATTTGGGAATGCACCAAAACCCATGGGTGTTTGTAGCATGATGTGTTTATTCAGTATTTCATTAGGATAGCTTTAAATAGAATTATTAGCATTTGTGGAATGCAACAGGATTCTGTACATAAATATGAGGTCATAGAATGTGGGAGTTAGTTGCAGTTGGTGTGGAAACACAGAGTTGTATACATCTTTGTGAAGAATTCTACTTATACATTTAACAGTGTTTGATACCAGATTTGTTTGTGCTACTTTACCACATCAATTTGGTGATGAGCAGGAGTCAACCTCAAGAGAATTTCTTTATAAGTGGTGTACAGTGTATGTGAACCTCAGGACGTCGCGTTGCATCTCTACACCGATGTTTGATGTTTACCGGTACTTGGAGGAAGCGACTAAATTCAACATGACTTTGAGTTGAATATCACTGAAATATGAGGTACAAATGAATGTGGCAGAATTTACTGTATTAAGCTCATCAGCGATCCCAACAGACAACAGTGGCATTCACATCTCATTCTTTGTCACTCACTGAGGAAAAATGCTCGCTGATTGAAAGATAGACATCAGTGTGCAGATGGGCACTACAACACTTCCAGAAGTTCATTTGGGGAAGAAAGTTCATACTACGATCAGACCATAAACCTCTACCAAAATTGTTAACCACTGAGGGATTATCTAGAGCATTGGCAAGAATTGTTAGATTATCCTTGAAACTGTAGGATTTTGTGTACAAAGTAAAATATGTGCAGGGGATCAAGAACGTGACAGCTGATTTCCTGAGTGGAATGTCACTACTTCTCAAAGAAATCAATCAAGATCTTTGGAGTGAATGTTGTGTAGCAAGTGTTTTTACAGATAAAGGGAATGACAGTTTACAAAAAGAGGAGGGGTTGAATGCACACAGTAACGATGAAGTGTTAATGGGTGTTAAGGATAAAATTGTGAATGGTTGGGGTGATTCATGTAGAGGTTAGTGTATTGGAGATTTGAAAGCTTTTTTGGGGGGTACGTGACAAATTAAGTGTCAATGAAGTGTTTATTTGTAGAAGTGAAAAAAACTATTCCTCCTAAAGATATTAGAGAAAAGTATTTCTATTGGCCATGAAGGGCATCCAAGAATTATGTGCACCAAATGCAATATAAAAATATTATATTGGTGGCCCAAAATTGATATAGAAATTGAGAGATTTGCAAGAGCATGTGTGGATTGTGAAAATGCAGATAAATCTCAGAAGACTTCAAATACTCCCATGTCCTCTTTCAGATGTCCTATGCTGCCTTGCGATGAAGTAGCAATGGATATCATGGGACCCATTACATGGAATGATGGTACAAGCAAGTACATTATGGTACTTGTGGATATGTTTTCTAGATAGACAGAAGTTGAAGTAGTGAGTAAGGTGAACACAACAACAGTGAGCAAATGTCTTTAAGAGGTGATTTTAAGAGAAGGCGTTCCTGCATCGATGTAGACTGACAATGGAGTGCAATTTAAATCAGAAGAAATGAAAACTTTTATAAGACTAGCAGGTGTAGAACAGAAATTTACAGCATCATAGTGGAAATGGGTTATGGAAAGGTTGAACAGAATTGTCAAAAGTATATTACAGTAAGCTAGCAAAGGAACAAATTTGGGAGTACAAGTTGAAGACGATGGTATGGACATATAGGATGACGCCACATGGAACAGTAGGTGAAAGTACTTTTGGATTCATGAGAGACTGTGTACCTCACTCCGGAATGAATCCTGGGTGGATGAAAAGGAGTAAGAAAGTGGAATGGGATGTTAAGACAGTAATAAAGTGTATAGTATCCTCACAAGAAAGAATACACATTATTTTGATACCAAACATGGTGTGACAGAAGTACATTTAGAAAAAGTCAATGGATCAGAGTGAAAACAACTAAGAAAATAGCCAAGAGAGGAAGTAAATTTAGAGGTCCCAAAAAGATGGTGTGAGTCATGAGGGATTCTTTGGAGCTTGATGATGGTAGTATTCGTCACATAAGTCATCTTGCCCTGGCAAAGTTTGGTGAAAGGAATGAGATTGACAACAAAGAAATTGAGTGCTAAAAATGGTCGGAACAGATACCAGTAGTTGGAGGTGTCGCAGAGGAGTGCACAGAAAGAAAGCAGCAGAATTGTGAATAAAGAGAGTCCATCTGGAATGGTTGAAAGAAGTAAAATGAGTCAAGGAGTGACTGGTGAAAAAACATGATAGAAGTGGTAAGACCAGTATGTTTTGGAAGAGTCATTGGGAAACCAAAAACAATTGGGGAATTTTGTATGTAAATTAATTTTCTTTCACAAGTTGTCTTAATTAGAAGAGGAATGGTGTTTTTGTTTTGTTTAAGGGAAGGGGATGTGTAATATATTGGCTTTATTCAGTATTTCATTAGTATTGCTTTATATAAAATTATTAGCACGTGTGGAATGCACCTGTATTCTGTATATAAATATGAGGTCATGGGATGTTGGAGTTTGCTGTGGGACCTTAGAGCTGTGTACATCTTTGTGAAGAATTCTACTTATACATTAAACAGTGTTGGATACCAGATTTGTCTGTGCTACTTTACTACAGTGTTGCATGGAAACCCCCACTACAAAGCCCATGAAATGCCCCCCTAAACAGAGTAAGGCAAAGCAGTGACTTGTGCTGTGTTACCTTATACCATATATATGAGACCATGAAAAGCCGCACATAGTGGCTTTGGTGGCCTTGTAGATATGGTTCTGCACTCTTCACTGAGGGGCATCAAAAAAAGAGGCTCACCAGCAGGGGCATGGGGCTTGTAAATGTACCCCTTTTTGTGATCATGTGGAATTCACTCACATGATTTTTGGAATGTTTAATCAGTCACAAATTCAGAAATGGTGATCTCCGAAGTGTTACACTGCTCTCAAAATCCTCAGGTTGTCAGAGTTAGGCAACCTGAAACATATCACTTCTGGCTGTGTTTCCACTTGCTCGGCTGTCTTTGCCTAATTTTGCAACTTCTAAAATCACATGAAGGTGAGGTTTGCTACCTAAGGCCTCTGTCTGGAGTTTTGTATCAAGACTGGGAGATACATTTTAAATCCAAGCCTTGAGCTTGCACTTTGAGTCAAACATGAGGAATCAGTTTGTTGTCCAAAGTAAACACATGCAAATTCTATGTAATCTGAGATATTGTTTCGCTACCTAAAGGCAAAGCATGTAACTTATGGGTAACGGAAGGGATAGCTTTACTCTCTACGCCCTGAATATATGTGTTCTATATCACCTTAGAATGGCCCCTCTTTGAGAGTCTGCAGCATGTGAGATCTTTGGCACGTGGCGGATAGCTGTGCATCTCCAAATTGTTTGATGCCTGAGGCATAGCTCTGGGTTCTGAGGCCAATGCCGATGAGTACTTTGTTAACTTTACTTTGAGAGGCTTAGACTGTATGTTCTTTGTTATCTTATTGATCGCTGTTCTTAGTGAATTCCGAGGCTTTTAGTTCTTTGTCATCTTTGTAGTAGATCTACTTTGCAAGTCCTGAGATGTTGTCACCTTAGGCTAGCACTCCCTGTTGAGTCCTGAGTGTGTCAGTTCTCTGTCACCTGGAGAATACCTCTGTTTTGTGAGCGCCAAGCCTATATATTCTTTGTTACCTGAGGTATCATACCGTTGTGTGAGTCCTGAGGCCTGTGAGTTCTTTGTCACCTAAGGGATTTGACTGCTTTGTGAGTACTGAGTTTGTGAGTTCTTTGTCCATAAGGGGCATTTCTGTCAAGTATATTATGAACAGCAATCGGAAGCTTTCATCTCACTAATCTTACTCCATTCCTAATACTGTGGCAGTCAATGTGAAGTAACATGCAGTGACAGAGAAGACCCCTCACACTAGTATAATCAATCTGACAGTCACCAGTACTAAATCCAGTCAAGAACCTTGAGGCGCTACACAACCCAGTAGTTTGTAATTAAAGTCTAACCATTGTTCACTTGCGGGGAAACATAGTTGAATATGGAAATTCCATAGCTTTACAAAGCAGTGATAACACTTTATACTCAGGGGTCGGGCCGTTGTCCCAGCTCTGCCACCTTCTGCACTACCAGCCTTTTAAAAAAAGCTAATTTTTAGGTCTTACCTGGAAGCAGCTGCTGCTGTCTTTGTGGCCCCAAGTAATAACAAAAAATGAATACACGTATGCACATATAAGGGCTTTAGGTCAGTCCTCTGCTTACATTAGTCTGCCTTCCTGTCACTCACATTTTTGTTTCCAAGAACAACAGCATACAGCATGAGACACTGAGTCAGCCCACTCTAGGCATTTACGCTCTTGGACTATAAGTGACTCTGGCCCTCATGATGACCCTGGCGGTGAGTGATAAAGTGGCGGTAATACCGGCAACAGACTAGATAACTCCCATAGACAGCCAATGTGCCACACCAACCGCCAGGGTGGAAACAGCACTCATCACGGCGGTAGCCAACAACAGCCAGGCGGAAGACAAAGGCCCTCATTCTGACCTTGGCGGTCGGCGGAGAGGCGGCGGTCGGACCGCGAACAGACCGGCGGTATTAAAAATGGCATTCTGACCGCGGCGGTCACCGCCGCGACCGACCGCCACTTCCCCACTCCGACAGCCACGGCGGTCATGACCGACGGGCTGGAGTCTGCGCACTCCGGTCCGGCGGTCGACCCAAGACCGCCAACGGTATCATGACCCTGCTTACCGCCGCGGTTTCTGGCGGTCGGGAACCGCCATGCGAACCATGGCGGTAGGCACTATCGGGGCCAGGGAATTCCTTCCCTGGCACTGATAGGGGTCTCCCCCACCCCCCACTGCCCCCCCGAGTCCTCCCCCCACACCCTCCACCCCCCTGCCACCCCCCAGAGGTGGTACGAACCCCCTCCCCACCCCCACCCCGACATGCACATACACGCACCCCGACATGCACACACCCCCTACATGCACATATACACACCCCCTACACACACACATACACAACGGGGACACATACCCGCACACATACATGCCGACATGCGCACCCGCCAAACTACACACATTGCCCATAGGCACAGCAGCACTCCCCGCCCGCATGCACGCACTCACACACCCCCTCTACACACTCCCACGCACACCCCCATGCACGCACACATCACACAACACCCCCCCACCCCCTCCCCTCACGGACGATCAACTTACCTTGTGCGTTGGTCCTCCGGGAGGTGACAGGAGCCATGGGGAGGTGACCGCCAACAGAAGACCGCCAACAGAAGACCGCCACACAGAAATGTGGGTCGTAATTCTGTGGGCGGTGTTCTGCTGGCGTGGCGGTGGAGGTTGACCAGTCTCCACTTTCCCGCCGACCGCCAGTGTGGCTGCTGGCGGTTTTCCGGCGGAACGCTCCCAGCGGTCAGAATGCGCACAGCGGCATACCGGCGCGGTCGGCGGTCTTCACCGCGGCGGTAACTCGGCGGTCTTGCCAAAAGACCGCCAAGGTCAGAATGAGGGCCAAAGTACCTTATAAAGTAATACACTGTTCCTAAGAGGTCAGGGTGAGCTAAGGAAAGTACTCTAGGATCCTAATAAATAGGAGCAAGAGTCCTCACACACCCAAATGGGTGTCATGCTTCATCATCGGACAAGCTCCTCGTCAGACCGGCGCTGCAATGTCTGACGGGCACCACCCATAGGGGGGCTCTTTGCCGGAGATCTTTTTTCGATGATGCCTCACTGTCCCGCAAATGAGTAGGGAGGAAGAAAAGGGGAGAGTTCAAAAAGATGAAAAAATAGAAATAAAATTGGCTCAGGACCCTTGATAAATGCTGATTTTATTCTATTTGTGTAGGGTGAAGGCCAAGGGTAAAATAACAGAGAAAGTGAGGTAGAGGTAATGCTCAACCACTTTCAACCTATGTGTCTAATGGTAGGAGGGTCAGGACACTGCGAGACCCTACCTCAAAATAGGGTCGACATGTTTCGCGTCCCGGTGGTCCAGGATGGATCCAGTGACGCTTCTTCAGGACCTAGTGTAAAAGAACTTCTCCAATTTTAAAGCTAAGTTTAGCTGTTATGTAGTGTTGCTAATAGTCAAAAGAAGTAATCGTCAGTCACTTACACAAGTCTATTGTGACCAAGTGTATAGTTCCTAATCGTCACCCCTCCCAGATTGAGTAGGGGCTTCATGGGATCACGCGGGCCATAAGCCAGATCAGCACAACATACTTTGTTTATGGATCTGGTGGAGGGCGGCTCGACCTACCCCATGGACGCACTCCCGGACCTCCCACCATATTAAGACACTGTGATCCGTCACCTTTTCCAGGGCGGTACCAACGCCATCAAAAGCCTGGCCGAAACACATCACAAAAGAGAAAGGACTCACCATTGAAGACACAGTGAAGAACAATGCTGCCATGGAACCGGAACTGCAAATTTCCCAATGATCTTCTACGTTGTGCTCCACCTGGGACACTAATGCCCGCGAAGACAACAACGACGGTGAGTGCAGCAGCCTAGCACTCAAGGGAGGGAGGGAGGAAAACGAGAGTGACACACACACACACAGATACAACACACACCATTCACATACACACCATACACACAACTAGCTGCACATGAAAAACAATTTGTTCCCGAAAAACAGCAGAATAATGCAAGGACAACAGGAATGGACGAAAGTGATTGTAATCAGATTAAATTCAAAATCAATAATTCAATTTGTCAATGAAATAGATATGAAAACATGTACACAAAGGGACACTGGCCAGTATAAGGTTCAAAGGGTCCACGTGGCCACAGGGCACAGTCTAAGGCCCAACTCCAATCCTGACTACATCCGGATAGTACACTGTAGGGACATCAGTTTGTAAATAGGCAGGCACCTCAGGGGGAGGGGGCACCTCAGCCGGATGCAGGAACAAGTTGACTGGTTCTGGATGGGGCTCCATGCCCATTGCTCTTTGCTGGGGAGCACAAGGCCACAGTCTCTCAGGTGGGTGACATTCCCACTGGTTCTGAATGGGGAAACATGCACATTGCTCTGTCCTGGGGAGTGCAAGGCCACAGTCTCTCAGGTGGGTGACTTTGCCACTGGTACTGGAGGAGGCTCCATGACTATTGCTCTTTGCTGGGGAGTGCAAGGCCACAGTCTCTCAGGTGGGTGACTTTCCCACTGGTTCTGGATGTTGAAACATGCCCATTGCTCTGTCCTGGGGAGTGCAAGGCCACAGTCTCTCAGGTGGGTGACTTTCCCACTGGTTCTGGAGGGGGCTCCATGGCCATTGCTCTTTGCTGAGGAGTGCAAGGCCACAGTCTCTCAGGTGGGTGACTTTCCCACTGGTTCTGGAGGGGGCAACATGTCCATTGCTCTTTGCTGAGGAGTGCAACGCCACAGTCTCTTAGGTGGGTGACTTTCCCACTGGTTCTGGAGGGGCAACTCGCATAGCAGCCCCTGGAGTGTGGCCTACATGGCGTCCACTGGCATTGACGGCTGTAGTGTGGTGGTGGATAGAGGAGCCTCCTGGGCAGCCTCTGCACTGTCTGATGGCTGCAGTGTGGTGGTGGATGAAGGAGCCTCCTGGGCAGCCTCTGCACTGTCTGATGGCTGCAGTGTGGTGGTGGATGGAAGAACCTCCTGGGCAGCCTCTGCACCATCTGATGGGTGAAATTCATCAGCTGGTGGTGGGGGCCCCGTGACAGCTGATGGTGGTGTCACCCTGACAGCCTGCGCTGGAGCAGAGGACTTCGTCTCCTCCAGTACATGGGGCATGGATCCCTTACCCTTCCTGGCAGGGAAGGATGGGCTCTTCCCCTTCTTTCCTAGTGGTGCAGGCTCCTTCCCCTTCTTTCCTGGTGGTGCAGGCTGCTTCCCCTTCTTGCCTGGTGGTGCTGGCTCCTTCCCCTTCTTCGATGGAGGAGTGATATCCTGACAACCTTGAGTAGGTGGTGCTACCACTGTTCCCGTGGACTGTGAGGCAGAGGTGCTGGGCTGTGTCCGTGGTACCCTGCTCATACAGGCAGGACGGGGGAGGGGTAGGGAAGAGGTCAATTTGGAAAAGGAAAAGCTTTTTAGGGACGTTGGGGCAGGAGGAGTAATGAAAGTGGAGGTTGAGGGTGTGGTTGTTTGAGGTGTATGTCTGCTGGACTTGGGTGAAGGTGCATGGGCAGTATGCTGATATGAGATGGATGGCTGTTGGGTGTGTGAGTGCTTGCGTTTGTGTCCTTTAGGGGGGGACAGACAGGGTGGGAGATGACAGAGGGGATGTGTGCATGGCTGTTGTGGAGGTGTCTGCCAGTGAGGTGTGTGTCCTGCTTGGTGTTGTGATGCCAGTAGTGGATGTTGATATAGTGCATGCAGGTGTGAGTGTGGACATGACTGGCAGGGAGGTGGAGGAGGAGGAGGAGGGGGAGACAGCAGAGGCAGTGGATGTTGTCTTGTCTGCAACTGTATGGTGTTTGCATGAGTGCTTGTGGGATGAAGTGTGGTGCTTGTGTTTGCCTGTGACACTCTTGGGTGTTGTCTTGTGTGCACGCTCGTCTGTATGTGTTCTTGGGATGGGTTGGGGTTGTTGATAATGGGACTGGGAAGTGGAAGTTGGAAGGGGGACGGTAGAAAGAGGGACAATTGATGCCATCAGGGAGGAGGCTAGAGCCTGAATCAATCTCTATTGGGCCACCAATCCACTGTGGATGCCCTCCAGGAATGCATTGCATTGCTGCATCTGGGATGCCAGAGCCACTGGATGGCATTCACAATGGTTGACTGCCCTACAGAGATGGATCTCAGGAGGTCAATAGCCACCTCACTCAGGGCAGCTGGGCTCACTGGGGCAGGGCCGGAGGTACCTGGGGCGAAGGAGATGCCCACCCTCCTGGGTGAGCGGGCATGGGAAACTCGCTAAGGGGCTGCTGGGATGCCAGTGCTGGTACGGGGTGGTGGATGTACCTGCAGCCGGGGTGGTCACAGAGGTTTCCACCACCACCAGGGAGCTCCCATCGGAGGGGGTATCTGAGTCTGTGTTGTCTCCTCCAGTCTCCGCTGTGGTGCTCCCCTCGCCCTCTGTCCCACTGGTTCCCTCGGCGTCCGTGGATTCTGCCCCCTGGGTCATGTGGGATGCAGCTCCCTCTGTTGCCGGTGCCCATGCTCCTCCGCCAGATGATGGTAATGCATGCAAGGACAGGATGACAAAACAAGAAAAGGAGGGAGAGAGACAAAGGATACACTGGGTCAATGACTGCACCGACACCACAGTTAGCATGCACATCACTGTCACACACAGGGAACAGGCTCAAGCACTATGCATTGCACTACCAGGGATATGGCTAGTCACTAAGGCAAGATGAGGACAACACACCGCCAACTGTAGCACTCCTGGGACCCACGATGTCCTACCTGAAATGGACTGCTAACAAGCTACATTACCTGTATTTGCCATACACCCATTACTCTTCAGGTGACCCACACTGCAATGTCTTGTCTGGTCTTAGGGGCATCCACTGACACACATCCACCACCAGGATACCATCCCACCAGCCAAAATATGTATTGATACCCACTGTACTCACCCCCTTGTGGCTGCTGAGATTCCCTCAAGCGCCCATCCAGCTCAGGGTAGGCCACCGCCAGTATGCGGGCCACAAGGTGGTTCAGGGTCTGACAGCCACCCCTTCCTCATTGGGAGGCCATCCCCAGCTGGTTCTCCACGGTTCTCCATGCCCAGCATCTCAGGTCCTCCCACTGTTTCCGGCAGTGGGTGCTCTGCCTGTCATAGACCCCCAGGGTACGCACGTCCTTGTTGATGGCACACCATGTTCCCTTCTTTTGATGGGCGTTGACCTGCAGAGGCAATACAGACAGGAGAACACATGGCCCACCATACCCATTTCCATCACTATTGGCACACACATTAGCCCAGCGCACAACATGTACACCCCCAGCAGACAATCCTCCACCCACCCTTACACGATGCTTGCACACACAGCTCCATGCATCCTTGACACATGGATTGTGGCCAAAGTGTACTCACCTGTTGGTCTGGAGGCCCATACAGCAGTCTGTGCTGGGGTAGGACCCCATCCACCAGTCGGTCCAACAACTCCGAAGTGGAGGCTGGGGCCCTTTCCCCAGTCTCACGGGCCATGGTAAGTTCCAGACACAGGTCACAGCAGCACACACAGTGTAGGTGTTCTCCTGTTGAAGGTCAGGAAACAAGTGAGGATTGAGTTAGAAAACGTACTCCATGGAGTCCATTATTATCCAATGAGGAATTGCATGGCGGTGCAAGACCTCCTTCCTCTACGACGCCCAACGTCGGCGGAGTTACCACTCTTCCACCTGTCCCTACATACAGGACAGGCAGTCGCAATTTCGTGGGGGGGGACAGGCATATCGACATTAACTGCGTCACAGCCTAGATTAGCACATACCTCGCCATTAACACTATCCCAATACCTAAGTGCACCATGTGGACTTTTTTGTGGTGCTCACTCTTGTGTCCCTTAGATACCTATCGCTGCGGATGAATCGGAGGTGGAGACATACCCCTTTGTACAGACCCCTGGTGGACTTATCTACACTGGAGGACAGGCACATTATACTCACCTATAGACTGGACAGAGCCACAATCACAGAGCTGTGTGCCCAGTTGGAGCCTGACCTGCTCTCAGTTATCCGTCATCTGACTGGGATCCCCCTTCTTATTGAAGTGCTAACAGTGATCCATTTCCTGGTGACAGGTTTTTTTCTAAGTGACAGTAGGCTTGGCAGCAGGAATGTCACACAAAATGTTATGAATCTTGCTGGCAAGAGTGTTTTCTGCCCTGGTAAAACATATGTGCAGCTACGTAGCTTTCCCCCAGGTGGAAGATTTGGCCACTGTGAAGGCCAGATTCTATGCAATGGGACATATCCCCAATATTATTGGGGCAATTGACGGGACACACATTGCGTTTGTTCTCCCCGCTAGAATAAACAGGTGTTCAGGAATCGTAAGAGTTTCCACTCCATGAATGTGCAGATGGATTGCCTTGCGCAGCAGTGCATCTCCCACATCAATGCTAAGTATCCTGGGTCGCTGCATGATACCTTTGTCCTGAGTAATAGCAGCATCCCAAAAGTGATGACCCAACTACAGAGGCACAGTGTGTGGCTATTAAGTGAGCCTTGGTCCCCACCCACTGTATGTTAGTGTAGGCCTCTAGTGTTAACCTCATAGGATAGTGTGTAGCTAAATGTTGTCCCTCAATACCTACTGGTGACTCTGGCTACCTAAACCTTTTGGGGCTGCTGACCCTGTGAGGAATTCCAGGACAAAGGCCGAAGAACATTATAATGAGGCACATGGGCGAACCAGATGGATCATCAAGAGAACCTTCGGCCTCCTGAAGGCCAGGTTCATGTGCCTCCATCTGACAGGTAGATCCCTGTGCTACACACCCAAGAAGGTCTGCCAGATAGCAGCGGCATGCTGTAAGTTGCACAACCTGGCCCTTATTTGCCATGCACCTTTTCCGCAGGAGGAGGAGACTGGAGATGCCCCTGTGGCTGCAGTAGACCCTGATGACAGTGAGGATGAAGAGGCTGAAGATAAGGATGAGGATAACAGAACATCATTTATCCATCAGTACTTCCAGTGACACATGGGTGAGAGTGCAACTTCACATTTCTATGACTATTGTTGTATTCTGCGTGGCATGATGGCATTAACCACTTTTTACCTCTACTTACTGTCACCTATGGATTATTATTTTACAGATGTTGGTGCAATGATAACAGTGTGCTGACTACAGCCAGCTACGGTCATTATTTCTATGCACTCACACTGTGCAGTTCATTTGCAATGGATGTAACTGTTTCCATAAATACCCTTTTTCAACACATGACATACAAGTATTTGAGCAGTGTTCAAGGGTGTTTATTGTAGTGCTAAAAAATTGAGGTGAAAGTGCAATGGAATGGGATGATGATGGAGTAAAGTCCAGGTTATTGTTCCAGTCTGTTTGTAGCACATGTGCAGTATCCAAGGGGCCATAGGAAGGGAAGCAAAGGCAGTTCAAAGTGGACAAGGTGACAGGGTGGGACACAAGGGGGACAATCAGGAGAGTCTCATTTCCTGGTGGTGGTCTTGGCAAGTGTCTCTGGCTTCTGTCTAGGTCGCAGGAAACAGTTGCGGGGTGGTTCACCTTCTGCAGGGGGAGGGGTGCTGATGGCCTGTGGGTCCTGAGGCGGGGCCTCCTGCCCACTAGCTGCAGCAGAAGTGGATGGCTGGTCAATGGACTGGCTAGTGGTAGGGGCCCACTGATTTGCTGTTGCCTCCCTCATGATGCTGTCCATGTCTGCCAGCACCCCTGCTATGGAGATCAGGGTGATGTTAATGGCCTGCAAGTCCTCCCTGATCCCCTGATACTGTCCCTTCTGCAGCCACCTGTTCTCCTGCAAGTTGTCTATGATCTGGCCCATCGTGTCTTGGGAATTATGGTAGGCTCCCAGGATCTCGAAGAGTGCGTCCTGGAGAGTCAGTTCCCTGGTCCTGTTCTCCCCCTTTCACACAGCAGTCCTCCCAGCGTCCCTGTTGGCATGTGCCCCTGTCCCCTGAACAGTGTGCCCACTACCACTGACTCCAGGTCCCTGATTGTCTTGGGGGCGAGGTGTCGCCTGGGGTTCCTGTACAGGTAGGCACACAGCTGATTGACGTGTCCTGGGGAAAGAGGTGAGGGTATACTGGGTGGGTGCTTTGGTGTTGGATCCTGATGGGGGAGGCTCTGTGGTGGTCTGTGAGTGAGAATGGGTGACCGGTTGTCCAGTGGTCCTTTATGGGCCAGGTAGGTTCTCCAGATCCTGAAGTCCAGAGTTACTGTTATTACTGGAGACATCTTCTGTTGGGGGACTGGATAGTTGTGGCACCTTCTCTGCGCTGACATTGGCTGGGTCACCTGTGGGCATGTAAGCGATCTATTATGCTTCATGCGTGAGATATTTGTACATCCCTGGCTTTCCCTCTATCATTGGCATTGCCCTGCCACCTTTTGCTTGTGTATGGTGATGTATTGTGTGATTATTAGTTTCCCTATTCTGTGCATGCTTTAGTGACAGGTGTCTGTGCAGGGCTGGAGGCTGTGTTCATGCATTAGTATTGCATGCAGGGCCTGGCATTGGGGTTAGTCATATGTGTAGGTGCAGTGCGTGGGATGTATTGGAGTGATGGGAGTGAGGGTGAGGGGGTGTGATGGCATGCAGGTATGGGGGTGATAAGTGGAAAATGTTCACTTACCATTGTCCAGTCCTCCGGCTACTCAAGTGAGTCCCTCAGGATGCAGTAATGCCAGTACTTGCTCCTCCCATGCTGTGAGCTGTGGGGTAGGAGGTGGGGGTCCACCGCCAGTCCTCTGTATGGCGAACTGGTGCCTTGCTGCTATGGAACATACCTTCCTCTGTAGGTCATTCCACCTCTTCCTGATGTTGTGCCTTGTTCTTGGATGTTGTCCCACGGCATTAACCCTGTCCACGATTCTCCACCAAAGCTCCATCTTCCTGGCAATAGATATCTGCTGTACCTGTGCTCCAAAGAGCTGTGGTTCTACCATGACAATTTCCTCCACCATGACTGACCCTTAACTCCTCCTAAGTGAAACGGGTGTGCCTTTGTGGTGCCATGGGTGTTGTGTGGTGTGTGCTGGTAAGTGTGTATAGTAATGTGGTGGAGTGTGTGATGTGGAGTGCATGAGTGTGAGAAAGTAGCCTCTTTATAGCATGGTTAACCCCTCTTTTGGCCTGTTTGTGAGTGTGTGTCAGTGTGTTTTTACTGTGTCACTGGGATCCTGCTAACCAGAACCCCAGTGCTCATAGATAAAAACATATATGTCAGTATGTTTTGCCTGTCTCAGTGCGATCCTGATAGCCAGGACCCCAGTGCTCATAGATAAAAACCTATATGTCAGTATGTTTTGCCTGTCTCAGTGGGATCATGTTAGCCAGGACCCCAGGGCTCATAGTTTGTGGCCTAATGTGCATGCCTGTGTAGTGCCTAACTGTGTCACTGAGGCTCTGCTAATCAGAACCTCAGTGCTTATGCTCTCTCTGCTTTTAAATGTGTCACTGTAGGCCAGTGACTTCATTTACCAATTTCAATTGGCACACTGGACCCCCCTTATATGTCCCTAGTATGTGGTACCTAGGTACCCAGGGCATTGGGGTTCCAGGGGATTCATATGGGCTGCAGCATTCCTTTTGCCACCCATAGGGAGCGCAGACAACCCCTTACACAGGACTGCCATTGCAACCTGCGTGAAATAGTGCACACACTATTTCACAGCCATTTGCACTGCACTTAAGTAACTTATAAGTCACCTATATGTCTAACCTTCACTTGCTGAAGGTTAGGTGCAAAGTTACTAAGTGTGAGGGCACCCTTGCACTAGCAAGGGCGCCCCCACATAGTTCAGGGCCATTTCCCAGACTTTGTGAGTGCCGGGACGCCAATACATGCGTTCACTACATATAGGTCAATACCTATATGTAGCTTCACAATGGTAACTCCGCATATGGCCGTGTAACATGTCTATGATCATGGAATTGTCCCCCCATTCCAAATCTGGTATTGGAGAGCCAATTCAATGCATCCTGGGGGCTCCACCATGTACCCCAGTACTGCCAAACGAGCCCTCTGAGGCTTGCACTGCAGCTACAGCTGCTGCCACCTCACAGACAGGGCTCTGCCCTCCTGGGGTCTGGGCAGCCCAGTCCCAGGAAGGCAGACCAAAGCCTTTCATCTGAGAACAGGGTGTAACACCCTCTGCCTTTGGAAATAGGTGTTACAGGCTGGGGAGGGGTAGCCTCCCCTGGCCTCTGGAAATGCTTTGAAGGGCACAGATGGTGCCCTCCTTGCATAAACCAGTCTACACTGATTCAGGGACCACTTCTACCCTGCTCTGGTGGGAAACTGGACAAAGGAAAGGGGAATGACCACTCCCCTGTCCATCAACAACCCAGGGGTGGTGCCCAGAGCTCCTGCAGTGTGTCTCAGACTTCAGCCATCTTGCTTTGCAAGGTGTGGGGGCACTCTGGAGGGCTCTGAGTGGCCAGTGCCAGCCGGTAACGTCAGAGACCCCTTCTGATAAGTCTATACCTGATAAGGTAGCTAATCCCCTTCTCAGGGCTATTTAGGGTCTCTCCTGTGGGTTCTCTTCAGATTCCGCTTGAAAGTTTCTTTCAGGGATCCTCTGCAACTACTACTTCATCCTTTGACCTCAGATCAACCGCAGCCTGCTCCAAGAAATGCTGTAACTGCAACAAAGTGTCTACAAGAGAAACTTTTCTTCAGCAACCTCAGCTCCAAGTCAGCAACTGCAACAGTTTCCTCAGTGTGCATGCTCTGGGGACTCCCTGCCTTCATCCTGCACCAGAAGAACCGAAGATATCTCCTGTGGAGTGACGGAATCACTCCCCTGCTCCAAGCAGGCACCTTCCAAGGCGATGACCGGTACACTGGGACTCCTCTCACGGCAACAAGCATGCTTCTAAGGACACAGAGGGTGGACATCATTGATACAGACTGTCCTGAGGTCCTGCTGACACAATTTGGAGGAGGTAAGACCTTGCCTTCCCCGAGAACAACGGTACCCTGTGTTTTGTGTCTTCTTCACCTCCTGAGGGCTCTGTGCACTCTTTGCAAAATTCCTTTGTGCACAGCCTGGCCCAGGTCCCCAGCACTCCACTCTGTGATGCCCAACTCGCTGAGTTGTTCTCCAGCGGTGTGGAACCTTCTTTTGTTGTGCTGCATCAACCACATTTTGCACCTCCTTTGAACCCATATCCTGCAGCTTCTGGGAGTACTGGCTGGCATCCTGAGGGCTCTTTGAAGTGCTGAGACCCCCTTCTTCCTCCTCACACCGAGTTGAGGCCCCCAGGTCCCCCCTGGGTCCATCCAGTGCCATGTTTATGAAAAACACACTTTTGCCGTAGCCAAGGATTCTTGGTGCTTTCCAACACGACATCTCACTGGCAACAATCTTCACACCGTGGGACATCTTTTGCATCATGCAGGAACCCGCTGGCCTCTTCCTAGGGTGCATTTCTGCAGTCTTCTACTAACCAGGGACTCTTCTTTTGCACCCTTTTCTGGGTTGGCAGGGGCTCCTGTCCTTCCTGGAACTTCTTTCGACTTCTGGACTTGGTCCCCTTCCTTTGCAGGTCTTCAGGTCTGATAATCCAGCAGTTGTTCTTTGCAGGCTTGGATGGCTGCTGCAAAATCCCAAAAACGAGGTGTAGTGTGTCCTAAGGAAACTTGCTGTTCTTTACTCCTGCTTTTCTGGGCTCTGGAGTAGGGTAATTTACTTACATTTACTGTATCCTTACTCTCCCAGTAATTCTGCACACACTACACTTGTCTAGGTGTGAATTCGTGATTCACATCCCACTTTTTTAGTATATGGTTTGTGTTGCCCCTAGACCTATTTTCTCCCATTGCATTCTATAGGATTTCCTACTGTTTGCATTGTTCTATGACTATTTACTTGGCTAATTTTGGTGTCTAGTGTATAGATTGTGTATAATACTTACCTCCAGAAGGAGTATTGTCTCTAAGGTATTTTTGCTACTGTGTCACCCAAATACCTTTATTTTTGGTAACACTGAGTATTGTCTTTGCTTGTGTATAAGTACTGTGTAACTATAAGTGGTATTGCATGAGCTTTGCACATCTCCTAGTTCAGCCTAAGCTGCTCTGCTATAGCTACCTTTATCAGCCTAAGCTGCTAGAACACTACATTCACTAATAAGGGATAACTGGACCTGTTCTAAGGTGTAAGTACCCAAGGTACCCACTACAAACCAAGCCACCCTCCTACCGTGAGGGATGTAAGGGTGTGATTGGTGTGTGAGTCTAGTTGTCTCTGTACTGTTCGTGTCAGTCTCCTGGCAGTATGTATTGTTGCTAAAGGGTTGTGGGTAATGTGGATGTGTGTTTTATAGTGGTATGGGTGTGGTGTGTGTGTGAGTGTCAGGTGTGTGTTTTTGGTATTGGCCAATATAGTGTTGTTTTGTATGCGAGTGTCCATTCTGAGGGCAGCAGTATGGACTGCCAATGGTTTACCACCATTGAATGTCCGCAATGGTGATTTGTGGGTCGTAATGTGGTGGGTGTTGTTCTGTTGGCGTAAAAATATGGCCGTTGGGTCCGCCACTTTTGCACTGACCTTTGGTCTGGCCGATTTCTGTATGTGGCTGTATTCTGTCGGATTGGTGTGTGTGTGTGTCATAATATGGTGAATGGACATTCTCAACTGTGGCGGTATGTTGTGGCAGTCAGTGTGGCGATAGGAGGCATTCACCGCCAATGTCATAATGAGGTCCTATGTTTTGCCCATCTTGTGTGCACATCTACCTAAAACGCAGTGCTCTTCACTGAAGTGACTGGTAGTCCAGTACTTTGCATTTTTTTTAGTCATCCTGGTGTATTTGAATGTATTACCTATGGGTTTAGGTAACAGTAGTTCAAATCGAGTAGTGAATTTTTAATGGCAATGATGATCATACTTTCTTCTGATGTATGTTAATACTAACAAGGGTTTCTGGGTGTGCTCTAGGTACAGCGGCCTGCTAGGATGCTGCACTCTGCTTTAATAAAATGTTACACAATGGTATTTAATTACTTATTTTCCTATTTCCAAGCCAATACGTTTAGGTTGCAGCACATTTTATTTTTTTAGTTTGTGGCATATGCTTGCAATAAAAGATAAAAAACGAAACTTCATCTTAGCATTAAGACTCTAAGGCCTATTACCTTTGCTTATGCTTGTTCATTCTGTTCTGCTGTTGCAATCCCTAACAGGTGGTGATCCATGCCTATCAAGTAACTGGCCTTATGAGTATACCTTAACCATACATGCTAATTGCTGGTTATCATTAGAAGCAGTGTCTCTGTCTTTGTGCCCCATTGCATGCAAAGTGCTCAATCTAAGGGGCTGATTCTGAGCTTGGCAGATGGGTTTACTCCATCACAAATGTGACAGATATCCTGTCCCCCCTATTATAATAGATGGAATATCCGTCACGTCTGTGACAAAGAATTCCATCCGCCAAGATTGTAATTCGGCCCTAATTCCTGACTTCAAGATTTTTAAGTAAAGATCAAGTGATGTTACTTTCTGTATAATGACAATTATGTCACTTCCTGTGGTATCAAGCAAATTAGTGGAGCCTCGAACTTACTGTTTCTGCCACAACACAAAAAATCGTATTACATGCCCTTATAATGGTTACAGAATATTAATATTGACTGTGGTGTGGCCTGATGACATTATGAAATCATGATATAGAGAAATGCAAAGTGGGGGAGGAAAGAGGCAGTGGTGAAAAGAACAATCATAAGGATTTTTAGAGAGGCAATAGGTTCGAAACCTACAAGGGAGAGGCAGGCGAAGAAGTAACGGTAGAGGGAGAAAGAACGAGACCAAGATAGAAGGGTGATTGTGAAGCATATTATTGTGGGGGGTGGGGGGGTACAAGAGCAGTTGGAGGATGGTAATTCATGAGGAGCACAGATGAGGAAAAGGTGAGGGACTCTCTGAAGAGAAGGGAAGTGGCAAGAAAATTGCAACAAGCGGAATAGGGAATGAATGCAGGGAATTATTATACTGGAAGGAAAACCAGGACAGAGGAGAAGGAAATATGTTAGTAATAATGACAAGGACAGCGGTTCAGATGGGGAGTTAAAGAGTGTAGGATGTTGAGTACAGAGGCAGGAGAGGTTAAGCAATGTGGAGTCGCGGGTCGAAGAGGACGAAAAAAGAGGATAGTGGATAATATATGAAACACGAAAAATGAAGTTATATATTTCATTTCCACGAGAAATGTAACGTTAAAAAGCAAAACATTTAACAGCCTATTTGCACTTTCAGCCTCTGCATAGCGAGACCGTAATGCGGAGCCAAAGCTGCCGCATCTGCATATTGCTTCCCATCAAATGTTCCATGTGCAGAACCAATAAATATCAAAGTGCCGTCTGTGTGGGATGGTTGCTGTAAAATGGGACCATCTGTCGGTAATTTTCCGATCCAGTGAGTAAAACCGTGGTTCATATTTTATCAGCCGCAGTACAGATCTGTCATGTCATCAGGGATGGAATTGGGAACAAAAAAGATAATCGAGCACGCAGAAGAAATTAGTGACATTGTTAATTAATGTAGTTTTCCTATTTATTCTCGAACGTCCGTCAGAACATATGAGACCATGGCCTGGATTACGATTACTGAGCAGTTGCATTGCTATTCATTGATAAATAATGATAGCTTGGAAACAATAGTTAATTTGTAAAAAACAAAACAAAAAAAAGTTGCAGTGCCCTAGTCAGGCGGCCACTTCCGCTTGCACTGCCCACTGCCGCTGTCAGTGCTGTCAGTTACAGTAACAACACAACTAATAACCGTCACACTGCTACAAGTGTGACAATTCTGACAATTCCATGCTCCCAAAGCTAAAAGAATGGCTTTGTCAGTAGGTACTAGTCATTCATAGTGCATATTTAATTAATTATCAATTGTTGTTGTGCTTGTCTCTAAATGAAACAAATAGCTGCACCATGTGGCAGACTGACATAAGTGCAGGTGCTGACAATTAAGTGCTGGTGCTAAGCACTGAAAACCACCTGCTCAATTTAAGCACTGCTTGGAAATCGTTATTTGTCTGAAGTGAAAAATAATGGCAATGGCATGTTTTCCCCCAATAATGAAGAGTAATGTGCAGATTTTGTTGCTTATCACCGAAAAAAAAAAAAACATGTACCTGTATTTATTGGTGTCATTCACCCAGCAGATTTTGCAGGTTTAACCAGAGGCCTGGGTGGAACTTGCTGAGTTTTACTCTGTGAAATTCAGCGGAGTTACAAAAAAACCTCCAAGAACTGATTTTCTACTTGAGAGGCAGCTTTCTAATTGAGAATGTTCGCGACCACCTGCATTGGAGAAATTCTGCTGTGTGCCCTCCTAACAACAGAAAATCGTGCCAGTTGATGCCAAATCTCACTCATGCTCACCAACTTAGGCCCATATTTATACATTTTGACACAAATCTGCGCAGAGTATAAATATGCCCCTTACTGTTTTCGAACCGCACATGATAAAAACTACACTACGTGGTGGAGGGCAGAATGCGAATGGAACTCTGCTTTACAAGCATAAGACAGAGTAGTAAAAATTCCGCCACTTCCAATGGTGGAGTGGAATATACCGCCCACCCCTATTTGAGCAGCCACTTTTTTGAGGGTAGAAAATCTTTTGGTTGGAAAAAGTGGCCTAACTTATAGAGCACTAGTAAGCATGGCCTAAAACTGACCTTATACAAGCCTCTCACCTATTTGAATGTGAAATCTGAAGTTTTTGAAATTTACACAACTACAATGACACTTCCAGTGGAAATCCTTGAAAATGGTACTGTAAGAACATGATGGAAGCATATTCAAAATATGCACATTATAACTATGTTGTACATCATTGTTAAATTGACATCATTCACCTAATGCTCCACGGAAACAAGGGGAGAGATTATTTTGCAACACAACATTGATAGGGAGGAGCAAGTTGAGGAGAACACTATAAATTCCATCCATTTTAAAAGTAATGGTGTACCACAAAAAGACGTGGATAACTGTTCAAAATAATATTCACACTTCTAATTGTAAAAGGAAACATATTCCAAGTGCAACATCATTAATTCACCAGTTACAACTCTGTGCATCATTAAAAACACTAATTATCATGCATAATTTCAACATGACATTTTCACATTTGGCATATTCCGAAAATGCTATAAAAATTACCATCCTTCACAACACAAAATTGTCATTTTGCACATTCCTAAATGTAACCTAAAATTGAATCTTATGTTGTTGAGAAAGTGAATGCCTCAGAATTGGATCACAAGAATACCCAGAGTCCTATTTATGGGGATATCACACAGTGCAGCACGGCAAATCTCCTTGCTGTGCTGCACTGTGTGACAGTTAAAGGGCAGGTATTTGCCGTATTTAAGGCAATATGGTGCATTAATTTTCTTTCCTACTGTGCTGGCTTCCTAGCGCCAACACAGGCACCCTTACACCATGGTGCAAGGGGTTCCTGCGTTGCATGCAGTATTTTATTTTGTGCAGGAAGGGGCACCTCCCTGTACAAAAACAATCCTGGGAGGCTTTCTATGTGTGCTACAGACTGCAACACACATAGAAAGAGGAAGAAAGAAGGAGAAATAGAGCTATTTCTCCTTGTTACGCCTCCCCTTGGAAGTTGTAAGATTTTGGCCATTCCCAGATTTACAAATTCTTTTAAATCTGGGAATGCATAAAAAAACATGGGAGTTGCATGGGAACACCCACACAATGCCCATTAAATGCCTTCCGAGGGCAGAGTAACGCAACACAGCCATTTTTGCTGCATTGCTTTACTCTGGATTTTTGCAGCCACTCAGAGCCATGCAAAGTAGCTTTGCATGGCATCAAAAATCTGACTTTGAGGTTTGTGTCACACATGTACCGCGTTTCATGGTGCAAACGTGATGCAAGCCTCCCATGAATATGCCTCCAGTATTTAACCCTCGATCTGTTATATACTATTTGATCATTTTATGTCTAGCTAATTTCTAAGATTCTTTTTGAAGCAAGACTTTGGAGAGGCATTGTTTTGGATCAGCCTCTCTGCTAATATGCCTCCTTACTGACACTTGTTATGTTAGTTTGCCTGTGACTGCATCCTGTCACGGAATTATTTCACTATGCCTCATGATTTGCTCAGCTCTTCCATGCAATCCACATAACTCATTCTTCTCACCCTACCCAGTTTCCACACACAGATCACTCCAAGACACTACCTTCCCTAGTCAGGCACAGCAGTTTATATTCTCTGACACTGAGGGTGGGCAAAAACTGAGCTTGATATTGATGTTTGTGAGATTTTGGGAACTACATCTCCCATCATTCATCATGGAGCAGCCATCTTTGGCAGATCCCCGTACGAGGAGACTCATCCAAGCTACTACTCCTAGGGGCATATTTAGTGACATTAGGGGCCTGACTACGAATTCCGCGGACAGTTTTGCCCATCCGTCCAACTTCTGACGGGGAGGTTGCCACCATAGTGGCTACCTCCCCACCAGTTTCATTATCAGTTTTCCACTAGGACAGTGGACGGAAACCTAAGTTTCTGCCCGCTGGCCTAGCGGGAAACAACTTACAGTATTTTCTCTAACTAATAATCGAGCCGGCAACAATGCTGTAGGATGCAGGGTGCACCAGCACCCCCGCAATGTTCACTGTCTGCAAAACATTGCAACTGTGCTAGTCAAGGGGAGCCCCTGCACTGCCCATGCCAAGTGAATGAGCAGTGCAGGGGCCCCCTCACAGTCAGCCTTTTCATTGGGGTGTTCCTACCATGAAATAGCTGGCAGAGAACAAAGTCGTATTCCCCAGGGCTGTGCTGCTTGCAGAGCTGCCCTGGCAGATTAGGACTGCCACAATTGCTATACCGCCAGGACAACTAATTCTGGCGGTGGTGGCTGTGCTGGCGGTGCTGGCAGTTCAACTGCAGTGAATGTGGTGTTTGGACCACCGCAATGCCACGGTCCTGAACACCACTGCGAATCTGGTGGTCATGAGACCGCCAGACTCATAATGACCACCTATGTGCCAGGTTTGCGTCACCAAAGTAAATTTATAGTTTCCAGTTTTATACTGGACAGTTGCATGAAAGTAACATAGAGCAGAGCTGTGCACTACTCTCCTTTACTTTGCATGTAGGGGCTGTTTCATGGGTGGTTCATGGGTGTTCCCATGCAATCCCCTTTAGTCATTATGCAAAACATTATCTACTAACAAAAGTAGATCTGGTTTTGCACCAAAAACAATGTTTCTTTTAGGTGGCTGTCACAAGGTGAAAGGCTTTTATTTCTCCAAACTTTGCATGTGTGTGCACTGCACAGTAAACGTTCAATTTTGGAAAGGTTTTAAGGTTTGTCTAGGCACAGTACGTTTTTTACTGGAAGGGTATCCTTCCAGTAAAAAGACTATGCTACACATCACGCTGATACCTTTGCACTATGCCTGCTTGTGTGCTAATGCTAGCGAGAGAGCAGGATAGCACAATTCTTTAGTGAATTTGGTGCTTCATTGAGCACAGTGACTGTTCATGATTTGGCCGGCCATGTGAGTGTCTCAGTTTTGATTCCATATTTCTTTGCGAACTAATGAACACTTAAAATAGTGTAGAACATTGTTCACAAATTCATTACAGAAGTTATGTGACCTTTAGTTAAAAACTACTGATCAATTAACTCATGATACCTGACTTTTGTTTTTTGCTTTTGACATTTTGCTTTCGATCTAGCTTGCCTCAGAACTATGGAACTTTGTAATGGGTGCAAAATGCCTCAAAACCGTGTAATATATGCATATTTCACTAAGAGCATGTGAAGAAATACTCAAGAGAGCCTAGCAATAGTTGCCTATTGACTTTTTCAGCAATGTGAATGGTTCTCTTCTGAGTAGTTGATAACATTAATTTGGACAAGTCTTCTAAATACACTTTGTTTTATTTTTTCAAATACATTTTATTCGTTTTAACAATAATCGGGCATGACAAATTAATACAATGATATGTAGAAGAACGAATAATGTGAGAAATGCCCAACATTTGTGCGGAAGTGCATGAAGACAAACATGCACCTGGATAGAACAGTTGATTGGTGCCATGGTATTTGGACAAAATAAAGATTTGTAAATATCGGGATAAATAAATAATGGAAAAATTATTATGAGAGAAAAATATTCTTATTACCAAAATATTGTTGTCAAGAATATAATTTTTGTAGTTAATTAAAATTGTTTTCAAGAATATTGTTGCTTTTAATACCATTTTCAACTACACAGTCGTAAAACATACCATTAATTGATTATTTTAATGTTTTTTAGTTCATATATTAATTTAATTTTGCTATAATTTGTGTAATTGTTAACAATTGTTTTTAAATTGTTTGTAATTTTAAGTGATTTAAAATATTAATCTATTTGTAAATAGTAATTTATAGTATTGTAGCAGATTGTTGGTCTAGTAGGGGAATAGGGTAGGACGCTCATGAAATACAAATCAATTAGTAATTACTTAATTTTTGCAATTATGTATGTTATTGGTATTAATTATGTAAATTATGTCATGCTTCAGGTGTGGGCTGCTTTGGTTTGTAGGGGTATAGAATGGGAAGTTAATTAAGTAAAAAATAATTAACAATTAACTATTATTGTATTAATTATTGTTTAATTGATTATTATTTATGTAAATTGTGTAATAATTATATTTTTTTGTTATGTTTTATGTGTGGAATGCTGGGTTTGTAAAGGTATAGGGTGGGAATGTACTTATGCAAGGATTAATTAACAATTATGTATTATTTAATTGATCATCAATTATGCAAATTGTGCTGTGCATATTTATTTGAGTTGCATTTTGATTGTGGGATATTGGGTTTGTAGGGGTATAGAGTGAGAAGTTAATTGAGTACAATTTTTTTTAGTAATTAACTATTAATTGTTAATTATCTACTTGATCATCAATTATGTAAATTGGGCTACACCTATTTATTTAAGTTACATTTTAGCTCCAGGTTGCTGGGTCTGTATTGGTCTAGGCTATGAAGTTAATTCAATAATAATTAATTAACAATTAATTAATAATTGTCATAAAATGTATTTAAAATATATAAGTTATGTAATAATTCTTTTTTTTATTTATATTTTAGATAATTATATTGGTGTAGGTGTAAAGAGTGGGTAGTTAATTGATTACCATTTGAATAATGTTTGTAAAAGTAATTATGTAAATTGATTAATTATTTTAGTATATATATATATATATATATATATATATACATTTACATTTTCGGTACATTATGAGTATTAGATGGTGTAGTTTCCTGTAGCGCCATACTTTCATCAAATAGGTCCAAATTGTTGCTGTTATTTATAGTGAGGGTGTCAGATACACTATTTTTTATTTTTTTATTTTTTGAGCTCTTGATTCTTTTTGCCATGTTCCTTTAATGTTTAGTCTAATTGTTTTATCTACTTGATTATATAACCATTCATCATCGTTATATGTATCGTTGTTATTCACAAAGTGGACAATTATAATTGAAGGTAACAGTAGTAAAAATAATTAGCCGTAAATATATGATAGAAGATATAAGGATGACTTAGATATCTGTGGTATGCAGCAGATGAAATATGCAGTTTGTCAGAGTGTAGATATTATGCTTTTGAATCACGTGATGTAGCATGGTATATAAATGTAAATGTTAAAATGGCGACTGCGAGGTTGACAAAGGCGTTTTTTCGCTGAAACGCGTCCTGTAGTTCGTCAATAAAATCCATTTGTCAGTGCTCTCGGAGTGCCGATCCCCTTCTTGGAGTTCTTGGAGGCATGTGTGTATATATATATATATATATATATATATATATATATATATATATATATATATATATATATATGTTTTCATGTAAATTAATATTTTTGTTATTAAGGATTTATCATTTTTTTCTACTTTCATGGGGTTAATCATACATGCAATGTGTTTGAAGTGACGTATTTTCACCACTCTTGCTTAGACTGCAGTAGGAATAGTAAAATTAATGTCTTCACATTTCAAAATCCAACACTTTCCCTACTGTTGCAGAGGCTGGAGTGGGAATACTATAATATTCATAGACTCTAATTGTTTCATAATATTGGTTGAATAGACTTTATTGCGTTAATTGTTAAGAATGTTTTTTATAGTGTGTTTAATATATATATATATATATATATATATATATATATATATATATATATATGTAGATAGAAGGATGTAGTTTACCATAGTTATTAAGTCTCAGTCACACACAGGCAATGAAGGAGATGCAATAAAGTTTTCAATAGGTTTTACTAACAAAACCTAAATCAACTGTAGAATGCATGAGCTGCAATGCTTAGGATAATGAACAATGCAAGAAGCAGAATTGTGAAAACAAGAGTTGTGGAGAATTGTCCCTCATCGCCCCGAAGCTAGGGTCACACTGGACGTCATATGACCTGTTGTTAATGACCAATAAATGTGATGTCTAATAGTGGTACTCAACATCCGTCTCATCAATGCCTTCGTAGTAGGCAGATTGAACACATTTACCAACGGTAATGAGGGGGTTCTCACCCTCCCAAAGGAGGCTATTAAGAATGGAATTTAGAGTATCAAACTATTGTGGTGGAATGGTGTATGGGAAATTCTGTAGCCGGTATATAAATCAGGGCAGTGACAACATTTTGAAAATCGCTGACCTATCAGTCAGAGACAAAGGCAATACCGACCAAACCTGAATATCCCTTTTTTAATCAAGCTAGTACATAATCTGTGTTATGCTTCCATGCTGTTGTTGCATCTGAGGACACAAAGACACCCACATATTTGAACCCACCAGAACCAACCATAAACCTGATGTCCAACTGAGATCGTGTGGCAGCTACCCACCAAGAACACGATAGATTTGGATCTGTTAATGTACAGACCCGAGGTTTCACCAAACAAATGTATCTTTGTAGAATACGAGGCCCCAAGACTGCAATGGGTGGTCAAGAAAAAGAGGACATTGTTCATGTATAGTGCAATTCTATCAAAGAGACCCGTCCCCACTCAAATCCATGAAACGGTGCATACATCCTCACCCAAACTGCTAGAGGCTTCCTGGAGAGAGCAAATAGCAGGGGGGTACAGGGGGCATTCCTGCCACAATCCCCGCTGGATTGGGAGTGTGTCAGAACTACCACCAGCTGCCCACAATGTTGCTGTCAAATCAGTGTATAGCAGTCTAAGATAAGGGAAAAATCTAAGACTTATATTTAAGGAGCAAAGGATTGCGAACAGGTATATCCAGCTCACTGAGTCAAAGGCCTTACCATTGTCAGCAAGGAGAACTGTTGCAAGTCCCTCCAACCTGTCAGCTGATGCCAATGTGTTAGATAAACTTCTAATTTTGTGACGCATAGAACTGAAAGACACGAACCCGGCCTGGTCTGGATGAAACAAGTAGGGGATGAGGCGTATTAACCTGTTCGCTGGTGCTTTTGCTAGGATCTTTACCTCCAAATTTAGGACGCAGATAGGGCGAATGGATGAATGGTCATCTACTGGCTGTTTTAGTTTACGGAACACTTTTATTTCCACGTGCCTCCAATCAGGATAGAGAACGACCCTATCGACTGCACAATGGATCACTCCCAAAATGTGGTCATGAAGTCTGGACATGAAGGCCTTAAAGAACTTATATGGGAACACATTGGCCTCTGGTGTCCTCCCAGGATGCAACCCTGCCGGAGCCAGCAAAAGCTCTATCCCCTTTGAGTGCACAATTTATTCATTGTGATCTAAAGATAAAAGGCTTTTCAGGGGAAGCACAGTCACAAATTCTTTTATCTCTTTCCAGGTTAAGACCTCCTTTTCAGCCTACACATCTGAAAAGTGGGCAGCAAAACTGCAAGCCACTGCCTGAGGATCAGTGAGCAAAGGGCTTGAAGAATCTTGTATGAGACCATTGTAGGGAGGATGACAAGGGTCCTGACACAACCTATGAACATTTTGCTTGATTTTTCTCACAATTGGTATATGCAGCTCTGGACTGCCTGTCAAGCTTGTTTGGCCTCCATCAATAGGGTCTACTTGTACAATTGTTGCAAGAGTCCCAATTGTCTATGCGCTGTCTACCAATTATCCATACGACTCTATACATCTAGGTACGTCATCCAGGTGCCTAGGTCTACCAAGTCCTGTGTCCAACGTCACTGCTTTCCTGTGGAAAAGCTATTATCTGCCCCTTCCCCCCATAGTGTGGGCTTCATAGCCTCCCACAAAGTCGCTCTGGATGCTACCAAATCAGTGTTGGTAACAATATATTCCTCTGTGGAGCACTCCATATAAAGTCTTTAGTCTGAGTTTTGTAGGTGTCACACTGACAACGAAATGCTGGGTGCTGACAGCCCACGCAGAGTTGGATGCCCACTGGGGAATGATGGAACAGCCCCTGTGCCAGGACAGAAGCATCCGAAACTCTATGTAAATATGAACGTGGAATCAGAAAACAGTCAAGATGGGGAAGGGAGTTGTGTGCAGTGGAGAAAAAGATGTAGTGCTTCCTACTGGGATTGTGCTCCATCACAACATCAGCTAACCTCAATGTAATTACAAAAGAAGGAAATTGGTTGTGTTATGACCAAGGGGCCATCAATGAGGGCACCACCTGTCCATCGAGTGTTCCATGACACTATTCCAGTAACCCCTCAACACTGAGAGCCCCTGCAGGAATTCACTCCATAATCTTGTTATCAAGTCTAGAAAAGACTGACCTACAAGGGGAAGGGTGTAGATACAAAGAAACATGAAGGGTTCCCCATATGACATTCCAGTCGTAGCCAAATATCTACCCTGGTGGTCTACCCATGTCTTAAGATGCGGAAATGGAACATTATTTCAAATCAAAATACCTGTGCCCCTGGACTCCCTTGTAACTCTTGAGTGATACACCTGTTTGTAGCCGAACCAGGCTAGACATGGGACCTTGTTACCTAAGTGGGACTCTTGAAGCAATAGGACATCTGCCCCACCCTCTTAGCATGTTTCAGAATTGCCCCCGCTTGTTCTTGTTGATTAAGCAATTTACATTCCATGATACCACATGTAGCTGGTCTATGGAGTCATCCATGTTAGTGCCATTTATAATATCCTAGGGCAGAAACTTCAGTAGGCGAGGCCAGCAAGGGAAGGGGAACAGAGCAGGTGTGCAAAATAAAAACAATAATAATAAGAAGAACGTAAACAATCCCCAAACTCCCCCACTCCATAGTTCGAAAACAGGAAGTATCTGTCGCAGGCCAGAATACAGCCAGGCCCCAACAGGGTATCCAGTCAGGCTCGCCCCAATGGATCCCCAAACCCAACATAATCAATTAGTCAGGAAAACTAATATACTACTCTCACAGTGTTCTGCAGCCGTTAATCATCTGAACAGCATTAATAATTGCTGCTGACACCACAAGGATTCATATTCTGCAAGAATGTCATCTAGACTGCAAGGAGGTTAGCATCTAGGTGCCTGTTAATTCTTTACCTTCAGCCAAGACTTCACCACCCACTGGGAGCTCCTCCACAAGGCACAAGACCGGTTGTGCTTCTTTGTTGGAGTCTTGGCAGGTCAGTTCCGTCTCTCTCCCTGGCTGGAGTCAGAATCCATACATGGCAGAGTGTGTGGTTTCAAATGAGTTATTTCGGTCCATTAAAAAACCTCTTCAGTTGTCTCAAAGTAGAGTATTTGCAAATGATACATAATCTTTAGCTTAGCAGGATACAGCAACATATATTGAATGCTGAGGTCGTGGAGTCATATTTTCACTGCTAAGAATGAATGTCATTGCTGTTGCACCATTCTAGCATAATTGAGAAAGATCATAATGATCTGAGATTGGTAGGTTATCTTATCCTGAAGTCAGGCATGCTTGAGGATAGTGTCCTTGTTAAGATGGTTTAGGATCTTCGCTATGACAGGATGAGGTCAAGCCCCAGACAGAGGACGCCTCTCCAAAGCCATGTGTGCCCGTTCAATGACAAAGCAGGGAGACATGGTCCCCGAGACCAACAAGAAATAGAGCCATTGATCCAAAAAAGTGTTCCATCGAGGGAACCTCACACCCCTCAGGAAAACCAAAAAAACACATTTTGTTATGCGTACCCTGCTCTCTGCATCCTCCACTCTTGCAGCCAGTTCCTTAAGCTGTTTAAGGGTAAGAACAGAGTCCTTTACCCCAGACACTGTAGTTTTGGGCTCTGCGATCCACTCCATGGCTTTCCCAAGGTCTTCGTGGAGTAAATTAACACTGGTACCCAACAATCCAATTTTGGCATCCACCATGTCACACAACTGCATGAATAGCTGGCCACACCCCTCAGCAAGAGAGGATGGGCCCACGGGCTGAGCATATTTGTCAGAGTACTCTGTTTTGGTGTTGAAAGGGGCCTTATCCTTGGCCATGGCAACAAGTATGACAGGGGACATATTAGCCTTGTCTTCATAGCTGACAGAATCACACTGAGCCCCCTGACCCCCACTGCGGCCGGGCAGGTGTGTTAGCATGAGCAGTCTGATCTTGGGGCCCCGGTGAGCTAACACAGGGAGGGGGCATTCAAAAAGTCCCAAGGGAAAGGGCCCAATGAGTCTCGGATTGGTCAGAGACAATGCAACACAACAGACTGAATCAGCTTCGGGCCTGGCCACCTTTGCAGCAGTTATGTTTCCCTCCCCCACAGCAGCATCCTTTAACAGGGTCACCCTCTGATATAATAAGCAAACATGTGGAGTACACCAATGAGTATATGCAGCAGAGGCCTGAGTGAATGTACAAGGGACCCAGCAGCAGCCAACAGTGTAGGCTTCCCAGACATGTCATGAAATAGAAATACGCCACAATTCACAATGGGGCAAGGCAGGGGAGCTGCCCCTTAATCTATATTCTATGCGCAGCTGCCACAGATGGCACCCAGGTCAGGGCAAGGGCCGAATACTGTCTTGCTTCAGGAGTGTGTCTAGTCCCCAAAGTGTCATCTGAGCTTGAGTGGCCATAAGGCCCCAGTGAAGTATCCACCCCAAGTGGGGAAGTCAAAAGCACGCCTTACTACCAGAGGGGAAGGAAGGGCACATGATCAGGGCCCCCCAACAGGATTCCCAGAAGCTGAGCCCCTGACCCTAAACATGGGGACACTATCACAGACCACTAGTATAGGCCCTATGGGCAACCAGCATCAGTTCACTGTGTGCCACTCACTCTAGGTCCAGCTGTCTCCTCACTAATCTATGCCACTCAATATGCAGGGTCAGCTTCCAGGGCCATGCGGGGGCCAACACTCAACTTCCTCGATGAGCGTAGCGAGGCATCACACATCCCATAACCGCACAATGAGTCCATGAGGGGTAACATCTGCCCCCAGCGGAACTGCCAATGGTTCCCCCTGTGTCCAAAATGGGGGGGAGAGAGGAAACACAGTCAAAGGTGGGGACCCCTGAAGGGTACACTTCGCGATCCTCTTCCCGGCCTCTGATTGTGAGGTCTCCAGCACTGCAGGCTGCGGAGTCCGCCTCGACCTGGGCTAGCGGCCACACCTCCTGACCTCTGCGTGGTCTGCTCACCTCCAATAAATGATTGTGGTGACCACCAGCATTGCCAAATCTATCTTTCTCTGACTCAGCTGACTCACAGGGGCTTCATAACCAACTCTGCCGCATCTGGGTCTCGATGCAGGCACCAAGGGAGTTGGATTAAAGGCAACCTCATGGAGCAATATTAGAATGAAACCAAGATATTGGCTGCCCAAGCCACGCCCCTTCAATAAACTGTACTTTAACACAAAATTTGTGTCAAACAATATTGTTTACTTTGTTATTGTGTCAGTGATCTGAGTGCCATCGAACACCAATGTCCCACATGTTAGTATTCAGAATGTGAGCTTAGGTTTGAGGGCAATATGCACCGCGGGGGCTAGTAAAGTTGAATAAAACAGGTACCAAAAGGCAGAGGTGTGTAGGAGCTGGGTATCAGGAGTAGTGGACAAATCAGCCAAAATGGTCATCAGTTGGGTGGGGTGAGGGAGATCTCAGCAGGAGAGTTTGAATGAGGGAGAGGTGATGACCATTATGGGAGGGTTAGCCCACATTGGAGCAGAAGCACCATGTTTGGAGTTTGTGTGCCAAGATTTGTTTGGTCCTGGAAGAAATGTTGGGCATAAAAGAGCAAGAAGGGAAAACGTTTTCAATGGAGGGATGAAGAACTCAGAACAACAAGTCATTTTTTTTTTGTGTGAGCCAGCCAGCTTAGACATCTGTTCTCCCAGATATGGGCTATCGGATGTCGAAATAGGCCCTTAGCTTCTTCACTGTAGAGTGCCCTGGCTTTTGCCCCTTCCAGTGAGCCTGGCTCCACTGAAGTGGGAAAACTGGGATTCTCCAGTGCATTGTGATTGTCTTTTTTGCAAGGATTAGTGCGAGGTCAAGAGAGTGGGTGGCTGTCTTAGGTTTCTTTGGTAAATTGTAATACCCAGGTCACCCACCTCCTAGGATCCTACCTGTGACAAAGCCAATATAGCTGATAGACTCTATGACATCTCGTCCCAATACTTTTGCAGGCAGGGATAGTCAAAAAACTTGCGTAAAAGATCCCCTGCAGGGGTGCTACACTGAACACAGGAGTCCAAAGCACCAGGAAAAATTCTACTAATTCATAGGGTGAGAAAGATTGGCTCTGTTTAGGATGTAAATTGTATTCATTTTAATCGGGCATTGCGAGAAAATATCTGGGATAATCCAACAATATCTCCCTTTCTTTGTTATGCAAGACCCTGCCCAGTTTAGTCTCCTAGTTATCTCTGGTGCCTTACATCTAAGACTGAATATGTGTTATTAAGGCCATAGCCAACTAACTCACACTCCTATCACTACTTCCAATCGTGTGCAGGCAGGTTGCTCGGTGGCATGTATGAAGAAGTTGGTCATCTCAAAGCAGGTAGACCAGAGTAGAAATCCCCATTTTATCACAGAATTGTAGTTTCTGACATTTCAAGTGTGATGTTTGATTAGGGAGACTCAGCAGAGTTATTGCAGTAGTATAGGCAGGAATGTAATTAGTAATATGCAGACTTCAGGTAAAGTATTTCATTGCTACCTACGAGAGACAGTGAAAACCACTACCATGGCAGACACCCAGGGTGGACAGAGCCAGCACTGTAGCATGATCAAGCAAAGGCTCAGTATTGATTATTTCTTCAAGAAAGTCTATGGCCAGCCACTGGGTTAGCTACTGGATTTGGGCTACTAAGGATAGGTGTTCACTGTATTTGAGTGCCTAGACCACCTCAATCTGGTGGGAGTTGCAGTTTTGATAGGGCTACTGGGTGGCATGAGTTATGTCAAATAAGTTCTCCAAGTAGCGTATCAAGATTGCAGATAAACATCCTGGGGACAGGTACCAAAAGATTCGTGAAGTGGTATAAAAGACGGTGAAGCATCATCATCTTCAAGGTCACAGCGCATTTTGTGACTCACGGGAGAGAACCCCAAAAAGCAACTTGGATCTGAATAGATGCCATCGCTGCTCTCAGGTTGCCATCTACCAAATCCTGTTCAGAGTGGAAGATATAGATTCCTAGGTCTGAAAAGAGGTAGCCTCCCAACGTACAGTCCATCTTCTGGGTCCAGCCTAATTGAGGAAGCTTCCAAGAATAATGGAAAAATACAAGACTTTACCAGTTTGCTCAAAGGCCATTAACTGTCCCAGACTCAGTCAGGAGCTGGGCGATACCAGAGTGATCCCTGCTAGATCGTCAAAGTATAATAACACATCATCCGTGTAAAGTGAGATGGCATGAATTCTATCTGGCAAAGTAATACCCCATCCTCCATCATAAAGACGAGCCAGGGCTGTCAAGGGCTCAATTGCCATTGTAAGTAGGAGGGGGAGAGAGGAAAACCTCATCTAGTGCCCCTGCTGACTGACAGGGATGGAAACCATGCCTGCTAGCTTGACTCCAATTGAAGGGTCTGTTAACTGAGTTGAACTAGTTGAATAGTACGAGCTCCAAAGCTGAACTGTGTTAGGCCTATGGAAATGTAATCCTAATGAATGTATCAAATGCCTCCTCCGGTTCCAGTACTAGAACTGCTGCTCAGAGGCAGTGAAATTGTGCATCTTCCATTATTTTGCATAATCACATGATATTTAGAGAAGTATTTCTATCTGGGATGAAGCTGCTTTGATCAGCATGGATGAGCTGCAGAAGTGCCCGTTGAATATGGTCCGCCAGGACCTTACTGAGAATTTTGTATTCTGTATATGGAATCGCTATAGGATGGTAAGAGGCTAGGTTTGTGGGAACTCTCAAGACACCTTTTTATGCCATGCGTCTTCATATTTAAGGAATTTGTACTGAGGAGTCAGTTGCTGGAGAATGCTAATGTAATCTTGTGATATTTGTTCTTTCTTTGTTTACTTCAGTATCACAATGAAACTGGCCAATGTGAATAATTCTGATTCCTATTATTCACCATTTAGAGTAGATGAACAAGGTTATTCACTAGTTAAGGTGACTATTCAAACCAGGTAAACAATAAGGTACACAATGAGTTAGTCCATAGAACACTATTCCTTTCATTGTTTGTTGATTCACATCTCCTTCCCTTCTGTTCCCTTCTTTCAGCTAAACCTCTCCCCATCTGGCCACTTCGAGCAGGATAGTTTTTGTGCAGGAAGGGAGACCTTCTTGCACAAAAACAATTTTAGAGACGCATATTGCTCTTTACATGTGTGTTACAGAATGCAGCACACATGAAAAGAGGAACAATGAGGAGAAATATAGACATTTCTCCTTGCTACACTAAGTTTAGGTAGGCTCATCATCTTAGCTTAAACCCTGGTTTACCGACTTTAGTAAATATGGATTAGTGTTAAAATACATGGGTGGATGAATGGGAGTTCCCATTGTCTACCCATGTGATGCCTCCCCGATGCAAGGTAAAGAAGGGCAGCACTTCATTACTTTGCAGGTGAAAAACGATGTGAGGCCATGCAATTATTGATTTGCATGACTTTGTAAATGTCACTTACGTACTTTTGTTATCTTGTGTCAACTTGCATAATGGAAGGATAATGCAAATGCTTAGTTAATCTGGCTCCAGGAGTATTGTAGCACTTCCATTGCAATGCATGGACAGTGAAGTGTCTATGTGCAGCAATGAAGGCTCACTGTTATCAATCTTTTAAGATGCACACCTATAGGGTAGTGGAGAGTAAGAGAGCTCCCTTGGCCTTGCCTTTATAATCATTAACTTCATGCCTTCCTGATGCCTAGAACCTCTTCTGAAGTATATCCATTTATCCGTTAAGGATTTTGTTCAGGTTGAGGATAATCCCCTTTGATGTAACACAACATGACATTTGGTGCAGCAGTGTAATTTTATGTTTTGCTGTCTCCCGTTTTTCTCTTTTCCTCTAGCTGCTTCATCTCAGGTACAAGGGCCCCTCCTACAGAGAGGTGTATGAGGGGTTCTGAACTCCCCTGCTTCGACTCACCATTACGGAGTTTAAATACTTGCCCTAAGGCAGCCTTGTGACTGCTTGCACTGTACTGACATCCACTCTGCCTCTCACCTTGTGGACCATAAATCACTGCTTGCTTTGTTGGATTTAGTCAAGTTCAGTGTGTCCTTCATGAGGTTGTTGGGGTGGGGACACAGGTTGGTCACGGAGAGTAGAGAAGTAGCTCTCTTTAAAGGCTACAGTGGTGAACTCACAGAAATGCAGAATTCTGGGGATGGGTGATGGTAGAGTCCATGGTTGCTGTCCATGCCAGTAAGAAAGAAATTGATTAGTGGCTGTGTGGATCAATTGAGCTTCCATAGATGGTGGAGGGTTCTGTAAGTGCCTGTGGTTAATTCTGGGCTATTGGGGTACTCAAGGAAGAGTAGGGCTAATCACATGAGCACATATGTGATGCTATACCAGGGCTTTCCTGCTGAGTGGTGTGGGTTCACTGACGTGCAAGTCAGGGTAGGTGTGAGGCTGTAGGGTTTGAATAATTGGTGGCCGTTGTGGTGGCCTAGTGTCACACCCAGAGTGAGTGGAGATGGATAAAGGTCTCTAGTTTGAGCAGATCCCTGTTTGTCTGGTGGGCAGGGGGTAGTCAATTAGACACATCTCATGCCCACAGTAGTCCCATTTTGTCAATCTGGTGTGCCTACAGGGGGAGTGGGATGTTCAATGCAGAGTAACATGGAAGATTGAAAGTACATTTTGGCCCATGACTGTAGAATACATTTTGTCTTTGTGGGGTCCTGCAGTGACCTGCTTGGGGAAAACTCAACTGTGAACACCTTGATTGAGATCATTGCTGATGATATGCATTAGCTGGTTGTCTTCCACTGTAGCAGAGAGTTTGTTATTTCTGTGGTTACTGGTAAGTCCAAAGGTGATAGTGCCTTGTATTAATGGTGTGCCTCCAATCTATAACGAGGGCAGAGGCAACACTGCCATCTAGTGGTCTTTGTATGAATTTATCAATGAGTCATCTGGTGAGCTCAGTTGATACAGTGTCACTAGATGGTTGTTGTGCCTTTCTCTCTGTTATGAATATCTAGGTATGGCATCATAGTCATTGACCTGGATGTTTCATCCAGAATTTGTAATTGACAATGGGTGGCACACTATTGATAGAAGACCAGTTCTTAATTTGAGATGGTATTTGCAGGTGGGGGCCACCGGAACTCATTTTTGGGGACCAGCACTTATTTTTCCTTATCAGATATTTGGTTGTATCAACCAACATAGAAACGGGAAAGGAGGAGGAAAAGAAAGATGAAAAAACATCACCAAGAGAGAAAGCAGGAGCCTGCAAGAGTGAGATAAAGAGGCAAGAAGTGTGTGGCAGTGAGCTAATAAGCATGAGATGGATTCAGGACTACACAGCCTTGTTATTTCCTATGATGACATTTATGAGGGCTTGCAGTGGGGGGCTGCTGTGCACAGCTTTGAGCACGGGCACTCATTTTACAAATTAAACACTGTACAAGACACTCTCATCTTCAGTATTTGCCATTAGCCACAGAACCGCTAGGCTCTCTGTTACTCTAGGAGGCAAGGAGCTGTGGGTGTCACAGTAAGTTGCAGACACTAGCATCTCCTCTCCTACCCACCCTTGACCCAGTGGTGCTGGAACTAGGGATGTGGGAGAAACTGCAGCACCCTCGTAAAAACTTGAAAGAATTCAGATGGAGAATGAACAACAACATATCAGCAAGTATCTTTCTCCTGGCAATATTTGTGCTTCCAAATTCCAACTAGCAAATTTCAGGCAACTTCAACTGTCAAACTGCTTATTATTACTTTAATTTGGGAGATTTGTACTTCCTCTTTCTTTCTCTGATTGCAGGATGATGTAATCTTCTAATCCGAACCTTTTCCATCTATACAAGAGTGCGTAAAAGGTTTAAGCTACTGCATTTCAATGGTTTTCTAAAACACATCTGCATGAACATATTTATTAACTTTGTAAATTATACTTACACATTTCCAAAGATTACTAAAGCATGTGAGGAGATACTGACACGGGCTGGACTCAAAAAAGGGTATTTTCAAGCAAATTACACGTGCAAATGGCTTAATGTATGAGTGCAAATTCACAAGTGATATTAAAAAGGTGCACTCATAACAGGATTTACTCATATGTAATACAAGCCTCAAGTGGCGTAAGCTTTCAGTTGGCACCTCAGCTTGATAAGACACATTTTCTGAGGCATTTTCTTCTGACAGAAATGGTAGGAGCAGGTTTAAGCCCGTTTTTCTTTCCTATATTGAGGGGAAATGTGAGGGTGTGATTGTTTTCTTGGTTTGGCTAGCATTTCCGCATTGATTTAGCATTGATTTAGCATTGGGTTAATGTCCCTTATTTAAGGTGTCCTGGTGGGCTTTAGGGCATTTATGTTTGATCATGGAAGGGAAGAGATCATGCAAGCAGAAGCATATTCTGCCAACTACTACTTCCTCGGAGGAGGAAGATGTTCCTTTCCCACACCAAAAGACTCGGGGCGCTCGCAGTCCAGGAGGGGGGAGTGCACCTTTCATGTCTAGGGAAGAAGTACAAGACATGATTGAGGTAGCAGTGACAAAAGGTCTACAGGCTCGCCCTGCGAAGCCTGGAAAACAAGCCACATCTAAGACTGTGGTCGTGGACGACGATTCTTCAGCCTTGTATTTGGAGGCTCCATCTAGTTCACCAGGAAGGAAGCAGGTTTCCAGTGAGGAGATATGGGATATTCCGGTCCATCTGAGGGGCAACCTGGGCTTTCTGTCTTTCTAAGCAGCAGGGGCAGGGAATGCTCTGTTTCCTCAATGTGTTGTGCCCTCTAAGTTTGCCATGCCCTTTCACGGTCCTGTTAGGGATATTGTAATGAGGGAATAGAAGAATGTGGATAAGATTCAGGTCCCTCTGTTTCTACAAAAATTTTACTTGTTAGAGGGGGGTATGCTCTTCCTCAGTTTGTCTGGATTTGATTCTGGATACCCTGATCGGCAAAACGGCCATCAATCCGGAGGATTGTACTCCTGCTGCTGCCATGGTTAGGAAAATGGACACTGGTCTTAAGAGAGCGTTTACGGCCGAGAATTTGGCTTTGAAGGCAAGTCTTTCCTCAGCAAATTCGACTCAATCCCTGGTGCAGGACTTTGATAAGATGGCTGTGGCCATTCAGAAGGGGACTGAGTACTCTGATTTATTGGCAGTGATGGAACAGTATGCAAGGTTGCTGGCTGATGTTTCCTCAGATATTATACTCACGTGCTCTATGACCACTGCGACTTTAATTGTGGCCAGACATTCGCTGTGGTTGAGACAGTGGAAGGCAGACACTGGGGAGAAGGCTTCCCTGATGAAAATCCCATTTGAGGTTCAGGATCTCTTTGGCGAACAGTAACCGGCCATGATCTTCAAGACATTTAAAGAGTGGAAACATGCCTTACCATATAAAGGAAGTTCATCTGCTGGTAAAGGATGGAAGAAAGTTTATAAATCCTCCCCTAAACATGAGCCCCACTCATCTTCCTTTCGGATGAGGAGGTTTCAGCCCGGGTTTTCTATAAAAAAACACTGTTCCTGCTCAGAAGGGGTCCTCAAAGAAGGGCTCTTGACAATCACTGCCACTGAGGGGCATTGCCAGTAGGGGGCAGGCTCTGGCATTTTCTGCCCATTTGGCAGCAGGATGTGTTGCACCAATGGGTGCTAGACATTGTAGCAAATGGCTACATAATAGACTTTGATCAGGTTCCTCCAGATACTGGTGTCCTGCCGACTCCAGTTGCTGTTGCAGAAGGGGCCTTGTCCTGCAAGTTTCCTTTCTGTAAGGTGTTTCAGGACAGGATTGTTCTGGCTTTGGTTCCCTCATTTGTTCCTAAAGTCAATTCAGCTTTTCATGTGAACCAGGAGGTGATTATGTCGGCATTTTGTTCTGAGTCATCCTCAGATGAGGACTGTAGATTGCACTGTTTGGACATGCGGCAGTCTTTGCTGTGGTACCTGGATGTAGTGAAGTCATTCTGTAAAAGGGGTGCATTATTTGTGAATTTTGGTCCTGCTAATAAAGGGAGAAGCCATCTACTGCTACGCTGAGTAGGTGGATCTGTTCTCTGTCCTTGTGAGTTGAAGGGTGCAGTGCTGCCACCTGGTATTCAAGAGGGGGGTCCACGCACAGTATGGCAGCAATAGTGGATGAATTGCAGAGCTCCTCAGTGGTGGAAATTTGTAGGGTGGCAACTTTGTTCACTCCCCCCACGTTTGCTTGCCACTATTGCTGAGGTGGAACATTTGGATAATGTATTGGGTCACAGAGTTTTGTCCTCTATAAAGGAATAGAGGTATTTCTGTCTGTTTTCTGGGCACTCTATTGAAGTTGGGTATTTAAACTCAGTTGTCCGTTTCTATTTTTACTTCTAGGTCTCATTGGTTAAAAAGGAAGGCGAGGGAGAGATGCATTTTTACTTACTGATAATGGTATTACTCCTAGTCCTACCCCCTCACCTCTCTTCCAGGTCCCTCCCGCCCTCCTGGTATGGAAAAACTGAATATTTGGTTGGCTTGTTTATCCTCAGAACTAAAAGGAGGCAGGCATTTAATTTAGGAAAGGAGCGGTCTATTGGAGGCAAGGGAGCCTCATTGGTTAAGAAGAAAGGCAAGGGAGTAGGACTAGGAGTAATTTCATTATCTGTAAGTAATGGATGCAATACAACTCTCTAAAATAAAGTCTATAGGCATCAGCCATTTGCAGTTTTTCAGTGCACAGGGTGCACAGATATGTGAAAATACTCTTAAAGGTGTACACAGCAAACATACCACCTTTAGCATTGTATGGTTTAGAGGCAAGGTCGATGTCCTCCTTCACAAATTTACCTTGTATTGAATACTAGGTATCAGTTCATCTTAGTTGAACTGAAGTTGAGTTGGGCTTGATCTGGAATAAAATGTTGAGTATATTTCCAGGTTATTCTTTATCTGTGTCAATTGTTTTGCAGCCTGTAAATGCATTTTAAAAATATGTACGGTGGGAACTTTTAAGGGATAGTGAGTGCTTTTAACATTTATTTGGCAACGTTTATTCTTAATGGATTAAACAGATGGACTTGAATTATGAAGAGGTGCTGTCATGTATAAATTGTGTTCTTTTAAAGTTTTTTTTAAAATATGCTGCTAAAACAAAAAGCGTTCATGAAGACTGGAAAGATTGTCTACTAGATAAAAGAATTGCATTTGAGCTGTATGTTTGCAAGGTATGGTGAGATGCAATTTTATTGAAAGGCTAATTAGTGTTCCTCGCTACAATTTTTTTTTAAATGAAATTCTGATTTGGTGAAATACTGATTAGCGATAATGTCTTTTCATCCAGGCTGTCAATTCTGGGAGGCTAACAGGATATGAATCATGTTTTATTCTCTTGCAGAACTTTTACACTGTCAGAGGAAATTTACTTGGCCTTTTATTTTTAAATACTTCATAGCAATGCATATGGGGACACTTTGGCCCTCATTACAACCCTGGAGTTTGGTGCACAAGTGGCGGTAATACTGCCAACAGTCTGGCGGTGAATACTGCCAAATTATGACATTGGCGGATAGATCTCCGATAGACAGCAACTTTATCACATCGACCACCTGGGAGAAAACAACAGGCACCACAGCGGTAGCCGCCTACAGCCAGGCAGAAGTCAATGCATCGCCCACCATATTACAAGAACAGAATCCGCCACCTTTCCCGGGGTGGTACCAACGTCATCAAAAGCCTGGCAGAAACTGAGCTCAGAAGGGAAAGGACTCACCATTGGAAACACAGGGAACAACCACGCCGCCATGGAGCCCGAGCTGCATGTCTTCCCCATGGTTTTCTATGTACTGCTCCACCATGAACACCAACAACAGCGAAGACGACGATGATGAGTACAGACGCCTAGCACAGAAGGGAGGGGGGAGGAAAAAGAGAGTGACACACACACACACAACACACACCTCCCCCCAACACCATACACACAATCAGCTGCATCACTAAAACATTTTACCGCATACCTCGGATGAATAATGCAAGAACAAAACGATTTTGGAAAAAGTGAATGTAATGAGAGCAACACATCAAGATAAATAAGTGAGGCAAGATAATAGATATATACATATGTACAGCAAAAAGGGACACAGCCCAGTCCACAACGTACATTGTCCACATGGCCAGAGGCCAAATTCCAAGGCCACACATGGCACCAGCCTCAACACGGAGAGAACACTGCAGGGGTTCAGGTGGCATGTTGAACAACACCACTGGTTCTGGAGGGGGCAGCATGCCCTGTGCTTGGTCCTGGGGAGTGCAAGACCACAGTCTCTCAAGTGGGTGACTTGCTCACATGCTCCGGCGGGGCAACATGCCCTTTGCTTGGTCCTGGGAATTGCAAGGCCACAGTCTTTCAAATGGGTGACTTGCCCACATGTTCTGGAGGGGGCAACATGCCCTGTGCTTGGTCCTGGGGAGTGCAAGGCCACAGTCCCTCAAGTGGGTGACTTGCCCACATGCTCTGGAGGGGGCATTGTGCCCTGTGCTCTTGTTCCTGGGGAGACTGGGGTAGGGAGGTGTCATACCCACTGGTTCTGGAGGGGGCATCGTGCCCTGTGCTCTCGATTGGTCTCTCAGGTGGGTGTCATACCCACTGGATTTTCAGGGGGCAGGCCGCACAGCAGCCCATGGATGCAGGATTACATACCGTCCACCGGCGGTGATGGCTGCTCAATGGTGATGGTGGTGGTGCTGCTGCTGGTGGGGAGAGGCTCCTGCCCATCCCCTGCAGCCTCGGACGGCTGCCCACTGGAAGAGTTGGTGCTGGTGCTGATGGTGGGGAGAAGCTCCTACCCATTCCCTGCAGCCTCGAATGGCTACCCACTAGAGGTGGTGGCGGTGTTGTTGCTGGTGGGGGGAGGCTCCTGCCCATCCCCTGCAACCTCAGATGGCTGCAAAACCATGGTTGGTGGAGGGGGTTCCGTCACAGTTCCTGCCCCAGGCCCCTTGCCCTTCCTGCCTGCTGGTGCTGGCTCCTTGCTCTTCCTGGCAGCTGGGGTAGGCTCCTTAGTCTTCCTGGCAGCAACTGGGCAGGCTCCTTTAACCTCTTACCAGCACCTGGGGCAGGCTTCTTAGTCTTCCTGGCAGCAGCTGGGGCAGGCTCCTTTCTTTTGAGACTGCCTGGTGCAGGCAACTTCACCCTCAGGACATGTGCCCTGGATCCTTTACCACCACAAGTGAGTATGGTGACAACTAGGTCCATGGAGTGGGTGGCTGGGTTTTTGCCATCCTGGCCAGACGTGCAGGTCTGGGGGGGAGGGGTAGGGAAGAGGTCAATGGTAGATAGGAAAAGTCTTTTAGGGACACTGGGGTGTGAAGAAGGAGAAGGTTTGGGAGAGGAGGAAGAGGGAGTGGTTGTAGGAGGTGTCTGTCTGCTGATTTTGGGTGCAGGTGCATGGGCTGGATGCTGTTATGAGGTGGATGTGTCTGAGTGCTTACGTTTGTGTACCTGGGGGGGGGGACAGACACAGTGGGAGAAGACACAGGTGATGTGTGCATGGATGTTGTGGAGGTGTCTGCCAGTGAGGTCTGTGTTCTGCTTGGTGTGGTGGTGATACTGGTAATGGATGATGGTGTAGTGCATGCAGGTGTGAGTGTAGACGGAACTGGGAGAGAGGTGGAGGAGGAGGAGGAGGGGAGACAGTGGAAATAGTGGATGTTGGTATGTCTGCATCTGGATGGTGTTTGTGTGAGTGCCTGTGGGATACAGTGTGGTGCTTGTGTTTGCCTGAACCACTCTTGTGTGTTGTCCTGTGTGCATGCTTGTCTGCCTGTGTGCTTGGGATAGGTTGGGGTTGAGGAGAATGGGATTGGGAAGAGGAAGTTGGAGGGGGAAGGGTGGAAACAGGGACAATGGCTGCCATCAGAGAGGAGGCCAGAGCCTGCATTGATCTCTGTTTGGGCCCCCAAGCCAATGTGAATGCCCTCCAAGAATGCATTAGCCTGTTGCATCTGGGCTGCCAGCCCCTGGATGGCATTCACAATGGTTGACTGCCCTACAGAAATGGATCTCAGGTGGACAATAGCCTCCTCACTCAGGGCAACAGGGCTCATTGGGCAGGGACTGAGGTGCCTGGGGTGAAGGAGATGCCCACCCTCCTGGGTGAGAGGGCATGGGCAAATTGATGAGGGGCTGCTGGTAGGGCAGTGCTGGTACGGGGTGGCGGCTGTAGCTGGGGTGGTCACAGAGGTGTCTGCCACCACCAGGGAGCTTCCATCGGAGGAGGTATCTTTGTCTGAACTGTCCCCTCCAGTCTCCTCCGTGGTGCTCCCATCACCCTCCCTCCCACAGTCCCACACCCTCAGTCTGTGGACTCTGCCTCCTGGATCCTGTGGGATGCAGCTCCCTCCGTCGCCGGTGCCTCTGCTCCTCCGCCAGATGATGCTAATGCACATAAGGACAGGGTGACAAAAGAAGAAGGGGGGTGAAGAGACAAAGGATACTCAGTCAATGGCTGCACCAACACCACTGTTGGCGTACACAGTACCCTCACACGCAGGGAACAGGCCTACGTGATATGCATTGCACTACCAGTGATATTGCTAGCCACCAAGGCATGGGGAGGGGTGCACACCGGCAAATCCAGCACACCTGGGTCCCACACAGCCCTAACCAGTAGTGGATGCCTATGAGCTAGGTAGCAGGAATATCCCTTCAAAACCCTAGCCACCAGTGGACCTACGCTGCAATGTCAGGCCTGGCCTAGGGACACCCACTGACACACATCCACCACCCGGATACCACCCCACCAGGTATTAGTAGTAATGATGGGCACTGTACTCACCCCCTTGTGGCTGCTGTGATGCCCTCAAGCACCCATCGAGCTCTGGATAGACCACCACCAGTATGCGGGCCATCAGGGGGGGTCAGGGCTCGACGGGAAACCCCTTCCTTGTTGGGAGGCCATCCCCAGCTCAGCCTCCGCCGTCTTCCATGCCCAGCGTCTCAGGTCCTCCCACCGTTTCCAACAGTGGGTGCTCCGCCTGCCGTAGACCCCCAGAGTCCACAAATCCTTGGCGATGGCACGCCATATACCCTTCTTTTGATGGGCGATGACCTGCAGAGGAAATACACACAGGAAAATAGTATTAGTCAGACAGTCCTGCCTATCACACGTATTGCCCACCATACCCCTTCACATCACCATTTACACACACATGGCCCAGCACACAGCCAATACGCCGCCCAGAGGACATCCACCCACCCCCCCTTACACGAGGACTTCACACACAGCACTCCATGCATTCATGCCACATGCATCGTGCCCACAGTGTACTCACCAGTTGGTCTGGGGGTCCATACAGCAGTCCATACTGGGGTAGGACCCTATCCACCAGTCTCTCCAACTCTGCCGAAGTGAAGGCAGGGGCCCTTTCCCCAGTCACACGGGCCATGGTGGGTTCCAGACACAGGTCACAGCAGCACATGCAGTGTAGGTCCTCCCCTGCTGAAGGTCAGGTAGTAAGTGGGGTATCTGATAGAAAATGGCAGTCACGTCTGCGGCGGTGCATACCGTCACCGCCGGCGTAGATCACCATTGGCCACTGTAACCCAGGGGCCAATTATAACCAATAAGGAGTTGCACAGCGGTTCCCGACCGCCTCCCGCAACGGCAAACAACGTCAGCAGAATTACCTCACTTCCACCTGTCCCTCCACACAGGACAGGCAGACGCCATTTCAGGGATTGGGGGGGCAAGCCCTGGATAATTTCTGCATCACTGTTTAAATATGGACGTATTGGACAATACACACTGACCCATTACAAGTTAATAGCATGCAATGTTCTGTTGTAGCCCCATTGTTCAGTTTGTGACCGGCTCCTCACTCTTTTGCCCTATAGATTGCCACTGTTGCAGATGAATAGGAGATGGAGACATACCCCCATGTGCAGACCCCTGGTGTACTTGGCAACAATGGAGGACAGGCACATCATCCTCACCTATAGACTTGACAGGGCCACAATCACAGAGCTGTGTGCCCTGTTGGAGCCTGACCTGATATCTGCTATCCGTCACCCCACTGGGATCCCCCCTCTTGTGCAAGTTCTATCTGTGCTCCATTTCCTGGCAACTGGTTCTTTCCAAGTGACAGTGGGCCTGGCAGCAGGAATGTCACACCCAATGTTCTCAAAAGTGCTGACAAGAGTGTTGTCTACCATGATTAAACACATGTGCAGCTACATTGTATTTCCCCAGGTTGAAGATTTGGCCACAGTGAAGGCCGACTTGGGACATATGCCCAACATAATTTGGGGGTCGATGGAGCACATAATGCATTTGTCCCCCGAAAAAATGAACAGGTATTCAGAAATCAGAAGAGTTTCCACTCCATGAATGTACAGATGGTGTGCTTGGCGGACCAGTACATCTCCCATGTCAATGCTAAGTATCCTTGGTCGGTGCACAATGCCTTTGTCATGAGGAATAGCTGCATCCCAAATGTGATGGCCCAAATACAGAGGCACAGAATGTGGCTTATAGGTGAGCCCATGGTCCCCACCCAGTATATGTTGGTGTATGGGTATGGTGTGGGCCATATGGGATAGTGTTTGGCTAAATGTTGCCCCTCAATATTGCAGGTGACTCCGGTTACCCCAACCTATCTTGGCTGCTGACCCCTGTGAGGAATGCCAGGACAAGGGCAGAAGAACATTACAATGAGGCACATGGGCAAACCAGAAGGATTATTGAATGGACCTTAGTCCTCCTGAAGGCCAGGTTCAGGTGCCTCCATCTAACAGGTGGATCCCTGTGCTACTAACCCAAGAAGGTCTGCCACATAATAGTGGCATGCTGCATGTTGCACAACCTTGCCCTGAGACGCCATGTGTCTTTTCTGCAGGAGGAGGAGGCTGGAGATGCCCGTGTGGCCGCAGTGGACCCTGTGGACAGTGAGGATGAGGAGGCAGAGGATCATGATGAGGACAACAGAACAGCAGTCATCAGACAATACTTCCAATGACACACAGATAAGACAGTGTTACTTCACATTTCCATACGTCTATTTTTTCCAAAGGTGTTTATTGAAGTGCTAAGAAAAAGAGGGGAAGTGCAATGGGATGGGGTGATGATGGAGGAAAGTCCAGGGTATTGTTCCAGTCTGCAGTACAGGTGCATTGTCCAAGGGGACATAGGAAGGGAAGCAATGGCAGTTCAAGGTGGACATGGTGACTGTGTGGGACACAAGGGTAACAATCAGGAGAGTCTCATTTCCTGGCGGGGGCCTTGGAAAGTGTCTCTAGCTTCTGTCTGGATTGCTGGGAACGTTTGTGGGGTGGTTCTCCTTCTGCAGGGGGGGGGTGCTGGTGGCCTGTTGGTCCTGTGGCGAGGCCTCCTGGCCACTAGCGGCAGCGGAGTGAAAGGCTGTTCAGATGTCTGGCTAGTGGCAGGGGCCCGCTGTTGTGAGACTGCCTCCCTCATAATATTGGCCATGTCTGACAGTACCCCTGCTATGGAGACCAGGCTGGTGTTGATGGCCTGCAAGTCCTCCCTGATCCCCTCGTACTGTCCCTCCTTCTGGATCTGGCCCATCATGTCCTGGGAATGTTAATATGCTCCCAGGATCTCTGCAAGTGCATCCTGGAGAGTCGGTTCCCTGGGCCTGTACTCCCCCGGCACACAGCACTCCTCCCAATTTCCCTGTTGTCCTGTGCCTTTGTCCCCTGAACCGTGTGCCCACTGCCACTGACCCCACATCCCTGATTGTCTTGGGTATGAGGTGTGCCCTCGGGTCCCTGTAGAGGTGGACACACTGCTGAATGACGTGTCCTGGAGACAGAGGTATGGGTACGCTGGGTGGGTGCTGTGGTGGTGTTTCCTGATTGGAGAGGCTTTGTGGTGGTGTGTGACTGGGCCTGGGTAACTGACTGTCCAGAGGTTCCTGATGGGCCAGGTTTGTCATCCAGATCCTAAAGACCAGAGTTGCTGTCATCACGGTGGGCCTCTTCTGTGGGAGGACTGGATATTGCTGGCACCTCCTCTCCGGTGACATTGGCTGCGGTACCTGTGAAGATGTAAATGATGTGTTATGGTTTCTGTGTCTGACATATTGTGCATTCGTGACTTGCCCACTTTGGTTTTATTTGCCCTGGCAGCTGTCACTTATGTACTTTGGTATGTGGTGGGATGGCTGATTCTCTCTAGTGTGCATGCTTTAGTGATAGGTGTCCATGCAGGGCTGTGAGTGGTGTCCATGCATTGGTATGGTTTGCAGGGCTTGGCATTGGGATGAGTGAGATGTGATGGTGGGCGATGTGGGACATGGTGGTGTGATGGGAGTGAGGGCGAGGGAATGTGATGGCATGCAGGTATGGGGGTGATAGAAGTAGAGAGTTGACTTACCAGAGTCCAGTCCTCCTCCTACTCCGGCCAGGCCCTCAGGATGCATGATTGCTAAGACTTGCTCCTCCCATGTTGTTAGTTGTGGGGGAGGAGGTGGGTGTCCACATACAGTCCTCTGTATAGCGAGCTGGTGTCTTGCTGCAATGGAACGTACCTTCCCCCATAGGTCGTTAAACCTCTCCCTGATGTCATACCTATTCTTGGGTACTGTCCCACAGCATTGAACCTGTCCACAATTCTCCACCATAGCTCCATCTTCCTTGCAATTGCTATCTGCTGCACCTGTGCTCCAAATATTCGAGGCTCTACCCTGATGATTTCCTCCACTATGACCTTTAGCTCCTCCTCTGAGAATCGGAGCTTTCTTTGTGGTGCCATGGGTGTTGTGTGAGGTGTGTAGGTGAGGTCTGTTGGGTAACATGTTGGTGTGTGTGATGTGGGGTGCGTGGGCGGTGTATAGGTGTAGGTAGTGTGGAGCTCTGGTTGTGTCTGTGGTCTTGCTGTCTCTCTGGTGGTAATTGTTTGTAATGTTAAAGGGTTGTGGGTAATGTGGGTGTGTGTTATATAGTGCTGTTAGTGTGTGGGTGTGGTGTGTATATGGAGGTCAGGTGTGTGTTGTCTGAATTGTCCAATGTGGTGTTGCTTTATTTGTGTGTGTGTATTTTGAGCGCAGCGGTATCTACCACCAATGGTTTACCGCCATTGAATGTCCGCCGTGGTGATCCGTGGGTCATAATGTGATGGGCGTAGTTCTGCTGCGTAACGGTGTGAGTTTGGATACCGCCAGTTTATCACTGACCTTTGGGCTGGCGGATTTGTGCATGTGGCTGAATAGTGACGGATTGGTGTGTGTGTGTCATAATATGGTGGACGGATATCCACGGCGGCAGCAGTCAGCCTGGCCGTAAGTGTGATTTACCACCAATGTCATAATGAGGGCCTTTATCGTTTGTTGAATGCTTGACATCGTTCGATGAAGTTCTTTCTATGCTTTCTTGTGCTATAATGATTTGATAATTTGTTAATTCTACTTACAGCGGTTGATTGTTAATCTAGGATGGTAAATCTGTACTGTATTTATGTTTGTTTATGTGTCTTCTGTGAAAGCGCATTGATGATGAAATAAAAAAATAACACTGCACATGATTAAGGGGGTCATTACAACCCTGGCGGACGGTGTTAAAGCTGGGGTAATAGCGCAAAAGAGGCCGGCGAAAAAAAAAAAGGGAATTATGACCGTGGCGGAAACCGCCAACATAGACAGCCACTTTAACACTCCGACCGCCACGGCGGTACAGACAAGCAGCGCGGCGGTCACCGCCAACAGACAGGCGGGAGACAAAGTACCGCCCACAGTATCACAACCCGCCAATCCGCCACCTTTTCCGGGACGGATTCACAGTGGATAAAAACATGGCGGAAACAGCTTTTGCAATGGGAAAATGCTCACCTGAACACACTCCACGAGGAAGGAGGCCCCCATGGAGCCCGAATTACAAATACTCCCTGCGCTTGTCTTTCTGCTCCTCTACGATCACCATCTACGTAGGCGCCGAAGACAACAGTGAGTACTGCACCTATGACATAGGGGCGGGGAAGCATAAGTCAGGGGGGACACACGCAACACCCCCAGCCCCAACCCCACCCTCACCCACTACAACACACACACCAATGCATGTCCAAACAGCACAGTAACAACCCCCAACCCCCCCGGAAGAATGCAAAGACAAAAGGAAATCAGTTCAAACTTTGTAATGTATCAAAATACAGTAAGCTAATATATACAGATATATATACACATTCCAGAATTTATACATTACGATTAGTAGTGCAGGTATGCACATATCAATGTCCGTGCACCACTGGGCCCAAAATGCATGGGCGAGGCCCACACTAGATACCTGTCCACAAACGGAGAGAACACTGCAGGGGCATCAGATACAAATACAACAGGCACCTCAGGGGGAAGGGAAGGGGGGGGGCACCTCAGCCGGATTACAGCACCACGCCAGATCCACAACAGGGCTCCATGACCATTGATGTATCCTGGGGAGTGCAAAGCCACAGTCTCTCAAGTCTCTACAGTGGGTGGTTTGCCCACTGCATTATCCTGGGGAGTGCAAAGCCACAGTCTCTCAAGTCTCTACAGTGGGTGGTTTGCCCACTGCATTATCCTGGGAAGTGCAAAGCCACAGTCTCTCAAGTCTCTACAGTGGGTGGTTTGCCCACTGTTCCATCCTGGGGAGTGCAAAACCACAGTCTCTCAAGTCTCTACAGTGGGTGGGTTGCCCACTGTTCCATCCTGGGGAGAGCAAAGCCACAGTCTCTCAAGTGAATAACATTCTCCCCTGGTTCTGGAGGGGGACTGGTGCCCAGACTGCATCAGGCTCCCCATGACAGTTCCTGTTCCGTCACTGTCCCAGCTGCACATGGGCTAATGATGCTTGATTTGGCGGTCTTTTCACTGTTCAGAGGTGCTTTGCCATGTCGGTCTTTTCCCTTTTCAACAGTGCTTGACTTTGCAGTTTCTGACCTGTTCAGCGGTGCTTTGCCCTGTTCAGCGGTCTTCACCATGGCGGTCTTTTCCCTGTTCAGCGGTGCTTTGCCATGTCGGTCTGTGCCCTGTTCAGCGGTGCTTGACTTTGCAGTTTCTGACCTGTTCAGCGGTGCTTTGCCCTGTTCAGCGGTCTTCACCATGGCGGTCTTTTCCCTGTTCAGGGGTGCTTTGCCATGGCAGTCTGTGCCCTGTTCAGCGGTGCTTGACTTTGTAGTTTCTGACCTGTTCAGCAGTGCTTTGCCCTGTTCAGCGGTCTTCACCATGACGGTCTTTTCCCTGTTCAGCGGTGCTTTGCCATGGCGGTCTGTGCCCTGTTCAGCGGTGCTTGACTTTGCAGTTTCTGACCTGTTCAGCGGTGCTTTACTTTGCAGTTTCTAACCTGTGCATTGGTGTGTGGCATGACGGTCCCTCATTGCCCAGTGGGGCTGTGGCTGCCGGGGCCCTCCAGGGCACTGACGCTGGCGGTGCTCTCTGGACCAGTTACGATTGTGCTGCCCTCCTGGGCAATGACTCTGGCGGTGGTCTCCGGACCAGTGACGACAGTGCTGCCCTCCTGGGCACTGACTCTGGCGGTGGTCTCCGGACCAGTGACGACAGTGCTGCCCTCCTGGGCAATGACTCTGGCGGTGGTCTCCGGACCAGTGACGACTGTGCTGCCCTCCTGGGCAATGACTCTGGTGGTGGTCTCCGGACCAGTGACGACAGTGCTGCCCTCCTGGGCACTGACTCTGGCGGTGGTCTCCGGACCAGTGACGATTGTGCTGCCCTCCTGGGCTCTGACTCTGGCGGTGGTCTCCGGACCAGTGACGACAGTGCTGGCGGTGGCGTCCCGGCCGCCGGGGAGGATGGCGCCCTTGTCCGCCGTGCTGCTCTTACCAGACTGTGCAGACTTCTTCTGGCCCTTCACCACCTTTGGAGGAGTCACAGCTGACTCAGCACTCCCCCTGGGACCCTTGTGAGCAGTTTTGCCACCAGGAGACTTCACCCTGTCCCGTCGGCCACTTTCCAACTTTAGGTGCTTTACAGGGGGTGGACTGGCAGTGCTTTGGCTCCGTGTCACACTGGCTGCCGTGGTGGCCCGTGCACTCCACACACCTTGAACACGCACCACTGGTACTGGACTTTTTTTGGCTGAGGTGCTACTACGGGACCTATGAATTGGAGGGGTGGCGGTGGTGGCAAAGAGGTCAACGTTGCTGAGGAAGAGTTGCTGACGAAGACTGGGATGGGTAACTGGAGGGGGTTTGGGAGTGGAGGAAGAGGAGGTGGTTGTAGGAGGTGTAACTTTAGGTAATTTGGGTGCAGGTGCAGGTACTGGAGGCTGTCGTGAGGTGGATGGATGTTGGGTGTGTGGGTGCCCGCGTTTGTGTACTTTGGGAGGGGGCGTCACAGACACACTGGGAGTGGACACAGGGGACGTGTAAATGGTAGTGGGGGTGGTGAGTGCAGGTGAGCGGGGTGTGGTGCTGGGTGTTCTGGTGCGAGTCCTAGTGCCTGTAGATGTAGTGCATGCAGGTGAGAGTGTAGACGACACTAGGAGGGAGGAGGGAGACGACGAGGAGGGGGACACAGTGGAGGCAGTGGATGTTGTTGTGTCTGTATGTGGGTGATGCTTGTTTGAGTGCCTGTGGGTTGTGTGGTGCTTATGTTTGCCTGAGCTACTTTTGTGTGTTGAGGTGTATGCATGCTTGTCTGATGGTGTGCTTGGGATAGGCTGGGGTACAGGGGACTGGGTCTGGGTGGAGGGAGTTGGAGGGGGGAGGCTAGACACAGGGACAATGGCTGCCATCAGTGCTGAGGCCAGAGATTGCAGGGTTCGATGAAGGGCAGCCTGACCAGAATGAATGCCCTCCAGGAATGCATTACCGTGTTGCAACTCCCTTTCTACACCCTGGATGGCATTCACAATGGTAGACTATCCAACAGTGAGTGACCTGAGGAGATCAATGGCCTCCTCACTGAGGGCAGCAGGGGTGACAGGGGCAGGGGCTGAGGTGCCTGGGGCGAAGGTGATGCCCACCCTCCTGGGTGAGCGGGCACGGAGCGAAGGCTGGGGGGCTGCTGGGAGGGCGGTGCTGGTAGGGGGGGTGGCGGCTGTACCTGTAGAAGTGGGGGGCACAGATGGTGCCGCCACCACAAGGGAGCTCCCATCGGCAGACGAGTCCGTGTCGCTGTTTGGTGATCCGGTGACCGACGTGAAGCTCCCCTCGCCCTCCGTCCCACTGGTGTATTCAGAGTCTGTGGTGTGGCCCTCCATGGCCATGTGGGATGAAGCTCCCTCGTGCTCCGGTGCCACTGTACCTCCGACTGATGATGCTGATGCACACAAGAACAGGGAGAGCACAAAAATGGGGGGGGACGACAGAAGAAAGACAGGTTGAGTGCATGGCTTACCGTTACTGTTGGCGGACAATACAGACACAGCAGCCCCCTACACTACGCCGTGCTCTTGGCCTCTACAGATGCAATTCCTGGGATCTGCCCTACATGGTTATGGTGGTTATCTGCACACATAGATGACACAGGGGCATGTATACCTGTACTTGGCACTCTACAGAGGTGGGGTGGAGTGCCACATGGCCTGCATTACGGAAGGGCCTAGCCTACGGAACTCACCCTGGCCTAGGGAAACCCACAGTCCTCCTCCCCCACCCAGACCCCTCCACTGCGCGCAAAGTCCGCAGAATGAGTGTGTACTCACCCCCTTGTGTCTGCTGTGATGCCCTCAAGCGCCCATCCAACTCAGGGTAGGCCACCGCCAGGATCCGGAACATCAGGGGGGTCATGGTTCGACGGGCACCCCTCCCACGTTGGGAGGCCATCCCCAGCTGAGCCTCCGCTGTCTTCTTGCTCCAGCGGCAAATGTCCTCCCATCTTTTCCGGCAGTGGGTGCCCCGTCTCTGGTGGACCCCCAGGGTCCGGACATCCTTGGCGATGGCACGCCAAATGTCCTTCTTCTGGTGGGCGCTGACCTACATGACATGTACAGGGGAAGAAGAGAAGTCATTAACAACAGAACCGTCGAAGTGGGTTGCCCCCATCCTTACCCTTGCCATGTGGCACATGCATTCACAGTCCTTCATGTTCCCTGACCTCTGCCCCCTTCCTACTGACATCCAGCCCTCTCCACCCAGGTATAGCCCATACAACGTGCTCCCTGTGTACTTCCCTGTTGGTCTGGAGGACCGTAGAGTAGCGTGTACTGGGGGAGGACCCCGTCCACGAGCTTCTCCAACTCCTGAGCAGTGAAGGCAGGGGCCCTTTCTATAGACGCAGCAGCCATTGTCCCTTCCAGACCGAGGTCACAGCAGCACTTGCAGTGTAGGTCCTCTCCTGTCGTAGATCAGGTATCGAGTGACTTAACAGATAGAAAATGGTGGTCACGCCTGCGGCGGTGACGTCCGCGGCGGTGACGTCCGCGGTGGTGCGTCTCATCATTGGCTCCTGGGACCCATAGGGTCCAATGTTAACCAATGCAGCATTGCGCCGCGGTTTGCGACCGCCTACTGCGATGGTGTACAACGCCAGCGCAGATACCTCACATCCCATTGTCCCACTTTAGAGGTCAGGCAGCCGCCATTTCAGGGGCCCACATGGCTTCATTTACTACAGCGTCACACATACCTAGGCCTACACTCAACACACATACAGGAAGAGTTTTGTATTTGGTGTCGTGTTCTGTGTAGCTGTGGGTACATACCTGGGAATTTGTTGACTCTGTGGTCGCTGTTGTCCTTCCTAGGCACCGTCAGCTGGGACATGTGAGGAGATGGCGGAATCCTCCGGTGTACCGACCGCTGGTGGACCAAGGAGCAACATTTAATCATCACCTACATGTTTGACCGTGCCACTATTCAGGAACTGTGTACCCAGTTGGAGCCAGACCTGATCTCACCAATCCGCCATCCCACCGGAATCCCCCCTCAAGTGCAGGTGCTATCAGTGCTCCATTTCCTTGCAAGTGGGTCTTTTCAGACAACAGTGGCCATGGCATCAGGGATGTCCCAGCCTATGTTTTCCAACGTATTGTCCAGAGTGTTGTCTGCCCTGCTGAAACACGTAAGGAGCTACATCGTTTTCCCTTAGGTGGAGGATTTGGCTACAGTTAATGGTGACTTCTATGACCTGGGACATATCCCCAACATCATAGGTGCTATTGATGGGACCCATGTAGCTCTGGTCCCCCCCCCACAGGAGTGAACAGGTGTACAGGAACAGGAAGAGTTATCATTCCATGAATGTACAGATGGTATGTTTGGCAGACCAGTACATCTCCCAGGTAAATGCTATGTTCCCTGGCTCAGTGCATGACGCCTACATCCTGCGGAATAGCAGTATCCTGTATGTGATGGGTCAACTCCAGAGGCACCGTGTGTGGCTATTAGGGGACTCTGGTTACCCCAACCTGTCATGGCTATTGACCCCAGTGAGGAATCCCAGGACCAGGGCAGAGGAACGCTACAATGAGGCCCATGGGTGGACTAGGAGGGTGATCTAATGCACCTTCGGCCTCCTGAAGGCCAGGTTCAGGTGCCTCCATATGACAGGTGGTTCCCTATTCTACTCACCAAAGAAGGTGTGCCAGATCATCATCGCCTGCTCGATGCTTCACAATCTTGCTTTGCGACGCCAGGTGCCTTTTCTGCAGGAGGATGGTCCAGATGGCGGTGTTGTGGCAGCTGTGGAGCCTGTGGAGCCTGTGGACAGTGATGAGGAGGAAGCTGAGGAAGAAGACATAGACAACAGGGAGTCAGTCATACAGCAATATTTCCAGTGACACACAGGTGAGAACATTTTTTTGCACTATTACATTCAGTTTCACACTTCTACCTCTATCCTGTCTGTCATTTAGTAGCAGTATTTGGTAACTGAGTTGTACCTTTCCATTACTCTTTCACAGGTGTGGTTACCAACGTGTGTCATCTGCTTGCATCCTTCATGGACTTGTGATGTGTGACATAGGTATGTTGGCATTACAATAGAAAACGCATTTTGACACTGTCATTGATAATACAAATTTACCAAGTCACAGACTGACTCTAGATTGTTTTGTGGTTCAAGGGTGTTTATTTAAGTGCTCAAAAATGGAGGGGGGTTGTAAAATGGTGATGTGGGATGGTGGAGGAATGTCCATGGCAGAGTCCAGTTTATTCGTCTCACAGGTGCTTTGCCCATATGGGCATAGGAAGTGGAGCTGGGGCAGTTCCAATCTGGACAGGGTAACAAAGTGGGACAGTGGGAGGACAATCAGGGTGGTCTCATTTCCTGGCGGGGGTCTTGCCATCTTGCTCTGTCCTGTTCCTGGATCTCAGGGTCCCCTTGCAGGGTGTTTATCCATCTGCAGGGGGTGGGGTGCTGGTGTGGTGGTCCTGTGGCGGGGCGTCCTGTCCACTAGGCCGGCGGAGGTGGTGGGCAGTTCATCGTCCATGCTAGTATCAGGGGCCCCTTGGAGTGCCACGGTGTCCCTCATGGTCTTTTGTATGTCCTTCAGCACCCCTACGATGGCGCCCAGGGTGGAGCTGATGGTTCTGAGCTCCTCCCTGAACCCCAAATACTGCTCCTCCTGCATGCGCTGGGTCTCCTGAAACTTGGCCAGGACCGTCGCCATCGTCTCCTGGGAGTGGTGGTATGCTCCATGATGAAGGAGAGGGCCTCGTGGAGGGTGGGTTCCCTTGGCCTGTCTGCCCCCTGTCGCACAGCAGCCCTCCCAGTTCCCCTGTGTTCCTGTGCCTCCGTCCCCTGGACCTTGTGCCCACTACCACTGCCCCCAGGTCCCTGTTGTTGTTGGGGTGGTGGGTTATCCTGGGTTCCCTGTAGTGGTGGACACACAGCTGATTGACATATGCTGGGTACGGAGGTATGGGCCCGCTGGGTGGGTGCTGTGCTGGTGTTACCAGAGGGTGGAAGGTCAGTGTTGGGCTGTGCCTGTGCGAGGGGAACCGACTGTCCCGAGGCCCACGATGGTCCGGGCTGGTCATCTGGATCTAGTTGGCCAGAGCTGCTGTCGTCACTGTGGGCCTCATCTGTGGGTGGAGTGGAGATGTCTGGACCCTCCTGTGTGATGACGTTCCGTAGTGGTCCTGCAGGGGTATAAGAGCATGATTATTGCATGGGTGTGTGTCATGGTGTGCAATGGGTGGGTGTGTGTGTACCCCAGTGCAAGCATTCCTGTGTGGGGGTTTGTGTCATGATGGTTAGGGGGTTGTTATGGGTATGTGCAGTGAGCATGCTTTAGTGATGGGTGACCATGCTTAGTTGTGTCATACAGGGCTTGGTGTCGGGATGGGTGGTTTGTGTTATTAGTACATTAGTGAGGAGTTTGAGTGATAGGGGATGGGGTGAGGGTGGGGGTGTGTGATAGCATGCAGGTAGGGTGGGGAATATGATAGTTAAGATTTGACTTACCAGTGTCCATTCCTCCACCGACTCCTCCGAGGCCCTCTGGATGCATGATGGTCAAGACTTGCTCCTCCCATGTTGTTAGTTGTGGGGGAGGAGGTGGGGGTCCGCCGCCAGTCCGCTGTACCACGATGTTGTGCCTGGAGACCACAGAGCGCACCTTCCCCCATAGGTCGTTCCACCTCTTCCTGATGTCCTCCTGATTTCTTGGATGCTGTCCCACAGCGTTGACCCTGTCCACGATTCTGCACCATAGCTCCATCTTCCTGGCTATGGAGGTGTGCTGCACCTGTGAGCCAAATAGGTGTGGCTACACCCGGAGGATTTCCTCCACCATGACCCTGAGCTCCTCCTCGGAAAACCTGGGGTGTCTTTGGTGTGACATGGGGTGATGTGGGTGATGTGTGGGGTGGTGTATGTGTTCATATGTGTGGTGCTGTGTAGTGGTGTGTGGTGTTTTGTGCGTGGACTGTTGTATGGGTGATGGTGTTGTGTGCCTCTGTGTGGTGGGGTTCTCAATTGCTGTGCTCTCTGTCTCTCAGCTTCCTCAAAATTTCTGGTCGTAGGGGTTTGTGGGTGATGTGGGTGTGTGTTTTATATTGTGTTGGGTGTGTGGGAGTGGTGTTTGTATGTGTATCAGGTGTGTGTATTTCGAATTGTCCAATGTGGCGGTGTTTTGGAGATGTGTGTGTATTTTGAGCGCGGCGGTGTGTACCGCCAATGGAATACCGCGGTTGAAAGACCGCCGCGTGGATTCGTGGGTCGTGATAGCATGGGCGTGTTTCTGTTTGCGTGACGGTGGAGGACTTGTTTTCGCCAGTTTATCACTGACCTTTGGTGTGGCGGACTTGTGTGGGTGTCTGTATTTCGGCGGATTCCGAGATGTGTGTCATAATAGCTGTGGCGGAATTCAGCGGCCGTGGCGGTGAATTGGCGGTCTTCTGCACAGCGGTAAGCGACTTTTACTGCCAATGTTGTAATGACCCCCTAAATCTTCTAGTAGGAGCAGGAATTGAGCTATCCAGACCAGGATGTCCTGAAAAACATAAATCCTTATCTTGTTGGCATTCATAAAGTTACTCATGATCCATTTCCACAATGAAAACATTCAGATATTTATTTCTACCAGTCTCGTAAGCTATGATGTTTCCAGGGCGAAACGTGGAAGCTATTTTACATTTGGTTTGGGTGTAGGATAAGGCGGGTTCCATAGTAAAATATATTTTTGCCATGGAGAAAAAAATCTATATGCACGTAAGTGCAATTGCACTGATGTAAAATCATTACTGCATGCATGTTTGATCACTATCTTTTGTTACAGCTAGGGAACTACATTACACACCCCTACTTCACAAATTGCAGTTTTGTATGAGTACACTTGAAACCCTTGTGAATGTGAAAAATGTGGGACTCTGCATTCAATTGAGAGAATAACCCAATGTGGGCAGACATATGAATTGTTTTTGCAAATGGGGCCTTCAATGTTTACATGCAAGGGATGCAAAGGTTTAGGGCTTGATTTAGATCTCGATGGTGGGGTTACTCCATCGCAACAGTGACGGATATCCCGTCCACCGAAATCCAAATACAATTGTTTTCTATGGTATTTAGATTTTGGTGGACGGGATATCTGTCCTTGTTGCAATGGAGTAACCCCTCCACCAAGATCTAAATCAGGCCCTTAGTGTTTTCACAGAAAATTAGGAAAAAATCCAAACTCACTGTATTTTTAATGTAACAGGAAAGTCCAGTGTATTGTTGGCATGCAATCTTATTCACCATTCATCATATGCATTAGCATTTTTAAAGCTCTACCAAATATGCACCGATATGCCATGCATATTGTTATGTCTGACTGCCTTAGGGTGGTCTTCCCCAAACTTTTCGCCTGCCTTCCTCCATTTTTCTGATCTCATTTTTGATGCCTTTAGGACCCTGCACACTTTACCACTGCTGACCAGTGCTAAAATTGTTGTGGTGTCTCCCCTAAATATGGTAACCTTGGCTCCAACCCAATTGGCATATTTTATTTTTTATTTTTTTATTATTGGATTTATTGGATTTTTTAACACGCAATGACAACATGTATAACATGGACATTTGTGCAGCCATGAATAGTACACATTGGCAGTGTCCCCGCTTCCAGCTCTTTGACTCAACCAGCCTCCTTCCGTGACAGGGGGAACTGTCCCCCGCCACCCCTTCAGGTGTATAGTCCGTCTAACATCAATGTTATTGTCCTCTCCCTGCGCTCTTTTTCGGCCGCGCAAGACAGTCCGTTCCTCGCCGCAGAATATAAACAGGAAAGCAGTGACAATCAGCACACTCCAGAAGCAAGCCCCGCCTCCCCAGCAGCAATGCCCTTGTTGGCAATGGAGGCTCGACAGGACACCCATTTGTAACTGCAGAGTCTAACGCATCGCAGTCAGCTGCGCTTAATCAGGAGGTTCACTGACCTCCCCACCCTCCCCCGGTCGCTGCAAGTAGGCGTGGAAGGGGCCTCAAATATCCTGTGGGCAGCTACAACTAGGGAGGAGTTCACCATAGGTGTCCAACCGCAGCCTGCAATATGTCATATCTTTTATCCGCTCCCACAGTGCAGGTAGAGGACCCCATGCCACCGCATAGCCACACACCTTTTTGCCATGAGGAGCCCCACTGCAATTAATCACCTAGTCACCGGCAGCAATCGGCTGTCATCACCCAGCAGGGCCAATAGAGGATCCGGCTCCACCCACACATCCGTAATGGAACTTAACTCTCTGAATACCGTCTTCCAAAAACATTGTATTCACGGGCAGAACCATGCCATGTGCAGAAACCCAGCCTCTTCCTCCGGGCGTCTTGAACATTTTGCATTGTCCCTGAGACCATACCTGTACATCCTGGATGGGTTATAACAAACCTGATTTAGATATTTAAAATGTATTAGCCTATGGCATCTGTTGAGCGAAATAGTTTTAGTTACCGAACAGCAGTATGTCCATTGCTTGTCCTCTAGAAGTGTACCCAGAACTTTTTGCCATACCAATCGAGCCCTGGAACAATTCCGACATACGTGCCTCCTGTGTGATGGCGTACAGCCTAGATATAACATGACCCAACGTGGAGTACTGCAGCAACAATGACAAGGCAGGGACAGGAGGGGGCTCATGTAGATTGTCTCCCAGTATTTCCCGCATTCCCAGCACATGATCTAGAATAATAGAATCTAGTCAGAGGTGTAACCTAAGCCCAATCACGCTGTACCTTCTCCCAGCCTCGCAGTTTGCCCTCCTCAAACATATCTCCCACAGTAACAATGCCCAGCCCCTCGAGTGCTTTGATTTCCCCCTCTCCTGTGACATCAGAAACCACATACACCAAGCTAGTGACTCGTCCGATGAATATAACAGGGAGCCCACCTGTCTCTCCATTAATTTCTGCCAAGTGTAGGAAGTCGCATTTAGCTAATCCAATATCCCAGACCGTCGCCTCGGTTTGAGCAACCTGATAATATGCCTCTAAATCTGGGGCACCTAGGCCCCCCATATCATATGGTAGAGTGAGCATTTGCCATCTTACCCTGGGTTGCTTTCCTGCCCAGGCTAATCTACTCAGAAGCGCCTGCAGTCCATCAAAAATAGAACAGGTGAGGATAATCGGAATATTCAAGAACAAGAAAAGAAACCACCATTTTCATAATTGACACTCTCCAAGCAAGGGAGAGAGGAAGTTTAATCCAGCATTCAACCGCCTCTGACAGCCACTGCACTGCGACGTCATAGTTATCTCGCAGGACGATGGCTGGGTCAGAATTAATTTTATTCCCCAGAAAGTACACTGAGTCTTTAGTCCACTACATCCGGTACTCCATAGGTACTAAACCAGGGCTGGAAGTGAGGGGGAACACCATTGACTTGCCCCAGTTTACGTGAAGTCCAGGCGCAAGATTCCACACCGCTTCCCTGACATATAACATGTGTCATCCGCGTACACGGATACTATGAGCGTGTAATAAGGAAAGTGTACCCCTCTGTGGGAATGGAATTCTCTCAGTGCACAATCCAATGGCTCAGCTACCAACACGTACAGCTAGAGGGCCAGGGGACAACCCTGCCTTGTTTCTCTCACTTTTGTAATTGGGGGAGTCACTATGCCATTCAGCCGCAGTCTAGCCATCGGGCGAGCATACAGCACTAGAAATGTATCTCCTACTCCCATCCACCGTGGAAATGCCCGCAGGAACCACACAATCCACTGAGTCAAATGCTTTTTCGATATCTAAAAATAATGCATCTGCCATGACTCCCTGGTCTAATTGCTGCAGTGCCTCGAAAAAGGATCATAGATTATACGATAGGCTACGTCCTGGTATGAACCCAGTCTGTTCCATGCCCACCACTGAAAGGAGAAGGGGTGTCAACCTATTTGCCAGGATTTTGGCATACAGTTTAGTGTCCATGTTCATGAGGGACAGCGGCCTCAATGAGGAACAAAGATCTGCCAACAGGGCCTCACGCATTGTAGGAGGCATACAGCCATCAGCTGCCATCTCCTCAAACAATGTTACCAGGTGCGGTATGAGGATGTCCTGTTAAGCTGTATAAAAGTTCACCGTAAGCCCATAAGTGTCCAGCCCCTTGCCCATCGGCATATCTGCCAAAGCGACCCTAATCTCTTCTGGCCTCAGTGGGGCCATCAATTGTACCCTGTGTTCATCTGTGAGCCATGACATGGCGATGTGGGTGAGATAATCTGTGACTGCAGCTTCATCAAACTGTGAGCGTGACTTATATAAGCCTGTATAATAATAATGAATTTATCTACCACAGATGCGCCATCACTCCACAATCCGCCATCATCATCCTGAATTTGTAGTATTGCGTTATACTCACGCCAGGGTTGGAGGAGTGACGCCAGTGTAGCCCCAGGCCACTCCCTTTCACCATAACCACGGGCCACCACATATTTCCCCATATGTTTCACCTCGGCCTGAGCTAGCTCCTGGAATTCTGTCAATCTGTTACGTACAGCACACTCTAACTTACTGAGACAGTTGGTAGTGCTTGCAGCACTCCCGCTTTCTTTGCAATGATGACACCACATATATAGACTTTAAATGCTTCCCAGACTGTAGCAAACTTATTCACTGGCCCCATATGTATGGCAAAATATTATTTTATGTCCCGACTCTTTTCCCCCCTAAACACATCTTCCAACAGCAAATTCGGAGGGAACTGCCAAGAGAAGGCAGGCGGTGGCGACATACACAGATCAAGCCCCCAAAAATTGGCAAATGGTCTGAATATGTGCGTGGTAAAACTTCACAAGCTTTGGTCTGGGGTGCCAAGTGTCGCATGCATAACCAGTAGTCTATACAGGTGTGTATGTCGTGCACCAGGCAGAGTAGTGAGTGTATCCTAGGATTGCTGGGCACAAACATCAATCAGCCCATCCCAACTCAAAATCTCAGTGACAGCCTGAGCCGGCCTTGAGGGGTGTCACTGGGGGCCAGATGATCGATCTTGGTCAGGATTTAACACACAATAGAGATCCCCACCCCAAAACTGGGGGAGATCAGCCCATTTTTGCAGCCAGGCGCTCAGGTTATAATAGAAACTAGAGTCATCGTAGTTGGGACCATAAACGCCCACCACCAGCAGTGCGTGATTCCCTATGATACATTTAGTTGCCACATAGCGATCAGCTGGGTCTGAACACACTTCCTGCAGCTCAATGCCTCTCCCTTTCCTAACCCAGTTAAGCACTCCCCTCGCATGGTAAGCAAAAGCCAGCCGCACATATGATTCCCTGCATCCTCTGCTGCATTGCATCTTTGTCTCCCTGGGCTAAGTGTGTCTCCTGGAGGACTGACACATCTACGGTGTGGCTGCGCAAATATACAACCACTTTGCGAATCTTCCTGTTGTCATTGAGGCCGCGAATATTCCAGGTGAGTAATTTGCAGAGGCTTAGATCTTGCATGACATTTCATAGAGTAGAATTGGACATTAGACATACAGGCACTCATCATGACATTGGCAGTAAGTCCTGCTTACTGCCATGCTGACTGCTGCCAACATGCAGCTGCGGTTTACCGCTACCCATATTATGACACACACGTAGCAAACCGTCACTATACAGCCACACACATAATTCTGCCAGCCCAAAGGTCAGTGTTAAACTGGTGGTACCTAAACCCACACCGTTACACCAACAGAACTACGCCCACAGCTTTATGACCCACAAATCACCACGGTGGACATTCAAAGACGGTAAATCATTGGCGGTACATACCGCCACGCTCAAAATACACACACACATACAAAACAACACTACATTGGACAATTCAAATAACACACACCTGACACCCATACACACACCACACCCACATACCCACATCACTATAAAACACACAGCCACATTACCAGACCAACTGGTGAGTACACTGTGAGCACAATGCATGGGGCATGAATGCATGGAGTGCTGTATGTGAGGGCCTCGTGTGAGGGAGGTGGTTGAGGGGTTCTGGGCAGCGTGCTGCATGTATGGTGGGCAATGTATGTGCGTAAGGGGTTGGGAGGGATGTGGCGGGCCATTAGTGTAACAGGCCGGATGGTATGACTGATACCTTTTTTCTATGTGTGTTTCCTCTGCAGGTCAGTGCCCATCAGAAAAAGGGTATATGGCGTGCCATCGTCAAGGATGTGCGGACCCTGGGGGGTCTATGGCAGGCGGAGCACCCACTGTTGCAAACGGTGCGAGGGCCTGAGACGCTGGGCACGGAAGACGGTGGAGGCCCAGCTGGGGATGGCCTCCCAACGAGGAAGGGGTGCCCGTCGAACCCTGACCGCCCTGATGTTCCGCATACTGGAGGTGGCCTATCTGGAGATGGATGGGCGCTTGAGGGCATCACAGCAGCCACAAGGGGGTGAGTACAGGGCCCCAATATACTACTTGCCTGTGGTGGGGTGGTGTCTGAGTGGGGGAAGTGGGTCTGTTGGTGCCCCTAGGCCAGGCCAGACGTTGCAGGGTATGCTACATGTTGGGCAGGGGCTGAGGGACTCCAGCTCCAACCAAGCTAGTGGGCATCCACTTCTGGGCAGGGCTCTGTGGGTCTCAGGTATGCTGCAATTGGGGTTAGGTATTCCTGTCCATGGCCTGGTGACTAGCATTGTGACTGGTAGTGCTTTGCCTAGTGCGTAGGGCTGTTCCCTGTGTGTGAGTGTGTTGTGTACGCCACAGTGGGGTTGTTGTTGCCATTGACCAAGTGTATCATCTGTCTCTTCCCCCCTTTTTGTTTTGTCATCCTGTCCTTATGTACATTAGCATCATCTGGCGGAGGAGCAGAGGCACCGGAGACGGAGGGAGCTGCATCCCTCCCTAGTGGTGGTGGACAGCTCTGTGCCCACCCAAACTACAGGTATAGCTGCCACCCCCGTATCAGCACCATCCTCCCAGAAGCCCCTCAGCGAGTTTCCCGTGCCCGCTCACTCAGGAGGGTGGGCATCTCCTTTGCCTCTGGCACCTCAGACCCTGCCTCAGTTAGCCCTGCTGCCCTGAGTGAGGAGGCTATTGACCTCCTGCGATCCATATCTATTGGGCAGTCAACCATAGTGAATGCCATCCAGGGGCTGGCAGGGCATTTGCAACAAACAAATGCATTCCTGGAGGGCATTCACTCTGGCATGGCGGCCCAACAGAAATCAATCCAGGCTCTGGCCTCCTCCCTGATGGGAGCCAGTTTCCCTGTCTATAGCCTCCCCCCTCCAACTTCCTCTGCCCAGTCCCATTCCCCTGAACCCCAGCCTATCCCAAGCACACATTCAGACCAGCATGCACCGAAGACAACACACAGGAGTGGCTCAGGCAAACACAAGCACCATACATCATCCCACAGGCACTCACACATCCTCATCCACTACCACCATCACGCCTATCACTACACGCCCCTCACTGGCAGCCACCACCCCCACATCCATGCACACGTCCCCTGTGTCCTCTCCCACTGTGTCTGTGCCCCCTCCTCCCAAAGTACACAAATGCAAGCACTTAGACACCCAACAGCCATCCAACTCACAACAGCATCCAGCCCATGCACCTGCACCCAGACACAGCAGACAAACACCTCCAACAACCACTCCCTCTTCCTCCACACCCAAACCTTCACCCTCTTCCTCCCCCAGTGTCCCTAAGAAGCTTTTTCTCTCCGCCGTTGACCCCTTCCCTTCCCCTCCCCCCCGTCCTTCACGTCAGGCCCGGGAGGGCAGAACCCAGACTAGCACCTCAAGCACCCAGTCGACGGCCACAGTAGTTTCGGCAGCTACTGCAGGTGTGAGAGGCTCCAAGGTAAGACCCATCAGCACTGCCAGTGTGCCTGCACCAGCTGCCAAGAGGAAGGGCAGGATGTACCACCAGCTGCCAAGGGGAAGGATACACCACCACATGGCAAGGACAAGGAGGCACCACCACATGGCAAGGGCAAGGAGGCACCACCACATGGCAAGGGCAAGGGCAAAGGGCCTGCCCCTGCAGGCAGGAAGGACAGGAGGCCTGGTGCTGGGACTGAATCTGAGCAACCAACAGCAACCGCCGCGCTTCAGCCATCCCAGGCTGCAGGGGAAGGGCTGGAGCATCCCCCACCACAGCCTGCACCACCAGCAGCACCACTGCCAGCAGCAGCAGCCCCAGTGAGCAGCCATCCGAGGCAGCAGGGGAAGAGCTGGAGCCTCCCCTAGTCACAGCCAGCAGCACCGCCACCTGCACCGCCGCCTGCACCACTGCCAGCAGCAGCAGCCCCAGTGGGCAGCCATCCGAGGCTGCATGGGAAGGGCTGGAGCCTCCCCCCACCACAGCCTGCACTGGCAGCAGCACCACTACCAGCAGCAGCCCCAGTGGGCACCCGTCCGAGGCTGCAGGGGAAGGGCTGGAGCCCCCCTCCACCACAGCCTGCACCGCCAGCAGCAGTGCCAGCAGCACCACCCCCAGCAGCGCCAGCAGCACAGCCACCTGCACCGCCGCCTGCACCACTGCCAGCAGCAGCAGCCCCAGTGGGAAGCCTTCTGAGGCTGCAGGGGAAGGGCTGGAGCCTCCCCCCACCACTGGCAGCCCCGACACCAGCACCGGCACTGCCACCACTGAGCAGCCGTCGCCGCTGGGGGGCAGTGTGTAGTCCTGCCTCCATGGACTGTAATGCATCCTGACCACTGCAAATCGGGTGGGTGTGACATCCAGGTGAGTGACTGTGACCTTGGACTCACCAAGATCTGCATCACAGGGCATGTTGCCCCCTCCAGAAGCAGTGGGAGAAGGCATCCACTCACCCCCTCCTTGCCAGGATGAAGCACACTGGGCACAAGGCACCCTCCAGAACCAGTGGAAGAAGGCATCCACTCACCCCTTCCTTGCCAGGATGAAGAACAGTGGGCACATGGCCCCCTCCAGAACCAGTGGAAGAAGGCATCCACTCATCCCCTCCTTGCCAGGATGAAGCACACTCGGCACGAGGACCCCTCCAGAACCAGTGGAGAAGCCATCCACTTGAGAGACTGTGGCCTTGCACACACCAGGACCAAGCAGTTGGCAGACCACCCACTTGAGAGACTGTGGCCTTGCACTCCCCAGGACCAAGCAGTGGGCAGACCACCCACTTGAAAGACTGTGGGCTTGCACTCCCCAGGACTAAGCAGTTGGCAGACCACCCACTTGAGAGACTGTGGCCTTGCACTCCCCAGGACATCGCACAGGGCATGTAGCCCCCCTCCAGGACCAGTGGTGTTGTACCATCTTCCGGCTGAGGTGCCCCTCCATTCCCTGTCCTCCTGAGGTGCCTGTGTATTTTCGACCTGATGCCCCTGCAGTGTTCTCTGTGTTGATGCAGGAGTAAGCTGGGGCCTTGGCCTATGTGATATGACCCTGTGGCCCAAGGACATTCTGGACTGGGCAGTGTCCGTCCATTTGTACATATGTAAATACTGAATTGATTTTTGAGGACGTATTTCTCGTATTTTATCTAAATACACTCACTTCAATCACTTCCTTTTGTCCTTGTATTATCCCTGGGGGTATGGGATGAATATGTAATGTTACTGCATCTGTTTGTGTGTATGTTGTTGGGGGTGTGGGTGTTGCATGTGTGTGTCACTCTCTTTTTCCTCCCCTGTCCTCTGTGTGCTAGGCAGCAGTACTCACTGTGGTCGTTGTCGCCGGCGTTGGTATTCCTGGTGTTGGAGGATGTAGACCAGCATGGGGAACACATGCAGTTCGGGCTTCATGGCGGCATGGTTGTTCTCTGAGTCGCCAGAGGTGAGTCCTTTGACTTCCGTGTACTGTTTACGTCGCGCTTTTGATGTTGTTGGTACCTCCCTGGAAAAGGTGTCAGATATGTGTGTCATAATACCTTGGGCGGTACATTTTCTTCCGCCTGGCTGGTGGCAGTTACCGCTGTGATGCTTGTTGCTACCGCCGAGGTGGTCGGTGTGTTAAAGTGCCTGTCTGTGTGAGCGGTTTCCGCCGTGGTCATAATTAAATTTTTTTACCGCCGGCCTGTTGGCGGTATTACCGTCGCTTTTTCATCGACCACCTGGGTTGTAATGAGGGCCACAATATCTTTTAAACCTTTACTAATCTGCGGGTACACATTTCTAGCATAGCACAGGTCACCTGCTAATTAGGATTGCACTTCAACTTACCCCATCTACCCTCCACCAACCCACGCTGCGCCATCCTCAACTTGCGCAGTCTATACTTACCCCCAAACCCTCTACAATACCCCATTTGCACAACAAACAGCTTAAGAGTGGTGCACACTCAAGGTCCGATAAAGCCAAGTGTCTCATCCTACAAATGTCCATTACTATAGGCGTATATCTCATCCTCCAGTTCTATATGTGCCAATGTTCTCAGTAGAGGAGGTCAATGTCTTGCATCCAGGGTTCTAAACCCCGCTCTGAATACCCCGCTCGAGGGGGCCCACTGAATACTGCACTGTATGTCTATGCAGACCCCGACCACAGCACATGTACATTCACTTACCAATCCAGTATGTTCCAATTCATACAACAACAATGGCGCATTAGAGGCCCAAACACCTTTGTCCAGAAGCACAGGACCCTGCATCCTGTGAACCCAGCTCAGAGCACACAGGGCCCACAGGCAGTATGGGCGCCACCGATCACCACCCCTCGCCCACGACCTCAGTCTCACTCTGCATTATCCTTGCTTTCCGGTCTGTCTTCGCCTCCAGCCACCTGCATATTCTGCTACTGTACCTTGGCCTCTCTCTTGGCAATAAATTGCTGCAGTTTCTGTGGATCGGTGATCCCCAGCGCCTTTCCGCCTACCATCACTCTTAGATGCGCTGGGCACATCATGTTGTTTTCTAATTTCAGATCTCAGAGCTTCTGCTTGCCTTGCAGAAATTGTCACCTTGCTTCCTGTACCTGCTGGGTGAAATCCAGGATGAGCGATACTGTGGTGCCCTTGTACCGCAGTTCCCCCAAGTAATGTGCCCTCTGGAGCACCGGATGCCTCTGTCCCTGTAACAGAGGAGCCTTGTTATGATGGGGCGTGGCACAACATACAGCTTTGAGAAAGTCTCAGGACCCAGCAAACGGATCAATAGCTGTTCCACATACCTTTCCATATTGTCCATTCAAGTTGACTCTGCTATGCCCACAAGGTGCACGTTATTTCCACAGGAGCGCACCTCTAAGTCCTCTGCCTTGGCTTGCAACGTAAGAAGAAGTTTGTCTACCTTCTTCTGAGCTGTTCAATCGTTCGCCTCTGACACTCTTCGTTCCAACAGGTCCAGGCGTTGTGCCTGACTATCAAGACATTCGATCCATCCTATGCGTCATGGCATCTATTTTCCCACCTATTTTTGTGAGGCTCTGTTGCATAGCAATCAGGATTTGCTTCAGGTCTGAGGCCGTCTCCCTCGTGGCTCTTTCCAGCACCTCTTCTGGCACACTCCCCCCTACGTTTCTCACCTTGTGAGCCTTTCCTGACTAGAACTAGTGCTTGGCCTGTACTTTGTCTAACTTTTCCATGGCGCTGCCTTCTGCACCCCGTTCATGCCCAGCAATCTCACTGCCCAAGATGGGGGCAGCATAACAGCGCCTCTGCAAGGCTATGACAGTCACTTATCCAGCAGGGCCCACCCAGGATCCTCCTCCGGATCTGGGCGCACCGCTCCCCGCAACACAGACCCACCGCCTCACTCGTTGTTCACCAGGGGCAGGTTTGGTAATTTCACAAGCGCCAACCCAGGTAGGCCATATGTTGCTGGTTCACGGTCCTGGAGTCCTCAGGCGCACCAGGGCACCGCCAGTGACAGGGGACCATTCGCCCGCGATCGCAGCCATCAGCAACCCATTCTGAGCGCAGGGTGATGATGCAGGATGAGAAGCGGGATTGTACCGGCTCGCCCGCCCCCCACGGCGCCGAATGCCGGGCCCTCGGTTACTCTCCCCGGCTAGACAGACAGGGCCGGCAACAGCACAAGCCTCACCTCTCTCTGGCTGCTCCGGTTCCTCCAGCCAGAGTCATCAGGCCCGTCCACTGGGGTCTCTCTCCACTGTTCCCCAGCACCAGGCCTGGGGCCTCTCCTCTTGCTCCATCGGGCCTCGCGTGTGGGACTCTCCATGGTCCCCGGTGCCACACCCGGCACCCCAGGCCTTGCTAATTCTTCTCACTGAACCCCTCCAGGCCCCAGTGGTGCATCGACGGGGCTTCACTTTGAACTTTAGTAGGACTTTTCGAGATGGTGCTATTTGTTTGGGGAGATGGGTGAGCCTGTTGTGGTAGAAAGGGTGGGTTTTTGTATTTGTTAAAAATAAAAAGGGGGTAATTTATTTTACTTGATTTATGCCTCAAATGTTTACTTTGGTGTTTTAGTTTGCATTGATGTATTTTCTAAATCTGCTAAATAAAGTGTATGTCATTTACTTCTTCCCTTGCACTACTGGCCTCTGCAACTATATTGACCACAAGGGAATGATTGCCATTGCCTGTTTTGCCTATAAAAACCTAGGGCCAGATGTAGTAAACTAAAATTTAGCAACTTGCAAATTGCGATTCTGAACGACTCGCAATTTGCAACTCGCAAAATGGGATGCAGAAAGGTGTCTCAGACACCTTCTGCGACTCGCTATGGGGTCTCAAAGACCCACCTCATCAATATTCATGAGGTGGGTCGCAGTTTGCGACCCCATAGCGAGTCCCTGCACTCACAGGGACCTCCATGTCTGTGAATGCTTTTTCAATAAAGAAGTTTTTTTTTTTCATTTTGCAGCCCGTTTTCCTTAAAGGAAAACGAGTTGCAAAATGAAAAAACTTCCGAAACCATTTGGTTTAGTTTTTTTCAGAGTAGGCAGTGGTCCATAGGAAAAATATTGTTTTCGCCATGGGGACCCCTTCCCTTTTGCGAATGAGTGACCACCAGTGTGACACTGGTGGTAACTGCGAGTTGGTTTGCGACCGCATTCGCGGTCACAAAGCAACTCAGCATGGGGATGCGGTCGCAAATAGGAAGGTAACTCCCCTTCCTATTTGTGAGTTGCATCCCCAAATTGCGAGTCGGTACCGACTTGCAATTTGAGGATGAGCATCGCGTTCAGCCTTTTGCATGCCGCAAACTGCATTTTTCGCAGTTTTGTGACATGCAAAAGGCTTCATACATCTGGCCCCTAGAAACACAGAGACAGGCATATTCTAAGTTTACTTTTCGTCATAATTCTTCTCTTATCTGAATACATGAAGCAAGGGAGTCTTCTAACTGCAAGGTGGTTCCCAAGGTTTCCCATAGTGGCATCTTAAGGGGTGGTAGGTAGTAGTAGCAGAAGGATGGCACACTAACAGGAAGATAAAGGGTGCCACTCCCACCTAGGTGAACTCCAACCACAGGAATAATCAAAGTGTTATCCATCACAGTCAAATAGATTGAAAGGAGACAGAGAGTTAGTGGGTCATATTTTATCATAACTTTAAGAAGACTGATCCAGACTACTACAATGACAGTATTTGGCACACAACAAAGCGGACCTGATATGATCATAAAAACTAGAAACATCAACTTCTGAGCAACAGTGGGGAGTTAGTATTTAACAACTAGACTTAGGAAATGAAATCATGGAGTCAGGAAAAGTTGGCTCAGCGTCAAGCATGGTTGGACCAGGTTAAGCATTTACGCAACACATAAAACAACAGGCTTTAATGATGATGTTGATGGGACCAGTGTGGAATATTGCCCAGGTGATAGAAGGTCATGCTGTGATTTGGTGTCCCTTTCACCACATTCTCCCCAGCAAGTGTGCAATCCATTTATGGTGTAAAATGATGTCACGCTTCAATAAATCACATAGCCCGGTGGACGATGTTTAGGGGTCTCGATAAATGGATGAGAAAGGGGATTTGGGGAAAGGTGTGACAAAGACAGAAACTACACAAAAGAAACCATGACAATATTTATTCAGGCGCTGAACCGCACACCATCATCAATCTGTTTTGGAAAGAAATGATCAACGCATAAGTATGACACAGTTCAGTTAAATGCATTTCAAACCATTCTTCCTCTGCCCAAAAGAGACCCAAGATAGTATATCTGTAAATGTTAAGTGTTCTAGGTTTGCAAAATACAAATTATATAGGACTGAAGTTAATCCACCCAGTTGCAAAAATTATCATTGTTAAAGGAAAATGATACTGTATTAGCCATTGCATCTCCATTCTTCAGTCACTTTTAGGTGCCTGCCTGAACCTGTTCGGTGGGCAAGGTGGAGTATTGAGCTTTCGCCCTGTTTTGTTCGTACAGGTGAGAAATAGGAGAAGGCATACATATTAAAAAAAATCAGTACCTGTATCATAGACTAAAGGAGAAGGGCAAAAGGAAGCAAGGTAAGCTTCATGAGGAGTCAGGAGTGTACTGCGAAGACTCAGAGGCAGAGCAAGAACATAAGAGGAGTTTGATGTTTGAGCCAGCAACGCAGCAAACACATACTCAGCAGCATCTCCCAACAACGCACCTCTCTCCAGTCCACAGGGCTGAGTGAGTACTAGGCCTCAGAGTCTTTACCATCATCATGGTTTCTCTTAGAAGTCAATAGCTTTCTAGCTGTTGAATTAGTCGCACCCTGAGTCATTTCATCCTCCTCCTCCTGATTATGAGGAACTCCATCTCAGGCCCAAACCGAGCGAGGTAGACCTGTCTAGTCAAGTGCACTGCTGTTGAACAACAAATAGAGAAACAGAACTGGAGTATTTTGGGTAGATTTTTGTTTGGTAACTAAAGTAACTCATTTGAAGAACCAGAAAAAAGAAGTGGACCCTTCAGGTAAATTTCACTAAGTTTGAAATGCCAATCACTTTCAGGAAGAACATATCACCCATCAGCCCCCAAACATTGCAAATCATCAGAATTGGGAATCAAGCTTTAAAATTTGTTGAACTCCCTCCCTCACTGTCAACCACCACATACATCATCAATCGTCACTCACAATCACTCAATACATCACCACCCATTGGTGCAATAGTTAGTAGTTACCTCTTACAATCCAAGCACGTGGTTGAACAAAATATTATCTCCTGCATTAGTAGTAAGTTGCAACACATTTGCATTTGGCATTGGCACTGGCAGTCTTTTTAATCAATGATCTTCTGGGGCAGCCCTGCTAGATGATGTAAGAAAAAGGTAGGAATGTGGGGGCTTCTTCACGGCACACAGGTCCAACTCCAATCGGGCCATATAATAATGTGTGACTACAAAATGGTGGGGCAGCATGAATCTGACACAAACATAATGTTCCATTAGCATTTCTATTTTGTACAGAAAGAAATAAGTTCAACAAGAAATATTTTAAAAGTTCTATGGTGGCACTGGCATACTCAGTACGGAAAGTAGAGTTTGACCTCAAACGTAGGTGCTTCACCCAAATGTTTTCCAGCAAAACAAACTTGATTCTGAACAATCATTCTCTTCCTCCTTTTGTAGTATTTCAGGAACAGTGTAATCAGGTAGCATAAAATAATGGTTCATTTTGATCATGGTTAATCTTTCCATGTTTTGAGGCGAGAGACTGGTCCTTCTCACTATAATAACTGCACCAACTGCACTGAACATACGTTCAGCAGACAAGCTGGCTACAAGGCAAGCCAGATACTTTATTGTAAGACTGCTAAGCTCTAGCTATTGGCGCTTCTTCCTATACCAATACACCAATGTATTTTGATCCACATACACCTCTTTTGGGTCATCCAGATAATCCTGGAACATCCTCTGAGGAGTCATTGGTACTGCCACTTGCTTGACCACTTTTGCCTTCACCTCTGCATTGGACGTAAGATCTGCTACTTGAAACCAAGCCAATGCAGAGGTTGGGTCTGATTCTTCTGATGCTGTTGTTGCCGGCGTTCTTGTTTCTGGTGTTGACTGCTGTGAGACAAGACTGCCCTCTCTGGAAGTTGAAAGCGGGACCCCAGACCTGCAGAGTGGGACTCTAAGTTCCAGCCGTTCTTCTTCCAGTTCTCCGGCTTGCTCAACAATCCACCTCTTATATTTTGAAACACTGCCTTCAGCAAAATGAATGAAAACGTAGGGTGGCACAGATGTACTCTTTGGATGAGATAATGTCACTTTGCAGCCTTGCATTATAAGCCAAGTGAAGGAGTAAACTCTCAACTAAGGCATGCACTTCTGGTTTTTTTGTGTACACATCCGAGTGTGAACCTTTCAGACACTTTCTTTAGCTGGCCCTGCAGCAGATGCAATCAAAACAATAACAAGTACACTGTTCCAAGCTACTACGGCATTCTAGGGGACCTAATGTCTCAGGAGCAAGAGCCCTCCAGCATCACAATGGATGGCTGGCATCATCATCGGGAATGCTCCTCGCCAGGCCGCGCTGCAACGCCTGACGGACTCCCCAAGAGGGGGCTCTAAGCCGTACTGCTCATACAGTGACTGGCGGGTTCAAACTATACAGAAAGGCACCAGCACAGGTTGGAGAGAACAGAAAAACGTAAAATTGGTTATTCATCTCACAAGACACATCATAATTTTAATCAGTACATATCGGATGAAGACCAAGATTAAAAACCAAGAGTGAAAGTAACAAATTGAGTTGTAATGCTCAATTACTCTCAAAGAGCAAAAAACCCTCAGAGGACTACAACTATTATGGTACCTCTAATCCAGGGTCAACATATTTTGCGTCTGGCGGTCCAGCCGGATTCATTGACGATTCATCAGGACAAAAGAAAAAATAACCTCTTCTCCAAATAACAAAACAAAAATGAATACCCTAATTTAGGATTAAGAAACAGTCACTTACGTTAAGTAAACTGGCTAAGTCAAACAAAGGTCACCCTAGAAAACAAAAAAAGTATAAACACCAAAAATATCCAAAATGTGGTTAAAAAAGGTGCACTTGTGGAACACATGTGTGATGAGTCATTATTAAAAGACACACAAAGTTAGGCTTGCCATCCCCAATTCGAGACAAGACTCCTTGGGAAGTGCATACCAAGGACTCAGGCTGACACTGTTCATAATAAAACAAATGGTAACCAACATATATATACTTGAAAGGAGCAGAATAGTAACTGTCAAATGTGAGACACTTTAGAGTTTCAATAAAACCGGGGACACTCAAATGTAGTAAAAGGTAGCGATAGTATGCTCCGGGAGTGGTGTCATTTTAACTGTGACCATAAAAAGCACACATATTCCACACTCCGGGTCCTGTAAATCAGTGACATGCATCAACGGATTAAATTTAGCCCTTCCGTAAGTGAAGGCATGTGTATGGGCCCATCGTTGTATCAGAGCCAAGTTCAAAAGCGGAGAGAATACTCACAATTATGTCATCGGTCCTCTGCCATGGACCTACCCTCCGGACGGCGCTCCCGTAACAAAGTGAAACGGGCGCTGTCAGAGCCTTCATAAACGCCAAGAGATGCGGAAGTGACAATGTCTTCCGGCTCGCAAGCGTCTACAATCATAAAAATAGAAAGAGGACTGCGAGTCAACAGAGGTTGAGCCGAGGGCATCGTCCACAGTAATAGAAGACAGACAAGTCGTGCATATTACTGGAAAAATAACACACAGGACGGGATATGGTCCTAAATTACAATAATAAAGGATGAAAGAGACGGAGGCATATAAAACAGGATCCTTATACTGAGGGGGTCCCTCCTCATGTTGAAATCATCAAAAATAAATGTACATTAAAAAGGATGTATAAGTTACACCTCATATTGAAATCTTTATATACTAAGACAAATGTGTTACATATGTCACTCTCTAGGGCATGAGAAGTTGATATGTGTTTGTCAAAGCCCAATGTTCAGTGTTTGGTAGAAGAGTGAATACACATAAGTCATTGATGTTAAGTGATGGTCTTATGATGACAGTGCAGTCCAAGGAATATCGTCATTCAAACCCCGTAAATTAGTTCCTAATTTGAACACCCATCTTTGCTCAATCCTGAAAAGGGACCCTGAGTCATTTGGTCAGACTCTGGGTGCTTCTAGTATCACCCACCAAAGATCATCAGGAGTATGTGGAGTCTCCAAGAAATGCGCACAGAGTTTAGTAGTGATTCTGTTGCATCTAATATTACTTCTATGCTCATTGATGCGTGTTTTAACGGGCCGGGTTGTCATGCCAATATAACGTAATTTGCATGGGCATGTTATCATGTAGATGCAATTCTTGGAATTGCAATTGGTATGTTTCTTATGTCGCCAAGTCCCAATAGGTTCTAAATTCAATGTCGTTAGATGCCTAGTAAGGGAACAAATGTTGCAGTGGCCACAGGGATGATGACCCTCCACTGGGGGAAGATCCCATAGCGTCTTTTGAGTGGGTGTGTCTTGTGGAAGTCGTCGGCGAGTGTGAACCACAATGTCCTTGATGTTAGCGGTACATTTAAATGCAAAAAGGGGTCTTGGAACTTCAATGCCCCCACTCGTTAATATGTGCCATCTTTTACTAATCAGTTTCTTGATTGTGTTGGATAAGGGAGTGTAAGTAGACACACATGTTAGTCTAGTCTGAGGACCCTTTTCAATGGTTGCTAGCAAAGCATCCCTATTATTGTTCCTAGCTCTTTTTCACACCAGGTTGACAATTCTTGTGGGGTAATGGCATTCGTGAAGTTTTTCTTGAAGAACATAAGCCTGGCGGTCAAATTCTTGAGGTGAACTACAATTACGTCTTAGCCGTAGAAATTGGTCAACAGGTAAATTGTCTCGTAGAGACTTCGGATGGAGTTACGATCTGTTGGCTTGTGATAAATACTCGTGGACAATTTGTCATTGTTGATGGTAATCATAAGGCCTAAAAAAGGTAAATGGGTGGCAGACACAGTAGCAGTAAATTTCAAGAAAGGATCAATAGTATTGATCCAGGCTGTAAAGTCATCTGCAGTTATCAATGAGTCCTGCCATATGATTAAGATGTCGTCAATATAGCGCCACCACAATTTTATTTGGTTCTGAAAAGGGTTAGTCGACGGTAAAATATGCTCCTTTTTAAAATCATACATGTATAAGCAGGCTAGACTCGGTGCGAATGTGCTACCCATAGATGTCCCTCTAATCTGATGAAAAAATTGATCCTTAAAAAGGAAGACATTTTCTGTCAAAGCAAGCGTAGCACATTGCATAATGAAGGAAACAGGGGTGGATAATGTAGGAAGAGCTTCATAAAGAGCCGACTCAACTACCTGTAAGGTGGCTTCTTGAGGAATGTTGGTGTACAACGTTTCTACATCCAAGGTAATAATACCGTGTACATCCCCAGAGTTGTTGATGGTTTCAATCAAATTCAGGACGTCTTTTGTGTCTTTTAGGTAAGTCGAGGAACTTCTCACTAGTGGCTGTAAGAAATAGTCACAAAGAAATGACAAAGGTTCTAGGACCGAGCCTAAACCTGATACAATTGGGCGTTCTGGAGGAGGTATTTTACCTTTATGAATCTTGGGTAAACAGTAAAAATACAGATTCCGGGGATGGGGTGTGTCAAGAAATTTGGCCTCCTTAGGGGAGATCCATAAATTATTCCTGGCTTCTTCAATGAGGCATCTAATCAGAGTCTGTAACCTCCCAGTGGGATCACTTGTTATCTTCGCACAGTAAGTGGAGTCACTTAAGGGACGTAAACATTCACGTCCATAGTCAATGGTGTCCATGATCACAATAGTGCCGCCCTTGTCAGCATTTTTGATAACTATGTTAGGGTCAGATGCTAAAGATAGGAAGGCCCTCTTCTCTGTCGTAGGTGTGTTAATATATTAATGTTTCGGACGTAGTTGGTTCAAGTCAGCTAGCACTGCCTTTTCAAAGGTTAAGACTTCGCTAGGCATAGTTACTGGTGGTGGAACAAAAGTTGAGGGGTTGTAGCAGATGCAACAATGGGATAGCTCGGCCCATCAAACTTTCCTCCTTGCTAACTTCTTTCTGTATGGCTTTGACTATGTTACTGTCATTGTCTGTGGCAACCAATCCAATTTGGAGACCTCTGGTCACAGGCATTCAGACACCTTGCTATGAAATTCCTCCAAGATGTTTGTAGCTGTGTGTGATTTCTGCATGGTGAACATGGCTACTGTTACATGCCACCAAACGCTCTTAAAACTTTTTTCAGGGCCAAGACCTGTAGGTAGATGTTGCTTTACCCCCACAGAAGAGATCCAGTATGCAGTGATGCACATGTAATCCATCTCCTGACCACTGGCCCACATGTCTGTTATCAGGTGGATAGCGTGGATAACACTTTGCTGCAATGCTTGTCCAACCAAGAATCTCACTCCTTTCACAATAAAAAAGGAAGGAGGTCTAGCGCTAACATTTTTGCCAGCTTGCCATTGTACAAACATGCCACTGGGTTGATGCATTCGTAGGGCCCCTCCTGCAAAACATGCCCGCAAATGTAGCCTGGATTTTCTTCTTTTGTGGGGCCACTGATGCAGGCGACTTTTGGGATGTATATGCTGACAGACACAATGTGAATTGTGATGCAGTCACCATATACCGGGGTGTCTCCATCTGACTCTGAGTCGTCCTGTGCTATTGTGAGGCCACTGAGGTGGCTGATTCTGACACACTGCTGCTTTGTGTGATGATGTCACCATCTTCTTCCCCATATTCCACTGTCTTTGCCCATTTGTAGTTGATGTTTCCTGGTTGCCCTTACCTTCACCACTGTGACCACATTCAGCAATTTTTTAAGGTGCCCCTTCCACCAGATTGCGTGATATTTTTTCATATGGGTCGTCTGGCCTCCAGTATCATAATGTGAACCAGGCTTACCTCGACAAACATTCATGTGGCAATTAGAGCATCCTGTTTGCTAATCATAAAAAAGCCCCAAACTGAGGAGTAGTACTTTCTCATTGAGCCTCTGCCAATGCCTGAAAAAAAACTGGAAGTAGGTGGGTGTGCTGAGTGCCTCTCTGCAGTGTATACTTCTACTGAGGTACGGGTCGGTGCAGGTCCTTGCTGGGACCTTACATATATGTGAGCTGGCAGTGCTGTTTGTGCCACTTCCCTCTGAGCAGATTGGATAGCAATGTTGGAATCTTCTGTGCCAGCTTCCACAATGATTGGCTCATCATTATCCTCCTCCTCCTCATGCTCCCCTTCCATGATTCTAAGGCTTTCTGGAACTTTTATTTTCTCTTGCCTCTCCTGGTGTCTCCCAGGCTCCATCGAGGTCCACTCCAAGTCCCTTTGATTGTCATCAGAAGTGGTGCTTGGAGAAGATGGTGGAGTAGTGCCCTTCCTTTTTATTTCTGGAGATCTGAGAGCCATTGATTCTAAAATGCGAGGTTCTTGCTTGGCAGAAAGCTCATCCTCCTATTTTGCTCCAACTTCATGAAAATCTACCATTGCTGGCTGCAGCTGCTGTCCACTTTGTTCTGTTCTTTAACCGACTGGGTACTACTTTATGAAAGGGACAAATCTAATTCCACGTCACTGCTTGTTGGCATTGCCGTGATTGCAGTGGCTGCCTCACGGACAGATATATTCTTGGGCTTAGGCTGGGGTGGTGCTGTTGATGCGGGAGTGTTGCTCTCAGGTTCCTCACAGAGGGCCGGTGTGGCAGGCACAGGTCTCACGAAAAAGGTTGTGGTTTTCACGCCACTGTCAGAAAGCTGCTTCTTCTTACTGGCCACTTACTTTGTTTGAAGCAACTTTCTTTGGAGTCATCTTAAGCTGTAAGTTGGCCGTGGCACTAAGATGCAGAAGAGTTTGGAGGATCGAAGTAACTGTAAGGCCTTCTCTTTGGCAATACTGTGAGTGATTTGAGGTCTCTTCTCTTGTGTAACTAAAAGCACCCAAGCAAGAAAAACATGAGTTAGTGAAACGAGGCTTTGTTGCAGGTTGAAACAGCACAGACAAATTCAATCTTAGTATGTTGGTTACTTTTGTAATAAAGACCAATTTAATCAAACATTTCAAAGTCAAACCACACAAAAAAAAACATTTCATATCAGGCAGCACAACATGCAGATGTAGCTCTTTGCTTTATCCCTATCTATTTTAAAGGGGACACCTGGAATAGTCATAGAGAGGTGCGTGGGTAAATGGAATAATCCTTTTTAAAAATATCTATGGTGACATAGTGGTCCTGGGGAAATAGAATAATCATAAAAAAATGAACTATGCTGCTGATTTGTCTGCATTGCTCCGCAGCTAGGCTGTCCAGGGGGAAATGGAATTATACATCTAAAGAAACTGAATGCTGTACAGTGGCTGTGTGTCTTTGGTGAATGGATGGAGGAATGGATGTGGATGGGTGGATCAAAGGAAAAATGCAGAATTAAATAAAATGTAAATAAAAAAATAAAGGATATAACATCTTTTTTTAAATTAAAATTACAATTAAAACAAGAAATTTAAAAAAATAAATTTAAAATGACAATAGAAAATGTAAATACAAACTAAAATAAAAAAGAAATAAGAAATGAAATATGGCAAAGAGACACTGGTTGGGTGAATAAAATGACTGCCATCCACATGGTCAAACACCAACAAGGATCAAGGAGGCATGGCAAACAAAGAACACATGCAAGCCTATGGCAAAGGCCCACTGGATGTATGGACAGAATGCCAAAGAAAAGGTGAGAGAGGGCCCTCCTGAACCTATCACCAAGGGGACAGGGCACAGTGAACAAAGAAGAAGAGAAAGTCCCCATAATATACAATAACCAATCAATTCACCCTTTACTCCAATCATAAATTCTTGAATACACAGCAACCAACCACTTCCACTCAACACTGCAGTGATGAATCTCCAACAAAAGAATCAGTAAAAAATGTAATTTAATTAAATAAAATAATCCCCCAAATGCATATAATCAATCCATAAAACCCACCATTCTACCTACAACATATAAATATAAGAATATTAGATAAAAACCCTAACGTTTAAAAACACCACACATATAGGAGAAGCAAAAACCATCTGTTGTCATCTAATATCTTGAGGCTGTCCCAAATTTGGTATGGACAGGCTAATCAATTTCTGCACACAGACTATATTTGAATTTAGGCCCATTCCAATAGGTCCAGCAATCCAAGTAGCGTCGACCTGTTTCGGTGGTCAAATCAAGATTCTTCCACCATCTTCTTCAGGACAAAAAGATATGTTCTCAACATCTATTGTTCAAATCTGCATCCAACATATATCAGACAAGAGACTGGTCACAAATCATCACAAGTCCATAATCCTATTTCAATCTTGTCTATTGTTCCAAGATATTCAGAAATGAGTAGGATTTTCCAGGGTCTCCTTATTTTTCAAACTCTTTTATAATATTTACAATCCAATATCCTCCAATAAGATATCTGTCTCATTCACGAGGCCGCATTCTCCTTCGCTCTTTTTTTCAATTCTTACCACTCGTACTGTAAGGACAGAATGGCAATGAGCCACTTGGGCAAACAACGACAAGGAGACATGGGGATCAAAGAAAGAACACATGCAAGCCTATGGCAAAGAAACAGTAGCTTTATGCACAAAATGGCCGCCAGCCATAGGGTCAAACAACAACAACAAGGAGCATGGAGAACAAAGAACACATGCAAGCCTATGGACATTGACTACACAAAATGGCCCTGGCCACACGGCATAGAGAATAAAGACAAATGGTAGACAATGATAAACACACACTGGCCATGCGGAGGCATGGTGGTAACACTGAAAGAAACACTAACATTAATTCAGCAATGCACAACACAAAAATTAGCTCAGCCATAAAAATTTCACAACAACAGTACGGACATCCTCCATGCCATCAAGTATTACCACACAATATATACACTTTTTGCAAAAAAATGAAATGTAAAAAAAATAAATACATTTTTAATTTAATCCAATGCCATCCATGCCCTAAATGAAGTTTTAAGAACACACATCATTGAAACATTTATTTCATGCACTGATGACTACTAGCACCTGCCCTATTGGCTAGATGGCCCTTTGGATATCTAGACCATGTACTCAAATAATACTGTAAATGTTACAAACATGTAAAAAAGGTACTGAACTGTGAAACAATTTTCCCTTACAAGAGATGAAATGCAAAATAAATAATTAGGTCCATATAAATTAAAGTACAAAGAAATACTGGTGCATGCCCAAGCAAACAAACAACATCCTTATTCAATATTTGTTTACCTTACTTGTGTGATTTCACAAAAACAAAGTCCTTAAATCCAAATGTAGATCCAGGAGACAAAGAGAGTGATGCTTCTACCTTGAAATCCAAGTGAAAAGTGAATAGGAGATGAACAAAGCACTGGGAGGAGCCTGCTGGGCAGGATGAGGAAGTTGGAGTTTCCGGGGCATTTCCTTCCTGTTTGAAAAAAAGGCTTCTCAATCTAAAAGACTAATTATAGGGTCCATTGGGGAGGAAACTCCACTCAAAAACCCACTTTTAAGTACTTTTAGATGTATCTGAAGTAGAAAATCTACTCCAGGGGCATTTGCGCTCACTAGTGGGACAGTTTTGCTGTCATCACGGCCAGAAGCAGTGCAAGTGAACCTGAAGTTTTGCACCTGCGGCCAGAAACAGTGTGATCAAATGCAAAGTCCCACTCATGCTAGCTAGTGGCCCAGCAGTGTAGTGGGGCTCACTAGAGAGCACCAAAACCTCATTTCACATGTGCAAGTGAACTTCTTCCCACGCCACATTGCAGAATTCGGGAACACTGCTTTACTCCGCATAGCGCAAAGTGCCCAAATTCCACAAACTCCGCCAGTGGAGTGGATTTCTATGCCCGGGCCTAATTAAAAGTCCATGCACTGAATACCAAAGCTGTGTAATAAATTCATTTCAGATCTCTTTAATTCACTACCAGCCACTCCCTTCCCTTTCGCCTTGCAAGTTCCTGTTTTCTCTCTTTGTGTCATTTTGTTTTCGTCTTTCTCTTTCTCCTTGTTGCTTCTTTGTTTGTTATTCCTTCTTCAGATCTGTAGATTCCGATATGGAAAAATAAGAGCCGGTCCCCAATAATATGTTCTGATGACCACCACTAGTTCAAATTAAGCACTGGTTAAATGAGTTAATCACTTTGCATTTAAGGGCCTTTGGGTATACAAGCGCACTTTTCCTGATTTCGTTTCTCAGCCCTTCAAGTGGAGAAGGTTTTATCTTGTCAGTAATAACCCACAAACTAGTAGTTTGAAGGATAAAAATCTGATTTAAGTGAACACAATAGAGTCAAGGTGTTGTGGGCAAAACGGAGGAAAAATTATGAACACGGTGAGGTTCAAAATGCCTTTATTTTCTTCGTTATTAAAAGGTCTCCGGGCCTCCCCAGAACTAAGCCGATTGCCGCTCCGTCTCCCAACCGTCTCTGTCTCTCTGCCCGTGGTGCTCGCGCTGCCCCCGAGCGCCTGGCAACCCCTTCACCATCGGGGTTCCAGACGTGAGTCCATGCGTGAGACCACGCACGTAAATACTACATTGAGTTTTTTTTTTTTTTTTTACATTATTAATAAATATTATTAAACACCCCCCCTCAAATAAAAACAAAGAAACTAACACACTAACTAACACGCTAAAGATAAGCATTATTGTTGACACCCTTTCCAAAAAAGAAATAGCCCAAATCTTCATTGACGCAATTTCCAAGGTAACTTGCATATTCTCTTACTCCTGCGCAAGACGAGACCATTGTCTCCACATTTACTCAGGTCCATTTTTTACCCCAACTCTCGCTTGGTCACAACCTGAGAATCCCAGTTGCCCGTCAATTTAACTACTTTGGATTTGTTCCACCATTTGTTGCCTTGAACCCTCACCGCATTGCCCAAGACACATTCAACACAAACAGGTTCGGAATATTTGGCATTACCTTTCTTAACATACGTTGGCAATTTTATCACTACCCAATCACCTTCCGCAAACTCTTTAACCCCTTTCTTAATGTCAAAGTATCTCTTCTGAGTAGACTGCTTGCTTTCCACATTGGCCTTGATAACCTCAGCCCGATCTCCGACTAGCATTTGTTCAAAAAACTTAGACATCCACTCAGGTTTGATTTGGGTATTTGGTTTTATCCCTTTCAAAGCTTCAAAGGGAGATACCCCCGTGGTAGAATGAGGAGTTGTTCTGTAAAACCAAAGCATAGCCTGAACCGACGCAAACACATCACACCCATTCTTTAATGCCCACCTGATACAATCCCCCACCACACGGTTGAATCTCTCCACCAAACCGTTTGTTTGAGGTTATAGAGGGAACACCTCAGGTGTTTGACTGAGCCTTGGTTCAGAAATGCTTTAAACTCCTCAGACATGAACTGAACCCCATTGTCCGAAATTATTTCTTCCGGAAAGCCTTCATTCATAAACACTTCTCTTAAAAACGTCACTAAAGATCTAGCATTAGGCTCCTGTACAAATTTGACAAATGGCCACTTCGAGAAATAATCCACCACTACGTATGCATACCGTAGGTTGGAATTGAGCAAGTGAAAGGGACCCACCATATCCACCCCCAATTTTCGCCACGGACCTCCAGGACACACAATAGGCATAAGGGGAGGTGTCGCCGTTTTCAAACCCTTGTCAGAATTGTAACATACAGCACAATTTCTTACCAATCGCTCAACATCATCGTCCATGCGTGGCCACCAAAAGCTATCACGTATACGTCTTTTGGTCATAGTAACCCCCAAATGGCCTTCATGCGCCTTTTTCACAATTGAACACCTCAAATCCTCTGGAGGAATGAGTTTATCATTTCTCAAGAGAATGCCTTCCTCAATCGTAAGTTCATCTGAAATTTTCCAAAATGGCTGAATCCCTATCTCCAAATCTCTCTCATATGGCCAGCCTTCAACAATAAACTTCATTACAGCACACAAGTTATTGTCTCCAGTCAACTTCTCCTTCCACTCTGTCTCAGAGCAAACACAAACATGGTCAACTTCAACCGTTGCAATCATACAACATTCATCATCCACCAATTCATCAGTCGTCGGGTTAGTCTGACTGGGAAACCTCGACAAATAGTCTGCTCTTATATTCCTTCCCCCAGGAATATGCATAACCTCAAAATCGTATTGCATGAGCCTAGCTACTAACCTAACAATCCTAGGTGTACCAGTTTTATCGTTTGTCCCCTTTAAGATAGAAACCAAAGGCTTATGATCTGTTTTTAATATAAAATGCCTTCCCCACACATAACTTCTGAATTTCTCAATGGCCCATACACAGGCCAACAACTCCTTTTGGATGACCGAGTAATGCACCTCTGGTGCCCTTAACACTCTCGACGCAAAACCAATGGTGTTTTCCTCAGACTCAACCATTTGAGTCAAAACAGCCCCCAATCCAATATTGCTAGCATCAACCGTTAGGCAACAATGGAACTGTTGATCATACGGTTTTAGCACTTTGGCTTTAGTTAACATGACTTTGACATCCTCAAATGCTCGTTCACATTCAGCACTCCACTCAAAACTGGTCTTCTCCCTCATCAAATTTGACAAGACTCTAACCCGACTAGCATACTCTCGTATAAACCGAGAGTAGAATTCACACATGCCTAAAAACGCTTTCACCCCAGCTTTGTCAGTAGGGGGGGGGGTGCTGCCTTGATGGCATCAATCAAACCAGGTTTAGGGCTAACTCCCTCCTGACTAATCACATGACCCAAATATTCCACAGAGGACTTCATGAACAGGCACTTTTCCCTTCTAAGAACGATGCCATGATCCTTGAATTTTTGCAACACCTGTCTGAGAATCTTGTTATGTACCTGTAGATCGGGTGCGTGAATAAGAACATCGTCCTGAAACACCAGCACATTGGAAATACCTTTTAGCAGTGTACACATAATCCTTTGAAACACTGAGGCTGCAGATGCCAACCCGAAAGGCATACGACAAAATTGAAAAACGCCAAAAGGTGATACAAATGCTGTCAAGTACCTTGAGTCCGGATCCAATTCCACCTGATGGTACGCACTGGCCAAGTCCAACTTCGTAAACACCTTTGCGCCTTTAATGGTAGACAACATTTCAGTTATATTGGGTAAGGGATGTGAGTCCACCCATATCTCCCTGGTGAGCGCTCTCGGGTCTACACAAATTCTTAACTCTCCATTCTTTTTCTTCACTACAACCAATGGAGAAAGCCACAAAGAGGACTCAATGGGTTCTATAATCCCCTTGTTCTGTAAACTCTCTAATTCTTTTTCCAGGTCTTGTCTCACACTGAAAGGCACCGACCTAATCTTATGTTTGACAGGGGCGGCATTCATTTTTACTTTTATCTTATGTTTAAAACCTTTCAGCTTTCCCAATTCACCTGAGAAGACTTTAGGAAACTCATTGAGTAGGCTTTCGACCACATCCATTTCTCTAATCACTGCAACCTGTTCTGACGTACCTGGTCGCAACACCATTCCAAACAGTCCCTGATGGAACCAACCTAAAATGTTCAAACCTTTAGCTGCTACATAAACTTTCCCATGTATACGTCGTCCCCTAAACTCAAGAATATCCTCAAAAAAACCTTGGAGCTCAATCTTCCTTCCTTCATAGGACACTGGAGCCCTGTCCGGTGGCTCCAAAGCTCGCTGTTCCCAATTCTGCTTGAACAAGTCTAAGGTGATCATGGTGATCCTAGCCCCAGAGTCCACCAACAGACGGAAGGACTTGTCACCAACTCTTACGCACACATAGGGATCCACAAAGTTATCTGGATCACCAGACTTAACCACCCCACTACCAACAACTAGAACCATATCCTGAACCTCTCCCATGAGGTGCTCCATTGCTTCATCATTTTCATCCAATACTGTCACGACAGATTCACGTTTACCACCTTGACACACTTTAGCAAAATGCCCAACCTTGCCACAATTCCTACATTGGATACTCCATGCGGGACAACTCTTAACCCCTTTTTGATGAGACGCATTCCCACATCTAAAACAAACATTCTTTTGTTTAAAGAAGACATTAGAATTGGCAAACTTAATGTTCTTCTGTCCATTTGCTTTGGATATTGTTTTCTTATCTTCTCTGTTGATGATAGCATTGACCCTGTTGTCCTTTGCCTGTTCTATTTCTCTGGAGGACTTGATCGAAGATTCAATACTCTTTGCAATTCTTATAGTTTCAATCAATGTTGGATTGTCCAACGATAACAACTTCTGTCGGATGGACTTGTCTGTCCCTTGACAAATGAATTGGTCTCGAATAAGTTGATCACCCAGCTCTCCAAACTGACATTCCGCAGCCAGAAGACACAACGCAGAAATATAAGTGTCAACATCTTTGCCAGAGCGTTGTTCTCTTTTAAAAAACGTATGCCTAGCAACTACTAAGCTGGGAGGCGTATCAAACCTGACACTCATTTTTTTCACAGCCACTTGGTACTCATCCATTTCACCATCGTCAAGTTGTAAGTCCGGTAGGTGCTTAAAAATAGCCCTCCCTTCAAAGCCAATAGAATGGAGAAGGAGACACTTTTTGCGTTCTGGTCTGTACCGTGATGCTCCTATTGCTCCTAAATACGTCTCAAAGGCGTCATACCATTGCTTCCATACTATATGTGGTTCACCAGGGCTCTCCAGAAAAGGCGGTGGAGGCAGAACAGATTGCATGGTGCCCCAAAACACAATAAGTTACAGTATTCTTGTAGACAAAACAAAATCGTAACAATCTTTGTTATATCTGTTTTTGTTAGTTGAAGATAAATAAATGATCCAACCAGACCTTATTGCCACCTAAGTGTGCTCTTTTCCCTTTTTAAACTTGAATGGAAAAAAAAAACTGTAATGTTCAGCAGAGGGGCTGTTAAACAAAGTTCTTCTTTAACAAAGTCTCACCCTCATTTGTGTAACCTCTCCACCTCACAAACACAGAAGATGTTTTCTATGGTTGGTAGATGTAAAACCGGAGCAGGAAACCCCTCCCACGAGGTGGAAAAAACCAGTTTCTGAGTTGAAAAAACAGCCGTCCTTTGAATAGATATCCCCTCACGAATTTGCTGGCACCGAAAATGGTGCTGGGGGCGACTTCGTAGCTACTTGTTAGATGATGCGTGGGCGTGGGCTCTTCATGCCCGAAGACCGGACCATCTCATCGCCATGATGTTGTGGGCAAAACAGAGGAAAAATGATGAGCACGGTGAGGTTCAAAATGCCTTTATTTTCTTCGTTATTAAAAGGTCTCCGGGCCTCCCCAGAACCAAGCCGCTTGCCGCTCCGTCTCCCATCCGTCTCTCTCTCTCTGCCCGTGGTGCTCGTGCTGCCCTCGAGCGCCTGGCAACCCCTTCACCATCGGGGTTCCGGACGTGAGGCCATGCGCGAGACCACGCGCGTAAATACTACACAAGGTTGTAGCCCTAAATGAGATCAGGCACTGGAAACTCCAGACTAGGTTTTAGGAGAAAATCATTGCTGTGCTGAGAGAATACTTTATACGTTTCTGACATGACCTTCACCCTAGCACCACCGTGGAGGATCCCATCCATTCAGCTTGCTTCTCAAATAAGCAGCACTGAAGGGAGTGTAAAACTGGAGACAGCACACTCAGAATGACATGTTATCAGCGCCGAAGAAAGTCAAAATCCATACAGATAAAAGAAAAGAGTAGTTGTGTGTCTGATTTAAATTACCAACTTCAAAGTTAATAAAAAATGCTGCTGCTGCCTACACCTCGATGGGAATTTTTAAAGGAATAGTCAGTCCTGTGAGCTCCCATTCACGGCCAGATGCCATAGTTTAGAATGGGCCTTGTATTATCAAGTATCCTCCTCTACGCTATTTTTTTATCATTGATCATTTAAATCAGTCAAATCTAGCCAAAATCACATTGAAATTGAAATGCTGTAAGAATTTGGGATGGATGGAAGGATGCATGCAAGCATGGATGGAAGGATGGATGATATATAGCATGCTGCCCTAATGATGTTTCTAGAACCCGAAGAGTCAGACTCTTGTGGCTAAGCACTCAGAAATGTAAAAACTATGAAATCCTAAAAACAGATGGCAGGAGGCAAAATAATACATTTGCATATGTAAAAAATAAACACTTTCGATTTCCCCAAAAGTAGAATATATGAATAGCGCAAAAGTTGGTAATTTATATTCAATTGTACATCTAACATTTACATTAATTTGACAAGGGTAACGTTCTAAATGTACCATTTGCTGCTGGTTGCAGGGTCTCTAAGTATGTTTATTCTGGTGATCGGCAGCAGTACGTATTTATGATAAGTCACCACATGGTGGTGATTGTTAGTAGGTATTGTTTGTACTCGCATTTGGCAGCAGTGGTAGGGGCAGTGGGTGGTGCAAGCTGCAGTGGCCACCTGAGAAACCTTGCACTTACTTTTTAATATACGACGCACTAGTTTCACAACATAACCAAATGATTTGCACATTTACTTCCCTTTTCTTTTTCTGTACAAGGGAGAGTAAATGGTTTAAATCACCGAACAGTTCAACCAGGCGAGGATTTTCATCTGGTGCCTCAAAAGACAAGGGCAGAAGGTCTAGCCATTAGGCCACATCTCATTCCTATTACACTATACTGTAAATAATCAGAAGACTCTCTGAGATAGAGGAGGTAATAAAAGGAATGCAAATTTGTCTCTCAACAAGACAATTGAAGAAGATCAACATTTCCGGAGACTTCACAGAATACAAAACAGAAACAGCGCCACACTGGAATTGAGGAAAAGCAGGAAACTAAAGACAAGAATCCCCTCTTACCCATTATTATGCTTCTACATTGTTCCATTCCACTGAATGCAAACCCACATCCACTTCAGAAAAGCACTCAAAATCTACATTTCGTGCAACCTCGTTTTAGCGTAACCTCTTAGGCACAGGGCAGTCTCGGCGATGGGCTCCTGTGGCAACTACCTATCCTTTTCAGCTCAAATCTTCACAATAATCTCCTTCCACTGCTGTCACTCAAACAGTGGTCACTACTAAGAATACACCCTGCCGACTCTACCTTGCTGCAACTTGCTCTGTTGCTCACCTATCCCTGAGGCCCTGCAATTATGCATAACTCTCTTTGCTTTGGAGCAAGGTGTATACAACTCCACTTATATACATACATACACACATACATACATACATAGGGTCTATTGGAATTCAACAACCATACTGTCATATTATGGTTGTGCAGGATCATGGGGCCTACTCTCCAAAGTACACAAAAGTAAAGGTGAAGTACTGCTTTTCTGCTTAAATATAAGTTAGGATTCACACTCACACACACATGCTCCTTGCTGCTCCCTCACAAAATAAATCAGCATGTATGAAAAAAGATGAAACATGTCATGAATGTGTTTACAGCATAGCACTTCCCAGTAACTTGTGAGGAAAATGATCTTCTGTCTGAAGACCGAATATTAGATTGTATGTTTGTTTTTATTGATAAAAGCAAGTGTTGTCCCATTTGGGAACAAGTGTGCCAAGCGGTTTATGGAGACATCGAGTCCTTCATATGAATCATCAGAAGTGTTTGATGACTCATCATCAGCATGTATCTGATGACTTATCACCAGCACAGCATCCACATCCCTGATGATTGATGACTCATCATCAGCATGTGTCTGATTACTCATCACCAGCACACCAGTCTATAAATAGAACTGCCAAGGTGTTTCCTGTGCTTGGCTTCAAGTCTTCCTTCGCTTGCAGGTGTTTCCGGTTCATCTGGAGTTCTGTGATTCTTTCAAGAATCGTCTTTACAGTGCGAGGCGCCATTGGACCTTCCCTCTCTGGAGCGGATTACTTTCGCAGCAGCTGGAAAATTTATGAGCAGTATTCCATCTTCCTCAAATAATCAAAACATTCCAGTAGAAGTCGGTTTGTGAGTAATTCACCTCTCGCCTCCCTGTTTTCAGCCTTCTTGAGGTTAGTGACCTTTTGGTGCATTATGAAAGACATTCGTAGATGCTGAGAAACCTGTGATACAAGACTTTTTTCCAAAGACAGCGTGTGAAGTATTTTTAAAAGCAGCATTGAAGTTAAGTGTTGTGAACTCCTGAAAGCATCGCTCAATATCTATGCGAACTTAAAAGTTTATTCTGATTGTTTTAGAGAGAGTCTATTGTGTGGGTGGAAAATGAATAACAGAAGACAAATTCATAAGTTTTAATTTTTATACTGTACTGCCCTTTAATGGAGTTTGTTTGACCAATTACTTTGTGTTTCACCACTGCGCATATTAGTTGCTCAATGTTCACCAGTAGCACATTGTATGTTTTGTTCAGTTGAGCCGCCTATTGGCTTTGACATGGCATTAGCCATTACTTTCTGTATTCTGCCTATTGGCTTTGACATGCTGTATCCAGTCTAGCCGCCTATTGGCTTTGACATTGCATTCCTATTGGCTTTGACATGATGTATTCAGTTTAGCTGCCTATTGACTTTGACATGCTATTAGATATTCTGCCTATTGGCTTTGACATGATATTATATATTGCATTTTGTATTCAGCTCAGCTGCCTATTGGCTTTGACATGATATTATACATTGCATTTTATATTCAGCTCAGCTGCCTATTGGCTTTGACATGATATTATACATTGCATTTTGTATTCAGCTTAACTGCCTATTGGCTTTGACATGATATTATACATTGCATTTTGTATTCAGCTCAGCTGCCTATTGGCTTTGACATGACACTAGACATTGCATTTGATATTTAGGTTAGCTGCCTATTGCCTTTAACGTGGAGTTAGACATTGCAGTTGAGAATCCAAGCTGTATTTTTCCAAGCTGTGTTTTTGCACAAGATGAACCAAGATGTTTTTCTCACAGTAGACTAGACCTGATAAGAGAGGGTACATGGGTTGTTTTTCTCCGCTTGAGCTTGGGAACAGGAGTAGTCTCGGAGACCTGGCCAGTCTCAAAAAGGCTTGCTCAGTTTTCCCAGGTCTGAGAGGAGAGGGCACACCTTTGTAACGAATGTCACAGGCTGCAGAGATTCAGATTCGGATCTGCCGGACCTCGTGCTGGAGCTTGGCGCCAGCTGCCAGCAATCCCGTGTGGGTAGATGAATCTCTTTCTCACGGCTGACAGGGGGTCATCAGCTTGCAGACCTTAGAAAGATGAAGCTGTAAATAGTTTCCCACACGGTGAAGTATTTGTTTTGCTTTGCATTCAATATCTTATAAATATAACCTGCTGTGTATATTGCAAATTGATATATTTTGTTTGATTAACGCGGGCTTGAAAGCTACTAATTCGTCAACATAAAAATTGTGGTTGGGGAAGAATTAACAACAATAAAAGTCTTCTTTGAACTCAGAAGTGCATTTCTGGTGTGTTATGTTAGTGCTTAGAAACTAGATAAGAGGAAAGCACTACAATTGGTACCAGAAGTGGGGTCGATTAAGGGAAGAGGCCATTAAGAGTTGATTAAGGGGTTTGACGAGTTAGTAGATTTCTACGTGCAAACTTTAAAAGTGTAATTGTTTTTGTTGTTTGGAGAATTACAGGAATTGTTTTTTGTTGTTTGGAGAATCACAGAAGCACAGCAGACCATGTCTGAGAATGCATGTGTTGTTAAACTGCCCGATGGTGCTATGAAAAACTGTGAATTGTTTTCTGTTTGGAGAATTACAGAAGCACGGCAGACCATGTTTGAAAATGCATGTGTAGCTAAACTGCCTGATAGTGCTTTGAGAAATAATTTCTGTTGTACATATTTAGAAAAGGTGTCTTTTGGAAGTAATGATGACAGAAAGGTCTGGATACTTTTGTCTGCTTATAGAGAAATGCAGGAGAAATGTAGGCAGTTGGAACATGAAAATAGGAATTTACGTGAGCAAATTAGCCAGACTGAAAGTTATAAAAATGCTGTTTTAGAAGAATCTTTCTTTTCCCATTCCAGTAATGAGGGGGTTAAGACAGCTCCGAGCTGCTTTGAGCCGTGTGAGCCAGGGTTTTTGGCAGTGAAAGCGCATTCCTTAACTGATAACACGGAGAGAGCTCAGAATGTGATTTACGAGTTACCGTTGCAGAATGAAGTAAAACGAAAGATTTTAGAGCAAGACATTAGCTTGTTTGATTTTTGGAAACAGAATAGCCCTCATTTGAGTGAAATCCTAACACTTTTGTATATGGTCACTGTGAAAAATAATATGCAGCTGCGCGCTTGTGATTTGGCAAATGAAATAATGCAGACTTTAGGTTTCTGCGCAGTGCAAGAAGGAAATACTTATGTACATGTAAATCAAGAACAAGGGAAGAAAATAGTGCCCCTAGCTAGAATCATACACTGGATCTGGTACTTGCAAGACAGGGCTAGAGTACCACAGGTAAAAGAGTTACCAGTGAAGTTGAGAGCACCATTTGAACTCGTGTCCACTGAAGATAAAAAGCATGTTTGTTTTACTAATGATTCATTGACTGAAATGTTGTTTTCTGGCACAGTAGAAGGAACAGCGTTGTATAATGTGTGTCAGATTTTAAAGCAAGAGCTACGTGAGATGTGTCATTTTTATGCTGATTCTTGGTTCATTGCTAATGTTTTATCTGCTTGTTTTTCCACATGGCTTGTACCTAACTGGTTCAATTACCTTGCAGATGTTAATGAGAAAAATTCAGAGAGAGAAGTGTACACCCAGAATTCTGCCTTAGTGGGGATGGCTAAGTGGGTGCCCCAGAAATGTGAACAGCTGAGAAAAAAAGCCACTTACAGGTGGGCAGAGATGAGAGAGATGCACATTCCCCTAGATTTGATAAAAACTGTGCAGCACGCACAAAAGCAATCTGTCATGCAAGCAGTCACAGAGCAGTTGGGGAGAGGAAAGTTACCAGGACAGAAATGGCAAATTGATCAGGTTTTAGGGAGAGTGATTGCTGCAAATTACCAAGGAGAAATCAAAATTATGCTGATAACTAGAAAAGGATCTGATTTATTCAAACAAATTGGAGACAGAATGGCCCAAATTGGCAAAAGTGCAGTGAATGGAGGTTTGGTAAAGAAGGAGTCTGCCCCAGCCCTTCTGACAGTGCAAGAAAAGGGAAGCTGTGGTGCAGCAGATAAAAACCTCAGTGCTGGTGTGTGGGCTGAAGCCCCAAGTGACCCTCCAGAACCTGCAGAGAATATAACAAAGGGCCCCAAAAACGTCCTGCTGATTATAAAACAGGGAAAGAAAGAGTAAGGGTGCAGTTTAAATGACAAATGTTATTTGCAAGAAAAGTCATACTTGTTTCTTTTGCAGATCCTACCACGTTTCGCCACTGTCCCTGAGTGTGCTGCGTGGTCCCCCTTCCGGTGTGTGCGTGTGGGGTCGGGGAAGGGACCGAACCCCCAACCTGAACCTGGCTGAGTAAAGTGCCAGCACCATGGATCCATTTTGCGCAAACTGCGGCTTCAGTTCAAGTTCAACTTGTTTGATTGCATTCCTCCACTGGAACTAAGCTGTGTTTTTTTTTTTTTTCCCTCTCGTATGGAACTCTGACTTTTGCTTACCTTCCAGAAAACCTTTCAGGTGGACCGTGCATCTTTACATGAGTAGAACTCATGCCACATCAAATTGCTAACACTGTTGAATTAGAGACTCATTCAGAGTACAAATTGCTCAGTCTTTTCTATGTAGATGTCTCTGATGTGAAAGGTTATGAGATCAATGTGTTGATTCACTTCTATTGCTTTACAGGGATTGCTTTGATCATTCAAATCTGACTTGCTGATAATGTTTTTTTGTGCTGATGTTTTTTTGTTTTTTGTTTTTGTTTGAAAAAAGAGATATGTGAAACAAAAATTCATTGGTCAAAGGGCGGAATGTACTGCCATTTAATGGAGTTTGTTTGACCAATGACTTTGTGTTTCACCACTGCGCATATTAGTTGCTCAATGTTCACCAGTAGCACATTGTATGTTTTGTTCAGTTGAGCCGCCTATTGGCTTTGACATGGCATTAGCCATTACTTTCTGTATTCTGCCTATTGGCTTTGACATGCTGTATCCAGTCTAGCCGCCTATTGGCTTTGACATTGCATTCCTATTGGCTTTGACATGATGTATTCAGTTTAGCTGCCTATTGACTTTGACATGCTATTAGATATTCTGCCTATTGGCTTTGACATGATATTATATATTGCATTTTGTATTCAGCTCAGCTGCCTATTGGCTTTGACATGATATTATACATTGCATTTTATATTCAGCTCAGCTGCCTATTGGCTTTGACATGATATTATACATTGCATTTTGTATTCAGCTTAACTGCCTATTGGCTTTGACATGATATTATACATTGCATTTTGTATTCAGCTCAGCTGCCTATTGGCTTTGACATGACACTAGACATTGCATTTGATATTTAGGTTAGCTGCCTATTGCCTTTAACGTGGAGTTAGACATTGCAGTTGAGAATCCAAGCTGTATTTTTCCAAGCTGTGTTTTTGCACAAGATGAACCAGGATGTTTTTCTCACAGTAGACTAGACCTGATAAGAGAGGGTACATGGGTTGTTTTTCTCCGCTTGAGCTTGGGAACAGGAGTAGTCTCGGAGACCTGGCCAGTCTCCAAAAGGCTTGCTCAGTTTTCCCAGGTATGAGAGGAGGGGGCACACCTTTGTAACGAATGTCACAGGCTGCAGAGATTCAGATTCGGATCTGCCGGATCTCGTGCTGGAGCTTGGCGCCAGCTGCCAGCAATCCCGTGTGGGTAGATGAATCTCTTTCTCGCGGCTGACAGGGGGTCATCAGCTTGCAGACCTTAGAAAGATGAAGCTGTAAATAGTTTCCCACACGGTGAAGGATTTGTTTTGCTTTGCATTCAATATCTTATAAATATAACCTGCTGTGTATATTGCAAACCGATATATTTTGTTTGATTAACGCGGGCTTGAAAGCTACTAATTTGTCAACATAAAAATTGTGGTTGGGGAAGAATTAACAACAATAAAATTCTTCTTTGAACTCAGAAGTGCATTTCTGGTGTGTTATGTTAGTGCTTAGAAACTAGATAGGAGGAAAGCACTCCATATACCGATTTTGTTGTGAGTTACAAAAGCGTGCTTAATAGCTGAGCAATTGAGTGCTAATAATGATTGTGACTTTGCAGAAAGACTCGGTGATTGCCCAATCGAATGATAGTAATTATTGTTATTTTGCTGAAAGACTCTGTGATATTTGTAGTTCTTTTGTTTTTGATTAGTTTTTGGTCTTAGAATTCCTGCACCAAGCCCTGCGGCAACTTTCTTAGAACAACAGTAACGCTCTTTCGTGAACCAGGGTTTGGTTTCTCTTCCCTTCCAAAATCCCTGTTCCCTATCCCTTTCCCCCAGAGGCTATCCGCTTGTTCCCTGTTCATTTAAAATATGAGAGAATAGTTTTTAGGGGTGAGGGTTTTATTCTCTTCGCTCCAGCGGAACCTGGAATTCAGGTGAGTGGACAATGTCTTGTCAATATACGTTTGCATGTTTTTTCTTTTTATCAACATTCCCAGTAGCACACCTATAAAACTGCCCTATTGTCAGGTTTCCATGCATACTACTGGAAAATGTCATGCAAAGCTTCCTGCCTGCTTCTACTCCTGCATTGGGAATTCTAAACAGTGTTCAATTATGCACAACTAGAATGGAGATCCATGTGTAAATACACTGTTGAAAATGGCCCTTTTTACAGGGTTATTCCCAAACTTTTTGCCTTCTTCCTCCTATTTTTTTCTGATCTGTTTTTGCTGGTTTATTGTCTCTGCCCACTTTACCACTGCTAAATTGCAAGTGCTCCGTGTGTGAATTGTACGGGGGATTGGTTTTATCCCAAATAGCATATTTGATTTACTGGTAAGTCCCTAGTAAAGTGCACCAGAGGTGCCAAGGGCCTGTAAATCAAATGCTACTAGTGGGCCTGCAGCACTGATTGCGTCACCCACTTTAGTAGCCCTGCAAACATGTCTCAGACCTGCCACTGCAGTGTCAGCGTGTGCAGTTGTTCACTGCCAATTCGACCTGGCAGTGTACCCACTTGCCAGGCCCAAACCTTCCCTTTTACTACAAGTAAGTCACCCCTAAGGTAGCCTCTAGGTAGCCCCATGGGCAGGGTATCATATACTTAAAAAGTAGGACATCAACTGGTGTGTTTTACATTTCCTGATAGTGAAATACTGCCACATCTGGGTTTCATGGTTGCAAGGCCTATGTCTCCCATAGGTTAACATGGGGATTGAATTTAAATATGTCTTTAGTGTAAGTTCCCATTGCGAGCAGATGGAGATGTGTAGTTTGGGGTCTCTGAATTCACAATTTAAAAATACATCTTTTTGTTGAGTTGTTTTTTAGATTGTCTGTTTAAAAATGCCACTTTTAGAAAGTGGCTATTTTCTTGCTTAACCATTCTGTGCCTTTGCTTGCCTGTGGAATCCATGCCTGGGTCAGACTGACAGTTGAGCTGTTTGTGAATTCCCTCTAGACAGTGACACAAAGGGAGCCGAGGTGTGACCTGCATATGCTGATGTGTCTCCTGGGCTACAGTGGGGAGGGAGGAGTTGACACCTGCACATGAAAAGGCTGTGCCTGTCCACACAAAATACAGACTCTGACCCCCCGGAGTGTGTCTGGGACATGGCCTGGGCAAAGCAGGGTCGTGTAAACAAAGGAAACTTTGCTTTGAAGTTGGCCTACTTTAAATGCAGAAATTAGTATAAGTAGTGGACCCAAAACCCCAGACTTTTCAAATACTTCTGGATCAAGTGAAACCTCTGCCAAGAAGAAGAGCTGAAGAGCTGGAGGAGGAGTAATGCCCCTTTGTTGTGTGTGCCTTGCTGGCTAGGCCTGCAGTTGCTGCTTCTGCCTGAAAAAGGGCAAAGACTGGACTCTGCTGTGTATCCTGCTTGTGAAGTTTCTCCAAGGGCTTGGAGTAGAGCTTGCCTCCTGTTGGAAGCTTCACGGATATCAAAGACTTCAGTTTCATCTGCTCACAGCGCTGGGAACTGTGTGTTTTGTGCTGCAACAGAAGAAAAAACATGGCGAGGCAGTCAACAACACCGTTGACTGCAACGTCTCCTGACGACGACGCTACCAGATGCCGTCACCGAGCTGCTGCTTTCACTGTGACCAGTGTGCCCTGCACTGCCTTCCTCACAATGCAACCTTGGCATCCCCTACGCTGCCACTCCATGCTGACACTGACACTGCTACCTGCACTGTGGCCTGAGGACACCCCATTATGACTTCCACAAAGCACCGTCCTGTCCCCCACCACAACCCTGTTCCCCCAACACCAGCGCCATCGACTCCAGCATCATCAACAGATGCCCCTCTCTGCACGGTAACCCATGGGCACTGCACAGAGGCCGCCTAATGACAACGACGCAGCTGCCTGCACCGTGACCTGAAGACACAGCACATCGCACTGCCCCACTTTACACTGCAGCTCTGTTCTCACTGACACCACAGGATGCAGTCACCAAGCAGCAGCCTGCACCGTGACCTGTGGGAACCACACATAGCATCATCCTGCTTCACACCGCAGCCCCGGTGCCATCAATGCCAGCGCTCCTGAACTTGTCATCAGCCCAGAGTTCGATCTGCAATGCGTGTGACTTCAAGGGCCCAACAACTATTGTGCTGACCTCCGGAACCAACGCCTGTGATGCCAGTGAAGCGGCACTCCAAATCTCACCTCGAGGATCACAACACCCTGCACTTGCAAGGTACTGTTTGCCCATCTTCTAGACACAGTACCTGGCCTGCGATGCCGTGGACGGCTTAAACTGTTGTATTTGTTGGTCACGATACTCCCAGACAGAGCTATTGACTTCAAGGAACTGTATTTTTAAGTTAATTCTTGCAAAATTCATATCCTTATTACTGTATGTTGGAGTTTTCTCACTTTGGTCTTGTTTTATGCAGATAAATTGGCTATTTTCTAAAACTGGTATGGTGTCCTTTTGTAGTGTTTTCATTGTATTACTGTGTGTTATGTGCAAATGCTCTACACATTGCTTCTGAAATAAGCCTGACTGATTTTGCCAAGCTACCAAGGGGGTGAGCAGTGGTTATATGAACTGGGTATCTCCCTCATTCTGACTAAGTGAGGGTCCTACTTGGACAGGCTGTAAACCGACTGCCAACTAGAGACCCCATTTCCAACACACAGACTAAGGGCCAGATTTACAAGGACCTTGCGCCACCAGAATGCCACTTTTTGTGATGCTTTGTTGGCGCTGTGCAGTGTGCCAGATTTGCAAGGCAGTGCTAAGCCTCCTTTTTGTGGCGTAACGCCACCTTGTAAATATGGGCCTCTCTGGCACTTTTTTCTGTTCCACTGCAACATCCATTGCTTTTGACGCTGCCCCAGATTTACAAGAAGGCACAAATCTGTGGCAGCGCCAAAACCTAAAGCCACACAGGGGTGGCGCAAACATGGCACAATGAGGAGAAATACTTTTATGCCTCCTCATTTTTTTTTCATGTGTGCTGCATTCTGCAGCACACATAGAAAGAACAAAGGTCCATGAATGATTGTTTATGTGCAGGAAGATATCCATTCCTGCACACAAGCAATCATTCAATAATGATGATTTACTACTTCTTTGTGTGTTGCACTCTGCAGCACACATAGAACCGCCGAATCAGCATTGCAGATTGTTTAGGTGGAGGAAGGGACACCTTTCTGAACATATAGAATCACTCCCTTCAACACAGAAACCCTTGCTATATGGTGCAATGATGCCTACGTTGGCGCTGGCAGCTATATTTAGCAACATTGTAGGGAGAAACACAGGGATGCACCATATTTGAGTAAATTCGGTGCATCCCTGTGTTACAAATGGGGTCATTGGTTGACAGTCGGGTTACCCCCTGTTCAAGTAAGGACCCTCACTCTAGTCAGGGTAAAAGAGAATCACCCTCAGCTAACCCCTGCTTACCCCCTTGGTAGCTTGGCAGAGCAGTAGGCTTAACTTCAGAGTGCTAGGTGTAAAGTATTTGTACCAACACACACAGTAACTCAATGAAAACACTACAAAATGACACAACACAGGTTTTGAAAAATAGGAAGTATTTATATAAACAAAACAAGACCAAAATGAAAAAAATCCGACATACACAAGTCAAGTTATGATTTTTTAAAGATTAAGGGGATCATTCTGACTCCCGCCGGCCGCGGTAACCGCAGGGCCGGCGGGAGCTGCCAGAATACCGCTGCGCGGTCAAAAAGACCGCCGTGGGTATTCTGGGTTTCCCGCTGGGCTGGCGGGCGACCGCCAGAAGGCCGCCCGCCAGCCCAGCGGGAAACACCCTTCCATGAGGATGCCGGCTCCGAATGGATCCGGCGGAGTGGAAGGGGTGCGACGGGTGCAGTTGCACCCATCGCGATTTTCAGTGTCTGCATGGCAGACACTGAAAATCATGGTGGGGCCCTGTTACGGGGGCCCCTGCAGTGCCCATGCCATTGGCCCCCCAGGGGCCCCATGACACCCCATACCGCCATCCTGTTCCTGGCGGCCAAAACCGCCAGGAACAGGATGGCGGTATGGGGGTCGGAATCCCCATGGCGGCGCAGCAAGCTGCGCCGTCATGGAGGATTCCCCAGGGCAGCGGAAAACCGGCGGTACACCGCCGGTTTTCCGTTTCTGACCGCGGCTGTACCGCCACGGTCAGAATGCCCTTGGGAGCACCGCCAGCCTGTTGGCGGTGCTCCCGCAGTCGTTGGCCCTGACGGTCAATGACCGCCAGGGTCAGAATGACCCCCTAAATTCCAAAACAGCGCTTAGAAACAAAAATGCTTCGATGAGGTGTTAACACGGTGTCATGACAGAGTCGTTCCCAACAAGCCGACACCCGCGGCGCCGGACACGGAGTCACGTAGACCCCCAAGTACAGTACCTTTGGTGAAGAGTGGAAACAAGTCGATGCGCGAAGTCGGGGATCGCGGCGTCAGTGCAAAACGTTGAATCCGCGCACTTCGAGCGTCGTCGTCACGACATGGTGCGGCGACTTCCACGGAGTCGCGGACTTCAGCGGGGCTGCAGCGGCATTAGGCCTGCAAAGAGCGTCGCGTTCCAGCAAAGGTCACGGCATTGGGTGCAGGCGCCATGACCGGATTCAGCAGCGGCGTCGGTCCGAAGTCGTCCGAAGTCAATTTCCTTGGATTTCCACCAGCTTTCCATTCAAGGGCCCAGGGACTGGATGGGGCACCACTTGTCAGAGCAGGAGTCTTTACAGAGACTCCAGGTGCTGTCAGAGAGAAGTCTTTGCTGTCCCTGAGACTTCAAACAACAGGAGGCAAGCTCTAAATCAAGCCCTTGGAGATTTCTTCACAAGATGGAAGGCACACAAAGTCCAGTCTTTGCCCTCTTACTCTGGCAGAAGCAGCAACTGCAGGATAGCTCCACAAAGCACAGTCACAGGCAGGGCAGCACTTCTCCTCAGCTCTTCAGCTCTTCTCCAGGCAGAGGTTCCTCTTGTTTCCAGAAGTGTTCTAAAGTCTGTGGTTTTGGGTGCCCTTCTTATACCCAATTTCTCCTTTGAAGTAGACCTACTTCAAAGCAAAGTCTCTAGTGAATGTGAAATCCTGCCTTGCCCAGGCCAGGCCCCAGACACTCACCAGGGGGTCGGAGACTGCATTGTGTGAGGACAGGCACAGCCCTTTCAGGTGTAAGTGACCACTCCTCCCCTCCCTCCTAGTACAGATGGCTCATCAGGAAATGCAGACTACACCCCAGCTCCTTTTGTGTCACTGTCTAGTGTGAGGTGCAACCAGCCCAACTGTCAAACTGACCCAGACAGGGAATCCACAAACAGGCAGAGTCACAGAAATGGTATAAGCAAGAAAATGCTCAATTTCTAAAAGTGTCATTTTCAAACACACAATCTTAAAATCAACTTTACTAAAAGATGTATTTTTAAATTGTGAGCTCAGAGACTCCAAACTCCACATGTCCATCCGCTCCCAAAGGGAATCTACACTTCAATCAGATTTAAAGGTAGCCCCCATGTTAACCTATGAGAGGGACAGGCCTTACAACAGTGAAAAACGAATTTAGCAATATTTCACTGTCAGGACATATAAAACACATTACTATGGGGGTTATTACAACTTTGGAGGAGGTGTTAATCCGTCCCAAAAGTGACGGTAAAGTGACGGATATACCACCAGCCGTATTACGAGTCCATTATATCCTATGGAACTCGTAATACGGCTGGTGGTAAATCCGTCACTTTACCGTCACTTTTGGGACGGATTAACACCTCCTCCAAAGTTGTAATAACCCCATATATGTCCAACCTTAAGGCCTACCTTAGGGGTGTCTGACATGTAGGAAAAGGTAAGGTTTAGGCCTGGCAAGTGGGTACACTTGCCAAGTCGAACTTACAGTTAAAACTGCACACACAGACACTGCAATGGCAGTTCTGAGACATGATTACAGAATTACTTATGTGGGTGGCACAACCAGTGTTGCAGGCCCACTAGTAGCATTTGATTTACAGGCCCTGGCACCTCTAGTGCACTTTACTAAGGACTTACTAGTAAATCAAATATGCCAATCATGGATAAACCAATCACATACACATTTTGTAAAGGAGCACTTGCACTTTAGCACTGGTTAGCAGTGGTAAAGTACCCAGAGTAACAAAAACAGAAAAATCAGAATCCAGCACACATCAACAACCTGGGGAACTGAGGCAAAAAGTTAAGGGAGACCACGCCAAGGATGAAAAGTCTAACACCATGCATTTCTAAAGTGACCCAGCGCGACGCTGCAGATTTTGCCACAGCACCTCACTGTGCCACTTTGTAGTAAACCTGGTGCTTTGTTTCTCCAGAAGGAACACATTTTTGTCTATGATAAAGATTTCTCCTTAGATACTCAAAGTCTGGGAAAAATCCAGTCCACATCGATTGTTGCAAGGCGAATTACTCCAGTCTTTTGCTGGAAAAAAATGCAGGTCCATTTTAGGGGTGGAAATTTTGGGAATGACCACAAACATTGATGCTTTGGATGTTTCCAAACTATCAAGGAAAACAACATTTTAGAATGCCCTCTTCCGACCCCTTGCGTGAAGTTCACTGTCGCTCTTATGGCAGAGAAAATCGTAGTAGTCATGCGTTTTTTTTTGCTTATCAGAATTCTCCTTTTGAATTTATGGCAGGTGTAAATAAGGTCTACAGCGGAAAATACCTTTGTGACAAGTCCCTATTTATTTACCTTTATAGTTGCGTTAACCACATATATTCTCAGTATGATGCTTCTGATGAATTTCATGTATTTGAGTAGAAAAAATCCTGCAAAGAAATAATACATTTCTAAACTGTGTAAACATATGTTAAACAATCTAAAGTTTTTGTAAACGATCGGCTACACAAAGATGAAAAACGTCTAGTTACTAGTGTTTTCGTAAAAGCCTATTTGGGAGAATGTTTCCCCAACAATTGTGTAAGAATGACTATTCAAAATGCAGTTGCTTGATTGTTCCGCAATATAACAACTCCATTCAACATCTCTTCAAATTAGCTGTGTGAATTCAATGGCGCCCATGTCTTTGCTAGTGGAGCAGCAGATATACACAGCGAATCCTACAGGTGTATTCTGATATACAGTGTAACAAGCACATCTAAAATGATCAGACATGACAAATATGAGAGAGGAAATATTCAAAACAACAGAGCGCCTTTCCGAACAAGAAACAAGAAAAACACACACATATGGGGCGTATGTCTGTCCCTGCTGGGTGCACAGTCTGTTAATTCTTTATTTACTCTTGGTTTGAAAACTTAATACAAATAATTTAAATAAGAAAAAAATCCATCCTTCAAGAGTTCATCAAATGTGTACCGTTGGTTTTGTATTGGCTAGTACCAAATGACACTTGTGCTGGGCGCTATGTAAGCTGGCATTATTATGTGTATAAGTGACGAAGAGAACGCAGAGGCAAGCATGATTTGTAAGAGTACCGTGCCTCATTAAAGTCCAGCACTTGGCAACGCTTTTGCTCGTTAACGCCTTATGACTACAATTGTTTATCTGCATTCTCAACTAAACAAGCTTGTCGCACCCTTGTTACATTCCTCAATGAAGTGAGCTCCGTTTTGGGAAACAAAACTATACCCATTAGCTACTAAAAACATATTTATTGTTCTTCCCCAGGGCCTGGGTATTATAAAAGCACACCTTCCAACTGAGCTGTCTGACTTAGTAGGTCCATAAAAAGAAGAAAGTCTGGCTCCTTTTACAAAAAGTCCCTGCGAAAAACGAACTCAATACCTGACTTAAACTAATGACGCAAATAGCTTTCCCAATGTTGGATTACAATAACAAGCTCTCCTTAAAGACCAGGCCATAAAGTTTCCAAGTTGGTAGGCAAAGGAGCAAGTCCAAGGTGCCGACGGTGACAAAAAAGAATGGAAAATTCGTTTTCAACTTGAAACAGCAACAGTAAGAAAACAACGAGGACAGGAAATCACAAAGGTTCTCCTCAAGATGACAAGATTGCAAGTAACGCCCAAAAGCTCCAAAGAAGTGCCAGTTCTAAAGACTACGGATACATTTTCGAAGATGTGAAACAGCGCAAAGGTGCAAAACAACTTCTGTGCTGCGCTGCCTCACATGGAGACGACAGGAATGAGCCATATCTGGTAGGCTATGGTGCATTCCTGCTCTCGCCCTCGGCTGATGCACGCAATGCCGTCTAGTGCCATTGCAGCAGGATTGTTTTTGTGCAGGAAGGTAGAGCCTTCCAGCACAAAACAATCCTTTCAGGCTTTTCCCTCTTTCTGTGTGTGCTGCAACATGCAGTTTGTATGTATGCCGAGATTTATAAAGCGCATTCCTACTCAATAGAGCATCGAAGCGCTAGGAGGAGAGAACATAAAAAAAAGGAGACACAATAAAGGGCACTAACCAGAGAAAAAAAAAGAATTATAAGATACAAAATAAACAGTAGAGAAGGGACAGAGAAAAAGAAAAACTGAACACCGGTCATAAACCACCGGGGAAAGATTTTAACGAGGGAAGATCCAAGTTTTTACCAATTTCCTATATTTCAAATAACAGGATTCTTGCCTGATGTTCAAAGGGAGCAAGTTCCACCTTCTGGCAGCAGCCACAGTAAAGGCTTTATCCCCCCATTTAGCTTCATAGTTTCGAAGGACCTGTATCCGATAAGCTTGAGAAGACCTCAGATTTCTCTTAGGTACATACCAATGAAGTCTGGAGGTCAAATACCGTGATCCAATTCCGTGAGCTGCCTTAAATGTTAAGCAGAGCGATTTAAACTGTATACGCTGAGCCACCAGCAGCCAATGTAATTGCTTAAGGCTCTCTCTAACTGATGTCCGCCGAGGGAGATGTTCCATCTATTCGTAGGAAAGGACTTCAAGAGCTTAAGTGCCCGGTCCCTAATCCCCACTTGATGAAGACGAGACGTCAACAAGATAGGAGAGATAGTGTCAAAGGCCGCAGGTAAATCTAAAAGACTCAAAATAGCCCCCTGGCCTTCATCAACCATCCTCCGAATAGCATCAGAGGATGAGATCAAGGCTGTTTCATGGCTATGCACTTTCCTAAAACCATGTTGAGAGACATCAAGAGCTTCCGCTTCAGTTAAAAACTCAGCCAGTTCCAGATTCAGAATTTCCTCTAAAATCTTCGCCAGATATGGGAGAAGTGCTGTTGGCCGCAAATTACTCAAATCCTGACTATCACCGTCTGTTTTTTCTTGAGGGGTATCACTATAGTTTCTTTCTAAGAAGAGGGGTACACCCCGGACATTAATACCTCTTGATAGATGGGAGCTAACATCCAAGCCATCAGGAACCAAATGAAAGATAGAAGGAGGACACGGATCAAGAGGGAAACCAGACTTGATTTCAAGAATCCTCTTTTAATATTGTCCAAGGTAGGAAGATGGAAATCTGATAATAGTACTTTGCCACTTGCATTAGAACTATCAGGTGTCATGGAGGGAAATGCTCCAAAGATGTCCTGAGGAGCAAAGTTGCCATGTATTTGTAGAATCTTCTTCTCAAAATGCATAGAAACCCTATCACAGAATTCCTGAGGGTTTTCCAGACCAGCAGGCTTAAGGGGCGTAGATAAAGCCTTTATCGTCTTAAAAAGCTCCCCAGTGGCATTTAATGCCTCCTTCACTTTAGTGGTGTAGAAATTAGATTTGGCCTTAAATTGCGCTGCTTTATAAACCTTCAGAGTGGACGTTAGGGCTGCCCTTTCCTCAGGTACTAGATTATGTTTCCACCGACGCTCCTGTTGACGGTACTTTCTTTGAAGGAGTTTAAGCTCCTTTGTAAACCAGGGATGGCCTGGTTTCTTCCGGCTGGGTCCCCTAATTATAAGGGGCTCCAGTAGGGCCATGGTCATTTCCACCCATTGCTGAAAACTATCAAGCAGGGGCAAGGGTAAATTCTTCACCTTATCCCAGCCATCTTCTAATGCCAGGCCTAATTCCTCTGCTTTAATCTGTTTCCATAGCCTTACTACTTTACCCATCTCCATATTAGGATCACAAAAATTCATAGAGGCGAGTTTAAAATTCAACAGGTAATGATCCGTCCAGCTCAGCTGCACAATGGTTAAAGCCAACTGTTGAGAGGCTCGTACAAAAACCCCATCCAAAGTATGCCCTGCAATATGGGTTGCTGCTGATACTCTCAAGGTCCAATCCAGGGCCTCCATAAAGTCTATAAATTCACGGATCATGGGGTAGATGTCTCATCAAAGTGGATGTTAAAGTCGCCCAATATAACAGCTTTCGGGGACAGGACCATAGGTTCTATCAACTTGGCCCAGGACCATAAAAAATTTGTGGGCGGTCCTGGCGGGCGATATATCAACAGACCCTCCAATAATACCCCACTATTTTGGGAAATCGTAAAGGCCATTGCCTCACACGTTTCAGTGGAAGAACTGAGCCATGTGCACACAAGTGTAGACCTACAAATAATAGCCAGACCAACCCCCCATTCTGAGGTCTGTCAAGTCTATAATAGGTGAATCCTAGTGAGGAGGCAGCCACACAGTCTGGGTCAGATTCTGCTTTGCCCCAAGTTTCAGTAATAAATAAACAATCAATCTGCCAAGTATCAATCATTTCACTGACTTCCAGGTTGTGTTTGGGGAGGGAACAGGCATTTATTAAGGCATACTGGATAGAATGATTATAGGTTGCCTTCTGTTTCTGTACTCCCCTCCCCCCAGCCTCAGTGGGCTTACATCCTGGCTTATAACCTCTGTTAACTTGGTAGGGGCTTGGGCACACCAATTACATGTTTCACAAGTCCAAAAAGTCCCACCCTCACTAAGTAACTTAGAATTCCCAATAGAAGTAGACTTGAGAAAGGACTTACTATACTTTTCCTCTCCCCAGGGAATTACACATTTATGAAAAAGGGCAGCATCTCTGGCCCCTGGACCCGTTCAGGCGCGGATGGGCGCAGACGGGCTTGCCTTTGGCACGCCTTTGGCACGCCAGCCGCTCGTTCAGGCACATTTCTGCCACTAGAACGAGGCCCAGAACGAGTTAGCGCCAACAACTAGACCGCTAACTTGCGGTGCAAACAGGAAGGAGGGCTCTTACTGACCCTCACTTCCTGCCAAGTGCCAGAAAAGACGAAATACCTGCAAGAACTGCCTCCTAGAAAACAACCCTCCTGAAGATGGAGGTAACCCCCTCTCCCCCGTTTCCCTTTCAATAAAAAGTGAAATGAGCAAATCAAAAGTATTTTTTTAAAAGTTTAATGCAGCACTTACAAAAGTCGAAACAACTAGGAGAAATAAAGTTATTTCTACTAGTTGTGTCTCACATGGGAAGGCATACCTTTTTGACACTTTCCTAGGTTTACTACGGGTACTGAATCTAGGAATGCACCAAAATCTATGGGTCGATGCGTGGGTACACCCTCACTCCACCCATCAAAATGACTTTCCAAGGCAGAGTAAAGCAAGACAGCGACTTGTGTTGTGTTGTATTACTCCCAATTTACTATACCTCTCAGAGCCCCGCAAGGTAGCTCTGCATGACATAGTAAATCTCACTTAAAGCTTGCATTGCTCTTGCATCACCTTGCATGAAGCAAGGGCAATGCATTTTTTTCATAAATCTGGCACTAGAAGACTAGGAGATAGACAAACAGGAAGTTTGAGGTGAAGGTGCAGACTAGTGTCATAGGTCGTGATATGGGCAACAAAAGTAGAGAAGTGAAACAGATCCCTTTGCCAGGGGCTGGTTTTAAAATATAGCAATAACTGCTGCATACTAGGCCTTCACAGATCTAGGACCCAGTGCAACTGCACGTCCTGCACTGTTGCAGGATTATTTATAATTAGGAAAAGCAAAATGTTTTATTAATTTCATAAACAATTAGGATTGCTTGTCTATTGGATATGGCTCACCCCTTGGAATGTGGTTGATGTTTAGGATAAACAAGTGCTCTACACAATGAAGACACTATGGGGGTGATTCTAATTCTGGCGGGCGGCGGAGGCCGCCCGCCAGAATTCCGCCCCCATAATACCGCTCCGCGGTCAGAAGACCGCGGAGGGTATTATGAGTTTTTCCCTGGGCTGGCGGGCGGTCTCCAAAAGACCGCCCGCCAGCCCAGGGAAAAACTCCCTTCCCACGAGGATGCCGGCTCGTAATCGAGCCGGCGGAGTGGGAAGGTGCGACGGGTGCAGTAGCACCCGTCGCGTATTTCAGTGTCTGCAAGGCAGACACTGAAATACCTTGCGGGGCCCTCTTACGGGGGACCCTGCCGTGCCCATGCCATTGGCATGGGCACGGCAGGGGCCCCCAGGGGCCCCGCGACCCCCCCTACCGCCATCCTGTTCATGGCGGCTTTCCCGCCATGAACAGGATGGCGGTAGGGGGGGTCAGAATCCCCCATGGCGGCGCAGCAAGCTGCGCCGCCATGGGGGATTCTGAGGGCAGCGGTAAACCGGCGGGAGACCGCCGGTTTACCCTTTCTGACCGCGGCCAAAGCGCCGCGGTCAGAATGCCCTGCGGGGCACCGCCGGCCTGTCGGCGGTGCTCCCGCCGACCCTCGCCCCGGCGGTCAAAGACCGCCGGGGTTAGAATCAGCCCCTATGTCACATCTTCCGTACATTGCATACTGACATAAACTGCAAGCCATCCTTAAACTTGCAATCTTCATGCTTGACTATTCCAACAACCTATACCTTGGTTCACCCGCATTCATCCTCACAAAATACAACTAATCCTAAATACTGCTGCAATGCTTCTTCACTGCCTCTATCCAAGAGAACTCATTGCTCCATTACTGAAGTCACTCATCTGGCTACCTGTAGGTAGAAGGGCAATGTTGAAAACACTCTGCGTTGTACACAGAGCCTCCCACAAGAAATAACTGCTATTACCTGCAAGTTAAATTCAAGCAAACAAAATCAAATAGATCACTATACTCCAGGCTTGCTTCAATTATCATTGTACCACATTATCATAAGAAATCCATAGGAGACATTCATTTCACAGTGCAAGCCACAAAGCTCTGGAAGTCACTAACAGCCAACATTAGAAGCAACCAGGAGCACCTACCCTTCCGAAGACTGCTGAAACAACAGTTATTTCTTAAATAACTTCACCACCAACACCACAGCAACAGAGCCCAGAATGTAGTTGCACTCTCAAACACAACCTTCACCTTAGAACCTAGTAATTGGAAACAACTCAACCAGCAATCTGATTTTGATATGCTGGTAAACAGAGAAGGGCTGACCTATGGTTAACCATGGCATTATAATGTTATGTACTTGCAAATATGACAGTTATGACACACAATAATACTAAGACCATAATACACAGTGGTCAGCAGAAAACTGTAGCTTATACCTTTCCAAATGAAACATATCTGCTATGAGGATTGTCCATCACTAGCACACAACCAAAAAACAATGAATAAGCAAGGAATAACTAAAGTAATGTGTCAGACATTGCTGGTCAGTTCGGAAGACTTTAATATAGTCCACCACTGCAGTTGCCAATAATTGTACAATCTGAGCACTTATTAACATCTCATAAAGACACGCAGGGCCTCATTACAACCCTGGCGGTCGGTGTTAAAGTGGCAGTAATACCGCCAAGGGGCCGGTGGTAACAAAAATGGGATCATGACCACAGCGGAAACCACCAGCACAGACAACCACTTTAACACGCCGACCTCCACGGCAGTAGCAACAAACACCATGGCGGTCACCGCCAACAGACAGGCGGAAGACAATGTACCACCCACACTATTACAACCCGCCAATCCGCCCGCTTTTCCAGAGTGGTACCAACTTGACACACACACGCAACACCTCCACTCCCACCCAAAACACCATACACACAAACACATGCATCAACATTACATTTACACCCCGTTACCCCCTGGAAAAATGCAAGGACGAAAGGAATTAATTTAAATCAGTGATATTTTAGAAATAGGCAGATGTACTTAACGAATAGAAAAACAGTATATACAAATATTTACAATATGTACAGAAGGCCATACACTGCCCTTAGCAAATGTCTGTGGCCCACTGGCCCGAAAATCATGGGCCAAGCCCACACTTGACTCCTGCCTCAATACGGAGAGAACACTGCAGGGGCATCAGGTCAAAAACACACAGGCACCTCAGGAGGATGGGGAAGGGGGGGGGCTCCTCAGCTGGAATATGGTACTACGCCACTGCTCCTTGAGGGGACTCCATGCCCACAGCGATGTCCTGGGGAGCACAAAGCCACAGTCTCTCAAGTGTGTGGGTTGCCCACTGCTTGGTCCTGGGGAGTGCAAAATAACAGTCTCTCAAGTGGGTGGGTTGCCCACTGATGGGTCCTGGGGAGTGCAAAGCCACAGTCTCTCAAGTCTCTCAAGTGGGTGGGTTGCCCACTACTTGCTCCTGGGGAGTGCAAAGCCACAGTCTCTCAAGTCTCTCAAGTGGGTGGGTTGCCCACTGCTTGGTCCTGGGGAGTGCAAAGCCACAGTCTCTCAAGTGGGTGGCATTTCCACTGGTTCTGGAGAGGGCTTTGTGCCCAGTGTGTTTCATCTTGCCAAGGATAGGGGAAGTAGATGCATTTCTCCACTGGTTCTGGAGGTGGCTTTGTGCCCAGTCTGCTTCATCCCGCCAAGGATTGGGGGAGTGGATGCATTTCTCCACTGGTTCTGGAGGGGGCTTTATGCCCAGTGATGCTGCACGTGGGGTGAGGCAGTTCACATTCCCTCACCTGGGTGTCTGAGGCATGAGACTTGCAGGGAACAGGTAGGATGATACTCCTCGGAGGCAGGGCCAAACACCATCCTGCGGCGACTAAGGCTGAAAACTGGTGGTAGTGCCGGTGCTGGTGCTTCCAGTGGTGGTGGGAGGCTCCAGGACGTCTCCTGCAGCCTCGAACGGCTGCCCAATGTGTATGCTGCTGCTGACAGTTGTTGTGGCAGCGGCGGGCCAGTGGTGGTGCAGGTGGCGGTGCCTGTGGCGGGGATGCTGATGGTGCTGTCCATGGTGCAGGTGCTGGTGGTGGTGGAGGGAGGCACCAGCCCATCTCCTGCAGCCTCAGATGGCTGCCCACTGTGGATGCTGCTGCTGACAGTTGTTGTGGCAGCGGCAATGTAGGTGGCGGTACAGGTGGCGGTGCTTACGGTGGTGCTTGCCCTGGTACAGGTGGCGGGGCTGTTGGTTCTGATGGTGGGCACCAGGCCCTCACCTGTAGCCTCCGAGACCTGAAGTACCTTGCCTTGGTATATCTGCCCCTTCCTCACCTTGGCAGATGCTGCTGGGACCTTGGCACTGGCAGCTTGAGTTTTGGAGGAAGCTTTGCTGGGTGGGTCGTGCTCCTTGGCCGTGCTGCATGCTGGCCCCTTCTTCACCTTGGCATGTGGCGGAATGGGTTGGTCCTTTGCAGGGGTCGGTGGCACACTGCCTGGCCTGATGGGTGCCCCCTTTGATCCTCTGGGAGTTGCAGGTACCACAGCTGACGCCGACTTGGTGGCTTAGGTGCTGGCCTGGGATCTGGACACCCTGGCCCGAGGGGAAGGACAGGGGGAGGGGGAGGGAAGAGGTCAACGTTAGCCAGGAAACATTTTTTAGACACACTTGGATGGGAAGATGGAGAGGGTTTGGGAGTGGAGGAAGAGGGAGTGGTTGTAGGAGGTGTCTGTCTGCTGAGTTTGGGAGAAGGTGCATGGGCTGGATGCTGTTGTGAGGTGGATGCCTGTTGGGTGGGTGGGTGTTTGCGTTTGTTGTTGGGGTGGGCACAGAGGTGTTCGCCACTGCCAGGAGCTTCCATCGGAGGAGGAGTTGCTGTCTGTGGTCTCCCCCCCTATCCCTGTCGTGGTGCTCCCCTTGCCCTCCGTCCCACTGGTGCCTTCACCCTCTGTGGATTCGGCCTCCAGGCCCATGTGGGATGCAGCTCCCTCCTTCGCTGGGGCCTCTGCTCCTCCGCCAGATGATGCTAATGAACACAAGGACAGGGTGACAAAACAAAAAGGGGGGGAGAGACAGAGGATACACTTGGTCAATGCCAGCAACAACCCCACCGTTGGCGTACACTACACACAGGGAGCTGCCCTATGCACTAGTCCATGCACTACCAGTTACACAACTAGTCACCAGCCCATGGGGTACAATGCCTAACGCCAGCATCTGCACACCAGAAAACCCACAGGCCCCTGCCCAGTAGTAGATGGCCACTTACACTATTGGGGTAGTAGTGCTCCAGAGCCTGCCAAACAAGGAACCTACCCTGCAATGTTCACCCTGACCTAGGTGCACCCACAGCCCATATTCCCCACCCTTAACACGTGCAAAGTCATGATTCAAAATCTGTACTTACCGCCTTGTGGCAGCTGTGATGCCCTCAAGCGCCCATCCAACTCTGGATAGGCCACCACTAGGATGCAGAACATTAAGGGGTTCATGGTACGACGGGCACCCCTTCCATGTTGGGAGGCCAGCCTCAGCCGGGCCTTTGCCATCTTCTTTGACCAGTGGTGCAGGTCCTCCCATCTCTTGCGTCAGTGGGTGCTCCGCCTGTGAAAGACCCCCAGGGTCCACACCTCCTTGGCGATGGCACGCCAAGTACCCTTTTTCTGGTGGGCGCTGACCTGGAGGGAAAAGACAGCAGAAAAGGAAATCACTCACCCGTCCGGACCGTCATACTCATTGCCCACCAGTTCCCACCCACATCCTGATGCACATACACTGACCACCTTACATGCTGCACTCTGGCCCGGACGCCTCAGCACCCCCCAACATGTGGCTTACATCCACTGCACTACATACATTCATGGCCCACGCATCATGCTCACAGTGTACTCACCTGTTTGTCTGGAGGACCGTAGAGTAATGGGTACTGGGGTAGGACCCCATCCACCAATTTCTCCAACTCCTCCGGGCAGGGTCCCTTTGACCAGACACATGAGCCATTGTCGCTTCCAGACACAGGTCACAGCAGCACTTGCAGTGTAGGTCCTGTTGAAGGTCAGGTAGCAAGTGAGTGAATAGTTAGAAAATGGCGGTCACATCTACGGCGGTGCGTACCGTCACCGCCGGCGTACATCGCCATTGGCTCCTGGAACCCGTAGGGCCCTATGATAACCAATGCGATTTTGCACGGCGGCCATCGACCGCCTACCGCGCCGGTGCACAACGTGGCCCAATTACCTCATATCCACTTGTCCCTCCTGACAGGTCAGGCAGCCGCAATTTCAGGGGGGCAAAGGGCATGGCACCTAACTGTGTCACAGCAGACACTGGCACATCAACTGACTCTTGAGTTCACATACTGCTACTGTAAAGTAAATTATTCAATATTAGTGCAAAAGATGTGGAAATGTGACCCTCTGCTGACCGTTCTCTTACATAGGCTTCCACCGCTGAGGCAGCATGTGAGATGGCAGAATCATCTGGTGTACAGACCCCTAGTGGACCTGGCGACAATGGAGGACAGACACATTATCATCACATACAGACTTGATCGTGCCATAATTCAAGAACTGTATGCCCAATTGGAGCCAGACCTGATGTCAGCTATCCGCCAGCCCACAGGAATTCCCCCTCTAGTGCAGGTCGTGTCAGTGCTCCATTTCCTGGCAAGTGGTTCCTTCCAAACAACAGTGGTCATGGCATCAGGGATGTCTCAGCCATTGTTCTCCAACGTGTTTACCAGAGTGTTGTCTGCCTTGCTGAAACATATGCGCAGCTACATCGTGTTCCCCAAGGTGGATGATTTGGCCACAGTGAAGGCTTTTATGCCCTGGGACATATCCCCAACATCACTGGTGTCATTGATCGTACACATGTAGCATTTGTCCCCCCCCCCCTGAGAAATGAACAGGTTTACAGGATTAGAAAAAACTATCACTCGATGAATGTGCAGATGGTGTGTTTGGCGGACCAGTACATCTCCCATGTGAATGCCAAATATCCTGGCTCTGTGCATGACGCCTTTATCTTGAGGAATAGCAGCATCACATATGTGATGTGCCAACTCCAGAGGCACCGGGTGTGGCTAATAGGTGAGTGTGAGAAAGTAGCCTCTTTCTAGCCTTGTTACCCCCACTTTTGGCCTGTTTGTGAGTATATGTCAGGGTGTTTTCACTGTCTCACTGGGATCCTGCTAGCCAGGGCCCAGTGCTCATAGTGAAAACCCTATGTTGTCAGTATGTTTGTTATGTGTCACTGGGACCCTGCTAGCCAGGACCCCAGTGCTCAAAAGTTTGTGGCCTATATGTATGTGTTCCCTGTGTGATGCCTAACTGTCTCACTGAGGCTCTGCTAACCAGAACCTCAGTGGTTATGCTCTCTCTGCTTTACAAATTGTCACTAACAGGCTAGTGACCAATTTCACCAATTCACATTGGCATACTGGAACACCCTTATAATTCCCTAGTATATGGTACTGAGGTACCCAGGGTATTGGGGTTCCAGGAGATCCCTATGGGCTGCAGCATTTCTTTTGCCACCCATAGGGAGATCTGACTATTCTTACACAGGCCTGCCAGTGCAGCCTGAGTGAAATAACGTCCACGTTATTTCACAGCCATTTACCACTGCACTTAAGTAACTTATAAGTCACCTATATGTCTAACCTTCACCTGGTGAAGGTTGGGTGCTAGGTTACTTAGCATGTGGGCACCCTGGCACTAGCCAAGGTGCCCCCACATTGTTCAGGGCAAATTCCCCGGACTTTGTGAGTGTGGGGACACCATTACGCGCGTGCACTATACATAGGTCACTACCTATGTATAGCGTCACAATGGTAACTCCGAACATGGCCATGCAACATGTCTAAGATCATGGAATTGTCACCCCAATGCCATTCTGGCATTGGGGAGACAATTCCATGTTCCCCCGGGTCTCTAGCACAGAACCCAGGTACTGCCAAACTGCCTTTTCAGGGTTTGCACTGCAGCTGCTGCTGCTGCCAACCCCTCAGACAGGTTTCTGCCCCCCTGGGGTCCAGGCAGCCCTGGCCCAGGAAGGCAGAACAAAGGATTTCCTCTGAGAGAGGGTGTCACACCCTCTCCCTTTGGAAATAGGTGTGAAGGCTGGGGAGGAGTAGCCTCACCCAGCCTCTGGAAATGCTTAGATGGGCACAGATGCTGCCCATCTCTGCATAAGCCAGTCTACACCGGTTTAGGGATCCCCCAGCCCTGCTCTGGCGCGAAACTGGACAAAGGAAAAGGGAGTGACCACTCCCCTGACCTGCACCTCCCAGGGGAGGTTCCCAGAGCTCCTCCAGTGTGTCCCAGACCTCTGCCATCTTGGAAACAGAGGTGTTGCTGGCACACTGGACTGCTCTGAGTGGCCAGTGCCATCAGGTGACGTCAGAGACTCCTTCTGGTAGGCTCTTACCTTTCTAACTAGCCTATCCTCCTTCCTAGGTAGCCAAACCTCCTTTTCTGGCTATTTAGGGTCTCTGCTTTGGGGAATTCTTCAGATACCGAATGCAAGAGCTCACCAGAGTTTCTCTGCATCTCCCTCTTCACCTTCTGCCAAAGGATCGACCGCTGACTGCTCAGGACTCCTGTAAAACCGCAACAAAGTAGCAAAGACGACTACTGCAACCTTGTATCGCTTCATCCTGCTGGCTTTCTCAACTGTTTCCTGGTGGTGCATGCTCTGGGGGTAGCCTGCCTCCTTCTTGCACCAGGAGCTCTGAAGAAATCTCCCGTGGGTCGACGGAATCTTCCCCCTGCAATCGCAGGCAACAAAAGACTGCATCACCGGTCCTCTGGGTCCCCTCTCAGCATGACGAGCGTGGTCCCTGGAACTCAGCAAATCTGTCCAAGTGACTCCCACAGTCCAGTGACTCTTCAGTCCAAGTTTGGTGGAGGTAAGTCCTTGCCTCCCCACGCTAGACTGCATTGCTGGGTACTGCGTGATTTGCAGCTGCTCCGGCTCCTGTGCACTCTTCCAGGATTTCCTTCGTGCACAGCCAAGCCTGGGTCCCTGACACTCTAACCTGCAGTGCACAACCTTCTGAGTCGTCCTCCGGCGTTGTGGGACTCCCTTTTGTGACTTTGGGTGGACTCCGGTTCACTCCTCTTCTAAATGACTGTTCCAGTACTTCTGCGGGTGCTGTCTGCTTCTGTGAGGGCTCCCTGTCTTGCTGGGTGCCCCCTCTGTCTCCTCATCCAAGTGGCGACATCCTGGTCCCTCCTGGGCCACAGCAGCATCCAAAAACCCTAACCATGACCCTTGCAGCTAGCAAGGCTTGTTTGCAGTCTTTCTGCATGGGAACACCTCTGCAAGCTTCTTCACGACGTGGGACATCCATCCTCCAAAGGGGAAGTTCCTAGTCCTCTTCGTTCTTGCAAAACACCAAGCTTCTCCCATCCAGTGGCAGCTTCCTTGCACCCTCAGCTGGTATTTCCTGGGCATCTGCCCACTCTCGACACTGTTGTGACTCTTGGACTTGGTCCCCTTGTCTTACAGGTACTCAGGTCCGGAAATCCACTGTTGTTGCATTGCTGGTGTTGGTCTTCCTTGCAGAATCCCCCTATCCCGAGTTCTGTGCTCTCTGGGGGTTGTAGGTGCACTTTACACCTACCTTACAGGGTCTTGGGGTGGGCTATTTTTCTAACCCTCACTGTTTTCTTAAAGACCCAGCGACCCTCTACAAGCTCACATAGGTTTGGGGTCCATCCGTGGTTCGCATTCCACTTTTGGAGTATATGGTTTGTGTTGCCCCTATACCTATGTGCTCCTATTGCAATCTATTGTAACTTTACACTGCTTGCATTACTTCCTTTTGCTATTACTGCATATTTTTGGTATTGTGTACATATATCTTGTGTATATTTGTCATCTTCATACTGAGGGTACTCACTGAGATACTTTTGGCATATTGTCATAAAAATAAAGTACCTTTATTTTTAGTACATCTGTGTATTGTGTTTTCTTATGATATTGTGCATATGACACCAGTGGTATAGTAGGAGCTTTGCATGTCTCCTAGTTCAGCCTAAGCTGTTCTGCTATAGCTACCTTCTATCAGCCTAAGCTGCTAGAAACACCTCTTTTACACTAATAAGGGATAACTGTACCTGGTACATAATGTAAGTACCCCTTGGTACCCACTACAAGCCAGGCCAGCCTCCTACAGTGAGCCAAAGGTCCCCACACAGCATATGTTGTTGTCTGGGTATGGGATTGCCCCTAGGGGTTAGTGTGTGTCTAACAGTTGTCACCCTATGTTTACAGGTGACTCTGGTTACCTCAACTTCTCATGGCTACTGATCCCAGTGAGGAATGCCAGGACAAGGGCAGAGGAACGTTATAATGAGGCACATGGGCGTACAAGGAGGATTATAGAAAGAACCTTTGGCCTCCTGAAGGCCAGGTTCCGGTGCCTCCATCTGACAGGTGGATCTCCATACTACTCACCCAAGAAGGTGTGCCAGATCATCGTTGCATGCTGCATGTTGCACATCTGGCCTTGAGACGCCAGGTGCCTTTTCTGCAGGAGGATGTGACTGGAGATGGTGGACAGTGAGGAAGAGGAGGCAGAGGAAGAAGATGTTGACAACAGAACAAATATAATACAGCAGTACTTCCAGTGACACACAGGTAAGACACTGTAACTGCACTTAACATATCAGTAATCTGTTGGACATTGTACAAGGCAGCCTCTTACCCTATGTCTATGGCCACTGACTGTTCCCTTTGGATTCTCTATTTTCAGATCTCTGTGCCCCATTCTGGCTCCTGCTATATGTACTGCTGCTCACCAAAGGGCATCCTGTAGTATATTTCACTGTACATATATGTTGCAATGCTTTGATAATGTTGTACTAATACATTTGTGAATCATTAGACTGACTCCAGATTGGTATTTGTTTCAAGGGTGTTTATTTAGGTGCTAATAAGTATAGGTGTATGTGCAAGGGGCTGGGGTGATGGTGGAGGAAAGTCCAGGGTAGAGTCCAGTCTCTTGGTATCACAGGTGCATTGTCCAAGGGGGCATAGGAAGAGGAGCAATGGCAGTGCAAGGTGGACAGGGTAACAGAGTGGGACAGAATGGTGACTCTCAGGAGAGTCTTATTTCCTGGCGGGGTCTTGACAATGTTCTCTATCTTCTGCCTGGATCGCAGGGACCGTTTGTGGGGTGGTTCTCCTTCTGCAGGAGGTGGGGTGATTGTGGCCTGTTGGTCCTATGGTGGGGCCTCCTGTCCACTAGTGGAGGTGGAAGGCTGTTCCTCATTTTGGTTAGTGGCAGGCGCTCTTTGTTGTACCACTGCCTCCCTCATGGTCATGCCCATGTCAGCCAGCACCCCTGCAATGGTGACCAGGATGGTGTATATTTTTGTTAGGTCATCCCAGATCCCCAGGTACTGTGCCTCCTGCAGCCGCTGGGTCTCCTTCAACTTGGCCAGTATCTGGCCCATCGTCTCCTGGGAATGGTGGTATGCTCCCAGGATATTTGAGAGTGCCTCATGGAGAGTGGGTTCCCTGGGCCTGTCCTCCCCCTGTCACACAGCAGTCCTCCCAGCTTACCTGTTGTCCTGTGCCTCTGTCCCCTGAACCGTGTGCCCACTGCCACTGACCCCAGGTCCCTGATCGTCCTGTGTTTGTGGGGTTGCCTGGGGTCCCTGTAGTGGTGGACACACTGCTGATTGACGTGTCCTGGGGGCAGTGGCATGGGCCCGCTGGGTGGGTGCTGTGTTGGTGTTTACTGAGGGTGGAGGCTCTGTGGTGGCTTGGGACTGTGGCAGTGGAACCGACTGTCGAGAGGCCCATGATGGGCCAGGTTGGTCATCCAGATCCAGGCATGCAGACATGCTGTCGTCACTGTGGGCCTCTTTGGGGGGGAATGGATGTAGCTGGCACCTCCTCTCCGGTGACATTGAGTAAGGGGTCCTGTGGATATGCAAATGCATTGTTAATGTATCTGCGTGGGCCATATTGTGCATGGGTGTGTTTCCATCTATGATTGTGATTTCCCTGTCGGCTTGGCCTTGTGTGAGTGGTGATTTTGTGGGCTTGGTGAGTCTCTCTACTGTGCATGCTGGGGTGATGGGTGTCTATGCAGGTCTGTGATGGGGATCCATGCATTGGTGTGGCATGCAGGGCTTGGTATTGTGATGGGTGGGTTGTGATAGTGGGGTATATGTGAGGTGTTGGAGTGATGGGGTGAGGGTAGGGGTAGGAGTTAGTGATGGCATGCAGGTAAGGTGGGAGGGATGAAGAATTTCACATTTGACTTACTAGAGTCCAGTCCTCCTGCTACTCCTGCGAGGCCCTCAGGATGCATGATCACCAAGACTTGCTCCTCCCATGTTGTTAGTTGTAGGGGAGGAGGTGGGGGTCTGTACAGCAATCTGGTGTCTAGCTACCACGGAACGCACTTTCCCCAGTAGGTCATTCCACCTTTTCCTGATGTCATCCCTGGTTCTTGGGTGCTGCCCCACGGCGTTTACCCTGTTCACTCTTCTCCGCCATAGCTCCATCTTCCTTGCAATGGACGTCTTCTGCACCTGTGATCCAAATAGCTGTGGCTCTACCCGGATGATTTCCTCCACCATTACCCTTAGCTCCTCCTCAGAAAACCTGGGGTGTCTTTGGGGTGCCATGGATGTGGTGCGAGTGATATGTGTGAGGATGTGTGGGGTGATGTGTGGGGTGATGTGTTGTGGTGTATGCTGTGATGTGCGTGAATGGTGTATGGGTGATGGTTTCTGTCCCTCTGATTGAGTGGGTGATCCTTGCTTGTCTCTCTCTGTTCTCCATCTTTTTTTTTCGTGGAAGGGGTTGTGGGTAATATGGGTGTGTACTTTATAGTGTTGTGGGTGTGTGGGTGTGGTGTGTGTATGTGTGTCAGGTATGTGTATTTTGAATTGTCCAATGTAGTGTGGTTTTGTAAGTGTGTGTGTATTTTGAGCGCCTTGGTATGTTCTGCCAATGGTTTACCGCGATTGAAAGACCGCCACAGTGATTCGTGATACTATGAGCATATTCCTGTTGGCATAACGGTGTGGGTTTTCTCACATCTATCACCAGTTTCTCACTGACCTTTGGTCTGGCAGGCTTGTGTGGGTGTCTGTAAAGTGGCAGATTTCTAAGTGTGGGTCATAATACCCATGGCGGACTACCACCACGGTCACGGTATGTTGGCGGCCGTCAGCACAGCAGTATGCGGCATTTACCCCCAGGGTTGTAATGAGCGCCTCAGACATGGTATAATAATAAAAACGCCCAGCCAGTCAGGTATCTGCACTTATCTCTCCCTCCATGTTGCTCAGGACCACAACTATACTCAGAATCTCAGATTTGAAATCCCAGTGCAGTAACCAGCAAGACAGTCAATATCATAAGCAATGTCACAGAGGAACTTGTAGAGCTTTTCAAAGGTACCACTTTACCGAATACTATCAGTCTGCATGTCTGTCTCACACACTTTATCATCCACCACACTGCTATGTGCTGCATCCCATAACACAACAATTATCACTTGTTATACTTATGTGCAAAATGCTGCTAAGACTAACCCCTTTGGCTGAGCTGCACAAACTAACACCTACTCAATGCCTCACCTCGATCCCACCCCAACATTCACTCTCCCCATTCCCACAATAACAACAATTCCAATGTGAATTCTCTCATAACCTTACAATTTATTTAGTGACAGACCCTTTTTTATCACCTTTGCCTGCCTCAATTGGACCTGGCCCCATCTCTAACTCTTATTTTTTCCTTTGCCTCCCAACATTCATCTTTCCTCCTCACATAATTTACAATCTCTCTGCCGTTGACCCTCACACCTCCACCAGAAAATCCCTTCCCTGGAATCTCGGTGGTAGCTGAGGATGAGCAGTCATCGGCTCCCTGGAGTTAAGGGGGAGGGGGCATGCCTATTAGAGAACACAACTCATGCCTCAAAAGGCACATAACAGTGTACATAAATCAATGTCTAGTCAAATGCTTATTTTTATGTTGAAAATAAATATTTTATTTCTAAATCTATGCATTCAAAGAAAGTTTACAACTTTTGTTATGTTTTGTTGCTAGTATTTGTTGAGAGCACGTACACTGGAATGGTTTCCTGGCACTGGAAATGGACGTAATGCAGGCCACTCAACAGAGCTTAATCATATGCTTGTTTTAATAGGCATTTTTGAAGCAGTTGTCTGAATTTAATGTAACTTGGGTGGCTCTTATCTCAGGAGGCATGGCATTCCAGATGTGGGGGGCCAAAACTGAGAATCTGGAATCTCCCATTTTCTTCTCTTTAAATTTGGGGATAGAGAAGGTTCATGTTGGTGGATCTTGGATTTTAGTTGGGAATGTATTTTTGAAATCAAGCTGATATGAAAGCTGGATTTCCTCTGAGAAGGAATTTAAAAATAATGCAGCTCGTCTTGAAGACGACCATTTGATCTACAGGAAAACTGTACAATTTTCTCATCAGAGGGGTAATACTGCAGTGTCTGGGTTGAGGGATAACTAATCTGGCTGCTTGGATCTGGGCTAGTTGAAGTCTGCAATTGAGGCCTTTGGGGAGACCTAGATAGAGAGAGTTGGTGTAGTCAATGCTACAGATGACCAGGGACCTCACTACTTGGACTTTCCTAATTTTCCTGATTCTTCTGAGTTGCAAGAAACAGGAAGGAGTGACTGCTGCTAGCTGGGGCATCATAGAGAGATCCTCTTCAATGAGGACCCTGAGAATGTTTACTGATTTCCTGGGCTGTTGGGAAGCGCCCATCCCTGGTGGCCATAATGTGGGACTCCAAGAATCAAACTTATTCCAAGTTAAAAAAATGTCCAGTTTTTCAGAGTTTTACTTTAAATTATTGCTGTTCATCCAATCATGGATGAACAGCACTGTGCTATGAAAGGCTTCCTGTGATTCAGATGAGTAACTGATAGTAAAGAGCAACTGCATGTCATCTGTGTAATTATAGATTCTGACATTCATTTGTTTTAGAGTGTATACTAGAGGATGTTCAAGTTGAACAAATGAGGGGAAGTTCCCTGGGGTACTCTCAATTCAGCTGAGCCTTCAGTGAACTGAAGGGAGTCAACCAAACTGACTGAGAGCCGACATTTAAAAAGGAGATGATCTAATTAAGAGCTGTGTCTTGCGCGGTCTCAACATGGTCCACTAAGAGGCAGTGCTTGACTGTGTCGAAAGCCACCAATAGGTCAAGGAGAACTAGTGCCTTTCTTGAATGTTATCCTCCACTAAGAAGACAAGAGCTTCAGTGAAATGGGCTGTCTGGAAGCCTGCTTGATCAGGGTTGAGGAAATTGGATACCTCTAGAAAGGAGCAGAGGTGAGGAGCTACATGAGCCTCTAGTATCTTCATTAGATATGGACGCAAGGAAATAGGGCAGTAGTTTTTCAGAACAAGTGGGTCTTTACTAGTTTTTTTGGGAGCTGTACTATTATTGCTTCTTTAAAAGGGCTAGCTACTATGCCTTGGCTGATGAATAAATTAAGGAGAGATATAACTGGATTTGGGAATGCAGAAAACACAATTTTTAATATTTTAAGGAGTTAAGTATCATTTGGAGATCTCAACTTAACTTTAGTTAGCAGGTCCACAAGGTAGCCCTTGTTGATGGCGGGAAAGTCAGAGAGTGTAATAGGTGTAGTGCTGTGTGAGTTATTAAATGACAGAATCTTTTTGGGTCCTGATGGACTCTATAGTACTATGACGTAAGTGTTAGAGCGTAATGAAGAGAATGCAGGCTTCGAAAGTTCAGTTTGTGGTTACATGCAGATGAATAATGACATGTAATTCTCATCTCCATGTGTGGTGTAGTTGTTGGCAGGTACCCAGACTGGGGAAGACACTGCAACTGGTGACGAGATAGAGGATAAGTAACCTGAAGATCCACAGTGCTCCCCCAGAAAATTTGCAATGGTCCAGGCAAACAGCTTGTGCCTGCCACATGTACCTCGGCTGAAGTGCAGAATCAAAGTTTGACATATGTGGAGTAAAAAGTGCAACTCCAGCCAGTGTGAAGCAACATAAAGCTATACATCACATGAAGTGATAAAGCTAAAGGCAGGACACAAACCGACACAGAAAAGAAACTCTGAAGACTACCATAGTCTGATATGAGTAGAATACACAAAAGTGCTAGCTCACAGAATAATTGATAATAAAGCATACTGTTGTTGCATTTACCAGAACCTCAATAAGAAGAACTCTACAACCTCAGCAGCGAGCAAATAGACCCAAGAAGAAGCTCAGAACAACTCCAGAGGATTCCAGTAAAGTAAAGGGCTCCAGTGAAGACCAAGAAAGAGGTCACAGTACCATAGACAGTCCAAGAGGACCCAGAGGCCTTCAAAATAGCATGGAGGAAGCGGGCCGTAATGGACAGCAGACTGTGTCAAAGAGAACTCCAGTCTCAGTGCCACCCAATCCCATAAACAGTTATAATGCTGCATTCCTGAAACCAGCCTCACCTTTTGATACCGCCAAAGAACATAATGTTGGTGATTGATTGTCTGCTTGGATAGAGACAATTGATGTTTTCATTGATTCACTTGAAAACACAAATGTTAAATACCTTAAGAATCTTGCTGGTTAGGGTGTAAAAGAAGTCATGAAGAAAATGCTGCATGCTGACAAAGTCACATCCCATCAAAGTTTTGAATCTCAAGTTAAGTCCAATTCCGAATGCAGATTACGAAAGGTACATTTTCAGCAAAGAACGACAGAGTTGGTGAAACCATAGATTAATTTGCTGAGACCTGATACACTCATCAAACACTGTAAGTTCAATGAATCCAGTGATGAGGAAGCAATACATCTCAGAGTTATTGACGGGTGCCTTTCAGATTCATTCAGACGGCGAATGCTAAGAGAAGCTCTTAGTCTGGTCTGGAGTGAGTTCTCAAGACAAGAGAATGCTGATCAACAAGCTGCTGACATGGAGCCAGGAGGTGCCCAAAGTGAGTCAGTCATGAACTTCAAAAACATTGATGAGACTAAGGCTGAAGGACATAAAGTGATGTCTCCGCAGAAAAATAAGTTGTTTTTTAGGTGTGGATTTTCATTTCCACACGAAGGTAAATGTCCCGCCATTAGATAGATATGAAAAGGATGTGGTAAGGAAAATCATTTTGTAATGGTTTGCAAGGCGAAGGAAAATGTAAGTGCATCATGATGAGAAGACAACATTTCTACCCGAATGTTCCAAAATCAACGTTCAGAACAAACCCACAAGGCCAAGCAACATCAGTTGAGACCAAACAACATCAAACCTAGTGATTGTCATCTCAATCATCGTAAAGAGTTCTTCAGTATCAATAGCAAGTGAAAGTGAAGAAGGTGGTTGTGCAATGTCAATATTTACCTCAGAAAAATGTATGCATATTGGACTGACTGCATGGGAATTACAATACCAGTTAAATAAGGTCTGACATGAAAATGAACCAAAGTCATTCACATGTTGTCCAAAGATTACACTGAAAGTAAACAGTGGTTCAATACTTTTCATCATCAACAGTGGTGTGTTGATAAACATTATACCTGAGGAGAAATATAATGAACTATCTCCATTGCCATGAATGATGCCATCAAAAACTAAGTATATACATGGGCTGCATCAATGCCATTCAAAAGTCCAGGTTTATTCATAGTGATGATGAAACACGAGAAGACAAAATTGAAAGCACCTATTTATGTGCTTCAAGGTATGGTGTCAAGTCCCTGCTTACTCAATTTCAGCATGGCTGAATCTCAGGTAATTGCAACATGAATGCTCATCATGAAAGAGTAAGTCAGTTCCTTTAGTTGTTTCACATTTTAGGAAAACTTAAGACTATGAAAGTACAATTTCATATTAATGATTATATCCGTCCTGTTGCTCAAAGACACATACATATTTCATTTCATGTACAAGAAGCTGTTGAAAAGGAACTCTAATCATTTCTTAAACATGATATCATTGAGTGTTCTACTAGTCCAGCTCCATTGGCTTCTCCCATAGTGGTAGTAATCAAAAAGGGCAGTGAAGGAGCTGTACAAATTTGTGTGGATATGTGGTAAGTTAACAAGGCAATTGAAAGAGAACAACATCTAGGTCAACACATTGCTGACATGATAACACATTTGAATAGTGCAAAGATCTTCTATTGCCTTGATTTAAATAAAAAATATCATCAGTTGGAACTCAAGGAGAATTGCAGTACATTGCAAACTTTTCTACACGTACTGGTCTATTTCAATATAAAAGACTAAGGTTTGGTGTGCCATCACCTGCACATCCTTTTCAAGATGTCATTCTATGTATCATACAGCCTGTCATTAATGCTTTCAACTATGGTGATGACATATTCATTTTTGGAGATTCACAGAATGAGCATGATAAAGCTCTCAAGCAAGTGTGCTGTTTACTTTTTGAAGCAGATTTAACTTTGAATGCTGAGAAATGTGAAATCCACAAGCCACAGCTAAAGTTCTTTGGCCATATCTATTCTAATTGGGGTATGACATTTACCTAGCTAAAATGCAGGAGTTGACAACTGCCAGTCCCCTCGATGATTCCACGTTACGTTCATTCCTTGACATGACGTTCATTCCTTAACATGGTCAGTTAATGTTCCAGGTACATAAAAATCTTTGCCACCATGAGTGCTCCATTGAGCAACTTGAAGAAAAAGAATGCTTCATTTCTTTGGCCACAGAAATATGAGTAAATCTTTAAAATGATCAAACAAGCTATTGAGAACATTACTGAATGGCATATTTTAATCCAAAGCTTCATACAGACGTTGTTGCTGATTCTATGTGCATTTCTTGCACAGCATAGCGGATACCCAAATGCTCAAATACATATTGTGGCACATGCAAGATAAAGTTTGCCCCAAACTGAACACGCTTATTCACAACTTTAGAAAGAAAGTTTAGCAGTGGAGTGGGCTTGTGAACATTTCCATGTGTTCTTATCTGTAAAGCCTTTTACGTTTGTGACAGATCATCAAGCATTGTTGACCATCTTTGGCAATCCAAACACCAAGGTGCCTCCTCTCATTGAATGTTGGGGTCTATGATTACAAGAATACAACTACACAATCATGTACATTCCATGGAAATATCAAAACTCTGTTGACTACTTCTCCACAGTGCCTATACAGTGTTATGATATGCCTTCCAAGATGGCTTGAGCCAACATAAGTTCAATTGTGAAATCAAACACACCAGCTGCCATTTGGTTGGAGCAAATTGTCACTACCAGAAGTCAAGATAGTGACATGTTAAAACTGAAAGACATTACTAAGCAGCAGTCGGGGAACCAGCACACTCAAATACTTGCCAGTGACAGTAAATACCAGAAGTTTAAAAATTTCAAAGATGAACTCTCTGTGACTCAAGAAGGCATTATTCTGAGGGGTTCAAGAACTGGAATTCAGGAAAGTAGGCAACAACAGATAAGTGAAGTAGCCCATGAAGGACATAGTGGGATCATTGCCACAAAATGAACTCTCCAAGAACGAGTTTGGTTTCCTCATCTCGATGAGAGAGTTGAAAGAGAAGGGAAGTCTGTAATTGAAAAGCAGTCAACATAGCTTAAGCATGTCAGAGTTGCCAAAGACCATATAGGAAAGAATTGCTGTTGACTTTTTCAGTCCTCTTGACAATAGACATCACCTGATGGTGATTGTTGAAGAATACTGCTGCTTTCCATTAATAGAAGATCTCTCATCTATCACTCAAAAGAGGGTCATCGAGAGATTAGATGGCAACTTTGTGACATAAGGTATTCCTGCGGTCTCAAAAAAATCTGACAATAACCCAATTTTCAGCAGTCAAGAATTCAGAGACTTTCTCAGTCATCCTAATGTGTAGCATCAAAAGAGCACACCTCCTTGGTCACAGCCAAATGGTATTTCTGAACGTTTTATGAGCACATTGGAGAAAGCTATTCAGCATGCTGTGTTGGAAAAGCTCGAACTTAAAACTGTCCTGAATTCTACCCTGCAAGCTTACTGTTCAACTCTTCACTTGACCACAGGTGAAAGCCCTGCAACTTTGATGTTCAGGACAGCAATGGCAACCAAGTTACCTCACTGGCCAAATGTAGGAGGCTGGCCTGGCTTGTATTGGGTACCTTAGGTACTTACACCTTATACCAGGTCCAGTTATCCCTTATTAGTGAAATGTAGTAGTGTTCTAGCAGCTTAGGCTGTTAGAGGTAGCTGTAGCAGAGCAGCTTAGGCTGTACTAGGAGACATGCAAAGCTTCTGCAATACCACTATAGTTACACAGTACTTCTACATGATAAAAGATAATAATCTGTGTTACCAAAAATAAAGTTACTTTCTTTTAGTGGCACAAAGCCAAAAATATCCTAGAGACAATACTCCTTTTGGAGGTAAGTATTATACACAATATATACACTAGAGACTAAAATCAGGTAAGTAAATAGTCACAGGATAGTGCGAACAATAGAAAACACCATAGAATGCAATAGGAAGAAATAGGCTTGGGGCAACACAAACCATATACTAAGAAAGTGGAATGCAAATCACAAATCCCCTAGGCAAGTGTATTGTGTAGAGGGTTGCAGGGAGTGTTAGAAAACCAAAAAGGTGAGAAAAATACCCCACCCCAGAGCTCAGTAAAGTAGGAGTGAAGTACTGCAAGTTTCCTCAGGACACACTGTAAGTTGTGATAAGAGTTATTGTAATAACCAAGCAAGTCTGCAATCAACAAATAGTGGATTCCTGGACCTGAAGACCTGTAAAGAGAGGAGACCAAGTCCAGAAGTTGCCAAAGATTCCAGGAAGGACAGGAGCCCCTGCCAACCTAGATGATGGTGCAAAAGAGGATTCTCCGGATGGAAGAAGTCTGCTGAAGAGCACCAAAGAAGATCGCTGTTGGTTCCTGCGTGATGAACAGGATGTCCCACGTCGAGATCTTGGATGCAGGCGAGTTGCAGCGCTGGTTTCGTTCAACAAGCCTTGGTTCAAGCAATGTTACGGTTAGTGTCAAAATGCCGCTGCCTGGACCCAGGAGGGACCTGGGGGCCTCAACTTGGACTGAGGAGGCAGAGGGGGCTTCCAATACTGGAGGGGACCCACAGATGACCAGGCAGCACCACCGGAGGTCCCAGGACATGAGAACAAAGAAGGTGCAAATTGTGTTTGCTGCAGCACTACAAAAGAAGGTCCCACGCCTCCGGAGATCGACTCAGCGAGTTGAGGATTGCAGGATAGAGTGCTGGAGACTTGGGCCATGCTGTGCATGAATGATTCTTGCAAATAGTGCACAGAGGCCTCAGGAGGTAGAGATGATGCCGTGCACAGTGGTACTGTTGCAAATGGGGAAGGCAATCTCTTACCTCCTCCAAATTTGGACAGCTGGACCTTAGGACAGTCTGTGTCGAAGAGCCTGTGTTCCTGGGAGCACCGTCGGCGCCAGGAGAGGAGTCCCAGAGAACCGGTCGTCATCTTAAAAGGTGCCTGTAGGAGCAAGTAAGTGACTCCATCAATCCATGGGAGATTTCTTTGGTCCTTCTGGTTCAGGGTGAAGACAGGGAGTCCTCAGAGCATGCACACCTTGGAAACTGTTGCAGTTGCTGGCTGGAGCTGAAGTTGCAGAGTCACAGTAGCATTCTTGTATACTTTGTTGCAGTTACAGCAGTTCCTGGAGCAGTCTGCGGTTGATCAGACAGTCAGAGGATGAAGCAGGAGTTGCAGAGGATTCCTGGTGGAAACTTGCAAGCTGAATCTGAAGAGGAACGCACAAGAGAGGCCTTAAATAACCCTGAGAGGGGGATTGGCTACCTAACCAGGTATGCACCTATCAGGATGGATCTCTGACGTCACCTGTTGGCACTGGCCACTCAGAGATCTACAGAGTGTCCCCACACCTTGGAACACAAGATGGCTAACACCAGGGACACACTGGAGGAGCACTGGGTACCTCCCCTGGGGTGGTGATGGACAGTGGAGTGGACACTCCCCTTTTCTTTGTCTAGTTTCGTGCCAGAGCAGGGACTGGGGGTCCCTGAACTGGTGTAGACTGACTTATGCAAGGAGGGCATCATCTGTGCCCTTCAAAGCATTCCCAGAGGCTCTGGGAGGCTACCCCTTCCAAGCCTGTAACACCTATTTCCAAAGGGAGAGAGTGTAACACCCTCCACCCAAAGGAAATGCTTTGTTCTGCCTTCCTGGGACTGAGCTGCTCAGACCCCAGGAGGGCAGAACCCTGCCTGTCAGGTGGCAGCAGCTTTAGCTGCAGTGCAAGCCTCAGAGAGCCGGTTTCGCAGTACTGGGGGTCCATGGTGGAGCCCCAGGATGCATGGGATTGCCCCCTCAATACCAGATTTGTAATGGGGGGACAATTTCATGACCTTAGACATCTTACATGGCCATGTTTGGAGTTACCATTGTGAAGCTACATATAAGTATTGACCTATAAGTAGTGCACGCTTGTAAAGTTATCCCTGCACTTACGAAGTCTGGGGAATTGTCCCTGGACAGCGTGGGAGCACCTTTGTGAGTGTAAGGGTGCCCTCACACTTAGTAACTTTGCACTTAGCCTTCAGTAAATGAAGGTTACACATACAGGTGACTTATAAGTTACTTAAGTGCAGTGAAAATGGCTGTGAAATAGTGTGTGCACTATTTCACGCAGGATGCAGTGGCAGTCCTGTGAAAGGGTTTGTCTGAACTTCTTATGGGTGACAAAAGAAATGCTGCAGCCCATAAGGATATCTTGGAACCCCAATGCCCTTGGTACCTAGGTGCCATATACTAGGGACTTATAAGGGGGGTCCAGTGTGCCAATTGGAATTGGTAAATTAAGTCATTAAACAATAGTGACTAATTTGTAATCCGAGAGAACATAAGCACTGAAGTTCTGGTTAGCAGAACTTCAGTGACACAGTTAAGTACTGCTGACAACACACACATTACTATGAGCAGCAGGATCCCAGTGAGGCAGGCAAAACACACTGACAAATAGGGTTTTCACTATGAGCACTGGGGTCCTGGCTAGCAGGATCCCAGTGAGACAGTAAAAACACACTTACACACACTCACAAACAGGCCAAAAGTGGGGGTAACCGTGCTAGAAAGGGGATACTTTCTCACTCCAAACCTGTACCAAAGTCTTGGATCATAAAAGGAAAATGAAGGCCATGCAGACAAGCAACAACATGCAGAAGACATAGTTTTCACTACAGGAGATCAAGGGGGTCATTCTGACCGTGGCGGACGGCGGTCGCCGCCCGCCACGCGGTTCCGGCCGAAAGACCGCAGCGGTCATTCTGGCTTTCCCACTGGGCTGGCGGGCGACCGCCGAAAGTCCACCCGCCAGCCCAGCGGGAAACACCCTTCCTACGAGGACGCCGGCTCAGAATTGAGCCGGCGGTGTGGGAAGGTGCGACGGGTGCAGTTGCACCCGTCGCGAATTTCAGTGTCTGCTAGGCAGACACTGAAATTCTTTTTGGGGCCCCCAGGGGCCCCGCGCCACCCCCTACCGCCATCCTGTTCCCGGCGGGAGAACCGCCAGGAACTGGATGGCGGTAGGGGGTGTCAGAATCCCCATGGCGGCGGAGCGCGCTCCGGCGCCATGGAGGATTCTCAAGGGCAGCGGAAAGTCGGCGGGACACCGCCGCGGTCAGAATGCCCAGCGGTGCACCGCCAGCCTGTTGGCGGTGCTACCGCCGACCTCCGCCATGGCGGTAATTACCGCCAGGGTCAGAATGACCCCCCAAGTGTTTGTCCGCCAGTCAAGGAAACGGAAATCTGATGCTCTATTTGATGCTGAGCCATTCTAAGTCGTAACCAGTAAAGGGCACATCACATGGTGAATGCCCAATGTAATAGGAAATCCATAACACATGATTCCTCACATTTCTGACATGTAGCTCACCACCCTTCAGACATTGATGTCAACATAAATACTGGTTCTGAAAAGAATTTAAAAACCCCAGACTGCTTTTTCTCCTGCATCACCACTGCAGGTCATGGACTCTTCTATTGCCGGTTTCCAGACACGACTGGGACAAAGAAGTTGGATTGAGAGATATGCTGGAGGGCATGCTGTCTTTTATCAGTCTTTTATGAATTTGATTTTATCAGTGCACAAAAACTCTGATTAGGTAATCTGGGCAAGGTCACTCTGTCTGTGTTCTTACAATTTGGAAATAATTCTGAAAATCTCCTTGGATTTGTTCACAGAGTTCAGTGTTTTTATTGGAAAAAAAAGGTGGATTTAGCTTTCATAATAAGTTTCTTATATCCTTTGAGGTGATGCATATAGACTTCCTTTTCATCAGGTGAGTAATTCTGTCGCCATTTCCGTCAGCCTGGCGAAGTTTGAGTTTGGCTGCTGAGTTTGGCATCGATAAATAATAACACATTTCCCCTTGAGGTTGAAGCTCTAGTGTTTCACTGGCAAATCTCTGTCCCACCTGCTCCTCTTAATGTGATTGAAGCTACTCCCTTTCACTGGTGGCCACATCTAGGGAATGCTCACTAGTAGGCCTTAACTCGAATCCACTTTGACTCTTAGAAAACAGTCAAGAGTGTCTTGGAGCCACATCACTCTTAGCAGAGTATCATTTTGGTTCTGGTATGCTCATAAACAGTCTTACCCGCTCCAGCATCAAGGAAGCATATAGCATCTCAGAGGGTGCCCCATTTTCAGACCCTCGCAAGGCTGTGGTCCAGTTCAGTGAATTGGCTACACATTGGAGATAAAGCAAAACACCTAGCGCAGGCTCTCTATTGAGCTTACACAGTAGGCTGCAGCAAAGATCTGAGTTGCTCCAGTATTCCTCCTGCACGGTAAGTTGTGCACTCCCCAATGGAGCAGGAGTGTTAGACTCTAAAGCATTAGATCTGGGTCCCAGCAATGTGGTGGTGCACCCAGGGCATCCTTCTCTGTTCACCGGGGCAGGTTGAGTTGAATCTTGATGCTTCCTTGTGACCTAACGGTCACATGACTTCACAGTTCTCAGGTGGCAGCCTGTTCGGCACAGTACTCTTAATATTGGTTCCCCTTCTGGCATAAGGGGTTGCTGCAACACTAACAATCAAGGTGCCAACTCTCACCAGATAGCAGTCCATACCGTTGTGGCCACTCCTGGTATATGAAGTCACCACTAAGTTTCTGCACAGGCTTTTGCCCTCGTTATCCGACAACATCTTGCACCAGGGCTCCTCCTAGTATATGGGGTCACTGTAGCAGTGCCACACAGGCTTTACTCGCCCTGCACGGCACGCTCTTCATGACTATCTATTTGGTGGCTCTCTCCTGGCATACAGAGGATGCTGACTTGAATCAGCACACAGTCAATGACCTGATTGGTTCAGCTGTCACATACCTCAAACCAAGATTCCACTCAACAGGACTCCACATTGGACCTTCAGTGCTCTCCTCTTCCTCAAAGGGCACACTGATGCTCCATACTCTAGAGCAGGTAGTCTTGGTTCCCCTGGGTAATGTGTTCTCACCCAGCAGGGAGACTAGCAAGGCTTGATCGCCAGTCCTAGTAACAGACTACTCACATAGGCCCTGATTCTGACCCCGGCGGTCTGAGACCGCCGGGGCCAGGGTCGGCGGGAGCACCGCCGACAGGCCGGCGGTGCCCCGCAGGGCATTCTGACCGCGGCGGTTTGGCCGCGGTCAGATTCGGAAAACCGGCGGTCTCCCGCCGGTTTTCCGCTGCCCTTGAGAATCCTCCATGGCGGCGGAGCGCGCTCCGCCGCCATGGGGATTCTGACACCCCCTACCGCCATCCTTTTCCTGGCGGGTCTCCCGCCAGGAACAGGATGGCGGTAGGGGGTGCCGCGGGCCCCTGGGGGCCCCACTCTGTATTTCAGTGTCTGCTTTGCAGACACTGAAATACGCGACGGGTGCCACTGCACCCGTCGCACCTTCCCACTCCGCCGGCTCAATTCTGAGCCGGCGTCCTCGTGGGAAGGTTGATTTGCCCTGGGCTGGCGGGCGGCCTTTTGGCGGTCGCCCGCCAGCCCAGGGCAAATCCCAAAATACCCTCAGCGGTCTTTCGACCGCGGAGTGGTATTTTGGTGGGGGAAGTCTGGCGGGCGGCCTCCGCCGCCCGCCAGACTTAGAATGACCCCCATAGTCTGCTGAGCTTCTTGGCATGTGACACATTTTTGGGGTACATTCTCCCCTTCTTATAGTCCATTTCCAGACACCAAATGTGATTTAGGGCGTAGGGCTTTGAAGGTTTATGTTGGTGTCTTGCTTTTTTTAAGCGTACCCTTCTCCTCTCCTTAGTCGTCTTGGAAGGCTTTCTGTCACAGCAGGAGAGACTCTAAAATTGATAATCCCACAATGCAGGCCATGATAGTGACTTGAGTTCACAGCTGGATGTCACCCACAGGGGCATGTGCATCAAAAGGTTCATTTCAGGCTCCCAACCCTAGTTCTTATGACTTCCTTCTTTATGACACCTTCCTGAGCTATGTCCAGGCTCCTTCCTTGTGATTCCTCACTGACTCAAACAGCACCCTTTGAATTGTACTAGGGGAACCTCCAGAGAGTCCCACCCAGCTCACAGTAATGCAGCAATACACAAATCTTTCTAAGGGGATACCTTTACCTCTTCATGTCTTCACCAGGCAAGCCTAAGCTCCGTCGAGTGGAAACCACTGTCCTCCATGTAATATACCAATAAAGGCACACTTGCATTCAGTGTATGGACACAGCACACACACTCTCCAGCACTGCTACCGCCATGTATTGTGCCACTACATGCACACATACATTCCAAACACACATTTACTCTGCACACACTGGGGGTCATTATGACCCCGGCGGTCGGTGATAATGTGGCGGTAGTACCGCCAACAGGCTGGTGGTACATACCTCCACATTATGACATTGGCGGGTTGGCTGCAGCCAACCTGCCAATTTACCATTCTGACCGCCATGGCGGTAGCAGCCACCAGGCCAGAGATAAGAATCTCCAGCCCAGCGCCCGCTATCGCCCCACCGACGGCATCATTACCCTGCCTACCATTTGCAACGCCACTAAAACCATGGCGGTAGGCCCTACCAGTGACAGGGAATTCCTTCCCTGTCACTGGTAGGAGGCTCACCCTCCCAAACACTCCTGAGGTGCCCCCCACCTTCCCCCTCCATCCATGCCCCCCTTTCAATCACCCACCCCCCATTCACACACACTCGCAGACACGCACCACGCATACACACCCTCACTCACACAGGCATACACGCATTCATACACTCATACATCCATTCATTCTCGCACACATCCGTACACACTGACACGCATTCACATTTCCATTCATACACGCATTCTCACACATGTGTACACCCACGCAAACAACACTACACACATTCGCATTCAAACACACACTCACATGTTCATGCACACAACCCCACACACACAACACCCACCTCCGCCCTCCCCTGTCGGAAACCTAACTTACCTGCATTCAGGGGGTCTTCTGTCAGGGAACAGGACGGGGCCCTGCTACCGCCAGCAGCGCCCACCAGCAGAACACTGCCAGGCCGTATTATTTCTCATAATACAGCTTTTGGCGGTCTACTGGCGTGGCGCTGCTGGTGGTAGGAGCGCCACCTTAACACCATCTGCCAGTATGGCCACAGCCGGATTTCTGCCCTTCTTGTGGCGGAAATACGGCTTTTGTCATAATTTGGTGGACGGATGTTAGCTGCGGCGACGGTCTTTTGGCGGCCATCGCTGTGGTGGTAGGTGCCATTTACCGCCATTGTCTTAATGAGGGCCACTGTTTAGTACTGTAACTTCTGTAATGTGCCACTTTCTTGTACACATAAAGCCAGCACACACATTTCACCATGTGAATACTGCACAACACTACACCCTTCATGTATTGTACTTCTTGCAGGTACACATACACCAAGCACAATCATTCACCATTCACACACTGCACAGCACTACATCTCTCACGTAATGTACTCCTCGCAGGTAAACATACAACCAGTACATGCACTCACCAAGCATGCATTGCACAGCCATGCTCTATCCCTGTACTGTACCCTTCCTAGGCACACATACAACAAGTGAAGAGTCACACCTCCTGCAATGAGCAGCACATATCATCTAACTGTTGTAGGAAAAGTGGTGAGTTATGCACACGGCTGTGGAACGTTAAAAGGTGACTGATCATGTAGGCCTCACTCCAGTGACATAGATTAAAAAGGACCTGTTCACTCCTACTAATCACTACACAGTATGCTGCCTCCACTACAAAAGTGCTGCATTTAACTTCTGGTGAAGGCAGTACATTTCCAACACTTTGAGGGTAACTCCCAGTTCAACACAACTGCAATCCTTGAGACAGTCCTATGTAATGTCTCACATGCATGATCTGTGTTTGCCTATGACAACAAAAATCAGCATTAGGGTTCCAAACAACAGTACAGTTGGGCACTCAGCACAGAGGCAAATGTCCATTACCATGCAGAAGACTTTTCTGCCCCATCAGAAGGTGTGAAACCCTCCCATAGCACTCTAGTTGCTGCCTTGTCCAGGTATCTAAGAGCCATGAGTATACGGCTTCTAGTTTAAAATAAGTAGCTGCCTTTTTGTATAACTCCCCTGTCATTGCTTTACCCCTGACCTGGTCATGTTGCATTGGTGTTTCCTGTGCATTGCAGGACCATGTGGTTCTTCAAACACCTAGAGCAATCTTGCTGATATTTACAGGCATATTTTTGGAACACCCTCTTAATATAATTTAAGCATACGCCAACCATGTTCTGCTTACTGGGTCCACACACTCTCTCCCCCATGGTGGGCTGCCCTTGAAAAGGAATGTAGGGTACAGGCAACCCATTTGCCGTGTACATGGTCTTTACCAGCCTGGTTGGGGCCATGTATTTATTCATAGTTTGATGTCTATGTCAGTCACAGTCACACTTTTTTGTTACTTAAATTCTTCATCATATTTGAACCAAGCCAACCTGCAGACGTTGATGTTGTCCAACTGGATGATGTCTATGTAGCTCTATAGGGCTAAGCTACTCTCAGGAAAATGTTCACACAAAGTGATGGCATAGATCGCAAATGCCAGCATCTATGTGGTGACTGGGACCTTTTGAAATTTTGCCAACTCCATCTATTTTTTTGTGCCCATACCTTTTGTTTGGTGCTCATTGATGGGTAGCCTAACAATGAGCCCACTATGCCAATAAATGGCATTCTCTCTAGTGGGTCACAATCTTCAAACCTGACCCTTTCTTCTTCTCCAAATGCAGTTTCCTCCTCTATGAGGATGTAGCATCCCCGGCAATTCTGCCATCCAGTTTCCCTCTCTTCTTGTCTTATGAACCTACCCACAAGGGCTCTGTCCCATGACTCCCACCACATTCTCTACATGTGTTCGACGTCTCCCTCACTTCTGACCCATTCACACCCATTGACCCCCATTCTGCTCAGTTGTTCTCTATATGTGTTCCACGCCTCTCTCACTTCGGACCCATTCACACCCATTGACCCCCATTCTGCTCAGTTGTTCATGCTTGCTGGGCAGGATTCCATGCTGCCAAACAGGTCATGCCTCTTCCTCCACTCTTTTGTGTGCCTCTTCTTCTACACTGAGTCTGCAGGTAATGTCCTGCTCTGCAATGCCACATGCTGTCTGGCACACCTCTGTACATTGTTCTGTCATTCTTTGTTGCACGCTGGCCCCATGTGGTGTTGGTCCGATTACCGACATTGCTGCACAGTGGCCCTCCCTAGTTTCCACCAGACTCTTCCACTATGCCAGGCTCACTTACTGAGGGGGTGTGACCCTCCTTTCTTAACCTTCTCTTCCAAGCCCCTCATTAATATTCTTCAAGGTAACTCAGTCAACCCACTTAGGAGTTTGAGTACCCTCACTCTAGTCAGGGTGAGGGAGTCACACTCCTATGATATCCCCTGCTCACACCTTAGTAGCTTGGCATAGGCAGTAAGGCTTATCTCAGAGACAAGGTGTTAGGTATTTTTACACCCACACAGTAACTCAGTGACAACACTACAAATGGACACCACACCAGTTTACAAAAATGGCCAATATTTATTGAAGTAAACAAGAACAAAATGACAAAAATCCAAAAACCACAAACAAAGATATTATTTTTTAAAGATTGAATCCCAACAAATTGCTTAGAAAAATAATAGCTCCAACTGGTGCTATCACGGCGTCATGACAAAGTCGTTCCCAACAGTCTGAGGCCCCTCAGATGAGAGTCCAGCACCAGCCACGGAGTTGCACGGATCCCAGGGACAGTACCTTAGAAACAAAGCAGAGTCAAAGACAGGGTACGGAGTCGTGGAGGTGAGGCTTTGCTGCAGCCAGTGCGGCATTGGTTCCATACTGCTACACAGGAGGTGAGGCATCACCTTACTGCTGCGCAGGGGAGGTGAGATGTTGGTTCCATACGAAGGCAGCAGAGGTGATGCGGCAATGGAGGTGAGGTGTTAGTTGCTTACAATCTGGCAGGATCAATGAGTCCAGTGGATCAAGACGCGATAGGGCGACTTCGCACTGTTGCAGTTACACTATGGGGCCACAGATGCTGCGAAGGAGTTGCGTGTCACAGACGACGGTGACAAAGCACTCTGGACTCATGATGTTGAAGGACTTCAGAGGTGCTGTGGCGGCATAAGGTCCGGGGTATTGGCCATGGTCATCGAGGTTTAGCAGGGACCACAGCTTCAAGTGCAGGCAGTGGTGAGGAGTTAAGCAGTGGCATCGGTTCTGGAATCGTCCGGAGTCAATCTGCCTGTTTCTTCTTGTTTCATGACAGATTTCACTCCCAAGGGTCCAAAAAATGGAGAGGGCACCTCTTGGCAGGTCAGTGTCCTCAGCAAAAGAACCAGGGGCTGGTAGGTGAAGTCTTTCATCCCTGAGACTTCTTACAGGAGGCAAGCTCAGTCCAAGCCCTTGAAGAAACTTCACAGCAGGATACACAGCAAAGTCTATTCTTTGTCCTCTCCACAGCAGAAGCAGCAACTGTAGGCCAACCCAGCAAAACACACAGAAAGGGGGAGTACTCCTCCTCACAGCTCTTCAGCTCTCCTCTTGATCCAGAGGGGTTCTAAAGGTCTGGGGGTTTTGGGTCTAATACTTATACTCATTTCTCCTTTTGAAGTGCACAAACTTCAATGGAAAGTTTTTGTAGTGCACACAACCCTGCCTTTCCTGTCCTGGTCCCAGACACACTCTAGGGATGGGAGACTGCATTGTGTAAAGATAGACACAGCTCAATTCATGTGCAAGTGGCAGCTCCTCCCACCCGTCTAGCCCAGGAAGACCCATTAGGATATGCAAGGCACAGTTCTGCTCCCTTTGTGTCACTGTCTAGAGTGAATTCACAACTAGTAGCAACCAGGAAGATAATCACAGGACTTGAGCGCTCACAGTAAATCCACACAGTAACATTTGAATCACAATCTTTGGCACGGTGCTCCTGGCAAGAGGATCTTCCTTACTCCTCTAATGTTTCCAAGGAAACAAAATAGTGATAAACCAGATGTCAGGGCACTCATGAATCAAAAAACCAATTCATTAAAATTGTTATGGGTCCAAAAAATAGTATTGGGACGCTTTAAATGGAGCTCTTTCCGTTCTGTCAGCTTTTTACTCACTACATGGATATTACAGAACGCTGCGCGATTATTTGAACGCGGTTTTCTTGGCATTTTGTTATTTCATATTAATAGGTGAGCGTTTCTAATGGGATCACAATGGCTTTTGATATATTTTGGAGTACAAAACTTGTTTGTGGTTGGGATTTTACTATACTAACGTTCAATTTGTTTAATTTAATTTTAGGATGATCTGCACAATATTTCAAAAGACTACTCGCTAATTACTTATTTCAGACGTAATAAGGTTAGTCTGGGCTGTATGGCCATACGCTATTATATTCACTTGGTGGCATTATCACCTCCGGGTGTATATTCTCACTAGTGATTACATTGGTTGTTTATTATTATTTTCCAGAAATTTGAATTGTTTGGAGGACGGAATTGATTAGCTTAAATTTGTTTCAAGTAAAGGTATGTTTAGGTTTTTATTGCGGGTGCAATATATGGGATTAATGGTTTTTATATGGTCACTAAAGGTATGGTTATGACTTTTTTGTAGGTGCTCACATTTCGGTTTTATACTTCTTGGATCACTTAGGTTGAGTTTGAATTGATTGTAAAATGAGGACGTGCACCTTTGTTGTCGGGACAACCTTTTGAGCATCAATATGAGTTACATAAGGTTTTTTTGTTGTTGTCTTAATTTTGATATTTAAGTATATTTTCTTAATGATGACCTTCTGTTATGTTTCTATAAACTATGTATTACTTTCTTTCTTTTTTATGTCACACAAGTCACGAATTGCATGATTTCTGTTCACATAATACATCACGGTACAAATGACATGTTCTTGGCTTTAAAAAGTTGGATGAGTGTGTACTACAACTGTAGTCACTATTTTTCGTTTATTTCAGCCCTGATGAAGTCTTTGAGATTGATGTCTCATAGGACGAAACAAGTGTTGGCTGTTGTGGCTACATGAATATTTGTTTCGGCTGTTGTTGCTACATGAATACTGATTTCAAGGACGGCTTCTTATCACTGTGATGAACTTTATATCCCAAGAATAAATTGAGTTCTGTTCCTTTCATGAATCCCGGTCCTACAGTGAAATTTATTTTATTGTTATTGACACTATATACTACTATTTTTTGGACCCATAACAATTTTAATGAATTGTTTTTTTGATTCATGAGTGCCCTGACATCTGGTTTATCATGAATTCACAACTAGCCCAACTGTTATCCTGACCCAGATGTGTATTCCACAGCCAGGCAGGGGCACTGTTGGGCCTGCAAACCCGGGTATGCCCCAATAAAGAAACTTCTGAGATGATCATTTGCCTTTTCAGGGACCAATGCTTGTTTACAGAGACCAATGCTTGTTTGCAGAGACCAATGTTTGTTGGAACTAATGCCTGTTAGAGACTAATGCATCTTTGGGAACACGTTTTGCACAAGCCTCCATCATCTCTATGACTCAGACTGAGTGTGGCTCCCTATAACTCAGACTAGGTGTAGCTGGATGAAGCAGGTATTTAAACCATACCTGCCTGAGTGAATTGCTTGCTGTAACGGTCACCGGCTGCAGAGAAGGAATATATGCTCCTCTGCTTTTGTTCTTTATGCTCTGTTCTGACTAGCATCTTGGAGGCCACTACTGGGAGAAGAAGCGACTGAGGGAATTAACCCTTAAAAAGGTAGAGCACTTGTGGTTTCTGAACCAGAGGTGGGAAGAAGCAGTATTCAAAACAAAGAAAGAAAGAGAAAGTCTTACCATAAAAAGGCCCTAACGTGAGGGGCTGATCCTTGTGAGACCTTTCTTTACTTGCATGATGTGGTATGTCACAATTATAAGACACACAGAGGCATAGCTTCATAGGGGTGTTTGGAGTGTTCCATCATTTAATAAATGTATTTTCTGCTAAATAGTTGGGTGCACGTGCTTAAAGTCGGGTTTGATGAGCTGTTGGATTTCACTAGGACTCACTAAAGCAGTCCCTTCAACAAATTTCTTTTGACTATCAAGGCCTCATAAATCACCTACGAAATTATTATCTTAGTTACAGAGGCATAGAGAGTGAGACAAGAAAATATTTAACTAGGGTAATACGATTTCTTAAGTAATTATTGCAATACCTTATCATCATCAACTTTCTTGCCCCAGATCCTACCTGCTGACTGAAGCGGCATAGCACAAAATGATGCCCTCCTCCCCCTGTAGAATGTGATGAGGGACCGCTCAACCTCTGATAACTGACGAATATTCATTGACCTTGGGCTGAATGGGGCCCCTTGAAGTTATAGGGCTCTCCACTACCCAACTACCGAACGGCTTTAGTGGCCTTTATTATGTTTCTAGTTTACTCAGAGATTTTCCTCTCGAATCTTGCATTCGGATTTTACCCTGGACAAAAACGGTTAGTCCAACAATTAAAACGAAGGTAATCTTGATTTTTGATATCATGTTAGCCATCGAAGTTCCCTTGTTAGCAGGACCTTAGGCATCACTGATCATTGAAAGCTTGCCTTACAATGAAGACCTCAATAGGCAAGTATCTTTACGTGACCATGAAGTCCGCCTGTGAGCGCTAGCATGTACAGCTCCGAAGTCCTCCCTGTGGCTGTAAGCTTGCCTCACTCTGATGTCCTGATAATGAGATCCAGCTGCACAAAGTTGTTGCCCTTCTGCGTTTATCAAGCTTCCACGACATTGCAGTCTCCTAAATGATAGCAGGATTCAACGAGAGTGAAGTTCAGAATGAACACAGCTGAATGTCATCATTAGAGTACTAATCGGATTCGTTAATAAACAGGTAAATTCGCAAATTAGTCCTTAGAATGGCTCAGTGTGACAAAATATGCATTATGTGGCGACCAAAAAAACTAATATTTAGGAAATACGAAAAGTGTAACAAGAAAAGAAATTGGCAGTGCTTTTAAGTCAAACAAGATGTAAATTGTGATAATAGGTGTACAAAGATGCACATTTATTTTTTGAAAGCGAACATCATGTTTTAGCTCAAATTAATTTAAAAGGAACTGATATCTAATCAATCATTCATAATGCTTTGAAGTGCATTTTACGTTTGGAGTTTACAGCTATTTTGGCTAGAAATGTTGTTAAAGATGAAGCTCTTGTGGATAAATTTTATCTAGAATATCAAAACTGTAAGTAAAAATAGTGTCTAGAAGCACAAAGTGCCTACTGTGGTTATCTAGTTGTACAAGACTTGGACAAAGTCACAAGTTCAGGCCAAATGTGACGGAGTGTGGGCCAGATAGAGGGACCAAGTTAGGCCCACTGAACAAAGTATCTTAAATCCTGGTTGCTGAGCATTGCAAGATCCCACATAGAGAAAGCATCACCCAGTGGCAGTTCCGAGGAGATAAAAAGCTGCAAGGTGGAGTCCTGCGTCATCGTCAAGGATGCCGTTGATGAGGGGCTTACAATGAGAAAGGGGTTGATGATGAATCGTGCAGCAAAGGTTCAGGATAATCTGTGGGTCTGTAATGATAAGTCCTGCACCATCGTTAAGGATGGTGTCGACAAGGAGCTTGCGATTAGTAGGCCTGCATGGAGGATGTGTCATGCAGTATCGGAGATGAGGAGGCTGTGGGCAGAGATGTGACATCCTGCATCAGGGATGCATTGTACAAAGGCAGTTCTGCAGCATAGCTGCTGGTAGATGTTGTGTTGCTTTGGTTCTGCCCAGAAGACCACAGCTGAGCTGACACAGCACCTTCACTTCCCCTTCCAAGGGTTTAAGACTGGGGTGGCACTCCTTGGGGAAAAGACTCACACCAGACAGAGTCCAGGTGCTGGGTTCAAGGTGGTTGGAGCCCTTTCTGTCCCTGAGTCTCTGATCAGGATGCAATCAAACTAGCCATTGGAGTTACTTTGGTGGGCCTGGCTACATGATGCAGTTCCAGTCTTTTTCACTAGGCCAATAGGACAGCACTGTACCAGTGCATCTGGTAGAGCAGCACAGCTGCTGTCCTTCTAAGTCTTCCACAGGTCCAGAGGTGTACTGAAGAGTTGGGTCAGAGTGTTAGCTGTTTATACTTGGTGCCCACTTTGAAGTAGGAGAAGGTTTTGGAGGTTTCCACCCACATAGGTGCTTGGAATTTTCTGCCTCCCTGTCCTGCCCCAACTTGTCTGAGACGACAAAAAATTAGTGTTAATCCCTTTGTGAGTGTGCTGAGGCAGATCCTTTGTGATGTGCAAGCGTGGGAGGTGACAGTTCCTCTCTCTTATCAAGACAGAGATGGCCTATTCCTCCAAAACATATTCCCCCTTTGTTTAACTGTCCGAGAACAATACACAAAGACCAGCAGCCAGCTACACATAGTCATGTGACCCAGGATACAGACTGAAGGCCGCAAATGGGTGACATTCCTAATTGCTCTCAAATGAAAATGAACACTTATAAAATGTAATAAGTTAACCCAATGTTATCCTATAGGAGAGGTAGGCCTTACAGTAGTGAACAAATAAATTTAAGAGATTTCACTATCAGGATATGTAAAATGTACATTTCCAACATTTTAAATATACTGCACACTGAACTATGGGCAATTTAGAGCCTATGTTGTGGGTGACTCCTATGTATTCATAAGGAAGGTTTAGGCCTGCCAAAAAGTTTATTGTGCCAGGTCACAGTCACAGTTTAAAAGTGCACAAATAGGAGGCAATGGTGGGCCTGAAACATGTTTAAAAGGCTACTTAAGTGGGTGGCACAATGAGTCCTGCAGGCTCACTCGTAGCATTTAATTTACAGGCCCTGAGTACATGTAGTACCACTTTGCTGAGGACTCATGCATAAATTAAATATGCCAAATGGGTGTAAGCCAATGTTACCATGTTTATAGGAGAGAGCAAAAGTGTTTTTGAACTGGTTAGCACGGTAAAGTGTGCACAGTCATAGTGCCAGAAAAAAAAGAAAAAAAATCAGCAAAAACAGGAGGCTGGAAAGCAGAAAATTGGGGAGAACACCATGGTGTCAAGTCCAACATTAGTGCTCTAGTTGTTTGTTAGAGCTCTGTATTGAAGCTGCGGTTGATCATTAGGAAGTCGACTAAGAGACTGCTGCTAGTGTTGTATTATATGTGTCTGCATTTCAGAATGTTTTACTGACATGGATAAGGAAGATACTGAGAAATCATAGAACACGTGCCTTCTATTATACAAAATTAACCCTCCCAATTAGATTTTGTAATTAAATGTTTTATGTTTTTTTATGCTTTTTGTGACCCTCAGAGTTGGATATTCAGTACAATGCATGTTAATGGAGTTCTGCAATGGCTGCACAACATGGTATCCATTGTGGTCACCACTGTCTTATTATAGTTAAGTGAGAGTTTTCATAGCAAAAGATTTTCTTTTCTAGCAACTTTGGTGCCATTTGAAGAACCTGCATTAAAGTTTTTGAAAAAAGGTTAATCTACCTCAGCTTCTTCCTGAAAACTTTATGCCACTGTATTGGGTGTGGGGTTGAAGAAACAAGGCAGGTTCCTAAAGATTGATTTTTTATGTTAATTCACCTTGAAAGCTTTGCTCTCAAATACTGGGAAATTGTCTGAGTGGAATTACACCAAATTTGGCAAAATGGTAGAACTTGACTCGGAAAATGTGCTTTTTGTATTTGGTGTAAATCTGCTCAGTCATTTTTGAGAAAATGTTGTTTAAAGCGGTGTTTATAAAATGTTAGGTAGATATGGAACGTTGGTCTTGAGGTAGCCCCACATGAATCCCAAGGTACTGTAAATTAAAAAAAGTTGGCCTTCTTATTGGTTGAGAGAGCTTTTATCCTGTCGACCATTTTGGCACTGCAGAACCAGTGCCAGTCCCGTGGTAATGAGTGATCTGGTTGTCTGGTTGCAACCCAGAGAGAAATGTTGCAGCTGTCATGACAGGACTCAAATACCTGACCTTGGTGTCCTAAAATAGTTTTAAAAATATTCTATTTAGGGGCATTGTAGAGACACTCTGAGATTCTCTAGAAAGATCCTCAAGGGGTCAAAAAATAAATACAGGTCAGAGGCACCACTTTACTTCCCAGCCATTTCGTGTGGTACCATGGTACTCTAGCAGGAGCTGTTGTACAACGCTCACCCTCGTGGTACTGCAGTACTGTGTAAGCTCCTATGGGAAATATTGAATGTTACCGGGGTAATGAGGGGTGAAGCTTGAGTGGTAGGAACTGAGAGAGTACCCTGCTATCAGACAAAAATTAATTGTGGGTCTGACATCAGTGCGGCTAAGGGGTGCCTTTAGAGGCTTGGGTCCGGTGCCTGGCCAATCCTCTGCTGTGGACAGCTGGAGGTCATGCACAGCATGTGGTTTACCACCCACAGGGGTTAGCTCCAGGGCCAGGCCTGACAAGGTCAGATAACAACCCCCTGCTGCACATGGCAGTGGAGGTTGGAGATACTGGCCAGAGACCCTGTGGCCAACCAACCTCAGTACACAGTCAAAAGGAGACCTTTGAATTATTCTATGTAAAAAGAGAAGGCAAGAAATCCAATCTGAAAAATGCTGTTACAGACACGGCAATAGAGACAAGTGATGAAGAACCCTGCATGCATTCATGATAACATTTAGCATGGGGCAGAGGGTCAGCCACTTCAGACATTATTTCTGTTGCTGTATGAGTGATGTATTTTTAATAATCACTTCCATATCCACCTGAAAATGAATGCTCTTCATTGTCAGGACTGTTAGTCCTTCACTTTTCCATTTTATCCTCTCATGTTTTCTTTCACAGCTTTTTTCAGTATTATTAAAGCATGCAGCTTCCCAGACACTGCTAATGGGCTGCATGCTTGACATTCATGTCATCGGCAGTGCACCACATCACACAAAGCCACAATATGCCGGCTAGGCCACCATCATGGAATGGTCTTCTATAGTTTCTCTAGTACATCATTCTAAGGTGGAAAGCACATTGGTTCTAAATATGGTAGCCATGCTAAAGCTTCAAGACAATTGAAATTCCATGTACAATATGACTGTTAGAAAGCCACCTGTTGACAAGTTTAACTGTATTTGTTGTTGTAAGCATATCCCCACCAGGTTTAGGTGGCAGCATGTTCTCGTTTTCTTTTCCTGTACTTTCAATTTAGCTTGTATTTGTTGTCTAGTTCACATGGCTTTATTGTGGTCACGTAAGTGGATGAATAAAAGAATGAGTCAGTGTAGGAGGCTGGCCTGGTTTGTAGTGGGTACCTTGGGTACTTACACCTTACACCAGGGCCAGTTATCCCTTATTAGTGAACTGTAGTAGTGTTCTAGCAGCTTAAGCTGATAGCGGTAGCTATAGCAGAGCAGCTTAAGCTGAACTAGGAGACATGCAATGCTCCTGCAATACCACTTATAGTTACACAGTAATTATACACAAGTAAAGACAATACTCAGTGTTACCAAAAATAAAGGTATTTATTTGGGTGACAGAGTACCAAAAATATCTTAGAGACAATACTCCTTCTGGAGGTAAGTATTATACCCAATATATACACTAGACACCAAAATTAGACAAGTAAATAGTCATAGAACAATGCAAACAATAGGAAATGCTATAGAATGCAATGGGAGAAAATGGGTCTAGGGGCAACACAAACCATATACTAAGAAAGTGGAATGTGAATCATGAATTCCCCCTAGATAAGTGTAGAGTGTGCAGAATTGCTGGGAGAGTAAGAATACAGTACAGGTAAGTAAATTACCCCAACCCAGAGCCCAGAAAAGCAGGAGTAAAGTACTGCAAGTTTCCTTAGGACACACTACACCTCGTGATTGGGATTTTGCAGCAGCCAACCAAGTCTGCAAAGGATAACTGCTGGATTCCTGGACCTGAAGCGTGGTAAAGGAAGAGGACCGAGTCCAGAAGTCAAAAGAAGTTCCAGGAAGGACAGGAGCCCCTGCCAACTAAGAAGAGGGTGCAAAAGAAGAATCCCCAGTTAGTGGAAGACTGCAACAATGCATTCTAGGAAGATGCCAGTGGGTTCCTGCATGATGCAAGAGCTGCCCCATGGCGTGCAGATTGTTGCAGATGTGATTTTGTGTTGGGAGTCACCAACAAGCCTTGGCTATGCCAAAAGTGCATTTTGCATCAAAATGGTTCTGGATGGACCCGGGGGGACCTGGGAGCCTCAGCTCTGTGTAAGGAGGAAGAGGGGGCTCTCAGCACATCACCCCCAGAGGTCCCAGGACACAGGGACAAAGGACGTGCAAAACACAGTTGATGCAGCACAACAAAAAAAGTACAAACGCCGCCGGAGAACAACTCAGCGATTTGAGCATCGCAGGATGGAGTGCTGGGGACCTGGGCCAGGCTTTGCTTGAAGACATTTTTCCAAAATTTCACAGAGGCCTCAGGAGGTGAAGAAGACGCAGTACACATGGGCACCGTCATTCTCGGGGAAAGCAAGGTCTTATCTCCTCCAAATTGCATCAGCAGGAACTCAGGACAGTCTAAATTGATGATGTCCACCCTCTGTGTCCTTAGGAGCATGCTTGTCGCAGTGAGAGGAGTCCAGGGGTACCAGTCATCTTGGAAGGCGCCTGCTTGGAGCAGGGGAGTGACTCCATCACTCCAAGGGAGATTTCTTCTGGCCCTGAACTATGTGGGGGCACCTTTGCTAGTGCAAGGGTGCCCTCACACTTAGTAACTTTGCACCTAACCTTCAGCAAGTGAAGGTTAGACATATAGGTGACTTCTAAGTTACTTAAGTGCAGTGAAAATGGCTGTGAAATAACATGTGTGTTATTTCATGCAGGCTGCGTGGTAGGCCTGTGCAAGGGTTTGTCTGAGCTCCCTATGGGAGGCAAAAGAAATGATGCAGCCCATATGGATCTCCTGGAACCCCAATGCCCTGGGTACCCAGGTACCATATACTAGGGACTTATAAGGGGGTCCAGTGTGCCAATTGAAATTTCTAAATGAAGTCACTAGCCTACAGTGACAAATTTAAAAGCAGAGAGAGCATAAGCACTGAGGTTCTGGTTAGCAGAGCCTCAGTGACACAGTCAATCACTACTGACAATACATACATTAGGCCACAAACTATGAGCACTGGGGTCCTGGCTAGCAGGATCCCAGTGAGACAGGCAAACCACAATGACATATAGGTTTTTATCTATGAGCACTGGGGTCCTGGCTAGCAGGATCCCAGTGACACAGTAAAAACATACTGACATACACTCACAAGCTGGCCAAAAGTGGGGGTAACCATACTAGAAAGAGACTACTTTCTCACAGTCAGTGGATGGATGAAAGGATGCATGAGTGCTAAGATGAGTGACAGATTGCATGTATGATCACTTAGTGAATGCTTAAATCCATCATTGACTGATGAAGCACTTGCATTTGAAAGACAGACCTGTTGGCATTGCCAATGCATGTTCTGTCGCATTGGAGGGGATAACCGATATGAATCTTCTGCTTTGCAATGATGAAGGGAGAGGATTTAGACCCATTTAATCAAGATGGAGTATTCTAACTTGATTTTATTTTGGTTAAGATCTTTCAGAGTGGCTTTGTGAGGATAATTTAAAATGGAACCATCCTGTCTATTAAGACCACATCGGAAAAAAGATAAACTAGGCTCATAGTTTTTAGATACCTGTGTTAGATAGCTTACATAGCAAGAAGTTGAGAATGTAATGGACGGCCATTGAGGGATTCTCCACTGCTGTTTGCACACATTTCTGTTCAAAGAAGGTGGAAGTATTTCACTGGGTGTCGAATTTTGAGATTGCGTGGCTTGCAGAGCAACATAATAGATTTTGAAAAATAAGGGTAACTATGGTATTATGCCTACAAGAGTAAGGGGAGTTGGCCATAGGCTACTGTCTCCCGAACAAGTTTGATGAGGACAAATTAACTGGTGGGATTCTAGATTTGAGAGACAATTGACATTTGCCTCTTGTAATTGTGAGTTCATGCAAAAGTGTGTGAAGGAAGTACAAAGTTGTCGAGATATTATCAAGGTATAGGTAAAGGAAAATTAAATACTTACAAGTGAATGTGTGTGGGTGATGCTGAAGTGAAGGAGATGGAAGGAAGTGTATGCAGAATTAGAGAGTGAAAAAAGGTTAAGAAAGAGGAAAGAGATGAGGCAGGACACCAGGTCTGTGACTGCTTTTTAATAAAGCAAACTTTTTAATTTTCAATGCATTTGATTTTCCTTAAAGGAAAAAGGACTGTTTTAAAAGTGAAGTTTAATTTTGTTGTTTGTTTTAGAGGAAAGACTTGTCCCATCAACCACTGCCTCTTCCTGAACAATTTGTTTTTTACATTCATAAAGGGGAAGCGGTCCTGAGGGGACCTCTTCTCTTTTGCAAATGAATTGCACCTACTTTGAAGTGTTGGGAAAATATGAATGTTTTGTTACAGAATTTCAGTTGGAGAACAATGATACAATGCACACCAGTTCGGTATTTGGAAGGGACGCTTACAACACGCCAGCACTCCAGATATTGAATCAGTAACCACAGACATAAGTAATAATTACTCCACCGTTCCATATTTTCAGAATTGAAATGTTCTTATTTCTAATTTTAAACAAATGTTACTCATTAGTCTGATACTGATAATGAGTACTGGCCAAGGCCAAAATGGTAAAAAAAAATTACTTTACATATTTTAAGCCACTCCCTTAATCATGTAGGCCTGGCCTATTGAAAAGGGTTCATACTGATGCTTCTCTTGTCACTCCCCTTTTACAGACTCCCACATCCTTTTCACCCTACTTAAAGCTCCAACAGTAATAGAAATCCAAACTAGGGAAGAGAACTGTAAAATACAGTACTGGAAAGAACTTGCCCGTTAACATGCAATTTGAATAGACCTACCAAACTGGCACATGTAAACAAGATTAAAGTCAAAGAAAAAAAGAAAAAAGAATAAGAAATGGGTCCCTTCTTGTCTTTTGTGTTTGTATGTTTTTATTGTGTAATCCTTCTTGCATACATTGGGTTATGTTGCCTCTATTTCTTGTTCAAAAGTTTCTTATGTGAGGCCAACTGGCAGCTGCCCCTTAGCGGTGGGCAACATCAGTTTTGTATTAAGTGATCACTTTGGGTGGTGCAGCAATAGATCCCTTGGCTGTCAGTTTTTTTTCAATACTCAAAGCTCTAGCAGAAATAGAAATCCAAACTAGGGAAGATACGATACTGGAAGGACTTTTCCCGCTTACATGCAATTTGAGCAGACCAACCAAATAGATGCAGCAAGACTGTGAAAATGTGAAATCTGTGAAGTTAGATGGTTACAAATAAAATATAAAACAGTTATCTTGGAGGTTGAGCATTCTGTTTCGAACAGAAAGTGGGTGGACCTATTAATGGTTTGCACAAGCAATGCTACCAGTAAATTCTGGATTTATGTGAATAATTTTAGGAAGGTTGCAAGTGCTTCAAACAGAAGTAACATGAGTCCAGGGGAACAGCAATATGATACGCTGCCTTCATGGGGTTTAAGGCTGTCTTTGACTGTGTAGATGCGGTCTGTCAAGGTTAAAATTGGCAAACTGGGGATTCATGTCTTCTCTCTTAAGAGCAACTGTAGCGATTTACTTAAGTTCCTAGGTTAGTATACAGTTAAGAGCATCAGATACCTCCACTGAAAAAAAATGTGTAGGCGACACAGCTTTTCAACCTCTGTTTAGCTGATCTTGGTATTGGTATAAGTAAGGCAAGCACAATTCTTCTGACAATGGGTGACCACTCTTTAGCAATCTTTCAGTATGGCGATGGCAACAGCCTATCTTATAGGGCAATTGAGGGCCCCCAAAGGGCAATATGACAGGGCTGAAATACTGTTCCTCCAAAAAATTTCAAATCGGTGTTAAAATAACTATGGGGTAGTTTTGGAAAATGTATCATTAATTGTGTGGCTTGCATAAGTAATTCATCCACATTTGTCCTCCACTGGGACTGGGAACCAAACACTCCATTAGAGTGCTTGACTCACACTGGGTAGTTAAGCAGAGTAGTACAAAGCCTACACAAGGGAGGTGGTGTGGACTAACAATCCCCATTCACAGATATGCAATAATAACACACAATAAATGATTCTCCAGTCTGTTCTTTTTCTTTTGAAAAAGGAAAAGTACATTCATTACACACTACTCAATACTACGCAGCAATTTACAAATATTCATAAGTGGATGGAATGCTTCTTGTAAACATTACGTAATCACTCTTACCCCTCCAAAAGTGAGGTTTAGGTTAACAATCACACGTCAAAACCTTTACTTGTGTGAAAATGGCATGATGAACTATCAACATGAAGGAACACACTTAACATTGTCAAAAAACATGTATACTTTGAACAAGAATGATTGGCAGTGTAATTTCGTTATTAAATCATTCACAAGAGAAAGGGTCTAAGCATGTCCGGGTGATTAGTGAATTCAGTACACCTTTGATTATGAATAATGCAATCCAAATATCACATTTATAATAACAACCAGTGCAATGTTATCCTTTCACTCCTGCAGGGTGCTTGCAGCAGATACTGTTAATAACTTTCAACATAAAGTACTTCACTTTAAACATGACCCCTAAAGGTCATCTCCTTTAGCATTGCCCAAATGTGAAATTACCATCTTTCACCCCTCAACAGTGTCTGCCAACATGAAAAGTCCCATTGAACCACTTCAGGTGGCAAGGAATGCAGACACAGTCTGTGCCCCTGGAGGGTACAGCACTCCCAGCTGTAGAACTAAAGCTCCAGACTGGAGAGTGCCTGGAAATCCTTAAAAACCCTTGAGGGTTTATCATTTTAGGGTCCCGCTCAACTTAATGTGGGGAGTCTGGAATTCTTTTGGGAGGAGGTTGCACTGTTCCAGCAGCTCCCCTGCTTTTTTGTTACATGTTGGTGTGATCCTGCCACATGCCAAAACAAGTGTTTTCTGTTGTAAAACTGCAACCTGGTCCCTCAGGGCACTATGGAGTGCTCTTTGTGCTGGTTTTATGAATTTTGGAACAGTGGCTCTCCCGCTGTGCCAGAAAGAGCCCCTGCCAACTAAGAAGAGGGTGCAAAAGAAGAATCCCCAGTTAGTGGAAGACTGCAACAATGCATTCTAGGAAGATGCCAGTGGGTTCCTGCATGATGCAAGAGCTGTCCCATGGCGTGCAGATTGTTGCAGATGTGATTTTGTGTTGGGAGTCACCAACAAGCCTTGGCTATGCCAAAAGTGCATTTTGCATCAAAATGGTTCTGGATGGACCCGGGGGGACCTGGGAGCCTCAGCTCTGTGTAAGGAGGAAGAGGGGGCTCTCAGCACATCACCCCCAGAGGTCCCAGGACACAGGGACAAAGGAGGTGCAAAACACAGTTGATGCAGCACAACAAAAAAAGTACAAACGCCGCCGGAGAACAACTCAGCGATTTGAGCATCGCAGGATGGAGTGCTGGGGACCTGGGCCAGGCTTTGCTTGAAGACATTTTTCCAAAATTTCACAGAGGCCTCAGGAGGTGAAGAAGACGCAGTACACATGGGCACCGTCACTCTTGGGGAAAGCAAGGTCTTATCTCCTCCAAAGTGCATCAGCAGGAACTCAGGACAGTCTAAATTGATGATGTCCACCCTCTGTGTCCTTAGGAGCATGCTTGTCGCAGTGAGAGGAGTCCAAGGGTACCAGTCATCTTGGAAGGTGCTTGCTTGGAGCAGGGGAGTGACTCCATCACTCCAAGGGAGATTTCTTCTGGCCCTGAACTATGTGGGGGCACCTTTGCTAGTGCAAGGGTGCCCTCACACTTAGTAACTTTGCACCTAACCTTCAGCAATTGAAGGTTAGACATATAGGTGACTTCTAAGTTACTTAATTGTAGTGAAAATGGTTGTGAAATAACATGTGTGTTATTTCATGCAGGCTGCGTGGTAGGCCTGTGCAAGGGTTTGTCTGAGCTCCCTATGGGAGGCAAATGAAATGATGCAGCCCATATGGATCTCCTGGAACCCCAATGCCCTGGGTACCCAGGTACCATATACTAGGGACTTATAAGGGGGTCCAGTGTGCCAATTGAAATTTCTAAATGAAGTCACTAGCCTACAGTGACAAATTTAAAAGCAGAGAGAGCATAAGCACTGAGGTTCTGGTTAGCAGAGCCTCAGTGACACAGTCAATCACTACTGACAATACATACATTAGGCCACAAACTATGAGCACTGGGGTCCTGGCTAGCAGGATCCCAGTGAGACAGGCAAACCACAATGACATATAGGTTTTTATCTATGAGCACTGGGGTCCTGGCTAGCAGGATCCCAGTGACACAGTAAAAACATACTGACATACACTCACAAGCTGGCCAAAAGTGGGGGTAACCATACTAGAAAGAGACTACTTTCTCACAGTCAGTGGATGGATGAAAGGATGCATGAGTGCTAAGATGAGTGACAGATTGCATGTATGATCACTTAGTGAATGCTTAAATCCATCATTGACTGATGAAGCACTTGCATTTGAAAGACAGACCTGTTGGCATTGCCAATGCTTGTTCTGTCGCATTGGAGGGGATAACCGATATGAATCTTCTGCTTTGCAATGATGAAGGGAGAGGATTTAGACCCATTTAATCAAGATGGAGTATTCTAACTTGATTTTATTTTGGTTAAGATCTTTCAGAGTGGTTTTGTGAGGATAATTTAAAATGGAACCATCCTGTCTATTAAGACCACATCGGAAAAAAGATAAACTAGGCTCATAGTTTTTAGATACCTGTGTTAGATAGCTTACATAGCAAGAAGTTGAGAATGTAATGGACGGCCATTGAGGGATTCTCCACTGCTGTTTGCACACATTTCTGTTCAAAGAAGGTGGAAGTATTTCACTGGGTGTCGAATTTTGAGATTGCGTGGCTTGCAGAGCAACATAATAGATTTTGAAAAATAAGGGTAACTATGGTATTATGCCTACAAGAGTAAGGGGAGTTGGCCATAGGCTACTGTCTCCCGAACAAGTTTGATGAGGACAAATTAACTGTTGGGATTCTAGATTTGAGAGACAATTGACATTTGCCTCTTGTAATTGTGAGTTCATGCAAAAGTGTGTGAAGGAAGTACAAAGTTGTCGAGATATTATCAAGGTATAGGTAAAGGAAAATTAAATACTTACAAGTGAATGTGTGTGGGTGATGCTGAAGTGAAGGAGATGGAAGGAAGTGTCTGCAGAATTAGAGAGTGAAAAAAGGTTAAGAAAGAGGAAAGAGATGAGGCAGGACACCAGGTCTGTGACTGCTTTTTAATAAAGCAAACTTTTTAATTTTCAATGCATTTGATTTTCCTTAAAGGAAAAAGGACTGTTTTAAAAGTGAAGTTTAATTTTGTTGTTTGTTTTAGAAGAAAGACTTGTCCCATCAACCACTGCCTCTTCCTGAACAATTTGTTTTTTACATTCATAAAGGGGAAGCGGTCCTGAGGGGACCTCTTCTCTTTTGCAAATGAATTGCACCTACTTTGAAGTGTTGGGAAAATATGAATGTTTTGTTACAGAATTTCAGTTGGAGAACAATGATACAATGCACACCAGTTCGGTATTTGGAAGGGACGCTTACAACACGCCAGCACTCCAGATATTGAATCAGTAACCACAGACATAAGTAATATTTACTCCACCGTTCCATATTTTCAGAATTGAAATGTTCTTATTTCTAATTTTAAACAAATGTTACTCATTAGTCTGATACTGATAATGAGTACTGGCCAAGGCCAAAATGGTAAAAAAAAAATACTTTACATATTTTAAGCCACTCCCTTAATCATGTAGGCCTGGCCTATTGAAAAGGGTTCATACTGATGCTTCTCTTGTCACTCCCCTTTTACAGACTCCCACATCCTTTTCACCCTACTTAAAGCTCCAACAGTAATAGAAATCCAAACTAGGGAAGAGAACTGTAAAATACAGTACTGGAAAGAACTTGCCCGTTAACATGCAATTTGAATAGACCTACCAAACTGGCACATGTAAACAAGATTAAAGTCAAAGAAAAAAAGAAAAAAGAATAAGAAATGGGTCCCTTCTTGTCTTTTGTGTTTGTATGTTTTTATTGTGTAATCCTTCTTGCATACATTGGGTTATGTTGCCTCTATTTCTTGTTCAAAAGTTTCTTATGTGAGGCCAACTGGCAGCTGGCCCTTAGCGGTGGGCAACATCAGTTTTGTATTAAGTGATCACTTTGGGTGGTGCAGCAATAGATCCCTTGGCTGTCAGTTTTTTTTCGATACTCAAAGCTCTAGCAGAAATAGAAATCCAAACTAGGGAAGATACGATACTGGAAGGACTTTGCCCGCTTACATGCAATTTGAGCAGACCAACCAAATAGATGCAGCAAGACTGTGAAAATGTGAAATCTGTGAAGTTAGATGGTTACAAATAAAATATAAAACAGTTATCTTGGAGGTTGAGCATTCCGTTTCGAACAGAAAGTGGGTGGACCTATTAATGGTTTGCACAAGCAATGCTACCAGTAAATTCTGGATTTATGTGAATAATTTTAGGAAGGTTGCAAGTGCTTCAAACAGAAGTAACATGAGTCCAGAGGAACAGCAATATGATACGCTGCCTTCATGGGGTTTAAGGCTGTCTTTGACTGTGTAGATGCGGTCTGTCAAGGTTAAAATTGGCAAACTGGGGATTCATGTCTTCTCTCTTAAGAGCAACTGTAGCGATTTACTTAAGTTCCTAGGTTAGTATACAGTTAAGAGCATCAGATACCTCCACTGAAAAAAAATGTGTAGGCGACCCAGCTTTTCAACCTCTGTTTAGCTGATCTTGGTATTGGTATAAGTAAGGCAAGCACAATTCTTCTGACAATGGGTGACCACTCTTTAGCAATCTTTCAGTATGGCGATGGCAACAGCCTATCTTATAGGGCAATTGAGGGACCCCAAAGGGCAATATGACAGGGCTGAAATACTGTTCCTCCAAAAAATTTCAAATCGGTGTTAAAATAACTATGGGGTAGTTTTGGAAAATGTATCATTAATTGTGTGGCTTGCATAAGTAATTCATCCACATTTGTCCTCCACTGGGACTGGGAACCAAACACTCCATTAGAGTGCTTGACTCACACTGGGTAGTTAAGCAGAGTAGTACAAAGCCTACACAAGGGAGGTGGTGTGGACTAACAATCCCCATTCACAGATATGCAATAATAACACACAATAAATGATTCTCCAGTCTGTTCTTTTTCTTTTGAAAAAGGAAAAGTACATTCATTACACACACACACTACTCAATACTACGCAGCAATTTACAAATATTCATAAGTGGATGGAATGCTTCTTGTAAACATTACGTAATCACTCTTACCCCTCCAAAAGTGAGGTTTAGGTTAACAATCACACGTCAAAACCTTTACTTGTGTGAAAATGGCATGATGAACTATCAACATGAAGGAACACACTTAACATTGTCAAAAAACATGTATACTTTGAACAAGAATGATTGGCAGTGTAATTTCGTTATTAAATCATTCACAAGAGAAAGGGTCTAAGCATGTCCGGGTGATTAGTGAATTCAGTACTCCTTTGATTATGAATAATGCAATCCAAATATCACATTTATAATAACAACCAGTGCAATTTTATCCTTTCACTCCTGCAGGGTGCTTGCAGCAGATACTGTTAATAACTTTCAACATAAAGTACTTCACTTTAAACATGACCCCTAAAGGTCATCTCCTTTAGCATTGCCCAAATGTGCAATTACCATCTTTCACCCCTCAACAGTGTCTGCCAACATGAAAAGTCCCATTGAACCACTTCAGGTGGCAAGGAATGCAGACACAGTCTGTGGCCCTGGAGGGTACAGCACTCCCAGCTGTAGAACTAAAGCTCCAGACTGGAGAGTTCCTGGAAATCCTTAAAAACCCTTCAGGGTTTATCATTTTAGGGTCCCGCTCAACTTAATGTGGGGAGTCTGGAATTCTTTTGGGAGGAGGTTGTACTGTTCCAGCAGCTCCCCTGCTTTTTTGTTACATGTTGGTGTGATCCTGCCACATGCCAAAACAAGTGTTTTCTGTTGTAAAACTGCAACCTGGTCCCTCAGGGCACTATGGAGTGCTCTTTGTGCTGGTTTTATGAATTTTGGAACAGTGGCTCTCCCGCTGTTCCAGAAAGAGCCACTCTGACTTTTCTTTTTCTTTTTTTATTCCACATTGGAGCCGTGTGGCCTAGTGCATCTATCCCTTTTTTTGGTGTCAGGTTCCTCAGTCTGAACTGAGCACCGTGCTGGGTCTCACCTTGTGGTACTGCATCAGAAGCCCACCAAGGGCAGACCTGAGCTCACTCCCAACACGGACTGCACTCCAACGTGCATCTGTGAGAGACAGCAGTTCTTTCTTTCCTGCCTGCTCCTGTGGGCAGGTGCACAAGGTGTGGCTGGCCTTCCCCCTCCCCCCAGACAATTTGTGCAGGAAGCAGGGAAGGCTAGTCATGCGGAAAAAGAGGCGGCACTCCCTCCCCCTCTCTTCTGGCCCAGGGGAGCCCAAGGATAGGGTCCTGAGCTGCTTCCCACAGTTGCGGGTGGGTTCAATAGTGCTCCCTCACCAACATTTCTTCATGAGGCCAAAGGATAAGGCCTTGTGCCCCTTCCTTGTATTGTGGGGGGGCATGATGATACTCCCCTACACTCCTCTTCCTCATGGGGCTTGGGGTTGGGGTCCTGTGCCACTTCTACATTTTGCAGGGGTGCAATGACACCCCCCCCACACTCCTCTTCCTTATGGTGATAGTATGACAGCATTCCCATTCATTTTTCCTGCTCTTAAGCAGCCTCCTGGCCCTGGTCCTCCCAGGAGGCAAGTCGAGTTACGGCGGCAGAGTCCCAGCACTTTGTCCCCAGCTCAGCCAAAGGACAAAGGTCACTCAACTGCAAATGACCATGACTCAGTCCCCATTGGGCTGATTACCATAATTTTGGTCTCATTTTGCTCCTGGTGGTGAGCCCATGCCACCTAAAACACCTTCTTCAGGCTTCCCAGCCTCCAATGTAACAAACTTTATAGAGACCAGGTTTCACTGGCTCCCTCTACCAGCCTTTTGCTTTGGTTTCCTCTGGGCTCTCCTTCTCCTTGCGCAGAAGCCCAATCTTTCCGTAAACTGGGCCTCAGGGGACGTAAGGGGACAGCTTCTCTGATTTTGGAGACTGCCTCACTGGTCCTGGGGTCAATCAGAGTCAGAGTCCTTTGTGGCAGTCAAGGGGTTCCTTCTTCCAATTGTCCATAGTGGTTGCCTTCAGTTCCAGAGTCCAGCAGAAAAGCACACCCTTGAGAGAGCTTTCTCCCCTGCGCTGGACCTTTTAAGTGGGTCAGGAGTGTCCAGCAGGGATGCACCTCTGGCCTGTCCTGTTGTGCCACATCATCTCTCCTCCCCTGTCCCAACCTCCCTGCATAGTCTACTGGGATAGCTCAACGTGGCATTACAGAGGAGTCACTTGCCACATGTGCTCTGGGCGTCTCAGCTCCACCCTGGCTGACATCACTGCCAGGGCATTTCTCACCTAATCTTCAAAGGAACTCTACTCCTGGTTTGGCTCAAGAGGTCTAGACTTCCTCCTTTATTTACGGATCTGGGGTAGGCCCTCTTCCTAGCACAGGGTGACAGCTGGCTGATTGATGCAGAGCTGTGCGGACCACCCTTTTCCTTCACAGGAGCTAGCTTAAGCACTGTTAATTGCTCTGATTGTGAGGGGAGGCCTTTGTTCCTGCAGCTGGAGAGAAAAGTAATTAATCCAGCCCAGCAGAGTGACAAAAGGCTTGGGCTCTGAATCTGAGATGAGCCAGAGAAATATGGCATTCCTGGATGATCCATGTGCTGTACAGATAAGCCTTTGGACTTTACAGAATTGTTCTTTTCAGACAGGTTACACTGTACATTGGTAGGACACTGGAGTCGGAAGACCGAAGGGGTGTGGTGCTGCACCCTATGCCAGCCTTCTTCATTAGTGTACAATAGATTATCACTGCAGACAAGACGGCAAACCACACTATTTCCTATCTGTGTACACCCACATTATTAGGCCTATCTCAGGTCAGTACCAAACCCTGCATAGTCCCTCCAGTGCCAAGTTACTTGTGTGCAGTTCCTGGACTTTGCACAGCATGAGTCTCCCATGCATAGCCCTCCCACGTGTGTACACATGTGAACACACGTGATCACATGTAACCAGCCAAGGGCCTCTTATCCTTTGCTGCATTTCAGTGGCCTTGTCCTACAAGACGGACACTGGTGGTAAACATGAGCAGTACATTTTACCATATGTTTGCTGTTGTTGAGACCTAGGTTATGAGGCTCCACCAGAGAAACAGGTGATCGAAAGGTGTAAAATCCAGACATATTAGATGGTCTTAACAACCTTCTCACAAGTAGCTTTAGTAACAGAATAGCGCCATGCAGTTCAGCAACCAAAGATCACTAAACATGGTCTAATGCTGCTGTCTTCCCATGCCCTGGCTCACTAACAGGCTGGCTAATGATAAAATGGGCAGATATGTGAAATGCTGTGTTATCGACTCGGGCACCACGTAGCAAGCCTAAATTCGACTGGAATTCACTTTAGAATGACAAGAACGCGCCATTGAGGGAATTTGCAATTAAATGATGTCCGCGCAAGTCAATGACTGCACTATCACCGTAAAAGGTAGAACGCGCAGAGGCGAAAACCATCTCTTTTGAGGCAGGCTTGAAGAGCGTCTCCAGAAATGGCAAGACTTGACGGTATTTTCTTCCTATACAATAGTTCCTTCCCAGGAATATTTCAACACCTCTGTTCCTATAGCATTGAAACGTAAATTAATCTACCTTCGCTTTCGCCTACTTTTGCTGAAGGCATTCTGTGGCAGCTAGAAATATGTGATTAATGGTTAAAGATTCAGGCGGTACCAAGAGCCATTGCAGAATATGTTAAGCACAGCCTCGCTATAATTAGGAATGCATTTTTTTAAACCGTCTTTATAAGGTTTGGGTTGCCAAATTGTGGAGAAAATTACTCTTGTTTGCAATGAAATATCCCCAATTACATGTCTGTTCCTATAAGTTTACGAATATTAAACAAGCATTATCTAACCTTATTGATACAATCTTAATGCACGGATTTCGAATCTGTCTATATTTGAGCAGCATATTTCCCAAGTAACTAAAACATTTGTGCCTGTTTGTTAGGGTCACTGCCATGTGCCATTTGTTGGACATTGAATGCATTGATTTCGGTACAAATTGTTTTAATGGTTATCTCCTGCTGATGAAAGAAACTCGACTCTACAATTGATCAAGGCTTAATATATAGACGAACAGCTTTAACCTATACATTTACATTTTTGTTTTCTTAGGTCTAACTATTATCAGTATTTTTGTGTGCAAAATAAATATGTCAATGGTTTATAATGACACTGGAAATTATCCCAAATCTGATTAAAACTTCTGTAGATTCCATAAGGAAAAATTATGACACCCTAGCATTAATAAATATTGTCAGTCATTAATAATTCTAAAGTATTTTTATTCAATGTATTAAGCAGTTTTTGAGTGATAAAGCAGCATTGTGATCGGAAATTAATATGGCATGTGTTTTATGCCTTGATGCGATTGCATGAGAGAGGCTAGGCCATTAACCAAGATGAATGTGCAGAATAAGCATATATTAGCTGTTTTTTTTTATCTCTTTGCCACTGTTGAAAGTTCAATAAATACACGAGTAAATCTATAGAGAGACTGTATAGTGTTTTACAGAGGAAGATTACAGTGCTACCCAAAAAACTAAGCAGAATGTCTTCAGAAAAAATGTAACGATTCTATCACAATGATACAGCTTCCCTATCACTATCTAGATGTCCCTCTCTGTGAGACGCAAGACTCGACGATTCAAAGATACCACAAAAGTTACTAGGGGCCTCATTTACTTTAAAATGGCAAACGCAGCACTGCAACAAAATTTGCAGTGCTACGCTGCGTCATTTCAGAAACGCAGGGAGGCTCTGTATTTACTACAATGCGCTGCACCCTGTCTTTTCCCTAGCGCTGGTGCTAAAATTACCATAGTGCAAGGGTGCCTGCGTTTCAGGGAAAGATTGTTTATGTGTGGGAAGGTGTCCCTTCCTGCACATAAACAATCAATAAAGGTGATTTGTTCCAGAATGCAGCACACATAGAAGTAGAAAATCACCATTATTTCATGATTTTTTATGTGCAGAAAGAGCATTTTGCAGAAAGAAGCCCACTTATAAAAAGCAAAAACAAGGAGAAATAAAAGTATTTCTTCTCATTGCGCCACTCTAACGCCACCACACCCCCACCCCTTACTTTTTGGCAATGCCTCAGGTTTTCTGGTAAATCTGGGGCAGCAACAAAATGCAATGGGTGTCATATTTACAAGGTGGAGCTGAGCCATAAAAAAGTGGTTTAGCATTGACTTGTAAATATGGAAAAGGGTACAGCGCCACTAGAGCATCACTGAAAGTAACACTCCGGTGGTGCCAAGGGCTTGTAAGTGAGCTCCAAGAAGTACCTTTTGAGACTGACGCAAGTTCTTGACAAGTCTTTCCCAAAAAGGCAATACCACACACCATCACTAGATTTTCTGTCTGCCACGTGTGCTTTCTGATTCTTTCCCTAAGGTCAACACCACAAGCCAGTACTAGATATCGCCACTGAAACAGACAACAATCTGTGTTGTATGAATCTTGGCCCGTTAGTAGACCTCCCACAGACATTTCCAGTTATGGCAATTACCATTGCCCCCTCAATCTTTAAATAGTATTGTTTTATGAACAGAGCGAACCCCATTTGAACATCTCCTTTTTTGAAACTGCAAAGGAAACATGGTAAAAAATGTAATTGTGCCTCTGAGCAAAGTTGAATTATATTCAACTCATGGCTTTACATGTTTGCTTCTGCTTCTCTTCTATGTGCTAAATAAATATGTCACTGCTGGCTTACAATAAGCTGTGCACACTTTTTGAATGCTCTAGTGCAGGCTAGTGAAGAAACCTTCATGTTAATAGGCTTTACCAGTATGTGGCACTGAGAATGTCCTGTTATTTTGTGTTCCAAGAAAACTATTAGAAGTTGCAAGCACATATTACAAAATGGAGATTGCTTCCTTTATTCTTTGATCCGGTTTCAAGATGGAGGTGAGAGACTACTTTGTGCAGTCAAAACTGATAGTAATAATGAATTTTGAAAGGTATGTGCAAAACACATTTTATTCTTTATATTGAGCATCCTGTGATACAATTGAAGCTGCAGGCTGTCAAAGAACAAAGGGAAAAGCATGCATTGTTTACAATTGTGGTGTCTTGACGTCTTCCTAGATGAGAATACACGATGCCTCAGAGGCAATTTATTGTGGAGAACATGAACAGATCGTCAGCCGGATTCATATATGACTGGATACATGTATTGTGTGATTAAAATCATTACATAGATAAAAGAGAGCTGTCACAATACAATAAAAAGTGTCATTAAAACAGTACATTCATCTAAAATTAAAGAAAACAGTTTCAGGTCGGTAAAGATGTTGCATTAATGAATCCGGTGTGCTACTGGGGATCCAAAGTGCAAGTGTCCTGCTGGGTACGCAAACTGTTTGTATTGCCTGTTTTTTAAAGGATGAACTTGACCCCAAGCAATTCATGCTCTTTAGTTGGGTCCCTTGGGGCTGTGGTTAGTTTGAAAAGTGAGCTGCACCCTTAAACAAGGAGAGCAGAATATACCATATCTGTTCCTCGTGTTATATATAGTTCAGGTAGTCTGTCGTTTGGCAACGTCCGTTCCTGGACCATCAATTTGCCATATTTTGCGAGGTGCGACGTGGTTCCCGAGGAATACAGGACGTTCCGTGCCTCCGCGACCATTCGAGCCCCGTGATGAAGTAAAATTGACTTTAAAAGCGGGCATCGGGCGTTATATAGAGCTGGGCAACAGCATAAAAAATGGATCAATGACTCTTTTTTATAGTCACACAGTCTGCATCGTACCAGCCGGTTTTCAGCTCTTATATTGGAAGAAGAACTAATCTGGCCCACATGGTTTGTTTTAGGCAGTGTATACCCAGTGGTTGGTGCAGGTACCTTTCTGTATTAGGTATTGTATAGGAAGTTATATGTGGAGCATATACGCCTTTCTCCAGTAGAGCCTAGATGTCCGTTGCTCTCGACAGTTTGGAGAATTGTTTTTTTTATTTAAAAGCAGTATAAGCAATCAAGTCTTTCCCCAATTTTCTGTGGGCAGATTTAACTTTTCTCTGGATATATTCAAGTTGTTATGCCATGAATTGGTCCCAGAGGTGAAGATAGAGTTTAGCCAGTTGCGGCCCGCTTTACTCAAAAGGAGCCAGGGGGTTGAGGGAGGCACCTAAAATGTAATGAAATTAAATAAAAAAAATGCACCTTTTTGTCGCTGTACCGCGCTGCACTCCTCTTCCCTGCTGGCTGCAGGCACAGGCTCCCAGCCTGCCCTGCGACCAATCCTGATGCTGCTCAAAGCAGTGTCAGGATTGGCTGGGAGCGCCCAGCCATGGCGCTCCCAGGCAGAGTGGAAGCCTGTGCAGGCTCTCTCCAGCAACAGTGCTGCTGGGCTGGAGAGAGCCTACAGCGCATGTGTGTTTGGTTGACCAAAGATGTCCGTCCAAACACACAAACGCTCTGAGGGAGAGTGCTTGGGGAGTGCTGAGCACTCCCCAAGCACTCCCCCTCAGAGCACCTCCCCCCTGTGGCCCCACCCCTTTACAAGGAAACAATAGCAAACACTGTTTGTTATTGTTTCCTCGTAATGGTTTTGCAGCTGCTTGTGGCAGTCGACGGTCCTCAAGAGGAGCCGCCGCTGAGTTTAGGACCACTTTCCTTGAGTATATGAGGGATTTTGCATGTGCAGCCATACATTCACATTTATGTGATATTAGGACGAACTCCAAGTGAATCACTGTGTTCTCTGTGTGTGGAGATAGCTGCAAGATTTGCTTGTACCCCATGTTCTGAACTCCAACTCAGGCCCAAGTAGGCCAGGGTACACTTGCTAGCCGTAGCTGACAGTGGGTATGAATTTTGCTTCTGTCAACCTCCGAATGGCCATGGTCGTGGGACTGAGGAGGCTGTGATTTATTTTGCACAGGGTGTACATAGCTACTTTTATCACTAATCTTCATCTTTTGTTGGTGTGTAGTGGGTTTCTCTGTGTCATTGATCCATGCACCAAGGCAGTTGTAGGTCCGGATGCTCTCTAAGCACTGTGACCAAGCCTCTACTTCTGGGCCCTTTTTAGGGGTTAGTGCAAAGCGTTCCGTCCCTTGCTGTAATCTCTCTTTGGGCTTCTAACCATGCCCATGTCACGTCAGTCACTTGAATTGGTTCCTGGGCTTGCCTTTTAAAATCTGCTTGCTTTCCTTAGTGAAAGGCATGCATACATCATGCCTTTTCTGGTGTTTAGCCCACCTCGAGCGCACCGACAAACTACTGAAAACATACGAGGCTCGATGTTTTCCGTCTGGTTTCTGGACTACTTTTTCGCTTTATTTCGCAGCGCGATCTCACTGGGCAGTAGTCTAGCACTTTGCATGACATCGATCCTGTTACATAGGTATTTGCACTTTTGCCGGTTACATAGATAATTCCACCTTTGCCGGTTACATGGATAATTACACTTTTGCCAATAGGTTTCACTGCAAGCAAACTTTTATAACCCTTTGTGTGTCTGCTTTGCGCTGATGGCGGCCATCGGCTCGCTCATGTGAAACTTTTACTTTTCAGTTTATATGGCAAGAAAAGTCCAGTTAGTTCATCATCATATATAACTTTATTTCGGCTATAAGCCATAAAAGTAAACAATACAAGACATAACATGATTAAGAAGCATAGCACTTTAAAAATTTTAAGAATGTATAGACAACGTTATTTTTAAACATTTTTTGTTTTTACGAAATCTCAAAGACATATAAAAGTATTAGGTTGTTAAAATTTAACTTCAATTAATTAAAATTTTATCAAACTAATTAAATATAATCTAAAATCAGGACATTAGAAGCACATGATTATCGGAATTCTAGTTCGTGTCACCTGTGTATTTTTACAAGAACCTTGCCGCTGAGTGACCAATTTTAACATTTGTCTCTGTTATCCGAGATAAAAGAAGAAAATTGCATAATTTACTTTTTTTTTTTTTTTTTTTTTTAGAACCCTAAATAAATAGTGAGGTCATATATTTATAAAACATACAAATCGTCATTATTCTTTAAACTAAAATCCAGACCGTTTAGGTTTTAGGTTCATCCGGTTAAAAACTGATGTATTAAGTGAATATAGTCTAGAACCAATGTATTAAAATTACACATTTATAATAGTTCTTTTGTTCTTAGTAACCATGCACTTCGCAGATATCCCACCACAGAAAAAACTATTTTATCATTTGTATCAGTTGTTAGGAGTCGTAATGCCGTATTCCATTCCCTTATCCCAATAGCCCTACATAGTGGAGCAATCCACTTTTTCCTAGGTACCAAATATCTAGGGCAGAAAAACATAAAGTGCGCGAGTGACTCTTTTGTCTTTTGACAATGATGGCAGTATATTGAATTGCAGTCCTCCGGTCTCCATTGCGCTGTAAATGACTTAAGCGGAAGAGTCCCTAGTCTAAATTTAATAAATAGTGTTTTGGTATATGGAGGATTTACATTATCCATATAGGCCTCGAACTTGGGACTACATTTATGGTCTAAGAACTGCAAAGTCAGACTACCATGATTTTTTAACCAAATTTGGGTCAGAATGCTCTCCCAGTAACACCTTTTTACACGTTCCTTTGTTCCCTTTGCCAAATTGTGGGGAGCACTCCACACCTCCTCCATTTTAAGAAATTTACACGTATCTCTGATGTATCTGAACCAAGGGATCTTTAATACGCTGTCATTTGCAAGAAATTCATCTAGTGCTTTATGGAGAATGGACCGGTCCTCTGAGGACCAAAGATTAATCCAATACATTAGGGGTCTTAATGCAATTTCATTGTGTATTTCATTTAGGGCTAAATCAAATCTTAGTGGAGTGAGAGGGGTGCTCATCGGCAACTTTAGGAAATTTCGAATAAACCGGTTTTCTACAGTGGTCAGACACCTAGAGTTGGTATGACCCCAAAGCTCGGCACCATAAATTGAGGCCGCTACTGCCACTGATTTGTAAACGGTGATGGCAGGTGTTATCTCCCCTTCACAAGTATTAGCTATTTTCTTAGCTATCACTATAGACCTTTGCCTAAGTGTTGTCAGACTCTTCTTAATCTGTGCCGACCAACGTTGGTCGTCACTTAACCTAATCCCCAAATAATCAAATTGTCTGACTCTCTCCACTGGTTGGCCTGCTATCATCATTTTCCCCCTAAATAGTTTGTGTGGGTTATAGGCCATAAACTTAGATTTTGTTGAATTAATTTCAAGTCCTCTGTTAGAGCAAAAATTATAAAAAGTGTCCAATTCATTTTGCAAGCCCATAGGTGTTCTTGAAATTAGTAAGGTGTCATCGGCGAACATTAAAATAGGGACTGGGGTTCCAGCTAATCTAGGGGCATCATGATTACAGTGTAGCAATTGGTCCACAGCACCGTTTATGTAGAGGTTAAATAGTGTTGGTGCCAAGATGCAGCCCTGCCTAACCCCTCTATTGACGGGTATGGCTTCCGTTAGGTCGCCACTATCTGACCAACGTACATGAGCGTAAGTCCCTTCATGGAGATATCTAATCAGTCTTAGTAGTTCGCTATTGGGTTGATAACTCTCTATAATTTCCCATAATGTATCCCAAGGTACCATGTCAAAAGCAGCTTTTAAGTCGATAAAAGCTACATACAGTTGACTTTTGTTGAATGACAGGTATTTCCAGCAGAGGAGGTTAAACATAAATACCTGGTCTATTGTACTCACTCCTCTTCTGAAGCCTCCCTGGGATTCTGAGAGAATTTGGGCATCATCTATCCATGTCTGTAATCTGTTCAGCACTTGCTTAGCGAAGATTTTTTGGCTAACATCAATAAGACTGATAGGTCTATAGTTGTTAGGTTGTTCCCTTGGCCCTTTCTTATAAATAGGGACTATAACTGCTCCTTGCCATGTAGTAGGGAGTCCTCCCCCCCTCAGTATTTCGTTACTAAGTGCGTTTAGATACAATGACCACGTTGTCAGACGAGAAAGATATAAATCTCCTGGGATACCATCAAGACCAGGGGCCTTTCCCTTGCGTGTGGATTGGAGAGCCTCTGTTGTTTCTTTTATGGAGAATAAGTCCAGGTCAAATTTGGGTGGTGTTGTACTCCCCCACGTTAGGGTATTGCCAACAGGATCATTAGGTTTTAGTAGGGGTGTAATAGTGCTATTGGTATGTGGTTTTCTGTATATATTTGAAAAGTGCGTCATCCAAATTTCTGGCTGGATGACAGGGTAACTTTCCATTTCTTGAGGGCTACTCTTATCTGACACTAGTTTCCAGAATAGGTTAAGATCTTTCTCCTGGAGCGCCACAACCATCTTGTTCCAATTCCTATTCGCCCATTCTTTTTTTGCATTTTTAAGTACATCTTTGTATACAGTCCTGCTCTTCCTTATCTCTCTTAAATTCCCTTCCTTAAGTGCTCCCAGTAAGTGTATCTTAGCTTGACGGCAGGAGTTGGAGAACCACCTAGAGGTTTTAATCACAGTCTCTGTCCGCCTCCTTACCGTCTGAAAGTGTGGTTTTAGTCGGATGGCCAAGATATTATGAAGATAGACCAAATCAACCAATTTGATATTTGTATGTTTCAGGGGGGAAAGTGTTGTTGCAACTGTTCTATAGATCGCTAGCTGGAAATTTACATCACTTTCAACCCGATCCCATTTCACATTTTTACGGTCATTGGTCCTAATGAGGGCACTATTTGAAGTCCACGTTGATAGTGTCTTGGAACTAAATAAGATAGTGGAAAAGGAGGTACTTAAGGCTAGATGGTCACTATCAATGCGAGGGAGAACTATCATGTCAGTTAGGGATTTCCAGAGGGCGTCATTTACTAAGACATAGTCCAGGTGGCTAGTATATACACCTCTCCTATATGTAGGTGACGCCGGATTGTCTGATCTGGTATTCCCATTTACTATTCTTAATCCCTTTATTTTTATTAGGTCTTCCAGTAGGTCTAAGGCTCCTCCTTCTTTCTTAGATGTAATTTGCACCGGCCCTGATCTATCCCATGAGTCTGTGAACTGGGATCCCTCTTGCTGATTGCCATCTCCGCGGTTCAATTGCATATTGAAGTCGCCCGCAACCATTATACCCCGCCCAATAGGTAAGCAGTTAAAAAATTCTACTATTGAACTCATCTGGATGGTCTGGGTCCTTTGGGTGCCAGGTCTAATGTATAAATTTACAATTATTATGTTAACAAGACCTTTAACAGTACTAATTTCAACTGCAACGGCTAATAAATCCCTCAAAGGGGATACTATCTCTTTAACTTTTGGGAACAAGTCGTGTTTTAACCAAATTATCAGGCCGCCTGAAGCCCTACCTGATGGTGATGGTAATGCAGCCTTCTGGAAGGTCCAATAGCCTTCTCTATTTACTACAGATGGCGCCCAGGTCTCCTGTAATAAAATGATGTGGTGTTGATCTATAAGTCTGCACCAGTCAGGATTAGCTATTTTCTGAGTCAGGCCTGCCACATTCCAGGATAGAATCTTAATCGGTGGGTCATGGTCATGCCCATTTTCTGGTAGATTTTCCCTAGTCTCATATGTACAAAATATTTCTTGCTGGGACTTTCCCTTTGGCGAGCCACTACAATAAGTTTTAGGCTCTGCTCCCAGGATATTAGGTAAGTCATTTTTTGTAGTATAAGAGTCGGGATTGGGTATGCCATTGCTCCCAACTTCAACGGCAGGAACTTCAACGGCAGAGACTTCGCGTCAATCTATGTCTGAAGTATGGGTTTGCTTTCGATCCCTTCTCTGCGGGCAAGAATATTGGGCCATTATAGTACTATTTATCTCTTGTGGAGACCGGTTTGTCAATGATTGCGGAAGTTTGTGAACAAGTGTCATTTGGGAGGAGGTGCCCGGTCTCATTCTTTCCTCAAGTGCCAAAAGGCCCTTAACTAGATTCTGACTGGTCAATTTTATCCCTATGAGATCTGATGTTGAACCTATTTTTATAAGTCTCTGTGCAATGACTATATCGTCCCTTATAATGGATCTACACTTCTTTGTCCTTCTTATCCAATGTATAACTTTATTTTTAAGGGAATCCCCTTGCTCAAATTGATCTTTACTTAGCTTCGGGACGTTTGTTATGTAAATATCATAGACGTTATGTCTAGTCTGACATTGGAGGTTATTTCCCAAGGGGCATTTGGAGCTTATATCTAGGTGTCTTTCTCTGTGCACCTTCCAATTATTCCCTGTGTCCAAGGGTGGATTGTAGTTATTACGAACACACGCTGCAGGAGGTGCGCTATTGCCCCCCTGAGTAGTCTGTGTTACCATTTCGACCCTTTGACGCCTACGCCTCTGTGGGATGGGTGTTTCCGGTATTTCAACTGACTTTGGTAAGGAATTAAGGTCTAATTTTTGTGGTATCTTCCTTATATCCCAATTACTGCAGATATGCCGTCCAGCTTCTCATATATCATATGAGTAAAAGATGTAAGATGCTCTCTAAGGCTTAAAATTTCATCTCTTATCTGTACTAGCTGGAAGACAGCTAGATGTTCATCTTGAGTGGCTATGACTGAGACTGGTTTCTCAATTTCCCTTGAGATGGTTCTCTCTAATTCAGCTGGCGATGGTAGGACAAGGGGTAAGAAACGGTTATTGCAGTTTGGCAGGGGGGATACACCATCTTGCTGGTTAGGCAAATTTAGGTTAGGGCTCTCTGTTGGATTCTTTAAAATTTCTAACTTCCTAAGTTCTGTGCTGGTGCCTTGGGGTATAGATATCTGCGAATCTCTGTGTACAGGAGCGAAGAAAGATTTTATGACATTAGAGGAGGAAGAAGCATCTTTCCTACGAGATTTTGAGGGTTTCGTGGCTAGCAAACTCTCCACTTCCTCTATAAGATCGTCAATTTGGGTGAGCGTACAATTTTCGGCCGCGTGTCGAGGTGCTCTTTTTGCCCTTCCCTGCTCAGTAGGATTACTGGTAGCTTTCCTTTTCCCCATCTTGGTAAGCTATTTGCCTCAAAGACGTTTATAACTAGTGCGCGAAGGGGGAGTTATGAATACCTTGGGTAATAAATTCCAGAAGCCGATAGGCCCTAATTGGGAGGTAGTGCGATATGGGTAAGATTGTTTGTACTTAAATAGACCCAGGTGCACTGCTTTTAAGGGGCATCACATTTGAGCCTACCTCGTTCAAATTATTAGGGGGGTGGCCCTGCCCTGGCTCTTCCTGGCAATGACGGGCAAGGACGGGCCCGCCCTTGGCCCGGGCGCCGCCCGCGCGCGTCCCGCGCAGCGGGAGCGCGACAATGTTTTTAAAGGGCTCCTTGCCCTGACGTGTGGCGGCTGGCCCCTCCTCCTGCTCACAAGTGCGCTACCCGCGGCAGCGGGAGCGCGACAATGTTTTTAAAGGGCTCCTTGCCCTGACGTGTGGCGGCTGGCCCCTCCTCCTGCTCACAAGTGCGCTACCCGCGGCAGCGGGAGCGCGACAATGTTTTTAAAGGGCTCCTTGCCCTGACGTGTGGCGGCTGCCCCTCCTCCTGCTCACAAGTGCGCTACCCGCGGCAGGGGGAGCGCGACAATGTTTTTAAAGGGCTCCTTGCCCTGACGTGTGGCGGCTGGCCCCTCCTCCTGCTCACAAGTGCGCTACAGTTAGTTATGTGCTGTTTTACTTAAAATTTTCAATACAGGTGGCAAGGAAAGTCCGGTTAGGAGTTTACAATGCTAATGGCTCCAACTCGAGACCCATTGCTGGCGCCCAAAAATTACCACTTTGGGTTTGCCTGAATTGGCCATAAGGTCATTCTTTTCATTGTTTTTGTTGAGGGCATCCTGTGCCTTCTGGAGTACTATTTGAGTATGATCTGAAAGAATGAGATCATTGGCATACTGCATTAAGAAGATCTTGTTTTGTCCTATCCTCAGGGTCTTCAGATTGGCTCCTTATAGTGCGGGCCCAAATTGGGTATATACAAGTTAAATTAAATAGGGCCAAGGACACAACCTTGTTTAAGCCTGTGATCTGTTTGAATTTTTGAGGTGACAGTTTCGTAGGAGATTTTAATTCATATCCATGTCTTAGCTTAGAACAACATGATGGCTTTCAGCAGTTTGCATGGTATGTTTCAATTTTGCAGCTTCTGCCAAAGTTTGTTATGCACCACTCTGATCAATGCGGTGGAGTAGTCAACAAAGCAAGCAAACAAGGGAACGCTGTGACTACTTATTGAGATATAGAAGACAGGGCAACAATGTTATCTACCATTGATTCTCCCTCACGAATACCAGTTTGATATAATGGAAGCAGCCTAGGTGTGGTTGACCACATCTCTTGGAGGTAGATGATGTCTGCTTCATTCAGTAGTTTGAGTGCAGCCTTACTTTGTAGGATATTTGTGATTTCTTCTGTGTTATACAATACTATTTTTGTTGTTGTAGCCTGGTGATTTACACTTTTCTGGGCAGTGGGGTTAATTCTAGGGATAACTGGCTTTTTTCCAAGCAAGGTTTGTGGCAGTTGAGCTCCAGTTGTCTCCTTGGTCTCTTGCTGTTCCTTGCATCATGATTGCCTTTTTTTCTTCTGCATGTGCCTCTAGTTGGTAAAGAATGGTTAAATTCCCGATGCTGGGATTAGACTGCCGGCTTACTATTTTCATTAAGATGATTTTTATTGTAGGCTGTGACTGATGGACGCCAGCCAAGGTTTTTAACACTTGGAGGTAATTTTCATTGACTTTGGTGTGCACTATGATTCTCCAGTTTGCAAAGTGCTCTTTCTCCAGTAACACACTTTGTGACATAACACACCTCCAAGTTATTTTTAAGGATACTCTCAGTTTTTCCTGGCCTGAGGAATCAAATTGGACACTTAGGGAGTCATTACGAGTTTGGTGGCACCAGGACTGCCATGTCAGTGGCTGTACTGCCAACAGGTTGACAGAGAAGACTGCCAAATTATGACTGTGGAGGTCTTCCCATGTGGAGGCCATGGACAGCGGTAGCCATCTTCAGGCGGCAGACATCATGTCCCCGCCAGACATATAACAAGGCTGCACACCGCCAAGGTTTCCGCTGCAGTTGCACCACCACGAAAGCCTGGGCAGAAACCAAGGAAACGTTCACATTCTGGAACACATACCTGCCCAGAGCCACCATGGACCTTGAACTGGAAGTCCCCCCACTGCTCCCACTTGCACAATGACTCTGGAACCAGCGACGAAGACAACAACCGTGAGTACACACACCTACCTGACACTGTAGGGAAAACCCAAAGTACAGACAACATACACGTCTGGGACGGCTTGCGAAGACAACACACACACGTAACCACCCACCCACATGCGCACATACACACAAATCTACATACACACCGGCACACCCATACTACACAGACAACACCCACACTACACCCACCATGGCCAACACACACGTGCAATACACACACCAATCCACAGACACACAGCACCGGTACAGTCTAACACAGCATCACCAATTCACACAATGACACCACAACCACTTCGGCAAGCAATTTTATTGCACACCTCCATATGACACTAAATATATACAAAAACACATAACAACACCTGACAACCAATATACACAATAACCCAGCCATGCAATGAAGCATTCATCATACCATGCTAACACAACACGATTAATCAATCAGTCAATCAATGAATTCACAAAGCGCACTACGTACCTGTGAGGGTTTCAAGGCGCTGGGGGAAGGGGGGGAGGGAGTGCTGCTACTGATCAAAGAGCCAAGTTTTGAGGAGTCTTCTGAAGGCGAGTAGGTCTTGAGTCTGGCGTCAGTTGGTTGGGAGGGAGTTCCAGGTCTTGGCGGCAAGGTAGGAGAAGGATCTTCCGCCGGAGGTCTTTCGCTGGATGCAAGGGACGATGGTGAGGTTCGAGGAGCGGAGCTGGCGGGTGGGGGTATAGAAACTGAGTCTGCAGTTCAGGTAGGCAGGTCCGGTGTTGTGGAGGGCCTTGTGTGTGTGGGTTAGTATCTTGAATGTGATCCTCTTGTCTACGGGGAGTCAGTATAGGTCTCTCAGGTGGTGGAAGATGTGGTTGCTGCGGGGTACGTTGAGGATCAGCCCGGTGGAGGCATTTTGGATGCGCTGGAGACGTTGCAGGTGTTTGGCTGGGATGCCTCTGTAGAGTGCGTTGCCGTAGTCAAGCCTGCTGCTGATGAGGGCCTGTGTCACGGTTCTTCTTGTTTCAGTCGGGATCCACTTGTAGATCCTGCGGAGCATGTGGAGGGTGTTGTAGCAGGAGGAGGAAACTGCGTTGACCTGTTTGGACATGGAGAGTGATGAGTCGAGGATGAATCCTAGATTTGCGTGCATGGTTGGTAGGAGTTGGAGGGGTTCCCAGTGTGGTCGGCCACCACAAATTGTCCCAGCCTAAGGGAGTGGGTCCTCAGGCTGAGGGTGTGGGTCCTCATCTGATATATCCATCACCACACAGGCAGACACACACACAACAACCACACAAGGGCACACAACAGCACCATTACACATGTCAGCACCAACAATACACAATGTATCTACATACATGCATGTACCAAACACAAACATATCCTACACCAATACAAAGCCATCAGAGCATCACAAATGGCTAGCCACACCCACACCTGCAGCCCAGACACAATAGCTAGCACAACCAACACACATACACACGTCAGACACACACAAACCAAAGCCACTAATTACAAAACAGCCTTGTGGAAAGAAAGGCAGGACAAGTATGTTACCATCGAATCCGACCACAGGTTGTGCCAGATGTATTAAAATCTTAAATATGAGAATAATTAAATAAGTATATACAATGAGAAGGCCATTGGCCAGTTCACAGTCCAAAATGAAAAAGGCACAGATGGCACACCTGTGTGACACTACTTGACTCCTTACTGCTATATGACCCACACAAGGTAGGGGCATCAAGGAGGCAGGCAGACACCTCAGGGATTAGGGAGCGTAGAGGGGGGTTGGGTTTGGGAGGAGGTCCTTGGCCTTGGGCTTGGGAGGGGTCGACTTCTTGGCAGGGGTGGGGCAGAGGGACTTGGAGGTGGAAGGGCTCAACTTGGGAAGGGACACAGACCCGTTTGGGGGTATAACGGGGTGGGAGAGGAGTAGGGAACAGGGAAAACTCAAGAGGAAATGATTCTTAGACTCACGGGGTGGTGATGGCAAAAAGGTTTGGTTGTAGGAGGTGTTGTTGTGGAGGTCTTGGGTGCTGGGTGTCTGTTGGGCGGATGGGTGCAGGCGTTTATGTGTCTTGGGAGGAGTAGGGGAGTAGGTGCTGGGAGATGAAATGTGGATGGGTGATTGTCTGTTGGGGTGGTGTCTGCAGGTATGATAGATCTGCTGCATGTGGGTGTGTCAGTGGTTGTGGTGTCTGAGGATGTGGTGAATGGGGTGGATGTCTGCTGGTCTGCTATTGTGCGGGTAAGATGGAGGTTGTGGCATGATAAGTGAATGTTGGTGTGGTGGCTGAAGGTGTGCCTGATGTAGTGTCTGTGAAGGACGGAGTAGTGGGGGGGTCTGTACAGGTAGTGGATGTTGGTGTGTGTGCAGGTGGGTGTTGTTTGTGTGCATGCTGGTTGTGAGTTTTGTGGTGCTTGTGTTTGTCAGCGGTATCCTTGGCTGTTGAGGAGGATGAATGCTTGTGCATCTGTGTACTTTGGTTGAGAAGAGGGGTTTGGGACTGGAAAGAAGTAGCTGGAGGAGGGATGGTGGACAAAGGGTGACTGGCTGCCAACAGTGTGGAGGCCAGAGCCTGAAAGGATCTCTGTAGGCCAGTTAGTGCACCGTGATTGCCTTCCAGGAATGCATTGCTGTGCTGGACTTGAGCTGCCAGTCCCTGGATGGCATTCACAATGGTCAACTTACCCACAGAGATCGACCTCAGGAGGTCAATAGCCTCCTCACTGAGGACAGCAGGGCTGACAGGGGCAGAGGTGTCTGCAGTGAAGGAAACGCCTACCCTCCTGGGTGAGCAGGCTGGTGCAACTGGGTGGGAAGCTACAGGGAGGGCGGTGGTAGTAAGGCTGGTGGTGGATAATGATGGTGCTGGGGTGGTCCCGAAAGAGTCTGTCACGGCCAGGGAGTGTCCACTGGAGGAGAATTCCAAAGATGACGTGGATGCTCCAGTCTCCCCCGTGGCACTCCCCTTGTCTTCCATACCACTGGGTCCATCGCTGTTGATGGTAGAGGCACACCGGGTCCCATGGCTTGCAGTATCCTGACTCACCTGTGCCCCTTCTCTTTTGCCTGCCAATGCTGATGCACACAAACAGAGAGCGAGAGGGAGGGAGGGAGAGAGATATGGAGATAGAAGGTTAACATATACCTCACATAGACACATGTAAACATGCACATCTGTGACAATACATATCCTGGATAGGCTATCTCAGGTGCCAATACACATTTCCTAAATTATGTCACAACATGTCACCACTACCCACCCCTGTATGTTAACCCTCACACCCACATCTACATCCAAATAAGTATGCACAACTGGAGTCATCCACATGATCACCACCATAGCCATGTCTGCATAGACATCATACTCTGGATGAAGTACAAATGTTTCCCTGAATTCACATCATACCTCTCAATACTCCTGTCATCCATTGGAAGTGCAGATGACTGAACCAAACACACCAGCCCTGTACAATTACAACAGCTGATCAGTCATTGCCCTTTGTTAAATATCCATGACAGTGAATACTACTCCCCTCACACACCACACCGCATCTGCCTGTCACGTTACATGGCTGACATAACACTCTGTAACATAATGCCAATTTAGATCTAAGAATTGATTAAGCCACTATAAGTTAGATACCCATGCAGGTGACATCTGATGTGTACAATACAAGTTTTGGGTATAGGCATGTGATTAGTCTGACCCAATCACAAAAGAAGATCTGCAGACACCAAACACATATGTATCACAACTAATCATAAATCTAAGTGCATTGACAATGGCCTATATTGCACATATTACACATCCATACTCAATCACTGAGTGCAGTGTCACAGCTGATGTACATCAGGAACACACATGTGACATCATGGTCCACATACAATACCACCACACATGCAGTTTCACCAGTTTGACTTCACAACATGTTAACACCACCCTCACTCACACCATTCCATATTTCTGAATACCTGTACCTACGTCCAAACAACACACATCTGAGACGGTAAATACATGTAAGCATTATGCATACATGGACCAACACCACCGCCTTTGCACTGACAACTCATCACACTACTACGCAGGGCAGCCTTAGAAGAGAAAATACAACATTCATTTCACATCAACATCTCATAAGTCATACAATACCCAATCCTGTTCTAATCACCCACTTCACCTAGGCCAAGGGTGGCCGACATTTTCCCACTTCTTCAGATGTGCCCCCAAGTATCCATTGAGACATCATGTAGGAAGATAATAATCCCAAAATGTGATGTAGGCAGCCCAAATGTGATGTAGGCCGTTAATAAGCCCAAAATGTGGGCCATTAGGGGGGGTCAGGGTCTGATGGGTACTCTTCCCTCATTGGGAAGACATCCACAGCTGGGCCTCCGCGGTCTTCCGGCCCCAGTGTCTCAGGTCCTCCCATCGCTTGTGACAATGGGTGCTCTGCTGGTTTTGGACCCCCAGGGTCTGCGCCTCCTTTGCGATGGCACACCAGATCCCTTTATTCTGATGGGCCTTCACCTGCAAGGATGAGACAAACAAAAGAAGAAAGTCATGTACACTGGCACCATGCCACACAAGAGTGGCCAATTCACATCTGACTCACAAAGTGCCCAAACATACCCATCCTCTCTGCCCACACACCTTCACTTGATGCCCTCTGCATGCATCTATACTCCCTCACTGATATACTTACGCCATTCACCTTGACACGCATCCCTATCACACGTGACTATGGCATTGGGCTCACCTGCTCCTTTGGTGCCCCACATAGCTGTTCATATAGGGGTAAGACCCCTTTCACCAGCTTCTCCAGCTCGTTTGGGGTGTGAACTGGGGCCCTATCACATGCAGGGTGTGGCATGGTGGCTCCCAGATACAGTACCTCAGCAGCTGGGGTCATGGAATTCTTACTAGCAACAGTGTAAGGAGTCAAGTGAGCAAGGCTGCAGAAAATGGCGGTCACGACCGCCACGTACAAGACCATCACCGCCAGCTGTCCTCACCATTGGCCTCAATCCCTTCAAAGGCACAATAACAACCAGTGACAAGTTGCATGGCGGTCTTGATGGCCTACATCCTAACGACATACGCCAGTGGTCTTAGATCACTTCCATCTGGCCGGTGCTGCAGGACAGACGGCTGCCATTTTATGCACATAACATGCATTGATGGGCCAATATAAGTGTACCATACACATACTCGACAAATTGGGGAGTAACCCTAAGTTGTGACATCATGATAGTGCAAGCACATATTACATGCATGACACAGTGAGGTGATGTGCCAGTACATCTGTTGATGTGTTTGCTTAGATACTTCGTGGCACAAAAGTGGTGGCACAATATTGTTATATCCCATTACTTTTGTAATGATCATTGCAGGACAGCTGAGTCTGCCACATGTGGTACATTGCACATGTGATATGTGTCCTGTACAACTTACAGGTTCAGCATACTGCTGCAAGGCTGGTGTCCAAAGGGCTTCTGCATGGCCATTATAATATATGCCAGCAGTGCTACACAAGTCCTGTAGTATTAGGTGAGTGCTATTTTGACATGTTCTGCCTACATGTGTCAAGTACATGTGACCGGGTGTTCCCGGCAAGGAGAGCCTCAGATGACGTATCGGACGGTGCGATACGTCATTTCCACGTCTCCCCGTTGCCGGGGAAACGCGGCGAGAGCGAGGCACGCGCGATGGCGTTACCTGGGAAACCAGGACGGTTTCCCGGGACGGGGAAAATAAAGGAGAGGACGCGCTGGGAAAAAGGGAGGCGGAGAAACGGAAGGAGAACGAGAGGAGAGAGGCGGAGAAACGGAAGGAGAACGAGAGGAGAGAGGAACACAGAAAGGAGAAGGAGAACGAGAGGAGAAAGGAACAGGGGGAGCACAAGGAGGACGAGAGGAGAGAGGAGAGCGAGGAGGAGACGGAGGACGGGAGAACGGAGGAACACCAGAGCCTGGAAGAAGGAGACAACCAGGAGGATCACTACAACGCCAGCCACGACCCTGGAGGGTCGTGGCTACACAAGGTACGGTCCTTGTGGACACAGAAGAGGGGTATAAGTAAAAAAGGGACTGGGGAGGGAGTATAAATTAGGGGTGGGAAGGGAGGTCTAGAAAGGGGCACCACGACCAGCACATCAGTGACACTTACTCTTCACTATAATTAGATGTGGTCACGTCACTCCCCAACTCCTCACTGACACCAAACCCCCTCCTTTTGTATTTACCTTTCCCCCAGTCCGGAGATAGTAGAGAGAGAGGAAAACCCGGTATAAAACCCAATACTTACGCCAGCGTTTTTTCCTTCTGTTTCCGGTATCTTCCTGGATTCACCTGAGCGGGAACGGCTGTACTCCCACCTGAAAAGACAACAAGACCAACATAAGAAATCACCTATTTGGAATCAGATAGAAGAACAAGGACTGAGTTACCGGAAAACCCCATCGTACCTTTGTTAAAACCACTTTATTTGCACCATATAACGTAAAATAAACCACTGGCCACAATAGTAACTACACCTCTCCGTTGTCTTTATACTGTTCGACCTGTCACAGTACATTTCTCAATGTACATTGTTTCCTCTCTGCCTACATATGCTACCATGAGGAGACTGAGACAACCACCATTGTGCCACCCACTAGTTGACCTTGCAACCCTGGAGGACAGGCATACCATCCAGACCTATCATCTGAATCGTCAGACCATCATGGATCTAAGTACACAGTTGAAGCCTGATCACTTTCAACCATACACAATCCCTATGCCATCCCACCACAGTACAACTACACTTTCTTGCCACAGGCTCCTTTTATAATACAGTGGGCTTGACAGCATGGATGTCACAGCGCATGGTCAGTCTTGTGTTGAAGGAGGTACTTTTGGGCATTGTTGAAAAACCTGGACAGCTATATCAGGTTCCCCCAGCGTGCGGATCTGGCCTATGTGAAGGCAAACTTTCATGATATGGGACACATCCATCATGTGATAGGGGCCATTGATGGCACCCATATAGCCCTGGTCCCCCCAGTACCAATGAACAGGTGTATAGGAACAGGAAGAACTACCACTGCATTAATGTACAGCTGGTCAGTCTGGCAGACCAGTAAATATCACAGGTCACATCCATGTACCCTGGATCTGTGCATGACTCTGTCATTTAGAGGAACAGCAATGTCCCACACATGATGCCACAACTACACACAGAGAGGGCCTAGCTCCTTGGTCTTCATGCATTTGAAGGTGGTTCACTGTTATAGCACCTGTCATCACATTCTTCCCCGTCACTGTACCTGTTATGTCACTGGTCCTACATTTTTCACACAGGTGACTCTGCATATCCTAACCTTCCCTGGCTGTTGACACCAGTGAGGTACCCTGCCACGGATTTGGAAGTCCAATTCAATGAGGCCCACAGGAGGACAAGGCGTGTAATCTGAAGGCCAGATTTAGGTTCCTGGACCTATCTGGAGGTGTCCCATTCTACTCACCCCACAAAGTATTCCAGATAATAGTAGCTTGCTGCGTGCTCCACAATCTAGCCCTGAGATGTCAGGTGCCATAGTTAGCTGATGAGGATGAGGCAGCTGGACCAGTGGCTGGTAATGCTGACATGGTAAGTGATGAGGAGTCAGAGGAGGAAGATGCAGTTGACTCTAGGACTGAGCTCATCAATCAGTGCTTCCAGTGACATGTAGGTATGGTGATTGTGGGTTAACAAGTGTAGTATATCCATATGATTTGCTGACAGGAGTCCTCCTGAGTTCACCCATCAGTGGGGGTCAAATGTGGTCCTATCCCTATGTGTGTTTTGGGGAGAGGATTGATTGAATGTAAAGTGCACAGTAAAAGTGTCTCAAACATCTAACAAGTGTACCCACTGAAGTTTCCCAGATTCACATCTCCAATGTACAGGCAGGTATTGAGCATTGTTTGCTGCATTCTCCTGTTCTCATGTCATTCCACCCACTGACTGTAGTAATGAAATATGTGCCTCTGCTACCTATGCCTTGAGGCATTCATAGTCACTAGCCACTGCTGAATGATTTGAGAATTGAGGGTTGTAAATGACAGATGGCAGCTACAGTGATTTATGATGAATATTATATGATTGGTGTTGTTTAGGTGATCTCTGGGGGTCCATGGTTAGGAGGCATTCTACACTGGGCACAACATCTATGTGCTGCATATCTACTTTGTGTGGCTCCATGTCTTCCATCCTGATGGTGCTCTCTGTCATTGTCTTTTTTCAGGTTGGAATAATATATATACTCTTGTGGGGCCAAGGTTTGTGGACTGTCTGACAGGTGTCCTGGGACAAATCTGTTGTACTGTGTCTCCTGCTGAGGATGCCTCCCTCTACTGTCCATTATATTGCCTGTTGGATGTAGGGGGGCATAGCCATATCAAATTTAGCAATCCTGACTTTTGCTGATGTTGTAATGAAGGAACATATACATTAGCTGTGTTCTATTGGTGTTTCTTATGCATATATTGAACTTGTGTCAAAAATAAATGGTGCACACATTGTTGAAGAGGTGATGAGTGAAGTCATAGCAGATGGAACCATCAGAGTAGGTAGTACAGCTGTTGGTTGCACAGGTCCAGGGCCAATTGCCAATCGGAAGATGGAGTTATGTCATTGAAAAGTAACAGGGTGTCTGAGTGGAACACAAGGGAGATAAATCCGGTGAGAGTCATTTCCTTGCAGTGGGTGTGGTCTTGGCATCTGCTCCAGCCGGATGTCTGTATGGATGTCCACGTTGGCAGGAGGGGGGGTTCTTCAGCTACAGAGAGAGGGATGTCTGAGGGCTGTGGTTACCCTGCAGAGCCTCCATTCCATTAGCTACCGCTGATGTGGATGGGTCTGATGTTCTGTTGCTAGCTGAAGGGGTCTGCTGGTGGGTGGAGGAAGCATGCAGAGTGGTGTTGATATCCCTCAGCACCCCTACAATGGTGGCCATGGTTGCACTGTGGGCCTGCCACTGCTGCATGACCCCCTGGTGGTATTCCCTCTGCAGCCTTTGATTTTCCCACAACATTGTTATGATCCAGCCCATCCTGCTCTGGGATGTTGGTATGCTCCAAGGACTTGGGAGGTAGTTTCCTGGTCAGTAGAGTCCCTTGGGGTCCCATCCTCTGGGTCACAGCTTCCCTCCCACACCCCCTGTCCCATGTGCCTGTGCCTCTGGCACAGTGTGCCCACTCCTAGTGTTATCAGGAACTTCATTGTCTGGGGTATGAAGGGTCATCTCAGGTCCCGGTACTGTGGGGCACACAATAGTTTGATCTGTCCATGGGACACAGGTTTGGGGACAAAGGGTTAGCTGTGATATTGAAGCCACAGGGTTGGGGATAATTGATGCCGGCAGGGTTGGGCAGGGAGTCAAAGACTGACCAGGTGTCACAGATGGGCCAGGCAGGTCATCAATGTCCAGACATCCAGGCGTGTTGTCTTCACTCAGACTTCATCCTGAGGTGGACTGGCAGCCTCTGCTATCCTCTCCATGGTGCCACTGGCAGGGGTACCTGTGGGTGGAGTGAGAGAGGGAGTTACATATTGAAGATGTGTTTGGTTCTCTCTTTATCATATGCATACAGTGACTTGACATGGTTCCCAGCAATGAGCATGACAGATGTTGCACAGCATACCACTGGTGGTAGATAGTGGTCTGTGGCATGTATTGGTGTCATTCAAGTTTTGTACCTCTGGCTGTGTGAATGGGTACTGGTACTGACTGGTTGTTCACATGACTGTTCTACACTGTTAGCTAATGACTATTCAGGTTTGATAGTTGTGAGTGGAGAATGGCTGGACATAGCAGCATGGTGTCCCAGTTGTAGAAGGGTATGGAAGTATGCAAGGTTCATAACCCTGTCTGTGCATGCTGTGTATGTGCATAGAGAAGGCAATCTTATATTCTATACCTTGGTGGGTAACTTTCTGGGATGTGGATCCTGATTGGTGGCCAATTGGATTTGTCCCAGTGCTGTAGCTGTATTCATCTTTGCTTTGCATTGTATTGTGCCATTGCATTGCTGTCATCACCATGTAGTGGTCCTCAGTTGTACTGTCTAGTTGGTATAGCTAGTCCAATAGTCATACATGCAAGGGATGTGATGTGATGTGCACATTCCAGGTATTCACGTAGATGGGCTTGTGCATTGTGGGAGTTGTAGTGTTAGTATTAGCCAATTATATGCGTGCCTTTGTCAAAGGCTGTTTGGACATTTGGGCTGGGTGGAGGTGTGGCATGCAGGAGAGGGGCATTAGGTGGATAGGTGGGATGTGTAGCAAGACATGCAGTACATTAGGGAGTATTTGGGTGGTGAGGAAGCATGCAGAACATGGCCATTGTGTAACATAGAAGTTGTGTGCACATAGCAGAGTCCAGTCTGCAAGGTATTCCACTCAGGCCCTAGGGATGCAGTATATCCAAGACCTTCTCCTCCCAAGATGTGAACTTAGCGGGAGGAGGTGGGGGCCGACTGCCAGTCTTGTGCATGGCGATCTGGTGTCATGATGCCATGGAACGCACCTTTCCCCTGAGGTCATTCCACCTCTACCTGATGTCTTCCCTTGTGCGTGGATGGCTAGCTACTGAGTTGACACTGTCAACTATTCTCTGCCACAACTCCATTTTCCTGTCTATCGAGGTTTGCTGCTCCTGTGTTCCAAACAATTGTGGCTCTACCCTGACGATTTGATATACAGTTGTGTTATGTGTACTGGGTGAGATGTGTATCCGTGCCTATGGTGTAATGGTGCTATATGAGTGTGTTTCCCTGCTCTGTGTGTGTGTGTGTAATTCAATTTTGTAGCAAAGGATTGTGGGTTGTGTGGGGACGTGTTATGTAGTGCAGTGAATAGGTGTGTCTGGTGTGTATATGTGTGTCAGGTGTGGGTCTGCCCAATGTGGTGTTGTGTTCTGACAGTGGTGGGTTCTGAGAGTGGCGGTTTGCACCGCCAATGGTTTTCCACCATGAAGGTACCACTGCGGTGATTTGTGGCTTGTAATATGGTGGGTAGAATTGTGTCGGCGTGGCGGTGCTGGTAGTGGAATCACATCTTTCCCACCCTCCTGTTTCCTGGCGGTGTTGGATTTGTGTTTTTGGCTGTCTTCACGGTGTGAGTGATAGAACGGCGGTCAGATTACTGCCAAGATGGCAGCCTTTTGGCAGCTGCCACCACGGCAGTCCACCGTAAAGACAAAGGGGGTCATTCCAACCCTGGCGGTCGGTGTTAAAGCGGCGGCAAAACCACCAACAGGCTGGCGGTAAAAAAAATGCAATTCCGACCCTGGCGGAAACCGCCAACAGAGACCGCCACTTTAACACACCGCCCGCCACGGCGGGACAAACAAACAGAGCGGCGGTCACCGCCAACAGACTGGCGGGAGACAATGTCCCGCCCACCCTATCACAACCCACCAATCCGTCACCTTTTCCGGGGCGGTAGCCCCGCCGATAAAAACACGGCGGAAACAGCGATTTCAAACGGAAAACGCTCACCTCCATACACCCCACGAGGAATCTGGACAGCGTGGAACCCGAACTCCACATCCTCCCAGCCATTTTCTTCCTGCTCCTCTACCAGGAGCACGAACGCCGGCGCAGAAGACAACAGTGAGTACTGCACCTACGACACAGGGGAGGGGGAAGGCAAAAAATTACGGGGACACACATATGCGACATACCCACCCTCACCCACTACAACACACACATCAATGCATAGCAACACATCACAGTTACTCCCCCCCAAACCCCCCGAAAGAATGCAAAGACAAAAGGAAATGATTATAAATTTAGAATTATAGTGTAAGACTGAGTATAAAATCTATCACACATCTATAACATTATATACATAAATTGTCCAGTCCGATATGTGTATCAGCCATTGTTCGTGGGCCACTGGGCCAAAACACATGGGCAAAGCCCACACAGGATACCTGCCTCCAACAGAGAGAACACTGCAGTCGTTTTCAGATAGGAAAACTACAGGCACCTCAGGGGGAAGGGAAGGGGGGGGCACCTCAGCCAGATGAGTCCACGACGCCAGATCCACGAGGGGCCTCCATGGCCACTGTGCCATCCTGGGGAGTGCAAAGCCACAGTCTCTCAAGTCACTACAGTGGGTGGGTTGCCCACTGTGCCATCCTGGGGAGTGCAAAGCCACAGTCTCTCAAGTCTCTACAGTGGGTGGCTTGGCCACTGTGCCATCCTGGGGAGTGCAAAGCCACAGTCTCTCAAGTCTCTACAGTGGGTGGATTGCCCACTGTGCCATCCTGGGGAGTGCAAAGCCACAGTCTCTCAAGTCTCTACAGTGGGTGGCTTGCCCACTGTGCCATCCTGGGGAGTGCAAAGCCACAGTCTCTCAAGTGGATGACAGTCTCCACTGGTACTGGTACTGGTACTGGACTAGTGCCCAGAGTGCTTCATGCAGCCCTGCCTGACACAGATGCGGGCCTGCCCCTTCCGCCAATGGGCCAGCGGTGCTTGAGATGAAGGGCCCAGTTCAGCGGTTCTTGAGATGAAGGGCCCAGTTCAGCGGTGCTTGAGATGAAGGGCCCTGTTCAGCGGTTCTTGAGACGGCGGTGCTCAGCGGAGCGGTGCTTGAGATGAAGGGCCCTGTTCAGCGGTGCTTGAGACGGCGGTGCCCAGCGGAGCGGTGCTTGAGATGAAGGGCCCTGTTCAGCGGTGCTTGAGACAGCGGTGCCCAGCGGAGCGGTGCTTGAGATGAAGGGCCCAGCGCAGCGGTTCTTGAGATGGCGGTGCCCAGCAGAGCGGTGCTTGGGATGAAGGGCCCTGTTCAGCGGTGCTTGAGATGAAGGGCCCAGTTCAGCGGTGCTTGAGATGAAGGGCCCTGTTCAGCGGTTCTTGAGACGGCGGTGCCCAGCGGAGCGGTGCTTGAGATGAAGGGCCCTGTTCAGCGGTGCTTGAGACGGCGGTGCCCAGCAGAGCGGTGCTTGAGATGAAGGGCCCTGTTCAGCGGTGCTTGAGACGGCGGTGCCCAGCAGAGCGGTGCTTGAGATGAAGGGCCCAGCACAGCGGTTCTTGAGACGGCGGTGCCCAGCAGAGCGGTGCTTGAGATGAAGGGCCCAGTTCAGCGGTTCTTGAGACGGCGGTGCCCAGCGGAGCGGTGCTTAAGATGAGTGTCCAGGTCAGCGGATCCGGCCATGGCATGGATGTCATTCGCCACCTGACATGTGGCTGGCGGGGCCTTCCTGCCCATCTGTCTGGTTGTTTGCGTGTCCCTCCTGGGCTGCAGTACCGGGCCTGTGGGTATCCTTCTGCCCACCTGGGACGTGGCTTGCGGGGCCCTCCTGGGCTGCAGTACCGGGCCTGTGGGTGTCCTCCTGCACACATGGGATGGGGCTGGTGGGGCCCTCCTGGGCTGCAGTACCGGGCCTGTGGGTGTCCTCCTGCACACCTGGGATGGGGCTGGTGGGGCCCTCCTGGCCAGCTGGCCTGCTGCCGGACTTGTAGGGTGTGCTGCCCTTCCCACCCTTCCCTGTTCGCCTGTGGCCCTTTCCCTCCTTTGGCGGTGTGCCAGGTGGCACCCGACTTCCTGCCGGAGCCAATGTAGGGATTTTTGTCCCTGGTGTCTTCGGCCTTTCGCGCCGGGCACTGGCAATCTTCGGATGCTTTTCCGGGGGTGGGCTGGCTGTGCCTTGGCTCCTTGCTGAACTGGCTGCCCTGGAGGGTGGGGGACTCCACAGTCCATGGCAAACAGTCTTTACAGGTCTCGGTTTTGTGGTGGCTGAGGTGCTGATTGGAGTCTTATGAGATGGACGGGGTGGGGAGTTGTTGGAAAGAGGTCAAGTTTGGAAAAGAAAAGCAATTTGGCAAGAGAGGGACGGGTAGGTGTAGTGGGTATGGGAGTGGAGGAAGAGGATGTGGTTGTAGGAGTGAGAAGTCTGGTGTCTTTGGGTGCAGGTGCTTGGGCTGGAAGCTGTCGTGAGGTGGATGGCTGTTGGGTGGGTGGCTGCCTGCGTTTGTGTAGTTTGGAAGAGGGGGTGACAGACACACTGGGAGAGGACACAGGGGACGTGTAAATGGTAGTGGGGGTGGTGACTGCACGTGTGCGGAGTGTTCTGGTGGGTGTGCTGGTGATGGGCGTAGTGGCTGAAGATGTTGTGCATGCAAGTGTGAGTGGAGACGTCACAGGGAGGGAGGAGGGAGACGAGGAGGAGGGGGACACAGTGGAGGCAGTGGGTGTTGGTATGTCTGCATGTGGATGTTGCTTGTGTGATGTGTGGTGCTTATGTCTGTCTGAGCTTCCCTTGGGTGTTGAGGTGTGTGCAGGCTGGTCTGATGGTGTGTCTGGGATAGGCAGAGGTACAGGGGATTGGGTCTTTGTGGAGGAAGTTGGAGGGGGGAGGCTAGAGGCAGGGACAATGGCTGCCGTCAGTGCTGAGGCCAGAGCGTTGAACGATCGCTGATGGGCAGCCTGACCAGAATGAATGCCCTCCAGGTATGCATTACTCTGGTGCACCTCACTTTCTACACCCTGGATGGCATTCAAAAGGGTAGACTGCCCAACAATGATGGTCCTCAGGAGGTCAATGACCTCCTCACTGAGGGCAGCAGGGGTGACAGGGGCAGGGCCTGAGGTGCCTGGGGCGAAGGAGATGCCCACCTTCCTGGGTGAGCGGGCACGGGGCAAAGGCTGAGGGGCTGCTGGGAGGGCGGTGCTGGTGCACTGGGTGGCGGTTGTACCTGTTGTTGCGGGGGCACGGATGTTGCCACCACCACAAGGGAGCTCCCTTCAGAGGACGAGTCGCTGTCACTGACATCAGCACGAGTCCCCGCTGTGGAGCTCCCCTTGCCATCCGTCCCACTGGTGTATTCGGACTCCGTTGCATGGCCCTCCAGGGTCATGTGGGATGCAGCTCCCTCGTGCTCCGATGCCACTTCTCCTCCGCCTGATGATGCTAATGCACACATGAACAGCAAGACCACAAAAAAGGGGGGGGGAGAAATAAAGACATGTTGAGTGCATGCATTGGGGACACCGTTGGCGGAGAGGACAGACACAGAAGCCCCCTGCACTACGCCGCGCACTTGGGGTCCACTACGCAATCTGTGGGACATGGCCTACAAGCCTATGGATGACAACTGCACACATAGATGACACAGGGCCATGGATACCTGTACTTGGCACCCTACAGAGGTGGGGGGCGGGGGCACAGGGCCATGCCTTACGGAGGGGCCTAGCCTACAGAAATCGCCCTGGCCTAGGGATACCCACAGCCCTCCTCCCCCACCCAGACACCTCCACTGCGCGCAAAGTCAGCAGAATGTATTTGTACTCACCCCCTTGTGTCTGCTGTGATGTCCTCACGCGCCCATCCAAATCGGGGTAGGCTACCGCCAGGATCCGGGACATCAGGGGGGTCAAAGTACGACTGGCACCCCTCCTACGTTGGGAGGCCATCCCCAGCTGAGCCTCCGCCGTCTTCCTGCTGCAGCGTTGGATGTCCTCCCACCTCTTCCGGCAGTGGGTGCCCCGTCTGTTGTGGACCCCCAGGGTCCGGACGTCCTTGGCGATGGCACGCCAAATTGCAACTTTCTGGTGGGCGCTGACCTATGTGACATGTACAGGGAGAGAAAAATTGTCATCACCTTCTGCATGCTCGATGTGAGTGGCCCCCCATCCCCACCCTTGCCATGTGGCACATGCTCTCATCTGTTGTTTGATGCATGCCTCAATCGCTCCCCTCCCCACCATCTTTCATCCACCCCACTCAACCCAGGCATTGCCCACTAAGCATGGTCCCTGTGTACTTACCTGTTGGTCTGGAGGACTGTAGAGTAGCGCATACTTGGGGAGGACCCCATCCACAAGTTTTTCCAACTCCTCTGCAGTGAAGGCAGAGGCCCTTTCCCCAGTCACATGAGCCATTGTCTCTTCCAGACCGAGGTCACAGCAGCACTTGCAGTGTAGGTCCTCTCCTGTGGAAGATCAGGTATCGAGTGATTAAGCAGATAGAAAATGGCAGTCACGCCCGCCGCGGTGCGTACCGCGGCGGTGCGTACCGCGACCGCCTGCGCACATCGTCATTGGCTCCTGAAACCCATAGGGTTCAATGTTAACCAATGCGGCTTTGCGCCGTGGTCTTCAACCGCCTACCGCCACAGTGTGCCACACCAGCGCATTGACCTCACATCCCACTGTCGCACTTCACAGGTCAGGCAGCTGCCATTTCAAGGGCCCACATGGCTTAATTTCTACTGCGTCACACATACCTAGGCCTTGCTTCAACACTCATACAAACCTTTCAATGCATTGGGAATCGTGTTATGTGCAAGCTGTGGTTACGTACCTGTGGGTTGATTGACTCTGTGCTCGTGGTTGTCCTTCATAGGCACCGTCCGCTGGGACATGCGAGGAGATGGAGGAATCTTCCCGTGTACAGACCGCTGGTGGACCTCTCGACAATGGAGGAACGACATGTCATACTGACATACAGGCTTGACCGAGCCACTATACAGGAACTGTGTGCCCAGCTGGAGCCAGACCTGATGTCACCCATCCGCCAACCCACAGGGATCCCCCTCTAGTGCAGGTGCTGTAAGTACTCCATTTCTTATCAAGTGGGTCTTTTCAAACAACAGTGGCCATATCATCAGGGATGTCCCAGCCCATGTTTTCCAAGGTGTTGTCCAGAGTGTTGTCTGCCCTGCTCAAACACATGAGGAGCTACATCATTTTCCCTGAGGTGGGGGATTTGGTTACAGTGAAAGGAGACTTCTATGCCCTTGGACATATTCCCAACATCATTGGTACCATTGATGGGACACATGTTGCTTTGGTCCCCCCCAGCAGGAGTGAACAGGTGTACAGGAACCGGAAGAGTTATCATTCCATGAATGTACAGATGGTGTGTTTGGCTGACCAGTACATCTCCCATGTTAATGCCAAGTTCCCTGGGTCAGTGCATGACGCCTACATCCTGCGGAATAGCAGCATCCCGTATGTGATGGGTCAACTCCAGAGGCACCGGGTGTGGCTATTAGGGGACTCTGGTTACCCCAACCTGTCATGGCTATTGACCCCAGTGAGGAATCCCAGGACAAGGGCAGAGGAACGGTACAATGAGGCCCATGGGCGGACTAGGAGGGTGATCGAGCGAACCTTCGGTCTCCTGAAGGCCAGGTTCAGGTGCCTCCATATGACTGGTGGTTCCCTAATGTACTCACCAAAGAAGGTGTGCCAGATCATCGTGGCCTGCTGTATGCTTCACAACCTGGCTTTGCGACACCAGGTGCCTTTTCTGCAGGAGGATGGTCCAGATGGTGGTGTTGTAGCAGCTGTGGAGGCTGTGGAGAGTGAAGAGGAGGAAGGCGAAGAGGACGACATAGAGAACAGGAACACAGTAATACAGCAGTATTTTCAATGACACACAGGTAAGAGTACACACCGGCATATTACATTTACTTAAAGACTCCTACCTCTCTACTGTCTGACTTTTTACCCCAGTGTATGGTAACTGTGTTGTGACTTTCCCTTCTGTTTTCAGAGATGTGGGCCCCACTGCGTGACATCTGCTTTGTTTCCCCATGGACTACAGCTGTGTGACAGCAGTTTGTTGGCATCACAATGTGAATGAACATTTTGGCACGGTCATGTCTAATACATTTGTTCAAAATCACAGCCAGACTCCAGATTGTTTTGTGCAATAAGTGTGTTTATTCAAGCGCTCTAAATTGGATGGGTGGTTGCAAATCGGTGAGGGGTGATGGTGGAGGATTGTCCATGGCAGAGTCCAGACTATCAGTATCACAGGTGCATTGTCCAAATGCCTGTGGAAAGTGGAGCAGGGGCAGTTTAAGGTTGGACAGGGTGACAATGTGGGACAGTGGGATGACAATCAGGGCGGTATCCTTTGCTGGCGGGGGTCTTGACATCTTACTCTGTCTTCTTCCTGGATCTCAGAGCCCGCTTGCGGGGTGGTTCTCCTTCTGCAGGGTGTGGGGTTCTGGTGGCCTGTTGGTCTTGTGTCGGGCCTCCTGTCCACTAGCGCCGGCGGAGGTGGTAGGCAGTTCTTGGTCCATGCTAGTGTCAGGGGCCCTTTGAGGTGCCACAGTGTCCCGCAATGTGGTGACTACCTGCTTCAGGGCCACTACGATGGTACCCATGGCGGAACTGATGTTTCTTAGTTCCTCCCTGAACCCCATATACTGTTGCTCCTGCAGAAGCTGGATCTCCTGAAACCTGGCCAAGACCGTCGCCATCATCTCCTGGGAGTGGTGGTATGCTCCCATGATGAAGGAGAGGGCCTCGTGGAGAGTGGGTTCCCTGGGCCTGCCCCCCCCTGTCGCACAGCAGCCCTCCCAGTTCCCCTGTTTCCATGGGCCTCTGTCCCCTGGACGGTGTGCCCACTTCCACTGCCCCCAGGTCCCTGTTGTTGGGGTGTTGGGTTAGCCTGGGTTCCCTGTAGTGGTGGACACACCGCTGATTGACGTGTCCTGGGGACAGAGGTATGGGCCCGCTGGGTGGGTGCTGTGCTGGTGTTTCCAGAGGGGGGAAGGCCTGCTGTGGCCTGTGGCTGTGTGAGGGGAACCGACTGTCCAGAGGTCCCCGATGGACCGGGCTGGTCATCTAGATCCAGGGAGACAGAGCTGCTGTCCTCACTGTGGGCCTCTTCTGGGGGTGGAGTGGACATTTGTGGACCCTCCTGCGCGGTGACCTGGCGTTCGGGTCCTGCAGGGGTATAAAAGTATGGTTATTGCTTCTGTGTGTGCCATAGCGTGCAATGGGTGGGTGCCCGTGTACCCCAGTGCTGGCATTCCTTTGTGGGGGCTGTTGTGACGGTGGTTTGGCGGGGGGTTGTATGTGTATGTGTAATGGGCATGCTTTGGTGATGGGTGTCCATGCTTTGTGGACGCATGCAGGGCTAGGTGTTGGGATGGGTGGGTTGTGATGGTGACACATTTGCAAGGAGTAGGTGTGATGGGGTGGGGGTGAGGGTGGGGGTATGAGTCGGCATGCAGGTGGGGTGGGGGGATGAAGTAGTGAAGATGAGACTTACCAGAGTCCATTCCTCCGCCTACTCCTGCGAGGCCGTCAGGATGCAGGATGTTCAAGACCTGCTCCTCCCATGTTGTAAATTCTGGGGGAGGAGGTGGGGGTCCGCCACCAGTCCGCTGCACCGCGATGTTGTGCCTGGATACCATGGAACGCACCTTCCCCCGTAGGTCGTTCCACCTCTTCCTGATGTCGTCCCGATTTCTTGGGTTCTGTCCCACAGCGTTGACCCTGTCCACTATTCTGCTCCATAGCTCCATCTTCCTGGCAATGGTGGTGTGCTGCACCTGTGCCCCGAACAGCTGTGGCTCTACTCATACAATTTCCTCCACCATGACCCTGAGTTCATCATCAGAGAACCTGGGGTGTCTTTGCGGTGCCATGGGGTGGTGTGGGTGATGTGTAGGGTGGATTGTGTGGTGCTAAGTGTGGTGATGTGTATTGTTGTGTTGTGTGAAGTGCGTGCAAATATTGCTGGGTGACAGTGAATTGGCCGTCTGGGTGCTCGGATGTCTTTTCTCGGTGCGTGTTCATGAATCTCTAGGAGTGGAGGATTGTGGGTGATGTGGGTGTGTATTTTATATTGTAATGGGTGTGTGGGAGTGGTGTGTGTATGTGTATCAGGTGTGTGTATTTTGAATTGTCCAATGTGGTAGTGTTTTGTACAAGTGTGTGTATTTTGAGTGCGGCGGTGTGTACCGCCAATGGAATACCGCGGTTGAAAGACCGCCGCGTGGATTCGTGTGTCGTGATAGTGTGGGTGTATTTCTGTTGGCGTGATGGTGGAGGTTTGGTCATCGCCAGTTTCTCGCTGCCCTTTGGTGTGGCGGACTTTTGTGGATGTCTGTATTTTGGCAGTTTGCCTGTTGTGGGTCAGAATGGGCAGTGCAGGGGCCCCCTAACAGACAGTGAAAATCGCGACGGGTGCAACTGCACCCGTCGCACCCCTGCAACACCGCCGGCTCCATTCGGAGCCGGCTTCTATGTTGCAGGGCCTTTCCCGCTGGGCCGGCGGGCGCTGCGGGTGCTCCTTTGGCAGGCGTCCGCCGGCCCAGCGGGAAAGACCGCGGAGCGGCCAAATGGCGGTGACCGCATGGCGGGCGGCTACCGCCGCCCGCCGCTGTCAGAATGACCGCCTAAGTTACCCAAAGCTTTATATTGCAGGGCAAATATTGGGGGTTATTACAACTTTGGAGGAGGTGTTAATCCGTCCCAAAAGTGATGGTAAATTGACGGATATACCACCAGCCGTATTACGAGTCCATTATATCCTATGGAACTCGTAATACGGCTGGTGGTATATCCGTCACTTTTGGGACGGATTAACACCTCCTCCATAGTTGTAATAACCCCCATTGACTTTTGTGAGTCGCCCCTGTGAGTTGATTGACCTCAATAACTTATCCTGACTGGGGGAGGAAGCTTGTAGAGAATAATTGGACCTCATTGTGGAGATTCAGTGTACTCTTGGTATATAGAAGCTTCTTTTTGTGCGTGCAGGCTTATTTATCTCAGTAGATTGTCAGCCCTCCACTGGCTCATGACCATTCAACTTGTGGACCTGTGCGGTGAATGTCCTTCTTTGTTGCCATATTTGATGTTTTGAGTAATAAGAGTGGTATGATCCATTCTTTTGTACTCCCCTTGCTTCTCATTCCTTTAACCCCTTCCCCGCCACGGACGTAATGGTTACGTCCATGGCAGCGCCCGTGTGGCGCCATGGACGTAACCATTACGTCCTGAATGCTTCCCTCGGGAGAAGCGCTAGCGCTCCTCCCGAGGGACGCCCCCCCACCCCCCCAGGTCAGGGCTGACCGGGGAATCCCTTCCCCTTCCACCCCCGACCCCCCCCACCCCCCCCTGTGACGTCAGCGCGCGAGCGCGCGCTGATTTGTCACAGGGGCCTCCCTAGTCACGCTGGAAGCTCTGCTTCCAGCGCGATTGAAAAAGAAATGCAAAAGCATTTCTTTTTCAATCACTTGGGAGGCCCGGAGGGGCTTCAAAGGGAAGGAAAAGTATTTCCTTCCCTTTGAAGTCCCTCCGAGGGTTTCAAAAGCCGGATTGCTTGCAATCCGGCTTTTGAAACCCCACTAGACACCAGGGATTTTTTTTTTTTTCATTGAAATTGACCAAAGGGAGCGACCCCTTGGGCAAGGGTCGCTCCCAGGGGGGGCATTTTTTTTAAAAGGCCTTTTCTGCCCCCAGGGGGGGCAGAAACCTCTAGGCACCAGGGACCATTTTTTTTTTTTTTTTTTTTTTTTGTTTCATTTTTTTTTTTTTGGTGGGGAGCGACCCCTTAGGCAAGGGTCGCTCCCCTTGGGGGAAAATTATATTTTGGCCATTTCTGCCTCCCTTGGGGGCAGATTGGCCTATTTTGATGAGGCCAATCTGCCCCCAAGGGGGGTAGAAACCACTAGACACCAGGGAGTTTTTTCTTTGCGTGAATTTCACGCAAAAGGAGCGACCCCTTAGGCAAGGGTCGCTCCCTGGGGGGGAGGGCAATTTATTTTAGGCCATTTCTGCCCCCCCTGGGGGCAGATCGGCCTATTATTAGGCCGATCTGCCCCCAGGGGGGGAAGAAACCTCTAGGCGCCAGGGCAATTTTTTTTTTTGTGTTTTTTTTTTTTGTTCTTTCTTTTTTTTAGAGATGGGGAGCGACCCATCAGGCAAGGGTCGCTCCCCTGGGGGGGCAAACTGTATTTAGACCATTTCTGCCCCCCTGGGGGCAGATTGGCTGAGTTTAGGTCAACCTGCCCCCAAGGGGGCAGAAACCACTAGGCACCGGGGATTTGTTTTTTGGTGCCAATGTCACGCAGGGGGAGCGACCCCGTAGGCAAGGGTCGCTCCCGGGGGGCGGGGGGTGGGGGTTGGGGGGGCAAATTTATTTTAGGCCATTTCTGCCCCCCCGGGGGACAGATCGGCCTATTATTAGGCCGAACTGCCCCCGGGGGGGGGGCAGAACACTCTAGGCGCCAGGGCAATTTTTTTTTTGTGTGTTTTTTTTTTGTTGTTTCTTTTTTTTAGAGATGGGGAGCGACCCATCAGGCAAGGGTCGCTCCCCTGGGGGGGCAAACTGTATTTAGACCATTTCTGCCCCCCTGGGGGCAGATTGGCCAATTTTAGGTCAATCTGCCCCCAAGGGGGCAGAAACCACTAGGCACCGGGGATTTGTTTTTTGGCACCAATGTCACGCAGGGGGAGTGACCCCGTAGGCAAGGGTCGCTCCCGGGGGCGGGGGGGGTTGGGGTTGGGGGGGCAAATTTATTTTAGGCCATTTCTGCCCCCCCGGGGGACAGATCGGCCTATTATTAGGCCGAACTGCCCCCGGGGGGGGGGCAGAACACTCTAGGCGCCACGGCAATTTTTTTTTTGTGTGTTTTTTTTTTGTTGTTTCTTTTTTTAGAGATGGGGAGTGACCCATCAGGCAAGGGTCGCTCCCCTGGGGGGGGCAAATTGTATTTAGACCATTTCTGCCCCCCTGGGGGCAGATTGGCCAATTTTAGGTCAATCTGCCCCCAAGGGGGCAGAAACCACTAGGCACCGGGGATTTGTTTTTTGGTGCCAATGTCACGCAGGGGGAGCGACCCCGTAGGCAAGGGTCGCTCCCGGGGGGGGGGTGGGGGTTGGGGGGGCAAATTTATTTTAGGCCATTTCTGCCCCCCCGGGGGACAGATCGGCCTATTATTAGGCCGAACTGCCCCCGGGGGCGGGGCAGAACACTCTAAGCGCCAGGGCAATTTTTTTTTTGTGTGTTTTTTTTTTTGTTGTTTCTTTTTTTAGAGATGGGGAGTGACCCATCAGGCAAGGGTCGCTCCCCTGGGGGAGCAAATTGTATTTAGACCATTTCTGCCCCCCTGGGGGCAGATTGGCCAATTTTAGGTCAATCTGCCCCCAAGGGGGCAGAAACCACTGGGCACCGGGGATTTGTTTTTTGGCGCCAATGTCACGCAGGGGGAGCGACCCCGTAGGCAAGGGTCGCTCCCGGGGGGGGGGGTGGGGGTTGGGGGGGGCAAATTTATTTTAGGCCATTTCTGCCCCCCCGGGGGACAGATCGGCCTATTATTAGGCCGAACTGCCCCCGGGGGGGGGGGCAGAACACTCTAGGCGCCAGGGCAATTTTTTTTTTGTGTGTTTTTTTTTTGTTGTTTCTTTTTTTAGAGATGGGGAGTGACCCATCAGGCAAGGGTCGCTCCCCTGGGGGGGCAAATTGTATTTAGACCATTTCTGCCCCCCTGGGGGCAGATTGGCCAATTTTAGGTCAATCTGCCCCCAAGGGGGCAGAAACCACTAGGCACCGGGGATTTGTTTTTTGGCGCCAATGTCACGCAGGGGGAGCGACCCCGTAGGCAAGGGTCGCTCCCGGTGGGGGGGTGGGGGTTGGGGGGGCAAATTTATTTTAGGCCATTTCTGCCCCCCCGGGGGGCAGATCAGCCTATTATTAGGCCGATCTGCCCCCGGGGGGGGGGGGCCAGAAACCTCTAGGCGCCAGGGGAATTTTTCTTTTTTTTCTTTTTTTTTTTTTTTTAGAGATGGGGAGCGACCCATCAGGCAAAAGTCGCTCCCCTGGGGGACAAATTGTATTTAGGCCATTTCTGCCCCCCTTGGGGGCAGATTGGCTGAGTTTAGGTCAACCTGCCCCCAAGGGGGCAGAAACCACTAGGCACCGGGGATTTGTTTTTTGGTGCCAATGTCACGCAGGGGGAGCGACCCCGTAGGCAAGGGTCGCTCCCGGCGGGGGAGGGTGGGGGTTGGGGGGGCAAATTTATTTTAGGCCATTTCTGCCCCCCCCCCGGGGCCGGCTGAGCTACAGGCCAAACACCACAGGTAGGCACCTTGCAAAAAACACCTCTGTTTTCTGTGAAAAAATATGTTGTGTCCACGTTGTGTTTTAGGCCATTTCCTTTTGTGGGCGCTAGGCCTACCCACAGAAGTGATGTACCATTTTTATTGAGAGACTTAGGGGAACGCTGGGTGGAAGGAAATTTGTGGCTCCTCTCAGATTCCAGAACTTTCTGTCACCGAAATGAGAGGAAAAAGTGTTTTTTGGGCCAAATTTTGATGTTTGCAAAGGATTCTGGGTAACATAACCTGGTCTGAGCCCCGCAAGTCACCCCATCTTGGATTCCCCTGGGTTTCTAGTTTTCAAAAATGCACTGGTTTGCTAGGTTTCCTCAGGTGTCGGCTGAGCTACAGGCCAAAATCCACAGGTAGGCACTGCTTTTTATAAAAAAATGTGATGTGTCCACGTTGTGTTTTGGGCCCTTTCCTTTCGTGGGCGCTAGACCTACCCACACAAGTGATGTATCATTTTTATCGGGAGACTTGGGGGAACGCTGGGTAGAAGGAAATTTGTGGCTCCTCTCAGATTCCAGAACTTTCTGCCACAGAAATGTGAGTAACATGTGTATTTTTAGCCAAATTTTGAGGTTTGCAAAGGATTCTGGGTAACAGAACCTGGTCCGAGCCCCGCAAGTCACCCCTCCTTGGATTCCCCTAGGTCTCTAGTTTTCAGAAATGCACAGGTTTGGTAGGTTTCCCTAGGTGCCGGCTGAGCTAGAGGCCAAAATCTACAGGTAGGCACTTCGCAAAAAACACCTCTGTTTTTTTCCAAAATTTAGGATGTGTCCACGTTGCGCTTTGGGGTGTTTCCTGTCGCCGGCGCTAGGCCTACCCACGCAAGTGAGGTATCATTTTTATCGGGAGACTTGGGGGAACGCTGGGTGGAAGGAAATTTGTAGCTCCTCTCAGATTCCAGAACTTTCTGCCACAGAAATGTGAGTAACATGTGTATTTTTAGCCAAATTTTGAGGTTTGCAAAGAATTCTGGGTAACAGAACCTGGTCCGAGCCACACAAGTCACCCCTCCTTGGATTCCACTAGGTCTCTAGTTTTCAGAAATGCATAGGTTTGGTAGGTTTCCCTAGGTGGCGGCTGAGCTAGAGGCCAAAATCTACAGGTAGTCACTTTGCTAAAAACAGCTCTGTTTTCTGTGATATGTCCACGTTGTGTTTTGGGGCATATCCTGTCGCGGGCGCTAGGCCTACCCACACAAGTGAGGTATCATTTTTATCGGGAGACGTGGGGGAACGCTGGGTGGAAGGAAATTTGTGGCTCCTCTCAGATTCCAGAACTTTCTGCCACAGAAATTTGAGGAACATGTGTTTTTTTAGCCAAATTTTGAGGTTTGCAAAGGATTCTGGGTAACAGAACCTGGTCCGAGCCCCGCAAGTCACCCCTCCTTGGATCCCCCTAGGTCTCTAGTTTTCAGAAATGCATAGGTTTGGTAGGTTTCCCTAGGTGGCGGCTGAGCTAGAGGCCAAAATCTACAGGTAGTCACTTTGCTAAAAACAGCTCTGTTTTCTGTGATATGTCCACGTTGTGTTTTGGGGCATATCCTGTCGCGGGCGCTAGGCCTACCCACACAAGTGAGGTATCATTTTTATCGGGAGACGTGGGGGAACGCTAGGTGGAAGGAAATTTGTGGCTCCTCTCAGATTCCAGAACTTTCTGCCACAGAAATGTGAGTAACATGTGTATTTTTAGCCAAATTTTGAGGTTTGCAAAGGATTCTGGGTAACAGAACCTGGTCCGAGCCCCGCAAGTCACCCCTCCTTGGATTCCCCTAGGTCTCTAGTTTTCAGAAATGCACAGGTTTGGTAGGTTTCCCTAGGTGCCGGCTGAGCTAGAGGCCAAAATCTACAGGTAGGCACTTCGCAAAAAACACCTCTGTTTTTTTCCAAAATTTAGGATGTGTCCACGTTGCGCTTTGGGGTGTTTCCTGTCGCCGGCGCTAGGCCTACCCACGCAAGTGAGGTATCATTTTTATCGGGAGACTTGGGGGAACGCTGGGTGGAAGGAAATTTGTAGCTTCTCTCAGATTCCAGAACTTTCTGCCACAGAAATGTGAGGGACATGTGTTTTTTTAGCCACATTTTGAGGTTTGCAAAGGATTCTGGGTAACAGAACCTGGTCCGAGCCCCGCAAGTCACCCCTCCTTGGATTCCCCTAGGTCTCTAGTTTTCAGAAATGCACAGGTTTGGTAGGTTTCCCTAGGTGCCGGCTGAGCTAGAGGCCAAAATCTACAGGTAGGCACTTCGCAAAAAACACCTCTGTTTTTTTCCAAAATTTAGGATGTGTCCACGTTGCGCTTTGGGGTGTTTCCTGTCGCCGGCGCTAGGCCTACCCACGCAAGTGAGGTATCATTTTTATCGGGAGACTTGGGGGAACGCTGGGTGGAAGGAAATTTGTAGCTCCTCTCAGATTCCAGAACTTTCTGCCACAGAAATGTGAGGGACATGTGTTTTTTTTGCCAAATTTTGAGGTTTGCAAAGGATTCTTGGTAACAGAACCTGGTCCGAGCCCCGCAAGTCACCCCTCCTTGGATTCCCCTAGGTCTCTAGTTGTCAGAAATGCACAGGTTTGGTAGGTTTCCCTAGGTGGTGGCTGAGCTAGAGGCCAAAATCTACAGGTAGTCACTTTGCTAAAAACAGCTCTGTTTTCTGTGATATGTCCACGTTGTGTTTTGGGGCATATCCTGTCGCGGGCGCTAGGCCTACCCACACAAGTGAGGTATCATTTTTATCGGGAGACGTGGGGGAACGCTGGGTGGAAGGAAATTTGTGGCTCCTCTCAGATTCCAGAACTTTCTGCCAGAGAAATTTGAGGAACATGTGTTTTTTTAGCCAAATTTTGAGGTTTGCAAAGGATTCTGGGTAACAGAACCTGGTCCGAGCCCCGCAAGTCACCCCTCCTTGGATCCCCCTAGGTCTCTAGTTTTCAGAAATGCATAGGTTTGGTAGGTTTCCCTAGGTGGCGGCTGAGCTAGAGGCCAAAATCTACAGGTAGTCACTTTGCTAAAAACAGCTCTGTTTTCTGTGATATGTCCACGTTGTGTTTTGGGGCATATCCTTTCGCGGGCGCTAGGCCTACCCACACAAGTGAGGTATCATTTTTATCGGGAGACGTGGGGGAACGCTAGGTGGAAGGAAATTTGTGGCTCCTCTCAGATTCCAGAACTTTCTGCCACAGAAATGTGAGGAACATGTGTTTTTTTAGCCAAATTTTGAGGTTTGCAAAGGATTCTGGGTAACCGAACCTGGTCCGAGCCACACAAGTCACCCCTCCTTGGATTCCCCTAGGTCTCTAGTTTTCAGAAATGCACAGGTTTGGTAGGTTTCCCTAGGTGGCGGCTGAGCTAGAGGCCAAAATCTACAGGTAGTCACTTTGCTAAAAACAGCTCTGTTTTCTGTGATGTGTCCAGGTTGTGTTTTGGGGCATATCCTGTCGCGGGCGCTAGGCCTACCCACACAAGTGAGGTATCATTTTTATCGGGAGACGTGTGGGAATGCTGGGTGGAAGGAAATTTGTCGCTCCTCTCAGATTCCAGAACTTTCTGCCACAGAAATGTGAGGAACATGTGTTTTTTTAGCCAAATTTTGAGGTTTGCAAAGGATTCTGGGTAACAGAACCTGGTCCGAGCCACACAAGTCACCCCTCCTTGGATTCCCCTAGGTCTCTAGTTTTCAGAAATGCACAGGTTTGGTAGGTTTCCCTAGGTGGCGGCTGAGCTAGAGGCCAAAATCTACAGGTAGTCACTTTGCTAAAAACAGCTCTGTTTTCTGTGATGTGTCCACGTTGTGTTTTGGGGCATATCCTGTCGCGGGCGCTAGGCCTACCCAAACAAGTGAGGTATCATTTTTATCAGGAGACTTGGGGGAACATAGAATGGCAAAACAAGTGTTATTGCCCCTTGTCTTTCTCTACATTTATTCCTTCCAAATATAGGGGTGTGTGTAAAAAAGACATCTATTTGAGAAATTCCATGTAATTCACGTGCTACTATGGTCACCCCGGAATTCAGAGATGTGCAAATAACCACTGCTCCTCAACACCTTATCTTGTGCCCTTTTTGGAAATGCAAAGGTTTTCTTGATAGCTATTTTTTACTCCTTATATTTCAGCAAATGAATTACTGTATACCCGGTATAGAATGAAAACGCACTGCAGGGTGCAGCTCATTTATTGGCTCTGGGTTCCTCGGGTTCTTGATGAACCTACAAACCCTATATATCCCCGCAACCAGAGGAGTCCAGCAGACGTAACGGTATATTGCTTTCGATAATCTGACATTGCAGGGAAAAGTTACAGAGTAAAAAGTAGAGAAAAAATGATGTTTTTTTCACCTCAATTTCAATATTTTTCTTTTTCAGCTGTTATTTTCTGTAGGAAACCCTTGTAGGATCTACACAAATGACCCCTTGCTGAATTCAGAATTTTGTCTACTTTTCAGAAATGTTTAGGTTTCTGGGATCCAGCATTGGTTTCATGACCATTCCTGTCACTGACTGGAAGGAGGCTGAAAGCACAAAAAATTGCACAAATGGGGTATGCCCCAGTAAAATGCCAAAATTGTGTTGAAAAATTGGGTTTTCGGATTCAAGTCTGCCTGTTCCTGAAAGCTGGGAAGCTGCTGAGTTTAGCACCGCAAACCCTTTGTTGATGCCATTTTTAGGGGAAAAACCACAAGCCTTCTTCTGCAGCCACTTTTTCCAATTTTTTTGAAAAAAACAAAATTTTCCCTGTATTTTGGCCAATTTCTTGGCCAGGATGAGTGGGGACTGCTTGGAGGCCTGAAGTTAGACCCAGGAGCACTGTAAACCTGCCCAGAGCTGTTGTAAGTTGTGATGGGCGTGGTTGCTTAGTCGAACCACATAGGGTTGAGCTGGGCTCACGTAAGCAGCACTGCTAGGTTGGAGTGCGTCTTGTGGGGTCAGTGTCCGCTCTATATTATCTCTTTGAACCCCAGCAATCTGCTTTGCTCTTCCAAAGCTTGCCAGCACCATGGATAGACTTGCCACCCTTAAAGTGTTGTTTAAATTTCATTGGACTACATTCAACTAGTGAGTCAAACCCAAAAGGCAAAAAGTATAATAATTGCAGGCTCCACCACTGATACTATCTCAAGCTGATAAGGCCCTACTGGCCCCCACATGTGCCCAGGGATATTGATCCAACAGATCCCGAACATCCCTACCAGGACAATCTGACATTGCATTCAAGGAGAAACCTGGAGGTGACAACAGCCACTCGTGTCTACATCCATAACAACTACTTCCACAACTGGCTAAAATACAGGGAAACACCTCAGGAATCTGGAAAATTATTACATAATGTTTTTATCTCAAGGAGGGCAGTGGCATGCAGAGGGAAAGCCCCAGTAATGTAAAAAAAGGCGCACACCTTTTGGACAGTAACATGTGAAGTGAGAGCCCCCCACCAGAACAAAAAAGATCAAGTACCCTTAAGTTTGGGGAATCCTCAAGGAGGATCAGCAGTAGCAGCAAGCAACAGCCCAGTGTTAATACAGCATACATTATCCAAGGGGAAAAAGAAAAGGGAAACCTTTTCACTGGCGACCCTGTTGAGGTTTTCCATTCCTAGTTCCTACAAGGCAGAGCAACCAATCAGGGAGCAAAACCCAAACAAAAAAGGATGCACACGCTCATGCCCAAAGATGAGCGTCCTAAGTCAAATATCTAAGTTACCACCAATATCAGACACACCACCACGCCTTCTCATCACTTTTGCTAGGATTATATTGAGCATGATCAACATATATTGGTTAGGGTGCTTTATTTCCAGTGAGACAGTGTAGGCATTTGTAGGAAAGTACCATCTTGCCTGGCATGTTACCCCCATATTTCACTGTATATATGTTGTTTTAGTTGAATGTGTCACTGGGACCCTGCCAGCCAGGGCCCCAGTGCTCATAAGTGTGCCCTGTATGTGTTCCCTGTGTGATGACTAACTGTCTCACTGAGGCTCTGCTAACCAGGACCTCAGTGGTTATGCTCTCTCTTTGCTTTCCAAATTGTCACTAACAGGCTAGTGACCAATTTCACCAATTCACATTGGCATACTGTAACACCCTTATAATTCCCTAGTACATGGTACTGAGGTACCCAGGGTATTGGGTTTCAGGAGATCCCTATGGGCTGCAGCATTTCTTTTGCCACCCATAGGGAGCTCTGACAATTCTTACACAGGCCTGCCACTGCAGCCTGAGTGAAATAACGTCCACGTTATTTCACAGCCATTTACCACTGCACTTAAGTAACTTATAAGTCACCTATATGTCTAACCTTTACCTGATAAAGGGTGGGTGCTAAGTTACTTAGGTGGTCATTCTAACCCTGGCGGTAAAAACCGCCAGGGCGAATGACCGCGGTAGCACCGCCAACAGGCTGGCGGTGCACCGCTGGGCATTCTGACCGCGGCGGTTCAGCCGCGGCCAGAAACGGAAAGTCGGCGGTGTACCGCCGACTTTCCGCTGCCCTTGAGAATCCTCCATGGCGGCGGAGCGCCCTCCACCACCATGGGGATTCTGACACCCCCTACCGCCATCCTGTTCCTGGCGGGACTCCCGCCAGGAACAGGATGGAGGTAGGGGGTGCCGCGGGGCCCCTGCGGGCCCCTGCAGTGCCCATGCCAATGGCATGGGCACTGCAGGGGCCCCGTAAGAGGGCCCCAAAAAGAATTTCAGTGTCTGCCTAGCAGACACTGAAATTCGCGACGGGTGCTACTGCACCCGTCGCACTCCAGCAACTCCGCCGGCTCCATTCGGAGCCGGCTTCATCGTTGCTGGGTCTTTCCCGCTGTGCTGGCGGGCGGCCTTTTGGCGGTCGCCCGCCAGCACAGCGGGAAAGCCAGAATGGCCGCCGCGGTCTTGTGACCGCGGTGCGGTCATTTGGCGGTAACCGCATGGCGGGCGGCGACTGCCGCCCGCCGCGGTTAGAATCACTGCCTTAGTGTGTTGGCACCCTGGCACTAGCCAAGTTGCCCCCACATCGTTCAGGGCAAATTCCCCGGACTTTGTGAGTGCGGGGACACCATTACACGCGTGCACTATACATAGGTCACTACCTATGTATAGCATCACAATGGTAACTCCGAACATGGCCATGTAACATGTCTAAGAACATGGAATTGTCACCCCAATGCCATTCTGGCATTGGGGAGACAATTCCATGATCCCCCGAGTCTCTAGCACAGACATGGGTACTGCCAAACTACCTTTCCCGGGGTTTCACTGCAGCTGCTGCTGCTGCCAACCCCTCAGACAGGTTTCTGCCCTCCTGGGGTCCAGCCAGGCTTGGCCCAGGAAGGAAGAACAAAGGACTTCCTCAGAGAGAGGGTGTTACACCCTCTCCCTTTGGAAAAAGCTGTTAGGGCTGGGGAGGAGTAGCCTCACCCAGCCTCTGGAAATGCTTTGGTGGGCACAGATGGTGCCCATCTCTGCATAAGCCAGTCTACACTGGTTCAGGGATCCCCCAGCCCTGCTCTGGCACGAAACTTCACAAAGGAAAGGGGAGTGACCACTCCCATGACCTGCACCTCCCAGGGGAGGTGCCCAGAGCTCCTCCAGTGTGCTCCAGACCTCTGCCATCTTGGAAACAGAGGTGCTGCTGGCACACTGGACTGCTCTGAGTGGCCAGAGCCAGCAGCTGACGTCAGAGACTCATTCTGATAGGCTCTTACCTGTGTTGCTAGCCTATCCTCCTTCCTAGGTAGCCAAACCTCCTTTTCTGGCTATTTAGGGTCTCTGCTTTGGGGAATTCTTTAGATAACGAATGCAAGAGCTCATCAGAGTTCCTCTGCATCTCTCTCTTCACCTTCTGCCACGGAATCGACCGCTGACTGCTCAGGAAGCCTGCAAAACTGCAACAAAGTAGCAAAGACGACTACTGCAACCTTGTATCGCTGATCCTGCCGCCTTCTCGACTGTTTTCCTGGTGGTGCATGCTGTGGGGGTAGTCTGCCTCCTCTCTGCACTAGAAGCTCCGAAAAAATCTCCCGTGGGATGACGGAATCCTCCCCCTGCAACCGCAGGCACCAAAAGAACTGCATCACCGGTCCTCTGGGTCCCCTCTCAGCACAACGAGCGTGGTCCCTGGAACTCAGAAACTCTGTCCAAGTAACTCCCACAGTCCAGTGACTCTTCAGTCCAAGTTTGGTGGAGGTAAGTCCTTGCCTCCCTACGCTAGACTGCATTGCTGGGTACAGCGTGATTTGCAGCTGCTCCGGCTCCTGTGCACTCTTCCAGGATTTCCTTTGTGCACAGCCAAGCCTGGGTCCCCGACACTCTAACCTGCAGTGCACAACCTCATGAGTTGTCCTCCGGCGTCGTGGGATCTCCTTTTGTGACTTTGGGTGAGCTCCAGTTCATTCTTCTTCATAGTGCCTGTTCTGGCACTTCTGCGGGTGCTGCCTGCTCCTGTGAGGGCTCCCTATCTTGCTGGACGCCCCCTCTGTCTCCTGACGTAATTGGCGACATCCTGGTCCCTCCTGGGCCACAGCAGCATCCAAAAACCCTAACCGCAACCCATGCAGCTGGCAAGGCTTGTTTGTGGTCTTTCTGCATGGGAACACCTCTGAAAGCTTCTTCACGACGTGGGACATCCATCCTCCAAAGGGGAAGTTCCTAGTCCTCTTCGTTCTTGCAGAATCCACAGCTTCTACCATCCAGTGGCAGCTTCTTTGCATCCTCAGCTGGCATTTCCTGGGCATCTGCCCAATCTCAACTTTGTCGCGACTCTTGGACTTGGTCCCCTTGTTCCACAGGTAATCTCGTCCGGAAATCCATTGTTGTTGCATTGCTGGTGTTGGTTTTCCTTGCAGAATTCCCCTATCACGACTTCTGTGCTCGTTGGGGAACTTAGGTGCACTTTACACCTACTTTTCAGGGTCTTGGGGTGGACTATTTTTCTAACACTCACTGTTTTCTTACAGTCCCATCGACCCTCTACAAGCTCACATAGGTTAGGGGTCCATTTGTGGTTCGCATTCCACTTTTGGAGTATATGGTTTGTGTTGCCCCTATACCTATGGACTCTCATTGCAATCTATTGTGACTGTACATTGCTTGCATTGCTTTCTATTGCTATTACTGCATAATTTTGGTATTGTGTACATATATCTTGTGTATATTTGCTATCCTCATACTGAGGGTACTCACTGAGATACTTTTGGCATATTGTCATAAAAATAAAGTACCTTTATTTTTAGTATATCTCTGTATTGTGTTTTTTAATGATATTGTGCATATGACACCAGTGGAATAGTGGGAGCTTTGCATGTCTCCTAGTTCAGCCTAAGCATCTCTGCTAAGCTACCCTTTTCTATCAGCCTAAGCTGCTAGACACCTCTTCTACACTAATAAGGGATAACTGGACCTGGTGCAGAGTGTAAGTACCCCTTGGTACTCACTACAAACCAGGCCAGCCTCCTACAGCATTTCCTACAGATGTGCTCTGTCTATAATTATAATTTGACAGCATTGGCACTTCTAAGCATATTTGCAATATTTTCATTTACAGTTTGTGTATTTCTTTGCAGGGCTATTGTATTTTATTTTGGACTGTGTGAGCTGCTACACATTTTAGGCAGCAATAGTTGCACTTCACAGCGGAGCATCTGGACCTTCAGAGGGAATGTTCAAAGTCATCCATCCAGCCATGCACTTCAGGCACTTTTTGAAAGGGATGGTGTAGGGCAAATATTAAGAATGTAGGGGGTACAAAAAAGTTTATCAGCATTGTGAAATAAAGGACATTTTTACAAGAAAGTGGAGCATCATAGAAGATGTGCCACTTTTTTTGCTCCCCCCTATCAGCACCTAATGACACCATAGTTGCACCGTATTTACAATACGCGCACTAAGACAGTCTTCAGCACAATAGCGTCAATACTTTGTGTGACTTTGCTACACTAGCATCACCATTTTTGACGCTAGTGCAGCAAAGCAGAGGGAGGCCCATTGCATATAATAGGTGCGTCATTTTAACCCCTGCTCTAAGCAGGCATTAAAAATGACTGAAATACTGATGCAGTAAAATGTTGTAAACTTCACTGCCACCTGGCGCAAGCATAATGAGGCACAAGGGTTTACAAAGTGGCGCAATGCATGCATTGCACCATTTTGTAAATATGGCATGGGGAAAGTGCCTCCTTAATGTCATATTAGCATAAATTAAATTAAACTAGTGTGGTGCAAGGAGGCGCAAGCGGCTTGTAAATATGACCCTACATTTTTAAGCAAGGGAATACCTCACAGTCATGTGAGATACAACCAGGAAAGAGGTTAGGACAAAAATGTCCCTCACCAGTGGTTTTACACAAGTGCCAGCTTCTAGCATAAGCATGGTGGAGTAATGTGATCTTTCCGGGTATACTATTTACCCGTGCCAGAAATGGTGGTTTTATTGTCCCATTGCTTATTTGATGCCTGGCAGTTGTAGCTTATATTTTCTTTAGAATTAGAAGAGTAAAAGTACACTACTGAAAATAAAGACTATTACACAAAATCTCTCTTGGCACTACTATACATACACATCTGAAGAAAGCCTGGGAGTACGCATAATTCATTTCACATATTTGCTTCGAAAATGAGTGCTTTGTTAAGCTTTAAACTGAGAAAAGTTCTCATAATGGCTTAGTTTGGTTTTGGCTTTCAAGTGGCATGCACCAGTTGACCAACCAATTGCAGGATATGGAGTGTTTGACTTTAATATGCAGGATGCCTTGATGTCATTATTAATCACACAAACATTGGGCCACATTTACTAAAAAGTGGCGCAGTGCGGTGCTGATCCAAATTTGAGCCACGGGCCCCCGGCCCCCGTCTCCCTCCCTGAGAGTCACAATTGCAAACAGCAGCAGGAGACGTTTCCTATTCATAGAGAACTGGACATGCACAGGAAGCAGCACTGCAAGCTCACTTCACATGAGGAACTTCTACCAAGAAGTCAGCTCGACACCCTCAGATGAAAACCCAGGACATTGCCTGAGTCGAAACGAAAAAACTGCAAAAAGCTAAACAACTTGAAGAAAAGCTTTCTCCATCTACCACTGCGATATATGGAACAACTTTTCAGACAACATTAGAACAGGACTAACTATCCTGCAATTTGTACAGTAGTGGAAAAATGGCTCCTGCATCTCCTCCATATGCTAGGAATCACCACATGAAAGAAATTAACACATTTTCCTTTTGCAGTTGATCTTTCATAGCACTTCAAGCACTTGCCCATGTTCAGCCCTTCTTTGCCCTCTAGCCAGGTTTGCGTTCTACAAATATCCATATATACAATCATAAATAAATACACACATACATCACCATTACCCTCTGCTAAAGAGAAAGACTCTAACATACAACACATTCATAGCAAGGGTAGCAAAAGTACAAATTAACTTTACTTGCAGAACATTTATTACGAAAGTCTAACATCCATCAATGCCACATTCGTGCTTGTTTAATGCTTGGGAGCAACCCACCTATATGTTCAAACCCGCTGGTTGATGCCTGGCTCTTTTACTAGTCCATAATTAATATTAAAGGATATAGAAATTATTGGAGAAAAAGTAAGTTAGCCTAAACAATTTGTTTTCTTACAATCATAAACCAAGATCATACTCAGTGCATCAATAGAATTCCTGGTCTAGATTAGCTAAACTTCCCTTAGCATGCATAGAATTCTTCAGCATTGTATTGCATAAATGTTGATAAATTTCATAGCACTGAGCATCGCAGAAAAATCGGTGTGCAAAACACCATGCAGTGCACAAGATTTCATGGCCATTTGAGGTGATTTTGCTGCCACTCGAGTAGAAAATCTACTCAAACAGCAGCAAATCTACTCAAAAAGCAGCCTTCTGACCATAACTGCCCGCATTAGAAACTAGTGTTATGGGAAACCGAATCTCATTCACATTTCTGGGGCCTTGCCATCTAGTGATTGGTGTAATATGTAAGTCACTTCGTGTTACACAAGTAACACAGATTCACCAACTTCTGCCATTTCTGCAGGTAGAATGAAACATTCCATCCACCCCTAGGTTATGAAGCTTTGGCATTTGGCTTGCCAACATTAACTAGAAGCTGCAGCAAGATTATGAAAAAAACTTTCGGCACCAGCACTTATTCGTTTACAAATCAAGCACTGGTGGTGTCTTGCATTAGTTTGTACTACGTATCCAAACTCGAGCACACATTTCAAAATTATGACAGCCTATCAATGTTATGCCACGTACATTTTTTAATTCTGTGGAAATTACAGATCACACATAAGAACATCACACATTGTTGTGCTTGCCCCTTGTTTGCGACTTGTTTCACACAACGCCAGGTGATGTTATTTTATTAGAACTGGGTTTGCCTAGAGGTGTTGGGGCGGTGTCCACCCGGTTACCTTCAAATTGCATCTATTATCAGGAGGATGGTACTGTGGTCACATCAAAGTTTGGTAGAAGATAGCTGTCGCAAGTGAAAGTTTGTACAGCTATGCGGAGGGCCGTATTGTTTGGCACACCTAATTGTGCAAAAATATAGTAAATCTGAACCCCTAATTTTAAGTAAAGAACTCCGAAGCATAAAGATTAAACAGAATAGATCCATATACAAGCTACCGAATTAGATTTTTGCTTCCTGCACCTGGAGAAAAAAATGCAAAGTAGATGATGTGTGCTTTTAAACAAAACTGTTAATATTCAATCAGTTTTGGGCATTAAATCGAACATCTCCACTTGACCCCGTTTGTATATCAGGGACAAAATTACATCATTTCTCCATAGTCACTTAACGTATTTGTCAAACATGGATGTGATTAGAAACAAAAAAATAGCTACCCAGTGCTCGGGAAAAGCCCTGAAGGCCAGAACAACAAAGTCGTGGGCAACGAAAGCGGAACTACGCTTTCCTTAACCACGACTTCGTTGTTTTGTGCCTTAACCACGCATGTCCTGAACAACACACATGCATGGTTAAGGCACAAACAAGGGAGTCGGCTGAGGAGGATGACGCGACGAGTCAGGTAAGTGAAGTGGGGGTGGGGGGTCGGGGTATTTTTAGTTTTAGGGGCTGGGGTAGGGGTAGGGGGTTGGGGTTTTAGTTTTAGGGGTGGGGTGGGGGTCGGGGTATTTTTAGTTTTAGGGGCTGGGTGGGGGTTGGAGTTTTAGTTTTTGGGGGCTGGGGGTCGGGTCAGGTAAGAGGGGCGGGGTGGGGGGTCGGGGTATTTTTAGTTTTAGGGGCGGGGTTGGGGTTTTAGTTTTAGGGGCAGGGGTGGGGGGTCGAGGCAGGTAAGAGGGGCGGGGGTGGGGGGTCGGGGTATTTTTAGTTTTAGGGGTGGGGGTCTTAGTTTTAGGGGCAGAGTGGGGGTTCAGGGGGAACGCATGCTGGAACAATGCATACCTATCACTAATGCCTTTACCAGGAATGCCTTTACAACGAAAAATCATTGTTAAGGCATTCGTGGTAAAGGCATTAGTGGTAACAATGAGGTCGTTGTTACGACCTCGTTGTTCAGGCATGCGTTGTTCCAGCAGGCCTGGTTCTGACATACATTCCAGTGCTCAATAGTTCTTTTATCAAAAAAAGTTAACAGACATCTTGTTCCATTTAATATTTATATTTTTTTGGGTGCTCGCACAATGTTGAGCAGCCCTGCATGATCCAAAGCATTCCAAATGGGAGCATTGATTAACTTTCGAATGCTAAATGTTTTAGGTCAGGGGTTCTTAAGCTGTGGTCCATGGACCCCCTGGTGGATCCATGAGCCCTGCTTATGGGGTCTGCAACCGTTTAGAGAATTAAATAATATTAGCAGGTCAATAAAGTATATGAAAAGAACAAAGAAAAATGTAAAACAAAAAAATAAAAAAGAATCTGAAAATAATTTGGATGATGGGTAGCCTGAATTGAAGACCAACAAAACAGAGCACGTCAACGGCAAAAATGGCAAAGTAATATGCTAGAGTTTAGAATATTGCTTCCTCTGATAGAATAAAAAAAATCAAGCTTAGGAAAAATGTCAGTCCCATTAAAATAAAATGTCTGATATTTCTACATTTGCTTTTGAACTAAGTTGGAAATGTATTAATTTGTGGTGTACATAAGTTGTGGCTCATGCTAAGCAGCATGGACAGGGCCGCATGCGCAGGGGGAGGGGGAGAATTACATTAAATGAAAATAATAATTAAAAAAAAACCACTTACCTCCTCTGCCACACGCCGCTCCACTGACCTTCATCGAGTGCAGACACAGGCTCCCAGCCTGTCCTGCGGCCAATCCTGTCGCTACTCAAAGCAGCGTCAAGATTGGTTAGGAGCGGCCAGCCAGGGTGCTCCCAGGCAGAACCTGTGCAGTCTTTACAACCCAGTAACTGTATTGATGGACTGTAGAGAGCCTTGTGTGCATGTGTGTTTTGCTGGCCCGAGACGGCCGACCAAACATACATACGAAGTGAGCACTCCTTCTCAGTGCACGTAACCCCCATGGCCCGGCTCTTTTCTCAAAAAATGATCATAAACACAGTTTATGATCATTTTCTGGGAAAAAGTTTGCAGCTGCCACTGCTGGCGTGGGGCAACGCTCCTCCGCCCTAATGGAGGAGCTGTCCCTGATGTACATTTGTTTCAGTATTGTTGTGCATTGTTTTGAGGTTCGAATCAAAGGAATTGGTTAGGTTGAGTTCCCTGGGATCCATAAATGCTTCAGTAAGCTGTCTTCATTTTCAGAAATGATTCATTGTGGTAACTGGATTCTAGTAATGACACAGTGGAGGTCCACAGTGTTCAAAAGTTTAACCTGCTGTTTTAGAGCAAAGAGCTAATGTGAGTACAGCACCAATAACACTTTGCCTTGTGTGCCCCTCCCCCCCCTATTTTAATGTATGCAAATAAGGCCTAAAGAGCCTGGACTAGTGCAAAAATCCAAGAGCCTCTGAGAGTCTGAATTGTTAGCAAAAATATCTATGCAGAAGTTATTGAAAACAATGTGTAGAGATTCCTTCTGAATGACACAGTTCAGTGCCATTACTAACTGTTCATCTCAGACAGGGACAAGTTCAAGTAAGGTATTCTATGCATGTTTGTTGAGAAGGCTTTCTATTTCTTTCTCATACACAAACTGTAAAATGAGAGAGTGGCATTGGTCATGATGGACCCTCCCCAGGGTTGTGTTGCATGTATTATAATTCACTTTATACAGTAGTATAGCAGCAGTTTTGAAGACAGTGCAGCATGGCTGGAAAGCAGTGCCAACCAAGATCATATGTCCTTCATTGGCCAAATATTCCACCCTTTGCCCCCCTTTCCTGCACTTTAATGACTCAGAGTCATCATAGCTCTGCCCCTCCATTATGAAAGGTTTTTGGTTGGCTTGACTAACTGGCCTTTCTAACACTGTCAACCAACAAACTGCTCAAAGTGATATTTTTGATAGAAGTTACTGCTAAATGAACTGTAGTGATGTATTGTGTTTGTACTTTGGTAAAGAAAATAAGGTGAGGCTTTTCCAGCATCTAAATTATGAAATGTTTTTTATAGCCTCACAGTTCATGAGTGCCAGAACCAGCTGTAGCTCCAGTGCAGCAGATGCAGTGATGGTTGGAGATGGAGTCCCAGCGGTGACAGAGATGCATAGTGGTAACTCACATTGCTTGCTTACTGACAATTACTAGTATATTCACTGCAAGGGCTTTGTGAACCCCCTGCTTTAGCAGCTAGAGTAGGAGTTGAGTTATTCATGATGTCTATCCTCGATGTCATGAACTCTATCCACTCCGGCGCCCCTTCGGACCCCTGCCCGCACTTCATCTTTAACAAAGCCGACGACATCATCGCCCCGCACCTCCAGACCGTCATCAACTCTTCTTTTTCCTCTGCTACCTTCCCCGAATGCTGGAAACACGCCGAAGTCAACGCCCTACTAAAGAAACCTACGGCTGACCCGAGCGACCTGAAAAACTTCCGCCCCATCTCCCTTCTGCCTTTCCCAGCCAAAGTAATAGAGAAGACCGTCAACAAACAGCTGACCACCTTCCTGGAAGACAACAACCTGCTCGACCCCTCACAGACCGGATTCCGAACCAACCACAGCACTGAAACCGCCCTCATCTCAGTCACGGACGACATCAGAACCCTGATGGACAACGGTGAAACAGTCGCCCTCATTCTTCTCGACCTCTCGGCTGTCTTTGACGCCGTCTGTCACCGCACCCTAATCACCCGCCTCTGCTCCACCGGGATACAAGACCAGGCCCTGGACTGGATCGCCTCCTTCCTCGCAAACTGCTCCCAAAGAGTCTACCTCCCTCCGTTTCACTCAGAACCCACTGAGATCATCTGCGGCGTACCTCAAGGCTCATCACTCAGCCCGACACTCTTCAATGTCTACATGAGCCCCCTCGCCAACATCGTACGCAAGCACGACATCATCATCACCTCCTACGCCGACGACACCCAACTTATACTCTCCCTCACCAAGGACCCCGCCAGCGCCAAGACCAACCTACAAGAGGGTATGAAGGACGTCGCAGATTGGATGAGGCTCAGCCGCCTAAAGCTGAACTCTAAAAAAACGGAAGTCCTCATCCTCGGCAACACCCCGTCCGCCTGGGACGACTCCTGGTGGCCCACGGCCCTCGGCACCGCACCGACCCCCGCAGACCACGCCCGCAACCTCGGCTTCATCTTGGACCCTCTTCTCACCATGACCAAACAAGTCAACGCCGTGTCCTCCGCCTGCTTCCTCACCCTCCGCATGCTCCGCAAGATCTTCCGCTGGATCCCCGCCGACACCAGAAAAACCGTGACCCACGCCCTCGTCACGAGCCGCCTGGACTACGGCAACACCCTCTACGCTGAAACCACAGCCAAACTCCAAAATCGCCTACAACGCATTCAAAACGCCTCGGCCCACCTCATCCTCGACGTACCCCGCAGCAGCCACATCTCCGCACACCTGAGACACCTGCATTGGCTCCCAGTCAGCAAAAGGATCACCTTCCGACTTCTCACCCACGCACACAAAGCCCTCCACGACAAGGGACCGGAATACCTCAACAGACGCCTCAACTTCTACGTCCCCACCCGCCCCCTCCGCTCCTCTGGCCTCGCACTCGCCGCCGTCCCTCGCATCCGACGCTCCACGGCGGGTGGGAGATCTTTCTCCTTCCTGGCGGCCAAGACCTGGAACTCCCTCCCCACCAGCCTCAGGACCACCCAGGACCACTCCGCTTTCCGGAGACTCCTAAAGACCTGGCTGTTCGAGCAGCGATAACCACCCCCCTTTGTCCCTAGCGCCTTGAGACCCGCACGGGTGAGTAGCGCGCTTTATAAATGCTAATGATTTGATTTGATTTGATTTAAGACCTCTTCTATTTGCAACACAGCAGGCTAAAGCTCACAATGAACACTAAAAATGATGGGGTGATGGAAAAGGGAAAGAAGGATGGAAGGTTAAAAGAAAAGATAGGTGAAATGGCATATAAGTGAAAGAACACATGGGTGGGTAAAAGGTTGCTTAGATGGGTGATAGGATGCATGGGTGGGTGAAAGGATTGATGAAAGAGTATATGGATGAAAGGATCCATAGGTGGACGAAAAGGTGGATGGGTGAAAGGATGCCTGCTTGGTTTTATCAAGGCTTTGGTTCAAAGTCGCTGGTATTTTATTTTTCTGTCTACTACCTTGACTCAGTGTATTTAGTAAGCAAGGCAGATATGTGTCCCACCTATCATCATTCATCACTTCCCTGTCCATGGCATTTCGCCCCCCATGATTTAACTGCTACATGGTTCAATTTGGCACTGCAGTGTTGTCTGTGCAATGGGCGTTTGCTTCATTTAATGCAGAATTTACAAAGTTTTCAATGCATTACAATTTGCTAACCAAAAATAAGGTGTGTTTCCCATCCCTCCCAGCACCTACTTAGTCACCTCACCTCCCAATACTTCACTCATTCATTCTTTCCTAAGTTCTGTCCCAGCCTACTAAACAATTTAAAATCCATTCTTGGCACGTGCTACATTTTTCTGGCCAATTGATTCATATATTTCATGGTTTCCATAATGGATTAATGTCTTTTCAAATTTTCACTTTTCGACATTCGTCAACTACAGTGACTGACTAAGCTAAAGCTTAGGCACATAATGATAATCAGTGACACCCAACTATTCTATAGCAAAACCTCTTACTACCCGGCCTAAGTGGGACTAAGTGCCTGATTTTGAGTTTTGCTGTGTTTGCAGATTGGATACTCTGTTGACAAACATGTCAGATACAATCTATATATCCTGTTCCTTTTCCTGTACTGCAGTACATCGCTTTTCCTACCATCTACCTATGGCAGACAGGACACCTACATTTTATATGTGATGTTTGTGACTTAGGGCCTCATTACGAGGCTGGTGGTCTTCAGCCTACCAGCCGCGCGGTGGCGGTCAGGACTGTCGCTGCTGTGGTGGTCTGACCACCACATAAAGACACTGGTGGACAGATCCATGAACCCAACGGTCTAGAGGTGGCAGAGATCATAATCTGCCAAAGCAGCGCTGCCCTGTGGATTGCAACCTCATTCTCTGGCAACCTTTTCATGGCAGTTTCACAGCCTTAAAATGCTGGCAGAGAACAGGTGCAGAGGAGAACTGTGGCCCCTTCAATGCCAATGCACTTGGCATGTGCATTGCATGGGTCCCTCTGCCTAGCATCTTCGCAATGTTTACTGACTGCTGTGTCCTGTGGACTACAGCATTGCTGCTGGCTCAATTACGAGCCGTGACAATGCTGTAGCCTGTTTACAGCTAGGCCGGCAGGCGGAATCCATCCTCTGGCCTATCAGGAACCTCCTAACAGTTCAGGCGGGATGGTCATCACTATGGCAACAGCCACCCTATTGGGAGTTTTGCAGATGGGCTTTCCTGTGTGCCAAACTCAAAATGAGGGCCTTAGTATTGTTATTATTCATCTGCTTCTTTGAAGTCAGGGTACAATGGAAAGACATTTGGATAAGAGCTGGGCCACTGGAATTGAAGTAAGATAATTGTCCATAACAGCTGCCCCAGCTGCACAGAGGAGCAAAGTACCCAACAAGCTAGCTAGCATTCCTCCATTAATTTAGCACAAGTAGAATACTTATACTCTAACTCTATAGTGCATAATACCTCACTCATTAATGAGAGGTAATTTATTTTATTTCCACACAAAGTGTTTTTAGTCTGGTGTGCTGTTATTCTGCTTTAATACCTTCCAGCCAGTTAATGCTTTTATCTGAGCTATGCATGGGTAAAAACCGGCCCTGTGACTTGTCATCTAGTCACATCAGATTCCCATGAAATTTCGAGAACCAGCAATGTACTGCCTCTGTGCCACAGTATCATTTTAAACAAGAGTTTGCACAGAGCACTGTTTACAATTTGTCTTGGGTTTTTTCCTTTCTTGATATAGCTACTCCTGCTAGTCCTCCTCCTACACGGCAAGAGATAGCAACCCGGTTGTGGTGGCAGAGGTTGAAGGCCATCTGGGCTGATTACCAACGGGTGGTGCCTCTGGAGGAGGAGGATGTGGCTGAGGCATTTGACACGCCAGAGTCCCAGTTCCTACAGTCAGGCGCCAGCACCTCCAACCTACAACCAACAGCATTGATAGAACTGCTGGCATTTGGAAGCCACCTGTAAACCCACCACTGCTGTCCACCCTTCAGCTCAGTCTGCAAATTTCAATGGTGTGTCCTGTTCTAGCTGGTTCAGCTGAGCTATCGAATAGCACCCCTGGAGGAAAATTTAACTTACTATGTAATTTGTAGAAAGCACATGAATTTGCACCATTAGTTCTAATCATCCATCAATTTCCTAAGTGCTCAAAGGCATAGTTTTGATGTGCAATCTTGGTGTGTGCACTGCCCAGCATGATGTAATACTATGACACTAGCTGGTGCACAGATGTGCACCCGACCCAAGATGCACAGTCAGTAAGGCATAAGCTAATAAAGTCAACGAATCATGATCTAATATGAACTTTATACAATTTAAAACATTTTTAAATTAATTTCTTCTTCCTTAGTGTCCTTTTTCAACTCTTGCACAAAGTTGTTAATCCAATGCATTTCGTGCATGTGCCTGATGACGGACTCAAGCTTGAATGCATTGGATTTATAACTTCATATTTATGCATAATGGATGACGAATTGCAATGTGTTGCAAGAATAAGTCTGGATTAGCATTGCATAACTAAATGGCCTGGATTGCCATTTTTGTTGAAGCATGTACCCTGTGATCTACATTGTTTTGTGTTTGAGTTGAAGAAAGACATTGAAGAATGAGAATTTAATGAAAACATGGTTTAAAACTGTAAAAAAACATTAATAATGGATCATGATTCATTGACATTATTAAATTATGCCTACTAATTATGCATCTTGGGTCTGGTGCACCTCTGGTGTTGACTGCTGTGAGACAACAGGACTGTCCTCTCTGGAACTTGAAGGCGGAACCCCAGAAATTCTGCCTGGGAGTGGGACTCTAATTTACAGCTGTTCTTCTTTCAGGTCTCAAGCTTTCTCAACATTCCACATCTTGTATCATGAAACATCTCCATCTGGAAAAGCAAGGAAAGCGGGCAGTATTTTCTTGTACTGTGTATAAAGTATTGTGGCACAGATGTACCGTATTTATCGGCGTATAACACGCACCTGCGTATAACACGCACCTCATTTTAGGAAGGAAATTTCAGGGAAAAAAACTTAAATTCCAAATAAAGAACTTTGAAGCAAAATAAGGGTAGCTCAGAACTTTTTTTTATGAATAATATTAACACTTATAAGGTAAATAACGTAAAATGACAGTAAAAGCAACTGTTTTAACAAAGAAACTTGGATATAATATGTTTTTTACAAAAGTTTACAGAAATCGCTATCTGGGAAACCAACAAACTCTTCATCTTCACTGCTATCTTCAATATCTTCGAACTGAACACTGCTGCTTTCACTGCTACTGTCTTCATAAATCAGCTCGTCTTCTTCACCATCCAAAGCATTGCTTATGCCACATTTCTTTAAAGATTTGATAATAATATCTTCTTTAACTGAGTCCCACGAAGTCTTTATCCACTGACACACTTTTGAAATGCCAGGTCTTTTCATTCTCCCAGAACTTGTACTTTCATGTTGGCTTTCATCACACATGTATTTATTCCATTCTTGACGCATGAAGGCTTTGAAGGGCTTGTTAATGGAAACATCCAATGGCTGCAATTGTGATGTAAGTCCTCCTGGAATGACTGCTACTTCTGTTTTGCACATTTGAAATTCTTTCTTTGTTGGTTCTGTAAGATGAGATCTGAATGAGTCCAGTACTAACAAGGATGGTTTCTTTAACAAAGCACCTTGGCGCTTCTCCCACACATTTCTGATCCAAAGCCTCATGCCTTCTTCGTCCATCCAACCTTTGGGATGAACATGCACCTGTATGCCACTTGGAATCTTCTCCTTAGGAAAAGTTTTCCATTTAAAAATGACCAATGGTGGCAGCTTGTTTCCGTCTGCAGTGACAGCAAGGACCACAGTAAAACGATTTTTTTCATGCCCTGAAGTTTTAATTGTTACTGTCTTGGCACCTTTTGCTTCAACAGTTTTATTTGAAGGAACATCAAAAGTGAGTGGTACTTCGTCCATGTTGCCGATTTGACCAATTTCAAAATTTTGTCTCTTCCTTTGTTTGATAATAAAGTTATGAAAATGTATTATCTTCTCTTCATAATCTTCTGGCATACGCTGGGCAATCCTGGTTCTTGTTCGCATCCGAAGCTCATGCCTCTTCATGAATCTTTGGCACCATGATGCTGTCCCTTTGAAATCTTGTATTTGCAACTCTTTGCTGATTTTCACTGCTTGAATGATGATCATTTTTGTTGATAATGCAATGCCTGCTTTTCTATGATTAAGTACAAATTCCTTCACCCGTTCTTCTAATTTTGGCCATTTAGCAATACCGCTGCAAAAATTACATTTTGTTTTTGATAATGTCTTGAGTTTTCTTCCATTTTTCACCACTCTCGTATTGTGCATTCTGATGGTGACTCTCCAAAATGCCTTTCTGCAGCCCTATTTGTAGGGCACCGGGGGGGACACAAGCCCACACAGAAATTTCACCCTCAGCGGCGCGGGGGCGGCCGGGTGCAGTGTTAGAACAAGCGTCGGGTTTGCAATGGAAGTCAATGAGAGATCAAGGGATCTCTTCAGCGCTGCAGGCAGGCAAGGGGGGGCTTCCTCGGGGAAACCTCCACTTGGGCAAGGGAGAGGGACTCCTGGGGGTCACTTCTGCAGTGAAAGTCCGGTCCTTCAGGTCCTGGGGGCTGCGGGTGCAGGGTCTTTTCCAGGCGTCGGGACTTAGGTTTCAGAGAGTCGCGGTCCGGGGAAGCCTCGGGATTCCCTCTGCAGGCGGCGCTGTGGGGGCTCAGGGGGGACAGGTTTTGGTACTCACAGTCGTAGAGTAGTCCGGGGGTCCTCCCTGAGGTGTTGGTTCTCCACCAGCCGAGTCGGGGTCGCCGGGTGCAGTGTTGCAAGTCTCACGCTTCTTGCGGGGAGATTGCAGGGGTTCTTTAAAGCTGCTCCTTTGGATAAAGTTGCAGTCTTTTTGGAGCAGGTCCGCTGTCCTCGGGAGTTTCTTGTCGTCGTCGAAGCAGGGCAGTCTTCAGAGGATTCAGAGGTCGCTGGTCCCTTTGGAAGGCGTCGCTGGAGCAGAGTTCTTTGGAAGGCAGGAGACAGGCCGGTGAGTTTCTGGAGCCAAGGCAGTTGTTGTCTTCTGGTCTTCCTCTGCAGGGGTTTTCAGCTAGGCAGTCCTTCTTCTTGTTGTTGCAGGAATCTAATTTTTCTAGGGTTCAGGGTAGCCCTTAAATACTAAATTTAAGGGCGTGTTTAGGTCTGGGGGGTTAGTAGCCAATGGCTACTAGCCCTGAGGGTGGGTACACCCTCTTTGTGCCTCCTCCCAAGGGGAGGGGGTCACAATCCTAACCCTATTGGGGGAATCCTCCATCTGCAAGATGGAGGATTTCTAAAAGTTAGAGTCACTTCAGCTCAGGACACCTTAGGGGCTGTCCTGACTGGCCAGTGACTCCTCCTTGTTGCTTTCTTTGTTCCCTCCAACCTTGCCGCCAAAAGTGGGGGCCGTGGCCGGAGGGGGCGGGCAACTCCACTAAGCTGGAGTGCCCTGCTGGGCTGTGACAAAGGGGTGAGCCTTTGAGGCTCACCGCCAGGTGTTACAGCTCCTGCCTGGGGGAGGTGTTAGCATCTCCACCCAGTGCAGGCTTTGTTACTGGCCTCAGAGTGACAAAGGCACTCTCCCCATGGGGCCAGCAACATGTCTCTAGTGTGGCAGGCTGCTGGAACTAGTCAGCCTACACAGACAGTCGGTTAAGTTTCAGGGGGCACCTCTAAGGTGCCCTCTGGGGTGTATTTTGCAATAAAATGTACACTTGCATCAGTGTGCATTTATTGTGCTGAGAAGTTTGATACCAAACTTCCCAGTTTTCAGTGTGGCCATTATGGTGCTGTGGAGTTCGTGTTTGACAAACTCCCAGACCATATACTCTTATGGCTACCCTGCACTTACAATGTCTAAGGTTTTGTTTAGACACTGTAGGGGTACCATGCTCATGCACTGGTACCCTCACCTATGGTATAGTGCACCCTGCCTTAGGGCTGTAAGGCCTGCTAGAGGGGTGACTGACCTATACTTGCATAGGCAGTGAGAGGCTGGCATGGCACCCTGAGGGGAGTGCCATGTCGACTTACTCGTTTTGTTCTCACTAGCACACACAAGCTGGCAAGCAGTGTGTCTGTGCTGAGTGAGAGGTCTCCAGGGTGGCATAAGACATGCTGCAGCCCTTAGAGACCTTCCTTGGCATCAGGGCCCTTGGTACTAGAAGTACCAGTTACAAGGGACTTATCTGGATGCCAGGGTCTGCCAATTGTGGATACAAAAGTACAGGTTAGGGAAAGAACACTGGTGCTGGGGCCTGGTTAGCAGGCCTCAGCACACTTTCAATTGTAAACATAGCATCAGCAAAGGCAAAAAGTCAGGGGGCAACCATGCCAAGGAAGCATTTCCTTACACCCTTGCTCTGTCAGGCAGTGTGCAATATCGTATTTGTCACATTCTCAATTCCTTACCGTAAATGCCATCCCCTAAATGCCTGTACCTCAGTGAAACTCTCGCTGAGTAACTCTTGCGAGCAATGCAGAGCCGTTGCCGTGGTTACGCTCCGACGGCCGTGGGATTTACTGGTGTGACGTATCCCCTGTAGCAGGAAGGAGGAAGGCTGCACTGGAGTTCTGTAATGCCGCGCCATTCAAGACATACGGTAGTCGCTGTTTAAAAAACCCTAGATGTGTGTTTTTTTAAGGCCTGGTGCATTATTTCCTGAAGTGCCCGCTTGTGAGACAGTTGAGTACGGTACCACTCTTTGTGAGGCTTTCTTAACAGAATTACGGTAGATGTTTCCAGGGCTCTGTAGAGCGGCTGTAGAAGTCACCACACTGCCGACAGTTTTTTAAAACGTAAGTGGGTTCTGCAGAATAAAAAGGGGGAGCTTATAGTTCCACAACTGTGTGCATACAAACCTGTTTGCTGCTGAGGGCAGTGTTGTACATTCACACAACTTTTTGTTCTTTTTGTACTATGGGTCCTTAACATTATATCGGCGTATAACACGCACACATCATTTGCCCCCTATTTTCAGGGAGAAAAAGTGTGTGTTATACGCCGATAAATATGGTACTCTTTGGATGACATGATGTCTTTTTGCAGCCTTGTATCAACAGTCAAGCAAAGGATTATGCTCTCAAACAAGGCATGTGCTTTAGCATTTTCCTTCAAACCCGCATAGCTTTGCAAGACCTTTTTTAACTGGTCCTATAGCAGATGCAACAACGGGATAGCTTGGCCCTCCGCCCTGCCCTCCTTGCCAACTTCCTGTGTGAAAACCTCAAAAGGAAGTAAAATCTGTGTCAGGCATTTGACTAAGCTCCATTTGTCCACATCCATGGTCATGCTTTTCCCAATTGCATCCCTTCACCAACGAATGACTTAGTCACTGTTCGGTCTGCACTGCTAAACAGTTGTTGCAACATGTAATAGGATGAGTTCCGATGTGCTGGCACTTCCTGTATGAGGGCTTTAAGTGGTATTCTATGAGCAGACTGAATGATCCTCAGCTGCTTCTGGGCTTTGAAAGAATGATTGAAATGAGTGAAGATTCTTCTGCAGATGCTCAGTATGTTGCTGAGTTTTCTTCTTTTGAGCAAGTCCTGCACAACCAGGTTGATGCAAAGCACCAAACACAGGACCCTGAAATAGCCACCATCTGGCCTGGCCTCAGCTATATTATTGCCATTGTCCATGGCAACAAATACAATTCTGAGACCCCTGGGTCACACCCATTCAAACACCTTGCTGCTAAAATCTTCCAAGATGTTTGCAGCTGTGTGGGATTTCTCCATGGTGAACATGGCTACTGTTGCATGCAACCAAACACCCTTAACAATGTCTACAGCACTGAGACCTGTAGATAGCTGTTGCCTGACCCCCACAAATGACATCCAGTTTGTAGTGATACACATATAATCAGTTGTTTGACAACTGGTCCACATGTCTGTTGTAAAGTGAACAGTGCGAACAGCACTCTGCTGAAAAGCATGTCCAACCAATTGCAGCACGTAGTGATAGAGCACTGGAATGGCAACTCTGGCAAAATAGGTCCAACTGGAAACCTTCCATTTCAAGGAGATGGTCACCACAAAATCTACAAATCCCACTCTTTCCACAAAAGAAAAAGGAAGGAGGTCCAGCGCTAACATTTTTCTCAGATTCCCATTGTACAAATGTGCCTTTGGATGGTTGTGTTCGTAGAACCCCTACTACCTAAACATACCCATAATGGTAGCCTGGAAGTATTTCTTTGCTAGTGCTGCTAAAGCACGTGACTTCTGAGAACTAGGAGGTGGTAGACTCAACAATGCATTTTGAGGCACTTACTTTATGCTGTGCTGTCTCCTTCTGCCTCTTGTGCCATTTTGAGGTTACTGAGGTAGGTGATACTGGTGTACTGCTGGGGACCGGGCTGCTTTGTGTAAAGCTGTCACCCTCTTCTTACTCCTCACCTTCACCTCCCACTGTGATCAGAGTTGAGTCCCCTCTCTCATAACCACCACCACCTTCAGCAAAATTTTTAATGTGCTCCTCTCACCGGATTGCTTGATGTTTTTTGCATATGGGTTGTTTGACCTCCAGTACCATAGTGTCAACCAGGCTTACCTCGACAAACACTTGTGTGGCAAATGGAGCATTTTGCAATGTTATCCTCCTAATTGCAAATCATAAAGAAGTCTCAAACCGGGGAGGAAAACTTTTTAACAGTGCCACTGGTGCAACTGCCAAAGCCCAAAGAACTGGAGGTAGGTAGGTGTGTCAACAATTGCCTCACTGCAGTGCGTACTTTGACTGAAGTAGGGGTGAATGCAGGGCTCAGCAGGGCCCCACAAATGTGAAAGCTGGGGGCAGTGGTGGTGACAATACCAGTGCCATATCCCTCAAAAGAGGTTGAATAGGAGGGATAATCATAATGTCGGTACCCTCTGAGCCAGCTTCAATGACAATGACTGGTTCCTTCTCATCCTCTTCCCCTTCCCCTTCCATAAGTCTAAGGCTTTCAGGAACTTTCCTTTTCTCTTGTCTCTCATTGTGGACCTCGGACTCAGCCAGGGTCTAATTGATGTCCAGATCATCAGAAGGGGGCTTGGAGAAGATGGAGGAGTCCCCTTCCTTTTTCTTGCTAGAGATTGCAAAGCCAATGGTTCAAGAACAGATACACCTTGCTCTGGAGGTAGCTCAACCTCCTGCTGTGCTGCTACTTCAGGAAGATCTACTATTGCTGGCTGCAGCTCCTCCTGTTGTCCACTTTGCTCAGTTTCTTGTGATGAATGGGTACTAGTTTGTGGCTGTGACAACTCCAATTCAGACTCACTGCTCCTTGCCATGATTGTAGTGACTGCCTCGTTGGGAGACATGGCTTTGGGCTTAGGTTGCGGTAATGCCGTGATACAGGAGTGCTGCTCCCAGGTTGCTGATGGAGGACGGTGTGGCAGACACATGTTTCCAGAAAAAGGTTTGGAGCGGCATGCCAGTTATGATAATCTACTTCTTCTGCTCCTCACAGGCCACATTCTTGCCAGCACCTTTCTTTGGGGCTTGCTCCAAGCTCTGTCAGTTTGCAGTGGCACTTAGCTGCACAATTGAAAGAGATTGGAGGACTCATGTTTTGTGGTCACATAACTTTGTGCCAGCCTTCTGTCTGGCAGTACTTTGTGTGTCTTGTGCACCTAAAAGCAAACAGGCAAGACAAGCATTTAGTGAAATGTTGCATTTTTGCGGTCTCTTTTAATTACTCATAGTACAAACAATAATAATTAGTGTGCTCATTGGATTTCATTTTCAATCAGGATACCAACATACAGATGTAACATTTTTCTTTAAATACATCTAGGAGGAGACACCTGTGGCAGGCAGGGGGATCCAGGGAAAAACTAATCCATACAAAATGAATGCTGGTGCAGTGCACCTGTGGCAGGCAGGGGATCCAGAGAAATTGAAATAATCTTTAAAAAATGAAAGCTGATATGTGTGCAGCTGTGTGTCTATGGCAGACAGCGGGCCCAGGGGAAAATGATGGCAATCCTTAAAAGAGGAATGCTGGTGTGTGACAGGCACCTATCGCAGGCAGGGGTGGATGGAGGGAATTTTATTTTAGAAAGTTTGAAAAATGTAAAATATAATAAAATAACAAATAAGTAATTTAAGAAAATAAAAAATAAATGCAGAGCAAATAATTGAAGACAATAAAAAATAAATAGGAAATAAATAGAAAATATACAAAAATAAGAAATAAATAGATAAATAAATAAAAAAAATAGATAAATAAATAAATAATTGCTGGTGTACTAGGAACCCATTGGGATTTAAGAGTCAAGGACGTGCAAGTGAAAAATGGAAAAATTGCATTATTAAACATTGTTCATACATATCCCACAATGATCCTCAAGCATATTAATTAAACACACAGAAAAGAACACATGCAGACCTATGGCATTAAGACCATGACTGGCTACACAAAATAGCCTATACAATTTTAATAAAGGCCCAGCCCAAAGGAACTTCTACAGGGTGGAAAAAAAGATTTTTGTGTGAAAAACCCTCCACCACCAGGGTTACCCTTTGGTGGCATGTTTTATCATTGGGTTTCCTCCCGTTCTGCTGCAGAATGAGGCATGCTGAGACCGACGGAATACGTTGGAGCACTGTTATAGTTACGTCAATGTGAATACTACGAGTGATAGGTGATTTGGCTGGAGTGCGACATGAGGAAGCAGATGGTCAAATGAGCAATTGTCGCTACACATGAACTGTGTCAAACACTTTTTTGGGTCTTCTCTGATCTGTTATATCTCTCCCCAGACATACCATTGCTATTTTCTTTCAACGATGGACAAATGTGTGTGCCATATATGTCAACTGCTTGGGTAAACAAGGTCACATCTTGTGGAGTAAATCACCAAAGATTTATGGCATTACTGCCTGTCCACAACATATCTGTCCTAACATCTCGCATTGCAGGCAAACAGCACTCTATAGCAGACTGCAATTCCTGACACCTTAGAGATTCCAGAAGCTGGAAATTGAACTCATCCCAGTTTACAAAGATAATGAAAAAATCTGGTCCATACCATTTAGATCTCTTTGCTCGCATCTGAACTTCCAACCACCACTGTTCTACAGAGAGACTAGTCCCTTTAGGTTTCACGACAAATGCATTTCTAAAGGAAATGGTTTGAACTGTGCCTTATTTCTTTCCTGTATGCTGTTTAGAGTAGTTCTCCAAATAAGGAAAAAGAAAGCAAATGCCATTTTACCTTCTCCTTAGTGAAGAACTCTAAGTAGGTTTCCAGTCCTTCTGGAACTATCCTATCAACCCTAGATTCCCCTGACCTGTCCAGCTCTTCTCCTGGACCCTGTAGGTCATCACTAATTGTAGCTGGCAGCTTGGAGACTTTTTAGAGACAGTGGTAAGTGTTGGGTATTTTTAAGCAAGCTGAAAACCTAATTAACAAAGTCTAGTCTGATTCTGCTCTGAAATTATATCAATCACCCTGGAACATATGGTCCAGCCTCTGGGTGGAACAGCGTTTGGATTTTGTTTCAAGAGATGAACATTTTGCAGTGAATTTCTTGCCATGTTTGGCAGCAAAGGTCTTTCCTATAATACAGTGAACTCCTATTTCTCAGCTATTTTTGTAGGTCATATACCAGTAGCAAGTAACCCCATTGGTTAACACCCTTTGTTTTTTTAATAATTAGTTGCAGGCATTAGATATTCTTTTCCATACCACCGTGGCCCTTTTTGTAGTTATCTGTCTCATAATTAGTATAGCATGGGCCTGTGAACATGTATGCATATATAGACCTTAGGTTTAGTCATCTAAAAACTCTCCAGGAGAGCTTTTCAAAATTAATTTTAATATGACTTGCCCCAGTGCATTAATTAAGGAGGTTATCCCTTCCCTATAATTGCTTGACACTCTTTCAAAGTTATTTTGCATCAAGATTAGTGACATCAGAGATGAAGTTGGTACAGAATCTTAAGCACCCATAATTCAGATGCCGCCTCTTGCTCTACAACTTCAAACTGATTTGATGATTTCACATAATTCTCTCTTTTCTGTGGTCGAGGGTTAAAAAATCAATGCCCATAATTATATGATATAAAAAAGATCATATTTCTCGCTCATGTCCACTTTAAAGAAACTATCCCTAGATCAATCGAAGCCTGCAAAACTTTAGGCCAATTTCATGGTATTGCCAAACTCATTGAAATTACAGTTACATCTTAATTGAAATCATTTGTGAAGGAGGACTATTTTGGGGGGGATTTATATCAGACTGGTTTCAGACTTGGTTTTAGCACCAAACTAGTGTTGCATTGCTACTAGTTGAAGACAGAGTGACTATTTTTGGCAGCAGTGTTAATTCTGGCCACAGCCCTAGACACCATTGGGCATCTGGTCCTACTCAGTTACCTGGTTGATACTTCCATTGGAGACCAGGTGCTCTATTGAATAAATTCTTTACTGTCTGGTGGAAAGCAGGTGGTTCAGCTGGAAATTGTCAGTGACTCACAGTTCAAGATCAGATCCTTTTGGTATGCCTCAGTGTTCTTCTCTCTCACTGTTTTTAACCTTTAATTGCATCATTTATTCCATATTCTACTTGAAGTCAGCATTTCTTTGATCATGTTTGCATATGGCAGTCTCTTTAGAGCTAGGTGGAGAGAGTTACAGAAAGCCTAAGAGACCTTTGGTGGCAAAGTATCTTGACCACTGGTGGATGATTATTTACTTTCTGAAACTGAATCAGTCTAGGTTCTCAATAGGCTCTTAATATTTGGGGCAAGAGCAACTGGTCGTGCTGTATAGGCTCTCCCTAAATCTGGTAGTCTAATCCTCAATTGCCAAGTTGAAACAGTTTCAGTATTTTGCTTTTTCAATGTTATGAGCCTATGACTTCTCCCACCCAATTATGATCGCTAATGCCTTTATCCATTCATGCATTGACTATTGTAATGCCAACTATTTGGGCATGCCAGTTAAAACAAGCTGCAGTATAATAAAATGGTACAGTCAGATTATTTTGAATCTATTTAGGGTAGATTTTGGTGGCTTCACTTTGCTTTTGCTCAAAAGAGAAATAATATTCAAATTCTCTGCAATCTGTACATAATGTTTCATCAAGAATTGACCTGATGACTCAACTAAGACTTCTCCAAATGTCGACTTCCTTTCATTCACCAATATTCTACAAATAGTCATAGATGGAATGGATGAATTCATCTCAGCTACTCATAACTACATGGGCCACATCCCAGTCTATCATTTTGTGTACATCATGTCTGCTCACTTTGAACTGAGCCACATTCAACTCAGTCTTGACCCTGCTCCAATGGGAACAGTCCAGCCCGCACTGCCAAGACAGGTTTTCCCTCAACCGGAACACAAGCAATTCAGGACTGATTTTGTCCTTATGGGGCTGAACAGACAGGTATAGTTTCATTCTAGTCCACAGTATCCATGGCTCCCATATCTGAGAATAACCGTTCCACTGAAAGCGTCACACTGCAGTATGCAAAAAAATGATGGGTGGTATGCTTGAAAATAATCTTAGCCAATGGTAATTGCTCATGATGCATACCAGTCTATTGTTATTTTGCACATCTTGCCACCTTGGTTTGGGCCCAGCCATATCCAAATCAGTCTTGACCCTGCTCCAATGGAAGCAGTCCAGCCTGAACAGCCAGGCCCTTCCTGAACCAGAACACAAGCAACCCAGGACCGGTTTCACAGTTATTAGGGCTCATCAGTCAGGTATAGACCCAAGTCTGAGTATTCAAAAATATGGTAAATGGAATGCTTGAATTAATCTTAACCACTGGTAAGTATACAGGACCACCTTTGATGCTATCATTATTTTGCACAGCATGCTTCCTCAGTTTGAACCCAGCCATATCCAAATCAGCCTTGACCTTTGTCCAAAAAGAACAGTTTAGTCCAAACTGCCAGCCAGGTCCTCCGTGAAATAGAACACAAACAAGAAAAGACTGGTTTCACCTTTACTAGGGCTCATCAACTGTGTATAGCTTGGTTCCAGTGGCACTGTGTGCATAGGTCCAACATCTGGGTATACCCATCCTCCTTAAGGCATCACACTGAAATATACAAAAATTTGATGGATTGAATGCTTGAATTAATCCCAGCTACTGTTAATTACCCTGGGCCCCACCCCAGTCCATTGTAATTTGTCATACTATGTCACCTCAGTTTTTACCCAGCCATATGTAAATCAGTCTTGACTTCCTCCATTGGAAAAATTCCAATCCACATTGCCAAGCCCACCCTCAACCAGAATACAAACAACCTTAGACAGGTTTCATCCTTGGTAGGAAGCATCAACTGAACATAGCTTGATTACAGTGGGACTGGGTGCACAGGACGCAGGTCTGGGCATACCTGTCCCACTTAGGGCGTCACATGGAATTGTACAAAAAGTGATTGATAGAATGCTTAAAATAATTATAGCCACTGCTAATTACTCAGGGCCAAGAACTACATTGTAAGACTTGTTTCACTCAGGCTAATGAAGCAGAGCACTCCAAGGCATGTTCAGAGGAGGTGATCTGGGATTTGCTGGAATACAACCAAAAAACTTGATAAATTATTTTCCAGTCAGTGCTTTGTCTGTTAAAAATGAAAAGTACTTTAATTACACACACTACTAAACACTATGCATATGCAAATGGAAATACCTTTGATGACACCCTACAACATTTCACCCCTAGTGGTTCCTTAACCCCATAATCAAAATATCACACTGCCTATATCAGATGCAAAATGACAATATAAAGGGGTGCTATTTTAAATAAGGCAGGCCTATTAGGTTTGTCAGGGGGTCACCACATTCATTACATTAACCACAGGATATAATTTGTGAATGTAAATCATTCTAAGGAGTGTCAGGGAAATATAAGCAGGCCTACCAGGTTTGTCAGGGTGTCACAATATTATTAAAATCAGCCACCTATCACGTTTAGATTTCACAGCACCATTAAACTCAATAAGTGAAGTATTTATATTCAATATCACTCCTTATAATGACAAACGTTCATTGTTCAATGCCAATGTTGTCAAAGAAGCACTTGCGTTCAAATAAACGTGTACACTTGAGTCTTTCTTTACAGTCTGCAGACCACATTATGCAGCCATTGGACCACCCACTAGTATTCCTCACATTCCAAAGCCTGAAAACAAAATTTCTGCTTTACAAATGCTTAAAGTTTCCTAAAACATTCCTGGGGTCTGCCGCACCTCCAGCAGTCACTGGTGAAATGTTGGTGGTGCCCTTGCCCAGAGAGGAGATCACAAAAGAAAAAGGAATACTCAAATTACTCCTCGTGTTGCAATATTGGGTGTGCCAGGCACCATTTTATGATTGTTTGATGAGCTGCATTGCTGGTGTTGTTTGTGGCTTCATATCACTTTCCTTTCCTATTGTTTTTGTTTTTTAGATGTGTCTCAGTCCTATCTGGGACACCCACGCCTACAGGGGTTTTTGGGAGATGACCGGGTAGACCCAAGGCACTCCAGCACCAGTGACTTCCCACATCTGCTGCACTTCAGCGTTACCCTATGTGGCTGGAGCAAGTGTTCTTTTTGCACTTACCTGTGTGTGGGAGCTACTTGCTCCCATACCACACTAGCACAGGGTGGGTAACATGCCAACCAAGCTTGCCTTACAGGCCTGAGGGATAAAGCCCCTAGGGCTCTTTACATTGGCATAGCCCCAGGGAGAGGGAGATCCCCAGGTGGCTTGAATTAGTACATGTAGGGAGCCCCACACACACCTTCTCCCCAAAGAGGATAAATTAAATAAAGATGCATCAAACTCAAGACCCTGGTTCACCTCAGGTGTACCTTTGGAATGTTGGGCAGAGCGCTATGTGTTCATTCACACATTGTTTTTTACTTCAAACAGGCAGATAGTTGAAGCAGCATATCTATTGGACAGTACAGCTGATTTTCTTCATATTGGACGTGTTTTGCTACTGGAGGCCAAGCTTTGCCACCAGGTGCATTTTCTTTAGGCCTCCTAATGGGGCATATTTTGTCGGGAGCTGGAATTTTCTGGCTCCCATTCACCAGTCTTGTCCTCTGCCTAGTCCTTGCGTGATTCTCCTGCTGGTTAGGGCATCCTGAACAACCCTTCTACAACCAGCCAGCAAAACACCCTTCTTGTCACAGTCCTTCAGTTCCAGAGCTTTCTGACTTATTGAAGGGCAACTGTGTGTCAGTGGAGTTTAGAACCAGTTTATAGAAGTATCTAGGGAAAACATCCAGGGAACCTCAGCAAGTGCTTTCCCCCCAACAGGTCCACATGGGTATAAGGATACAGTATCACTGTCCCTGAGGAGACTCATCCTAGTGTTGGACGTCAAATTGAGTCAAAGTCCTTAATCCATCCTTTCAGGGCATCAAGAGGCTTCTCCTTAAAAGTGGGCATCTTTTCCGCCATTGTCACCTCTCTAGTCCAGGGTCTTCTCAACTATTTCTCCCTTGTGTAGGTGTTGTTAAGTGGGGAGGAATATTTTAGGTTTCAAGCACACCTGGCCTATCCAATTATGCCATATCATCCCTCTACCCAGTCCCATCCCTGCTGTACAGCATCCTGGGACAATCTAAAGTGGCAATTTCATCTTTTCTCTGGTAAGAGCTTCTTTGAGGGTCTCAGCCATGCAATGGCTCTCTGATCACTTCCTATCAAAACCTCAAAGGTGAGCCCCTCCTGTGTTGGCTGTAGAGGTCTGGGTTGTATCCTTTGTTCCAATAGGCTTAGGTTGTTGGATCCAAGTGCACTGTGACAAGTTACTTGTCAAATACAGTTTTCCTGCCCACCTCTTCCTTTCCCAGGAACAAAGTCAATCACTGTTGGTTACTCCTTTTGTATGGGAGGCCTTTGTTCCCTCTGCTGGGGAGCAGAATAGTTAACTTGCCCCAGTAGAAGCGACAAAGGCCTGAAATCTGATTATGAGTTGAGCCAGGCAAATATGACAAAAGCCTGAAGCCCCATAATACATGGATGAGTGGTATTGGGAAGTGCAAATACATCCTCAACATGCAGGTTTTACCCCAGTTTGGGACTATGCTGAATGTAGTACACATAAGTAAAGTGAAACTTTACTTTAGGTCACATTTTACCTAGAACTATACTACAATGACAACACCACCAATTTTCCTGTAAGTAGTACAAATTTACACTATGAATGCCCACTCACAGTATCAGTCCTACACCAAGTCAGCACCAATTCTTGCAGAGTCCTTTCTGCAACGGACTCCCTTCACACTGATACCAGGCTGCAGAAGGCATTAGCCTCACACACGAAGCCTGCAAACACACATGTGCCCAGATGCTCATGTGCAACCAGCTAAATTGCTTTTACCCTTGCTGCTGCATCAGTGGGCTTATCTTGAAAGCCAAACACTTGCCGTTAGGATGCTCATTCCAATTATTGTGAATTTATGCGAGTGAGTCTAAGGTAGTAGGATTAAGGTCACACTAAAAGTCCAAAAACAGGGTAGTCAAATACAAAAAATTGTGAAGGACTAAATTGATGGGACCCATTTACTACAGTTATCAATGTCACACAAGTTGTTTTCATAAGTGCAACGAAAAAATTGTCATAGCTCACAATTGCTATAAATGTATCTTGTTTGCACATACTGAGACAATGCACTCATCTCATAGTTGATTGTAATTAAATAGGCCTTAGACATGCTCATCCATACAATGTCACTTTCTCCTTTGCAGGTTCAAAGTTGTCAGCCTCTCAGCCTTTTGCTACCACTTTCATAGCTGCTGCACCAGTTTAGCGGTCTTGTGGAATGGACACAGACACCAGACAGGTGGCAGAGTCTGGCAAGTCAAAATCAAACTCAATTTATATATTCTACACACCTCTGCTTCTGCATAAGTGTGAAGGTAGTCAAAATGAATAATAAGGAGCAATGTTTCAGCTCATGTGCAACCAGCTAATGTCTCAACAACAGGAATAATGGGTGAAGAAAATGGTCCAATATTTATGTCCTTATGTTCCAAAATAAATAATTTGGTTTTGCTAATTCATTGGTGATTATATGTATATGTTTCCAGTCACCCACTCAATTTGTCCATCTCCCAATTCCAGCCAATCATGGAATGATAAGTCCTTTTTCATAGTCTTTAACAGTTGCTCATGTCACGTAAATGTCTTCCTGCAACTGACAACATTCTAACAGTAATTGGCAACCAGAACACAAATCTATGGATGTTTAATCATTGCATACAGCTAACATGTTCTGATACCCCCATACTATTTCTATTGTGATAGCTGAATACTCTACCACAGATGTTAGTCTTGGCAATGCTGTACTCACCTCCCGCCACCCTTCAGCCTCTCAGCCCACAGGTACCTAACTTGCCTACCTTATTTGACCCTCCTATCCAGGTATAACTCAAAATGGCTCAGTATTACCAGGGAAGAGGATGAGCTTCCATACACCTCCGCCCTCTGCCATAGGTGTGGACAGAAACCGCGAACACCAGGAAGACTTCACCCAAGCGTCACCGAACCATTGTCACACAAAATACACCTAAATTTATGTTCACCCATTCAATCTCAGAATAACTATAGAAAAAGTAAAACAAACTTATGAATAAACACCACTGATACCTACATGCCATCTGTATGTCACCCCATGTTGTTGTTGAGCCACTATAGTGATGCCTGTGGGTATGATATTTTAGCAACTAGGTCTGCTGCCTGTGCCCTTTAGCCTAGAAAAGTTTCATTTTATTTCTTTTTTTTTTTAGAAATGACCACATTGTGTGGTGATGTTTTACATTCGTATATCTTGCTGATGTTTCGCCTAGGAAAGCATTTACATTTCTTAGCACAACATTCTTTCACTCTGTGCTTTCTTCAAGGCTGCGATGAGACAGGATTGTCGGCACAAGTGGCACACTGCGCCTCTAATATTTCACAGAAACATATGTCTTTTTACGTGGGGACACTTTTCTCAGAACACTAGTTCTTACATAGTGACAGTATGGTGGGACTTTTCTTGTGCTTCACTTCTCTTGTCACCATGTTGCTTCTAGTATTCTTTATCATCCTAATTATTGCATGTCATGTTATTTTATTTAAGATGCAGTTGATTCAATAAACCTTGAACTATTCCCTGCTTCTGTTTGTCTTTATATGTGTGAGTTGAATGTAACTGGGAGAAAAGGATGAGATCTGATCCACCACGATTTCCCTGAAAAGTCATGTGCCCTGTTGCCATAGATCATCCCTGTTCTTGGTCATAAGTGAGGTACTGCTGACAGGCCAGAAACGGATTAGGCCGACATTTGTCTCATGGTGTGGGATTCAACTCAGTTCCCCACAATTCAGGCAATGCTGCCGTCCAAAACCAGCAGCCTCATTGGTATATTGAGAGCCACGTGACAATGTGTACCTGGCCAGATAGTCTGTGCATCTGAGTAAAGTCACTGATTATGTTGTGTACACTTGTTTATGTACCTTCACCCTTCTATCAACATACCTGTCCATCTACAGATATACTTACACAGTCTTACCAGACTCACAACACACCCAAGTATGATTAACAAAATGAAAATGTATCTACAATTTAAAAGTAAAAAATTAAAAGAGGACTGGGTTTTGGAGACAGTTTGTAAATATATAAAAAGAAACAGTCATGGTAAAGCAGAAATACCCAAAATAGATCTTGTGTTCAGTGGGGTAGGGTCAAATTGGAAGGAGGGAGGGCAACATGAAAAAGGCACAATGAGATTATGGGACATCTCTGTGTAGAATGAAAAAATGAAGGAAAGCAAGGTAAATAATCAAACCAAAAGTCCCAAGAAATGTCCAAAAGTTCCAAAGTAATTTCTAAAAATCCCACAAAACGTCCAAATAGTCCAAAATAAATCAAGCCATTCCCCCAACTCAGTATTTTCACTGCTTCCCTGGGTCGAAGGTAAAAAATTGTGACCATTGTCCCCATTACATATTTAGACCACATGCAGCTCTGCCACCTACACAGCCATTAGAGGGCACAGAATACATCCAGTGGCCTCCTCCTGATGGTTGAATTACAGAACAACACATGCCATTGCACACATGACTTTACAGTGCTGTCATTTCGAAGTATGCGTTTTTACCACGCATGCCTTCACAATTAAAACTTTTACCACACATATCCACTTACTACGCACAGCTTCGCAACTGAAATTTAGTTGTAAAGGATTGTTGGATAAAGGCAAATGTGTGGTTAAAGTATATATATATATATATATATATATATATTTTTTTTTTTTTTTTTTTTTTTAACTTTAAAAACAAAAGTTTACTGGGACATTGCAGTTAGGCTCACATTTTAGATGCACAAAACCATAGAAATTCACCTCTTAGAGTTATCTCAAGTAAGTGTAAATAGTATCCTCAAGTTACTATAACTTGCGCCCCCCCACCATGCACATTTTGTTTTGTTAAAGATTTTACTGCAAATATTACATTGATATTTCAATGATATTATCAAATGTGTCATGAGTGCCATAATTTGTGAGGCAATCAGCAGGTGCATGGTGAGGGCGTGAGTAATAGTTACCTTAGGGCACGATTTATAGTTATCTGAGATAACTCTAAATATAACAGGTGAAATAACGTTCCTGTAACCTTTTTTTTATTTTATGAATTTCTATGTTTAAAAAGAATTCTATTTCCTAACTATAATGTCCCTGTAACCTTTAGATTTTCAGTGAATTTCTGCTTTTTTTAACATGTAGAGTAATTTTCATTGCCTGAAGGCTACCCTCTTTAAGCACCCAACCGTGCGCCATGCACAGCCTTCGACCAGACCCTGCGATGAACCCCCTTAACTACCCAGCCCCATGCTTCCAATAGCCCTTTGGCTGTGCACTGCTGGAGTTGGCCACAGCCTGTCTCTCTGGGTGTGAGAATAGGTGTGAGATGGTTTATCTGGGGATGAGAGTGGCTGTGAGAGTGTCTGGGGGTGAAACTGGGAACATCAGTGTCTTAGTGGGCACCTCAGTGTATGTGTGGGTCTGTGAGTTGGTTCATGAGGATTTCAATGGATCTATGAGTGGGTTTGTGAGGGTCTGAGTGGGTCTGTAAGTGTGTGCGTGAGCATCTGAGTGGGTCTGTGAGTGTGTGTGTGAGGGTCTGAGTGGGCCTGTGAGTAGGTGCACAAAGGTCTGAGAAGGTCTGTGAGTGGGTGCATAAGGGTCTGAATGGGTGAGTGAGTGGGAGAAAGAGATTGAAAAAGAGAAATTGAGATAGAGAAAAAGAGAGTGAGGGGGAGAGATTGAGAGTTGTTTCTCTATGCACCATCAAGCGAAAAAGATAGTAGTGACCTGCTTTAGTCTTCTTAGACTTTTAAGGAATGTTTTTAAAGTTCTCCCATTTGTTGTAAAATAAGCTCCAGGCCCTGATCATCTCACAACTAGACTATGGCAATGCTCTGTATGTTAGCTCCCCTAAGTATGTGATCCGAAGACTCCAAGTGGTTCAGAATGCCACAGCTCGGCTCCTACTGAACATTCCCAGACATCAATCTGCTAACATGGCTATCTCCTCTCTCCACTGGCTCCCTGTGGAACAACAAATAAAGTTCATAGCCCTGTGCGTGGTACACTGGGCTCTACACAATAGAGGGCCCTCGCCACTAAGATCAGTTTTTTCCTTCTATACCCCACTCAGGTCTCTCAGATCTTCACCAGCTGGTCTAGCCAGGCTTCCCTCATTAAAAAGAGCCAGGTGGGGCGGTAGATCCACGGCCTATCTAGGAGCCAAACTATGGAATTCCCTCCCTCCTGACCTCCATCTCACCAACCACAAACTCTCCTTCCACAGATTGCTTAAAATCATGCTATTTAGAGACTAAGGCCCTCATTACAACCCTGGCGGTCGGTGTTAAAGCGGCGGTAACACCGACAACAGGCTGGTGGTAAAAAAAATGGAATCACGACTACGGCGAAAACCACCAACACAGACAGCCACTTTAACACTCCGTCCGCCATGGCGGTCGCAACAAACACTGCGGTGGTAACCGCCAACAGACAGGCGGAAGTCAATGTACCACCCACCACATCACAACCCGCCCATCTGCAGCTTTTCTGGAGCGGCACCAACGCCATCAAAAGCACGGCAGAAACAGTACACAGAAGGGAAACCACTCACCTTTTGACACTCAATGAAGAACCAGGGCCCCATGGAGCCCGAACTACAGGTGTTATCGATGTTGGTATACCTTCTCATCTACCAGGAGTACGAATGTCGCGGTGACAACCACGGTGAGCACTGCACCTAGCAGATAGGGGATGAGGGGAGGAAAAAGAGAGTGACACACACAAGCAACATGCAACAACCCCACCCTCACCCACAACACTATACACACAAACACATGCAACAACATTACATATACACCCCGTAACCCTCTGGAAGAACGCCAGGACAAAAGGAATTGAGTCAAATTAGTGTCATATTAGAAATAGCAGATATACGTTACAAATTCACTAACAGTATTTATAATACATACAATATGTACATAAGGCGGTACATTGTCCACTCAAAATGTCCGTGGGCCACAGGCCAATATCACATAGGCCAAGCCCACACTTGACTCCTTCCTCAACATGAAGAGAAAACTGCAGGGGCATCAGGTCAAAAACACACAGGCACCTCAGGGGGACGGAGAAGGGGGGGCACCTCAGCCGGAAGATGGGACAACACCACTGCTCCTGGAGGGGGCTCCATGCCCACAGCGATGTCTTGGGGAGTGCAAAGCCACAGTCTCTCAAGTTTCTCAAGTGGGTGGTTTGCCCACTGCCGGGTCCTGGGGAATTCAAAGCCACAGTCTCTCAAGTGGGTGGTTTGCCCACTGCCTGGTCCTGGGCAGTTCAAAGCCACAGTCTCTCAAGTCTCTTGAGTGGTTGGTTTGCCCACTGTCTGGTCCTGGGGAGTGCAAAACCACAGTCTCTCAAGTGGATGCCTTTCTCCACTGCTCTGGAGGGGATTTTGTGTCCAGCCTGCTTCATCCTGCCAAGGATAGGATGAGTGGATGTCTTTCTCCACAGGTTCTGGAGAGGGCTTAGTGCTCAGTCTGCTTCATCCTGCCAAGGAAAGGATGAGTGGATGCCTTTCTCCACAGGTTCTGGAGGGGGCTTTGTGCCCAGTCTGCTTCATCCTGCCAAGGATAGGGTGAGTGGATGCATTTCTCCACTGATTCTGGAGGGGGCTTTGTGTCCACTGATGCAACACTTGGGGTGTGGCAGTTCACAGTCCCTCACCTGGGTGTCTGAGCCACAAGATTTGCAGTGACCAGGATGCATGATAGTCCATGGATGCAGGGGTATAGTCCATTTGGTGGTGGCTACCGCTGCACATGACGGTAGTGCCGGTGCCCATGGGGCTGCTGCCAATGGTGGAGGGAGGCTCCAGCCCCTCTCCTGCACCTTCGGACAGCTGTCCCCTGGGGCTGCTGCTGCTGGCAGTGGTGCTACTGTCAGTGGTGCATGTGGCGGTGCTTGCTGTGGGGCTTGCGGCGGTGCTAGCGGCGGTGCAGGTGGCGGTGGTGGCCGCGTTGCAGGTGCCGGTGCTGCCAGTGGTGGGGGAGGCTCAAGCCCTTCTCCTGAAGTCTCGGACGGCTGTCCACTAGGGCTGCTGCTGCTGACAGTAGTGGTGATTGCAGCGGTGCAGGTGGCGGTGCAATTGGCAGTGCTTGTGGCAGTGCCAGCACCGGGGCTGCTGGCAGTGCTGGCCGCGGCACAGGTGGCAGTGCTGGCGGTTGTGCTAGTAGCCACCAGGCCTTCGCCTGCAGCCTCAGATGGCTGAAGTGCCTTGGCTGGTGTTCTATGGCCCTTCCTCACCTTGGCAGAAGGTGGTGTGACTTTGGGTCTGGCAGCTGGAGTCTTTGAGGTGGCCTTGCTGGGTGGTTGTGGCTCCTTCCCCTTGCTGGATGCTGTCCCCCTCTTCACCTTGCCAAGTGGAGGAATGGTTTTGGCCTTGGCAAGGGTTGGTGGCACACTGGCTGGGCTGACAGCTGCCCCCTTTGATCCTCTGACATCTGCAGGGACCACAGCGGACGTGGACTTGGTGGATGAGGTACTAGGCTAGGTTTTGGACATGTGTCATGAGTGCCATAGTTTGTGAGGCAATCAGCAGGTGCATGGTGAGGGCATGAGTTATAGTTGCCTTAGAGCACGAGTTATAGTTACTTGAGGTAAATCTAACTATAAATGGTGAATTTCTGTGGTGTTGTACGCTTAAAATGTGAGCCTAACTATAACATCCATTGTTTTGTTAAGTGCATGTATATGCTTTTTTAAATTCTATTTAATTCTATTTCCTAGCTATCTTATCCCTGTAACCTTTGGTTTATTCAGTAATGTTCTGTTTTTTTAACATATAGTAATTTTCATTACTATACGTTAATCCAACCACCGTTGTGCATGGCCTTTGGCCGTGCACGGGGGCGAATGGCCGCAGGACCTAGCTGCAATCTCCCTCCCATAAGCACAAAACCTTGCACTGTGCATGGCCTTCACCTCTGCGCAGCTTAGGTTGCCCACAAGACATGGCCTGTAGCCAGACCGTGCGGCCAACCCATGCTGTGCAAGGCCCTCTGGCTGTGTGCGTAAGAAGTTGGCCGCAGCCTCTGTGGGTGTCAGAATAGGTGTGATAGGGTGTATCTGGTTTTGGAGTGGCTGTGGGAGTGTCTTTCTCGGCGTGAGAGTGCTTACATTAGTGATTTAGTGGGTGCGTCTGTGTGTGCATGGGTCTGCAAGCAGGTGCATGAGGGTTGTGAGTGTGTGTAAGATAGTCTGACTGTGGCTGTGAGTGGGTGCCCAAGGCTCTGAGTGAATCTGTGAGAGGCTGCGTGAGTGTTTGAGTGGGCCTGTGAGTGGATGTGTAAGTGTCTGAGTGGGTATGTGAGTAGAAGTAATTGATTGAAGAGAGAGAGAGAGAGAGAGAGAGAGAGAGAGAGAGAGAGTGAGAAGGAGAGAGAGATAGAGAGTTTTTAGGCTTTGATTTATGATATACTCAGAATGAGATATTTCTGTATAACTTAAAATAAAAAATGTATCTGTCATTTTTAACAAGTTAAAATAATTTGTACTGAGATGAGAGGGAAGCGAGTCCAGCTGGACTCAAACCCTGTGTGCTCAGTGTGAAGATCTGCAACCTTCACACTGAGCTATTGCTGCCTCTTTTTTATTAATTAATTTATTTAATTATTTTTGTAAATTATGTTTAATTATTTTTACAAACTTCCCTTTATGGGCTGTATGGCACTGCTGAGGAACCCTTAAGGTTTTTCTCACAGTGCTCTTTTTTCATCAAGCAAGAATGTGCTGCTTTAAGAACGGCCTGCTTGCTGAAGCATTTCATCTCTGTTCCCCGCATGCATGCAGGGGACAAAGATACAAGCTTCAGTTTTTGAAAGCGGGACCTGTTTGAGAGGCCCTGCTGTCAAAAACTGAAGTATTTGCTGTGGCTTGGCTGCAGCTGCAGAGTTGCAGCCAAGCCACAGCAATCAGCTGAGTCCCAGGGTGGTTACCCTGGGACATAGCAGGAGCTGACCCTGGGAGGCGGCGGCCCCCAGATTCATCAGTGGCCGTTTGAGGGGTGCTGCATGGCCCCTCTTCAAAGTGCACATAACCTTGGGGAGATGGTGATCCCCAGGACTAAAGGAGGTCCAAAATGGACCACTTTCACTATATTTTCATCTATGTCCCGGGGAGGTGGTGATCCCTGGGGAAGCAGGGGGCCACGCAGCCCCCCACACTAAAGGCTAATGAAACCCTGGGTAGGTGGTGGTCCCCGGCCAAGGGGAGGTGTTGGGCAACTCCCTTTTTTTTTATATAGCGCGGGGAGGTGGTGATCCCCTGGGGCAGCGGTGAGAGCAGACTGCCCCCTGCTTAATAAGTAATTGATGCTCGGGGAGATGATGGTTCCTGGGGTCTGAAAGGGAGGCAAACGTGCCTCCACCATGCCAATAAACAATTTCGCCCTGTGAAGGTGGTGGCTGCAGGGGATCAGGAGCCCCCCGGTACTCAAAAAAAGATTACCCCTGGGGCTTGGCCCGCCAGGGGGCATAAAAAATAGAAGCGGGAGCGTGCGCTACTGTTTAAAAAACATTCAGCAGATCCACGGATCAGCGGCTTATCCATATGAAAATGTGTTAAAAAATGAATTTTGCCCGGGGGGAGGGGGTCCCTCTGGGACCCAACCACCAAAGCTAAAGGGGCAGGCTGGCTGTACCGTGGCCCTTTTTCTTTTTTACATGTATTTCTGGGACTTAGCTACCGAGTCTCAGGATGACCGCCAATACTTCCTTGTTGAAGTGTTGGAAGCCAATCAGATCTATTCACAAGAGGAGTCGCAAATCCTTCATGACCCTATATATGCAAATTTGGACTTTCTTTAATATCTCTAAAACTACTAAACAAGTTTACACTAAAACAAAGAAGGTTGCTTTATGGACCAGGACCTACCTTTCTGCCAAATGTGGAGCAATTCCGTCAAGTAGTTTCGGCGCTATCGCTGTTCGAAACCTTATGGAAAAATGAATCGAGAAAATGTGTTTTGGGACCCCCCTTTTTTTCTCTGCTCCCCCTGGACGGAACACTCCGAAACGTTCCAGATAGCAGCAGAGATTACTGGCAAATTTGTTTGGAAAGTTTTGTCATGATTTTTCAAGCGGGGCCAATGATATAGGCAAGTAAAAAAATGCTTTTTATAAAGGGAATAGGTCCTACCTCACAACCTTTGAATGCTCAAATGGAACTCAAATGGCCCAAGAGGGGGAGTGGTGCAATGACCGGCACGAGCAAGCCGGTATTTCTAAATCCAACAACAGCAAAAAATTATATATTTTGCACACTCACGATTCAGGGAAATTGAAAAACAGGTTTAACCAAAACACAACGCGTTTCGGCTGACACAGCAGCCTTGGTCACGTGACCAGGGCTGCTGTGTCAGCCGAAACGCGTTGTGTTTGAGTGTGCAATATATATAATTTTTTGCTGTTGTTGGATATATATATATATATGTATATAAATATGTATATATATAAATATGTATATATATATATATATATATATAAATATGTATATATGTGTATTTATATAGGTATATATATACATATATGTATATAAATATGTATATATGTGTATTTATATAGGTATACATATATGTATATATATATATATATATATATATATAAATTACTGGCGGTCAGCAGTAGGTAGGTAAAGTTAGCACCTGGTATTTATGGGAGAATCTTTTTTTGTTTTTCCAAAAACTTTGACACGGGTTGACAAATCTTCATAAAATTTTCCATTTTCCAAACTTATACTTCACCGGGTTCAGCTGCTGTCTTGACAAATTCAGGATGATCTGTCAAGCGGGGTAAGAAAAAAAGGGGGCTCCCAAAACACACTCTCCCCATGCATTTTCCCATAGGATTTTTTAACACGATTACAGCCCCAACCGCTGGTGGAAATTACAACAAATTTGGCTGAAAGCTAGTTGTTGGTCCAGAAAGCGTGCGTTTTGTGATTTGGTGTAAATCTCTTCAGTAGTTTTAGAGTAATTATAGATTCAAAAATACAGATATCTAGGTACGGGGAGTCTCCGAAGATCCAGCTGTCCCATGCTGATATCTGATTGGCAGGCAACACTTCAACAAGGAAATGTTGCAGCCATTTTGGGTCTCGGCTTCAGCCAAGTCCCACAGACAGGAAAGGGGCCAGGGTAGGGTCACCCTGAGCCCATAGACTTGTTCTAGGGGTTCCTCACAGACCCTGCCAGGGCTAAAAAGCATTTTAATAAATCCATTTTTTTTTTTTTTTTAATGGCAGTCTCTCAGGTGGGCTAGGATCTATGGGCATTGGGCATTGATACTAGAAGGGTCAGCATGGGGCACCTCCTCCACCTCCCTGAGGCTATGATGCAAAAATGTGCAGGAGTGGTGGGTGGCTCCTGTCAAGTCAGAGTAAACACAAGTCTGTTTCGAGCAAGTGAGAGCTCTTAAACATCTCTCCCTTACTTGAATGAGAGTTTTTTTCTGCTTCCCTGCTCACAAACATGCGGGCAGGGAAAATTATGAAACTATTTTTCTCACAGATAGGGAGCTGCATGTTTAGTAGCTTTCTGTGACAGCAATGCTGGCGCCTACAGGAGGTGGAGAGCTGGCTGGGAATGTGGGGACCTTGAGGCTCCCCCCACCAGTTCCATTGTATACACCAGGACAGATGGTCGGGTCTCGTGGGATGGAGACCAAGCATGTGGCCGGAATTGGTCAAGGGAAAGGGGGCCACACATCTCCACTCCTCCAAAAATATACATATATAAGTGAAGGCAGGGACCTGGGGGATTGGGTCCCCAGGGCCAAAATAGGCAGGAAGAGGAGGCTGCATATGCCCCTCTCCAAAACAATAAAATATATTGTAAGGCTGGGCCCGGGGGCCAAAATTGGCCCGTGAGGAGGGCTATGTGGGCCACTGCCTCCATTTAATTAAGGCTGGGCCCCAGGAGATGGGGTACCCGGGGCCAAGATCGGTCCAAGGAGGAGGAGCACTCTCGTGATGATCTCATATGTGTGATCTTGGAAATGGTGAAGGACTCCCATATGATATAAAAAAAGTGTATTTTGTCTTTTTTTTAATAAGGTACATTTCTAGATGATTTGAGTATAGCGCTGCCCAGGGCAGCAATCAATCAATATGATTTACACTTAGGTACTTTGTTATGAATTTACACTTTAGGATTTCATGTAATTATATATTTTTAGATGTTATAAAATCAGTAAAAATTAGGCAAACCTAAATGGACACCTAATAATTATTTCTCATGCATTTCACAACCATGATTATCAGATTGTCTTGATAGAAGTGCGGACAGCATCCATGCTATTTCCAAGGGGCCCATGTACATGACCTAGAAGGGTAAGAATAACTTGTGGGAAGATGCTTCTCTTCTGCTTCAGCATGAGGCGATGGTCTCTTTACCCCTCATTATGCATGAGTGTGACTTGTCATTTTCACATACACCTGAAACACATGTTTTTTTATGGTGGAAAATATGGTCACTACTATGTGCCCATTGAGTGTTGTTTTTACCTTATATTGTTTTATGTTTGATTAGGTCTTCACATTCAGAAGTTTATGATTCCAATGTAAGATGTCAATTATTTCTCATGTAGGCAATAGGACTAGAGTTTTTTACTCTCTTAGTGAGGGCTAGGCACAACAAACAGGTCCTGAAGAATTGCCACCTGATCTGTGTGACTGTAAAAATGTAAATTGTAAATTAGCACTTGTATAGCGCACTACTCACCCGTTAGGGTCTCAAGGCGCTGTACTCATACCGCTATGGAACCCCTCCTGGCTTTTCCCTGTGAGGCGCCCACTCTTGAGCACCCCCAGGGTGAAGCCAGGCATCCAAGCGCTGTTGGGGCCGTTGTGGAGATTAAGCAAGCTATTGCCCAGAGTTGCAGAGTGGGACCCATGAATTAGATTAGGCACTGAGGCGAGAATTATCTGGTCAAGGGGAATTGAGCCCAAGACCTGCCGAAGCGGGACTTGAACCCTGGTCTTGAGCCAGATCTCTGCTTCAGGGTCTGCCGCTCTACTATGTGAGGAACATGTTGCCCATGACTAACAGTTCTGTAGTGTAGGGAAAACCCACACACAGTTCCATAATATTAAAATCTCTAATTAGAGTGGTAGACATACAGTTAGTTGTCGGTAGGGAATCAGATCATTGTTTTCTGTTCTTCCCTGTTTTTGTTTTTAACATTTGGAGAGGTGCCAGTTTGTATTAAATATAGTTTTCTAGGGCACCTTTAGCCAATTTTAGCAGTTTGCCAGCCCCTCCTACATCCACGCACTACCCGCATTCTTCATTAAAAAATGATCTCTGGCAAAGAGCCCTCTAGTAGGGCTCCTCAGTCATTGCAGTGCCGGCCTGACAAGGAGCATAGCGCGATGATGAAGCATGTCAGCCAATGGTGAGTGCGGGCCCCTGTTCCGGTAAGACTTATACATTTGGTGACTGAAAACACCCCCTATGCTAATTGGTGAAATGGAGCCCTTTATTTTGGAACAGTGCATCTTATTTCAGTTATAGAAACTTTAGAAGCAACATACCCTGAGGTACTGGCCAGTACGTGGAGAGTGTTCCTGTCGACCATGGATGCAATGTCTACAGCAATTCATCATCAAACTGACAAACAGGAGCTTTAAGTAGATCTTCTTAACATAATGGCTGAACATATAGTGGGCATAGACATGAAGATGCAAGTTCTTAATGACCTGTTACAGAGAGCTCAAAAACATAATTACACACAGCAAGTCACATGTCAGTGCGCACTTTTAGAGGGCAAGCCCCATGTTTTATCTTCAGTCTTTAATGACATCCTGCTGGAATTCAGGGCCTAAGTATCAAGACCATTGGAAGGACTCCGGATCCTAGAATACGATGCAAAAGGCACACCCTACGCTAATTGCTCACATGTATGCAAGGACCTGGGCTGATAACTTCTACTTTTCCTAGGGCAAGTGGGCAACTGGTGATCAGCAGTGAAGCAAGTGCCCCACGACAAGACATAGCCGACACGGAAAAGATAAATCAAGCATCAGAACATGTGAGAGCAGTGGAACCAATGCCAGAGCCTACTAAAAGAGAAAAGAAAAGGCAAAGAGAGGCACGTAAGAAAGGTAAAATGGAGCTACAAAAAGCACATTGCATTTATTCTCACAACCCAGGAAACTAGCAATTTCTGAGGCTGGGGAGGCAAAAAAAGAAGGAAATTGAACTAAATGAAAACCCCCAGGAGACTACACAAGGGGCGACAACCATTTTAAACCCCTCAAGTATGGAACTTAGCGCCCGACAATGACTTAGCCCAGTCATCCACTGGAGACAATAAAGAATTAAGGTCAACAGGTATCCACAGCATATCAATAAAACATCAGGATGAAAAAGGCTCCAAGCACACAGGCAAAAGACTGGAAAATTTCAAGGATGCCTTGTTCAGATAATATGTCAACAAAGAGCAGCAAAACTGGTACATTAGCTTTGAACATCCCTCTATGGGAAAGAGGAGGAAAAACAGACTATCATACAACAACAAAATGTCATTGTGGGCCCACGAGCAAGTGCAACATCATCAGCTGGACAAGGGCCAACAAGCTCAAGCCCAAGAGTACCCCAGGATAAATCTTGCTGAGTTGGAAGTATCAACATGGAGGCCCATGGCCAAAAAATGTTTACTAATCCCAAATTATACTTCACTTGGCATGTTCGATATTTTAAATGGAGGCATTATTATAAAGTTGCAAGGGATATAAGGGAGTTCTCACACTTCACGTCTGCCAAATTGATGTCTATAGAATTCAAAACTCACCCCTACAGAAATGACCTTGAGGCAATGGCAACAACATGGACCTCTCTGGATTTAGTAGACCAAATATTAACTTATCAGGTCTTCTTTAATTAATGGGGAATAGAGTTACAAAAAGAAGAACCCCCCTTAATATCCAGGGCCGTTGTTGCCACAAAAGCAAGAGGGAGCTCAGTCCTACGAGGTGTTACAGGGGCATTCACGAACCCAAGGAATTACAAAAAGCTAACAGTAGTGAAACTCCTAAGCAAGGTCTATTTGGGCCAGACCCAGCAGGAGTACTGAGACTTCTTGGCCTCCAAAACCCAGGAAATGCCAAGGCCCGTGTAAAATAATCGCATTAACCTGATCTGATAGGGAGAACAAAAAATTTGAACTAGAGCTGGATTGCATCAATATTTGTCATGGAACATCATGGGCTTGAGAGCCTGTTACAATACCGGGACACAAGGTAATTTTTTCAGAATTTTTACATGATCCTGACTCAGGAAACCTGGAGTCTGGAATCAATACCGATGGTAGGATATGTACAGTATCATGTATATACAATAAAATATTCAAAATTCAGACATCCCAATGAGGGCCTTTCAACATTCTGCTCCATGAAATTTGGATTCAAGCAACAAAGTTAGACCCCCAAGAAGGGTGGCCCCACTCAAAAGGCAATGCTACATTTAAACTCTGCATGAAATAATAAAAATATTAAAGAAGTATCAAAACCAAACCACCTTCATTATCTCCGGGGACTTTAATTTAGTTTAATGTAATGCAAGTAAAACAAGGGGCAATCACCATAGTGGAATGAAATTCAGAAAGCTATTGGAGAAACTGTGCTTAAGGCTCTTGAACGGAAACAAAAAAAAGGGGGACAAACCAGCACCATTCATTTTTCTAAGCGACTGAAAAAGTTCAACAATAGACCACGCGCTGAGGAATGATTCAGCCTTGCCACAGGCGCACCAATTTTAAACCTGGGCAAGAACAGAGCATTGTCCTTTCCCTCAATAAATCCGCATTGCATGCAGGATAAACCATCTACAGTCAACAAATGGATTAATCTCCACCCCAGCCAAGCACAATCTTAAAAGACTAAAATGGCACAGCCTAGAGATAGAGAAGCTGATGATGTGCCAGTGCCAGCAAGGGCAGAAAAGAAGAGTAAAAATCCAAGAAAGATTAAAACCCAAAAGAGAAAAGCTAGAAAAAACCTGGGCAAGGTTAATCATGACTCTGTTGACAAAATGTCCCCATTGAATTATAAACGGTTCGATCAAAAATGGGGGTCGGGTAAGGCAAGACAGTAAAGGGCTATGAAACCAAAAATCTCAAATAGCCAGAGAAATGAGAAATGTGGCGAAGGTGTTCAACCACACATCCCACACCTCACCACATCACACATCACCCTCTGCACAACCTACACACACCACACAACACCCATGTCCCAACAAAGGCACCCCAATTTCACCAATAAGGAGTTGCGGGTCATGGTTGAGGAAAAAGTCAGGGTACATCCACAGCTGTTTGGAGCACAGGTCCAGCAGATATCCATTGCCAGGATGATGGAGATATGGTGGAGGATCCGTGGACAGGTTGAACGCTGTGGGACTACATCCATGGACAAGGGACGGCATAGGGAAGAGGTGGAATGACCTACGGGGGAAGGTGTGTTTCATTGCAGCAAGGTACCACCTTGCCATCCAGAGGACTGGCAGTGGACCACAACCTCCTCCCTCACAGCTGACAGCATGGGAGGAGCAAGTCTTGGTAACCCTGTATCCTGAGGGACTCACTGGAGTAGTGGGAGGACTGGACACTGGTGAGTCAACATTTACTACCTATAACCTCTCATACCTGCATGCCACCACCACCCCTCACCCTGACACCCATCAACCCACTCCATCCCACACACTGCACCTACACATATGACTAACCCCAATGCCCAGCCATGCATGCAATACCAATGCATGGACAGCTCTCCCAGCCCTGCATGTACACCCATCACTAAAGCATGCACAGCATAGGGGAACTAACAATCCCACAATAGATCAATATACAAAAACAAAGGTGTCAGGGCAACAGGAAAGATAGAGGGGAAACAAAGGATGTACAATATGTCATAGGCATGAAGCATAATACATCACTTACAGCCCCGCAGGTGCCCCAAACAAAGTCAGCAGAGAAGAGGTGCCACGACAAACCAGTCCCCCAACTGAAGATGCCCCTACTGATGACAGTAACTCTGGGCTTCAGGATCTGGATAAACAACCAGCCCCATCAGGGACCACTGGACAGTCGGTCAGCCCAACCAACTCACAGTGTTAACCACAGAGCCTCCCCCTCAATATCCAACACCACAGCACCCACCCAGCATCCCCATACCTCTGTCCCCAGGACATGTCAATCAGCACTATGCCCACCCGTACAAGGACCCCAGTCCACACCTCACACCCAAGACAATCAGGGACCTCGGGACAATGCGCTGGGCACACCGTTCAGGGAACAGAGGCACAGGGTAACAGGGACACTGGGAGGACCTCTGTGTGCTTGGGGGAGAACAAGTCCAGGGAACCAACTCTCCAGGAGGCACTCACCAATATCCTGGGTGCCTACCAACAATCCCAGGACAGATGGGACAGATCCTTGACAACATGCAGGAGAACAAGCGGCTGCAGGAGGAACACCATCTGGAGATCAGGGAGGTCTTGCAGGCTCTCAACACCACCATGATCTCCATAGCAGGTGTGCTGGCAGACATGGCCAACATCATGAGGGAATCAACAGCACACCAATGGGCCCCTACCACTAGCAAGTCCATTGACCAGCCCACCACCTCCTCTGCAGCTAGTGGACAGGAGGCCCCGCCACAGGACCCACAGGCCACCAGCACCCCTCTCCCTGCAGAAGGTAAACCACCCCGTAAATGATCCCTGTGGCCCAAGCAGAAGCCATAGACACTTGTCAAGACCAAGTCCCCCACCAGGAAATGAGACCCTCCTGATTGTCCCCCTTGTGTCCCACCCTGTCACCTTCTTCACTTTGAACTGCCTTTGCTGCCCTTCACATGGCCCCTTGGACACTGCACCTGTGTTACAGACTGTAACAATACCCTGGACATTCATCTATCATCACCCCATTCCATTGCACTTTACCCTTAATTTTATAGCATTACAATAAACACCCTTGAACACAACTTAACTGATAGTATTTTATGTGTTGAGGATGGGCATTCAGGGGAACAGTCACATCTGGTGCAAATGATATGAACACTGTGACAGCATACAATTAATGACCTGTAACTGTCTGTAGTAATCACATCAGGACACTGTTGTCATATCACCAACATCTGTAAAATGACAAGCTAAAGGTGACAGTAAGTTGAGATGCAAAGGAAGCGAATGCCATCATGCTACAGTCACACAGATTAAATCAATAGTCAGAGCAATAATCAGTTTCACTGTCTCACTTGTGTCATTGGAAGTATTGACGTATAGCTGATGTTGTCTACATCCTAATCCTCTGCCTCCTCATCCTCACTGTCCTCAGGGTCCACTGCTGCCACAGGGGCATCTCAAGTCTCCTCCTCCTGCAGAAAATGTACATGTCATCTGAGGGCCAGGTTGTGCAACATACAGCATGCCACTACTATCTGGCAGATCTTCCCGGGTGAGTAGTACAGGGATCCACTTGTCAGATGGAGGAACCTGAACCTGGCCTTCAGGAGGCCGAAGGTCCTTATGATTATTTTTCTGGTTCACCCATGTGCCTCATTATAACGGTTCTCTGACCCTGTCCCGGCATTCCCCACAGGGGTCAGGAGTCATGATAGGTTTGGGTAGCCAGAGTCACCTGCAAGTATTGAGGGACAAACATTAGCCTAACACAATGCTATGGGGATAACACCTGAAGGCACACTGACATAAGGTGGGTGAGGACTCTGCCTCACCTATTAGTCACACCCTGTGCCTCTGTAGTTGGGCCATCACATTTGGGATGCTGCTATTCCTCAGGACAAAGGTGTCATTCACTGATCCAGGAGACTTGGCAGTGATGTGGGAAATGTATTGGTCCCCCAGGCACACCATCTGCACATTCATTGACTGGAAACTCTTCTGATTCCTGAACACCTGTTCATTCTGGCGGGGTGAACACAATATGTGTACAGTCAATTGCTCTAATAATATTGGGGATATGCCCCATTGCATAGAATCCTGTCTTCACAGTGGCCTAATCTTCCACAGGGGAGAAAACAATGTAGCTGCACATGTGCTTCACTTGGGCAGACAAAATCCTTGGCAGCACGATTGCGAACATTGGCTGTGACATTCCTGTTGCCAAGCCCACTGTCACTTGGAAAGAACCAGTTGCCAGGTTGGGACAGTCGAAATGGAAATGTATGTGCAATTTTCGGCAATGACGCTGTTATGGTTTATCTGATTGTTGTCCACCACCTTGAAATGGCAACCGTCTGTCCTGTATCTTGGGACAGGTGGAAGTGAGGTAACTCCGCCGACGTTGGGCGTTGTGGCGGAAATCGGTCTTGCACTGCCATGCAATTCCTCATTGACTAATATGGGGCTATATGGAGTACAGTGGCCAATGGGGATCAGCGCCGGTGGTGACTTTGTACACCACCGCAGATGTGACAGCCTCTTTATATACAAAACCACACTTGTTTCCTGACTTTCCACAGGACAACACATACACTGCGTGTGCTGTGGTGACCTGTGTCTGGAACCTACCATGGTCCGTGTGACCGGGGAAAGGGCCCCTGCCTTCACTTCGGAGGAGTTGGAGCGACTGGTGGATGGGGACCTACTCCAGCATGGACTTCTGTATGGGCATCCAGACCAACAGGTGAGTTCACCCTGGGCACGATGCATTTGGGAAGCATGCATGGAGATGTGTGTGCAAGCATCCTGTCAACAAGGGGAATATCTGGTGGTGGTGTACATGGTGGGCACCGGATGATGTGTGCGCCAATGGTGATGGAAATGGGATTGATGGGCCATATGTGTGATAAGCAGAATTGTATGTGTAATGGTGTCCTCCTGTCCCTCTGCAGGTCAGCTCCCATCAAAAGAAGGGATTGTGACGTGCCACCGCCAAGGACGTGCGGACTATGGGGGTCTAAAGCAGGCAAAGCACCTGCTACAGGAAACTGTGGAAAGACTTGAGACGCTGGGACCGGAAGATCGCAGAGGACCAGCTGAGGACGGCCTCCCAATGAGGCAGGGGTGCCCGTCAGAACTTAACACCACAGATGGCCCGCATACTAGTGGTGGACAATCCTGAGTTGGATGGGCGCTTGCGGGCATTACAGCAGCCACAACACAAGGGGCTGAGTACAGTGTGTTTGACAACCAACTCTGTTGCTTGTCATGGGATTTGGGTGCAGGGTAATAGTCAGTGGATGCCTCAATATGCCAGTTTAGACATTGCTGCATGGTCCAGCTTAGGTGAATAGGGTAAAATGCATGTGTTTGATAGCTAGGTAGCTGGTTTTCCATGGCAGACATGGCTTAGTTGGTCCTAGTGGGTGTTTAGCTGGCATAGTTTGGCTCCTACCTGCTGTGGCACTTAGCCAATGAAATGCCAGAGTGGTCCATACTGCACATTCTCAGTCTCAGTGTGTGACCGTGATGTGTATGCCATTTGTGCTCTTGGTGCTGTGATTGACCCTGTGCTCCCTTTCTTTCTCCCCCCTCTCTCTCCTTTTGCCATCCTGTCCATGTGTGCATTAGCATCATCTGGTGAAGGAGCAGAGGCACCAGCGAGAGAGGGAGCTACAGCCCACGGGACCGAGAATCCACTAACACTGAGGGGACCAGTGGGACAGAGGGTGAGGGGAGCACCACAGCGGGGACAGGAGGTGATACCACTGACTTTGATTCCTCCTCCGATGGTAGCTCACTGGTGGTGCCGGACCCCTCCAGGACCACCCCAGATGCAGGTTCCACCACCACCCTCCATACTAGCACCACCCTCCCAGTAGCCCTCCACTGAGCTGCCTGTGCCCGCTCACCCAGAAGGGTGGGCATCTCCTTCGCTCCAGGAACCTCAGGCCCTGCCTCAGTCAGCCTATTGACCTCCTGAGAACCATCTCTGTAGGGCAGTCAACTATAGTGAATGCCATTTAGTGGCTGGCATTCCAGATGCATCAATGCAATGCCTTCCTGGAGGGCATTCACTGTGGCTTGGCGGCCCTACAGAGATCGTTTCAGGCTCTGGCCTCCTCTCTGATGGCAGCCAGTGTCCCTGTTTCTTCCGTCCACCCTCCAACTACCACTTCCCAGTACCAGTCTCCTCACCCCCAACCCATCCCACGCACACAATCAGACAAGCATGCACACAAATCACGCAAGACTTGCACAAACATACGCAGCACACTTCAGTCCACAAGCACTCACACAGCCAACAGACAGATGCACACACATCATCTACTGCCTCCACTATCTCCCCTCCTTCTTCTCCTTCACAGTCACATTCACACTCACACCTGCATACACTGCATCAACAGTCCCTGAACCTGCCACCTACACAGCCTTGCCCACAGTCACCACAACAGCAGACCCACAGACATGCACCCCAAACACTGCATGCGCAGTCACCACCACCACCAACACATCATGCAGCACACCCAACTCACTTGCATACACCACCACATCCATCCACAAGTCCTGTTTGTCCCCCACCCTGTCTGCCCCCTCCAAATTCACACAAATGCTCACACTCAGACCCCCAACAGCCATCCACCTCACACACACACACACTGTCCATGCACCTGCACCCATGTCCACCACACCTCCTCTTCCTACAACCACTTCCTCTACCTCCACTCCCATCCCTCCTCCCACATCCCATCCCATTGGCCCTAAGAAGCTTTTCCTTTCCTGCCTTGACCTCTTCCTTCCCCCAGTCCTGCACATAAGAGGAAGGCCCCACCCCACCAGGACAGTACCTCAAGCACACAGTCTGACACTTTACCACCCCCAAAGTCTCCAGCAGCCACTAAGGGGCACATGAGTGTGACGCCGGGCCCCCGATGCGGAGCCACCTCCAAAATCTAGGGCCAAGGAAACCCCTCCCAAGACCAAGGACAAGGAGCCCACAACAAAAGGTAAGCCCAATGAGGCCCCTACAAAAAGTAAGCCCAAGGGGGCCCCTACAAACAGAAAGCCCAAGGAGGCCCCTTCAAAAACAAAGCCCAATGAGGCCCCTACAAAAACAAAGTCCAAGGATACCCTCCAGTACCAGTGGCCAAGGACATACATCTTAGAACCAGTGGCCAAGGACACCGCTCAAGAACCAGTGGCCAAGGACACCCCTCAAAAACCAGGGGCCAAGGGCACCCCTTCAGAACCAGTGGCCAAGGACACCCCTCCAGAACAAGTGGCCAAGGACACCCCTCAAGAACCAGTGGGCAAGGAGCCCCCTCAGTATCCAGTGGGCAAGGGTCCCCTCCAGAACCAGTGGTCAAGGAGCCCCCTCAGTAACCAGTGGGCAAGGAACCTATTCAGTAACCAGTGGGCAAGGAGCCCCCACCAGACCCAGTGGGAAGGGTCCCCTCCAGTGGGCAAGGAGCCCCTCCAGAACCAGTGGGCTAGGAGCCTCCTCCCAATGAGATATACTCGCCACCCACCCCAGCCCCATGCCCCCTGAGGTGCCTGCCCATTTCCAACATGATGCCCCTGAACAGTAGAGTCCCAATGTTGTCAGGAGTCCAGCTGGGGCTTGGACATTGCCCGATGGGCATTAGAGACTTTAAAATGATTACAGTGGTTGGAACAGAGGTATGTGTCCTGGCCTTCTTTGCTTCTGGGTCCTGTTACTTTAGATTTACTCTGCAGCTGTTTCTGGGCATGTGGTATGTGTTTATGGTGTGTGTGTGTGTGTGTGTCACTCTCCCCACCCTCTCTCCCTCGTGAGCTAGGTGGCTGTACTCACCGTCATCGTCCTCATTGGTGTTGGGAAGCCTTGCAGTTCCAGTTCCAGGATTCCTCTGTGTCCCTGGAAGTGAGTGTCTTCTTTTAAATGATGTGTTTCTGCCAGGCTTTTGGTGTCATTGCTACCGGCCCGGAAATCCTGGTGCTGTGCTATGTCATTATATGGTGGGCGAATCCATGTCTTCCGTCTGCCTGTAGGTGGCTACCGCCGTGTTTAGTGTTCGTACCCCTCTGGCAGTTGGTATGGTACATTGGCTATCTATGGGAGAGATCACTGCCATGGTCATTATTTGGCAGTCATTATTGCCGCAATCTCCGGCGTAGCGGTAACCTGACCGCCAATGTCATAATGACCATTTTAGTCTCTAAGTAGAGAAAGCCAAACATAGAAACTCACGGCTATTTGGGTGGTTTGTAGATCTCAAGTCTGCTTTTGATTGGGTCCATTGAGGTCACCTATGGTCAAACTTGAACAAATGGGAAATCCTAAGAAGGCTGTTAGGGCAATTGTACCACTGTATACAGGAACTTGGGCACCTTCTCTGGCTTTAGAGAAACTAGGGTGTTTTCAATATGTGATGACATTGTATTATTGAGTGAAAAACCAATAGGCTTGCAGGGCAGTATAAATGCCCTAAAAAATTACATGGACACGCAAGGGCTAGAGTTAAATCTGAACAAAACAAAAGTGGTCTGGTAGGTGGATTCAAAACTCAAGTCATTTACCTGGTTTTTAGAAGGCAAAAAAGTGGAGATGGTTACTACATTTAAATATCCTGCAGTTGATTCAGAACACTAATTGATTGGCAGTTATGCTTGCAAAAGCACAGTTGTTACTGTATGGTTTTAAATTATTAGTTGTTTGCCTCTATGTTATCTTCTTACAATAATGTCTACAAAGCTAATGACAATGGTGACCTATGGCACGGAAATCATGCAGGGTTGTGAAACAGACACTCTTAATAATGTTCAAAACGAAAGTATATAAAGAAGTGTTCAACCATTCTAAAATAAGCCTCACCAGCCCAGTTACAACTTGAGTTTGGTTTAAAAAAATCAATCTTTTCAAAGTAAGAGTGCTTTCAATAAACTATGCTGGAAGCAGCGGGCTTCTGAGAGGGGTTCCATCAACAATGTATACTGAAATTAAGGATCAACAACTCTGCAACATAGAACTCCGGAACATGACAGCTGGCTACGGCCGGTCAGAGATCCAGGGTGAAATCAGTTGCACCACTCGCATTACCTTGTGAGCGGGGCAGTGGTACAGGGACCCCCTCTCCGAACTTACCGTTGGGCAGAGTGACAGTGCAGGCAGTGGAGGGTGGCTGCGGGGGTACCATGCTGGGCTGTGGCAGCCAGTGCACTTTGGGAGCTACATGCTGCTCAATGGAGGCTTCCGGGCCAGAGGTCATGCCAAGGGAAACGGTGGCAGAGCCAGCCCAGGGCAGAAGTTCTGGACTGAATGGAGGATAAGTGCTGTGATAGAGGAGAGGAATTGAAGCGGAGGGTCAAGGTGGTTAAAGTCTGCAGGGAGCATTGTTGAGCTGGGCCCAGGTGCAGAGGCTGGTTTAGGTTCCCAACATATTAACAGAATATTTTACAATAAGTAGGGAAGAAATAAACCTTTACAGAGGTGTGTTGACAGATATACTTTAAGGCCCAGCAGTGTTAAGGGGGGTGCCGGAAAAGACAGTGTTGGCCCAGAACAAAGGAAAGTAAGGGTGCCTGTTAGAATAGTTAAATCTCGGCCAAAACATTCTTCAGTTAAAGCCCCTCACTCTAAAAATTCTTCTGCAAAAACAGTGGAAGGGGCCCCTCCAATTGAGAAACAGGCCCTTTCGGCTAGAAATCCTCAGAGAATTACTCTCTCTCCAAAAAACTATTTTAAAATCCAAAATCCTCACTAGTGAGGCCAGGGCAAAGCAGAAGGAAACAACTGAGTGCTGTTACGAAAAGAGAAACATGGAAGTTGGGAGAACTGATTCCGAGAGGTCATCCTCCACTGAGGACCTCTCAATGACAACAATGCTGACAACGCCTAATAAATTTGCAGGTTTGGCTGTGGACGTGACCGACTCAGTCGAAACTGTGGTTTTCACAGGAGAGAGTAGTATGCAGTGCGAGCCCTTGGTGGTGGAGGATGCAGGCATACAAAATGGTGGGCTTAATGGGTGGGATCTGGTTCAGCCGATGCTCATCCAACTAACTCAAGAGATTGAAGAACACTTTGCAATCTCGGAGGTAAACCAGAAAGAGATTCAGGCTACCTACTCTAGCTTACAAGCTAAGATAGAGAACTTAACTCAGCGTACACTGGATTTGGAAGATGGGTTTCAGGACCTTCAAACTGTGGTGAAAGAAAACTCCTGGGATGTGACGCACTTTAAGTTGAGCAAAAAAACCTTATCTGCAAGACAGGAAAGCATGGAAAATAATGGTAGAAGAAATAATGTCAGAATCTTGGGGTTAAAGAAAGGGATTGAAGAAGAGGGACATTAAAATATTTGTAGTCAATTTGTTGAACAACTTTCTCCCTCAAGATAGTTTGATGAACAACCTCGAGGCAGAAATTCAGCGAGTACGTAGATACCCTTTTAAACAACACCCTGGGCGGAAAAATCCTCTGAAGTTTTGGTGAATTTTCTCTCATACTCTGGAAAGAGATAATATTGGATCTAGCCCTGAAAGCAGGTTCACTGCAAGCATTAAGGGTAACCTTCAGGATTAGATCTGATATTTCTGAAGAGACAGCCAAAAGACAGTGGGAGCTGGGAAACAGGTTAGAGGATTTAAAGAAATTGGGAGCTACGGCACAACTTAGGTTCCCAGCCAATTTGAAGGTTATGTGGCAAAATAAGATACATAACTTCTCTGGTCCAGTGGATGTAGACAATTTTATTGCTCAGATAAAGAGAGGGGGACACCTAAGCGGAAACTGGAAAGTGACAATGAGAGGTGATGGTTTTCCCTTAGGGTAGGACCGAACTGGCATTAGGAAATGCCTAACAATTTAGTTGGGAGGGTTCCTATGGGGAGGCACTTGTTGTGGGGAGCAGCGGGTGAAATAATAAAAAAACTGATGTCCTCAATTTCAGTCAGGTGATTAGTAACCAGAGTGGCGCACCAACTAAACACGTAGGCAACAGTTCATGGGAGGAAAAGGAATGAGAGGAACGGAAGGAATGGGTTTAGGTGAGATGAGTACATCGAAAACTTTGGCAATTCTCTGTTAGAATGTAAATGGGCTGCGCATAGCTAAAAGGCAGAAAATAGCTTTACAATATTTAAAAGAAAGCAATGCTCAAATGATTATGTTCCAAGAAATGTACCTCCTGAGACAGGAATGTAAGGATCTTTTCTTGAAGCAGAGATGGGTGGAGAGTATAGTAGCAACCGATCAAGTATATTGTACTAAAGGGATTGCCCTGGCTCTCAAGGAAAAATCAGGGATGAGCTTAGTTTGATGTAAGGAGGATGAAGGAGGGCAACGGCTAATTGCAGAAATAACAGTTCATAACTCCTTGTACACTTTAGTAAGTTTCTATGGACCAAATGTAGATGATATCACCCCGTTGTCTCAGCTCTTTGGAAAACTTCTTCATTTCAAAGCCCCTTTTATCTTAGGAGGGGATTTTGATGTTTTATTGGATAACACCCTAGACAGGTCCTCAAAGTGATACAAATTAGTTCCCCAAAGATGAGAGCTCATTTGCTGGATATGATGGAAAATCTTGGTTTATGTAATGTTTTACAGAGAATAAAAGGGAATTGCAGGGAATATACTTTCCATAGTAAAACGAATGGGCATTACTCAAGGCTAGATTAACTCTTTATGGAAAGAAAGGAGATAAAGAGAGTAATGAGACTAGAACACCTCCCAATTCATTCATCAGACCACTCAGCCCAGTTGTTAAAAATAGAACAGAAGAATGTATGGGAAGAAAGTAGGTGGACGATCAATAGGAGGCTGTTGTTACAGGCAGAGCTAGCTGCTAAGATGTTACAACAGTCTGAGGTGTTTTATTTCCTGGGATCAGTCAACCGCTCCAAAACATGTGACATGGGATACATACAAGGCCTGGTTAATGGGGGCAATAAATAGTTTAGTGGCACATTGGGTTGTAGTGTGGTCAGTTTTACGTATATTTTGCGCATTAGCTTCAGGCCTTAGGCCTCTGTGCACTTTGCCCTGAATATATTTTATTCATTTGCTAACAGCTTAGAGCCTCTGTGCACTTTACTCTAAATGCTTTCTATTAGGCTTCGTACTGTTATTTTACAGAATAGCCAGTTCTACGGTGTTGTTTTTTATTCATATCACACTGTTTTGCCTACTTCAGCACTGGAGTTCTTCATAACATATTCACTCTGTGCTTTAGTCAAGGATACAGTCTGGTACATTGCCGATAGATGTGGTAGGAGTCTAGACTTGCCATTCCTGCATAGGAACATTTTGTGATCACGATGACATGTTAGTTATAAAATCACTTCCTTGTCCCAATACATGAGAGAGGGAGATTCCGACCAGGGAACCACAACTAGACGCTGACTGCCTCGTTGCAGATGCTGAACCAGATCACAGGCCTTTGCTCAGGTATGAGTGTGTCCGTCTCCCTAGTGATACAGAAAGGCAAGCTGAAAGCTTAAGATGCTGTGCTCCAAATAGAACAAGCAGAGGGAGAGTAGAAACGATTAGGAATTATGATAGCTTTATTTCTATGTTTTACTCTCCTGGTTACTATATCAATCCTACTATGTTGTATTGTTCTGGTTATTGCGGCTCACGCCTTAATATCTAAAATACAGTCGTTTTATTAAAACATTATATAAAACTTATACTGTCTTTGTCATTTGTATATGAGACCATATTGTGAATGAGAGAGTTGGTTTGGATCTGAGTGACCACGACTTCCCTGAGAAGTTCCAAAGATGTCATGCGCTCGGCTGCCCAATCATTTCTTCCCCGTGGGAGAAATGAGGCACTGCTAGTTAGCCGGAGCAACAACCAGATTTAGGTGACAGAGTTCCTTACACGTGGGTCAGACTCAGTCCCCCACACCGTTATCGATCCTGCTGCCTAGAAATCCAGTAGTCTCATTTAGGATAATGAGAGCCCACGCGACATGGCGCCGCCAACGTTTGGTCTGGCTCTAATGTTTGGGTCCGACTGACTCTCTCGTATATATTTTGACTCCTCGGTTCCGTATACGGAGACGTCCGTGGGGCTGAGGGTTTCCGCCACCACAGGTTGGGTACATCCTCATACTTTGTGGTTGGTTGTTCAAGCTTGAACTTTGAAGGGAAATACCCCGATATTGGTGTGCCTTCTCTGTCCTAGAGCTATTATTGTTATACTAATGGCGAATCCAGTTGTAATAAATATACCGCTTAATATGCGATTGCCGCTCACGGGTCATCTGATAGCACATGGACTGACGGTCCAGGGGGGTCCGGTCACTTTTGTGGTGGACGCCCATGCAGCCTATAGAACAGAACTTTTTTATTCTTGGGTCGTATTTCCAGCAGCTGATGGGGGTACAACTACTTTTCACTAATATACTGTTGCGAATGTCCCTGGACAATACAGGGCTTATGCATACTTAGAAATACCTTTATCTTATCAAGAACACCATAATTGGCTTGATGGCGCCCTCCCACATTCAGTAACACCAGTAAGGTTAGGTCCGTTGAGTAATGATGGTCCGACCTGGCCTTTATTAGCCACAGCCGCAATATCCTATTAAATTTGAAGCAAGGGCATCGGTTCGGAAATTCTTACACAATTGGAGTACCAAGGTGTGATTGAGCCTTGTGTCTCGCCGATGAATAATCCCTTATTTCCGGTTGCTAAACCGGACCATTCCTATAGGATAGTGGTGGATTACAGACATTTGAATAGTCATACACGCACATATGCAATACAGAATTCACATAGCGCTGCGCTTATGAATAATATAGTGCGTAAAAAATACAAAACAACCTTGGATATCTCGAATGGATTTTTCTGCCAGAATATAGCACCCGAAAGTCGGGACTATACCAGTTTCAGTGCGTTTGGCTCTCAGAAAAAGTTTTGTCGTTTACCTCAGGGGTATAAGAATAGCCCAGGACTGTTTTCGGCTCGTGTGACTGAACTTCTGCACGAGTTGGACCCTGAGGCGTTATCATATGTTGATGACATTTATTTGACGGACAATGAGATTCTACAACATCTCAGTCGCGTATCGCACATTGTTGTGGGTTTTGCAGATATTGGTTATAAATTTAATTTTAAGAAAGTGAAGATTGCCTTCCTCAGTGTTATTTTCCTGGGATATGAGTTATCGAGTGAGGGCAAGAGCCTGACGCCACATTTTTGGGAGAAATGTGCTTTACTGCAGCCTCCTAGTACGGTTCGGAAGCTCCAGTCTTTGTTGGGGTTTCTGAATTTTGGCAGAACTTACATTCCTGATTATGCTACACGTATAAAACCCTTATATGAACTGATTCGCCCAAATTTTTCAAGTAGATTTTGGACGATTGAGCATACACACATACTGCGAGAGTTGCAGAATGATCTCTTAGCGGTTAAACATTTACACACACGGGACAACAAAACTCATTTGGTCATCAGGGTGATTCCTGGGGCTGTTGGATTTACGTATGTCACCTTTAATGAAGGGGAGACAGTCCCGATAGCATACAAGTCCCACTTGTATTCTGCTGCAGAACAACGTTTTGCACAGACTGAGAAAATTCTCACTGCAGTACAGATGGCGGTGATCAAAGAAAGACTGCTAGCCCAGGGCCAACGCATTATTGTCGTTTCCCCAATTCCGGCCTTAGAGGCTGTTACGAAAGCGAGTGTTCCTAATTCGAAAGCTTTACACCCGCGGTGGATACAATGGGCTACGTCTTTGACGGCCACTGATGTGGATTACATATTTGACCCTAAGCTGCAGACTCAAGAATTTCTTCAATATGAAATAGTACCCAGTTCCTGCTGGCACATTGCCTATTGACCAATATGAAGTGGTCATGTATACCGATGGCTCTGCGCAACCGGCGGTTGGGACTAAACAACAGTATTCTGCTGCATGTGCGGTGGTGAGCGGGACTATGGAGGGGGAAGTCTTCTGCCCCCGACATACTTATACTAAAACATTGGGAGATTGCACGGCGCAGCTGGCTGAGCTCAAAGCTCTTTTGTTAGCGTTGGAGCATGCAGAGCCGCGATATTGACCTCGCTGGTCTGTGACTCCTACTACTGTGTGCAATCATTCAATGAATATCTGCATTATTGGAAAATGAATGGGTTCAGAGATTCTAAAGGCAACACCATTAAACATAAATTGTTGTGGGGTAAGGTTGCGGGTCTGAAAGAAACGCTTCCTAAAGTCCATGTTGTACATACACTTGGACACCAGCGCGTTGGAATACACGTTGCTGGGAATACTTTGGCTGATGAGGCTGCAAAGTCGGCAGTGGCTATCGCCACTGTAGCCGCGGTAACTCGTTCGAGTTCAAAACCAGACATAGAGATTTCGGCTGCCATAAAAGCTACGGCTGATGGCACGCCATTTCCTAAAGGATTCCCTTCTAAATATAGTTACGGCTTGAGTGGTGCACTAAATGCTGTTGTTAATATTCCAGGCGTTGGTGTACGTGAGTTACCGAATAAGATTGAGAGACCTCGATTAATTTCTGCAGCACATGAAGGGGTGGCATCTGCGCATGCTGGTGTGGCTGCCACGATTTCACTTTTACAGGCCCGTTATTGGTGGCCTGGTCTCTATAAGGAGACAAAGCAGTATGTCCTTTGTTGTGACGTCTGTCAACAAATTAAAGTATCGTCGGCTAGACGCCCGCAGCAGACTCCTCTTCTGATATCAAATAGACCATTACAATGTGTGTACTTGGACCATTGTGGTCCACTGACACCAGATAGTGCATACAAATACATATTGGTTGCTGTAGATTCGTGCTCCAGATTTGTGTGGGTCTGGCCACAGCGCTCGGCTGACGCTCGGACTGTTATTAAAGATTTGCGTATCTTTGTCGATACATTTGCAGTTGCGGCTTTTCATTCGGACCAGGGCCCTGCTTTTGCCTCTAAGGCATTCAGGGACACCATGGCTTCGTTGGGGGTCCAACTCCAATTCTCGTCTCCATTGCATCCCGAGGGAAATTCTGTCGTGGAGCGTTTAAATCGTGATTTAAAGCAATCCTTAACAGCCAGGGTTATAGGTACGGATCGTAGTTGGCTAGCCCACCTGTATGGAGTACAGAGAGCACTTAATAACTTGCCTAGAAGGTCACTGGGGGGTCGTACTTCATATGAGTGCCTGTTCGGAACACGAATGTATGTTCCTGATCTAGATGGTCCTGGTGTGGAGGCGGCAGATACGCCCTTTGACATAAATGATCGTGTCACTGTTTTGCAGGATTTACAACAATTTCGTGAAGATAACTCTTCTGCGAGTGCTGCCTCCTCTGGAATTAAGGATGAGCCAGTAACACCTACTGGTTGGATACCCAGGATTGGGGATCTAGTGCGTGAAAAGGTCGCAGTAAAGAAAGAATTTGATCCTTCTTATCGTGCACCTGTCCCGGTGTTGGGGGTGAGCGGCACGAGAACTGTGATTTTGCCGCTGCTGCAAGGGGCCAAAGGAAATCGTTTTGTTTCCATTGATAATGTCAAGTTACAACATGTGGCCGATTCTGCACAGCAGACCAAGAGGGACACCCAGTAGTTCCGGCATCCCTCTCACTACTGGGGAAGAAGTCCCGCTGCAGGTGATTAGCACCGACCTTGTTTCCTCTCCGAGCTTGGGGAGGGTGAAAGATGATCTTGCGATTGTTCCACAGTCAACGATTGATATTGATTCTTTTTCTCAAGTTGCTGTACGTTCTACTGATGTTTCTGAACATGTGATTTATAGCGTACCTAGGAGAGAACCTCCATCAGCTTCCTTGTTCACTGTTGCACCTTTTGCAAGAACTGCCTCTGGCTGCTTCAACGACGCGGATGCGGCTGTATCCAGCTCTTTGTCTTCGCTGTCTTCAATCCGAGGTCCACGTAAGCTACTCAGTTGGCTTAAACGTACATATTTTGTTGTTCCTTGGAACTATTTGTGGCTTTTTATGGCTGTACTGACTATTTTTTTATGGTTGGGATTTGTGGTTACCTTTTTTCTAGTAATACATGGTCATTTTCTTCCTGATCGATCAGACATTGAGCACGTGGAGACTGTGTTGAGACCACATTTTTCGTCTCATATGGTTCGAAGAGACTTATCCAATGTGAACATTTCTGCAATACCAATTCCGGATGGAATTGTGTGGGATAAAGTAATGTTTGATATATATGGTCCCACTGAATTGATTCAAATACCGTATGTTCTTAAGTTATCAATGAATGATATTGTTATTCCAGGCATTGTTTCTGATGATTGGGATGTGAAGACAGTAGATGCTATGCTAAAAGATTTGCAATATTATACTGTCTATGACGATGAAGATGCTTACCAATTTAGAGATAATCATGGTGATATGTTTTGCTACACCTATTATGGACACCACTTTATTCACAAAGCGAGTAGCCCTAAGTCCATCTTTAATTATGTACAATGGGAACATTGCTCGACTCCTCCACAAGGGAGTTCGAAAACGTATAATGATAAATTTGCATATTTTTCTGGGCATGATCAGCGAAATGCTAAGTCTTACTATTTTAAAGTGACACCGTATTCTAATAAGCAAATTTTGTTGACCGATACTAAATTACTGTATTCTAATTCGTTTGTTTCTAAACTTTCGGTCGAAGGATATGAATACTGGTTGAAGACTGTTGACTTGAAAAGTGTTTGGGGTACGAAACATTGGCAAATGCAAGGCAGAGATACATTATTTCGAGCATGCATTATCCCTGTGCAAATGATTTTCCTCAATGACACAGTACAACAGACTAGTTGTTTGGGGTTGGCGTCGATTAGAGAATTGACTTTGCCTAGTATACCTGTCCCTTCTAAATTAAATAACTGGCAGCACTATGTGAATGCTACTTTTAGTGAATTTACGCATTGGGTCCAGAATGGTATGCTTAACACTTCATCGTTACATCCGGGCGGGTGGTTATTGTGGCCTGTAGACACTAATCAGTGTCATCAACGTTTTGTTACCTCTTCTGGGGGGTTCAGGACTAGTAGGGCAGATCCTCGTTACATTTCACCAGAACATGCTGATATAATAACTACATACAGTGTGGGGAAACTTTGTCAACAATGGTTGAAGTACTCCATGCTGGGTGCAGTTAAGTCACACCTCAAGTTACTGTCTAATGGTACTGATTTACAAGATTTCTTATCAGGTCCCAAGGTGCCCCAGAGAAAAAGGTTCTTATACGAAGTGTATAATGAGTTTTGGAAACTTTCCCAGCAGGAGGCTGCAGCCCGGTTAAGACAGATTGATCAAGAAAATCTGCTGCAGACTTTGTCTGTTGTTGATAATGGCATGCATACCCTTTCTGACCGTGTTTACACGATTGACAGCATTGTCTCTTCTGCTATTGACATTATAAAATCAGACATGTCTTCTTTATATCATGGGCAGAGTCAGACACGATCTATCATGCAGCTGGGTTGGACTCTTCAGACCTTGAAGGCGGGTCGCGTTCCATGGCAGCACATTCGTGCCAGAGAGATCTTTATCTCCTTTAATTTAACTCGTCAACAACAATTGATGGCTAAGAAGGAAGCGACGTATGTTATGTTAAATATTGAAAAGTTGGAGAAACTGCCTTTTACGGTGGCTGAGATTCCGTCAGCTGAGTGGTTGATTCATGGGGTTATTAATTTGCCTATCTCCACTCTGCAATTTACTTCTTGTTTGAAGCACATTCCGGTGGGTAGATATGAACTATTGGGTGACAGTTACATACACGAGGTGTGGGAGCTTCCTTTTCAGTACAGATGTGTTAATGGTTTGCGGGAAGTTTTTCTTAGCGGTAGCGAATGCGAAGCTTCTGTTAGCCATTCCATGGTTTGTAAACAGCTGTCCTTGCACGGAGCGTGTAATGCTTCGATTGCTAACTTAGCTTGTTATCTGAAGGGAGTTCCAGTCCCGGTAATTAAAAACACTTTCCAGGTGCTTTCTAACGGCAGTTACATTGTTCTTAACAGCGAACGCTGCTGTGGCATGCGTGCCGGAATAGTTTACGTCGTTGTTGTCAACAAGGCCGTTACGTGCTGCGGGAATGTGTTGTTTCCCCCTACTGAATTTAGGGAGGTAGCGGACATCTGGCCTCATATTGCTACTTCCAAGGTTGATTTCGACAAGTTGAGTCGGCTGAAAGCTTTATTGTTTCAAAAGCATGTGGCCCTTACATCTGCTAGCGAGACCTACGCACTTCAAGTGGCAAGGTCATCGGCGGAGATACAGTCCCTTTTGAATACTAACTTTCCGAGTCACTTCGGTGAACTTGTGGGACGTATATTTAATGCATCCAGCACTGCTGGTATTGCTCATTTTTTCAAAGCCGTTGGTGTTGGTTTCGTTCACACCTTCTCTTCCATATTCGGTTTGATACCTTCGGCTATACACTCTATTTTCGGAAGCATTTTTGGGGGTTTCCCGATTACTTTGGCTTTAGTGGCTGGAGTTTTGCTGTTGTTGCTATTTTTTCGCAATGGCTGTCCCGCCGCAACGAGATCCTGTATTGCTGCTCCCGTCAGCACAGCTGTGTAGTGAACGCATGATGCAGCGTTTTGGAGCAACACTCCTGGCTCATCTGGAGTGTGACTGGTCTTTGTCGTTCCGACCGGTTTTGGATTGTGTGCAACCCGTGTTTCGATGCCTTTGGTGCTTGTTTGAACATGCACTGGCTTTCTGTCTCTCACTGCAGCGCTCTCCAGTGGTTGATCTTGATCTGTTGATGTTCCCGATTAGGGCTCATTCCCAGACTTGTGCACTACGGTTGCGTTTGCTTCGTGAAGCAGATTATGAGATTCCCTTCCTGGAGGAAGATGGTTTTGTCTCTTTCCTTGGCACTGCACGGGGTGCCGCCCTGAATGGTTTTGGGGCTTTGGAACACACCTGCTCCATGGTACTTTGTGGCGTGGATCTTCCGATATTGACCTATCTCGAAGTGGAGGAGCTTCTACGTTCTATTGCTTCTGTCTGACAATTGGATTTTTTTTTCTCTCTCTCCCGACTAAATTGACACTATATTGCAATTCGCTCTATCGTCACATGTTTCCTAAATTTATGACTTTGTTGTCTTCTCATCTTGTCGAAATGTTGGGTTTAAATTTAGGTCATGTTTTTTTTTTTTTTTTATGTTGTTGGAACCACTTGCTACCGACAAGGGGAGGGTGTAGTGTGGTCAGTTTTACGTATATTTTGCGCATTAGCTTCAGGCCTTAGGCCTCTGTGCACTTTGCCCTAAATATATTTTATTCATTTGCTAACAGCTTAGAGCCTCTGTGCACTTTACTCTAAATGCTTTCTATTAGGCTTCGTACTGTTATTTTACAGAATAGCCAGTTCTACGGTGTTGTTTTTTATTCATATCACACTGTTTTGCCTACTTCAGCACTGGAGTTCTTCATAACATATTCACTCTGTGCTTTAGTCAAGGATACAGTCTGGTACATTGCCGATAGACGTGGTAGGAGTCTAGACTTGCCATTCCTGCGTAGGAACATATTGTGATCACGATGACATGTTAGTTATAAAATCACTTCCTTGTCCCAATACATGAGAGAGGGAGATTCCGACCAGGGAACCACAACTAGACGCTGACTGCCTCGTTGCAGATGCTGGACCAGATCACAGGCCTTTGCTCAGGTATGAGTGTGTCCGTCTCCCTAGTGATACAGAAAGGCAAGCTGAAAGCTTAAGATGCTGTGCTCCAAATAGAACAAGCAGAGGGAGAGTAGAAACGATTAGGAATTATGATAGCTTTATTTCTATGTTTTACTCTCCTGGTTACTATATCAATCCTACTATGTTGTATTGTTCTGGTTATTGCGGCTCACGCCTTAATATCTAAAATACAGTCGTTTTATTAAAACATTATATAAAACTTATACTGTCTTTGTCATTTGTATATGAGACCATATTGTGAATGAGAGAGTTGGTTTGGATCTGAGTGACCACGACTTCCCTGAGAAGTTCCAAAGATGTCATGCGCTCGGCTGCCCAATCATTTCTTCCCCGTGGGAGAAATGAGGCACTGCTAGTTAGCCGGAGCAACAACCGGATTTAGGGTGACAGAGTTCCTTACACGTGGGTCAGACTCAGTCCCCCACACCGTTATCGATCCTGCTGCCTAGAAATCCAGTAGTCTCATTTAGGATAATGAGAGCCCACGCGACAGGGTAAGGCAGGAGGAATTACAAAAGTTCCAAATGGAGGAGAAGATAGCGAGAATGGAAGAGGTGTTAAAAACCAACATGTTAAATGAGGCAGAAAGGGCAAAAATGTTGGAGGATTTGCAGGATCTGCAGCTAGAGTTCAGAGTTAGGATGAAGGAAAAAGTGTCACAGCAATGGAAAGTTAGTAGAGACTGGGATATAATACATGGGGAAAGCTGTGGGGAGTTGCTGGCCTGGGAAACTAGATTGGAAATGCGCCAGAATAACATTAAGAAGATCATGGTTGGAGACTCTGGGTTGGTTGTTGAAAAAAGGTCTATGATAAAAGCCACCATTAAAACCTTCTTCCAGTTAGTTAGTTATATAGAGAAAATATGGAGGTAGATGCAGAGGCAGTAGAAGCATGGCTTTGGCAGAAATATCTTCCAAAACTGTCTAGTAAGCAGGAAAACATTTTGTGCCAGGAGATTACTGGTAGTGAGATTTTGGCAGCACTTAGAAAGGCGAAGAAAGGAAAAGCGTCAGGACATTACGGGATTCCCAATGAACTTTACTTCGTGATGGAGGAGGTGATTGTCCCAGTTTGGGTGGAGCTGTTTAAAGCTATATTGTAAGAGGGTGATCCATTTCCAAGGTCATGGAATGAAGCAGTCATTTTATTAATATTGAAGCCAGGTAAGAATCATCTACAATGTCAATCTTACCGCCCAATCTCCTAACCTAATTGTGATTACAATTTTTTCACTAGCATGTCAGCAACACGTTTAAATAAAGTAGTAGAACACTTGGTACATCAAGATCAGAGAGGGTTCCAGCCCCGCAGAATTATGAGAAATCTCAATCACACTTTAATTGGTTCCATTGATCTGGCTACAACTTTGGCTATACCACTAGCAGTCATGACGATGGATGCCGCCAAGGCATTTGACCATGTGAATTGGCAATACCTTATGTTGGAATTAGCCCACTTTGGAATAGGCAAATCCATGATAAATGTGTTGGTGAGGATTTACAATGTACACCGAATACAAATATTTTGGTGAATGGAAGCTTATCTTCAGAAGTGAAAATAGAAAGAGGGACAAGACAAGGTTGCCCCCTTTTACCTGTCCTTTTTTACCTTTATATTGAGCATTTTGCAGAGAGTTTAAGATTAAATGAGCAAATAAGGCATTTTGTGGTAGGTGAATTTTCTCTGAAAATAGCTTTATACTGAGACGATCTGATGTTACCTCCGCCCATCTGAATCTTATGAGAGAAGCCAGGGTTTTTTCAAAGCTGGACGGTTATCAGATAAATGAAGAGAAAACAAAAATAATGACATGGAATTTTAATAGTGGGGATCCAAGAAGGGTTTGCAAGATGAGGTATTTAGGCATAAAAATAAGTCAGGATTTGGGAAAGATGGCAGATATAAATTTGGATAAGGTGGATAGCGAGGGTGGAGTTTTGTTAAAAAAGTGAGGTCATCATCCACTCACTATAGATATGCTGATCAATTTAGTGAAAATGTCCATCCTACCAAATATTACCCTTTTCTTTGATAATATCCTGTTAACCTTTGATAAAAAAGCTATTCTAAAGTTGCAAGGGAAGATAACTTATTTTATTTGGGCCAGTGAAGGTATACGCTTATCTTGGAATAAATTAAGAAGGAGGGTTGGTTTAGGAGGACTGGCCATCCCGGATCTGAAGCTTTATTGTTGGGCTTTCCAGCTGGAGATTAATAGGATGTCGTTATTAAACCAGATGAGTCGCCATTGAGGATTATATTTGGAGCAATGCTTGCAGGTTTACCGAAGGAAAGTTTCTCCTATAAATTCGGGGCACCAAAATTCTTTAAGAAAGTCAGGCAGAAATATTTTTGAGCAGCAGCTATCACTCGGTATGAGATTAGATCGCTCCTAGCTATCGGGTATTATAGAAGGTTATCCCTTGTCTGGGACTCAGCTGGGACCCCTGAGTGTTTATTGGATGGTCTAGCTTTGCCTTTGAAACAAAGCGGGGTTATTAGATGGGCAGTTGGTTAACAATGGGCAAAGGTTAACATGGGAGTTTGGAGTAACAAGAAGGAGGTCTGTATCTAGATTTAAGATCTATCAGGTGATCGGGTAGCTTAAGAATCAGGGGAGTGTGTGCCCTGAAACAAGTCACGGACGAGGAGCTGGAGGAGTTCTGGCATGTATCCTTTTTTACTTTATATTCAGTGGTTAAGCCTGCTGCACTAAGAAGAAACTTTTTTTTTACCTTTCATAGAGCATATTGGACTCCCCAGAAACTGGCAAAAAATAAGAGGCAGTGCAACCTCAATATGCTAGTGGTGTGGTTGCAGTGGGGAGGACGATGTGCATATGTTTGCCTATTTCCCGAAATAGGAGGAACTTTGGATGGTGGTGAGTAAGACAATTTCTCGCTCCTTGGACACTCTTATGGAGGTAATCCCCTGTTTGATCTTGTTTGGCATAGCACCTTAGAAAGCGGACTGCCTCTTTTCCAATCCACACCATCGAAGCCTGGTATTTTTTTTTATTCTACTTTGCAAGTTGAGAAATCTGAAAGAGTTGGGCACAAACTTATGCTCCTATTTGGCATGCATGGAAACGATCTGTACTTTTTTTTCACGGAAGTAGAAAAGAGAGAAGCAAAGGGGAATTGGGAAGGGTTTGGGGAATTGCTGAAGTTTTGATAAGCTTGATATGTTTTCTTTTGTCTGATGATTAGTTGCCTCTGACTCGGTTAGGCTGAGAAACTCATCACATCCCATGGCCTAAACGGACGTGATAACGGGTTTTACCATGAGCACATGAGGTGATGTTAATCTAGTTGGTGCTCAATGGTAGCATTATGAGGACAAAAAAACATCAACTCCACAACATAAAAAGCTCATGGGGAAAATACTTAAGACAGGCATTCAAGGGACTAGGTATGCAGGACGACTGGGCCATTAGAATGGAAAAGTAGCACTTAACCAAGTAACAGACACCTCAGTTTGGGTCTTGTCCCATGCAACAGACAAAAATGCCTTAGCACAAAGAAGGCATACCTGGGCCATGATTAACTCATACTCCAAACTGAGACCCCAGGAATATTTCTTAGTAAATTTTTTCCAGCAGACCGTAAAGCATCAGATTATTTTATTCCACTTCATGAATACAGACACCAAAGTCCTCAGTCCACCTCGTTAATCCTATAAGCAAGACTCATTACCACACATTTTGTGTTTATGTCCGATGCCCCTGGCACAAAGGAAAAATCTATTGATACCAAAACTGGTAAACCTGCAAATTTGTTCTTGCAGACACGCAGTAATTATTGGTTACTGGCAGGTCAATTCCCTTAACCAGCAAGGGGATGAAATTCCTAAAACCACTCCTACAATAACTGGACAAGGGAGGGAGCAATGCCAAGTTCATCCAGCGGTAATTTTCCAAATGAAACAGCGAGGGAGGGCTATTTACAAGCTAACAGCATTGTATATGATTCTTGCACTGAACCCTCGAGCTGGGCAATGATAGCTGTAAGACAAGCCCCACAATTTGCAGAAATTAAGCAGTAAGGACTGGAGACAAGGTGTAACTCTGACCCAACACTCTTCGGCTAGGTGGAAAAAGAAGAAGTACCAACTGGCGATTGGAGAGGTTGTAAGTTTACATTAGGCATAGGCACTTTAATGTGAACTGAACAATGACTGGGGCAAGATATGACCAATCTGGGTTTAGGTGGATAAAGAAGAATTACGGACTGGTGATTGGATAGGTAGTAGGTTTAGATTAGGCACAGGTACTTTACTTGTAAAAGGAGCAAGGGCTTCTGCAAGATCTGACCACAAATGTCCCTGGTCTAGCTACCTGCTCATTTTTACTTCAAGGTCGAAGGACATACTAATAATGAGGTTTGCTGTGTAATAGGATATTTCTTTAGCTGAGGTTAAAGAGAAGTATCTTTTTTGTATTTAAAAGAATGTATTAAGAATTGGTTTTATATTTTTATAGAAATGGTATGCAATGGTTTTAATTAACAAGTTTGACTTGACTTGACTAGGGCACTGCCCACATGCACTACTAAGTTTGGCAATGCAAAGCTTTTTATTGTTCACATCTGTGACTCATTATCTATGGAATCTTTAAGATGCATCTGCAAGTGCATACCTGACATGCATTGGCCAGTATACACCTAAGGTGCTTGATCCTGTGAACACCTAAGGTGCATGACTCCATACACTCCTGAGTCACATGGCCCAATGCTCATCCAGGGTGCATGAGTAAGGGCACATCTGCCACATATAGCCCATTGCACCTTTCGGATATAAGGCCCAGTTTACCCTTGAGGCACCTGACCCAGTCAACACTTGAAGGCCACAACACAGTGCACAATGGTAATGCATAACAATGCTTCCCTGAGGTGTATGGCTTAGTGTACCGTTTTAAGCGCTTGACCCAGAGCATCCCTGAGGTGCATGACGCAGTGCACTCCTGAGGCACTTAGTAGAATGGACTCCAGAGGCAAAGCAGTCAATGCAGCCAACAGGCTAAAGAACTAATGAACTCCTCAGATGCATCATCTAAACCCCGTGGTCCCATGCATGTCTCTAACGCATCATCCAGTGCACCTTTGATTAACATGATACAGTGCACATTGGAGCCAAATGACCGACTGCACACTAGCAGCCCCAGTGCACACATGGGACGCATCACCCAAGGCATGCCCGATACAAACGAGTCCAGAAAACATCAGTGATGTCACCCAGGGCTCTGCAGATGCACATCCCAGTGGGACACCCACTGCACATGCTTATGTGCAACTCAGATTCTGGTTGCATGATAGGCTATAGATGTGTCACTTGATCTTTGAGCATTCTCCATAGCTCATTTGTACCATTATGTTGTGTGTTCTATTTGCTATGTACTATGCAAAAGCCAAACATATTGGGGCTTATTTACATGTGGCTTGTGCCACCACTGCATCACTTTTTGTGATGCACCAGTAGATCAGGCTACAAGCCCATATCTACAAGGCCACGCAAAGCCACTTTGCGTGGCTTTTCATGGCCTTGTAGTATGGAGTAAGGTAATGCAGCCTTACTTTGTGTCAGAGGCATTCCATGGGTGTTGTGGTGGGTGTTACCATGAAACATCAATGGAGTTTGGTGCATTACTAGATTTATAAGGTTTTGTAAACCTGGGAATGCGTCACAACCCTAGGCTACCCCAGGGGTGGTGTAAGGGTGGCGCAACGGGGAGAAATATCTTGTTTTCTCCCCATTTTTTACTCTTTCTATGTGTGCTGCATTTTTCAGCACACAAAGAAATAGGACACATTTCATGCCCACAACACAGACACCCTTGCACCATGCCTGGGTTGGCACATAGTAGCAATTTGTGCACCAGCACAGGTGAAAAGGACAGGAGTGCACCATATCTTGTAGATACAGCACATTCCTGCCCTTTTGTTTTGACGCAGGCTTGACCCTTGCCAAAATGTTGTAAAGGAGGCCCATTATAGGTTTTTTGTCTCATGTTTGCTTTCTTATATGTTTCACTTGTTGTTTTACTTGTTTTGTTTCTGTTAAATTACAAATGCACATTTCCACTGCTTTAGCAGTAGCTCTATCATGTGTCGCTAATATGCAGTTTTCCTTTATCATTGCTTTCTGACTAATTTGAATAAGAATGCTCCAATTTGTCTTACTCTGAAACCCATACCTTCTTAGTAGGTGGCCTGCAAAATTTGCCCTTTTTCATATCAGTTCTCATCTCATCTCTGTGTCTCTGAAAGTATAGTCTTTTCAAATTGAGAAAAAGTTCCTTAAAGTGTTGTCTCCTTTTAAGATCCATAGTACACACCAATTGAACTTAGAACATTTTGACAGAAATACCAGCTCCTGGACTCCCATGTTCTTCCTACATCTGCTTTTTGCCTACAAAACGTAAACATTTTACTATCCTAGGAGTTAATTATGTTCTGCATTTTCTCTCTAGTTTCTTTTAAAAACAATTCAATTCATTTAGCACTCGGAATTTCAACGAAAGTCAAATGCTTATGAGTTTAAACTTTCCTAGGTTTACCTGTCAGGCTCTAAATCAGGAATGTAGATGTATATGTATTCAGCATAATTACATAAGATGTTGTTCCTCCTCAAATATCTGTGCTCCTACTCTCTCTCTTCATCAGTTAGGTTGCCATCCTTTCACCTATACGACTCACCCCTTACCTGTTTGTTTCTATTTTAGGTTGCTTATTTTTAAGCTTGAGTGCAGTGATCTTTGAGTCTCCTATCAAGAGACAACAACAACATCAATAGGAATAAAATTATTCAATGTGACAGGACAGCAGTGGCTCAAGGAACAAAGTTGTATTGTGGCCAAAACTAGGCCTAGGCAGCCCCAAAAAAAAATCCCACATTTGCAGAACACAATCTTTCACAATATACTGCTTGGTTAGGATCATGGAGATAAGTGTTGACCAAAATTTGCAAAAAAGAAAGTATTTTAAGGCTGGTAAGGCCAGTACCGAAATCAGCAATTAACATTCAAATGGGAAAAATATACCTTTCAACCTCAAAATTATGAAAAATAGTAGGAACTCAAGTTTAATAGTTTTTTCATCTATACATTTTCTGTGGATGTTTTGATTAGATCTAGACTGCCTTTTACACTCACACTGGGCTTTTAGATATTTAGGGACAGATTTAAGAGTGCCTTTTGCCATATAATACCCCATTAATATACATTTTTGACGCTCATGTGGCAAAATTATGGCAAAAATGCAGCGCCATATTTACAAAGTGGTGCAATGCATGCATTTCGCCACTTTGTAACCCCTTGCGCCACATTATGCCTGCGCCAGACATAATGAATGCAAGGGGGTGTTCCCCTGTTAGAGTGCGCAAAAAAATAGCGCACAAAAATCTAAAAGATTCCTTTGTGCCATTTTGTTACGGCATTTTTAATGCCTGCTCAGAGCAGGCATTCAAGGTGGGCACACCATTGGTTACAATGGGCCCCTATGTACTGCTATGGGTTAGCAGCAACATTTTGGCCCTAATCTACATCAATAGAGTCACAAATTCTGACGCTATTGCCCCCTACCATGCGCCATGGTGTGTCACATTTTAAATATGGCACACACATGGTGGCAGTAGGGGACACTAAGTGGTTCAAGGAAAGTGGCACTGGACTGGGTGAAGAGCCACTTTTCTTAAATCTGCCCCTTATTTTTTACAGTACTTAACAGAGCCCCACCAATGCTTAGAGGCTGGTGTATCTGTTTTTTGTTGCTAACATCAGGTATAAGTTCTAATTAATGTTAGTGTGTAAAGTTAAAAATGAATAGTAACAAAATGGTGACACTTTCCTCAAATGCATGCAATTTCATATAGAGCAGAATTGACCCAGAGGCAGTGGCGTGCCTTACATAAGCACCAGATAGCAAAACTGATGGTCAGATTCATTTTTTTGGTTCGTGTAGATTAAGTGGTTTGCCCACAGTCACAGGATGTTGAGCTGACACAGGACTCAAACCTGACTTTCCAATTTCAAAGTCGGGGCTTCCCAATATCTAAGTGGGCTAAGGCCATCAATCTCTCCCTGTTGACTGCAGTAACTGATTTATGGCAGGCAGGGGAGGGAGACATAATTAACTGGAGAGCCCCCTTTCTATCCCTCACTAACTTCCCTCCCCAGTCCCTTGCAAAGCACGTGCTAATTGCTTCCCATCAGCAGCTCCTTGAGGCCTGTCATACCTCCAGGGAGCAATGGGGCAGGCACACCTCATGCTGTGGCAGCCAGGGAAGCCCATTGCCATTCTGTCTCTGACAATGAGGCGGCTGACAATGTTCATCAGATCAGGCTCACTATATGTATGCTAAGGCTTTAACTACAGCCTTTATGTTGTGCCCTTTTGGTGGATTCTGACCCGGCCACTAAAAATCCGGCCTGCCAGTGGGACTCAACCATAGGCCAATCCTAGGCCGTCAAGGGACCCTACTTCACCCCATGCCGGCGCTGATTGGGTGGTTCACAATGCCCTCGAATAAGCACTACAATATAAAGCATTAAGACCAGCCAGCCGCCGCCGCCACCACCCTCACCATACTCCGCACCTTACAAATGTGCTCTCATCTGATTGATTTACATTTCAGGGTTAGCTTTTTATGCATTGCAGCAGCCAATGGAAAAGTTAATTAGTACCTTGTGCAAGAGATATTTAAAGTGTTGCCATTGAAGCAGAGACAAGTAAAAAACCCTGCAGATCATGTAACTACAAAAAGAGTCTAGTGGTTAGCATAATGGAAGTAAAAAAAACAAGCAGATGGTGCTGGGATAGGGTCTTATTGGTATTTGCGTCTCACATGCCCCGCGTGCCTTCTCAATTAAGAAAATATCAACAAATCTGTCCCATTACCAACAGGAAACAAAAACACGGTGTTAATGAACAAGTACTGCCTTTCACTTCAAGAGACATTTCGCTCATTTATCCGTAAGTGCTTACTGGTGGTTTCCATAGTAACACTGCGCATGGCACATTAGGAATAGAAATGGCTAGATTGAGTGCCTTTTTGTTGCTTTTACTGTTACATATCTCGTATACTTTCATTTGAACAAGCATTGACTATGTCAAACGCCAAAGCATGGCTTTCCAATTTAATTTGCTTCTTCTTTGAAAGAGATTTGGTTGTTTTGTATGGGTGAGTGCCAGTGGTAGATAACCAAGCTAGACTGGATTAAAAGGCTGTGTAAAAATTGACTATGTGAGTGGTTTTGCAATGCATTCAATAATCTGGAAAAAATATTCTTTTAATTTCTAAAAACTATTTGACAAACAATGCAGTACAATGGTATAGCGTATATTAAGAAGACATTCAAGTGTTGGATAAGTTGGACGGTTGATGCAATATTGTCTAAGATATACAAGACATAAATAGGTACTTGTGAGTGTTAATACCAATCTTTAGAAAAAGCGTTTTTTGTTTTGCTAATAATTTTGGTACTATTTGATGAATCTTCAGGAAATGTTCAAAAAAATTCAGACGCTCACTTCAGTGCCTGTCTGGAAAGTTTTGGGGCGATCCGTCAAGCAGGGACTGAGAAACAGAGGGGTCCCAAACGCTTTTTCCTCATGCATTTTTCCATAGGGATTTTGAACAGGATGAGCGCCCGAACCACTGGATGTAATTACACCAAATTTGGCAGGAAAGTTGCTCTTGGGCCAGAAAGAGTCCTTTTTCTTATTTGGTGTAAATCTGTTTAGTAGTTTTTTAAATACTAAAGGAAAAACACATTTGTATTTATGGGGGCACAAAGACTCCGTGAACCCTCCTGATCTCATGCTGAGATTTGATTGGCTGCCAACACTTCAACTAGGAAGTGTTGGCAGCCATCTTGGGACTTGGCTTCCAGGTCCCGGAGGCTTTGAAACTTTGAATGAGGGGGCTGCCCACTCCCCCGCAGCCCCAGGGACCTCTACCTCTCTGGGGCGAATGTTTTTGAAAATGCAGGAGGACTGCTCGGCCCCACCGCAGCTTTGGGACTGCCACCTCCCTGGGGCGGAATGTTTGAGTAAATGTAGGGGGCTGCCTAGTCCCCCTACAGTCCCAGGACCACCATCTCCCTGGGGCAGAATGCTTGATGAAATTCAGGTGGGCCCACTAAGCACCCCCACAGCCAAAGGGACAGCCACCTTCCTCTGGGCAGATTATTTCAGGAAATGGGGAGTGCCTACTCCCCAAATCCCAGGGACCACCACCTCCCTGGAGCTAAATTTAAATAAGATAGGGGTCCATTTTGAACCATGGTCCCAGGGACCATCACCTCCATGGGGCTGCTTAAGCTAGAGGGGGGCCGTGCAGCCCTCATTGAGGAACCATAGTTGGCCCTGGGTACCGACACCCTCTAGGGCCGGCTCCTACTATGCACCAGGTGGCCCACCCCTGGGACATAGCTCTTTGCTCTGACTTGTCGGAGATTCAGGCAGGGAAACAGAAGAAACAATTGCTCTCACAAACAGAGATCTGCATGTTTATCAGATCCCTCTCTGTGACAGAAATGCCGGCTCGCACAGGAGGTGGGAAGCTGGCTGGGACTGTGAGGACCTTCAGGTGCCCCCTGCAGTCCCCAACATAGGTTACATGGTTGGGACCGGGGATAGGGTCCCCAGATCCTAGATTGGCCCTTGGAGTGGGACCGTGTGGACCTCCTTCCCCCCAAGAAACAATTTTAGAAGGCTGGGCCCCATGGTATGGGGTTCCCCGGGGCCAAGATTGGCCCAGGGAGGGCGGCCATGTGGTACCCCTCCCGAAAAAAAGTACATATATTAACACTGGGCTCCAGGGGATTGGGTCCTTGGGGCCGAAATCAGCCAGAGGAGGACAGCCACATGTCCCCCTCCCAAAACAAAATGTTAGAAGACCAGGACTGGAGGATGGGATCCTCAGGGCCAAAATCGGCTGGGAGGGGCCATGTGGACCTGCCGTTGTGCACAGCTGAAGGACATGCTTGGAGGTGGTTGTAATAAAGTATAGTAATGAATATTACTTTACTTTAAAAAAACATAGAAATTCACGTTATAGTTAGCAAATATAATAAAAAAACATAGAAATTCACTTCAAAAAGCAAAGATTACAGGGACATGGTATTTAGGTTCACATTTTAAATGTACAAAACCATAGGAATTCATCTGTTATAGTTAGCATTGCCTCAAGTAACGCTCACTCATGACCTTCAGCTGTGCACAACGCAAGATTGGGTTGTTATAGGGCACTGGCCGCAGGACCTGGTCGCAGGCGAGGCTTTGCCATCAACCCCTGCTGTGCATGGCCAAAGGCCTTTTACAGCACGGGGTTTGACTAGGTACAGGGGTTGGCCACAGGTCCTGGCTGTAGGCCAGGCATTGTGTTCAACCCCTGCCATGCACGCACTTCAGCCATGTACAACAGAGAGTTGGGTGGTTTTAGGAGCTTGACCACTGGGCTGTGTGTGGCGCGAGTTTGGGTGGTTATCTGGGTAGGCAGAAGGCCCTGGCCCGTGACCAGGCCCTGTTGCCAACACCTGCTGCGCATGGCCAAAGGCCTTGCATGGGGGTGGGTGGTTACAGGGGTTGGTTGAAGAGCCTAAGTTTTAGGCTTGGGCAGAACTCACGTATTTTCACTTGCAGAATTCCGTGGAGCTGCCAAAAAGCTCACAAGATTCCACAGAGTTCCACAAGCAGAATCAGGCGTGAATCTGCTCCGACTGATTTTTAGCACCAGGAGGTTCTCATGCATTGTCAAATCTGTCTGAACAGCACCACACAGTGGGCCAGGTGGCAGCATTTCTTTCTGCTGCTCGAGTAGATTTCTATTTGAGAGGCAGTTTTCTCAACGTGAATGGTTGCAACCTGAAACGACTGCCTGCATTGAGAAACCTCACTAGGAGGCATTCTAGTGCTTGAAAATTACACTAAAGGACACAAATTCTCATTCACGCTTGCCAACTTAATGTTGGAGAGCCACGGATGAGAAAAAACTCCACCATGTGTTGGTTGGCGAAGTTTTGCCCTACTTGGTGGAGCGGAATCTTTCACCCAGCCCTACTAAGTTTAACATGTACCACTGTTTCTCATTGCTTATTTTGGGAAATTGGATTATTGGTGGTAAGGACAGGTAAGCACCTACACTTAACAATAGGCAACTAACCCCCACTAGGTCTAGTTAGGTCTCAATAAATTAATCTCAGCTCAATCCTTGGCAGCTTGGCAACGAGCTTAATTTAGGAGACAGGTGTGTATAGCATTTAAAAAGCACAAAACAGCAAATAAGTAAAGTATAATACACAATAAAAATCTAACTCCAGTTTATAAAAATAGATTATATGTTTATCTTTAAAATGACTAAAAAATTATTAAAATCGGATAAGGGAACTGGGGATATGATTTGTTAAAGAATAAATGTTTTTAAGCGCATAGAAACTAAAAGCGCCAATCCGGTCATCTGGTCGCAATTGACCGGGGCATAGTAAAAATTTGAGGCAAATCGCCATGGAGGCCTGCTCGGCTACAGCAAGTGGGAGCCCTGGGCCAAATGTTTTCCTTCAGAATAAGTCTTTTTCTTGAAGATTTTTCTCACCAGGACGAAGTCACCAAACTGATCTGACCTCCCTGGAGCTTTCTTTGGATACGCGTCGCAGGAGACCTCGCTGAAGAATTCTACCTTCGTACTTAGATTATTTTTAGGGACTGAAATCTTCGTCCAGGCCAGAGTTGAAATTGGATCTGATGTCCCTTGAGCCGTGCTCGGACAAGTTGCGCTGGAAGTCCTAATCAACTTTTTACGTTCAGACTTTTTCACTTTTTTGGAGCTTTTTCTCTCCGGCATCAGATGACCCTCCACTACAAGCCGATTTTGATTTGACGTCCTCGGATTGCCTTTCCAGGAGCTCCCGGTGAAATCCTGGAAGTCTGGGGCTCTGAAGCTTTTCAGCAGGATGAACCTGCAAGTCATAACCTGGCTTGACTCACAACGTTGGGTTGGTTCCTTTATGGAACTTTTATCCAAAGCTCCTCCAATCTTCTCCAAACTTCTAGATCATCTTCCAGAAGGTCTTTGAAGGTCATTTAGGAGTCCACAGCTCACCTCAAGATTTCAGAAGCTCTGAGCTGACCCTTGAGGGTTAGGACTCCCAGAATGCACCTGGCTCAAATCCAAAAATGACCACTGGACAGTGGTCAGCTGCTCAGTTTCTTAAGGTTATGGTGCAGGGGACTCTGGTTAGCTATTTTCTACCTGTAGCAAACAGGGATTCCATTCTTGAACGAGGTGAAGTCAGGTAAAGTCCTTTTTTGTGGTGAAGCCCAAGTGTGCATCTGGTTCAGGCCTTCAGAGTGCATTGTCGAGAAACAGGTAGGTCAGAGGTCTAGCAGGGCAGTCCTTCTTCTTCTTGTCTTGTTCCTGGTTGGGAGCTGAGGTGTGGGTGCAGCTCTGTCATATTTATCATTGCTCCTGGGGTGGAAAGCAGGGGGGAAGCTGTCCACTCACAGGCAGGTCACCACCCTCTTGGATGACCACTTCCTGGGAAATGTGGCAAAAATCAATCACAGGGAGCAACATTCCTTAAGAATCCAAAATGGCAGAAATTCAATTTTGGAAGTTAGGTCTGGCTGAGTCCACCCATTGGTGTGGCTAAGTTCACTTAACACACCCCTCTCCAGCCCTCTTCTAATCTAATCAGGGGAGCACATGACTGTCTGGGTGTTGGACTTTTTTCTTTATGCCGGGTCATCCCCAATCTTTTTACCTCCTGCCTCCTATTTTTTGTGACCTGTTTTTGTTGGTTTTAGAACTCCAAGCACTTTAACACTGCTAACCAGTGCTAAAATGCATATGCTCTCTGGGTAAATTGTATTGTTGAATAGATTTCCATGATTGGCATATTTGATTTACTGATAAGTCCCTAGAGGTGCCCAGGGCCTGTAAATCAAATGCTACTGGTGGGCCTGCAACACTAGTTGTGCCACCCACATTAGTAGCCCTGTAAACATGACTCATTCTTGCCACTGCAGTGTCTGTGTGTGCAGTTTTAGCTGCCCATTCGACTAGGCAAGTGTAACAACTTTCCAGGCCTAAACCATCCGTTTTCTTACATGTAAGACACCCCTAAGGTAGCCCCTAGGTAGCCCCATGGGCAGGGTGCAGTGTATGTTTAAGTTAGGACATATTCTAATGTGTTTTATATGTCCTAACAGTGAAATACTGCCAAATTCAGTTTTCACTGTTGCAAGGCCTATCCCTCTCACAGGTTAACATGGGGGCTGCCTTGAAATATGATTAAAGTGTAGATTCCCTTTGGGAGCGGATGGGCATGTGGAGTTTGGGGTCTCTGAGCTCACAATTTGAAAAATACATCTTTTTGTGAAGTTGGTTTTGAGATTGTGTGTTTGAAAGTGCCACTGTTAGAAAGTGAGCATTTTCTTGCTTAAACCATTCTGTGACTCTGCCTGTTTGTGGATTCCCTGTCTGGGTTAGTTTAACAGTTGGGCTGTTTCCACCTCTCTCTAGACAGTGACACAAATGGGAGCTGGGGTTTAGCCTGCATATCCTGATGAGCCATCTGTGCTAGGAGGAAGGGGAGGAGTGGTCACTTACACCTGAAAGGGCCGTGCCTGCCCTCACACAATGCAGTCTGCAACCCCCTGGTGTGTGTCTGGGGCCTGACATGGGCAAGGCAGGATTTCACAAACAAGAGAGACTTTCCTTTGAAGTAAGCCTACTTCAAAGGCCAAAATGGGTATAGGAAGAGCACCCAAAACCACAGACTGGACACTTCTGGACATCAAGAGGAACCTCTGCCTGGAGAAGAGCTGAAGAGTTGAGGAGAAGTGCCGCCCTGCCTGTGCTGCGTGAAGCTATCCTGTAGTTGCTGCTTCTGCCTGTGCAAGGGGACAAAGACTGGACTTTATTGTGCATTCCTGCTTGTGAAGAAATCTCCAAGGGCGTGACCTGAGCTTGCCTCCTGTTGTTGAAATCTCAGGGCCATCAAAGACTTCCCCTGCCAGCACCTGGCCTCCCCGCCTTGACAGGTGAAGCTGGCAGACCAAGATGGAAAATCCCCGCACAGACCACCGTGTGGGGAAATTCCTGACCCAACCTCCGAGACGCGGCTGAAGAAACAACTCGCTGCCGGCTTCACGGCTAAAATCGACACTCCACAATGCGCGCTTTTGCTGATACCATGCAGCAGAAGTTTTGATGCAAACCTTGCTGGGCGTGGAAAAACAACGCAATGCCTGCCTGGACCCGAGTGCTTGCCCAGATCGAGGCATCGCTCTCCTGTAGAGAGGAAAAATGACCCACACCAACCCGACCGTAGAAGGAGAAATGATGTACAGTCTCATTTGCGGGTAAGAAATTGACGCATCACCAACCTTTTTCAACGCACACTCGCCTGTGTGTGTTATTTGGACGCTACCCAGGTACTTTTCAAATCTAACAGTTTACAAAAGGATTGAAGACTCTTTTGCTTTCAAAATTAATACCTTGACTTGTGTATGTTAGATTTTTCTTTTTTTCTTTTTTTGTTTAGATAAATATTTCCTATTTTTCTAAACCTGTGTTCTGTCATTTTGTAGTGTTGTCACTGAGTTACTGTGTGTGTTGGTACAAATACTTTTCACCTAGACTCTGAGGATAGGCCTGTCTGCTTGTGCCAAGCTACCAAAGGGGTGAGTGGGGGTTAACTGAGAGTGATTCTCCTTTACCCTGACTAGAGTGAGGGTCCTTGCTTGGACAGGGGTAACCTGACTGCCAACCAAAGACCCCGTTTCTAACACTGAGTTTTCAGAAAATGGGGGAGGTCCAGAGCTGTCCCAATGTCCTTCTTTGTTTTGAAGACCAATTTTGCTGCTCACCCCCCATCCTGTTTTACCCTCTGCTGAGGCAGATCTCCTCCCCCAGGCACTTCCTTTGTGTTCAGCCCAGAGGCTGACCAATCAGAGAAGGGCACTGCAGAGCTGAAGTTGGCAACTTTCAGGTACAGTTCTAAAACTATTTTCCTGAACTAGTCATATTAAATTCAACAATGGCAAGTTGTTGGATTTATTATGACAATAAGTATAATACCAAACATGAAATACTAGCTCCTTTTGAGACATTATTAAATAAAAATAAAATCTCCCAATATTAACCTAAGGAGCCCATTCACTACAGTAGGGGAAAATGAATTTGGCTCTGCACCCAACCCTGCGGGCACCTAGGGCACACCTTAGGGGTAACTAATATTTAAAAATAAGGTTGCTTAAGACTTTGGAAGTCCTTTTAATTCAAAAGTCGAATTTGATGGTAACTTTAATTTAAAAGCAGCCAGCAAGGCAGGTCTGCCTTTAAAATGGCATTGGGCATCTCAGAAGTACACCTATGAGGATCCCTGAACCTATATGCCCTACCATATTCTAGGGACTTATAGGTAGGTTGGCATAGCCAATTATAATTATCCTAATTTAGATATTCTTTTTAATCAGAGCACAGGCACTGGGACTGTTTAGTAATGCCCAGGGCACCATCAGAGTCAGAAAAACACCAGCATAAGTGTAAAATGGGGGCAAAAAGTCAGGGGGCTTCTGCAATCAGCCGAGTTTTCCCACACTTATGAGCGTATATATTACATCACTCATGTTAAATGCCATCATTGATGACTTCAATGCTATCTCACAATTATATCATTGAACATTGATGACATCACTGATGTTATCAGTATTGACATCATCAGGTCATTGGAACACCTTCCTACAGGGCTTGTTTACTTAAAGTAATTCAACAATTTTCACCTGTGGCTCCTTTTCTATCACCATCATTATGGTAATGGACATAACATTTGACCACCTCCTGAACACATAACATATCTCTCAAGTCACCCACGCTTGGTGGATGTTTCCCTCTATTTACTGGTATTCACCCACCTAAAAAAATGGCCTCCACACTTGTTAATGGGGTAACCCCTTATTTAAACTTTGAACCCCCTCCAAAAAGAGTTTGTAATTTATGCACATTAGTGGGATTATCTTTTAAAGACTTCTCATGGCCCACAATTTTAAGTCAAGAGATTGATAAATATGCATTTACCACTGAAAAGACACATTCTGTGTAGTCCAATGGAAAACCCTCTGGAGTTTGGTAAAACACACTACACATATTCTTAAGGTGGGCACAATAGTCTTCAACCTTAGACCATACAATGGTCTACAACCTTAGAGCCATGTTTAGAAAACCAGTGTGAGAGAATCACCTCTATCTGGAGCATCGCTATGTTCTACTTTATTTAATAATCTGCAATGCCCTAAAATCTTTAGTGAAGTTCTGGAAACAACCATCTACACTTTATAAATGTTATCATTATATGGAATGTGTTCATAGCACTTACTCACAGAATTATTACATTAGACTTTGAATTTAAGCCATAACATACTCTGAAACATACATCTGCAACTCACAATAGGTGAATTTAACCTTTCCTTGTTTAATATGGAATACTACTTCCACCCTAAACCTTAGTGATTTGAACTGTCAATAAGCATAACCATACTTGCCTATAGGGCTTACACTATTTCCATGTGATGCACTCACACATGTTTACAAAGTAGCTCTATATGCTTATAGTGTTCTCTGTAATGGTATGAGAACTTGAGTTGTTGGTTGAGAGAGGTGTGAGCCCTTCTCAAGCTACAGCCACAATCCTTGACAGAGTGAAGCATCAAAGCCACTAAAGTAACCTATGCTTCACCCTGTGGTAGCTTGGCACAAAGCAGTCAGACTTAATCAAAAGGCAATATGCAAAGTATTTATGCAGCACTTGAATAGACATCAAAGAAAATGCAGCACAAGAAAATTCCCCCCTAATTCAGAAAATACTGTAAAATTATTTAATGTCATAATAATTTAATGAAAAAAGTCAAATCAGTAGAACCAGAGTTGTGAATTTTTATAGTTTTTAGTGCAATCTAGGACCAAAAAGACCAAAGCACCAACCGTGGACATCTAGTCACATGAAACCAGGGCAAAGTCAAAAGTTATGGCTCACCACAATGGAGTGCAGTTTATATCTAAGAAGTGGATTGAGCCTGGTCTCGACTTAACTGGTACTTAGCAGAAATTTCAGAAAAATATTTCTGAGAAAGTAAAGATCAGCAGGGCAAGACAGCCAGCAGCATCCGAGGAGGAGGCATTTCCTTCAGGAAGTCTCTGGAAAAGGTCGAGGGCATGTTTGCTATGTTCGGACCTTGTTTCTTTTTTGGCAGTCAAATTCTCCAACAGGATGAAGCTGCAGGCCCCAGGAGGATACTTTTCCAGAGACAAGCCACTGAATAGGATTTGCTTCTGTGGAGAAGTGTCAGCAACGGCAGTCAGGTTGACCGGCAATGCACCTTGGGTGGAAGAAAAGTTTTTCTACGTTTCAAGTTTGGAATTTTGGCCTGGTGGGCACATTTAGCACCAAGTCCGATGGTCCAGAACTGGAGGCGTCGGGCACCTTCAAGTTTCTTTCTGTTACTGAATGCTTTGAACAGGAGGCAGAAACCTAGCCTTTTGGAGTCACTCTTGTGTCCGAGGTTCATGGGGAAAAGAAGGTCTCCAGGAGCTGGGCAGTCCAGGGAGTTTAGACCCTACTAGGTAGTGTCACAAGGGAGTAGAGAAGATCAAGTGATGCTAACTCATCTTTTCTTGTTTTGTCCTACCCCCTCCCTCTTGCTCTAATTTGTGGAATTATATTGTTGTTGCTTGATTCATATTGGTACCTTAGCTGGGGTGGGAGTTCCAACATCGTCTCCATAGTTGGAACCAGGTGAGTGTGTGACACCTGGAAACAAAGTACCTTACCTGATCGCAACAGTGAGATGTGTGGTGCGATGCGTTACTTGGCCCCTCTCTGGGATGTCGATGCATTGATCTGTTCCAGTCACTAATGCAATGTGTCAGTTCTGAAGAGAAGCTCTGGAGCTGAGAAGCGTTGGTTCCGAACTGCGATAGACCAGGTTTTCCCACACAGTCAAAGGATGCCTCGATCTATGTCGACTTCTGTGGCTGCGCAGAGCAGTTCTAATGTGTCAGGCTCTCTAGGCAATGGTGGTTCGAAACACGATGCACTGATTCTACTACTGCAAATAAGTTGATGTACCATTTCTTCTACAAGCAGACAGGAGATGTGTTGATTTCTGTTATACAAGGCTCTGGGTCCACTTCCAGTGAACCAGACACAGAGGCAGGGAAAGATATGTTCCGTGTCTGAAGCAACAGGAGGCAAACTAATAAGCCATTGGAGCTCACTTAGGGTGCAAGCCAGATTCCAACTCTCCCTCAGCAGGGTAAGGGGTTTGAAATATCAAGTCGAAAATGCAGTAAACTGCACACATAGGCCCTGCAATGGCCTGAAAGGCTGAAAAAGGCTACTTGTGTGTGTGGCACAATCGGTGCTGCACACCCACTAGTAACATTTAATATACAGGCCCTGGGTATAAGGTATATCACTTTACGAGGGACTTGTAAGTGAATCAAATATACCAATTGGGTATGAGCCAATATTAACTTGTTTTAGGGAGTGAGCACAAGCACTTTAGCATTGGTCAAACATGGAAAAGTGCACAGAGTCCTGAAACCAACAAAAACAAGGTCAGAAAAATGGAGGGAGACAGGCAGGCAAAAAGTTGGGGAAAGCTACTGTTAGAAATGGGGTCTTTGGTTGGCAGTCAGGTTACCCCCTGTCCAAACAAGGACCCTCATTCTAGTCAGGGTAAAGGAGAATCACCCTCAGTTAACCCCCACTCACCCCTTTGGTAGCTTGGCACAAGCAGGCAGTCACATGCATAGCACTTACGTGGGGGACCCCCTGCCACAGGTTTCCCTTTGGAGAACCATGGCTTCTTCTCACTGGGGGGCTGGGTATCCTTTCCCTGGGAATCAGATTGGGGCCCTTTAGAGAACTCCCCCTATTTTCTGAGAGGTGGCCTGCCCACCCTTGGCGTAGTCTCCCCCATACCACTTTTGGACCCTGGTGCTCTCCCAGCGGTCCTCTTCCTGTGCGAGCTTCCTGGGGTCAGTCAGCTTGCTGTCAAACAGGTGCTGGCGCAGTTCTGGAAAACATAAACTGTACAAGTGCTCCCAAGCAATCAGATTGTAAAGCCCCTCATACATTGTCACCTTACTGCATTTCACCCAGCCATCCAGTGACCTGCAGAATGAATCAACACTTTCCAACCATGTTTGGGATTCCTTCTTCGTATAGGACCTAAACTTGTCCTTATACTGATCAGGGGCGAGACCATACCTAGTGATCAGGGCGTCCTTCATGAAAGGGTAAGTAAGCCCCTGGGGATCCCCTAAAGATGACAGAGTATCTCTTTCCCCTACCTCAAAGTGCTTCCACAGACCTGCCCCCCAATGAGCTTCAGGGACCAGATTCATACGAATGGCAGACTAATACCTCTGAAACCACAGCATTATGTCTTCCTCACTCTTGTAATCCTTCACAAGGTCCTTAGGAATGTGCACCCTCCTCTCAGGCTGCACTGTGATGTGGTTGCCACAATCCCTACTAGACGGGCTCCTCTGATCCAGCTCCCTCAAGCTGAGCCAACAATTACTTTTTTTCCTCTATGGCCATCCTCGTTTTCTCTAACTCCAACTGGTGAGCCCTCTCTGCCTGTCTGTCCTGCAACTCTTCAGTGGTCAGACCCTTACATAAGACACTGCTCTCTGCCCTGGAGATCCTCCCCCCAGACAGAACAGGCCCACCCACAATACCATTGTGAATACTCTGCACCTCGTCCTCCTCACCCTCATCCTCATTTTCTGTGTGCCCCCCAGCATCCTTGGCTGCCACCCAGGCATTCAGTGTCTTTTGCAGCTCCTCCTTCCTGTTGGAGCTCTTAATGGGGCAGGCAGGATCCTTACATAACTGTTTCTGTTATGAATTTCAGTGTTTTATATTCTTAAAACATTATCTTATTTCAATACCTATATATCAGTTTCACACCTGTTATTTTTTCAGTGAATACACCACTCTGTAGTTACAGTTAGAACTCAGTTACCATGTGAAATGTATGTTTTTGGTTTGCTAGTGATTTTTGGCATGTTTGAGGAAACTTCATCAAACTTTCCAAAAAAAAGGTCTATCCACCTTAGTTCCTTCCTGGAATGGATCCATCAAGTGAGGGTCAACAAAAAGACATGGCCCCAAAATCTAAATTCCCATTGCAATTTCCATGTGGATTTTACACAGTATTACAGCCTAAATGACTGAACAGAATCATACCAAATATGGCAGAATTTCAGATCTTTAAAAGAAAGTGTGATTTTTGTGATTTGATGTAAATCTGCTGATTAGTTTTTGAGAAGTTAAGGTTCAAAATTAGATGTCTGAATGGTACACAGAAGTCACATAGAACATCTGCAGGAGTATCGTAGGCATGTAACTTCAAATAATATATCAATTTGATTGGCGGAAGGGGCTCTTAATCCTGCTGGCTGCCTCATTCTGGTTGTTTGGATGTTTTGCTTGCCATTACAGGGCACAACAACTTAGTTCTTGTTTCCTTAAAATTAAAAGAAAATAAGGTATTATGGTGCAAGGTAGGGGCACCTTGACCCCTTGGCCTGTGGGAGTCCCAGTGGGACCACGCCAGGGCCATTTTTATTAAAAAACTATACTGGTTGCCACAATCCTGCAGGACTGTCAGGGGAGTCAGTCCTACCCCCCTTTTCTGCGAGAGATCAAAAAATATATTTTTTAAAGAGTTGCATGTATGTGACACTGTCTGCATGTGTATATGGGTCTTTCAGTGTGTAAGACTGCATGAATGTGAGTGAGTGTGTGTGTATATATAAATGTGGTAGTGCATTTATGTGTATCACTGTGTATCTGTTTGTGAGTATACAGAGCATAGATTATGAGTAGTAGAGTTTGCTCAGGGAGCAGCCTGTCTACAAGTAACTCTAAAGAAAGCAAATGCTGTGCATAGAAGGATTCCATGAAGTAGTTTCCCATTTCCAAAAACCTTTGTGTAATGTGAAGTATGGGGACAGTTGACTTGCTGAATGACTGGCCTATCAGAATAGATCTCTGTACAGACCAAAGAATAATTGTAGTAGAGTTGTAGACAGATTTCCCTGCCCACAAATATGTCTGTACCTGCCTAAGGCTGTGCAAGGTAGAGGTTTATGATGGACTGCCCTGTTTACAAACACCTCCATACACAACAAAGGCTCTGCTTAGGGGAGTTTACATAACATCTTTCTTAACTAAAGTAAAAGCAAGAATACTACATATCTAATTTACCTTATTCTTAATATGTCAGGAGCCAGCATCATTCCTTTCCACCCACCCAGTCAGAAGCAGCATTTTTCACTGCTCCTGCTTGGTGGGAGCAAAGTTCTGTTTTATGTCTGTGGGAGTGCAGGTTATGCCCACAATCTCCTGGGCAGAAAACAGCAGTGTGCCAGGGGATGTGTTCCCAGGGACACTGCAGCTGTACTGGAACCCAGAGGATGGGGTCACAGGGTCAATCTTTAGCTCTGGGGGGGCTGCATGTCCCTTTTGTTAAATGATCAGCTCTGGGGAATGAGCTCCCCAGCAGCAGTTCAAGGCATGGGGAGGTGGGCAGTATGCCCCACTCCCCCAATAATAGCATATTGGCAATGTGATATGGAGTCCCTGGGGCCTAGTGAAGACTGGGGTAGGAGGGTTCGTTCCTCTCTCCACTTATTAATTTACCTGTGGTTTACTGGCCCACCCAGAAGTTTTAAAAAATTAAGGTGGGAGAGTGCCATTTTTTTATTGGTCCTACAGATGCCATTTTTACCCCCAGGTGGTCCCACTGAGATCCCCCCACCCGGCTTAGGGGGCAGGGTATCCATACTCTGCCCCATTATATGATTTTAAACTTTTTGTTGAACAAGGGATTGAGCCCTAGAGCCCTAAAATGGGTGCCATCACATCTTTGTTGATGTGGTGAAAGCAAACCAGAACTCATCTTGAGATCAGTCAGCTTGCTGGATTCTCAGCAGTGTGAATTATATATATATATATATATATATATATATATATATATATATATTTATATTGAAGAAATTGGCCATGACTCACGAGAGGCTGGTTACTATGCTCTTTCCCTTCTTCAACAATGATAATAAATAGCACATAAAACTCTGCACATCTGCATGCATGGTTTTTGCAATGGCATTGTTTCTGTACATTTGCTTTTATGAAATGCCTTTGAAGCAAAACGAAGATGTAAGTGGTTACATTTGTCCAATAAATTAAAATTCTATTGAAGTGGCCCTGGCTACTAGGATTACTGTTTCTATGTGTAAAGTGATTATAACAAGCAATCCACGAGTCAGTAAACAATGTTTTTTCATGTCAGCTTCTCTCTACACTATGGTAATAAGCTGGGATTTGACCTTGGTACTGTTGTAATACATGTGTGTTTATTATACGTTTGCTCCAATTTGAAACTATGTGTTATTGAGCCACATTTAGTTGCGTGGCCATGGGTGTGTGTGTGTCTGTGTGTGTGTATGCGTGTGCAGGCTTGTGTCTGTGTGATTGTCTGTGTGTGTGTGTGTGTGTGTATTACAAAGTGGTGGTAGCCACTCTAGTTGTAGTTAGGGTTATCTTAAAGAAGAATTACTTTGATTTTTGCTCATTAATAACTTTGCGTCTGTTTGGCGAATCTCCTCAAAAATGTGCAGATCTATTGCCCCTTATCTATTGATGAATGATGCAAAGATTTATGGTACGTTTTCAAGTTAAGTGTTCAAAGGGGTGCAAAGAAAAAAGGGGAGTCTCAAAACACATTTTGTCACCAATGCATTTTCCATAGACTTGGTACTCAAAAGAAGCAACCAAAAGACAGGGCAGATTTCCATTAAATGTGGAAAGATTGTAGAATAGGGTGTCTAGATGAACCTTTTTGGAGTTAGAAGTAAATAGGATAAGTATTTTTTAAGCCATTTTAACTTAGCTATATCTCAGGCCATTGTAGTTTTGTGAAATTTCACGGAAGCACCTAGCGATGACAAGCAATTATGTGATTGGCTAACGGCTGCCTTTACAAAAGTACTAAAATGTAATCATTTGAAAAACACTACACAGTACCATGGAAAAACATATAACTTACCACACAATTTTTAAATAACCGGCAAAAATAAAAGAAATGTTTTGTAAAAAAAATCTACTTACTGAGAAGTGCTGCAGTACTACAAAAAATTATTTAAAAAGATGTAAAAAAATATACAAATTTCCCTTCATATTGCTACTTCAATAAAGTGGTAATAGGTAGGGAACAAGAATAAAACCTGATAGTTTTGTGTATCTAAGACCCGTATTTACAATTTTTTTTGCACTGCATTTGTGTCACTTTTTGAGCAAAAGCTGCACAAACTTTCAAAACACAATTATATTTTGTGAGTTTGCGCCACGTTTGCATCACAAAGTGACACAAATGCGGCACAAAAAAGTATGAATATGGGCCTAAGACCCTAGCTCACAACACATCCAAATTTTAATAAAAACAATATGGCTGTCTTTTAATTGTCATTGCCATGTACCATGCTATACCACAAAGTTACCGCATAATACCATGGCACAAGATATAACTGAGGGATACGTGTACTATTATACAGCATTATTCTGGTGTCATTCATGGTGTTGCAAGGGCTATGCAGTAATTAAGTCACATTTACTAAGCAATGCAAGGCTGCCATGAGTGCTCTGCATTGCTTGGTAAATTTGATGTTTTGCACCACAATCTAAATTCCTGACTAATTTGACTTACATATTTATACTCACTACTTTACGACACCCTACACCAGTCCACTATGCACCACTCCACTGTACGGTATTCCATTGTACGCTACCCAAGTGCACACCACTCCACTCTATGCAACTCCACTCTATGCTATTACACTGTGTGCCAGTCCTCTCTACATTACTCCACTATACATCACTCCACTCTTCGCTAATGCACTGTATGCCACTCCACTCTTCCCCACACGTCACTCCACTCAACAACACTCCACTGTATGGTATTACACTCTATACCACTCTATTCCTCATTGCATAGACTCATGACACTCGAGTCTATGCAATTCCACTGTATGCCCCTCTTCTGCACTCTACTCCAGTGTACTCTATTCCACTGTACGCAACTACACTTTATTACACTAAACTCTATGCTATTCTACTCTATTCCACTGCACTGTGCACCACTTCAGTGGACACCACTGTTCTGTATGGTATTCCAGTCTATTCCACTCCAATGTATGCCACTCCGCTGTTTCTTTCTTCAATTTTAATTAAATGTATTTTGATGTATTTTGAGTCCCAACAATCATATTCATTGATATTATTATAGTAATATCGCCTCTATTTATTTTATACAACATCTTATATAATGACTTATATGATTATCCTTTTATAAACAGTAGTGAAGTTCCTCATCCCCATTGAGCTATATATATATAGGTTGAGTGATTATAGGGGGCTGGTTGCGGAGCCTTTGGCCGTGATGAGCAGTGGCTAGATTGTGTATAGTAATTACTTTATGTTTACAAAACCATACAAACTCACTGAAAAAACAAAGGTCACAGGGACTTTATAGTTAGTAAATACAATTATTTTAAAAAATCTGAGAAATTCACTTAAAAAAACAAAGGGACATTATAGTTAGGCTCACATTTTAAATGTAAAAACCATGGAAATTATTCTGTTATAATTAGAGTTAAGTAAATGTGGGCCTAACTATAACATTCCTGTAACCTTTGTTTTTTTCATTATATATATATATATATATATATATATATATATATATATATATATATAAGGTTATAATTCACCAGCTTAATTTTGCCTATTAACTTTATTTTAGCAGTAGCCACCACCACGTTAAAAGCTACAAGTAATTTTCCACGTTGTACAATGTGCTCATGTTTTTATTCTGCTTGTTTTCGTGTTCTTTCCCACCAAGGGCTTAAACTGATAAGAATGTACTAGGATGGCAGGGAACAGTTTTGTTTAGAAGGGGCACCTCGGGATTTTGGCCAAGTCCTGACGTGTTCTTTTCAAAGCTGGCATACAGTAATCAGCATGTTTTGAATAATAAACTTATGAGGAGGGAGTTTCTAGATTTTTCCTCTCTTGTTTATTCAAAGTACAAGAGGCCGAGACTAGATAGACCATAGATCCTAGACAGGCTCAGGAAGCTGAGGTGTGTCATCCTTCCCGTTAGGATAACTGATCTCTTTCTCTCACCATGATCGATTCTGGGATCTGGCGATCTGATGCTAATAGGAGGGAGATGAAGCAAATGTGCCCTTGCCTCATGGTGATCGATACTTTTTAATTCATTATTTGCCTTGCATTATAACATAGATACATATATTTGCTGTGTATATTGCAGTGGAATATCATTTGTACATGTTTTCATTTCAGTGCTGTGACCATTTTTAAACATGTACTTTTCAGCATGCTGACCTTCCTTTGCGAACCTTGCGAAGTGAATTAATAAATATCTTCTTTAGACTAAGAAGCGCATTTCTGGGACGTGGAAACCTACTTTGCATCAATGAGATGCAAAGTGGGCGTTCCAGTGCAAAAAATTACTCTATGGCCTTAGCGCCATATTTTTCCCCAAGTGCTAAAATCATGCACGGAAGGGAGGAGGGGTAAATAAATTGTGCAAAGCTTGCTTTGCACAATTTTTTAATGCCTGGTTCAGGGCAGGAGTTAGGGGACCTGTGGGCCTATTTCCATGGTGGAACACCATGGAATGAGATCACAGGTGCCCTCACCAGGCCCCAGGGACACCCCGACGCACACCAGAGGGACAGTGGAGGATGGGAGACCCCATTCCAGGTAAGTATAGGTAAGTACAGGTAAGTATTTCCTTTTTTAAAGTGCTATTGGGAGCCCTGAAATGGCCCCCTATATGGCACTGGGTGCAATGGCCAGGTTCAGGAGACCCTGGTCCCCTCTGCTGGCCATTGGAGTGGTGGGCATGACTCCTGTCTTTTCTAAAACAGGAGTCATGTGGGAGGGATGGTTTTGCGCCAGAAAATGACTCTAGGCAGTTAGAGTCATTTTTTTTTTTTACTCTAACCTGCCTAATGTTATTTTTTGGTACAAAACCCCCTTCTCCTATACCTCCAGCCCACCCAACTAACATAATTTTTTTATGCTAGCCTATCCTTTGCACTGGCTTGCACCATTCCATAAATATGGTGCCCGCTAGTTCACAGAAATGGTGCAAGCCGGTGCTAAACCTTTTGGTGCAAAACTGCGTTAGTGCAGTTTTTCACCATAAAGTATAAATCAGGGCCCAAGTGTTTAGGACCAGAAGATGGCAACTTTCTAAAAGTGGCATTTTCTGTATTGTGACTTAAAATCCAACTTTACCCATAAAGAGTATTTTACATTACAGTTTATTTGATTCAAACTTGATATCCCTATCTGTTCCCAATCAAAAATTAGCATGCATTAAATATATAACGTAACCCAATGGGATCTACTGGGAGAGATAGGCTTTACAGTAGTGAAAGATGAATTTAGGAATTTTTCACTACCAGAACATGTAAAACTTTAAAACTCATGTCTGACATTTTAAATGCATGGCACCCTGCCCTGCCTGCTATTTATGACCTACCTTAGGGGTGATTTTATATGTTTTAAAAAGGAAGATTTAGGCCTGGCAAAAGGTTTATTTTGCCTGGTTGAATAAGCATTTCTAAAACTGCACTACAGGCTGCAACGGCACTACTGAGACATGTTTTAAAGGGCTCCTTGAGTGGGTTGCACAATGAGTGTTGCAGTTTTTGGGGCCACTGGTAGCATTTAATTTACAGGTGCTGGGTACATGTACTACCATGTACTAGGCACTTATCACTAAATTAAATATGATAATCCAGTACAAGCCAATAGTACCATGTTTTAGGAGAATAGCGCAAGCACTATAGTGCTGATTATTAGTCGTAAAGTGTACAGAATCCTAATGCTAACAACAAAATTCAGAAAACAGGAGAGGTGAAGGCAAAAAGTTTGGAAGTGACCCTGCAAAGAGGACCACGTCCAGTAGTTACGATTGGTTGTCTTCATTCATTTTGAGCTATCTGAACAACTCAGTCCTGACCCTGAAACATTCTTTATTCCAATCTGTGTTCAGCTGTCACATTTTATGTTATAGTGGAAAGGCCTGTATGCGCTGAGCTGCCACAAGTGATGATCAGATTCTTATGTTCGCTGGTGGAAGCAGATACTGTTCATGAGCGTGTTTTGATGCGTGAGTTTAATGGCTTATAATTTCCTTTTAAGCAATACCAGCGCTTGCAAATCTATCAAGAGATCACATTTACAATTGGGTATGAATTAATGCGACTGCCATGATTTACATCTCCGATCTAAGGAACATCATTAAGTTTGCAGTCTGAAACATATGAATCATCATAAAAAGGATTTCGAAGAATCATCAAAAGCAAAGCAGAGATAAAAATGCACAACAACATGAAGCTAGCCTGTGAGAAGAGAGAACTTGAACCCATTCGAGGCATTTTGCATACACTCTCTGCAGATTCAGGCTTTCATTATCGCCAGAGACAGAATGACAGATCAAACAGCAGCTCATTGATACTGCATGGCAATAGGCTTTCAATTTACAATGATTGTATGAAATTTCACTCTGTAGAAAAAGAATTAGAAAGCTCATCCAGACATAGCTTCATAAGAGAAAATCAGGAGGGTGAAGAGGAAAAGGACTTTATGCTCGTCCCGCAACGCAGAGATATTAGGCTTCAATTGCATTTAAGTACACTATTATAATGTAGATTTATTTACATATCGTGGCTTACCACCCTTGAGGGTCTCAAGGCGCTGCCCGTAGCCACAGGAAGATTAAGTGATTTGCTCAGAGTCATAGGACCTTGCACCGACAACCACCATCTCTGGTTTCCACGGATGTTGCTCTGACATCTGCAGTACGTCTTATCCCTTTCCACTGGCACTGAAAAATCCATTCAGATATGCTAGTATTTTTAAATAGTTATATGAATTGTAAATAACATAAAAAGTACTAATAGAAAAATAAACATCTGTCAGACAGACCTAATGTTAATTTCTAGAGTTTTTGGGGCCAACTTACAAAGGTAAACTTGATTATAAACTTAAATTTCCAGGCAAATTGACCTTTTCTTCATTTGCCTGGAATCCACAAAGGGCATACTGGCAGGTATATATGCGTTTCAGTCACAGTTAACCCTGAGGTAAAGGGACGGGGCAGCGCAGCGTGCGACGAACGCGGGGGGGAGGGGACACAAAGTAAAACATGAAAATTAACAACAACAAAAAACCTTACCTTACGACACCGCACCACACCGCGCAGCTCTGCTGGCTCCACTTGCAGGCACAGCTTCCCAGCTTGCCCTGTAGCCAATACTTATTCTGCTTTCATGTTGCTGGCAGCATGAAAGCAGCGTGAGTATTGGCCTGAGCGCCCTGGCTTGGCGCTCTGAGGAAGAGTGGGAGCCTTTGCCTGCTGTCTGGAGGTTGGAGAGAGCCCAGTGCCTGAGACGGCCGGCCAAACATACATGCGCATGCAGAGGAGTGCTGTGCAATCTGCCTCAGTCCCTGTCACGCTCCATGGCCCCACCACATTTACAATAACATAATAATAAACATAGTTTGTAAAAGGTTCGCTGCTGACGGGGGTAATGGTCCTTCGCCATAGAGGAGGAGCCACCACTGATGTGATTACAAGTATGGATTTCTCCACCTATGAGTAAAGAGAAATCTACACTTGCAAATCACACTCAGCGGTTAGGTAATGGGCACTCAAGACGAGGTTTGGCTTGAATGTTTGCAAACATCTACAAACTTACATTTGGGAGTGTTCCCAAACTCCTCTTCATTTAATTTCCACAATGGGAATGGTTGAATATGTACCCTAACAAAGAGCTAGACTAACTTTCTTTCCATGGTGAGAAGGGACATTCCCACAATTAGGAGAGCGTGGGGGAAGGTCTTTCTTCATTATGAAGAAAATGTTTTCTCTTCAGAGAAAGAAAAATAACAAATGTGCTTATGAATAGGGGCTTTATTCTTCCTCTATGCCAAGCTCTATAGGGAACAGGGGCCCTTGGAAATATTCATGTAATATTCACAGAAGTATGCCTGGAAACCTGCACCTGGCCCAATTTTCATGGAGTGCCACTGGAATTTTTTTAATTATATATTTATTGGGTTTTCGCAGAGCCATACAGACTAAGCAGTAAAGGTGTGGTCAACAGACACCAGGTCTATATCAGATGCAAAAGTCCTGTTACATTGGACTGATAAACTTTAAGCCCAGTATCACCTCCGACATTCAAATAAAGGGCATCTGAAAATGTGAAGGAAATAAAATACTTACAAGACATGAACACCCCAATAGAAAAGCTCTCTGAACTCAACACCCTATGTTAGTCAGTCCCTAACTCATAAACCAATAAAGTTCTCCCGAGAGAATGAACCCTATGTGCAGCTGGGGGCCCGGCACAATGAGAAGTCCAAGCCTCCATGAAGCAATACTATGTAGATAGAAGGATTGTGTCAGTTGTTCAGATCAGATAATTGTAAGTGACCTTCAAGGTGGGAGCTCAACCATATTGCCTTTCAGCACAAGTAATACCAAGACTCACTCCTCTAAAGCAGGACCCTTATTATTACATCTCTGAAGCACTGCAAGGATGACCATCTGCACTTTGGACCATTTAATTGCATTGAACAACAATTCATGTAGACCTGGATTCTGCTTTCCAGCCCATTTCAAGATAGCTTTTTGACACTAACAATGCCAGATCTATAATGTGGGAAAGGTGATGCAGTGGCCTTGGCCTGCTGAACTGTCCCAAGATGTATTGTGATTGGTACCTGTCATCCCCATAAGTACCACACTCTCTCCTTGCCAAAACACCTGGATATGACAACACTCCCAGACCATGTGTAAGAACTGTACTGGTGCTTGCATACATCTGTGGCATGAGTCACTAGCCAACCAATACATCTTACTGCTCTTATAAGGAGACAGATATTTCTGAGGTATTTAGATGAGTTGGAATCAGACATTGTGAGCAACAGTGTAAGCATATTCCTGGACTTTAGCCTTGGTATCCTGTGATATGTATCTACCCAGTGAGGTTTCCCAAGCCAGCCTTGATCAGATCATGATGTACCTACATGAAATGCAGAAGACAGAGGGGGTCATTCTGACCCCGGCGGTCTCAGACCGCCGGGGCCAGGGTCGGCGGGAGCACCGCCGACAGACCGGCGGTGCCCCGCAGGGCATTCTGACCGCGGCGGTTCGGCCGCGGTCAGACTAGGAAAACCGGCGGTCTCCCGCCGGTTTTCCGCTGCCCTACAGAATCCTCCATGGCGGCGGAGCGCGCTCCGCCGCCATGGGGATTCTGACACCCCCTACCGCCAACCTGTTCCTGGCGGGTCTCCCGCCAGGAACAGGATGGCGGTAGGGGGTGCTGCGGGGCCACTGGTGGCCCCTGCAGTGCCCATGCCGATGGCATGGGCACTGCAGGGGCCCCCGTAAGAGGGCCCCACTTTGTATTTCAGTGTCTGCATTGCAGACACTGAAATACGCGACGTGTGCCACTGCACCCATCGCACCTTCCCACTACGCCGGCTCAATTCTGAGCCGGCGTCCTCGTGGGAAGGTTGATTTGCCCTGGGCTGGCGGGCGGCCTTTTGGCGGTCGCCCGCCAGCCCAGGGCAAATCCCAAAATACCCTCAGCGGTCTTACGACTGCGGAGCGGTATTTTGGTGGGGGAAGTCTGGCGGGCGGCCTCCGCCGCCCGCCGGACTTAGAATGACCCCCAGAGTGCCATAGACGGGGTCACTGCACTCCAACAACTCCCTAGTATGAGGAGGAGTGTGAGTAAGTCAGACATTGGAGGACCAGCTGGCACATCAAGCCAGGTTTGTCATGCTGTATCCATTACAACTGCGTGGTCTAGTAATGTCTCTAACATCATCTGCTCACTAAGATCAGCAAATATCATATAAGTGCCTTCTGATAGCAAGTACCCCCTCATATGTATTCCAGCCTCTGGCCATAGCCTCTTGTGCACCCTCCCTGATAATGCACTAAACCTAGGAGGACTCCATAATGGGAGCTATGGGGAGCACAGCCCCTCCATTTGCTTAGGTGTAGCACTGTCAGCAATATCTCACCAATTATAATGCACAGAGCATGGGCACCAGCCAGGGTCCTCCCATTAACAAATTAATCAGGAGCACACCACCAATAGAGGGTTCTACCTCCTGCATATCACACTCATCCCTATCTCCAATACACTTTACTGCCCAAGATAACTGAGCAGCGAGATAATACACCTCAAGATTTGTAAAGCACACCCCATCCTGCATCACTGGCATCATCAATTTGGCCACCGAGAACCTCTTACACTTGCCTGTTCACAGTGGGTAACAGACCGCTCAGATTCCTAAAGAATACACCAGTAAGTAAAACTAGAAAGTATTCGACCAATCTTTAAAGGACCAACGTTTTCATGAAAACCACTCTTTCCACTGGAGATAACAGAAGCCCCTTCTAGGAGTAAATAGGGGACTGGATGTTACCCACCACCCCTACTTAGGATACTCCAGGTCAATTGGTAACCTGGCCAAAAAATCCAGTCCCTCTAAATAGATCAAAGTCTCTTTTGTCCACACCAAGCTCATGACAAAATTCAGCTGGGGGGAATTTGCATTCATAGCATGAAATGGGAATAGACAAGTCTTACTCAAGTTAGTCCTGAAGCCCGATACATCCCTGAAATGGGAAAGACGCTCCATCACTTCCTCATGGCTCATGCATGTTTCAGCCATTTAAGTAGAGCATCATCGTTGTATCACAAGCTTATGGCCCTCATTATTACGTTGGTGGTAAATACCAACTACTGCCACGCTGACTGCGGCCAACATCCCACCACAGAGGTGGACATCCATCTGCCAGACTATGACACATACACACAAAACTGACAGAATACTGCCCCAACCACAAATCCGCCAGACCCACTGCATGTGATAAACTGTTGTTACTACCACCCATACAGTTACGCCACCAATACAACGCCCTCCAAATAATGACCCACGAATCACCACAGAAGACATTCAACGGCGTTAAACCATTAGCGGGGCACACCACTGCAACAGAAATGGCCACCCAAATACAAAACAAGACAACATTGACCAGAACCGAAAACCCACATCTGACACAAATATACACACCCCACACACCCACCAACAGCACTATAAAACACCCCCCACATCACCCACAATCCTTTGCAAACACAAGAAGACCGCTACACTTTGCCACGCCAATCCTTCAGGGAACTGCACACACATATCACAACTACCTATTCATCCGTCACGCACCACACACCACACCACTTCACACAACTCCCTCTGCGCAAGATACACACACCACACAACACCCATGTCCTCACAAAAGGCACCCCTGTTTCACCGATGAGTATTTGTGGGTCATGGTTGAGGAAATAGTCCTGGTAGAGCCACAACTGTTTGGAGCACAGGTCCAGCAGATTTGCACTGCCAGGAATATGGAACTATGGCGGCGGATCGTGGACAGGGGGAACGCTGTGGGCTTACATCCATGCACAAGGGATGACATAAGTAAGAGGTGGAACGACCTACGGGGGAAGGTGCGTTCCATTGCAGCAAGGCACCAGTTTCCAATCCAGAGGACTGGCGTTGGACCCCCTCCTCCTCCCCCACAGCTGTGAGCATGGGAGGAGCAAGTCTTAGCAATCCTGCATCCTGAGGGACTCATTGGAGTAGCCAGAGGACTGGACACTGGTGAATCAACAGTTACTACCTAACCCCCCCGCTTACCTGCATTCTACCACAACTTCTCACCCTGACACCCATCACCCCACTCTATCCCACAAAATGCACCACCCGAATTACCAAAATGAAATGCCAAGCCCTGTATGCCATACCCGCTGCGTGCACATCCCTTCCAGCCCTGCTTGTACACCCACCACCAGGGTTCAGTGGCAGTGGGCACACTGTTCAGGGGACACAGACACAGGGGGCCAGGGATTGTCGGAGGACAGCTGTGCACCAGAGGGAGGACAGGCCCAGGGAGCCAGCTGCCCAGGAGGCACTCACTAATGTCCTGGGGGCATACCAACAAACCCAGGACAAGATGGGTCAGGTGTTAAACATCATGCACCAGAACCAGAGGCTGCAGGGGGAACACCACCAGGAGATCAAGGAAGAATTGCAGGCCTTGAATACCACCATGGTCTCCATTTGCAGGGGTGCTGGGTAACATGGCCAACATCAGGAGAGAGTACACAGCACACCAGCGGGCCCCTACCACTAGCCAGTGTACTGACCAGCCCTCCACATCTGCTGCAGCTAGTGGACAGGAGTCCTGCCACAGGACCCACAGACCACCAACACCTCTACCCTGCAGAAGGAGAACCACCCCACAATTGCTCCCTGCAACCCAGACACCAGAGACTTTTGCCAAGACCAAGACCACCACCAGGAAATGACCCCCTCTGAATGTCCCCCTTGTGTTCCACTGTGTCACCTTGTTCACTATGAACTGCCATTGCTCCCATTCCAATGACCCCTTCGACACTGGACCTGTGCAACAAACAGACTGACCCACTATGCTGGAATTTTCCCAACCATCACCCCACTCTATTGCACTTTGCATTGTATACCAGAATAACTATTAAACACCCTTGGACACAATAGTGCTTTATCTGAAGTAAATTTACAATGTATTGAACTATTTTGAACTGCATGGTCCTGTGCAAATGTCCAGTAATATGTTGATCTATCCCACATTTGTGTCTTAGCAGTCTGTACACATCACAGCATCACAGTGTTGTAACCACACCAAAATCTGCAATATGGGAAGCCATAGGTGACAGTCAGTTGGGATGCAAAGGTAGTGACTGGCATTATGCTACAGCCACACAGAACAACACTTACATGGAGAAATGTTTAGTTCAACAGTGTTACCTGAGTGTCATTGGAAGTATTGCTGTATCATATGTGTCCTGTTGTCCACATCCTCCTCCTGACTGTCCTCAGTGTCCACTGCTGCCACAGATTAATTGTCACCCCCTCCTCCTGCAGCTAGAGCACATGGCATCTGACGGCCAAGATGTGCAACATGCAGCACATAACAACAATCCTGCAGACCTTCTCATGGGAGTAGCATAGGGATCCACCTGTCTGATGGAGGCACCTGAACCTGGCCTTCGGAGACCGAAGGTCCTTTCAACAATCCACCCATGAGAGTCATTGTACCTATTCTCAGCTCCTGTTCTCATTTTCCTTACAGGGGTCAAGAGCCAGGACAGGTTTGGTTAGCCGGAAACATCTGTGGGAAGTGAGGGACACACATTAGCTTTGCACAATGGCAGGGGGTATGACTCCTGAAGGCATACACTGTCATACATTGGGTGGGGATTCTGGCTCACCTATGAGCCACACTCTGTGCCTCTGTAGTTGTGCCATCAGCTGTGGGATGCTGCTATTTGTCAGGCCAAAGGTATCATGGATACTTGACAGTGACGTGGGACAGTGACGTGGGAAATAAACTGGTTAGCAAGGTACACCATCTGGACATTAAGTGAGTGAAAACTCATCCTATTCCTGTATACCTGTTCATTGGCCCGGGGTGGACTAAGTCAATATGGGTCCCGTCAATGGCCCCAATAACATGTGGTTTATGTCCCATTGCATAGAATCCAGCCTTCTCAGTGGGCAATTCATCTACCTCGGGGAGTGTGATGTAGCTGCACATGTGTTTGAGCAAGGCTGCCAAAACCCTTGCAAGCACAATAGAGAACTTTGGCTTTGACATTCCTGCAGCCAAGCCCACTGTCACCTGGAAAGAGTCTATTGCCTGGAAATGGAGCACTAATAGCACCTGCACAAGAGGGGGTATTACTGTGGTTCAACGGATAGCAGGTCACAGGTCAGGCTCCAATTTTGCACACAGTGCTATTATTGTGGCCCTGTCCAGACGATAGGTGAGTATGATGTGCCGGTTCTCCAGTTTACCCAAGTCCACAAGGGGTATGTACACATGTGCTTGCCTCCTCCTCCTATTCCTCCACAGTGGTTGGTGCCCAAGGGACCCAAAAGTAAGAAGGGAGTGACAACAGGAACTATTGGCACACTACGTCGGAGTACACAGAGCATGTTTGTATGTTGGACACTGGAATAGTCTAGGTGTTTACATAAAGCATGAAAACAATGACACAGTTTTGAATCAGTACATGTGTGCTAGCAGTAGAAAATGGCAACTGCCCGTCCTGTATAGAGGGACAGGTGGACGTGACCTCACTCCTCCGGTGTTAGGTGTCATGGTGGGAGGCGGTCTGCACCGCCGTGCAATTCCTCGTTGGCTTACATGGGCCTCTATGGAGTATAGGAACCAGTGATGATCAACGCCGGCGGTGATGGTGTTCACCGCCGCGGCCGTGACTGTCATTTTCTTTCTACCACTTCACATCATTCCTGACTTTCCACAGGACCAGATCTCCACTGCGTGTGCTGCTGTGACCTGTGTCTGGAACTTGCCATGGCCTGTGCAACACAGAAAAGGGCCCCAGCCTTAACGTCGGAGGAGTTGGAGAGGCTCATGGATGGGGTCGTACCCCTGAATGGGCAGTTCTATGGGCCTCCAGACCAACAGATGAGTACATCATGAGTACTTTTCATGTGACATGGCTGTATGGAGATTTGTGTGTGCTGGCAGTGTATCATTTGGGGGGGTATGGCTGGTGGCTTTGTTTTTGCAGTGGTATGGGTCATGTGTGTGCCTGATGAGGTGCAAATACAGTGTGTGAGCCATTAGTCAGACAGGCTGGATTGTATGGTTAATGGGGTCCTTCTGTCTGTGTTTCCTCTGCAAGTCAGCGTCCATCTGAAGAAGTCTTTGTGGCGTGCCATCGGCAAGGATGTGCAGACCCTGGGGGTCCATAGCCGGTGGAGCACACTGCAGGAAACGGTTGATGGACCTGAGACACTGGGCCCGGAAGACTGCGGGGGCCCAACTGGGGTCAGCCTCCCAACATCTGAACCTGACCCCTGATGGCGCACATACTGGCGGTGGCCTACCCAGAGCAGGATAGGCTCTTGAGGGCCTCACATCAGCCACAAGGGGGTGAATACAGTGTGTGTGACAACCATCTATGTAGCCTGTTATGGGATTTTGGTGCAGGGCTCTTGTCAGTGCATGCCCCAATATACCAGCTTAGACATTGCAGCTTAGTCCAGCTTAGGTGTTTGGGGTGTAATGCATATTTTAGATGGCTAGGTAGCTGGCTTTCCATGTCAGACAGGGCTTAGTTGGTTCCAATTGATGTACAGATGGCAGTGTTTGGCTTCTATCTGTTGGGGTATCTAGCCAATGGTATTCCAGTGTGGTTCATACTGCCCATTCTTAGTCCCTCTGTGTGATAGTGATATATATGCCATCTGTGCTGTTGTTGCTGTGATTGACCAGTGCTCCCTTTCTTCCCCCCTCTCCTATTGTCATCCTGCCCATGTATGCATTAGAATCATCTGGCGAAGGAGAAGGGGTACCAGTGAGTGAGGGAGCTGCAGCCTACGGGACCCAGGAGGCAGAGTCCACAGACGCTGAGGGAACCAGTGGGATGGAGGGTGAGCATCACGGGGGGGACTGGAGCTGATTCAACTGACTCTGATACCTCCTTCCATGGGTGCTCCCTGGTGGTGGCGGACCTTCTGGGACCACCCGAGCTACAGGCACAACTGCCACCCCCGTACCAGCACCGCCCTCCCAATAGTCCTCCACTGAGTTGCCCGTGCCCACTCACCAAGGAGGGTGGGTGACTCCTTCGCCACAGGCACCTCAGGCCCTGCCCCAGTCAGCCCTGCTGCCCTTATTGAAGAGGCTATTGACCTCCTGAGATCCATCTCTGTAGGGCAGTTAACCATAGTGAATGTCATCCAGGGGCTGGCATCCCACATGCAGCAATGCAATGCCTTACTGGAGGGCATTCACAGTAGCTTGGCGGCCCTACAGAGATTGCTGGAGGCTCTGGCCTCCTCTCTGATGGCAGCCTGTGTCCCTGTTTCTTCCGTCCCCCCTCCAACTACCTGTTTCCAGTCCCCGTCTCCTCATCCCAAAACCATCCCCCACACACACATTCTGACAAGCACCCAAAACAACAGACAGGGCTCGCACAGACAAACACAGGCAGCACACTTCAGTCCACAAGCACTCACTCAGCCAACACACAGATGCACCCACGACATCATCCTCTGCCTCCACTGTCTCCCCTTCCTCCCTCACAGTCACATCGGCATTCACTCCTGCATGCACTGCATCAACAGTTCCTGAACCTGCCACCTGCACAGCCTTGCCCACAGTCACCACAACCACAGACCCACAGACATGCACCCTACACACCACATGTGCAGTCACCACCACCACCATCACAGCCTCATGCAGCACACCCACGTCCTGTTTGACCTCCTCCACCCTGTCTGGCCCCCTCCAAAGACACACAAATGCTCACACCCAGACCCCCAACAGCCATGCACATCACACACATACACTGTCTATGTACCTGCACCCATGTCTAGCACACCCCCTCCTCCTGCAACCACTCCCTCTACCTCCACTCACATCTCTCCTCCCACAACCTGCCCCATTGACCCTAAGAAGCTTTTCCTTTCCTGCCTTGACCTCTTCCCTCCCCCTCCCCCATCCTGCCCGTAAGAGAAAGGTCCCTACCCCTAGCCCAGTACCTCCAGCACCAATGCTAGCCCTTTTCCACCCCCAAAGACTTCAGCTGCTACTTAGGGGCACTGGAGTGCAACTCTGGCCCCCTGCACCAAGCCCACTCTTCTGCCCCCAAAATGGAAGGGTAAGGTGCCACCCCCTCCCAAACCCAAACCCAAGGACCCCCTCCCAAAAAGAAGCCTGTCCACCCTCCCCATCCCTTCCCTGCCTCCAGAGGTGCCTGGACAGTGGAGTCCTGATGTTGTCAGGAGTCAAGTTGGGGCTTGGACTTTGCCCTGTGGGCTTATTCAGCCACTGGACTGGCCACTGGCCCTGCATGTGAATATGCAGTGATGTATATATATTTTTTAATTTCCTATTTCATCCAATAGGATTACAGTGGTTGGAACAGAGGTATGTGTCCTGGCTTTCTGTGCTCCTGGGTTCTGTTAATGTTGTTTAACTCTGTATATGGATCTGGTTGTGTGGTGTGTGTATGTTGTGTGTTGAGTGTGTGTGTGTCACTCCTCCCTTCCTCCCTCCCTCCCTTGTGTGCTGGACAGCTGTAGTCACCGTCGTCATCTTAATCGGCGTTGGTGCTCCAGGACGGCCATGGTGAGGTACAGCATCAGGAAAAATTGCAGTTCTGGTTTCATGATGGCAACAGACTCCTCTGTGTCCCTGGAGGTGAGTGTCTACTTTTATGTGATGTGTTTCCACCAGGCTTTTGGTGGCGTTGCTACCACCCCGAAAATCCTGGTGGTGTGCTATGTCATAATATGGTGGGTAGATCCTTGTCTTCTGCTTGCCTGGAGATTGCTACCGCCATGTTCAGTGTTCGTACCGCACTGGTGGTTGGGGTGGTACATTGGCTGTCTATGGGAGGGATCACCACCATAGTCATTATTTGCTGGTCATCTCTGCTGGCCTGGTGATGGTACTACTACCATTGCTGGTGTGGCGGTCACCTGACTTCCATGGTCATAATGACCACCTATGTGATTTGAATGCCTCAGTTGTATATCCCAGAGTACCTCCGGGATTGTTAGTCCCAAAAAGAAGCTAATATGCACCAGGACACAGACAAAAAAGTGATGCCAGCTTGCTATTGTTTTGTGAATCAGGCCCAATGTTTGTATTATTGTTCATTGTATTTGGGGTATTTATAAACCACAAACATAGGGTCTGATTACAACCATGGGGGAGGGGATTACTCCAACACAAATGTGACGGATATCCCGCCCGCTGTATTACAAGTTTTATCATATCCTATGGAACTTGTAACATGGCGGACGGGATATCCGTCACATTTGTGAGAGAGTAATCCTCTCCACCAAAGTCGTAATCAGGCCCATTGTTCTTAATGGCAATGTAGCGCTGTACAAAGCAATATGTTATGTAGGCAACATGCGGGGATTCAGGTTTATATGGGCAAATTTACAATATGGACCCAGGAAAGTCAATGCATATAAATACTGAAGAAACACAGCTTAATTGTGAGGTGAAATGATAGGGAGATTATGAATAGGTAGCTTTTGAGATCTTTGGGGCATTGCACTAATGAATGAGCAAGCCTGAGATACAAAGAGAGACCATTCTACATCAAACCTTAGCCGTTGCTCTAACATTGTGAATACCTCTTTCTATCTCCCATGTTGCTCTTTTAATTGTTTTATGGTTTGAAGATCCTGATGTATCGTAATCCATTAGACATCATTCTTATAGACACCCTAACAATGTTGCTCTTAGGCACGGCCAAAATGGCTCCATTACAACATTCTTAAAATCTTTGATAGCCTAGTAATGGAAACTAGTGTCACACACTCACCTGGTGCCAAACACAGAGGCAATGCTGGACCTCTTATCCTCCCAGAGGACAGCCCACAATCAAGGAACCCTAAACCCTTAAATCATACACTGTTCTCAGTGGGAATTGGGAGTTGAGTCAAAAGAAGAAAAAATAGACTTGCAGCACCAGTTCTGCTCTGCTGCTTTATGACACTGCGTAAGAGTTTCTGCACTTGCTCGACTTTCGTGTTGGTGCAGATGTAGTGTACTTGAGATAATAAGAAGTATACTTTCCCAACAGTTCCCAGAATATGAAGATTATGTAGTTATTCATAATATTATACACTTATAGACTTCATCAAAAGTCCTGCATGAGAGAAGGTACAATTTAAGATTTAAGGCTGTAGTTTCTGACACTCCCAAGAATCATTTTCATTCAGTTCTTTGTGCAAGTTTGTATGCATATGTAGTGCACTCTAATAAGTTCTCTCTCATTCTTATTACAACAGGTCATCAAGAAATACTGGGGGCAGATTTCAGTAAAGGATTTCAGTGCGCTAAAGCTTTTGAAACAAAGGTAGCATCCGATTTCTGGAAAACAAGCTTTCTCTATTCAGTACTCGGTCTTATATATGGTCTTAGGCTTAACCTCAGCATTACTGTGCGCTAACATGTGATTGAGTATTTAGCCTTGCCTCTTCTACTTAAAACTGGCACCCAGAGGAAGTCTTTGTATCTATACAGCAGGGATTCAAGGAGGAAGAGGAATCACCTCACTGGAATCAAAGACGACAGAAGCATCAATGGCGTCGGGATCACAGGATCTGCAGGGAAGCTTTGGTGGAGGAAGACTAGAGTGTTGGAGGAGTCTGGTGGACTCAGGAGGTGAGTACAGGAAAGATGCTTGCTCAGGACAGGAACAAGACCAAGCACTGAGTCAAGTTTTGGGTGCAGTTAATATATTCTATGGGTGTGGCTGACTCCTGAAAGGCCCTTGTCTCACATGGGAGACAGGAAGGATCCAACAGGCCCTGGGAGAGAACAACTGTCAGCCTAATGGTGTTGACCTTGGATGCAAGCAGGTGGAATCAATTAACATTAGCAGGTGGAGGCAATAGGTCATGGCAGTTGGAACTAATAAACAGGAAACATATAAATATTCCTCACAAGTGTGAAAACTGAAAAGCTAATTGAGCAAAGGGGTTAAATATAGTGGGACAATGATGCCCGAAGAGCTTTTATCCAGATGTCACAGGAGGTCATGAAGTGCCACAGGAAAAATGTAACATAAACCATGTTTGCCAGACCCTCTATACAGAGGACACATCAGGGGGTTGTGAAAACTGAGATTCACTGCAAAACTGCATACTCAAAATATTTCTCGAGAGATTCCAGCTGCTGTAAGTAGCTGAAACTTGTGAGGGAAACTAGGGTGTGAATTAAGAATTACTCAGAGAATCGGGCCCACGGTCACTGATTCCCCCGAAATGCCTTGTTTTTAGGAGGCCATCAGGATCCAATTTGTAATTCCCCAGTAACTCCACCCATTACATTTACTGTACATTTGCATGTTTGATAATTACAGAGGGGTGAGGTTACTTGGGGGAAACCCAGGCTGTTCATATTGAGTGCCAATGTGTCTTAAAGCATGGCTCTTTTTGTACAACAAAAATCAATGAAGTTAATTGATCTCTTCAATCTGGGAGTATAATGAACATATCACTGTTATCTCCTGTCTTCCTCCCATGTTAATCTGAGAACCTCTTTCATGATTTGTTATATGATATGAAGGAATTACTTATCCTTTTATCCTTTGCCCTAGCAAACTGGCATTTATCCTAAAACAGTTGTGAAATGTGATGCAAGTGTAAAATGTGATAAGTCCAAATGCACTCTGCTGTACTGAAGAGCAAATTAATCAACTCCTGACCCAACAATCCATTCTAAATACTGGTCAGATTGCCTCCAATATAAATACCCATAGTTTGAATAACAGATCAGGCTAAGAAAGAAGCATTTGCACACAGTTCTACATATACAAATTCCACTAGGATATTTGAGAGCCAAAACCATTCTCAGAGGGTTCAAGTAGTACATGTTCCAGTAATGTTTGCTGAAGGGGAAGTGTACATAATAAACTAAAGTAGCATTGGCTTGAAGTGTTGAAGGGAGTTGATAATGTTAGCAACAGAAAATGGAGATAGGACTACCAGTAAAGAATTGGAGATCAACAGAGATCTAGAGGAGGAAATCCGGAACAGCACAACAATCCTTGACACAAGAAAACTACTTTTACAAACTGAAAAGCAAAGTAAATAATTCAGTAACAATGGGAAACCACCTATCAATATTTGAATAACATGTTTAACTGTACACCATCAAACACTGTAGAATATCCACAATACCAGAAGAGCAATAGAAGGTTCACAAATATTTCAGAAAGCACATCACCTGTTTTAAGCCAGGAAAGAGATATTGCATTCTGTAGCTCTTATCAAAGTGGATGGGACTGTGCTTTCTCAACAAAGAAAGAAAGGTGGAGAAAAAATAAGATGACAGAAGGGTCACAAGAATTCCAAGCATGGTGTCAACCATACAAGCGGTACGACATTCTTCCACCCACATTCATAACGTATCATGGAGAGTGTTTCCCAAGGCTGAAATTAAGCTATATTCCAAATGTTTATTATTTGTGCCTATTAAAGCAGCTGATTTTGTCCACATCAAGATATTTTTGATGCAATTAATTCATAAAATAAGGCTAAAACATTACTTTGTAATTGACAACAATTAAAATCAGGAAGGAAAAACACATCAACAGTGCGGGTGCCACCACAATTTACACCAGCAAAAATGGTCACTTTTGGAAAATTCACAATTGGCTTTTCAACCTCGGAGCCAACACTATTAGCATGGAATTAACCAGCATCCTCAAAACCTCCATCCCCTCCATCCCCACGGCAACCTTACTGGTTGAATGGAGGCACGTAGAGATCAGACCCCTCCTAAAGGAACGCTCCGCCAACCCCGCTGACCTCAAAAACTATAGACCGCTCTCCCCACTCCCCTTCCCAGCCAAAGTGCCCAAGAAAGCCATCAACCGACTTCTCACAGACTACCTTCAATGAAACAACCTTCTTGACACATCACAATCAGAATTCCGGCCAACCACACCACGGAGACTGCACTGATCACTTCCACAGATTACCTCAGGGCCCTCCTCGAGTGAGTAGAGTCAACAACTCTAACCTTCTGGACCTCTCTGCAGTGTTCGATATCGTCTCTCACTACACTCTCCTCAACAGACTCCATAACATAACTGTTCAACAAAACACACTTAAGTGGGTAACTTCATTCCTCCCAGAGCATCAGCCTTCCTTTCTTCAGTCCTACACCCAAGAACATCACCTGCACTATACCCCAAGGATCCTCCATCAGCCCAACCCTATTTAAAATATAGATGACCCCCTCGCAGATATCATCAGATCCTACAGACTCAATATGTTGACGTCACTTAACTAATCCTCTCACTCACCGAAGACCCCCACAACAGCAAAGCCAACTTCAGCGACGCCATGACCAATATGGCAACATGGATGATAAACAGCTGCCTCAAACTAAACGCTGACAAAACAGAAGTCCTTATTTTTTGGAAGAACATCTCCGTATAGCCAGCAGAACTCAGACTAATGCCCTCTCCTCCGGACCAGGCACAAAACCTTGGCATCATCCTTCATTGACAACTATTCATCGACAAGTAAACTCATTTGCCTCCCCCTGCTTCTACATTCTCCTTATGCTCTGCCAGTTATTCAGAAGAATTCCTACTGACCCCAGAAAGACAATCATGCATGCCATGGTTACCAGCCACCTCGAATATGGCAATGCTCTCTATGCTGGAGTGTCCTCTCATCTATTTAAAAGACTCTGGACTCTGCAGAACACCACAGCCAGACATCCTCAACCTCCCCAAGTGCTCAAGCATCACCCCATTCCTCAAGAACCTCTGCTGGATCCCCGCCCAGAAGAGATGCCAATAAAAAATCCTCACACTCACATACAAGGCTCTCCACAACCTAGGGTGTCCTACATCAACCATCGACTAAGCTTCTATGTCCCAGCAAGACAACTATGCTCTCCCTAGCTACAGCCCACACACACACCCCACATCCATTGCATCCATAGTAGAGGCCGCCCCTTCTCCTACACAGCAGCCAAGTCCTGGAATAGCCTGCCCCTCCACCTCCGAATAGCTCCCTCCCTGGAGGACTTCAGAAGAAGACTCCAGATGTGTTTTTTTTTACTGTGACATGGCACCCTCAGTACCGAGATACTATTAGGGATGATAATTCTGCTCTTTACAAATGCTTTGAGTGATTGACAATGAATGACCTGGGCAAACTTAAACTAAAGACTTACACACCTCAAATTGTCTGCAAAACAGTTTGCAGCTACAATAACATTAACAGATGTGTTGGACCTGGCTATCTCATCAAATTCATCTTCAAACATTTTGTCTTCACCCCTCCTGCTTTGCTGACTTTGTTTTTGTTGACTTCAGGACTCTGTGTACTTTATGACTCTTAACCAGTTCTAATGTTCTTGTACTCCCTCTCTCTTTAAAATGCTGTAAAAGTTTACCTACACCTTATTGCCACATTAAATGTACTTGTAAGCCCCTAGTATAAGGTAGTATATGCATTACCGGTGGGCAGCACTGCTCATTGAGCCACCCCCTAACATGTCTCAGGCCTGCCACTGCACCCTATAGTGCAGTGTTAAACTGCATTTTGACCTGACAAAATAAACCTTTTGCATGTGCAAACCTTCCATTTGTATACATCTGTCACCCCTGAGGTAAGCGCCAAAGGTGCATAGGGGAGGATGCAATGTATTTAAAAGGTAGGACATGTGTACTCCATTTTTACATGGCCTGGCTGTGAAAAACACTGACATTTGTTTTTCAATGTTACATGGCCAAAGTCTTTTTTCAGTGTTACATGGCCTATGTCTACCCTTGACTAACACTGGGCTACCTTTTTACATTTAATAAGAACATTAGATTGGGAGCAGAAAAAAATATACAGTTTACACTCAAATGAATTGTAATTAAATTACTCTTTGATGGTAAAGTCATATTTTTAGTTACCATTTTGAAAATACCACTTTTAGAAAGTTTGCATTTTCTTGTCCTATTTGTGCCTTCTGCTAGTATAGCTGGGATACATGACTGTGAATGGCTTTGCTGTTAGGCTTTTTTATATTCCCCCTAGTCTGTGACACAAAGGGGATTAGGTGTAAACATGAAGGGACATCCTTCCAGGATGACTAAGGGTGGGAATATTCGCTACCTACTTACACCTCAAAGGAGCTTGTCTCCAGCACACACAAAGGAGCCGGACACCAGCCTTTCATCACCCCAGATTACTTGGAAACTTGAAAGGGGAAAGGAAGAGCTTTCCAGAACGAAATATGCAGGTACAAAATGGTGTCCAGCCACACACAAAGGATGGCCAGGTAGAAATATGGAACCTCAGGACCACTCACTAGTTTACTCTTGGACCTGTGGACAATAACCAGAGGACAGCTACCTGAGCACTGCCTTGCTGTTTGAGATGAAAGACTGAACCTGTGTACCTTCATATCAAGGCTAAACTAAGCGACTCCAAGGGACAGTATTCTGACCTCGCGTTTGAGCTATAGGGACAGAAGAAGCCCCAGTGGCCTCCCTGCAACTTCCCAGCTGAACTGAGGAACTGGACCTGCAATGGGGCCTTATGGAGCGCAGCTGCTGCCTCTTCCTGGTATGAGTCCTGATACTCCCCCCGCCTAACTGTAATCCTTATCAGAACCAATGCAGCTCTATTCACCTCAATGCAGGACCTTGTATCACAGCTTCTGATCGGTGGCCTCATCAGAACTGATGCAGCGTGATGCAACTTGATTCAGGACTTCGGATTGCAGCCCTCATTGCCCACACTGGAACCAATACAGTCTCAGACAAATAAATAAGGGACAAAAATCTCAGCAGAACTACCCTGCTCCCTGTATCTGGTCTGCGTTCCTTCATGGGTCTAAACTACTGACTTTGTACTGGTCCAGCGCGACACGATACCCACGGCAGAGCTTTTCACTTTTAAGAGCTATTTTTACATAAAGCTTTGAAAAAACATATCTCCTGTTCTAATGATTGCCTTTGTGTTGTTCTGGTGTCTTTTAATTTATTAACATGTTTTAATTTTCTCTATGTTTCTAAATTGGTTTAGGATTTTTTTACATATTATCCTCAAGTTAAGCCTGACTGCTTTTGAGCCACGTTACTAGAAGGCTAAGCACATGTTAATTTAGTGACTTTTGTGGCTCACTCTGGAAAGGATTGTGGTTGCTGCTGAGTGGGGCTTTCACACCTCTCAACAAATACCTCAATTCCTTACTGGATGAAAGAAAATTTATCATCAAACAAACTTACAATAAAGTGCTTTTGTCATTCAAAGCAAGAAACATTATAAAGAAGACATACATCTCCAGCTATTAAATCCAGAACAGTATAGGATATTAATAATTGAATCACTATGAGAAAGATGGCCTGAAAGGATGTTGACTGAACCAGAAAGAGCACTATCAGATTATGAACAAAGATCCTAGGGCCTGGTATTGTATAAGCTTACAAAAATACATACAAATGTAAGCAAATCACTGAGTTAACCCATATTCTTTGAAAGTAACTACATTCTTGATACTCTGATGAAATATGTGGAATTTGTTCACAAACCATTTATATCTCAAGTAGAATCATATATAAAAGGTAATGGTGATCTCATCACCAACATAGAAAGACAGATCTTCAATAAGGACAATGAGATTATGGTAACAATGTTTATAGACATGCTATTCACACCAAAATTCATAGCAATGTTAGCAAATCACTGAGTCATGCAATATTCTCTGAAAGCAGCTCCATTCTGAAACTGTTCACGGCTGAATATGAGGAAAGATAGGCGTGCAATAGCAACAAGTACAAACATGCACTAACCTATGGAAGCAATACTATGATTTCTGAATGATTTGACATTCTTGAGAAGATTATTTTAATTTCCTTCAATAAGTAAACATGAGAACCAGAGATATTCCACAACCCTACATCATGACAGGTACTCCATCACCTTCCTTAAATTGCCCATTATTATGAAAAAGGAATATCATAAGCTTCACTTTCTACTGACAGACAGGGGGTAGGTTTTCACCCAGGAAACTAAAAACATATTTGCCTATGGTCACTTCTTTGACTTAGCTGCATCTGTATAAAACTGAGTATTATTTCACGATTACAAAAGTGGTAAAGGAGTAATTACTGGATAGAAGATACTCAAGAAATATACAAAAAATTTCATTGAAACAAGCATAGTACACTGTGATAGTGCACCAAGACAGGCACCGGAATGGAAGTACCCCAGGGGCACCTCGGCAAGCAGGGATGCTGTCTCTGAAGAGGCGGAACCACACTGGAACGGAAGCCACCAGGATGACTCAGACATGGTGGGGGTTTTAAACCCCATGCGTAATGGTATCCGGGAGACGGCAGGAGAAGGAGGATTTTGAGGGACGGTGGTGTGTGCAGGCAGAGAAGCCGCAAAGACAGCAGGAGAAGGAGGAATTCGAGGGACGAAGGTGTGTGGCAGCAGAGAAGCAACAGATGTAGATGAAACCTTGGAGACCGGTGAAAAAGACGCTTTGAAGGAAGACGGCGGTCCGAAGGACACTTCCTACTACGGAGAGAGAAGACACGCAAAGGCCGGCCATGTTCTGGGAAGAACGTGACCCTTGCAGGTACGAGGTTCGCTCTCAATGGGATACGGGGAGAACAGGTTTTCGAGACAGTAAAAGGAGGGGGGTCTGGCTGGGCACGGGGAAGCATGAATGATTATAAATAAAGTCTGAGCACCTGGCACATTAAAATAAAGAGAGAAAGCGAACATCATAGGAAAGCAAGAAAGGTACGGGAATGGAGGGAGGAAAGACAAGGACAGTGTCTACAGTAAAAAGGAAAAGAAAAGGCAACCAAGATTTCAGGGAAAGAGAGAGAGCGCGAGATAACGGGCTATAGAACAACCCAGGGCAAGAAAAAAAAGAGTAAGGAAAAGAATAACTGAAAACAGGGCAGGAAAAAGAGAAAGGGAAGACAGGAGGAAAGAAAAGAGACAACAGAGATCAATATGTTAAAGAAAGAGGACAGGAAAAGAAAGGGAAAGATAAAGAGAGCAAAACGTACCTTCTAAATGGCCTTTTATTTCTTCTTCTCTCCAGTAACCTCCACCGTTGATCTCTGAGATGCCCACCTGAAAAACGGAAGAAAGAATAAACAGAGCCAAGAACACAAACAGACCTGGGAGGATTTCAAAACAATAGATCATAAAATAAAAGAAAAGAAAAGAAAAGAAAAGAAAAGAAAGAAAGAAAAGTTTGGAAAGAATACAATCAAAATAAAATCCTAATAACCCATACAATGCGCCTGAAAGCATCCATTATTACTGGACCTGTCACATATACCTTACAGGAGACACTACTGACCAAGAGCATAAAGAAAGACAATACACCACTTGCATATGTCACTAAATTAAAAAATGTCATGAATTGTATGAAAAAAACTAGTACATCTTGAGGAAACCACATTAAAAAATAGAAAAAAAAATGTTTGCATTGAAAAGGAAACACAATTTAAGTAAGGACCTGGTGAAACTGAGCTTTGAAGAGAGAAAGATTGAAAACACTAACCTTACAATGATGACACTACTGCCTATTATTGGTGGTCATGGATGCAGCAATTGAATTGTGTGTCCACAGATCATCACTGACAATGACTTTCTATATCATGGATTGAAAACAATCCACAATAAACTTATGAATTGCAGCACACACAAATGATTTTTGCAATAATATGCCTGGAAATTTGTTACCAGGAAACTAAAACACACATAATTATCCAAAATAATTCAAAGATTTTGTACTGAACTGTAACTGCTCTGCAAGTCTGTAATTTTCTAAAGGAAGTACACTTGGGAATTGATTTAATATGGACTGTTCTAGAAGAGAAACAAACCAACTATGTGGATGACAGCATGGGTAGACTGTTTCTCCATACAGAAGCAAATATGAATTGAAATTGTGGACAGTTCAGAAGAGTTAAACTATCTGAACTAAAGAATGTAATCTAAGATTCTAGACTATCATAGAGAAATGTCTAAATTCCCAATAGAGATGCACCAGATGAAATTATAAACAAATGTAGATACACACTAAATAAATGATTGATAAATTCACAAATATCACCAAAAACAGATCGTTCCACCATTGAAGTTATAAAAGCACATCACTAACGTGATTTTCAAGTTGAACATAAATATTGAAAGCAACACTGAAATGCAATTTGAATAATTTGAGGCTGTGAATTGAGCATGACATGACAGCGAAGATGTAAAAAAAAGAATGAAACCCTTTAAACAATTGTGAAGCTCTTTAGCACTGATTAAAAAAAAAGTAAAAAATGTAAATGTTTATTACATGACAAAATGAGCATGTGATCTGAATTATTGCCTTTCACTTATAAAAACATGAACATAATACCAAATTATCATTATTTCATTGTGAAAAACTGACTCAAGTATTGACATGAAGGGAATGCAAAGACAATCATTTGAGGAGCTGCCATGGCAACTCATGCTCAGTCAGCGCTTCAACCAGTCCATGTGGTGACATTAAAGGACCAGTACATGCCATTCAATGGTGATGGAGCCTTGGTCAACATTCTAGCAGTTGCAGGCATGCATATTTGCTGCACTAGCCAGAAAGGATGTGTTAGATCTTCAAGGAAGAACAAAAATACACATAACTCACTGACGTCCCAATTTGTCTAGAGGAAAATGAAGGGCCAGTATTGAATCTGCAACCAGAGCTTGCAGAAGCCTTGAGGTATTACAGCACTTAATGAGAAGAATAGCATTAGACTCCCTAGTGAAGGTGTGAGCAGGTAATCTCTCACAAATGAAAGGGTCTTAAAGGAAAAGAAAAATATGTTTTGAATATTGAATTACATACTGACACAATTCAAATAGAAGTGCCCCAAAAGTATAAACTACCTTTTTTTGCATTTTATTCATTTGCTGACCAATGTGAACAACTTCCAAATATAAGCAGAAGAATCAGCAAACATTTTTCTCGGACCACACGAGCAAACAGGCATGTTAACACAAAAGGAACATTTTTTGTATCTATGTAAACATGTACATAAAGCAAGATTTTGAAAGAGCCAATCACTATTCCTTTTTGTGTAAGAACACAAGGAACAAATATCTCATTGACAATAATAACTTCAGTGCTACCATTGTTTTCAAACTATAAAAATATATATCTTGTCTGTGTTACCCTTAGTGGGATTTAAAGGGGAAAAGTATGTGACTGTATAATCTTCATTACAGAGTTTTCTTTCCATTGTCTATGTGGTTTTAATTCTTGTATTCGTTCATTATTATTCACATGTTCCACATGGTGGTGAGTTTGAGGTACTAGCTGAAATAATAATAAAATTAATAAAATAAATATATTAATGAACAAAATTAGTTGCAGGACATGTGTGTATTGCAATAATTCAAAATGTTATCAAACAATGCAAGTCACAAATAGAATCATGTGCATGTGGAGACTTCTTTAAAAATGTGGTTGAATTATGGTTGAGCGAAGGATACATTTACAAGATTTTATTTGTTCCCTGGACTATTCTTCATTAGTCCCTAAATGGCTAAACCCCTTACCTAATTGTATCCCCCCTCCATTATGTCTGTAGATGTGTAGTCTCATAGAAAAATATTAATACTTAATTTAAGCTTGCTTTAGTTGGCACGACTAAGCCTCTTTAGGAAGCATTTCATCAGAAGGTACATTTAATTGGAGTTCCATCTTTTTATTCTCTTTCAGAAAACCAATGACATTTACATCCAAGCTAAGTTCTGTGTTTGTGGAACTTGTTGAATAACAATTTTCTAACTTCTTACCTAACAAAACAAAATGAAACATTGCAAGGCCTATGTCCATTGTTATGAATGTGTAGAAACTGCCCATTGTGCAAAGTTTCATTTCATATTTTCCCCTCTGTGACCAAATTGTGTAGACATTTAACCAATCATAACCATTTGGAAGTAGACAATGGCTAAGTTGTTGTGCAAATACTATGGAAAATAACAATTTAGTACAATCAATTTACGTAATATCATGCCATGAATATGAATGTTTCTATCATTCAAAAAAATATAAGAAGACCTGCTATTTGGGAGAGGGACCGTTTTTTTGTTGGATTTGCTACATTTAGAGGAGCTGCTCTTTGCCTCTTTATAATGATTATGCTACTCCCCTTAATTAACTCACTTTTTTCTGTAATTATTACTTTGGTTATCCAAAGCATCTTTAAACAAGATTAGTGTCTCAAGCCTTCCCTTTATGATAATGATAAATTGTCTAATGACTTTTATGAAGGAACTTTCCCTTTCACCCAGTCTGACCCTCCCAGGATTATTAATTTTGGCTGTGTCAACAGTTTTGGTTGAGATTGCAGGCAATGGCTAAATAGTGTTAATTAGCAGTGATTAAGAGGTTAATTAGTGGGTAATTACATTGTAGTGGTGAGTGCTCAAGATTGGCAGCTCAAAAAATACTGATGGTGTTGGCATTAAACTTTTAGGATGGCTTGGTGTGTAGTAATAGGTACTAGATCTTGCACAGTTACTTTCCCGTATGATTTATGACAGTTGGTGGTGTTGTGGTTTTGAGGATTACTTTCATAATACATTAAAGTATTAAGGTGTCCGCAGAATATTTTTGAAATATTAGATGATGACGCACATCAAAATATCATTGTGATTGACAACTTATACATTTTAAGTGGACATTGGTATTGGGAAATTTCAAGTCAGGAATTAGCTTTCAGTAGAAGATATAATGGTGAGGCATCAATAATATGTATAAATTGAAGTTATGTTCCTTAATAGTCTTGTGGTGAATGTACTTATTAAGAGTAAATTAATAGTTGTTATTCTGTGCTTGAGGATAGATTATACTAGTTTCAAGTGTATGTTGTTGCTGATCAAAAGCCTTTTTCAGTGTATGATTAATAGTGCCTTGAAGTGCAACTTCACATGGTGAGCTTTATTTCCCTCTCATTTCTGGTACACAGACACAGATTTAATGTGTTTTGTTTATTGGAGTTTTTGTGTTTTAAAATATATTGTGTCGTTTGAAAGAGATCGTTGGATTTTATAATAAGTGCAAATCTAATAAAGTCAAGGTCAAAGAGGCTAACACAAGGACAGTTTACACTGTCCAGCCTATGAGATTATTGTACATTGTGGTATGCATACTTGCTTGTGGCTCAAAGAATGGGATAAAGCTATCGAAAAAGACAAGAAATTATAATTTCTTAAGAAATGGACATTTGAGTTGAAGAAAATGTAATATTTGAGATAGTATTTGTTTCATAATAGCCCACAACCGAGAACTGCTCAGTTTAAAGCATTAAAAAAATGGGATACAAGAGCCCATCACAAAGCGAAAGAGAAAATGTTGAAAAATCATGTTGGTGAGGCTGTGAATGGCTGGATGGATTTGAGGTTGTATGTGAGGAAAAAGACATGGCGTACTAAAGTGTTTTAGACTATATATAGAGAATAGAAATAGGAAACAAAAGCAAATGAAAATGAAAATAAAAAGGACTGTGAGAATGATTCGGAGAATGAAGATGAAGGTTTGGATGAACTGTGACAAGACTGCCACCTTATAAACAGGCTGAAGAATCGAGTGAAGCGAGTGAGAAAGAGGCTGATTTAGAATTGAGTGAGTCATAGAAAAGTGTGATGAAATGAGTTCAAAATTGATGTGAAAAGGAATAGAATAGAGTTGGAATAAACCACGATTCAGATATACATCATTAGGAAATTCTGAATTTTTTTTGGGGATGAGTTAATATTTTGGAATTTGGAAGCAGGGCCGAAAATATGGAATGTGCAGTATCAACTGAAAATTATGGGTAACGTAATAATAGGGGCTCTGTATATAAGGAGAATTAGAAAGCTTTACAAAACAAAAATTGTAGATTTGAATTATGAAAGGAATCCTCTATTCAGTTGATAGGAAATTTCAAAGAAATTAACAACTAATCAGAATTTGGGAGATTGAAGGTATCGGGATGATTGGAATAAAAAGCTGTTGAAGGATTAAATCCACATGGAAGTGAGTGTTCTAATTGTGATGTGTTGTTGTTGAAAGAGAACGCTCCTCGAGAGAAGTACCAGGAAAACAACACCAACACATCACAATCAGAATCACTCATCTTCTTCCTTAGTCGAGACAGGATTTGTGCACCTTTCACAAAAGATTTTCCAAGCTTAGACATGAGCCTGAAAATTGGTACTCAGAAGTACAAAAAATTGTTACTGTGTCAAAGGTATTATGGGAAGATTTGGAGGCACTGTTTGCCAATTATAATGCCAAAAGATTTGTGGATTGTTTGCATATTGACCATGAAGTGGCCAGATGAAGAGCTGTATAGAAGTGGTCCACATTTTGAGCCACCAAACTTGATTATGGATAAATATACTACTGTTATTGGTAATTTTAAAAGAAAGGTTCCTGCAAAACAAGTTAATTGATCAAACGTCATGTGAACTACTTGCAAAGTAGTCAGTGCATGCATTTTATGAAAGATCAGTGCAGGTTTTCAGGCAGCATAGTGGAATTGAGAAGCTAACAAAACAAGGTGTCTCAGGCTTTAATTCAGATTTTAGCTAACATCTTCCTCTGCGTGTGTGTTGGCAAGCCAAATATTGTACTTATGAAGGAGTAGATGTTAATGTTGACATAACTGACTTTCCAGAAAGGGCAGCAAAGATTGGTACCTCACAAAGGTGGTGCACGGTTTCAAGATTCTTCAAGAGGTAGAGGTGGTTTATGAGATAGGGGGTTTTAATAGTAGTGCTAGCACGCCTGGTCCTTAGTAAGTAAACTTACCAAGGGGCGCGTATAGGTCGATGAACCTTCTGAATCGCATGGAGTATCCTAGTCATGCAGTGACTATTTAATCAATAATCTAACATCAATAATCAAGGAAACCACTCTATAAAACACAACGTTATACCATACTAATCAAGAATAACCACTACTCAGGAAAAAATGGGTTAACAAGTTTTATTTCCCTATTGCTTACAATTCTAAATCATCTGTTAGATCAACTTTATTCAAATCAACTCTTTATTAATTCATTAGTAAAGACATTGGGGGTGATTCTTACCTTGGCGGGCGGCGGAGGCCGCCCGCCAAAGTACCCCCGCCAGAACACCGCACCGCGGTCGTCAGACCGCTGCGGTGATTCTGGGTTTTCCACTGGGCTGGCGGGCGACCGCCAAAAGGCCGCCCGCCAGCCCAGTGGAAAACAACCTTCCCACGAGGACGCCGGCTCTGAATGGAGCCGGCGGAGTGGGAAGGTGCGACGGGTGCAGTGTCACCCGTCGCGTATTTCAGTGTCTGCAAAGCAGACACTGAAATACAAAGTGGGGCCCTCTTACGGGGGCCCCTGCAGTGCCCATGCCATTGGCATGGGCACTGCAGGGGCCCCCAAGGGCCCCACGACACCCCATACCGCCATCCTGTTCCTGGCGGGCGAACCGCCAGGAACAGGATGGCGGTCTGGGGTGTCAGAATCCTCCACGGGAGACCGCCGGTTTTCCACATCTGACCGCGGCCAAACCGCCGCGGTCACAATGCCCTGCGGGGCACCGCCAGCCTGTTGGCGGTGCTCCCGCCAACCCTGGCCCCGGCGGTCCATGACCGCCGGGGTCAGAATGACCCCCATTATCTCTTAAAGAAAACATATTTAACCATGCAAAACCATAAGCTATGAATACCAGAATTATTAATGGTAATCAGCAATTAAGTTCATCAGTCATTTGTCACTGTCAACATCACCCCTAACAGCCTACCTAACCCAGATTAGCATTAGCATGGGGGTCCTCATGAGAAAACAATTTAGACAAAAATATTAATTTGGGAAAATCTACCTAAGTGTGAATCTCTATAAACAGCGCAGTTAGTACCTGGAAGAAAAGGCATAAAATCGTCAGTCACATTTTCATAGCTACCTATCCAGGATGGATCAGAAACAAGTCAGTCTTCATCTTTAGGTCATCAATTAGTCAGCTACGGATCAGGCTCGCAGAGTATGAACCCAATATCAGCACCTCGGACAGCGGCACCTGATGTCATCAATTTTCTCCCCATAGTTCTGATTCCTCACTCCTTGTCATGACTTTTGATTAGGGTCTCCCAGTCCAGCCCCCTAATTGCTAATTGGTCAGTCGGCAGATATGACTTTAACCTATAGTTTTTGTTTCCCGAAATCTATTAATTTTAATAAACTTAAAGTTACCCGAAACAAATTGGTTCTTCTTGCGATGCCCTCATCATCCAGTCCTTCAAGTATCAAAATTGTTGCATATGGCTCTACAGTCAGTGCCTCTATTGTTCAAGTCCTGGGAAAGTACATTCAGCCTGCTCTACACGTAATTGTATCAAATTGTCTTTATCATCTCCTGCACGTTGGTACATTGCAGAAAGTTCTAGCTAAGTAACTTTAACTTCGAACAGGTCAAGGCTGCAGTCCATGATTTCCAGTCCTTCTCATGGCGTCCAGTTTCTCTATGTTCAGAGTGTGCAAGGCCCAGTGGAACTAGGCTCTTAGGTAAGCTAATTTAACCCCTTCGCTGCCAGGCCTTTTCCCCCTCCTGCGCCGAGCCTTTTATTAGCTATTTGGGGCAGTTCGCGCTTAGGCCCTCATAACTTTTTGTTCACATAAGCTACCCACGCCAAATTTGCGTCCTTTTTTTCCAACATACTAGGGATTCTAGAGGTAACCAGATTTTGTGGGTTCCCCTGTAGGAGACCAAGAAATTTGCCAAAATACAGTGAAAATTTTGTTTTTTTTAAAAAAATGGGAAAAAAGGGCTGCAGATGGCAGCTCGTGGTTTTTTCCCTGAAAATGGCACCAACAAAGGGTTTGCGGTGGCAAGATCACCATCTTCCCAGCTTTCAGCAACAGGCAGACTTGAATTGGAAAACCCAATTTTTCAATACAATTTTGACATTTTACTGGGGCATACACCATTTTTACTATTTTTTTGTGCTTTCAGCCTCCTTCCAGTCAGTGACCAAAATGGGTGAGAAACCAATGCTGGATCCCAGAAAGCTAAACATTTCTGAAAAGTAGACAAAATTCTAAATTCAGCAAGGGGTCATTTGTGTAGATCCTACAAGTGTTTCCTACAGAAAATAACAGCTGAACTGAAAAAATATTGAAATTGAGGTGAAAAAAACAGCCATTTTTCTCCACGTTTTACTCTGTAACTTTTTCCTGCGATGTCAGATTTTTGATGCAATATACCGCTACGTCGGCTGGACTCTTCTGGTTGCGGGGATATATAGGGCTTGTAGGTTCATCAAGAACTCTAGGTACCCACAGCCAATAAATGAGCTGCACCTTGCAATGGGTTTTTATTCTATACCGGGTATACAGCAATTCATTTGCTAAAATATAATAAGTGAAAAATAGGTATCAAGAAAACCTTTGTATTTCCGAATTGGCCACAAGATAAGGTGTTGAGAAGCAGTGGTTATTTGCACATCTCTGAATTTCGGAGTGCCCATACTAGCATGTGAATTACAGGGCATTTCTCAAATAGACGTCTTTTTTACACACTGAAAAAATGTAGAGAAGGACAAGGGGCAATAAAACTTGTTTTGCTATTCTGTGTTCCCCCAAGTCTCCCGATAAAAATGGTACCTCACTTGTGTGAGTAGGCCTAGCGCCCACAAAAAGAAATGGCTCAAAACACAACGTGGACACATCACATTTTTTCACAGAAAACAGAGGTGTTTTTTGCAAAGTGCCTACCTGTGGATTTTGGCCTCTAGCTCAGTCGGCACCTGGTGAAACCTAGCAAACCAGTGCATTTTTTTAAACTAGACACCTAGGCGAATCCAAGATAGTGTGACTTGTGGGGATCTGACCAGGTTCTGTTACCCATAATCCTTTGCAAACCTCAAAATTTGACCCAAAAAACACTTTTTCCTCTCATTTCGGTGACAGAAAGTTCTGGAATCTGAGAAGAGCCACAGATTTCCTTCCACCCAGCGTTCCCCCAAGTCTCCCGATGAAAATGGTACCTCACTTGTGTGGGTAGACCTAGCACCCACGAAAGGAAATGGCCCAAAACACAACGTGGACACATCAAATTTTTTCACACAAAACAGAGGTGTTTTTTGCAAAGTGCCTACCTGTGGATTTTGGTCCCTAGATCAGCTGGCCCCAGGGGGGGGGCAGAAATGGCCTAAAATAAATTTTCGCGCCCAACCCCCCCGGGGAGCGACCCTTGCCTACGGGGTCACTCCCCCTGCGTGACATTGGCGCAAAAAAAAGATCCTCGGTGCCTAGTTGTTTCTGCCCCCCCTTGGGGGCAGATTGACCTAAAATCGCCCGATTTGCCCCCAAGGGGGGCAGAAATGGTCTGAATACAATTTGCCCCCCAGGGGAGCGACCCTTGCCTAATGGGTCGCTCCCCATCTCAAAAAAAAAAAAAAAAAGAAAGAAAAACACAAAAAAGAAATTAGCCCTGGCGCCTAGAGGTTTCTGCCCCTCCTGGGGGCAGATCAGCCTAATAGCAATAGGCCGATCTGGCCCCGGGGGGGGGGCAGAAATGGCCTAAAATTAATTTGCCCCTCTGCCCCCCCAACCCCTCCGGGGAGCGACCCTTGCCTACGGGGTCGCTCACCTTGCGTGACATTGGCGCATAAAAAAAATACCCGGTGCCTAGTTGTTTCTGCCCCACTTGGGGGCAGATTGACCTAACATCGTCCAATCTGCCCCCAAAGGTGGCAGAAATGGCCCAAATACAATTTGCCCCTCCAGGAGAGCGACCCTTGCCTAAGGGGTCACTCCCCATCTGTAAAACCACAAAAAAAAATCCCCGCTGCCTAGTGGTTTCTGCCACCTTTCGGGGCAGATCGGCCTAATTAAAATAGGCTGATCTGCCCCCCAGGGGGCAGAAATGGTCTAAAATAAATTTGCCCCCCAGGGGAACGACCTTTGCCCAAGGGGTCGCACCCCTTGCGTGAAATTCACAAAAAAATTAAAAAACTCCCTGGTGTCTAGTGGTGTCTATCCCCCTTGGGGGCATATTGGCCTCATAAAAATAGGCCAATGGCCTAAATATAATTTGCCCCCTATGGGAGCGACCCTTGCCCAAGGGGTCGCACCCCTTGCGTGAAATTCACAAAAAAATTAAAAAACTCCCTGGTGTCTAGTGGTGTCTATCCCCCTTGGGGGCATATTGGCCTCATAAAAATAGGCCAATGGCCTAAATATAATTTGCCCCCTATGGGAGCGACCCTTGCCTAAGGGGTCGCTCCCCACCTCAAAAATATAAAACAACAGAAAAACAAAACAAAAACAAAAAAATACTCCCTGTTGCCTGGAGGTTTCTGCCCCCAGCAGAAAAGGCCCAGGGGGGGGCAGAAAAGGCCTTTAAAAAAAAAATCCCCCCTGGGAGCGACCCTTGCCCAAGGGGTCACTCCCTAATGCCAGTTTCATTTCCCCAAAAAACATCCCTGGTGTCTAGTGGGCGTTTTGACAGCCGGATTGCTTGCAATCCGGCTGCCAAAACTCTGAGAGAGACTTCAAAGGGAAGGAAATAACTTTCCTCTCCTTTGAAGTCTCTCGGCCTCCTCCACGTGATCGGAAGAGAAATGCTTTTGCATTTCTCTTCCGATCACGCTGGAAGCTGAGCTTCCAGCGCGATGGGAGGAGGCCTTGTAACAAAAAGCGCATGCTCGCGCGCTGACGTCACGGGGGTGGGGTCGTGGGTGGAAGTGGAAGGTCTTCCCCTTCCATCGCTCCCTCTGGGCTCTGTGCTCAGGATGTAATGGTTACGTCCTGGGCACACGAGCACTGTGCCGCAGGACGTAACCATTACGTCCGCGACACAGAAGGGCTTAATAAAACAAAAAAGAGGTTATGCGTCTCATTATGACATATTACTACATTTTTCTCATATATTTTCATTATTTTTCACATTTTCAGTCGTTTTAGTACACATTGTGGCCATATCCCGAGGGCAAATTTTTCAATAATGCACATTATTTTTCTGCGATCAATTTCTTTATGCATTTTCACATTAGTAACATCATCTAAATCATTAATAATTTTCTTAATTAGCATATCTGCTTCAACAGTCCCTCATCTGATGACTAAATATGTCATCACACCTTTCTTTTCCATCAATTTACATTTGTGTTTCTGATGTCTCTTGACTTCTCCTTAAATTTTCCCTAGGCTGTTCTTCCCTCCCCTGATCATTTTACGATTTCCTTAATTTTATCTTTTGACATAATTTGCATGTACCCCATAATCCAATGTACAAACAATCACAATGAATATTCCCTGTACAGTTTTCCATAATACCCCATTCCAAATTTGACTAAACCAATTACCCACTGAAGCAAAACCATTTACAACCTTTTCCCAAAATCCTGGTTCTTTCAATTCTTTCAAATCCTTGCTTGAATTAGTTAAGTTAGTAAGTAGGTCTCATATCTCCTTATCACTATTAGGTATCTAAAAACAACAACGCCTAGCACTAATCATCCTATAGACTCTGCTGTCTTTTGCTAAAATTATGTCTAAAGCAGGCCTATTTTGAAGCGTCATGGCTCTATCCGCAGCCAATTCAGTATCTAACAGGTGTATTGCCCCTGTAAAGTTTGTCAGCATGTTATCCACAATAGTAGACAACTTTTGTATCTTAATTGCATTCAAGATAACTCCTACAGAAAGTATTACTGCACCAAAAATATCTCCCACAATTGCAGAAGAGGTTCCCCTCCTCTGTCGCTCATGATGTTATTCAGTCACTTTCAGAATTTTCTTTAAATCATCTATCTGATAAATTTTAGGGAAAACTATCCCCAAATAGCATGTCCCATACCATCCCTTTGGAAGACGGTAATAAGCATTAAGTTCACAAATATAATAGATTCCAGGAATCACAGGGTCCTGACCATTCAGCATAAAAGTCAATTTACTCCGAAACAAAAACACATGCCTACATTCACTTGTTTCCACAAATAAAGTGTCAGTGCTTGATTTTGGCCTATATATGCAAAGCTTTCCTACATGTAACACATCTAAAGCTAATTTCCCTTGCATTTTAATAACAGTATAAGCATAATCATTCTTGTAAGTCCTTTTCTCCAATCCCTTCTCTAACTTCTCCTTCAATGCCTTCCTTCTATCATCAGTATGCCCTCTGAAGCTCTTTTCTAACAGAGTTAGTAAGCAGATTAGGTTATTTCTATGTGCATAAGCAGTTCCAAATGTTAGTGCTGGCTCAAAGAATCCCCTAACTAGTACTGTATCATGCTCCCTAGCTATTTTACTCAAATATATAATAATAGGAACAAAGGAAAACACAACATCATGGTTAGGATAAAAATATTGAATATACTCTTGGTCATAGAATTTGGTTAGTAGCAAACTACAAGTTATGCCATAGGTCAACGACAGACTATGGTACGTAACCCCTTCTTCCACAGAGGAAGGAATTTGCATACAAACAAGACAATTCCTTGCATCCATTGTCTCAACATACTCACTCAACAACCAATAGAACACATTAGAAGAAAGCTCTCCTTATGCATTCGTATAATAATGCAAATATTTTTCAGCGAACTTAAACCTCTCTAAAGCTGTTAGTGTAGTAGTCTCAGGATTAGAGATAATAGTAGCCTTTTTCATTTCATGAACAGACATTCCCACAATCATTATTATGAACATTTTTCCACACATAATTGCCACTCCCACACTCAAATACCTACAATATCTAATATTTCTAACACAATTATTTAATTCAGCCATAATCTCTAAAGAATCAGAAAGTACAACAAACTCTTAGTTAAAGTGCAACAGAAAAAAATCAAAAATAAGGAAAAATCATTCTTTCTCGCATTTCAGTTTCTCACATAGAAACCCCTTTCCCCTTTGTCAAAAATCGGTTAGCAGCTTGTCACATCCAGGTTTTCAAATGTCATATCAGGTTATCAAAGTCTTTCCGGGTTTATTTCAATGGTCTGTTTTCAGATTTTCTTAAGATTAGCTCAACAACTCAGTCTATTGATCCCTTTCATGTTGCATCAAAGTACTGATTCAGAACTTCTCTGTCAAAACAAAAGGACAAAACTTGTTTTGCCATTCACTTGTTGCAGCATATGCCCACTCAGGACCTGCGTATGTTCGGCTTGCTACTCTCTTTCTTTTCAACCTTAATTCTCCACTTGATTCTCCTTCACTTAGTTCTTCTCTTCTTGTAGTATCAACTTTTTCCTCTGTTGGTTCATTTATGAACAACTTCTTCTTTCTTCTAATTCATGACTCAGGCCAATTGTCTCCTTTTCTTGCTCCTTCAGTTAATATTCACCTTAGAATTGGACTCTTCTCTTTTTCTCTTTCTATGGTGTTTTCTCTTGATGGACCTGCAACGGGTTCAGGAGGAGTTGGACCACTTTGTCTTTGATCCATCTTAACTCTTTCACCCTCTTGATCTGGCACTTGCTCTGGTTGCTTTTCAGCACTGTCTGCTTCTGGGAGAACCCCTGCTGTGCTTAGTTCTCCTGCTGTATCTGTTGAGTTAGAATCCTGCTCACCCTCCTGTAATTCCTCACTCTTGTCTCTTACAGGGGTGATTGATCCATCTTCCCAAACTCAGGTTCAATCTCAGGATCAACTTGTTCTTGTTCTAACTCATTTACAGTCACTTGATTTGCTGTTGTTGGTGCTCTAGTTGTTAGCACCACCTGGTATGGACCTTTCCAACACGGTTCCAAACAGGTCTTTCGAACGTGCTTTTTGATGACGACCCAATCTCCAGCTCTCAGATTGTGACCTGGGTTATGGATGGGTGGCAGGGTAACAGCCTGCACCTGCTGAGAGAAAGAGCGAACCACATCAGCCAGACCGTTGTAGTAGTCCAACATCATATCATCTGTAAGATTTACAAGTGCATTGGCTGGAATTGCTGGCAATCTCATTGCTTTGCCCATGAGGATCTCATGGGGTGACAGTCCTGTCTTCCTGTCAGGAATATTTCGCATTGACATCAGTACCAAAGGTAAGGCATCTGGACATTTCAGAGTAGTCGCGGCACACATTTTGACAATTCTCGATTTCAGTGTACCACTCATTTGCTCCACTAGTCGTGATGCTTCAGGACGATAACTGCAAAGCCACTTCTGCTGAATGTTTAGTGCTGCACATAAGAGTTTGATCACTTTGTTATTGAAGTGAGTTCCTTTATCTGATTCTAAAGAGATTGGAAATCCGAACCGTGGTGTTAACTCTCTAAGCAACAGCTTTGCTACTGTGAGACTCTCATTCGTGTGGGATATGCTTCAATCCAATGACTAAAGACACACACAATCACCAACTTGTACTTCAATCCACCACATGCAGGCGTTTCAATGAAATCCAAATGCATTCTGCTGAATGGTCCTCCTGCTCCTCCAATGCGGCTCAAATTCACCACAGTCCCTTTCCCCACATTTGGGTCCAGATGTAGGTACATTATGAATTATGACCTGCAAATTGCGAGTTGCAATTCAGAATGTAGGATGGTGTCCCTGACACCATCTGTGATTCGCATGGGGGTCGCAAAGGCCCACCTCATGAATATTTATGAGGTGGGTTGCAATTTGCGAACCCCTTGCGAATGGCGGCCCATGAAATGAAATGTTTTTGTTTCATTTTTTCAGAGCAGGCAGTGGTCCATAGGACCACTGACTGCTGTGAAAAAATGTTTGCAGTGCCATTCACAACGGGGAAGGGGTCCCATGGAGACCCCTTCCCTTTTAGAATAGGGTGCAAACTGCGATTGGTTTGCGACCGCGTTCGCGGTCACAAAGCAATCCTGCATTGCACTGTGACTCGCAATTAGGAAGGGGACACCCCTTCTTAATTGCGACTCACAAACCCGTTTTGTGATTCGGTAACCAGGTTACCGAATCGCAATACACCATGCATTAGTGCATTGCAAAGTGCGTTTTGCACGTCGCAAACAGCGAAATTCGCTGTTTGCGACCTGCTAACTGTTTCCTACATCTGGTCCTTAGTTGCTGACAGTTACACATTGATGATATAAAGCCTCTGCTGATTGTCTGAATTTCAGTTTAAACCAATCAACCTTAAACAGTCTAACCATGGCATCCCTTCCAACATGTGCTTGGCCACGGTAATACCTGGCCATTTGAGTCAACAAACTGTTTGGCCACACCATCTGACCCTCCTCAGAAACCCAAATCTCATCAGTTCTTTGGATGAATTTTAGTCTGAACCAAAGTAATTTCTCCTCCTTATCTGCATTCTCTTGTAATGTTTTTAATTCTTCCAGTGTACCAATTACTTTTAAGGCAAAACTTGCACAATTATTTTATTCTTCAAGCATTAGTTCCCACTTGTCTTTAAACAATATACAGTTCAATGCACAAAACCTTGCAACTTGATCTGCATACCCATTTCCCAATGAAATGCAATCCAGTGTCTTTTGATGTGCACTGCATTTCACCACAGCAATTTCTTCAGGTAACTGTATTGCGTACAACTACTCTTTTATTCAGTTGCCATTTCTCTCTGGTGTTTCAGTAGGGGTCATAAAACCTTGCTGTGACCACAACTGACCAAAATCATGAGCAATTGCAAATCCATATTGATTGTCAGTATAGATCGTGACTCTTAATCCTGCAGAAACATAACATGCTCTAGTAAGAGCTACCAATTCTGCCACTTGTGCAGAGCATACACCTGGAAGCCATGAAGCTTCTAACGTGCCTGTAATTGTGCACACATATTCTGCTCACAGTGTGCCTGTTCCATCTCTGAGACACAATACATCAACAAAGACAATTTAGTCACTTTCTTCTAAACGCATGTCTCTAATATCAGGCCTCGGTTTTTTACTCAGTTCAATTACCTCAAGACAATCATGCTCAACATCTTCTTCTTTTTCAGTTTCAACAGTATCACTTGGAAGCAATGTCGCTGGATTCAACACTGTACATCTCTTTAATGTTACATTTTGAGCACCCAATATGGTCATCTCATACCTTGTCAGTCTTGCACCCGACAAGTTGTGGGTTTTCGTCCTTGTCCATAAAATCTCAACAGAGTGTGGTACCATTACCGTCAAAGGGTATCCCATGACTACCCCTTCACATTGGGAAAGACTTTGACCAACTGCGGCTACTGCGCGCAGGCAACCTGGTAAAGCTGCTGCAACCGGGTCCAAGGTAGCTGAAAAATAAGCTAATGGGCGAAAAACACCTCCATGGACCTGTGTCAAAACAGATAAAGAACAAGCATCAGGTTCATGACAAAAGAAAGTGAAAGGCTTTGTGTAATCAGGCATTCCCAACACTGGAGCTCTGGACAAACTCTCTCGCAATTCAGTGAATGCTTTCATCTGATCTTCATCTAGGGGAATGGGATCTGTAACTTCTTTATGTGTCAACTGCTCCAAAGGTTTAGCAATCTCAGCAAAATTCGGAATCTATTGTCTGCAGTACCCCACCATTCCCAGAAACATCCTGACATCTCTCTGAGAAGTCGAGAGACCTCGATGCAGAATCATGGTAATTCTCTCCCTAGAGATTCTCCTTTATCCCTTTACAATCTGGTGTCCCAGGTATTTTACTGATTTTTGACAATACTGCAATTTCACAGGTGAAACCTTATGTTCAAATTCTCCCAAATGGTTCAAAAGTGCAACCTTGTTCTGGATGCAATCAACAAATCATCATTGTACTGTACTAGTGTCGATTGGCATGGCAATTCCAATGATTCCAAGTTCTTTTTCAAGATCTGATTAAACTTAGATGGTGACTCTGTATACCCTTGTGGAAGCCCTCACCAGCTATAGACTCTGTCTAGGAATTTGAAATGAAAAAGAAACTGACTATCCTCATGAAGAGGCACAGAAAAGAGAGCTTGTGACATATCTACCACTGTGAACCACTCTGCATCTTAGGGAATCTGAAACAGTATCACTGCTGGATTTGGCACCACTGGACAACATTTAACCACCAAATCATTCTCTTTTTGCAAGTCCTGCACTACACGCTCTTTCCCGCATGGCTTCTTTAAACCCATTACACGGGCTGCTCAATACCTCTTTCAAAACTCCTTGCTTTAGAAAGTCTCCAATTATTTGTGCCACCTTCATTAGAACATCTTGTGGCATAGTCTACTTTGGAAGCTGCGGAAATACTGCATTGGGCTTCAGAGTGATCTTAATTGGCTCTACTCACTTAATCAAACCTACTTCTTTCCCTGTCAGATCCCAGACTTCTTCCTTCACCATTCCCTGCAAGTCTGTATACACTTCTTTCACAGTAAACACCAATTGCTTCCTTGCCACTGTACTCCTTGAATGCTTTTAACAATCTTTCATAATAAGTATGTATTGACTCCTTAGAGTCTTGGACCGTTTTGTTAATCCTTTGCCAATCAATATTTTTAGGAGAAATTCTTGTCTTCAGGAACTCAATCACCTTATAATAATTTTTCATTACCTCAGGTGAAGGTGCACCCGTGACCTTATGCCTTTCTGGTTCACTTGTTGGCCAGTCCACTGCTCTCTTACACTCAACCCATAAGTCAGCTGGTACGACTATCTCCAATAGTGTGTTCAAGTCTTCCCACAGACATTTAGAAAGTTTTCACAAATCTCTCTGTTTGCTGATACCACTCGACCGGCTTCTCTCTCAATTTTGGGTAATCATTTGTAAATCACATTATATCACTCCTGTTCCTTGGGACATGAACAAACTGCCCTCCTGGAATCTCTCTCATCTGAAGCATCTTTACTGATTCCTTTTCTTTTTGCACCTCCTCAGACCCTTCTTGTGAATCCCGCTTACGCTTATCTTTTTTCTTTGTCCATCTACCTTTCCACTTCTCTAATGCTCCCCAAATCTGAGCGCTCTGCAACAATTCCCTCAAATGTGCCTTCATTTCTGCTGATCTCATGTGCTCAAAATCCTTTGGCTCGAAATCGAATCTGTAACTGCGTTTCAAATGCTTTGTTTTCTCGATGTCATGTTTTTCTGCTAGCTCTGCCAATTTCAGAAGTATTTTACTCACTTCACTTGTAATCTTTGGAAACAAATACCTCAGCTCTTCTTCAGTGTAAAATTCTAATCTGTTCACACCCATTATTCTCTCAACTAGTTCGGTTGCTTCTATATTCAACCTTACATGATTTATCTGCTCTTCATCTTTGGATACATTTTGAGGAGTGTTTAGACTATCTAGCCATTCACTCAGCTGCTGAGCTGACAATCCCTGTAATGAAATATTACTCGCATTTGGCACTGGTAACTGTTGCACCACTGTACATGAAGCTTGCGGTGTCAAAAGTTTCAAACTCTGACTTACATTCGGGCCATTCACTGCATCTGGAAGCGCTACTAGTGGACTAAGATCCATTAAATGTCTAGATCCATTGAAAGTCTGTCCTGCAGATGACATCATCTGCATAGGATCACTCACTCCCCTCCTCATGAGACTCTGTGATATTTCATTCTGTTCTCCTGCATCTGATTTCTTTTGCGCAAATAAGGGTACTGCTGGACCAACAGTATTTGGTAACGATATTGCATCTGGAGCTGCCCTAACACTTGCACCCTGTGGGAATGTTACGCCCATTGTCTGGTTCACAACTGGTGCAATATCTGACTGTGTTCCTGTCATTGGTGTAAAGTTTGGCAAACCCTGCGCCTGTGCTGAAGGCAATAACATTGGTGTTGGTTCTGTCTGAACTAGCATTGGCTTCGGAAGCACTTGCTCCCTCTGCACCATTATGTTTGAGACTGTCTCAAGAACTGGTACATCTGGATAAGTTCTCTATACTGTAGGTGAATGCATCTGTGCTTGAACAACAGTAGTGTACTACCCTTGGTATTTGTCCGCCTTCTGCCTGTACTGCTCCCTCAGCTCCTTGTGCTTGTGCTGGAGCACCAGTAGTGGTACTAGTGCCTGGAACCCCTGAGTAGGTCGTTAAAGGTCGATCTCTTAACAGCTGCATAATGAGATCCTCGACATCAGAATCTTCATCATCAACATAATACTTTCTCTTTTTCTTTTTCCTTGCACTTTCATCCTCTTTAGCGCCATTCTCCTTCTCTGCCTCATTCTCCTCCGTAATGGCAGGAATCAATTTAGCACCCTGTAGGGTCTCTGCTCTTCATCTCTTCTGTTCCCAGTCCCATCCAGCTTCAGCTAAAGATTTCTCTACACGCTTCATTCTCCTTTTAAACTTAATTTCTTGTTGCTGTCTAGCTACCAGTTCCCATACCGCTAGAGCCTCAAACTGTGCTGGTCTCGGTAACGGCTTCATCTCATATAGTGCCATTCGCAACTGGTCCAGGATTCTCAAATCGAACGTCCCATGCTCTGGAAATGCTAAGGACACTCACTTCTTAGTTAGCTTACACTACTGCTTCAACCACAAACACAGTGCTACACCTCGCTCCTCCATCACAATGTAAGCCGAAGAATTTTCCGGTGGGGTCGGCTCCCCCACTGATGTCTTAATGTAAGAATCACACTTCATCTCACTTCTGAATGCGTTGAAAAACGTCATTTCTGTCTGTTTATTTTGATTCAATAATGAAATGACCTTTACTCCCAAGATTCCCTTCACCCGCTTACTCAACCAACCTATCCCAGTATGGCACAATCTGATGTCGCACTCACACACAGCGGCTGACAAAGTCTTGCGGCTCGTCCTCCTTAATTCAACTCACACGACTAATGCAAATTATTTGCAAGCACTTACCAAAAACTAATAAGTAATACAAACCTGCTGGGTTACTACAGGAACGGACACAATCACTTCATAAACCTTACGGATTTTCACTAATGGCTCTTTTGGCTCATGTAGGTATTCCTCTTTCTCAGTCTCCCACATTCGCATGCAAAATTCGACCCGCAATTTGTACTCTCATCTGATCAATGGGTCTGTCCTGGTGCACAGAGAACTCGCCAGATCTCAGTCGAAATTTCTTTTACTCATCTATGACACGCTGACTTGTTGACCACGCCCGATCAACCTACTAACCCAGACAGATTACAACATATACCCAAGTGTCTCCTACATTTGTCAATATACTCCGGAGTCTTAGACCACACATGGTCCGTCCATCACCAACAACCACTTGGATAATTTTTTAGCACGAAGCGCCACACACATGTGAAGTTCGACAACTTCCCCACTCTAATACTGGGGAGTACGCAAACTCCTACTAACCTCAACTGGAGTACACAAACTCCCTACTTTCCTCACATACATCACAATTCACCTGTGGTTTGCTTAAACTTATGCAAGCGCAACCTACCACTTTCACACTATCTCAAAAATACACCGAGAACATACCCAACTCCAATAACAGGATACAGGATCTGGGAAAGTCATTTCTGGGATTAAGGGGACATCATCTTTGCTACAATTGCCATTTCAGAAAAACAAAATTCAAACCTCATTAAATATGAACAACTAATCCTTAAGCTACTACCATAACCAATAATCACCACATAACTAGTTACCCAAGGACCATCAAGCTGCTACCAAAAACTGCGCCTGGTCCTTGGTAAGTAAACTTACAATGGGACGCGTATAGATCGATGAACCTTTTGAATCACATGGTGTATCCTCATCATGCAGTGACCATTGAATCAATAATCTAACATCAATAATCAAGGAAACCACTCTATAAAACACAACGTTATACCATACTAATCAAGAATGACCACTACACAGGAAAAAAAGGGTTAACAAGTTTTATTTCCCTATTGCTTACAATTCTAACTCATCTGTTAGATCAACTTTCTTCAAATCAACTCTTTATTAATTCATTAGTAAAGACATTGGCCGTCATTTCAACCTTGGCGGTCGGACGAGGCCGACCGCCAAGGCTGAACCGCCAGTCGGCCGCCCATGCGGCCGGAAACCCGGCAGCCGCATTTGGACCTGCCCGCTGGCCGGTAGGGAGAAACACAGTTTCCGCCCGCTGGCCCAACGGGGATGTCAGCCGTAACATTGCAGCCGGCTCGTAATGGAGCCAGCAGCAATGTGGCGGTGCAGCAGGTGCAGTAGACAGTGAAAATCGCGACGGGCTGTGTCTGAGAGCCCCTGCACTGCCCATGCCAAGTGCATGGGTAGTGCAGGGGCCACCAGGGGCCCCGTGACTCCCCTTACCGCCAGCCTTTCCATGGCGGTGTCTACTGCCATGGACAGGCTGGCGGTAAGGGGAGTCAAAATCCCCAGGGCAGCGCTGCAAGCAGCGCTGCCCTGGCGGATTCTGGCTGCCGCGACATTCATGGCTGTAAACCGCCAGTCACGGCGGTATGACCACGGCGGTACCACCACAGTTATAATATGGCAATTTGTACCGTCAGCCTGTTGGCGGTACAAACGCCACTTTAACCCTGGTAGTCGGTGACCGCCAGGGTTGTAATGAGGCCCATTATCTGTTAAAGAAAACATAAGCGACAGTGCAATACCATAGGCTATGAATACCAGCATTAATAATGTAATTCAGCAATTAAGTTTGTCAGTCATTTGTCACTATCAACGTCACCCCTAACAGCCTACCTAACCCAGATTAGCATGGGGGGCTTCATGCGAAAACAATTTAGGGAAAAACATTAATTTAGAAAAATCTAAGTGTGAATTTCTATAAACAGCGCAGTTGGTACCTAGAAGAAAAGGCACAAAATTGTCAGTCACATTTTCATAGCAACCTATCCAGGATGGATCAGCAACAAGTCAGTCTTTGTCTTGAGGTCATCAATTAGTCAGCTACAGATCAGGCTCACAGAGTATGAACCCAATATCAGCACCTCGGACAGCATCTCCTGACATCATAAATTTTCTCTCCGCATTTCTGATTCCTCACCCTTTGTCATGACTTTATATTAGGGTCTCCCAGTCCATCCCTCTAATTACTAATTGGTCAGTCAGTCAGCAGATATGACTTTAACCTATAGTTTTTGTTTACCAAATCTATTAATTTTAATAAACTTCAAGTTATACAAAACGGATTGGTTCTTCTTGCGATGCCCTCATCATAAGGTCCTTCAGGTATCAAAATTGTTGCATATGGCTCTCCAGTCAGTGCCTCTATTGTTCAAGTCCTGGGAAAGTACATTCAGCTTGCTCTACACGTAACTGTATCAAATTGTCTTCATCTCCTGTTCGTTGGTACATTGTAGAAAATTCTAGCTAAGTAACTTGAACTTCTAACGGGTCTAGGCTGCAGTCCATGATTTCCAGTCCTTTGCAAGGCGTCCGGTTTCTCCATGTTCAGAGTGTGCAAGGCCCAGTGGAACTAGGCCCTTAGTTAAGCTAACTTAACCCCTTCACTGCCAGGCCTTTTCCCCCTCCTGTGCCGAGCCTTTTTTTGGCTATTTGGGGCTTAGGCCCTCATAACTTTTTTGACATATTACTAAATTTTTCTCATATATTTTCATCATTTTTCACATTTTCAGTCGTTTTAGTACATATGGTGGCCATACCCCGAGGGCACATTTTTCAAACATGCGCATTATTTTTCTACGATTCATTTCTCTATGCATTTTCACATTAGTAACATCATAGAAATCATTTAGAATTTTCTTAATTAGCATATCGGCTTCAACAATAGCAATATACACAATGGTATGTTGATATATGTTGTATGTCACATTTACAGTAAAGAGCAACAAGAGAAATTATATAGTTAATGTTAAGCCACATGTTAATGAATACCAAATGGTGTCTCAATGAATCCTATGCAACAGAACCTGATGACACCAAATAGGGATTGAACAGTCAATGGTCCTATCCCCACCATTGTCAATGTGGAATGTACAGAATACAAGGTAGTTCTACAGAGCTACGCATTCTGCTATAGCTTAACAACCTCATATGCAGAATAGCAAAGTTCAATTAGTAAAGAATTTCCAATTTCAGCAAAATACAGCTAAATCCCAAGTGACAAATTCAGTGGTAGGTGATTTCTTTCCACATATTGAGTCGATTCTTTGAGTTCTACAACACCTGAATTAGTTCCCATGATGGTACCTGAGAGGGAAGGAGGAGTGTGTGCTTGGTGTAGTCTTAGAGATCGAACAAAGTGACCCATTTGTAGAAGGATAAGTTAGTGACCATACTGTGGCATATTTGGTTAATAGTGGTGCTATCTTTTCTTCAGTGAGGCCAGTGGAAGTTCCTAACCTTCTTCTTTGAGGGAAAAGAAGTATGATTAGTATGCAATTCAAATAAATAAGTAATTCATAAGTTGTCAGCTAATATTCAAGGAAAAATAGTTTCAGCTATAAATTAGCATGTATGTATGATTAGTGAGACCAGTTCAGTAATCTGTTGAGTCACTATTATTGTGTAATTTACATTTTTCATTGTATTGTATACCAGATGGTGTTTTTGCTCAAACAAACGATCCTGAATCAGGATAAAAAAATGAAATCACATGTGGTGAACAGTGGTATATTTCCATTTCTCATGGAAGATAACACACTTTCAGATTTAAAGCAGACAGTGAAAAGAGAGGTTTGCGATTTTACAGTTTGGGTTGATCAGAATTCAGACTACAGTGAAATTAAATGTAGTGTTTCCACATACTACCCAGTCTAGACTTTCTGATGAAGCTGAGAAAGGGAATGCACCTGTAATTGAAAAGGTGGTAGAGCATGGCATTTTGAAGGAGGTTTTAGGAAGCCCATGTAACTCACTGATGATGGGACTTCGCAACACTATTTGGATATGGAAAATAGTTCAAGATTTGAGAAAAAGGAATGAAATGGAAGTCTAATGATGTCATGTGGTACCAAATCCAGCAGTGATTTTATTTCAGATTTCAGCCGATGCAGACTGGTTCATAGGGCCAGAAAAAGGTAGCCTTTTGCGCCTCGCAAATGGCGAAAAACGCCATTTGCGAGGCGCAAAAGGCCTCACACGATGCAGAAACACATTTTGCGAGTCGGTACCGACTCGCAAAATGTGTTTCCGACTCGCAAATAGGAAGGGGTGTTCCCTTCCTATTTGCGATTCGCACCGCAATGTAGAGTTGATTTGTGACCGCGAAAGAGGTCGCAAATCAACTCGCAGTTACCATCCACTTGAAGTGGATGGTAACTCATTCGCAAACGGGAAGGTGTCCCCATGGGACCCCTTCCCCTTTGTGAATGCTCACAAAATCATTTTTTCAGAGTAGGCAGTGGTCCATAGGACGAAACAAAAAGGTTTCGGTATTTTTTCTATTTGTAGCTCGTTTTCCTTTAAGGAAAACGGGCTGCAAAGAGAAAAAAAAAAACAGCTTTATTGAAAAGCAGTCACGGATATGGTGGTCTGCTGTCTCCAGCAGGCCACCATCCCCGTGAGTGCCTAGACTCGCTATGGGGTCGCAAACTGCGACCCACCTCATAAATATTTATGATGTGGTTCTTTGCGACCCGATAGCGAGTTGCAAAAGGTGTCTGAGACACCTTTCTGCATCGTAAATTGCAAGTCGCAATTTGTGACGTACCTACATCTGGCCCACAGTGAGCTATATTTGTTTTGCATTTTCCTCCATTTTTCCACATGAGAATCAGCAATATCTTTTTTGTATTTAAAATTACAAATACTGGAGGTTTTTTAACACAAATTCTATCATGGTAAACAGAAAGACATTTTATCACCATTACTTTTTAAAATCATTTGGCTGATAGTGGGAGTAAGGCTTCTGCCAAAAAAGCTACACTTTTCTCAAGACAGAAGTTACTTACCTGGGACATCAAGTCAGAAAGGAGTGGGGATGGTGATGCTGGGCAATGATCAATTGCATTCTCTTCTAAATCATTAGACCCATTTGCGGTTGTTTTTCCTGGTAGTTTGAAATCAATGACTGCAACTTTGATTGCCATTAGTCAGTGGTTTGGCTGTTATGGGTCACAAGCAAAAGGTGTTAGTGCCTCATTCAGTCGAAATACTTTTGACAAGATCAAAGACTCAGTACTTGAGCAATTCAAGGTTGACAAAGTATGAACTGGTGATTCTTGCAGCACCAATTATACTAAAAAAGGTAGAATATTTAAACTCTGCAATTATTTTGCCAGTTACGCATGATTTCAAAGATTAGAATAATGAACAAAATGATTATGAACATAAATGCTTGTATGTGACTTAATTATGCACTAAACCAATGACTAATAATCAGGATGTACCACTTGATTTGGAATGTTTTATTTCATTTGTAGAAGGTTCATGCTTAAGAGAAAATCAAGGTAAATTATGAGCAACATATGCAGTTTTCTTCTTGACTTGCATAATGGAAGCATCACGTTACATAGCCAATGAATGGAGTATTACAGTTTATGATTGTAGTCAGTATTGTTTTGTTGTAGTCGATGAATTAGGTCTGTTGTGTTTATGATCCTGGCTGCCAACCAAATTCACAATGTAATTTGCATTCTTGATTTGTTGTATGCGTTGAATTTGCCATCAAGTATATCAGTGGCGAAGTTTGCAGCACACTGCACATTGTAGTGTACATGATAACAATGGACAACAATTTTGTTGAAAAGTTTGAAAGATGCTATGTAACAAATTAAACTATGGGCCCAGGAAGACACATGAGCAATCAGACAAAAAGAAAATTGTTCCTACTGTGTGTCAGTACAAACAGTGGGCAAATAAAAAGATGTACAAAGTGAAATGTCAGATGAGAAAAACAAAAAGTGGGAAAATGCAGGGTTGTCTTTGCAGTAGGCCCAGATGCAGAACTCCGCTATGAAGACATGTTTTCTTAGAATTTGGGCACTTTGTTCTACTCAGAGTAGCACGGAGTTCCCGAATTCCACATTCTGGCATGGAGTTTGTTTGTGCGAGAATTCGTGTGTCAATGCACTGCTTGCTGCTACACAAGTGAGAGTGTTTCAAGTTGTTTTTTTTGTGTGAGAAGCTTTTCTTTTTTTTTAAACAGGAAGGAAGTGCCCCGAAGTCTCCAACTTCCTGCTCCTGTCCAGCAGGCTTCTCCCAGTCCTTTGTCCATCTTCTGGTCACTTTTCAATTGGATTTCAAGGTGGAAAGATGACTCTCTTTGTCTCCTGGATATACCTTTAGATTTAAGGACTTTGTTTTTATGAAATCATACAAGTAAGTTAAAAAACTATTGCATAAGAGTGTTGTTTGTTTGCTTGGGCATGCAGCAGTATTTCTCTGTACTTTAATTTTATTTTTTAAGTTTATAGTGGTGGGTGGCCATGAGTTCAAGTATTGGCCTAGTTATTATTTTTTTGCATTTCATAGATTTTTCATCTTTCATAAAGGAAAATTGTTGCACAGCTCACTACCTTTTCTACATGCTTATAGCATTTGTAATGCTATTTTACTATGTGGCTTAGATTTCACAAGGGCCATCTCACCAATAGGCCCTTTACTAGTAGTCATCAGTGCATAAAATTAATGTTTCAGTGGTATATATTTTTAAAACTTCATTTAGGACAGGGATGGAATTGGATTAAATTGCAAATGTTGTCTATTTCATGTATTTTGCAAAAAGTGTATATGTTGTGGAGTAGTATTTGATGGCATAGGAGGATGTGTGTTGTTGTGAATTATTTGTAGCTCAGTAAATGTTCATGTTTAATTGTTGAATTAATGTCAGTGTTTTATGCCCCATTATTGCCAGTGTATGTGTGTGTGTGTGTGGGCTTGTCATCGTTCACCATTTGTCTTTATTCTCAATGCCATATGGCTTTGTGCCATTTTGTGTAGTTTATGTTCATAAGCTTGCATGTGTTCTTTGTTCTCCATGTCTCCTTGTTCGCAGTTGTTGTTTAACCATGGGGCATTCTTTACCATAGGTTTGCATGTGTTCTTTTTCCCCATGCTTCCCTGCTCCTTGTTGTTGTTGTTTGCCTGTATGGATTGTGGCCATTTTGTGCAGCCAGCCAGTGTTTTTTTGCCATAGACTTGTATGTGTTCTTTGTTCCCTATGCCTCATTGCTCCTTGTTGTTTGACCATATGGCTGGTGGCCATTTTGTGCATCCAGCCAATGTGCCTTTTCCATAGGCTTGCATGTGTTTTTTTATTTATTCTTAATGCCTCTTTGCTCCTTGTTGGTGTTTTTTTACCATGTGGCTGGTGGGCATTTTGTGCATCCATTCACTGTATTGTAGACATGCGTTTGCATGTGTTATTTGTTCCACATGCCTCCTTGCTCCTTGTTGTTGCTGTTTGACCATGTGGCTGACAGCCATTTTATGCATCCAGCCAGTGTGATTGTTCCATCAGCTTACAATGATTTATGTGATACCAGTGTACATTGATATGCTTGGGGATCATTGTAATATGTGTATACAATAAGAATATGTTTCTGATGAACATTGCTCATGTTATTTCCTTCATTTTTTTGCGTTTCTTATTTTACACCTCATTTGTCCTTTCCCCAGAATAGGTTTTTACTTCTTGTCCTCCCATACAAGCAATGTCAATTATTGATCATTTGTATAATTTAAGACAATATGTTTTTTATTTTACTTGCATATTTTAATTTTGTATTTCTTCTATATTATTTTTTATTATTTTAATTTTTTTATTTTTTATTTTAATGTTTTATTTTATTTTAATTGTGTAGTTTAATATTTTTTTATTTAATTTCTTGTTTTTTTATTTAAATTTTTTAAATTTTTGTTATCATTTTTTTCAATTTTTTATTCTTCAATATATTTAGTACTGTATTTTGCCTTGATCCATCCATCCATCCAACCACCATAGATGCACAGCTGCGCTACATCATTCGGTATCTTTAGGTGTATAATAATTCCATTTGCTCCTGGACACCTTGGCTGTCATGCACTGCAGACACATAAGCAGCATAGTTATTTTTTTTCCTGATTACTGGGGGTGAGTGGTGAGCTCCGCTCCGCTGGCAGAGTTAACAGAGTTTTTGGTACTCCGTGCTCAGCTTGGAGTGCAGACTTCGGCACTGGCAGCATAGCAGAGCTCACCGGCATGCGCAAAAGCCCAGTTATGAGCCACACAGCGCAAGTGCAGACTCGAAGTCTGCTCTTGCACTGTGGGCCCGTAACTGGGTGGCACTGTACACTCAGCCCAAATAAGACATTTGCCCTATGCCAGGATTGGCGAGCAGCTGCTGCAAACTGCTGCTGAAGGGCTGCACCAGCTGCAGATCCAGGCCTCCCTCCTTTCACTGTCCAAAACTGTCCAGAAGCAGAAGGCAGAGGGAGGCAGAGATCCAGGCTGCTGGCAACAAGGACCCTGGACCCAGGTCAGACCCTTGTTTCTCTTTCTTTTCTTTGTGCACACGGGGACAGGCACTAGGCATGGGCAGTATTTCCAGGGAGGTCTGTGTTTGGAAAAAAGGAAACTTACAGTCAGAGCTCCACTTGAAAAGAATGTATCTCCCCAGAATGTCTGCGAAAATAAGTGGTGTTATGGTCTGGCAGCCCCATCATATAGAGATGTGTGTGGCCTGAGAAAGTGCCCTTGAGCCTAGTGGCAAGTAAGGCTAGGCACTTTGTGAAAATACCAGACTGCTGGTGGTGAGCTGGTTTGCTGCTACTAGTGCTGGGCCTTGAGGAAAGAGTGGTCTGAGACTGTGTGCACAGGAAGCGATTGCAAGGCTGGTGCAAGACATAGGGTGTGCTTGGCCCTCTACATCAAGTTTGTGAAGGAGGCCAGTTGGTGAAGGGAAGTGAGCAGGTGTGGTTGAGAGCAGCGGGCTCCAGGCTGGTGGACACAAGAGAGGCTTGTAACAGCAGCTTTTACTGCCTACAGCATATCACCCTGGCCTGAATGCGTCTAATCTCATAAGTGTTAAGCAGGGTCAGGCCTGGTCAGCCAGGCCCAACCTTGCTTATCGCTTCTGAGATCGGGCACATTCAGGCCAGGGTGGAGGTAGGGCATGTGGCATTCTTTCACATATGGAACTCCATGGAATTCCACAGAGTTTTTAGCCAACTCTGTGGAATTCCATGGAGTAGAACTCTGTGAGCTCCCCCATCCTTAATGATTATTCCTTTTCCGCTGGACCACCTTGCCGCCATAGATTTTTTAAGGATTATTCCATTTACCCGTGTACCTCTCTCTAACTACCACAAGCGTGTCCTTTAAAACAGATGGAGATAAAGCAAAGAGCTAAATATGTTTCTCGTGTTGACTGATTTTAAATGAAATTTTATGGTGTGGTGGTGTAGTTTGACTTTACAATGTTTGATTAAATTGGTATTTATTACATAAGTAACAAACAACACTAATTTTGCATTTGTCTGTACTATTTCAACCTGCAGCAATGGCGCATTTCACTATCTACATGTTTTTCTTGCTTGGTTGCTTTTAGGTGAACAAGAAAAGAGACCTCACATCAACGCAATTCTGCCACAGAGGCCTGAACAGGTCTTTTCAGTCCTCCTGTTGTGCAGCTTATTGCCACTGCCAAATGAGAGCTTCAAGATGGCCCCAAGAAAGTTGCTCCCAAGAAAGTGGTCAGTGAAAAAACAGCTTTCTACAAGTGACGTGCTGACCACAGCCTTTTTTGGGAGACATGCCCCTGTGGAGGAATCTGGAAGCAGCACTCCAACTTCAGGAGCACCACCCCAACATAAGCCCAGGACCATGTTTTCCAGTGAGACAGCCACTGCAATCATGGCAACCCCGACAAGCAGTGATGTTGAATTGGATTTGTCCCTTTTGCAAAGTAGTACCCAATCATTTCAGGGAACAGAGCAAAGTGGACAGTAGTCGCAGCCAGCAATAGTAGATCTTCCCGAAGTTGGAGCAGAATAGATAGTCGAACTTCCTGCTGAGGAAGAAACTCCTCTTTTAGAATAAATGGCTCCCAGATTTCCAGCAAGAAAAAAGAAAGGTAATACTCAACTGTCTTCCTCCAAGCACCACTTCTGGAGACGATGACATGGAGTGGACCCCGGCAGAGTCTGGGAGACACCAGGAGAGGCAAGGGAAAATCAAGTTTCCAGAAAGCCTTAGAATCATGGAAGGGGATGATGATGATGAGGATGACGACGACAAGCCTTTCATCGTGGAAGTTGGCACAGAGGAGTCAAAAATTACTATCCAACCTGCTCTGAGGAATGTGTCACAGGCATCACTGCCAGCTCCCATATTTGTAAGGCCCCACCTGAGACCTGCACCACCCTCTACCTCAGTAGAAGTATGCACTGCATAGAGGCAATCGATGCACCCACCTACCTACAGTTCTTCTTAGGGCCCAGTAAGAAAGTACTTCTTACCAGTTTTGGACTTTTTTACGATTAGCAAACAGGAGGAGAACATTGCAATTTGCTTCATTTGCCACAAGGGTGTTCAACTAGGTAAGCTTGGTTCACATTATGGTACTGGAGGCCAGACAAACCCATATGAAAAACATCACACAATCCAGTAGGAGGAGCACCTTAAAAACATTGCTGAGTATGGTTGTGGTGGTGAAGGTGAAGAGAGATTAGAAACATCAGCTACAACTGGTCAAATCATGGTAGAAGGTAAGGAAGAAGAGGGTGACATCCACATGCAAAGCAGCACTATCCCCAGCAGGGCATCAGAATCAACTGCCTCAGCAACCTCACAATGACAAAGGTAGACTCAGAGTGGAGACGCCGCGGCATGTGGTGACTGCACCCAGACACACATTGAGTCTACCATCACCTATTTCTTGAAAGTCACCTGCATCAGTGGCCCTATAAAGTAAGAAAGTCCATGCTACTATTATGGGCATATGTAGGCAGTAGGGACCCTATGACTGCAACCACCCAATGGCACATTTGAAGAATGGGATGCTGACAAAACTGTTAGTGCTGGACATGTTCCCTTTTTCTTTTGTGAAAAGAGTGGGATTCTTTGTGGCAGTCATCTACCCAAAATGTAAGGTTTCAAGTAGGAGCTATTTTGGCAGAGCTGTGTTTCAGCACTGCATCACAATGTGCTTCTAATTGGTTGAACTAGCTTTGCAACAAAGTGTGGTCCATACTATTCACCTGATATGTGGACTAGTGGTCAAGTTACTGATTACATGTGTATCTCTTCACACTGGAACTCCTTTGCAGGGGTAGAACAAAAGCTATCTACAGGTCTTGGCCCTGAAGACATTTTCAAGAGCATTCAGTGGCATGCAACAGTAGCCATGTTTGCCATGGAGAAATCACATACAGCTGCAAAAATCTTGGACAAATTTAATAGCAGGGTGTCTAAATGGGGGCAACCCAGAGGTCTCCAAATTGGATTTTTTACCATGGACAATGGCAGTAACATTGTCAAGGCTATGGCAGATGGTGTATATGTCAGGGGCCTGTGTTTTGGGCATCAACCTGGTTGTGCAAGACTTTCTCAAAAAGTCATAGTCAGCAACATACTGACCATCTGCAGATTAATCTGCACTCATTTCAGCCATTTTTTTAAAGCCCGGATGACATTGCAGATTATTCAGCATGCTAACAGTAGGAGGTGCTACCCTAGGGTCAAGGAGCAACCCTTGACCCTAGGGTAGGTCGCTTCCCCATCGCTGCAGCTCCACCTGCCCAGGCCCCTGCCACCTCTTGTAGGCCGTAGGTGCTCCTTTGCGCTCCCTCCTGTCTATTTTCTTCTTTTCTCCTCTCCTCTCCTCTTGGATCTCCCCTCATGAACTTCTTTGCGCTCTCTCTTGTCTATTTCTCCGTTTCTCCTCTCCTCTTGGCTCTCCCCTCGTGAACTTCTTTGCGCTCTCTCTTGTCTATTTCTCCATTTCTCCTCTCCTCTTGGCTCTCCCCTCGTGAACTTCTTTGCGCTCTCTCTTGTCTATTTCTCAGTTTCTCCTCTCCTCTTGGCTCTCCCCTCGTGAACTTCTTTGCGCTCTCTCTTGTCTATTTCTCCACTTCTCCTCTCCTCCTGGCTCTCCCCTCGTGAACTTCTTTGCGCTCTCTCTTGTCTATTTCTCCGTTTCTCCTCTCCTCTTGGCTCTCCCCTCGTGAACTTCTTTGCGCTCTCTCTTGTCTATTTCTCCGATTCTCCTCTCCTCCTGGCTCTCCCCTCGTGAACTTCTTTGCGCTCTCTCTTGTTTATTTCTCCGTTTCTCCTCTCCTCTTGGCTCTCCCCTCGTGAACTTCTTTGCACTCTCTCTTGTCTCTTTCTCTGTTTCTCCTCTCCTCTTGACTCTCCCCTTGTGAATTTCCCCCTCTACACCCTGCCACTGTGCTTTCTACTCCTGTGTATCTCGCCCCTCTACTTCCCACAGCGTTTTTTCCTCCTCTGACTTTTCCTATTTTTTCTTGCCATCCTCGCCTTTCTACAGTGAATTTCCTCTCTTTTTTTCCAACATTTTCTCTCTTTTTCCCACCTCCCGCTTCCCGCTCTCTGCATCCCCGCCGCTGCCACCCGTGCGGCCCCGCCCCCCCCTGCTCCCATTCGCCACCCTCCCTCCCGCCTCCCAGCTGACCCCTCCTCCCCCCCTTTCCTCTTATGGCGGCCGCTGCGCCTGGACCGCGCCCAGCGCCAGAACCCCTGGCCCCCAGCGCTCCCAAAACCCCCAGCACAGCTACGACTCCGCCTCCCTCCACGCACTCAAACCCGGACGTACTACCACCTGCTACCAAGCCAGCCCGAAACGCACACATGGACCCTTCGCCTGTCAAACCTGCAAGTGTACCTTCCACCGCGACTGCAATCCGTCCACCAGCCCACGCTCCAACAACCACCTCAAGTGCATCCTCATCAACGCACGCTCCGTCCACAAGCACGCCATTGAACTATGGGACCTCCTGGACTCTTCCGCACCAGACGTCGCCTTCATCACTGAGACCTGGATGAACGCTTCATCGGCCCCCGACATCGCCCTAGCCATCCCCTACGGCTAAAAGATTGCCAGGAAAGACCGCACCAACCAAGTCGGAGGAGGAATCGCCATCATATACAAGAGCTCCATCAACGTCACTACCTCCACCGAAGACACCCTCCTCACCGCCGAACACATGCACTTCCAGATCCACACCGACCCCAGGACCACCCTCAGAGGAACTCTAGTCTACAGTCCCCCTGGACCACGCGCCCCATTCAGCGAATCCAATACAGACTTCATCTCCCCGCACACCCTAGCCTCGCCAGACTACATCCTCCTCGGAGACTTGAATTTCCACCTGGAGCAGAACAACGACATCAACACCACCACCCTACTCGACAATCTCGCCAACCTCGGTCTCAAGCAACTGGTGAACACCCCCACCCACATCGCTGGACACACGCTCAACCCCATCTTCTCCGCCAGCAACCACGTATCCTTCAGCCACTCTTCTGAGATACACTGGACGACCACAGATGTGTCCACTTCACCTTCAGACGCAAGACCCACCACCTTCGCACACAACCTAGCACCCGCAGACCTTGGAACAAAATTTCCACAGAACAGCTACTCTCCACTCTCAACCACAACCAACCTGCCATCACCTCCGACACCAACAATGCAGCCCTCAGCCTCACACAGTGGATCACCAACTGCGCTGACAACCTCGCCCCCCTCAGACGCCTCCCAAGACAGACCAACATCAGGAAACCTCAATGGTTCACAGACGCCCTCAAAGAATCCAAGAAAACCTGCTGTAGCCTCGAAAAAAACTGGCGCAAAGAACACACCGCAGAAAATATGTCAGCCCTCAAAATCGCCACCCGCGAACACCACCAACTGATCCGTGCCACCAAAAGAGCATCCTTCAAAGAGAGACTGGACAAGAACACCCACAACAGCAAAGAACTCTTCAACATCGTCAAAGAGCTCTCCAATCCCAACGCCAGCTCCAACTCCATCATGCCCTCCCAAGAACTCTGCAACTTCCTCTGTACCTTCTTCCATCGAAAGATCACCGACCTACACGACAGCTTCGGTCCAGAGACCCCGCCGACCACCACGGAACTCACAGCCCTAGCCGTCACCCTCAGCGCCTGGACACCCATCAGCGCCGAAGAGACCAAAACTACCATGAACACCATCCACTCCGGTGCCCCCTCGGACACTTGCACACATTACATCTTCAACAAAGCATCGCCCCCTATCTCCAGACCATCATCAACAGATCGTTTGCATCTGCCACCTTCCCCGAGAGCTGGAAACACGCGGAAGTCAACGCTCTCCTGAAGAAACCTACGGCGGACCCCAACGACCTGAAGAACTTCCGCCCCATCTCGCTCCTCCCCTTCCCGGCCAAAGTCATCGAGAAGGCCGTCAACAAGCAACTGACCAACTTCCTCGAAGACAACAACCTTCTCGACCCCTCCCAGTCCAGATTTCAGGCCAACCACAGCACGGAAACCGCCCTCATCACAGTCACCGACGACATCCGAACCCTACTGTACAATGGAGAAACAACCGCCCTCATCCTCCTCGACCTCTCGGCTGCCTTCCACACCGTCTGCCACCGCACCCTAATAACCCGCCTCCGCTCCACCGGTATCCAAGGACAGGCTCTGGACTGGATCATCTCTTTTCTCTCTGACTGTTCCCTCGAAACTCACCGAGATCATCTGCGGCGTCCCACAAGGCTCCTTGCTCAGCCCTACTCTCTTCAATGTCTACATGAGCCCCGTCGCCGACATCGCACGCAAACACAACATCAACATCATCTCCTACGCTGACGACACCCAGCTGATACTCTCCCTTACCAAAGACACAGCCACCGCCAAAACCAGCCTGCAGGATGGAATCAAAGACGTTGCAGAATGGATGAAACTCAGCCGCCTGAAGCTGAACTCAGACAAGACGGAAGTCCTCATCCTCGGAAACTCCCCGTCTGCCTGGGACGACTCTTGGTGGCCCACGGCCCTGGGCACCGCACCGACCCTCTCAGACCACGCACGCAACCTCGTATTCATCCTGGACCCCCTTCTCACCATGACCAAGCAAGTCAATGCCGTCTCGTCTTCCTGCTTCCACACACTTCGCATGCTCCGAAAAATCTTCAGCTGGATCCCCGCCGACACCAGAAAAATTGTGACAAGCCGCCTGGACTACGGAAACACCCTATACGCAGGAACCACCGCAAAACTTCAGAACCGTCTTCAGCGCATAAAAAACGCCTCTGCACACCTCATCCTCGACGTACCCCGCCACAGCCACATCTCTGCCCACCTGAAACACCTTCACTGGCTACCCGTCAACAAAAAGGATCACCTTCAGGCTCCTCACCCACGCACACAAAGCCCTCCTCAACAAGGGCCCTGAATACCCCAACCGTCGCCTCACCTTCTACACGCCCACCCGTCAACTTCTCTCCACCAGCCTCGGTCTCGCCGCCGTCCCTCGCATTCGCCGAACCAACGCAGGGGGGAAATCCTTCTCCTACCTGGCAGCCAAGACGTGGAATTCCCTCCCCGCCCACCTCAAGTCCACCCAGGACCACCTCGCCTTCCGGAGGCGTCTCAAGACCTGACTTTTCGAGCAGCAGTGACCTCCCCCCCTAGCACCTTGAAACCCTCACGGGTGAGTAGCGCGCTGTATAAATACTTTGATTGATTGATTGATTGATTGCCATCATGCTGGTACTCACCCTTTTGTATGTTGCAGCGTCTGTTTGAGCAGTACAGACAGATCAATAACAGTCATTCAAAGAGGAGGGGATGCAATTCACAAAGCTGTGACCATGGATGCGGACAAATGGGGCCTTGTCAAATGCCTGACACAGATGCTGCTCCCTTTTAAGGTTCTCACACATGAAGCTAGCAAGGAGGACACTACGATGGGCAAGCTATCCCATTGCTGTATGTGTTACTGGAACAGCAAAAGAGGGTGTCTGAAAGGTTTGCTTTGGGAGGTGTGAACGAAAACTCCTGGCTGTAGTTTTATAGTTTCCGAAATGGACATAGCTAAGTGGTTCCCAAACTGTGTGCGGCGCCCCTGGCTAGTTTTGATGGCACACCAGGGAGCCACGGCTCCCAGTTTGGGAACCACTCTTTTGACTTTTATTGAAGGTTGACAAATTATATTATCTCATGCAAAGAGTACATCTGTGCCACCCTACCTAATCCAGGCTGCAAAAAAATTCTTCTCACTTTCATTCTTTTATCTGAAGAGGATGTTTCAAAATGCAAAAAGTGTATTGTTGAGCAAGCCGGAAAACGGGAAGAAGAACGGCTGGAACTTAGAAACTCACTCCTCAGTTCTGGAGTACCCCTCCAACTTCTAGAGAGGTCAGTCTTGCCTCACAGTAGTCAACACCAGCAACAAGAGCACCAGCAACACCAGCATCAGAAGAATCGGAACCAACCTCTGCATTGGCTTGGTTTCAAGTGGCAGGTCTTAAGTCCGGTGTAGAGGTGAAGGCAAAAGAGGTTGAGCAAGTTGCAACACCAATGACATTCCAGAGGATGTTCCAAGAGTATCTGGATGGCCCAAAGGAGGTGTGTGTGGATCAAAACTATAGATGAGCCAAAGGAGGTGTGTGTGGACCAAAACCCATTGCTGTATTGGTCTTGGAAGATGTGCCAATGGCCACAGCTCAGCAGTCTGTCAATAGAGCATCTGGCTTGTCCTGTAGCTAGTGTGTATGCTGAACGAGTGTTCAGTGCTGCTGGTGTAGTCGTTACAGTTAGAAGGACCAGTCTCTCACCTGAAAATATGGAGCGATTAACTATGATCAAAATGAACCAGCATTTTATATCATCTGATTACACTGTTCCTGAAACACCACAGGAGGAGAAAGAGGATGTCTGGTTAGAATCAAGTGTGTTTGCTGACCAACTTTTGGGTGAACCACCTGAGTTTGAGCCCTGCCTGAGTAGGCCAATGCATCCATAAAAATGTTCAATTATTTCTTGTTGAACTTCTTTCTATCTTTGCAAAAATAGCTACTGGAACATCATTTTTCTGTAATGGAATTATGCTGCCCCACCATTGTTTAGTCACTTATGTGGCCTAATTGGAGTTGGAACCATGTGCAGTGAAGATGCCCCCACATTCCCTTCAGGACACTTGAGACAATGCCTGCATCCCTCACATGCCATTGGCCATCCTTTTTTACATCACGCAGTAGGGCTTCCCCAGAAGATCATTGATTAAATAACTGCCAGTGCTAATGTCAAATTTCAAAGTGTTTATACCATCAAAGAGGAGATAATATTTTCTATCAACCACCGTGCTTGGATTGGAAGAGGTGATTACTAACTAATGCACCAATGAGTAGTGATGAATGGTGATATGTTGTGTGATCATTAGAGATGACTGCTGATGTATGTGGTGGTTGACAGTAAAAGAGGAAGTCCAAAAAATGTGTAAACTTGATGATTTGTAGTGTTTGGGGGCTGATGGGTGAGCATTTTTTCTTGAAAGTGATTGGCCTTTCAAACTTAGTGAAACTTTCCTATAGGTTCCACTCCTTTTTTCTAGTTCCTCAGAGACCAGACCAGTCACTTTAGTTACCAAAACACACATCTATGGGAAATTCCAATTCTGCTACTCTATTTGATTTTCCAAGGCAGTGCACTACACAGGTCTACCTCGCTTGGTTTAGGCCTGGGGCGGTGTTACTCGGAATCAGGAGGAGGAGAATGGATGGTCTCAGGGTAGGACCACCTCAACAGCCAGGAGAAGGTTTTTGACTTCATAGAGAAACCATGATAATGGCAAAGACTCTGAGGCCTAGTACTCACTCAGCTGTGTGTACTGGAGAGAGGTGCATTGATTTGGGAAATGCTGCTGAGTGTGTGTTGGCTCCATTGCTGGCTCGATTGTGAAACTCCTCTTTGCGTTCTTGCTCTGACTCCGAGTCTTCTTTGTACACTCCTGACTCCTTGTGGAGCTTAACTTGCTTCCTTTTGTCCTTCTCCTTTACTCTGTAATACAGTTACTGTTTTTCAATATGTAGGCCTTATCCTAGTCCTCTCCTGCACGAACAACACTTGGTGGAAACTCGACGCTCTATCTTACCTACCAGACAGGTTTAGCCAGACACTCTTGAGTGATGGACATTCCAAGAATGGAGATTCACTGCCCAAGTAGGCAATACAGTATGGTTTTACTTTCAACAATAATAGTTTTTAGAACTGGGTGAGTTATCTTCAAATCCTCCATAATTTGTACTATTCAAACCTAGAAGAAATAACATTTTGAGATATATACTATCTTTGGTCTCTCTGAAGCAGAACTGTTTGCAATGCATTTAACTGAACTGTGTTATACTTATCCATTCATCGTTTTCTTCCGCAACATATTGATGATGGTGTGCTGCTCAGTGCCCCAATGAATATTGTTGTCGTGCTTTCTTGTGTGTAGTGTTTGTTTTTGTCACACCTTTCCCCAAGTCCTCTTTCACATCCATTCATTGAGCCCCTAACTCTCTCCCCTGGGTTGTGTAATTTATTTAGATATGACTTACTTTTACATCACTTTTACAATATTAATGGATCACAGACTTGCTGGGGAGGATATGGTGAAAAGGACACCAACTCACTACATGAGCTTCTATTACCTTAGTAATATTCCACACAGGCCCCATTAACATCATCATTAAGGCCTTTTGTTGTGCAAGCGCTTAACCTTGTCCAACCACTCCTGAATCTGAGCCCACTTCTCCTGACTGGAGGGTTTCATTTCCTTAGTTTTGTTTTTATTAAATACTAGCTCCCTATTTCTCAGAACAAATTTATTTTGCTAGCTTTTATTATTGCATCAGTTCCTCTTTGTTGTGTGTCAAATACTGTCATTGTGGAAGTCTGATCTCAGTCTTCCTAAAGTTATGATATAATATATGACCCACTAACTCTCTGTTTTCTCTCAATCTAGTTGACAGTGATGGATAACCCCTTGATTAATAATGCAGTTGGAGTTCGTATAGGTGGGGGTGGCAGGTTGTGTCTTCACTGTTAGAGTGCTAGCATGCTACTTCTACTATCAACCGCAGAGGATAAGTTGCCACCTTGTTAAAACCCTACAGTAAGAAGACTGAAGTATCAGCCCTCGCTTCATCTATTCAGGAAAGAGAAGAACTATGGATTAAAGTGAACTTGTTTAGTTAGTAATTAACTTCTGAAGAAGATGGGGGGGCGTGCCCAAGATGGCGACCGCATAGGACGCACTCGAACGAGCTCCGCACAGGGCCCGACCACTATCCTGTTTAAAAACAACTACGTGAGTCCCCTTCACAAAGCAAGAACCTGCGATCCTCACGGGCGGGATCATCGGACGCTTCCGGCGAGGCGCAACACGACGCAGCAGTCCCCGCCTGGCGGGAGCAGTCTGCGGATACGAGGGGAAAATGGCAGCTCGACAGGGCAGTGCAATCTAGCACCGTGGGCTGGGCCCACGAACGGACTGCGAGCGGCGCCCCTGCTGCCAGCCTTGCCTACCGAGGGAGAAGGAGCTGCCCTGAAATTACTGCTGAAGGGCACGGAGTTTGCCAATGCCGTAATTGACAGCGGCCATCGCTGTCTTTCTGCTGGTGAGGGGTGAACGCATCGCCGGTGATCCCTGGATAGCAACGCAGCAGTAGGTGCTTTTCCCATGCAGGAATAACGGGGCGCATGCCACAACAAACACCGCTGTGCATAACTCCCACATTCAGTAGATGCTTGCTTTTTTCCTACCCAGCGAAGTACACTCTTAGTCAGTGCAGGCCCCGGAGGACAACGAGACTGAAGACATACGTTCTGTTTAAAAGGTATGCTGTTCTCCGCTGCCGTATTAACGCAAGCTCACCACCGCCAGTGGGGAAATTTTTGGATGTCTACTTGCAGAACAGTCACCGCTTGCTCACCAATGGCACAATAACGCGATGAGGGTGTCTGTGCCACCACTTGGGTGCTTCATTATCCATTGGCCATCGTACCCTCTACACGGTAGAGTTGTGGCTGTGCTACCACTCGCTGTGAGTTAATAATCAGGGGAACTGTTTGGCATCATAGCTATTGGGAAGCCGCGGCCCACTAGAACAGCGGGAGGCACCATGCACACAACCGACAATGACTCCAAGGAACCATTTGCACAGAGTGAACAGTTTTGTCATCTGGAATCCACGCTGCATAGTCACTCTGAAAAATTCAAAAATATTTTGCACGCAATATTAGACACTAAGACCTCACTGGAAACTAAGATTGATTTGGTTTCACTGGAAGTGCATTTGCTGAGGGCGGACCATCGTAAACTCGCAGAACGGGTTACCCAGGCAGAGGCAATCACACAAACTGTACCACCGACTTTTCAATCACTGCAAACACAACTAACGTCCATGCAGGAGGAAATCAACCCCCTTCACCACAGAGCTGAAGACGCAGAGGGTCGCTTGTGACGTAATAATATCCGCTTTATTGGATTTCCTGAACGCTCTGAACTTCCCAGCACCAAAATGTTCTTAGAAAAATGGCTACACTCTACGGTGCTCCAGGATGGTTAAACCCCTCTGTTCTCCATAGAGAGGGCCCACCGAATACCGGGTCGTCTCTGTAAGGTAGGAGCCCCTCCGCACCCTCTCATAGCTTGCCTTTTGAATTTTCACGACCGGGACTTGATCCTACAACTGTTCCGCACCAAAGAGCCTCGACACTTCGAAGGCACATTGATAGCCGCATATCTGGATTATACAGTGGAGGTGCAACGAAAAAGGGGGTCCTACATGACGGTTAAACAAAGACTCCGTGCCCTGCAAATCAAATACTCTCTTCTTTACCCAGCAAAACTCAAGGTTATGGATCAAGAGAAAACACATGTTTTCCAATCCCATGAAGACGTCAGGACCTGGCTACACGCCAAGGGCCTGGTGGCAATGGAGGAAGAGAAAGAGGCCGATACATGGATCACTCCTAAGTCGAGACGCTGTTGCAGGAAGCCACCCTTTTTCCGCCCGGACCAGACACAAGCAGCGGCAGAACGGGCTCGAGCAGTAGTGACTGCTAAACAATATCGCAATAACTCCTTTACTGCTTTTCGCTCGGAACACATACCCACGTCAGGATCGGACACTGGATCCGATATCTCCTCGATAGGCAGTAACAAGATATCACATGTCACATCTGGATCAGTGGACGACCTTAACTGAATTTCAGCAACCGGACACGCTGTTATTGCACTCCACCAACCTCCATATCTTCCCCCACAAAATGCTGAGGCCTCCTTGCACACAATAACTAAATTTACTTTTTATTGTATCAACTACTATGGGCCCCGGAGCGGGGCATCTCCATAATTGTGTTGGCACCACCCCCACAAGATGTATCTTTGGACACGTTGTTCATTGAGGCACTACGATAACTGTTACTTAGTGCCTGTTTGTGTGCATTGGGTGGTATACTACAGAGTTGCGGCCCAGAGGGGATTGTTCCTATTGTTGGGGTTTTTCCTTATTGGTTCTTTGTATGTTTTACCATGCTTAATACCACGGAGCTTTGAGCGAAGTTGCTGTTCTAAATATGGGGACATAATATTACAGTTGACTCTGAGTGGGCTCTGACACAAATGTATAATGTGTATCTGTGACATACTGTCTAATGTGCTTTGCTTAAAAGAAAAAAACAATGAATGCTGTCTAATGCACCGTTGTTGACCCAGGTTCCACAATACAGAGTCTTGACATGGAATGTAAGGGTTATGGCAACCTACACCAAAAGATATAAGATACACTCATATCTCAAATGTCATGGAGTACACATAGCGATGCCTAAAGAGACACACCTTACAAACTCAGAGCTAAAAAAGGTGCGCACTCGATGGCGAGGTCAAACATATGGTACTGTTATGTCTGCATACGCTAGGGGTTTCCTAATACTGGTAGCCCCCTGAACCCCCTTTGCCCTCACATCACAGATAATAGACACGGAGGGCAGATATGTAGTACTGGAGGGTAGACTAGGTGGCACACCCATTAACCTGGCAGCTGTCTATGCTCCAAATGCCAATCAGATACCATTTTTGGACTCCCTTACTGCCACCTCTGTTCCATGATCCACTTGTTCCAACGATCTGGGGTGGTGACTTTAATTGTATTTTGGACACCCAACTGGATCGCTCTCATCCTCCATTGTCAGCAGCTCTTCGTCTTCGAAATGCCAACCATTTCCGGTTATGGAGTACACACATGAGACTTGCAGATGTATGGCGATTAGGCCACCCACATAACCGTGAATACTCATTCTACTATCCTGTACACGACCTACACACTAGGATAGATATCCTATTTAGCAATACTAACAATGGACCCCTCCTCAATCACTCCGAATATTTAGCCAAAACATACTCTGACCACAGTCCACTGACAGCGATTCTGTCTTGGGGTACACCACGCCCTTCTATACCCACCTGGCGCCTGCAAACAGAGGCCCTACTAGATCCCCGTTCCGTGAATCTCTATCAGAAACTATACGACAATACTTCCTAACAAACGCAGGCTCTGCTTCCTCTCGAGCAACGGAATGGGAAACTCACAAAGTAGTAATTCTGGGGCACTGCATTGCTGCAACCTGGGGAGTTTGGCGGCAACTCACACAGGATTTGACTAAGATAGAACGTGACTTACACCAAGCAGAAATACATGTCGCGGAGAACACCGCATCGCAGCTACAAATACGGCAACTTAGAATTCGTAGACATGAAGCGGAATCCACTTTAAGCCACCATGATTACCGCATACGCATGGCATTACAACATGCTCAGGGAGATCGCTCTGGCAAGGTACTAGCCTGGCTTCTTCGGGAGGCACACCATGGCACACCAGCTATGTCCATCAAGACGCCGGATGGTACAGTGGCCAATACACAATTAGCTATAAATGACACTTTTCGTGCCTATTATCAACAGTTATATGAACAACCGGCTGACCTAAGAGCCTAATGCGCCCAGAGCCTTTTGAATGATGTGTCCCTTCCTAGGCTAACGGATCCACAACGCATTTCTATAGAGGAGCCAATACACTTAGACAAAATCGTAAAAGCTGTCAGATAGCCCGTAGCAAAACACCAGGTACCAACGGGCTACCCATTGAATATTACGCCACATACCCCACCATCCTTTTCCCTCGGTTGTTAGAGGTTTACCAAGAGGCATTCATACGGGGCTCCGTACCGCACTGCCAGCGTGAAGCCCTTATTGTGGTGCTACCTAAACCAGGTCGAGATGCAAATGATGTAAGGTCTTATCGTCATTACTCAACCTAGATTGTAAAATCCTAGAAAAGATTCTGGCTAACTGACTGCTGCTTGTGATGCACTCATTAGTGCACCATGACCAGTCGGGTTTTATACCAGGCCACACCACATTTCTTAACATTAGGCGCCTCCTACACTTGATCCACAACACGACAACTGGCAACACACACAGAGTGGCAGTCTCTCTGGACATAGAGAAAGCCTTCATCACTTTGGGATGGGACTTTCTTTTTGCATGTATAAGGAAAATGGGATTTCGACCCCATCTCTTGCGGTGGGTCAGGAAGTTGTATGGGGAGCCACTGGCATGAGTGAAGACAGGCCGGGTAATATCGAGCTGTTTCAACATACAATGCGGTACACGACAGGGCTGTCCACTATCGACACTTCTGTTTGCCTTGGCAATGGAACCCTTGGCATGCTACTTACGTACCAAGGCCGAAGCCTGGGGGATATGGGACTCACAGCGATTTAGTGTGGTGTCTTTATACGCGGATGACGCTCTTATTTATATTAGAGATGTACGCACTACACTACCTGAGCTAGTACGGCTGCTATCACGTTTTGGGACAGCATCGGGCCTACAGGTCAACTGGCCTAAATCATGTGTGTTTCCACTAATGCAATACTCCCCCGCCAAATGCCCCGTTACGAGCAACTCACGTTTGCAATGGCAATATGACACCTTCAAATATCTAGGAGTTTATATTTATCACTCACCTAAAAATCTCCTTTCCTTCTGGCAATCGCTGCCACTGTCACCCATAGGCAGGGTGGCGATCTCCAAGATGTTGATCCTACCTCGGATGCTGTACTTTTTCTCAGCTCTACCTATTGTGATACCACGTGCCTTCTTTAAAGCGCTGGATAGTTTACTACTGGACTTAATTTGGGGAGATAAACGCCGTAGAGTAGCCCTTTCCACACTCCAAAGGCCACTACACGAGGGTGGGTTGGGAACTCCACATTTTCAGACCTATTACACAGCAGCGTAATTGTATTAGTCAACCTCATGGCCGACCTCCCCGTTACACCCGGAGACACGTGACATACAAGCCCACTTGGGGGACACTGCATTATACACCTGGTTAACTGGCACTAATGTGGGTGGCTCCACTAGGTCCCCACTGTTAGAAGTAGCACAAACATGCTGGCACCGTTATTTACATCTCGGGGATCCACTACTCCATATTCTCCGGGGATATCAGTATGGGACATTCCTGAGATAACACAAAACACACAAGCCCACGCACGAGCCCACTGGGTGGAAAAAGGAGTCATCCGGACGGAACACTTCTTCTCAGATGGCAAGCTTAGACCCTTCCCGGATTTGATGGCAAAATACGACATTGCGCCGGGACAATTTATCACTTCTTACACTACACTACAAAGCATGCATGGTATATGGGGCTCGGGGAATAATGAGCCACCCAACTCTCCTGTATTACACTCCATATTATCGTCAATGACAACTAAACGTGTTGTTACCACCCTGTACACAGCGCTCTGTGCACCTACCATCACTTTATTACAAACAGCACACGAAAAATGGAACACAACGCTACCACACCCACTTACCATACCAGATTGGAATTTAGCACTGCACTCAATAAAAGGGATCTCCCGTATCGTCAGGTTTAGGTTCACTCAATTTAATTATATACATCAAGCATATTTAGACCCACAACGCCTTAATCGTGTGTACCCTACACACAAACCAGTTTGTCCACGTTGTGCTGCTTCTCCAGCAGGATTTGTCATATGGTATGGGACTGTTCAACCTTGCAGTCCACTTGGCATAAAATTACCACAATGATATCGGAAACAACTGATCGTCCTCTACCTGTGACTCCGGCCTCTTGCCTGTTAGGCATTCGCACTAAAACAAAAAAAGATACATACCTCAGTAAGTTAATTGACTTAGCATTTGTGCTTTTCAAACGTAGGATAGCCATGGTATGAAAATCCTCGGACCCCCATTCATATCGCAATGGCTGAAAGACCTTTTGCTATGGTCCAAGGCAGAAGCATACCATCTCCGATGGCTCCATGCACGTGGAGCACTCATCACAGGCGTGGAGGGCTGGGACTCCCTGATCAGAAAGTGGAAGCTAAAAATGACCTGCATCCACCATAAACTGTAAAACTTTGTACTTGTATAGCGCACTACTCACCCATTAGGGTCTCCAAGCGCTGTACACATACCACTGTGGAACCCCTCCTGGCTTTTCCCCGTGAGGTGCCCACTCCTGGGCAACCTCCAAGGTGAAGCCAGGTATCCCAGCACTGTTGGGGCTGTTGTGGAGATTAAGCAAGCTATTGCCCAGAGTGGGACCCATGAATTAGATTAGGCACAGAAGCCAGAATTATCAGGTCCGAGGAAATTGAGCCCAAGACCTGCAGAGGCAAGAATTGAAACCTGGTCCCGGGCCAGATTTCTGCATGAGGGTCTGCCACTCTAACCATTGAGCCACACTTCTCCACCATGAGTCCTGCCCTCATTAATGACAAACACACTGTCACGTTATGCCTCCATACATACTCAGGTACCAGCAGTGGCTGTTCCAGAGGTTGGTCCCCCTTATCCTTTGGACACTCCACAACCCGGAACTCACTACACACATGTGATCCCATACTATAGCGCATAATTATGTGTAAGCATGGTGCTTGTTGTTTTCTGCTGTTATTTGTTTTTGCTTGTCTGTTATAGCTCAAAGTTTTAATAACATAAAAACTGGATGTTTGTACATTCATTAGTTTCTTAACCAAACAGGAAATACACCGGTGCATTGTTCTCTGTATATACAGCACTGAGTTGTTCTCTAGAGTGATGCTGCCTGAAACAACGGAACATTATGTTATATTTTAACGTTTGAACTTAAATATGTGAAAACCAATAAATAAACATAATTAAAAAAATGTATTAAAAAAAAAACTTCTGAAGAAGATGTATCTAGGTTTTTGTAGGCGAAATTGGCACTTGCAATCATCCCCTGGTGGTCCATATAGTTACAGAGGGCATGTAGCAAGGGTGTAAGTAAATGACATAGACTTGCTTTTGCAGATTTCCTAAAAACAGGCTACACTGAAAGACAGCAGTGAAAACTAAAACTCCAAAATAAGTATTTGAGGCATAAATGAAGTAAAATAAATCACACCTTTATTATTTACAAACAGAAATCCCTTTCTACCCACAACAGGACAACCCTTTCCCCCAATTAAATGGGCCCATCCCTAAAAGTTCAACAAAAGTCCAAAGTGAAAAAAACCTGGTGCAGGCACCCTTACTACCCTTTCTAGCCACAAGTCCCTCCCACTAAAACAAAAACATTAAAAAAGGCTCAGAAGACGGCATTGTCTATTGGGTCTGTAACTGGTACATGTTCTGCTCTATCCTGCTGAGCCGGCTCTACATGCTTTCCATCCACTGCAGGATGTGCTAAAACAATGGCCTGTCAGAACAAGAGGGGGTGGCAGTAGTTGCTCAGGGCTCCTGACAGCTGGCTCTGGCGATGTATGGGCTGAGATGCTGAAGGTTGGGGCTGGTATGTTGAACTGGGGCCCGGGTCAAAGGGAGCTATTTCAGCCTCTTCATCCTCCAGGACTACTAGCTGCCGATATTCTGCCTGGTCTCCTGCCTCTGCCACCATAGATGGATTGCTATCTCCTGCCTGGTTGGTGGTGCCGGTGGACTTGCATGGTGTACCTATATTGAGAAAAACAAAAAGAAAAAAGACAAATTGTAAATAATGCTCTGTGCAAACACGTGTTTAAAATTAAGTAGTGGGTAGAACATTAACAGTACATTGCTGGTCCCGTAAGTACATTGGAATTTGATGTGATTATGATTAGGAGAGTCACAAGGCCAAGTATATTTGTTTATCCACACATGCCTCACATACAAAGCACTGACTATCTTGCACAAAAGAATTAAGGAAAAACAAGACAAGATAAAAAAAAACAGTGATTTGATTTTTTTCTTTTGAAGACTTGTCTAGTAACAAATAAGACACTTTGAGTGGAAAAATAAAAATAAATTACCTCTCATTTACGAGTAAGGCATTAAGTACTATGGAGTACAAGTTGTGCTTAATTAATGGAGCCATGTTAGCCCATGCTTCGGGTACTTTGCTACTGTCTGCAGCTGGGGCAGCTGTAGTTGACAATTATCTAGCAATAATTCCAATGGACCTGCTCATCTCCAAATGCCTTTTACTTTCTACCCTGACTCCAAAGAGGCAGATGAATTATAAATAAGATACCATGTCACTCATGTCACAATTAAAGTGTGGATACTATTGTCATGGCTGAAGTAGATGGTGGACTTAGTCCCACTTTACTCACTGCCCTCGCCCACCACCACCAATTATCTATAGCAAATTCATTCACTGGGCAGTAAGGAAAGTAAACCTAACTTACCCTACTGCAGAGAAAGATAGGGTAGGTAAAGCTTTTGCTATAGAATAGAGTGGTGTCAATGATCATCGATTCATTAGGTGCCTATGTTTTGACTTATTCAGTCACTAAATAGACAAAAGTTTAAAAGGGAAAAAACTGAACAAGAATAAAATAATCTGTTATGTGAAACCATGGAATATATTTTGGAATCACTTCACATGGCCATAAAAATGTGGCACATACCAAAAATAGATTTTTCATTTTTTTTTGTAGACTGAGATGGAAGAACTTAGGAAAAGAATAAAGGAGTGAAGTACTAAGAGGTGACTGAGTGGGTGAAGGGAAACACATCTTTTGTGTTTGGTTTTCAGTGCATTGAAAAGTTTGTAAATGTTGCATTAACTGAAGAAGGCACACATTGCACAGCCAACACTGCCATCATGAATTGAACCATACTGCACTCCTACAGTTATGGGTGGCCAAATGCCATGGGCAGGAAGGGGGTTGATCAATGATGATGGGTGGGATACATATCTGCCTCACTTAACAAATACAGTGAGTCAAGTGATTAGAACAAAAATTAAAATCCCCCCACTTTGATAACCATAAAACAAAGTGACGTAGGTGAGCAGCATGTCTTTCTCCAGAAGACCTTCTTGTTAATTTATCCAAGCAATTATTCAATCATTCATTCTTCCTACAAATTCACCTATAGCCACCATGATTTAAGGTTTACTTTCTCTCATCCAGTCTTTCATAAAAAATGTCCATCCATTGTCCATCCATTCAGTATCCATCCTTTCTTTCAATCATCCTTTCACCTATCCATCCATTTACCTAATACTCACCCACACATCCTTTCACCCACCAACGCATCCTTTCCTTTCACTCATTTCACCCATCTTTTCTCCAAACATTCCTTTCTTTCACGTTTCCATCAAGTCATAATTTTTAGCTTGCATAATGTGAGCCTTTACTGAGTTGCAGATATAACAGCCTATAACTCAACCAACACTGTAGCAGGTAAAGCAGGGGGTTAAAAATCATGAATCATGACAACACCCTTGTAGCTAGTGAGTATAATAGTAATTTTCAATAAGCAAGCAATATGACTTACTACCGCACATCCCTGTGGCGGCTTCCTCCCCTCCAACCGAATCTCCTTCTGAAGCAGCACTTGAGCCAGCAGCACTCTTTGTGGCTAGAAAAAACATTATACATTTTTTAGATGCCAGATACGCCTCCCCTTAAAATAAAAAAGTACACCTGCAATACATCACTACAGTTCGGTTAGAGATGCAATATCTTCTATGTAAAATATCGCCCTGGGCATTTTGTTGGTTCACAAAGTTAGAAAAGCCAGGCAGTCAAGCCAGTCAAAAACTTTTCATAATGGAGGGGTAGAGCTATAGACTATGATGATGATGACTCTGAATCATTGAAGCACACTGAAGGGGTTGGGTAAAGACATATGGTGTTGGTTGGCAATACAATGGGGCCTCATACTCAGCAGCCCTGCTGCACTGTAAGGGGAACTGCTGGTTTGCTGTAGAAATGAATTATAGAGCACAACATTGAGGGTTGAAGGTGGGGTGATCCATGTTAGAGCATGAGCAAGAACAACAAAGCATTCTCAACAGAACATACTAGCTTACTTGGGACTGAAATCTTCACAGTAGACAGTAGAGTACCAAAAATCTGTTCTTAGTCTTACAGTATCACAAAATATATAGGGGAGAGGGAAAGATTATTACCAAAGCATAAGAAATGTAAAGACTAGTGCAGAAATCCCCACTATACAGACACCCACACAAGTCCACCAGACCAAAGGTCAGTGATAAACTGGCGATAGCAAAACCCACAGTTACGCCAACTGAAATACACCCACAGTATCACAACCCATGAATCACTGCGGCGGTCTTTCAATCACGGTAAACCATTGGCGGTACATACCGCCGCACTCAAAATACACACACACTTACAAAACTACACCACATTGGACAATTCAAACTACACGCACCTGACACACATATACACACCACACCTTACAGTGAAAAGTAAAGATAGCAAGCAGAGAGAGACAAGCAAGGAGCACCCACTCAATCAGAGGCACAGAACACCATCACTCATACACCATTCATGCACATTACAGGATTCACCACAACACATCGCCCCACACATCACCTCACACATCCTCACACATGTCACTCACACCACATCCATGGCATCCCAAAGACACCCCAGGTTTTCTGAGGAGGAGCTAAGGGTCATGGTGGAGGAAATCATCTGGGCAGAGCCACCGCTATTTGGATCACAGGTGCAGCAGACGTCCATTGCAAGGAAGATGGAGCTATGGCAGAGAATTGTGGACAGGGTCAATGCCATGGGACAGCACCCAAAAACCAGGGATGACATCAGGAAGAGGTGGAATGACCTACGGGGGAAGGTGCATTTCGTTGTAGCAAGACACCAGATTGCTGTACCAGGGACTGGCGGTGGACAAACACCTCCTCCCCCACAACTAACAACATGGGAGGAGCAAGTCTTGGGAATCATGCATCCTGAGGGCCTGGCAGGAGTAGCAGGAGGACCCTACCAGCATGCCATCACAAACTCCTACCCCTACCCTCACCCCCTTCACTCCAACACCTCACATATACCCTACCATCACAACCCACCAATCCCAATACCAAGCACTGCATGCCAAATCAATGCATGGACCCCCATCACAGACCTCCATGGACAACCATCACCCAGCATGCGCAGTAGAGAGACTCACCCAGCCCACAAAATCACCACTCACACAAGGGCAAACCGACAGGGAAATCACAATCATAGATGGAAACACACACATGCACAATATGGCCCATGTAGATACATTAACGATGCATTTGCATTCCAACAGGACCCCTACTCAACGTCACCAGAGAGGAGGAGTCAGCTACATCCATTCCCCCCGACGAGACCCACAGTGTCGACAGCAGCTCTGTACGCCTGGATCAGGATGTCCAACCTGGCCCATCATGGGCCTCTGGACAGCCAGTTCCCCTGCCACAGTCCCAACCCACCACAGAGACTCCCCCCTCAGGAAACACCAGCACAGCACCCACCCAGCGGGCCCATGCCTCTGTCCCCAGGACACGTCAATCAGCAGTGTGTACACCACTACAGGGACCCCAGGCAACCCCACAAACCCAGGACGACAGGGACCTGGGGTCAGTGGCAGTGGGCACACGGTTCAGGGGACAGAGGCACAGGACAACATGGAAGCTGGGAGGACTGCTGTGCGACAGGGGAAGGACAGGCAAAGGGAACCCACTCTCCACTAGGCACCCTCAAACATCCTGGGAGCATGCCTATATTCCCAGGACACCATGGGCCCGATACTGGCCGAGTTGCAGGAGACCCAGCGGCTGCAGGAGGGACAGTACCTGGGGATCAAAAATATACACCATCCTGGTCACCATTGCAGGGGTGCTAGCTGACATGGGCAAGACCATGAGGGAGGCAGTGGCACAACAAAGGGCGCCTGACACTAGCCAAACCAAGGAACAGCCTTCCACCTCCGCCGGCGCTAGTGGACAGGAGGCCCGCCAATCGACCAACAGCACCCCACCCTCTGCAGAAGGAGAACCACCCCGCAAACGGTCCCTGTGAACCAGGCAGAAGACAGAGAACATTGCCAAGACCCCCGCCAGGATATAGGGCTCTCCTAATTGTCACCCTTCTGTCCCACTCCGTTACCCTGTCCACCTTGAACTGCCATTGGTCCCCTTCCTATGCCCCCTTGGACAATGCACCTGTGATACCAAGAGACTGTACTCTACCCTGAACTTTCCTCCACCATCACCCCAGACCCTTGCACATACCCCTATACTAAATAGCACCTAAATAAACACCCTTGAAACAAATACCAATCTGGAGTCAGTCTAATGATTCACAAATGTATTTGTACAACATTATCAAAGCATTGCAAAGTATATGTACAGTGAAATATAATACAGGATGTCCTTTGGTGGGCAGCAGTACATACAGCAGGAGCCAGAATGGGGCACACAGATCTGAAAATCCAAAGGGAACAGTCAGTGGCCATAGACATGAGGTAAGAGGCTGCCTTGTACAATGTCTATCAGATTACTGAAATGTTAAGTGGAGTTACAGTCTCTTACCTGTGTGTCAATGGAAGTACTGCTGTATTATATTTGTTTTGTTGTCAACATCTTCTTCTGCTGCCTCCTCTTCCTCACTGTCCACCGGCTCCACGGCTGCCACAAGAACATCTCCAGGCACATCCTCCTGCAGAAAAGGCACCTGGTGTCTCAAGCCCAGGGTGTGCAACATGCAGGATGCAATGATGATTTGGCATACCTTCTTGGGTGAGTAGTACAGGGAGCCACCTGTCAGGTGGAGGGACTGGAACCTGGCCTTCAGGAGGCCAAAGGTTCTTTCTATAATCCTCCTTGTACGCCCATGTGCCTCATTGTAACATTCCTCTGCCCTTGTCCTGGCATTCCTCACTGGGGTTAGTAGGCATGAGAGGTTGGGGTAACCAGAGTCACCTGTAAATATAGGGTGACAACTGTTAGACACACACTAACCCTTAGGGGAAATCCCATATCCAGACATCAACATATGCTGGGTGGGGACCTTTGGGTCACCTATTAGCCACACCCGGTGCCTCTGGAGTTGACTCTTCACATATGGGATGCTGCTATTCCTCAATTTAAAGGTGTCATGCACAGAGCCAGGATATTTGGCATTCACATGGGAGATGTACTGGTCCGCCAAACACACCATCTGCACATTCATAGAGTGATAGCTTTTTCCATTCCTGTAAACCTGTTCATTTCTCCGGGGGAGGGGGGACAAATGCTTCATGTGTACTGTTAGAAATGGGGTTTCTGGTTGGCTAGGGTATGCACCTCAGCCTGGCAGAACTTACCCACTCTAGTCAGGGCAAGGGAGTTACACGTCCAAGATAACCCCTGCTCACCCCCTTGGTAGCTTGGCACGAGCAGTCAGGCTTAACCCAGAGGCAATGTGTAAAGCGTTTGCACAACACACATAACACACGTGACGCAATATCCCCACCACAAAGGAAACACAATACCAGACTATATGAAAATATACTGTATTGTACACAAGGCAATTATCAGACCAAACATCACATATCAGTACTATCCTGCTACCTTAGCAGTTGTCAGAATGTTACACTTTAGCTACTCTGCAACCTAGCAGTAGTCACACATAACACACAGGTTACTCAGTATTCTGCAACATAAGCAGTAGTCAGGAAAACACGTTATTACATCACAGCACTTGTCATAAGAATATCATAAAATGCCCATAGTAGGAACATTAGAAAACATATGGCAGTTAGAAAAACATATTAGCAAGCATGTCCATAAAAGGAACATTTGCATACACATATGTAAAAACATCAAACGCAGGTAGGTAATATATGAATCAAACAAAAGTCTGTAGAAAGAACTTTGGATTGCAACTATATTGGTCCTTTAAACAGTACCTGGTTGGATGAAGGCACCGCCAGTGCCTAGATGGCGAACAATGGGGCCCCCGGTGCTCCTATGCGCAAAACGGGGGCCTCCCTTATACTCTGGGGTCAGAGGAGGGTGACATCCACCTCCTCTCTTTTATAGACAGGCCCCTCTGGGGACCGTGATGACTGGGGGCCCCCCAGGGCCTCAACCGGCCCTCATGAGGGGGCCAAAGCCAGCAAAAACAGCTTAGGGCAGGAGGGGGGGCACCACGCACCCCCTCCGGTTTAATGACAGACCCCTCCCGGGACCCGCAGTCTCTGGGGGCCCCCCCGGGCCTCCACTGGCCCTTCCACCAAGGGGGGGCACAATAATGCCCTTTTTACCTAACAGCAGAAAAGGAGCGTCCTGCTCCTAACGCAGAGGCCAGGGGGAAGGGGGCACTCCCCGCGCCTTCCCCTGGTCCTGCCGTGAAGCCACAAGAAGATAGGACCCCTCCTGGGGCCTGAGCAGACACTCGCCTGCACCCGATGCGGTGCGCGAGTGTTCTTCCAGCTTCCTGGGCTGCTGCGGTGATCTTATTTAAAGGGGCACAATGCAGCAAGGAGCCTACGAGTTCCCAAGGCTCCATAAGCGCGCTACAATTAGCGCTATGGCATCCGCAACCATGGAGAGGCACCCCTCATGAAGAAATAGATGCAGGGGTCAGGGGCCACAGCACCCTGCCCCTGGGGAGCAGAATCTTAAGACAAGGTCCTCAGGTGGAGGGCCCAGCTACAGGCCAGCACAAGGGAAAGGCAGCAAGTGGCAAGACCTTCACAGTGACCAGGCAGGTCACAGGTTTGCACAGCAGCAGCAGTCCATGGCGGTTCCTGGTGAGTCCTTTCAGCCTTTGGTGTCCAGTTCCAAGATGATTCCAAGAGTCTCCAAATTGTGGGAAAAATTCCCCTGTACTTATAGTCAGTTCTTACAGTGTTATACAATGGTAGTGAGAGGAGGTTCCAGCCAGTTACAACTGGTTCTGGGAGTGCCCCCTCTCTCTTTTCAGCACAGGCTCCAAACATCAGTGGGGGGTTAACGACCCTATTGTGTGAGGCCAGGGCACAATCTTTACAAATGCAGGTGTGCCCAGCCTCTCCCTTCTCTCAGCCCAGGAAGACTATTCAGTATGCAGATGCACCTCTGTGACACCTCCACCCTCCCTGTGTACAGGCAGTCTGAAAAGTATGCACAAAGCCCCAACTGTCACTCTTCCCAGACGTGAATTGAAGTCAAGCTGCAAAACACCAGAGTCATAAGCACAGATAAACGCGCACTTTCTAGAAGTGGCATTTCTGTGATAGTAATAAAAAATACACCCACACCAGTAAGCAGCATTTATTATCACCATCACAACCATACCAAACACGCCTACGCTACCCCTCCTAAATCAGACAATACCCCTTACACATAAGGCAGGGCATTTCTAATGCAATCCTATGAGAAGGCAGCACTCACAGCAGTGAGACACCAAGTTAGGTTGTTTGTCACTACTAGGACAGGCCATGCAATATGGCACATGTCCTGCCTTTCTACATCCATGGCACCCTGCCCATAGGGCTAGCTAGGCTGTACCTTAGGGGTGACTTACATGTAGTAAAAAGGGAGTTCTGGGCCTGGCAAGTAAATATAGATGCCAGGTCCCTGTGGCAGAAAACTGCGCACACTGGCCCTGCGCTAGCAGGCCTGAGACAAGTTTGAAAGTCTACTTCAGTGGGTGGCGCAAGCAGCGCTGCAGGCCCACTAGTGGTATTTAATCTACAGGCCCTGGGTATAGAGATACCACTGTAAAGGGACTTGTAGGTAAATTAAATATGCCAATTAGGTATAAGCCAATCATACCAACTTTAGATGGGAGAGCACCTGCACTTTAGCACTGGTCAGCAGTGATAAAGTGCTCATAGTCCTAGAGCCAACAGCTAGAGGTCAGAAAAACCAGGAGGAAGGAGGCAAAAAGACTAGGGATGACCCTGCGTAAGGCAAAAAGTCCAACATGTACCATCAATGGCACCAATGATGTTGGGAATATGTCCCAGGGCATAAAAGTCAGCCTTCACTGTGGCCAAATCCTCCACCTGGGGGAACACGATGTAGCTGCGCATGTGTTTCAACAGGGCAGACAACACTTTGGTCAACACGTTGAAGAACATTGGCTGAGACATCCCTGATGCCATGGCCACTGTTGTTTGGAAGGAATCACTTGCCAGGAAATGGAGCACTGACAGGACCTGCACTAGAGGGGGGATTCCTGTGTGCTGACAGATAGCTGACATCAGGTCTGGCTCCAATTGTGCACACAGTTCTTGGACTGTGGCACAATCAAGTCTGTATGTGATGATAATGTGTCTGTCCTCCATTGTCACAAGGTCCACCAGGGGTCTATACACAGGAGGATGCCGCCATCTCATATTCTGCCTGAGCGGTTGAAGCCTATGGAACAGAATGGTGAGCAGAGGGTTATATTTCCACATCTATTGCACTAATGTTGAATAATTTACTTTACAGAAGAAGTATGTGAACTCGAGAGTCAGTTGAAGTGCCAATGTCTGCTGTAGCACAGTTAGGTGCCATGCCCCGTGCCCCCCTGAAATGGCGGCTGCCTGACCTGTGAGGAGGGACAAGTGGAAATGAGGTAATTGCGCTGGCATTGTGCGCTCTCGCGGTCGATGACTGCCGCGCAACTTCGCATTGTTAATATTGGGCTCTATGGGTTCCAGGCGCCAATGGCGATGTATGCCGAGACGTAACCGCCATTTTCTAACTATTCACTCACTTGCTACCTGACCTTCAACAGGAGGGGACCTACACTGCAAGTGCTGCTGTGACCTGTGTCTGGAAGGGACAATGGCTCATGTGTCTGGGGAAAGGGCCTCTGCCTTCACTGCAGAGGAGTTGGAGAAACTGGTAGATGGGGTCTTACCCCAGTACACATTACTCTACGGTCCTCCAGACAAACAGGTGAGTACACTGTGAGCATGATGCGTGGGCCATGAATGTATGGCGTGCTGTGGATGTAAGCCACATGTTGGGGGGTGCTGAGGCGTCCTGGCCAAAGTGCAGCATGTAAGGTGGTCAGTGTATGTACATCAGGGAATTGGTGGGAACTGGTGGGCAATGAGTATGACGGTCCGAACAGGTGAGTAATTTCCTTTTCTGCTGTCTTTTCCCTCCAAGTCAGCACCCACCAGAAAAAGGGTATTTGGCATGACATCGCCAAGGAGGTGCGAACCCTGGGGGTCTTTCACAGGCGGAGCACCCACTGCCGCAAACGGTGGGAAGACCTGTGCAGCTGGGCAAGGAATACGGCAGAGGCCCAGCAGGGGCTGGCTTCCCAACAAGGAAGGGGTGCCCGTCGCACCATGATCCCCCCTGATGTTCCGCATCCTGGCAGTGGCCTATTCGGAGTTGGATGGGTGCTTGAGGGCATCACAGCAGCCACAAGGTGGTGAGTACAGATTCTGAAAGCTGACTTTGCGCGCGTCAGGAGGTACCTGTGTAGGGGATGTGGGCTGTGGGTGCCCCTAGACCAGGGCGATCATGGCAGGGTAGGTCCCTTGTTGGACAGGCTCTGGAGCACTCCTACCCCAATGGTGTAAGTGGTCATCTACTACTAGGCACGGTCCTGTGGGTTTCTGGGGTGAAGATGCTGGCGTTAGGCATTGTACCCCATGGGCGGGTGACTGTCTCAGTAAATGCCTGTGTGTAGTGTACACCACCAATGGTGTTGTTGCTAGCATTAACCAAGTGTATCCTCTGTCTTGCCCCCTTTTTGTTTTGTCATCCTGTCCTTGTGTGCATTAGCATCATCTGGCGGAGGAGCAGAGGCACCGGTGACGGAGGAAGCTACATGCCACATGGGCCTGGAGTCCAAATCCACAGAGGGTGAAGGCACCAGTGGGACGGAGGGCGAGGGAAGCACCACGACGGGGACAGGAGGGGAGACCACAGACAGTGACTCCTCCTCAGATGGCAGCTCCCTGGCGGTGGTGGACACCTCTGTGCCCACCCCAACAACAGGTACAGCTGCCAAACCACCCTAGCAGCACCACCCTCCCAGCAGCCCCTCAGCGTGTTTCCCGTGCCTGCTCACCCAGGAGGGTGGGCATCACCTTTTGCCCAGGCACCTCAGGCCCTCCCCCAGTCAGCCCTGCTGCCCTCAGTGAGTACACGGTTGACCTTCTGAGATCCCTCACTTTTGGGCAGTCAACATTTCTGAATGCCATCCAGTGTGTCAAGAGGCATTTACAACAAACAAATGCATACCTGGAGGGCATTAACTCTGGACTGGCAGCCCAACAGAGAGCATTTCAGGCTCTGGCCTCAGCACTGATGGCAGCCATTGTCCCTGTGTGTAGCCTCCCCCATCCAACTTCCTCTACCGAGGCCCAATCCCCTCAACCTCAGCCCATCCCAAGCACACCTTCAGACCAGCATTCTCCCAAATCAACACACAAAAGTGGCTCAGACAAACATAAGCACCACACTTCATCTCATAGTCACTCACACAAGCACCATGCCCATGCAAACACACCAACATCCACTGCCTCCACTGTGTCCCCCTCCTCCTCATTGTCTACCTCCCTCCCAGTAGCGTCTCCGCTCACACCTGCATACACTACATCTTCATCCACTACATCCACCACCAGCACGCCCATCACAGCACAGCCCTCACGAGCAGTCACCACCCCCACAACCATGCACACATCCCCTGTGTCCTCTCCCAGTGTGTCTGTGACCCCTCCTCTCAAAGTACACAAACGCAAGCACCCACCCACCCAACAGACATCCACCTCACAACAGCATCCAGTCCATGCACCTTCACCCAAACTCAGCAGACAGACATCTCCTACAACCACTCCCTCTTCCTCCACTCCCAAACCCTCTCCATCTTCCCGTCCCAGTGTGTCTAAAAAACTTTTCCTGGCAAACATTGACCTCTTCCCTTCCCCTCCCCCGTCCTTCCCGTCAGGCCAGGGTGTCCAGATCCCAGGTCAGCACCTCAGCCACCAAGTCGGCGTCCACTGTGGTACCTGCAACTCCCAGAGGATCAAAGGGGGCACCCGTCAGGCCAGACAGTGTGCCACCGACCCCTGCAAAGGACCAACCCATTCCGCCACCTGCCAAGGTGAGGAAGGGGCCAGCATGCAGCACAGCCAAGGAGCACGACCCACCCAGATAGGCCTCCTCCAAAACTTCAGCTGCCAGTGCCAAGGTCCCAGCAGCATCTGCAAAGGTGAGGAAGCGGCAGATAAGGCAAGACAAGGCACTTCAGGGCTCGGAGGCTCCAGGTGAGGGCCTGCTGCCCACCCTCAGAACTGCCAGATGTGCCACCTGTACCGTGGCAAGCACCGTCACAAGAACTGCCGCAAGCACTGCCAGCTGCTTGACGCTGCCACACCAACTGTCAGCAGCAGCATCCCCAGTGGCAGCCATCCGAGGCTGCAGGAGATGGGCTGGTGCCTCCCTCCACCACTACCAGCACCTGCACCTGCACCACGGCCAGCACCGGCAGCATCCCCGCCGCAGGCACCGCCGCAAGCACCGGCACCTGCACCACCACCTGACCCACTGCTGCCGCAACAACTGTCAGCAGCAGCATACCCAATGGGCAGCCGTCCGAGGCTGCAGGAGAGAGCCTGGAGCCTCCCACCACCACTGGAAGCACTTCCACCAGCACCGGCACTACCACCAGTTTGCAGCCTTAGTCGCTGCAGGATGGAGTTTGGCCCTGCCTCCATGGAGTATCATGCTACCTGTTCCCTACAAAGCTCGTGCCTCAGACACCCAGTTGAGGGAATGCTAACTGCCACACCCCAAGAGCTGCATCACTGGGCACAAAGCCCCCACCAGAACCAGTGGAAAAAGGCCTCCCCTCCCCCTATCCTTGGCAGGATGAAGCAGACTGGGCACATGGCCCCCTCCAGAACCAGTAGAGAAATGCATCCACTCCCCCTATCCTTGGCAGGACGAAACAGACTAGGCACAAGGCCCCCTCCAGAACCAGTGGAGATGCCACCCCCTTGAGAGACTATGGCCTTGCACTCCCCAGGACCAAGCAGTGGGCAAACCACCCGCTAGAGAGATTGTGGCTTTGCACTCCCCAGGACCAAGCAGTGGGCAAACCACCCACTTGAGAGACTGTGGCTTTGCACTCCCCAGGACTAAGCAGTGGGCAAACCACCCACTTGAGAGACTGTGGCTTTGCACTCCCCAGGACCAAGCAGTGGGCAAACCACCCACTAGAGAGACTGTTACTTTGCACTCCCCAGGACATCGCTGTGGGCAAGGAGCCCCCTCCAGGAGCAGTGGTGTAATACCACCTTTTTTCGACTTAATGCCCCTGCAGTGTTCTCTCCATATTGAGGCAGGAGTCAAGTGTGGGCTTGGCCCATGATTTTTGGCCCAGTGTCCACGAACATTTGCAAAGGACAGTGTACAGCCTTCTGTACATATTGTAAATATTTGTATATACTGTTTTTCTGTTTGTTAAGTATATCTGCCTATTTCTCATATATATCACTGATTTAACTCAATTCCTTTTGTCCTTGCGTTCTTCCAGGAGGTAACAGGGTGTAAATGTAATGTTGCTGCATGTGTTTGTGTGTATGGTGTTGTGGGTGGGGGTGGGGGTGTTGCGTGTTGCTTGTGTGTCACTCTCTTTTTCCTCCCCCCTCCCCTGTGTGCTAGGTGCAGTACTCACTGTGGTCGTCGCCGCCACTTCCTTTGATATTCCTCAAGTATGAGAAGGTAAACCAGCATCGGCAGGACCTGCAGCTCGGGCTCTATGGTGTCCTGGTTCTCATTGGTTGTGGGAAGGTGAGTGGTTTCCCTTCCAAAGACTGTTTCCGCTGTGCTTTTGATGGCGTTGGTACCGCCCCGGAAAAGCTGGTGGATTGGCGGGTTGCAATAGGGTGGGTGGTACATTGCCTTCCGCCTGTCTGTTGGCAGTGACCGCCGCAGAGTTTGTTGCTACCGCCGTGGCGGTCGGAGTGTTAAAGTGGCTCTCTGTGTTGGCGGTTTCCGCCGTGGTCGTGATCCCATTTTTTTTACCGCCGGCCTGTTGGCAGTATTACCACCACTTTAACACCGATCACCACTGTTGTAATGAGGGCGTACATTGGGAACTAATGCATTGCAATAAATGATCTTTGATTCTATTCCCATTTCTAAACCCCCTTGATGGACCAAATTAGTCCCCCTTTTTTGCAATGCATACTAGTACTACACATCACCGTGATATTGCTTGGGACTGTATGAGCTACACAAAGAAAGTCACAGAGAACACTGACTCACTGATATCACTAATTCACAAAGGGGACAGTAGGACAGAAGAGTCTGCATTGCAATGGCTTCTTAGATAATCAGCCAAAATGAGCGCCGACGAGTATGATCAGGTATCTCCGAGCACCTGCCTAGTTCACATAATATTCTTGAAGTACACTAGATATAGCTCACAACTGAGTGTGAGCAGCATGCTATTCAGAAAAAAGTTAGCATTGTAGAACACAAACACAACAAATAATATAATTAATACTCACTGAGCCCAGTAATCTCGACACCTAGCAGTTCGAGCAGGTGCTGCTGGACCTGGCTGGTGCATTGCACACATCTGTATGGGGGTTGGGTGGATGTCCCCTGGGCGGTGTACAGCTTGTGTGCTGGGTCATGTGTTTGTAATGGTGATGGAAACAAGTATGGTGGGCCGTAAGTGTGACAGTTCAGCGCACATCAAAAGAAGGGTATATGGCGTGCCATCGCCAAGGGCGTGCGGATCCGGGGGGTCCACAGCAGGCAGAGCACCCACTGTTGGAAACTGTGGGAGGACCTGAGAGGCTGGCACAGAAGACAGTGGAGGCCCAGCTGGGGATGGCCTCCAAACAAACAAGGGGTGCCCGTTGAATCCTGACCCCCCATGATGGCCTGCATACTGGTAGTGGCATAACCAGAGCTGGATGGGAATTTGGGGGAATCACAGCAGCTACAAGGGGGTGAGTACAGTGCCCCTCCCCTGTGTGCTAGGCCGCTGTACCCACTGTGGTCGTCTTCACCACTGTTGGTGTTCGTGGTGGAGCAGGACGTAGAAGATCATTGGAAATATCTGAAGGCTCAGGCTCCATAGCGGTGTGGTTCTTCCCTGTGTCTCCAAAGGTGAGTCCTTTCCCTTCTGTGCAGTGTTTCCGCCAGGCTTTTGATGTCGTTGGTACTGCCCCGGAAAAGGTGGCGGTTTCTAGGGTTATAATATGGTGGGCGGAACATTGACTTCCACGTGGCTGTAGGCGGCTACCACCATGGTGGCTGTTGTTTCCGTCCTGGTGGTCGGTGTGGTAAAGTGGCTGTCTATCTGATTTCTCACCGCCATGGTCATAATTTGGCGGTACTTACCGCCACTTTATCACCAACCGCCATGGTTGTAATGAGGGCCTAAATCTGTACAAATTTGTGGCAGCCTGTGTAAACTGTGTGCAATACAGTTTTAGAAATACCTACATGTGCATTGTGCTTTCAGTCACAGTCTACGACTACAAGTGCACAAATCAGGATCGGCCACTGCACCAACCAAGATTCAGTTATGTTCTTCTCTGGTTACGTTACCGAAAGACATCTGCAGTGATCGTATTAACTGAGGCTTCATAAAGTACATTTCATGATCACTACTTTAACTCCATTTATCTTTCCCTTTTGAAGTGTGTACTCCATTATTTGAAATGCAGTTGCTTCAGTTTCAAGACTAATAAAAATAGTGGTAGAATTAGTTTGAGTGCGGGTCAGTTTAAGGAACAACGTACATCAGAAACACCCCAGTGAATAGGAGACTCTGCAACTAAAAGTGGAAATCCCTGCAGACGTCAGGTTTCTAGGGTGAGGCATATTAAACTCACCTACACCACCAAGAACCAGAGGCGGGTGCCAGGGAAGAGTGAGCCTGCAAATTATCTTCAATTGCTGCAGTGCTCAAGGCCGCCTGGGTGCAGACTGGTTTGTGGTAGGCTGAGGTGTCTGCCAGGAGGTCTTGGATAGTGATCTTCTGACTGTAGCAACAGCCCACATCTCTGGTTCCAGTGTGACTGTGTCCTGCCGGACAAACAGCATTTAAGGAGTTTAAATCACGACATTTGAGGGCCGGGCAGTCAGCGCTGCCACCTTTAAAGTGAGCGCTCATCCCGCGGCTGACCAGAGATGTTTAAGTGAGGCTTTAGGCCAAAAATATATTGCAGGGAGCCAGCTGGCCAGCGCTGCGACGTACCAAGCATCAGGAGATGGACATATACATTTTAGTGCTGGTGTTCGCATCGCATCAGTCATTGTAAGCCAGGCTGGGAAGGCATAGCTGGGCTACAAACTGTTAAAAAACTCAGCTTCTGAAACATTTGCCATCAATGATCACATTGATTGGCCTGGCCTCTCAGGGCCACGTGGATCTGATATCGTAGTGTCTCTTGATAACAGTATTCAATAAGGCGCCATTTATTTTGTTTTCTGAAGTGAATGCCTTGGCCCAGGCAGTCTGTTAGTTTTTTCCTGCCTTGTACGCTATGCCCAGGCAAGGTGGAGCTCTGCTGTTCGTAGGCTGGACACCCCTTCCGGCCTGTCTTATGATGACATTGCGGCTGCGCACGCAGCCAGCAGCACAGAGCCATCACAATTTAAACTGCTGTATTTATAAGAAAGCTGCAGTGTCTAAGTGTACACACATCGGTCCCAGGAGCCTTAATATGCTTGACTAATGCATTTTAGTGTGGTGATGCGACCACCAGCACTAAAATGTGTTAGTCTCAACCTTGATGCCTGGTTCTTGGCAGGGTTGTTAATTATTCATGATGCTTTCATCTCTGCACACATTTTGAATCATTAATACCATATTCTTTGCTATTATTTCGGAAGTCAAACCTAGGCATGTACACCATATTGACTCCAAAATGAGTAACTCTATGGTACTTGTATTTGTCCGAAAACATCCTAGCAAAATAATGACCAAAAATTCCATATCAAGAATCAAGACTTGCAAGCCTATTTTTACATATTTTGATTTCCGTTTGTTTTACATTTATTTAGTTATATTAGGAGTGGAACCTGATGAGGATGTGGCTCTGAGGCCACACCTGTTGACCTTGGAACTCAACACCCTGTCATTCTGGACAAGCCCTCGGCCTAGTGTGACCTAATGATCATGTAAAGCAATAACTTCTGGGTTTGCGCTAAATGAAACTGCAAAGAAGCCCAAAACAAGTGACACGCTATATCAAAGTATACAAATAAATGAAAGCTGATACAGTGGGCAGTGCTGGGCATAACGGGGATTGTACTCTGTACAGTCTGATGTGGCCATCAGCGAAGTGCCTATGATAGGCAAGGAACTGCACATTGCGACACGTGGGAGAACCACTGCTTGCCTCCGCATCAGTACGCTTTAGCATGGTGGCCATGGATGGAAAGAGGCAACCCTCAATAAAACAATAATAGTGAACTACAAGCTTTCTTTCTCTGGATGAATGCTACCTCTGCCCATACTAATAATGGGTACCAAATTGATAAGTGTTTCCAATTTTGCATTAATGGAGTTCTGAGGTGCAGTAAAGACTTTGTGAAAAGATTAGGAAGAAGTGAGTGAGTGAGGTAGCCTAGCATGTGAGGGGTGATATTATATTCCACAGGTATTGAGAAGAGTTATTGGGCAATGTCTGGCCCAAGAATAGAGACAAAGGTTGAAGAGGAAGAAAGGCAAGACTGACGAAACGGTACACCTGGGGCAGATTATAGGTTTGAGAGGGTGTACGTTATCCCATATAGAGATCCAATTAAATTTATGTCTGCTTTGTGATTTACATAGCTGTATTTACACAATTATTTATTTATTTAACAACATTTAAAACTCATTTGCAGAGACTACAAAGAGCGGTACCTCATTGGACTTTTAGAGATCAGGCATGTTATTGATCTCCAAGGTAGCTATGTTGAAACCAAATGATCCTACTTTAATCAAAATCAAAATCATCTCCAATAGGAATTGGTATATGTTTGTATAAGCCTTTGCATATCAGTCAACCTATTCTGTGATCAATTACATCTTTTTTCATCCTACCTCTTATACTGTGGGATAACCGCCAAACATTTTAGCGACAGTAATCCACAATTCGTTGCTGGGATTCTTCCTCCTGTAGAAATTTACTGTTATCTTTGGAAGGTCAACTTCTCAGCTACGTTTACCTCTGAGAGGCTGAGATTGGTGTAAAAGTTTAATGATCCCTTAGGCGCATTCTTGATCACATTGCACTAGTTAACTTATGTTTGTGTGAACAAATTAAAGGGGATGACCCAATTATATTTTTTGTAGGTATCTGTTTTAAAATCAATTTGCTTTTGCTTAAGCCAGCTTCTAATTGTCTTCAATCCGCAGCTAAGTGGTATGATTCGTTGTGTTCGACTGCTTGGAGACTATTTTGAAAAGCCCTAAAAGTTATACCAAAGGATACTACAGTGATTGGCTGAGTGTCGCACACGTTATGTAAAATGTATTAAAGTTGGGTCATGAAAACAGAAATGGGATTTCATGCTAGCCTACGTGTCTAAGAATGTTAAATTATTTTGGAGTGCTGTTAGAGCCTTCAGGGATAGTGGTGCTAATACATCTGTACACGCTGCAGCTCAACAGTGAGTTGCTTATTTTTTCCAAATTTAGGTGGTCGTTACAACCCTGGCGGTCAGTGTTAAAGCGGCGGTAAGACCGTCAACAGGCCGGTGGTAAAAAAAATTGAATTATGACCGTGGCGGAAACCGCCAACAAAGACAGCCCCTTTAACACTCCGACCGCCACGGCGGTACAAATAAACAGCTTGGCGGTCACCGCCAACAGACAGTCGGAGGACAATGTACCGCCCACAGTATCACAACCTACCAATCCGCCACCTTTTCCGGGGCGGATTCCCCACGAACAAAACACAGTGGAAACAGGACTTCGAAGGGAAAACGCTCACCTCTACACACCCCACGAGGAATCCGGACGCCATGGAACCCGAGCTCCAGATCCTGACAGCCCTTATCTTCTTGCTCCTCTACCAGGAGCACGAACGCCGGCGGCGAAGACAAGGGTGAGTACTGCACTTACGACACAGGGGAGAGGGGAGGGAAAAAACAGGGACACACACACGCAAAACCCCCACCCCCACCCCCACCCTCACCCACTACAACACACACACTAACACAGCATGATACATTACAGTTACACCCCCCCAAACCCCCGGTAGAATGCAAAGACAAAAGGAAATGAGTGTAACCATTGCAATATATTAAAATCCAGGGTGCAAAAATATATCTACACTATAAATAAATATATACACCAAGAATAGTAGTCCAGGTAGTGCTCCATTGAAGTCCGTGGAACACTGGGCCCACACGGCATGGGCGAGGCCCACATTCAATCCCCGAACATGATGGAGAGAACACTGCAGGGGCTTCAGATAGCAATAAAACAGGCACCTCAGGCAGAGGGAAAGGGGGGGCACCTCAGCCGGTTGAGTGCACGACGCCAAATCCACGAGAGGACCACATGCACACTGTTCAATCCTGGGGAGTGCAAAGCCACAGTCTCTCAAGTCTCTACAGTGGGTGGTTTGCCCACTGTTCCATCCTGGGGAGTGCAAAGCCACAGTCTCTCAAGTCTCTACAGTGGCTGGGTTGCCCACTGTTCCATCCTGGGGAGTGCAAAGCCAGTCTCTCAAGTCTCTACAGTGGGTGGTTTGCCCACTGTTCAATCCTGGGGAGTGCAAAGCCACAGTCTCTCAAGTCTCTACAGTGGGTGGGTTGCCCACTGTTCCATCCTGGGGAGTGCAAAGCCACAGTCTCTCAGGTGGATGTCTTTCTCCACTGGTTCTGGAGGGGGCCTTGTGCCCAGAGTGCTTCTTCCTGCCAAGGACAGAGGTAGTGGATGTATCTCTCCACTGGTTCTGGAGGGGGCCTTGTGCCCAGAGTGCTGGAGGGGGCCTTGTGCCCAGAGTGCTTCTTCCTGCCAAGGACAGAGGTAGTGGATGTATCTCTCCACTGGTTCTGGAGGGGGCCTTGTGCCCAGAGTGCTGGAGGGGGCCTTGTGCCCAGAGTGCTTCTTCCTGCCAAGGACAGAGGTAGTGGATGTATCTCTCTACTGGTTCTGGAGGTGGCCTGGTGCCCAGAGTGCTTCTTCCTGCCAAGGACCGAGGTGGTGGATGTATCTCTCCACTGGTTCTGGAGGGGGCCTGGTGCCCAGAGTGCTTCTTCCTGCCAAGGACAGAGTTAGTGGATGTATCTCTCCACTGGTTCTGGAGGGGGCCTGGTGCCCAGAGTGCTTCACCCTGCCAAGGACAGAGGTAGTGGATGTATCTTTCCACTGGTTCTGGAGTGGGCCTGCTGCCCAGAGTGCTTCTTCCTGCCAAAGACAGAGGTAGTGGATGTATCTCTCCACTGGTTCTGGAGAGGACCTGGTTACTTCTTCCTGCCAAGGACAGAGGTAGTGGATGTATCTCTCCACTGGTTCTGGAGGGGGCCTGGTGCCCAGAGTTCTTCTTCCTACCAAGGACAGAGGTAGTGGATGTATCTCTCCACTGGTTCTGGAGGGGGCCTTGTGCCCAGAGTGCTTCATCCTGCTCATGACGGACTCAGTAGCGTCAGTGCCCTTTGCACTCATGGGCCAGCGGTGCTTGTTGCGGCGGTGTCCTTGGCAGCAGTGCTTGTGGCGGCAGTGTCCTGTTCAGTGGTGCTTGTGGCAGCGGGGTCTTTGGCAGTGACTCAGCTGCTGGCGGTCCTGTCTGGCCCAGCGGGGCTGGTGCTGGTGGTTCTGTCTGGCCCAGGGGGGCTGGTGCTGGCAGTCCTGTCCTGGGCAGCAGGGCTGGTGCTGGCGGTCCTGTCCTGGGCAGCAGGGCTGGTGCTGGCGGTCCTGTCCTGGGCAGCAGGGCTGGTTCTGGCGGTCCTGTCCTGGGCAGCTGGGCTGGTGCTGTTGGTGGCCTCCTGGGCAGCAGGGCTGGTGCTGGCGGCCCTGTCCTGGGCTGCTGGGCTGGTGCTGGCGGTGGCCACCTGGGCAGCAGGGATGATGGCGGTGGCCTCCTGGGCAGCGGGGATGATGGTGGTCTTCTCTGCCGTGCTGCTCTTCCCAGACTTGCTGAGTTTCTTGTGCCCCATCCCCACCTTGGAAGGTGTCGCAGCTGAATCCACACTCCCACCTGTACCCCTGGGAGCGGCTTTGGTGGCTGGACACTTCCCCCTCTCCCGCCGGGCACTGGCCAACATTTGATGCTTGACAGGTGGGGGACTGTCCGTGCTGTGGCTCTGTGCCACACTGGCTGCCCTGGTGGCCGGTGCACTCCAGATTCCGGTGAATACAGGCACCACTGGTCCCGGAGATGTTGTGGCTGAGGTGCTAGGTTGGGACCTGGAGAGTCAGGCCCTAGGAGACTGACGGGGTGGGGAAGGTGAGGGAAAGAGGTCAAGGGTGAACAGGAAAAGTTTTTGGGGAACACTGGAACGGGTAGCTGGAGGGGGTTTGGGAGTGGAGGAAGAGGTTGTGGTTGTAGGAGGTGTTAGTTTGGTGACTTTGGGTGAAGGTGCATGCGCTGTAGGCTGTTGTGAGGTGGATGGCTGTCGGGTGGGTGTGTGGCTGCGTTTGTATATCTTAGAAGGTGGCGTCACAGACACACTGGGAGAGGACACAGGACGTGTGTATGGTAGTGGGGGTGGTGACTGCACGTGTGCGGGTGTGGTGGTGTGTGCTGGTGAGGGAAGTAGTGGCTGTAGATGTAGTGCATGCAGGTGTAAGTGGAGTCGAGACTGGGAGGGAGGAGGGAGACGAGGAGGAGGGGGACACAGTGGAGGCAGTGGATGTTGGTGTGTTTGCATGTGTGTGATGCTTGCGTGAGTGCCTGTGGGATGTGTGATGCTTATGTTTGCCAGCGCTTCCCTTGTGTGTTGATGTGTAGAGGGGATTGGGTCTGGGTGGAGGAAGTTGGAGGGGGGAGGCTAGAGACAGGGACAATAGCTGCCATCAGTGCTGAGGCCAGAGTCTGAAAAGCTGGCTGAAGGGCTGCCTGACCAGAATTAATGCCCTCCAGGAATGCATTTGTTTGTTGCAACTGCCTTTCTACACCCTGGATGGCATTCAAAATGGTAGACTGCCCAACAGTGAGGGACCTGAGGAGGTCAATGGCCTCCTCACTGAGGGCAGCAGGGGTGACTGGGGAAGGTCCTGAGGTGCCTGGGGCGAAGGTGATGCCCACCCTTCTGGGTGAGCGGGCACTGGGTAAAGGCTGAGGGGGCGCTGGGAGGGCGGTGCTGGTAGGGGGGGTGGCGGCTGTACCTGTAGATGTGGGGGCACAGATGTGGCCCCCACCACAAGGGAGCTCCCATCAGAGGACGAGTCCGTATCACTGGTGTCAGCTCCTGTCCCCGCTGTGGAGCTCCCCTCGCTCTCTGTCCCACTGGTGAATTCAGAGTCCGTAGTCTCGCCCTCCAGGGCCATGTGGGATGCAGCTCGCTCCTGCTCCGGTGCCACTGCTCCTCCGCCTGATGATGCTAATGCACACAAGAACAGGGAGACCACAAAAAGGGGGGGGACAGAAGAAAGACATGTTGAGTGCATGCATTACCGCTACTGTTGGGGGACACGACGGACACAGAAGCCCCCGCACTACGCCGCACACCTGGGGTCCACTGCTCAATCCCTGGGACATGGCCTACAAGGCTATGGCCGACATCTTCACAAATGGATGTAACAGGAGCATGACTAGGTGTAGTTGGCACTGTACACAGGTGGGGTGGGGTGCCACAGGGTCTGCCAGAACAAGGGGACCTAACTAGCACACTTGCCCTGGCCTAGGGAAACCCACATCCCACCTCCCCCAGCCAGACACCTCCAATGCGTGCAAAATCAGCAGAATGAGAGTCTACTCACCCCCTTGTGGCTGCTGTGATGCCCCCAAGCGCCCATCCAGCTCCGGGTACGCCACTGCCAGGATCCTGAACATCAGGGGGGTCATGGTGCGACGGGCACCCCTCCCACATTGGGAGGCCCTTATTCTGTGAAGTTTTTCCCTGATGTGCAACTCATGGACCTATCCTCCGTTCAACTTAACCTAACTTAATGATAACCTTACTGTTAAATGGTGTGAGGTTGTGAATGCTTTAAACAATATTTCCTTGGTAAAGGCACCTGGGCCCCATGGGTTGCCCACTGATCTTGTGTAGAGTAACATCAATTTAGGGCACCATTACTGACTAATGTTTTCAGTAAGATATCTTTTATTAGTATGTCACACCTGTGGTCTTCAGTCAATATTGTACCTATTTTTTAAAAAGAGGATCCCAGCACCCTAGCTGTTATAGACCAATGTCCCTCCTTGCCTCTAGTATGAAAATTCTGTGAAGTGTGATTCACAATAGGAATAGTGGTTGGGCCAAAGAGCGCAAAGTCATCAACCCCAGTTGATATGGATTCCATGATGGTCTAGGTACGCTGGAGCAGTGTCTGAACCTTTCATCTTACAGTATGTAAATATTATAATACTAACCACTTCCATGTGTGCCTGCCATACATGGATCTTTCCTGTGAATTTAACCTTAACAGTCAGTTGAAGCTTTGGCAAATTCGCCTTGGACAGGGTTTGGATGTGTCTCTGGTATGTTTTCTGGCTAATTTACACAGTGTCCTGGAGGCCAGGGTGCGTTTTGGCTACAATGGTGAACTTTCTGCCCCTTTCGAGTCAGAAAGTGGCGTGAGGCAGAGTTGTCATCCTAACAGCCATTTTGTGCCCCCTCTACATCAATAATCTGAAATAGGTTTTGGTGGAGTGGGGGCTGGACATGCCCCTAATAAATCTTTTCCTGTATCTGCCATAATGAATGCAGATAAGGCAATCTTAATGGCCCGCAGTCCAAATGGCACGAATCTTTTGATCAGTGATTTTTTCAATTATATGCTATAATCAGATTTGGAGACAAAGCCTAATAAATCTAAAATAATGGAATGTGGATGTCATGAACAGACCAAAAGGCCCCTTAACATTTAAAGGTAGTACCCCATCTAAGGTTTCCCAGCTATCATACTTGAGGATTATATTTGAGCATTCCTATTTATAGAATCACAGTTTGTTTGTTCAAAGACATAAACTATGTCAGTCGGTGGGCACTTTGTTTTCCTCACCCTCCACAATAGGCAGCAAGACCTTCACCCCTTTGAGGAAACTTTATAAAAGACAATGGCCCTCATTATGACCCTGGCAGTCGGTGATGAAGTAGTGGTAATACCGACAACAGGCTGTCGCTAAGTACTGAAAGGCAGTCAATGTACCACACAGACCGCCAGGGCGGAAACAACAGCCACCATGGCGGTAGCAGCCAACAGCCTGGTGGAAGTCAATGTTCCGCCCACCATATTAAGACACAGGAAACTGCTACCTTTTCCAGGGGGGGTACCAACAACATCAATAGCCTGGCGGAATCTGAGCTCAGAAGTGAAAGGATTCACCATTGTAGACACAGGGAAGAACCACACCCCCATAGGACCAGAACTGCATGTTTTTCTGATGGTATTCTATGTTCTGCTCCACCACGAACATCAACTCCGGAGAAGACGATGACGGTGAGTACAGTCACCTAGCAAACAAGGGAGCGGGGAGGAAAAAGAGAGTGACACACACACAACACACACCCCACACACCATACACACAACCAGATGCACTACAAATACAATTTGACCCCGTAACTCGGCTGAATAGTGCAAGGACAATACGATTTCGCCAAAGTGTTTGCAAGAAGATCAACACAGTAGAAATAATAAGTTAGGCAAGAAAATAGATATATACAAAGCCCAGCCCTCAATTTGTGTGGGCCACATGGCCACAGGCCAAAGTCCAAGGCCACACATGTCACCTGCTTCAACACGGAGAGAACACTGCAGGGGCATCAGTTGGTAAATAGGCAGGCACTTCAGGGGGATGGAGGACAGGGGGCACCTCAACCTCGAGATGAAACAAGACCACTGGTTCTGGAGGGGGCAACATGCCCTGTGCCTGGGGAGTGCAAGGCCACAGTCTCTCATGTGGGTGTCTTACCCACTGGTTCTGGATGGGGCAACATGCCATGTGCTTTGTCTAGGGGAGTGATGGGCCACAGACTCACATCTGGGTGACTTGCCCACTGGTTCTGGATGGGGCAACATGCCCTGTGATTTGTCCTGGGAAGTGCAAGGCCACAGTCTCTCAAGTGGGTGTCTTACCCACTGGTTCTGGAGGGGGGCAGGTTGCACAGCAGCCCATGGAGGCAGGATTGCATAGCGTCTGCCGGTGGGGACTGCTGCATAGTGGTGGTGGTGCTGGTGAGGGGAGGCTCCTGCACATCCTCTGCACTCTCAGATGGATGCACAGTGGTGGTGCTGCTTGTGGGGGAGGCTCCTGCACATCCCCTGCACCCTCGGGTGAATGCACTGTGGTGGTGTTGCTGGTGGGGGGAGGATCCTGCACATCCCGTGCACCCTCGGACGGATACACAACCATGATTTGTGGTGGGGGCTCTGTCACAGTTCCTGGTCCAGGCTCCTTGCCCTTCCTGCCTGCTGGTGCAGGCTCCTTGCTCTTCCTGCCTGCTGGTGCAGACTCCTTGCTCTTCCTGCCTGCTGGGGCAGGTTCCTTTCTCTTCCTGCCTGCTGGTGCAGACTCCTTGCTCTTTCTGCCTGCTGATGCAGGCTCCTTGGCTTTTCGGCTGGCAGGTGCAAGCTCCTTGGCCTTTCTGGTGGCAGGTGTAGGCTCTTTGCCCTTCTTGCCTGCTGGGGCAGGCTCCTTCCCCTTTAGGCTGGCTGGTGCAGGCTCCTTCCCCTTCAGTACATGTGGCCTGGATCCCTTTCCACCACAAATGGGTGCGGTTAGGACTGGGTCCGTGGACTGTGTGGCTGAGGTGCTTGGCTGGGTTCATGATACCCTGGCCATACGTGCAGAACAAGGGAGAGGGGTAGGGAAGAGGTCAATGGTGGATAGGAACAGTTTTTTAGGGTCATTTGGGCGGGAAGAGGGAGAAGGAATGGGAGTGGAGGATGAGGGAGTGGTTGTTGGAGGTGTCTGTCTGCTGCTTTTGGGTGCAGGTGCATGGGCTGTATGCTGTTGTGAGGTGGATGGCTGTTGGGTGTCTGAGTGCTTGCGTTTGTGTTCTTTAGGAGGGAGGACAGACACAGTGGGAGAGGACACAGGGGACATGTGCATGACTGTTGTGGAGGTGTCTGTTCTGCTTGGTGTGGTGAGGATGCTGGTAGTGGATGATGATGTCATGCATGCAGGTGTGAGTGTAGACATGTCTGGGAGGGAGGTGGTGGAGACAGTGGAAATAGTGGATGTTGTTCTGTCTGCAACTGGATGGTGTTTGTGTGAGTGCCTTTGGGATGAAGTGTGGTGCTTGTGTTTGCCTGCGTCACTTTTGGGTGTTGTCTTGTGTGCATGCTCGTCTGTATGTGTACCTGGGATAGGTTGGAGGTGAGGGGAATGGGGCTGGGCAGTGGAAGTTGGAGGGGGAACAGTAGAAACAGGGACAATGGCTGCCATCAGATAGGAGGCCAGAGCCTGAATCGATCTCAGTTGGGCCGCCAATCCAGTGTGAATGCCCACCAGGAATGCATTAGATTGTTGCATCTGGGCTGCCAGCCCCTGGATGGCATTCACAATGGTTGACTGCCCAACAGAGACGGATCCCAGGAGGTCAATAGCCTCCTTACTCAGGGCAGCAGGGATAACTGTGGCATGGGCTGAGGCGCCTGGGACGGAGGAGATGCCCATCATCCTGGGTGAGCGGGCAGGGGCAACTCGCTGAGGGGCTGCTGGGAGGGCGGTGCTGGTACAGGGGGTGGTGACCTGTAGCTGGAGTGGTCACACAAGTGTCCGCCACCACCAGGGAGCTACATCAGAGGAGGTATCTGTGTCTGAACTGTCCCCTCCAGTCTCTGCTGTGGTGCTCCCCTCGCCCTCCGTCCCACTAGTGCCCTCACCATCAGTGGACTCTGTCTCCTGGGTCCTGGGTCCTGTGGGATGCAGCTCCCTTCATCGCCTGTGCCTCTGCTCCTCCACCAGTTTATGCTAATACACATAAGGACAGGATGACAAAACAAAAAATGGGGGAAGAGACAAAGGATACACTGGGTCAATGGCTGCACCAACACCACTGTTGGCGTACACAGCACCCTCACACACAGGGGACAGGCCTACTCAATATGCATTGCAATACCAGAGAAATAGCTTGCTACCAAGGTATGGGGAGGGGCACACACCACCAAATGCAGCACACCTAGGACCCACGCAGTCCTGACCAGTAGTGGATGCCTACGAGCTAGGTAGCAAAATTATCCCTTCAGAACCCTAAACACCAGGGGACCTACGCAGCAATGTCAGGCCTGGCCTAGGGCACTCACTGACACACATCTCCCACCTGGATACCACCCTACCATGAGTAAGTTGTAATTATGAGCACTGTACTCACCCCCTTGTGGCTGCTGTGAGTTGTGGGGGAGGAGGTGGGGGTCCATAGCCAGTCCTCTGGATCGTGAGCTGGTGTCTTGCTGCAATGGAACGTACCTTACCCCGTAGGTCGTTCTACCTCTTCCTGATGTCATCCCTAGTTCTTGAGTGCTGCCCCAGGGCGTTGACCCTTTCCACGATTCTCCACCATAGCTCCATCTTCCTAGCTATAGATATCTGCTGCACCTGTGCTCAAAATAGCTGTGGCTCTACCCTGACAAATTCCTGCACCCTTAGCTCCTCCTCTGTGAAACAGGGGTGTCTTTATGGTGCCATGGGTGTTGAGTGATTTGTGTTGGTGAGGGTGTGTGGTGTAATGTGGTGGGGTGTGTGATGTGGAGTGCGTGAGTGGTGTGTAGATGTGATTTGTATTCGTAAAGGGTTGTGGGTACTGTGAGTGTGTGTTTTATAGTGGTGTGGGTGTGGTGTGTGTATGGGTGTCAGGTGTATGGTGTTTGAATTGTCCATTGTGGTAATGTTTTGTCTGTGGGTGTCCATTGTGAGCACGGTCGTATGTACAGCCAATGGTTTACCGCCGTTGAATATCCGCTGTGGTGATTCGTGGGTCATAATCTGGTGGGCGTAGTTCTGTTGGCGTAATGGTGTGGGTTTTGGGACCGCCAGTTTATCACTGACTGTTGGTCTGGTGAATTTGTGTATGTGGCTGAATACTGACGGATTGGTGTGTGTGTGTCATAATATGGTAAACGGATATCCACCACAACGGCGATAAGTTGGTGGCCGTCAGCGTAGGGGTAAGTGGGATTTTCCGCCAATGTCATAATGAGGGCCAATGTGTCCCAGTTGCGTCGTATGGAGCAGGAGTTTGGGGATACTGAAATATGCATTCCGTTCAATTTGAAGGGGATAGATGTTTGCGTCATTTTTTGACTCTTCTTACCTCCTGTTCCAATTTTGTATGCCATTGTGAGCTTGGTCTTCGAGACTTCGAAGATTCCATTAAAGTGGCTCTTTCATCACTGCCACCTGTTGGAAATTGGGTCTCTAGCTGGCAGAGCTATGCACCTTGTCCAAGTAGGGACCACCATTCAAGCCAGTGGTATCAGATACACAACCTAAATAAACCTATGCTTACCCTCTGATTGCTTGGCACAGAGCAGTCAGGGTCAACTTAGGAGGCAATTTTAAAGTATTTGTGTAACACTTAAATTAAAGAAGCGCAGTGAAAACACAGCAAAAGATCTCCATGCCAATTTAGAAAAAATTCAAAATGTTTTTATGAGCAAAATAAGACCAAAACGACAACAAAATCCAATAAGTATCACTTGAGATATGGATTGTTGAAGTATAAACTGCAATAGAGTGCTTTCAAATCAATAGCTCTTAATGGTTACTTGTGGCCCCACTGGATTGAGATAAATCAAAAGTTCAGGCCGAACACGACAGAGTGCAGGCCAGTTACATCACTCACACAGGGCCTGCTGAAATAGTACCTTGGAAGGAGGGTTGCATTGATGGCAAAGAGGCAATGCATAGGTGATGCCATTCCGCGCAGTCAGTAAATGCATTATTAGTGAGCCGCACAGTCATTGATGTGATGTCCTTAAGGTGTGGCATCCAACCCTTTGCGAAGAAGTTGATGCATTGTGGTTGACCTGTGCAGTCAGAGATGCTAAGGGGACGTGTCGCTCCTGAACTGAGCAGTTAGCAATGCAAAGTTCTCAACCTCAGAGGCAGCAGCAATGCGTCGAAGTTCTGATCTGTGCAGCTGTGACAATTCATCAATTTTTGTACATATACAGCTGCCAAACCCATTTTTAAGGCCAAGGACTAAATTGTCACCTCTTGGCAGGGCAGGACTCAAAGGTGGCAGAGTCCAGCAGCTGAAGCAGGGTTGAAGGAAGTCTTTGATGGGCCTGAGACTTCAGAATGGGAGGCAAGCCAGCAAATCCTTGGAGTCGCTTAGGATATTTGAGGTTGTAGAGAGGCAAGTCCAGTCCTTCCCACTCCCAGGCAGGAGGCATCAGACAGCAAAGCAGAGTGCCAGCCCCCCCTAGCATCACAGCAGTCCTTCTTCCTGACAGAATGACCTCAGTTTCAGAAGTGAACACATTTAGTGGCATTTGGGGTCCAGAACTAATAACCAGTTGGGCCCTAGAATTGGGGGAGACTCCAAAGAGAGGCCTTTGTGTGAGGCCTTCGTGTGGAGACAGGCACAGCCTTATTCAGGTGCAAGTGTCAGCATCACCCTCCCAATCTAGCTCAGGAAAGCCCATCAGCCAGGGATGGGCCATCAGGATGTGAGTGTCACATCCTCACTCTCTTTGTGTGTGAATGTCTAGAGGGAATGCACAAACCCCTGCTGTCACCCACCCCAGATGTGTATTCAGGAAAAGGCAGAGGAATAGTATGGTTAAAGTAAGAAAATGCCAACTTTCCAAGTGTACAAAAGAAACAAGAGCCAACACTGTAGTTAACTTTTAAAAAACTGTTATTTACAATGAGAAGGCAGAACCAATTTCCTCTCCCTGGCATTAATGCATAACATTTATACAGAACAATTTTAATTGAAAAACATTTATCGCACACAGAAAAACAAATACAGAAGTGAGCAATTACCGCATATAATAAAAAATTGGCACTGCACAAGCATTACTTGCATCAAAATCATTTGACAATAATATATATTCAAAAACAAACAATAACACAATCAAATTAAAATTCAGGATCTGCACCAATTTGAAAAAGAGGGAACTCCGAGCCTAACTCATTCGCAAAATTTTAAGGTTCCTCCTTAAAGAGCAAAATAGCGCTGAGGCGCAAATTGTAATTCATTGTGGTAGCTCAAACAGGAATGATGTGCATTACAAAACAACACTTTGAAGGTCTAATCTTCTTTATTAGCGCTCACCGGTGCTCCCTATTGTCAACAAGTTTCGAACCCACTGTGTGTGATGGTACAAATACTTTACACACTGTCTTTGAGATACACCTGACTGTTTGTGCCAAGCTACCAAGGGGGTGAGCAGAGATTATCTTGAGTGTGTACCTTTATTGCCCTGACTAGAGTGAGGGTGTAGGAAGTTGGCTCTGTATGTACTATTTCAAAGTAAGAAATAGCATGCACAGAGTCCAAGGGTTCCCCTTAGAGGTAAGATAGTGGCAAAAAGAGATAATTCTAATGCTCTATTTGTGGTAGTGTGGTCAAGCAGTAGGCTTATCAGAGGGTAGTGTTAAGCATTTGTTGTACAAACACAGGCAATAAATGAGGAACACACACTCAAAGACAATTCCAGGGCAATAGGTTTTTATATAGAAAAATATATTTTCTTAGTTTATTTTAAGAACCAGAGGTTCAAGATTTACAAACAATACTTTAAATGAAAGGTATTTCACTTAGGAACTTTGAATTAGCAAAATAGCATATACAGTTTTCACACAAATGGCAATAAGCTTTTTTTAAACATGGACACAGTGCAATTTTCAACAGTTCCTGGGGGAGGTGAGTGTTTGTTAGTTTTGCAGGTAAGTAAACCACCTATAGGGTTCAAAGTTGGGTCCAAGGTAGCCCACCGTTGGGGGTTCAGAACAACCCCAAAGTTACCACACTAGCTGCTCAGGGCCGGTCAGGTGCAGAGGTCAAAGTGGTGCCCAAAACACATAGGCTTCAATGGAGAAGGGGGTGCCCCGGTTCCAGTCTGCCAGCAGGTAAGTACCCGCGTCTTCGGAGGGCAGACCAGGGGGGTTTTGTAGGGCACCAGGGGGGACACAAGTCAGCACAAAAAGTACACCCTCAGTGGCACGGGGCGGCCGGGTGCAGAGTGCAAACAGGCGTCGGGTTTGCAATATAGTTCAATGGGAGACCCAGGGATCCCTTCAGTGAGGCAGGCAGGCAAGGGGGGGGGCTCCTCGGGGTAGACACCACCTGGGCAAGGGAGAGGGACACCTGGGGGTCACTCCTGCACTGGAGGTCGGATCCTTCAGGTCCAGGGGGCTGCGGGTGCAGTGTCCTTACCAGGCGTTGGGTTCTTAGAAGCAGGCAGTCGCGGTCAGGGGGAGCCTCTGGATTCCCTCTGCAGGCGTCGCTGTGGGGGCTCAGGGGGGTCAACTCTGGATACTCAGGGGCTCGCACTCGCCGGGGAGTCCTCCCTGTAGTGTTGGTTCTCCACAAGTCGAGCCGGGGGCGTCGGGTGCAAAGTGCAAAGTCTCACGCTTCCGGCGGGAAACATGTGTTCTTTAAAAGTTGCTTCTTTGTTGCAAAGATGTTTCTTCTTTGGAGCAGAGCTGCTGTCCTCAGGAGTTCTTGGTCCTTTTAGATGCAGGGTAGTCCTCTGAGGCTTCAGAGGTTGCTGGACACTGTTGAACGCGCCGCTGTTGCAGTTTTTCTTGAAGTGGGGAGACTGGCTGGTAGAGCTGGGGCCAAAGCAGTTGGTGTCTCCGTCTTCTCTGCAGGATTTTCAGGTAAGCAGTCCTTCTTCGTCTTAGGTTGCAGGAATCTAGTTACTAGGTTCTGGGAGCCCCTAAATACTCGATTTAGTGGTGTGTTTAGGTCTGGGGGGTTAGTAGCCAATGGCTACTAGCCCTGAGGGTGGCTACACCCTCTTTGTGCCTCCTCCCTGAGGGGAGGGGGGCACATCCCTGATCCTATTGGGGAAATCCTCCATCTGCAAGATGGAGGATTTCTAAAAGTCAGAGTCACCTTAGGGGCTGTCCTGACTGGCCGGTGACTCCTCCTTGTTTTTCTCATTATCTCCTCCGGCCTGGCCGCCAAAAGTGGGGCCGTGGCCGGAGGGGGCGGGCAACTCCACTAGCTGGAGTGCCCTGAGGTGCTGTAACAAAGGGGGTGAGCCTTTGAGGCTCACCGCCAGGTGTTACAGTTCCTGCAGGGGGAGGTGTGAAGCACCTCCACCCAGTACAGGCTTTGTTACTAGCCACAGAGTGACAAAGGCACTCTCCCCATGTGGCCAGCAACATGTCTGGTGTGTGGCAGGCTGCTAAAACTAGTCAGCCCACACTGGTAGTCGGGTATGGTTTCAGGGGGCATCTCTAAGATGCCCTCTGGGGTGTATTTTACAATAAAATGTACACTGGCATCAGTGTGCATTTATTGTGATGAGAAGTTTGATACCAAACTTCCCAGTTTTCAGTGTAGCCATCATGGTGCTGTGGAGTTCGTGTTTGACAGACTCCCAGACCATATACTCTTATGGCTACCCTGCACTTACAATGTCTAAGGTTCTGCTTAGACACTGTAGGGGCATAGTGCTCATGCACCTATGCCCTCACCTATGGTATAGTGCACCCTGCCTTAGGGCTGTAAGGCCTGCTAGAGGGGTGACTTATCTATACCTATAGGCAGTGTGAGGTTGGCTTGGCACCCTGAGGGGAGTGCCATGTCGACTTAGTCATGTTCTCCCCACCAGCACACACAAGCTGGCAAGCAGTGTGTCTGTGCTGAGTGAGGGGTCTCCAGGGTGGCATACGACATGCTGCAGCCCTTAGAGACCTTCCCTGGCATCAGGGCCCTTGGCCTTGACCAGTTACAAGGGACTTACCTGAATGCCAGGGTGTGCCTATTGTGGAAACAAAGGTACAGGTTAGGGAAAGAACACTGGTGCTGGGGCCTGGTCAGCAGGCCTCAGCACACTTTCAAATCATAACTTGGCATCAGCAAAGGCAAAAAGTCAGGGGGTAACCATGCCAAGGAGGCATTTCCTTACACAACCCCCCCAAACGAAAGAGGATGAGACTAACCTTTCCCAAGAGAGTCTTCATTTTCTAATTAGAAGAACCTGGAAAGGCCATCTGCATTGGCATGGGCAGTCCAAGGTCTGTGTTCCACTATAAAGTCCATTCCCTGTAGGGAGATGGACCACCTCAACAGTTTTGGATTTTCACCTTTCATTTGCATTAGCCATCTGAGAGGTCTGTGGTCAGTCTGAACTACAAAGTGAGCACCAAAGAGGTATGGTCTCAGCTTCTTCAGGGACCAAACCACAGCAAAGGCCTCCCTCTCAGTGGCACTCCAACGCTGCTCCCTGGGGAGTAAGCTCCTGCTAATGAAAGCAACAGGCTGGTCAAGGCCATCATCATTTGTTTGGGACAAAACTGCCCCTATCGCATGTTAAGAGGCATCAGTCTGCACAATGAACTGCTTGGAGTAATCTAGAGCTTTGAGAACTGGTGCTGTGCACATAGCTTGTTTCAGTGTGTCAAAGGCCTGTTGGCATTCTACAGTCCAGTTTACCTTCTTGAGCATTTTCTTGGAGATAAGTTCTGTGAGGGGTGTCACTATTGATCCATATCCCTTCACAAACCTGCTGTAGTATCCAGTCAAGCCAAGGAATGCCCTGACTTGAGTCTGGGTTTTTGGGGCTGCCCAGTCAAGAATAGTCTGGATCTTGGGCTAGAGTGGCTGAACTTGGCCTCCACCTACAAGGTGTCCCAAGTAAACCACAGTTCCCTGCCCTATCTGACATTTGGATGCCTTGATAGAGAGGCCTGCTGCTTGCAGGGCCTTCAAAACCTTCTTCAGGTGGACCAGGTGATCCTGCCAGCTAGAGCTAAAGACAGCAATATCGTCAAGATAAGCTGCACTAAAGTACTCAAAGCTAACAAGGACTTGATTCACCAACCTTTAGAAGGTGGCAGGGGCATTCTTTAAACCAAAGGGCATTACAGTGAACTGATAGTGCCCATCAGGTGTGGAGAATGCTGTCTTTTCTTTTGCTCCTGGTGCCATTTTGATTTGCCAGTACCCTGCTGCCAAGTCAAAGGTACTTAAGTATTTGGCGGCACCTAGCTTATCAATCAATTCATATGCCCTTGGAATGGGATGGGCATCTGTCTTGGTGACAGAATTAAGTTCTCTGTAGTCCACACAGAACCTCATCTCTCTCTTTCCATCTTTGGTGTGAGGTTTGGGGACTAAGACCACTGAGCTAGCCCAGGGGCTGTCAGAGTGCTCAATGACTCCCAATTACAGCATCTTGTGGACTTCCACTTTGATGCTTTTCTTAACTTGGTCAGACTGTCTGAAAATGTTGTTTTTGACAGGCATGCTGTCTCCTTTGTCCACATCAGGTGTGTCTGACCATGGGTTAGGAAGAAGAGCTCAGCAAACTGTTGCAGGACCTTCCTACAGTCAGATTGCTGTTGGCCGGAGAGGGTGTCTGAATAGATCACTCCATCAACTGAGCCATCTTTAGGGTCTGTGGAGAGGAGATCAGGGAGAGGTTCACTCTCAGCTTCCTGGTCCTCATCTGTTACCATCAACAGATTCACATCTGCCCTGTCATGGAAGAGTTTGAGGCAGTTCACATGGATCACCCTCTTGGGGGTCCTGCTAGTGCCTAGGTCTACCAGTTAGGTGGCCTGACTCTTCCTTTCTAGCACTGGGTAAGGGCCACTCCATCTGTCCTGAAGTGCCCTGGGAGCCACAGGCTCCAGAACCCAGACTTTCTGCCCTGGCTGAAACTCAACCATAGCAGCCTTTTGGTCATACCACATCTTCTGGAGTTGTTGGCTGGCCTCAAGGTTTTTACTTGCCTTTTCCATGTACTCTGCCATCCTTGAACGTAGGCCTAGTACATAGTCCACTATATCTTGTTTAGGCTCATGAAGAGGTCTCTCCCAGCCTTCTTTTACAAGAGCTAGTGGTCCCCTGACAGGATGGCCAAACAGAAGTTCAAAGGGGGAAAACCCTACTCCCTTCTGAGGCACCTCTCTGTAGGCGAAAAGCAGACATGGCAAGAGGACATCCCATCTCCTTTTGAGTTGTTCAGGGTGCCCCATGATCATGCCTTTCAATGTCTTGTTTAATCTTTCTACAAGACCATTGGTTTGTGGATGGTATGGTGTGGTGAATTTGTAAGTCACCCCACACTCATTCCACATATGCTTCAGGTATGCTGACATGAAGTTGGTACCTCTGTCAGACACCACCTCCTTAGGAAATCCCACTCTGGTAAAAATACCAATGAGTGCTTTGGCTACTGCAGGGACAGTAGTCGACCTAAGGGGAATTGCTTCAGGGTATCCAGTAGCATGATCCACTACTACTAGTATGTATTGGTTCCCTGAGGCTGTGGGAGGTTCAAGTGGACCCACTATGTCCACACCCACTCTTTCAAAGGGGACCCCCACCACTGGAAGTGGAATGAGGGGGGGCTTTGGGTGTCCACCTGTCTTACCACTGGCTTTACAGGTGGCACAGGAGACACAAAACTCCTTTACCTTCTGGGACATGTTGGGCCAATAGAAATGGTTGACTAATCTCTCCCAAGTCTTGGTCTGTCCCAAATGCCCAGCAAGAGGAATATCATGAGCTAAGGTCAGAATGAACTCCCTAAACTCCTGAGGCACTACCAGTCTCCTAGTGGCACCAGATTTGGGATCTCTTGCCTCAGTGTAAAGGAGTACATCTTCCCAATAGACTTTATGCGTTCCTGTTACTTTTCCTTTGGACTCCTCAGCAGCTTGCTGCCTAAGGCCTTCAAGAGAGGGACATGTTTCTTGCCCCTTACATAACTGTTCCCTTGAGGGTCCCCCTGGGCCTACGAGCTCAACCTGATAAGGTTCTAACTCCATGGGCTCAGTTCCCTCAGAGGGCAGAACTTCTTCCTGGGAAGAGAGGTTCTCTTTCTCTTGTTGTGTTGAAGCTGGTTCCCCAGTCTTCTTTCCCTTTCTCTTGGAGGGTTGGGCCCTTTTTCCAGGCTCCAACACCACTTTTTCACCCTGAGCCTTGCACTGTGCCCTTGTCTTGACACACACCAGTTCAGGGATACCCAGCATGGCTGCATGGATTTTGAGTTCTACCTCAGCCCATGCTGAGGAATCCAGGTCATTTCCAAGCAAACAGTCTACAGGGATATTTGAGGAGACCATCACCTCTTTCAGGCCATTGACCCCTCCCCACTCTAAAGTTACCATGGCAATGTGATGTACTTTAGTCTGATTGTCAGCGTTGGTGACTGGATAAGTTTGTCCAGCCAGGTATTGACCAGGGGAAACCAGTTTCTCTGTCACCATGGTGACACTGGCACCTGTATCCCTCAGGCCTTCTAGACTTGTCCCATTAATTAAGAGTTGTTGCCTGTATTTTTGCATATTAGGGGGCCAGGCAGCCAGTGTGGCTAAATCCACCCCACCCTCAGAGACTAATGTAGCTTCAGTGTGAACCCTGATTTGCTCTGGGCACACTGTTGATCTCACTTGGAGACTAGCCATTCCAGTGTTAGCTGGAGTAGAGTTAGAAGTGGAACCTTTCTTGGGACAGGCCTTGTCTCCAGTTTGGTGTCCTTGCTGATTACAGCTACGACACCAGGCCTTTTTGGGATCAAAGTTTTTACCCTTGTACCCAAAATTGGATTGTGAAGAGGCTCTGGACCCTCCCTCCTGAGCAGGTTTTTGGGGCCCTATAGAAGACTCTTTACTTTTTCCCTTGGATGACTCAGCACTCTTCCCCTGGGGAGTCTTTGTGACCCCTTTCTTTTGGTCGCCCCCTGTGGAAGTCTTGGTAACCCTAGTCTTGACCCAATGGTCCGCCTTCTTTCCCAATTCTTGGGGAGAAATTGGTCCTAGGTCTACCAGATGCTGATGCAGGTTATCATTGAAACAATTACTTAACAGGTGTTCTTTCACAAATAAACTGTACAGCCCATCATAATCATTTACACCACTGCCTTGAATCCAACCATCCAGTGTTTTTACTTAGTAGTCAACAAAATCAACCAAGGTCTGGCTCGAGGATTTTTGAGCCCCCCGGAACCTAATTCTATACTCCTCAGTTGAGAATCCAAAGCCTTCAATCAGGGTAGCCTTCATGAGGTCATAGGATTCTGCATCTTTTCCAGAGAATGCGAGGAGTCTATCCCTACACTTTCCAGTGAACATTTCACAAAGGAGAGCACTCCAGTGAGATCTGTTTACTTTTCTGGTTGCACAAGCCCTCTCAAAAGCTGTGAACCATTTGGTGATGTCATCACCATCTTCATATTTAGTTACAATTCCTTTAGGGATTTTCAACATGTCAGGAGAATCTCTGACCCTATTTATGTTGCTGCCACCATTGATGGGACCACAACCCATCTCTTGTCTTTCCCTTTCTATGGCTAGGAGCTGTCTCTCCAAAGCCAATCTTTTGGCCATCCTGGCTAGCAGGAGGTCCTCGTCATTGAGGCTGCCCTCAATGCTTCCAGAGTTGCTGGACTCTCCTGTGAGAGAAGCAGCATCTCTGACTATCACTTGTGAAGACAGGGTTTGAGGGACCCTGTTCTCCCTAACTAGGAGTGGGGGTGGGAAATCATCCACATCACTAGCTTCCCCCTCTGGGAAGGTATCCTCAGAGGGGTTGTTCTTAGCAAACTCTGCCAAAAGCTCCTGGAGCTGTATTTTGGTAGGGTTTGAACCAGTTTTAATCTTTTTGATTTTGCAGAGAGACCTTAACTCTGACATCCTAAGATGCAGGTAAGGGGTGAGGTTGAGTTCCATCACTATCTCTTCTGCATTAGACATTTTGGGGGTCATTACAACATTGGCGGTAAAAGCCGCTTACCGCCGTGCAGAAGACCGCCAATACACCGCTGCGGCCGCAGAAATCCGCCACAGCTATTATGACCCACATCTCGGAATCCGCCGAAATTCAGACACCCACACAAGTCCGCCATACCAAAGGTCAGTGATAAACTGGCGGAAAAAAAACCTCCACCGTCACGCCAACAGAAACACGCCCATGCTATCACGACCCACGAATCCACGCGGCGGTCTTTCAACTGCGGTATTCCATTGGCGGTACACACCGCCGCGCTCAAAATACACACGCATCTCCAAAACACCGCCACATTGGACAATTCGAAATACACACACCTGATACACATACAAGCACCACTCCCACACAATCAATACTATATAAAACACACACCCACATCACCCACAAACCCCTACGACCAAAAATTTTGACGAAGGCCAGAGAGACTGCACAGCATAGACAACCCCACCACACAGAGGCACACAACACCATCACCCAAACAACATCCACGCACAAAACACCACACACCACTACACATCACCACACTCATCACCACATACACCACCCCACACATCTCCTACACCACCCCATGGCACGACAAAGACACCCCAGGTTCTCGGAGGAGGAGCTCAGGGTTATGGTGGAGGAAATCGTACGGGTAGAGCCACAGCTATTTGGAGCACAGGTGCAGCACACCTCCATAGCTAGGAAGATGGAGCTATGGCGAAGAATAGTCGACAGTGTCAACACAGTGGGACAACACCCAAGAAATCGGGAGGACATCAGGAAGAGGTGGAACGACCTACGGGGGAAGGTGCGTTCCGTGGTCTCCAGACACAACATCGCGGTACAGCGGACTGGCGGCGGACCCCCACCTCCTCCCCCACAACTAACAACATGGGAGGAGCTTGACCATTATGCATCCTGAGGGTCTCGGAGGAGTCGGTGGAGGAATGGACTCTGGTAAGTCAAATCTTAACTATCATATCCCCCCACCCTACCTGCATGCTTTCACAGACCCCTACCCTCACCCCCTCCCCTATCACTCCAACTCCTCACTAATGTACTAATAACACAAACCACCCATCCCAACACCAAGCCCTGCATGACACAACAAAGCATGGACACCCCTCACTAAAGCATGCCCACTGCACATACCCATAACACCCCCCCAACCATCATCACACAAGCCCCCAAACAGGAATGTAACCACCGGGGTACACGCTCACCCACCCATTGCACACCATGACACACACACATGCAATAATCATGCTTTTACACCCCTGCAGGACCACTACCCAACGTCACCAGTCAGGAGGGTCCAGACATCTCCACCCCACCCACAGAAGAGGCCCACAGTGATGACAGCAGCTCTGGCCAACTGGATCCAGATGACCAGCCCGGACCATCGTGGGCCTCGGGATAGTCGGTTCCCCTCACACAGGCACAGCCTACCACAGACCTTCCGCTCTCTGGTAACACCAGCACAGCACCCACCCAGCGGGCCCATACCTCCGTCCCAGGACACGTCAATCAGCTGTGTGTCCACCACTACAGGGAACCCAGGATAACCCACCACCCCAACAGCAACATGGACCTGGTGTTGAAGTAAGCCTCAGCAAGGCCTACTAGTCAAGGGGTTCACCTTTCTTTGCACAAAGTCCTCAGACCATGTAGGAAGAAGTTGGCACAGAAACTGGAATAAAAGACAAAAGTTTATTAACCTCATGAGGTGGTACTACAGTTCAGACAGCACCCTTGGGTAATGTCTGAAGTAGCACACTGAACTGAGAGAGCATGGTCCTTTTATACCCACACAGGGGCTAAAAGGAGATGGTACAATTATGGATACAAGACTTGTATACATGTTAGGTCATGTGGAAAATGCAGAGTCGACAGGTAGGAGGAGCTAACAGTTTCCAAGGACTAACAGCTGCAGACCTTACTTAGCATGTGCGAAAGTAAGAGATGCTAAATATAACTTGTCACTAGGCAGATTTCAAGAGCAGTTAACAGAAAGGTAGGACAGAGCACATGGTGAGCACATGGCAGCATGTAGCAGAGAAAATGGCTGCCATGAATACAAAATGGATTCCGCAAAATGTTCACAATAGTTACTAAATACAAAATGTCTTCTGCTAATGCTTAATCTAATCACTGCTAAATTACAACAGACGACCCTTTCAGCATTAGCTGAAAACATTTGTCTTTCTGGGATAATCTAAATATTCATCCTGTATATTTATGCTCATCATTTCAGCTATTTCCTTATCTAACATATGTTGTGCCTTCATTTCTGTAATATTTCTTTTGATAGGCATACAAGCAGTAATACACATGGAGCAGAACATTGGACCACACTGAATACAGATACAGCATGTAAAAAATATTGCAATTATTACACACAGGATCTTCCAACAGGTAGTTGGTAATATCCATAGTTACCACAAACAAAATATGTATTATGTGAAGCTGTAAAACTACTATTATTTACACTCTCAATAGTTAAAATCAAGGTACAATCGTTTATCCCTACTGGAATTCGTCCAATGCTTTGTATACATAAATCTGCTTTAGTTTTTGTAACAGAAATCACAAATTGTTCTTTCTTGTCAGAGTCTCGTATATTTGTGAAGACATATGGTATTGAAACATTGTCCGGTTGATACTCTTCTGATTCCCATTTAGTTCCTTTAGCTTGGGGATACCCATCTTTGTCTTGGTAGCATACTTTATTAAGGCGAAAAAGAAGTCCGCCCTCTGTACGTTTTCCAGATGCAAACAAAAGCATGTACCAAGCTTAACAAGAACCATTGTGTGAAAAAGGAAGAGGAATGAAAGGTGTTCCTCCTTTCTTTTGATGCGCAGGTATCATTCCACATACCCAACAGTTAGTAGTATTTGTAGCATTATGAGTATGATGCAACATCTGAATGAAAGTATTATTGAAGTACGATTGACGGTGCTTCTGCTCCTGATAGGGAAGCGTAAAGTAATAGTGATCCTCTGGTACTGGAGTAGTGGCAACAAAAAACTCACGAGCAGGAGACTTCTTTTCAATAAACCAGGTGATTGTTGCTGTAACCACCAAAACAACAACAAACCCCATAATACTAATAATCAATTTGTTATTCATTTTAGAAACAGTGATAATCGACCCTTTCAGAAATGAATTAAAAAACAATCGTTGGAGCTCTTATCCCTGGGCAGCCGCTGATTTCTTCACCATGGGCCAAGACGTGTGTCACTACTCTAATGCACGGCTGATCCACCCCCCTTGCCACATTGGCTCTCCGTTTCACTAACCCAGGGCGGTAGCTCAACCAGTCTTTTCAAAACTATTTTCAGATTCTTTCCTTGGTCTCAAATTATATCGCGACACTCCAGAAGTCGTATGGTCCGGAAAGTCCTCTGCCGATTCGTCAGGTGATATAGCACGGCCTTTCTCCGTAGTCAAAATCTCTCGATGATCGGTCAGCACAGCAGGTTCCACCAAGGTAGGTAGCACTCTCTTGCAGTGAGTACTAGGGACCCAATTCTTTCGGTTCGTCACTCGAACTGCTGTCCTTGTCGCAAGGAGCACCTGTTCTGGGCCTCGCCACCTTGGTTCCAAGCTGCTTGATCTTTCAAAAGACTTAATCATCACCTGATCACCAGGTCGGAGTTCATGGCCTTCACCTGTAGATCTGTCAGGAAGTGCTTCTCGAACCTGTTGATGAATAGAAACCAAATTGTCGGTTAACTGTGCCAAATAATCATTCATCAGGACACAAGGTACATCATATACAGATTTTGGTATAGGAACTCCCCAAATATTCATTGGTCTCCCAAATACTAATTCATAGGGGCCAAGGCCAAGTCAGGAGTGTGGCACTGACCTAATAGACAATAATGTCAATGGTAATGCATCCGGCCAAGTTAAGGATGTGGAAGCCTGGATCTTCGCTAATTTCAGCTTCAATGTAGCATTATACCTTTCCACCAACCCTGCTGATTGTGGGTGGAAAACCGCATGGAACTTCTGTTTGATCCCTAATCCTTTCAGGACATACTTAATAACTTCCCCAACAAAATGAGGTCCGTTATCACTCCATAAAAGTGTGCAAACACCAAACCTAGGGAAAAATTATTTCAAAAGCACCTTCGTTGTGGTAATGGCAGTATTATCCTTTGTGGGGTACGCCTCTATCCATTTACTGAAGGCACAAACCACCATCAAGACATACTTTAAATTGTTGCAGCGTTCAAGCTGAATATAATCCATTTGTAGAACTTCAAAAGGTGCAGTTGGTGTAGCAAACCCTCCTGCAGGAGTACGTGTCCCTTTTCCAGGATTGTATTGTAAGCAGATCAAACAAGACTGTACTACTCTCTTAGCTGTACTGGAAATTTCTGGATGCTCCCAAACTTGCGTAAGCAACTTCGTTATTGTTGAAGCTCCAACATGTGCCAGCCCATGTGCCATCTGAACCATAGGTTGTACAAAAGCTATAGGCAATTTCCATTTAGCCATCTGCTTATTCCGCCAACAGCCCTCATCATCCAATTCTCCATCTTTAGACCATTGCTCAAGTTCTTTCACAGAAGCAGATTTCTGTATATCTAATACGTCTTGTCTAGCATTATGCCAACGTTCAGCTTGTGACTTCACTACATACATAGAAGTAGTACTTCGCTGCATCACAGTCTCACGTGCTACACGGTCTGCAAGAGCATTACCTTGCCCTATCTTATCGGTCACTTTCTTATGTGCACTACATTTCACAATAGCTAGTTTATTTGGATATGTCAATGCAGTCAAGAGGTTATGCACTAATTCTCCGTGCATTATCTGCATCCCGTGGGATGTGAGAAAACCTCTCTCTTTCCAAAGCAAACCAAAATCATGAGACACTCCAAAAGCATAGCGGCTGTCTGTGTAAATGTTCACACTTAAATCAGTACTAAGCTCACATGCTCGTGTCAAAGCTATTAGTTCAGCTGCTTGAGCTGACTTCTGTGGTATACGAGCTGTCTCCACTACCGTGTGTATTGTGGTGATTGCATATGCAGCTGAGGTCGTACCATCTGGCAACTTCAAACAAGACCCATCAACCCACAGTTCCCCGTCTACATCTAAAAGGGGCGTATCTTGTAAATCAACGCGACCCTTTGTCTGTTCTTCGGTAAGGAATATACAATCATGTGTTTCTTGTGACTGAGGCTGAGTCACCGGATATGGCAACAAAGTAGCTGGATTTAGTGTCGCACATCTCTTCAGTGTAATGTGAGGAGTCAACAATGTCAACTCATAACCTGTCATACGGGCGCTAGTTAAATGTTGTGTCTTTGTTTGATTTAAAAGAGCATCAACCGCATGGGGTACTAGCACCAACAGCTTATGTGACAAAACTATCCCTTCACTCTGACGTATTGAGACAGCTGTTGCGGCAACTGAACGAAAACACCCAGGCAACGCTCGAGCGACAGGATCAAGTAATGCTGAAAAATATGCACAGGGACGCCGCTTATTGCCATGTGTCTGTACTAAAACTGACAATGCACATCCATCTTTCTCGTGTACGTAAAGTGCAAAAGGCTTCATGTAATCTGGAGTACCTAACACTGGTGCAGAACAAAGGGCTTGTCGCAGCTGCCGGAAAGCAGTCTCACATTCATCTGTCCATGGGAGGGGCATTGGAGTATCTTTAGTAAAAAGTGCTAGCAAAGGTTTGGCAATGTGTGAAAACCCTAATATCCATTGCCTACAAAAAGAAGTAAGACCAAGGAATGCACGAACATCTTTCTGAGTAGAGGGTACTGGTGTGTCTAAAATTGCTTGAATATGATCTGATGTAAGTGCACGGCCCTCCTTAGACAAAAGGTGACCTAAATAGGTTACCTTTGGTCTACAATATTGCAATTTCTTTCGTGACACTTTATGATGGTGTGAAGCAAGAAAAGAAAGTAAGGACAAAGTGCACTTTTCACATTGCTCCGGGGTATCAGCTGCCAACAAAATATCATCAACATATTGTATGAGAGCCACACCTTCAGGTAAAACAAAAGAATCAAGGTGTCCAAAGTCATAGTACAAGAACTAATTGCTCCCTCAACTTCCTCATAAAAGGCGGCTGGATTTTTCCGCGGGTCAGGTAATACTGTTTTAAGTGCCATTACATCTGCCCTATTCCAAGGAGTATACACCCAATTATAAATAAAATAACCCTTAGCATCAACAGAAGTTTTATCATCACTTGTACCCAATCCTTTAGGAGGAACATACAAAGGTGCGGCCTCCCGCATTGGTTTCGCATGAACTATCATAATCTTATCTGTTTCAAAGATGGAAGCTTGCGCCCCTTCGGTCTGAGATGCTCGTGCAACTGCGTCCGCAGCCCTTTTCTCTTCTTACAAACGGACTGCCACAATACGTAATTTCATTAAAAGCCTGATTGCATCAGCCACTTGGGAGAAAACAAAAACACCATCACGCATTTGCTTATGATCAGCTGCTACATCATCGGGCTCTAACTCATCAGAATATTTCCGATATAGTTCAATAACTTCTGAGCCAAATGCCTCAGTAAAATATAGCTGCTCCTTTTCCGTCCACCCTTTCATGTTGTCTAAAAGTTCAGAAGCAGAAACAACGCTACGAATTGTTTTACGAGCAATAGATCTAAGCTCAGACGCACGGTCAGCAGGCAGCATAGAGCGACTGTCCCGCATCTTCTGTTGCTTCGAACTGGAGACTTTAGGTAACTCATGAGGGGCAGAAGGGACGACATGCGGAGGTGGAGGGCGATCTAGTAACAATAAATCATCATGTGGTTTATTAAAGATAGGATAGAGAGGTTGCCTAACAGTGTATTGGCCAGTTACCTGTAGCTTACGTTCTTTCTCTTCTAGCTCCTTTAAGTCATTTATTTCTTTCTTTCTAATTTCCAATGCTTTCACATATACATTCTTCCGCTGCTCTTTCTCAAGCAAGGCTTGCTCACGCTTCACTCGTCCACGCGCTTCTTTCTCCCACATTCGTACACATTCAAACATATCTTGCCTAGACTTTTGCTTACACATACATTGTTCCACATACTCAATCTTTCGCAAATCAAATGACCCATGCATAGGCCAACGTAACTCAGGATCTGCGCGGGTGTATTTATTCCATAATGTGCTGTACATTATAGAAGAAAGACCATGTTTAACATACATATCTCTATTTGGCGTCCCCTCTGGGGGTGCCGGTTGCGATTCTTCCAGTCTCAAATTGGTACCATTACAAAAGCAACACATCCTACGAAGTGTGCTAAAAACAGGCATGCCAAAAATAGTGCAGAATATGCAATATTATAATCAAAGTAGCACTTAAGGTGCCGTTCAAATCAAAATTAAATTGGAGAACATTCTCCTCATTACCTGCCTATATAAATTGCAATTTATATATCAAATCCAAAGAATACAAATTGACTAGTCACCCAAATCACGAGAGCCACAGTAAGTAGTGCTAAACTACATTACCAAACACAGGCATCAAAACCCACAGCAAGTGCCGTAAAACGGCTCTTACCAATCACAGGGTGTCCAGGTTCCAGCTGCCAAGTTCTAAAATCGACCAAATGGTCACTGCATGACGAATGAACAAAAAGGATCTCAGTCGAGGACCGGCGCCACCTGGATGGTCAAGTCAGAAGGAAGGGAAAAACGCTGTGGTTGCCAAGACTCGGGTCTCCTCAGGCATTGATCGTCCGCAGCGAGATCCCAATCCTTCGTCGCGACCAATCCGTTGGGCATCCGAGTCGCCGATGAGTCCCTGTTCGGACACCAATTTGTTGAAGTAAGCCTCAGCAAGGCCTACTAGTGCAAGGGGTTCACCTTTCTCAGCACAAAGTCCTCAGACCATGTAGGAAGCACCCTTGGGTAATGTCTGAAGTAGCACACTGAACTGAGAGAGCATGGTCCTTTTATACCCACACAGGGGCTAAAAGGAGATGGTACAATTATGGAAACAAGACTTGTATACATGTAAGGTCATGTGGAAAATGCACAGTCAACAGGTAGGAGGAGCTAACAGTTTCCAAGGACTAACAGCTGCAGAACTTACTGAGCATGTGCGAAAGTAAGAGATGCTAAATATAACTTGTCACTAGGCAGATTTCAAGAGCAGTTAACAGAAAGGTAGGACAGAGCACATGGTGAGCACATGGCAGCATGTAGCATAGAAAATGGCTGCCATGAATACAAAATGGATTCCGCAAAATGTTCACAATAGTTACTAAATACAAGATGTCTTCTGCTAATGCTTAATCTAATCACTGCTAAATTACAACACTGGGGGCAGTGGTAGTGGGCACACGGTCCAGGGGACGGAGGCCCAGGAACACAGGGGAACTGGGAGGGCTGCTGTGCCACAGGGGGTGGACAGGCCAAGGGAACCCACTCTCCACAAGGCCCTCTCCTCCATCATGGGAGCCTACCACCACTCCCAGGAGACGATTGCTACGGTCTTGGCCATGTTTCAGGAGAACCAGCGCCTGCAAGAGGAACAGTATTTAGGGTTCAGGGAGGAACTCAGAACCATCAGCTCCGCCCTGGGCACCATCGTAGGGGTGCTGAAGGAGATACTGAACACCAGGAGGGACACCGTGGCACTCCAAGGGGCCCCTGACACTAGCATGGACGATGAACTGCCCATTACCTCCACTGGTGCTAGTGGGCAGGAGGCACCGCCACAGGACCACCACACCAGCACCCCACCCCCTGCAGACGGAGAACCACCCCGCAAGCAGTCCCTGAGATCCAGGAACATGACAGAGCACCATGGCAAGACCCCCACCAAGAAATGAGACCACCCTGATTGTCATCCCACTGTCCCACTTTGTAACCCTGTCCATATTGGAACATCCCCAGCTCCACTTCCTATGCCCATATGGGCAGTGCACCTGTGAGACTAATAGACTGGACTCTGCCATGGACATTCCTCCACCATCACCCCTCACCATTTTGCCACCCCCCTCCAATATTTAGCACTTCAATAAAAACACTTGAAGCACAAAACAATCTGGAGTCAGTCTGTGATTTTGAAAATGTGTATTAACAATGACAGTGACAAACTGCGTTCTCAAATGTAATGTCTACATACCTATGTCACACATCACAAGTCCATGAGGAATGTAAGCAGATGACACACATTGGTAACCACACCTGTGAAACCGTAATGGAAATGTACAACTCAGTTACCATATACTGGTTGAAATTGACAGACAGGATAGAGTTAGAAGTGTGAAAGTAATTGTAGTAGGCAGGAATGTGTTCTCATCTGTGTGTTACTGGAAATATTGCTGGATAACTGAGTCCCTGTTGTCAATGTCTTCTTCCTCTGCTTCCTCCTCATCACTGTCCACAGGCTCCACAGGCTCCACAGGCTCCACAGCTGTCACAACACCGCCATCTGGACCATCCTCCTGCAGAAAAGGCACCTGGCGGCGCAAAGCAAGATTGTGAAGCATCGAGCAGGCGATGATGATCTGGCACACCTTCCTTGGTGAGTAGAATAGGGAACCACCTGTCATATGGAGGCACCTGAACCTGGCCTTCAGGAGGCCGAAGGTGCATTTGATCACCCTCCTAGTCCGCCCATGGGCCTCATTGTAGCGTTCCTCTGCCCTGGTCCTGGGATTCCTCACTGGGGTCAGTAGCCATGACAGGTTGGGGTAACCAGAGTCCCCTAATAGCCACACACGGTGCCTCTGGAGTTGACCCATCACATAAGGGATGCTGCTATTCCGCAGGATGTAGGCGTCATGCACAGAGCCAGGGAACATAGCATTTACCTGGGAGATGTACTGGTCTGCCAAACATACCATCTGTACATTCATAGAATGATAACTCTTCCGGTTCCTGTACACCTGTTCACTCCTGTGGGGGGGGGGGGCAGAGCTACATGGGTCCCATCAATGGCACCTATGATGTTGGGGATATGTCCAAGGGCATAGAAGTCACCTTTAACTGTAGCCAAATCTTCCACCTAAGGGAAAACGATGTAGCTCCGCATGTGTTTCAGCAGGGCAGACAACACTCTGGACAACACGTTGGAAAACATAGGCTGGGACATCCCAGATGCCATGGCCACTGTTGTTTGAAATGACCCACTTGCAAAGAAATGGAGCACTGATAGCACCTGCACTTGAGGGGGGATCCCTGTGGGATGGGGGATAGCTGACATCAGGTCAGGCTCCAACTGGGTACACAGTTCCAGGATTGTGGCACGGTCAAACCTGTAGGTGATGATTAAATGTTGCTCCTCCATTGTCAACAGGTCCACCAGCGGTCGGTACACCGGAGGATTCCACCATCTCCTCTCATGTCCCAGCTGACGGTGCCTAGGAAAGACAACAGTGACCACAGAGTCAAACAACTCGGAGGTATGTATCCACAGTCTACACAGAACACAAAACATATTCCAAAAAGTTGTCTGTATGTGTGTTGAGTCCAGGCCTAGGTATATGTGACGCAGTTAAAAATGAAGCCATGTGGGCCCCTGAAATGGCGGCTGCCTGACCTCTAAAGTGGGACAATGGGATGTAAGGTAACGGCACTGGCGTTGTACACCGTCGCGGTAGGCGGTCCAAGACCGCGGCACAATGCTGCATTGGTTAACATTGGCCCCTATGGGTCCTAGGAGCCAATGACGAAGTGTGCCGGCGGTGATGATACGCACCGCCGCGGACATCACCGCCGCGGAAGTGACTGCCATTTTCTATCTGTTGAATCACTCTATACCTGATCTTCGACAGGAGAGGACCTACACTGCAAGTGCTGCTGTGACCTCGGTCTGGAAGAAACAATGGCTCGTGCGTCTGGGGAAAGGGCCCCTGCCTTTACTGCACAGGAGTTGGAGAAGCTCATGGACGGGGTCCTCCCCCAGTACACGCTCCTCTACTGTCCTCCAGACCAACAGGTGAGTACACAGGGAGAAAGTTGTATGGGCTATGCCTGTGTGGAGAGGGCTGGTTGTAAGAAGGAAGGGGGCACAGTTCTGCGTGCATGAAGGACTGTGAATGCATGTGCCACACGGCAAGGGTAGGGATGTGGGCCACTCACTTTGACGGTGCAGTTGGTAATGACTTCTCTTCTTCCCCTGTACATGTCATGTAGGGCAGCGCCCACCAGAAGAAGGATATTTGGCGTGCCATCGCCAAGGACGTCTGGGTCCTGGGGTCCACCAGAGACGGAGCACCCACTGCCGTAAAAGATGGGAGGACATTCGCTGCTGGAGCAAGAAGACGGCGGAGGCTCAGCTGGGGATGGCCTCCCAACGTGGGAGGGGTGCCCGTTGCACCATGACCCCCCTGATGTTCCGGGTCCTGGCAGTGGCCTACCCTGAGTTGGATGGGCGCTTGAGGGCATCACAGCAGACACAAGGGGGTGAGTACAACATCATTCTGTGGACTTTGCGCGCAGTGAAGGTATCTTTGTGGGGGAGGAGGGCTGTGGGTTTCCCTAGGCCAGGGCGAGTTCTGTAGGCTAGGCCCCTCCGTAATGCAGGCCATGTGGCACTCCACCCCACCTCTGTAGAGTGCCAAGTACAGGTATACAAGCCCCTGTGTCATCTATGTGTGCTGATGTCCACCATAGCCATGTAGGCCATATCCCAGGAACTGCATCTGTAGAGCCCAACAGCGTGGCGTAGTGCAGGGGGCTGCTGTGTCTGTATTGTCCACCAACGGTAGCGATAAGCCATGCACTCAACCTGTCTTTCTTCTGTCGTTCCCCCCCCTTTTTGTGCTCACCCTGTTCTTGTGTGCATCAGCATCATCAGGCGGAGGTACAGTGGCACCGGAGCACGAAGGAGCTGCATCCCACATGGCCATGGAGGGCCACACCACAGACTCAGAATACACCAGTGGGACGGAGGGTGAGGGGAGCACCACGGCGGTCACAGGATCAGCAACCAGCGAAACGGACTCGTCCTCCGATGGGAGCTCCCTTGTGGTGGCGGCAAAATCTGTGCCCCCCACTTCAACAGGTACAGCCGCCACCCCCCCTACCAGCACCGCCCTCCCAGCAGCCCCTCAGCATTCGCCCCGTGCCCGCTCACCCAGGAGGGTGGGCATCACCTTAGCCCCAGGCACCTCAGCCCCTGCCCCTGTCACCTCTGCTGCCCTCAGTGAGGTGGCCATTGACCTCCTCAGGTCACTCACTGTTGGGCAGTCTACCATTTTGAATGCCGTCCAGGGTGTAGAAAGGGAATTGCAACACACAAATGCATTCCTGGAGGGCATTCATTCTGGTCAGACTGCCCTTCATCGAACCCTGCAATCTCTGGCCTCAGCACTGATGGCAGCCATTGTCCCTGTCTCTAGCCTCCCCCCTCCAACTTCCTCCACCCAGACCCAATCCCCTGTACCCCAGCCTATCCCAAGCACACCATCAGACCAGCCTGCATACACCTCAACACACAAGGGAAGCTCAGGCAAACATAAGCACCACACATCCCACAGGCACTCACGCAAGCATCACACACATACAGACACAGCAACATCCACTGCCTCCATTGTGTCCCCCTCGTCGTCGTCTCGCTCCTCCCTCCCAGTGTCGTCTACACTCTCACCTGCATGCACTACCACTACAGCCACTAGGTCCCGCACCAGCACACCCACCAGCACACCCCGCTCACCTGCACTCACCACCCCCACTACCATTTACACGTCCCCTGTGTCCTCTCCCAGTGTGTCTGTGACGCCCCCTGCCAAAGTACACAAACGCAGGCACACACCCACCCAACAGCCAACCACCTCACAACAGCCTCCAGCGCATGCACCTGCACCCAAAGCCACAAAAGTTACACCTCCTACAACCACCTTCTCTTCCTCCACTCCCAGACCCCCTCCAGCTACCCGTCCCAGTGTTCCGAAGAAACTTTTCCTGAGCAAGCTTGACCTCTTTCCCACCACCCCCCCTCCAATTCATAGGTCTGTACTAGCACCTCAGCCAAAAAATCGCAGGTATCAGTGGTGCCTGTTAGTGGTATGTGGAGTGCACCAGGCACCAGGGCAGCAAGTGTGACACGGAGCCACAGCACAGCCAGTCCCCCCCGTGAAGCACCATAAGTTGGACAGTGCCCATCGGGAGAGGGGGACGATTCCACCCGGCAAAGCTGCTCACAAGGGTCCCGGGGGGAGTATCGACTCAGCTGTGACTCCTCCCAAGGTGGGGAAGGGGCAGAAGAAATCGCCAAAGTCTGGGAAGAGCAGCACGGCGGAGAAGACCGCCATCATCCCCGCTGCCCAGGAGGCCACCGCCAGCCCCATCGTCACTGGCCAGGAGGCCACCGCCAGAGTCAGTGCCCAGGAGGGCAGCCCCATCGTCACTGGCCAGGAGGCCACCGCCGGAGTCAGTGCCCAGGAGGGCAGCCCCATCATCACTGGCCAGGAGGCCACCGCCGGAGTCAGTGCCCAGGAGGGCAACCCCATCGTCACTGGCCAGGAGGCCACTGCCAGAGTCAGTGCCAAGGAGGGCCCCGGCAGCCACAGCCCTGCTCGGCAATGAAGGACAGCCATGGCAAGTACCACTGAACATGGCAAGCACCGCTGAACAAGTCAGAAACTGCAAAGTCAAGCACCGCTGAACAGGGCAAGCACCGCTGAACAGGGCACAGACCATCATGGCAAGCACCGATGAACATGGCAAGCACCGCTGAACAGGTCATAAACTGCAAAGTCAAGCACCGCTGAACAGGGCAAAGACCGCCATGGCAAGCAACGCTGAACAGGGCACAGACCGCCATGGCAAGCACCTCTGAACAGGTCAGAAACTGCAAAGTCGAGCACCGCTGAACAGGGTAAGCACCGCTGAACAGGGCAAAGACCGCCATGGCAAGCACCGCTGAACAGGTCAGAAACTGCAAAGTCAAGCACCGCTGAACAGGGCAAGCACCGCTGAACAGGGCAAAGACCGCCATGACAAGCACTGCTGAACAGGGCACAGACCGCCATGGCAAGCACCACTGAACAGGTCAGAAACTGCAAAGTCAAGCTCCGCTGAAGAGGGCAAGCACCGCTGAACAGGGCACAGACTGCCATGGCAAGCACCGATGAACATGACAAGCACCGCTGAACAGGTCATAAACTGCAAAGTCAAGCACCGCTGAACAGGGTAAAGACCGCCATGGCAAGCACCGCTGAACAGGGCACAGACCGCTATGGCAAGCACTGCTGAACAGGTCAGAAACTGCAAAGTCAAGCACCGCTGAACAGGGCACAGACCGCCATGGCAAGCACCGCTGAACAGGTCATAAACTGCAAAGGCAAGCACCGCTGAACAGGGCAAGCACCGCTGAACAGGGCAAAGACCACCATTGCAAGCACCGATGAACATGGCAAGCACCGATGAACAGGGCACAGACCGCCATGGCAAGCACCGCTGAACAGGTCATAAACTGCAAAGGCAAGCACCGCTGAACAGGGCACAGACCGCCATGGCAAGCACCGCTGAACAGGTCAGAAACTGCAAAGTCAAGCACCGCTGAACAGGGCAAGCACCGCCAACTTAAGCACCGCTAGCCCATGTGCGGCAGGGGCAGTAACGGAACTTGGACCATCACGGGGAGAGTGATGCACTCTGGGCACCAGTCCCCCTCCAGAACCAGTGGAGAACAGCATCTACTCCGTCTGTCCTTACCAGGATGAAGCACTCTGGGCACCAGTCCCCCTCCAGAACCAGTGGAGAACTGCATCCACTCCGTCTGTCCTTAACAGGAAAGATGCACTCTGGGCACCACTCCCCCTCCTGAACCAGAGGAGACTGTTATCCACTTGAGAGACTGTGGCTTAGCACTCCCCAGGATGGTACAGTGGGCAACCCACCCACTGTAGAGACTTGAGAGACTGTGGCTTTGCACTCCCCAGGATGGTACAGTGGGCAAACCACCCACTGTAGAGACTTGAGAGACTGTGGCTTTGCACTCCCCAGGATATGGCAGTGGGCAACCCACCCACTGTAGAGACTTGAGAGACTGCGGCTTTGCACTCCCCAGGATTGAACAGTGGACAAACCACCCACTTGTGAGACTTGTGAGACTGTGGCTTTGCACTCCCCAAGATACATCAATGGGCATGGAGACCCCTCGTGGATCTGGCGTGGTGCAGTCATCCGGCTGAGGTGCCCCCCTTCCCTTCCCCCTGAGGTGCCTGTTGTATTTCTATATGATGCCCCAGCAGTGTTCTCTCCATTTTGATCAGGTATCTGATGTGGGCCTCGCCCATGTATTTTGGGCCCAGTGGTCCACGGACATTGAATGGTGCTTTACCTGCACTACTAATCGTGATGTATATTTTGTTGAATGTGTATATTTATCTGTATATATTTGGTTACTGTATTTTGATATATTACAATGGTTGAACTCATTTCCTTTTGTCTTTGCATTCTTCCGGGGGGGTTGGGGGTTGTTACTATAATGTTTGGATATGCATTGGTGTGTGTGTTGTAGTGGGACAGGGTCGGGGTGGGGGTGGGGGGGTTGCGTGTGTGTGTCCCTGAATTTTGCCTCCCCCTCCCCTATGTCATAGGTGCAGTACTCACCGTTGTCTTCGGCACCAGCGTTGATGATGGTCGTATCGGAGCAGGAACACTATCGCAGGGAGTATTTGGAGTTCAGGTTCCATGGTGTCCTCCTTCCTCGTGGAGTGTGTAGAGGTGAGCGTTTTCCCTTTGAAATGGCTGTTTCTGCCGTGTTTTTATCCACGGTGAATCCGCCCCGGAAAAGGTGGCGGATTGGTAGGTTGTGATACTGTGGGTGGTACTTTGTCTTCTGCCTGTCTGTTGGCGGTGACCGCTGCGCTGTTTGTCTGTACCGCCGTGGCGGTCGGAGTGTTAAAGTGGTTGTCTTTGTTGGCGGTTTCCCCCACGGTCATTATTCCTATTTTTTTTCCGCCGGCCTGTTTGTGGTCTTACCGCCGCTTTAACACCGTCCGCCAGGGTTGTAATGGCCCCCTATGTTTCTAAAAGTTTGAATACTTTTTAAGAATCTAAAACTATCTCTAGAACTTAATTCAAACTTTTACAAAGAAATGCTAACAGGAACTAGCACAAGGCCCTAGCAGGACTTTTAAAAATTTTGAAAAATAGCTAAAATTAAAAAAACTCAGTTTCTAGTGACAATTTTTTGAATTTAGTCGTGTGATCAGGTATTGGCTAAGTAGTCCAGCAAATGAAAAGTCTTGTACCCCACCGTTGATCCACCAATGTAGGAAGTTGGCTCTGTATGTACTATTAGAAATTAGAAATAGCATGCACAGAGTCCAAGGGTTCCCCTTAGAGGTAAGATAGTGGCAAAAAGAGATAATTCTAATGCTTTATTTTGTGGTAGTGTGGTCGAGCAGTAGGCTTATCAGAGGGTAGTGTTAAGCATTTGTTGTACACACATAGGCAATAAATGAGGAACACACACTCAAAGACAATTCCAGGGCAATAGGTTTTTATATAAAAAAATATATTTTCTTAGTTTATTTTAAGAACCAGAGGTTCAAGATTTACAAACAATACTTTAAATGAAAGGTATTTCACTTAGGAACTTTAGGAACTTTGAATTAGCAAAATAGCATATACAGTTTTCACACAAATGGCAATAAGCTATTTTAAAACTGGACACTGCAATTTTCAACAGTTCCTGGGGGAGGTAAGTGTTTGTTAGTTTTGCAGGTAAGTAAACCACCTACAGGGTTCAAAGTTGGGTCCAAGGTAGCCCACCTTTGGTGGTTCAGAGCAACCCCAAAGTTACCACACCAGCAGCTCAGGGCCGGTGAGGTGCAGAGGTCAAAGTGGTGCCCAAAACACATAGGCTTCAATTTAGAAGGGGGTGCCCCGGTTCCAGTCTGCCAGCAGGTAAGTACAAGCGTCTTCAGAGGGCAGACTAGGGGGGTTTTGTAGGGCACCGGGGGGGACACAAGTCAGCACAAAAAGTACACCCTCAGCGGCACGGGGGCGGCCGGGTGCGGAGTGCAAACAGGCATCGGGTTTGCAATGTAGTTCAATGGGAGACCCAGGGGTCTCTTCAGCGAAGCAGGCAGGCAAGGGGGGGCTCTTCGGGGTAGCCACCACCTGGGCAAGGGAGAGGGCCAACTGGGGGTCGCTCCTGCTCTGGAGGTCGGATCCTTCAGGTCCTGGGGGCTCTGAGTGCAGTGTCCTTACCAGGCGTTGGGTTCTTAGAAGCAGGCAGTCGCGGTCAGGGGGAGCCTCTGGATTCCCTCTGCAGGCGTTGCTGTGGGGGCTCAGGTGGGTCAACTCTGGCTACTCACAGGCTCGCAGTTGCTGGGGAGTCCTCTCTGTAGTGTTGGTTTTCCACAAATCGAGCCGGGGGCGTTGGGTGCAGAGTGCAAAGTCTCAAGCTTCCGGCTGGAAATGTGTGTTCTTTAGAATTTGCTTCTTTGTTGCAAAGATGTTTCTTCTTTGAAGCAGAACCGCTGTCCTCAGGAGTTCTTGGTCCTTTTAGATGCAGGGTAGTCCTCTGAGGCTTCTGAGGTCGCTGGACCCTGTTGAACACGTTGCTGTTGCATTTTTTCTTGAAGGGGGGAGACAGGCCGGTAGAGCTGGGGCCAAAGCAGTTGGGGGTCATTCAGACCTTGGCGGACGGCGGAGGCCGTCCGCCAAGGTACCGCTGACAAATGACCGCATCGCGGTCAAAAGACCGTGGCGGCCATTCAAACATTTCCGCTGGGCCGGCGGGCGCTCTCCAAAAGAGCCCAGCGGAAATGCCCCTGCAACGTGGATGCCTGCTCAGAATTGAGCCGGCGTAGTTGCAGGGGTGCGACGGGTGCAGTTGCACCCGTCGCGTATTTCAGTGTCTGCAAAGCAGACACTGAAATACTTTGTGGGGCCCTCTTAAGGGGGCCCCTGCAGTGCCCATGCCATTGGCATGGGCACTGCAGGGGCCCCCAGGGGCCCCGCGGCACCCCCTACCGCCATCCTGTTCATGGCGGGTTTCCCGCCATGAACAGGATGGCGGTAGGGGGTGTCTGAATCCCCATGGCGGCGGAGCGCGCTCCGCCGCCATGGAGGATTCAATGGGGCAGCGGTAAACCGGCGGGAGATAGCCGGTTTACCCTTTCTGACCGCGGCTGAACCGCCGCAGTCAGAATGCCCTTGGGAGCACCGCCAGCCTGTTGGCGGTGCTCCCGTGGTCGGTGACCCTGGCGGTCACCGGCCGCCAGGGTCAGAATGACCCCCTTGGTGTCTCCGTCTTCTCTGCAGGATTTTCAGGTCAGCAGCCCTTCTTCATCTTAGGTTGCAGGAATCTAGTTACCTAGGTTCTGGGAGCCCCTAAATACTCGATTTAGGGGTGTGTTTAGGTCTGGGGGGTTAGTAGCCAATGGCTACTAGCCCTGAGGGTGGCTACACCCTCTTTGTGCCTCCTCCCTGAGGGAAGGGGGGCACATCCCTAATCCTATTGGGGGAATCCTCCATCTGCAAGATGGAGGATTTCTAAAAGTCAGAGTCACCTCAGCTCGGGACACCTTAGGGGCTGTCCTGACTGGCCAGTGACTCCTCCTTGTTTTTCTCATTATCTCTTCCGGCCTTGCCGCCAAAAGTGGGGCCGTGGCCGGAGGGGGCGGGCAACTCCACTAGCTGGAGTGCCCTGGGGTGCTGTAACAAAGGGGGTGAGCCTTTGAGGCTCACCGCCAGGTGTTACAGTTCCTGCAGGGGGAGGTGTGAAGCACCTCCACCCAGTACAGGCTTTGTTACTAGCCACAGAGTGACAAAGGCACTCTCCCCATGTGGCCAGCAACATGCCTGGTGTGTGGCAGGCTGCTAAAGCTAGTCAGCCCACACTGGTAGTCGGGTATGGTTTCAGGAGGGATCTCTAAGGGGCCCTCTGGGGTGTATTTTACAATAAAATGTACACTGGCATCAGTGTGCATTTATTGTGTGAGAAGTTTGATACCAAACTTCCCAGTTTTCAGTGTAGCCATTATGGTACTGTGGAGTTCGTGTTTGACAGACTCCCAGACCATATACTCTTATGGCTACCCGGCACTTACAATGTCTAAGGTTCTGCTTAGACACTGTAGGGGCATAGTGCTCATGCACCTATGCCCTCACCTATGGTATAGTGCACCCTGCCTTAGGGCTGTAAGGCCTGCTAGAGGGGTGACTTATCTATACCTATAGGCAGTGTGAGGTTGGCATGGCACCCTGAGGGGAGTGCCATGTCGACTTAGTAATTTTCTCCCCACCAGCACAAACCAGCTGGCAAGCAGTGTGTCTGTGCTGAGTGAGGGGTCTCCAGGGTGGCATAAGACATGCTGCAGCCCTTAGAGACCTTCCCTGGCATCAGGGCCCTTGGTACCAGGGATACCAGTTACAAGGGACTTACCTGGATGCCAGGGTGTGCCAATTGTGGAAACAAAGGTACGGGTTAGGGAAAGAACACTGGTGCTGGGGCCTGGTTAGCAGGCCTCAGCACACTTTCAAATCATAACTTGGCATCAGCAAAGGCTAAAAGTCAGGGGTTAACCATGCCAAGGAGGCATTTCCTTACTGAGGGTACCTGCTTGGGCAGAGTTCAAACTGACTACCAACCAGAGACCCCATTTCTAACAATGGTGATAAGCGGTGAGGATTGGACTTGTATTTTTACTTGACATACAGTGATTAAGTGTACACTACTGTTTTAAGTGCATACAATTATGTGACGACATACTAACTGTCTTTGTGTTTTTGCTTTTTCTCTTTTTGGACTTTCTCCCGCTTCCATATTTTTGGTGATTTTTGATTTTTCTAACTTATCTTGGGAACTCTCTGTTCCTTTTTGGAACTTAGCACTTTTGAGTGAACCTTACCAAGATGTCTCAATCTGAGGAAGCACCAGCTGTGTCTGCAAAAGCTGTTTTTGATTTGGAGAGACTGGCTGAGTACCAGTGGCTCAACTTAAGCAATTTTGTAAGGATCTTGCCTGCCCTATCTAGAGCTCCGCCAGGAAGGAGGAGGTGCACAAGGCATCGAGGGCCAGGGTGGTAGACAAGGAGGTTGGGAGGCACACAGAGGGGGTGAGCAGGGGTTATCTTGAGTGTGTTCCTTTATTGCCCTGACAAAAGTGAGGATTCCTGCTTGGACAGAGTGCAAGCTGACTGCCAGCCAGAGACCCTATTTCTAACGGGGGCCATTGGGGAGGACTGGATGAGTGGGTGACAGCAGGGACCAGCAAGGTGGGGGACATATTCCATGAGTCGGCATGTCATCCATTTGATGAGGTTAAAATGGATTTTGACTTACCGCAAGGCCACATTTTACTCCATTGGGGTATAATGGAAGCCTTCCACAAGCCCTGGAGATCAGGCTCCACCAAACCTAAACATCATCAATGCTGATGATACCTGCCACTTTCAGATGGTACTTACAAAGCTGTTATATGTGTATACCAAGCATTGCAAACATACACTTATGCCCCTTGAGTCCCTGAGTTCCCGGTGGGGAGAGGATCTGGTAACCCCTATAACTGAAAAAGACTGGGAAACTATTACAGATAGGATCCCCAAAGTATCTAGAAATGCACGTTTTAAGTTGATCAATTTTTATCTGCTGCACAGGGCCTACCTCACCCAGGGTGCCTTAACAAACACTTTTGAGTGACAGGTGCCTTTTGTCCTAGGTGTGGCGAGGTGGGCACCGAGTTTCTGCACATGACATGGTCTTGTCCACTTCTACGCTCATACTGGGAGGAGATTACTCTGGCAGTTACTAATGTGATTGACAGAGACGTCCCCAGTACCCTGGATCATTGCCTGCTTCATTGGTTTCCCATACACCTAAAACCATTGTTACTAGTAATTTTTAAGAACCGGCATTGATTTTAGCTAAACAAGCCATTGGAAAGATCTGGGGGTCCCCGAGAACTCACTTGGCGCAGGGAGCTGGAAAGATGGGTGAGCTATGAGCGGGCTCTACTGCTGCAGGAAGCATGATGGGGTTTTGGAACATTAGAAAATGCACATGCATGGAAGGCACTTATTGATTGTTTAAAGAACCCTGACCTTCCCTCACAGGGGACTTTACCGGGGGCCTTGCCCACCTAAGTGCACTCGTCTTATGACTCTAACTTAGGTCTTCTCTCCCTCGGATTATCTTGCCTCTTGTTGCCCTCAGTGTCATAGGTACCACCCTGTGCAAGGGAAATTTATTTGACACTAGACCCCAAGGCAACAGGTTCATAACCTAAGGTCTGGAAGTCATCATATCATGCACTGTAACATTCCGACTCAATGCAAAGTGTGGGCTCGAAGAGCAGGGAGGGACAGTGGGAGTTTGTTGAATTAGGCATAACCTCCATTACAACTGTATTTCTGATTATACGTTCTGACTACCGGAATGGTAACTTAAGGTAAGCTATGTTGTACCTGTCTTTTACTATGACAAAAAAGTAATACAATTTGTTACCCAAATAAATCCAGGAATAACTAGAATGCAAGAAAGGGCTACACATTTCATGATTGTATTGCACTAAAGATGTTTCAGAGGCCCTTGGGAGGGCTGGGTGTTCACATAAGCAGTTTTTACTCGCATATCTTCTGAGAAAAGCTTATAAATAACAATGGCACCCCACCTCAAAACACAACCATACAAGAAGGACAATAGGTGGTACATCTTTCTCTGTTCAAGCAACCAAACTATGGAATTCATTAGCCCCATGTGTAAGATCGAAGGATAACTATCTTATCCTCAGAAGACTACTCAAGAGTTGTCTCTTTCCTACATAACCACCATACTCAAAAAGCAACGGACTGCATATCTCTGTGTATGTAAACATTTAAAATTTGATTATATGTATATATTTTGATATGTGGATTTTGTTGTACAAATATGTAAAATAACTATGTATCTTAATTAATAATATACATACACTTTAGGCCTCTTCATGTATATTTTACTTATGGTTAAATGTCTATGTGGCTGTGTGTGTGTGTGTGTGTGTGTGTGTGTATATATATATATATATATATATATATATATATATATATATATATATATTCCAAAAATAACCTCCGAAAAAGGGAGCCCCCAACTCTGCAGGGCGGCCTCATCATATGGGTACGGAGCAACCCATAAATTCACAAACAGAAGAACAGAGATTATGAAGCCCAACTCCAGTGCTGCATAGCATTTTATTCCATCATGTTTGAGCAGCATTCTCTGTATCCTTTTATCAAACAGCACGTTTCATTTCCAATCTAATTATCTTATTTCCTGACGCGTTTCAGCTCCGTAGAGCCTTGTTCACAGGTGATTCTATTTTTATAAAGTGATTGCGTGCTGGTAACCAAACTGTCACGTGATAGTAATATTAAAGCATACATCTCCCATAGTGCACTGCCAAGCATAATCCGATATATCTTTGAAGGCAGAATAGATTTTAAATACAGCATTATTGCGTTTCCACATCCTGCATGATGTAAAAGTTTCATATTGTTCAGTGCACCAATATGTGGTAGATGCATCTCGTGATTTCATAAATAAACAGTCCGGTTAAAACATTTTCTCAGTTTATTAGGTAAAATGCTGCAAATGTCATATCTCGGAATGCTAGCAGCCTGGAAAAGTCGAAAAAAGAATCTTCTCCTCTCATTCCCTTTCTCACCTCCACGCTATCAATCACAGGGTAAATCCTTTTCACTGCGTGAGGGCAAGCGAGTCATGCTCCCAAAGTTAATTCCAAAAATAACCTCCGAAAAAGGGAGCCCCAACTCTGCAGGGCGGCCTCATCATATGGGTACGGAGCAACCCATAAATTCACAAACAGAAGAACAGAGATTATGAAGCCCAACTCCAGTGCTGCATAGCATTTTATTCCATCATGTTTGAGCAGCATTCTCTGTATCCTTTTATCAAACAGCACGTTTATGAAATCACGAGATGCATCTACCACATATTGGTGCACTGAACAATATGAAACTTTTACATCATGCAGGATGTGGAAACGCAATAATGCTGTATTTAAAATCTATTCTGCCTTCAAAGATATATCTGTGAACAAGGCTCTACGGAGCTGAAACGCGTCAGGAAATAAGATAATTAGATTGGAAATGAAACGTGCTGTTTGATAAAAGGATACAGAGAATGCTGCTCAAACATGATGGAATAAAATGCTATGCAGCACTGGAGTTGGGCTTCATAATATATATATATATATATATATATATATATAGCCACTAGTCACTAGATAGTTATAGTTAGGACCTAGTTTCTATAGAAAGAGTGTTTTAATAACTTTGGTGCTGTTTGTTAAATCCTCACAAACGTTTCCAAGACAATATGACACTCACTTCAGTTGCTGTCAGGAAAGGTTTGCGGTGATTGGTAAAGGGATGGCTACGAAAAAAGGGGGGTCCCAAAACACTTTTTTCCCATTCATTTTTCTATAGGGACTTTGAACAGCAATAGCACCGAAACTACTGAAAGGAATTACACCAAATTTGGCAGAAAGGTAGGTCCTGGTCCAAAAGGCGACCTTTTGTGTTTTGGTGTAAATCTGTTCAATAGTTTTAGAGAAATTAAAGAAAATCCAAATTTGTATATCTAGGGACGCGAAGGATTCGCAAAGTCTCCAGATCTCGTGCTAAGATCTAATTGGCTTACAACACATCAACACGGAAACCGTTGAAGTGTTTTCAGCTATCTTGAGGCTCAGCTGAAGCCGAGTCCCAGAAAAAAAGAATAAAAAATACAAAAGGGGTCAGGGTATGAACACCCTGACCCCTTAGTTCTGGTGCTAAGGAAACCCCCCCCCCTTCCAGGGCTTTTTGTTTTCAAATAAGCCAGCTGGTGGGCCAGGCTCAGGGGGCTCTCTTTTCTTTTTAATAGGGGGCCCCCTGGCTTCCCACACCCGGGGACCCCCACCCCTGGGGGCAACAAATGCTTTCATCATTTGTAGGAGGCCTGCTGGCCTCCCCCAGTGCCCGAGACCACCACTTTCCTGGAGCTATAATGAAATATAAGCGGGGGCTGCGTGGCCCCCTACACCCCAGGGACCACAACCACCTGTGCAAAAATGGTTTAATTGTGCTGGGGAGGCCAGATGACCTCCCCCTGCAGCCCTGGGGATCGCCACGTCCAAGGGGCACATACTAAATAATGTAAAATGGGTCAGTTTCGGACCCCCATTAGCTACAGAACCTGCCACCTCCCCGGGGCTATCTTCACGTTGAAGGGGGGGCCTCATGGCACCAGTGATGGCCCTGGGAGCTGCCACACACCAAGACCGGCTTCTGTTATGTCTCAGGGTGCCCACCCCAGGGACATAGCTTTTTGCTGTTGCTTGATTGCAGTTTTGAAGCTGTAGCCAAGCCACATCAAACACTCCAGTTTTTGACAGGGGGACCTGTCACGCAGGTCCGGCTGTTATAAAGTAGAGCTTTCATCTCTGCTCCATGCATGCAGATATGCGTGAAGGGAACAGAAATTAAAGATTTGCTTCAGCAACCACGGACCTGCTGCTTAAAGCAGCTCCTTGGTTGCTGAAGAAATGGAGCCATGATGGAAGCCTTGAGGCTTTCCCTGTGGGCCCAGATACCCATAAGGGGCAAGTCCACCTGGACTTGTTTCTCTTTATTTTAATGTCAAATACATTTTTCTTTTCAATGAGTCCAGAAATATCTAATTCTTAGTATATCATATATCAAAGCCTAAAAAAACTCTCTGTCTCGTCCACTCTCTCTCTCTCTCTCTCTCTCTCTCTCTCTCTCTCTCTCTCCATCTCTCTCGCCCGCCCAAAGGGCCGTGGACAGTATGGGATTGGGTGGTTAGGGGGGGTTGGCCACAGGGTCTGGCTACAGGTCAGGTCTGGCGAGCAACCTTTGCTGCACAAGTCCAACTAACAGACTCACATGTCCCCACTCAAATTAACTCATACCTCCATATACCAATACTAATACTGTACTCATATTTCCCTATACTAATCCACCACTAATCCTTTTGGGTTCCGGAGTAGCGTGTTACTCACTGAAAAGTGCTTTGATGCTGCATCAGGGGTAGTAAGTGCTATATTAATATAATTACAAGTAAAATGACAATCACACTGTATAACAACTGATAAGTGTGGAGCCAAACATATTGAAGGGGACAGAGAAGGAGAAATAGGATAATAAGGGGAACAGAAAGAAACAGATTGAGGTAAATACAAGAAACAGAAAGGTAAGAAAGAAGAAGTATGGAAGGAAGGAAAAGAAAATGAATAGACAGAGAAAAGGGAGAGAAAGTAGGAAAATAGAATGAAAGAAAGGGTGAAAAAATAAATAGAGGGAAAGTGGAAGAAACAGAGGAATGAACGACAGAAGAGTAAATGGAAGAAAAGGTGAAGGAAAGAAGTGAGTGTGAAAAGAAGGAAAGAATGAAGGACCAAAAGATAAGTGAATGTAAGGTGAAGCGAATAATGCAAGGTTGAAATAATTTGTGGCTAGATGGAAAGGTGAAAGGATGGGTAGACGTAGTGCTAGAGTGGTGAAAGGCTAGATGACTGAATGGATGTTTGAGTGGTAAAAAAATGAATGGCATGGTGGAAGACTGCCAATATGGAAGGATGGATGGATGGATATGGATAGATGGATGGATGGATATATTGGATGGATGGCGAATGGTTGTTTTTTTGGACGGAAGAAATACAGGAGAGATTAAATGTGAACGTATAGATGGATCGGTTGATAAACGAAAAATCTAAAGGATAGGTGGGATGGATTAATGCAAGGAAGGATAAAAGAATGATTCAGTGGAATAGTGGATGAATTGTTAAAAGAATGGTTGGATTGTTGGAATGAATAGATGGATGCATGGATGGTCGAAAGAATAGATTAATGGCATAGTTTATAGACAGATGGAAGGGAAAAATAATGCATGGATAAATGGAGCAAAGGATATAATTTGTGAACTGATGCATGGCTAATCAGATGGATCGATGTAAGTCTTGCCCTACGGATGGCTGAAAGTCTGGCCGGGTGAAGGATGGCAGAAAGACTGGACCAGTGAAAGGTTGGATGGCTAGAAAGGAATACAACAAGGATGTGTGAACAGATAGAAGGAAGGATGGAATGGTAAAAGTACTTCTTCCAAGTTGGACTGCTTGCTTAATGCGAATACCAATTGTGTTGTAAATCAAAGTGCTATGATTATTACGTTTCTTTCTACAGTCTTGCTGACTCTCCAAAAGTCACACAACGTATAGGCTGAGTAAAGCACCTTTATGTCTGCCCCTACTGCATGTACTATATCTGCACCTCTTGTGAGCCCTGTGTGTTTCAGTGTTTCAGTTTTTATCGTGTTTGAGGTAGTGCCAGCTTTAAGGCAGTGTGACTTGTGCACAGGGCACGGACCTGGGGAGGGGGGCTGAGCTCACAGGGAACTCTGAGTTTAGCAATAACTCACAATATAAAGAACACTTGCTGCAGATTTCCATCTGCATCCAGCTTTCAGTTAACAACAAATATGTCAGGATAACTCTGTGATAAATGTTCCTGCTAGAGAGAGTGATCAGAGTTTTGTCTAGTGGCAGTTTTGACTTGATCAAAAGTAGAGCAAACTGCAAATGCCTGCTGCAAAGAAGGTGTACTGTGCAGATCACAGATTTGTATTTTATATGGATAGCTGAGTGGATTACTGCTTTTGTCACATAGATTCTTTTGTTACCACAGTTTCCTAGGATACAGCCCTAATACAGAACAGTACATGTAACGACCTGTCTTTTAACAGCTGCATGCAAACTGCATAAAATAGGTCAGGATGTTATGTTTCCCCAGCCTTTCAGTATCTATGCCCAATGTTGCTAAAAAGGGTTCTTTTGTGTAGATCTACCTTCTTATTAGCAAAGCCAGCCTTCCCCAGTGATTTAGAACAATTGAAATGCCTATGAGAGAGGGGCGACGGAGAGAAGAGGGCATTTTTGCCCGGTGATAGGCAGGGAACCCGAGGAGGAGGTCATGGGGGGCGCCAAAAAGTATTGTCGCACTGGAAGCCACCAGAGCTACAGCCGGCCCGGTCCGAGGTGTTTTTGTGTGTCTTTCTTTCTAAGCCTTTCCACTGTGTATAAGTGCCGCCTTGTTATGTGCACTTTTCTATGTGTGAATGTGTGTGTGGGCATATGTGTGTGTGTGTGTGTGTATGTCCATTGATCTGTGTGTGTGTGCTCAAGTATACATTTGTAAAAATTCTAAAGTGCATACGAATATTGAAATTGTATACTACAACTAGCTCCAGCTATCGAAAAGTTTACATTGGAAGGCTGCTTATTCAAGTGGTATCTCCTTCTCTTGCACACAGCTGAGGTCCCTTTAAATGCAGCCCCACTCCGTTTGTAGCTACAGGGCTCTAGTCCCATCAGTTACCATCCCGAGGCTTGCATTCAGATATAGTGCCTATCATGTGAGAATCTAATTCGATCTTACAGCCCATTTTTGTTTCATATAAATGAGTTAGCTGCAATACAGAATGACATTAAGTGGAACACTGGCATAGATCATAGAGCTCAGCTCACCTTGTAATCATATCTGCTGCTGAGGAAACTGACTAATTACCTGCAGGGATCTCTCACTAGCCTGTCTCACACTGCACATCATGGACTCCTAAATCACACTATAAGCCATTCCAAAGGCGCATTACAGTATCTGGGTGAATGCCACATTCTGCAATAAAGTGATATTAATACCCTTCTGACTCACATTAAAATATGATTTTAGTAAACTCAGAAATGATCGCGTTCAGTAAATGTCATTTAGAGGCTGGGAGAAGGCCTAGCTGGATGATTGGTCGGGATGAGGAGGGTGGAGCAGACTTAATCGGGTTTTAATACTCTTTTTAGGGACACTGTGGTCTCCAATAAAACCACTCTGGAAAATACGGATATAGTTCAAGACTAGCACTGTGCTCGTTTAAACTGTGTACTTTAGTGGTTTTCACTTGGCCATTAAATGTTATAGAATTGTAGCCATTAGCCGACATCTATACCGATCGTTATAGAACATTTATTTCACCCATTTAGAGCAGAAGGTTACCAAAACCGAGCGACACGGAGAAATATTGATCTGCGATCTCCACTGCCACCTCATTCTTGTCCAATATACGCGTGTAGGTACCCTTCGCATTAATATTTTGATGATGGGCCTGGTTCTAAGGCAAGGCACGAACAGCTAAAGTGGTCTAATGCGAGGAAGAATGCTCAGCAAGTTAAGCATTTGCCACCTGTCTCCCGCATGTCATGCCAGCTTCCATCGTTCCAGAGTTGGCAAGGTGAGTGACCGTGAATTGTGTAGTATCAATCACACTTGTTATAAACAAGTTCAAGAACGACGTGAATAAGATGTGAAGCACTATAAAGAAAAAAAGTTATCGAGTTGCAAGAGGGTTTGGCAAAATGCCAAGGGTGACATATATCCAAGTACGAGATTCGACTGGTGGCGTTAAAAAGAAGTGGTGGGAGACTCTTCTGAAGTATTTTCTCGTTAGAAAGTACTGCTGCACTGGTTTTATTCCAGTCTCTCGGGGATGTCACCCTTCCTAGGCAGATATGAAGGGATGACCTGGTCAGCACTTCTGAGATAACTGAAGGGTAGTGTTTTGAAACTTCCAAACAATACTTTATATATTATTAGACCTGAGGAGATATTTGTGACCTAGGTATTTCTCAGCACCAGCTAGAGTCATCCATATGGACAAAGGACCATGAAGTATAAGACTATCTCAGGCTTTCATGCTCCACCACCACCGCCACATCACATGTAGCACTTCATGAACTCTCAGGAAAGAGCGGGCTTGAGGAAACACATAACATCACCTATACATTAGTAGGGGATGTTCTTAGTCACCAGCTAGTTCAAAGGGGGAGTGGCATTCCACTGATTTTAATACAGTGATCTTACTCATTTCTCCAGCGAAAGCATTCATTGCAGAGCATATAGCCGAGCTTGGAGTTAAGGGAGATCATCCTGTACCAAGAAATACTAGGTTGCTCTACATAGTACAAAGAGTACATAACATTTTTGATAGGATTTGATAAATACAGAGGTGAAATGTGCAGATGTTGTTAGAAAGCACTAAGGGGCATATTTACAAGAAATTGGCGCATCAGTGCTGATGCGCCAGTTTTCTTTTATCACCCCTGCCCCACCCAATGACACCATGGGTGCACCGTATTTACAATATGACGCACCATGGCGCAAGTTAGGCCAATAGCTTCAACACTTTTGATGCTATGGTGGTGCTCTGTTGCACTAGCATCAACATTGTTGACACTAGTGCGGCAAAGTGCGACAAGGCTCATTGATTAATATGGGTGTGTCACTTTAACACTTTCTTTGAGTGGGCTTTAAAAATGATGTCATTTTTGCGGTCCTCCTAATGTCGGTACGCCCCCCTTGCATACATTATGCCTGACGCAGGCATAATGTGGTGCAAGGGGTCGCAAAGTGGCACCATACATGCATTGCACCACTTTGTAAATATGACACAGTGAAAATTACCTCATTGAGCCACATTAGAGTAAACAAAATTATGCTAGTGTGGCGCAAGGAGGCACTAGGACCTTGTAAACCTGGCCCTAAGTTTCCTAAGTGTCATCATGTTCCATATTTGACTGGAAAACAATAAGACATATTTGTCTAGTTCTTCGCTTAGTATGCCCTGTGTTGGTACATGATGGCTAGCTTAACTCCTGAATGTCAGGATATCTGCATAAAACACACTTACAAATAATGTATACGAGATTCATATACAGTCAGTGGTAATCCTAAAACCCTGTCCCCAGCTTGACCTAAGTGTACTTAAGTAGAATACCCCTAATGTAGACCGATGATTGAAGGTGGCAAATTAAGGGCCTATTTTACTGCGGTCACATTCAACCATCCATTCACCATACAGATAAGGCAAAAACAAATGTGTCTCGCCTTTTCAGAAAGTGCACAGTAAATGACAGAAACATGTAATTTCTAAGGAAATATTATAATGAAGAGGATTAAAGTCCCTTCTAAATTGAAAGAAAAGTGGAAGTTTGGGTGTAGGATAGAGGTGGGCAGAAAAATGATGACTTTGGAGCCAGAAATGTCTAATCAGGAATACTGTATCAGGAATTTGGGACTAAGATTTAGACACCTGCAAAATAAAAAAAGAAGGCTATACAAGAACATGGAATTCGATGTCAGTCAGTACACTACTTGAGGCAGCAGAATATTTCAACACTGGACTCAATTGAATAGTAACATACAGAAGCTAAGAGGAAAATTCATTGACCATTGACCAAGAGAATAGGCATTATCTATTCCTTGCTGTATGGGTTCAACAAAACCATTAATTACAGATCACGCCGCACAGCTGATTGTGAAATAGGCAGAGAAGGCCACATGTACAAAGGCATGTTTCCTAACAGTGCGAATCGTAATTTCGGGCTGTTGGGAAATACAAAATGCCATAAATGTATGAAAGGCATTTGCCATAAATGTACCAAAGGCATTTGTAGTGGAGAAAAATTTCATTTCTGCCTCCATGAAATCACACTTTGGAAATTGCAAAATAAGAAATCACCGTTAGGGATTTCCAAATTGCGAATCGCTAACCGCACGTACTATGGATTTCGTAATTGAGACTAATTGCAAAATGGGCATTTAGTAAATGCAGTTACCATTGATTCATATATTTTAGAAACCAGGTTCAAAATATAAAAAGGCGCCAAAAATGCATCATGCTCTTTCACAATGGCAGCGTTGTACATTGTGGCGAGGAGGATGAGGATTTTGGCTGAGAGGCAGGGAAGGAGGAGGAAACATGAGAGGATTTTTAGAGCGAGGGTGCCCTGTTTGAACAGACTGAGGATGAGATTTATGAGAGGTAAAGACTCAGTGATCAGGTAGCTTTTTCAAGGTTCTTTTGCAAGTTTCTGGACATCATGGTGAACAAACTTGACCAATATATATAATTTCCCAATACCCCAAAATTATTGCAACAAAAAATGATTTTCTACTGGGGAGCACAGTTGCTATATGTCCCCTTAAGCAAATTAATTAATAAACAGGAAAAGCTCACAATAACTAAATGTGCAAATACTGTGTGATGCCTCCCTTGTCATAAGAGATATTGTAGTCAGATTCCGTGGCACCTCCCATGACTCATTCATATTCCACCACAGTGGAATAAAAAACCTACTGCAACAGGGTGAATTTGGCGATGGTTTATGCGAACTGCAGACTCAATGAATACAGTGGCGAGAATGGTGTGTGTAATGTAGCCTAATTGCTCTTGATCTGACAATGCATATGTCTTGCCTCCATGAATGCTCACACCATACCTGACTCCAAGGACAAGAAGTGAATGGCAGAACACCAGGGCACACAGGACAAAGCACTCAATCATAGAGAGGACCTTTGGGATCCTGACGAACTGCTTTCGCTGCCTACACAAGACCAGCAGGGGACTATTGGGCAGACTGGAGACGTGCTGTAAGATCATTGCCACATGTGCCATATTACAGAACATTGAAATGAACAAGGTTCTACACAACATGTCCATAGAGCCTGATTCTGCCTCTGATGATGATTACCACAGCGACAGGTGCAACATGAGGGAATACATGCAGCAGAGGGATAAGCTTGATGCACAGAGATCACCAATAACTATTTCTGAGGTGAGAGTTTTTAACACATCTAATAACATTATTTCACTCAAGGATCAACTATTTCCTTGTGGATGTAACATGTTTAGAAATAAACAACAAAGTAAGTAATCCCAAACAAAACAAAGGAGACTCATTCCTCTGAGTGTTCAGTGGTTCACTTCATTCAGCCTCCGGGGCTGGTTGCCTTGTCAGCAACTCTGGGCTGAGGCACTGTTGACACGTCACTCCCAGAAATGTGTTGGTGTGAATGCATGAAACTGCATGCATCCTGAGTGGATGTGCCACTGAAGATAGTGCCCACTTAACTTTCAGGTGGGGGCAGGATGTTGGGTACACAGAGCTTGTGGGTTTGGATATTCTCAAGTGCTGTGGTCACTTGCACTAGCCCATGTGCTACATCTAGACAGGAGTTCCCCATGTCAGTCTGTATGTTGACAGTTCTCCTAGCTATTGTTGTTGTGGCTGCAGCCAGTAGGTTTCTGGATTGTATGAAGGTATCAAATCATGCCAGGTACTGCCTATGCCTCTGTCTCTGCACATGGTGCTCCCTCTCTGTGGCAGCAATCCACTGGTCCTGCCCTTTCTCCATTTGCTGCATCAACTGAGACGTTCATAGCAGATGCCTGTTATCAATCATTACACAGAGTTGATGGACTTCTCTAAGCCACCAGACACAGGAGAATGCACTGACATGTCTTCTGACACATTCTCACTGTGGACTGTTGATTAATAGCCTCTGCGCTGATTGTTTGCTCACAAAAGTTGTTGTGTATATGCTCTGCAATAGTCTCTTGTCACTGTCCACAAAGTCGGGCGGTGGTGATATGGTTGCTCTCATGGCAGTTGGAGTTGGTGTGATGGGTTCAACAGATGATGATGTTGTGTCATCAACTTCAAGATGTGTGTCTGTAGCCTCTTCAGCATCAAATGCTTTTGACATGCCCTGGGTGTGACCTGTGGAAATGCATGTATGTAGTTAGTTTAAGCAAATAGTTCATGTTTGTTCACAATACTGTTGTAACTGTGCTTCATGTTTTTGTGACATGTGTATGCTACACATATATATTTTTGTGCAGTCATAAGCACACAGTACAGCAAGCAACCTATGTGTACTACAACTCCCATGATGCATTGCCAGGGTAGGGCAAACATCTCAATAGAGTTACTAATGCTGAGAGGTTGGATTTTTGAATTTACTAACACTATGTTATGTTAATTAAGTAAAGGGAAGTTTACTTACTCCGGCTGGTGTCAGTACAATTCGAGGAGTCAATGTCAGACATTCCCACCACACTCTCTGGTTCCAGGGTCCCCTCGATTAGTGTCTCCAGGAGAATGGAAGAGGTGGTGTTGTGGGTCCACCAACTGTTCCACGACCTTCAGCCATCCTTCTGGCTACCTTCTCCTCAGTGCAAGATCATAGGTCATACTATCACTTGATTATATCTGTGGGATTGTCCTTTGGGTGACACCTAGGGAGTTCACCTATTTCAGGATGCTGATCCAGATCTTCGTCTTTTGGCTCTCTGGTACTGTGAAGGAATCCTTCCCCAAAAGTTAGACCATATGGGAGACAAATTCCTTAGGCAGGAGCTCCAGCTCCTCAGAGAATTTAACCTTCTTCTTCCTGTCCCTGAATACTTGTCCCCTTCATCTTTTGACATGGTTTTATCCTGGAATAGCTAAAATCACTGCAAGTCATGAGCTAAGAGCACTCCTTACTTCCGGCACCTTCCTAGGCTTTTGCGTGGGGCCACATTCTGTTTTTATGATCTTCTTGGTCTAACATCATCATTCTGCATCCAGAATGTGACTTTTCCCACTTTGCAATTTCCTATTAGGGAATCACACTTTTCCGATTTCGATAATAGCGATTTCCTAATTGCAAATACAAATCAATAGAAATAAGTATTGGTGGAATCGCTGGTTACATACACACGGTTTTATGATCCCCAAATAGCGATTTCTACAGATTCACAATTTGGAAATTGCAAATCTGGAATTTTGTGCATTTGGCTCAGAGTTCTAAGACACCCCAGTACTCCACTAGAGTGCACCCCACAGAGGCAACTCTAACATGTTCCGACTGGACAAGGGTGTGAACAGCTGGTCACAAATTCACCCCTCTATGGAACCAATCATCAGGGAATTTCTACCATCTCTCTCTTATTACACAATACTGATAGAATATATAGTACTGCACCAAATTGTATTTTGTGACCAACGGCTACATTTTGCTGTTTTTTTTTCTAAAGCGTCAATGTCTACAAATGAAAATTATTTCATCTTAGGACTGATACAGACTCTAGTTTTAGTAACATTTACCTTTGATTTACATTTCTTCATATTTCCCTTCCATGGCATGCAGTGCCTCAGTTTACAGGTTTGTTACTCAATGCTTGCAATGCCATTTTGTTTACTCACTGCTCGGAATGACAAAGCATGCCTGTACAGAACATTATGTGAAGCAATGTTAATCTTGAACTTCCTTCGTCAGTGTCAAAGATACTGTGAGCTTCCTGAACATTTTGAGAGACTACACTCCAGGTCAATACTACTAAAAGGCAAGTCAGGATGGAGTAGGGTCAGCAAAGTTCTAGATTTTTAGGGTGCCTGCTTGCTAGATATTGTGAAAATTACCCCAAAGCTGATCAGAGGTCCTTGTTTAGAGCAAACCATTTTATAGGTCGAGCATAGCAGCGCACAAGCACTGCTTTTCCGACGTGTTGTTATTTATTTGGGCTTTTAACCACGCCCACCTCACGCCCATCACTATCACTCACTCATGAGCTTCACATTCAAAACTCCTTTGTTATCGTTGGTAAATGCTTTACGTTTGTCCCTCCTTGAAGAGGTTTGGTTACGCCTTGGCCATGAACCCTGTTACACGGCTATTTGCACTTTTGCCAATACGTTTGACTGGAAGCATATTGTTTTTCCTTTTGTGTGTCTCTTCATGTTGATGCTCATGGCGGCCGTAGTGCTTTAAATCGGCTCACTTATGTGAAACTGTTTTGCTTTTCATTTTCAATTTATGTGGAAAGAAAAGTCAGGTTCGGAGTTTACAAGCTAATAGCTCTAACTTGAGCAAACGTGAGACCAACTACGTTGCAAATGCTTGTTTTTCTTTTTCACTCAAATCACTTTCCAAAAAGGCTCTATTACGAATACATTGGAGTTTCTGTAAGAGAAAGTGCTTGGCTACATTTTAGGAACCTGTCGTTAGCAACAAAATTGTCCACAAGACAGACAGAAAAACTTGCTTAATTAGCTGATATTTTGAAATGACTTGTTCAAAGCAGGCCACATCATGCCCAGTGTTCCAGATTATTTCAAAGGGTTCCTTTGGTGGCCAAGAAAAATATGAATTTTCTCATCTCATTTGCAAGGCTTTCCTAATGCCTACTGTGCTTGCTTCCGGAACACCAACATTTTCATAAGATCTACATATTTTTTTTTCAGAGAGAAACCTCATTGGATTTGTGGCAGCGCGCTCGATCCTGCAGGGACGAGCGCGCTGCTCTTCGCTTCGGGCACTTAAACAAGTAAACGCAGCCCGGGGCAATGAATAGTTCAATTATCATTGTTTTCAAAACAGGAAGCCAGGGAACATGTTGTCTTGGCAGGAATATGAATTAAATTCACCTTTTGTAAAGCCATTGCTGATTCTCGAATAGTAAATATTTATCCTGACCAAACCGGTGGTCCCGGAAAACAGATCTCTTGCCAATCCTTGGGACAAGAGCTATTGAAAAATGAAAAATAAACTGAAAGAAAGAGAAAATTAAATTAAAAAAGAAACATCGACATTCTGAAGACTGGTAAAGGACTCCAGCCTAATATCGAGATTTGGTAATTGAATCAGCAGGTTTGTTTCCATGATTTGCAGTGAATTTTGAAAGAAAACGTTTTCTGTTTTTCACAACACAGTAGTTTGTCTCCACACCATTTCGAATTAAAATAAGTCATAGATGTGTGTGGAATGGGGCAAATGTGGAATTTTTGCTGTTCATTATTCACTCTCGAAGGAAATCCCCCTCTATACATCCATGGAGTTACGTTTGCTTTCGCCAGAGGTCGACTGTCATAAATAGGAACTTAAGCCACCCTTTCTTCAAACGCCAGTAGCTCTAGCTTTGGGGTATAGTCAGTCACAGACCAGGCTTGTCCCTCATCTTTCCTGGAAGGGACCGAATTGAAAGCTCATAAATTGGCTTGTAATTAATACTGGAAAACACACCCTCCAACGATTCCTGCTGTTGAATGCTCAACCAGAAAATAAAGAATTAGCAATGAACCACGGACCTATCCAGGGTTGTATTTATTGACTGAGCATCATATACAGTGACACGCAGGCCCAGGAGTATCAGATGCACAATGTGCTCAATTTATTGCTGTGTTTCGGTACCTAAACCAGCAAAAAGGGCTTATTTTACTTTTTGACAGTGAGTCCCAAGACACCCTTTCAGTGCCACTAAATCTACCTGCTCTGCAGAAAGTACATATCTGTATCAAGCATACGCTTCCTATCAGAGGCCAACATATTTTCAAAGAAGGCCATATAACTACTAAGCTGGAAAACGCTTTAATCACAAAAATGACCTTGGTGTCTGGGGTCTAATCAAGTTCTTTTACAGAACAGTTATGACATGTTTTAAACTCCATGGAGCATCTTTGTAAGCTGGGTCAAGGTTGAGTCAAATGTGTTTGAATATGAAGGACACCAAATGCAATGGAATGGAATGTGCTAGATAGAGTTATAAAGATATTACGAATTACTGAGTTCTGTGAACATACGGAAGGATGATGCTGAAAGATGAGATCATTATCAATGGCACGGCATTCTGAGTTGCGTGTACATATTACTTTTAAGTGCAATAGTGTGTACTTACTCCTTTTATTTAATTTAGTACTTACTTCATCATTCTCCCAACTCTCCTTTAAACCAATGGTCCCTTAGTCCTTATTAAACAGATATTGTGCTTCTGGTCATCTAGAATAAATATAAATATTTTGCACTGTGCATTTTGTTGCAGGCATGTTTGATTAAATCTAATACTCAAGACCTACACCAATGGGCACATGTACAAATGCAATTGTTTGCGATAATCAGTGCGTGAATTTTAGAGATCCACCATTTAGTAATCATAAACACCAATGAAGAAATGTCTTTGACACATTTTCCGATTCCCAGTGAGTTGCAAATAGACCTACTTCATGAGTATTAATGAGGTAGGTCTTGCTTTCTGACCACCATCCCAGTGATTGGTTTTCAATATAGCAGCCTTTTTTTTAAATGCAGCACGTTTTCCTTAAAAGTTTTATTTTCAGTTTTTAAGAGTAGGCACTGGTCCGTGAGAACACTGCCTGCTCTTAAAGAATGTTTTTACAAACAGTCTCAAAGGGAAGGGGGTCCCTTTGAGACCCCTTCCTATTTGCGAATGGGTTACCACCAATTAGAAGTTGGTAGCAAAATGGGTAAGTTTTGTGACTGCATTTCGGTTTGCAAAACATTTTTACAATACGCTACAATATCGGCATTAGGAAGGGACACCTTTAACATGCCCCTACCTATTACCTAATTCCCAAACCTAAAATGCAATCCGGTAACAGGTTGCTGACTCTCTAGTAGGGATTGGTACATGTAAAAATGACTTTTTGCATTTGCGAATAGACCTGTAAATTGGGCCATTTGCGACCTCAAAAAGGCTTCACACATGTGGCCCAATATTCACACCCCAACCCATCACAGAAGACATCATCATGCAACCACTCACCACCACCAGGAACGCCGACATCTAAGAAACTCAAACTCACTCACCACACAAGAAACCATAGGAACTATGTAGACCATCCATTCAGAGTCTCCCATAGATCCCTGTCCTCACCACATTTACAACTTGGGAAGAAAAATTATCAGCACCAACTACACCACCATCATGAGCTCCTCTATCCTTAGCAGAACCTTGCTGCATAGTAGTAAAAATGCAGAAATCATAGATCTCCTGAAAAAACCCTCAGCAAACCCAAAAGAGTCCAGCAACTACAGACCCATTTTTCTCATTCCATTCCAATCCAAAGACCTGGAGAAAGAGATCAACCGGCAACTCTCCAACCATGAAGAACAACACTACCTCCTGGTCTCAACCCAGACTGGCTTCCACAGCAACCACAGTATGCAAAATGCCATTCTGGCAGCAACAGATAACATCCAGTCCATCTTGGACAAAGATGAAACCGCTTCTCATTCTGCTTGACCTCACAGAGGCCTTCCTCATTGTTTCTCATACACCCTGTAAGGAAATGCCTCCTTGGCATGGTTACCCCTGACTTTTTGCCTTTGCTGATGGCAAGTTATGATTTGAAAGTGTGCTGAGGTCTGTTAACCAGGCCCCAGCACCAGTGTTCTTTCCCTAACCTGTACCTTTGTTTCCACAATTGGCACATCCTGGCACCCAGGGAAGTCCCTTGTAACTGGTAACTCTGGTACCAAGGGCCCTGATGCTAGGGAACGTCTCTAAGGGCTGCAGCATGTCTTATGCCACCCTGGGGACCCCTCACTCAGCACAGACACACTGCTTGCCAGCTTGTGTGTGCTAGTGGGGATAAAACAACTAAGTCGACATGGCACTCCCCTCAGGGTGCCATGCCAACCTCACACTGCCTATGCAGTATAGATAAGTCACCCCTCTAGCAGGCCTTACAGCCCTAAGGCAGGGTGCACTATACCATAGGTGAGGGCATAAGTGCATGAGCACTATGCCCCTACAGTGTCTGAGCAAAGCCTTAGACATTGTAAGTGCAGGGTAGCCATAAGGGTATATGGTATGGGAGTCTGTCATGCACAAACTCTACAGCACCATAATGGCTACACTGAAAACTTTGAAGTTTGGTATCAAACTTCTCAGCACAATAAATGCACACTGATGCTAGTGTACATTTTATTGTAACATACACCCCAGAGGGCACCTTAGAGGTGCTCCCTGAAACCTTAACCGACTATCCGGGTAGGCTGACTGGTTTTAGCAGCCTGCCACACACCAGACATGTTGCTGGCCACATGGGGAGAGTGCCTTTGTCACTCTGTGGCTAGTAACAAAGCCTGTACTGGGTGGAGGTGCTTCTCACCTCGCCCTGCAGGAACTGTAACACCTGGCAGTGAGCCTCAAAGGCTCACCTCCTTTGTTACAGCACCCCAGGGCACTCCAGCTAGTGGAGTTGCCCGCCCCCTCCGGACACGGCCCCACTTTTGGCGGCAAGGCCGGAAGAGATAATGAGAAAAACAAGGAGGAGTCACTGGCCAGTCAGGACAGCCCCTAAGGTGTCCTGAGTTGAGGTGACTCTAACTTTTAGAAATCCTCCATCTTGCAGATGGAGGATTCCTCCAATAGGATTAGGGATGTGCCCCCCTCCCCTCAGGGAGGAGACACAAAGAGGGTGTAGCCACCCTCAGGGCTAGTAGCCATTGGCTACTAACCCCCCAGACCTAAACACACCCCTAAATTCAGTATTTAGGGGCTCCCCAGAACCAAGTAACTCAGATCCCTGCAACCTAAGAAGAAGAGGACTGCTGAACTGAAAAACCTGCAGAGAAGACGGAGACACCAACTGCTTTGGCCCCAGCTCTACCGGCCTGTCTCCCCACTTCTAAAGACACTGCTCCAGCGACGCGTTCCCAGGGTCCAGCAACCTCTGAAGCCTCAGAGGACTACCCTGCATCTAGAAGGACCAAGAACTCCCGAGGACAGCGGCTCTGTTCCCCAAAGACTGCAACTTTGCAACAAAGAAGCAACTTTGAAACAACACACGTTTCCTGCCGGAAGCGTGAGACTTTGCACTCTGCACCCAATGCCCCCGGCTCGACTTGTGGAGAACAAACACCATAGGGAGGACTCCCCGGTGACTGCAGAGGGAATCCCCAGGCTCCCCCTGACCGAGACTGCCTGCTTCACAGACCCGACGCTTGGTAAAGACACTGCACCCGCAGCCCCCAGGACCTGAAGGATCCGAACCCCAGTGCAGGAGCGACCCCCAGGTGGCCCTCTCCCTTGCCCAGGTGGTGGCTACCCCGAGGAGCCCCCCCTTGCCTGCCTGCATCGCTGAAGAGACCCCTTGGTCTCCCATTGATTTCTATTGCGAACCCGACGCCTGTTTGCACACTGCACCCGGCCGCCCCGTGCTGCTGAGGGTGTACTTTTTGTGTGGACTTGTGTCCCCCCCAGTGCCCTACAAAACCCCCCTGGTCTGCCGTCCGAAGACACGGGTACTTACCTGCTGGCAGACTGGAACCGGGGCACCCCCTTCTCCATTGAAGCCGATGTGTTTTGAGCACCACTTTGACCTCTGCACCTGACCGGCACTGAGCTGCTGGTGTGGTAACTTTAGGGTTGCTCTGAACCCCCAACCTTGGACCCAAACTTGAACCCCGTAGGTGGTTTACTTACCTGCAAAAACTAACAAACACTTACCTCCCCCAGGAACTGTTGAAAATTGTAGTGTGTCTAGTTTTAAAATAGCTATATGTCATTTATGTGAAAACTGTTATGCTATTTTGCTAATTCAAAGTTCCTAAAGTTCCTACTTGAAATACCTTTCAGTTGAAGTATTACTTGTAAATCTTGAACCTTTGGTTCTTAAAATAAACTAAGAAAATATGTTTTTCTGTACAAAAACCTATTGGCCTGGAATTGTCTCTAAGTGTGTGTTCCTCATTTATTGCCTGTGTGTGTACAACAAATGCTTAACACTACTCCTCTGATAAGCCTACTGCTCGACCACACTACCACAAAATAGTGCATTAGAATTATCTCTTTTTGCCACTATCTTACCTCTAAGGGGAACCCTTGGACTCTGTGCATGCTATTTCTTACTTTGAAATAGTGCATACAGAGCCAACTTCCTACACACCCTCATCGCCAGACTCCAAGACTCAGGAGTTCAAGGACCCACCTTGAGATGGATCGCCTTTTTCCTCTAAAACTGAACTCAGTGAGTCAGACTTCCATCATACACCACAGAACTCAACATGGAAAAAACAGAGATCCTTATCTTCAGAAACGAGAGCTCCCCATGGAGGCCTCAGTAGATGGGTTGCCCACTTTGGTGAGTCAATGTTGGTATAATCAAGAGCAGGACTATTAGGATCCCGAAATCACAGGTGGTTGAAGGCACCTTTGGTGTGCATGAGCTTGTGCTGCCTGAAGATGACAGGGGCCCTGATGGGTAGACACAGGATATTTTGATTGTCCTCACATAGTTTTTGCTCCATGAATGATCATGCCTAGCTATGTAGAGAGCAGGAGGTGGGGGTAGGGAGGGATGGGGATGTGATAACATGTAACTGACAGACAGGGAGGAGGGGGAGGCTGACACCTCGGGGAAGGTAGATGTTGTTGTGTGTGCCTTTGTATGTTGGGTGTGTGCATGCCTGTGGTGGGATGTATGATGCTTCTGTTTCTCTGTGTGCTTCATGTGTGTCGATTTGGGTGCATGGCTGTCTGTATGTGTGCTTGGGATGGGTGGAGGGAGTGGGGTGCTGGAAGGGGTAGAGGTGGTGGCAGGGGGGGCAGAAAGACTAGGGACACTGGCTGCCATCAAAGAGGAGGCCAGAGCCTGAAAATATCTCTGTAGGCCAGACATGGCCCAGTGAATGCCTTCCAGGAATGCATTGCATTGCTGCATCTTGGATGCCAGCCCCTGAATGTCATTCACAATGGTTGTCTGACCGACAGAGATACTTCTCAGGAGGTCAATAGCCTCCTCAGTGAGGGCAGCAGGGCTAACGGGAACAGGAGATGAGGTGCCTGAGGCGAAGGAGACACCCACCCTCCTGGGTGAGCGGGCACGGGCTACACCCTGGGGAGCTACTGGGAGGGTGATGATGGTATGGGGGTGGTAGAAGAGGACATAGAATTGCTGGACCCAGTAGTGTCCGCCACCACCAGGGAGCTGCCATCGGAGGAAGTGTCAGAGTCACTACCTCCAGTGGTAGTTGCTTCCCCGTGGTACTCCCCTCGCCCTCCAACCCACTGGTCCCCTTGGCGTCAGTGGACTCTCTCTCCTGGGAACCATGGATTGTAGCATCCCCACTCACCGGTACCTAAGCTCCATCACCAGATGATGCTAAAGCACACAAGGACACAAGAGTACAGAGGGGGTGACAAAACAAGAAAGTAGATCAAATCTAGATCAAACATACCTGTTGGCACACATACACCCCCACCCAACTCAGGCACTAACCCCCAGCAGACAGAATAATCCACCTGAATGTGCCCCTGACTGCTAGGCAAGATCCCACAGTACACTACATGACCATCCTGGCCCTCTACTCTGATACCCTTTGCAATGGGATACAATGAGAGACAATGCCAAGAAAACAAATCTGCTAATCCATGAGGCTACATCCAAACCAACACCCCACACAGGGGACCCTCACAGGCCTACATTCCCAGCCATTTCTACCTAAGGACATAAAGGGAGGGCAGTACTGGAGGGACACACCTGCCTATGGGCCTGGCACTACAGTGCATGCACCCCATGGCACCTAACTACACTCAGCATAGTAGCATCACATTAGTGTAAGTACTCACCCCCTTGTGGCTGCTGTGCTACCTTCAAGTTACCCATCCAAATTGGATAGGCCACCGCCAGTATGCAGACCATTAGGGGGGTCAGGGTTTGATGGGCACCTCTCCCTCGTTAGGAGGCCATCCCCAGCTGGGTCTCTCTTGTCTTCCGGGCCCAGCGCTGCAGGTCCCCCAACCACTTCCTGCAGTGGGTGCTCCGCCGATTGTAGACCCCCAGGGTCTGCGCTTCCTTGGCGATGGCTTGCCACAATCTTTTCTTCTGATGGGCGCTGTCCTGTATGGGACACACAGAGTAAAGAAACAGATGTCAGCGTGGGTGCCCCAAACACAAATGCAATGCCAGTTCGACCTCACATGGCCCATGGAGACACACATATTGACAATAGCCAAGACAACAACTGCCAGACACATTACGGGTAAGCATCCACACAGCCAACAATAATGCCTACAGGCAACCGCCACATTCTTACACATTCATGGTGGACAAATAGCAACTTACCTGAGCCTCTGGTTGCCCATACAGCTTTGCATACAGGGGTAGGACCCGTCCACCAGCTTCTCAAGCTACTCTGTGGTGAAGCTTGGGGCCTGTTCCCCTGTGACACATGCCATTCTAAGAACCAGAGTCAGGACACAGCAGCTCACGCAGTAGAGTTCCGTTCCTCTCGAGGTACAGAAGTCAAGTATTTACTGCAGCGGTGTGCACCGTTACCCGGCGGTGATTGTGATTGGCCTTGCTTCCCCATAAACACCAATATTGTCCAATGATGAGGCGCATGCCGGTGAACACCCCCTTCCTCCATCCATGGCTCCATTCCCTCTCCCCTACGTCAAGTGATGGCATGATCAGTGATCATCCTTATGTAATCATCGTGGGAAGTGTGCCTACTCTGTGACGCAATGCAATATACACACCACACCAGACATTACCCTGACAGAATTACCAAGTTCCCTGCATCTGTGTGAGGGACAATAGTGTTGCATCTACTAGATGAATTGTGGAATAATGTGATTGAAGTGTTTGTGGCAGCTCAATGTGTCTCTATTCCCAGCCATAGGTGCAGACCCATGCAGCGAGGGATGGCCCTTTACAGATCCCTGGTTGATCTGGCCACCATGGAGGAATGTCACATCATCATCATTTACCACCTGAATCGAGCCACTATTCTGGAACTCTGTGCACAAATGAAGCCTGTTCTGATGCCAGCCTATAGGAATCCCCATGCCATCCCTACAACTGTGCAGGTGCTAAATTTTCTGGCCACAGGCTCATTCCAAGCGACAGAGGGCATGGTAGTCGGTGTATCTCAGCCAATGTTCAACTTCATCCTGTCCAAATTTCTGGATTCCTTCGTGCAACACCTGCAAAGTTATGTCTAGTTTCCCAAAATGGCTGAACTCACCTCCATCAAATCTGGATTCTATGCTTTAGCAAATATCCCCCATGTGATAGGTGTCATTGATGGTACCCACATAGCCCTCACCCTCCCACGAGTAAATGATCAGGTGTACAGAAATCGTAAAAGCTTTCACTCCATTAATGTCCAGTTGGTGTGTACTTCTGATCAGTCCATTACTCGTGGCAATTCAAGGTTCCCAAGATCATTCCATGACTCCTATGTCCTGAGAAACAGCAGTGTGCCACACATGATGGGACATCCACAGGGGGACAGAGCTTGGCTCATAGATGAGTGCTTATGACACTGGATCAGTTACATAGCTGACAGGCAGGCTGTATGCAAGTAGTTATTGTGTGCTTCACCCCTCTTTCACCCACTTTTCCAGGGGATTATGGCTACTCAAACATACATTAGCTCCTGACAACTGTGAGGAATCCCAGTACAGATGCAGAAATCTATTATAACGAGGCACATGGTCGCACTAAGAGGGTGATTGAGAGGACCATAGGACTCCTAAAGGCAGGATTTTGCAGCCTTCACCTCTATGGAGGATCCCTGTGCTATGTCCCTAACAAGGTGTGTCAGATAGTGGTGGCCTGCTGTATGCTGCACAACTTGGTTCCGAGGAAAGCTGTCCCACTACTGGATGACGTGGATGCTGTCCAATCACTCTGACACCTCAAAGGATGGATAAGAGTGATGAGGAAGAGGAGGGGAAAGACCAACACCAGGACCCAGCTAATCCGGCTATACTTCCAGTGACTCTCAGGTACTGTTTTATGATGCCAATGTGTTCACTGCATTGTTTCAGGGTGACTTATGTGTAAAGTGCTGTGGTGTCCCTTACCAGTGATGTGTAGACTTCACGTATGAAGAAGGAGATATGTGTCACAGCAAAGGAATGTACAGTGTAACATACTTCAAACACTGCAGTCTGTTAGACCCCCTAATGCAATAAAACCTCATTATGATGGTAACAGACTAATATATTCACATTACCATGTGATTGTTCATATTAATGAAGGACATATATTTTGAGAGCACAAGTGTATTTATTGTAGGACAAGCCATCCTTGAGTGATGGGACAGTAGAAGGGAGTGGGCACATGCTTAACAGTATGCTCTGGTACATTTCCACAGCTGTTGGTAGCACAGGGGCATAGTCCATGGGGCCACTAGAAGATGGTGACATAGCAGTGGCATGTTGACAAGGTACCTCAGTGGCACACAAGGGAGACAGTTAAGGACAGAGTCACCTCCTGGCGGTGGGCTTGGTCTTGGCTGGTATTTTACAGGAATGTCTGGGTCTGAGACTGCGTTTGCAAGTGGGAAGCTGGGCTGCAGGGGAAGGTGTGTTGGTGTCCTGTGAGTCCTCTGGCTGTGCCACCAGTCCACTGGCAGCTGCAGATGTGGATGGCAGGGCATTGTCCTGGCTAGTGGAAGGGGCCTGCAGGTGAGTGGAGGACTCAGGCTGGCTGTTGTACTGGCGCTGCACACCCCTGCAATGGTGGCCATGCTAGCATTGAGCTGTTTCAATTGCTTCATGGCCCCATGATGGTGTGCTACCTGCAGCCTCTGATTCTCCTCCAGCGTGGCCAGGATCTGGCCCATCTTGGGAATGGTGGTATGCTCCCAGGACCTCAGCAATGACCTCCTGGGCAGCAGCATCTCTCCTTGGGCCATCTCCCTGACCCACTACTCCCATCCCACTGATCCTAGCCCCCTGTATATGTGTCCCCTGCACAGGTCTAGCAGTCCCACTTGCACTGGGCCCTTGATCTTCCTGCCTGGTGGTGGGTGGAGACTCGGTCCTCTGTACTTGTGGGCAGAGAGTCCGTGGCCTGGAGACACTGGTGCGGGGTCGTTGTGCCAGAGCTGATGGTGGTGGCTGAGTGGTGGGGCTGTCAGTGGAGTCCTGGGTGGGGCTTCTGGAGGGTGAGTGTCCAGGGCTGTGGGATGGGCCAGGGATTTCCTCTGTGTCCAGACATCCGTCTGCAATCTCCTGAGTGGGACCTTCATCTTCAGGTTGAGGACTGGCACTCCTTCCGTCCGGATGGCATGGGTGATGGTGTCTGTGTGTGAGAAAACAGAGATGTGGGTGTCCTGCACTTTCTTGTCCGTTGCAGATCTGCTTAGGAGTTATTGGTGGTTTCATTCCCATGTGGTAGCATTTGGTGAGGGTGTGTGGTGCATTCTGGGTGTTGTGGTGCTCCTGCCATTTATTGCATGGCTTGGTGACTGTGCACAGGAGGCTAGATAGTGATTTGTATTGGTGGTTGTGGGCATGCAGGGGACTTGGGTAGGAGTGTGTGGGTGTTGTGGGCTGGGTAGGGGATGATGGCATGGTGGTAGTGAGAGGGATGGGGTGGTACATGCATTGCAGGTGTAGTTGACTTACCTGAGTCCAGTCCTCTAGGGTGTCCAGTGAGGCCCTACGGGTGCAGGATAGCCAAGACTCTCTCCTCCCAGTCGGTGTACTCGGGGGGAGGAGGTCTTCTGTACAGCCATGTTGTGTTATGATGCCATGGAACACACCTTCCCCCACAGGTCGTTCTATCTCTTCCTGATATCATCCCTTGAGCGTGGATGGATACCCAAAGCATTGACCTTGTTGACAATCCTCTGCCATGCCTCCATCTTCTTGGCCAAGGGTATGTGCTGCACCTGTGCCCCAAATAGCTGTGGTACAGCCTTTAGTATTTCGTCCACCATTGTCCTCAGCTCCCTGTCGGTGAATCTGGGGTGCTTACAGGGTGCCATGGTGTGTGTTGTGGGTGGTGTGTTATGTTTGTGACTTGTGTGGTGGTTTTTGTTTGTATGTGTGTTGTGATGTCGATTTCTGTAGGGCTGTTGGCATAGCAAAGGATTGTGGTTTGTGTGTGAGTATGTTTTGTAGTGGGGTGGTTGTGTGAGAGGTGGGTGCTTTTCAAATTTGCCAATGTGTGCTTTTGTTGTTGGCGGTTCACATTTCTGACTGCAGTGGTCGTTACCGCCAATGGTCGTTTGGCATCCACTGTCCGCCATGCTGATTTATGCATTATTATTTGGTGGACAGGAGGTTTGTAGAAATGGCGGTGGCGATGTGCTGTGTCCTGCCTTTGTGACGTCGTTTGTGTGGAGGTTTTCAATATTTTGGCGCTTTGTGTATTTGGCATCATTATTCAACGGTGTGCTGTCCACCGCCACTGGCGATCTTTTGTTCACCAACGGCACAGCAGTCAGCGTGATTAATGACAAGTTCATAATGAGGGCCTATATAACAAAAAAAGAGCTTCCCATGTGACTCCTCCTGCCGGCCATTCAAACTAGTTCCTAAGCCCCCCCCCACATACCACACTAGAATCCTCAACATCATCCTACATGACATATTCATGATGAATAAACACGATAACTCTGTGTCCACATCTCATTCTCAGAATGCTTCACAAGGTTTTCAAATGGCTCCACATACATTCAGTCTCCCAGGCCCTCATAACTAGCAGACCTGACTAAGGCAATGCACTATATGTCAGCATCTGCAACCAGCTCACTCAAAAACTCCAGACCGTCCACAACATCAACCACCAGACTCATACTAGGTGTTCCCAGGCGTTTTCAAATCACTCCATACTTCACTGAACTACACTTTCTATGCATCCAGAAATGTTCCAGATTCAAGATGCTTGTTCATGCCTACAAAGCCCCTCACAACACTGGACCAGTATACCTCAACCACCAACTTCAACTCTACCAACCATTCACCCTTGCACTGGTCCCCCGCATCCACAGAGGCAGGTCAGAAGGGCACGCCTTCTCCATCATTGTCATCAAGAATTAAATGAACTTCCTCAGCACATCGGAATAGCTCCTTCACTTCTCAATTGTTGGAGGAAACTGAAGATCGGGCTGTTCAACTAAGTACTCGGCCCAGCCTACATTCATTCTCCAGAGCATGGATACTCTGATGGCTGATAAGCTGTGCCATGCAAATGGAAATAACATAACATAACCTAATACGTTTCTCTTCCAAAGCCTAATGTGTGTTGGAATGCATTGCAAGAAGCAGAGTGTTAATGTTTTATTGCAATGAATCCTAGTAATGCAATCATTAAAAAATAATGGTTAGAAGTAACTATTGTTTTTAGGGATAAACGTTACTTAGAAATAGATATTGAAATCCAGTTATTATTTGTGAGAGGGTGGAGCTTATTTATAATTTTTCTGGTCCAATTACATTTTGAGGAAGTGAGAAAATTGCCTCTTTGCTTAGCTGCAAGTCTTTCCACCACATTAAAAGTTTGAATGTGGCCAAAATATCCTGAAAAGGAAGTTTTTTTGATAATTAACCCAGTTCTGCTGGATAATCTCGCTACAGAATGCAACATTTCCAGGTTTTTGTTCTCTCAACACTTATTTTTGATAGATTTAAACAAAAATTCAGGAAGATGGTGAATCTAAATTGCTAATTTAGCACTCTTCTGCTTTAACCAGTAGCTGTGTATTTGGTAAGAGACCCACCCTTTTTCACTGGCTCATTCTGGATACAGTAAAAATGATGCCACTACTAAAATACATTATAAGAGCAGAGCAATTATGTCATTTTCTATTTAGAGCATCCACACTTAAGGGCGTGAGGACCTAAGGCAGCGAGGTATTGAAACCTTATCAGGAAGGTTTATCTCGAGACAATGGATTCTTATTTCTGCAATAGCTGTTTTTTGCAGGTCTTCTTATCTGCATTTATCTGACTATGTCAGTTACGTTTCAGGCAGTAAAACAATATTAGGCAATATAACGTAGATTTTCCTAGTTTATGACGGAAAGTCTTAATTTTATTAAAGACACGGAGGTGAGTATTATGCGTTTCTTTTCTTACTTTAATCTATAGCAGCAGTCAAGAAGAAAAACTACAAATCCGATGAGGCTAACAGAAACAGCCAATGGGATTAAAAATGTAGTACAAACATATCCACCAATGGTAATACTCTCATGCCAATATGATGTCACTTGACTGCAAGCAGCCCTCCTAATAATAATAGGAGCCTTCGGTCTTGTCATAAAATTTGGTAATCTGCCTACCAAGTATTTAGAAGATCATTCATTTCAGTCAACAGATTAATGAGAAGCCGAAAAAATCACCAGACTACAAGTGGGCCAGATACAGACTCATCTGCATGGGATGGCAGAGAGGTCATTAGCACAAAGACCGAATAGTTTTATAAAGACATCACAGGAAGTGAAGAAGTTAATCATTGCAGCTCTGCACACCTCTGCTTAGCATAAAAATGAAACCTTATCGGACAGTTTTCTGGAAGGGATGGCAGAGAGGTCATTATTCCCCTCCCCCCACACCTCTCCTATTAGGGACATCCTGCATAACCAGCCCAGCTCCTTTCTCTCTTTTCCCTCTATACACAACACCTCCACTACCCTCAGGTGCCCTTTCTCTCTGAAACCAATCAGTTGAAGGGTCAGAAGGCAGTTTACATATTTCTATTCATGCTCATGTTCTTTTTATGTAACAAATAGGCAGTCAACGCACGCACGGGCACGTGGCGACAGTTTCCTCAGAATATGACTGAGGTAACAAACCTGTGTACTCATATTCTGTTCCCAAGCATTGTATAAAAATCCTAATAAAAAGTTTTGTGAAAAAAAACATAACTCCGGTTTTAACTGAATTTTGATCTTTTTTTGTCATTTCATTCATTTAATGTTACTCTACCAATTTAGTTTGGGATGTTTCTTGTTTTATGTTTTCATTCTTTGACTGTTTGAGTGCTGTACAAGTTCTTTACACATTATCTTTAAATTAAGCCTGAGTGTTTTCATGCCAGGTTACCAGAGGGTTAAGCATAAGATTATTTAGTGACTTTGGTGATTTACTCTTAGTAGATTATGGTTGCTGATTGAGCGGACCTCTCACCCCCTCAACTAATACCCCAATTTCTTGCCTAAACTATTATTAATTACAGACCTGCTTTATGTTGCATGCAGACCTTTTAAATGTTTGTTCACTGCTCCTCTGAAACAAACAGATCAACTTGCTCTTCGACTGGTCCATAGCATTTTGAACTAACGTCTAGAAAATACATTTACTCAGAGTAGCCATCCCCATTCAAGCTCAGGTTTGTATATCCCTTCTCTCTTTCTCCGTCTTAGAAGAATTAACCTTTGATTCTGATTCTTTTTATAACTTTTCCAACACTTACTACTTAATTCTAACCCTGTTAGCGTAATTTATGGATGTCTGCATATATAAAGAAAATATACAGGGGCATATTTATACTCTGTTTGCGCCGGAATTGCGTTGTTTTTTTTTACGCAATTCCGACGCAAAACTAACTCCATATTTATACTTTGGCGTTAGACCCGTCTAGCGCCAAAGATCTTGGAGTTTGCGTCATTTTTTAGCGTGGACACCTACCTTGCGTTAATGATATGCAAGGTAGGCGTTCCCGTCTAAAAAATGACTCCGAGGCATGTGCACCGTATTTACACTCCCAGGCAAAAATGACGCCCGGGAGTGGGCGGGTAAAAAAAAATGACGTCCATCCGTTTTAGCGTCATTTTTTAACGCCTGGTCAGGGCAGGCGTTAAGGGACCTGTGAGCTCGGAAGGAGCCCAGAGGTGCCCTCCCATGCCCCCAGGGACACCCCCTGCCACCCTTGCCCACCCCAGGAGGACACCCAAGGATGGAGGGACCCATCCCTGGGAACTTAAGGTAAGTTCAGGTAAGTATTTTTTTTGTGGCATAGGGGGGCCTGATTTGTGCCCCCCTACATGCCACTATGCCCAATGACCATGCCCAGGGGACAGTAGTCCCCTGGGCATGGCCATTGTGCAAGGGTGCATGACTCCTGTCTTTGCTAAGACAGGAGTCATTTCAATGGGAGTTGGGAGTCAAAAACAATGGCGCTAATCGGGTTGAGGCGAAAATTTTGCCTCAGCCTGACTTGCCCCATTTTTTGGCGCGCAAGCTCCATTTTCCCCTACGCCGGCGCTGCCTGGTGTAAGTCATTTTTTTTTACGCACACCAGGCAGCTCCGCCGGCTAACGTCATTCCATAAATACGGCGCCCGCATGGTGCTTTGGAATGGCGTTAGCCGGCGATACATTTTTTGACGCAAAACTGCGCTGGCGCAGTTGTGCGCCAAAAAGTATAAATACGGCCCACACTGTTTTAATGTTTTGGCAGGTAAGTTAGAGTCGTGCAGGGAGACAACAAAGCATTCCTCTGCCAAGTCTGAACTGAGCTCTCAATGTATTGCATCATTCACTTTGCTTAACTGTATCACACATAGACTATCAGGTTAAGACTGATTATTCTTGTAAGTGTTTGCCTGTCTGGCTAATCTTCTCCAAGGCATCCATTCAATTCAATAAAGTAAGGACAATTGCAGAAAAACTTTGTACCAGAACTTTTCCCCTTTCATAGCTTTTGCTATTTTTGCCATCGGTTTCCTAACCTGGGACTCGGGCACATTTTGTTCTATTTTCAATTCAACAATGTCCGCATCAAAATCACCTCCGGTGATTATTAATAAGATTTTGAACATTTTACCAGTTCAGACCCGGAAGCCAATTTAAGGAACTCTTGTTACTTCCAGGTTAGATTATGCCATCTCTCTTTATCTAGGAGAGCCATCTCATTTAATCAAAAACCTACACCTAGTCCAAAATGCAGCTGAGAGATCACTCCTTAACTGTGCAAAGACACAATCAATCCAGGATGGCCTAAAGCTTCTTCCTTGGCTGCCAATCAAGGAGTGTTTCAAGTCTAAAGATGTTTTTATTATGTTCTGGATACTTCAGAAAAAGGGTCCAGCCTATCTCAGAACCAGGTTCAGTCAATAGCTATATGCAAGAGCTCTGAATTCAGCAAACTCAGAAATGTATATAAGTATCACTAGTCCTGTCAGCACTCAGCATGGTTTCCCCTGTTGGTAGACCTGACAGCCTTAGGGGGGGTCACCCCTAACTTTTTGCCTGCCTCCCTCCATTTTTTTACATTGTTTTTGCACTTTATCTCTGCTAATCCATGCTAAAGTGCATATCCTCTCCCCATAAAACATGGTATTATTGGTTCACACCCATTTGGCATATTTAATCTACTTGTAAGTCCCTAGTAAAGTGCACTACATGTGCCCAGGGCCTTTTGATTTAATGCTACTAGAGGGCCTGCAGCACTGGCTGTGCCACCCACATAAGTAGCCCCTTAACCATGTCTCAGGCCAGCCTTTGCAAGGCCTGTGTGTGTATTTTCACTGTCACTTAGACATGGCATGTAAAAGTACTTGCCAAGCCTAAAACTCCCCTTTTTCTAGATACAGGTCAGCTCTAGGTTTGACCCTAGGTAACCCAAAGAGCAGGGTGCTGTGTAGGGAAAAGGCAGGACCTATATGTGTGGGCTTTATATGTCCTGGTAGTGGAAAACTCCTAAAGTTGTTGTCCACTGTTGTGAGGCCTGCTCCTTTCATAGGCTAACATTAGGGCTACCTATCATAAACTGTTCGAGTGGTAGATTCTCATTAGAAAGAGGTAAATAAGCCATATTTAGTATGGCCAGGATGGTAATACAAAATCCACCTCACTGGTGAGGTTGGATTTTATATTACTATTTTAGAAATGCTACTTTTAGAAAGCGAGCATTTCTCAACACTTAAATCCTTCAGTGCCTTAAAGCTTGCCTCCATTCCAAATCTGGGCTGGGTTGGTTGACAGCTCCCTTGTGCATTTCACCCAGGCAACCACAAACACAAGATGCTCAGTCACACCTGCACACATCTGCATACTGAATGGGTCTTCCTTGGCTGGAAGGGTGGAGGGCCTCACACAATGGACTGCCAAACCCCCTACTGGGACCCTGGCAAACAGGATTGCCCTTAAAGGGGACCATGTGCACTTCTAAGCCACTCTGAAGTTTCCCCCACTTCACAGGTACATTTGGGTATATAAACTGGGTCCCTGACCCTTCCAACTCAGACACTTCCTGGGAAAGAAACTCTGCACCAGAACCTGCAACCTGCTAAGAGAAGCTGCCTGGTTGCCCAAAGGACTCACCTGGACTGCTTTGCTGTAAAGGACTGATGCCTTGCTCTTGACCTGCTGCCTTATTGGCCTCTGGCTCTGCTGAAAAGTGCTCTCCAAGGGCTTGGATTGAGCTTGCCTCCTGTTCCTGAAGTCTCTGGGCCAAAAAGACTTCATCTCTTCAAAAGAAACTCCTTGTGCAGCAAAACTTAACGCACAGCCTGCCGGAATCGACACACAGCATGCCCAACGGTGCAAATATTGCCGCATCACCAAACTGGAACGACTCAGCCTGGCTCCCCAAGTGGAGACCAATGCAGCGCCATTATTGTGACCAGAACTTTGACTCACAGCCCACCGGATTGACGCATCACCGAGCCAGACCGATGCAGCCCGACTTCCTGCAAGAGGAATCAACGCAGCGCCAGCCATGCAACTGACACTTCCCTGCAATGCCCACCGGATTGATGCAGCATATGTGATTTCGTCCAGCACACCCATGATTTCCACACATCATCCCTGGGCGTCAAAAGACTCTGCATTGCAAAGAGGATTCAAGCCTGCGCACCAGAATTGGACGTAAAGCCCTTGCCGCATGGAAAGGAATCAACACATCGTCTATGTGCACCCGGAAGTCCGATGCACACCCTTTGTTTTCCACACATCTCCTCCGATGAGGTCTTCATGCATGTAATTTTGACGCAAGCCAGGTACTTTGTGCTTGAAAGAGACAATTGTTGATTTTAAGAACTTAAGACTATTTATCATTGCAAAAGTGATATTTCAACATATACTTTTCAATTTTTGATCATTTTGACCTGCATTTAATCTTATAAATATCACATATTTTTCAAAACCAGCGTGGTGTCCTTTTGTAGTGTTCTCACTGTGTTATTTGCATGATTTATTGCACAAATACTTTATACATTGCCTTCTAACTTAAACTTGACTGCTGAGTCCCAAGTGACCAGAGGGTGGGCACTGGATAATTTGGATTGTGTGTGACTTACCCTGACGAGGACTGTGGTCCCTATTTGGACAAGGGTGTATACCTCTGCCAACTAGAGACCCCATTTCTAATGCCTGTCTTTTGGCTTTTGATCTCCTGTTTTTGATCCTGTGCTCAATTTAGTTTTTGCTGGCTTTAGGAATCTGGGCACTTAGCCACTGCTGACCAGTGCTAAACTACAAATGGTATCTGTCTAAATTGTGTTGGTAATATCAAATGCTACTAGTGGGCCCGGAGCACTGATTGTGCCAACCACATGAGTAGCCCTGCAAACATATCTCAGGCCCGCCATTGCAGTGCCTGTGTGTGCAGTTTTACACTGCTATTCTGACCTGACACATGCATCCACTTGCCAGGCCCAAACCTTCCTTTTTATTACATGTAAGTCACCCCTAAGGTAGGCCCAAGACAGCCCCATGGGCAGGGTGCAGTGTATTTAAAAAGTATGACATGTACTAGTGTGTTTTACATGTCCTGATAGTGAAATACTGCTAAATTCGGTTTTGACTATTGCAAGGCATATCTCTCCCAAAGTGTAACATGGGGATTAGTTTGAAATATCTTTCAAATGTAATTTCCCATTGGGATCAGATAGAAATATGGAATTTGGGGTCTCTGAACTCCCAGATTTAAAATACATCTTTTGGTGAAGTTGGTTTGTAGGTTTGAAAATGCCACTTTTAGAAAGTGAGAATGTTATTGCTTAAACATTCTGTGCCTCTGCCTGTCTGCTGAATACATGTCTGTATCAGGATGACAGTTGGACTGTTTGTGAATTCACTCTAGACAATCACACAAAGGGAGCTGAGGTTTGCCCTACGTATACTGATGGGTCTTCCTGAGCAAGAGTGGTGGAAGGAGCTGACACCTTTAACTGAATAGGACTCTGCCTGTCCATACACAAAGCAGTCTCCTATCTCCTGAAGTGTGTCTGGGGCCAGGGCAGTAAAGGCAGGATCATGCGCATCACAAAGACTTTTCTTTGAAGTTTGCCTACTTCAAAGGCAGAATGGGGTATAAGTACTGGACCTTTGATCCCACAAAGTTAGAATCCTGATGAACTGAGGACATTCTACTAGGTAGAAGATCTGTATGCTGTAGGAGGGACTGCCACTCTGCCTGTTGTGTTGCTGTGCTGGCCTGCTACTTGCTGCGTCTGTCTTGGGAGTGCAATGACTGGACTTTGCTTTCTACATCCTGCTTCCAAAGGTTATCCAAGGCCTTGGACTGAGCTTGCCACCTGTTAAGAAGACTCAAGGACACAAAAGCTTAATCTGCCAGCACCTGGTCTCTCTTGCTGAGAGTCCTTGCTTGTCAAGTGGTGCCACATCTAGTTCCTGGGCCCTTGAGAGTGAGTTCTGGTGGAACTGAGAAGAAACAAGCACATTGACTCCAGAGCGACTTCGGAATTGGTGCTGCTCCCCGACTCTATAATGTTGCCTGCACCGGAGCTGTGGTCCAAGCTAAGTGCAACGACCATGACTGATGGTGCAGGCCCAAACCCACCACAGCACCTCCCAAGTCCCACCACAGTATGAGTCCCAAGTGCCATGTCACCGATGTATGTAACACCTGACTCCAACTCTGCTACTGCATCTGTGGCCCTGTGGTATGATTGCGACACCGCAAAGTTGATGCCTTGTGCCTGGACCTGCTGGATTCTTCAAACCTGCCTTGTCGTAAGGAATCAACGCCTCCCCACCAATGCCGCAGCACTTCCCCTGCAGCCATAAGGAACCAAAGCCTCATGTGCCTGGTAGCAATAAGGAACTGACGCTGCACCGGCTCCAGTGATGCCTCACCTCCCCGACTCCATGCAACATCTTTGTTTCCTCATTGTTTTCCAAGGTACTGTACCTGGGTTCTGTGCAACTCTGTGACCAGCCCGTACTCCTTTGTGTGGGACGTCGGACTGTTAGGAATGACTCTGTCAAGACGTTGTGATAGCCCAAGTTGGAGCTATTCTGTTTCAGAGCTCTTTATTAAGATTTAGGGGGTCATTACAACCCTGGCGGTCGGTGTTAAAGCGGCGGTAAAACCGCAAACAGGCCGGCGGAACAAAAAAGGGAATTATGACCGTGGCGGAAACCGCCAACATAGACAGCCACTTTAACACTCCGACCGCCACGGCGGTACAGACAAGCAGCGCGGCGGTCACCGCCAACAGACAGGCGGGAGACAAAGTACCACCCACAGTATTACAACAGGCCAATCCACCACCTTTTCCGGGGCGGATTCTCCGTGGATAAAAACACTGCAGAAACAGCTTTTGCAATGGGAAAACGCTCACCTGAACACGCTCCACGAGGAAGGAGGGCACCATGGAGCCGGAAGTCCAAATACTCCCTGCGAGTGTGTTCCTGCTCCTCTACGAACATCAGCAACGACGGCGCCGAAGACAACGGTGAGTACTGCACCTACGACATAGGGGAGGGGGGAGGCAAAAGTCAGGGACACACACGCAACACCCCCACCCCCACCCCGACCCTCGCACACTACAACACACACATCAATGCATTACCAAACATCCCAGGAACAACCCCCCCGGAAGAATGCAAAGACAAAAGGAAATGTACTACAACCATTGTAATGTATCAAAATACAGTAAGCACATATATACATAAATATATACACATTCCAAATATATACATCACGATTAGTAGTGCAGGTATGCACATTTAAATGTCCGTGGGCCACTGGGCCCAAAATGCATGGGTGAGGTCCACACACAATACCTGTCCAGAAATGGAGAGAACACTGCTGGGGCATCAGATAGAAATACAACAGGCACCTCAGGGGGAAGGGAAGGGGGGGGCACCTCAGCCGGATGACAGCACCACGCTAGATCCACGACGGGGCTCCATGCCCATTGATGTATCCTAGGGAGTGCAAAGCCACAGTCTCACAAGTCTTTGCAGTGGGTGGTTTGTCCACTGTACCATCCTGGGGAGTGCAAAGCCACAGTCTCACAAGTCTTTGCAGTGGGTGGTTTTCCCACTGTTTTATCCTGGGGAGTGTAAAGCCACAGTCTCACAAGTCTTTGAAGTGGGTGGTTTCCCCACTGTTTTATCCTGGGGAGTGCAAAGCCACAGTCTCACAAGTCTTTGCAGTGGGTGGGCTGCCCACTGTATTATCCTGGGGAGTGCAAAGCCACAGTCTCACAAGTGGATAACAGTCTACATTGGTTTTGGAGGGGGACTGGTGCCCAGAGTGCTTCATCTTGTTAAGGACAGACGGAGTGGATGCTGTTCTCCACTGGTTCTGGAGGGGGACTGGTGCCCAGAGTGCTTCATCATGTTAAGGACAGACGGAGTGGATGCTGTTCTCCACTGGTTCTGGAGGGGGACTGGTGCCCACAGTGCATCGCGCTCACCGTGACGGTCCCAGTTCCATCACTGCCTCTCCGCACATGGGCTAACGATGCTTGAGTTGGCGGTGCTTGCCATGTTCAGCGGTGCTTGCCATGGCGGTCTTTGCCCTGTTCAGCGGTGCTTGGCCTGTTCAGCGGTGCTTGCCATGTTCAGCGGTGCTTGCCATGGCGGTCTTTGCCCTGTTCAGCGGTGCTTGGCCTGTTCAGCGATGCTTGAGTTTGCTGTCTCTGATCTGTGCAGCGGTGTGTGCCATGGCGGTCCCTCATTGCCCAGCGGGGCTGTGGCTTCCGGGGCCCTCCTGGGCACTGACTCTGGCGGTGGTCTCCTGACCAGTGACGAGTGTGCTGCTCTCCTGGGCACTGACTCTGGCGGTGGTCTCCGGACCAGTGATGAGTGTGCTGCCCTCCTGGGCACTGACTCTGGCGGTGGTCTCCGGATCAGTGACGATGGGGCTGGCGGTTGTGTCCTTGGCAGCGGGGAGGATGGCGGCCTTCTCCGCCGTGCTGCTCTTCCCAGACTTTGGCGACTTCTTCTGCCCCTTCCCTACCTTGGGAGGAGTCACAGCTGACTCGACACACCCCCAGGACCCTTGTGAGCGGCTTTGCCTGCAGGAGTCTTCACCCTCTCCCGTCGGGCATTGTCCAATTTCTGGTGCTTCACAGTGGGTGGACTGGCAGTGCTTTGGCTCTGTGTCACACTGGCTGCCCTGGTGCCCGGTGCACTCCACATACCTCTAACAGCCACCACTGGTACTGGACTTTTTTTGGTTGAGTTGCTACTACGGGACCTATGAATTGGAGCGGGGTGGTGGGACAGAGGTCAAGGTTTCTCAGGAAACGTTTCTGACAAACACTGGGACAGGTAGCTGGAGGGGGTCTGGGAGTGGAGGAAGAGGAGGTGGTTGTAGGAGGTGTAACTTTTGATGCTTTGGGTGCAGGTGCATGTTCTGGAGGCTGTCGTCAGGTGGATGGATGTTGGGTGTGTGTGTGCCCGCTTTTGTGTACTTTGGGAGGGGGCGTCACAGACACACTGGGCGAGGACACAGGGGACGTGTAAATGGTAGTGGGGGTGGTGAGTGCAGGTGAGCGGGGTGTGGTGCTGGGTGTTCTGGTGCGAGTCCTAGTGGCTGTAGTGGTAGTGCATGCAGGTGAGAGTGTAGACGACACTGGGAGGGAGGAGGGAGACGACGATGAGGGGGACACAGTGGAGGCAGTGGATGTTGCTGTGTCTGTATGTGGGTGATGCTTGTGTGAGTGCCTGTGGGATGTGTGGTGCTTATGTTTGCCTGAGCTGCCCTTGTGTGTTGAGGTGTGTGTAGGCTGGTCTGATGGTGTGCTTGGGATAGGCTGAGGTAAAGGGGATTGGGTCTGGGTGGAGGAAGTTGGAGGGGGGAGGCTAGACACAGGGACAATGGCTGCCATCAGTGCTGAGGCCAGAGATTGAAGGGTTCGATGATGGGCAGCCTGACCAGAATGAATGCCCTCCAGGAATGCATTAGTGTGTTGCAACTCCCTTTCTACACCCTGGATGGCATTCACAATGGTAGACTGCCCAACAGTGAGTGGCCTGAGGAGATCAATGGCCTCCTCACTGAGGGCAGCAGGGGTGACAGGGGCTGAGGTGCCTGGGGCGAAGGTGATGCCCACCCTCCTGAGTGAGCGGGCACGGGGCGAAGGCTGAGGGGCTGCTGGTAGGGCGGTGCTGGTAGGGGGGGTGGTGGCTGTATCTGTAGAAGTGGGGGGCACAAATTTTGCCGCCACCACAAGGGAGCTTCCATCAGAGGACGAGTCCGTGTCACTGTTTGCTGATCCGGTGACCGCCGTGAAGCTCCCCTCGCCCTCCGTCCCACTGGTGTATTCAGACTCCGTGGTGTGGCCCTCCATGGCCATGTGGGATGCAGCCCCTTCGTGCTCCGGTGCCCCGTACCTCCGCCTAATGATGCTGATGCACAAGAGAACAGGGAGAGCACAAAAAGGGGGGTGGAAACAGAAGAAAGACAGGTTGAGTGCATGGCTTACCGCTACCGTTGGCGGACAATACAGACACAGCAGCCCCCTGCACTACGCTGCGCTCTTGGGCTCTACAGATGCAGTTCCTGCGATATGGCCTACATGGCTATGATGGACATCTGCACACATAGGTGACACAGGGGCATCTATACCTGTACTTGGCACCCTACAGATGTGGGGTGGAGTGCCACATGGCCTGCATTACGGAGGGGCCTAGCCTACGGAACTCGCCCTGGCCTAGGGAAACCCACAGCCCTCCTCCCCCACCAAGAACCCTCCACTGCGAGCAAAGTCATGAGACTGTGAGTGTACTCACCCCCTTGTGTCTGCTGTGATGCCCTCATGTGCCCATCCAACTCAGGGTAGGCCACCGCCAGGATCCGGAACATCAGGGGGGTCATGGTGCGATGGGCACCCCTCCCACGTTGGATGGCCATCCCCAGCTGAGCCTCCGCTGTTTTCTTGCTTCTGCGGCGAATGTCCTCCCATCTTTTACGGCAGTGGGTGCTCCGTCTCTGGTGGACCCCCAGGGTCCGGACGTCCTTGGCGATGGCACGCCAAATATCCTTCTTCTGGTGAGCACTGACCTACATTACATGTAGGTCAGTAATGTCGAAGATCAGGTATTGAGTGATTGAACAGATAAAAAATGGCGGTCACGTCCGCGGCGGTGATGTCTGCGGCGGTGCGTATCATCACGGTCGGCGTACATCGTCATTGGCTCCTGGGACCCATAGGGTCCTATGTTGATCAATGCAGCATTGTGCCGCGGTCTACAACCGCCTACCGCGAAGGTGTACAACGCCAGCGCAGTTACCTCACATCCCATTGTCCCACTTTAGAGGTCAGGCATCCGACATTTCAGGAGCCCACATGGCTTCATTTGCAACTGCGTCACACATACCTAGGCCTGGACTCAACACACATACAGAAAGTATTTTGTATTTTGTGTCGTGTTCTGTGTAGCTGTGGGTACATACCTCTGAATTGGTTGACTCTGTGGTTGCTGTTGTCCTTCCTAGGCACCGTCAGCTGGGACATGTGAGGAGATGGCGGAATCCTCCGGTGTACCAACTGCTGGGGGACCTGTTGACAATGGAGGAGCGACATTTAATCATCACCTACAGGTTTGACCGTGCCACAATCCAGGAACTGTGTACCCAGTTGGAGCCAGACCTGATGTCACCAATCTGCCATCGCACAGGAATCCCCACTCAAGTGCAGGTGCTATCAGTGCTCCATTTCCTAGCAAGTGGGTCATTTCAAACCACAGTGGCCATGGCATCAGCGATGTCCCAGCCTATGTTTTTCAACGTGTTGTCCGGAGTGTTGTCTGCCATGCTGAAACACATGCGGAGCTACATCGTTTTCCCTCAGGTGGAGGATTCGGCTACAGTTAAAGGTGACTTCTATGCCCTTGGACATATCCCTAACATCATAGGTGCCATTGATGGGACCCATGTAGCTCTGGTCCCCCCCGCAGGAGTGAACAGGTGTACAGGAACCGGAAGAGTTATCATTCCATGAATGTACAGATGGTATGTTTGGCAGACCAGTACATCTCGCAGGTAAATGCTATGTTCCCTGGCTCTGTGCATGACGCCTACATCCTGCGGAATAGCAGCATCCCTTATGTGATGGGTCAACTCCATAGGCACCGGGTGTGGCTATTAGGGGACTCTGGTTACCCCAACCTGTCATGGCTACTGACCCCAGTGAGGAATCCCAGGACCAGGGCAGAGGAACACTACAATGAGGCCCATGGGCGGACTAGGAGGGTAATCGAACGCACCTTCGGCCTCCTGAAGGCCTGGTTCAGGTGCCTGCATATGACAGGTGGTTCCCTATTCTACTCACCAAGGAAGGTGTGCCAGATCATCATTGCCTGCTCTATGCTTCACAATCTTGCTTTGCGACTCCAGGTGCCTTTTCTGCAGGAGGATGGTCCAGATGATAGTGTTGTGACAGCTGTGGAACCTGTGGACAGTGATGAGGATTAAACTGAGGAAGAAGACATTGACAACAGGGACTCTGTCATACAGCAATATTTCCAGTCACACACAGGTGAGAACAATTTATTTACTAGTACATTTACTTTTACACTTCCACCTCTATCCTGTCTGTCAATTTGAAGCAGTATTTGGTAACTGAGTTGTACATTTCCATTACGGTTTCACAGGTGTGGTTACCAACGTGTGTCATCTGCTTGCATCCTTCATGGACTTGTGATGTGTGACATAGGTATGTTTACATTACAATCTACCAAAGGATTTTGTCATTGTCATAGATAATACAAATTTTAAAAATCACAGACTGACTCCAGATTGTTTTGTTGTTAAAGGGTGTTAATTGACGTGCTAATTATTGGAGGGGGTGGCAAAATGGTGAGGGGGGATGGTGGAGGAATGTCCATGGCATAGTCCAGTCTATTAGTCTCACAGGTGCACTGCCCATATGGGCATAGGAAGTGGAGCTGGGGCAGTTCGAATTTGGACAGGGTAACAAAGTGGGACAGTGGGATGACAATCAGGGTGGTCTCATTTCTTGGCGGGGGTCTTGCCATTGTGCTCTGTCCTGTTCCTGGATCTCATGGACCGCTTGCGGGGTGGTTCTCCCTCTGCAGGGGGTGGGGTGCTGGTGTGGTGGTCCTGTGGTGGGGCGTCCTGTCCACTAGCGCCTGCGGAGGTGGTGGGCAGTTCATCGTCCATGCTAGTGTCAGGGGCCCCTTGGAGTGCCACGGTGTCCCTCATGGTGGTCTGTATGTCCTTCAGCACCCCTACAATGGTGCCCAGGGTGGAGCTGATGGTTCTAAGCTCCTCCCTCAAGCCCAAATACTGGTCCTCCTGCATGCGCTGGGTCTCCTGAAACTTGGCCAGGACCGTAGCCATCGTCTCCTGAGAGTGGTGGTATGCTGCCTTGATGGAGGAGAGGGCCTCGTGGAGAGTGGGTTCCCTTGGCCTGTCCGCCCCCTGTCGCACAGCAGCCCTCCCAGTTCCCCTGTGTTCCTGGGCCTCCGTCCCCTGGACCGTGTGCCCACTACCTCTGCCACCAGGTCCCTGTTGTTGTTGGGGTGGTGGGTTATCCTGGGTTCACTGTAGTGGTGGACACACAGCTGATTGACGTGTCCTAGGGACGGAGGTATGGGCCCGCTGGGTAGGTGCTGTGCTGGTGTTACCAAAAGGTGGAAGGTCAGTGTTGGGCTGTGCCTGTGCGAGGGGAACCGACTGTCCCGAGACTCACGATGGTCCGGGCTGCTCATCTGGATCCAGTTGGCCAGAGCTGCTGTTGTCACTGTTGGCCTCTTCTGTGGGTGGGGTGGAGATGTCTGGACCCTCCTGTCTGGTGACGTTAGGTAGTGGTCCTGCAGGGGTGTAAAAACATGATTATTGCATCTGAGTGTGTCATGGTGTGCAATGCGTGGGTGAGCGTGTACCCCAGTGCTAGCATTCCTGTGTGTGGGCTTGTGTGATGATGGTTAGGGGCTGTTATGAGTATGTGCAGTGGGCATGCTTTAGTGATGGGTGTCCATGCTTGGTTGTGTCATGCAGGGCTTGGTGTTGGGATGTGTGGTTTGTGTTATTAGTACATTAGTGAGGATTTGGCGTGATAGGGGAGAGGGTGAGGGTGGGGGTGTGTGATAGCATGCAGGTAGGGTGGGGGAGATGATAGTTAAGATTCGACTTACCAGTGTCCATTCCTCCACCGACTCCTCCGAGGCCCTCAGGATGCATAATGGTCAAGACTTGCTCCTCCCATGTTGTTAGTTGTGGGGGAGAAGGTGGGGGTCCGCCGCCAGTCCGCTGAACCGCGATGTTGTGCCTGGAGACCACGGAACGCACCTTCCCCCGTAGGTCGTTCCACCTCTTCCTGATGTCCTCCCGATTTCTTGGGTGCTGTCCCACTGCGTTGACCCTGTCCACGATTCTTCGCCATAGCTCCATCTTCCTAGCTATAGAGGTGTGCTGCACCTGTGATTGGCTCTATCCGTACGATTTCCTACACCATAACCTGAGCTCCTCCTCCGAAAACCTGGGGTGTCTTTGGCGTGCCATGGAGTGGTGTAGGTGATGTGTGGGGTGGTGTATGTGGTGATGAGTGTGGTGATGTGTAGTGGTGTATGGTGTTTTGTGCGTGGATGTTGTGTGGGTGATGGTGTTGTGTGCCTCTGTGTGGTGGGGTTGTCTATTGCTGTGCTCTCTGTCTGTCGCCTTCGTCTCTGATTTTTGGTCGTAGGGGTTTGTGGGTGATGTGGGTGGTGTTTTATATAGTGTTGGGTGTGTGGGAGTGGTGTTTGTATGTGTATCAGGTGGGTGTATTTTGAATTGTCCAATGTGGCGGTGTTTTGGAGATGTGTGTGTATTTTGAGCACAGCGGTATGTACCGCCAATGGAATACCGCGGTTGAAAGACCGCCACGTGGATTTGTGGGTCGTGATAGCATGGGCGTGTTTCTGTTGGCGTGACGGTGGAGGGTTTGTTTTCGCCAGTTTATCACTGACCTTTGGTGTGGCGGACTTGTGTGGGTGTCTGAATTTCGTCGGATTCCGAGATGTGGGTCATAATAGCTGTGGCGGATTTCCGCGGCGGTGTATTGGTGGTCTTCTGCACGGCGGTAAAGCGGCTTTTACCGCCAATGTTGTAATGACCCCCTTAATCTTTAAAAATGTTCATCTTTAGTTGTGTGTGTTGGATTTTTGTTATTTTGGTATTGTTTTGTCAGATAAATATTGGCTAACTGTCTAAAATGGTGAAGAATACTTTTATGGTGTTTTTACTGTGTTACTGTGTGTGTGTGTGTACAAATACTTTACACATTGTCTCTGAGATAAGCCTAACTGCTTGAGCCAACGTAGCAAGGGGGTGAAGAGGGGTAAGCTTAGCTGTGTGGATCCCTTACCATGACTAGGGTGAGGGTCTTCACTTGGACAGGGTGCAAACCACTGCTAACTAGAGACCCCATTTCTGACATTGGTGAGTAGCAGTGAGGATAGGACTTGTATTTGTACTTGGCATGCAGTGATTGCTGTTCACTACTTCGATATCACAGATCACTTCACCCCAACATACTGGTTTGATTTTTTTCCTTTTTCAGCTTTTGAGTTTGATTCATAATCATGTTTCATTCTGGTGAGCCATCAGTTGGAGCTGCAGAGTTGGTGTTTGGGCAGGAGAGGCTGGATACCTATTCAAGTGCTTCAGCTCAAAAAGTTCAGCAAGGAGCTCTAATTTCCTATTAAAGGCCTCACTAAAAAGGAGGAGCTGCAAAAGGCCAGGAGGGCCTGGTTGGCAGCAAAGGAGGCTAATGAGCATGATGATATTGTGGAGAAAGAGAAGTAGAACGTGCATGCTGATTTTGTGGAGAATCAGGACCTGCCTCGGAGTAAGGCATCTTCCAAGGCAAGCAGCAGTGTTTCCTCACGAGGTCTGATGACCCCAGAGGATCTGGAAGACAGGTGGGAGGCTAGGAGGCTCTAGTTGGTGCTGGGGAAGCTCAAGCTGAAGCATGAGAGGGAGCTTCAATTGGAACTAGCCATGTTCAAATGAGAGGCAAAGGAAGAGAAAATCGCCATGGGGGAGAAGAAAATGCTTTTAGCTCAATAGCTGAGCTTGAAGGTGCTGGAACTAAAGAGCAGGCCCAACACAGATGGTGGCAGCAGTTCTACTGTGCAGTCTGAGGGAAAGGTACATATACACGAAGAATGTGGTAAAGAATTTTGCTGTGGGTGGTGACATAGAGCAGAGGTTCAGGGGTTATGGGGTGGCAGTAAGAATGACCAGGTTCCCTGAGGCAGGCTTGTGGAAGTAGTTCTCAGTGTAGGGGAGGGACACATTGTTGGCACTTGATCCAGAAGATCAGACGAGGTACCCTGCCATGAAAGAAGGCCTGGCCAAGAGGTATGATTGCATGCTAGAAAGTTACCAGGTAAATTTGAGGGAGAGTGTTACACTTGTTCTCAGACTTGGGTAAAGTATGTTGATTCTTTCTGCAGAGCACTGGATGGTTGAGTGAAGGGTTGTAAGGTAACAGACTACCAGGGTCTGTACAATTTGATTGCATGGGAGCACTTGTCAAGTCATTGTTTTCCAGAGCTATGCTAGCACCTGATTGATAACAATCTCACTGACCCCAGTAGACTTGCCAAGGAGGCAGACTGCTTGCCCAGCACCATGGTCCAAAAGAAGTTGTATGTTGGAGACTCAGCCAAGGGTAGCAGGGTCCCCAGCAGAAGAAGGATGGTGGAACAAAGCTAAAAGTAAGGAGTTCGCAAAAGGGCCTCAAACTAATTCCCAGGGTAAGGATTTCCAACCCCCGGTTGAGACAAAGAATTGGTTCTCTTCAAGAAAGTCCGCAGGAAGGGCATTTCAGGGAGAGTTCTACGTGTCCCAAGAGGGCGCTACACCTACTGGTAGGCAGGCACTAGGGGTGGTTAGTGTAGAGCTTGTGGAGCAGTTGGTCCCTATTAGTGGTGGGGAGCCAGTTGAGTTAACACCAGTCTTTCTGTGTGAGGTGGTCCAGAGAACCCACATGCCTGAAATAAAAAATTCAGGCAGTGGTTGACAATTTGAGGCGGGTGGAGGCTTTGAAAGACACAATAACCAGTATAACAACTGCCCACTGTCATCTGGTGTCTAAAGAGCAAGCAATCCCTAATGTGGTCCACCAGGTTGCAGCAGTAGACAACAGTGGGAGCCAATGCCTGTTAGCTCAGGTTCCCTTTGAATAGTAGGGGCATGAGTTCCTTAAGGGTAACTGTGAGCCCATCCATGCCTGTTGACTGTCTGCTAGGGAACGACCTGGACCATACCGCCTGGAAAGAGGGGGAACTCAGGTCAAAGTTGGAGATGTTAGGATTGCCAGAATAGGCATGCATGACCACCCAGTTCATGGCCACCAGAGAGAGTGATCATAAGGAACTGGAGCCTGAAACAGTGGCCCAGGTGCCTGCCAGAAAGAGGAGGGGCAAGTGAAACCCACTCCAGGGAATCCCATATTGTGGGAGGAGGGGGATGCCCCAGAACCTATAGGGAAAGACATTGTCAAGCTGGGGGACCTGCCTGAACTGACCCATTTGCAACCAGAAGGAGACCCCACCAGAGAGGAGTTCTGCGCAGTGTAGAAAGTGTCTCACTCTTGAGGATCCTCCGAAACAAGCAGAGGCCCAGGCAGCTGGTGGCACCTCTGGCAAACATCCTTTTTTACGACTTTTTTATTACGAAAGTCGTGGTTAACGAAAGCGCAACAACGCTTTCTTTAACCACGACTTGGTTTTTTTGTGCCTTAACTACGTATGTTCTGAACAACGAACATCCGTGGTTAAGGTACAAAGAAGGGAGTTGGCGAAGGAGGACAACGCAGGTGACAAGGGGTTGACTAAGGTAAGTAGTGGGTTTAGGTTTTGGGGAGGGGGTGGGGGGTCAGGGGGTTTTAGGTTTTGGGGTGGGGTTGGGGGGATGGGGCATTTTTGGTTTTGGGGAGGGGGTTGGGGGTCAGGGGGTTTTAGGTTTTGGGGTGGGGTTGGGGGGATGGGGCGTTTTTGGTTTTGGGGAGGGGGTGGGGGATCAGGGGGTTTTAGGTTTTGGGGTGGGGCGTTTTTGATTTTGGGGAGGGGGTGGGGGGTCAGGGGGTTTTGGGGTGGGGCGTTTTTGGTTTTGGGGAGGGGGTCAGGGGGTTTTAGGTTTTGGGGTGGGGTTCGGGGAGTGGGGCGTTTTTGGTTTTGGGGAGGGGGTGGGGGGTCAGGGGGTTTTAGGTTTTGGGGTGGGGTTGGGGGTGTGGGGGTTTTTGGTTTTGGGGAGGGGTGGGGGTCAGGGGGTTTTAGGTTTTGGGGTGGGGTTGGGGGGGTGGCGTGTTTTTGGTTTTGGGGAGGGGGTGGGGGTCAGGGGGTTTTAGGTTTTGGGTGGGGTTGGTGGGTTTTTATGGGGCGTTTTTGGTTTTGGGGAGGGGGTGGGGGGTCAGGGGGTTTTAGGTTTTGGGGTGGGGTTGGGGGGTGGGATGAGGGATGTAGGGTGAATGGTGCCTATTAGTAATGGTTTTATCAGGAATGCCTTTACAACGAAATATCGTTGTTAAGGCATTCGTGGTAAAATCATTAGTAGTAAGGACGATGTCGGTGTTGCGACCTCGTTGTTAAGGTTAGTAGTTGTTTTTAATTCGGTGTTCCGTCGTATAATCGGCACCTCTGGATCGCACCGATTTACTGGGAGAATGATGTCCTGAGTAGCAAGCCTAAGGTTCTTGAACCTGGAGCAGGCCATGTGCTGGTGGTACTTCAGTGTTTCAGACCCTTCCTACTGGGTCCTACTCATGATGTGCCACTGGCAGTCCAATTGGGGCAGGACAAGACCTTTGACAGGCATGGCACCCATTTTAATTGGCCACAAATGAGGAGAAACTCAGATGCGTTCTGCAGGACCTGTCAAACCTGCCAGGGGAGTGGCAGATCTGGGTAGAGGTACACGTCTTCTCTTCAACCGTTTCCTGTTGTGAGCACCCCTTTTGAGCAGCTGGGCATTGAGATTGTTGGTACTCTGGATCCCAAGACAGCCACGGGCAACAGGTTTATCAGATGTTGGTGGCTCATGCCACTTGGTATCCGCAAGTTATCCCTCTCTGAGGAGAGTGACTTTGCCCACCGTGGCCAGGGCACTTATGGGGAACTTTACCAGTGTGGGTTTTCCCAAAGAGGTAATATCTGACAGGGGTACCAATTTCATGTTGTTGTACATGAAAGCCATGCAGAAGGCCTGTGGTGTTACCTACAAGTTCACCACGCCTTACCACCCCCAAGGCAATGGGTTGGTTGAATGGTTCAACCGAACTCTTAAAGGCATGATTATGGGTCTCTCAGTACCCATGAGATGTAAGTGGGACTTCCTTTTACAATGCCTCTTGTTTGTCTACAGTGAGATACAACAGATGTGGGTTGGCTTCAGCCCTTATGAACCTCTGCATGGGCACCCTGTGAGAGGGCCTCTCAGTTTGGTTAAAGAGGGCTGGGAGCAGGCTCCTAAAAAGCCACCCCTGGATGTATTCAGTTACATGCCGGCCTTCAGAAACCAGACAGCCTGTTTCTGGAAAATCGCCCAGGAGAATCTGGAAGCTAGACAGGAGGACATGAAATGCTGGTACAACCAGAATACCGCTCTGGTTGAGTTTCAGCCTGGCCAGAAAGTGTGGGTGATGGTCCCAGTAGAGCTTCATGTTCTGCAAGACCATTGGTCTGGGCCATTTGAGGTAAAGAAGCGCAACAGTAATGTCACCTACCTGGTGGACATGCAGATTCTAAGAAACCCTTTGAGGGTCCTGCACGTGTACTGTTAAGCAGCACTTTGAGAGGTCTATGTTGACCATGCTCTTGGTCACAAATGATGTTGTGGAAGTGGATAGTGAACCTCTCCCTGACCTCTTGTGTTCCAAAGAGCAAGATGAGCCAGTGGAGGGTGTGAACATCTCCCCTACTCTGACCCTAGATCAGCAGACTGTCACTAGTTACTCGGATAGTTAATCTCCATGTTCTCACTCACCCCTGGAGTTACCCATGACATTGACACCGGGGACAGCCTGCATGTTAAGCACATCTTACAGGTTGACTGATGGAGTGAGGAACAGCATAAACGATGAAGTCTAAAATGCTGGTGAGCACTGCAACAGTCCTTGGTCTAGCCGAGTGGTTCTGGCCCCCAAGACTTCTCCACCTCTGAACTGAGGTTTTGTTTTAACTAACGGAGGCTGAATGCCATCACCAAGATCGATGCCCACCCCATCCCCTGAGCTGATGAGCTCACCATTCAGTGGGAGCTGCCAAGTTCCTCAGCACATTTGATCTAACGTCTTTGTACTGACAGATTGTTTGTAGCCAATGATAGGTCAGCATTGTCAATGCCAGAGGGGCATTACCAGTTCTGTGTTGTGCTTTTTGGGTTGAAGAACACCTCTGCCACATTCCAGATGTTGGTCAACTAGGTCCTCGCTAGGTTGGAGAACTTCAGTGCTGCCTACCTAGAAAACACTGCTGTCTTCAGCTCTAGCTAGAAGGACCACTTACACATTCTCCAGGAAGTGTTGAGGGCCCTGAAGAGTGCAGGCTTCACTATCAAGGCCAGTAGTGCCAGATAGGGCAGAGATCCATGTTGTACTTGGGACAGAGAGTGGCCAGATGTCACCCCTACAAGCCAAGATTGACACTATTCTAGTTTGGGCACCCCCAAGATCCAGATAGAGGTGAGAACCTTCTTAGGTCTCACCAGATACTACAGTAGATTCATCAAGGGGTATGGAAGTATTGTTGCTGCCTTGACAGATGTAAAGCAAAACACAAACGATGGACGGAATGCAGAACCAATCAAACATTCAACCCCAGTCACAGATCTGGTTTTAATCCATTGTTCTTTTGCTCACCATGCCACCCCAGTTTAGACCCAGCCATATACAAATCAGTCTTGACCCTGTTCTTCCTGGGAACAGTTTAGCCCAAACTGCTAGGCTAGGCCAGGTCCTCCCTGGACCAGAAACAAGCATCCTGGGGCCGGTTTCAGGGTTTCACCCTTCATCAGCCAGGCGAGCTTGAATCTGGAGATCTAGTGAGTACAGGACCCACGTCTGGGCATACCCTTCCCACTTGGGGCAACAAATGCAAAAAGAACAGTTGATGGACAGAATGCAGAACTAATCAAACATTCACCCCCAGTTACAGATCTGGGTTTAATCACCACGCCACCATGCTCACCATGCCATTCCAGTTTGGACCCAGCCATAAGCAAATCATCCTTGACCCTGTTCCCTTCCCTTTCTATACATGTAAGGCACCCCTAAGGTAGGCCATGGGTAGCCCCATGGGCAGGGTGTAGTGTATGTTAAAGGTGGGACATGTACTGATGTGTTTTACATGTCCTAACAGGGAAATACTGCAAAGTTCGGTTTTCACTGCTGCAAGGTCTTTCTCTCTCATAGCTTTACATGGTGGCTGCCTTTAAGTATTATTAAAGTGCAGATTCTCTTTGGGAGCAGATCTAAATGTGGAGTTTGGGGTCTCCAAACTCACAATTGAAAAAATACATATTTTAGTGTAGTTGGAGTTTAGAATGTGTGTTTGAAAATACAACTTAGTAGCATTTTCTTCCTTAAACCATTCTGTGACTCTGCCTGTTTGTGGATTCACTGTCTGGGTCAGTTTGACAGTTGGGCTGTTTGCACCTATCCTCTAGAAAGTGACACAAAGGGAGTTGGGTGTAGTCTACATACCCTCATGGGCCATCCGGGCTGGAGGGGAGGGGAGGAGTAGTCACTTACACCTGAATGGGCTCTGCCTGCTCTCACACAATGCAGTCTCCAACCCCCTGGTGTGTGTCTAGGGCCTGGCGTGGGCCAGGCAGGATCTTGAAAACAACAAAGACTTCTCTTTGAAGTATGCCTACTTTAAAGGCAGAAAGAAGTATAAGAAAAAGACCCAAAACCCCCCAAAATCAGATTACTTCTGGAACCAAGAGGAACCTCCACCCGAGAGAAGAGCTAGAGAAGCTGGAGGAGGAGTACTGCCCCTTTGCCTGTGACTGTGCTTTACTGGGTTGGCCTGCAGTAGCTGCTTCTGCCTGAGAGAGGACAAAGACTGACTTTTGTGTGACTTCCCACTGGTAAAGAATCTCCAAGGGCTTGAACTGAGCTTGCCTCCTATTGTTGAAGTCTCAGGGACATCAAAGACTTCTCTCTGCCAGCACCTTGACTTTCTGCTGAGAGTCTTGTGCTGCCAAGTGATGCCCTTTTCTGGACCCTTGAAAGGTGAAGCTGGTGGAAAAGGACAGAAATCCACTCAAAGACCACCGTGCGGGGAAACTTTCATTGCACTTCCCACTCTGAGGCTGATAAATGATGCACCGCCGGCCTCGAGGCTAAAATCGACACTCCACCAGCATTGTGGCTGGGAGATTGATACAAGGTGGATGGAGAAATGATGTGCAACACCCGCAGCGGCTGCTGCTAACGACGCAAGCCCCACACAGAGTGGTTTATGGATACTGTGCAACTGGATTTTAATGCAACATCGCTTGGCGCAGAAAATCAACGCAGAGCCTGCCCAGACCCGAGGTGCCCATCCGGGATTGATGAATTGCTCTCTTGTGGGAGAGTGGATACAATGCACGCTGACCCGACCAGAGGAGGAACGACGCACAGTCTCGCTTGCAAGTGAGAAATTGATGCATCGCTGGCCTTTTTTGGATGCTTGCTCACCCGTGTGGCTTTATTTTGATGCTACCCAGGTACTTTCGTGCAAAAACAGCATTCTCACTGTTTGATAAGGATTAAGAGTTTTATTCTTTTTAAAATTCATATTTTGACTTGTGTATGTTGGATTTTTGTTGTTTTTATCATGTTTTGTTTAGATAAATATTACCTATTTTTCTAAACATGTGTTGTATCATTTTGTAGTGTTTCACTGGGTTACTGTGTGTGTTGGTACAAATACTTTACACATTGCTTCTGAGGTTAAGTCTGCCTGCTCATGCCAAGCTACCAAGGGGGTCAGCTGGGCTTGACTGAGGGTGATTCTCCTTTACCCTGACTAGAGTGAGGGTCCTTGCTTGGACAGGGGCTAACCTGACTGCCAACCAAAGTCTCCATTTCAAACAGTATTCCATTTGGAACAATGTTTTAATTATGGTACTTGAAGCCCTCAAAGGGCTCATCACTAATTCATGTGACTAATAGTATATTAATGCTCAATATAGTTGGTTCTTCCATGGAGTTGGCCTGAGACATTAAAATTGAGAAAGAGTCTGTCTCACTAGCGTTGGCCCACTTGTTTATTATAATACTATTCAAGTGTTATGGAGCGACTTTAATAGCGTACCGGATCCACATCTGGACCGTTCCTTCCCTCCATTGCCCACTGCGCCTACTGTGGTGACTGCGCTCGCATTTCAGAATTGGCTCCAGAGCTGGCAACTGCGAAACACTAACATTGGGGTCTATTCTTTCTTCTCTGCTCCGCACCAACTGCATGTCCGTCTTGATAGAATTTTATGCACACCCAACCTGTACCCCACTGTACTGATGACTGACTATTTAGGTCGCACTCACTCAGACCATAATCCACAGCTCATGCAATTGGGCTGGGATGCGTCTCCTCCGATCATTCCCACCTGGTGTCTTTGCCCAGAACTGTTGGAGGATGCAGCGTTCAAAGCATCGCTGGATGGAGCTATTCCTGATTTTTTTTAATATAACAACATATAACAGCACAGTGTCCTCTGGTCTTGTCAAGTGGGAGGCATTCAAGGTCTTTATCAGAGGACATTGTATGGGCAGGCAATGGAACTTACACAAATCCATTGAATGTGAGTTGACTCGTGTGGAGAGGTCCCTGATGTTACAACTCTGTCGTCCCATCTCTAGGGGGCGCTGTAAGGGGACTGTCGTAAGCCTGGGAATAACCTTGAACACTTATCTAGAGTCCCTTGCTGACTCCTGTTTGTTTCTCTTTTCGCCATGGTATACTTGTGTAGTACTACATTTGCTTCCTGGGACTGCAAATCCCATAATGCACAGCCTGGTAGGCAGGAAAGCCTGGTTTCAGTTTCCCATTATTTTCTATGGGAGAAGTCTAGTTGCTCCTTTTCACCAGATCCTCTCCTCCAGGACTTGCAAGTGTCTGAAACTACACACACCTGAGAACTCTCCTGTGCAGCCCAGCTTGGAACTGCTTATAAGCAGCCATTTCCTCAGATCCCCATCATGCATTGGTGTTCGATTCCTTGTTTTACAGACCCCTTATCGGATGCTGTTCCAGTTTTGTTCCTGTTCTGTTCCAGCTTGATCCTGTTTCCTGTTTCTCTGCCCTGCTCCTGATTGTTCCAGCCAGAGTCTGCTACCTATCTCTTAGCCTTGTACCTGTTTGTTTCTTCCAGAGCCTGCTCCCTGTTTCTCTGTCCTGCTTCTGCCTTGTTTCAGCCTGAACCTGCTCTCTGTTTCCCAGTCATATTTTTTGCGTATTCCTACACTGTGTATTCCAGCCCTGTCCTTGCCTGTTTCAGCCAGAGCCTGCTCTCAGTTTCCCAGTCCTATCTCTGTTTGTTCTAGCCAGAAGTTTGTGCCCTGTTTTCCAGTCCTAGTCCTGCCTTTGCTTCAACCTGAGCCTGTTCCCAGTTCTTGCTTCTGCCTCTTAGTTGGTTTCCTTCTGTTTTGGTTTCCTCTCGGTATTTGAGTCTGGTAAGTGTTCTATCAGTCTTCAACAGTGTATAAGTGTCCTTCTTTGTACTGGGGTTGGCTCCTGGTTTCCAGGAGGCAATTCCAGCCCCCATCCTTGGCTTGTGTTATACTTTGTCTTTTGTGCCTAACAGTGACAGTGTGCTATTGCTGTTTTCTCAGGAATCGCCACTGTGTTTCCAGCTGGACCCACAAGAGCGTGTCTTGTGTATGTAAGTACTATCCTTGTTTGTGCTCTAGGATCCAGAGACAGAATCACTGCTGCTGCCTCATTTCTATTGGGCTTGCAGGGTGACTATCTGTAAGAGCAAACTGCACAGAGGCATTGACATTCCCTGTCACTGTGGGAGGTTCTGTGCCTTACTCTGTGTACAACCCCAGCGTGTTTGCCCATTAGTAATCTGTTTCCTGTTTGTTCACACAAGGGTTGCTCTGCTTTACTTTCCTGTGCCTCTCCATAGCTGTCCTTTCCGTGTATGCCTTTAGCTGCTCTTCTGCCCCAGTATACTACCTCTTTAGGATATTTGGTGACGTCAAGGGCTGTCCCAACCAGAGTCCTGATCAGACCCGTCCGAAACCATGACAGAATGCATGACCCAAAAATGTCAAGCTCCCCAGGCAACACATGCACACACAGACCTAAAATGTTTTACTACCATGTTAGGACACCCCGTTCTAAATTTGTACATTCTCTGAAGACCTTCCAAAAAAGGCCTTAGTTTAAAGGATAGACTTGTTAAAGAAAATCAATGATTGCAAATTCAGTACTACACCGAGTGGCTTGCTAATCCTTCAATGATAGACTTTTATGTTATGTGTGGCTATGACCCCCAGTCCCTGTCTGTAGAAGAATTACAAGGACGTAATGAGTTTCTGCAGTACCTATTAGCTAAAGCCAGTTAGAATGTTCATAACAGTGGTAGTGCTCTTGATACCTCTGCACAAGACACTCACTCTCAAGAAAAGGCGGTTAATTCCTTGCCTCATGCTAGTACATCTCAAGTTCACTTCCAGGACTCTGCTATAACAAAGAACCCTGACACTGTTCAAGAAGCCCCACTAGGGATTCCCTTGTTTTCTGTTGAATGCGTTAGCCCATCTAGGTCTGTTTCTTAGAATTCAAAGTGCAGTGCTGACTCTTATAAAGACCTACCAGTCATTCAGAGTTTTCAAATCAGCAGGCTAGATCCTGTATCTCAGGGATCAGTAAAGACTGTGGGATTCCTTAGTTCAACTCAAAAGGCTTGTGCTCTTCCCAAAGTGGATGACAGTACATCAGTCTCAATTCCTAGGTGCTGTGCTGACTCTTGTAAAGACCTACCAGTCCCTCAGAGCTTTCAAGTCAGCAGGATAAACTCTGTATCGAAGGGATCAGTGAAGACTGTGGGATTCCTTAGTTCACCTCAAAAGGCTTGTGCTCTTTCTAAACTGGATGATTATACAACAGTCTCAATCCCTAAAAGCTCTGCTAAACCCTTATCTATTCTGAGTGGGTTTGATAACAATATGGACATACACAGACTAAAAGAGCAGTGTTGACGGATTAAAAAGCAGATATTGGACTTCTATGATGAATATGTTGTAACATACACTAGAAATCTTGTCCTTGGGCTCTTTTCATCAATGCATATTTCACTGTTGTCAGAACCAGACATTCTGTTTATCTGTAAGGTAGAAGAAGTAACAGAGCAGCTGATGGAAACAACTGCAAGGCAATTTGAAAACCTGAAAAATGAAAATGATCACCAGCTTTGGCTTAAAGAACAGTATGCTACTTCATGTGCCTCTCCAAGCACTACTATAGAGCAGCTTTTCCCTGTTATAAATGAATGTCAAAAGACTGCTCCAGGTATAAATATATCAGCCTCTTTTTTAGACTCTCTCTCAGCTTGTAGTTCTCCAGAGACTATCCCTGTACAGTTGATTGAATCTCTGAGAGATTTGACACCTCTTGATTCAAAGGATGAATCAGAGTCTTCACAAGGAAGTATCTCAGCCCCTCTCTCAGAACAAATAAAGCAAGAAGACATTTCTGATGCAGACTCCTATAGCTGCGCATAAGGAACCAAGATATGATTTTACTGGAGATTAAGAGCAAGTTGTGCAACAGTGTTGAAGAATCTGAATCTAGTGATGACAGTGGTTCCTGCCCTGCAGTGAAAAAACCTGCAGATAGTGCTTTTCAAATGATGCACAGACCAGAATTTTCAGATTGTGGGGCTACTCCTGCCCTTCCAAACGCTATCATAGAATTTTCAGATAATGAAGTGACAGTTCCTGTTTCAAGTGAATTAATGGATTTTTCTGACCGTGAAGAAATACCTGCAGTTACTAAGGATGTAATGGACTTCTCAGAATGTCTAAAAATCTCTTCTGTGTCAAAGCAAACCGTGGAGATTTTAGACAAGGAAGAAAGACAGCAATCTGGAACTAAACAGCATGTCATAAGAAATGAGAGCGTTCTCCTAGAACTGGACACAGTTGCAGTCTCAACCACTGATCCTGACTAGCTGTTACCTGCCACTGTGTATCCTGTTTCCAGCTCAATGGTTAGTGAAGAACAGATCTTTGATCTACCAGTTTCTAATCTTGATGTAAAACCAGCCACACCAATGCCACCTGCTGTGTCTCTGAAATTAAAGACTCCAGAAAACCAGCACTCTGAAACAGAAGTATTGAAGAAAGTAATGTCTCCCACCAAATAAAAGACTTGAATTTGAATCTTGTATTCAAAGATCTGATGATAAGTACTGTTCTTAGTGTTTTATTGCAAGAAACCATCATCAGTTCAAAGGCTAGAGCTGAAAATGTAGGTAACAGTGTAAAGGCGATTTCTGAAGAGATTCCAGTTCTATTTCTTTCCAAAGAACAACCTTTCAGTGGTAACAGAGTTGAAGATCAACTAACTATAGTAGAAACCGTTTGCAAAGAAACCATTTCTGATACCACGAACACACCACAGAGAACTTGCAATGAAGAAATCCCAGTCTTGTCTGAAGATCACCCTAAAGAATTAGCTTGTGGAACTTCTACATTTTCAGATGTTAATCCATTTTCTAAAGACTTAAAAACTCTTGTTGATCCTGATTTTGATACTCCGAATCCATCCAAAACTAAAGAAAATTCTGACTTTTCATGTTTACATTGAGAACACCAATTTCTCATGTCTCCCAAGTCTCTAAGCTGTGCAAACCTCAGACCACAACCAATGCAAATACTGCTGCAGAAACAGACATATCCTCCTTGTCAGAAGGGGTTACAGACCTGACAGTTACTAATAGGCCAATAATCTCCTCCAAAGAAGAAAGTATTAAACAGGAAACTAAAGGCCAGATGTAGTAAACTGTTTGCATGGTGCAAACTGCGAAAATCGCAGTTTGCGCCATGCAAAAAGCCTTCTGCGATGCACATTCACTATTTGGGAGTCGGTACCGACTCGCAAATTGTGAATGCGACTCGCAAATAGGAAGGGGTGTTCCCTTCCTATTTGTGACTCTCATCGCAATGCAGAATTGCTTTGTGACCGCGAATGCGGTTGCAAAGCAATTCGCAGTTACCACCAGTGTCACACTGGTGGTAACTCATTCGCAAAAGGGAAGGGGTCCCCATGGGACCCCTTCCCCTTGGTGAATGTTGCCCAAAAGGTTTTTTCAAAGCAGGCAGTGGTCCGATGGAACACTGCCTGCTCTGAAAAAACGAAACCAAATGGTTTCGTTATTTTTTTTATTTTGCAACTTGTTTTCCTTTAAGGAAAACAGGCTGCAAAATAAAAAATAAAAAACTGCTTTATTTAAAAAGCAGTCACAGACATGGAGGTCTGCTGACTTCAGCAGGCCACCATCCCTGTGAATGCAGGGACTCGCTATGGGGTCGCAAACTGCGTCCCACCTCATTAATAATTATGAGGTGGGTCTTTGCGACCACATAGCGAGTCGCAGACGGTGTCTGAGACACCGTTCTGCATCCACATTTGCGATTCGGAAATTGCAAGTCGCACAGATTCGCAATTTCTGAATCCCAAATGCCGAATTTGCTACATCTGGCCCTAATGTCCTAAAGAATACCCCCCATCATGCCGTTCCAGATCTCCTTGCTCCTGAATCCACTTCACCAGAAACCAACTACATACACTCCTCCCATATCAATCGAACAATAAAGAGGAAAGACATTTGAGCCCATATGGGTATTAATACATGCTTTGCTCATTGGAAGATTCACCTATGGCAGGACTGTAAACTTATCCACCAAGGTTGGTGTTGGATTTTCTTGCTGTGGCTTTTTCTCTTCAACTTTTTTCAACCAAAGGATCGCCTTCTCTTCTTGAGCAGACTGGTGGGGGAGGGGTATACTGTTAAGACTCTGTCATCCCATCTCTAGGGGGCGCTGTAAGGCGACTATCGGAAGCCTGGGAATCACCTCGGACACTTATCTAGAGTCCCTTGCTGACTCCTGTTTGTTTCTCTTTTCGCCATGGTATACTTGTGTAGTACTACATTTGCTTCCTGGGACTGCAAATCCCATAATGCACAGCCTGGCAGTCAGAAAAGCCTAGTTTCAGTTTCCCATTATTTTCTATGGGAGAAGTCTGGTTGCTCCTTTTCACCGGATCCTCTCCTCCAGGACTTGCAAGTGTCTGAAACTACACACACCTGAGAACTCTCCTGTGCAGCCCAGCTTGGAACTGCTTATAGGAAGCCATTTCCTCAGATCCCCAACTGGCATTGGAGTTTGATTCCTGGTGTTCCAGTTTTGTACCTGTTCTGTTCCAGCTTGATCCTGTTTCCTGTTTCTCTGCCCTGCTCCTGATTGTTCCAGCCAGATTCTGCTACCTATCTCAGCCTTGTACCTGTTTATTTCTTCCAGAGCCTGCTCCCTGTTTCTCTGTCCTGCTCCTGCCTTGTTTCAACCTGAGCCTGCTCTCAGTTTTCCAGTCCTGTTATCTGCTTATTCCTACACCCTCTATTCCAGCCCTGTCCTTGCCTGTTTCAGCCAGATCTTGCTCTCGGTTTCCCAGTCCTATCTCTGTTTGTTCCAACCAGAAGTTTGCTCCCTGTTTTCCAGTCCTAGTCCTGCCTTTGCTTCAGCCTGAGCCTGTTCCCAGTTCTTGCCTCTGCCTCTTAGTTGGTTCCCTTCTGTTTCTGTTTCCTCTCGGTATTTGTGTCAGGTAAGTGTTCTATCAGTCTTCACCAGTGTATAAATGTCCTCCTTTGTACTGGGGATGGCTCCTGGCTTCCAGGAGGCAATTCCAGCCCCCATCCTTGTCTAGTGTTATAAGTTGTCTTTTGTGCCTAACAGTGACAGTGTGCTATTGCTGTTTTCTCAGGAATCGCCACTGTATTTCCAGCTGGACCCACAAGAGCGTGTCTTGTGTATGTAAGTACTATCCTTGTTTGTGCTCTAGGGTCCAGACAAAGAATCACTGCTGCTGCCTCCTTTCTATGGGGCTGGCAGGGTGACTATCTGTAAGAGCAAACTGCACAGAGGCATTGTCATTCCCTGTCACTGTGGGAGGTTCTGAGCCTTACCCTGTGTACAACCCCAGTGTGTTGGTCCATTAGTAATCTGTTTCCTGTTTGTTCACACAAGGGTTGCTCTGCTTTACTTTCCTGTGCCTGTCCATAGCTGTCCTTTCCATGTGTGCCTTTAGCTGCTCTTCTGCCCCAGTATACTACCTCTTTAGGATATTCGGTGACCTCAAGGGGTGTCCCAATCAGAGTCCTGATCAGACCCGCCCAAAACCGTGACACCTGATGCAATTCGAACAAAATGCTGTCCAACACTCCTCAGCTACTCACCGACTCTCGTCTGCCCAAGCAGAACATATATCCCTCTTGGAACGATTGCTCTGTTTAAACTATGCCTCTCATTCGGTCTGTACCCCTGCCTCTGCCGACCGATCAGGGAAATTACTGGCTTGGCTAATCCATCAAGAACAAGACCGTGGCCCTATTGTGGAACTCCTCCCAGGGGCGCGGAGTATGCTCCACACCCCCCAGGAAATACACTCCAAACTCACAAGGCACTATAACACACTACACCGCTCATCTGTGATAACAGACTTGACGGGCTACAATGGGTTCTTCTCCCTGACTGTTTTGCCTCGACTGACTGACAACCAAAGGGAGATATTGGAGTCACCCCTGACGCTGGCTGAGGTGCAGGATAGCATTCGCGTTTTGGCAGCAGGCAAAACTCTAGGTCCTGATGGGCTTCCCTCTGACTTCTATAAATCTTTTTTCACAGTACTAGCACCCTGACTTCTCGGTCTCTGCTAGGAGTCCTTACAGGCAGCATCTTTGTCTGCATCGCAACAGGAAGAATTGCTGGTGTCCCTTCCTAAACCTGGCAGGGACCCATCGAAGTTGGGCTCCTATAGACCATTAGCAGTGCTAAATACTGACTACAAAATCCTGACCAACGCCTTGGCATCGCAACAGACACCTCTGATGCCCCAGCTGGTGCACCCGGACCAGAACAGCTTTGTACCAGATCGAGACACCTCTCGCAACATTAGGTGCCTATTTAGAGTCATGAGATATTCAAAACAGAATTGGCCTCGTGCGCTGTATCTCGATCTGGAGAAAGCCTTTGATTTTTTTCTAGTGGCCCTCCCTGTTTGAGTCTCTGCAGAGATTTGGTTTTGGCCCTCATTTCCTGCACATGGTGAGACTGCTGTACACCCAGCCCCTATTTAGGGTCAAGGTTGGACGATCATCTCTGAGCCGGTCGAGGTGGGAAGGGGCACTCGGTAGGGCTGCCCCCTTTCTCCGCTGCTGTTCTCTCTGGCAATGGAGCCTTTGGCTGCAGAGCTTCGCATGAGATGAGAGACATGGAGCATCCTGCTAGGCGATGGCCCTCACGTTATATATTTATATGCAGATGATCTTCTCCTGTACCTCAGAGACATTGATAATGTCCCTATTGAAATTGCGGCAGGGAGGATTGCCCTCCTGAAGATGATGGTACTCCCTCATCTGCTATACTTCTTGTCCAATTTACCATAATATGTCCCAACCAGTTTCTTTAGAGTGGTGGAACCCAGAATAAGGGAGTTTATCTGGAACAAAGGCCTATGCAGAGTGGCACTGAAGAAGCTCTACTCACCTCTGACCCGTGGCAGCCTGTTTGTACCCAAAATGGAACAGTATTACCTGGCCTCACAGCTTCAGTGGGTGGCACATTGGCTATCTGTCCTTCAGCTCTCTGACACGGCAATTAGTTCGCCACCCTGGACACTGTCACAAATCCTGAATCTCTTTCAGCACCTCACGAAAGCATAGGCACCTGTAGACCTTTTACTAACTATGGTACATCGCTGCTACCACAGATGTCTGTGTCTTTTATGCACGACTATTCCCTATGCCTCGGCACTGGCGTTGCTGGACACACAGCATGGTTCATGACCCATGTCCACTAACGAGCTGGGGCCTTGGCACGCTGACAATCTATACATGCTGGGTGACCTCTATAACGACAGGTGACTTATACCATTTAACACACTGACAACAGAGACGGGCCTACTGACGAGACAGTTTCTGCTGTACAAATCACTGATAACAACTTTGTTGCGCGGGTTGAGGGGAAATGGCAACTGAACCCCCAACACATTTACTAGTTCAATATCTACAAGTTATGGGACAGGGCAGTCACCTGATATGGTGGTTCACTGATGCACTCAGAGCACACACAGTACACGTCCCCACCGAGCTGCGCGTCAACTGGGAGGGTGATTTGACCAAACCCTTTACTAACAAGGCATAGGAGGCGGTGTTATCCAGCCATGCTAATATTCCTTGCAACTACAGATTCCGCCTTATCTAGTTATACATTCTTCACGAGCTTACCTCATACCAGCCTGCATTAACACATACTTCTGCCATGTGGATGCTGCTTGCCCCCGCTGTAAACTGATAGGGGCGAACATTTTACACATGCTGTGGTCCTGTCCCTCTTTACACCTTTACTGGTGTGGAATAACATTGTGTTTATCATTGTGCCGTCACGACCACTGTTGTCTTCTTGGGAGTCTTGTCTTCTAGGTCTTTTCCCAAGAGACAAGAAACATAAAGCCTCCATGAGATTTTTGGTCCTTGGACTTCTTACGGCCAAACGCTTAATCACTAGAAGGTGGAAAGTTACTGAACCTCCACCTATGATAGCGTGGAAGAACTATTTCTTGATATGGGCGGAGGCTGAGGGAGTAGCATTGAGACGTGAGGACGCTATGGGTATGAGTAAATACCCCCTATCTACTAGTTGGGATGTGATGCTGAACCTACTGCGTGACCTGGAACAGGATGTAGGCGACGGAGATGCAGTTGCTCCCACCACAAGACTTAGCACTGGAATAGGCATCTTCTACAATGGAGCTATTAAAAGAGCCTTTGGCGTTATGTCTGCCTATAAAGGTAACTTATACTCGGGCACAACTTCTAACAGACCATATCAATGATAATCCTTGGGTATGAATGGAGTGACAAATAAGCAGCGGCGATGGGAGACCTCCCTGGGCTGGGGGTCGGGGGATGTTAAGACCGGATTCCATGTTTGTTACCTGTTTCATGAGTTATACTGTTTTGCCTATACCCAAGCTGTATCTACAGGTTTATAAGCTGCTATTTGCATGCACATCCTACTGCGCAGCTACCACGTGAGAGCTCATGATCTATGAGAAAACAACTGACAGGTCAGGAATGCTGAATTTCAGCCTAATGTTGTCTTGTCTCTATTCGCTATAGACAATCAACCCACTGATACTTTGTTGTTGCCCGCGGATATAGTCCATGTAAACCACACGCGGTTCCTCGTTAAACTTATGATTTGTAAATATGTGTGAATGCACAAATTCTGTATCCAAAACATATGTCCATATTGTGGTTTTCAAACTGTTCTTGCACTCGAATATGCTAAATGGAAAACTTGATAACAATAAAAAGATTCAAGCAAAACAAATAATGATTCTGAAGTTGGCTTTATAAAGGGTATGTGTGTCTTATTAAACCTAACAAATGTGCTGTTCAAAGCTAAATAACATGACTTAAAATGCTCATCTAGTTAATACACCTTTGACTTAACAAAGGACTGTAATTCAGCTTATGCATTTCACTCACATCTTCCATAAAAAGTATCTACAAATATCACTTTGGCCAGGCCTGCAGAGAGCCTCTGATGTCCAGCAGAAGCTCCATGGCTGTGCAATTATGCAAGATGATGTTGTTTTTCGATTTGTTCATCCTATGTTCTCCTAATGCTTGAAAATCTGAAAGAATACTAAGTACTCTTTCCTGTACTTCTTACTTAGGGGCCAACAAAAGAATCCCATCATCAGCATATAACTTCATTTGAGCCATTAAACGTATAGGTGCTTGAATTATTCCGTTATTTCGCACTGCTAAGGCCAAAGGCTCAATAAAGAAGGCAAAAAGAAAAGTTAAAATCAGGCTGCCCTGCCTTGTTCCATGTTGAACTCTAATAGTACCTAGTTCTGTGGAGTTTAAAACAAATTTTCTTTCAGCATTTGAATACATCTTTTTTTATAAAACCTTTTGTTTGGGCAGGAAATGCAGATTTTCCAAGTATACCAAAAAGAGTTTCCCAGACCACAATATCAGCTGTCTTTTCTGCTTCTCGCAACTAGACTAACTACAAGCACATCAAAAGCCTCCATCAAATAGTTAGTATTAATGCTCAGTTGCTGCCCAATGAAACCGTTTTGATCCTGATGAATTAACTGGGGAGCCAGTTTGTTGATTCTGTTTGCAGCAAGCTTCATTATAATTATATAGGTGGTCAGTATGATGTTGACGGTGTGGCCCGCCATGCCGGCGGTGGTGGGAAAACCCGCCAGCCAGCATGACGGGCCACACAGCCACATAAAGAACACCTTGAGTGCCACCATCGCAGCCCTCACTCACTGCCAGGCTGCCTCCGTCAGGCAGCCTGGCGGTGTTCGGAATCATTATCCGATGGGGCAGCGGTGCTGCCCCTCGGATAATGATCCCTAATCCTACAGCCTTTGCCTGGTGGGAAAACCCACCAGGGAAAGGCTGGCGGAGAGGGTGCCCCGGGGCACCCCTGCAGGCCCCTGCACTGCCCATGCACTTGGCATGGACAGTGCAGGGGCCCCTGTGCAGTGCCCCATCGCGCAAGTCAATCTGCGTGACGGGTGCAGCTGCACCCGCCACACAGAGGCATTGGTGGCAGCTCCATGTGGAGCCGCCATCAATGTCCTGGCCCGCCAGCCCAGAGGAATGTTCCTAGTAAGGCCGGTGGGGATCCGGGGATGCTGACAGTCAGTGTTTTGACCGTCAGCATGAACATGGCGGCTTCGACCACCGTGTTCATAATGAGGGCCATAGTCCTAGTTTAGAAATGCAATCGCATGATAGGAATTTGGATCTACAGGGTCGTTTTCCTTTTTTGAGAAAATTGACTACATTCCACCACCTAAAGAATAGATGGGACATTCCCTCTTTAAAAATAAAATTGGCAACCTCCAATAAATATAAATTGTTAGAAACTGATGGCCTCAGTTACAAGGCCTGTGGCGCAGGGCGGGGCAGCAGGTGCTTTGCTGCATCACCCTGAACCACCGGGAAAGGGCAGAAAGTTGCCACATCTTCAAAATACACCACATTTCTGTCCTCTCCCCCTACTCTGGTGGACAAATTGCTGCCTAGCTCCAAAACAGGCACTCTTGCACCATGGTGCAAGGATGCCTGCATTGTAGGGATGATTGTTTTTGTGGTGGAAGGGGCAACGTCCTGCACAAAAACAATAACAAGAGGTGTTTTCCTCTTTCTAAGTGTGCTGCAGAATGTAGCACACTTAGAAAGAGGAAAAACAGGGAGAAATAAATACATTTCTCCCCATTGCATCACTCTTACACCACCAGTGAGGTGGCATAGAAATCTGATGCATTTCCAGACTTGTAAATCTGGGAATGAGTCAGATTCCTTTGGGTTCATGGGTGTTGTGTGGGAGCACTCCAAGGAACACCCACGGAATGCCGCTTTCACACAGTGTGATGCATATTTAAAAGGCATGAAAATCTATTCAAGGTGGCTTTGCTTGGCCTTGTAAATATGGGCTGTTACACTGACCCCCAGGTTCTGAGTGACAGAGGTATGCACCATGTCAAGCAGCAACTACCATCCTAGTGAGGGTAAGTCATAACCACACCCTGTGGTAGATTGGCACAGAGCAGTCAGGCTTAACTGAAGAGGCAATGTGTTAAGTATTTGGGAAAATCTTCAAACAGTAAAATGGTGAAAATACTACATAAAAAGATACTAAGCCTGGTTAGGAATAAAGAGCATAATTTAATTAATAAAACACAACCAAAATGACAAAAATCTAAAATGTAGAACTTGAGACATGCTATTTTTAAGGAATAAATGGTGAAATAGCATTTAGAAACAAGAAGAGCAAACCGGGGATATCTGGTCATGCTGGACTGGGACAAAGTCAAAAGTTCTGGCTGACCATGATGGAGCATGGGCTGGTGAAAGGGACCCCTTTAGGCTGCTGTACAAAAGTACCTTGATCCTCGTTGCATCAATGTCAAACAGGCAGGGAGCAAGCTGAAGCAATGCGTCTGTGTTGATCCCTGCATCGGAAATGCTGCATTGAACCTTCACACACAGTAGGGAAGATGCATAGATTTTCTCCTTGGAGCAGTGATGATACTTTGAGTCCAAGATGTGGAGGTTCCAAAGGTGATGCACTGAGGTTGATCTGCACTGGAGAAGTGTTGCCTTGAATCTTATCTACTCAATGGGGCCAATGCAGTAGTTCCAATTTACACAACATGGGAGATGCACCCATTCCGATCCACTCAGCCGTGGTGATTCATTGATTTGGATTGGAGGAGCTCCTTCTATCCACTTCCAAGAGTCCAGGACTCGATTGGCACCACTTGGCAGGGCAAGACTCACAATTGGCAGAGTACAGGTGCTATAGAAGGTGAGTTGAAAGTCTTTTGTATCTCTGAGGCTTCAGAATACACAACGCACACCAGCAAGCCCTTGGAGTCACTTTGGTTCTGGGTTGGAGAGATGCAGGTCCTGTCCTTCTCACTTCCAGGCAAGGAGGGCCTCAGGTAGCAGGTCAGCAGAGCAGGAATTGAGCAGAGAGGCGGTCTTTTCAGCAGCACAGCAGTCCTTCTTCCTGGCAGAGTATCCACTGTTCCAAAAGTGTACTAAGTTGGCGGTGACTGAGGTTCAGTACTTATACCCAGTTGTGCCTGTGAAGAGGGGGAGACATCAAAGACAGGCCTTTGAAGTGCACAGAATCCCTATCCTTTCTGTTCTGGCTCTAAAGTTACTACAGAAAGGCATGCAGAACTTTATTTGAGGACAAGACAAGGCCTATTCAGGTGTAAGGGTCAGCTCCTCCATCCCATCTTGCCCAGGTTGGCTCATAAGGCTGTGGATGGCCCATCAGTCACACCTAAGCTCACTTCGTTTGAAACTGTCTAGAGGGAATGCACATAGCCCAGCTGTAACCCCCCCCAGATATGTATTCAGAGACAGGCAACAGGCACAAAATGGTTAAAGTAAGAAAATGCCAACTTTCTAAAAGTGGCATTTTCAGAATTACAATTTAAAATCCAACTTCACCATAAGTTATGATTTTAAATTGTGATTCCAGAGACACCAAACTTGGGGGACTCATCTCTTCCAAATTGGAAATTACACTTATAAAATGTGATAAGGTAATCCGAATGCTATCGTTTGGGAGAAGTAGGCCTTGCAGTAGTGAAAAACAACAATTTGCACGTTGTGAGCGCACTATAAATTCTCTATGCCACTTGGCTGGGTCGATCATCATGTCATTTCAGAAAATATTGTAAAGGTGAATTCATTTTGTGCTGAAAAAGTCTTTCCCATAATTGGTTTGTCCAGTACCTTCTCTTTAACCCTATAATAAGTGAAATTAACCAAACTAGTGAAAGGTTACTTAGCATTGGGAGGGCTCCGGGAGTCACCTTGTGGGCCCGCATTAAAGCCAAATCCTGCAGAGTTTCAGGACAAAAGATTGAATGCAGTCACACCTATATTGTCCTCAGAACTGATCATCCAAAGTGATTTTCCAAATATTCTTGCTTTCGGTACAGCGACCTAATCACTTTCTTCAGCCTTGAGTTCATCATAGGGTCGCTGCCTCACTCTGAAATTACTCCCAAAGACAAAGACAATTGCAATTAAGGTGGTTCAGTAATTGCGTACCCTTCTTTGCACATAGCCACATAGCATCAGAGATAAATGATAAGCATAGTTAGGCGGACATTATTGGTATGAAAATACACAATATAAAATCAGCAAAACAGCAAGAATGAGCAAGCAATACAACAGTTAAATCCACTTTTCATTACAGTGTAACATTTCAGAATGCAAAAGTGCCACAAGGCCCCTCTCCTCATCCATGATGCTCTGTTCTTGGATATTAAAAACAAAAGTGCAATCTAATGTTGTTCCACTGTCCTTTACTTCCATATGTCCACACATTTCAGAAGCTATTGCATTTGACTGTCACCATGTCATGCTGTGGATTAAAATGCAATTTCTTGTGCATCTCAACCATGTTGACACCCGCTCATAGCTACAATGAATTAGTGACAATGTTTACAGAATTCATTGTCCTTTAATTCCAAGATTGCCAAAAATGTGTTGTGGCGTGCTATATCAAAGCAGTAGCCACATACACGTTAATTTGCATTGTCCGTATGATTACCAATTACAGTTATATTTTATTACATGAACCACTTTAACTCCAATGTATTGCAGCCTCCTAGGCCTTGGAATGGTCCAATACTCCAATCAACTCACAACTGTATTAGGTTGAATGTCTGTCACATGTAAGATACAAATCTGAAATAACACTTTTACATTTCAGGACATCTCTACAAGGTCAGTACTGAAGTTATCATCTGTGTAAATCAGGCTGCAAGTGTAAAATACTGAAAATCGCACAAAGACCTAATCAATCAAGCACTCTCTTTCTAGTTCTTAGGTTGGCCATTCTGTAGACAGAGACACATAAAATGCACAAGCTATATATTTTTGAAGGGTGGGCCGAGCTTTAAACTCAGTGAAATTTCACGACCTACCACCCTGGCCTGAATGCACCCGATCTCGGGAGTGCTAAGCCGGGTCGGGCCTGGTTAGTAGTATTAACCAGGATTGACTGACAGAACTAGCATTCCTGAGTTCGGGTGCATTCAGGCCAGGGTGGTATGCTATAGGCAGTGAAAACTGCTGTTTTACATCCTTTTATACTGACATAGCCCCCCGGCAGGGAGTCTGCTGCTCTCAACCACACCTGTATTCTTCCCTTCACCAAAAGCCGTTCTTCACAAACTTGCTATGGAGGGCCAAGCACACCCCCTGTCTTGCACCAGCCTTGCAACCACTTTCTCTGCACTTAAACACTGCCTCAGACTGCCTTTTAGGACCCAGCACCAGCAGCAGCAAACCAGCTTGGCTCACCACCAGCAGCCTTGTATTTTCACAAAGTACCTAGCCTTGCTTGCCACTGGGGTATAAGACACTCTCTCAGGCCACACACATCTCTATCTGTCAGGGGTTGGCGGACTACCACTCAACAGCTGATGCTGCCCCAATCTCTAGCCGTCCCTGCAGGCCTCAACACCGTACCCAAAAACACCACTTCCTTTCCCAGGGACTCTGGGGTGACAGGTTCTTTTCAAGTGGAGCTCTTACTGCAAGTTTCCTTTTTTCCAAGCTCAGATCCCCTCATTTGCAAATCCTGTCCATGCCCAGTGCCGGCCCCGTGTGCACACATAGAAGAGAAAGCGAAATGAGGGTTGCCTGTCCTGAATGCAGTCTGGGTCCAGGGTCCCTGTTGCCAGCATCCTAGCTCCCCTACTCCCTCTGTCCCCTGCTCTTCTCTGCCCCCTGCTCCCGGGCTGCTGAGACCAGTGAAAAGAGGGAGGCCTGGATCGGATCTGGTGCCGGTGCAGCCCCTCAGCAGCAGCTCCACACTACCTACCGGCAGAAAGGAAAATATTAGCTAGGAGTCTCCATGCCTGTTGTAGGGCAAATGTTGTCTTCATTTTGTGCCAAGTGTAAAGTGCAGACCACAAGACCACACAGTGCAAGCACAGTGCGCATGCCAGTGAGCTCCACTCCACTCCACTGCCCGGCTAGCAGAGTTTTTGGCCAAACTCCACACTCCAAGTGGTGTGCAAAGTGCCAAAAGCTCTGTTAGCTCTGCCAGCAATGCAGAGCTCACTACTTACCCGTAATATTAGTTACATATTTCCTGCAACCTTCTGGTCCAACCACCTGGTACAGTGGACTGACGTCTAACAGCCAAGACACCTCCACTCCAGCCCAGGGGCAGACCTTCAGTGAGGACTCCACTGCTGTAAATCTGGATGATGAGGAGCTAGCTGGCCCATCTGGCTTTTTAGGCCAGACAGATCCAGTGAGTTCTACTCGGCCCACACCCACACCTCCCACCCCAGCTGTAACAACACCTCAGCATGAGGACTCCGTCACTCCCTGTGTACCAAGGAGATACACACCAGTCATGTGCCCCCTAGTCCTGGCTGCTGTTGAGGCAACAACACTGTCGCCAGTAATGCCAGGACCCATTCAAGGACACAGGTAGTTGGAGTGGGTGTCATGGGAGGGAATCTGTCGCCAGACAAGTGAGGCCACTGGGGTCTTTGTCAGCCAGACCACCATTGACCAAGTCTTGGGATCAGTACAAAAGTTCAAAGATGTGATGGGTCAATTTGTAACTGAGCTCCGGGCAATCAAGGAGGTGCAGAGGGCGCACATATTGGAACTACAAAATCACAATGAAAGAGCTCCCTCACTGGGGTGCTTTTTTAACATCCATCACCATAAGTGCAGGGCTTTTCACATTCCTTCTGCCCCTGTCTGTTATTCCTTCACATCCGGGCCAAGTACACCACTGCCAGCCACAGACAGGGAGGTCCTTCCACATGAGGAGCCTGCTCCTCCCACCACAGTCCGTGCACCTGTGCCCCCTTCCCCGGAGAGGATGGTCATCAAGACTAGCAGGAGGGGAGAGCAAGACCAAACCACCACCTCCAAGAGACACAGATTCTAATTTTGTCAGTGTGTGTCCACCATTCATTCTGTGAACTTTTTCATGGACAGATTTACCTTTTCAGAAGACAGTTCTGTTTTGGACATTTGGCTCAAAACTGTTTTTGGCTCTACTAATGTTTCCATCCAACATGATACACTTTGTTTGTTCGTTTCTTTTTTTTTTTGATCCACCTTTCTGTTCTTTCGTGTCATGCAAATAAATTGTATGGGCACCGACTACAAGACTCTTGTTAGATTATTTGTGGCCTTTTGTTTGTCATGTCCATCTTACACTATCATGTTGTCAAATCTCTTGAACATTAATTTGCCAAGAAATGTAGAAATGTCAAAGAGGTGTTATCCTATTTATTCAAAGAAAACAAATCCAAATCAGAATGTAATTGAAACTTACATATTTTGGCAAATAACCACGCCCAACCCCAATAGTCTGTGCTATTCAGGGTTATCCGCTCCATGACCTTGACGCCATGGAAGAAAGGGAACATGCAATGGGATAAAATTAAATAGGCAAACTATCGCTGATGCATGACCTCAGCTGGAGCCATACATCCTGCCCTCACAATAGTAATCCAAGATCAGTAACACCTATAGTCTCCATCATTGCAGAAACAGCCTTTGAGGCCACATGACCATTGCAGAACACTGTGGCAGTATCTGGTGCAATGACACATTCACCAGTCAGTGATGTGCTAACAAAAGGAGAAACATCAACAATTATTTCCATTGGCCACAAATTAAAGATTTAGCCAATGTGAAGGAAGAACAGTACACTAGGCTTGACATACACATGTGGTCTGAGCAAATCAAGTGGCACATATTGCCTTGATTGCAGAATCACACAGAAAACAGGTCTGATACAAACTTCTGAACTTCCATACTGTCAGAGTGCAAGTTGTCTCTGTAAGATGAACATATGTTCACTTTATACTTTCAAACAGCAACATATCACTGCAAATGTCACAAAGTTAAAATGTCCAAATAAAGATCACATGGTCAAGGACCTTAAAATTGAATAACAAGGGAACATTAATGTTATCACATTTTAAATTGCACTCAAATGGCAGGTTACGAGGACACACATACGTAGAACAAGCATAGTTAATCTCTATCAAAGAATACAGTACTCAATGTAGGGAAACTCTGATCCACTAACATCTTTACCTTGGACTTTCCTGCATTGACCATTCATAACAAATTACCATAGCAGACTGATATGTTCCCTATGTCACAAGTTGTTTTGACATTGGAGGTTACACTTTGTAAACGTAAACTTACACTCAGGTGAAGAAGTAGACAATCACTCCTTGACGTAAGTCAACTCCTTCTTCTTCACCACTGTCATCTTCATTGGACATTCCAAAATCCTCACCCAGGCACTAATCATGGTCTCCCTCCTCTGCAATTACAGGTATGTTCTTCTGCAGGGCATGATATGGAGAATGAAAAAGGTAACCGTGATTTGGCACACCTTATCGGGTGAGTAGAGGAATGCTCCACCGGTCTGTCCGGGAACCTAAACCTGGTCTTTAGAATCCCGAAAACTCACTTCCCTGGCATCCTTGTTCTTCTTTGGTCCTCATTGAAGCAGACTTCCTCCTGGCGTTGTTGGATTCCTCAGTGGTGCCAATAACCATGGTCTGTTAGGATACGCTGAGTCTCCTACATGGAAGCAACTCAGCAACAGATTACTTACATATCAAGTCTTTGTCCCTTCCTAAACTGGGATTCAGGCAAAAGATCATCAAGTCACATTGTACTTACCAACAAAGCAGGCCCTGTCCCATCCAAGATGTGGCATCTGCATGGGTATGGTGCTGTTCTGTAGTACAAATGAATAATATGTTGACCCAGGGAAGCGGGCACACACACTTGAGATGTATAAGTCTGGTAAGCATAAAACTTGCACATTGATGAAATGGAAGTTCTTTCAATTGCCGTAGACCTGTACCCTAGAGTGCTGTGGCACCAAGGCAATATGTGTGCCATCTACTGCTTCAACCACATATGGTAGTCCACCCAAAGCATAAAATTCTCCCTTCATGGTGGCCCAATTCTGTGGATGTGGGAATTGGATGTAGCTGTTGATCTGTTTCATCCAGGAAGCAAGGGCTTCCTATAGCACACCACAGAACGTTGGCTGTGACATGCCCCCAGATACTACCACAATGTATTGAAAAGTGTCATTGGCAACAAAATGTAGTGCTGCCATGAGTTTCACTATTGGGGTTTTGCGGTTGGATACATATTGTGAGGCAGGAGATCAGGCTCCCCCTGCTGAGACAAATCCAGGATAGTTTGCCTATTTAGTCAAAATTTCTAGATGATTATCTTTCCCTCCATGGTGGTACGGTCTAGAAAGGGCCAGAACACCTGAGTCCATTGCCTGCTACCTATGGCTGGGTTCATATGCCTGCACGTAGGGAAAAAAAATGATCAGCTGAAATGATCACACCATATTTTTAATGTCATGATACATCTGAATTATTTGTAACAGTAGGAATGTCATTAGGTAACACATGTACACAAATTAACATCACAGCACGGAAGAGCTGGAGCTCCTTGCAAGTTAGGTTGTGTCCCTGTACAGCCAGTTCTTTGGACCCCAGTGGAACAGATACATATATGAATGGGGAATGTCTGACTGAATAGCATCTTCCTTTTTGATCCACAGGCTATTTTGTTGCTTTTTGTTAATTGGGACGTGTTGTGAATTGAGTTGACAAAATTATGTACATACAGATTTTTTTTTTTTGCCACAGTCTGAAATATCTGTGCATGCCATTGTTAAGTAACCTGAAAGCAGAAGCTGCAATGTGTGTCCACGTAACACACAAATCCTATATCATCACACAAACTGCGGGCCATCAACTACCAGTGGCCAGTAGACAGTGTACCAGTAGTATGACTGACAACATACAGCAGATGATAGTGATGTTGAGGGAAAAACGTAGAGGGTTTGATGATATCTGATTCTGCACTGTCAAGTATGATTCTAGCAAATAATGGCCCTCATTACAACATTGGTGGTAAAAGCCACTTACTGCCATGCAGAAGACGGCCAACACACCGCCGCGGCAGCGGAATTCCGCCACGGTCATTATGACCCACTGCTCGAAATCCGCCAAAATTCAGTCACACACAGAAGTCCGACACACCAAAGGTCAGTGATAAACTGATGGAAACAAAACCTCCACTGTCACGGCAACAGAAATACGCCCACACTTTCACGACCCACGAATCCACGCAGCGGTCTTTCAACCACGGTATTCCATTGGCAGTACACACTGCTGCGCTCAAAATACACACACATCTCCAAAACACAGCCACACACTTGATACACATACACACACCACTCCCACACACTCAATACAATATAAAACACACACCCACATCACCCACAAACCCTTATGATCACAAATCACGAACGAAAGCCAGAAAGAGATACCACCATCAACAACACTAGCATCCACAGGCACGCAACACCATCACCCACATAACTTCCACGCAACTCACACAACATACCACTACATATCAGCACACTTATCACCCCACACATCACCTACACCACCCCATGGCATGGCAAAGACACCCCAGGTTCTCAGAGGAGGAGCACAGGGTCATGGTGGAGGAAATAATTCGGGTAGAGCCACAGCTATTTGGATCACAGGTGCAGCACACCTCAATTGCAAGGAAGATGGAGCTATGGCCAAGAATAGTGGGCAGGGTCAACGCAGTGGGACAGCACCCAAGAAATCGGGAGGACATCAGGAAGAGGTGGAACGACCTACTGGGGAAGGTGCGTTCTGTGGTCTCTAGACACCACCTGGCGGTTCAGCGGACTGGCGGCGGACCCCCACCTCCTCCCAACATGGGAGGAGCAAGTCTTGGTGATTCTACATCCTGAGGGCCTCGCAGGAGTAGGTGGAGGAATAGACTCTGGTAAGTCAAATCTTAACTATTACATCCTCCACCCTACCTGCATGCCATCACATACCACCACCCTCATCACTCCTACTCCTCACAAATGTCCCACTATCACAACCCACCCATCCCAACACCAAGCCCTGCATGCAACAACAAAGCATGGACACCCATCACTAAAGCATGCCCACAGCACATACCCATACACCTCCCTAAACCATCATCACACAATGTCCCACACAGGAATGCTAGCAGTGGGGTACACGGTCACCCAACAATTGCACACAATGAACCACACACAGATACAATAATCATGCGTTTATACCCCTGCAGGACCCCTACCCAATGTCACCGGACAGGAGGGTCCACACATGTCCACACCACCAACAGAAGAGGCCCACAGTGATGACAGCACCTCAATCCAACTGGATCTAGATGACCAGCCCGGCCCATCGGGGAACTCGGGAAAGTTGATTCCCCACACCCAGTCACAGGCCACTACAGAGCCACTACAGAGCTTATCCCCTCTGGAAACACCAGCACAGCACCCACCCAGTGGGCCCATACCTCCGTCCCCAGGACACGTCAATCAGCAGTGTGTCCGCCACTACAGGGAACCCAGGCTAACCCACCTCCCCAACAACAACAGGGACCTGGGGGCAGTGGTAGTGTGCACACGGTCCAGGGGACTGAGGCCCAGGAACACAGGGGAACTGGGAGGGCTGCTGTGCGATAGGGGGCGGACAGGCCCAGGGAACCCACTCTCCACGAGGCCCTCTCCTCCATCATGGGAGCCTACCTCCACTCCCAGGAGACAATGGCAACGATACTGGCCAAGTTTCAGGAGACCCAGCGCCTGCAGGAGGACTAGTATTTGGGCTTCAGGGAGGAACTCAGAACCATCAATTCCACCCTGGGCACCATCGTAGGGGTGCTGAAGGAAGTACTCAACACCAGGAGGGACACTGTGGCACTACAAGCGGCCCTTGACACTAGCCTGGACGATGAACTGCCCACCACCTCCGCTAGTGGACAGGAGGCACCGCCACAGGACCACCACAACAGCACCCCACCCCCTGCAGAGGGAGAACCACCCCGCAAACGATCCCTGAGATCCAGGACAAAGACAGAGAACGATGCCAAGACCCCCGCCAAGAAATTAGACCACCCTGATTGTCATCCTACTGTCCCACTTTGTCACACTGTCCATGCTTTAACTGCCCCAGTTCCACTTCCTATGCCCATTTTGGCAATGCACCTGTGAGTCTAATAGACATGGTCTCTGCCATGGACATTCCTCCGCCATCACCCCTCACCATTTTACAACCACCTCCAATATTGAGCACTTAAAAAGCACAAAACAATCTGGAGTCTGTCTGTGATTTCAGAATACTGTATTAGCAATAAGTGTGTCAAAAAGCTTTTCATTGGTAATGTCAACATACCTATGTCACACAGCTCTAGTCCATGAGGAATCAAACCAGATGTCACACAGTGGGGCCCACATCTGTGAAATCGTAAGGGAAAGTGACAACTCAGTGACCATACACTGGGTGAAAACGACAGACAGTAGAGGGGTAGTAGTGTTTAAGTACATGCAGTAGGCAGGTTTGTATTCTTACCTGTGTCTCACTGGAAATATTGCTGATCACTGAGTCCCTGTTGTCCATGTCTTCTTCCTCTGCTTCCTCGTCTTCACTGTCCACAGGCTGCTCCACAGCTGCAACAACACCGCCATCTGGACCATCCTCCTGCAGAAAAGGCACCTGTCGTTGCAAAGCCAAGTTGTGAAGCATACAGCAGGCCACGATGATCTGGCACACCTTCTTAGGTGAGTAGTATAGGGAACCACCTGTCATATGGAGGCACCTGAACCGGGCCTTCAGGAGGCCGAAGGTCCGCTCGATCACCCTCCTAGTTCGCCCATGGGCCTCATTATAGCGTTCTTCTGCCCTTGTCCTGGGATTCCTCACTGGGGTCAGTAGCCATGACAGGTTGGGGTCACCAGAGTCACCTGCAAATGGCGAGGGACAACTGTTAGACACACACTAACCTGGAGGGATATCCCCAGACCCACTGACTAGTTTCCATGTGCTCACCTAATAGCCACACACAGTGCCTCTGGAGTTGACCCATCACATAAGGGATGCTGCTATTCTGCAGGCCGTAAGCGTCATGTACTGAGCCAGGGAACATGGCATTCACATGGGAGATGTACTGGTCTGCCAAACATACCATCTGTACATTCATCGAATGATAACTCTTCCTGTTTCTGTACACCTGTTCACTCCTGTGGGGGGCTACCAAAGCCACATGTGTCCCATCATTGGCACCTATGATGTTGGGGATATGTCCCAGGGCATAGAAATCACCTTTCACTGTAGGCAAATCCTCCACCTGAGGGAAAACGATGTAGCTCTGCATGTGTTTCAGCAGGGCAGACAACACTCCGGACAACAGGTTGGAAAACATAGGCTGGGACATCCCTGATGCTATGGCCACTGTTGTTTGAAATGACCCACTTGCAAGGAAATGGAGTACTGACAGCACCTGCACTTGAGGGTGGATTCCTGTGGGATGGCGGATAGCTGACATCAGGTCTGGCTCCAACTGGGTACACAGTTCCTGGAGTGTGGCACGGTCAAGCCTGTATGTGGTTATCACGTGTCTTTCCTCCATTGTCGACAGGTCCACCAATGGTCAGTACACCGGAGGATGCTGCCATCTCCTCACATGTCCCAGCGGACGGTGCCTATGAAGGACAACAGCGAGCACAGAGTCAAACAACTCAGAGGTACGTACCCACAGCTTACACAGAACACCATTCATAATCAAAATGTGGCCTGTATGTGTGTTGAGTCTAGGCCTAGGTATGTGTGATGCAGTTGAAAATGAAGCCATGTGGGCCCCTGAAATGGCGGCTCCCTGACCTGTAAAGTGGGACAATGGGATGTGAGATAACTGCGCTGGCGTTGTACACGGTCGCGGTAGCCGGTCGAAGACCGCGGCGCAATGCTGCATTGGTTAACATTGGACCCTATGGGTCCCAGGAGCCAATGATGATGTGCGCCAGCGGTGACCGTATGCACTGCCGCGGACATGACCGCCACTTTCTATCTGTTCATTCACTCGATACCTGATCTTTGACAGGAGAGGACCTACACTGCAAGTGCTGCTGTGACCTCGGTCTGGAAGAGACAATGGCTCGAGTGTCTGGGGAAAGGGCCCTTGCCTTCACATCGGAGGAGGTGGAGAGGTTCGTGGGTGGGGTCCTCCTCCAGTACACGCTACTCTACGGTCCTCCAGACCAACAGGTAAGTACACTGGGAGCATGATGTATGGGCTATGTCTGTGTGGAGAGGGTTGGATGTAAGAAGGAAGGGGGGAGAGTGCGGCAGCATTGAAATGACGGTGAGTGCATGTGCCACATGGCAAGGGTAGGGATGGGGGCCAATCACTTTGACGGTGCAGTTGGTAAGAACTTTCTCTCCCCCCTGTACAAATCATGTAGGTCAGCACCCACCAGAAAAAAAAATATTTGGCGTGCCATCGCCAAGGACGTCCGGAACCTGGGGGTCTACCACAGACGGAGCACCCACTGCCGGAAAAGATGGGAGGACATTCGCCGCTGGAACAAGAAGACGGTGGAGGCTCAGCTGAGGATGGCCTCCCAACGTGGGAGGGGTGCCCGTCGCACCCTGAACCCCCTGATGTTCAGGATCCTGGCAGTGGCGTACCCGGAGTTGGATGGGCGCTTGAGGGCATCACAGCAGCCACAAGTGGGTGAGTACACTCGCTGTCTGCTGACTTTGCGTGCAGTGGAGGGGTCTGGGTGGGGGAGGTGGGCTGTGGGTTTCCCTAGGCCAGGGCAAGTTCCGTAGCAAGTTCCCTCCATAAGGCAGGCCATATGGCACCCCAACCCACCTCTGTAGAGTGCCAAGTACACCTAGTCATGCCCCTGTGTCATCTATGTGTGCAGATGTCGTCCACAGCCTTGTAGGCCATTTCCAGGAATTGAACAGTGGAGCCCAAGATCGCGGAGTAATGCAGGGGGCTTGTGTGTCTGTCGTGTCCGCCACCGGTAGCGGTAATGCATGCACTCAACATGTCTTTCTTCTGTCGTCCCCCCCCTTTTTGTGGTCTCCCTGTTCTTGTGTGCATTAGCATCATCAGGCGGAGGAACAGTGGCACCGGAACACCAGGGGGCTGCATCCCACATGGCCATGGAGAGCCACACTACGGAATTGGACTCCACCAGTGGGACGGAGGGCGAGGGGGGCTCCACGGCAGGGACAGGAGCTGAGACCAGTGACACAGACTCGTCCTCTGTTGGGAGCTCCCTTGTGGTGGCATCACAACATCAACATCTGTGCCCCCCCCCATCTACAGGTACAGCCGCCACCCCCCCTTCCAGCACCGCCCTCCCAGCATCCCCTCAGCCATCGCCCCGTGCCCGCTCACCCGGGAGGGTGGGCATCACCTTTGCCCCAGGCACCTCAGGCCCTGCCCCAGTCACCCCTGCTGCCCTCAGTGAGGAGGCCATTGACCTCCTCAGGTCCCTCACTGTTGGGCAGTTTACCATTTTGAATGTCATCCAGGGTGTAGAAAGGCAGTTGCAACAAACAAATGCATTCCTGGAGGGCATTCATTCTGGTCAGGCGGCCCTTCAGCGAGCTTTTAAGACTCTGGCCTCAGCACTGATGGCAGCCATTGTCCCTGTGTCTAGCCTCCCTCCTCCAAATTCCTCCACCCGACCCAATCCCCTGTACCTCAGCCTATCCCAAGCACACCTACAGACCAGCATGCTCACACGTCAACACACAAGGGAATCTCTGGCAAACATAAGCACCACACATCCCACAGGCACTCACGCAAGCATCACACACATGCAGACATAGCAACATCCACTGCCTCCACTGTGTCCCCCTCCTCCTCATCTCACTCCTCCCTCCCTGTCTCGTATACACTCACACCCCGCTCACGTGCAGTCACCACCCCACTACCATTCACACGTCCCCTGTGTCCTCTCCCAGTGTGTCTGTGATGCCCCCTCCGAAGATACACAAACACAGGCACACACCTACCCAACATCCATCCACCTCACGACAGACTCCAGCGTGTGCACCTTCACCCAAGTCATCAAACGAACACCTCCTACAACCACAACCTCTTCCTCCACTCCCAAACCTCCTCCAGCTACCCGTCCCAGTGTGTCCAAAAACCTTTTCCTGTCCAACGCTGACCTCTTTCCCACACCTCCTCCACCTAGGTCCCGAACTAGCACCTCAGCCACAACATCTCCGGGACCAGTGGTGCCTGTAGTCACCGGAAAGTGGAGTGCACTGGCCACCAGGGCAGCCAGTGTGGCACAGAGCCACAGCACAGACAGTCCCTCACCAGTGAAGCATCAGAAGTTGGCCAGTGCCCGGCGGGAGAGGGAGAAGACTCCAGCCACCAAAGCCGCTCCCAGGGGTATAGGTGGGAGTGTGGAGTCAGCTGCAACACCTTCCATGTTGGGGAAGGGGCACAAGAAGGTCAGCAAGTCTGGGAAGAGCAGCACGGCGGAGAAGACCGCCATCCTTCCAGCTGCCCAGGAGGCGACTGCCAGCACCAGCCCAGCTGCTCAGGAGGCCACCGCCAGCACAAGCCCAGCTGCCCAGGAGGCCCCCGCCAGCACAAGCCCAGCTGCCCAGGAGGCCCCCACCAGCACAAGCCCAGCTGCCCAGGATGCCACCGCCAGCACCAGCCCAAGTGCCCAGGAGGCCACCGCCAGCACAAGCCCAGCTGCCCAGGAGGCCACCGCCAGCACCAGCCCAGCTGCCCAAGAGGCCCCCACCAGCACCAGCCCTGCTGCCCAGGAGGCCACCGCCAGCACAAGCCCCGCTGGGCCATGAAGGACCGCCAGCAAAAGCCCCGCTGGGCCATGAAGGTCCGCCAGCAGCTGAGTCACTGCAATGGAGACCGCCGTCTCAAGCACTGCTGAACAGGGCACCGCCGTCTCAAGCCCCTCTGAACAGGGCGCCGCCGTCTCAAGCACCGCTGAACAGGGCACCACCGCCTCAAGCACCGTTGAACAGGGCACCGCCACCTCAAGCACCGCTGAACAGGGCACCGCCTCCTCAAGCACCGCTGAACAGGGCACTGCCGTCTCAAGCACCGCTGAACAGGGCACCGCCGTCTCAAGCATCGCTGAACAGGGCACCGCCGTCTCATGCACCGCTGGCCCATGAGCGCCAAGGGCACTGACGCTACTGAGTCCGTCACGGGCAGAATGAAGCACTCTGGGCACCATGCCACCTCCAGAACCAGTGGAGAGTTCCATCCACTATCTCTGTCCTTAGCAGGATGAAGCACTCTGGGCACCATGCCCCCTCCAGAACCAGTGGAGACTGTTATCCACTTGAGAGACTGTGGCTTTGCACTCCCCAGGATGGAACAGTGGGCAAACCACCCACTGTATAGACTTAAGAGACTGTGGCTTTGCACTCCCCAGGATGGAACAGTGGACAAACCACCCACTGTATGGACTTGAGAGACTGTGGCTTTACACTCCCCAAGATGGAACAGTGTGCAACCCACCCACTGTAGAGACTTACAAGTCTGTGGCTTTGCACTCTCCAGGATGGAACAGTGGGCAACCCACCCACTGTAGAGACTTGAGAGACTGTGGCTTTGCACTCCCCAGGATTGTACAGTGGGCAATCCACCCATGGAGAGACTTAAGAGACTGTGGCTTTGCACTCCCCAGGATTGTACAATGGGCATGTGGCCCCCTCGTGGATTTGGCGTCATGCACTCAAGCGGCTGAGGTGCCCCCCCTTTCCCTCCCCCTGAGGTGCCTGTTTTGTTGCTCTCTGATGCCCCTGCAGTGTTCTCTCCGTCATAGTTGGGGATCTTGTGTGGGCCTCGCCCATACCGTGTGGGCCCAGTGTTCCACTGACTTAATTGGACCACTACCTGGACTACTATCCTTGGTATATATTTTGTAAATGGTGTATATATATATTTTTGCCCACTTGATTTTAATATATTACAATGGTTACACTCATTTTCTATTGTCTGTGCCTTCTTCCGGGGGGTTGGGGTTGGGGGGTGTAACTGTGATGTATCAATATGCATTAGTGTGTATGGTGTTGTGCGTGAGGGTGGGGGTGGGGGTGTTGCGTGTTGCGTGTGTGTGTGTCTGTTTTTTCCCTCCTCCATCCCCTGTGTCGTAGGTGCAGTACTCACTGTTGCTTTGCAGCCGGCGTTCGTGCTCCTGGTAGAGGAGCAGGAAGACTATCGCAGGGAGAATTTGGAGTTCCGGGTCCATGGTGTCCTCGTTCCTCATGGGGTGTGTAGAGGTGAGCGTTTTCCCTGCGGAATTCCTGTTTCAGCCGTGTTTTTATCCGCTGTGAATCCGCCCCGGAAAAGGTGGCAGATTGGTGGGTTGTAATAGTGTGGGCAGTACATTGTCTCCTGCCTGTCTGCTGGCGGTGACCGCCGTGCTGTCTGTTTGTACCGCCGTGGCGGTCGGTGTGTTAAAGTGGCTGTCTTTGTTGGCGGTTTCCGCCACGGTCGTAATTGCAAATTTTTTACCGCCGGCCTGTTGGCGGTCTTACTGCCGCTTTAACCCCGTCCACCAGGGTTGTAATGACCACCAATGTGTATTAGGCTGCTCTGAATGAGTTAAACCTGTCATGGAGCCACAGATAGGTAAAGTTAGTTTATGTGCAGCAAGTTCAGATTACACTGGCTTACAGTAATCCATCCCATCTGTTCCATTCCAGGGCACAATTCTCCCTACATACCACATGCCCCTGCTCTCACTAACAAATATCAATCCTTCTATTTTGTTCTTATTTACTGCATATGATGCAGAACATGGTTTCTGACTCCTGAGAGATTAGCCAGGAAGCCAATGTAGCTGTGCTTGGGATTATGTGCAAGGATTGTACAGGTGGTTTGGTCTTTAGTAGCTCACAATGATGAGTAATCAGGTGTGGCTCTCACAACAGTATAGGTGACGTAGCTCTGGCCAAGATGTCCTTGCAGACCTGATTAGGTAACATATGGAGCTAGCAAGTTTTGATGATGTTCATGAGATCACTGCAAATAAGTATTTCCTAGCTATCTCAAAACATTTTGGGTAAAAATGCAGTTACTGTTTGGAGAATGTGCGTATGAATATCCAAAATGTAATGTCACAACAGTACTGCAAAACAGAAACCCTCAAATTTATTTTCTTGTCATCCATATAGGTGAACACCCATCAGAAGCAGGAGATTTGGAAGGCCACCACAAAGAAGGTGCGGGCCCTGTGGGTCTACCAGCTGCACAGCCTGAACTGTAGGAAGAGGTGGGAGGACATGTATTGCATGACACAGAAGTCTGCTGAAGACCAAGTCGGGCAGTTCTCCCAATGATCCAGGTGGGTGGGCTGCACCCTGACCCCCTAAAGGCCCATAGATATTGTTGTATTTTAACTGCTTTACTTTCCAGCTTTGTTGTATGCCATTAACATTGGGGTTGACACACATCCAAAGCCCATGAGGATTTCTGGAGATATAAGTTGATCAGACCTTGTCTGATGCTATGTGTGGTGTATTGCGTTGTGCTGAAAGTTGCCAGTAGATTTCTCCTCACAAGACGAATACTGTTGTAGGCAGGCACATGGCTGCTTGCAAGCAAAGGGATTTCCAGCATTTCCTCAATGACATTAGGGACTTTTTTACAAAATATGTTCCATGTCATGATTGTGTCAGGTAGGATAGTACCTCACATATTTGTGTACTGAATGTATGCACCATAACTGGTAATTGTGACAAACTGCACAATTATGATGCATCTGATAATATCAGAGTTGACATTGGAAAGTTGGTGCTATGACAATATGAAAAATTGCATCTGCAGCAAATGTACTGGAATTTTTTATACAGGGACATCATTCGCCTGACACATGTTTCAAACCAGTTTGTTCAGCAAACTTCCAGTGAGTTAATGTGGATAGTAGCAGGTAGACCTGAGTCCTTGGTCTATCACAAATGTGGGTGTAAGTCAGTCTGTGATTACCAACATGAATTTGTCTGCCAAACTCTATTGATTGCATAGGATGGGAATGTGTCCAGATTGGTGAGAGCTTTGTGTGTCCCATAGACAACATTTTGGGGTCTTAGTTCTGCCCAGAGGAGACATTGATGATGGAGAGCAATGTGATACAGAAAGTGACATTTGTAGATGGAAAGTTACATCACATAGATGTTATGCTGTCCCATCTTGAGTAGTCATTTTCCATTCCAACATCATGCCCTTTGGGAAAAGTTAATCCATTTTAGCTCTGTACTGCAGTGGTTCAGACGAATCTCCAGGCCTACGTATTTACTCATGCTGTTGGAACCCTCTGTCATGGAGTGGACTACAAGTCTATAATTGAAAGGTATTCGCCAGAAGATGTGGCAGCTTTGCCGATACAGCACAAATTAAAAGAAAAACAAGCCCACACTTGTTTTGATGAAACCCCCAGGTGGGCCAGGTCCTAAGGGGAATGTCTAAAATTAAGTAGGGGTTGCACGGGCCCCCATCCTGGGCTTTCTGAAACCCCAGGGTCCACCACCTCCCTGGGGTGAACATTACATTGAATATGTGGAGGTGGCATGGCCCCCACACTCTGGGGACCAACACCTCCATGGGATAAAATGTATTTTATTGAAGTAGGGGGTTCCTGTGGAGCCTCCTGTACTAGGGACAGCCACCTCCCTAATGTGAATATTATATTGATTGTGAAGAGGTCGTATGGCTACCCCATGCCCAGGGGACCACCACCTTCCTGGAGAAAAATGATTTTATTGAAGTAGGGGGATCATTTGCCCCCCTGTGGCCCTTGGGAACATCACCTCCTAGGGGCCAAATACTATGTAAATGCAGGGGGGTTGCACCGCCCCCTGCAGTCCCAGGAACTGCCACCTCCATGGAGCAAACATAGAATGAAATGCGGGAGGCACCCTGACCCTCCACATCCCTGGGGACTGCCACCTCCTCAGGGTCAAAGATATAATTAAATGCAGGGGGCCACCCAGTCCTCCCACAGCACAAGAGACCCCCACATCCTGGGGTTAAAGATAAAAATAAAATGTGAGGGGCCTCCCGCAGCCATGGGACCACCACCTGCCTATTGCCAAATGTGGAATTAAATGCAGGAAGCCACCAGGCCAGCCCTGGGGACTGCCACCTCCCTGGGGCAAATATTCAATGATGTGCTGGTGGGGTCATGTGCCCTCCCACACAGCCCTCCCCAGGGCAAATAATCAATGAAGTTCAGGGTCCCCCCCAACCCAGGGCAAACACCACCTTTCGGGGCTGAATTTAAAGGAGATAGGACATCCATTGCAGACCCCCTGCCCTGGGGACAACCACCTCTCTGGAGCAATTTGTAATGCTGGAAGGGGGCTGCTCGGCCCGCATTGTGGAACCAATAATGTCCTTCAGGACTGCCACACCCCAGGACCAGCTCCTGCTGTGTCCTGTCCTGAGGTGCCCACCCCTGGCACATAGCTGTTCCTTCTGACTTGGAGGGAGCAGAGAGCTCCCCCCGACTCAGAGCAAACACTCAGGTTTCAGCAAGTGAGAGCTGTCAAAAGGCTCTCACCTTCAGGAAGTGGAGGTTTGCTCTGTTTCCATGCCTGCAAATATGCAGGCAGGGAAACCAAGGTAACTATTGCTCTCACAGAGAGGGAACTGTATCTCTGGCAGTGCCCTCTCTGTAACAGAAATACCAGCTTTGGGCCTTGGAGTAGTACTCTGCTCCACCGGGGATTTTTGCTGAATTCGGGCTCTTTGAGATAAGAGAGGTAGCACAGAGTTTCCGAATTCCATACTCCGGCGTGGAGCAGAGTTTGTCCCCACTTGTGAGATTGGGTTTGGAGCTCTGTTGCGAGTGTGTTGATACTCCCCGGCTTCTAGCAAGCATATGTGAGACTTTGCATTCTCTCACATTCCTTCCAGCCATGCCAGCAGCCAAAACAGGGCCGCTCACGAACGCAAAGTCAATTCTGAAGTAGATTTTCTACTCCAGAGTCACTAAATCGAGTCCAAAAGGGATTTTGACTAGATTTTCTTCTCCAATGGACCCTCCAATTTGCTTTTCATGATTGATGAGTCTTTTTTTTTCAAACAGGAAGGAAGTGTGTCAGAGACTTCAACTTCCTGTTGCTCTCTAGTAGGCTCCTCCCAATGCTTTGTACATCTCCTTGTCGCAATTCTCTTAGATTTCAAGGTGGACTGATCACTCTCTTTGTCCACTGGATATACTATTGGATAAGGACTTTGTTTTTGTTGAATCAAACAAATAAATTCAAAAACTATTGTATAAGTGTGTTATGTTTGTTTGATTGGGTATGTACCAGTTTTTCTTTTTACTTTAATCTCTTTGCTGCCAGGCCTTTACCCTCTCCAGTGCCAACCATATGTTTGGCTATTTGGGGAAGTTGGCACTTTGAGCCTCATACATTTTGTCCACAAAAGCTATCCACTCCAAACTTGCACCTTTTTTTTACAACATTCTGGGAATTCTAAAGGTAACCAGAGTTTGTGGGTTCCCCTGGAGTAGACCAAGAAATTAACCAAAATACAGCTAAAAAAATTTTTTTTTTGAAAAATGGGAAAACTTTCTGAAGAAGAAAGAAGCTGGATTTTTTCATGCAAATGCTTCAACAAAGGGTTTGTGGTGCTACAATTAACATCTTCCAAGCTTTCAGGAACAGGCAGACATGAATAAGAAAACCACATTTTTCAACACTTTTGGTATTTTACTGGGACACAACCCACTTTTACTATTTTTTTGGTGCTTTCAGCCTCCTTCTGGTTAGTGACAGAAATGAGTGTGAAACCAATGGTAGATCCCAGATAATAGACCATATCTAAAAAGTAGACACAATTCTAAATTCAGCAAATGGTAATTTGTGTAGATCCTTCAAGGTTTTCCTACAGAAAGGAATAGAAGAAAAACTAAATATTGAAATTAAGTTGAAAAAAAAAAAGCAATTTCTCTTTACATTTTCCTTTGTAACTTTTTCAGTTATGGCAAATTTTTTAAAGCAATATACCATTATGTTTGCTTGACCCTTCTGGTTGTAGAAATACATAGGATTTGTAGGTTCATCACTAACTCAAGGTACCCAGAGCCAAAAAATAAGCTGTACCTTGCCAATGGTTTCCATCGGTTATACAGCAATTAATTTGATAAAATATAAAAAGTGAAAAATAAGAGTCAAGAAAACCTATGTGCTTACAAAACGGGCACAGGAAAAGGAGTTTAGAAGCAGTGGTTATTTACACATCTCTGAGTTCGTAGGGGGTCCCCAAACTAGCAGGAAATTTCTCAAAATGACTTCTTTCTTACACACTGTCTCACATTCGGAAGGCAAAAATTTAGAGAAAGACAATTGGCAATAAAATGTCTTCTTCTAATCTGTATTTCACCAGGTCTCCTGATTATAATGGTACAACACTTGTGTGGGTAGGCCTAGTGCCCACGCCAGGAAACAACCCAAAACGCAACATGGGCACATCACATTTTTGAAAACTTATGTGTTTTTTTCCAAAGTGCCTAGGTGTGGATTTTGTGCTGTAGCTCAGCCAGCACTTAGGGAAACCCAACAATCCTGTACATTTTTGGAAACTAGATACCTAAAACATATGACAGTAAAAGGGTGCATGTACCATTTCACGCAGGCTGCAATGGCAGTCCTGCAGAAGCCTTTGCATGGGCTCCCTATACTTGGCAAAAGTATTGCTGCACCCCATGGACTCCCAATGACCTGGGTACCTAAGTACCATATACTAGGGTCTTGTAAGGGGTGACCAGTATGCCAATTTTGGATGAAATACTGGATTACCAGTGTTGTAGTTGGACTCTTGCTCTAGGCAAGGCTGCTGGTTTAAGGATGACAGTACTTATGTTTGTAGGTGACTATGACAGTCCTACAACAAGTCGCAACTGTCGTCCCAATCCCCCCGGCTCACAAGTAGCAGCTCACCAAAAACCCAAACAGTAAAAGATTTGTGGCAGCCTTTACGCATGGACTCAAGATTGTGCATCTCAGGGAGTGTCGTGGTTAAACAAAGATTACCCCTTTCTCACATTAACAAAATGTCTCAATCAAACACAGGCACTAAAGAAGATGCAGTACGGTTTCAATAGGTTTTAGTTAGCAAAACTGCATTCTGCAGTAAGCTACATGGGCTATAATGATTAGGATAATGAACAGTGCAAGAAACAGAATGGTAAAGACAAGAGTCATTAATACAAAGACCCCCACTATCTTGCAATAACATGAAAAGACATGAGATGTAAAATATGTCCTAATACCCTAGCATGATAGGCCTAACCTCTAACCTAAAGAAGAGCTAGGTATGTTAAACCTAATCTGCTAATGCCATGTCCATGAGAAGAGCCCCCAGCCCTCATTACCTTGGAATGAGTTCTCTAGCTCAGACTCCGTGGAGACACAAAGACTGGGTCAGCGTCAAAGTGATGTGCAGCATCAATAGCAATGATGGCATCTGGCCGGAATCCCTCTGACTATCTGTTTAATTGAGGAGAATTTATACAAATCTGCTTGGACCCCTGAAGTAGGTCTGTTCCCAAACAATAGATAAAAAGGCATGCTTGGGACTGTAAATTATATAAATAATTCACTTGAAAGCGTGAAGAGGGAAAGTACCTCAAGTAAACCCCTACAGTTGGTTTATCTTTGTCACTTTATATTGATGCCTTAACACAGTGGCACTGATAATGCAAACTAAAACATGGGCCTAAATAAAAACAAGGCCCCTGCATTGCAAAGGCCATGAAGGGACACCTGCTTGCAGACCATTGGATGACTAACAGAAGTCTCACATTTGCTTCCGCTAAGAAAGACCTCTGTTTCGCCGTTCAGACATTTATAATCAAAGGGCAACTCCCACTTAATATAGCTATCACCTAGTTACTCGTACCTACCCATGGGAAGATGTTTCAGGCATTTCAAAAAACGAAAAGTGGAAATAGGCAGATTAATGATGCCATGTAGGAGCCATACTGTTGAAGGACTCTCTGAAAATGTGAAAGGCAACTTTTCTAAATTCTCTTTATGAAGCATGGTGAAACCCGCTTCCCTTTTAGCTATTGTCTGCTGTTCCCTAGATAAATTAAAACCAGTGAACAATTCACTACTGTTAATGTATTTCCATGGAATTTGGCAATTTTTTAATGTTTGTAACGTCCAACCTAACTGCATGATGCAACGCAGCTGACTTTGTTCATGATAGAAACGGGACATGTCTGTCTGAATGAAATCTATAGCAGAAGACACTATGGTGGTCATTACGACCTCAGCGGTCTTTTCCGAAGACCGCCGAGGGACCGCCGTACGGAAGACCTCCAGTGCTGGCGGTCTTCCGCAGGGCCATTATGACTGTTGGCAGCGCTCCGTCCTGTGATTCGCTGTGGCGGTGTTCTGTTGGCGTGGCGGTGTCGGCGGAGCTGCCCCCATGGGTCCCGTTCCCTCCTGTAGGATCACCGGAACAGGCAAGGTGATTGTCCGCTGGGAAAGGGGGGTGGGGGGTGTTGTGTGCATGCATGGGGGTGTGCGTGTGTGTATGTTGAGGGGGCGTGTGAGTGCGTGCATGAATGCGGGGGTGTTGTGTGTATGTGAATGAGTGCGTGCATGAATGTGGGGGTGTTGTGTGTATGTGAATGAGTGCGTGCATGAATGCGGGGGTGTTGTGTGTATGTGAATGAGTGCGTGCATGAATGTGTGCTTGTATGTGTGTAGAAATGTTGGGGATCGGTGTGGGGAGGGGGGTCCTGCCACCTTTGGGGGGTGGCAGGGGTGGTGGAGGGGTAGGGGAGGGAGTCGGGGTAGGGGTGGGGGTGACCCCTATCAGTGCCAGGGAAGGGATTCCCTGGCACTGATAGAGCTTACCGCCATGGATTTCATGGCGGTCCCAAACTGCATGAAATCCATGGCGGTAAGCCGGGTCAGGTGGGTTGTGATACCGCCAGCGGTATAGTGACGACCGCCGGGCTGGAGACCCAGGTCTCCAGCCCGGCGGGCGGAACGGTGAGGCGGCGGTTGGCCATGGCGGTAACCGCCATGGTCAAAATCTCATTTTTTAGACCACCAGCCTGTTGGTGGTCTTACCGCCGCTTCTCCGCCAGGGTCGAAACGACCCCCTATGTTTGTCAGGGAATAAATCCTGTTGGACAGAGTACTCATGTTGTTATCTACAACAGCTAAAGCCTTTTCCTTATCTATTTACCTTAAATACACAGCAGCTTCTATTTGAGAAAGCTTTTAGATCTCATCATACATAGCCAAGTTGAATCTTTTAGAGCGCTGCTTCCTAGGACCTAACAAAATGTCCTGCATGCCTACATCCTCCGAAAAAGTGTTAAGATGTTCTTTAACTGCGGCTAACATGTTAGACTGTATCCATTGTTGGCACAGTTTACTCACACTTTATGCTTTAAATATATCTGTGTGTTGACCCGAGACGAAACGAGGGTCTGGCTGGCTAATCTTGAAACTCCCTCAGGAATTCAAAAACGTGTCTGACATCCATTGGTGTCTAGTGGCCAAATAAACCACCTGCCGGGACTGGAAAGTTTAGAATTATAGGTACCAGCCTGAACCTTTGCATCTAGCTCTTTCTCTGTGACATTCAAGAAGAATTGCCAATCATTAAACTTTTCAGGCGCGGGGATACTGGGCATGTTCATTTCTTTCATTTTTGCTAACCTCAGACAGGACATTAAATGGTATCATTTCAAAAGAACATTTGCACAGGAATCAGGCATGCTCTAAATAAAGCTTCCCTACCATGTATTTGCCAATCTCGTGTTCCCCATACACTCTTTAAATCAACAGTGTTCTTCCAGTATTTGTAACCCTCAACTCGAAAATGGGAAACCAAGGAATCTGAATAGAAATAGCTTTGTATCAGTTAGCAAAATTTTGCTAATTTTGGAAGGATGTAATTTGAAATAAAATGACTCAGTATTTTTGTGTCATGCCCAGAAAAATAAGTAAACGTATCTGTATAACGTTTTGGGATCCCCACTGGTGGTGTTGAACAGTGTTCCCACTGTGTATAATTAAATGCTGGTCTGTGTCTAGTGGCACGGTGCAGGTAGTAATGTCCCCAGTTATTGTAACAGAACATTTCCCCATAACTCATTGTATGCCTAAATACATCATCACTTTCAAACACTGAATAGTCCTTCATTTCAGTTAACATGGAATCAACTGTCTGGACATCCCAATCATCAGATACAACACCAGGTGTAATTAAATCTGTCATAGAAATTTTAAATACATATGGAACTTGAATAACCTCAGTAGGCCCATATATATCAAATGGAACGTTGTCCATCACAATCCTACAAGGAATTTGCACAGCTGAAATGGTCACAAGGGACAAGTCTCTTCGGACCTTATGTGAGGAATGATATGGAGTTAAGACTTCATCCACAAGCTCAACTGAGGAGCTTTCAGGAAGGTAATGACCATTTATAAGCAAAAAGAAAACAGCCTCAAAACCAATCCATAGAAACAATGCAACAAATGTCAAGCAGAACCATAAATTGTTCCATGGGTGGGTTAAATAGTTATTTTTAAGCCATGGATACAGCTCACATGTTTTTGATTCATATTCAATCACTGGAGTTGATGGGTCTGACGACAAGTCATCAATGTCGATGAATTAACCAGAGGCAATCTCTGCAAATGCGGGAGCAGGTGCATTACTGGTGGATGGATCCACTTCACTTGGCGGCTCATAGTAGAGAGTGTCATCAGTCTTTGTAGTGTTGGTGTAAAAAACAGCCAAATCTTGGACAGGTGTTGTTGTTGGAGTGATAACTGGATTCAGCAAGATCTCATTTTCCACCTTCCCCATGGTCGAGGAGGTATTTGTAGCATCATTGGACATTGCTATGTAGTCCGAAGCAGTGTTGTTAATTCTACTTTGAAGCAGTATATCCTGTTGGGTAGTGAGAGGGGATCGGGAACTACCCAGGGGATATCTGGGTCTACTGTGTATGATCGGCCACATGGTGAACTTTGACGTCAACAATGGAAATTAATCTGTTTGATTTGGAACCAGGCAGTGGTGGTAAGATGACAGTTCTGGTACCTTGTACTCCCAAGACTGGGACTGGTGCTCTGTAGTATGGACCGAATTCCCTATTCACAGTGATCTTCTCACAAACCAGATCCCCGTTTTTAGGAATCCAGCCAGTGGAAGATGTTGGTAAATCCCTTATTCCTAAAGTGGCAGCACTGGCGGATGATTTATCATCATGTAACTGCTGAAGCTCCTGTAAAACAGTAAGAAGTTCATTTATGTCAAAAGGTGTGTCTGCTGCCACCAAACCACGGCCATCACGATCTGGGACATTCATAGGTATCCCAAAGAGAGCTTCATACGGAGAGCATCCCCCCAGGACCGCCTTGCTAGTTTGTTCAGTGCTCTCATATAGGTGATGAAGCCAACTGCAGCCAGAACCTAATATTCTAGCTGTTAAATACTGCTTTAGATCAAGGTTCCGCCTCTCCATGGCCAAATTTCCTTCATGATGGTATGGTGAGGAGTAATGGAGTTCAACACTCATCGTCCCCATGGTGTCCGTGAATGTTTTAGAGGCAAATGCAGGGCCCTGGTCCGAATGGAATGCTGCAACCGCATATGTACGGATAAAGATCAGCAAGTTTTTTATAACAGTTCGAGCGTCAGAGGACCGCTGAGGCCATACCCACAGGAATCTAGAACAAGAATCTACAGTGACTAAGATGCATTTGTATGCACCATCAGGTTGGAGTGGACCGCAATGGTCCAGGTATACACATTGTAGTGGCCTGCTGGACACTAAGAGGGAGGTCTGTGGTGGGCATTTGATATTATAGCCCTTGATTTGCTGGCAAATGTCACAACAAAGGACATATTGTTTTGTCTGTCTGTATAGACCTGGCCACCAGAAGCATTTCTGTAAGTGTTACTGTGGCCGAGATACCATCATGTGAAGAAGTGACACCCTCATGCGTTGCTTTTATTAAATCTAATCTCTGGTCTTGATTGGGGATCGCTCAATCTCCAACCTCAGGAATTGTTGCATAGGCAACATTCTGTGCACTGATGTTGTAAGAATATTTTGTAGAGTATGCTTTTGGGGTAGACTTACCTTCAGCCAAAGCTTTCACAGCAGTCAGAATTTCATCCTCCAATCTCTTCTGAGAACATGTCACTGCAGCCATAGAAGCCGTACCTTCTGCGGAATTTGGCTGGTTCATCAGCCAAAGTGTTGCCGATAAAATGTACTCCTACACGTTGGTGGTCCAAAGTATGTACTCCATGGACACATCGTAGCTTATCCTTGGATCAGCCACCCTCCTCCACAATGCTTTGTTTTTATAGTGTCCCCCTTGGAATCTCTAAACCCGTTTCGCTTCCAATGATTGAGGTAATCATTATAGGTCACAGTAGTATGAGTCACAGAGAATTAAAGTCAGCAATCCTGGCTCTGTGTGTTCTAGCACTAGAAGAAGGGCTTTAAGTTCAACCAGTTGAGCTGTGCAGTCCCGTGGGGTCTGCATGTAGGTATTATGAGGGTGGAAAACTCCATCCTTCATCACTCCAATCACAGCTGCACAAGTGGCTGAATATTGATGTTTGGTACCTACAGCTGGTTGTGCTGAACCATCAGTGTAAATGATAGTATGGTATCTGTCAAGTGGCAAAATATCTACAGGAGCGGGGTCCTCTTGTTCGAATTGGAGAAATTCTTGTGTCTGAAGTTTTGGATCAAAGATGTAGTCAACATCAGTGGCAGTCAGGGAGGTTTCCCACTGAATCCAGCATGGATGTAATGCTTTAGTGTTAGGAACGCTTGCTTTGGTGACGACCTCTAAGGCTGGCACCAGGGTAATGACAATGATGCGTTTCCCATTGGGCAAGTGGCCTCTCCTTAATGACAGCCATTTGAACTGCAGTTAGAATGTTTTCTGTGTGTGCAAAATGTTTTTCTGCATTTGAGTATAAATGTGATTTATATGCTATGGGTACTGTGTCGCCCTCCGTAAACGTGACATAGGTAAACCCAATGGCACCAGCAATTATTCTGATGACAAAATTTGTTTTATTATCACGGGTGTGCAAGTAGTTGGTTTCTAACATGTCCTGTTGCAATTCCCTAAGGATGCGTGTGTGTTCGACTGTCCAGTGTGTGCTAGAAAAATCTGTATGTATTAAGTCATAAAGTGGCTTGAAACGTTGTGCATTGTCAGGAATGTATGTTCTGCCAAAAATAAAGAAAACAAGTAAAGACTGTAGTTTCTTGAGAGTGTTAGGTGGGTGACGTTGTGGGCATTTCTCTAGAAAGTGCAGGGCCAGGCTGTTCCCCTCATTTGATAGCTCGTATTCCGGGAACAGTACACTGAGAAAGGCTATTTTAGTTTTCCTAAAATTGAATTTGTAGCCAAGGGGAGCGAATCCTAAAAAGATCCAATCGACCCTGACAAGATGAATGTTAAGATCGTCATCTGTGAGATAGATGTCATCCACGTAGGACAACGCCTCGGGATCAATATTATGTAATATTGATGTTACTCGGGCTGAGAACATCCCTGGGCTGTTCTTGCAGCCCTGGGGCAAACGACAAAAATGTTTTTGTGAGCCAAATGAAAATGCACTCAGGTCCCGGCTTTTGTGTGCTATGTTCTGGCAGAGGAACCTGTTGGAAATATCCAATGTTGTTTTGTATTTTTTACGTACCATATTGTCAGTTAGTGCTGTGCTATGTGAATTTTGTATAGCGTATGTACGTGTATGACTGTTTAAGTGTCTATAATCTAAGACTATTCTGTAGGAATGGTCTGGTTTTGCAATGGGGAATAACGGATTATACATTGCAGAGGCACAGGGCTCAATTACTCCCTGATAATCAAGCTGAGTGAGGATCTCCCTCAATGGAGCGGTTGCTTCGTGTTTAACAGGATATTGCGGCTAAGGTTGGGGTGTAAACCTGATAGGTATTACATGATAAGGAGAGTCCTTATCCCACCAAAGATGGACAGCTGGAACTTGGGACTGTCGGGGTCACTTTAGTCCACCATCTTTGTTACTGGATCCACACTCGCTGTCTGGAGAGGGGACCCAAGCCGCCAGTCATAGCTGCATAGAGGTGCCTTCTGAAGCAGGAAAGTGACTCCGTCACTCCACAGGAGATTGCTTCTGTTCTTCTGGTGCAGACTGATGACAGGCAGTCCTAGGAGGATGCACAATCTGGAAACAATTGCAGTTGCTGGTAGGAGCCTAAGATACAATGTTGCAGAAGTCGTCTTTTCTTCTTTGTTGCAGTTTGTAGAGTTCCTGGAGGGCTTAGCTGTGGTTCCGTCACTAGAAGATGAACTAAAGGATGCAGAGGATTCCTGCTAGAGTCTTGGAGTCTCCGAATCTGAAGAAACACCCAGAGCAGAGACCCTAAATAGCCCTGAAAGGGGGATTGGTCACCTAACCAGGTAAGCACCTATCAGGGGAGGGCTCTGAAATCACATGCTGGCACTGGCCGCTCAGATGCTCCTAGAGTGCCCCACCACTTTGGAATCCAAGATGGCAAAACCCAGGACCACTCTGGAGGAGCTCTGGGCACCACCCCTGGGGTGGTGATATACAGGGGAGTTGTCACTCTCCTTTCCTTTGTGCAGTTTCACACCAGAACAGGGACTGGGGGTCCCTAAACTGGTGTAGACTGGATTATGCAAGGAGGCCACCATCTGTGCTCTTCAAATCATTTCCAGAGGCTCAGAGAGACTACCCCTCCCATGCATGTAACACCTATTTGCAAAGGGAGAGTGTGTAACACCACCCTCCCAAAGGAAATGCTTTGTTCTGCCTTCCTGGGCTTGAGCTGTGAGAGCAAAAGGAGGGCAGAAACCTGTCTATGAGGTGGCAGCAGCTGTGACTGCCTGGAAAACCTCAGAAGGCTGGCGTAGCAGTACTGGGGGGTCGACTGTGGAGCCCCCAAAGTGCTTGGAATTGTACAACAAGTTGTACAATTCCCTGATGTTAGACACCTTACATGTCCATATTCAGAGTTACCATTGTGCAGCTGGACATAGGTATTGACCTATATCCTGTGCACGGATAAAATGGTGTCCATGCACTCACGAAGTCCAGGAAAATGGGCCTGGATGATGTGGTGACACCTCTGCTAGTGGCAGTCCTGCGGAAGCCTTTGCATGGGCTTCCTATGGTTGGCAAAAGTAATGCTGTAGCTCACAGGGATCCCCTGGAACCCCAATGCCATGGGTACCTAAGTACCATATACTAGGGACTTATAAGGGGAGATCAATATGCCAATTTGGGATGAAATACTGGGTTACCAGTATGCAGTGACAAAACTGAGAGGAGAGCGAGCATAAGCATTTGGGTCCTGGTTAGCAGGATCCCAGTGACACAGTCAAACACACTGACATCAGGCAGAAATTGTGGGTGAGTGCCAAAAAGAGGGTACTTTCCTACAACCGCCACTTAAGGAAACCTAACAAACCCACACATTTTTCAAAACTAGACACCTAGGGGAATTCAGTATGAGTGACTTATGAGCCTTTCACCAGATTCTGTCACCCAGAATCCTCTACAAAACAAATGGCAAAAAATACTTTTTGCCTATATTTTGGTGACGGCAAATTCTGGAATCGGAGGGAAGCCACAAACTTGCTTCCACCCAGCATTCCCCCAAGTCTCCTGATAAAAATGGTACCTCACTTGGGTGGATAGGGCTAGTGCCCGCGACAGGAAATGCCTCAAAACACAACATGGACACATCACATTTTTACAATGAAAACAGACGTGTTACTTTGCAAAGTGCCTAGCCGTGGATTATGGCCTCTATCTCTTCGGCACGGAGGGAAACCAAGTAGACTTATACATTTTTGCAGACTAGAAACATAGGAAAATCCAGGATGGGGTGACTTGTGGAGTTTTCACTGGGTTCTGTCACCTAAAATCCTTTGCAAACCTCAAAAATTGGCTAAAAAACATGTTTTCCTCATATTTCGGTGCTGCAAAGTTCTGGAATCTACGAGGAGCCACTAACGTCTTTCCACTCAGCATTTCCCCAAGTCTCCAGATAAAAATCTTACCTCACTTGTGTGGGTAGTCCTAGTGTCCATGACAGGAAATGTCCCATACCACAACTAAGACACATCACATTTTTCCAATGCTTAATTTAGCGAGGTCTTGGGCCTAGTTGCAGGGCCTCATGTCAAGTTGCATTGCTTAGACGAATCATAAGATGGCTGCTTAGAGAGTTAAATTGTGAAATTCCACTGCGTTGATTAGATGCTAGTAGATGAAATTCTTTCCCATGACATCTGCTTGCTAGAAAATGGTGTACTACCTATAGCTACTTTGTATAATTTATTATGTGTAAAGGCAGGGTTCCCAGGAACGGGCAATGGATGCACTGACTGGAGTGTAAGTCTATACAGAATACACAAGAGAGAGGGACTGGGAGATTAGTGGTCCAGTGTTCAATCTCCCAAAATAGTAATAATATAAAGTGTACACTGTTCCAAAGAAATATATAGCCTACCAAGGGACCAGGAATGGCTAGAGCATAAAACCCTCATGCATCTCAATGGATGACTCGCTTCATCATCAGGAACGCTCTTCACCAGGCTGGTACTGCAATGCCTGGTGGGCTCCCCACAGGGAGCTCTTAACCACGTGGCTCTCTAAGTAGCAGGTAGATCAAGGTTTGGACCCTAAAGTGGGATCCAACACCAACCGGTGAGAGTGATACAAAAATAAATAAAATTGGTTATCCGCCTCAAAACATCCTAAATTTAATCAGTATAGGTGAGGTGGGGACCAAGATTAAAAACCAAGCGAAAGTAAAAATAATGAGTGATAATGCTCAAACACTTTCAACACAAAGGGGGTCATTCCTACCCTGGCGGTCGAGACCGCCAGGATAGGGGACGGAGGAAGCACCGCCAACAGGCTGGCGGTGCTTCTGGGGCTATTCTGACAACTGCGGTAAAGCCACGGTCAGAAAAGGGAAGCCGGCGGTTTCCTGCCGGTTTCCCGCTGCCCCTGTGAATCCTCCACGGCGGCGCTGCAAGCAGCGCCGCCATGGGGATTCCGACCCCCTTCCAGCCAGCCTGGTTCTGGCAGTTTTGACCGCCAGAACCAGGCTGGCAGGAACGGGTGTCGTGGGGCCCCTGGGGCCCCCTGCAGTGCCAATGCCACTGGCATGGGCACTGCAGGGGCCCCCTAACAGGGCCCCACATTGATTTTCAGTGTCTGCTTGGCACTATGAGACAACCTCTAACAGCACACATACAAGCAAATGGCCTAACGGCCCAGGGAGGTCCAGTCACATTCGTGGTGGACACCCATGCAGCTTATAGAACAGAACTTTTTTACTCTTGGGTCACATTTCCAGCAGTAGATGGGAACACAAATACATTTCACCAATATACACCTGCGAATGCGCCTGGACAATACAGTGCATACGCATATTTAGAGATACCTCTATCTTATCAAGAACATAATAATTGGCTTGATGGCGCCCTACCCCACACAATATTACCAGTAAGGTCAGGTCCACTAAGTAATGACGGTCCTACTTGGCCTTTATTGGCCACCTATACACCACATCCTGCTTTGCAAATTTAGCAGTTGCTGAGGTTTGTCGCTTATATATTGAATTAATAGCAATATATAGATGATTAGAACAATTTGTGATGCAAACACTAAATACAAACCGAGCACGTTCTGCTCCAGCACATCCACATGCAGTAACGGCAGGTATAAATCCTGCGACTGTACATTCGATTATGGGTAAAGTACCCGCCAAACGAGAGGAAACTCCGTTTTGAATAGCATAGAAAATGTATACGCTGGAGGCAGGGTTTCCCCATATGGGACCTCAGGACCAACATAGAATATTAACAATGTGCTTGCATTCGATTATTGGTAAAGTACCCGCCAAACAAGAGGAAACTCCGTTTTGGTTAGACCGGAAAAAGTATACGCTGGAGGCAGTGTTTCCCCATAGGGGACCTCAGGACCAACATAGAATATTAACGATGTGCTTGCCCTTTGGGATGGTCCCTACAGTAGAAAACTGTATTACTTGGGGCACCAACACTTGCCAATTTACCAGAAGTGTTGAAACAAATTCAAGATGAATATGGGGCTGCCCCAGCCCTAGATTTGGGGATGCAATTGATGGGCAATTTTGCCACAGTATCCTCAATCAATTTAAGTAACCTTAAAGGGGAAGCAATTGCAGTGCGCATGTGGCTTCATGACGTTCCACAGCAGGATCAAGAACAAGAGCTGCCTAAAATAACAGCAGAGACCTATTCAAGTATTGGTCGAGATAGCTTAGGGGCCAGACCACAAAAACCTCAATTTCAGGGTAAACCAAACAAAGATACCCCAAGCAAGCACCTGAGGGTAATATGAAACACTGGGATAAAAAGCAACAAACTCCTAAGATAGAGAGGGGTGAATCTCCACGTGTGGAGACCCCACAAAATAGATATAATCTCAGAAACAGAGATAATATAAAAACACCTGATAGATATCAATATACTGATTCATGCCAATCTTGTTCTTTTCAGGACTCATCGGAAAAAAGAAAGGAGAGAGGTGGGTGATCAGAGCGAAGAACAGAAACCGAGACAGGAATCACAATGCTCTTCAGAGATTTCTGTTAAAAAGGAAGAGAAACCTGCCCAACAAAAACAACAATTTAAAAAAGAAAAAAGGGGCAGCAGTCGCAGTACGACATGCCATACAGGAAGAGGGTCCTCTTTGAAGAACAAAAATTGGGCTCTAGCTTTGCTAGACAGTGTGGCAGAGGTCACAATAGTTCGCTGGAATCTTCTAGAGCATCTGGAGGTGAAAGCAACTGATGACTTTATACAAGTAGAAACTGCGGACATGCGTGTCTCCACGCCTGATAGGGTGTACAAAGTAACGCTACAGTTAGAAGGAGACATTGAACGCACAATAGATGCAATCTTTTGGGATCGCATAGTAAAAGTATATGATGTCTTGTTGGCCGAACAAGATTGGCCGCCTGACTTTGTCCATACCTGCCCATATGGAGAAGATGTCATTAAGCCTTCTTTCTCAGCCCTTGTTCCAGAGGAACTCGCTGAATCTTATTCCATTGAATGGGCTTTGGCACAAGCACCTGCATTATGCAGAAATCACATGGGATGGGATAAAGAATCCCCCTACCATCTAATCCCAATTAAAAATGAACCTCAGCCACAACCGCAGTATTGTATAAAACATGAAGCAAAAACACCAGTGAGAGAAATACTAACGCAATTAGAGTACTAGGGTGTTATTGAACCCTGAGTCTCACCATGAATAACCCATTATTCCCTGTAGCTAAACCAGACCATTCATACAGAATAGTCTTAGACTACAGACATTTAAACAGTCATACACGTACCTATGCTATCCAAAATTAGCATAGCAAAGCACTAATGAGGAACATAGTGCGTAAAAAAAAAAAAAAACAACACTAGACATTTCCAATGGGTTTTTCTGCCAGAATATAGCGCCTGAGAGTAGAGACTTAACAAGTTTCAGCGCACTAGGCTCCCAGAAAAAAATCTGGTGTTTACCTCAGGGGTATAAGAACAGCCCAGGACTGTTTGCAGCTCGTGTCACTGCTATATTGCACAAGATTGACCCTGAAGCATTGTCCTATGTTGATGATATATATCTCACGGATGATGAACTACTACAACATTTAAGACGGGTAGCCCGCATTGTTGTCGGGTTTGCCGAATTTGGCTGCAAATTAAACTTAAAAAAAACAAAAATAGCCGTCCTCAGCGTCCTGTTCCTAGGATATGAGCTGTCAAATGAAGGGAAGAGCCTAGTGCCACATTTCTTAGACAAGTGCGCACAGTTACAACCACTGAATACAATAAAAACTCCAATCATTATTGGGTTTCTTAAATTTTGGCAGAACCTACATTCCAGATTATGCTACACGCATAAAACCTTTATATGACTTAATACGTCCCGATTTTTCAAGTAAATTCTAGACAATTGAACATACACGCATTCTTCGAGAGTTGCAGACAGACATGCTTGCAGCACAACATTTACACACAAGGGACAACAAAACACATTTGGTCATCAGAGTAATAGCTGGGGCCATCGGTTTCACCTATGTGATTTTTAATGAAGGTGAGACAGTCCCGATTGCGTACAAATCACCTTTGTACTCAGCAGCAGAACAACGCTTTGCTCCCACAGAGAAAATTCTCACTGCTGTACAGATGGCTGTCATTAAAGAAAGACCTCTTGCCTAAGGAATACACCTTATTGTCCTTTCTCTAATCCCAGCCCTAGAGGCTGTTACAAAAGCTAGCATTCCAAACGCAAAAGCATTACATCCACGTTGGATACAATGGGCTACGTCTCTGACAGCCACTGATGTAGACTATATTTTTGACCCAAAGCTACAAACTCAGGAATTTCTACAATATGAAATAGAATATCCAGTTCCAGCAAATACTTTGCCTATCGATCAGTATCATAGAGTCATGTACACCAATGGCTCTGCACAACCTGAAATTTGGAATTAAACATCAATATTCTGCTGCTTGCGCAGTCGAAAGTGGCTTAATGGAGGGTGATACATTTTGTCCTCTACATACCTTTACACAGACCCAAGGGGATTGTACAGCACAATTGCCTGAGCTACAAGCTCTGCTGATGGCACTGGAACACACAGATCCTTCACAGCCTACGCTGATTGTTTGTGATTCATATTACTGTGTCCAGTCCTTTAATGAATACCTGCATTATTTGGCGCCAGAATGGGTTCAGAGATTCCAAAGGCATGACCATTAAACACAGACTACTATGGGGGAAAGTAGCTGACCTGAAAGAGACGCTACCGAATGTCCATGTTGTACTTACACTTGGACATCAGCGCATTGGAATACACGTTGCTGGAAATACACTAGCTGATGAAGCCACAAAGTCAGCAGTGGCTGTGGCCTCTGTAGCTGCAGTGACTCATTTGAGTTCAAAACCGGATGCAGACATCTGTGCTGCCGTGACAGCTACGGCTGATGGGATGCCCTATCCTAAAGGATTTCCTAATAAATATCACTATTGTATGGGAGGTATGCTGGACGCTGAGGTTCAGATACCAGGCGTAGGTGTACGAGACATCCCCAACAAAGACATAAGATCACAATTGATTATAGCACCGCATGAAGGGGTGGCATCTGCCCATGCTGGTGTGGCAGCTACAATTTTGACCTTGCAGGCCCGTTATTGGTGGCCAGGTCTCTCCAAAGAGACTAAGCAGTATGTCCTTTGTTGTGACATCTGTCAACATTTCAAAGTTTCCACTGCCAGGCACCCACCACAGAAACCCCTCTTAATTTCAAACAAACCATTACAATGTGTGTACTTTGACCACTATGGTCCCTTAACACCTAAATGCATTGATTGACTGATAGTGGAAACAAATATATTTTAGTCACTGTTGATTCATGCTCCAGATTTGTATGGGTGTGTCCACAACGCTCGGCTGACGCTCGGACTGTTATTAAACATTTGTGAATTTGTATTGGTACATATGCAGTTGCGGCTTTCCATTTAGACCAGGGCCCTGCTTTCGCCTCAAGGGCATTCAGGGACGCCATGGCTTAGTTGGGGGGTGCAACTCCAGTACTCGTCTTCATTTCATCCCGAGGGAAATAGTGTTGTGGAGCGATTAAAGCATGACGTAAAGCAATCCTTCACAGCCAGAGTTTTAGGTACGGATCGTAGTTGGCTTAATCACCTGTATGGAGTCCAGAGAGCATTAAATAACCTGCCTAGAAGGTCCCTGGGGGGTTGTACTTCATATGATGCCTGTTCTGGACTCAAATATATGATCCAGATCTTGATGGTCCTGGCGTGGAGGCAGCAGAAACACCTTTTGACATAAATGAACGTGTCACTGTCTTACAGGAATTGCAACAGTTCTGTGATGATAATACTTCCAAAAGTGCCACCTCCACAGGAATTAAGGCTGTGCCTGTAACATCTACCGGCTGGATTCCCAGAGTTGAGGATCTTGTACGTGAAAAAGTCGCAGTGAAAAAGGAATTTGGCCCTTCTTATCAAGCACCAGTCCCTGTACCAGGGATACAAGGTACCAGAACTGTTATTCTGCCACCATTGGCAGGTGCCAAAGAAAATCATTTTGTCTCTATTGACAATGTCAAACTACACCATGTGGGCGATCCTGCACAGCCGACCAAGAGGAACATACAGTAGTTTCTGAATCCCTCTCACTACTGGCGAAGAAGTTCCTCTACAAGTTGTTTACACCCACACAGTCACCTCGGCGAGCATGGGGAAGGTGGAAGATAATCTTGCATTAGTTCCACTAACATCAATTAATTTAGAAACATTTGACCAAGTCAAATCGACTTCAAGCCAAACGGATGGTGCTATCTATAGTATGCCACCGCAGTAAACACCAACTCCACCACTGACAACGGCTCCACCATTTGCACAAATTGCCTCTGGTTATTTTGCCGACTTCAACGATGATTTCTCAGACTCATTCGCCTCTTCGACATGCTGACTGTCAAGTACACGTAAGCTAACAAACTGGCTTAAAGAAACGTATTTTATTTTTTCATGGAATTATCTATGGGTCTCTTTGACTGTCCTAGCCTTTCTACTTTGGATTGGTTTTGTCATTACCTTTTTCTTGTTAATACATGGTAATTTCTTACCTGAAAGATCAACAGTTGAACTGGTGGAAGAGGTTTTGAAACCACATTTTTCTTCACACAGAGTCTGAAGAGACTTATCCTTTGTGAACATTTCTGCAGTGCCAATTCCTGATGGGATTGTTTGGGACAAAGTAATGTTTGATATATATGGTCCCGCGGAACATATTCAAATACCGTATGTGTTCGAATTATCAATTAATGATATAGTGATGCCAGGCATTGTTTCTGATGATTGGGATGTGAAAACAGTTGATTCTATGATGACTGAATTACAATATTATACATTCTTTGAAAACAAAGATGTTAAACAACTTAAAGAAAATTATGGTGATATTTTTTGCTATAATTACTATGGACACCATTTCATACATAGAGCAAGCAGTCCAAAACTGTATTTAATTACAAGCAATGGGAACATTGGCCAACACCACCGCAAGGGAGTTCCAAAACATATTCTGAAAAGTTGACATATTTTCCTGGGCACAATCAAAAGAATGCTGAGTCATATCATTTTAAGGTACCACCTACTAAGGAAATACACATTATTGACCAATACGAAATTTATATATTCGGAATCCTTTGTTTCCCGTTTATCGATAGAAGGCTATGAATATTAGTCCAAATCAATTGATCTGAAACGTGTCAGGGGAACAAATAATTGACAAATTAAGGGAAAAGAAACATTGTTTAGCGCATGCCTCATTCAAATTATCTTTTTAAATGAAACAGTGCAACAATCAGGGAATTAAACATGCCCAGTATACCTGCCCCCGCAAAATCTTACAAATGGCAAAAATATATGAATGCAACTGAAGATGAGCTCGATGAGTGGGTCCCGAATGGTACGTTTAATGCTTCACTGACATGTCCAGGTGGGTGGTTGTTTTGGCCAATAGATACCAATGGGTGTCATCAATGTTTTATTAACTCCTCGGGCGGGGGGGTTTAGGATGAGTAGGCCAGACCCTCGCTATATATCACCAGAGCATGCAGATATAATTATAACATATAGTGTGGGAAAATTATGCCAACAGTGGCTAAAATCATTCTCTCTGAACGCAGTTAGAGAACACCTCAATCTCCTGTCTAACTCCACTGACTTACAAGTTTTTTGTCAGGCCCTAGAACACCACGTAAGAAACATTTTTTATATGCAGTGTACAATGAGATTTGGAAACTTTCCCAACAAGATACTGTTGCCCGGTTAAGGTAAATAGACCAGGAAAATTAAAAAAAGGCATTAGCTGTTGTGGATAATGGGATTAACACCTTGTCCGACCGGATATATACCATTAATAATATTGTCTCTTCTGCTATAGACATTATACAATCCGATATGTCTTTCTTACACCATGGACAGAGTCAGATCAGGTCCATTATGCAGTTGTGTTGAACTCTTCAAACATTGAAGGCGGGTCACGTTCCATGGCAGCACGTCAGCACAAGGGAGATATTTTCTTCTTTCAATCTAACGCAGCAACAACAACTAATGGCTAAGAAGGAAGCGACTTATGTCATGCTTAACATTGAGAAATTCGAAAAGTTGCCTTTTACCGTTGCCAAAATACCATCCGCTGAGTGGTTAATACATGGGGTTATTAATCTGCCTACTACCACACTACAATTCACCTCCTGTCTAAAACACATTCCAGTAGGCAGATATGAAAAGCTGGGAGATAGTTACATCCATGAGGTGTAGGAGCTTCCCTTCTCGTACAAATGCTTCAATGGCATGAAAGAGGTCTTTCTTAGCGGTAGTGAATGTGAGACTTCAGTCAGCCATTCGATGCTTTGTAAACAGCTGTCCTTGCATGGGGCGTGTAATGCCTCGGCTGCAAACGTGGCTTGTTATCTTAAGGGAGTCCCTGTCCCTTTGATTAAACCTACGTTCCAGGTGCTTTCAAACGGCAGCTACGTCCTTCTCAATAGTGAAGGCTGTTGTGGCATGCGGGCCAGAATAGTTTACGTTGTTTCGGTCTCTAAGGTCGTTACATGCTGCGGGAACATACTATTTCCCCCCACTAAATTTAAGGAGGTAGCTGATATTTGACCTTACATTGCTACTTCAAACGTGAATTTTTACAAGTTGAGTGGACTCAAGGCTTTACTGTTTCAAAAGCATGTGGCCCTTACATCTGCGCGCGAGACCTTCGCACTTCAAGTGGCAAGGTCATCAGCAGAAATACAGTCCCTGTTAAATACGAACTTTCCGAGACACTTTGGTGAACTTGTGGGACGAATTTTTAATGCATCCAGTACGACTGGAATTGCACATTTTTCAAAGCTGTTGGTTCTGGTTTCGTTCACACCTTGTCCTCCATATTCGGTTTGATACCTTTAGCTATCCACTCATTTTTCGGTAGTATTTTTGGGGGATTTCTGATAACTTTGGCTTTATTAGCTGGCATTCTGCTGTTGCTGTTGTTTATGCGCAATGGCTGTCCCACCGCAATGAGTAGAAATGACGGCACTCCCATCAGCGCAGCAGTGTTGTGAGTGTATGATGCAGCATGTTGGAGCAACACTCCTGGAGCAATTGGAGTGTGACTGGTCTTTGTCATTCAAACCGGTTCTGTATTGTGTGAAGCCCGTGTTTCCGTGCCTCTGGTGCTCTTTCGAACATGCACTGGAAGTTTGTCTTTCATAGCAGCGCCCCCCAGCAATAGATGCTGATCTGTTGATGTTCTTGCTGAGGGTTCATTACCAGACATGCACACTGAGGTTGAGTTTTTGCTACGTGAAGCTAATTATGAGTTACCCTTCCTGGAGGAAGTTGCCGACAACTCATCAATGGGCACTTCACAGGATGCCACCTTGGTTAACACTGGGGCTATGGAACACACTTGCTCCTTGATCATTTTTGGCACGGACTTTCTGGTTCTGACACCTGCCGAAGTGGAAGATCTCCAGTTCTCCATGGCTCGTACTTAGTTTGGAACTTTTCTAACTTGACATGTCTTTTGAATTTGGTTAAAAGTCACATGCTCATGTTTTCAATTGCTAATTAGTATGCTTATGTGTCCTTTTAACGTGTCAAAATTGATCTGATTTTTATATATATCTTAGGTTGAGCTTTTAGCAATGAAATGTTTGTTTTGGCTTCGAACCACTTTCAACCGACAAGGGGAGGGTGTTGTGTAGCCATTTTAGTTATAGCTCCATGCATGTTAGTTTAACACACTAGGCCGCTGTACACTTTGACCTAGATATATTTTTTTCGGCTTTGCATTGTTATTTTTACAATAACCAGTTTTACGGTTTTTATTTATTTTTATCTATCTAAATGTTTTTGCTTAGCCCAGCACTGTGTTCTCAAACAAGACATTCTTGATCACTTTGTGCTTCAGTCAAGGCTACAGTTTGGTACATTGCCGGTGAACATGGTAGAAGTTTAGTCTCCAACATTCGTAGAAAATACACAATCTTACATAGGGACATTTTCTTAGTACATCAGCTGTGTTTAATGAAAACACTTCCTAGTCCCATTACACTTTAAGAGGGACATTCCAGCCAGGGAACCACAACTGTATGCTGATTGCTGAATGCTTCGCTGCAGATGCTAACGCAGACTACAGACCTTTGCTCAGGGAAGAGGGTTGATGTCCTCACGGGGGAACCTGAAAGGCAGAATTAGAGCTTAACATGCTGTGCTCAGATTATGACTTAGATAGAAAATAGTCCATAAATCCTAGTGACAATATGATAGCGTTATTCTTATGCTTCACTCTCCTAGTCACCATTTTAATATTGTCATGTTGTGTCGTCCTGATTATTGCAGCTCACGCTTTGCTATCTAAAATGCAGTCGTTTTCTTAAACCAGTCATTAAAACTTATACTGCTTCTTATTGTCATTTATATATGAGACCGAATTGTGAGTGAGAGAACCGGATGAGACCTGAGTGACCATGACTTTCCTGAGAAGCCTAATATGTCATGCGCTCGGCTGCCCAATCATCCCTATCTTCTGGTAGAGATGAGGCACTGCTAGTTACCCAGAACAAAATCCAGATTTAGGGGGACAGGTGTCACCCGCAGTGGGTCAGATTCATTCTCCCACACCATGGACGATCTTGCTTCTCAAAATCCAGTAGTCTCATTAGAATAATAAGAGCCTAATCGACACAGGAATCCATCATTGGTGTCTTGCACTCTCTTTTGGTTCTTGCATAATCTTCTTTCTCATGTTCTTGTGTGTTCTAGGAAAGTTACTGTGATTTACTCCTGCTTTCCTGGGCTCTGGGGTGGGTTCTATTACATACCTTTGGTGTTTTCTAATACGCCCAGCACCCCTCTACACACTACACTTGCCTAGGTAGGAAACTGACTTTTGCATTCCACTTTCTTAGTATATGATTTGTGTTCCCCCAGGTCCATTTCTAACTATTGTGATTTTCACTATTTGCACTGTTTTACAACAGTTTTCACAGCTATTTCTGCATATTAGTGTATATAATTTGTGTATTACTTACCTCCTAAGGGAGTATAGTCTCTATGGTATTTTTGACATTTGTGCCACCAAAATAAAGTACCTTTCTTTTTGTAACACTGAGTATTTTCTTTCATTTGTATGAGTACTGTGTGACTATAGTGGTATTGCATGAGCTTTGCATGCTCCTAGTAAGGCCTTGGCTGCTCATCCACACTACCCCTAGAGAGCCTGGCTTCTAGACACTGTCTACCTTTCACTAATAAGGGATAACTGGACCTCGTATAAGGTGTAAGTATCTTAGAAACCCACTACGCACCAGGCAAGCCTCCTACAGTATTTCAAAATCAGACTAGAAGTAAATGTTGCAAAGGAATGGGAAATGGAAACCGTAGTCCCGATTTGGGTACTGCAGTGGTTCAGAATGATGTGCATGGAATGAAGAGATTGTTGCCATGTTACGCTTGCAGAGGAATCAGACATTGGAAGCAGGAGTGTCCCATGATGGTACAGGAAGTTGTTGTTAAGCAAACAAGTGACATCAATTTGTTCCAAAGTATGAGGGAACTGAGGATGAGGGGTCATAATCCAAATTTTCAAAACAATGTGAATCAATTGCAAACGTCCAACCCATGCAACAGGTACAAATGCCAAGTGTGCAGATGTCACAGTTACAGCTAATGCAACAGCAGGTTCAAATGGTACCTAGACAGCAAATACAAATACCCCACGCCTCAATAAAGCAGCAGCAGGTAATGCTTCCTCAACAGGTCGCAGGTCAATGGTTTAACCGAGTAATAACACAGTACACCAATTCCTGTTACACAGTGAGAATGGAAAATACAATGACTGGATGAGGGAGAGTTCGGATGAAGAAGAATGTGTGCTTGCAGCTTCCTTGGAGGTAGATCAGAAGGGTCCATACGTGAAAGAAAAGGTAATGGGTCACAAAGGTTCATTCTTGGTTGACACAGGAGCTAAACGCTCTACAGTGAGATCTGCAGAAGTTCCAAACTTCCCCCTTTCAGGAAAAACAGTCCAGGTTGTGGGAGTAGCGACTCAGGATTTGACTATCCCTATTACAGAACCAGTTCAGGTTAATACTAAAGGATTACACAAATTTGTAGTTTGTGACTCAAGTCTGGTGTACTTACTGGGAAGGGACTTGCTCTATAAAACAAGATGCTTGATTACTTTCTCAAACTACGGAATTGAGAGACAGACGAACAGTGATGATGAGGATGACCCAGCTCCAGAGAAAGAGATAATAAATGAGGAGCACCCCCTGATTAGTTTCTTTCCGGTTTTCACTGTGAAGGATCTTCCTTCTGACTTACAGGGAACAGTTAAAGAGAGATTGTGGGATTTGACAGGAAAGGACAGTGGCCTGATACAGGGAGTTGATCCAGCTAAGGTCCTAGTCAAGCCAAACTGGACATGTTCTCAGATTCCCCAGTATCACATGACACAGGAAATTATTGAAAATGTTTCTCCCTTAATTGCAGAATTTGTGAACCAAGGGTTTTTGAAGGAAGTGTTGAACAGCCCATGTAATTCACTGATAATGGGATTGAGAAAGCCCTGTGGGAAAGTTCAGATTGTCCAGGATCTGAGAAAAATAAATGACTTGTTGTCCTGTAGTGCCAAATCCAGCAGTAATTCTGTTTCAGTTTCTGAATGGTGCACTGTCATAGATTTGTCACAAGCCATCTTTTCAGTATCTCTTCATGCGGATAGTCAATTTCTCTTCAAATTTTTAGATCAAGTTTATTGTTGGTGTAGAATTCCTCAAGGGTTTTTTTGGGAAAGAATGGTCACAAAGTCTCCACTTAAATAACAATACTGTCAGAAAGAAGTTAAATATTTGGGCTGCCAGATTGACAAGGGAAATAGGAAAATATTCAGAGAAAGGGCTACAGCCATATTGCAGATGAGTCCCACACAGAGAGGTTAGGATGTATTGGGAATGGTAGGCTACTGTAGCCAGTGGGTTCCTAAGTTGACAGTCATTTCAAAGCCATTGCAGAAGCTGACTCACAAAGAAGTTACTGATCCCCTAGTGTTAGATCAAGCCTGTATGAAAGCATTTTCTGAATTGAGAGAGAGTGTGTGCAAAGCCTCGGCTTTGGGAATGCCTGACTACACAAAACCCTTCATGTTGTTTTGTCATGAGCATGTTGCATTTTCTTTGTCTGTTTTGACTCAAATCCATGAAGGACCCATTTGCACCAGCTCTACCAGGCTTTTGCATTCAGTCGCTGCGGGTGAACAGAGCCTGGCACAGAGTGAAGGCTCTATGAAGGGGCATCCCCTGACTATTATGGTCCCTCCCTCCATTGAAGTTTTACTTACACGCACGAAGGCACAATATTTGACAGGTGCTAGGCTGACTCGTTATGAACTGAGCATCCTGGGATCTCCTAATGTGTCACTGAAAAGATGTACAGTGCTTAACCCGGCAACTTTACACCAAAATGAAAATGTTGAAACTGAAAAATTGGAAGATATTGAGCAAGATTGTCTTGAGGTAACTGATCTGTGCACAAAACCGAGACCTGATATTAGAGACATCCAATTGGAAACAAAAATTACCAAATTATTTTTGTTGATGGTTCCTGTTGAAGGGACAATACGGGAGTACTGAGAGCAGGTTATGCTGTGTACACGATTTCTGGTATACTTGAAGCCTCCGAGCTTCGAGGAGTATACTCTGCACATGTAGCAGAACTGGTAGCCCTTACTAGAGCATGCCTTGTTTCTGCGCAGCTTAAAGTTACCATCTATATGTATAGCCAGAATGAATTTGGGAGACTGCATGATTTTGGCCAGTTATGGTCTCAGGGAGGTTTTCTGACCTCTTCTGGTTCACCAGTAAGAAATGGTGAGAGAATTCAAGAGTTATTGCAAGCTATCCAAATGCCTGAGAAGATTGCCATGGTGAAATGCAGTGCACATCTGAAATCGCAAAATTTTGTGTCAATGGGAAATGGATATGCGGATCAAGTCGAAAGGGTTTGCACATTGAACTGTATATCATTCAAGGATAAGTGGGAATTGTTACCTGAGGAAGATGAGGCATGTCCAGGTTATGCATTACATGTTATAGACACCTTAGAAGAGCCGAGGGCATTTCAGAATAATGTTGACGCAGGGTAATGGTCTTGGACAAAAATTTAATGTGTCCAACGACCGGATGAACTGTGGATTTTAGAAGGAGGTCAATAGTACTGCCAAACAGCTTGTTGACTCAAATGGCTAGATATTATCACGGTCAAGCACATGTTGGAAGGAATGCAAGGATTCAATTGTTCAAACAGAATTGCTTCAATCCAAAGTTTAGACAAGTTGCTGAAGCAGTTTGCCATCATTGCGTCATTTGTCAATAAATGAATGCAGGTAAAGGGACAGTGGCCAATTTGAGCCACATTTGAAGAGCAGGAGGTCCATTCAGCAAAATGCAGATGGATTTCATTGAGATGCCTGTCTGTGGAAGATTGAGATATGTGTTGGTGATTGTCTCCATTTTTAGTCATTGGATTTAAGCTTCCCCTACCTCACAGTAGCGAAATTACTACTGCGAACTGGTACCACGTATTGGGTTTCCGATCTCTTTAGAATAAGATAGAGGAAGTCACTTCAACAATGAACTAGTTAAAATACTATGTTCAGCCTTAAACATTGAGCAGAAGTAGCATTGTAGTTACTGCCCTGAAGCATCAGGACTTGTGGAACACATTAATGGTACCTTGAAATTAAGAATGGTGAAAATGTGTGGCTTCACGAGTATGAAATGGTCCTACTCACTAACATTAGTTCTGATGACAATGAGAAACACACCTGACATGAAGACAGGATTGTCACTGCATGAGATCCTCATGGGCAGAGCAATGAGGCTGCCAGCGGGTCCTACAAATATTCTTGTGAACATAACAGATGATATCATGTTGGACTACTGCAAGGGTCTGGTTGATGTGGTTTACTCTTTCTCTCATCTGGTGGAAGCCACCACACTTCAACCGTCTCAAGATCAAGGACACAACCTGAGAGCGGGTGGCTGGGTTATGATCAGAAAACATGTGAGGAAGACATATTTGGAGCCTCAGCGGAAAGGCTATTTTCAGGTAGTTTTTTCACGGAGTTCCGAATTGGATCCACCTAAGTCACACGAGAAAAGTGGCATGTACTCTGGACAATGAAGAAGAGTTATTGAGAGTACCAACACTGACCAGATCAACCTCAGAGCTAGAAAGAGGAAACAGAACTGAGACCAGATCTGAGCAAATTGAGAACGGTTCAGCCACTCCTGTGAGAGACAGAGTAAAAGACCTACAGGAGAGGGAGAGTGAACAAATCTCAATTGAGGCCGCAGGAGAGTCTAGTTAGAGGAGGGCTCTCCCAGAAGTAGATGATCTTGAGAGACAAACAGAGCAAGCAACAGAACCTGAGGGAGAAGGAGTCGAGGCGGATCAAAGCCACTGTGATCTGACTCCTCCTGAACCAGTTGCAGGTCAGTCAAGAGAAAGTCCTGCAGAGCAAGAAGAAGTTACAAGTTTGACACTGAAAAGAGCATTGACAAAAGGTCCACTGAAAGGAGATAAGTGGCCGGAATCAAAAGCAAAGAGAAAGGAAGACATTACAGTGACAACTATTGAGAAGGAAGTAGATACGACAAAGAGGGAAGATCTAAGTGAAGGAGAGTTGAATGGAGATCGAAAGCTGAAAAGAAAGAGAATTGCAAATTGAAGGTACGCTGGTCCTGAATGGGAGTATTCAACAGCAAGTGAATGGCAAAGGCATTTTTTTCTTTTTGTTTTATTTGAGACATTCCAGATCAATATTTTGGCACTTGAGGGAAACAAATGAACTGAACTGCTGGAACTGCAAGCTGAGAAAAGTGCAAAGAAAAATATACTATTGAAAGTAACCGGAAAAGGCTTTTGATAACCTGACTTGACACAATAACCTGATCTGACAAGCTGCTAAACTGATTTTGCCAAACTCACCAATTCTGACAAAAGGGATATTGGAAGTAAGACTGAAAGCTGTAAATAATTGCTTATGAAGATTAAAGATTTTGTTTTTGATTTTTGCTGCATACTTATTAATTTTTCTCTTCGACTTTCTGATTCTTTACAGATCATGAGTAACATTAGCCAGCAGGATAGGAAGAATAGGTGCTGTGAATACATGAGTATTGGTTTGGTGATTGTGTGCGTCATATTGTGCCTGGTATTGATTGTGCGAATGTCTGTTCTTGACAAGAGTAAAGCCAACCATAATTCAGCTTTAGAGACAACTACCGCACTCACAGAAATAGAGAAGTTCAGGTTAGATGAGAAGTATCTGCATGTAGATAATGCACAAGGAGAACTTTCTTCTAATGTTTTCTATTGCTTATTGAGTGAGTATGTTGAGAAGATGGATGCAAGAAATTGTGTATGTTTGCAGGCAGATTAATTCATCAGTCGAAGAAGGAGTTACCTATCATAGTTTGCCCCTCACTTATGGGATAAATTGTAGTCTAATACTACCAAGATTTTATAACAAGGAGTACATCAAAAATTTCTAATCAAATTTTGACATTGTGTTATTGTTTGTTCCTATAATTAAGTACCTGAGTACAGTAGCTAAGCAGAACAATATAGAATTAGTGATAGGATTATTTGAGCCTACATTAACCTTTGGCACTGCCTATGCGCACAGGAATAATCTGACATGCTTGCTTACACCACTAGTAAAGAGCTTTTTATATCAGACAGATGACAGTAGACAGGCGTTAAAGGAGAAGCTAGAGAAAGGATTAGAGAAAAGGGCGTTTAGAAATGATTATGCGTTTAGTGAATGAAAAGACAAGGGAAATTAGCTTTAGACATGCAACATGTAGAAAAACTTTGTATATATAGGTCTAAATCCAGAACTGATATGTACGCATGTGTTTTTGTTTCAGAGGAAATGGACATTTATGTTTAATGGACAGGATCCAGCAATTCCTGGAATTTATTACATCTATGGGCCAAATGCTAATTACCGTCTTCCTAGAGGATTGTATGGCACATGTTACTTGGGGATAGTTTTCCCAAAGATATTTCAACTCAACGACTTGAAAAGATTACAGAAAATGACTGTTAAATCACATTAAACAAAAGAGAGAGTCTCCATCTAGTATACTGGATGATATATTTGGAGCAATGATTCCTTCAGTGGGAGTTGTTCTGAATTCTATAAAGATTAAAAAGTTGTCTACTATTGTGGATAACATGGTGACAAATTTTTCAGGAGCCATGATCCTAATGGATACAGAAATGACTGGGGTAAGATCTATGACTCTCAGAACCACCTTGCATTAGACATTCTTTTAGCAAAAGATTGCAAGTTTGCAAAATGCTGAATTCAAAGCATTGTTGTTCCTATATTCCTGATAATAGCAACAAAATTAGAAGCTTACTTACTAATTTGACTAATGATAATGCTGATTTGAAAGAGCTGAAAGAACCAGGTGGGTGGGAGAAAATTGGCAAGGGATTTGCTTCAGTGGGAAATTGGCTCAGCGACATTGGGAAAGGGATAATAATGAAAATAATACAAGGGAAATTAGTTATTGTGATTTGCGTAATTGGAACATGGGGAATATGTAAATTGTATCATGTGATTAAATCAAGGAAATTGAAAAATGATCAAAGAATCGAAGAAATTCTAATGGAAAATTTGTTAGGGAGAATTCAAGGAGGGACAGAAAATTTTGAAGGGATGAAGGTCACAAATTTTAGCTGAAGCAGAAAATGTGTGTAGGAATATGTAAATGTGCTGACATATTTAGTCATCAGAGGAGGGATTGTTAATGCTGAAATTTTACTTATGAATATTCATATATTCTGAATGTTAAAATATGCATAGAAAATTAGTTAACATATAGAATTAATGCACACATTTGAACATTTGCCTATTTGAGTGACCACCAATACTCACAAAGTGTACTTATTAATAGCTTATTAATGTGAAATGTCGGGCTTATATCTGGATTAATGTAGTAGTATGTCATATTAATTGTTATATTATGTATTTGCTTAATTAATAAGAGGCCTTAATTTAGTGAGGTCTTGGGCCTAGTTGCATGTCATGTCAAGTTGCATTACTTAGACGAATCAGAAGATGGCTGCTTAGAGAACTAAATTGTGATTTTCCCCTTCGTGGACCAGATGCTAGTAGCTGAAATTCTTACCCATGAAAACTGCTTGCTAGAAAATGTTGTACTAGCTATAGATACTTTGTACAATTTACTATGGCAAGGTTCCCAGGAACGGGCAATGGATGCACTGACTGGAATGTAAGTCAATACGATTTTGTTACCCGATGAGCAAAACGATGGGAACAGGAGCCAATCATCGACATGTGAACCATGGCCTAGTAAATTATTAGATTTGAGGTACAACTTTCATTGGACTAAACGTAAAAGTACAATTCCTTGACCCATAGCAATATGGGAAGTAGTTTTAGGGAATCTAACTTAACCAGACTGCTCCAAAAGGAGAGAGGCCACACTCCCAGTTCTTTCTTAACTGTCCTGAGAGGACAGCTATTATTCTTTCTAAACTGCATGAAGAGACTTTGGCCCATATTTATACTTTTCGACGCTAAACTGCGCTAACGCAGTTTAGCGTCAAAAAGTTTTGCGCCGTCTAACGCCATTCTGAAGCGCCAAGCGGGCGCCGTATTTATGGAATGGCGTTAGACGGCGCAATCAGACCGGCGCTGCCTGGTTTGCGTGGGAAAAAACCACGTAGACCAGACAGCGCCGGCGTAGGGGGAAAATGGCGCATGGGCGTCTTAAAATGGGGCAAGTCAGGTTACGTCGAAAAAATCGTCTTAACCCGACTTGCGCCATTTTTTAACGATGCCCATCCCCCATCAACATGACTCCTATCATTGTAAAGATAGGAGTCATGCCCCCTTGCCCAATGGCCATGCCCAGGGGACTTCTGTCCCCTGGGCATGGTCATTGGGCATAGTGGCATGTAGGGGGGCACAAATAAGGCCCCCCTATGCCACCAAAAAAAAATATAAAAAATAAAAAATTATACTTACCTGAACTTACCTGAATGTCCCTGGGGTGGGTCCCTCCATCCTTGGGGGTCCTCCTGGGGTGGGCAAGGGTGGCAGGGGGGGTCCCTGGGGGCATGGGAGGGCACCTGTGGGCTCATTTTGAGCCCACAGGCCCCTTAACGCCTGCCCTGAGCAGGCGTTAAAAAGTGGCGCAAATGCGCCGTTTTTAGCCACGCCAACTCCCGGGCGTCTCTTTTGCCCGGGAGTATAAATACCACGTAAAGTCCTGGGAGTCATTTTTTAGACGGGAACGCCTCCCTTGCATATCATTAACGCAAGGAAGGGGTTCACGCTAAAAAATGACGCACATTCCGGGAACTTTGGCGCTATTCGCCTCTAACGCCATAGTATAAATATGGCGTTAGTTGGCGTTAGTTTTGCGTCGAAATTGCGTCAAAAAAAACGACGCAATTTCGGCGCAAACGGAGTATAAATATGGCCCTTTACTTTCTAGAGCCCATGACAGGAAATGCCCCAAAACACAACTCGGACACATCACATTTTTCCAATGAAAACGGACGTGTTTTTTGCAAAGTGCACAGCTGTGGATTTTGGGCTCTAGCTCAGCGGGCATCTGGGAAACCTAACAAACCTGTGCATTTTTTAAAATTAGACACCTAGGGGAATCCAGGATGGGGTGATCTGTGGGGCTCTCACTGGGTTCTGTCACACAGAATCCTTTGCTAATCTCAAAATTTGCATAAAAACCACTTTTTCCTCACATTTCAGTGATGGAACGTTCTGGAATCTGAAGGGAGTCACAAACTTCCTTTCACCCAGCATTCCCCCAAGTCTCCTGATAAAAATGGCACGTCATTTGTGTGGACAGGCCTAGTTCCCTTGACAGGAAATACCCCAAAATGCAACGAGGACACATAAAAACCATTAAAAAACTACCTGGTTTTGCAAAGGGGGGGGCACCTACATTGTCGGTACAGAGTGTGATGGTTATCTAGGGAAACCTACCAAACCCAGACATTTTTGAAAATTAGACACCCAATGGAGTCCAGGGAGGTGTGGCTTTAGTGCATCCCCCAACATTCTCTTCCCCAGAATCCCATGCAAACCTTAAATTTAGCTAAAAAAGCTATATTTCATCACATTTCCATGGATAACCACCATGTCATCACAAATTTCCTACCACCCAGTGTTCCCCTCAGTGTCCTGATAAAAATAATACCTTACCTAGTGCCTGCAACAGGTAAGGGCCAAAAATGTGTAGAGATTGATGGGATATCACAGCGAGTTGATAAGTGCCAATTTTTTATACGTTTTTAGGCTGACTCTGCTTTGGGCACCCATACAAGGGAAGTATTATTTTACATGTGAGACCGAGGGGAATGCTGGGTGGTAGGAACTTTGTGCTGGCTCAGTGATTCTACACAGAAATACTATGTAAATGTGTTTTTCTTTTAGCTAAATTTGAGGTTTCCAGGGGATTTGGGGTAAGAAAACATTGATGGATCCATGAAAGCAACATCTCCTGGGACTCCACCGGGTGTCTAGTTTTCAGAAATGTCTGGGTGTGGTAGGTTTCCCCAGATGACTACTGTGTCTAGGACAAAAAACTGAGGTGTCCCCCTTGCAAAAACAGGCAGTTTTGTAATATATAATTTGATGTGTCCATGTGGTATTTCAGCCCCTTCCATGTCATGGGCAATTGGCCCACCCACACTAGTAAGGTAGTATTTTTATCAGGAGACTGGAGGGAAAGGTGGGTGGTGGGAAGTTTCTGGTTTCTTTTTGCTTATGGAAGAATATGGCACAGAAATGCATGAACAATTTATGATTTTAGTCAAAATTATTTAGCTTACGGGGCATTGTCGCTATGAAAAATGTTGGGATCCACAGGATGCACATCACGCTGTCCTCCACTGGGTGTCTTGTTTTCAAATGTATGTAGAGTTTTTTCCCTAGAGAAGAAGCGAACACGCTACCAAGACTCTTACTTCTGTAATGCTCGAAACACTCAAATTGTGAACAGAAATGTCCTTAAGTTTTGTTAAGAAATCCCCTCACACACCAACCTAGTTGGTGACATGCATCATTATTGGGTCCCACCTGAGACACCTAGCATGTCATGGGTGTGCTTCAACACCTGATTACAGCTAAGCAGGTTTTTTTATTTTTTATTTTACCACACACATACTTGTTTGATTTGGCACCAGGGTGAGTGATGGTTCAATAGATCACATTTTATTAACAAGAGATTTCACCAAAATGAAATGCACTGTTAATAACTGAAAGGCCAAAATATCTGAATAAATGACTCATAATCATGAGCTGTAAAGCCACATCAAGGCACCACCGGCTTTACAGTTCATTCACACACCTTTCATATGTGACATGCACAAGACCATTCATGCCGCTAGCTGTGGGCACAGCACGTTACAACACTCATATCAACAGACAGCGCCATTCAAGGGCCCATAACTTTCATACGTCCACATGCCTGACACAGCAATCACACCAGCTGACAGAATCTGTGGACTGGCGTTTGGTGAGCAATGTGTTGTAGTGCTCAACAGCAAGTCAATATTTACACTGACAAGCGCCAATCCATGCACACTGCCAGCCAAGTGCCACTCCAGGCACACTGTCAGTCAAGCACCACTCCATGTACACCGCAAGCCAAGCAACACTCTACACACACCACCAGACAAGTGCCATTCCACGCACACCACTAGCCAAGTTCCACTCCACGCACACTGCCAGCCAATCGCCACTCAACATACACTGCCAGCCAAGCGCCACTCCACGCACACCACCATCACATTTTTATTAACAAAAAAGAAAACACCAATTATAAGTAAGTACAAAACTGTTCGCTGGCCAACTTATGGGAGAACCAAGAGAGTTTAAGGACAAACTCTAGTTCCTGGATTGTATGCAAGTGCCACCTTAGAACTTTTTTATTATTTTATGTTCAGCTTATTGTTCCCTTTCTTTGCAAAAAAAGAAAAATATGCTAGTGCAACATCATGTTAGTGTCAAATTATGCTGTCCCACCATTGATTTTATAGTCACATATAAGCCCGGATTGGAGATCGACCCGTGTGCGTGTGCAGTGCAGAAGCCCCCATAATTCCTTCAGACATTAGAGATAATGCCTGCCTGCCTCCCTCACATGCCATTGCCTATCCTATTTTATATCACCTACCAGGGCTGCCCTAGAAGATCATTGAATAAGAGACTGCCAGTGCCAGTGCCTAATTCCAATGTCTAGATACCATCAAAGACGAGGTATTTTGTTCAACCACCGTGCTTGGATTTGAAGAGGTAACTAAGTAGCTATTGCACCGAGTGGTGATATATTGGTTGGTTGTGATTGTGAATTTATGCATGATGACTGATGTATGTGGTGGCTGACAGTGAGGGAGGGAGTTTAGCAAATGTATAAACTTTTTTCCGATGAGTTGGAATGATTGAGGGCTGATGGGTGATAATTTCTTCATGAAAGTGATTGGCCTTTCAAACGTAGTGAAATTTGCCTGCAGGTTCTAATCCTTTTTTTCTGGTTTCTCATAACAATCCAGCCACTTTAGTTACCAATCACAAATCTACACATAAAATACTACAGTTATATTTCTCTATTTTTTCTTCAACAGCAGTGCCCTGTTTTGTCCAATACAGAGGCCTTTTCCTAGTCCTCTCCTGCACTAACAAAACTAACAAAACTTGGAAAGCTCAAGACTCCAGCAAATCTACCTGACAGGTTCATGTGATGGGCATTCCAAGAAGAATGGAGATGCATTACCAAATTTGGCAATACAGTACCATTTTCCTTTTAACAAATATATCTTTTAGAACTGGGTAGGTTATATTCAGTCTTCCATATTTCAAAGCTAGAAGACATGACAGTTAGGTAATACTATCTGGGGACTCACTGGGGCAGAAGGACTGTGTCCAATATATTAACATAACTATGCCATACTATGCCATATTTACTTATTCTTTAATTTTCTTCCACAACAGATTGATGATGGTGTGCTGCTCAGTACACCAATATATATTGTTGTAGTTTCTTTTGAGTAATGTTTGCCTTTGTCACACCTTTACTAAAATCTCCTTTCCCATCCATTCATTGATACCCTAACCCTCCTATGGGGGTGGTAGGTGGCGCAAGATAAGTGGTGCTTCACTGCGTGCAGCACTACTTTTCTTAAATATGCCCCTAAAAGTCTAAAACACCAAAATAAAGAATTGAGACATAAATGAAAAAATCCCCTTTATTATTTACATATAGAAAACTTTCCCTCTCCATCTACATTAGTCCCAACCCTCTCCCTGAAGAAATAACCCCATCCCCAAAAAGTCCAGCCCACATCCCTCTCCACCCTCTCTACCCACAACAAGTTGCTCCCACCAAAAAAAAAAAGGACTTAAAAAGGACACTGTCAACATGGGTATGGATCTGGTTGAGGCTCAGCTCAATGCTGGCAAGCCGTCTCTCTCTGCAGGATGCGTTGGAGCAATGCCCTGGAGGAGCGGGAGGGTTTAGCAGCAGGTGCAGTCCCGGACCCTCACTGCTGGTGGTGGTGCCAGTGATATAATGGCTGAGAGGCTGGGAGCTAGCAATGCTACTCTGCTTGATCCTGGGTCCAAGGCAGCTGTTTGTCTCTTCCTTCTGCAGGATCACCAGGCACTGTTATTCTGCCTAAATCTTTCCCAGTCTCTGCTGCCATAAATGGGCTGATATCTCCTGCCTGGTTGGTGGTGGTCATCCGACAGGAGTAGCTATATCAAGAAAAAGAAGAATAACAAAAGACAAATTGTAAACAATGCTCTGAACAAACACTTCTTAAAATGATAGGTAGTGGGTGGCAGAGTAGCACTACAATGCTGGTACCCTAATGACATTGACATTTATGCCCGTATTTATACTTTTTTTGCGCCGCATTTGCGTCTTTTTTTTACGCAAAAACGGCGCAAACTTGCAAAATGCCATTGTATTTTGTAGGTTTGCCCCGTTTTGCGTCAAAAAGCGGCGCAAATGCGGCGCTAAAAAAAGTATAAATACGGGCCTTAATGTGATTGTTCATGATTAGGACAGTCCCAGGGCCAATATTTTATTTGTTTACATACACATGCCTCACATAAGAAGCACTATTTGGTAGAAACGAATTAAGACAGAATAAGAGCAGATAAAAAAAAAACTGTGATTTCACTTTTTTTCTTTTAAAGGCTTTTCTAGTAACTAAACAGACATATTTAGTGGGAAAATAAAAATGAATTACCTCTCATTATGATGAGTAAGGCATTATGCAATCTGGAGTACAAGTTGTTGTGCCAAATAATTGGAGGCATACTAGCCAGCACAAGTATGTTGCTACTGTTGGCAGCTCGGGCAGCTATGGCTGACAGTTATCTATCTTTAATTCCAATGTCCCTGCTCTTTCCCACAGGCCTTTCACTTAGTTTAGTTTCTATGCTGACTCCAAAAAGACAGATGAATAAATAAGATATGTCACATATGTCATGTGTAAAATTTAGATATATTTGATCCTGTCTGCTTTAAGAATCCGGGGGGTGATGCACTGCAATACAGGGAAAAGAATGACTATATAGATTTCTAACTGGGCTCACCTACCATCACAAATTCTTTCCAGCAAATTGATTCACTGGGCAGTGAGGAAAGTAAAGAAGCTTGATGAACTCTACTGCTGAGTAAGGCAGATGGATTCGATAGGTAGGTGGAGCTTTTGCCATAGAAGAATAGAGTGGAGTCACTGATCTCTCTAAAGAAGAAGAGCTCCATTCTTTATTTAACCAGGTAATTATGCAATCACTCTTTCACTCTTCCCCTCTATACACCCATAGCCACCATGATTTCAGCTTTACTTTCTCTCATCCAATATTTCACCCAAATTCACAATCCTTTATCTATAAATTCAGTACCCACAATATCCACCCTTTCTTTGAATCATCGTTTTGCCCATCCATCCATTTACCCAATACCAATACTCACCAACCCATTCTTTTTCATCCACCCACGCATCCTTTCCTTTCACTCTTTTCACCCATCCTTTCTTTGAACCTTCTCTTCTTTCACATTTCCATCAAGCCATCATGTTTAGCATGCATTATGTGTGCTTTTGCTGATTAGCAGATAGAAGAGTCCATAAGCAACCAAAAGACTTCTGCAGCTGTAATGCGGGGGGTTCATGAATCCAATTACAACAACAACCTTATAGCTAGTGAGTAAAAGTAATTTTCAAGAAGCAAGCAATGTGACTTACCAGTGCCTGTCTCTGCCGCTGTGTCTCCCCTTGCTCCATCTGCTCCTACAGCGGTCGAACTTGAGCCTGCTCCACTGGTTGGTGTGGCAATAAAGAAACAGTATACAGTTTTTAGAGGCCATGTCCCATTCTTAATTTTTTACTTTAAAAAATGCAACCTCAATTGTTACAGTTCACTGCAGTATCTTGGTTCAAAAATATCACTCTGGGCAATTTGTTGGAATGTTAGAAAAGCCAAGTCAGCAAGCCAACCAAAAGCTTTGCGCAATAGGGAAGTGGAGATATAGCCTATGAAGAGCAGCAAAGGAGTGGAATACAAAAGGGTCAATAAAAACAGAAGAAAAGATAATGCACGGATAACAGGAATTAAACAAAACTTGAATAGGGGAGTTAAGAAAAAAGGGAGACAGTATTATGAAAAGTAAAAAAGACTAAATTTAAAGTAGTATACAAGTGTGAAGGGGTAAAAGTTGGGGGAATAATAATAATAATAATATTTAATAATAGGACTTACGGGGATGGGATGAGCCGTCAGAATCGGCTCTGGTGGTCGGCGCCTCCCCAGCTCCTGCTGGACCCGCCAGTTCAGTACACCTCTTCTTGCCCTTGGGTGCTGATGTAGGCGTAGAAAGAAGAGAAAAAATACATTATTGGACCATTAATTCCCACAAAGTTATTATATTACATGCAAATGCAATAACATTGTACTTAAATCAGATCGCCTATTGTACTATACTAGAATGATTGACTATCATTGAGTTGACTATACTCCAAAAATCCTTATTCCAAATTTCCTTAACAAAAACCACATTTGGAACTAATGTATTGCATTTGTGATGAATGTTCTTTTATTCCATTTTAATTTCTCAAGTCCCTTGATGGACCAACTCACTCTCACTTTTTTTGCAATGCATGCGCACTCGCATCACTGTGAAATTGCTTGGCACTGTACAAGCTACAAAAAGTCACAGAGAACACAATTTCACTAATATCACTAATTCACTATGGATACAGGAGGACAGAGGTGTCTGTGTTGCATTGGCTTCTTAAATAATCATCCAAAGCGAGTCCCTACCTGCAAGTAAGAAGATGTAGCACTGGGTACCTGCCTAGCTCTAATTGAATCATATAATAAATAATATTCTTAACGTAAATTAAGTAGAACTTACCTCTGAGTGGAAGCTGAATGTTATTCAGAAAAAAAAGTTAGCATTGTAGAACACAAACTCAATAAGATTATAATACTCACAGAGCCCCCGGTTCTTGAGCCCTGCAGGTCGAGCAGGTCCTGCTCATAGTTGATGGTATCCTCCCAAAGGTGTGCTGGACCTGGGTAGCAGCTCTAACCAACCAGCCAACCCTTGCCCATTGCTGCTGACGCGCCCGCAGGTGGTAACTGCTTACAGGCTTGCCACATGCTACCAGCACATAAAAAAATAATAATGCTGCCACCTCCTCCTTGCTGAAGATCGGCCAAGGCTGCACCCCTTGATGGTGGTGCCGGTCACAAGGCAGGTGGCCGCTGTTGCCCCGCAGCTCTGCTATGGTGCTGTGTGGGGTACTTGGGTAGGAGAAAATAAACAGGAGTAAAAGGAAGGAAGAAATAGGGAGACAAATAAAAACATACAAAAGTTCACTAAAACACAAAATAATATTAAAACACTGTAAAAATAATGAGACACAAAAAGGCACACTAATACAACAAATAAAACAAATAGGGGTACATCAAGTGTGTGGTGTAGGATTACAAAGACTGGAGACAGATTGAAGTTGAAGGCCCAGCACCATACACAGACTGAAAAACAAGATGGCCTTGCCTATACAAACCACTTGGTGCTGCTCACATGCGTTTTTGAGTGCAAGTATGTACGTTACATTGCATTTGACTTCAAACACAACGCAAATAGGTGCAATCGAGAACTCCACCCTCTAGCAGCAGAATATTTTAGACACTTTGCGGAGTTCCATGTAGGGTGACTCTGTGCATCCTGCCAAGGCCTAGCAAGCTCCTGTAGGAGGTGGGGAGCTGACTGGGACCACGGGGGCCTACAGGTCCCCAGGACAGTCCCCAACCATTTGGACTGGGTGTCCTGGGGGCACCCAGGTGACATGGCTGGCCCCGGTGGATGGAGTCCCTGGGTAAGGTTGGTCTGGGGAGGGAGGGGCCACAAGGTCCCCCTCACCCCAAAAATTATTATATTAACACTGGGCCCTGGGGGATGGGGTCCCGGAAGTCAAGAGCAGACAAGGGAATGGGGGCCACGTGGCCCTCCTCTCCAAAATAAATCAATATATTAATGCCACAGCCTGGGGGATGGGATCAAAGGGCTGAAATTTCCCCGGGGAAGGCATCTGCATGGCCTACCGTTCCCCCCAATATTCTTTAGAATGCTGGGCCAGGGGATGGGGTCCCTGGGCTGAAATAGACCAGAGGGTGTGGGTCACAGAGACCTGCGGCTGACTCCTGCTGGGCATGGCCCAAGGCCATGTGCAGTGTGGATTTGGATGCTTAGGGGGCTGGCTGCATGGACTCGCTACAGGCCAGGACCTGCAACCAACCCCACCACACACGGTCAAAGGTCATGCATGGTGCAAGGTTGGGTGGTTGTAGGGGGTCAGCTGCAGGGTCTGGCTTTAGGCCAGGCCCTGTGGCCAACTTCCGCCATGCAGTGGTGAAGGCAGTGTGCCACGATGGTTGGTTTAACAAATAGTAATAAAAATTGCTTTACGTTTAAAAAAAACCATGGAAATTCACTGAAAAAAACAAACGTTACTGGTGCATTGTATTTAGGAAATAGATTTTTTAAAAACATGGAAATTCACTTAAAAAACAAAGGTTACAAGGACGTTATAGTTAGGCTCACATTTTGAATGTACTAAACTATCAAAATTCACCTGCTATAGTTAGACTTATCTCAAATAACTATAACCTGTGTCCTAAGGTAACTATAACTCGCGCCTTCGCCATGCACTGCTAATTACCCCACATATTGAGGCACTCATTACATCTTTGATAACATCATTGATAATATTAATGTAACATTTTTGACAAAAAAATATGTGCATGGTGGAAGAGTGAGTTACAGTTACTTTAGGGCCCAAGTTATAGTTATTTTAGATTGCTCTAACTATGACAGGTGAATATCTGTGGATTTGCACGTTCAAAACGTGAGTCTAACTATAATGTACCTTCAACCTCTGTTTTTTAAGTGAATAGCTGCTAGTAGCGAGTTATATTTAGGACCTAGTTTCCATAGGTAAAGCTTTTTATTGACCTGCCTATATCTTGGGCGCCTCACAATTTGTTTAAAAAAAAAGTGTCAAGTGAGGTCTTGTTGTCTATGTAAAGTTTTGGGATGATCCATCAAGTGGGAGCCAAGAAAAGGGGGGGGGGTCAAAAATTGCACTACAAAAAAGTCCATTTCCCATGTTAATTCCCATAAACTGTTTAGACATGACTACAGCCCGAACTGCTGGACGGAATTATACCAAATTTGGCACAAAGGTGTAAAAATATTAACTAGTAATATTAATATTAAAGGAAATCCAAATTACATATATGTATATATAGAAGTATAATGTATATATAGAAGTACAGGCTCCCATGTTTGTTTTAATTATAGTCATCAGGTGGGCCAGGTAATGGGGGCATGCAGGATAGGTAATAAAATGGAGTGGGGAACATGGGACCTCCCTCCAAGGAATAAGACTGCTGTGGGGACCACCAACTCCCTGGGACTTATAATAGTGATGTGGGAGTCCGTGTGGACCCCCTTGGGGACCACACCTTCCCTAGGGCTATGAATAAAATATATATTAGGGGATGTCCCTTGGGACTCCCTGACCGGGGACCATCACCTCCTTAGGGCAACACCATAAGACATGGGTGGGCAGCACAGACTTCCATGGGCCCAGGAGACCACCACCTCCATGGGGCTAACACAAGTTATGCAGGGGACCGGGTTCCAGGGACCATCCCCTCCTCAGGGCTATAAATATAAAATAATGCAGAAGTGCCACATGGACCACCCTGGGCCATGGGGACCACTGCCTCCTCAGGGAAATAATGAAATTAAAGTCTGTAGGGGGTTGTGTGGAACCCCCGGGCCCCAAGGACCATCAACTCCCAGGGCCTAAAACTTTAATTAAATAATAATAAGGGGAACATGACCTTCTTCCTGGGCCATATACGCCCCGAGGACCACCACCTCAATGGGGCTGACCCATGAAGATTAAAGCATTGGGGTGTGCAGCCCTCCTCCTTGAGCCATACATGGCCCTGGGGAGCGCTATCCCCTAGGCCAGATCCTTCTACCTCCTGAGGTGCCCATCCTTGGGAAGTAGCTGTTTGCTTTTACTTGATGGCCTCGGTGACAGCTTCTGCCAAGCTAAAACAAACACTCCGCTGTCAGCAAGTAGGAGCTTTAAAATGCTCTCGCTTGCTGAAAGTGGAGATTTCATCTCTTTCCCTGCCTGCAAAATGTGGGTAGGGAAAGAGATGAAAGTATTGCTCCTGCATGCAGGGTGCTGCATTTACAGCAGCTCCCTGTGTGCAGCATCACTGCTGGCTCCCACAGGAGGCAGGGAGCGACAGGGACCACGGGGGCCTTAATGGTTCCCCAACAGTCCCTTGCAACAAAAATAAAATGATGAAAATGCTTGAGGAACAATGAAAATTGCAAAGTTACAAACATGCAACGTCACTGGAGTCATTACCTCTACATCATTTATGTAGCTGTAATATAGGAGATTCAATATACATTTGCCCGATGAGGTAGCACTTACTAATTAGCTGGTACAAAGTACTCTAGTCGGTTAGACTTTTTTTTACAAGATGTTGCCCTCTTCTTGGATAAATACGCAGAGCAGGATTCATTCTGGCACGATGCTCATTTTACAGAAATAAAACCCAAACTGGAAACATTTAAAGATATAAATAAAGTAGTGGATTAAGTTGATGCTCATCTTCTGTAAAGTACTAATCATCCAAATTTCTTGTACATTGCGAAGGCAAAGCAAGCAAAAAGAAATTCTACATTTCGACCTTGAAAACTTATGTGTAAACATAGATGGAGGTTTGTGCATCCTTGCTTTTTTAGCGCAATACCTCATGAAGTGACAGCAATGAATGGGTTTTATCTTATCAATTTCTGGTGAGATCGTCCGTGCACTGCCAAAGGCCATGTGTGGGGCAGGGTTGGGTAGTTATAGGGTTATAGTTATAGGGTGTGGGTTCCAATTGAAATACCTTTACGTTAAAAAAAACAGACAAATTCCCTGAAAAAGCAAAGGTTACAGGGACATTATAGTTAAGAAATAAAATGTAAAAAAACATTATATATATATGTATATGCATATATATATATATATATATATATATATATATATATATATATATATATATATATTATATATATATATATATATGTATATATATATATATATATATATATATATATATATATTTATGTATATATATATATATATATATATATATATATATATATAAACACTTTGGATCGGCGTTTCCTTTCCAGCACCAAACCATCAAAGGTGCCTGTCTCGATACGCGCGCCAACGCGTATTATGTCAGCACTTTTCTCCCGCACTTAGGAAGAAAGACAGCACTCCACGAACTCAGTTCATTATTTTAATCGTCTACAGGGACGCGTTTCGGCATTGCCGCCTTCTTCAACCTGTCAAACGCCATGTTGGCTCTCTTTAAATAATCACATGGTGGCATTTCTGACCTATCACCATACATCTAAAATAAAAGTCACTTATTATCAATCTGAAATGTTTCTCTAATATGGTCATACAAACTCAAGACATAATTCTTGTCTTAACAGAGAAGAAGAAATAAATAGAAAAAAATATCTATATATATACATTGCTTATGTTAAATATAAATCCAATAGTACAAATCTAATAATGTTACTGAAAAGTGCCATACATTCCTATATTCAAAAAATTATTGTTAGTTCTAAAAATTAATTCTGAAAATTAGATCAATTCCAAATAACTGATTATTTAATTGTTGCCTACTCTGTACTTGTTATATCTGACCTTATGTTAACTATCTTTGCCATAAATGGCACTTCACTTATATGTTAATACAAATGAATATACATCTCTTCACTAATGTTTAACCCCTTCGGTTCTTTGGTATCAAGCGATAATATATATTTGGATTCCAATTTTCTCAACTTTCTTTCTCTGTTTCCTCCTCGTATGTCTTTCTTAATACCATCTATGACACTGTATGTGATTTCCTCCATCCTACCTCCATGAACATCATGTATGTGTCTGGCTACTGGGTACGAGTCATCTTTGTTTTGTATTGCCCTAAAGTGTTGTAAAATTCTTCTATGTACTTGCAATTTCGTGCTGCCCTTATAAAATTTAGGACAACTACATTTAAGAATATAGACTACAAAGTCACTTTCACAACTATATCTGCCTTTAATACGATGAACAATTTTCTCATCTATTGTGACATGTTTTAAATTTTCTCCATTCCTACGGGCTTTGCATTTAAAACATTTGCAAAAACCATCTGGTGTGTGAATCCAATTTTTATTCCCCTCTTTTTGTCTTATATCACTCTTAAACAGGATATTCCTCATCGAGGTTCCTTTCCTATATGTAAGAAGAGGTTTATTAGATATTTGATCACCTATCACGGGATCACTTCTTAGCATGTGCCAATGTTTTTTCAACAGTTTTCTCACCTGCTGATGTGCTGTATTATATGTAGTAATAAACCTGGTAATGCCTGAAACTTTACTCTTTTTGCGTCTACTTGCATTGTCATCTCCGATTGGTGTGGAGAATAAAAGTGCATCTCTCGTGCGAGATTCAACTTTTGTTCTGGCTCTGTCTAATACTGCCTCTGAGTATCCTCTAGATTTTAATCTAGCTAACATTTCATCCTGGACCTTGGCAAAACCTTGTTCTGTACTACAAATCCTCTTGGCCCTTATCAACTCTCCAAGCGGAATGTTATTGATCAGAGGTTGAGGATGATAGCTCGTGGCATGCAGAATACTATTGCCTGCCGTGTCTTTTCTGAATACAGTAGTCTCTATTTTTTTGTTAATGATCATGACTTTCACATCAAGAAATTCAATGTTCTGACTGTCAATCTTCCCTGTAAAACTTAGATTACAATCATTTACATTAATCTCTTCAATAAACTTAGAGGCGGCATCTGAGTCTCCTTTCCAAATGATAAAAATATCATCTATGTATCTCACTCACATGGTAATATTGTCACTCCATTTATCTAGTGGGGGGTTGTTTAATACTAATTCCTCCCACCACCCCATGTACAGGTTAGCGTAACTTGGTGCAAAGCAGGTTCCCATTGCAGTACCGCATTGCTGTTCAAAAATGTCCCGATTGAAAAAAAACATATTATGCTCTAAGCACCATTCTATCATTTCAATTAACATTCTGCTGTCTTGGTAAAACTTAATTGGTCTTGCACGTAAAAAGTGCTCTACGGCCTTTACCCCTAACTTGTGTGGGATACTTGTGTATAACGATGTGACATCCAACGTTATCAATAAAAAATCACTTTCCCATGTGACATCAAAGATCCTTCTCAGGAAATCTGTACTGTCTTTTAGATAAGATGTTAAGTTCATTACTAGAGGCTGTAGGAAAAAATCAATATATTGTGACACAAACTCAAATAAACTTCCTCTAATTGATACAATTGGCCTGCCAGGTGGTTTGGAGGCATCGTTATGGATCTTTGGTATCAAATAAAATGCTGGAAGAGTGGGAAAATCAACCTTTAAAAAACTGTATTCTTGATCATTGATTACTGCTTTCTCTCTCCATTGCTGAAGCTTTTGATCAAATTTGACCTTTACATCCTCCACATATGTGATATCAATTCTTCTATAACAATTCTTATCATTTAACTGTTTGTAAGCTTCTTTCTTGTATTCTTCCATAGACCATATAACAATATTCCCTCCTTTGTCTGAACCCCTAACTACAATTCGTGAATTATTCACTAATTTGTTCAAGGTCTTAAAATAATCACTTCTGTTCTTAGAGGTCAGAGTTGTGAATTTGTGTCTCAAAATTTTCAATCCTTTAGTCATTATATCCGCAAATTGATCAATCAAATCTCCACTAGGTGCTGGAACCGTTCTGGATTTGTGTTTGAGACCCGATGCTCCTTCTTCATCCAATCGTATACCTTCTGCTTCAAGTTTTGCAACTAATTGATCTTCACTCGACATTTCAATTGTTTCTTCTTCCAATGACCATAACTCTCTCATTAAATAAATATCTTCAATTAATAAATTGTCTATAGTAGTACTTTTTAGATTGATTTGTTCTATTTCTTCATTTGATATGATCGCCTTTCTTTTGTTAATTAAATGTATTTTAGACAATTTTAATTTACGAATGAACAAAAATAGGTCTATGCGGCTCTGCTCATAATCAAATCCACCTGGTTGGCAGAAAGAGAGGCCTAAGGATACGTTCTTAATATTGTTATCTTCTAGGGTCACTTCCGATAAATTGATCACAGTATTATCATCCATCAATACCGTTTGTTGCTCCGAGTCACTTTTTCGCCCTCTGTATTTGTTTCTCTTCCCCCCTCGTCTTTTCTGCCTCTGCCTCTTCCTCTTGGTCTGCTTGTTCCCCGCCAAGGCCTGTGATTGGTTCTTCGGTCTTTTCTTAAAAAATCTAATTCATCTTGCAAAGAGGTGTGGACTTTGATTCGCGCTGCTTCTTCAAAATCTGTATCTGAACTTTCACTAACATCTGTGGATTTTTTACTTTCAACATCAACCATTTTTGTCATTTTATCAACTCCTTTTTGTTTCCTCCAGTAGTCAAACTTTTTTGAAAAAGTATATATCTGCCCAGTCTCATAGTCAGTGACATCTCTATTAAATTTACGTGCTTTTTTTTGGATTATTTCTTCCTCAATTATGGCCAATCTTTCTTCCATCGAGGAATTCAGCGATTCAACTAACTTTCTATCAGAAAAGGTTTCGATTGTCTTGGCTAAATCCTCAATTTTCTCAATTACTCTTTCTCTCTCTAATTGGGCATATTTAATTAGTATTTTCATCATACCCGCAGAACTCACTGCGTTGTGTGCTGCCCATTCTTTTAGCAGATATGGATGCGGATCGTCATATGTAGGCATAATAAATATACGCAATCCTCTTGGGATTATTTCAGCTTCCAAATATCTGTTCACTGATTCACACTCCCACCATTGTTTAGCTCTTTCTTCTTGTTTCGTTCCAGTTCCTTAAACACACCATAAACATCTGAATTTCCATTGGCTTTCTCGCCATTTTGTCGCATTCTTTCACCAGTACTAAGTTTGGAAAAAACTAACTCCGCTCTCATTTTTCTCTTTTCTTGAGAGTCTTGAATTGTATGAGCCATTTTGTTTAACTACGGCGTTTTGATCATAAAGAAATATAGACTGAAAAGTTCAACTCGCTGTGTTCGTGCGTTGATATATATCCTCGTAAAATACAATCAACGTTTGACTCCGCTGAATATAATCGTTTTTCCAGGCGTGCTGCCTGTGCTTACCGGATCGAGGATCCCGTCGGCTTCAGCGTCCTCCGACTCTTCCGCGGTCCGAGTCCTCTCTCCTTCGCAGCCTGTCCGATACTGTTGCTATTTTCAGCGGGGGCGAAAGGTAAATAATAAACACTTTGGATCGGTGTTTCCTTTCCAGCACCAAACCATCAAAGGTGCCTGTCTCGATACGCGCGCCAACGCGTATTATGTCAGCACTTTTCTCCCGCACTTAGGAAGAAAGACAGCACTCCACGAACTCAGTTCATTATTTTAATCGTCTACAGGGACGCGTTTCGGCGTTGCCGCCTTCTTCAACCTGTCAAACGCCATGTTGGCTCTCTTAAATAATCACATGGTGGCATTACTGACCAATCACCATACATCTCAAATAAAAGTAACTTATTATCAATCTGAAATGTTTCTCTAATATGGTCATACAAACTCAAGACATAATTCTTGTCTTAACAGAGAAAAAGAAATAAATAGAAAAAAATATCTATATATATACATTGCTTATGTTAAATATAAATCCAATAGTACAAATCTAATAATGTTACTGAAAAGTGCCATACATTCCTATATTCAAAAAATTATTGTTAGTTCTAAAAATTAATTCTGAAAATTAGATCAATTCCAAATAACTGATTATTTAATTGTTGCCTACTCTGTACTTGTTATATCTGACCTTATGTTAACTATCTTTGCCATAAATGGCACTTCACTTATATGTTAATACAAATGAATATACATCTCTTCACTAATGTTTAACCCCGTCGGTTCTTTGGTATCAAGCGATAATATATATTTGGATTCCAATTTTCTCAGCTTTCTTTCTCTGTTTCCTCCTCGTATGTCTTTCTTAATACCATCTTTGACACTGTATGTGATTTCCTCCATCCTACCTCCATGAACATCATGTATGTGTCTGGCTACTGGGTACGAGTCATCTTTGTTTTGTATTGCCCTAAAGTGTTGTAAAATTCTTCTATGTACTTGCAATTTCGTGCTGCCCACATAACATTTAGGACAACTACATTTAAGAATATAGACTACAAAGTCACTTTTACAACTATATCTGCCTTTAATACGATGAACAATCTTCTCATCTATTGTGACATGTTTTAAATTTTCTCCATTCCTACAGGCTTTGCATTTAAAACATTTGTAAAAACCATCTGGTGTGTGAATCCAATTTTTATTCACCTCTTTTTGTCTTATATCACTCTTAAACAGGATATTCCTCATCGAGGTTCCTTTCCTATATGTAAGAAGAGGTTTATTAGATATTTGATCACCTATCACGGGATCACTTCTTAGCATGTGCCAATGTTTTTTCAACAGTTTTCTCACCTGCTGATGTGCTGTATTATATGTAGTAATAAACCTGGTAATGCCTGAAACTTTACTCTTTTTGCGTCTACTTGCATTGTCATCTCCGATTGGTGTGGAGAATAAAAGTGCATCTCTCGTGCGAGATTCAACTTTTGTTCTGGCTCTGTCTAATACTGCCTCTGAGTATCCTCTAGATTTTATATATATATTTAAGTATTTATATATATAACAAAAGCAATGCCACACCTCACAGGCATTGAAAAGACCGCACTCCACAGACTCAAGTGCAAATCATAGTTTAATGGTGACACTTTTCGATCAACAGATCTTCCTCATAGCCAATACTACCCAGATTGCTCTAAGGAGTTCCCCATAGGGGATACTCCATTTAAAATTGATGGGGTGATGACTGTTCGCATGTAATAAGCTATTACCTCTTGTCTTCTTCCGAAAAGGAGAAGTAAATACTTTATCGATTTTTAGCTCAACATGTACATCCAAAAGGTCAATTTCTGTACTATGTATCTGATTTGTAAATGGCAGATTTAACTCATTGTGTGAAATATGTTCCAGGAATCCTAGCAACTGACTCTTTGGACCATCCCATGTTGCAAACAGAACATCAATATACCTGGTTCAAAGTATTATAAGCATAGTCCATCTGATGTTCTCTTCTGTCCACACATGTTGCTCCTCCCACCACCCCATAAAGATACCTGCAAAACTACTGCCAATCGCAGTACCAGTGACCAGTCTATACCACTGATCATTGAATAGGAAAAAGTTGTTCTCCAATCAAAACTTTAGCATATCCAAAAGCATCATTGCATGATCACATAAGAAAATGGCCTGCCCCGAAAGAAAAAACAACAGGCCCCAATCCCTAATGTATGTTCAATACATGTGTTCAATGAGACCACATCAATGGTCACTATCAGGTATGTGGGCTGCCAGGGTATATTCTCAATTTGGGCAATGAAATCAGCACTGTCTCTGCAGTAAGAAGAAAAATTTAGAACATAAGGTAACAGATACAAATCTAAATACATAGAAGTAGATTATAAAAGACTCCCATTTGCTGAAATAATAGGTCTGCCTGGAGGATTAACCTTGTTCTTATGAATCTTAGGAAGCAGATAAAAGCAAGGCCCCACATGTTTCTGGGTATACAAGAATTGAAATTCTTCAGTACTTAAGAGGCCTCTCCCTGTCCATTCACTCAAAAGATTATGATATTGTGCAATCGATTGTTTATAGTCTTGATACCTCGATATCTCATAATCTTTTCCCTTACTTGGTTGCCTATTAGCCTCTTGTATATATCTTTGTACATCCCACAGGGCTGCATTGCCCCCTTTATCAGAGGGCTTGATCACAATAGTAGAGTCCTGTGTCAATGGCCCTCATTACAACCCTGGCGGATGGTGTTAAAGCGGCGGTAAGACCGGCAACAGGCCGGCGGTAAAAAATTTGCAATTACGACCGCGGCGGAAACCGCCAACAAAGACATCCACTTTAACACTCCGACCGCCACGGCGGTACAAACAAACAGCGCGGCCGTCACCGCCAACAGACAGGCGGGAGACAATGTACTGCCCACACTATTATGACAGGCCAATCCGCCACCTTTTCTGGGGCGGATTCACCCCGGATAAAAACACGGCGGAAACAGGAATTCCGAAGGGAAAATGCTCACCTCTACACACCCCACGAGGACACCATGGACCCGGAACTCGAAATTCTACCTGCGATAGTCTTCCTGCTCCTCTACCAGGAGCACGAACGCCGGCGGCGAAGACCACGGTGAATACTGCACCTACGACACAGGGGAGGGGGAGGCAAAAAACAGGGACACACACGCAACACTCAACACCCCCACCCTCACCCACTACAACACACACACTAATGCATATAAATACATCACAGTTACACCCCCCAAGTCCCCCAGAAGAATGCAAAGACAATAGAAAATGAGTGTAACCATTGTATTATATTAAAATCAAGTAGGCAGAAATATATATATACACCATTTACAAAATATATACCAAGCATAGCAGTCCAGGTTCTGCTCCAATTAAGTCTGTGGAACACTGGGCCCACACGGTATGGGTGAGGCCCACACAAGATCCCCGACCATGACGGAGAGAACACTGCAGGGGCATCAGAGAGCAACTAAACAGGTACCCCTGGGGGAGGGAAAGTGGGGCACCTCAGCCGGTTGAGTGCACAACGCTAAATCCACGAGGGGGCCACATGCCCACTGTTCAATCCTGGGGAGTGCAAAGCCACAGTCTCTCAAGTCACTACAGTGGGTGGGTTGCCCACTGCATTATCCTGGGGAGTGCAAAGCCACAATCTCTCAAATCTCTACAGTGGGTGGTTTGCTCACTGCATTATCCTGGGGAGTGCAAAGCCACAGTCTCTTAAATCTCTACAGTGGGTGGTTTGCCCATTGTTCCATCCGATGTGATTCTCCACTGGTTCTGGAGGGGGCATGGTGCCCAGAGTGCTTCATCCTGTTAAGGACAGAGGTGGTGGATGTGATTCTCCACTGGTTCTGGAGGGGGCATGGTGCGCAGAGTGCTTCATTCTCCCTGTGGCAGACTCAGTAGCATCAGTGCCCGGGGCGCTCATGGGCCAGCGGTGCTTGAGACGGCGGTGCCCTGTTCAGTGGTGCTTGAGACTGCGGTGCCCTGTTCAGCAGTGCTTGAGACGGCGGTGCCCTGTTCAGCGGTGCTTGAGACGGCGGTGCCCTGTTCAGCGGTGCTTGAGGCTGCAGTCTCCATTGCAGGTACTCAGCTGCTGGCGGTCCTCCATGGACCAGTGGGGCTTTTGCTGGCGGTCTTTCATGGTCCAGCGGGGCTGGTGCTGGCGGTCCTTCATGGCCCAGCAGGGCTGGTGCTGGCGGTGGCCTCCTGGGCAGCCGGGCTGGTGCTGGCCTCCTGTGCAGCTGGGCTGGTGCTGGTGCTGGCGGTGGCCTCCTGGGCAGCTGGGCTGGTGCTGGTGGTCCTGTCCTGGGCAGCTGGGCTGGCGGTTCTGTCCTGGGCAGCTGGACTGGTCCTGGCGGTTCTGTCCTGGGCAGCTGGGCTGGTGCTGGCGGTTCTGTCCTGGGCAGCTGGGCTGATGCTGGCGGTCCTGTCCTGGTGCTGGTGGTTTTGTCCTGGGCAGCTGGGCTGGTGCTGGCGGTGGCCTCCTGGGCAGCTGGGCTGGTGCTGGCGGTCCTGTCCTGAGCAGCTGGGCTGGTGCTGGCGGTTCTGTCCTGGGCAGCTGGGCTGGTGCTGGCGGTCCTGTCCTGGGCAGCTGGGCTGGTGGTTCTGTCCTGGGAAGCTGGGCTGGTGCTGGCGGTCCTGTCCTGGGCAGCTGGGCTGGTGCTGGCGGTGGCCTCCTGGGCAGTGGGGATGATGGCGGTCTTCTCCGCCGTGCTGCTCTTCTCTGACTTGCCGGGTGTCTTGTGGCCCTTCCCCACCTTGGAAGGTGTCACAGCTGACTTCACACCCCCACCGGGACCCCTGGGGGCGAGTTTGATTGCTGGAGTCTTCCCCCTCTCCCTGCCGGGCACTGGCCAACTTCTGATGCTTCACAGGTGGGGCACTGTCTGTGCTGTGGCTCCGTGCCACACTGGCTGCCCTGGTGGCCGGTGCACTCCAGATTCTGGTGACTACAGGCACCACTGGTCCCGGAGATGTTGTGGCTGAGGTGCTAGTTCGGGACCTAGGAGATGGACGGGGTGGGGGAGGTGTGGGAAAGAGGTCAAGGTTGGACAGGAAAAGTTTTTTTGACACACTGGGACGGGTAGCTAGAGGGGGTTTGGGAGTGGAGGAAGAGGTTGTGGTTGTAGGAGGTGTTCGTTTGCTGACTTTGGGTGAATGTGCATGCGCTGGAGGCTGTCGTGAGGTGGATGGCTGCTGGGTCGGTGTGTGCCTGCATTTGTGTATCTTCGGAGGGGGCGTCACAGACACACTGGGAGAGGACACAGGGGACGAGTGAATGGTAGTGGGGGCGGTGACTACACATGAGCGGGGTGTGGTGGTGGGTGTGCTGGAGAGGGACGTAGTGGCTGTAGAGGTAGTACATGCAGGTGTGAGTGTAGACGAGACTGGGAGAGAGGAGGGAGATGAGGAGGAGGGGCACACAGTAGAGGCAGTGGATGTTGGTATGTCTGCATGTGTGTGATGCTTGCATGAGTGCCTCTGGGATGTGTGGTGCTTATGTTTGCCTGAACTTCCCTTGTGTGTTGACATGTGTGCATCCTGGTCTGTTAGTGTGCTTGGGATAGGCTGAGGTACAGGGGATTGGGTCGAGATGGAGGAAGTTGGAGGGGGGAGGCTAGACACAGGGACAATGGCTGCCATCATGCTGAGGCCAGAGTCTGAAAAGCTCACTGAAGGGCCGCCTGACCAGAATGAATGCACTCCAGGAATGCATTTGTTTGTTGCAACTGCCTTTCTACACCCTGGATGGCATTCAAAATGGTAGACTGCCCAACAGTGAGAGACCTGAGGAGGTCAATGGCCTCCTCACTGAGGGCAGCAGGGGTGACTGGGGCAAGGCCTGAGGTGCCTGGGGTGAAGGTGATGCCCACCCTCCCGGTTGAGCGGGCACGGGGCAAAGGTTGAGGGGCTGCTGGGAGGGTGGTGCTGGAAGGTGGGGTGGCGGCTGTACCTGTAGATGGGGGGGCACAGATGTTGCCGCCACCACAAGGGAGCTCCCATCAGAGGACGAGTCTGTGTCACTGGTCTCAGCTCCTGTCCCCGCCCTGGAGCTCCACTCGCCCTCCATCCCACTGGTGAAGTCCGATTCCGTATTGTGGCCCTCCATGGCCATGTGAGATGCAGCCACCTGGTGCTCAGGTGCCACTGCTCCTCCGCCTGATGATGCTAATGCACACAAGAACAGGGAGACCACAGAAAGGGGGGGTACGAAAGAAGAAAGACATGTTGTGTGCATGCATTACCGCTACCGTTGGCAGACACGACAGACACAGAAGCCCCCTGCACTACGCCACGCTATTGGGCTCCACTGTTCAATTCCTGGGAAATGGCCTACAAGGCTATGGACGACATCTGCACACATAGATGACACAGGGGCATGACTAGGTGTACCTGGCACTCTACAGAGGTGGGCTGGAGTGCACCATGGCCTTCCTTATGGAGGGACCTTGCCTACTGAACTAGCCCTGGCCTAGGGAAACCCACAGCCCACCACCCCCACCCAGACCCCTCCACTGCACGCAAAGTCAGCAGAATGCGAGTGCACTCACCCTCTTGTGTCTGCTGTGATGCCCTCAAGCGCCTATCCAACTCCTGGTACGCCACTGCCAGGATCCTGAACATCAGGGGGGTCATGGTGTGACGGGCACCCCTCCCACGAAAGGAGGCCATTCCCAACTGAGCCTCCGCCGTCTTCTTGCTCCAGCGGCGAATGGCCTACCATCTTTTCCGTCTGTGGTAGACCCCCAGGGTGCGGCGTCCTTGGCGATGGCACACCACTTATGTTTTTTTTGGTGGGTGCTGACCAACATGATTTGTACAGGGGAAACAGAAAGTTATTACCAACTGCACCGTCAAAGTGATTGGCCTCATCCCTACCCTTGCCATGTGGCACATGCTCTCACCGTCGTTTCATGCACGCCGCACTCTCCCCCCTTCCTTCTTACATCCACCCCTCTCCACACAGGCATAGCCCACACATCATGCTCCCAGTGTTCTTACCTGTTTGTCTGGAGGACCGTAGAGTAGCGTGTACTGGGGGAGGACCTCTTCCACGAGTTTCTCCAACTCCTCCGATGTGAAGGCAGGGGCCCTTTCCCCAGACACTCGAGCCATTGTCTCTTTCAGACCGAGGTCAAAGCAGCACTTGCAGTGTAGGTCCTCTCCTGTCGAAGATCAGGTATCGAGTGATTGAACAGATAGAAAATGGCAGTCACGTCCACGGCGGTGCATACCATCACCGCTGGCGCACATCGTCATTGGCTCCTGGGACCCATAGGGTCCAATGTTAACCAATGCAGCATTGCGCCGCGGTCTTCGACCGCCTACCGCGACGGTGTACAACACCTCACATCCAATTGTCCCACTTTAAAGGTCAGGTAGCTGCCATTTCAGGGGCCCACATGGCTTCATTTTCAACTGCGTCACACATACCTAGGCCTAGACTCAACACACAGACAGGCCACTTTTTGAGTATGAATGGTGTTCTGTGTAAGCTGTGGGTATGTACCTCTGAGTTGTTTGACTCTGTGCTTGCTGTTGTCCTTCATAGGCACCGTCCACTGGGACATGTGATGAGATGGCTGCATTCTCCGGTGTACCGACCATTGGTGTACCTGTCGACGATGGAGGAAAGACAGGCTTGACCGTGACACAATCCAGGAACTGTGTACCCAGCTGGAGCCAGACCTGATGTCAGCTATCTTCCATCCCACAGGAATCCTCCCTCAAGTGCAGGTGCTGTCAGTGCTCCATTTCGTTGCAAGTGGTTCCTTTCAAACAACAGTGGCCATTGCATCAGGGATGTCCCAGCCTATGTTTTCCAACGTGTTGTCCAGAGTGTTGTCTGCCCTGCTGAAACACATGCGGAGCTACATCTTTTTCCCTCAGGTGGAGGATTTGCCTACAGTAAAAGGTGATTTCTATGCCCTGGGTCATATCCCCAACATCATAGGTGCCATTGATGGGACCCATGTGGCTTTGGTCCCCCCACAGGAGTGAACAGGTCTACAGAAACCGGTAGAGTTATCATTCGATGAATGTACAGATGGTATGTTTGGCAGACCAGTACATCTCCCATGTGAATGCCTGGCTCAGTGCATGACGCTTACATACTGAGGAATAGCAGCATCCCTTATGTGATGGGTCAACTCTAGAGGCACTGTGTGTGGCTATTAGGTGAGCACCTGGAGGCAAGTCAGTGGGAATGGTTGTCTGGGGATATCACTCCAGGTTAGTGTGTGTCTAACAGTTGTCCCTCTCCATTTGCAGGTAACTCTGGTCACCCCAACCTGTCATGGCTACTGACCCCAGTGAGGAATCCCAGGACAAGGGCAGAGGAACGCTACAATGAGGCCCATGGGCAAACTAGGAGGGTGATCGAACAGACCTTTGGCCTCCTGAAGGTGAGGTTCAGGTGTCTCCATACTCACCAAAGAAGGTGTGCCAGATCATTGTGGCCTGCTGTATGCTTCACAACTTTGCTTTGCGACGACAGGTGTCCTTTCTGCAGGAGGATGGTCCAGATGGCGGTGTTGTTGCAGCTGTGGAGCCTGTGGACAGTGAAGACGAGGAAGCAGAGGAAGAAGACATGGACAACAGGGACTCAGTGATCCAGCAATATTTCCAGTGAAACACAGGTAAAGATACAAACCTGCCTACTAAATGTACTTAAACACTACTGCCTCTATACTGTCTGTCTTTTTCACCCAGTGTATGGTCACTGAGTTGTCACTTTCCCTTACAATTTCACAGATCTGGGTCCCACAGTGTGACATCTGCTTTGATTCCACGTGGACTAGAGCTGTGTGACATAGGTATGTTGACCTTACAAATGAAAGAGCTTTTTGCCACAGTTATTACTAATAGAGTACTCCGAAATCACAGACTGACTCCAGATTGTTTTGTGCTTTAAGGGTGTTTATTTTAGTGCTCAAAATTGGAGGGGGTAGCAAAATGGTGAGGGGTGATGGCGGATGAATGTCCATGGCAGAGTCCAGTCTATTAGTCTCACAGGTGCATTGCCCAAATGGGCATAGGAAGTGTAGCTGGGGCAGTTTAAGAATGGACAGGGTGACAAAGTGGGACAGTAGGATGACAATCAGGGTGGTCTCATTTCTTGGTGGGGGTCTTGGCATCGTTCTCTGTCTTGTTCCTGGATCTCAGGGACTGTTTGCGAGGTGGATCTCCCTCTGCAGGGGTGGGGTGCTGGTGTGGTGGTCCTGTGGCGGTGCCTCCTGTCCACTAGTGCCGGCGGAGGTGGTGGGCAGTTCATCGTCCAGGCTAGTGTCAGGGGCCCCTTGTAGTGCCACAGTGTCCCTCCTGGTGTTGAGTACTTCCTTCAGCACCCCTACGATGGTGCCCAGGGTGGAATTGATGGTTCTGAGTTCCTCCCTGAAGCCCATATACTGTTCCTCCTGCAGGCGCTGGGTCTCCTGAAACTTGGCCAGTACCGTTGCCATTGTCTCCTGGGAGTGGTGGTAGGCTCCCATGATGGAGGAGAGGGCCTTGTGGAGAGTGGGTTCCCTGGGCCTGTCCGCCCCCTGTCACACAGCAGCCCTCCCAGTTCCCCTGTGCTCCTGGGCCTCCATCCTCTGGACCTTGTGCCCACTACCACTGCCCCCAGGTCCCTGTTGTTGGGGTGGTGGGTTAGCCTTGGTTCCCTGTAGTGGTGGACACACTGCTGATTGACGTGTCCTGGGGACGGAGGTATGGGCCTACTGGTGTTTCCAGAGGGGGGAAGCTCTGTAGTGGCCTGTGACTGGGTGTAGGGAACCGACTGTCCCGAGGTCCCTGATGGGCCGGAATGGTCATATAGATCCAGATGGACAGAGCTGCTGTCATCACTGTGGGCCTCTTCTGTTGGTGGTGTGGACATGTTTGGACCCTCCTGTCCGGTGACGTTGGGTAGGGGTCCTGCAGGGGTATAAAGGCATGATCATTGCATCTGTATGTGTCAAGGTGTGCAATGGGTGGGTGACCGTGTACCCCAGTGCTAGCATTCCTGTGTGGGACCTTGTGTGATGATGGTTTAGGGGGTGTATGGGTATGTGCAGTGGGCATGCTTTAGTGATGGGTGTCCATGCTTTGGTGTTGCATGCAGGGCTTGGTGTTGGGTTGTGTGGTTTGTGGTGTTGGGACATTTGTGAGGAGTAGGAGTGATGGGGGTGAGGGCGAGGGTGGGGGTATGTGATAGCATGCAAGTAGGGTGGGGGATGTAATAGTAAAGCTTTGACTTACCAGAGTCCATTCCTCCACCTACTCCTGCGAGGCCCTCAGGATGCAGAATCGCCAAGACCTGCTCCTCCCATGTTGTTAGTTGTGGGGGAGGAGGTGGGGGTCCGCCGCCAGTCCGCTGAACCGCCAGTTGGTGTCTTGAGACCACGGAACGCACCTTCCCCCGTAGGTCGTTCCACCTCTTCCTGATGTCCTCCCGATTTCTTGGGTGCTGTCCCACTGCGTTGACCCTGTCCACTATTCTGCGCCGTAGCTCCATCTTCCTGGCTATGGATGTGTGCTGCACCTGTGATCCGAATAGCTGTGGCTCTACCCGGGCGATTTCCTCCACCATGACCCTGAGCTCCTCCTCCGAGAACCTGCGTGGAAGTTATGTGGGTGATGGTGGTGTGTGCCTGTGGATGCTAGTGTTGTTGCTGGTGGTGTCTCTCTCTGGCTTTCGTTCGTGATTTGTTGTCGTAAGGGTTTGTGGGTGATGTGGGTTTGCGTTTTATATTGTATTGAGTGTGTGGGAGTGGTGTGTGTATGTGTATCACGTGTGTATATTTCGAATTGTCCAATGTGGCTGTGTTTTGTAAATGTGTGTGTATTTTGAGCGCGGCGGTGTGTACCGCCAATGGAATACTGCGGTTGAAAGACCGCTGCGTGGATTTGTGGGTCGTGATAGTGTGGGCATATTTCTGTTGGCGTGACGGTGGAGGTTTTGTTATCGCCAGTTTATCACTGACCTTTGGTGTGGCAGACTTGTGTGGGTGTCTGAATTTTGGCGGATTCCGAGCTGTGGGTCATAATTGCTGTGGTGGAATTCCGCGGCCGCAGCAGTGTGTTGGCGGTCTTCTGCACGGCGGCTTTTACCGCCAATGTCATAATGACCACCAATGTTTTTAAGGCTAATTTCTGAGGTCCACTAAGATTTCTCGCATAATGATTTTCACTCTCTTTCCATATTCTTAGAAGATCACCAACTACAACCTCATGAAAGGTATCAATGTTATCTTGGGGAGTGTTGAGAATATATTTTGATTTAGGTTTGAAACAGTTCAAAATTGTCCTATCCAATTCGAAATCCATATAGACAAAAAAAGTCCCTCTCTGTATCATAATCCAACACCCGACCCTCTAAGTCACATAGGCCCTCATTACAACCCTGGCGGTCAAAGACCGCCAGGGCTATTTCAACAGATGCACCACCAACAGGCTGGCGGTGCAATCCATGGTATTACGACCGCGGCAGAAGCGCTGCGGTCTCACCACCAGGATCGGCGGTTTACCGCCACGTTGGTCCCGGCGGTTGTAATACGCCAGGGCAGCGCTGCCCATGGGATTACGAGTCCCCCTCCCAAAAGCTTTTTCATGGCGGTAGGAACTGCCATGAAAAGGCTGGCGGAAAGGGGTGTCACTGGGCCCCTGGGGGCCCCTGCACTGCCCATGGCCTTTGTCATGGGCAGTGCAGGGGTCCCCTGCCACGGCCCCATGGAGCTTTTCACTGTCTACATAGCAGACAGTGAAATATGCGACGGGTGTAACTGCATCCGTCACACCCCTGCAAAAATTCCCGGCTCCATTTGGAGTCCGGATTCTGTGTTGAGGCCAACATCCCCGCTTGGCTGGCGGGAAGAAAATACAAAAATCCATATTGTCCACAGGGCAGAAGACAAGCCTAATTCCAGGAGTGATTGTTCACCTACAGTTAACTTGTGTGTAGATAAACTCATAACAGTTAAACGGTCCTCACCCTTAATTTCCTCATTGTCTGCCGTGTGGCCCTCCCATGTGGCAAATCCAATTTGTCTCCCTTCTCCTCTCCTCCGAACGTTTTCCATTTTGCGCTGTTTATGCCTTTTCCTGATCCGGTTTTCTTTCGTTGGCCTCGGCTGTGCTGTACAAAATGGTACTCCTCTAATGTAGCAAATGGTGGTTCTTCCCTTCTGGGACCATGCATCTGCTCCTCCAAAGCCGAATAAATCTAGGATCATGACTCCGATGTCACGAACTCTTGATGTCTAAGTGCACCCCCTTGTTTAAATTGTCTCACTGCATTATATTTCCTGCCAAAAGTCAAAATACGTCCTGTGGCATATTCTTGCTTAGCTCATAAAAATGTTCACCCCACACAACTAATGACATGGGAGGAGTAAGACTTGACAATCATGAATCCTGAAGGGCCTGGCAGGAGCAGCAGGATGACTGAACTCTGGTAAGTCAACTCTCTATTACCATCATTCCCCTACCTGCTTGTCATCACATACCCCCACCCTTTTCCTCACTCCCATCACTCTACCACCTCCCACACACCCCACAATCACAACCCACTCATCCCAATTCCAAGCCCTGCATGCAACACCAATGCATGGACACCACTCACACACCTGCATCAATACCTATCACCACGGCATGCACACTAGAAACAATCACCAAGCCCACCAAATAATAGCTCACACAAGGCCAAGCTGCCAGGGCAATACCAACCATAGAGGGCAACACACCCATGCGCAATATGTCACACACAGAAACAATAACACTGCATTTACATCCCCACAGGTATCCCAGCCAATGTCACCAGAGAGGCGGTGCCAGCATCATCCAGTCCCCTGTCAGTGGGCACACAGTTCAGGGGACAGGCACAGGACAATAGGGACGCTGGGAGGACTGCTGTAAGACAGGGGGAGGACAGGCCCATGTAAACGACCATCCAGAAGGCACTCACCATGATCCTGGGACCATACCAACATTCCCAGTATACGCTGGGCCAGATCCTGGACAGGTTGCAGGACAACATGTGGCTTCAGGAGGGACAGTACCTGGGGATCAGGGAGGAATTGAAGGCCATCAACACCACCCTGGTCTCCATTGCAGGGGTGCCGGCTGCAATGGCAAACACTATGAGGGAGGCAGTAGCACAACAGCGGGCTCCTGACACTAGCCACACTGCTGAACAGCACTCCACCTCCGCTGCCACTAGAGGACAGGAGGCCCTGCCAGAGGAACAACAGGCCACCAGCACTCCTCCCCTGCAGAAGGAGAACCACCCGCAAACATTTCCTGTGATCCAGGCAGATGCCAGAGACTATTGCTAAGACCCGCGCCAGGAAATAAGACCCTCCTGAATGTCACCCTTGTGTCCCACTTTGTCACCCTGTCCACCTTGAACTGCCATTGCTCCACTTCCTATGCCCCCTTGGACAATGCACCTGTGTTACAAATAGACTGGACTCTACCCTGGACTTTCCTCCATCATCACCCCAGGCCAATGCACTTGCCCCCCTACTCCTTAGCACTTAAATAAACATATTTTGCATGTTAAATCATTTCAAAATGTATTCATTTTTCAGGTTTCAAACATTTCAGTTCAACTGTACAGTAATGTTTCCATAGGAACGACCTTTAGTTGGTTGCACTGAACACATCAGGAGCTATAGTGGGGCACCAACATCTGAAGAAAGAGAGGCCAAAAGGTACAGTGAGTGGGCATAGAAGTGGGAATTCACAGCCTGCCAGTGACAATGTGGAACCATAAACTGTTAATGGAAAGTGAACTTAGACTGTCTTACCTGTGTGTCATTGGAAGTATTGACGAATTACTGAACTTCTGTTGTCCTCATCCTCTGCCTCCTCATCTTCACTGTCCACAGGGTCCACTGCTGCTACACGGCCATCTCCAGCCTCCTCCTCCTGCAGTAAAGGCACATGGCATCTCATGTCAAGGTTGTGCAACATACAGCATGCCACAATGGTTTGGCAGACCTTCTTGGGTGAGTAGCACAGGGATCCACCAGTTAGATGGAGGCAACGAAACCTGGCCTTCACGAGCCCGAAGGTCTGTTCGATAATCCGTCTTGATCACCCATGTGGGTCATTGTAACGTTCTTCTGCCCTTGTCCTGGCATTCCTCACAGGGGTCAGTAGCCATGAGAGGTTGGGGTAACTATAGTCACATAAGGAGGGACAACTGTTAGCCACACACACACTGTTTGGGCCCACAACATAACCATACACCAACATCCACTAGGTGGGAACCAGTGCTCACCTATTAGCCACACCCTGTGCCTCTGGAGTTGGGCCATCACATTTGGGATGCTGCTATTCCACAGGATAAAAGCATCTTGCACAGATCCAGGATATTTAGCATTGACATGGGAGCACCAGGCACACCATCTGGACATTCATGGAGTGAAAACTCTTTCTATTTCTGAACACCTGTTTATTTCACCGGGGGGGGCCAAATGCTATATGTGTCCCATCCATTGCCCCAATGATGTTGGGGATATGTCCCATTGCATAGAAGTCAGCTTTCACTGTGGCCAAATCCTCCACCTGGGGAAAGCGATGTAGCTGCACATGTGTTTAATCAGGAAAGACAACACTCTGGTCAGCACTATTGAAAACATTGGCTGTGACATTCCTGCTAACAAGCACACTGTCACTTGGAAGGAACCAGTTGCCAGGAAATGGAGAACTGATAGCACTTGCACAAGAGGGGGGATCCCAGTGGGGTGACGGATAGCAGACATCAGGTCAGGATCCAGTTGGGCACACAGCTCCATGACCGTGGCCCTGTCAAGACTATAGGTGAGGATAATGTGCCTCTCCCCCTTTGTTGCCAAGCCCACCAGGGGTCTGTGCATGGGGGTGTCTCCATCTCCTATTCAGCCGCAGTGGTTGCAATCTATGGGGCAAAAGAGTAAGTAGTTGGTCATTATCTGTTCATTCTGACTACTACAGAGCAATGCATTTTGTGATTGTTACAATATTGTGGTGGGATATGTCCATAATGTGTATTTGTGTACTGTGACGCAGTTAGGATCCATGGCCTGCCCCCCCTGAAATGGCGTCCGCCTGTCCTGTGCACTACTGAGGATGTGACCGCCATTTCCTATCTGTTCACTCACTTGCTATCTGACCTTCAACAGTAGAGGACCTACACTGCAAGTGCTGCTGTGACCTGTGTCTGGAACTGACCATGGCTCATGTCACTGGGGAAGGGGCTCCTGCCTTCACCTCGGCGGAGTTGGAGAGACTAGTGGATGGAGTCCTACCCCAGTACTGACTGCTGTATGTGCCTCCAGACCAACAGGTGAGTACACCGTGAGTACGATGCTTGGGGCGTGAATGCATGGATTGCTGTGTGTGCAGGCCTCATGTGGGGGGGGGGGTGGATGGGCCCTGGGCATCATGCTGCATGTATGGTGGGCCATGTCTGTGATAATGGGGATGGGGCATGGTGGGCCATGTGTGAAACAGGCAGGACGGTCGGACTAATGCCTTTCCATGTGAATGTTTCCTCTGCAGGTCAGTGCCCATCAAAAGAAGGGTGTCTGGCGTGCCATAGTCAAGGATGTGTGGACCCTGGGGGTCTACTGCAGTTGGAGCACCCACTGTCAGAAACGGTGGGAGGACCTGAGACGCTGGGCATGTGTCTTATCCAGGTGACTGATTGACACCTGATCTGTTCGATATAAGTCACTAAGGACGCTCAATGAAGGACTACACGTCAATTATGAACACAATTTAGTTTTACTAGAGTTTCAGGTAAATGTATACATTTGGCACATCAACGAAATAGAATGCAAATAGCAAAGAAGAGCATCAGTTTCTATTTAAACACACAACAAAGAGCATCTATTTATGTATATATGAGCTCATTGATAGATATAAGCTTTGATTAACGGCATATGAAATGCGTATTTCAATTACTGCAGCAAGCTCAAACTACGATGTTCAGGAAGTAAAATATAAACAAGGTGAATACTTCAGATTATAAACACAGTGCAAGCATAATAATCAATCATAACAATAGAGCAGAGAAACAAAGGCCTTTCATCCCTGGGTGGAACTTAACTTAGTCCACGAAATGCTGGTAAGCCCTCTACCGCCCGCTTGGACCTCTCTCTCCCTCGAGCATCACGGTCTCTGAACAGCAAAAAACAGGGAGGCAGCGCTGTGGGCCTGGAGATGGCAGCTTTCACAACCCCATCTGCGGGCTTCAATCCCCTCACCCCCACTTCAGTGCTTAAATAACCTGAAGCTTGGATTCTATCCCTTTCCAGCATTTTCTAGCTATGTTATCAGCACGTGTCTCTTGGCTGCTGTGCCATTCCCTGGCCATTGTTTTCATTCCATCTTTTTCCTGTGCTCTCGTTCTCAAGGTTGAGACGACCTCTGTCTTTCGCTCCTACACATCCTGTTTCTTACACATGCAGCTACGAATAAGTTTCTCTTTGGAATGTTAAAAAAACAAGCTTGAAAGCGAACATCGTGAACTTCTCCACGTTGTTCGGGTTTCAGCAGGCATCACGCTCATCCACACTGTTCAAGCTAATTAACCCTTTGCGTCACAATGTCTTCCATATCTTTCCCTAAACTGATAACTCCACCTCTTAGATGAGCACGATGCATGCGAAACAAAAATAATTTATTTTGACGCTTCGCTAGCTAGGTTGCTACGAATACTTGTTAGCGTTATTCTAAGCGCCTGCATCTTAGTATAAAGCTGTTTTGTGCGTACTTATAGTCTACAAAGTATAGTCATTAGCGTAACACAAATAATCAATAAACAAATTAGCGGATGTAACACTATATTTATCGTCTTCGTAGCTCCTGGTGCCCCTTTCAGCTACATAAAACATGAAAGCGGACTGTTTTGAGTATCGAACTCCTTTGGTTCCATTGTACATTGTAACAACCACCATCTGTCCTGGTAAAATACTTTGGGGGTCATTCTGACTCCGGCGGGCGGCGGTTGCCGCCCGCCTGGAGGGAACCGCCATTTGGCCACCCCGCGGTCAAAAGACCACTGGGGCCATTCCAACTTTCCCGCCGGCCCAGAGGGAAAGGTGCCTGCAACACTGAAGCCGGCTCCGAATGGAGCCGACGGTGTTGCAGGTGTGCGACGGGTGCAGTTGCACCCGTCGCGCTCTTCACTGTCTGCTAGGCAGACAGTGAAAAGCATGCTGTGGCCCTGTTAGGGGGCCCCTGCACTGGCCATGCCATTGGCATGGGCATTGCAGGGGCCCCCAGGGGCCCCAGGACACCCGTTCCCGCCATCTTGTTTCTGGCGCCATGGCGGATTCGCCCAGCCGGGGGAAATCTGGCGGGAAACCGCCGGACCCGTTTTTCTGGCTGCGGCTTTACCGCCGCGGTCAGAATGGGCAAGGAAGCACCGCCAGCCTGTTGGCGGTGCTTCCGTCACCCGTGGCCCTGGCGGTCGGAATGAGGTCCTTTGTTTCTTAGAACAATCATAGGGTTTACACGGATATGCCTGTGCTGGTGTAAAAGGTACAGTGGTATCACAATATTTACATATAATGTTTAGCGTATAAATCAAAGCCTGCACTGTTGCTGACGTCCCCTGCAACTCGTTCAGTCCGTTAGCATGTCGGATTTGCAGTCCAGTTACCTTCCAGGTTGCAGCTTTGGCAGCCATCCACTTGCTTCCAGGTACCTTCACGTTGCAAAATGAAACATTTCCTTGGTCATCAGTTACGTTAGCGGCTTCAGGTGCACAAGTGACATGAAGGTCTGTAACGACAGTCTCTGCTACATTCGGTCGAACCCGAACACCTCTTCCGGCTATAATCATGACCGCAAACAGGAACCACATCATCGACGCAGATGTCATCATTTACGACCGTGGGGTAAGTCTCACTGCAGGTACAAATACAGGTACATTAGAGTTCTTTAAAGTACAATATACGTACTCCCCACCCCTTGACTCAATATCTCTCCTGCCTCTGGCTTTTTCCCTGGATGGTGCACCCATACTTTTCTTCCTGTGTTTCCAAATCCTCCCTCACCTCTTTGGGTGTTATTGGGGGGCAGATCCTGTCTTCAATATGGGGGGTGTACGCTTGTTCATAAATCAATTGAGCAAGTCTGTCATGTGCTTGATATGATACAGCAGCATCTCCTTGGTTCTGTAATACTACTTTAACCTCTCCTCTAAAATCTGGGTCTATGACTCCCCATAGCACCGACACTCCCTTGATGGCTAGGCTGGATCGAGGGGCAATTCTACCATATGTTCCAGGTGGTACTCTTACTCCTATTCCTAGGGGAACAGTTTTCACCTGTCCTACGGGTATTTCTCCATCCTCTGGAGCAAACAGGTTCAGTCCTATACTGCCAGAAGTAGCCTGTAAAGGTAATCGAGCTCGAGGGTCTGTTTTCCAGACAATCATTGTATGGGTGGTTTCTTTATCATGCCCTGTCACCCGAATGAAAGGAGTCTGCTGCCCAACAGGTCTATTGTTCAATTCGAACAAGGCTTTGTCTAAATTACTACTCCATCCTTTTGGAGTCTGATGTGCTGATAACTTTTTTTGCTGTTCTTTCAACAATCCGTTATATCTCTCAATCATGCCTGCAGCTTGTGGATAATAACTAAGGTGTAAAATCCACCAAATGCCCTGTTCCTGCGCCCAATCCTGTACTGTTTTCCCTGAAAAGTGTGTGCCCCTATCTGTTTGGATTTCATCAGGTACCCCACGATGTTTTATCAGGTAGTTTAGCCCTCGCAAAGTGGACTTCTGGTCTGCAGACTTACAGGGCATACCCAACATAAGGCCAGAGTAGGTGTCCACCATGGTCAATACGTAGCTTTTTCCTCCTTCTTTTGGTAGCGGCCCAAAATAGTCCACTTGCCACACCGTAGCAGCTGCTGTTCGTCTTCTGTTGTGGCCGCTAGGTTTCTTTTCCAGGGGCATTTGTCTAATCTGGTTGCATGTGGGGCATTCCTTTACTGCTTGTTGCACCTGTTCTTTAGTAACTGGAATCTGTTGTTGCTGTGCCCATGCATAAGGGCCATTCTATCCTAGATGTCTCCCGGATGTCGCATGGGCCCAGTTTTCTAGAGCAGCTTCAGCCTCCTCATTGATGACCCCTGTTCGTGTTTTGGCCATCTGATCTGCGGTGTTGATGAATAGAAATTCAAGTGAGGTGTCCAATGGGCAATGGGCATACACATGTCCCACATAGATTTGACATTTTTGCCCTGTCTCCCACATCTCTTCCCATAGCTGCTCGCCTCCCAAATAGGGGTGCCTTTGATTTTCCATCCATCCTTGCGGCAAGTCGGGGCCCAGCTTACTAGTCCTTGGTTAGTGGCCCAGCTGCTTCTACTCCCTGTAGTTTTGCAAGCTGGCTTGATCCATTATCTCCTCCTTGCAGCAACAGTGTTTCTCTAGCAGGCTGGAATGCAACTGTTTGCCATTGCTTTTTTCCTTGATGGTACCAGGCAGTGCCATCTGTGAACCATGCACTTTGCTGTTCTTCTTCAGTGAGTTGTTCAAAAGGTGGGGCTGTTTTAAATGGTGACGATTCCATTTCAGAGGGACTGGACAGTTGTCAGGGCACTCATGATCATATGATTGAGAGTTAGTAATTATTAAAATCTTCAGTGTGGAATAACACCATAGAGAGTTCATATATTATTTATTTCTTGACATACAAAGTTCACCATAGCACAAGAAAAACGTCCTTGAATTTTGATAATGTATACAGCAACCAAAGCCAACACGTGTTTCGTCCTATGAGAATGTAATCTCACAGACTTCATCAGGGCTTAAAATCAAGTATGTCTTGTATGAGAAAATACTCATTTCCAAACATTATCTAGTAGAATCTCAATTAAGTGTATATAGTCCCAAATTAAGTCATCTAATGAAGAAATCTTCTCGTATTCCCTATCATCCAGAAAGTCTAAATCTCAAATGGAGAACTCCGTGGTGCGAATGTATCCACGGCGTTCCCAGTATCTTAAAGTCAAATCGTTCGAAAGGAAGATCCTCTTGCCAGGAGCACTGTGCCACATTTGGATTGTTAATGCTATTTTATGGACTCACTGTGAGCGCCCAAATCCTATGACTTGCTTCCTATGTGCTTTTGTCCTTAAATTCCATTTCAGAGGGTTCTGGCGAGGGGGCCATTGCCTGTAAGTCCACTGCCCCTAGCATATCTTCTTGTAACTTGGACACTCCTGCTGGCCCCGGTTTTGCCCTCTGCTGCAGATACCATTTCCAATTTACGATGGTAGACTCCTGCGCCTTGCCTACTTTAGTGTCAACCCCTCCTTCTCTTGTCCAGCCTAGTAAGGGGACCCGTGTTCTTAAGGTAACCGGCCGGTCACCAGTTATGCGTTCTGTTTCCACTAATGCCCAATATGCCCCTGCTAGTTCTTTTTCTAACGGGGTGTAATTGCTCATTGATGGTGTTAATCTCTTTGACCAGAATCCTTGTGGCACCCTCTTTTTTTCCCTGCCTCTGCCATAGGCTCCACATCACTACATCATCCTGTACTATCATTTCCAGCTCAAACTGGTCTCCTGTGATGGGACCTAACGCTAAATAATTCTGTAATGCATCTTTTGCTCCCTCAAAGGCCTCTTGCTGTTCAGGTCCCCATTGGAAAGCGTGCTTTTTTCATGTGACTTGATACAATGGTCTCAGTATTAATCCTAAGTGAGGGATATGTTGTCTCCAAAATCCCATCAAACCAATAAATCATTGTGCTTCTGCCTTAGTTGTAGGAATCTGTAGCTGCTGTACCGTATCAATCACTTTCTGCAGTATTCTTTTTACCGGCCCTGACCAAATAGCACCCAGGAATTTCACCTCTTGTGCCGGGCCTTGGACCTTTTTTGGGTTAATAGCCCATCCCCTCTGCTGTAAGTATTCAATTAACCTTTCTAATGTGTCTGAGACTTGCTCTTTGGTTTCTCCAGTGATCATGATGTCGTCAATGTAATGTGCAAGTCGGGTGGCTCCTGCCGAAAAGTTGGCTAAATCTCTGGCTATTAGTCCATGACACAATGTGGGACTATGCACGTACCCCTGGGGCAACTTCCCGAATGTGAATTGTCTGTCCTGCCAGCTTATTGCAAATTGGTCTTGACTGGCCTCATCAATGTCAATTGAAAAGAAGGCATTTGCTAAATCAATTCCGGCATGCCATTCCCCCACATCTTTACAATACTGTTCCACCAGCGTGATGATGTCTGGGACTGTGGCTGCCAAGGGTGGAGCCACTTTATTCAGTTGTCGATAGTCGACAGTCATTCGATAGGTATCATCTGGTTTCTTCACTGGCCATGTGGGTGAGTTAAATGGGCTCACAGCCGGTCTTAACAAACCTGCATCTAGCAGCCCCTGAATGGGTTCTGAAATCTCTTTATGACCTCCGGGTATGCGGTACTGTTTAATGCACACCGGCTCCTTTGGAGGAGGCACATGTAATGGGCTCCACTTTGCATGCCCAACCAGAACTGTCCTAGATTTCTTTATATATGTACACTCCTCACACCAAAAGTAAATGTTCCCCATTGCGTACCAATAGTTTTGCCTAGTAACAAATCCATGCCAATAATGTATTCTGGTACTTCGGCTATTAACACTTCTGCCGTGAACGGGGGTCCTTTACCAATTGACAATTTGAGTTTAACAGGTTTGGCCTCTGTCTCTGCACCCCCGTAACCATTAATGATCACACCCTTTCCTGGCAGCCTCTTAGGGTTTCCATTTATCAAAGTTACTTCCGCGCCTGTATCGAGCAGTGCCATAACATGTTGTGTTCCTTTTTGCCAATAAATGATGAGAGGTACATATGGCTGCCTGTCCCCGGGGCTTACCTCTTGCACTGCTCTGACTCTTCCATGGGTGGTGCTGAGGGCAGCTTCTCATCAAATTCCTCCTTCCCTTTCTGTCTATGCTGCAATGCTTTCCATTTATTAAGCAGATAAGGGGTCGGCTTCCCATATACCTCCTCTTTCTTCACCCCAACGTTCAACAAATCTATCCACATTTGTCATCTGGTCACTTTGATTGTAGATTATCCTCCCTTATACTTATTGTCCTGCCCCACTGCTCTTGCTGATTTTTGTCTGTCAAGCCCTTCCAATTGTGCCATTAATAACACCACATCCCCCACTAGTCTTCCCTGAGCGGGTCCTAGAAGAGCCAACAAGGCACCTTTCATATGCGGAGGGGCATTTCTGATTAACCGTGCCCTGATCCCTGCTGTCACAGGTTCAACATCAGGTCCTAATAACTGTTGGTAATACACTGCGTTCTGCATCCCCATTTCTCGCAGTTGTTCATTTGCCTCTGAAATCGTATTCCAAGGGCCCCAACTCTCTTCCACATCTAAAGCAGTTGGGTACAATTGCTTCACTCCTTCCATCAACCAACCCATTAGAGAGAAAGCTTGTTGCCCCTGTGCACCTCGTAACTGTTGCCCTAACATGGCATGTGTAGTTACTGATCCCATTTTCAAAAGTTCAGTTGGTGACAAATATGTACCATCTGCTCCAGTGTCCTACAATCTCACCAACCATTTAAACAAAGGCTCTGCAGGCATCTGCCTAAACATACGGGTTATCTCCAACAACTCACTCTGTGTATAATCTCTTACCAAACGAGAATTCTGTATTTGCCCACCATTCACTCCCTTTGATTTGTTTTGCACGTATGGGCGAACCTCCATTACACTTCCCCTTTCACCTTCAATTTCACCTACACGCCCTTCTCCACTTTCAACCCCACCTAGTTCTGCTACACGTACTTCCACCTCATCCTCCCAGTTCCAGTCATCATCATTATCCGAGACTGTTCTATCCCAAGTATAAGGATCCCAGTTTTCTTTGCGTACCAATGCCCTCACTTGCACAGCTGAGGGTATTTTAGGCTTCTGCCTACTCTTCTGTTTTGCTACTCGTACTGCTAATGTGGTGCAGCTTGCCTCCATTTGATCACCCGGAGTCACTGCACTTTCTATAGTCTCTTTCATTAGTAACTGCCTTTCCTGCAAGGCTGCAACCTCATCCAGCAGTTTTCTTATCTCTGCATCTTGTGATAATGTTTTCCTGTATACCGTACGGAGCGCAGACAGGAAAAGCCATCCCACTTGCACTGCTGCTTTCAGCTCCAGCTTTGCGCTCTTAGCTTCACACTCTCGACCGCATCTTCCACTAAGAGAGGAGTCACTTTCTCATCTAATGCCTCCCATAACACTGGCGCTGCCCACCGGTTCAGGAGTCCTGCCACACCAGAGAACGGGTCAGTTGCTAACCACCTGGGAATGGATCTGGCTTCTGCTCCATGATGCCTTCCGCTCTCTGCCTCCCTTTTTTTTACGTCCCCAAAGAGGCATTATTGACTTATACCCCACTTCTGGTACCAAAATGTCTTATCCAGGTGACTGATTGACACCTGATCTGTTCGATATAAGTCAATAAGGAAGCTCAATGAAGGACTACACGCCAATTATGAACACAATTTAGCTTTACTAGAGTTTCAGGTAAATGTATACATTTGGCAGATCAACGAAATAGAATGCAAATAGCAATGAAGAGCATCGATTTATATGTAAACACACATCTATTTATGTATATATGAGCAGAGAGTTCATTGATAGATATAAGCTTTGATTAAAGGCATACGAAATGCGTATTTCAATTACTGCAGCAAGCTCACACTACGATGTTCAGGAAGTAAAATATAAACAAGCTGAATACTTCAGATTATAAACACAGTGCAAGCATAATAATCAATCATAACAATAGAGCAGAGAAACAAAGGCCTTTCATCCCTGGGTGGAACTTAACTTAGTCCACGAAATGCTGGGAACCCCTCTACCGCCCGCTTGGACCTCTCTCCCCCTCGAGCGTCACGGTCTCTGAATAGCAAAAAACAGGGAGGCAGCGCTGTGGGCCTGGAGATGGCAGCTTTCACAACCCCATCTGCGAGCTTCAATCCCCTCACCCCCACTTCAGTGCTTAAATAACCTGAAGCTTGGATTCTATCCCTTTCCAGCATTTTCTAGCTATGTTATCAGCACGTGTCTCTCGGCTGCTCTGCCATTCCCTGACCATTGTTTTCATTCCATCTTTTTCCTGTGCTCTCGTTCTCAAGGTTGAGACGACCTCCGTCTTTCACTCCTACACATCCTGTTTCTTACACATGCAGCTGCGAATAAGTTTATCTATGGAATGTTAAAAAACAATCTTGAAAGCAAACATTGTGAACTTTTTCACGTTGTTCGGGATTCAGCAGGCATCATGCTCTTCTACGCTGTTCAAGCTAATTAACCCTTCGCGTCACAATGTCTTCCGCACCTTTCCCTATACTGATCAGCATGGAAGATGACGGACGGCCAACCGGGGATGGCCTCCCAACAAGGAAGTGGTTCTCGTCGAACCCTGACCCCCCTGATGGCCCACATACTCACAGTGGCCTATCTGGAGCTGGATGGGTGCTTGAGGACATCACAGCAGCAACAAGGAGGTGAGTACAGTGACCTTTTTTAATACTACTTACCCCTGGTGAGGTGGTATCCAGGTGGGGGATATGGGCCTGTGGGTGCCCCAAGTCCAGGCCTAGCATTGCCATGTTGGGCAGGGTTCTGATGTGAAAGTCTTCCAACCAAGCTAGTAGGCATCCACTACTGGGCAGGGGCCTGTAGGTCACAGATATGCTGCAATTGGCATTAGGTGTCCCTATCCCTGGGCTGGTGACTAGCATTGTGACTGGTAGTGCATTGCCTAATGCGTAGGGCTGTTCCCTGTATGTGAGTGTGTTGTGTACGCCAACTCTGGTGTTGGTGCCGCCATTGACCAAGTGTATCCTTTGTCTCTCCCCCCCTTTGTGTTTTGTCACCCTGTCCTTATGTGCATTAGCACCATCTGGTGGAGGAGCAGAGGCACCGGCGACAGAGGGAGCTGCATCCCACAGAACCCAGGAGGCCAAGTCCACCGACGGTGAGGGCACCAGTGGGGCGGAGAGCGAGGGGAGCACCACAGCGGAGAATGGAGTGGTCAGTTCGGACATGGATACCTCCTCCGATGGAAGCTCCGTGGTGGTGGCGGACACCTCTGTGCCCACCCCATCTACAGGTGCAGCCGCCACCAACTGTACCAGCACCGCCCTCCCAGCAGCCCCTCAGCATGTTTCCTGTGCGCGCGTGCCCAGGAGGGTGGGCATCTCCTTCGCCCTAGGCACCTCAGCCCTGCCCCACTTAGCCCTGCTGCCCTGAGTGAGGAGGCTATTGACCTCCTGCAATCCATCTCTGTTGGGCAGTCAACCATTGTGAATGCCATCCAAAGGCTGGCAGCCCAAATGCAACAGACCAATGCATTCCTGGAGGGCATTCACACTGGCTTGGCGGCCCAACAGAGATCAATACAGTCTTCTCTCTGATGGCAGCCATTGTCCCTGTTTCCACCCTCCCCCTCATCCACTACCATCATCACCAGCACACCTATCAGAGCACACACCTCACTGGCAGTCACCAGCCCCACATCCATGCACATGCACCCTGTGTCCTCACCCACTGTGTCAGTGCCCCCTCCTCCCAAAGTACACAAACGCAGGCATTCAGACATCCAATAGCCATCCATCTCACAGCAGCATCCAGCCCATGCACCTTCACCCAAACACAGCAGACACCTCCTACAACCACTTCCTCTTCCTCCACTCACATACCTTCTCCCTCTTCCCAGCCCAATGTCCCTAAGACGCTTTTCCTCTCCACCATTGACCTCTTCACAAGGCCTCCCCCCATCCCTCAATTCAGGCCAGGGTGACGAATACCCAGCCAAGCACCTCAGCCACCCAGTCCACGAGCACAGTAGTATCCACGGCTACTCCAGGTGGGAGAGGATCCCGGGCACCAGGCACCCACACAGAAAGGGTGCTTGCACCAAGTGCTGCAAGGAAGGGCAAGGAGCTACCCCCAGCTGCTGCAAGGAAGGGCAAGCAGCCAGCCCCAGCTGCTGCAAGGAAGGCCAAGGAGTCAGCCCCAGCTGTTGCAAGGAAGGGCAAGGAGGCACCCCCAGTTGCTGCAAGGAAGGACAAGGAGACATCCCCAGCTGCTGCCAAAAGGAGCAAAGAGCCATCCTCAGCTGCTGACAGGAAGGACAAGGGGCCAGCACCAGCAGGCTGAAAGGACAAGAGGCCTGGTGCTGGGGTTCAGTCAGAGCCCACACCACCAACCATGGTGGTGCAGCCATCCGAGGCTGCAAGGGATGGGCTGGAGCCTCCCCCCACCACTGCCAGAACTGCCACCAGCACCGCCACCAGAAGCAGCAGCCCCAGTGGGCATCCTTCCGAGGCTGCAGGGGATGGGCTGGAGCCTCCCCCACCACTGCCAGCACTGCCACCAGCAGCAGCAGCCCCAGTGGGCAGCCATCCAAGGCTGCAGGGGATGGGCTGAAGCCTCCCTCCACCACTGCCAGCACCTCAACCGGCAGCAGCAACCCCAGTGGGCAGCCATCTGAGGCTGCAGGGGAGGGGCTGGAGCCTCCCTCCACCAATGCCAGCTCCACCAGCAGCACCACCACTGCCACCACTGCCGGTGGACAGTGTGTAGTCCTGCATCCATGGGCTGTTGTGCGGCCTGACCCCTGCTAATGGTGCGGGTATGACACCCAGCTGAGATACTGTGACCTTGCACTACCCAAGTTCTGCATCACCAGGCATGATGCCCCCTCCAAAATCAGTGGAGAAGACATCCACTCACCCCATCCTTCCCAGGATGAAGCTCACTTGGCACGATGCCCCCTCCAGAACCAGTGGAGAAGACATCCACTCATCTCATCCTCCCCAGGATGAAGCTCACTGGGCACGATGCCCCCTCCAGAACCAGTGGAGAAGTCATTCACTCACCCCATCTGCATCCACTCACCCCATCCTCCCCAGGATGAAGCTCAATGGTCATGATGCCCCCTCCAGAACCCGTGGAGAAGCCTTCCACTCACCCCATACTCCCCAGGATGAAGCTCACTGGGCACGATGCCCCCTCCAGAACCAGTGGAGAAGGCATCCACTTGAGAGACTGTGGCCTTGCACTCCCCAGGACAGTGCAGAGGGCATGTTGCCCCCTCCAGAGCAAGTGTGCGTGTCACCTACTCCAGAGACTATGGCCTTGCACTCCCCAGGACAGAGTAATGGGCATGTTGCACCCTCCAGAACCAGTGGCATTATACCATCTCCCGGCTGAGGTGCCCCCCGTTCACCGTCCCCCTGAGGTGCCTTGCTATTTTCAACCTGATGCCTCTGCAGTGTTCTCTCTGTGTTGTTGCAGGAGTGAGGTGGGCCCTGGACTTTGTGATGTGGCCCTGGGCCACGGACTTTGAGGACTGTGCAGTGTCCCTTGCATTGTAAATATGTATATACTTTTTTATTTGGATGCACGTATTTCAACTATATTTATCTTATTACAACCTTTTTGCTCTATAGTAGTTGTCCTTGCATTATTCCTGAGGGGTACAGGGTAAATTTTTTATTTAACTGCATTTGCTTATGTGTATGGTGTTGGGTGTGTGTGTGTGTTGAGTGTGTGTGTCGCTCTCTTCCCCCCTCCCCTGTGTGCTAGGTGGTCATACTCACCCTGGTCGTCTTCGTCATTGTTGGTGTTCGTAGTGGAGCAGGACGTAAAACAACATCGGAAATACATGCAACTCGGGCTCCAAAGTGGCGTGGTTGTTTCCTGAGCCTCCAGGGGTGAGTCGTTTCCCTTCTGTGCAATGTTTCCGCCAGGCTTTTGTTGTTGTTGGTGCCACCCCGGAAAAGGTGGCAGATACGTGTGTCATATTACTGTAGGCAGAACATTGTCTTCCGCCTAGCTGTTGACGGTTACAGCAGTGGTGCTTCTTGATTCCGCCCTGGCAGTCGGTGTGTTAAAGTGGCTGTCTGTATGAGCTGTTTCCGCCATGGTCATAATCCCGCATGTATTACGGCTGGCCTGTTGGCAGTATTAACGACACTTTGTCACCGACCGCCAGGGTTGTAATAAGGGCCATAGTATTTTTTGTATGTCTATGGGTCCTATTGTCTATGAGGAAGATCTGTTAATCGTAATGCGTCACCATTAAACTATGATTTGCATTGGAAACTGTGGAATGCGGTCTTTCCAATGCCTGTGAGGTGTGGCATTTATTTTATTAGAACAGCTGCTGGTGGCCGTGACCTGCACCGACCCCGAGAGGTGGAAGAAGCCGGCTAAACACAGGGATCATTTTATGGCGGTGTGTATATATATATATATATATATATATATATATATATATATATATATATATATTAATATAACCTGATGGTTGCCAGGAGGTAGTTATAGTTAGGATATAGTTTTCATTTCCATAGGAAAAACATCCTTTATTTTGCTAATAACCTTGATGTAATTTGAAGAATATTCACAAACTTAAATTTTTTTACACAACAGTCAGTTCAGCTGCTGTCTCAAAATTCTTGTGGTGATTCATCAAGAGGGGGCTGAGGAAAAAGGGGTGGCCTCAATACCTTGTCCCCATGCAAATTCCCATAGAGATTTTTAACCCACACAGAAACTGACTCACCCACAAAGACACCAATACACCCACTCTCACACTCAGACAGACACTCTCACAGCCACTCTCACCCCCAGAGACTTCCTGTCACACCTATTCTTACAACCAGAGAGACAGGCTATAGCCAACGCCCACCACGCACAGCAAAAGGGCCATGCACAACGTGGGATTAGGTGGTTAGAGGGGCTGGATGTAGGGTCTGGCAGCAGGACAGGCCCTGCGGACCACCACCATCAAGAACAGCAAAAGGCTGTGCATGATGGTGGTTGGATTAACATATAGGCGGTCATTGTGACCCTGGCGGTTGAAAACCGCCAGGGCAGAGTGCCGCGGAAGCACCGCCAACAGGCTGGCGGTGCTTCAGGTGCCATTCTGATCGCGGCGGTAAAGCCGCGGTCAGAAAAGGGAAACCGGCCCCCAACAGGGCCCCATTAGGATTTTCAGTGTCTGCAAAGCAGACACTGAAAATCGCGACGGGTGCAACTGCACCCGTCGCACACCAGCAACTCCGCCGGCTCCATTCGGAGCCGGCTTCATCGTTGCTGGGTCTTTCCCGCTGGGCGGGCGGGCGGCCTTTTGGCGGTCGCCCGCCCGCCCAGCGGGAAAGTCAGACTTACCGCGGCGGTCATTTGACCGCGGTGCGGTATTCTGGCCGGGGGAACTTTGGCGCCGTAGTTAGAATGACCCCCATAGTAATGAAAATTACTTTACATTAAAAAAACTGAAATTCACTGAAAAAACAAAGGTAATTCACCAGTTATAGTGAGTTATAGAGTTATCTCTAACAATTATAACTCTTGCCCTCATCATGCATTGCTAATTTCCACACTAATTACAGCACTCGTGACATTTTTTATAACATCATTGGTAATGTCACTGCAACATCTGCAGTAAAATTATTGATCAGATAACTGTTCCCTGTGGGGGAACAAGTTATAATTACCTTAGGGCATGAATTATAGTTAATAGAGATAACTATAACTATAACTGATGAATTACTATAATTTGGTACGTTGTAAATGTAAGCTTAACTACAACGTCCCTGTAACCTTTGTTTTTTAAGTGAATATATATATATATATATATATATATATATGTATATATAAACACACACACACATATATATGTGTGTGTATATATATATATATATATATATATATATATATATATATATATATATATACAGCTTCCATTTACTGAAAAATTGAAAACCTGTAAAGCTCTGAGTTCAGGTAGAATTAGGTCACAAAAAAATTCTAAATGCAAATGGCAGAACTTAATAGAGGAAATTGGTCAGCCTCTTACAGTGTGAGTAAAAGTATGAAGAGGTCCAGGGCAGACACATTGTAGCCATTTGGTGAGAAGAGAATTGCTTCTTGTATAAGTGAGAGTGAAGAAGGAGACTGGGGAGATAAGCTGGACATCCAAGGCAGGAGATGAACAAGGCCCATGCCAGCCCCTACTTCCTTAGTCCCCAGCCAGATGGGAGCCCCCCTAATTAGATTAGGAGAGAGTCTGGAAAAGATGTGTAGTCAAATGTTAGCCATTCCTTTTGGTTGGGTTACACAGACACACACACCAAGAAGAGAATGTGTCTATATTGATTTTGGTCAAAACAGTGAATTCTGCATCAAAAAATGCCACACTTCACAGGAAGTGGTCATGAAAGAGGAAAGTAAATTTACCCCCCCCACCTCTTGCCTGCCCAGAACAGAGAATAAATATGGTGAGAGCTGCAGGAACTCTTCAGATTACTGCCTGGAACATCAGTAGAAGATAGATTGCCCTGCTGGACACTTGGGCCCATATTTATACTTTTTGACGCAAAACTGTACCGGCGCAGTTTTGCGTCAAAAATATTACCGCCGGCTAACGGCATTTCTGTGCGCCATGCGGGCGTCAAATTTATACTTTAACGCCCGGCGGCGCAAACCACAGGTGAAAGTCATTTTTTTTTATGCACACCGCAGCGGCAAGTCGTAAACCAAAACGACGTTAACGCAGTGGAAATGACTGTGGGTCGATTTACGACACCACACACCGGATGTGTGGCGGTTTTTGACGCAATAGTGTCAAAATTCCCCGCAAACACAGCCATTTCAGCAGAGGAGAGCCAAAATGGATCCCAGATGCCTGTACAGACCCCAGGAAGATGACAACAGACCAGGAATAGTCAGGAGGACCCACACAAGACCCAGGACAGTTTTAAGAAGAAAATAAAGTATTGCTTCATTGCAGAGGAACAGGAAATTCTGGTTAACAAGGTGACGGAACACCAGCACCAACTGTGTCACCTCAAAGTTGCCAATCAGTAGGAGAGAGGCAATTCAGCAACAAATTGTTGACAGGATTAACAGTGTGGCAGAAGTACGCAGAACAGTCATCGAGTGCAAGCGCAGGACCAAGGAAAAGATGGCCAGGAACAGGAAGGCAGCACTGCAGACTGGAGGTGGGAGTCCAGCACACCAGGAGGCCCTGGACCAGATGGAGTAGATGGTCGCAGCCGTCATCCCTGAGGAGATCGTCACAGGGATTCAAGGACAGGACAGCGCAGACTACCAGGAGACAACACACATGCAGGGTAAGTCGGATGGGGAATTAAAATGCACTAACGTCAACTGTAAGCAGGGGGGGGATACGGACCACAAAATGCATAGAAGTGATCATGTACATGGAGTGGCATGGGTAAAGGGATATGGCATTGGGGCATGGCCTGCACAGAGAGAAGCTGGAGCACACCATTACACTACACCAACAGTCCATTGGAGGCATGCTGCCATGCCAACGATGGAGCAAAGGTAAAGCCACGCCAGGAGGGAAGGGCAAAACGTCAAACTGACATCCTGTCACATGTCAGCCACTATACCCCCTACATTAACTAGGGCCCAATTAACAACCTCTAGCCATACCGACCACTGGAATGTAACAGTGACACAGTTGCCACTACCACCTCCGCTGTGTGTGCTAGTCAAGTAGCCAATGGCAGTAACGTCCCCATGGATCATACACACCTAAATTAGTGGGTTGAGGATGATAACTTCAACAATCCCCTGAAACAAGACAAAGGCTCCAGTTTTGTCAAATGTGAATGCCCATAGTTGCCGCAAACATCAGCCAATGTCACCAACAGTAGGAGCTACACAGCACTAAGGACACACCCATGCTTCATATCCCAGGGTCCATCCTGTGCCTACGTCACAGTGCAAAATCCCAAATGTCATACTGCTCAGACAACAGCATTGAGAGGGAAGACACATGTAACTGGTCACTGATATACACCTGCACAGTCAGAGGAGGAAATAGGACACTGCTACAACTATCAGGGCAATCCATTCTCCACACATTCCCCAACATCAGCTGTACACATTACCAATGCTAACATCCATATCGTGCCATAACAATGCTATGCATAGGATATGCTACATGTCAACTACATATAAGTGGATGTGAAAGATCAGAGACTGAGGCACGTCCAGATTGTTAAGTGTGCTGCTAGTGCAAACTATGGCTGCCAGCCTAGAGGGGGTTCGTTCGTGCATGATGTCAACTGAAGAACAGGCAGCAGCTATGCAAGAGTGAACAACTATCTTGCAGGAAGTAGAAAAAAGGCTCAAGGAAATCAGCACAGCCGTAATACAGTTGACCCAACACCTACAACAGCAATCCTGTCAATGCGTGCACGAATGCAACATTGAACCCCTCAGGGCCGACCTGGCTGCCTACCATCGTGATGTGGCTGCTATTCTTAAGAATCAGCAGATTCTCCTTGCAGCAGTACTGCCCTTCAGACCTTCACAGGTAGCAGCGACCGGGATGTCTGACTCCACGCCTTCTAACACTGAGGTGAGTGTTGCCCCTTCACAACCACCACCACCAAGAACAGAGGAGGCAACACACACATCAGAAGAAGAAGACATGGAACAGATCACCTTCACACGGAAAAGTACCCGGAAGCACTAGTCCCTGCCACATGGCCAACTATTACCAAGGTCCAGCACTTTGTAACATGCCAGTCTTACAACAACTGTACTCAATGACTGTTCTGCAAACCACTGTTAATCTTGTCATCCTGCACAGTGATTGTCTCTCACTTACTCATTGGCAAATCCTGTCCCTCTCACTGTCTGACACATCACCCCAGCATGTCAAATGCATTTTCCTTTAGCACTTGTGTAGGATCACAATGGAAGATGTCACTATAATGGACTCACACTCATGGACAATGTACATATAGCACTACAGCACTTTTCTATAAATAGCACTTACACAACAAATTTGTCTCTGTGTAATGTGACACATCAATTGTGCAGTAGATAACTGAACTGTGACTCCTGTCAAATTACGTAGCTTGTCAATACAACTGTCCTTAAATTATGTAGTCAGATAACTTTGCACAGTGGCCTGGATTGCATCATACTCTGCCCTTCCTGAGGGTAATATCTGACGAAAAGAGAAAACATACACCATCATGCTGTGTTGGACAGAATAATGCTTCCTCAGGGATATCTAAGTCATCAAATAGTGGCAGCAAAATATTGTCACCATGCAATACTAACACATATAACAGTGCCCACAAATCTAAGCAAACACTCAAAAAAATGCATGAATGAAGGTGTCTGTGTTTCCATCCAAATAAGTAATCATGCTGAACAGTGTCACAAATGATGTCTGTGAGTCATGAAGACGATACTACAAATGTGCTTACGACCACTCGCCTTATAAGGGTTTCCTTGAACATCACACTGCAGTCAGACCTAAAACAGTTCCCCCAATACCAAATCTGGAAGCACTGTTTGTGACTTTGAAAACATGCTTATTGAAAAAATACATGTTGGGATCCATATTAACTGTGAATGGTGGTTGCAACGAATGGTGGAATCTTTGCAAGGTAGCTCTGGGGTAGCTGCCAATCTTACAGCTCAGTTGGGATTTGTTCGTAGCATATGACACAAATGTAATAGAACCAAATTCATGTACATGTATGCCAAGGCCCTGATCAACAAGCATTTAACACATACTGTAAAGGGTTCACTATATATTTATTAAACGGTAATAACAGAAGAGGAAACTCTGGGAAAAGACTTTCCTACCCTAATCTACCCTAACTACTCATTACCCACAACTGTCCCTAACTAACCTAAGCTAAACCTACTTATCACATGTAACAAAACGTTCTAAACATCACCTCCCCACCCCCGAATGAGACGGGACTCATGGTGGACAACAGATACCAACCTAAACACATACTATCCTATACTAAACAAATATATATTTTTTGGTATTTTTTTGTATATATATTTTTTTGTAAACACACAAGAACCCCAACATAGCCCCCCTCAAAAAGAAAAATAGAAATAATCCGGACCCCCCCACCCATTAACACTAACTAAACTAACAGCCTATACTAACCTAACACTAAGCCCCCTGAGCCCACTAAGTATAAGAACAAGGAAAGAGGAGGAAGGGGAGGGAATCATGTCCATTTAAAAAGTCTAGAGGTAGGCCCTCCGGAGGGTCCGCGTTATGGACCGCACACGCCTGTTCATATGGCGAACATCCCTGCTCAGGTGATTAATTTTCCGTAGGACACGGTCCATTTTTCGTTGCATTTCCTGAAAAGCTGCAGGGTCAACTGTAGCAGCTGGGGTGATCTGGGTACCATCTGAGGACGTGTGTGGACGTGTAGAGTCTATGCCTGTGGGCTGCCCTGAAGGTGTTCCACTGCTAGGGCCTGGAGCAACTGCAGACGTTGGGACAACAGTCCCAGCTGTGGGTGGTGCCACCTGAGTGGAAGTGGTGTTTGTGCTGATGGTGGGCAAAATTTACATTAGGAACTGTATTGTGTGAAATAGCACAAGGAGTAAATCAGACAGTACATCTACTGTACTTGTAACAGCTCATATCATCATACAGATCATTGAATGTCCCTGAGGAAGTACATAGCAGGCCAGCCTACAAAGGTCGTATCACACATAGCACATCCAAACCCTACAAGATGGGTAACAACTGGCATTGATTTGGCATCAGAGTTCTGCCAGTTGTCAGCTAACAATCAGGCCGCACATTCTGCGCCAATGCCAGGCCTACAAATGTCAGTGTACGTGATGGAAATCTAGGGCCACATGATCTGCAAGTTGTAAATGGACTTGCTAGTATAGTACTCATGTGCTATACCTGAGTGTGTATACTAGGTTCCGACCAAACATTCACTGATTTACATGTCTGTGTAACATACTGGTATTCTCAGTCCTAGGTACACTATTCACAAACCCATGCCTGTGTTTGAGGTGGGGGGCGGATAAACAACTAACAATTTCAAACAACATGGACACCCAGGAAGCTATAGAGAGCTGGACATGTGTTTGGCTCTACACACACACCACAGGTAAGGTCTATCAACAAATAGGAGACAGCAAACCCTTGACCAATCCCAGCACCACACATGTCTGGAAATGCAGACCTTTGTCCACATCATATACTTCCAGTAAGGCATGACTTACAACAGACTCAGAGTTGCAAGAACATTCATGGTCATAATTTGCATGCACACCTAGGCCATTGCACTCAAGTGCCACATACTTGTAGCACTACATGTGGAGCTACATGCTGCTAGGAAGTTCACCCTACAGTACATAAGTACTTTGGTGAATAGGGAAGCAGAAGTCTGTGGGTAAGCATTTTGCAGCCCTATTCTGGGAGAATGTGGGTCTGAGAGGCAGACTAAATCTGAGATTAGTTCCAGTGCGACTCATGTTGATACAAGTGTTATCCACATGACTCACCCCAGTTCACATTGTGAGGCCTACAGGAATGACCTAGAATCCCTAGATAAGACAATAGGATAAGCATTGGCAAACTCCAAAATGCTTAGAAAATTAAATCCCACTCATGGAACAAGGCAAATGATGGTCCAGCACATCATACTTTGCTATCTGTTCAACACACAGAAGTCCATCACACATCACCAGCAAACACAACACATAACAGACATATCAACACTTACTGGAGTTGTCGGGGTCCTGAAATGAAGCCACTTCTCCCACAGTGTAGGGTGCCGGTCCACCTGTAAGGCATGGAAGGAAGAAATGTGCTCAAAATCTGTTCACTGACCAACAATTCCAAAGACATAAACTATGTGTAAGATGACATAAGTAATTAAAGCCACTCAGACATAATGATACTGCATCCGATGTAGCACGGCTAACATGTACATAGCATGGGTCTCCTGTGACAATTATACACATATCTGCACACATGCAGTGGCCCTAACTATCATGTGGTGGCAAACATGCTCCGTCATTAGTGAGCAGACATAATAATGGCGTGTATCTGTCTCATCATGTGCATCCAAGAGAGACATCCAAAGCCTGGGTACTTGAGGACGGCATTACCAGTCAAACAGCCTATGTGGCAATGACAAATTTATGACACATAGGTACAATGTACAGAGGGGCAGGGACTTTTGTAAGCCCTCATGTTGTTACAGTTTCTTCATTTGATGTGGCCCAGCTATGGTGATTTGCACCAACCATAGAGATATGAACCCATGTGCATACCTTTGGCCTGCCATCCCTAAACAAAAGGTGGAACACCAAACACCAAATACCAGTGTAGGATGTTAGCTGAGGGCACCTTACACCTTTTCCCTATGTTTTCAAATCCAGATCTGACATGTATCCAAAATGATGAAGAACCACAATAATCCCTAATATTCATAGAACTTCCAAAAATGCTTTCCTTCCACACTCACCAGATACACATGAGACATATGTCTGGGCCACATTGCTATCATCAATTGACGTGAAGCCAGCACTCAATTTCTGCATCATGTAGTGTTTAGAAAGACAGTCTAGCTATTGCGTCAACAAAGGTTGCCAATATTTTAGAAAAGCTATACTTCACTGCCAAATGTGACCTATATAGACATGATTGACTCCTAATTTGTGTTGCTGTCTGACACAAAGGCGGCACCAAATTACATTAAGCAAACGTAATCTGTATGTTTGCAGAGCACGTGCTTCCTGACAGCTAGCAATTGTGGTCCTTCACATAGTCCATCAATGACCCTGTATGTTTACGAAGCATTCCACACAGTCAGCAACTTAGCCGGCAGATATTGTACAAATCATCTGATGTCAATACAGAACTTTTAATTGTGCACATTTACGTGATTTGCACTCACCAAAAGGGCCACCAATCACTTTTCCCAGGTGGTCCATCAGATCTTGCTCCCTGGTGATGAGGTCAGCCCAGTGGTGCTTTAGCTGGTGGTCATTCCTCTGGCTCCCATACACGCGCTGCAAGTGATGCAGGACACTTCCCCACCGGATTTGTTGCGCCTCGGTGTGATACCCCTGTATCACCCTGTCCCCTGCCTCGATCATCAGTGGGAGGAAATGGCACACCAGCCATATAAACCCCCCAAGCTCCTCCTCACCCATCCTGCCAAGACGTGGCCTACCCAACATCTTAGCACAGAAAAGGGGAATAGAGGATAAAGAAGAACAAAGGAGAAAAGGGGGAAAGTAGAAGTACAAAAAAGTAAACTTAACTAAAAGAGCCCAACTATCCCCAAACTAGCACTACCCACAACAGACTCCCACAAACAACAAATACAATACAATACTGGACAATTGTACACAAAACACACTCAGACAGTATACAACAACAATATTTATTTCACAAACTAAGTAATGGAGCACACAGGAGACAAAAGCACAATTTCACTGGACAACACTCAGAACACAGCCACACAGTCTAGAAGAATCACAGACTGCAAAGTGAAAGTGAAAGTACACCCACTGTACATAATCTGTAAACAGGATATCCTATTACATGTCACTTCCTGCATAAAATGGCTGCCATTTATATCGTTATGTGTCATATTTTTTCACGCATACAGTATGTGCGTCATTTTTTTCGCCGCACAGGAGTAAAAATTAGGCCGTATCCATATATTTGTAAATAGTCTTAACACTTAACCAATTTTCTGGGCATTATGCATCGTTTTTCAGGCATAAGCGTCATTTTTTTGCATCAAAATTTCAGGGCATGAACTGGTTTTGGGTATTTTTTCCATTTTAATGTAATGTTACATTTGGGACACAACTGAGATAGGCTGATTGCACCCACTTTGGTGTTGATGGTGTATGTTCACATGTGAGACATCATACTGCTGCGGACCATGACCCGCTACTCCCATAACAGGATCTTCACGCTTGGCTGATGCACTAGATGGCCATATGTGTGGCCTACATATATCTATTGCACAATTTGGGCATGTTTGGCATCAGGAGAGGATAGCAAGGTGACGCACATGAGTACAATACCTCAATGCCTATGGCTCAATGTATGTGTCATTGTGGAAATGAGAGAGGACATGTGCTACTCATACATGTAGCAACATCTGTTGTGTGCACTTCCAAGATTTTGGGTAACGTAGACACTACAAATGACAAAGCATGCACCAGATAGATGGCAGATGCTTGTTCATGTCAATGGTCCACAAGTTGGCCATCCCATGTCCTAGAATTTTCGTAACTGCTTCCTAGGCACTTGTTGGTGAACCCACAGTGAGTCAGGCACATGCATAGATGAAGGGGGTACCATGTAATTGGCCCAGACTGGCAAAGGTGAACCACAAATGTAATATGACACCACAGTTGTGGTCATATAACTGAGCCACAACTATCCAGTGGCAGTGGTGGACCAGCAGACGACGCAGGACGTGTCCACATATTTCTAGTGATCAATTGTACAGAGGTGCCCTGTTCATGTGTGTGGTCCAATGTTGATCGTGTATATTTTTAGGGGTGTATGTTGTCACAGTTACGTCCAGGTCTAATCAGTGGCAGCTATTCCTGTAGCTACTGAGTAACCTTCGGAGATCAATGTGAGTAAAGTGGATGAGGACATGAGAAACTACATGGGGATGGTCCCACCCTGTCACTGAAGACGTGTAATAAGACTGTCAACAGGGCAACCATGGTGTGCTGAGTGAGATAATGTCTCAAGTGTCATGTTCCGGCAGGTGTCATTACAACATTTGTACACAGGTTGGCCTGTGAAGTTCCCACTGCATCTGGGAACATCATAGCCTCTGTGTTGATTAATGTAGCAGCTATTCAGCATGTACAGCCCATCAATATGTTGTGAGCAATGTGATTCAGCGTGTGAACTGTCAGGGTCCTAATATGTGTGGACTTTTCATGGACATTATCAGAGGTAGCTTGTTCTGCTGAAGGCACCATACCCAATCCTTGCATACGGCCCTGGTACACTGTCACACTTTGCTGTTCATGCATACATGAGACCCAGATAAAGGATGGGCCATGATTTTGATATTCAAAGACAATTTTACTAATATGGTACAATTAAAAGGCAGATGATGCTATACAATGTATTTGGGTATGCATTGAGGAAGCACATGACAAAATACCCTTTGAGGAATGAGAGGTTTGCTAACGCAAGTGTGGTACATATGTAGCCAAAAGGAACCTTTAGGGTAACGCACAGACAGGTGCCAGTCAGGCTGACAGGATGCAGGGTCAATCTGGATCCAGCAATTTCACAAGGTACATAATCAGTGGTCTTGTGGTAAATAATTTATTTTACCTTATCTTATTTCATAATTTTCTAGTAATAGGTAAATGAGGAAGGAGACAGAGTCCGGGACGTGGAGTATAATCAAGGTTTATTTCAATAACTCGAGTTAAGGGAGAGCTCCCTCACCAAGCGGGTTAGGGAGTGGTCTGCTCAACATTGCGCAGCTTGCAGCTTTTATACATTTCTTGCACAACACAAGCGAATGGCAATAATTCTGTAATTTTCCATCAAGCAAACTTTAGAAAAACACTTCTATGTGCGTTAGTGGAAATACGTAAAAATAGCATGCAGACAGAGAAATGTCAAAGCTGGGGTGTAGAATAGAGTGCGAGGGGAAAAAGAAAAAAATAACAGGTGTGACTGTGTTCCAACCACAGGTTGTTCCGTCGAAGCGACCTTTTTCTCTCAGCAACGGCAGAATCGGCTTAACCACAGTTGTGTGGGCGGCTATCAGGTGTGACCTTTTTCTCTCAGCAACGGCAGAATCGGCTTAACCACAGCTACGTGGGCGGGTCACATCCTGCCCAAAGCGTATCATGCAAGGCAGTTTGTCTCCAGCTGCACTCTCCAGAGTGTCAACAATAAGGTTTGTCAAGACATTCTCAAAATGGATGCTTACTCTCAAAATGGATGCCCAGATGTCAAGGTACAGTGATTGCATGAGGGTGCGATATTTTACTTTTCCACATTCCCTCCTTGCACCAGAGTGCAATCACGGTCTTCTACCGGCAATTGAAGTAGATCCTGGCACTTTCCTCCTCCTGAGTATGTCTTCTAGGAGTGCACAGGGTAATACACAATCCACAGAGCGGTGGACCACATTGTATGCAAAGACAACACCCCATAAGTACTGCAAATATTATCCCGACTATGGACAGTAACTTCCAGCCCCAGGAGGATAGCAACCCCCAAAACCATCCTGACCAGGTCCAGGTACCTGGTTCCTGGTGTAATCCTGAGGCTATTTTGTGTAATTTAGAAATAGCTTTATAGACTGAGGGGGCGTTATCGGGAATGAAAATGCAACAGCTTGACCCGATAATTTTACAGGCCCCACCCTTCTCCGCTAGTATGACGTCGAGAACAAGACGATTCTGGAGCGCTACCATTCTGATAGCGGATTGTTCCTGAGTCAAGTTCCCCAAAGCGGCTATAGTCTGATTCACAACTGCCTCTACTGTTCGAGTAAGTCTACGTATAAGCTTACTGTTCTGCACTGGTCCGACGAAGAAGAAAAAACCTCTATTAAAATCAGTATATTGTTCCGCAGCAGTTTCAGTTTGATCTATTCCGGATGTATCTATATACCTCTTGTACCTCCCTGCACTAATTCGATGATCCTTGTGGTACGTTGAAGAGGCAAGGAAAACAGGTGGCAATAAGAAGGATATATAACATCTCCCCCCCCAGTTGTAGGGAAGACGGACATAGGTAGACTGGCCGCAAATGAAATAGGTATGTCTGGTGGTCTGAAATGAGGACTGACCATTATCCGTAAATTTCACAGTAGAATTGCATTCACTGTATCCTACAGAGATAGTGCCAGTCTTCTGGATGCACAGGTGTCCTTTTACTTTGAAAACGGATATGGTTATTGGCCCTCCCTCTCCTTGAGGCCTGGACTTTTTCAGCTTAAAAGTCAAGTCATCTTGTTGGTATTCTTCTCTTTCGAATACCGTTCCATTAGCCTGTGGTAACCCCTCCTCATCAGGATAACAGACCGTTTGAAGGACAGCGTTTAGATTGTCCCAGGGCCAGTCCTTTTGATCTGTTGGCATCTCAGACCTGTTGTAAGCTGTGATCAGGGCAAACCAGGCCTCGCATGAGCCGTTATATGAGAATGGAAATGGTGTTAATGGCATTCCCCCTTCATCTTGGTGAGGGGGAATCCGTCCACATATCCAGCAATTAGTGGTATTAACCACTTGATGTGAGTAGTGTAATAGCTTCACAAAGGTGTTGTTCTGCATAGCTACTCTATGTGCCAACTCATGAGGTGGAAGATCGTGATGTGTGTGTTCTTGAGTGTCATTAAGGGGTGTCTGAACTCGTTTGCTTGGAGGAAAAACCACATACAGTATCCAACTCACACATGCTATTGCTGCCAACAAAAACATTAATATCAATACAAAAATATTTTTCCCAGTACATATTCTTCTCTTATATTTGTCCCTTAATCTCTTTTGTTCCATCCTTGTTTCTGTCACAAGCCTTGCCATTAGGCGTATCTCCCTTGAGCCCCTGCCGTTTCACCAACAAGAGGAGCTTGTTTGGACTTAAGTGACCTGGGCTCGGGAAGAAGACCTAAGTTTCGACTTGTATAACTGTTGGGGACTTTCTTCTGTGGGTAATGTCAATTGTTCGGAATGTTTTGGAATCAGGTGAGGCAAGGTGTCCTCTGCCCCTTCTTTAGAAAAGTATTTCTTACAGTGGCTGGTGTGTAACCAGCCCTTCCGTCCTTCGACTTTCACGGCTGTTCGGGTAACCAGTAGAACAAGCTTGGGTTCCTTCCACCTGGGCTCAAGAGGCGTCGCGCGATCAAAATTCCGGATGAGGACCCAGTCTCCCGGTCTGATCTGGTGTTCTTTGGGTTCGGTATTATCAGGAAATGCAGCTGCAACCTGTGAACGACAAGATTGAAGTGCAGACATCAAAGAAGCCAGATAATCTGTCAACACAGGTAGTTCAATGTCTGTTATAGCCTTAGCTCGCGGTGTCCCCCATATGTTAGGTGGTCTACCAAAAACTATCTCATAGGGAGCTAGTCCAGTCCTGGAATGGGGAACCATTCTCATGTAGAACAATGCTACGGGTAAAGCTGTTATCCAATCAACTTTCTTATCGGCACAAATTTTTGCCAATTTGTTTTTTAGCGTTTGGTTGTGTCGCTCGACTAAACCAGCTGCTTGTGGGTGGCGTACGCAGTGGAATTTCCACTGGTATCCCAGCAGCAGCAAAATTTTCTTCATTAATTCAGATGAGAATGGTTGGCCATTGTCAGAGTATATGACTCGAGGTAGACCAAACCTAGGAAAGTATTCCTTAATCAATTGTTTGGCAGTGGTGTTGGCAGTATAATCAGGTACGGGGTAGGCTTCTGTCCACCTTGTTAATGTACATACTACTACAAGGACATACTTGTATCCTCTGCATCTTTCCATTTGTATATAGTCCATTTGTATGACCTCAAAAGGATGTTCTGGAGGATGAAATCCTCCTGAGCCTACTGTCACACCCTTCCCGATGTTGTACTGGCAACATATCATGCATGTTTGGACCTTGTTTTTGGCTGCGGGTCTAAGGTGCTTATTGTCCCATATAGATCTTGTTGCATCTAGCATAGCCTTTTCTCCTAAATGGGCTGGCCCATGTATTGTTTCTATAATGATCTGTACCATGGCGTCCGGTAGATACCAGACTGCTTTGTGTGGCACCATCCATCCCTGATCTGTCAAGATCCCTCCCTCCTTTTTCCATTTTTCTTTTTCTTCTTTTGTAGCATGACTCTGTGGCCCGTATTTATACTTTTTTTAGCGCCGCATTTGCGTCGTTTTTTGACGCAAAAACGGCGCAAACTTGCATAATACCATTGTATTTTGTAGGTTTGCGCCGTTGTGCCGTCAAAAAGCGGCGCAAATGCGGCGCTAAAAAAAGTATAAATACGGGCCTGTATGTCTAGTATATCAATAGCGGTATCTCTGGTAGTTTGTGTATGTCCTATAAATGCAAGGTCATGGGGTGACCCTTTTTCTACGTCTTTCTGTGTCATTTCCTGAGCTGTTTGGTCTGCTAAGGCATTTCCTATAGCGACATCGTCTGTTCCCTTTGAATGTGCTTTGCATTTAATTACAGCTATTTGTTCGGGCAAGTGTATGTCGTCCAATAACTGTGTTATGAGGTCTGCATGTTGTATTTTTTGATCCATGGGATGTCATGAAGCCTCTTTCTCTCCATAGCGTTCCGAAATTGTGTACTACCCCAAAGGCATACTGTGAGTCGGTGTAAATGTTTATCTTTTTTCTCTTCCCTATGTGACAAGCTCTACTCAAGGCTATTAATTCTGCAGCCTGCGCCGAGAATTGGTATTTGTCGACATTCTAGTACCTGTGTTTTTGTGGCTGCTTTCAGTTCCCCTTTTTCATTTCTTTTACATGAGCCATCCACATATATATTTTGTTCCGCCTCTTTTAAAGGAATATCTCTTAGGTCTGATCTTGGTTTTGTCACTTGTTCAATCACTTCTATACAATCATGTACTCCGTCTATCTCTTCAGGAAGAGGTAAGAGTGTCGCTGGATTCAGGGTGTTACATCTAAGTATTTGAATGTGGGGTTGGAACAGTGTCAGTTCATACCCTGTCAATCTGGCTATGGTCAAATGTTGAGTCTGTGTTCTATTGAGTAGTAGTTCCACTGCATGAGGAACCCTTAATACTAGTGGGTGTCCTAATACTATGGTGTCACTTTGTCTGATAGCTTGGGCTGTCGCTGCTACAGCTTTCAGGCATGCAGGAAGGGCTTGCGCTACTGGATCCAGAGTGGATGAAAAATATCCGCACGGCCTTTGTTTGCCTGCTTGTTCCTGTGTAAGAACTGACAAAGCAGTCCCATTTTTCTCAGTAACAAATAATGTAAAATCTTTGTGGTAATCGGGGGTAGCTAATACAGGAGCCTGACACATTGCTTGTTTCAACGTTTGGAATGCGTGTGTATGTTCCTCTGTCCAGGGAAGTTGGGGTGTTGCACTTGCTTCCAATGTTGTGAGGTGTACAAGTGGTTTGGATATTAAAGCAAACTGAGGGATCCATTGTCTGCAGTAGGATGTTAATCCTATGAATTCACGTACTTGTTTCTGTGTTTTTGGTTGGGGTATATTTAGTACCAACTGTATTCTTTCTTGTGTTAGTTGTCTACCCTCCTTCGACAGCAAGTGCCCTAAGTAGGCCACTTGCTGTTGACAAAACTGTAACTTGTTTGGTGACACCTTATGACCATTTTCAGCAAGAAACGTTAATACAATTAACGAGGCTTGTACACATGACTGTTCAGAGCGAGCCGTGATGAGTAGATCATCAACGTATTGCAGGAGTGCAGTATTTTGAGGCATTTGTATAGTGTCTAATTGTCTTTTTAATGCCTGACTGTAGATGCTCGGGCTGTCAGTGAAGCCTTGAGGAGCTCGCGTAAACCGGAAGCTCCTTCCGGACAGTGAGAACCCGAACAAATACTGGCTATCTTCATGTATGGGTACGCTGAAGAACGCATTCTTGAGGTCGATGACGGTGAAATAAGATGCCTCGCAATCAATAGTAGTTAAAAGTGTGGAGATATCTGGTACAACAGGATGTTGGGACACCCCACACTTATTAAGTTCTCGTAGATCAACTACCAGTCTATAACTGGGGTTTTCACCCTGTTGGACTTTCTTTGCTACTGGTAATACAGGGGAATTAACTGTGTTTGAAGGTACTTCTATCACTACCCCTGCTTTGATGAGATCTTCTATGATGGAAATGAGATCCCTCTCAGCTTGCGGAGGTATTTTATACTGGCGTAATCGTGGTAATATGGCTCCATCTTTCAATATAATTTTGTGAGGCGCAATAGTCATTCGCCCAACCGAGGTGGAGCTGGTGGCCCACAATTCGGGGGGAAGCTGTGCAAGTCGAGGATCCAACTCTCTAACGGTATAGTGGCCTTTAAAATCTCGTAAGAAAAGGCGTACGTCCTGGGGGGAGCATACTATAATAGCTCCCAATTCTTTCAGTTGTTTAATGCCTAGCAAATTTTCGGGGCAAGCATCTGTTAAAAGAAGATCAGTGGTCGTGGTGAGGGGGCCGACTTGTAAAGTTAAGGGCTCTGAAGTATTACTAGTAATGGGCTGACCTGAAAAACCTAGGGAAACATTTTTGTTTCCTGACAGTGGTGCTTGAGGCAGTTCATTGTGATCAATTGTTGTTTTGCTTGCCCCGGTATCCAATAAAAACTTATTTTCTTGTCCCAGGAGGTGAACGTCCACATATGGACCAGTCTGGTCCACAGGTATAGGGATAAGGGGCAATTTATCCTCTTCCCTCCCTGGGCAACTTCAGAAGAAACTGGGAAAATCGGCATACCCATTATCCTCTCCATTCATGTACATCTGTGCGCTCTGTTTTATTTCTTTATCCTGGCTCTTGGGAACGCTTCCCTCTGTTTTGTATTGTTCCCGAGGAACATGGGGTCTAGATAACGTTTTACCTGTGGCCAAATTGTGTTTCAGAACGGGGCATGTTACATTCCCTTGCAAGTCTTTGACATAATGTCCTTGTTTCTTACAGTAATTACAAACACCCTTGGAGGTAGTTGTTGTCTTTTGTTGTTGTGGCGGCGGGCCTGTGGAGGTAGTTGTTGTCTTTTGTTGTTGTGGCGGCGGGCCTGTTCTGGACATTACAGTCTGTGCGACTAAAGCTCTAATCTTAGTTTCTTTCAGTCTCGTCTTTTCACGCTCTTCTTCCTCCCTCAGTCTATTTTGATGATATTGTAATATTCGTAAAACTTGGGAAGGAGTCTGAGCCTGCCAGGAACTTTCAACTCTTTGAACCCTTTCCTTTAATTTAGGCAAGCTATTTTCTACCAATTTGGACACAAACAGGTGGGGGTAAGAGTCACTATTTGGTTTAAGACCGCTATTGATAGCGAAACATTCCTCTAATCGGGAATAATAATCCCCAGTATCCTCACCAGGTTTTTGCTTACAAGCCGAAATGGCGTCCCAATCCTCTTTTTTAGTAGTGAGGAGTTGGGGTAATACTTTGAGAATAAGACCTGGCAACGCCTTTATATCCTGGTGTATATCTCCCCCCGGTGCGCGATCACTTTCACGTGTTTCAAGAGTTGCCCAATTTAATTCAACAGCATCAACTACCCAGTTTTTCTCTCTCAATTTTTCATAAATTCCCGAGGGCAACAAATGTTTCAACATGATTGGCATATCTGCTAATGTGTATGTTCCCATCGTAAGGACATCCGCGAGTTCTTTAAAGAATCCTGCAGGATCCTTATAATGGGATGGAACCATTTCCTTCATTTTCATAATTTCCATTTTAGTAAGGGGAGTATACACAAAAACCCTTTGTAAGGCATTTCCACCATCTATTCATGGGTGTACCTCTCTAAGAGGAAAATGACGAAGTGTGTCTTTCTGTTGTAAATCATGGTGTCGTGACCGAAGAAGTGTTCGTGTTACTTCGTCATGATACTCCTGTCTAGCCTCAAGGAATATGTTCAAAAACAGACTTGGGTCTTGTACGAATGTTAAGGACGTGCACTTAGACAATAAATCTTCGAGGGCCTTTTGATGGGGTCTAATTATTTTATTTAGCGTCATCAAGTGTTGGGTCATATATATACTGGCCAATCTACGTTGCGTAAGTGGGAGATTAGAAAATAACTGGGCAATGACATCTGGATTGTATATTTTTGGTTGTGAGGTCCACAGGGTGGCGGTACGAGCTAATTCCTGCTCCTCAACTGTTAAGGGAGGTTCCTGATCAAGTAACCATTCTAAGGCTTCCTCTGTTTCCTCATATAACTCTTCACTCGTTGGGGCCTCGGGAAAAAAGGAAACAGTTGTGGGGGTAAATTTTTCTCCTTTTCCGAGGTCCCCACGAAGTGGACATTGCTTAGTAGGTCGTGAGGGACCCTCTTTGAATTTATGTCGTTGTTGTATCATAAGGCCCAATAAATTATCCACTGCTCTATCTATCTCATCCTCTACCTCTTCGGTATTTTCATTAAGTTCATTAATTATATCTGCTAATTTTGTAGGAATTTTCAAATCATTTGCCTGGAAGTACCGTGCAAAGAGAAGTGTCATGAAAGCATATATGTGCATTTTTTGTCTCTTATTTTTCCCCTTCATAACATCTTTATATGCGGTGGAATCTCCACCTCGTAACATATATTCAATCATACTGTCAATGGTACTTTGTACTGCAGGCATTTTCTCTATTTTAGTCCAACTATCAACTAACTGTTTTCCTTGTTCATCCAAAGCGGGATATCTTTTATATAATGGATCATGGGGACACTGCACTTTATCCTCCCCGCCCGCTGCTTCGTCCCCTCCCGCTGTCTCTACCAGAGAAAGACGTCGGGTGTGTTCTGAAAGGTTGTCAATTATAGCTGGGGGAAGTGTTACCGCTTGACCAGGTCCAGGATGGACGGGCCGCATATCAGTAGAATACGGGGGTGGTACGTCCAATAAGTCTATGAGGGGTGCTTCTTCAAAATCTATAGGAGCGCTGGGAAGGAGACCATGTTTCGATTTAACCTGACCAACAACCTCACATTTAGGTAACACCGGATACAGACCGGTCATATTTCCTTGTTTTTCTCTAATTGTTTGGTCAAGAACTGTTTCCTTTCCTATCTGCAATAATTCGTCTGACTTCGCTTTTTCTGACATTTTCTGTGCTTTTTCGACTTTATTCTGAGCTTTCTCCTGTCTCCTATGGGCTTCTTTCCTCCACCATTCCACAGAATCTAATTGAGCCTGTCTCGCTTTCCTTTTGAACAACTGTTCCTCTACCTTAAGGACACTTTCTATATCGAAAGTCCCGTTGATGGGCCACCGATATTTTTCTTCCAACTTCTCAGTATATTCCACCCATAAGTCCAAAAAGACTATTGCCGACATGCCATGTTTATTATACATAAATCTAGCTGGCGTGTCCTTAGGTGGAAGAACCACCTCTTTTTCTAAAAACTTTTTATCCTTAGATTTAGTCTTAAATTTGGCAAACAACGACATTTTGTTACTAAATCTACACCTTTACCGTTTCCTTAATCGGAAAACGTCTTGATACTATTCAGTAATACTCACCGAACAGCAAATCCAGAATTTTCGATCGAATCCAGACGCTGCGCGTGTCAGGGGTCTCAGACGTCTCGGACTCCTCAGTTCCTCGATGTCGGGCTCGGGTATGGGTGCACCTGAAGTCCGTCAAGAGAGGAAACAGGGGAAAACACCGCGGCCGGCAAAAACCGGCGCGTGTAGAGAAGGGAAGGTCCCTGTTCGGGCGCCAGAAATGTGGTAAATAATTTATTTTACCTTATCTTATTTCATAATTTTCTAGTAATAGGTAAATGAGGAAGGAGACAGAGTCCGGGACGTGGAGTATAATCAAGGTTTATTTCAATAACTCGAGTTAAGGGAGAGCTCCCTCACCAAGCGGGTTAGGGAGTGGTCTGCTCAACATTGCGCAGCTTGCAGCTTTTATACATTTCTTGCACAACACAAGCGAATGGCAATAATTCTGTAATTTTCCATCAAGCAAACTTTAGAAAAACACTTCTATGTGCGTTAGTGGAAATACGTAAAAATAGCATGCAGACAGAGAAATGTCAAAGCTGGGGTGTAGAATAGAGTGCGAGGGGAAAAAGAAAAAAATAACAGGTGTGACTGTGTTCCAACCACAGGTTGTTCCGTCGAAGCGACCTTTTTCTCTCAGCAACGGCAGAATCGGCTTAACCACAGTTATGTGGGCGGCTATCAGGTGTGACCTTTTTCTCTCAGCAACGGCAGAATCGGCTTAACCACAGCTACGTGGGCGGCTCACATCCTGCCCAAAGCGTATCATGCAAGGCAGTTTGTCTCCAGCTGCACTCTCCAGAGTGTCAACAATAAGGTTTGTCAAGACATTCTCAAAATGGATGCTTACTCTCAAAATGGATGCCCAGATGTCAAGGTACAGTGATTGCATGAGGGTGCGATATTTTACTTTTCCACAGTCTGACTAAGACTGGTCGGAGGAAGAACAAGACAGTTGACATGGAAAACAGTGTATATCCTGTGTTTTTGAAGGTGACACATAAACCCAAGGGCTGTGTTACACGGCTTAATTAGTAGCAATGTATAACAGTGTATTTGACAAAATTGCAACTTCTATGCTGTTCCAGGCATCAGCAGGGGCAGTGCATGTTCTAATGGGTGGTGTACATGGAAGTGATCACAGGTGTGTGCTGCATCAGTTTCTCACAAGTCCTGTGTGTGAGATTTGAATTCAAATCGCCAACAGTACCTTTCACACGGGAAGCAATCTACAGGTGATAGCAGGGCTTAGATACTACAAGCCAGTGTATTAATTGACCTGACGTCCATGTAGTCAGACGTACTATGACAATGGCATAACATAGGAAAGGATGTAGCACACTGGATTACTATTGTTAGTCTGTGTGTGTAGAGGAGGGAATATCTGGGTACACATATTACCATTTCAGGGACCTCTTCAGACATTCAGACAGGTGGGTTGTGACCAGGAACATGGGTGTGTCAGGAGTTAGGAAATGGGCTAACATGTACATGGAATGTCATGTGCGAAATGCTTGTCATCAGTGTGGCACTTGTGCTGTCTATGTTCTGCTTATATGGAACTCTAGTCACGGATAGTCCTTGCAAAGATCGGTGCAGTTGGACTTACTGCTGTCAAGGGTCTGGTCATACATTCCTGTTACCAATGCAATAGAACATCAACTGCCTCATGAATGAGGCTTTTTTTCCACTTATTGAGTGATGGTGTCTTAGTTGTGTGCTATATGCTGCGATGAACCATGTTGCCAACATGTATGTGTGAAATAGGTGTGGTCCTTTGATATTGCCCTTCAAAGGTGAAATGTACAGGATATATGTCATTTACAGTGTGTGTATATGTGACTGTTGTATGACACGCATCACAATTGCTCTGGGATTTTCTGTGTCTTGATTGGTATATCAGCAATGCTCCATGAGGCTACACTCTTATTCTGATAGTTAGAGATAAAGGTGAGCAGAAATGATTAGCCAGACAATGATTTGGCGATTATTATCTGTGTTTATTTACATTAGTTAATACAGTGGTGATGGTGATTAGTTTTAAAAGAAATTGTTGACGATATGTTGGCGCCTAAGCACTCCAGCAGCCATGTTTTGTTGTTTCCCCTCATGTTGCAGGCCAGCATCCTCCTCTTGCTCCTCTTCAGGCATGTGTGGCTCTGGTTCCAAGAGGGGATTGTTCCTTCTTATGCAAATGTTGTGCAGGATGGCACATGTTAGAATGATCTTACAGACCATTTCAGGGGAATATAGGAGGCTACCACCAGTGATGTCGAGGCACCTGAATCTCGACTTGAGGATGCCGAAGGTCCTCTCGACTATGCTGCGTGTCCTCCTATGTGCGTCATTGTAGGCACGCTCTGCTGCAGTGCTTGGGTTGCCAAATGGTGTCATTATCCATGGCTGGATCCCATACCCCTGATCAGCTGAAAAAGAAAATGAATGGGATCATGTTGATGTAGCTTGCCCCATTGAAATCACCTTGCATGGCAGTAGTTGCCTTGTGTTGTCTGTGACTCTTTTGTATTATAGTGTTCCTTCTTAGGCTTGTAGGATATAACATCTGCATTGTGTTGTTTCCTTGGCTGAACAAGCGTTTGGCTGCAGTCCGGTTGTCAGCAATATGTTTTTGGATTTGCAGTACAGTGTGCACTCCCTAGCATTGTGACTTGTAATACAGGTGTCCCTGTGTCTTCACTGGGGGTGAGAGGATAGATCCATACACAGATTCATTTTGACAATGGTGGTAACACGTTAGCATCTATGTACCCTGGACATCCCATACCTTTAGACTTATGCAATGGATTAATTTGAACATCAGTGAGGCGCTTACATTTTGCAAGGTGACAATAGGCAAACCACTCCAAACGTTGTGATCAATGACGTCTTAACATTAGACTGTAAACTAATTTCAGAATGTGTGACAGGTTCAATGCAGACCTATGAAACATGGCTAGCGATGTCACGACCTCAGTGTGTTCCTGTCAACATGTTGCTGTTGTGGTGTATGTATTGTGTGTCCTAGAGGGTTGCTGTGCAGTGTGTATATAAGTAGGTTTATGTACTTACCAACAAGTAGTCCATTGCCATACCGTCCATCCTGGAAGTGCTGATTGATGGTAGAGTGTTGGAAGATGAATGAGTCATGGACACTCCCAGGATATTTTGCCACGATGTTGGTGATCAATCCTTGGTGATCGACAGTGGCCTGCACATTGATGGAATGTGTGTGCTTCCTGTTGCAGTAGAGGTGTTCAGTTGCAGCAGGTGGCACAAGGCGTACATCTGTGCAATCAATGGCACCAAGGACGTGTGGGAAGCCACTAATGAGGTAAACCCCCTGTTTTGTCTCCTGCTGCTTCTGCAGTGTGTTTGGGAAGCGGATGTGGCAGGGTGTGAGTCCAATGATGGCATCCAGTGCTTTGGGCAAAAAGGCAGAAAATGATGGCTGTGATATTCCGGCAACCAGGGCACCAGTTGTTTGAAAAGAGCCACTTGCCAGCATGTGAAGTACAGCTAGCAGCTTGGTTTCTGTTGGGATGGTGCGGGTGCCAGCAAGGTGGGTGCCAACTGTGGCTCTATGTTTCGCAGCAGCTGCTGAATGGCCTGCCTGTTCAACCTGTACCTCTGGATGATGTCATGTTCCCTGAGGCCATGAAGGGTTGTTCTGGTGCGGAATATTCTCTCCTGCCTTCTGCGCTGCATTTGGGGTCCCTGCTGGTGTTGTGGTAGCTGCTGTTGTTGTTGCTGGGCTCTGCATCTGCGTGCACGCTGGATGAGAATCACCTCCATGTCTCCCTTTTGCTGCTCTGCTGTTGCTTCTGTGTGTTGTGATTAAATACAGGTGTGCTTGCCCCATTTTAACGCCTGCCCTGACCCAGGAGTTAATTTTTGACACAAATCGGGCTGTGTGTCATTTTCCAGCTCCGTCTCCCAGCAGTGCGGCATTTTTGCCCGGAAGCATAAATATGCAGCACGGCCGTTTAAGTCATTTTTTGGATGGGAACGCCTACCTTGCATATGATTAACGCAAGGTGGGTTGCCGCATCCAAAAAAATTACGCTCACGGTGGGATTTTGACGTCCGCGGGCGTCAAAGTTTGAATATGGGGCAGTGTTTGCGCTGAATGTGCGTCAAAATTTTTGACGCACATTCGGAGCAGACAGAGTAAATATATGCCCTTTTGGCTGCACTACAAAAGGCTTCTACTCAAAAGGTCTGCTCCGGTTGCACTATCAAGTCTCTATGAAGAAAGGACTGTGGCTGACTCATAACAAAAGGAGTAGACTCCCTGATCAGCAATAGATATGACAGAGATGGACGGAGTCTCCAGCAAGCCCAAAGAAAGGATCATCTCGGCTAACCAATGTTAACTTAGTTTTTTCTAGACTATGCAGGTGCCATGTGGGAAATTAAGTATCAGCCACCAAGAGGCAATCAACAGTCTCTGAACCCTTGGCTGGAGTTACTCAACCCTTTTTTCCGTCAGAAGGAATAAGATCAGAAAGTTAGAAACTTTTTACAAAGTTTTGATGGAAAGGTCCAGGAGAAGATCAGCTCAATATTGAGAGTGAAGCTGCTGTAGTTCAGCCCTGAATCAGCCTCACAACACTGGATTGTCCCACTGAAAGCTCCGGAGCTCCTCTCCATTGATGACCAGGACAAAGACTACTGTTGAATCGAACTCCAGACAAAACAAAGACTCGACACTGAGAGATATGCTCTTAGAAAAAGACCAAGGTGCACATTTATGACTTTTGTGGTGCAGGGCAGTGCAGCGTCACCTTGCTTTACTGCCCTGCGTCACAGGGAAAGGGCAGGAGTGTGTTGTATTTATCCAACATCTACATTCCCGTCTTTTTCCCTGGCACTGGTACCATTTTAGCAGCCAAGTGCCAATGCAGGCACCCTTGCACCATGGTGAAATGGTGCCTGTGTTGTAGGCAGTATTGTTTATGTGCAGAAAGAGGGACCTTCCTGAACAAAAACAATCCTGGCAGACTTTTTCCTCTTTCTATGTGCAGAATGCAGCATATATAGAAATAGTAAAAATGAGGAGTGTTAGACCTGACATCCTTGCTGTGCTCTCCCCTATCTTTTTTGCCTCTGCCTCTCATGTTTTGAATGTGTAATGGGCTTCGTTTGTGCTGTTTTTGGTACTCAGGGCACTTTACCACTGCTGACCTGTGCTGAAGTGCAAGTGGTCCCTGTGTAAATTGTATGTGAAACTGGCTTTTCCATGATTGACATATTTGATTTACTAGTGAGTCCCTTGTAAAGTCCACTAGAGGTGCCCAGGGCCTATAAATCAAATGCTACTAGTGGGTCTACAGCACTGATTGTGCCAAACACATGATTAGCCCTGTAAACATGGCTTAGACCTGCCACTGCAGTGTCGGTGTATACAGTTTTAACCTGCCAATTCGACCTGGAAAGTGTAACCAATTGCCAGGCCCAAACCTTAGCTTTTCATACATGTAAGGCACTCCTAATGGTGTCCCTAGGTAACCCTATGGGAAAGGTACAGGTTATGTTAAAATTGGGACATGTATTGATGTCCTTTTCATGTCCTAACAGTGAAATACTGCCAAATTCGGTTTTCATTGTTACAAGGCCTATCTCTCTCATAGGTTAACATGGGAGCTGCCTTTATATAACTTTTAAGAGCAATTTCCCTTTGGGAGCAGATAGAAATTTGGAGTTTGGGGTCTCTGAAATAACAATTTAAAAATACATCTTTTGGAAAAGTTGTTTTTTAAATTGTCAGCTTGAAAATGACACTTTTAGAAAGTGGGCATTGTTAGCCCTGACAGCCTTAGGGTGGTCACTCTCAACTTTATGACTGCCTCCCTCCACTTTTTGACACTGTTTTTGCTGGTTTTAGGACTGCTAACCAGTGCTAAAGTGCCTATGCTTTCGCTCTTAAAACATGGTGACATTGGCTCATACCCAATTGGCTTATTTAATTTACTTATAAGTCCCTAGTAAAGTGTATTATATGTGCCCATGGCCTGTAGATTAAATGGTACTAAAGGGCCTGAAGCACTGATTGTGCCACCCACATTAGTAGCCCCTTAACCATGTGTCAGGCCTGCCATTGCAATGCTTGTGGGTCAAGTTTCACTGCCAATTCAACTTGGCATTTAAATGTACTTGCCAAGCATTAAACCCCCATTTTCCTACATATGTCACCCCTAAGGAAGGCCCTAGGTAACCCATAGGGCAGGGTACTATGTAAGTAAAAGGCAGGACATGAACATATGTGTTTTATATGTCCTGGTAGTGTAAAATTCCTAAATTCTTTTTACACTGGAGTGAGGCCTGCTCCTTTCATAGGAGAGCATTAGGGCTACCCTCTTATACTGTTTGAGTGGCAGATTCTGATCTGAAAGGAGTAACAAGGTCATATTTAGTATGACCGGAATAGTAAATCAAAATCCTGCTGACTGGTGAAGTTGGATGTATTATTACTATTTTAGAAATGCCACTTTAAGAAAGTGAGCATTTCTCTGCAACTTAAATCCTTCTGTGCCTTACAATCCAGGTCTGGCTGGGTTAATTGACAGCTCCCTTGTGCATTTCACTCAGACAACCCCAAAGACAGGATGCTCAGTCATACCTGCACACATCTGTATACTGAATGAGTCTTCCTGGGCTGGGAGGGTAAAGGCCTGAAACTTACATGTCAAAGGACAGTGGCCTGCCTCACACAATGGACTTCCAAATCCCCTACGTGGACCCTGGCAGACAGCATGGAAGTTAAAGGGGACTTTGTGCACTTCTAAGGCCCTCTTTGAAGTCTTCCCACTTCAATGGCACATCTGGGTATACAAACTGAGTCATTGACCCTACCACCTCAGACACGTCTTGACAAGATACCTCCTGGTAAAGAAACGCCAAACCAGAACCTGTAACCTGCTAAGAGAAGCTGCCTGGCTGCCCAAAGGACTCACCTGACTGCTTTTCTGAAAAGGACTGCTGCCTTGCTGTTGCCCTGCTGCCTTGCTGCCAACTGGCTCTGCTGAGAAGTACCCTCCAAGGGCTTGGTTGAGCCTGCCTCCTGTTTCCTGAAGTCTCAGAGTCAAAAAGACGTCATCTCTGCAAAGAACTCCTTGTACAGTGAAAATCCACTCACGGTCTGCTGGAATCGAAGCAGAGCCTGCCCTGTGGTGAGAAAATCACCACATCGCCAAACCGGAATTTCACAGCCTGGCTCCCCGAGTGGAGATCAGCGCAGCGCCAGCATTGCGACCGGAACTTCGATGCACTGGCCCCCGGATCAACGCATTGCCGAGCTGGAACAAAGCAGCCTGACTTCCTGTGGGAGGAATCAACGCGGACCCTACTGTAAGACAGAAATTTCCCTGCATTGCCCACCGGATCGACGCAGCTCCTGTTACTTCGTCCTGTACACCCAGGATTTCTCTGCATCGGCCCCGGCGCTCCCAAATACCCCACAACCCAAAGAGGATCCAAGCCTACGTTCCAGAAATTGACACAAACCCTTGCTGCATGGAAAAGCATCAACACATCGTCTGTGTGTGCCCGGAGAAACCAACGCACCCCTTCCCATTTTCCATGCATTTCCTCCTCTGCGGTCCCGTGCAGATAATTTAGACGCAAACCAGATACTTTGTGCTTGCAAGAGACCCTTATTACTTTTTAAGAACTAAAGATTCTATTTATCACTTTTAACAGTGATATTTTGACACTATTCATGAAATCCTGATCGTTGACTTGTTTTTTTTATCAGATAAATATCTTAAATTTTTCTAAAGCTGTGTGGTGTCTTTTTGTAGTGTTCCATTGTGTTATTGGATGATTTAATGCACAAATACTTTACACATTGCTTTCTAAGTTAAGCCTGAATGCTCAGTGCCTAGCTACCAGAGGGTGGGCACAGGATAATTTGAATTGTGTGTGACTTACGCTGACTAGATTGAGGGTCCTTGCTTGGACAGGGGGTAACCTGACTGTCAACCAAAGACCCCATTTATAACAGGCATTTTCTTGTTTAATCCATTCTGTGTCTCTGTCGGCTTGTGTATTCGCTATCTGGGTCAGACTGACAGTTGGGTTGTTTGTGAATCTCTACTAGAAAGTGACACAAAGGGAGCTGGGTGTTGCCTACATATCTTGAAGGGCCATCTGGCTAGAATGGAGGGAGGAGTGGTCACTTTCACCTGAATGGGCTGTACCTGCCCTCTCACAATGCAGTCTCCAACTCCCTTGTATGAGTCTGGAGCCAGGCCTTGGCAAGGCAGGATCTTGGGAACAACAGGGCCTTTCCTTTGAAGTAAAGGCAGAAAGAGGTATAAGTAGTGGACCCCAAATCCCAGACTTTCAGATTGCTTCTGGCATCAAGGGGAACCTCTGCCAGGGAGAAGAGATGAAGAACTGGAGGAGGAGTACTGCCCCTTTGCCTGTGATTGTGCTTTGCTAGGTTGCTCTGCATTTGTTGCTTCTGCCTGGATGAGGGCAAAGACTGGACTTTGTCGTATATTCCTGCTTGTGAATTGTTTACAAGGGCTTGGACTGAACTTGCCTCCTGTTTTGAAGTATCAGGGCCATCAAAGACTATGCCAGCACCTGGACTCTCTGCTGAGACTCCTGCCCTGCCAAGTGATGCCCTATCCAGTCCCTGGGCCCTTGAAAGCTTAAGCTGGTAGAACAAGTAATGAAATCCACACACAGGAAGCCACGCAGGAAACATTTTGACACAGCACCTGTAACGCAGCTATAAAAATGACGTGCCACCCATCTCGTGGCTGAAATCAATGCACCACCTGCATTGCGGCTGGAAAATCAACACCTCACCTGCATCACAGCTAGAGAAACAATGCAACTCCTGCTTGCGGCTGTTGAAAACAGCAAAAACCCGACTTAGTGTGGTTTTCCATCACTGTGCGGACGGATTTCACACGCATCATCGCTTGGCGTCAAAATCATCATGAACATGTGTAGATCTCAGGTGCCCTGCCTGGAATTTGATGCATCGCTTTCCTGCAGGAGAAAAAAATGATGCATCGCCTACCCGACCAGAGAAGAAACGATGCACGGCCTCACTTGCGAGTAAGGACTATACGCATCACTAACTTTTACGATGCACGCTCCCCTGAAGAAAACCAGGTATTTTGTGTAACCAAAAGGTTTCCATTGTTTTCCATGGAGTAAGACTCTTTTTAGTTTAAAAAATTAATATCTTGAGTTGTGTATGTCGCATTTTTGTCGATTTGGTCTGGTTTGATTTAGATAAATATTGGCTATTTTTCTAAACTGCTGTGTTGTCCATTTCATAGTACTTTCCCTGCATTACTATTTGTGTAGGTATAAATACTTTACACATTGCCTTTGAGATAAGCCTGACTGCTTGTGGCAAGCTACCAAGGCAGTGAGCAGGGGTTGTTGTAGGAGTGTAACTCCCTTACCCTGACTAGAGTAATGGTCCCTGCTAGGACAGAGTGCACACTGATTGCGTACCAGAGACCCCATTTCTAAAATTGGTGATCAGCGATGAGGATAGAACTTGTATTTGTACTTGACATAAAGGCCCTCGTTACAACCCTGGCGGTCGGTGTTATAGTGGTGGTAATACCGCCAACAGGCCGGTGGTTAAAAAAATGGGATCACGACCATGATGGAAACCGCCAACACAGACAGCCACTTTAACACTCTGACTGCCACAGTGGTAGCAACAAACACCGCGGTGGTCACCGCCAACAGACAGGCAGAAGACAATATACCGCCCACACTATTATAAGGCACCAATCCACCAGCTTTTCCGGGGCGGAACCAACGCCATCAAAAGCACGGCTGAAACAGTACACAGAATGGAAACCACTCACCCTTCGACACACAAGGAAGAACTAGGACGCCATGGAGCCCGAATTGCAGATCCTACCCATGTTGCTGTATCTATTAATACACCATGAAGTGGAAAGAAGGCGGCGGTGGCAACGACGAAGGTGAGTACTGCACCTAGCACATAGGGGAGGGAAGGAGGGAAAAGAGAGTGACACACACACGTGACATGCAACACCCCCAAACCCGACCCACAACAACATACACACACACATTTCCAATAACATCATAGATATACCCCATCACCCCCTGGAAGAACGCAAGGACCAAGCAAAATTAGTTTAACTAGTCTAATATTTGAACAATCAGATAGATCTGTAGTGTGGTAATTTTTATGTATCCTTTGTGCGTTTTCTTCAGGCGTTAGGCCATTGTGCACTTTGCCCTGGATGTATTTTATTCCTTTGCTTGCAGCATAGAGCCTCTGTGCACTTTGCTCTAAATGCATTTTATTCAAATAGCCAGTTCTACGGTCTTGTTTTATTTTTTTATATCACACTGTTTAGCCTACTTCAGCACTGGAGTTCTCAATAACACATTCTTGCTCACTCTGTGCTTCAGCAAGGATACAGTCTGGTACATTGCCGATAGACGTGGTAGGAGTTTAGTCTTTGGATTACAGATATACATTCTTGTGTAGGGACATTTTGTGATCACACTGACAAGTTAGTTATAAAAACACTTCCTTGTCCTAATACACGCAAGAGGGAGATTCCGACCAGGGAACCACAACTAGATGCTGCAGATGCTGAACCAGATCGCAGGCCTTTGCTCAGATATGATGGTTGATGTCTTCCCGGGGAATCTGAAAGGCAAGTTAGTAGCTTGACATGCTGTGTTCGAAATATAACAAACTGAGAGAGAATAGAATCCATTAACACCATGATAGCGTTGTTTTTATGTTTCACTCTCATCGTGACTATTTCAATCCTACTGTGTTGTATGGTTCTGGTTATTGCGGCTCATGCAGTCGTTTTATTAAAAGCAATATCTAAAACTCAAACTGCCTTTGTCATTTGTATATGAGATCATACTGTAAATGAGAGAGCTGGTTGGGATCTGAGTGACCACGAATTCCCTGAGAAGTTCTAAGATGTCATGCTCTCGGCTGCCCAATCATCTCTCCCCCTTGGGAGAGATGAGGCACTGCTAGTTAGCCGGAGCAAAACCGGATTTAAGGTGATAGAGATCCTTCCAAGTGGGTGAGACTCAGTCCCCCACACCAGGAACAACCCTGCTACTGCTACCTAGAAATCCAGTAGTCTCATTTAGGATAATGAGAGCCCACGTGACATGGCGCCGCCAGCGATTGGTCTGGCTCTAATTTTCGGGTCCGTCTGACTCTCTTGGTCTCATATATATATTGACTCCTCGGTTCCGTTATCAGAGACGTCCGTGGTGCTGAGGATTTCCGCCACCACAAAATAGGTAGATCCTATTGTTTTGTGGTTGGTTGTTCAAGCTTGAACTCTGAAAGGAAAACCCTGATATTGGTGTGCCTTCTCTGAACTAGCGCTGTTTTCATAATGGCGAATCCCCAAATAATGAACATTGCAGTTAATATGCGACACCTGCTCACGGTACATCTACCAGCACATGGTCTAACTAACCAGGGGGGTCCTGTCACGTTTGTGGTGGACGCCCATGCAGCATATAGAACAGAACTTTTTTATTCTTGGGTCATATTTCCAGCAGTTGATGGGAATTCACACACATTTCACGATTACACTTTAGCGAATCTCCTTGGACAATACAGGGCATATGCATATTTAGAGATACCTTTATCTTATCAAGAACATAATAATTGGCTTGATGGCGCCCTACCCCACACCATAGCATCAGTTAGGCTAGGTCCTCTAAGTAACGATGGTCGTACCTGGCCTTTATTGGCTACTTATACACCACATCCAGCGGTTGCTAATTTGACTGTGGCTGAAGTTCGTCTTTTATACACAAAATGAATGGCTACATATAGACGTTTAGTACAATTTGTGATGCAGACACTCAACACAAACCCAGCGCGTGCTGCTCTGCCGCAACCACATGCAGTGGTTCCGGGTATCAATCCGGCCACTGTGCACTCAGTTATGGGTAAGGTGCCGGCTAAACGAGAGGAGAATCCATTTTGGCTGGCGCAAAAAATTAATACGCTGGAAGCAGTATTTCCCCATACGGGACCTCAGGATAAACATAGAATGTTAACGATGTGTTTGCCGTTTGGTATGGTTCCTACAGTGGACCATTGCAATACTTGGGGCGCGGTGTTTGCCGCGCTCTACACTACAGCACACGGTACACCGACATTGGCTAATTTACCGGAAGTGCTTAAACAAATTCAAGATGAATATGGGGCTGCCCTGGCCTTAGATTTAGGGATGAAGCTGATAGGCAATTTTGCCACAGTTTCTTCCATTATATTGAGTAATCTAAAAGGGGAGGCAGTGGCACTGGCGGTACGTATGCGTCTTCGTGACGTCCCGCAACTCGATCAGGAGCGGGAGCTGCTAAGAATAATAGCGGAAACATATTCCAGTGTTGGTCATGATAGCCTAGGGGCTAGACCACAGAAACCACAGTTTCAGGGTAAGGGTAGTAAAGATGCTACTAAACAACAGCAACCTGAGGGTACGAAAAAGCGCTGAGAGAAAAAACAACAAACACCTAAGAAAGAAAGGGGAGAATCTCCGCGACCGGAGACCCCGCAGACTAGGTATAATCTCAGAAATAGGGATAATTTGAAGTTGGGCGGTCAGAGAGAAGAACAGAGTACGTGAAACCGAGACAGGAATCACAACGCTCATTGGAGGTCAAGAAGGAGGCGAAACCAATCCAACAAAAACAGCAGATTAAAAAGAAGAAAGTGGCGGCAGTCTCAGTTAGACATGCCACACAGGAAGAGAGTTCTCTTGAAGAACAAGACATGGGCACTAGCACTGTTAGACAGCGCGGCAGAGGTCACAAAAGTTCGCCGGAAGCTTCTAGAGCATCTGGAGGTGAAAGCAACTGATGACTTCATACAAGTCGAAACAGCAGATATGCGTGTCTCTGATCCCGATAGAGTTTATACAGTAACTTTACAATTAGAAGGGGACGTTGAGCGCACTATAAACGCCATCTTTTGGGATTGTGTAGTCAAACTGTATGACATTCTGCTGGCTGAATAGGATTGGCCCCCAGGCTTTGTTTGCGACTGTCCAGTTGGGGAGGAGGTTATTACACCTTCGTTCTCACCACTTGGTCCGGGAGAACTTGCAGAGTCCTATAGCATTGAATGGGCTCTGGCACAGGCACCCGCCTTATATAGAAATCATGTGGGGTGGGATAGGGATTCACCTTATCATGTAATTCCGATTAAGGGCGAACCTCAGCCGCAACCGCAATATCCTATAAAATTTGAAGCAAGGGCATCGGTAAGGAAAATACTTACACAATTGGAGTACCAGGGAGTAATTGAACTCTGTGTCTCGCCAATGAATAATCCCTTATTTCCTGTAGCTAAACCGGACCATTCTTATAGGATAGTGGTGGATTACAGACATTTCAATGGACATACACGCACATATGCAATACAAAATTCACACAGCGCAGCGCATGAATAATATTGTGCGTAAAAAATACAAAACGACTTTAGATATCTCAAATGGTTTCTTCTGCCAGAATATAGCGCTCGAAAGTAGGGATTTTACTAGCTTTAGTGCGTTTGGCTCTCAGAATTTTTTTTTCGTTTGCCTCAGGGGTATAAGAATAGCCCAGGACTGTTTTCGGCTCGTGTGACTGAAATTTTGCACGAGTTGGACCCTGACGCTTTGTCATATGTCGATGATATACATCTGACAGATGAACAGTTACTACAACATTTAAGGCGGGTAGCCCGCATTGTTGTGGGATTTGCCGAAATTGGCTACAAATTTAACTTTAAAGAATCAAAAATTTCCTTCCTCAGCGTCATTTTCCTGGGATATGAGCTGTCGAATGAGGGCAAGAGCTTAGCGACACACTTTTTGGAAAAATGTGCACAGTTGCAACCTCCTAATACGATTAAGAAACTCCAGTCGTTGTTGGGATTTCTAAATTTCAGCAGAACTTACATTCCTGATTATGCTACACGTATAAAGCCATTGTACGAGTTGATTCGCCCAAAGTTTTCGAGTAGATTTTGGACGATTGAGCATACACATATTGTTCGAGATTTGCAAACTGATCTCTTAGCTGTAAAGCATTTACACACACGGGACAATAAGACACATCTGGTTATCAGGGTTATGGGTGGGGCCGTTGGGTTCACGTATGTCACCTTTAATGAGGGTGAGACAGTCCCGATAGGATACAAGTCCCACTTGTATTCTGCTGCAGAACAACGTTTTGCGCAAACATAGAAAATTCTCACTGCTGTACAGATGGCTGTGATTAAAGAATGACCTCTTGCCCAGGGCCAACGCATCATTGTCGTTTCCCCGATTCCAGCCTTAGAGGCTGTTACTATAGCAGGTGTTCCTAATGCGAAAGCGTTACACCCACGATGGATACAATGGGCTACGTCTTTGACAGCCACGGATGTAGATTACATTTTTGACCCAAAACTGCAGACTCAGGAATTTCTTCAATATGAAATGGAGTACACTGTTCCGCTGGCACATTGCCTATTGATCAATATCAAGTGGTCATGTATACCGATGGCTCTGCGCAACCAGCGGTTGGGACTAAACAACAGTATTCTGCTGCATGTGCGGTGGTGAGTGGCTATGTGGAGGGGGAACAGTTCTGCCCCCAACATACTTATACACAGACCTTGGGAGACTTTACGGCACAGTTAGCTGAGCTGAAAGCTCTGCTGTTAGCCTTAGAACATGCAGATCCGGCACAGTTCACACTGATTGTTTGTGATTCCTATTACTGTGTTCAGTCTTTCAATGAATATTTGCATTACTGGAGGTTGAATGGGTTCAGAGATTCAAAGGGTAACACCATAAAACACAGGTTGCTGTGGGGAAAGGTTGCGGATCTGAAGGAGACGCTTCCTAAGGTCCATGTTGTGCATACACTTGGACACCAGCGCGTTGGAATACACGTTGCTGGAAACACTTTGGCTGATGAAGCCGCAAAATCGGCAGTGGCAGTTGCCACTGTAGCCGCAGTAACTCGTTCGAGTTTCAAACCAGACACGGAGATTTTGGCTGCCATAAAGGCTAGGGCTGATGGCACGCCTTATCCTAGAGGATTCCCTTCTAAGTATCATTACTCCATGGGTGGTATGCTGAACGCCGAAGTCTAAATACCAGGCGTTGGTGTACGCGAAGTGCCCAATAAAATTGTGCGACCTCAATTGATTACTGCAGCTCATGAGGGGGCGGCATCTGCACATGCTGGCGTGGCAGCCACAATTTCACTCTTACAGGCCCGTTACTGGTGGCCTGGTCTCTATAAAGAGACAAAGCAGTATGTCCTTTGTTGTGACATCTGTCAACAAATTAAAGTTTCCACGGCTAGATGCCTGCAGCAGACGCCTCTTCTGATATCGAATAAACCTTTGCAGTGTGTGTACTTGGACCATTGTGGTCCGCTGACACCAGATAGTGCATATAAATATATATTGGTAGCTGTAGATTCGTGCACCAGATTTGTGTGGGTCTGGCCACAGCGCTCGGCTGACGCTCAAACTGTTATTAAAGATTTGCGCATCTTTGTCGATATATATGCAGTTGCGGCTTTTCATTTGGACCAGGGCCCTGCTTTTGCCTCTAAGGCATTCAGGGACACCATGGCTTCGTTGGGGGTCCAGCTCCAGTTCTCGTCTCCATTTCATCCAAAGGGAAATTCTGTTGTGGAGCATTTAAATTGCGATTTAAAGCAATCCTTAACGGCCAGAGTTATAGGTACGGGTCGTTGTTGGCTAGCCCACCTGTATGGAGTACAGAGAGCACTGAATAACTTGCCTAGAAGGTCCCTGGGGGGTCGTACTTCATATGAGTGCCTGTTTGGAACACAAATGTATGTTCCTGATCTAGATGGTCCTAGTGTGGAGGCGGCAGATACGCCTTCTGACATAAATGATCGTGTCACTGTTTTGCAGGATTTACAACAATTCTGTGAAGATAACTCTTCTGCCAGTGCTGCCTCCACAGGAATTATGGATGAAACAGTAACGCCTACTGGTTGGATTCCCAGAGTTGGGGATCTTGTGCGTGAGAAGGTTGCAGTGAAAAAATAATTTGGCCCTTCTTATCGAGTACCAGTCCCTTTACTAGGGATACACGGCACAAGAACTGTGATTTTGCTGCCGTTGCAAGGGGCCAAAGAAAATCGCTTTGTATCAATCGACAATGTCAACATGTGGCCGATTCTGCACAGCAGACCAAGAGGAACGCCCAGTAGTTCCCGAATCCCTCTCACTACTGGGGACGATGTTCCGCTGCAGGTGATTTGCACCGACGCTGTTTCCTCTCCGAGCTTGGGGAGGGTGGAAGCCGATGTTGCGATTGTTTCACTAACGGTGAATAATTTGGATTCTTTTGATCAAGCTGCTGTGACTACTGATGTTGCTGAAGGTGTAATCTACACCGTACCACGGCGAGAGACACAATCTGCTCCTTTGTTTACGGTTGCACCTTTTGCAAGAACTGCCTCCGGCTGCTTTAATAACAATTATGATACCGCGTTGGACTCTTCGTCCTCTTCAACACCAGCCCTGGGTCCACGTAAGCTGCTGTATCGGCTTAAACATACGTATTTTGTTGTTCCTTGGAACTATCTGTGGCTTTTCATGACTGTGATGGCTTTTTTCCTGAGGCTGGGGTTTGTTGTTACCTTTTTTCTGCTGATACATGGTCATTTTCTTCCAGAACGATCTGAGATTGAGCAGGTGGAGAGGGTGTTGAAACCGCATTTTTCATCACATATGGTTCGAAGAGACTTGTCCTTTGTGAACATTTCTGCAGTACCAATACCGGATGGGATTGTGTGGGATAGAGTAATGTTTGATGTATATGGTCCCACTGAAATAATTCAAATACCGTATGTTCTCAAATTATCAATGAATGATATCGTTATACCAGGCATTGTATCTGATGATTGGGATGTGAAGACAGTTGATTCTATGTTGACAGAATTGCAGTATTATACTGTCTATGAAAATGAAGATGCTTACAAGTTTAGAGATAATTATGGTGACATGTTTTGTTACAATTATTATGGACACCACTTTATTCATAAAGCCAGTAGCCCTAAATCAATATTTGAGTATAGGTAATGGGAACATTGCCCGACTCCTCCACAGGGGAGTTGTAAAACTTATTCTGACAAATTTGCATATTTTTCTGGGCATCATCAACAGAGTGCTAAGTCATATTATTTTAGAGTTGCTCCGCATGCTAATAAGCAAATGTTGTTGAATGATACTAAATTACTATATTCAAATTCGTTTGTATCCAAACTATTTGTTGAGGGGTATGAATACTGGTCCAAAACTGTTGATATGAAAAGTGTTTGGGGAACGAAAAATTGGCAAATGCGGGGTAGGGACACATTGTTTAGGGCATGTATTATTCCTGTCCAAATGATTTTCTTAAATGACACTGTACAACAGACTAGCTGTTTAGGCATAGCAACGATTAGAGAATTAAATATGCCTGGCATACCTTTCCCTTCCAAAATGAAAGATTGACAACATTATATTAATGCCATGTTTAGTGAGCTCACAGACTAGGTCCAGAATGGTACGCTTAACACTTCATTGACACGTCCGGGCGGATGGTTATTATGGCCCATACACACTAATGGATGTCATCAACTTTTTGTCACCTCCTCGGGGGGTTTCAGGACTAGTAGGGCAGACCCTCGCTACATATCACCGGAACATGCGGATATCATTACTACATATAGCGTGGGAAAACTTTGTCAACAATGGTTAAAGTCATCTACGCTGGATGCAGTTAAGACACATCTCACGTTACTGTCTAATTATACTGACTTGCAAGATTTTTTGTCAGGTTCAGGAGTGCCCTGGAGGAAATGTTTTTTGTATGAAGTGTACAATGAGATATGGAAACTTTCACAACAGGAGACAGCAGCCCGGTTGAGGCAGATAGATCAGGAGAATTTGAAACAAGCATTGTCTGTTGTGGATAATGGAATGCATACCCTGTCCGACCGTGTATATACGATTGACAACATTGTTTCCTCTGCTATAGACATTATTAGATCAGATATGTCTTCTTTATATCATGGGCAGAGTCAAACGCGGTCCATTATGCAGTTGGGTTGGACTCTACAGACATTGAAGGCGGGTCGCGTTCCGTGGCAGCACATCAGAGCCAAGGAGATTTTTTTTTCCTTTAATTTGACACGTCAGCAGCAGCTGATGGCTAAAAAGGAGGCGACATATGTTATGTTAAATATTGAAAAGTTGGAGAAGTTGCCTTTTACTGTGGCTGAGATTCCGTCAGCTGAATGGTTAATACACGAGGTTATAAATGTGCCTATTTCCACTCTGCAATTCACTTCTTGTTTGAAGCATATTCCGGTGGGCAGATATGAGAAATTGGGAGACCATTACATACATGAGGTGTGGGAGCTTCCCTTTTTATACAGATGTCTTAATGGTATGAGGAAGGTTTTTCTTAGCGGTAGCGAATGCAAAACTTCTGTCAGCCATTCGATGGTTTGTAAGCAGCTGTCCTTGCATGGGGCGTGTAATGCCTCGGTTGCGAACTTGGCTTGCTATCAAAAGGGAGTTCCAGTCCCCGTGATTAAAAACACATTCCAGGTGCTTTCAAACGGCAGCTACGTCCTTCTTAACAGTGAAGCCTGTTGTGGCATGCGTGCCGGAATAGTTTACGTGGTCGTTGTCACCAAGGCCGTTACGTGCTGCGGGAATGTGTTGTTTCCCCCCACTCAATTTAGGGAGGTAGCAGACATCTGGCCTCACATTGCTACTTCCAAGGTGAATTTCGACAAGTTGAGTCAACTAAAGGCTCTATTGTTTCAAAAGCATGTAGCCCTTACATCTGCACGCGAGACCTACGCACTTCAGGTGGTGAGGTCATCAGCAGAAATACAGTCCCTGTTAAATACTAACTTTCCGAGCCACTTTGGTGAACTCGTGGGACGTATATTTAATGCATCCAGCACTGATGGAATTGCACATTTTTTTTAAGCTGTTGGTGTTGGGTTTGATCATACCTTCTCCTCCATATTCGGTTTGATACCTTCGGCTATTCATTCTATTTTCGGAAGCATTTTTGGAGGACTTCCAATTACTTTGGCTTTATTGGCTGGTGTTTTGCTGTTGCTGTTGTTCTTCCGCAATGGCTGTCCCACCGCAACAAGATCAAATGTGGGCGCTCCCGTCAGCGCAGCTGTGTCGTGAGCGCATGATGCAGCATTTTGGAGCAACACCCCAGGGACATTTGGAGTGTGACTGGTCTCTGTCATTCCGACCAGTTTTGGATTGTGTGCAACCCGTGTTTAGGTGCCTTTGGTGCTCATTTGAACATGCACTGGCTCTCTGTCTCTCACTGCAGCACCCCCCGGTGGTTGATGCTAATCTGTTGATGTTCCCGATTAGGGCTCATTCCCAGACATGTGCACTGCGGTTGCGTTTGCTTCGTGAGGCGGTTTACGAGATTCCCTTCCTGGAGGAAGATGGTCTTGTCTCGTTCATAGGTCCTGCACGGGATGCCGCCTTGGATGGTTCTGGGGCTTTGGAACACACCTGCTCCATGATAGTATTTGGAGTGGACTTTCCAGTGTTGACATCTGTCGAAGTGGAGGATATCATGCTTTTCGTGGCTTCAATTTGAAATTGGGTTTTCTTCTAAATTGACATTGTATTGATTAGGCTTTGCCGTCACATGCTTAAAAATCTAAATATGGTTCTGTGCTTTGATGTCCTCTGGACTTGTCGAAATATATTTTGTGTATTTTTATATCTGGGGCATATTATTACTAGAAACACTTACTACCGACAAGGGGAGGGTGTAGTGTGGTCATTTTTATGTATCCTTTGCGCGTTTGCTTCAGGCGTTAGGCCTTTGTGCACTTTGCCCTGGATGTATTTTATTCCTTTGCTTGCAGCATAGAGCCTCTGTGCACTTTGCTCTAAATGCATTTTATTCAGCTTCGTACTGTTATTTTTCAAATAGCCACTTCTACGGTCTTGTTTTATTTTTTTATATCACACTGTTTAGCCTACTTCAGCATTGGAGTTATCAATAACACATTCTTGCTCACTCTGTGCTTCAGTCAAGGATACAGTCTGGTACATTGCCGATAGATGTGGTAGGAGTTTAGTCTTTGGATTACAGATATACATTCTTGTGTAGGGACATTTTGTGATCACACTGACATGTTAGGTATAAAAACACTTCCTTGTCCCTATACACGCAAGAGGGAGATTCCGACCAGGGAACCACAACTAGATGCTGACTGCCCTGTTGCAGATGCTGAACCAGATCGCAGGCCTTTGCTCAGGTATGAGGGCTGATGTCTTCCCGTGGAATCTGAAAGGCAAGTTAGTTGCTTAACATGCTGTGTTCGATATATAACAAACTGAGAGAGAATAGAATCCATTAACACCATGATAGCGTTGTTTTTATGTTTCACTCTCATCGTGACTATTTCAATCCTACTGTGTTGTATGGTTCTGGTTATTGCGGCTCATGCCTTATTATCAAAAATGCATTTGTTTTATTAAAAGCAATATATAAAACTCAAACTGCCTTTGTCATTTGTATATGAGATCATACTGTAAATGAGAGAGCTGGTTGGGATCTGAGTGACCACGACTTCCTTGAGAAGTTCTAAGATGTCATGCGCTCGGCTGCGCAATCATCTCTCCCGCTTGGGAGAGATGAGGCACTGCTAGTTAGCCGGAGCAAAACCGGATTTAAGGTGACAGAGGTCCTTCCAAGTGGATAAGACTCAGTCCCCCACACCAGGAACAACCCTGCTACCTAGAAATCCAGTAGTCTCATTTAGGATAATGAGAGCCCACACGACAGATCAAGAGAACAGCAAATAAGCAGTATACACAAATATTTACAGCAAGTACATAAGTCTGTACAGTGTCCCATGAAATGTCCGTGGACCACTGGTCCCAAAAAGCATGGGCGAAGCCCACACATGACACCTGCTTCAAAACGGAGAGAACATTGGAGGGGCATCAGGTCGAAAAAAAAACAGGCACCTCAGGGGGAAGGGGTGTGGGGGCACTTCAGCCGGATGATGGTAGGAAGCCACTGCTCCTCGAGGGGGCTCCATGCCCACTGCCTGGTCCTGAGGAGTGCAAAGCCACAGTCTCACAAGTCTCTCAAGTGGGTGGTTTGCCCACTGCTGGTCCTGGGGAGTGCAAAGCCACAGTCTCACAAGTCTCTCAAGTGGGTGGTTTGCCCACTGCTGGTCCTGGGGAGTGCAAAGCCACAGTCTCTCAAGTCTCTCAAGTGGGTTCACTGCCCACTGCTTGGTCCTGGGAGTGCAAAGCCACAGTCTCACAAGTCTCTCAAGTGGGTTCACTGCCCACTGCTTGGTCCTGGGGAGTGCAAAGCCATAGCCTCTCAAACGGAAGCCTTTCTCCACTGGTTCTGGAGTGGGCTTTGTGCCCAGTCTGCTTCATCCTGCCAAAGATTGGGTGAGTGGATGCCTTTCTCCACTGGTTCTGGAGGGGGCTTGGTGCCCAGTCTGCTTCATCCTGTCAAGGATTGGGTGAGTGGATGCCTTTCTCCACTGGTTCTGGAATGGTGCTTTGTGCCCAGAGTGCTTCATCCTGCCAAGGACTGGCTGAGTAGATGCATTTCTCCACTGGTTCTGGAGGGGCCTTGGTGCCCAGTGATGCTGCACCTGAGGTGTGGCAGTTGACTTTGTCTCACCTGGGTGTCTTAGCCATGCGATGTACCTGGAACAGGTAGCATGATACTCCATGGAGGCAGAGCCACACGCCATCCTGCAGCGACTTAGGCTGCCAATTGCTGGTTCGTGTCACTGCTAGAGGTGGTGTCTCAAGTGGCGTGTCCAGGGTCCAGGACGTCACTTGCAGACTCTGACAGCTGCACACTGGGGATGGGGCTGACGTCCGACAGAGTGACATCAGCTGTGCACTTGGTAGTGCTGATGGTGGTGCAGGTGGCGGTGTCTGTGGCAGAAATGCTGCCAGTGCTGCACATGGTGCAAGTGACTGTTGTTGTGGATGGAGACACCATACCGTCTCTGGCAGCCTTGGATGGCTGATCCTTGGGGAGGATGCTGCAGACTGACGTTCTGGTTGCAGTTGTGCAGGTGGCGGTCAGAGCGGCAGTGGTGACTGTGGTGCATGTGGCTGCCATCCCTGATGATATGGTGGTCACCAGCCCCTCACCAGGAGACATCGTGCCCAGAGGTGATGTGCCTTTTGGCTTGTGGCCCTTCCCCATCTTGACAATCGCTGCAGGGACCTTGGCACTGTCCACTCAGTGTTTGGGCGAGGCCTTGCTGGGTGGGTGGTATGACTGTCCCCTGCTGGAAGATGGCCCCCTTTTTACCTTTGCAGGTGGTGAAATAGGGTGGTCCTTCTTTTCTGTTGGTGGCACACTAGCAGCTCAGACAGGTGCCCCCTTAGACCGTACTGAAGTAGCAGGGACCAGAGTGGATGCAGATTTAGTGGCTGAGGTGCTGGGCTGGGATCTGGACATCCTGGCCCTAGGGGAGGGAAGAGGTTCAAGTTAGCTAGGAAAAGTTTTTTTTACACACTTGGTCAAGAAGATGGAGGGGGTTATGGGAGTGGAGGAAGAGGTAATAGTTGTAGGAGGTGTACGTCTGCTGAGTTTGGTTGAAGGTGCATGGGTTGGAGGCTGTTGTGAGGTGGATGGCTGTTGAGTGGGTGTGTGCCTGCGTTTGTGTACTTTGGGAGGAGGGCTTACAGACACACTGGGAGAAGGCACAGGGGACGTGTGAATGGTAGTGGGGGTGGTGATTGCACGTGACCAGTGTGTAGTGATAGGCATGCTGGTGATGGAGGCAGTGGCTGATGATGCAGTGCATGCAGGTGTGAGTGGAGATGAGACTGGGAGGGAGGTGGAGGATGTGGAGGAGGGGGACACAGTGGAGGAAGTGGATGTTGGTATGTGTGCATGGGTATGGTTCTTGTGTGAGTGCCTGTGGGACGTGTGGTGCTTACGTTTGCCTGAGCCACTTTTGTGTGTTGATGTGTGTGCATGCTGGTCTGATGGTGTGCTTGGGATAGGCTGAGATAGAGGGGATTGGGTCTGGGTAGTGGAAGTTTGAGGGGGGAGGCTGGACACAGGGACAATAGCTGCCATCACTGCTGAGGCCAGATCCTGAAATGCTCTCTGTTGGGCCGCCTGCCCAGAATGAATGCCCTCCAGGTATGCATTTGATTCTTGCAAATGCCTCTCGACACCCTGGATAGCATTCAGTATGGTTGACTGCCCAACTCTGAGGGATCTCAGGAGGTCAATAGCCTCCTCACTGAGGGCAGCAGGGCTGACTGGGGCAGGGCCTGAGGTGCCTGGGGCGAAGGAGATGCCCACCCTCCTGGGTGAGAGGGCACGGGAAACACGCTGAGGGGCTGCTGGGGGGGCGGTGCTGGTAAGGTGGGGGGCGGCTGTACCTGTTGTTGGGGTGGGCACAGAGGTTTCTGCCACCGCCAGGGAGCTTCCATCAGAGGAGGAGTTGCTGTCGCTGGTATCCCCTCCTGTCCCCGTCGTGGGAGCTCCCCTCACCCTCCGTCCTACTGGTGCCTTCACCCTCCGTGGATTCACCCTCATGGGCCATGTGGGATGCAGCTCACTCCGGCGCCGGTGCCTGTGCTCCTCCGCCAGATGATGCTAATGCACACAAGGACATGGTGACAAAACAAGACAGAAAACACACATGGTCAATGCCAGCAGCACCACTATCATTGGCAGACACAACACACAGGGAGCAGCCCTATACACTAGGCCATGCACTAGCAGTTACTAGGAAATTCACCAGGCTATGGGGTACAATGCCTAACACCATTTGCTGAACACCTGGAACCCACAGGAGCCCCAAGTTGTAGATGCCCACTAAAAATATTGGGGTTGGAGTGTGTCAGAGTCAACAGATCCTCGGGGTCTGTGCACGTTCCCAACACTTCCACCACAAGACAGCTCCAATACTCTGATTAGAATTGTCACAGAGTCTAAGTGAGTGCAAATGGGGAAAATGGGATTAGGAAGGGAACAGCTGGGAAGGAGACCTGTAGGAAGCAAAAAGGTTAAAACACACAATCTCAAGATTATATCATATTAATCAATACTAGGATAAGACTCTGAAAACATGGACAACCTAAGCATAGACTTAAAATGACTAGGCTTCAAGATGACTGGATTTCTGTGAGAGAATCAAGAAAAGTTAAATGCAACTTTAAAATTCAAGTATTATCTTTTGCATGAGGATCAGGAAATAATCTGAATGATTTCTAAACCATCATATGAATCGTGTTTGAGAAACGTATTATGTACACGCAACATTACATCTAGAACTCTAGCTTTTTTGTTCTCTCAAAATTGCCGGAAACATGAATTGCACACATTGCAGATTTTTACAAAGGTTGTAAATACCATAGAATGATTGTGCACCATGAATAACATAAATTAGACTTGAGAAATAAATCACGCATCTTGCCAACTCGAAAGCCACCAAGTAAATGCCTTAAAATGGTAGCTCATAATGAACACCGTGATTTTAAACACAGAAAAGGTATCGCGCGGCTTGCCGATTCAAATGTCGCCACATAAATGTCAGGAAATGTTAGCGTACAATGAATAACATGAATTACACACAAGAAATTAATTGCGCGTCTTGCCGATTCGAATGCCACCATGTTGCCGCCAAGAAATGGTAGCGCACAATGAATATCAAGGGTTAAAGCACGAGAAATGAATCGCGCATCTTGCCGATTCGAATGCCACCATGTAACTGCCAAGGAATGGTAGCGCACAACGAATATCAAGGGTTAAAGCACGAGAAATGAATCGCGAGTCTTGCCGATTCGAATGCCACCATGTAACTGCCAAGGAATGGTAGCGCACAATGAATAACATGAATTAAGCACAAGAAATGAATCGCGCCTCTTGCCGATTCGAATGCTACCTTGTAAATGCCATAAAATGGTAGCGCACAATGAATATCAAGAGTTACACACAAGCAAAGAATCGCACGTCTAGCCGATTCAAATGTCAGCATGTAAATGCCATTAAATATCAAGCGCACTTTCACACGCACAAGAGCAAATAGATATATCATACTAATTAGGCCCAAGAACTCAAAATCCTTTGAGAATGGGATCGGGGGCCCAGCCCGACCTCCATCTCACCGCCCTGATCAAGAATCACCCAGCCAAGTGAAAGAGCGAGGCCTGGAAGATCAAAATAGGCCTCCGGAACAGGAGCTCAGGAAGTTGCTGCTGCTCTGCACCGGGACCTCTGAATAATGAGCACGTGGAGCTGGGCTGGCTCCCTTTTATAGAGTCTTAGCCCAGCCCACCAAACACACCCAGGCATGCTGCAGGGAAAGCCTTTAGAAGGCCCTGGAAGGGGACCACACCCTGACACAGTCTTAAAGCCTGCAGCAGTACATTACATGTGAACAGTATTTATATGCATGCTGAACATACGTCTTCAGGATTAAACTCTGCAATGCAAAAGGTTAAACATCATCATATCAGCACAATGCAAAAATTATGTTAGATTGAAATTGTTAGTTTCTAGTCGCCCGTAGAGCGCGCATTGCCTTGATGTTGACAGTGTGCCTCAGAGCCTGCTCGACAAGGGACATACCCTACCAAGTTTGCCCTGGCCTAGGGGAACCCACAGCCCACATCCCCACCCAGACACTTCATAAAGCACGCAGAGTCAGCTTAATGACACTGAACTCCCCCCCTTGTGGCTGCTGTGATGGCCTCAAGTGCCCTTCCAACTCCGGAAATGCCACCGCCAGGATCTGGAACATCAGGGGGTCATGGTGCGACAGGCACCCATTTCACGTTGGGAGGCCAGCTCAGCAGGGCCTCTGCCACCTTCTTGCTCTAGCGGCGTAGGTGCTCCCATCTCTTCTGGCAGTGGGTGCTCTGTCTATGATAGACCCCCAGGGTCCACACTTCCTTGGCGATTGCACGCCAAATACACTCCTTTTGGTAGGCGCTTACCTAGAGGAAAGGTACAGGAGGAAAGGAAATTACTTACCCGTCCGGACAGTCATACTCATTGCCCACTAGTTCCCACCCTTGCCCTGATGCACATACACTCATCATCCTCACATGCAGGCCTCAGCACCGCCCACATGTATCTTCCATCCACACCACTCCAAACAGGCATTGCCCACACATCATGCTCACAGTGTATTCACATGTTTGTCTGGAGGACTGCAGAGTAGCGTGTACTGGGGGAGGACCCCATCCACCAGTTTGTCCAACTCCTCCGCAGTGACCCTTTCCCCAGACACTGTAGCCATTGTCGCTTCCAGACTCAGGTCACAGCAGCACTTGCAGTGTAGGTCCTCTCCTTTTGAAGGTCAGGTATCAAGTGAGTGAACATAAAGAAAATGGTGGTCACGTCTGCGGCAGTGCATACCGTCACCGCCGGTGTACATCGTCATTGGCTCCTGAAGCCCATAGGGCCAAATGATAACCAATGCTGAATTGCGCGGTGGTCTTTGATCGCCTACCGTGACGCTGCACAACGCCAGCGCAGTTACCTCATTTCCCCTTGTCCCTTCTCACATGTCAGGCAGCTGCCATTTCAGGGGGGCACATGGCATGGCAACTAACTGTGTCACAGCACAATTTGGCAGATATACGGACAAACTACACCACACACGGATTTACTCACATTACTGCCAACACACTTGTGCAACCTATGTGGTACTTGACCCTCTGCTCATCATTCTCCTCCATAGGGCACAACCGCTGGGGCAGATGATGAGATGGCTTCATCCTCCGGTGTACAGACCCCTGGTGGACCTGTCAACAATGGAAGACAGACACATCATTATCACCTACAGACTTGACCGTGCCACAATCCAAGACCTGTGTGCCCAATTGGAGCCAGACCTGATGTCAGCTATCCGCCATCCCACAGGAATCCCCCTCTAGTGCAGGTCCTGTCAGTGCTCCATTTCCTGGCAAGTGGCTCCTTTCAAACGACAGTGGCCATGGCATCTGGGATGTCTTAGCCAATGTTTTCTAACGTGTTGACCAGAGTGTTGACTGCCCTGCTGAAACACATGCGCAGCTACATCGTGTTTCCCCAGGTGAAAAATGTGCCCACAGTGAAAGATGACTTTTATGCCCTGGGACATATCCCCACCATCATTGGTGCCATTTGTCCCCCCGCAGAAATGAACAAGTGTACAGAAAGCGAAAAAGCCACCATTTGATGAACGTGCAGATGGTGTGTTTGGCGGACCAGTACATTTCTCATGTGAATGCCAAGTATCCTGGCTCTGTGTATGATGCCTACATTTTGAGGAATAGCAGTATCCCATATGTGATGGGCCAACTCCAGAGGCACTGTGTGTGGCTAATAGGTGAGCCCAAGGTCCCCACACAGTATGAGTAGGTGTCTGGGTATGGGGTAGTCCCTATGGGTTAGTGTGTGTCTAACAGTTATCCCTCGACATTTGCAGGTGACTCTGGTTACCCCAACCTCTCATGGCTACTGACTCCAGTGAGGAATGCCAGGACAAGGGCAGAGGAACGCTACAATGAGGCACATGGGCGAACTAAGCGTGGCTCCCTATGCTACTCACCAAAGAAGATGTGCCAGATCATCGTGGCATGCTGCATGTTGCACAATCTGGCATTGCGACGCCAGGTGCCTTTTCTGCAGGAGGATGGCCCTGATGATGGTCTTGTGGCATCGGTGGAGCCTGTGGACAGTGAGGAAGAGGATGCAGAGGAAGAAGATATTGACAACCAAACGAACATCATCATGCAGTACTTCCAGTGACACACAGGTAATAGACTGTAACTGCTACTCACATTTCTAAATACTGTAGGACATTGTATAAGTCAGCCTCTTCACCTCTGTCTGTGGACACTGACAGCTCACTTTGGCTTTAAATTTTTCAGATCTGGGTACCTCATTCTGCCTTCTGCTATATGTACTGCTGCCCAACAACTGTCATACATTGGTGTGAGCAAATTAACATTTACACTGATATTTGTTGGTGATGTTGTAATAATACATTTGTGAAAGATCAGACTGACTCCAGATTGGTTTGTGATTCAAGGGTGTTTATTTAGGGGATAATGTGTATACGGTTATGTGGAAGGGGCTGGGATGATGGTGGATGAAGGTCAATAGTAGTGTCAAGTCTCTTGGATTCACAGGTGCATTGTCCAATGGGGCATAGGAAGGGGAGTAATGGCAGTTCAAGGTAGACAGGGACATGGTGGGACAGAAGGTGGACAATCAGGAGGATCCTATTTCCTGGCTGGGGTCTTGGCAATGTTCTCTGGCTCCTGTCTGGATCGCAGGGACCGTTTGCAGGGTGGTTCTCCTTCTGCAGGGGGTGGGGTGCTGGTGGGCTGTTGTTCCTGTGGCGGGGCCTCCTGTCCTCTAGCGCCGGTGGAGGTGGAGGGCTGTTCCTCGATTTGGCTAGTGTCAGGGGCCCTTTGTTGTGCCAAAGCCTCCCTCATGCTCTTGCCTATGTCAGCCAGCACCCCTGCTATGGTGACCAGGATGGTGTAGTTGTTGGTGAGGTCCTGCCTGATCCCCATGTATTGTCCCTCCTTCAGCTGCTGGGTCTCCTGAAACTTGGCCAGTACTGTGCCCATGGTCTCCTGTGAATGGTGGTATGCCCCCATGATGTTTGATAGTGCCTTGTGGAGGGTCGGTTCCATGGGCCTGTCCTCCCCCTGTGGCACAACAGTCCTCCCAGCTTCCATGTTGTCCTGTACCTCTGTCCCCTGTTCTGTGTGCCCACTGCCACTGACCCCAGGTCCCTAATCGTCCTGTGTTAGTGGGGTTGCCTGGGGTCCCTGTAGTGGTGCACACACTGCTGATTGACGTGTCCTGGGGACAGTGGCATGGGCCCGCTGGGTGGGTGCTGTGGTGGTGTTTCCTGAGGGTGGTGGTTCTGTGGTGGCTTGGGACTGTGGCAGGGGAACCGACTGTCCAGAAGTCCCTGATGGGCCAGGCTGGTCATCTTGATCCAGGCGTGCAGAGATGCTGTCGTCACTGTGGGCCTCTTCTGTGGGTGTACTGGATATGGCTGGCACCTCCTGTCCGGTGGCGTTGGGTAGGGATCCTTTTGGGGTGTAAATGCATTGTTATTTTATCTGTGTGCACCATCTTGTGTAATGGGTGTGTTTTCCTCTATTACTGTGCTTGCACTATCGCCTTGGCCCTTGTGTGAGTGGTGATTGTGTGCCCTGGGTGAGTCTCTCTATTGGATATGCTTTGGTGATGAGTGTCCATGCATGTCTGTGATGGGTGTCCATGCATTGTTGTTGCATGCAGGGCTTGGTTGTGGGAGTGGTGGGGTGTGATGGTGGGGTGTGTGGGAGATGGTGGAGTGATGGGAGTGAGGGTGAGGGTGGGAGTATGTGATGGCATGCAGGTAGGGTGGGTGGGGTATAATAGTAAAGATTTGACTTACCAGAGTCCAGTCCTCCTGCTACTCCTGTGAGGCCCTCAGGATGCATGATTGTCAAGACTTGCTCCTACCATGTTAACCCCTTCCCCGCCACGGACGTAATGGTTACGTCCATGGCAGCGCCCGTGTGGCGCCATGGACGTAACCATTACGTCCTGCCACCGGCCCTCGGGGGAAGCGCTAGCGCTCCCCCCGAGGGCCGCCCCCCAACACCCCCAGGCCAGGGCTGAAAGGGGAATCCCTTCCCCTTTCACGCCCCCCCCACCCCCCCCCCCCATGACGTCAGCACGCGATCGCGCGCTGATTTCATGGAAAGGGGGAATGACACGCTGGAAGCCATTTGCTTCCAGCGCGTCAAGGGAGAAGGTGAGTATTTCACCTTCCTGCGGGGTGGGGGTGCTCTCAGAGAGGCATCGAGGGAAAGGAAAGGGTTTTCCTTTCCCTCGATGTCTCTTTGAGCATTCCTGCTGCCCGATCGCGATGCGATCGGGCAGCAGGAATGCCCACTAGACACCAGGGATTTCAGTATGTGTGTGTGTGTGTGTGAATATTAGTGTAGGGGAGCGACCCCTTGGGCAAGGGTCGCTCCCCTTTGGGGGCACATGCATTTTACGTCGTTTCTGCCCCCCCTGGGGGCAGATTGGCCCTATTTTTAGGCCGATCTGCCCCCAAGGGGGGCAGAAAGCCACTAGACACCAGGGATTTTATTGTTGCTTTGTATTTTTTGTGTTGGGGGGCGGCCCCTTGGGCAAGGGTCGCTCCCCTTTGGGGGCACATGTATTTTACGTCGTTTCTGCCCCCCCTGGGGGCAGATTGGCCCTATTTTTAGGCCGATCTGCCCCCAAGGGGGGCAGAAAGCCACTAGACACCAGGGATTTTATTGTTGATTTGTATTTTTTGTGTTGGGGGGCGGCCCCTTGGGCAAGGGTCGCTCCCCTTTGGGGGCACATGTATTTTACGTCGTTTCTGCCCCCCCTGGGGGCAGATTGGCCCTATTTTTAGGCCGATCTGCCCCCAAGGGGGGCAGAAAGCCACTAGACACCAGGGATTTTATTGTTGATGTGTATTTTTTGTGTTGGGGGGCGGCCCCTTGGGCAAGGGTCGCCCCCAGGGGCCCTCATGTATTTTTGGGCAGTTCTGCCCCCCTTGGGGGCAGAGAGGCCTATTTTTTTTAGGCCTTTCTGCCCCCAAGGGGGGCAGAATCCCAATAGCGCCAGAAATAGTATGTATGTATGTGTGCTTTGTGTTGGGGGTGGCCCCTTGGGCAAGGGTCGCTCCCCCCAGGGGCGCAATGTATTTATTGTCGTTTCTGCCCCCCTTGGGGGCAGATTGGCCCTATTTTTAGGCCGATCTGCCCCCAAGGGGGGCAGAAAGTCACTAGACACCAGGGATTTTATTGTTGATTTTTATTTTTTGTGTTGGGGGGTGGCCCCTTGGGCAAGGGTCGCCCCCATGGGCCCACATGTATTTTTGGGCAGTTCTGCCCCCCGGGCAGAGAGGCCTATTGGGGCAGAATCCCAATAGCGCCAGAAATATATGTTTGTATGTGTGCTTTGTGTTGGGGGGTGGCCCCTTGGGCAAGGGTCGCTCCCCCCGGGGGCGCAATGTATTTATCGTCGTTTCTGCCCCCCTTGGGGGCAGATTGGCCCTATTTTTACGCCGATCTGCCCCCAAGGGGGGCAGAAAGCCACTAGACACCAGGGATTTTATTGTTGGTTTTTATTTTTTGTGTTGGGGGGCGGCCCCTTGGGCAAGGGTCGCCCCCAGGGGCCCACATGTATTTTTGGGCAGTTCTGCCCCCTAGGGGGCAGATATGCCTATTTTTTAGGCCTTTCTGTCCCCAAGGGGGGCAGAATCCCCATAGCGCCAGGGATACTATGTGTGTGTGTGTGTGCTTTGTGTGGGGGTGTGGCCCCTTGGGCAAGGGTCGCCCCCCCCCAAAGGGTGCAATGTAATCTGGGCGATTTCTGCCCCTCCCCTTGGGGGTAGATTGGCCTATTTTTTTTTAGGCCCATCTTCCCCCAAGCAGAGAAGACTAGACACAGGAAAATGAAAAAATGGTTAGTGGCGGAGTGTTTGTCAACTGGCAAAGTATTTTTATGATAATAACAGTTTTTCTCCTTTTTGTTTTAGTTCAAAGCTTTTGCTGACTTTGCTGTGGCTTGTTGCAGTTTTGGCAGTAGTTGTCCTGCGGTTTGCGTAGTTGCATGTTTTAGGTAAGTAAATAAATTTACTCCAAGTGAGTATTGTTGCAATGCATGAATGACATGTTTGTAGGTGGTGTACTGAATGCAGGATTGTGTGTGAAATTGTCCTTAGAGTTATGCACAATGATTATTGTGTTGTCTTATGTCTAATTTGCTTTTTTTTTTCTCTTTTTAGTGGGATATCGTTGGTGATTGCTGTGGCTGTGCAGAGTAGTTGCTGGTGAGTCAAGCTTTTTCAGGCAAGTGAGCAGTATAGTTTTTGAGTTTATAATTCTTAGTGATAAACCTATACTTTGTTACTTATCTTACACAGTGCTGGTTGTTGGTGGTGTATTTGTCCAGTTCATTTTAGTAGGAAGGATCATGGCCAGCCGTAGGATGACCGCTTAGCAGGTTGTTAGTGTGCTTTTTGAGTCATCTTCTGACCATGAATATGAGACTGACTCTGCATCTGAGGCAGAGGAGGAAGTGCAGGATTCTGGAAGTGAATTTTCTGTCAGAGATGAATCATCTGATGATGAAGCCACTCTCAGTGCTGATGAAGGGCCTGTTTTAGAGGAGGACAGTGATGTGCCAATGGTGCAGGAGCCAGCGGCTGAAAGGCTTCCCATTGGAAGACCTGACGCATGGGTTGCACCAATCATGGAGCAGCCACAGTTGCTTGCGTTTACTGGTTTTCCAGGGTGTCGAGTTAATACGGAAAACTTTTTGCCCGTCAACTTTTTTGAGTTGTTTATGGACGATATATTTTTGGAAGAGATTGTTGAGCAGACTAATTTGTATGCAGAGCAGTTTTTGAGGGACAACGCTGCCAGACTTAGGCCACACTCTAGAGCTAGCCGGTGGATTCCCACAAATCTGGAAGAGTTGAAAAAGTTCTTGGGTTTAACTTTTTTGATGGGGCTGATAAGGAAGCCGTCGCTGTCTTCATATTGGTCTACTAGTCCCTTGATGGCAACTGCTATATTTCCTGCCATCATGAGTCGTAACCGGTATGAGCTTCTTCTTCGGATGTTGCATTTTGTAGATAATGCTTTAGCCTTGCCACGAGATCATCCTGATTCTGACCGTCTTTTTAAGATTAGACCTGTCCTTGATCATTTGGTAGATCGGTTTTCAGAGATCTATGTTCCAGGGAAAGAAATATCTGTAGATGAGTCTTTGGTCCTGTTCAAGGGTCGTTTGGTTTTTAGGCAGTACATTCCTAGCAAGAGGGCACGGTATGGAATTAAATTGTATATGCTGTCAGAAAGTAGTACAGGATATGTTTATAATTTCCGGGTCTACACTGGTAGGGATTCCAATATTGACCCCCCTGGTTGTCCTCCCACTTTTGGAGTTAGTGAGAAAATTGTGTGGGAACTTGGTAGACGACTGTTTAACAAAGGTCACCATTTATATGTAGATAACTTCTACACTGGAGTTCGGTTGTTCAAGGAGTTGTTCAGAGTGGACACTGTTGCTTGTGGCACAATCCGCTCTAATCGGAAAGGCTATCCAAAAGAGCTTGTCTGTAAAAAACTTGAGAAGGGACAGTGCAGTGCCTTGCGGAATGATGAGCTGCTAGCTCTGAAATTTGTAGACAAGAGGGATGTATACATGCTAAGCACCATCCATGATGAGAGTACTTCACCTGTGGCTGTTTGGGGTCAGGTTGCCGAAGTGCGCAAACCTGTGTGCATCTTAGACTATAATAAGCACATGGGTGGTGTTGATAGAGTAGATCAGAGGTTAGAACCTTACACTGCTGCTCGTAAGTCTTATGTGTGGTATAAGAAATTAGCGATTCACTTGTTCCACTTGGCAACTTTTAATGCTTTTGTTGTGTTTAAGGATAGTTCTCCAGAGTCAAGGATGACATTTGTGAAATTTCAGGAGTCTATCATAGCTAGCCTTGTTGTGCTGGAACAGGCAAGAGTTCCTAGAGAAGCAGTGGTGGAGGATGTGGCTAGATTGAAAGATCGTCACTTTGCTGAGCACATTCCTCCCACGGCCAAAAAAAACTTTCCTGCTAAGAGATGTAGAGTCTGTGCTCGAAGAGGTATCAGGAAGGAGACTAGGATGTACTGCCCTGATTGTCCTTCAAAGCCTGGGCTGTGTGTGGGTGGCTGTTTCAGGAGCTACCACACACAGAAGAATTATTGGGAAATTCCGTGAGCGTAAAATGGTGTTTTATATTTTTATATGTTCGGTTTCACGGTTGGCATTAGTCATGTATTCACTTAGAGCTTTTGTGTTTGTAGTTTTGTACTAATTTATGATTAGTGGTTTCTTTGTTGTTTAAAAACAAAAAAAAGGGGATGGCATGTGTAGAGTGGCGCTTGGCTGGCGGCGTGGGTGTGGTGGCGCTTGGCTGGCGGTGTGTGTGGGGTGGCGCTTGGCTGGCGGTGTGTGTGGGGTGGCGCTTGGCTGGCGGTGTGTGTGGGGTGGCGCTTGGCTGGCGGTGTGTGTGGGGTGGCGCTTGGCTGGCGGTGTGTGTGGGGTGGCGCTGGGCTGGCCGTGTGTGTGGGGTGGCGCTTGGCTGGTGGTGTGGGTGGGGTGGCGCTTGGCTGGTGGTGTGGCGCTTGGCTGGCAGTGCCGGCCAAACGCCAATCCACACACTCATCAGCTGGTGTGATTGCTGTATCAGGCATGTGGGCGTATGAAAGTGATGGGCCCTTGACTGGCGCTGTCTGTGGATGCGAGTCTTGTAATGTGCTGGGCCCGTGGCTGGCGGCGTGAATGGTCTAGTGCATGTCATGTATGAAAGGTGTGTGAATGGACTGTAAAGCGGTTGGTGCCTTGTCGTGGCTTTACAGCTCACGAGCTGTGAGTCATTGGTTCAGTTTTTTGGCCTTTCAGTTATTACCAGTGCATTTCACTTTTGTGAAATCTCTTGTTAATAAAATTTGATCTACTGAACCATCACTCACCCTCGTGCCAAATCCAACCAGTATGTGTGGTACAAATGACAAAACCTGCTCCGCTGTAATCAGGCGTCGCAGCACACTTGAGACACGCTAGGTGCCTCAGGTGGGACCCCGATGATAAAGCATGCCACCAACTTGGTTGGTGGGTGAGGGGTCTTCTTCACATAACCTAAGTGTGTTTCTTTTCACAATTTTAGTGTTTGGCACATCACGGACGTATGTGCACACATCAAAGTGATATATTCCAAAAATACCTGTGTTTGGGGGGGAGGGCCCACCTATGTTTTTGGTCCTGGGTGCGGCCGTCATGTAGGGAAACCTACAAGACCCAGAAACTTTTTAAAACTAGGCACCCCAAGGAGTCTAGGGAGGTGTGGCTTGTGTGGCTCCCCCAACATTTTCTTACCCAGACTCCTCTGTAAACCTCACAATTTGCATAAAAAAGCATATTTTCCTGATTTTTCTTAGTAGGATCACCGCTCCAGCACAAAATTCCTACTCCCCAGTTTTCCCCTCACTCTCCCAAGTAAAATGACACCTCACTTATGTGGGTCCCCAAAGCAGAGTCCGTCTAAAGATGTATAAAAGAATATGCCCTTATAAACTTGCTGTGCTATCCCTTCTATCCCTTCAGGTTTTGGGCCTTATTATGTTGCAGGCACCTGGGCCACCCACACAAGTGAGGTATCATTTTTATCGGGAGACTTGGGGGAACGCTGGGTGGAAGGAAATTTGTGGCTCCTATCAGATTCCAGAACTTTCTGCCACAGAAATGTGAGGAACATGTGTTTTTTTAGCCAAATTTTGAGGTTTGCAAAGGATTCTGGGTAACAGAACCTGGTCCGAGCCCCGCAAGTCACCCCTCCTTGGATTCCCCTAGGTCTCTAGTTTTCAGAAATGCACTGGTTTGGTAGGTTTGCCTAGGCGCCGGGTGAGCTACAGGCCAAAATCCACAGGTAGGCACTGTTTTCTCCCAAAATTGTGGATGTGTCCACGTTGCGCTTTGGGGTGTTTCCTGTCGCAGGCGCTAGGCCTACCCACGCAAGTGAGGTATCATTTTTATCGGGAGACTTGGGGGAACGCTGGGTGGAAGGAAATTTGTAGCTCCTCTCAGATTCCAGAACTTTCTGCCACAGAAATGTGAGGAACATGTGTTTTTTTAGCCAAATTTTGAGGTTTGCAAAGGATTCTGGGTAACAGAACCTGGTCCGAGCCCCGCAAGTCACCCCTCCTTGGATCCCCCTAGGTCTCTAGTTTTCAGAAATGCACAGGTTTGATAGGTTTCCCTAGGTGGCGGCTGAGCTAGAGGCCAAAATCTACAGGTAGTCACTTTGCTAAAAACAGCTTTGTTTTCTGTGATATGTCCACGTTGTGTTTTGGGGCATATCCTGTCGCGGGCGCTAGGCCTACCCACACAAGTGAGGTATCATTTTTATCGGGAGATGTGGGGGAACGCTGGGTGGAAGGAAATTTGTGGCACCTCTCAGATTCCAGAACTTTCTGCCACAGAAATGTGAGGAACATGTGTTTTTTTAGCCAAATTTTGAGGTTTGCAAAGGATTCTGGGTAACAGAACCTGGTCCGAGCCCCGCAAGTCACCCCTCCTTGGATCCCCCTAGGTCTCTAGTTTTCAGAAATGCACAGGTTTGGTAGGTTTCCCTAGGTGGCGGCTGAGCTAGAGGCCAAAATCTACAGGTAGTCACTTTGCTAAAAACAGCTTTGTTTTCTGTGATATGTCCACGTTGTGTTTTGGGGCATATCCTGTCGCGGGCGCTAGGCCTACCCACACAAGTGAGGTATCATTTTTATCGGGAGACGTGGGGGAACGCTGGGTGGAAGGAAATTTGTAGCTCCTCTCAGATTCCAGAACGTTCTGCCACAGAAATGTGAGGAACATGTGTTTTTTTAGCCAAATTTTGAGGTTTGCAAAGGATTCTGGGTAACAGAACCTGGTCCGAGCCACACAAGTCACCCCTCCTTGGATTCCCCTAGGTCTCTAGTTTTCAGAAATGCATAGGTTTGGTAGGTTTCCCTAGGTGGCGGCTGAGCTAGAGGCCAAAATCTACAGGTAGTCACTTTGCTAAAAACAGCTCTGTTTTCTGTGATATGTCCACGTTGTGTTTTGGGGCATATCCTGTCGCGGGCGCTAGGCCTACCCACACAAGTGAGGTATCATTTTTATCGGGAGACGTGGGGGAACGCTGGGTGGAAGGAAATTTGTGGCTCCTCTCAGATTCCAGAACTTTCTGCCACAGAAATGTGAGGAACATGTGTTTTTTTAGCCAAATTTTTAGGTTTGCAAAGGATTCTGGGTAACAGAACCTGGTCCGAGCCCCGCAAGTCACCCCTCCTTGGATCCCCCTAGGTCTCTAGTTTTCAGAAATGCACAGGTTTGGTAGGTTTCCCTAGGTGGCGGCTGAGCTAGAGGCCAAAATCTACAGGTAGTCACTTTGCTAAAAACAGCTCTGTTTTCTGTGATATGTCCACGTTGTGTTTTGGGGCATATCCTGTCGCGGGCGCTAGGCCTACCCACACAAGTGAGGTATCATTTTTATCGGGAGACGTGGGGGAACGCTGGGTGGAAGGAAATTTGTAGCTCCTCTCAGATTCCAGAACTTTCTGCCACAGAAATGTGAGGAACATGTGTTTTTTTAGCCAAATTTTGAGGTTTGCAAAGGATTCTGGGTAACAGAACCTGGTCCGAGCCCCGCAAGTCACCCCTCCTTGGATTCCCCTAGGTCTCTAGTTTTCAGAAATGCACAGGTTTGGTAGGTTTCCCTAGGTGGCGGCTGAGCTAGAGGCCAAAATCTACAGGTAGTCACTTTGCTAAAAACAGCTCTGTTTTCTGTGATATGTCCACGTTGTGTTTTGGGGCATATCCTGTCGCGGGCGCTAGGCCTACCCACACAAGTGAGGTATCATTTTTATCGGGAGACGTGGGGGAACGCTTGGTGGAAGGAAATTTGTGGCTCCTCTCAGATTCCAGAACTTTCTGCCACAGAAATGTGAGGAACATGTGTTTTTTTAGCCAAATTTTGAGGTTTGCAAAGGATTCTGGGTAACAGAACCTCGTCCGAGCCACACAAGTCACCCCTCCTTGGATTCCCCTAGGTCTCTAGTTTTCAGAAATGTACAGGTTTGGTAGGTTTCCCTAGGTGCCGGCTGAGCTAGAGGCCAAAATCTACAGGTAGTCACTTTGCTAAAAACAGCTCTGTTTTCTGTGATATGTCCACGTTGTGTTTTGGGGCATATCCTGTCGCGGGCGCTAGGCCTACCCACACAAGTGAGGTATCATTTTTATCGGGAGACGTGGGGGAACGCTGGGTGGAAGGAAATTTGTAGCTCCTCTCAGATTCCAGAACTTTCTGCCACAGAAATGTGAGGAACATGTGTTTTTTTAGCCAAATTTTGAGGTTTGCAAAGGATTCTGGGTAACAGAACCTGGTCCGAGCCCCGCAAGTCACCCCTCCTTGGATTCCCCTAGGTCTCTAGTTTTCAGAAATGCACAGGTTTGGTAGGTTTCCCTAGGTGCCGGGTGAGCAACAGGCCAAAATCCACAGGTAGGCACTGTTTTCTCCCAAAATTGTGGATGTGTCCACGTTGCGCTTTGGGGTGTTTCCTGTCGCAGGCGCTAAGCCTACCCACGCAAGTGAGGTATCATTTTTATCGGGAGACTTGGGGGAACGCTGGGTGGAAGGAAATTTGTAGCTCCTCTCAGATTCCAGAACTTTCTGCCACAGAAATGTGAGGAACATGTGTTTTTTTAGCCAAATTTTGAGGTTTGCAAAGGATTCTGGGTAACAGAACCTGGTCCGAGCCCCGCAAGTCACCCCTCCTTGGATCCCCCTAGGTCTCTAGTTTTCAGAAATGCACAGGTTTGATAGGTTTCCCTAGGTGGCGGCTGAGCTAGAGGCCAAAATCTACAGGTAGTCACTTTGCTAAAAACAGCTCTGTTTTCTGTGATATGTCCACGTTGTGTTTTAGGGCATATCCTGTCGCGGGCGCTAGGCCTACCCACACAAGTGAGGTATCATTTTTATCGGGAGACGTGGGGGAACGCTGGGTGGAAGGAAATTTGTGGCACCTCTCAGATTCCAGAACTTTCTGCCACAGAAATGTGAGGAACATGTGTTTTTTTAGCCAAATTTTGAGGTTTGCAAAGGATTCTGGGTAACAGAACCTGGTCCGAGCCCCGCAAGTCACCCCTCCTTGGATCCCCCTAGGTCTCTAGTTTTCAGAAATGCACAGGTTTGGTAGGTTTCCCTAGGTGGCGGCTGAGCTAGAGGCCAAAATCTACAGGTAGTCACTTTGCTAAAAACAGCTTTGTTTTCTGTGATATGTCCACGTTGTGTTTTGGGGCATATCCTGTCGCGGGCGCTAGGCCTACCCACACAAGTGAGGTATCATTTTTATCGGGAGACGTGGGGGAACGCTGGGTGGAAGGAAATTTGTAGCTCCTCTCAGATTCCAGAACGTTCTGCCACAGAAATGTGAGGAACATGTGTTTTTTTAGCCAAATTTTGAGGTTTGCAAAGGATTCTGGGTAACAGAACCTGGTCCGAGCCACACAAGTCACCCCTCCTTGGATTCCCCTAGGTCTCTAGTTTTCAGAAATGCATAGGTTTGGTAGGTTTCCCTAGGTGGCGGCTGAGCTAGAGGCCAAAATCTACAGGTAGTCACTTTGCTAAAAACAGCTCTGTTTTCTGTGATATGTCCACGTTGTGTTTTGGGGCATATCCTGTCGCGGGCGCTAGGCCTACCCACACAAGTGAGGTATCATTTTTATCGGGAGACGTGGGGGAACGCTGGGTGGAAGGAAATTTGTGGCTCCTCTCAGATTCCAGAACTTTCTGCCACAGAAATGTGAGGAACATGTGTTTTTTTAGCCAAATTTTTAGGTTTGCAAAGGATTCTGGGTAACAGAACCTGGTCCGAGCCCCGCAAGTCACCCCTCCTTGGATCCCCCTAGGTCTCTAGTTTTCAGAAATGCACAGGTTTGGTAGGTTTCCCTAGGTGGCGGCTGAGCTAGAGGCCAAAATCTACAGGTAGTCACTTTGCTAAAAACAGCTCTGTTTTCTGTGATATGTCCACGTTGTGTTTTGGGGCATATCCTGTCGCGGGCGCTAGGCCTACCCACACAAGTGAGGTATCATTTTTATCGGGAGACGTGGGGGAACGCTGGGTGGAAGGAAATTTGTGGCTCCTCTCAGATTCCAGAACTTTCTGCCATAGAAATTTGAGGAACATGTGTTTTTTTAGCCAAATTTTGAGGTTTGCAAAGGATTCTGGGTAACAGAACCTGGTCCGAGCCCCGCAAGTCACCCCTCCTTGGATCCCCCTAGGTCTCTAGTTTTCAGAAATGCACAGCTTTGGTAGGTTTCCCTAGGTGGCGGCTGAGCTAGAGGCCAAAATCTACAGGTAGTCACTTTGCTAAAAACAGCTCTGTTTTCTGTGATATGTCCACGTTGTGTTTTGGGGCATATCCTGTCGCGGGCGCTAGGCCTACCCACACAAGTGAGGTATCATTTTTATCGAGAGACGTGGGGGAACGCTAGGTGGAAGGAAATTTGTGGCTCCTCTCAGATTCCAGAACTTTCTGCCACAGAAATGTGAGGAACATGTGTTTTTTTAGCCAAATTTTGAGGTTTGCAAAGGATTCTGGGTAACCGAACCTGGTCCGAGCCACACAAGTCACCCCTCCTTGGATTCCCCTAGGTCTCTAGTTTTCAGAAATGCACAGGTTTGGTATGTTTCCCTAGGTGGCGGCTGAGCTAGAGGCCAAAATCTACAGGTAGTCTCTATGCTAAAAACAGCTCTGTTTTCTGTGATGTGTCCAGGTTGTGTTTTGGGGCATATCCTGTCGCGGGCGCTAGGCCTACCCACACAAGTGAGGTATCATTTTTATCGGGAGACATGGGGGAATGCTGGGTGGAAGGAAATTTGTCGCTCCTCTCAGATTCCAGAACTTTCTGCCACAGAAATGTGAGGAACATGTGTTTTTTTAGCCCAATGTTGAGGTTTGCAAAGGATTCTGGGTAACAGAACCTGGTCCGAGCCACACAAGTCACCCCTCCTTGGATTCCCCTAGGTCTCTAGTTTTCAGAAATGTACAGGTTTGGTAGGTTTCCTTAGGTGCCGGCTGAGCTAGAGGCCAAAATCTACAGGTAGTCACTTTGCTAAAAACAGCTCTGTTTTCTGTGATGTGTCCACGTTGTGTTTTGGGGCATATCCTGTCGCGGGCGCTAGGCCTACCCAAACAAGTGAGGTATCATTTTTATCGGGAGACTTGGGGGAACATAGAATAGCAAAACAAGTGTTATTGCCCCTTGTCTTTCTCTACATTTATTCCTTCCAAATATAGGGGTGTGTGTAAAAAAGACATCTATTTGAGAAATTCCATGTAATTCACGTGCTACTATGGTCACCCCGGAATTCAGAGATGTGCAAATAACCACTGCTCCTCAACACCTTATCTTGTGCCCTTTTTGGAAATGCAAAGGTTTTCTTGATAGCTATTTTTTACTCCTTATATTTCAGCAAATGAATTACTGTATACCCGGTATAGAATGAAAACGCACTGCAGGGTGCAGCTCATTTATTGGCTCTGGGTTCCTCGGGTTCTTGATGAACCTACAAACCCTATATATCCCCGCAACCAGAGGAGTCCAGCAGACGTAACGGTATATTGCTTTCGATAATCTGACATTGCAGGGAAAAGTTACAGAGTAAAAAGTAGAGAAAAATTGATGTTTTTTTCACCTCAATTTCAATATTTTTCTTTTTCAGCTGTTATTTTCTGTAGGAAACCCTTGTAGGATCTACACAAATGACCCCTTGCTGAATTCAGAATTTTGTCTACTTTTCAGAAATGTTTAGGTTTCTGGGATCCAGCATTGGTTTCATGACCATTCCGGTCACTGACTGGAAGGAGGCTGAAAGCACAAAAAATTGCACAAATGGGGTATGCCCCAGTAAAATGCCAAAATTGTGTTGAAAAATTGGGTTTTCGGATTCAAGTCTGCCTGTTCCTGAAAGCTGGGAAGCTGCTGAGTTTAGCATCGCAAACCCTTTGTTGATGCCATTTTCAGGGGAAAAACCACAAGCCTTCTTCTGCAGCCCCTTTTTCCAATTTTTTTGAAAAAAACGTAATTTTCACTGTATTTTGGCCAATTTCTTGGCCTCCTTCAGGGGAACCCACAAAGTCTGGGTACCTTTAGAATCGCTAGGATGTTGGAAAAAAAGGACGCAAATTTGGCTTGGTTAGCTTATGTGGACAAAAAGTTATGAGGGCCTAAGCGCGAACTGCCCCAAATAGGCAAAAAAAGGCCTGGCACAGGAGGGGGAAAAGGCCTGGCAGCGAAGTGGTTAATATTTGTGGGGGAGGAGGTGAAGGTCCATAGCCAGTCCTCTGTACGGCTACCTGGTGTCTTGATAGCACAGAACGCACCTTCCACCATAGGTCGTTCCACCTCTTCCTGATGTCATCCCTTGTTCTTGGATGCTATCCCACTGTGTTGACCCTGTCGACAATTCTCCGCCATAGCTCCACTTTCCTTGCAATGGATGTCTGCTGCACCTGTGATCCGAATAGCTGTGGCTTTACCCGGATGATTTCCTCCACCATGTCCCTGAGCTCTTCCTCAGAAAATCTTGGGTATCTTTGAGGTGCCATAATGAGGTGTGAGTGATGTGTGAGGTGATGGTTGATGTGATGTGTGGAGTGATGTGTTGGGGTGTGTGGTGTGATGTGCATGGATGGTGTATGAGTGATGGTGTTGTGTGCCTCTGGATGCTGGTATGGTCTTTGCTTTTCTCTCTCTCTGCTTCTTCAATTTTTTTCGGTTTAAGGGGTTGTGGGTATTGTGGCTGTGTGTTTTATAGTGGTTTGGGTGTGGTGTGTGTATGTGTGTCAGGTGTGTTTAGTTTGAATTGTCCAATCTTGTGTAGTTTTGTAAGTGTGCGTGTATTTTGAGTGCGGCGGTGTGTACTGCCAATGGATTACCGTGGTTGAATGACCATCACATTGATTTGTGGGTCATGATACTGTGGGTGTATTCCTGTTGGCGTAACAGTGTGGGTTTTGCTATCGCCAGTTTATCACTGACTTTTCGTGTGGCGGACTTGTGTGGGTGTCTGTATAGTGGTGGAATTCTTATTGTGGGTCATAATACCCATTGCGGATTTCCACAGCGGACACGGTATGTTGGCGGCCGTCGGCACAGCGGTCAGTGGGATTTACCGCCAGGGTTGTAATGAGGGCCAAAGTGATTAAGTGTACACTACTGTTTTCAGTGCAGACCATTGCGTGATCACATACTACTTGTTTTTTCTTTTTTGCTTTTTGGACTTTTCCACTTCTATATTTGTTGTGGTTTTTTTAATTTCTTTTTGGAACTCTTGGTTCTTTTAGGAACTTTGCATTTTTGCGTGAACCTTCCCAGCATGTGTCAATCTGGGGATGCACCAGGTGTGGCTACAAAGGCTGTTTTTTAGTTGGAGAAACTGGAGGAGTGGACCCGTCGCTCAACTGAAGCAGTTTTGTAAGGATTTTTACCTGCCCAATCAGAAGCTCCACCAGGAAGGAGGAGCTACAAAAGGCATTGAGGGCCTGGGTGGAGGCCGAGGAGGCTGGGAGGCACACAGAGTAGGAGGATGAGGTTGAGGAGGTGCAAAGTAATCCAGGTGGTATAGTGGGTGTACCTGTCCTGCCTGGGGGGACAGTCTCCAGGGCAGGTAGCAGTATATCATCTAAGGGTCTGACTCCGGAAGAGTTGCAGGACAGACAGGCAGAGAGGGCGCACCAGTTTGAGCTAGAGAAGCATAAGATGAAGACTGAGAGCAAAGACAGGAGGATGGCTATTGAAGAAAAAATATGATATTGGCTCATGAGCTCAGTTTAAGGAAGCTGGATCAGAGGAGGCAGTCTAGAGAAGGGTACACATTGCCAAAGATCTGGTGAAGGATTACAAGAGGGAGGATGACACCAATCGGTGGTCCAAGGGGTATGAGACTGCTCTCCACATGAACATGGTCCCTGAAGCACATTGGGGGGCAGGTCTGTGGAAGCACTTTGAGATAGAGGGGAAGGACACTCTGACATCCTTAGGGGATCCTCAGGGGCTCACCTACTCTATAATTAAGGACACAATACTAACAAGATATGGTCTTACTCCTGAGCAGTATAAGGAAAAGTTTAGGTCCTATAAGAAGAAGGAATCCCAAACTTGGTTGGAGTGTGTAGACTATTTTTGCCTGTCACTGGATAGTTGGGTGAAGGGCAGTAAGGTAACAACTTATGAGGGACGTTACAACTTAATTGCTTGAAAGCACTTGTACAGTCTTTGTTGTCTAGATCTGTGACAGCACGTAATTGGCCGCAAGCTGACTGACTCCAGAAAGCTTGCTCAGGAAGTAGACCGGTGGGAAAGCACTAGCGTCCAGAAGAGGTATGGGGGAGGCCATGCCAAGGGTGGACAGGGTCCCCATCAGCAGACGTGGGGGGTAACGTTAACAGGAGTAGTTCTCTAAAGGCTCAAACCTATTTCCCAGGGTAAGGATTCCCAGCACCCAGTTGAAAAGAAACCATGGGTCTCTACAGGGAAACCTGCAGAGAGGGGTCCCTGCAAGTGCTGTGCATGTGACCATGTGGGTCACATGAGGGGGGATCCCAAATGTCCCAAGGGGTGCTCAGTCACTGGATTTGACAGGTGTAGCTCTTGGGGAGGAGTTGATTCCAGATGGGTGGAAGCCAGCTGAAATGACCCTTGTCTCACTAGGGGACAATGAGGTGGCCCAGAGGACCCTTGAGCCTGAGAGCACTAGAAAGTACAGGAAATGGGTGACATTTCAAAGGACAGAGGGTGGAGGCTCTGAGAGACACAGGAGCCAATGTGAGAAGTCACCTGGTGTTTGAGAAGCAGGTAGTTTCCCATGCTCTTCACCAAGTAGTTGTGGTAGACAACTCAGAGCGCCTAGGCAGAGTGGCACAGGATCTCTTTGAATGGGAAGAGGTCTCAGGTTCCTTGAGGGTAGCTGTGAGTCAAACCATACCTGTAAATTGTCTGCTTGGCAGTGACCTGGAGGATTCCCCTTGGAAGAAGGTAGAATACAGGTCCCACTTGGAGATGTTGGGTCTGCCTGGCTGGGTGTGTGTTTCCACCTTGTCAGTGGCTGCCCCTCAAGGTGATCAGGAGGCCCTGGAGCTTGAAAGAGTGGCCCAGGTGTCTGCCAGAAGGAGGAAGGGCAAGGGGCATGGTAAACCCACTCCAGAAGTTCCCACGGTCTGGGAGGAGTCTCAGCCTGAGGGGGATGCCCCAGAGCCTTCAGAGGAACAGGTGGCTGAACTGAAGGATGTCCCTGAGCTGACTCAGTGACAGCAGGAAGGGGGACCCACCGGGGGAGCATTCGGTGAGGCCCTGAAAACACGCCCTTCCCTGGAGGGTTTGCAGGAGCAGGCTGCAGACCAGATGTCTGGCAAGGAGTCTGGTTCATACTTGATTTATTGAGAGGATGGCCTCCTATATAGCGAGCCTAAGGTTGCTGAGCCTGGAGCCACCTTTGTGCGGATGGTACCTCAGTGCTTCAGAGCCTTTCTATTGGGTTTGGCTCATGATTTGCCTTTATTCGGACAGTTGAGGCATGAGAAGACCTTTGAGAGGCTTCTCACCCACTTTTGCTGGCCTGAATGCTCAGACACTCAGATGCAGACTACAGGTCTTGCCAAACTTGTCGGGCAAGTGGCAAAAGTGGAGAGAAATGTAGGGTTCCACGCCAACATTTTCCTGTTGTCAGAACCCCCTTTAAAAAGGGTTGGTATTGACATTATGGGGCCTCTGGGTCCCAAGACAGAGCTGGGCAACAGGTTTATCCTGGTCTTGGTGGACCATGCCACCTGGTACCCAGAAGCCATTCCTTTGAGATCAAGCACCAATTTCATATCTACATATATGAAGTCTCTGTGGAAGGAGTGTAGGGTAACCTACAAGTTTACCACTCTTTACCATCTCCAAGGAAAAGGTCTGGTTGAGAGATTCAACCGCACCTTGAAGGGCATGTTTATGGGCCTTGCAGAGTCCTTGAGGTATAAGCAGGACGTCCTCTTGCCATGCCGTCTGTTCACCTACATGGAGGTACCACAATAGGGTCTTGGATTTATCCCTTTTGAGTTATTGTATGCTCACCCTGTCAGGGAACCTTTGAGTCTGGTTGGGAAAGGATTGGAGAAAGCCTCCAGTAAAACCCCCAAGGATGTATTCAGATACATGCTGGCTTTTAGGAACCAGACTGCCCGCCTCAGGAAGCGCGCTCAAGAAAACCTGGAAGCAAGCCAGGAAGATATGAAACAGTGGTATAACCAGAATGCCACTCTGGTTGAGTTTTGTCCTGGACAAAAAGTGTGGGTGATGGCCCCAATGGAGGCTTACGCTCTCCAGGACAAGTGAACTGGGCCTTTTGAAGAGGTGGAGTGCCATAGTGATGTCACCTATCTGTTGAACTTGCGGACTCCCAGGAACCCTTTGAGGGTCCTTCATGTGAACCGACTCAAACTTCACTTTCAGAGGACAGCAGTGATTATGCTCTTGGCAACTGATGAGAAGGTGGAGGAAGAAAGTGCGCCTCTTCCTGACCTCCTGTCTGCCAAAGAGAAAGTTGGTTCAGTGGAGGGTGTGAACCTTTTCTCCTCACTGACTCTAGAACAATAGAGGGACTGTCACCAAGTGTTAGGACAGTTTGCCCATCTCTTTTTCTTGATCCCAGGTGTCACACACTTGTACACACATGATGTGGACACTGGGGACAGTCCACTTGTGAAACATAAAGTTTACGGGGTGACTGACAAGGTTAGAGCCAGCATTAATCATGAGATATCCAAAATGTTAGCTCTTGGGGTTATTGAATTTTCCAGTAGCCCCTAGGCCAGTCCCGTTGTCTTGGTCCCAAAGGCTGCTGCTTCTGGTGCCACTCCAGAACTCAGTGTCTACTTGGATTACTGGGAAATCAATGTGGTTACAAAGACTGACACGCACCCTATCCCCAAAGCTGGTAAGCTCATTAATCAGTTAGGGGCTGCCAAATATTTAAATATGTTTGATCTGACCTCTATAAATTGGCAGATTGCTCTGACTAAGGAAGCTAAGGAGAGATCTGCATTTTCTACCCAGATGTGAACTACCAGTTTAAGGTGATGCCCTTTGGATGAAAAAGTCCCCTGCCACATTTCAGAGTCTGGTTAACTAGGTGTTGGCTAGATTGGAGGTTTTCAGTGCAGCCTACCTGGGTGACATTGCTGTGTTTAGCTTGTTTTTGCTGTTTTTGGCCCTCTAGGGTACTTTACCACTTTCTGACCAGTGCTAAAGTGCAAGTGTGCCCTGTGTAAATTGTATGTGTAATTGACTTTTCCATGATTTGGCATATTTGATTTACTAGTGGATGTGCAGCACTGGTTGTGCCACCCATACGAGTAACCCTGTAAACATGGCTCAGACCTGCCACTGCAGTGTCAGTGTGTGCAGTTTTAATCTGTCAATTCAACCTGGGAAGTGTATCCACTTGCGAGGCCCAAATCTTCCCTTTTTATACTTGTAAGGCACCCTTAAGGTAGACCCTAGGTAGCCCCATGGGCAGGGTTCAGTGTATACTAAAGGTGGGACATTAACTGATTTTTTTCATGTCCTAACAGTGAAATACGGACGAATTCGGTTTTCACTATTGAAGGCCTGCCTCTCTCCCACGTTATCATGGGTGCTGCTTTTTATTGTCTTTTAAGAGAAGATAGAGATGTCGAGTTTGGGGTCTCTGAACTCACAATTTAAAAATACATCATTTGGTAAAGTTGGTTTTTAAATTGTCAGTTTGATAATGCCAATTTTAGAAAGTGGGCATTTTCTTGTTTAAACTATTCTGTGACTTTGCCTGCTTGTGCATTCCCTGGCTGGGTCAGACTGACAGTTGGGCTGTTTGTGAATCTCCACTAGACAGTGACACAAAGGGAGCTGGGGTGTAGCCTGCAAATCCTGATGGGCCATCTGGACTATAGTGGAGGGAGGAGCGATCACTGATACTTGAATATGCTGTGTCTACCCTCACACAATGCAGTATCCAACTTCTTGGTTGGGTCCGTATTGTGTTGTGTTTCTTGCTTATTTACTGTTATGGTGATAATAAATGCTCACTGTACTGCAGATTGTCCAATTTGTGACAGTCAGAACTCATTTCCCACACATGCACAAGGTATTTTTTAGTGTATTTAAACCCACATTCTTCTTCTATCTCAGCAAATCCTTTTAGAAACTTCACAGGTTCAGCATTTAAAGTTCCAAGCTTTGTTCCAATTTCTGCTCATAGTGCCTCACTGGTAAAAATAAATGCTTTGATAAGAACACTGGGCATCTCTGGGGCAAGTTTCTTGCACAGAATATGAAGCAGGATTACGTGTCTTTTCTTGTCTGTTCCATAACGTATCCATAACTCTGACAATCCTTGACGTATGAACATTGTAACAAATCTAAGCAGCACAATAATAACATCTGTGCCATATGACAGTACAATATCACAAAAAAAAATGATGGGCGGAGTGTTAAAACTTTTCAAACACCCACCCCCAGTCACAGATCTGGGTTTAAGCCATCGTTATTTTGCTTGCCACGTCATACCAGTTTGGACCCAGCCATATTCAAATCAGTCTTGACCCTGCTCCCAATCCAGTCCGAACTGCCAAGCCAGGTCCTCCCTGGATAGGATTCAAGCATCCTGGGACCGGTTTCAAGGTATCACCCTTCATCAGCCAGACTAGATTGAATCTAGTGGTGCAGCACGCAAGGGACCCCCGTCTGGGCATACCCTAGCCACTTAGGGCGCACAAGGCAATATCACAAAATAAAATGATGGACGGAGTGTTGAAACTTTTCAAACACTCACCCCGAGTCACTGATCTGGGTTTAATCCATCGTTATTTTGCTTGCCACGTCAACCCAGTTCGGACCATCCATATGCAAATCAGTTTTGACCCTACTCCCAATGGGAGCAGTCCAGCCCGAACTGCCAAGCCAGGCCCTCCCTGGATAGGATTCAAGCATCCTGGGACCGGTTTGAGGATATCACCCTTCATCATGTGTTGCTAAAGTTGCCCTAAGTGGGAAGGGTATGCCCAGGCGTTGGTCCCTTCCTCACTGTGCCACTGGATTTAAGCTAGCCTGGCTGATGAAGGGTGATATCCTGAAACCGGTCCCAGGATGCTTGTTTCCGGTCCAGGGAGGACCTGGCTTGGCAGTTCGAGCTGGACTGTTCCCATGAGGAACAGGGTCAAGACTGATTTGCATGTGGGGTCCCAACTGGGGTGGCATGGTGAGCAAAAGAACGATGGATTAAACCCAGATCTCTGAATGGGGGTGAGTGTTTGCATTGTTCAACACTCCGCCCATCATCCTTTTATGTTCTATATGACAGTACAACAACTTAATTGGAATCATATGGAACAGCCCACTCAATATGTGGCAAAACATGATGCTCAGCTTCCTTCAATTTGCTGTTAAGTTCTTAAACAATATGGCCTGTACCTTTTCAATATAATTCTGCAGGTACTAACTCCTCATTTACAATCATTCTTCTGGCAGTAATTGCAATTTCAGTGTTCACTGAAGGATCAGAAATGTTTTGGTGAGTTAACATCTCCAAGTTCATTTTGTTCAAAGTTGATGACCAGAATCTATCAAGTTGCACAGGTATAGGTGTCAAATATTTGATGCAGGAAAGGTCAATTGCTTCAGTTGTAGACATTCCTCTGGTTCTTTCACATTCTTTGACAGATAGTTCAAGATAACTGTCAAAGACAATGTGCAGTTCCTGCATGGTGCACTCTGACATTGATATCAGTAGAACGGTCTAAATTATATCTCCGAAGTTTTGAATGGATGAAATGTTGATCATTCGCAATTGTGACATGCAATCTACAACAACAGCAGTTTTCAATGAGGACCCCTTTGTTTTCAAGGTCTTGTACTACTTTGTACCTCAATGATTTGGTTGCAGCATCTCCACCAAATAATGCATTTTTAGAAGAAGATAATGCAACAGAATTTCCTTGATAAATTGACCTCTTTCTTTTGTGACATTCATCCATCTATGTGCTTGCAAAAGTTTTTTTTTTTTGTAACCTGTTTTGTAGTGACTGGATGAAACTCTTACTATGGCATTTACAGCATGGAAGTTTATCTTTAGTGATTATGTCAAACAGTTTTTTCTCTTTCAATTCAAATCTGTCCTGCTTCAGTTCTGCATAGTTTTGATCCATTTTCCAGGACATCTATAAGATGTGTCTTTATATTGTTATTCACATAATGTTTGGTCACGAAGTTGTGTAATCGCACAGGCTCAGTCATTTCAAAGGGGTTTTCTTGCTGCTGCATTAAACGAAGAAGCCTGTCATCCTGTTTAATAAAATGTTACCCTCTCTTTTCCACAAGTTTGTGGTGAGGAACAGTTTCACAATGCTCCATTAATTTTGAATTTGTCATCTATCTGAAAACATTGCAAATAGAACTGGTAAACTAGCTGCCATTGAGCAACATATTCACTTTTAAGATTCTGACCAACAATTCCCTTGGAGCTTTTCTGTGATCTCTGTATTGTCTGTTCCAGTTTTACGTCTGGAGCTACAGCATTGAACATTCCCTCTCTGTTGTTCATCACAAAGGGCCTCATTATGAGTTTGGTGGTCCTGCGACTGCCATGTTGGTGGTGATGTCAGACTGCCAACAAGCTGGCGAAGTCCACCAAATTACGACTATCGTGTTGAGCCCAATGGAGTACAGCCAAAGCACCACCGGCACAGCCATTGCGGTCAGACCATTGTGGATGATTTGAGCCACCAGCAGGTCAGATCAAACCATGTTTCCGTCAGACCTATTGCAAGGTTGCATATGACCAAGCTTTCTGACATGGTCGGACCACCACAGAAACCCAGGTGAAAAAGAAATTAATAAAAGAAGACACTCATCTTCAGGAAGCCACACTCTTCTGGTGCCACCATGGAACCTAAACTAAATGTCATTACATTTCTCCTGCTCTCAGAAATAGAACTGATTCTTCATCACAGATGACAACAACAACCGTTTAAGTACACACACTTATCTGTAGCAGTTATATATTGTTACATTTTGTACAGTTGCATAACATACATGAGGAAAGTGGGAGTGAAGGCAACACTCACACGTAACTGTACATAGACACATCCACTAACATACCACTACAAAGGCACCCATACATCCACAACACACACACTGCAGCCACCACAAACACACACACACACACACCACACGTCAAGAACACACATGCACTGCAACACAGCACAGGCCCAGTCTCAAACAAATCCATACAACATAATAACACATCACAACAACACCACAACCACAACATCACAAACACATTGGCCGACACTAGCCATGGACATGCCACACATACAACACAATGGACAACTAACAGGGAATGAACACACACAATTGTACAATCATGCAGCTTACAAATCGACACACACAGCACATCGTACCTATCAAACCTTGCACAATACAAGTACACTCACACAGTTAAAGTACACGAAGCCACACACCACAACAACAAACATGTCAACACAAACACCACACAATAGCATCACAACAACATGTCTGCTACACACACACACGTTCATCACACAACACATACCCTATCCCTGTGGGACAAAACCACTGCACACAACGTAACATACTGCCCACACAATACATGAAGCATAAGCACCACATACACACACATACTCACACACAACCAATGTTAGACAGGAAAAAGTCAAACCTAGAAAGAAATGCAGGACAAGGATGTAACCAGATAACCAACAACTGGTCGGTCAGAATATATATTGTAACTAAATAAGCTTAAAGTCAAAGACCATAGGCCATTCCAAAGTCCTCAGACTGTGCGCCAAAGGCACATAATGGTGTCCCAACGTCACTCCTGACTGCCATGTAACCTCAATAGGTAAGGGCATCAAGGCGGCAGGCAGGCACCTCAGGGAAGATCTGGGGGTGATGTCGAAGGGGAGTTGGACTTAGGCTTGGGATGGGGGTTGAGCTTTGGCTTAGGGGGTAGGTTCAGGCTTGAGGAAGTGTTGGCTGTTCTTGGAAGGGCCTGACTTCCTGGTGGGCGGAGAGGCATGGGTACTGGCAGGGGGGATAGGGGAGGCCTTGGAGTTGGAAGGGATCGCCTAGGGGAGGGAAACTAAATGTTTAGGGATGTCACTGGGGAGGAGTAGGGAAAAGGTCAAACTCCGAGAGGAAAGGTTTTTTGCACATACTGGGACAGTCATAACAAAAGGGTTTCAGTGTGGAGGGAGAGGGAGTACTTAGTTGTGTGTTTGAGGGAGGTATGCTTGGGGGTGGGTGTCTGTTGGGTGGGTGAGTGGGGGTGTTTATGTGTCTTGGGCTGAAGGGGTGGAGGGGGATGCCGTGATGAGTGGGTGGCTGTCTGTTGGGGTGGTGATTGAAGGTATGGTGGATGTGCTGCATGTAGGTATGTGAGTAGCTGTGGTGTCTGCAGGTGTGGTGACTGGGGTGGATGTCAGAGGGTCTGCTGGGGTTGTGTCTGCTTGTAGGATGGGTGTAGTGGCTGGATCTGTGAATGTTGGTGTGGAGTCATGTTGGTGTGGAGTCTGCAGATGTGTCAGATGTGGTGTCTGTGATGCTGGGGCTGGTGGGTGTATCAGGGCAGTTTGTGACTGTTGCTGTATGTGCATGCATATATTGTTTGTGTATATGCCGGTGGTGTGTCTTGTGGTGCTTTGGTTTGTCTGTAGTATCCTTGGCTGTTGAGGTGGATGCATGCCCATCTGTTTGTGTGCTTTGGCTGAGTCTGGGAAAGGGAGACTGGGATAGGGAAGAGGAAGGTGCAGAGGGATGGTAGACAAAGGATGACTGGCTGCTGTCAGTGTGGAGGCCAGAGCCTGAAATAATCTCTGTAGGCCAGCCAGTGCACAGTGAATGCACTCTAGGAACGCGTTACTCTGTTGTATCCAAGTTGCCAGTCCCTGGATAGCATTCATGATGGTCCAAAACACCCACAGATTTAGACCTCAGGGGGTAAATAGCCTCGTCACTGAAGGAAGCAGAGCTGACAGGGGTGCCTGCGGCAAAGGACACACCCACCATCTTGGGTATATGGGCATGGCCAACTGGGTGGGGAGCTACAGGGAGGGTGGTGATAGAAAGAGGGGTGGCAGACAGAGATAGTGCTGGGGTGGTTCGAGATGGGTCTGCCACAACCAGGCAGTAACCACTGGAGGAGGATTCTGAAGATGAAGAACTGGATCCAGTCTCCCCCGTGGCACTCCTCTTCAGGACACTGGGTTCTTCAATTTCAATGTTCTCATGACTGTAGGTCCTGAGGTCAGCAGCTTTGCCACTCGGCTGTGCCCCATCTCCTTTGCCTGCCTATGCTGATGCTGGAAAACAGAAGGTGAGGTAGGGTCATCACATTCTTTTCATACCAATTACATCACACTGTACACCTCAGCAACATCACATCTCATTGTACAACACTGCCAGGTAGTACTAGTTTGATGCCAGCATCATGTCACAACAAGATAGAATGAACAGCCCTCAATAAAACCTTGTCACACAGCAGCTAAGCTTTACAGTACCATGATATCAGTAGAGCCATCACACCAACCAGACCATGACAAGATGACATGGCCACATGATACTTGTTTCCTATCCACAGCAACATAGTCAACCAACAACCAAACTAATGTAAAAATAGGTAACATACATTTCCACATCTCACATACACAAACTAAACACATACTAACATTTTGACATGATGTCATGTACCAGACAAGTGACCTCAGTGTATAGTAAACACAAGACAGCATGCTGCATACAAGCCATACACAGACTGCCTATAACATTCCCTTCAATGAGGAATAACAACCTGCAGTCAATCCATGTGTGACCTTGAGACAGGAATACAATATGCATATCCAGCACCAGATGTCAGCTTGAAACATATGACCAGACCACAAACATCCTTTTTCCAACTTTTTTATTACGAAAGTCGTGGTTAACGAAAGCGTAACAACGCTTTTTTTAACCACGATTTCGTATTTTTGTGCCTTAACTACGTATGTTCTGAACAACAAACATGCGTGGTTAAGGTACAAAGAAGGGAGTTGGCGAAGGTAAGTGGTGGGTTTAGGTTTTGGGGTGGGGTTGGGGGGGTGGGGCGTTTTTGGTTTTGGGGAGGGGGTGGGGGGTCAGGGGATTTTAGGTTTTGGGGTGGGGTTGGGGGGTGGGGCGTTTTTGGTTTTGGGGAGGGGGTGGGGGGTTAGGGGGTTTTAGGTTTTGGGGTGGGGTTGGGGGGGTGGGGCGTTTTTGGTTTTGGGGAGGGGGTGGGGGTTAGGGGGTTTTAGGTTTTGGGGTGGGGTTGGGGGGTGGGGCGTTTTTGGTTTTGGGGAGGGGTTGGGGGTCAGGGGTTTTTAGGTTTTGGGGTGGGGTTAGGGGGGTGGGGTGTTTTTGGTTTTGGGGAGTGGGTGGGGGGTCAGGGGGTTTTAGGTTTTGGGGTGGGGTTGGGGCATTTTTGGTTTTGGGGAGTGAGTGGGGGGTCAGGGGGTTTTAGGTTTTAGGGTGGGGTTGGGGGGGTGGGGCGTTTTTGGTTTTGGGGAGTGGGTGGGTGGTCAGGGGGTTTTAGGTTTTAGGGTGGGGTTGGGGGGTGGGGCGTTTTTGGTTTTAGGGAGTGGGTGGGGGGTCAGCGGGTTTTAGGTTTTGGGGTGGGGTTGGGGGGGTGGGGTGAGGGATGTAGGGTGAATGGTGCCTATTGCTAATGATTTTATCAGGAATGCCTTTACAACAAAATATCGTTGTTAAGGCATTTGTGGTAAAATCATTAGTAGTAAGGACGAGGTCGGTGTTCTGACCTCGTTGTTAAGGTTAGTAGTTGTTTTTAATTTGGTGTTCCGTCATATAATCCCACAAGCATACCGCTAATCATGGTATATCTGTTCAAATATTTTTGACACCACTGTCAATTATCATGCAATACTGTATGTAGCTGGGTCAGGGTACATACATCACGCACTCTCTACTATGTCTCAGTACTCATATTACCTCAATCTTTCATTCACCCACATTTCCTGAACATCATAATATATAATCAACAATTCAAACATTGGCATTGCATTGCACTTACCTTCTCCTCTGGTGTACCATAGAGCTGTCCATGGAGGGGTAAGACCTCCTCTGCTACATGCTTGTCCAGCTCTTCTGCCGAGGAGGCAGGGGCCCTATCACTTGCAGGACGTGATATGATTGCTCCCAGAGGCAGTACAAAGCAGCTCATGACATCGAGTTCTTGCTGGCAGCAGTGTCAGTAGCCAAGTGAGAGATGAAGTATGATATGGTAGTCACGTCTGCCACGTACAAGAAAAACACCACTGGCGAACGTCGCTATTGGCTCAAGACCGCCAAAGGCACCAATGTGTTCGATGCCAAAGTCCACTGCAGTTATATCTGCCTACCGCCATGAAGACATCCGCCGGTGAAGTTAGGTCACTTCTTAATGTCAGTGCAGTAGGTCAGGTAGCTGTCATTTTAAGGCTCATATCTGAACAAAACAGATTTTCAAGGTTGTGTCACAAGAAGTGATACATATCTAAGACATTGTGTTCCCTGTTGGATACAAACAATGTGCATGTATCATGTACAGGATGTGGATTTGATGGATCCTGAGTTATGTACATGTAATAATATTGTCAGCAAAGTAATGACAATCTGAAAATGGTATAGGTGTACCAAATATGCACAACATATAAAGAAGGGTAATGTTAAATGGACTGACATAGACTGTCAGTGACGCACTTCCGCTAGCCACATCCAATCATGGCCCTGACCTCGGGCCGCGACGGTGAGCACCATCAGCTGTAACTCATTTCCGCCCATTAAGACTACTATATTTACCCGTCTCGCTCAGGCCACTTTATTCAAGCGGTCCTCAGAGAGGTCGGTCTAGGCGCATAGAGAGCACCCACCTTTGATGCAGTGAGTGAGCTGGCCATCATTGGACACACAGATAAGAATTCTCCCTCTCCCCCTCCCTTCCTTACTTCTTCCTTTCTCCTGACTGCCTTCCTACCCTTTCTAATATATTCATTACTTCTTCTTTCTTTTGTTTCCTCTAGTTTTTGTCTTTGTTTCTGTCTATGTTTTGTTTTTATTGTTACTTGTCACTTTTTATCCTTTATTCTCCCCTGTTTTACTACAAGCCTATTTTTACTTTTACTCAGCTTGTGCTTTCTTGTCTGTGCCTCTACCTTCACTCTTGGTTTCTGGACCCCAATTGGTGTCAAATTTTCCAGGGCCCAGCCCTCGTACCTTTAGAGGGCTCTATCCCTTCTCGCCCCTAGTTTCCCTCTCATGTGGCTTCTTCCCTTGTCTTCTTCTCCCTGAACCTTTGAGTATGACTATAAGGGGACGCTCCCTCTCCTGGACACCGGAGGCCACTAGCCTTCTGTGATAGGGTAAGAAATTCTCCCCTTCCTTATTGTCCTCCACGCAATGACGTATTACTTATGTGATTTATGCCCTATGTACCCAGAACTGCTGTGTATTGCTGTGCCACCTTGTCACCCTCAGTACCGGTCTGATTTGTTCTATTTCCTTTAGGTCCTCCACAGGTATTTCCTTGGCAAGGTAGGCCCCTCCGCCCACTCGGGTATCACCCACTTACTATTTCCTACACTATTGTTATTTCATGATTCAGCACTCATTGTGCATGAATAGCAGGGATCCTTCGCCCTGATGAATGCCCCGAGACCTTCCTAGGCTCATTTTTTGAGGGCAGAAACATGTTGGCATCTTCCTTTTAGATAGGCGACCCAGTGAGTCATTGCTCTCACATTGGTGTACCAGTCTTCTTTTTAATCACACCAAACAGAACCTTCCATTAAAAAACTCACATAGGTATCTGTTTAGGTGTTTTTATTTCTTAGTCTAGCTGGATCCCTTTTCCAGAACCAGAAATTATTTACGCACTCCCTCCTGTTCTTTTAACAGTGAGGATGAGTCCGCCCAGGTGGCACTGTCCTACCTGGGTGGGGCTAGGTGGTGATATGATGAAGCATGACACCATAGAGTGTGTGAGACCACCTAGTCCGTAAAGGAAATTCCCCTCCCAGACCATACACCACAGTCCACCCATGTCTCGCCTCTAGTTGAGGATTACGAGGGGCCTAGTGTTATAATTGATATACTAGTGATTCGCCCCCGTTACAAGAACCCCGTACTCCCAGTTGTGTTTTTTTTTCTCTTTTTTCAAAAACATGATAAGGATTAGGGGATGTGAATGCAGTTATAGGCCACTTTTTGCTTCGATATGTGCTGTATAAAACGGATGTACAGTTTGATGTTTAATTTTTAGCATCATATGTGATGTAAGTAAGATCAAACTTATTCTGCGCAGAGTGAGTGATACACATACATACTGCTTTTCTCCCACATAGTTATCCTGGCATGAGAAGAGTGAAAATACCTCCACTGTACTGTCCACTAACAGACGTACAGACCATGGAGGAGAGACATGTAATTCACATCTACCACCTAGATAGGCATGCATTCATGGATCTCTGTTGTCAGTTGGAGCCAGATATCATGCCTGTCATTCATAATCCCTATAGCATACCTCCCAATGTTCAAGTAATGTCAGTGCTGCACTTCCTGGCCATAGTCTCCTTACAAAATACCATGGCCCTAACTGCAGGGATGTCTCAGCCTATGTTCAGTCTGGTCTTGAAGGCTGTACTGTCTGCATTGCTGAAAAAACTTCACAGATACAGCTGATTTCCACAACATATAGATTTGGCCCATGTAAAGGCTGATTTATATGCTTTGGGAAATGTTCCACAAGTGGTTGGAGCCGTAGATTGCACCCATGTAGCCTTGGTTCCCCATAATGCCAATGAACAGTTGTATAGGAACAGGAAAAACTTCCACTCCATTAATGTTGAAGTGGTCTGTTTTGCTGACGTCTACATTTCACAACTTTGTGCAAGGTACCCTGGGTCAGTCCTGGTTGGTAAGTCAAGTATGTCATTTGTGCTTGTAACTTATTTCTGCTTTCAGATATGTGGATGTCCAAGATTTATGTTTGGCTTTTGTGACTATTCCTTACAGGGGACACTGGCAACCCAAAACCGTCCTTGGGTATTGACACCATTGAGGTACCCAACCACACCAGGGGAAATCTGATTCAATGAAGCCCATGGAAGCACAAGGCCTGTCATGGAGTGGACTTTTGGGCTCCTGAAGGCAAGATTCTGTGCATCGATAAGTCTTGAGGAGCCCTCCTCTACTCACCCACCAAAGTATGACCGATTATTATTGCATGCTGCCTGCTCCACAACCTCTCCCTGAGAGATCAAATCCCATTTATACCAGATGAGGGGGAGCCAGCAGTTCCAGCATGTGAGAATGCAGATTTGCCAAGTGCGGATGCTTATGATGAGGATGAAGCTGGAGACATCAGGGCAGATTTCATCAATCAGTACCTCACCCAACTTTAGGTAGGTGATGTGATATACTTACACTTATTAATTGGGAAATTTTATGAGGTTAGGAATGCTTGATAAGAGTCTTAGTGTGATCATCACAGAATCATGAGTTGCTCTAAAGCCCATGACTCAGTTGTGCATGCAGATTGTTGCATGATGTAGCGTCAAGCTATTTGATCAACATGGTCTAAGGTTGAGATGGTCATGGATTGAACAAGGTACTGTCAGGCTTGAGATTTGTTGTGTGTGAGTTCTATGCCCAGACTGTCAGGTCAGTGGGATGGTAGTGTCCTATTTCACACTAAAGACCTGTTGGGCATTGGATGTGGGGCAAATGGTGCCATGTGTGTGTTCATTTGTTTCTGATACATGTCATCATGTGCTATTCATACCCTCTAACATCATAATGGTTTGGGTTTGTAAAAACAAACTTCTATGTAGCTGTCAGTGTGTTTCCGATTTTTCAGACCAATGTGCATGTGTCTGAAGACTGATATAGGTGAATGGCAAGCCTAGAGATATCTGACCATTGTAAGTCAGAAGGTCCCATGAGTGGGAACATTTGTACTGACTTCTTTCTGTTTCATGGGGTATGTGCATTTGGGAGCTATGGTATGCATATATAAGAAGGCTTTAGCTGATGATATATTGAAAAAATATGTTTGCCTCATGGGATAGTGTAAGACTGACATGTGCCTAAATACATACATCTGTGGGGTTGGTAGTGCATGACACCTATGCTGTAACTCTGAAGTTAGCAGCAGTACTAGACTGGGTGATCTTTGGAATTCTCCCAGCCTATATGTAGGAAAGTTAATTACAGGTGATTTGAGTTATGTCTATCATTATTAGACAATGCAAAACCTAACCTGCCTATATAGTACATGTGTGTGGAACATTACACATTTGAGAGAAATGTCCTTGTGTAAGAGGTGTTGTAAATTACAATTGTATATGGTTCATAAATGACTTTAACACATGATTTGAGGTTAAGTGGTATTTATTGGGGAGCGAACAGCAGGGAGTGAATTGAAACAAAACAGAACACAAGAGTTCAGTCATGGTGGATTATATCATCAGGGTAGCTGCTACACCATTTGGGGACAGAGGTACAGTGTCATTGTACCATAGGTAAATGGAGATAGGTCTCAGCAGGGTGTATCTTTTCCACACAAGGGGAACCCATCAGTAGAGGTCCACTCCCTGGCAGTGGTTTTGGTCTTGGCATCTGCTCCTCCTGGATGTTTGGAGGGACGTCCACGTTTGCGGGGGAGTTCAGCTACAGATACTGGGTTGTCTGAGGCATACCCTTCCTCCGACAGAGCCTCTATTCTACTGATTGCCACAGGTATAGAAAGGTCTGATATTTAATTACTAGTGGAAGAGGCCAGATGTTGGGTACTAAACCTACTCAGGGTGGTATTTATGTCTCTAAGCACCCCTACAATGCTAGCCAACTGGGCATTTTTGGCCTTCCACTGCTGCATGACTTCCTGGTGTTTGTCCCTCTGCAGCTGTCTGATCACCACCATCATGGTAAGTACTTGGCCCATCATGCCTTACGGTTGTTGGTATGCTCCAAAGACTTGGGAGATGCTGTCCTGGCCAGGTGTGTCACTGGGAGACTCCGTCCTCTAGCCCACAACATCCTTGCCCCACGTGCCTGTGCCTCAGCACAGTTTGCCCACTCCCACTGGTGGCAGGTCAATCATTGTTTGGGTTCACAAAAGGAGACTCAGGTACCTGTACTGAGGGGCACAAGATGAAAAACACTGCCCTCGGGACACAGGTTTGGGGGACAATTGTTACCTGTGATGTTGATGTAACAGGGCTGGAAGGAGTTGATGTGTGCCAGGGTGAGGCTCACTGTTGTTGACTGACCAGGTGTCCCAAATGGGCCAGCTTTGTACTCAATGTCCAGACATCCAGTGGTGTTTTCCTCTCTGGGGGCTTCATCTAGAGGAGTAGTGGCTGTCTCTGGTGTCCTCTTGGTGACAATGGCAAGATTACATGTAGGAGGAGTGGAGCACACAGTTGTTGAAAGTAATGCAACAGGTGATTTCAAAGCTTGACCACTAGACATGTATGTGACATGCACAGAAAGCCTTTACATGATCTCCTGATATGACAATGACACCTGCTTCCAAATCTGGGTTAGAGCTTTGTGGGACACATAGGTTTCCAATTGCATACACCATGTTTCAGGATCTTTGAGTATCTTGGTGGTTAGATGATTGTTCAAGACACATATCTTGTCTGAGTAAAGACGTGACAATGTAAAGTTATCTCCTATAACTGTGTAAAGCATCATAGAGTCAACTAACAGCTGCAAAATGTACTATGGTGATAAGTATCGCCAACAGTATGGGTGTTAACATTTAACCTGGGCCCCTACATGGGAATACTGTAAGTACATCCAGCCTCCTATGTAGTTTTCCTCACCAGGTCAGTACATAACATTGTTTGGATGGAAAGGGCCAGTTTAGCAGGGAACACAGCAGTAGCTGTGTGTTGCTTGTAATAGTGCTGGTAGTCGGCCTTAGCATTGATGTCATTGCCAGAGATCGTACAATAGTGGATCATTCAGGTGTGTTGAATTGATTGTTAGTTTCACATGCAAGGTTATTTTACTTATAGTACACTGTTCTGGTTATCTTAAAGGTGGAACAGTGCCTGCTGAGAGTTGTAGAGCTGTCAGTCCCTGTACTTCCCATACCATACACAGACAATTTACTGCCAGGTGAGTTTAGCTGACATGAGGCATGAAAGAGAGGGGTATTTGTACATTTGGACACAGGCCTAGTAGATGGCTTGGTTTTTGAGATGGCCAAAGGTGATCAGTGAGCATGCAAGACAAAACGTTTTGATGATATTAATGGTGTAGTGACTTACCCGACTCCACTCCCCAGGTATTCCTTTGAGGGCCTCAGGATACAGGATGCCTAAGTCCTTCTCCTCCCATGATGTGAAAGTTGGGGGAGGAGGTAGGGGCCCACTGCTAGTCTTGAAGACCGCCAGCTGGTGCCTGGCAGCCATGGAAGGACCTTCCTCCTGAGGTCGTTACACCTCTTCCTGATGTCCTTCCCTTGTGCGTGGATGGCTGCCTACAGAATTTACCCTGTCGACTAACCTTTGCTGCAACTCTATTTTCCTGGTAATAGATGTTAGCCTGACTTGTGTTCCAAATAGCTGTGGCTCTACTCTGATAATTTTGTCTACCATGACCCTCAACTCATCATCAGTGAAACATGGAAGTTTTTGTGGGTACATGGTAGTGGTGGACGTGACGGTGAGGTAGAAGTAATGGAAAGGAAAATAAATTGGTGATGAGGTGTCGGTGGTGTGATGGTAGTGGGTGACGGTTGGTGTCTATTGTGTGGGGTACTAATTTGTGTGTTGTGTGTTTTGTGCAGGTGTAGGATGAGCGCTAGGTGAAATGCATGGCAGGTGTGGGGTTTTCAAACTATCCAATGTGGTGTGCATTACTGATGTGACTACTGACTTCTGCGGTTCTCACCGCCATTGGTTTTCCATCATGGAAAAACCGCTACCGTGATTTGTGGATCGTAATATGAGTGGTGTTCTTTTTGGTGGGCAGGCGGTGCTGGTGGTGGGACTTCCTCTTTCCTGCCCTCCAGTGTCATCGCAGTTTCAGATTTGGCTGGATTTTGTCGGGCTTCGCTGTGTGACTCTTAATACAGGGGTCTGATTACTGCCAACACGGTGGTCTTTTGGCAGCTGCCACTGCAGCGTTCTTGCCAAAAGACCACCAATCTCGTATTGAGGCCCAACATGTCTTCAAACTAATTTTCTGTAGAGGTATGGTTTTTCCACCTCTAACTTCTTCACTCTTTCCAAATACCAAGTCCCATATCTCTGGTAGTTCATGCAATCAAAGTTGTGAAACACAGTAATCAGCGCTACAGTCTTCACATGCAGCTCCCAATCACCTTCCAGATGGGTATGTACTGAGTTTTTCACTAGCGCTATTGTGTGTAAAACATTTCCCCAGTACTTGCAAAGTTCTGATTTTCCTTCACATTCATTGACAAACTTTATGAACTTGGGGCCAGATTTACAAGGCCCTTGTACCCCTTAGCACTATATTAGCAGCAGCATTTTTTGCTGCAAATGTGACGCTAATGGGCCACTACCATAGCACCATAATTACAAGATGGCGCAAACTAAGTTAGCGCCATCTTGTAAACCTTTTGTGCCACATCGTGCATAATATATGCATGATGTATGCAAAGGGAATGTTCCCCCGTTAGACGGTCGCTAAACATGGAACAATGGAATCTACAAGATTCCTCTGTGCCATTTCTAGCGTCATTTTCAATGCCTGATTGAAGCAGGAATTACAATGAGGCTCCCATTGATTCCAATGGGCCTCTCTACTGGATTAGTGTAATTTTGTTACGCTAATCCAGTATAGAGTTATAATAGCGTCAAAAAAATGCTGCTATTGCACCTAACATGCTGTATTGTAAACACAGCGCTACCATGGTGGCATTAAGGGATGCCGGGGTATCGCCTGAAAAGTGGCACATCTTTAGTGAGGTGCCATTTTCTTGTAAATATGGCCCTTGGTTTTCAGGTTTTCTAATTCTGAACTGAGTGAACTGAGTGTGTTGAACATTGCCTGGCTTTGCATTATGGCTTTCGAATGAAGTACACCCTTGTTCACTTCTGAGATAAGATATGCAAAACCTAATTTGTCATTCTTGTTCCAAAAAGCATTCGAAATACAAAGTTTCTATAGCCTCATATATGATGAGTATACCTTGTAACGAATGAACATAATGAGTTCCACTCAGTACTGACTGGGCAGATTTGTTTCCAAAGATTTCAACCTCAATAAGAGCATTGTATATGCTGCATCAACTGAGATAACTTCCTGCATGCCTCAATGCGAAAGTTGTCTTCTCGAGAATGTGAATAAAGACCATCAAATTCTTTTGGATTGCTCATGAAAATATCAGCTACAATATGGAAAACACCTTCATTGCAGAAAATTGGGAGGATAGGCTGTTCTTCAAACTGAACATGCACATTTTAGAAATGTTTTAGAGCTGTGTATACTGTTGCATAGTTTCTGACTCGAGATGGTATTACAGGTAAAAACAGGACGGGGAGAGATAGTCTATGATGAAGCATGATACTATTAAGTGTGTGAGACCACCTCTTCCATAAAGGAGGAATTCCTGCTAACCTCATTAATAGATATAGACTTGGGGAACCGCTAGCATGTTTCCTCTGGGGTTGAGCTTGAAGTAAGCAAACCTACTAGAGAAACTATTCATTTGGTTTTTGCTTGGTTGTATCTCAGGTGTGGACACCCTCCACTACTTAGTTCCCCCTTCACACCTTTTGTGTATTGATTAACATTTGGGAGGGAAAGTTGAGGATTACTTTTCTCTTTCCTCATTGCAGGCTAAATCCCAACCTTCATCAGTGGGACATTATACTTGGAGATCAGAGCATGAATTTCAGCCCACGGAAGAAGTGGCTTTTCTTCATCCTTCAGTCCACATCAAATAAGCGGTATGATAAATTCAGTTAACTCAGCTTTGAGGACTGCAGCATCAGGTAGAAGAAGATCCATGTCCTCAGCCACTTTGAAACTTTCTGGTAGACTGGGACATGTTGATGGCTTGTGATCTTGCATACATTGGCAAGACAGTTGGGTTATATGTTTGCAGCTTTGTTTGTTTATGCCTACTTCTGACAGCTTATTTTCCAGCACCTACTTCATTGGTACAGTCTTGCAAAAGCACAGTGGCAGTATCATCTGTGCTGAATCTTCTAGACAAAGAGCTGTCCTCAAAATTATAAAGAGCAGCAATTGTAACTCCTTTCCTGGTAAAGAGTTGAAAGTGGTGTGTTTTTGGAATCAAACATTTTTACAGGATTGACGATTGGTTAGCTGGAGAACATGGCAGCTAGCTAGTGGCAGGTAGTGGGAGCTGATACCACTGGGGTTACAAATGGGGGACCGGAAAAGGAGTATGCTTTAAGGCAAGCTCTATTAGAAGGCAAGGGCAGGAAAAGGAGTCCTTGTTTTGTTTAAACTGTCCCGGCCGTGCTTACCATAGCTTTCTGGGACTGGACACTGGCAGACTCACAGAGCTGTGGAGCAGTTATAGTGTGCATGGCAGTGTTAGGAGAGAGTGAGAGGGAGGTGAGCTGGATGAGGGGCATGCACGAGCTGCTCAGAGGGCAGAAAGCAGCGGCAAGGATTCTCTTCTCGGGGAGGGGGTAGGGGGGAAGAGGGAAGCTCCAAAGACTGTGCCAGGCCTAGAGACAGCAGCACAATTTGTGGGGCTGTGGTACCTCTAGAGCCTACATTGATAGACTGTAAGAGCCCTGAGGCAAGAGACTCGGGAGCAGGAGCAGGAATCGACAGTTAGGATTCCAACTCTGGGGTAAGCCTACTGTCAGCAAATTAAAATGAGGTGCATATTGACATAATTGCTGGGGCAAAGGGGTGCAGAAGTCAGAGAGTGCCTAAAAATTCTACCATTATTAAAAAATCACTCCCTCATAAGAGGGTTGACACTGGGAAAGAAGGAAGAGGAAAATTGGGGAAATGGGAGTGCAAGGTGAACTTCACTCCCATGATGCGAACCTACATAAAAGTTGTGCCTATGACAGTATTGTGAGCAAAGGCATGCAGGAGGCAGCCCACAAGAAGAGCTATATGAGAATTTTCAGGGCCCACCTAAGCTACCCTTGCCAGGCAATATGGCTGCTGGGGCCCCCCTAGATTTGGCTACATCCAAGCAGTATCAAGCTTTAGCACTGGAGGAGTCAGTTAAAGGAGTCATGTCCGAGTAAGAACCCCTGTTGGCAACTGGGACTCCCCTTGGAAGCGAGACAACGCCTGGTGGAAATCCTTCACCTAGTACCTCAGGAGGTATTTCAAGGGGCCAGGACTACAAACATTGAATTAACAAAATGGAGATTTGAATAGAAACACATTAATTTAGATTATAGATTCAGCTATATTAGTTTAGAAGTCTAAACAAAGGGACAAATTAATGATATTATACAAAACAGAGAGATGTTCTTATAACTTTATGTCAGTATTCAAGGAACCTGGGACATCAGTAATAATAGTTTCAACATTTTTAGACAGTAGAACGGGGTGCCCAACCTAGATCCATGAGGAACAAATATATTGCAGACTTTTCAGGTACCATACATTTTATTAAGATTAATTTAATGATACTCATACTCAGAGAATGGTAAGCGGTTTCTTTTTACAGGGGTAAAAATACATGATCTTAAGTGTCTTACAAATGGCAATTGTTTGTTGTTTTCATTGTATCAGTCTAAGGGATGATAGTGTCCATAAAGGACAATTATCGCTATGCTGTTTTATAGATTCTGGTTGAATATATAATATGAAGGTTGGCGATGTCTGTTTGAAATAGGTAAGACAGTTTTCAGTTGTACAAGTATGGTGCATTGTATAAATGATATTGGTATAAAATAGTTGTGAGGGAGCTTTTTTACAAATATTAAATTGTTATAATAAAATAAAAAATGTTTGCCCTCTAAGCTATAAAAATGTCCCTATTGTATTCCCTGATGAAAGGCATATGCCAATAGGTTGGTTAGTACATGAACTTGATCCAAAATAAAAATGAGATAACTTAGATTTGTTGCAATATTAAAAAAAAAAAAAAAAGTATAACCTTCAAGAGATGCATGGACTGCAGTACAGTGGTTTTTAAGTGCTGAGACACTCTGCTGAAGGTCATTCATTTATTAAAGTACCTGTGTCTCGATGAAAGCTTCGAAATCACGTTGACTTTAAATGAACACGTTTTGAAAAAAACATTCTTGTTTATTTTAACCTTTTTAGTGCGGGCGTCGGCCACTGGCCGACGCCCACACTCCCTCCCTTGTGCGGGTCACGACCAGTGGCCGACACCAGGAAGGGTATTAATAAATCCTCGGGTGCGTCGCACCCGAGGAGTTATTTTTTATTTTTTCCTTTCCCCGGGAGACATGGAACTTCCGTGTCTCCACCCCGCCCCCCACCCGCCCCTTTGTGACATCAGCGCGCCGCGCGGCGCGCTGACTTTACAAAGTTGTTTTCCCCATCAAAGCAGGAAGCAGCCTTGCGGCCGCTTCCTGCTTCAATGGGGAAAAAGACCTTCCCCACGTTCGGGAAGGCCTCGTAAGAAAGGGGAGACTCTCCCCTTTCTTACAAGGCCTTCCTGAAAGTGTTTCCTGGCCCTCGGTCGCAGCTGTGCTGCGATCGGGGGCCAGGAAACACTTTCAGGTTTCCTGGCCCCCCGATTGCAGCACAGCTGCGATCGGGGGGCGAAGAAAACTTTCAAAAGGCCGCGTAAGAAAGGGGAGACTCTCCCCTTTCTTACGAGTCCTTCTGAAACTGTTTCCTGGCCCCCGATCGCAGCACAGCTGCGATCGGGGCCCAGGAAACACCACTAGACGCCAGGGATTTCACTTGGGGGGGTCGGCCCCCTCAGAAAACAGGCCGCCCCCCCCCCCCCGGCATATATATATTTTTTTTAAAGATAGGTAGTCCCGCCCCCCCCAGGTTTTTTTTTTTTTTTTTAATGACTAAAATAAAATAAAAAGACAGGGGGTCGCCCGTGGGCAGGGTGACCCCCTGTGGGGGCAATATTTTTTTTTAGATGTTGTAGGGTTTCCCTGGGGGCCATTTTGGCCCCCAAGGAACCATACAACAACTAAAAAAAAATAGAACTATATATTGATCTATATATATATAGATATATCTAATTAGATATATCTATGTACATGGATATATCTATAGATATATCTATGTAGATATATATATATATATAGATCTATATATATCAATCAATCAAAGAGATTTATAAAGCGCGCTATTCACCTGTGAGGGTCTCAAGGCGCTGGGGGGGGTGGGGGGAGGGAAAGGGGCTGGGAGGTTCACTGTTCGAAAAGCCAGGTTTTGAGGCCCTTCCTGAAAAGAAGTAGGTTTCGTGTCTTGCGAAGGTGGGTTGGAAGGGCGTTCCAGGTTTTGGGTGCAAGGTAGGAGAAGGATCTGCCCCCAGTGGTGGTGTGTTTGATGCGGGGGACAGAGGCGAGAGAGAGGTCAGCTGAGCGGAGGTTTTGTGTAGGGGTGTGGAAGGTGACTCTCGTTGAGGTAGGCAGGGCCTGTGTTGTGGAGTGATTTGTGTGCAAGGATGAGGATCTTGAAGGTGATCCTTTTGTCAATGTGGAGCCAGTGGAGGGATTTGAGGTGTGGAGAGATGTGTTCGTGTCCGGGGAGGTCGAGGATGAGTCGTGCTGCTGAGTTCTGGATGCGTGTAGTTTGCGCTTGAGTTTTAGAGTGGTGCCGGCGTAGAGGGCGTTTCCGTAATCAAGTCTGCTGCTGATGAGTGCGTGAGTGACAGTTTTTCTGGTCTCTGTGGGGATCCATTTGAATGTTTTTCAGTATACGGAGTGTGTTGAAGCATGAGGAGGTGAGAGCGTTGATATGTTGGGTCATGGAGAGGGAGGAGTCTAGGATGATGCCGAGGTTGTGTGCATGGTTGGCGGGGGTGGGTGCAGGGTCTAGCCTGGTGGGCCACCATGAGGGGTCCCATGTGTTTTTGTGTGGGCCAAAGAGGATTATTTCGGTTTTGCTTGAGTTGAGTTTCAGGTGGTTGGCTGTCATATATATATCACTTTTGTCAATATGTGTGTGGTTTCCCTGGGGGGAAAAGGGTCAGACTTGTTTAGTGGCAGTTTTAGTGCCATAAAGAAGCGCAGAAGGTTTATATGCCTACTGCAAAGAGCAAATCTGTATTTTATGTAAATAGCTGAGTACATTAGTAAAGTCAGCCATTACCTGCGCTATAATACCAATGAAATGTATGTGCGGGGTGGAGGGCGGCTATGGAGAGATGAAGGGCACTTTTGCTGGGTGGTAATGAGGGAATCCTAGGAGGAGGGAGTGGGAGCACCAATAATGATTGTTGGACTGGGCGCAGGAGGTGCTAAAGACTGTGACAAATGGTATGTGACAAGCTGTTTTTTAAGTGTCTTGAAAGAACGTGCTGATTGAGGGAAGAAGCGCAGGTAAGGTGGCCTCTACTGTTGCACGTAGCTCACACACACCATCGATTTTGTGACTTTCTACGTAGGCTAGTGTTTTAGAGCAACAGTTTAGCCAATAGCAGAGATGGCATCTTGATGGATGACTGCTGCCTGCACTCGGGTTATAGAGGACGACACTGACATAGGATCAGAGACTGAGACATCAGATACTGAGACAGCATCTGAGGGATAGGACAATGGCGCAGACTCTGGGAGTGATTTTTCAGTCGGAGGAGTCCCATTCCATAACTCCTCTTCCAGTACATTATGAGGGAGGTGATGAGGACAGTCCTGCTGTCCCTTCGCAAGCTATTTGTGCAACTGGGTAATAGTGGGTTAGCCCAGCCCAGAGAGCAGGTGAATGCGGCGGCAAGCAGAGAGAGAGTGCTCTCTTGGGAGCTCCCCAATTTAGTTCAGCCCCAAATTCCACCACCCAAATCGTATTGTTGAGAAATCAAAATTATCTATGGCAAAACAAACTGGTTTTGTGAGGCAGGCACCTGTGTTTTTGGTCCTGGATTCGGCGGCCATATAGAGAAACACACTAAACCCAAACATTTCTGGAAACTAGACATTCGGGGGAGTCCACAGAGGTGCAACTTGTGTGGATTCCCCAAAGTTTTCTTACCCAGAATACCCTGCAAAGCTGAAATGTTGAATAAAAACTCTATTTTTCTCGCATTTCTGTCACACAAACTACAGGAATATGCTGGGATCCACAAAATTCCTACCACCCAGTGACTCCTCACCTGTCCTGATAAAAACACTACCCCACTTGAGTGCCTACACCTAGTGCCTGCGTCAGGAATGGATCACCCCAGGGTCAACAGCTGCCTCACGTAAGGACCAACATTGACCATTGTGTAATCTATTCCTGTCGCGGGCACCAGGCCTACCCACACAAGTGAGGTATCATATTTATCGGGAGACGTGGGGGAACGCTGGGTGGAAGGAAATTTGTGGCTCCTCTCAGATTCCAGAACTTTCTGTCACCGAAATGTGAGGAAAACGTGTTATTTTAGCCACATTTTGAGGTTTGCAAAGGATTCTGGGTAACAGAACCTGGTCAGAACCCCACAAGTCACCTCATCTTGGATTCCCCTGGGTTTCTAGTTTTCAAAAATGCGCTGGTTTGCTAGGTTTCCCCAGGTGCCGGCTGAGCTAGAGGCCAAAATCCACAGGTAGGCACTGTTTTCTATGAAAAAATGTGATGTGTCCACGTTGTGTTTTGGGGCATTTCCTGTTGCGGGCGCTAGGCCTACCCACACAAGTGAGGTATCATTTTTATCAGGAGACTTGGGGGAACTCTGGGTGGAAGGAAATTTGTGGCTCCTCTCAGATTCCAGAACTTTCTGTCACCGAAATGTGAGGAAAACGTGTTATTTTAGCCACATTTTGAGGTTTGCAAAGGATTCTGGGTAACAGAACCTGGACAGAGCCCCACAAGTCACCCCATCTTGGATTCCCCTAGGTCTCTAGTTTTGAAAAATGCACGGGTTTGGTAGGTTTCCCTATGTGCCGGCTGAGCTAGAGGCCAAAACCTACAGGTAGGCACTTTGCAAAAAACAGCTCTGTATTCTGTCAAAAAATTTGATGTGTCCACGTTGTGTTTTGGGGCATTTCCTGTTGCGGGCGCTAGGCCTACCCACACAAGTGAGGTATCATTTTTATCGGGAGACTTGGGGAAACGCTGGGTGGATGGAAATTTGTGGCTCCTCTCAGATTCCAGAACTTTCTGTCACCGAAATGTGAGGAAAACTTGTTTTTTTAGCCACTTTTTGAGGTTTCCAAAGGATTCTGGGTAACAGAACCTGGTCAGAGCCCCACAAGTCACCCCATCTTGGATTCCCCTAGGTCTCTAGTTTTCAAAAATGCACAGGTTTGATAGGTATCCTTATGTGCCGGCTGAGCTAGAGGCCAAAATCTACAGGTAGGCACTTTGGAAAAAACAGCTGTGTTTTCTGTCAAAAAATGGGATGTGTCCACGTTGTGTTTTGGGGCATTTCCTGTCGCGGGCACTAGGCCTACCCACACAAGTGAGGTATCATTTTTATCGGGAGACTTGGGGGAACGCTGGGTGGAAGGAAATTTGTGGCTCCTCTCACATTCCAGAACTTTCTCTCACCGAAATGTGAGGAAAACTTGTTTTTTTAGCCACTTTTTGAGGTTTGCAAAGGATTCTGGGTACCAGAACCTGGTCAGAGACCCACAAGTCACCCCATCTTGGATTCCCCTAGGTCTCTAGTTTTCAAAAATGCACAGGTTTGGTAGGTTTCCCTATGTGCCGGCTGAGCTAGAGGACAAAATCTACAGGTAGGCACTTTGCAAAAAACAGCTCTGTATTCTGTCAAAAAATGTGATGTGTCCACGTTGTGTTTTGGGGCATTTCCTGTCGCGGGCGCTAGGCCTACCCACACAAGTGAGGTATAATTTTTATCGGGAGACTTGGGGGAACGCTGGGTGGAAGGAAATTTGTGGCTCCTCTCAGATTCCAGAACTTCCTGTCACCGAAATGAGAGGAAAACGTGTTTTTTAGCCACGTTTTGAGGTTTGCAAAGGATTCTGGGTAACAGAACCTGGTCAGAGACTTGGGGGAGCATAGAATAGCAAAACAAGTGTTATTGCCCCTTATCTTTCTCTACATTTTTTCCTTCCAAATATAAGAGAGTGTGTAAAAAAGACGTCTACTGTATTTGAGAAATGCCCTGCAATTCACATGCTAGTATGGGCACCCCGGAATTCAGAGATGTGCAAATAACCACTGCTCCTCAAAACCTTATCTTAAGCCCATTTTGGAAATGCAAAGGTTTTCTTGATACCTATTTTTCACTCTTCATATTTCAGCAAATGAATTGCTGTATACCCAGTATAGAATGAAAACCAACTGCAGGTTGCAGCTCATTTATTGGCTCTGGGTACCTAGGGTTCTTGATGAACCTACAAGCCCTTTATATCCCCGCAACCAGAAGAGTCCAGCAGACAAAACGGTATATTGCTTTTGGAAATCTGACATCGCAGGAAAAAGTTACAAATTAAAACATAAAGAAAAATGGCTGATGTTTTCACCTCAATTTCAATATTTTTTTATTTCAGCTGTTATTTTCTGTAGAAAAACCTTGTAGGATCTACAAAAATGACCCCTTGCTGAATTCAGAATTTTGTCTAGTTTGCAGAAATGTTTAGCATTCCGGGATCCAGCATTGGTTTCACACCCATTCCTGTCACTAACTGGAAGGAGGCTGAAAGCACCAAAAATAGTAAAAATGGGGTATGTCCCAGTAAAATGCCAAATTTGTGTTGAAAAATGTGGTTTTCTGATTCAAGTCTGCCCGTTCCTGAAAGGTGGGAAGATAGTGATTTCAGCACCAGAAACCCTTTGTTGATGGCATTTTCAGGGAAAAAAACACAAGCCTTCTTCGGCAGCCCTTTTTTCCCTTTTTTTTTGAAAAAACGAAATTTTCACTGTATTTTGGCTATTTTCTTGGTCTCCTCCAGGGGAAACCACAAACTCTGGGTACCATTAGAATCCCTTGGATGTTGGAAAAAAAGGACGCAAATTTGGCATGGTTAGCTTATGTGGACAAAAAGTTATGAAGGCCTAAGCGCAAACTACCCCAAATAGCCAAAAAAGGGCTCAGCACTGGGGGGGAAAAGGCCCAGCAGCTAAGGGGTTAATACGATATTCTAGGGAAGGTAAATTCATTACAAGATACATTAATAACTGTTTGATTCTTAAGTGAACATTCAAACCCAATATTATACCCTGATCAGTTTATCAAGGATGGCTCTAAGAACCACAATTAATTCAAACTAATAAAATCTCAATGCAATTATATCTTGTGCACCTAAGGTTACATTATAGTGCAAGAAAGGCTAGATCTTAGGGCCTGATTTAGAACTCAGTGGACGGGTTACTCTGACACAACGGTGACAGATATCCCATCCGCCGAAATCTAAATCCCATAGGACATAACAAGATTTAGTTTTTGGCAGACAGGATACCCCTCACTGTTGTGAGGGAGTAACCCTTTCTCTGAGTTCTAAATCAGACCCATAATTTCCAGCAATCTTGAAAATCCTATCTCTAGAGCTAACAATGAACGATATTCTTAACTTCAAAAAGACTTTCAATGGCTTTTAAATACACTTCAAAGCACAACCAAGATCCTCACATTGCATTTTCTCCATTAAAGTGACTGGTCAGCGTGTGAACAAAATTACTTATTTATATTTTGAACATGTTCTACATCAAAATGTGACAGTGCTCAGCCTTCTTTAAAGTGCTTTTGGATCATTACATTGACAGTGCTACTCCCAAATGCATAATCACTACAGCTCCAAGGCCCACGATTTACATTTCTTACAGTATTGGGAAATGCAAGTAGTCTAGCTTAATGTCAAACTTTCCTCTGACTAACCTTAATCATTTTCCCTTCCCACTCATTCTCCATTGAGATGACTAAAGGTGGTCAGAGAACAAGCTACTAGCAATGCTATAAATGTAAAGTGCTCATTGTCATACTATCTAGCAACTCTACCTCTACTAATACCATAAGAGCCTTCTTTAGAGAGGGATAAAGAGGGATAAATATCCTACTAACTGAAACACTCCTCTTTGAAATGACTCTAAGCAATAATAGGATCAGAACATATGCACCCATGCCCATTCCTGATTACTTTTTGGGCAGTTTAGAAAACCTTATTTAGAAGTCAGGGTGAAGATACAGTATGCAGTCAATAAAAAGTTATGCATTGATATACATTTTTTAGTTGCTTATTTCTATAGTGAGCATTCTCCAATATCCTTCACCATCATCAGGCAGCGGGGAATATTTCCCTAAAATCCCTTTTTTATCAAGATTACAATCCCCATCTGGGTGGAATTGACTGAGGAACAAAAAGAATCACATTTTCACAAATAGTTCACATGTTGTCTCTTCCTCCTTTATCAAGTGAGTTTCTTGTAATAGAATCATACTTGGTCTAAATTGCTAACATGGCAAGTATAGCCATCCTTTTAATTCAGTTGTTTATGCCACTTTTATAAGACTAGTCACCAGTAACACCCCATAACTAAATATGCAAATTAAACAACAGTAACTGACCTGTTGCATTCCTCATCTCCTCATGTCCTCAAATTGCATTGTGAGACTTTCTTTTCCATCCATTTAATTCCCATTCCTTCCTTCTACAGTACCTCCCCACTCCCTGACACCCCCACCTTAGTGTCCCTAACCCCCTTTTCCCTTTTGTGTACCCTGTACAACTGTGTATAAAAAAGGACCTCAAACACCACAACTTCAGTAGACTTTCAGAATCTGTGTATACTCTAGCAGGAAGAAGGACTGTTGTGCCACTCTGCTGGACTGCTGCTTTGAAGGAACTTCTGATCTGTTATGCTTACCTACTGTCTGCTGCTCTCTTGCCTGGGTGCAAAAGACTGAACCTGCATCTCCTGACCCCAGAACCAAAAGTGACTCTAAGTCCTACTTGGCTGGTATCCTGATTTCAGCTTCAGGGACATAACAGGCTTTTAACAACCTTGCACTTGCACCTGGACTATGCCATCTATGAGTGTACCCCACCAAGTGGTGCCATCCCAGTACTGGTCCCTTGGAAGTGGGCCTAAGGGTCCTACCAGTGGAACCAAAGCATAGCCTCTGTTCAGTGGGGCACCCTCAAGCAGAACAGTTGTATATTCTCTACCAATCAACTCATCCCTGAGCAGAACTGATGCATTGCCTCTACTGAAGGGATTGGGTCCATCGTAAAGACCTGCATTGCCTCCACAGTCCTCTAAACTGATGTGCCACGTGGAGGCATAGGACATCCACAACCAAGGTCCTTGAATCCCTCATCGATGGCAGTCTGAATGACAATGCCAGACTCTGAATACCAGCCTCTCAGTTCCTCATAACTGGTGTATCACTAGCTGCATGATGCATTCCTGGTACCAGACTTTGCTTCACAAGCCCTGTGAATGGGGATCTTTCACAACGAAACTACAAGACCTTGCATCACAGCCTCAACACATATCTGAACTGATGCATTGCTTCAGCTGTGTGGGCATTTTCGACATAGCTCCATGCAATGTTCCGTAACCAGGATTTAAGGTACTTTGTTCAATGGGCCTAAGTGGGCCCCTGTAGCTAGCTTGCACTCCATCATGGTCACCCTGAACTTGTTACTTTGTCCCGGTCTGGCACAACCAACCAAATTTCCTTGATTGGGTCTTTATGCTTTTAGGAGCTTTTCTCCAGTTTATTCTTTTAAAATTCAGAACTCGAGCTCCACTGATTGGATTTGTATTGTTTTGGACTTCTTTCATTTTCTAAATTAAGCTCTATTGTTCTATTCTGTTTTGAGATCCTTGTTGTGTGGTGTTTTACTGTTTTACTGATTGAAGTGTTACACAAATACTTTTCACATTGCCTTCAAGTTAAGCTTGACTGCTCTGTGCTAAGCTATAAGGGGATGAGCACAGATTAATGTGAGGTTTGCTTGGGCCTTATCCTGACAAGAGTTGTGGTTGCTGCTTGATCACAACCAGGAACCCAATTTCTCAAAAGTAGCAATGAGGCTAGAGACAAACTCTGGCTTTTCTGAGTCCCCTCCCAGTCTTTCAGGAATTCTTACAAACCACAGTTTAGACATATGATAGTGGTTCTCCATATCTTATGTCTTTACATTCATGCTTCTTGTGTCTCTCTGTATAGTTTGAGCCAGTTTGATCTGGTTGATAATTGTATCTTCCACATCTGAGACACTCTGCACCACTTCTCTTTGACAGTCATCCAGATCTGAGATTCTTGTGTCTACCATTTCTTATCTCGCTCCTAATTTACTAGTGAGAATGGCTGAAGTGGCTTTAATCTGATGGACTTCCTTCAGTAGGGGCTTGAGCAGAGAGAAGCTTTTCTCCCCTGATTCTCCAAGTTCCTTGGGTCTGCCATCTTACAGGACACTATTATTGGTGGATATAGCTATAAAGTACCATCTGACACTAATGTGGGCTGTATCCCAGTTGATTCCAGGATAATGGATAGAGGTATGAAGGAAAACAGGCTTTTGGACATTTGGAGTACTAGCTGCTGATTTTGGACACTGAAAGTACACTGGAGCCTGCTAACCAAGCCCCAGTACCAGTGCTCTCTCCCTAAATATGATATATGTGAATTGTCATCACCAATTGGCAGGGACTTTAACCCCCTTATAAGTTCCTAGTAAATAGTGCCAGTAGTAACCAGGGTATAGGAGTTAAATGGGTCACAATGGCCTAAAGCACTATTTGTGCAAATCTGAGTGATCCAAGTAAAGAGAAGACAGCAGGCCTCCCATTGCAGATTGCAAGAACAGTTCAAACTGCTCCAACGTGACTTTGCCCTCACCATCTGTGGCAAGTTCAAACCACTACCTTAAATATAGGCCAGCCAACCCAGTCAACCCCAAGGAAGGCCTCCGAAACATATGATGCAGGGTGCTTTTTATTAGGTTTTGGACATATAATTGCAAGCTTATATGTTCCTATTGTGGTCTCTTTCCTTTAATGGCTGTTCAAAGTGGTCGGGGGCATAGGTTAAAATGGGTTGGTACCTGGGCATCTTGAGGTCGTCAACTCCATAAGGGCCCGCTGAAGTATGTCATGTTTAGTATCACACAGCTTGTCTCATTAAACCTGACTTTATTCCATAGTCAGATTTATTGTGATATGCAATCAGGTGTCTAACTTAGAGGTTCCCACTAGGTTGCCCCAGCCTTTCCTGTTGCCTCATCTGCTGAGACCAAAACAGGAATCTGACCCCCTGCTATGAGTCAGAAAGGCCTGTCTGAGTGGGTGGTGTCACTCCTCTCCTTGGAGGATGGCTAGTGAAGCTGCACAGCAAGGTGGTGAATTTCAAAGCCCACACTGTCTCTGAAATGCACACAGGTTGACTCCCAAAGAAGGACTAAACCACCCCTTTTCCACTAGGCACATTTGCACTCAGCCAGGTGTGAAAATTGGGTAGTCAGGAGGCATACATTCCCAAAAGGCTAGCTGCACATCTAGAATGGGGTACCTGGTCTATGCAGCCATTTTGAAAAGTGGCAAAATAGAGAGTGCTGGTAGAAAAGGTGACACACATCCCTGAATATGGTCACCTTTTAGGAGGATTAGCTGCTGTTGCTAATATCATATTAGCTGCTTGCATTCACATCTCTAATGCCCTTAAAGTTAGGATTTAAGTTGCACAATTGGCAACAGAACCTCCAAACTGATTTCACTTGCTACTAATGACAATGAATATACCCTGTCGCTTCTGCAACTTCACAAAACAAAGGTGCAATTCTCTGCAGCTGTGACAACCATCCACAACTGTACAACTGCTACTAATCCTGGACCACAGACCTGTTCCAAAGACTGGAGAAACATCTTTGAGCACCAAAGCCAACCAGAGGTATTAGTCCCCTGCAGCCTGCAAGTAAAAGCACTCTCCCAGAACCAAAGAATCACTGGCTATTGGGACTACTGAAGTATGGCCCAAAAGTAATTTGTTGAGTGCATTGTGAGAAATGTAGTCCTGGCCTCCAGCAAGTTTCAGGTGGCTACTGTTTTTTCCCGGACTCCAGGACTTCAAAGTAACCATTCGCTGTGGTTGCCACTACCAAGGCTTGTTGTGGTCATCTAGGCTATCAGCATCTTTGTTCAACAATGGACTTCAAGGGAACCCTGAAGCACCTTCAACCATCCACCTCTATGACTCTGTTGTTGAGTTTTTCATATGTTTCCTCTCTAGCACCATCTAAATGGTAAACCCAGCACCCACAGCTATTGCGTTCAGCACCAAGTACTGCCAGGACCACTCTGCACCCGGGCCATATGAGCCAGTTAAAGTTGTACTGCCTGGTGAACCTTCGTCCATGTGCCCTCACCATCTTTACCCCAAGTGGGTTCCCCTGAATTCAACCTTCAAGTAACCTAGTGTCATTAATGTGTTTTGGTCTTCTTTTATTTATTAATAATTACTCTATTTTTCTAAGCCAGTGTGAGATCTTTTTGTGGTGTGTTTTTAGTGTGCTACTGTTTAGAGTGTTGCAAAACAACTTTACACATTGTCTTTTAGTTAAGCCTGACTGCTCTGTGCCAAGCTACCTGAGGTTTGCACACAGGTTAATATAGGGTTGGCTTATGACTTCACTCTGAGACAAATTGTTGTTGCTGCTTGAGAAGAGTTTCATCCCCCCCAACCAGTACCCCCATTTATTACACTGCTGTTCAGCGGTGAGGATTTGGACTTGTTTATGTTTTGATTTGATTGCATGACATGACATTACAGTTGTTTAGATTCCTGGAACTGATGTGATGTTTTGTGTAGCACATGGCACTAATTTGTAATTTGCACTTCTTTTAATAATTGCTATGCAAGCATTATCTTTAGTAAAATGTATGTTAGTTTGAACCTCTGGTAAGAGCTTGTCGCTGTTTTAATGGTTTGACAGTCTATTTTACCGTAATGATTTGCATTGGCAGTATGACATCCTCATCCCTTGAAATATATTTCTAACACTTTATTACTAAGATGCTATAAAAAAAACGCTTTTACTTCGAATGTATTGTTTGCCCCTTATGTCACTTTCAAGTACGAAATGAAGATGCAATGTGTTCATAAAATGCTTTGAAAGACTGGCATTGGAAGAACACAACATCCCAATGGGATATTTGAATTACACTTTGCAATTTTTGTGAAATGCATTTGCAAAAACATTTGAAACTGTTTGGATTTTGCATTATGGAAGGTCTTTTTCATTGTTTGCTTCCTTTTAACGTGATGTATTAAAAATATCTTCTACGTGTTGAAATGTAACTGTGAAGATTTAACTTTTTTTTTATTTACTTACACCATCAAGATTTGACCCGGTCCGAGCATTCACCTTGAACTTAAAGCCTGACTTAGAGTTTGTCGGATGGGGTATTACGTAGCAAATATGATAGCCCATTCTCTGCATTACAAGTGCTGTTAGAAATGGGGTCTTTGGTTGGCAGTCAGGTTACCCCCTGTCCAAGCAAGGACCCTCACTCTAGTCAGGGTAAGTCACACACAATCCAAATTATCCTGTGCCCACCCTCTGGTAGCTTGGCACTGAGTAGTCAGGCTTAACTTAGAAGGCAATGTGTAAAGTATTTGTGCAATAAATCATGCAATAACACAGTATAGCACCACAAAAATACACCACACAATATTTAGAAAAGTATATCATATTTATCAGATAAAATGCAGGTTAAGATGCAATATGTATATGTTGAGATATCACTGTAAAAGTGATATAAAGTGTATTTAGTCTTTTAAAAGCAATAAATGTCTCTTTCAAGCACAAATTACCTGGTTTACGTTCAAAATCACTGCAAAGAACTGCAGAGGAGGAGATGCGTGGAAAACAAGGAGGTGTGAGTCGATTTCTCGGGCTGCACACGGCGATGCGTCGTTTAGTTTTCACGCATGTACGGCTGCGTGTCAATTTCTGGTGCTCGGTCGTGGATCCTCTTTGGGTTGCGGGGTTTTCGGACACCCCAGGGATGATGCGTGGATTTCCGACGCTGACAGGGTGAAGTCACAGGGGCTGCGTCGATTCGGTGGGCGTTGCGTGGAAATTTCTCCCGCATGGCAGCCGCTGCATCGATTCCTCTGTGGAAGTCGGGCTGTGTCATTCCAGCTCGGCTGTGGGTTGATCCAGTGGGCCGTGCATCAAATTTCCGGTCGCTACGCTGGCACTGCGTCGATCTTCTCGTTGCGAAGTCAGGCTGCGTCATTCCGGTTTGGCGTGCAGTGAATTTTACACTGCAGTGCAGTCTGTGTATCGTTTCTTGCAGGCTGTGCATCAATTTCTTGTAGAGATGAAGTCTTTTTGGGACGGAGACTTCAGGGAACAGGTGGCAAGCTCTATCCAAGCCCTTGGAGAGCACTTCTCACCACAGCCAGAGAGCAGCAAGGCAGAAGGGCAACAACAAGGCAGCAGGCCTTCACAGAAAGCAGTCAGGTGAGTCCCTTGGGCAGCTGGCCAGTTCTTCTTGGCAGGATGCAGGTTCAGGTTCTCTTCTCCAGAAAGTGTCTCTGACAAGAGTGTCTTGTCAAGAAGTGTCTTAGTTAGTAGGATCAGAGACCCTGCTTAAATACCCAAATGTGCCTTTGAAGAGGTGGAGACTTCAAAGAGTGGCTTAGAAGTGCACGAGGTCCCCTTTCAGTTCCATCCTGCCTGCCAGGGTCCCAGTAGGGGGTTTGACAGTCTTTTGTGTGAGTGCAGGCTACAGTCCTTTGACATGTAAGTGTCAAGCTCTCCCCCCTCCCAGCTCAGGAAGACCCATTCAAAATGCAGATGTGTGCAAGTGTGACTGAGCATCCTGTGTTTGGGGTTGTCTGAGTGAATGCACAAGGGAGCTGTCAACTAAACCTAGTCAGACATAGATTGGAAGGCACAGAGGGATTTAAGTGTAGAAAAATACTCACTTTATAAAAGTAGCATTTCTAAAATAGTAATATAAAATCCAACTTCACCATTAAGCAGGAATTTGTATCACCATTCTGGCCATACTAAATATGACCTGACTATTCCTTTCAGATCAGGATCTACCACTCAAACAGTGTATGAGTGTAGGAGGCTGGCCTGGCTTATAGTGGGTACCTGATGGTACTTACACCTTGTGCCAGGTCCAGTTATCTCTTATGAGTAGATTAATACTGTTCTAGCAGCTTAGGCTGATAGAGGTAGCTATAGCAGAGCAGCTTAGGCTGAACTAGGAGACATGCAACCTCTAGTGTGGGACAGGTCTGCTGTGCCGCACTCAGCTCTTCTCTAGCAGGCCCCATTGTACCCAAAAGCTCAGCAGTGTCTGCTGCAAGCTCATCTGATGTATGTTCTGCACAGGGAGAGGATTCCTCTTCCTCAAAAGGGGAATCTTCTGGAGAGGGAGGGATAGTGGGCAAGGATTTTACCTTTCTACCCCTAGCTTTTGGGAGCACTTGGGCCATTGTTCCAGGGTCCAAGCTTCCCTGTCCTCTTTGCTTCTAGGCATGAGCCCTTGTGAAAGCAAAGATATGCCCTGGAATGCCCAGCATTGGTGCATGAGCCTCCAACTCCACTTGAGCCCAAGCTGATGTCTCCAAATCATTGCCTATTAAGCAGTCTACAGGTACATCAGTGGCTAACACAACTATCTTCGGACGAGTAACCCCCCCACCCCAAATTGAGATTCACAACAGCCATGGGGTGGCTAAGAGTGTTGTTATGAGCATCAGTCACTTGGTACTGCTGACCAAGTAGGTGTTGATCAGGGTGAACCAGTTGATCAATCACCATAATGACATTGGCTCCTGCATCCCTGTAGGCCTCAACCTCAACACCATTTATTAGGGGAAGTTGCTTGTACTTAACCATATTAAGGGGACAAGCAACCAAGGTGGCAAAGTCAATACCACCATCAGGGACTAAAACAGTCTCTGTGGTCTCCCTAACAAGACCAACCCCAACTACATTACCAATGGTGAGCCCAGCTACACCCTTTGATTGAATATTTGTAGTAGACTTCCTACCACCACTGCTATTACTAGGGGTACTAGAGAATGCAGTTGGGGTTGGGGTAGTGGGAGTCTTGGTGTTTGTCTTTGGACAAGTGGAATCACTTGCCCAATGGCCTTTACTTTTACATACATAACACCATGGCTTCTTTTGATTGTTAGAAGAGGATGTGGGCCCACCTCCCCCAGAGGATTTTTGTGGGCCTGATGAAGACTCAGAATGCATTTTATCTTTATCCCCACCCTTGTCAGAAGACTTACCATCCTTCTTCTTGCCCTCCTTGTCACCACCTGCATGAGCTTTTCTGCTCACTCTTGTTCTGACCCATTTGTCTTGCCTTCTTTCCTAATTCTTGGGGAGAGGTCAGATCTGAGTCTACCAAGTACTGATGTAACAAGTCAGACACACAATTATTTAAAATATGCTCTCTCAAAATAAGATTATATAGGCTTTCATAGTCAGTCACCTTACTGCCATGTAACCATCCCTCCAAAGCCTTCACTGAACATTCTACAAAGTCTGTCCAGTCTTGAGAGGGCTCTTTTCTGGTATCTCTGAACGTTATCCTGTATTGTTTAGTGGTTAAGCCGAATCTATCTAAGAGTGCATCTTTCAAAACTTTGTAGTTGTTGGCATCACTCTCTCTGACAGTAAGGAGCCTATTCCTACCCTTGCCAGTGAAAGATAGTAACAAGATAGCAGCCCACTGCCTTTGAGGGACCAACTGTACCATGCAGGCCCTCTCAAGTGCAGCAAACCACTTGTTTATGTCATCCCCCTCCTTGTAAGGGGGGGGGATTTTGTGCAGGTTTCTTGAATCTGATTCTCTTACAGGATGGCTATCAAGAACGCTGTTGCTGCCACCATGGGGAACTAACCCCAACTTCTGTCTTTCCCCCTCTACATCTAGGGACTCCGTGTCTAAGGCTAACTGCTGCTGTCTTAGCTTCAGCCTGGCCTCTTCCAACCTCAGCTTTCTGAGTTCCCTGTCTAGGGTGTTATCCTCAGGGTGGGAGGCTTGGGAATTCTGAGACACAGGGGTAATGTGGGAATGGGCAGAAGTGGACCTGTCTCTAACTACCTGAACCCTAGCTACCTGGGCTTTTGGAGTTAAAGGTGCCCTACTGATGTGTGACCCTCTCCCACTACCAGCTTCACTAGGTGGTTTGTCAGCTGACAGGTCTTTGGAGGAACCCTCCCCAGATCCTCAGGGCCCTCCCCTGATTCTTCCTGGATACCCTCCTCCTCTACCTCCTGTTCCTGGGATGGGCCAGACTGGTTCTGGTCACTTTCTAGGAGAAGGCTAAGGAGAAGATCTTTGATAGGGTTCTTACCAATTCTTAAACTTCTTTCTAGGCAGAGACCCCTCAAACTTTTAAAGTTTAAACTGCCATAAGTTGCCTGGACAACTTTGGGAGTGGCCTCTACTACAGACATATTTGCAAGAAAGAGTTTAAGACAGAGAGAAAAAGTTTAGAAACTTTTTAAAGAAAAGAGAAAAACTTTTTTAAACTTTTCAAAACTTTTAGAAACTTTTTAGAAAGTTTTCATACAGAGAGTTAGACTGTTTAGGTTAACTGTGTATCTTTTTAAGTATTTGGAATATGTTTTTCTTATGAAAAGCACCAATGACAAAGTGGTAAAGCAGTTACAAGTACTTATCCCACCGCCGCACCACCAATGTAGGAGGCTGGCCTGGCTTATACTGGGTACCTGATGGCACTTACACCTTGTGCCAGGTCCAGTTATCCATTATTAGTAGATTAGTAGTGTTCTAGCAGCTCAGGCTGATAGAGATAGCTATAGCAGAGCAGCTTAGGCTGAACTAGGAGACATGCAAAGCTCCTACTATACCACTTATGTCATACAGGTACTAAATCATAAGAAACAAAGTACTCAGGGTTACTAAAAATAAAGGTACTTTATTTTAGTGACAATGTGCCAAAAATATCTCAGAGGATATTCTCCCTTAGGAGGTAAGTAAAATACACAAATGATACACACAAACCAAAATCAGGTAAGTAAAACAGTCAGAAAGTAGTGCAAACACTGTAGAATACAATAGGATACATTAGGCCTAGGGGAAACACAAACCACATACTAAGAAAGTGGAATGCGAACCACAAATGGACCCCTAGGATAGTGTAGTGTGTAGAGGATTGCTACTACTTCCCCAGAAACACACTAAACTTGTGATAGAGGATTCTGCAAAGACCACAACAGAATACAAAGCACTGAAGATTGGTTCCTGGACCTGAGGACCTGTAAAGGAAGGGGACCAAGTCCAAGAGTCGTGAAAGTGTCCAGGGGGGCAGGAACCCACTAAACCCCAGGATGAAGGTGAAAAATGGCTGCCTCTGGATGGAAGAAGCTGAAGACTCCTTTGTGCAGAAGATGTCCCACAGAGTGCTGGAGGACGCAGACCACAAACAAGTCTTGCTAGCTGCAAAGGTCGCAGTTGGAGAAAAAGGGTGCTGCCTGGGCCCAGGAAGGACGAGGATGTCTCCACTTGGGAGAGGAGACAGAGGGGGCCCTCAGCAATACAGAGAGCCCATGCAGAAGAAGGCAGCACCCACAGAAGTCCTTGAACATGGGTTCAAGAGAACTGATCATGGTGGTCATCTCAACACTACAAAAGAGGGTCCCACGAAGCTGGTAGTCAACTCAGTGAGTTGAGCAATGCAGGACGGAGTGCTGGGGACCTGGGCTAGGCTGTGCACAAAGGATCCATTGCAAAAGTGTACAGAAGCCCTAGCAGCTGCAGATCACGCGTGCACAGGATTACTGTTTGGAGAGGGGAGGCAAGGACTTACCTCCTCCAAATTTGGACAGTTGGACCACTGGACAGTCTGGGTCACTTGGGTCCAACACCTGTGTTCCAGGGGCCACGCTCGTTAAGATGAGAGGGGACCCAGAGTACCAGTGATGAGAGGTTTGGTGCCTGCTGGAGCAGGGGGAAGATTCTGTTGACCCACAGGAGATTTCTTCATGGCTTCCAGTGCAGGGTGAAGGCAGACAGCCCTCAGAGCATGCACCACCAGGAAACAGTCGAGAAAGCCAGCAGGATTAGGCGCTACAATGTCGCTGGTAGTCTTCTTGCTACTTTGTTGCAGTTTTGCAGGCATCCTGGAACAGTCAGCGGTCGATCCTTGGCTGAAGTTGAAGAGGGATATGCAGAGGAACTCTGGTGAATTCTTGCAAGTTGTTATCTGAGGAAAAGCCCACTGGAGAGACCCTAAATAGCCCTCAGAGGGGGATTGGCACCTAGTCAGGTAAGCACCTATCAGGAGGGGTGTCTGAAGTCACCTGCTGGCACTGGCCACTCAGAGGCCTCCATTGTGCCCTCACACCTCTGGATTCAAGATGGCAGAGGTCTGGGACACAAAGGAGGAGCTCTGAGCACCACCCAAGGGATGGCGATGGACAGGGGAGTGGTCACTCCCCTTTCCTTTGTCCAGTTTTGCACCAGAGCAGGTACTGGGGGTTCCCTGAACTGGTGTAGACTGGCTTATGCAAGGAGGGCACCATCTGTGCCCTTCAAAGCATTTCCAGATGCTGGGGAAGGCAACCCTCCCCTGCCCATAACACCTATTTCCAAAGGGAGAGGGTGTAACACCCTCTCTCAGATGAAATTCTTTGTTATGCCTTCCTGGGATTGGGCTGCCCAGACACCAGGAGGGCAGAACCCTGTCTGTGGGGTGGCAGCAGCAGTAGCTGCAGAAAAAAACCCAGAGAGTTATTTTGGCAGTACTCGGGGTCCATTGTCGCACCCCAATACCAGATTTGGCATGTGTGCGTTATTTTACTCAGGCTGCGGTGGCAGTCCTGTGTAAGATTTGTCTGAGCTCCCTATGGGTGGCAAAAAAAAATCTGCAGCCCATAGGGATCTCCTTGAACCCCAATACCTAGGTACCATAAACTAGGGATTTATAAGGGTGTTACAGTGTGCCAATTAGAATTGGTGAAAATGGTCACTATCCTATAGTGACAATTTTAAAGGCAGAGGGAGAAGAAGCACTGAGTTTCTGGTTAGCAGAGCCTCAGTGACACAGTTAGCCACTACACAGGTACACACATTCAGGCCAAAACAAACTGACATACATGTAAAAATGGGGGTAACATGTCAGGCAAGATGGTACTTTCCTGCAATGAGGGTAGTCCTAATTCTATCCTGTGAAAGAAGCAGGCCTCACAGCAGAGTAAAACGAAGTTAGGAGTTTTACACTACCAGGACATATAGAACACACATGTTCATGTCCTCTCTTTTACCTCCATAGCACCCTGCTATGGGTGACATATGTAGAAAAAGGGGAGTTTAAGGCTTGGCAAGTACTTCTAAATTCCAAGTCGAAGTGGCAGTGAAACTACACACACAGGCAGTGCAGGGCAGGCCTGAGACATGGTTAGGGGGCTACTTATGTGGGTGCTTTTAATTTACAGACTGTGGGCGCATGTAGTGCACTTGACTAGGGTCTTACAAGTAAATTAAATATGTCAATTGGGTATGAGCCAATGCACCATGTTTTAAGAAGAGAGCATGTGAACTTTAGCACTGATTAGCAGTGGTAAAGTGCGCAGAGTCCTAAAGCCAGCAAAAATGAGGTCAGGATAAGAGAAGGAGTAAGGCAAAAAGTTTGGGGGTGACCATGCAGAAAGGCCATTTCCAACAAGTGCCATATAATATAATGCACTTGTGTTAAGATGAGCAATATATTTGTCATGTTTTTGACGAAGTATCCCATCTGTCAAGTGTAAATCAGTCCCTTAGTCTTTTTTCTGGAAGTCAGGGCAGTAGACTGTATTCAAAGAGGGCTCCACAACATCAGGTTGGCTGTGGGAAAGGTCCTAATGAAGCTGTTGGTTTTTATGGGAAATTCTCCTCTGTCCGCAGCAGTGAATTTGGACTATAGGAAGGGTCTGCCGGTTTCTCAGGGGTTCTCAGCTCTGCACTCCTCCCCCAGGGGCAGCTATAGGAGCGGGCTCATATTCTTGTGCCCCGGGAGCACTTGGCACAGCCTTTTTCAGATGTGCTTTAGCAATACAAGCTGTCCAGGGCGCGGCAGTGATTTCTCCAGTGCAGGATTGCTGTCAGCGCCCTCCAGATGTGGGGCCAAAAAACCCACCACTGCGCTCTCAATGCACTTCATGCACAATAAGTGGAGTACTCACAAAGCGCTAAGGAGGCTTCACAACCAGCGCCGTCCTTGCACTAGGGAGCCAAGGGTACCAGGGGTCTGGGACCACAGAACCCAGCCTCTAGGGACACCAAGCAAACACAGGATGGCAGGGCCCAGCATCCACACCAACACAAGGAGGATGCAGACAGGGGCAGTTCCTCCTAGTGACCAAGCAGGTCACAGGTCAGCACCGCAGCAGCAGTCCAAGGTGGCTCCTGGTGAGTCCCTCCAGCAGCCTCCTGTGTCCAGTTCCATGTAGGTTTCCTGTGTGTCTTTATGGGGAAATGTCCCCTGTACTTATACTCAGTTTTACAAAGCAATTTCAATGAGGTGGAGAAGAGGTTCCAACTAGATATAACTGGTTCCAGGAGTGTCCCCTCTATCCTCCAGCACAGGCTCCAGACATCAGTTGGGGTGAGCAAGCCCTTTGCGTGAGGCCAGGTTACAGCCTTTACAAATGTAGGTGTGCCCCGCCTCTCCTTCTCTCAGCCCAGGAAGACCATTCAATATGTAGATGCACCTCTGTGACACCTCAACCCTCCCTGGTTACAGGCTGTCTGAAAAGTATGCACAGTATGCACAAAGTCCAGCTGTCACTCTGCCCAGACATGGATTGGAGTCAAGCTACAAAACACCAGAATCATAAGCACAGAGAAATGCTCACTTTCTTGAAGTGGCATTTCTATAAAGGTAATAACAAATCCACCTACACCAGCAAGCAGCTTTCTCACTACCATTACAACCATGCCAAACATGCCTATGCTACTCCTCATGAATCAGACACTACTCCCTATCTATAAGACATGGCATTTCCAATGCAATCCTATGAGAAGACAGCAGTGAAAAAACAAATAGGCTGTCTGTTACTACCAGGACAGACCACACTACTAGGCACATGTTCTGCTTTCTACATACATAGCACCCTGCCCATAGGGACAGCTAGGGCTTACCTTAGGGGTGATGTACATGTAGTAAAAGGAGAGTGTAAGGCCTGGCAAGTAAATTTAGATGCCAGGGCCCTGTGGCAGAAAACTGCACACACAGGCCCTGCAGAAGCAGGCCTCAGGCAGGTTTGAAAGGCTACTTCTGTGGGTGGTGCAAGCAGCACTGCAGGCCCACTAGTAGTATTTAATTTACAGGCCCTGAATATAGGCATAACACTGTACAAGGGACTTACAGGTAAATTAAATGTGCCAATCAAGTATAAGCCAATCATACCAAGTTTACAAGGGAGAACACATGCACTTTAGCACTGATCAGTGGTGATAAAGTTACCAAAGTCATGACGTCAGCAAAAAGGGTCAGAAAAAGTAGGAGGTGAAGGCAAAAAGTTTGGGGAATTACCCTGTAGAAAGGGCCAGGTCTAACATGACCCGCTATCAGCCTAAAGCTAGGGGAGACCAATCAATACCTTGATGGACTTCCCTGCTTGAGGTGACAGAACATGGACCCTGGCCCGCAACTGCAGGGGCACAATCCAGTTCTTTGCCAATCTGAACCCAGTTGGAACCCTCTGTCTATGCTTCCCAGACAATTTAAGCGAACCCATGGAGGCATCCTAGTTGTCTCTGGCCAGAGCCAGGTCCCAGGACACCCCTGGGCCTCTGGTCTCTGATACGCCTCTGAGTTGGGGCAGTAACCCCAGGTGCACAGCATCCTCTCTCCACTCTACTTCCCACCAGTTCAGGGGTTCTACCTTGCCACTGGTCCTCCAGCATAGGGATTGGTTCCATAGACTGAATAGGTGTCTGGAGAGAGTCATTACTCCCCCGCCCCTCCTTCTAGCGTTCCTCACTCTGGTTTTGAGAGTAGTACTCCCAGGATCCAGAACTGCCAGGGTGTTGGTGTCAGTCGTCCTGTTCAGCTCACCTACCAGTTCAGAGGAGTCCCAGTAATTTCATGCTTTATCAATAATGTGTTTCTGTGACTGGATATTTAGGGTAAGTGGCATGTGTGCATTGCTTTTGATAGAACACAGCTCCAGTCTGGGAAAAAGAGGTTACCAGGATCATATCACGGCACAGCCCTCTATCAGTGAGAGGTGTGTTGAATTCTGTACCACCACCCTGATATGCCCAGAGCTCAGATGCATGTGATCAAAGATATTTGTTCGCCATTTTTCATTTGACGCATGCTAACAATAATTTTACAGAATACAGCGAATATTCATAAATAATTTTCTAGGGATCTGTACAACGGAAAATAAATTATGGCCCTGGGTTACTAATTCGTCAGGCAACACAGCATGCAAATTTACAGCGCTGTGTTACGCAAGGTATAACACAAGGCTCAGCGCCATATCGCCAAAGATTGGCTTGCTGCTTGTGCCACCCCCTCTGATAATGCAGAAACAGGATGCCTATTTCCCCTTATTAATACCTGCTTTGAATAAGATTTCAGTTGATCAAAACCTATGGGAATGTGCATTGAACCTCTATTTTGTTGCCCCATTGATGTAAAGAAGTGCTAAGTGATGCAATGTAAAACACCATTTGCTCGCAATAGTTAATAGCGTTCTTCAGGTTGCCCTGCTTTATAGTGTGCCAGAACCTGAACAAAGCTTTAATAAATCTAAATCTCCGAATCAGTCTCTTTGTCCTCTAATCCATGACAGTAATTAATAACGTTTTCTGAGGCTATCTGTACTTGTTTCCTTTTTTAATGCATTTTTCTTACCTATCTGAAGACAGCGTTCTTTCTCATCTCATTGGAGTGCACTCGATTGCACTGTGCTGTCTGATTTTGTAACGAGTGGTGTTCAAATATCTTCTGCTTTCAATTACTCGTGTCTGTTCCTAGGAAACCTAAATGACGCACAATAGATGGCATTTTCCCTTTCAATTGCTGTGATAAACAACATTTTGTTACAAAACAGGTTCTTCCCACCTCGTTGAATACATCTCTACATCCTGTAATTATTTCTATCAGTCCAACTCATTTTATGTGTTTTGCTGAAAAATAAACCCGGACATCACCCTTCATTAAAGAATTGCTCTAATGTGCAGCGAGCAGCATTTCTTTGCTGGGTGTCCTGAGTGGGGCCAAGACACCCAGCAACAAGTGGCTGGGCCCTAAGCGATGAGTCCCCATGGCCGAAATTGGCCCAGGGAGGGGGGCACATGGCCTTCATCCCCTTCAACTAATTGGTCAGGCCCCGGGGGATGGGGTCCCTAGGGCTGAAATAGACCCAGGGAGAAGGGCAGAATGGCCCCCTTCCCTTTCTACAAATTGTCCAGCTCCCAGGGGATGGGTCAAAAATCAGCCTGGGGGGGACATGTGTCCATCTTCCCTTTTATTAATTGGCTGGGCCCTTGGCCAAAATCAGCCTGTGAAGGGAGGCCATGAGACACCCTCCCCTTTTATTAATTGTCTGAACCCTGGTGGATGGGGTCCCCAGGGCCAAAATTGGCCAGGGGAGGGGCGTCGCAAGGCCATCCCTCCCCTTTCAGTAATGCCCTAAACCCCAGGGAACGGAGTCCTGGTGGCCAAAATTGCCCCTCTTCTGGGATACCTACTTGTGGGGGGTGGGCCATGGGGCCTGGCTGCAGGCCAGATCCTGCATCCATCCTCCCCTGTGCACAGCTGAAGGCGTGCGAGGCATGGGGGTGGGTGCTGTGAAGTGTTGGCTGCAGGGCCTGGCCACAGGCCAGACCCTGCAACCAACCCCTTCTGTGCATCCCCAAAGGCTATTCGTGGCATATGGTTGGGTGCCTAGTGGGGGTTTGGGCGCAGGACCTGTTCACAGGCCATACATGGCAGGGGTTAGATTAATGTAAGGTAATTAAATATTAATTAAAGTAACAAAAATACATGAAAATCCAAAGGTTACAAAGACGTTATAGTTATGAAAGGGAATTTCATAATCTTAGAAATTCACTGACAATAACACAAGGTATAGGGACATTAGAGTTAGGTTCAGATTTTACATGCACAAAACCATAGAAATTTAACAGTTATAGTTAGATTTATCCTAAGAAACTATAACTTGTACCCTAAGGTAACTATGACTCACATCCTCACCATGTACTACAACTTAAGCCACATATTACATCAGTAATAATATCTTTGATAACTACTAGTAGGTATTTTTCATGCATGACTGTGTTTATACTCACATTTTCTCCTCAATTCACACGAATGCGCACCTAGAAATTTGAGTGATTTGGGAAGTCTCTACTGTCCACACATGCCACCAAAACACTCACCCTATGTGTGACACTATACAAGAGCACACGTAACAAACATGTGAGAAAGTATCCTCTTTCTAGCATGGCTACTCCTTCTTTTGGGCTGTTTTTGAGTGTGTATCAGTGTGAATTTTACTGTCTCACTGGGATCCTGCTAGCTAGGACTCCAGTGCTCATTGTTAAAACCCTATTTGTCTGTGTATTTTGCCTGTCTCACTGGGATCCTGCTAGCTAGGACCCCAGGGCTCATGGTTTGCGGCCTATGTGTGTGTTGTCAGTAGTGCTAAACTGTGTCCCTGAAGTTCTGCTAACCAGAACTCCAGTGCTTATGCTCTCTCCACTTCTAAATTAGTCACTATAGTTTAGTGACTTCATATTCCAATTCCAATTGTCACACTGGACCCCTCTTTATAAGTCCTTAGTATAGGGTACCTAGGTACCCAGGGCATTGGGGTTCCAGGAGATCCTTATGGGCTGCAGCATTCCTTTTGCCACCCATAAGGATCTCAGACAAACTTTTCTTCAGGACTGCCATTTCAGCCTGAGTGAAATAGTGCACACACTATTTCACAGCCATTTACCCTGCACTTAAGTAACTTATAAATCACCTATATGTATTACCTTAATTTACTGAAGGCTAGGTGCAAAGTTACTAACTGTGAGGGCACCCTTGCACTAGCAAAGGTGCCCCCACGCTGTCCATCATTCCACACGCGCACTACATATAGGTCAATATCTATATGTAGCTTCACAATGGTAACTCCTAATATGGCGATGTAAGGTGTCTAAAATCATGCAGTTGTCCCCCCATTCCAAATCTGGTATTGTGGGGCAAATCCCATTCATCCTGGGGGCTCTGCTGTGGACCCCCAGTACTGCCAAACCACTCTGAGGCTTGCACTGCAGCTACAGCTGCTGCCACCTCACAGACAGGGTTCTGCCCTCCTGGGGTCTGAGCAGCTCAGTCCCAGGAAAACAGAACAATGCATGTCCTTTAGGAGCAGAGTGTTACACCCTCTCCCTTTGGAAATAGGTGTTACAGGCTTGGGAGTGGTAGCCTCCTAGAGCATCTGGAAATGATTTGAAGGGCACAGATGGTGCCCTCCTTGCATGATCGAGTCTACACCAGTTCAGAGACCCCCAGTCCCTGCTCTGGCACAAAACTGCACCAAGGAAAGGGGAGTGACCACTCCCCTGTCCATCACCACCACAATGGTGGTGCGCAGAGCTCCTCCAGTGTGTCCCTGGCATTAGCCATCTTGTTTTCCAAGGCGTGGAAACATTCTGGAGATCTCTGAGTGGCCAGTGCCAGCAGGTGATGTCAGAAACTCTTCCTGATAGGGGCATACCTGGGTTGGCAGCCAATCCCCCTCTTAGGGCTATTTAGGGTCTCTCCTGTGGGTGTATCTTCAGATTCAGCTTGCAGGGCTCCTCCAGGAATCCTATGCATCCTCTGCTTCAGCTTCTGACCGTGGGATCAACCGCAGTCTGCTGCAGGAACCGCTGTAACTGCAACAAAGTATCCTGGATGACTCCTGTGACCTGCAACTCAGCTACAGCCAGCAACAGCAACAGTTTTGAAGGTGTTCATGTTCTGAGTACTCCCTGTCTTCACCCTGCACCAGAAGAACCAAAGCAATCTCCCGTGGAGTGACGGAGTCACTTCCCTTGCACTTTCTTTGACGAAGACCGGTTCTCTGGGACTCCTCTCCTAACAACAAGCGTGCTCCCTGGAAAACAAGGGGTGGACCAACATGACCCAAACTGTCCTAAGGTCCAGCTGCCCAAATTTGGAGGAGGTAAGAGCTTGCCTTCCTGGTTTGCGACAGTACCCCTGTGCACCAAGTCATCTCCAGTTGCTTGGGCTTCTGTGCACTTCTTACAAGAATCCTTCATGTACAGTGTAGCCCAGGTCCCCAGCACTCTATCCTGCGACACACAACTCGCTGAGTTGCTCTCTGGTGATGTGGACCTCTTTTGTTTTGCTGCACCAACCTCACTTTGCATCTTCTTTGTCTCCGTGTCCTGGGACTCCTGTGAGTGCTGCCTGGTCATCTGTAGGCTCTCTCCAGTGTTGGGAGCCTTCTCTTCCTCCTCAGTCTGAGTTGAGGCCCCTAGGTCCCTCCTGGGTCCAGGCAGCACCATTTTCACACAAACTGGGACCTTGCTTGAACCAAAGCTTGTTGGACAAATCCAGTGACGCAAACAGCCTACATCCAGCATCTCGACGTAGGACATCTTCTGCACCCCTCTACACACTACATTTTCCTAGGGGGAAATTTGTGATTTTCATTCCAATTTCTGAGTATATGGCTTGTGTTGCCCCTCTGCCTATTACATTCTATTGTATTTTCTACTGTTGCACCATTCATAACTACTTAATTACCTGCTTTTGGTCTCTAGTGTATATATTGTGTATAATACTTACCTCCAGAAGGAGTATTGCCTCTAAGATATTTTTGGCCTTGTGTCACTGAAGTAAAGTACCTTTGTGGTTGGTAACACTAAGTATTGTCTTTTATTGTGTATAAGTACTGTGTAACTATAGTGGTATTGCAGGAGCTTTGCATGTCTCCTAGTTCAGCCTAAGCTGCTCTGCTACAGCTACCTCTAGAAAGCCTAAGCTGCTAGAACAATGCCTATATTTCACTAATAAGGGAAACCTAGACCTGGTATAAGGTCTAAGTACCTTAGGTACCCACTACAAACCAGGCCAGCGTCGTACAGTGCCCAAGCCTAGTCTTTAATGTGTAGGAAACCAACCCCATTTCAAAGGAACACTTGAGTATAACTACGGGCACCCTACTTCTATAACTTAGAGATACTCTAGCAGGGACGTGAGATTGGTATTGCTGGACTGCATGGTGCACACTGACAGAGAATCTGTTGTGCAAAAGAATATTTACTGTCCTTTCAAGGGGTATGCACCACCTTCCTGCATCATGTCTGATCTGGACACATTGCCTGCTGCTGAGTGGTACTCTGAAGTGTTCTCTCCAAGGGATTGTTTGCTTGCCCACTGTTCCTTCTGGAGGACTCAGAGACAGCAAAGACCTCCAGCGAGGGACCTACACCTACTGGTGTCATCTGGATAGTGGTGCCCTCCTCCGCACCTACAACATATGATGGAATCCACCTGGTAGCAGCGGTGTGAGTGTTGAAGAAATATTGCATCTGGAGACCGAAATTGCCTGGTGCAGAGCATTCAAAGTATTGCCCGCACTTAAGGAGTGTGGGCCTTCGCTGTGGTGGCCACTGCACGCATAAGCATCTTGTTTGCTATGAGCAGATTCACCAGTCGCGGGACCCCAGATGGTCTGCTTTCATTGAGTGCGCCACATTTCTATCATGTGACATCCAGCTGCATGCTCAGTGTGTGTGGTGTCCTATTCCTAGGTTGCGACCCTTGGATGTGAAGGTGCATCCGGAGCAGTGCTCCATTCTACATAGTGTGGCACTGCTGAGCTTTCACTTTTGTGTGTGACCATATTGTCTGGTGCAACATAAGTCAGTGCGCACCAGACTTTGTGCCTCATTCTAGGGAGGTATGGAATTGGAGTTCTTTATGTGTGACTGGATTGTATGGTGCTACTCATGTCATTGCACCCCAGACGTTGTGCCTCATTCCAGGGAGGTACTGGATTGGAGTTCTTTATGTATGACTGGAATGTCTGATGTGACTCAAGTCTTCACGTACATGATGTAGTGTCTCTTTCCTCTGAGGTGTGTCATTTTAAACCTTTTTGTATGTGATTGAATTTTCTGGGGTGACTCAAGTCATCGTGCCCCAGACGTTGTGCCTCATTCCGCGGAGGTACGGCATTGAGAACTTTGCATTTGGGATTGGAATCCTCTTATACTACTCAAGTCATTGTACACCAGACGTCATGTCTCCCTCCCAGGTGCGGACCTGGTAACTCTTCATGTGCAACTGGAATTGTTGGGCCGGCTAAAGTCATCATGCCCCAGATGTTGTTTCGCCTTTCGGGATAAGCACAATTGGTAACTATATGGGTATTGAAATGCCTAGCTGGGCACCGCTGTGACTAGCGTGTGGCCCCAGCGGCCCCCCCCCATGCTTTGCAGACCTCTGAGTGAACCTCCTGACTGATGCCTAAGCCTCCATGTGTTAACTGTTGCCTGATCAGCCGTTATCTCTTTCTTCCCCTCACTTTGTTCCTGGGATCCTGGGAAAGGTTGCTTTAATCTCCAGCTCGGGGGGAGGCAAGGAAAGCAGGAATTGGTTGGCAGAAGGAGGGCGGTTTGGGGCCCACCGCAAACACAGTGACATTAACAAGAGGATATTAGTGCACCACATTAGGGTGCTAGGAGCGAGTGCATGTCAGTGCATGTGTACTAGCTGCCTGATCTCTGTGGCACCACGTAGCAGTGCAGAGTGAATGTAGGGGAGTGAGTGTGTGTGATTGCATGAGAATGCTGGGAGGCAAAGTATTTTTTTTTTTACATTTACATATTGTTTATGGTGTTTAACACAGTTGGGCCTAGTACTGTGAGTAATATTTCTAAATGTCATGTATGCCCAAATTTTACATGATAATCATTCTGTGTTACTAATGTGTGTGTTGAATACAGATGTTATTTACATACACCTTGTGTGAAGTCTCTTTTGTGATGATCAGTGTAATTGTGTGAAAGTGTTGTGGCATTGCTTTACACACTGCCCCTGTGATAAGCCTGAATGCCCTGTGCCACGCTACCCAAGGGTGAGCACAGGTTAAACAGTGAGTGCAATCACACACCCCTGATGGGAGTAGTGGGTTCTGCCTGGTTAGGGCCTCAATGTAGCTAACCAGAACATGCTACCTCCAACATGTGTGCTCCAATATATACTTAAATAGTATATATAACTATTTCCATGTGTTGTTCTGATATTGTCACTGAAGAGTTCTGCTGACATTAGAAATTTACAATACTGTAATGTGTTTTATATTACTTGTTTATTTGTGGGGCAGTTAGTGTGAAAATAATGTTTTTTTCAAACAGGAAAATGATTATTGAAAACAATAAATAAAATGTTAAGCAATGCTTGTTAGTTATCGGTCGTAAAAAGAAGAGACAATGTTTCATTATTGATTTACAAATGTAGCATTTTTCTTTGCTTTGTTAAAATACCTTCTGTGTAAAGAAGAGAGAGATTGTCTAAGTTGTTCTCTCAAGGTGCAGATAGCATTTTGTGAATTAAAGTGCCCAACCATGTACTAATCAGAGCATCCATAGTACATAATGGTCTAACACAGTAGCATAATGCCATTGAGGGCTTCTGGTGATAAGATAGACCAAGAGGCTGCAGGCCAACTTATTTGAAAATAACACTGGAACAACAAGGCAGGTCCAGCTGCTGGTGGAGCACAGAGTGATTGGGAGTATGTGGCCAGGAGTGGGGATTAGAATAGAATAGACCACCAGTGGAGATGTACAGAGACAAGTTAGGCGGGTGCCAGAAATACTTGGGCCAACTGGGAGCCAGAACGAATGCAGATTGTGAACATCTCCCCCCCACACAGTCACTCCATTGCCTGAGTGATAGCACCAGAGCATGTTAGATGATCCTTGGCAGGGCACACATCAAATAATATGCACAATTCTTCACAGGTAAACCACAAAAGTCACTAAATAAACCTGTGCCTAAACCTCTAGTAGTGTGGTACAAAAGCAGTCAGGCTTAACTTAGAGGCAATGTGTAAAATATTTATGCAGTACTCAAATACAATAAAGGGGAAACATGACAAAAGAAAAATCACAGAGCAATTTAGACAAGTAGAGTCAATTTTATTAGCTAAAATTACACCAAAAGAACAAAAAAGCAATAAGTAGAACTAAAGATGTGGATTTTTAAATTTTGATTTAAAAATAGCCTCAAAAAACACAAGGGTTACTGTGATGGAGCTCATCTGGATAAATGCACCAGGTTCATCCCAGTGGAAGGTTTACCTTCAGATTCGCAAAATTTAATGGAGGAAAGTGGTAGTCGACTTGTCCTCAGCGGGGAAGGATATATGCTGGATTCCAAGCAGGGTCTGACAATGGTGAGTCGCTGAATAGCACGGCCCCAGTGCAGTTTTCCACAAAGGCTCCAAGCCAACCGGTGATTGAACCTTAATGGCTGTGGATTTGACAGTTGGCTCAGTCTCCAGCTGTTCTCCCGGGGAAAAGCTGACAAAAACTTTCTAAGTGTTAGCTTTTGCAGTTTGGCAGAATTAGTACACTAACACTTGCCAGTTGTCCAGGACCTGGAAGGGACCATTTGCGGGCAAGGGCTAACTCCAATAGTGCCAGCAGCAAGGTCAAGGGCATGTCCAGTTGGAAATGGTCTGAAGGCAAATAGCCCTCTGGAAGATTAATGTGTCCCTATAGCACAAATAGGTCACTAAACTGTCCCCGCCCTTGGAGTCACTTCCGGAGTCCTTGGAACAAGGCAAGCAGGTCCAGTCTTCCTTCAGGATTTAAACACCAGAACAGTCCTTTGTCTGATCTTCACCGGTCTCGTAGTGTTCTGAGAGTTGTACTGGGGATACCATTTTTATGGTCAGTGCCAGCCAGTGCTTAGAGGAAACTCCTGGCTACTTCCTAAACAATGGGGTAAAAGTTTCCAGGGGGGACCCTACCCACTTTTGCAGAACTTCCTGTGTGTTGTACTCTAACGTATCCCACAGTGCACCTCTCTAATTAAATCCAAAATGACAGAACCTTTCTACCCCTAGTCAGTGCTACCTGTGCCCACCCAAAGGATCAAGTTACATCTGCCAGTAAAAGGCATAGGCACAGTTTAAAGCTCAGGAATGGGCTGGGGACACCACCCCCAGCCAACTTGCTGAAGGAATTCACCTTCACCTTTTGTCAGACCTGTCAGCCCTAAAGTAGACTTCCCCCAAACTTTTTGCCTTGCTCATCCATTTTTTGCTGATCTCATTTTTGTTGGCCCTAGGACTTTACCACTGCTGACCAGTATTAAGGTGTGTGTGCTCTCTCCTTTAAACATGGTAGATCTGGCTCACCCAATGTGGCATCTTTACTTTAATGGCAAGTCCCTAGTAAAGTGGTACTACGTGTATCCAGGCTCTCTGCTACTAGTGGGCCTGCAACACTGAATATGCCATCCACTTAAATAACCTTTAAAAACACGTCTCATGCCTATCACTGTAGCGTGTGTGTAATTTTAAATGGCCATTTTGACCTGGCACATCTCTTGCCAAGCCCAAACCATCCTTTTAGTGTATATGTCACACCTAGTGTAGTCCCTGCACAGCCCAGAGGGCAGGGTGCATTGTATGTAAAAAGTTGGGCATGTACTTTTAAGTTTTACATGTCCTGGTAGTGAAACATTCCCAAATTCATTTTTCAATACTGTGGGGCCTACCTCTCCCATAGGATGACATTAGGTTTCCTTATTACAATTAATTGGTGCTAACTTTAAACTGGGAGCAAGTATTAAAAAAATTGCAATTTAAAACCCTCTTTAATGCTAAGGTTGGGTTTTACGTCACAATTTTGAAAATGGCACTTTCAGAAAGGTAGCATTTTCTTATCCAAACCATTTGGTGCCTGCAGCCTGCATCTAGGTGCAGGTAACAGCTGGTCTTCGCGCTTTGTGTTTTGCTCCCAGATAGTGAGACAAAGGAGGAATAGGCGTTGGTAGAATGGGTCATCCCTGGCTTGAAGAGGTGGAGGAGTTGACATCTCTCACACTTGCACATCACAAAGTCTCCGCCTCAGCATTCTCCCAAAGAGTTTGACTTTAGTCTTTTGTGACCTCAGACAAGTTGGGGCCATGATCTAATAGAACAGGTGTCAAATGTTGATTACTTGGGAGTAAGATTAACACCAAACCTAAATTGGGCTTTGCAACTAAAAACATCCCAGCTATTATTATTCCATCACACAGCAAACATCTTAAGGTTCATAAAAGGAGTGTATTTATGAAGGTCTCACCAGCCCTAGAGATAAATAATGTTAAATCTTTGGGGTAAGCCCTGTATGGTTCAGAAATGTGAGGTTGTGAATGCTAATATATTGTCAGTGGTTGAAAATAAGTTTTTAAGGACTTCCATCAAGTACGCTAATGACTCCTCAGATCTTGGATTTGGCAACAAGGAGAACTATTCCTAAAGTTGAGTGTAGATTGTTGATCTACTGGTATCAACTTTGGACCTCAACAGCCTTAGAAAATATCAAGATGGCTTGAGAGATTTTATGTCCCCCCACTTGTGTCCGGAAAATACCCTGGATGAGTACTGTTAAAGAATTACTGGGAAAAATGGGTATGGACATATTTTGTCTATCCCCGCAAGAATTAGGCTCAGTCTCTAGAGCAGGCTTAAAAGAATTGTATTGGAAGTCTGTGGTAGTTCAAACTGTTTGCAATTGTGATGAAAAAATTGATATGGAATTTATAGATTTTAAGCCATTCCTAAAGTATGAGTCTACTATTAATGAAATAACACCTCTTGCATGCAAATTGTATATACAATTTAGATACAAATCCCTATGCACAAAATCGTTCTGTAGTAAGTGGCCCAATGCTGTACCTAAGGAGAACCTTTACCCTGCCTATAAAGGGGTTTCTGAATCCATAACACGCATACTATTATTCCGCCCAGTATACGGCTATCAAAGGACAATGTGGATAGTCCCACTTTGTAAGCATTTTGGCACTAGTCCGTATATGGAAGCTTTTAAAACCTTTAGTACAGATACTAATAGATTGGTGGTATATTGTAATGCAACATTTCTTATGTCAGTCTGGATCCGGTGAAGTAGGGGGCATATTTTTTGAGCCAAATTTGCATCATTTTTTTTAACGCAAATTCGGTGGAAAACTAACTCCATATTTATACTTTGGCGCTAGACCCGTCTAGCTCCAAATTTATAAGTTAAAGTCATTTTTGGGACATGGAAACCTACTTTGTGTCAATGAGATGCAATGTAGGCATTCCAGTGCAAAAAATGACTCTATGGCCATAGCGCCATATTTATTCCCCAGTGCTAAAATTACGCACGGGAGCGGAGGAGCCAAGTAATGGCGCAAAGCTTGCTTTGCACCATTATTCAACGCCTGGGTCAGGGCATGTGTTAGGGGACCTGTGGGCCCATTTCCATGGTGGAACACCATAGAATAAGCCCGCAGGTGCCCTCCCCAGGCCCCAGGGACACCCCCACCCCACCAGAGGGACAGCAGAGGATGGGGGGCACCATTCCAGGTAAGTATATGTAAGAACAGGTAAGACATTTTTGTTTTAAAGTGCCATTGGGGGCCCAGAGGCGTGCCCTCCTACATGGCACTGGGTGCAAGGCCATGCCCATGGGACCCTTGTCCCCTGTGCTGGCCATTGGGGTGCTGGGCATGACTCCTGTCTTTTCTAAGACAGGAATCATGTGGTATGGATGGCTTTGCATCAGAAAATTACACTAGGCTGTTTAGAGACTTTTTTTTTTCCTCTAACCAGCCTAATGTAATTTTTTTGTGCAAAACCCCCTTCTTCCATACCGCCAGCCCCACCCAGCTAACGTCATTATTTTTTACGCTAGCCTCCCCTTTGCACCGATTTGCACCATTCCATAAATATGGTGCGCGACTGGTGCTTAGAAATGGTGAAAGCCGGTGCTAAACTTTTTGGTGCAAAACTGCGTTGGTGCACTTTTGCACCAAAAAGTATAAATCAGGGCCTACGTGCATTCAAGCAGAGAATAGACCTTGACAATTTGCTCCATTTTGAAGAAGATGCATCTTGTGCTTCTTTTGAATTTTCCCTTTGGAACTAGAGGGTTGGGCTTTGAAAAAGCACATGAAATTCTCCACTTCTTAATCAATTTGTTCTCTGAATTTTTGTGTATACTATTTTAGAGGTAAGTAGGCCTTATTTGTGTAAATTTGGGAGATCTATATTGTATTTGTTCTTGTTTATCCCACGATTTTGCACACTCTTTTGCTCAAGTTTTCAAATGGTCCCATTTCAGAGCAGCCGCTACGATATGTTGGATATACAGTGTTTTTTAATTTGATTTATAATTTGCACAAGTCAAGTTGGATGGTAGAAAAATGGCAATTATATTTCTGATAGTGAATACTCTGATTTATTTTGCATTTCTCACACTCTCGACGTTTTAACACACGGTTTTTAACAATGGATAGTTTGATGAAGTACCTCCCTGACAAGGGTCCTTAAAGTACATGAATCTCTGTCCTCCGGACCGAGGTCTTTCCAGTAGTTGAAAAGTAAATAAATGGGGTCTGCATGTGGGCACTTTAACTGTATTGCACAATGTTTTATTATTTGATGGTTTAATAGTTTTTTATGCAAACTGATGTGATGGCTTATGTTTCTCCTTGTACTGTTATAATCCTGGTGATCGAAATAAAGTTGTTATGATGATTATAAGTAAAATAAATGTGCCAATTAGGTGTATGTCAAATTTTCTATGTTTAAAGTGGATAACACAAGCACTTTATCACTGGTTATCTGGAGTAAAGTGGTCAGAGCTTGTGGCCATCAAAATAGGCTCAGTTAAAGAAGGCAAAAAGCTTGAGGCATACCATGTAATCAATGTTTTTTCCAACACATATCACATACTTTTCCTGATGCTAGAAGTGTTTTCGTAGTGCTTTCAGCCCCCAGAAAATGAGAGATACCCAACACTGCCCTGAAAAAGGTAAGCAGAGGCAGAATGAAGTGATCAGGGCCCTGAGTGACAGAGTAGAAGAGCTACATTGTGTTGCCTGTTTCAACTTTGTCAGCTTGACAGTTAAAAAAAAGCACCAATTAAACATATTGTAAGGCAGGAACATCATAACCCCAAATCCAGCCATTGTGTGGTTTATGTGTGGCACTTACCACACCACATATTTGTAGGAGTTTTGAAGTCTTAGAAGCTTTTTGTAAGTCTGGTTTGTGTTATCTTGTCATCTTAACAGCCTTGTATATAGAGATAGAAATCAAGGACTATTCATTTTAAAACCCATTGCCATGGTTAGATGTGAAAATATGTTGTGTGTAATTAGTGTATCACACAGTATACAAGTTCTTCATAAATTTGTTCAGAATTTCAAAACAGTTGTGGATTTGTTTCAAATACAGGAATAATCCTACTTTTGTAAGTTTTCATTTTTTCAATTTTAATTACTTGGGCTCTAAACTGCCGGCCAAAAGAAATATACTCTGCTGCTGTGTCTTTTCCCTGATTAAGTATCTCACTGGATCAACACTTCTTAAAATATTTATGAAACAAAGACTTTTCATGTCATTTACTAGTAGAAAGTCCATGAAAACATAATTCTTCTCCATGTAAGGAGCATTGTCATTTATGCTTTTTCATCAAATTAATTAAACCCCAAGGTAAGAACACTTGCTTAATCACTGATTAATCAATAGATGGACAGATCAATAGAGAGAAAGACAGATGGACAAAGCACTTGATGCAAAACTACGGTATTCCTTTCCTGTGCTCAGTTCGAGATTACATTCTCTATGTTGTCTTCTGCATTTATTTCAATTGTCCGTCACCGACAAGCCAAACGGACTTTGAAGTTGCAACCTACCAATAGAACTATTATATTCGGTTGCTTTGTTGCCTATACAAGCTACGCATCCCTTCAAGAAATCGTACTACTATCTCAGTAGATGGGTCAAAGACGAAACCTAGATCGAAGACTGAAAACAGTTGCAATATATGTGACTATCTGTTGTATTTGGCACGTGCTATGCAGCTTTATGGCTTGTGCATGTTAACTGTTGGGAACGGAGTTTAGGAGGGTGGTTATAGAACGCTGATGTGGTGGCCGGCAGTTGCTGTCCTGGTAGCTGCCCTGTTGGATGTGTAGGATTGTACTTGGTAATAAAGAAACTTCTATCAACTTACCAGAAGTGGAGCGTCCTCTTGGTGGCGACGAGCTTCGGACCACAACGTTTCCCGCATGGTGGCGTCTGATGGACATTTTTGATGAATTTGCGCATGGAGCATCATATTGGTTTGCAGCGGTTATTCAGTTGAGGAGCCACACTGTGGGAAGCGTGTCGGCGGTGAGGAGTGTGTCGGCGGTAAAGACTCTGGAACAGGGGAACACTTTCAGAGCTGGAGGACAGAAGTTTTCGGCCATTTGGGTTTCGTATAATGGAGCGTGAGGAGGAGATCGGCGTGTGAGGAGGAGTGACCTGCACACGTTGCACTGTGGTTGCGCCTAACTCAGCGCGTCAGTGTGTTGTTGCTGTGACAACGTGTGACGCCTGTAGCAATGACATGCGTGGGCGTGCATCATTGGTTGTCAAGGCAATGCACAACGCGTACGACGCAAGCTAGGTGCACCATTTTTTCTAGGCACTGAGCAACGCGCAACCAATTGTCTTTCATCCGATTTAATCAACTTTCTCATTAAATGTGACTGTTCCGCACACGCAGACTAGTGCTAGGAGACCAAGTATGCCGGTTTTCGAGTCAAGTTGGATACTGTCACACCAACGTATTTGCAGGCTATTCTTTAGAGGAAATTTAAGTCTATATTCTGGAGTAATTTTACATTGCCACATATTCTAGTTTATTTACAATGCTTATTTGGTACATGGTTTACTGGTTTCAAGTGCAAGTTCTTAGTGATTTGCACACTTCATTGGAATTTTATGTGATCTGTGTCACATTCATGGTTTAATATCTTTTGAATGTCGGATGTGTTTGTTTCTTGAATGTAATTACAGAGGTACAGTGCAAGTTCGCATTTGAGTAGAATTGTGTTCTCCTTTTAACATATATATAAAAAAAAAAGAAAATGCAGCAAGCAGTCCTGCCTCCAAATCCATTCTTGTCCTCTCCAAGTTTACCTCCTGTGTTGTGGGAAGATTTGGATGCTATTGAAGGGGATATTTTCACACAACAAAATAAATTCGCTTTGTTGAAGCATTCTTTGGGCATGAAGGGCAGGAAGATATTGAAACATTTGCCAACTGTACTAGTTGTAGGTGAAGGGGACGAGATCAGCAAATATAAGGTGGCCATAAAAGCTCTGGATGTTTGTTTTAAAAGAAAGAGGAATGTTATCATGGAACAACATAAATTTTATAGGAGACTGCAAATGCCTAATGAATCCATTGAGAGTTTTGTAGGGAAGCTGAGAATGTTAGCTTCAACGTGTGATTTTAAGACTTTTGAGGATTCGTGAGTAGCTAGTAGAAAAATTGAATAGTTTAAAAGTTCAAGAAAAGCTGTTAACAATTGAAAATCTCACGTTGGATAAAGCTATAGAAATTGCCAGTAGCATTGAGTCTACTACAAAGTATATGGAGCAAATTAATTTTAAAGGTGAGGTGCAAAGTGTGCAATCGCAACATTGCATCAAACAATACCAAAAGAAGTATGTGGGACTTGGTGATAAAAGGAAGCCTTATGAATGTTATCGTTGCGGGAGTACAAAGCATTTGGGAAATTCACAATCTTGTCCCGCAGTTGACAAATATTGCAACAAATGCAAGAAGAAAGGACAGTTCATGAAAGTGTGTAAAGGGGAGTGGGCCAAGGATTCTAGGTGTGCCAAGTTAGTAAATGGTGTGGAATCCTGTTCAGTGGAAAGCACTCATAGTGATTCAAGTGATGAGAATGTAGTACTCCTAGTTGAGGAGAACTCAGTGGTTGGTGAGGACACAGGTGTGGTGTCACAGATTTAATCCAGGAAACCTTTGTGTTTGGTGAAAATTAATAGAATCAATTACAGGATGATGGCAGATTCTGGTTCATTCTTCACTTTGGTCAATTTAGAGAAATATAATAAGTTACAAAATGTTCAATTGAAGCAATCTAAAGCCAAACCAGTGGCGTATGGGGGGAAACCTATCGATGTGGTAGGAGAGTTTGGTGCATCATTGGATTTTAAAGGTAACTAAATTCAAACAACAGTTTATGTGGCACGAACAGGAGACAATTTGTAGGGGTGGATGGACCAGAAAAAATTGAAGATTGTATTGGACCCTAACAGTGATGAACAAGTGGTGTTATGCCAAGAGGTGATAAATTCAATTTCAAAGGAAAAGAGAAAATTGGCTGAGGATTTTCCAGAAGTTTTTAGTAATAGATTAGGAAGGATAAAAGGGTTTGTTCATCAAATACAATTGAAGTTGGGAGTCAAGCCTGTGGTTCACAAACCTAGACATGTTCCTATAGCCATGAGGGAAGAATTATCCAAGGAATTTGAAAGGCTTTGTTAAAATGATGTGGTAGAGCCCAATGAGAGTTCTGAACTGGACAAAGGAAAGGGGAGTGACCACTCCCCTGACCAGCACCTCCCAGGGGAGGTGCCCAGAGCTCCTCCAGTGTGTCCCAGATCTCTGCCATCTTGGATGCAGAGGTATGAGGGCACAATGGACACCTCTGAGTGGCCAGTGCCAGCAGGTGACGTCAGAGACCCCTCCTGATAGGTGCTTACCTTTCTCTGTATCAAATCCTCCTCTAAGGGCTATTTAGGGTCTCTCCTGTGGGTATCTCACCAGATAACGAATGCAGGAGCTCACCAGAGTTCCTCTGCACTTACCTCTTCGACTTCTGCCAAGGATCGACCGCTGACTGCTCCAGGACGCCTGCAAAACTGCAACAAAGTAGCAAGAAGACTACCAGCAACATTGTAGTGCCTCATCCTGCCGGCTTTCTTGACTGTTTCCTGGTGGTGCATCCTCTGAGGGCTGTCTGCCTTCACCCTGCACTGGAAGCCAAGAAGAAATCTCCAGTGGGTCGATGGAATCTTCCCCCTGCCAACCCAGGCACCAAACTTATGCATCACTGGTCCTCTGGGTCCCCTCTCATCTTGAAGAGCGTGGTCCCTAGAACACAGGAGCTGGATCCAAGTGTCCCTGACAGTCCATTGGCCCTTCTGTCCAAATTTGGTGGAGGTAATTCCTTGCCTCCCCGCGCCAGGCAGTAATCCTGTGTACTGCATGAACTGCAGCTGCTCGGGTTTCTGTGCACTTTTGCAAGACTTCCTTTGTGCACAGCCAAGTCCAGGTCCCCAGCAATCTGTCCTGCATTGCCCAACTCGCTGAGTTGGACTCCGACTTCGTGTGACCCTCTTTTGTTGTGCTGAGTCGACTGTCATGCTCAGATCTTCTGAATGCCTGTTCAGGTACTTCTGCGGGTGCTGCCTGCTTCTGCATGGGTTCTCTGTGTTGCTGAGTGCCCTCTCTGGCTCCTCCTCCAAGGGGCTACCTCCTGGCCCTTCCTGGGCCCTGGTAGCACCCAAAACCTTCAAAGACAACTCTTGCAGCTAGCAAGGCTTGTTTGCAGTCTTTCTGTGTGGAAGCAACTCTGCGTCCTCCAGCACGCCGTAGTACATCTTCTGACCAAAGGGAAAGTTCCTGGCACCTTCCGTTGTTGCAGAATCTTCAGCTTCTTCCACCCAGAGGCAGCCCTTTTGCACCATCATCTGGGGTTTAGTGGGCTCCTGACCCCCTGGACACTTGCGTGGCTCCTGGACTTGGTCCCCTTCCTTTACAGGTCCTCAGGTCCAGGAATCTGTCTTCAGTGCTTTGCAGTCAGTTGTTGTTTTTGCAGAATCCCCTATCTCGACTTTACTGTCTTTCTGGGGTAGTAGGGTAACTTTACTCCTACTTTTTAGGGTCTTGGGGTGGGGTATCTTGAACACCCTTAGTAATTTCTTACACTCCCAGTGACCCTCCTCACACTACACTAGGCCTGGGGTCCATTTGTGGTTCGCATTCCACTTTTGGAGTATATGGTTTGTGTTGCCCTAGGCCTATTTTTCCCTATTGCATTCTATTTTGTTCTACAGTGTTTGCACTACTTTTCTAACTGTTTACTTACCTGATTTGGTTTGTGTGTGTATATTTTGTGTATATTACTTACCTCCTAAGGGAGTATATCCTCTGAGATACTTTTGGCATATTGTCACTAAAATAAAGTACCTTTATTTTTAGTAACTCTGAGTATTGTGTTTTCTTGTGATATAGTACTAAGTGATATAAGTGGTATAGTAGGAGCTTTGCATGTCTCCTAGTTCAGCTTAAGCTGCTCTGCCATAGCTACCTCTATCAGCATAAGCTGCTAGAACACCTCTAATCTACTAATAAGGGATAACTGGACCTGGCACAAGGTGTGAGTACCACAAGATACCCAGTATAAGCCAGGCCAGCCTCCTACACATGTTAACTGTTGGGAATGGAATCTAGAAGCGTGGTTATAGAATGCTGATGTGGAGGCCGGCAGTTGCTGTCTTCATGACTGCCCTTCTGGATATGTAGGATTGTACTTGGTAATAAAGAAACTTCTATCAGCTTACCAGAAGTAGATCGTCTTCTTGTCACTATCACATGATTTACAAACATTTGTTCTGGTATGGTTACTTTGACAGTACCTTAGAGCCACTTTTGACATTTTCAGGAATGTCTGGAATACTCTATGGGATTATGTGACCAATGTCCAGGTATCTTCGCATACGAACAATCACATATTTCCCTATACGGAAACGTGATGAAAATGTTCACATACACTTCAAACTATTACTGTACCTTTTCCCTAAACTGGAAAATACCTAAGCCTAACCCCACTCCGGCTTCTATTGTGTACGTATTCTCTCCACAGTCCAACCTTGATATTTATTAAATAGACAGAGCAATTAGGATCTCTAATACAGACATATAATGAAAAAAGAAATGTGTTGCTTGTGATTAGCAATGATTCCATAATCGATTTACTCATTTACTTCTTCATCTGTCATCCTCGTCCATGTCCTTATGCCTTCACTGTATTTTTACTTGTTCATGGTTGACCACCCCTTTCTACTTTCTATGAATACAAATAAGGTACTTAACACAGTAGCATCCTGTTATCCAAAGCAAATTTAGCTCCAGAACCTATAAGTGTTGGATCAACCACTGAGGGAGGGAGGCAACGTAGGACTGTAACGAGGAAGATTACGACTCTGAGTAATGAAGAATACTGATAAGTAATCCAAGCATTATCTCCACATCTGTCTTCCACATCGCAGTCCTTACTAATGAGGATGTACCTAAACTATACTCACTTATACAGTATATCAAAAAGAAAGAAACTCAATAACTTAGACCCTCATTACGTGTGGCGGTCCGAGGACTGCTAAACTCATGTTGACATTCGGACCGCTGCACTCCTGACTGCCCAATTATGACCCTGGTGGGGGAATTTGCCAGAGGATCGCTGTCTCCACCAGTAACATTGTTCCTGATGGGCTGATGGTGGACTTAGTTTTAATCAGTCAGGGCAGCGCTGAAATCATCGCTGCCTGTCTTATTATAATCTTGTTCACTGCCAACCTTCAATGGCCGTTTCCCCACCATGAAAAGACTGGTGGAGACCATATGCAGGGGGACATACGGGGGCCACTGCACCCCTTATATTGAGGAGGTGAATGACTTAAAGGACTGTGATGAGGAAGACTCAGAGTAGTGAAACAGCATCAAATGTTAACCTTCCAGTGATGCCTTCATACTTTTTAAAAATGTTCTCTAAAAAGATGGGCTACATTAAGTACCTTGTAAGAATTGTCAATATTAATGAAAAGCAACTGTCCAGAAAACAACACAACCATCAACCACTATTAGCCTTGGTGGGTTTGTTTGACTTCACTGGCTGGATTGGCAGGAAGAGGGGTAGCCTTTGTTTCGTGATTGTGTCAGTTTTAATTTTCTTTAAATTTTACTTTGTCTTACACCATCATGTAGATAGAATTATTGAAGCTCAAGTCAAGTTACGTTCAACAGTGTCTGCAGGAAAGTAAACAATCTTCAAATGTGTTGCAAGACCCACAAAGTTCCAAGGTTGTGGAGCTGTGCAGAGACTTGCATAGTCGCTCAGTCCTCATTACAAATCCACTTTCACCTATTTTTATTCCCCTGTCTGGCAGGTAAATGCAAGTGTGCTCACAAATTCTTATCCCAAGGGAGTCTCTTTTTTATTTTAGAATTGTTAATGAACATTAGTACAGAGCTACTTACTTTCTTTTGCCCCAAAAATATGAAAATTGGATCCAAATGTGATTGGGTGGCATCTGTAGATCAGTTCTAAATGAGTGCAGATAAGATGATTAATGGAAAGGCTGTTTCTCTAGGTGTGGATATGAAGACCTGAGATCAGAGTTCAGTGAAGGAGTTGGGAAAATTATCAGTATATAGAAACAAACGGCGGTGTACAAGTTCTCAAAAATCTAATAAAATCCAATTCAAATGGCCCAATTGCTAAATGAATAAGTGGATTCTTCAGTCTAAAATAGTTTAAAGTTCCTGTATAATGCCACTCCATTATCCACAGAAAAAAATGCGCAAAAAAGATATTTTCAAAGGGTATCGTTTTTAGGTTTAATGGAACTAAATGAGAGACGCAAGGCCAAGAAATGTTTATCCCTTCCTGTTACTTGTCATTCCCATACTAACTTGAAAGCTCTTCTGATTCATATTAAGAATTATTTTTTGTTTTGTTTTATTCTTTTAATTTTGTGTGAATTTCATCATTTTCCTCAGACAACATATCCAGGTGTCAGACTGACAGTTAAGAATCAACATCAGGTCAGTCACCCATTAAAGTCTCATAGGATCTGCAGTGGCATATGTCAACCAACTATGAAACAATTGTATATATTGATACTGTTGGAAAAATATCACAGATTCTACAAGTTGTGACTACTGGAGAAGGGAATACTCTGCAGTGAGAGTTAAGTTAATAACCTAAGGGCCTAAGGGCAGTAATTTGGGAACACCTGTGGGGTTACTTGAGAAGGCCATGAGGTAAAGAAGAAAAATAGGCAGAGTATTCTGCAGAAACAAAGAAGCTCCACATGAAATTTCAGAGCTCAAGTGCTACTTCCAAAAGTCGAAAGTTACACCTTTGTATGTGGACTGGCTTACAAGATTGCTTTAGCTATCTCACCAGACAATTTTTAAAAATATATTTGAAAACATATATATTGCCAACCCCCCTAGCCACCCAATCCCGCTCCACACATGGCCTTTATCTATGCAAAGAGGTGGGTCAGCCACAGTCAATGCCCCCAAGACACCGTCCATCTGTGCCTCACAGAGCGAAATGCATTGATCGGTGCGGGGACAGCTTCAGAGCTTGGCCTATGGGTCAGGCTCTGTATCCCACCCACCATATTTAGGCAACCCGGGATGGGGACACAAAGGTCCCCTTCCTGGGCTAATTATGGCCCCGGGGGCCAACCAATTACTACTATTACAGTTTTTCATTCCAGGGACCCCATTCTCCAGTTAATTACTGAAAGGAGCCAGCTGGTCACTCTCCCCTGGCTGATTTTGGCCCCAGGGACTCCATCCGCATTAGTAAAATTAGAGGAGACTGCATTTCCCCTACCCAGGCTGAATTTGGACACTGAGACCCCATACTCCAGGACACAGCCAACTAGTAGAAGGGGAGGGTGTGTGTGTAGCCCCCATCCCTGGGCTGATTTTGGCACCGGAGACTGTGAGAAAATAGTCTCTATCTAGCATGGTTACCCCCACTTTGGCCTGTTTGTGAGTGTATGTCAGAGTGTTTTTACTGTGTCACTGGGATCCTGCTAGCCAGGACCCCAGTGCTCATAGATAAAAACCTAGATGTCAGTATGTTTTGCGTGTCTCACTGGGATCCTGATAGCCAGGACCCCAGTGCTCATAGTTTGTGGCCTAATGTGTATGCCTGTGTATTGCCTAACTGTGTCACTGAGGCTCTGCTAATCAGAACCTCAGTGCTTATGCTCTCTCTGCTTTTAAAGGCCAGTGACTTTATTTACCAATTTCAAATGGCACACTGGACCCCCTCATAAGTCCCTAGTATATGGCACCTAGGTACCAAGGGCATTGGGGTTCCAGGAGATCCATATGGGCTGCAACATTTCATTTACCACCCATAGGGAGCTCAGGCAAACCCTTGCACAGGACTGCCATTGCAGCCTGCGTGAAATAGTGCACAGACTATTTCATAGCCATTTTCAATGCACTTAAGTAACTTATAAGTCACCTATATATCTAACCTTCACTTGCTGAAGGTTAGGTCCAAGGTTACTAAGTGTGAGGGCACCCTGGCACTAGCAAAGGTGCCCCCACATAGTTCAGGGCCATTTCCCCGGACTTTGTGAGTGCGGGGACACCATTACATGCATGCATTACATATAGGTCAATACCTATATGTAGCTTCACAATGGTAACTCTGAATATGGCCATTTAATATGTCTAAGATCATGGAATTGTCCCCCCATTCCAAATCTGGTATTAGGGAGCCAATTCCATGCATCCTGGGGGCTCCACCATGGACCAGAAGTACTGCCAAACCAGCTCTCTGAGGCTTGCAGTGCAGCTACAGCTGCTGCCACCTCACATACAGGGTTCTGCCCTCCTGGGGTCTGGGCAGCCCAGTCCCAGGAAGGCAGAACAAAGCATTTCCTCTGAGAGCAGGGTGCTACACCCTCCCCCTTTGGAAATTGGTGTTACAGGCTGTGGAGGGGTAGCCTCCCCCAGCCTCTGGAAATGCTTTGAAGGGCACAGATGGTGCCCTCCTTGCATAAACCAGTCTACACCAGTTCAGTGACCCTTTCTCCCCTGCTCTGGCGGGAAACCGGACAAAGGAAAGGGGAGTGACCACTCCCCTGTCCATCACCACCCTCGGGGTGGTGCCCAGCGCTCCTCCAGTGTGTCCCAGACTTCAGCCATCTTGCTTTACAAGGTGTGGGGGCACTCTGGAGGACTCTGAGTGCCCAGTGCCAACAGGTGAAGTCAGAGAACCCTCCTGATAGGTCTATACCTGATAAGGTAGCCAAACCCTATTTGGGGTCTCTACTGTGGGTTCGCTTCAGATTCTGCTTGCAAGTTTCCTTCAGGAATCCTCTGCAACAATATCAATTTGAGTTATTACTGGAAGTTATTGAAATATGTACTTAATCATTATAGTTTACAACACATCTCTTACACAGACATTTATACAATTGATTAATATATCTTTAATACATTGCTCTTTGATGTAGATGAGATATTCAGTCTTTGGTACTTTATTCTACAAATACATGCCCTGAGGAAGGTGGCTGTGGGATTACAAAGATATAAGGAAGAATTCACTGGAAGGCACATTGGCATTGGAGTACCAAAGTTGACAATAGAGGACCCTATGTATATTGATCTCATGATGGATCATTGAATTGTGCTGCCTTTAAGAACCAAGGAATGTTTTTGACTGTCATAGAATTTGTTAAAGACCTGTATGAAGGATTGATTATATACAGAGACATTTGATTTCATTAAGGCGATGTACGAATACATAATTGACAAATATGGATTGTTATATTGTATTAATATGTAGATATATGTGATATTAATGAAATTATTTGTGTTAAATATTTATTATCTGTTACATGTTTATGTTGAGATTTGTTTAGGATGCGTTACGTCTTGTGTTGTCTTGATTTTTGTCTGTTTATATTTATGTTGTGCTGTTAATGATTAATGCATGATTTGTGTCTGATAGAATTGATTTTGTGATGAATGGACTGTAGGTGGGTAGGTTTAGCTTGTTTTAAATAATAAAAAAATCATTAAAGGTGGTTGTTATATATTTGAGTTGTACTTTATCTGTTTCCAATTTCTGTTTTTGGTATTTTGTGAGGAGAGTGTTTGTTCTTTTGTATCCTCTGCAACAACTTCAGACTCTTCTGACCTCGGATTAACCGCAGCCTGCTACAAGTAACATTATAACTGCAACAAAGTGTCTAGAAGAGACACTTTTCTTCAGCAACCTCAGCTCCAAGTCGGCAACTGCAACAGTGTCCATGGTGTGCATGCTCTGGGGACTCCCTGCCTTCACCCTGCACCAGAAGGACCAAAGAAATATCCTGTGGAGTGACGTAGTCACTACCCTGCTCCAAGCAGGAACCTTTAAATGTGACGACCGGTACCCTGGGACTACTCTCATGGCAACAAGCGTGCTCCTAAGGACACATAGGGTGGACATCATCGACATAGACTTCCCGAGGTCCTGGAGGAGGTAAGACCTTGCCTTCTCCGAGAACGATGGTACCCCTGTGTGTGTGTATCATCTTTGCCTCCTGAGACCTCTGTGCACTCTGCAAAATTCCTTCATGCACAGCCTGGCCTAGGTCCCTAGCACTGCGTTTTGCACCTCCTCTGAACCTGGATCCTTCAGCTTCTGGGGGTGCTGGCTGGCTGGCATCCTGAGGGCTCTCTAAAAGTGCTGAGAGCCCCCTCTTCCTCCTCACACAGAGTTGAGGCCTCCAGGTCCCTCCTGGGTCCATCCAGCACCATCCTGATGAAAAATACACTTTTGCCGTAGCCAAGGCTTGTTGGCACCTTTCAACACACAATCTCATCTGCAACAATCTTCACACAGTGGGACATCTTTTGCATCATGCAGAAAGCCCATGGCATCTTCCTAGAGTGCATTTCTGCAGTCTTCGACTAACCGGGGACTCTTCTTTTGCATTCTCTTCTGGGTTGGCAGGTGCTCCTGTCCTTCCTGGAACTTCTTTTGACTTCTGGACTTGGTCCCCTTCCTTTGCATGTCTTCAGGTCCAACAGCAGTTGTTCTTTGCAGACTTGGTTGACTCCTGCAAAATCCTAAAAATGAGGTGTAGTGTGTCCTAAGGGAACTTGCAGTACTTTACTCCTGCTTTTCTGGGCTCTGGGGAGGGGTAATTTACTTACCTTTACTGTATTCTTACACTCCCAGCAATTCTGTACACAATACACTTGTCTAGGGGGGAATTTGTGATTCACATTCTACTTTTTTAGTATATGGTTTGTGTTGCCCATAGACCTATTTTCTCCCTTTGCATTCTATAGGATATCCTACTGTTTATATTGTTCTATGACTATTTACTTGTCTAATTGTGGTGTCTAGTGTATATATTGTGTATAATACTTACTGCCAGAAGGAGTTTTGTCTCTAAGATATTTTTGGTACTGTGTCACCCAAATAAATACCTTTTTTTTTTGGAAACACTGAGTAATGTCTTTACCATCTATAAGTACTGTGTAACTATAAGTGGTATTGCATGAGCTTTGCATGTCTCCTAGTTCAGCCTAAGCTGCTCTGCTACAGCTACCTCTATCAGCTTAAGCTGCTAAAACACTACCACTTCACTAATAAGGGATAACTGGACCTGGTATAAGGTGTAAGTACCCAAGGTACCCACTACAAACCAGGCCAGCCTCCTACAGGGACCCCTTACCCTGGGGCCTGGCCAATTATTGAAAGGGGGAGGAGGTTGCACCCATCACCAGGCCCCGGGCACCCACTGTGCATTTTTGGGGACCATGAGGGAAGCCTCAAAGCCCTCACAGTCCCTGCCAGCTCCCTACCTCCACCTGGAGTCATGCATTGCTCCCACTTGCAAGCAGCAGCAAGACTTGTTGAACTCTGCATGCATGCAGGAGCAATTCTTTCATCTGTTTTTCTGCCCACTTGACAAAGGGCAAGAAAACAGATGAAAGGTCCGCTCCCAGAGAGCAGGAGCAGTTTTCCTTCTCACTGGGAGGAACTCACTGTTTACCCAAGGGGGCACCTCTGGACATAGGGAGCCGGCCGTGGAGGGGTGGTAGTCCCAAGGGCCATTAATGACTCAAGGAGGGGGGCCACCTCCTTTCTTTTTGCAGGGCCTACCACAGGGAGATTGTGGTCCCTGGGGTCAAAGGGGGGGGGGCGCACAACCTCCCACCCCATTCTAAATATGGCCAAGCCCTAGGATGTGAAGGTTGTCAGGCCTTAGAAGGCACAGGAGAGGGACTGAAGAGCCCCTCCTCCTTGTTGATCAATCAGCCTGACCCAAAGAGGTGGTGGTCCCCCGGGGCCATAAAGAGCCCAGGAGGGTGGCATGGCCCACCTACCCAAGTATTTTATTTAATGGCCTTGTCCCGGGGAGGTGTTGGTCCCTGGGCTGTAAACAGCCTGGTGAGGGGGGGTACACAGCCCCCTCCTCCACTACATTTCATTGGCCTGACCCCGGGGAAATGGTGGTCCCCTAGGTTGATATCGGCCATGGAATGAGGGGCCACATACCCCTTCTCTCCTCCAAATTAATATATAAATTAGCCCCTGAGACCAGGCCCAACAGGCCGCTGAGTTTAAATAAACACTTGAGACCGCATCGATTTTCTTTTTTTTTTTTTAAATGTACTGGAATGTACTAAGGGCCGTATTTATACTTTTTGGCGCACAACTGCGCCAACGCAGTTGTGCGTCAAAAAATTTAACGCCGGCTAACGCCATTCCAAAGCGCCATGCGGGCGCCTTATTTTTGGAATGACGTTAGCCGGCGGAGCTGACTGGTGTGCGTAAAAAAAAATGACCCACACCAGGCAGCGCCGGCGTAGGGGAAAATGGAGCTTGGGCGTCAAAGAATGGGGCAAGTCGGTCTGAGGCAAAAAATCTGCCTCAACCCGATTAGCGCCATTTATTTTTTTACTCCCACCCTCCATTGACATGACTCCTGTCTTAGCAAAGACAGGAGTCATGCCCCCTTGCCCAATGGCCATGCCCAAGGGACTTCTGTCCCCTGGGCATGGTCATTGGGCATAGTGGCATGTAGGGGGGCACAAATCAGGCCCCCCTATGCCACAAAAAAAAAAATATATATATATACTTACCTGAACTTACCTTAAGTTCCCTGGGATGGGTCCCTCCATCCTTGGTCGTCCTCCTGGGGTGGGCAAGGGTGGCAGGGGGTGTCCCTGGGGGCATGGGAGGGCACCTTTGGGCTCCTTACGAGCCCACAGGTCCCTTAACGCCTGCCCTGACCAGGCGTTAAGACATGACGCAAAAGCGGCTGGATGTCATTTTTTTTGACGCGCCCACTCCCGGGCGTCATTTTTGCCCGGGAGTATAAATACGGCGCACATGCCTCAGAGTCATTTTTTAGAAGGGAACGCCTACCTTGCATATTATTAATGCAAGGAAGGTGTCCACGCTAAAAAATGATGGAAACTCCAATATCTTTGGCGCTAGACGGGTCTAACGCCAAAGTATAAATATGGAGTTAGTTTTGCGTCGGATTTGCGTAAAAAAAAACGACGCAAATCCGCGCAAACAGAGTATAAATATGCCGCTGATTCTCTGCAGTTTTCATGCACATTTTTTCAAAACATGCTTTTTGACACACCGCCAGGCCTAGGAGTTCAGAGTTTACCTATCCTGGCACCTTTTCTTTTTTTAACTTTGTTTTGGGACTCAGCTGAGTCTGAGTTCCCAAACAGCTGCCAACACTTCCTGGTTAAAGTGTTACCAGCCAATCCAATCTCAGCATAGGATCTGCCAGATCTGCAAACTCTCTGCAACCATAGATATATAATTTAGCTTTTTCTATTTTTACTCGAAAACCACTGAACAGATTTCTACCAGATCATAAATAGGGTTCTTTCTGGACCAAGAACTAGCTTTTAGCCAAATTTGGTGTAATTCCATCCAGCGTTTTGGGCTGTTTTTGTGTCTACAGTTCTCTATGGGAAATTGAATAGGAAAAAGGTGTTTTGGGCCCCCCCTTTACTCAACCCCCAGTTGACGAACCACTCCAATACTTTCCAAACAGCAGCAAAACTAAGTGGCAAAGTAGTTTTGAAAATTTTGTGAAGGTTTGTTAAGCAGTGACAAAGTTATTTGCAAAACAAAAAAAGCATTTTTCTATGGAAATTAGGTCTTAACTATAACTACCTACTGGTGACTGGCAGTAGGTAATGTACACAGTATTATATATATATATATATATATATATATATATATATATACATATATATATATGTATATATATATACATATACTGTATATATATATATATATATATATATATATATATATATATATATATATATATATATTATGTAACACATATTACCTTCTGGCTGTCACCAGTAGGTAGTTATAGTTAGGACCTAGGGCCAGATGTAGGTAGATATGATTTTGCGAATCGCAAATTGCGAGTCGGAGCGACTCGCAATTTGCGAGTCGCAAAATTATATGCAGAATGGTGTCCATGACACCTTCTGCGAATCGCAAGGTGTTCGCAAAGACCCACCTCATTAATAATGATGAGATGGGTCGCAATTTGCGACCGCCTTGCGATTCCCTGCACTCACAGGGATGGTGGCTTGCTGGAGACAGCAGACCTCCATGTCTGTGACTGCTCTTTTAATAAAGCAGTTTTTTTTTTGTTTGAATTGCAGCCCGTTTTCCTTAACCCCTTCGCTGCCAGGCCTTTTCCCCCTCAGGTGCCAAGCCTTTTTTTGGCTATTTGGGGCAGTTCACGCTTAGGCCCTCATAACTTCTAGAGGTACCCAGACTTCTTGGGTTCCCCAGAAGGAGGCCAAGAAATTAGACAAAATACAGTGAAAATTTCGTTTTTTTAAAAAAATATGGGAATATGGGGCTGCAGAAAAAGGCTTGTGGTTTTTTCCCTGAAAATTGCATCAACAAAGGGTTTGCGGTGCTAAAGTCACCAGCTTCTTAGCTTTCAGGAACAGGCAGACTTGAATAAGAAAACCCAATTTTTCTAAACAATTTTGGCATTTTACTGGGACATACCTCATTTTTACAATTTTTTGTGCTTTCAACCTCCTTCCAGTCAGTGACTAAAATGGGCATGAAACCAATGCTGGATGCCAGAAACCGCAACATTTCTGAAAAGTAGACAGAATTCTGAATTCAGCAAGGGGTAATTTGTGTAGATCCTACAAGGGTTTCCTACAGAAAATAACAACTGAAAAAACAAAATATTGAAATTGAGGTGAGAAAATCTGCAATTTTTCTCTATGTTTTACTCTGTAACTTTTTCCTGCAATGTCAGATTTTTGAAAGCAATATACCATTACGTCTGCTGGACTCTTCTGGTTGTGGGGATATATAGGGCTTGTAGGTTCATCAAGAACCCTAGGTACCCAGAGCCTATAAATGAGCTGCACCCTGCAGTGCGTTTTTCATTCTATACTGGGTATGCAGCAATTCATTTGCTGAAATATAAAGAGTGAAAAATAGCTATCAAGAAAACCTTTGTATTTCCAAAAAGGGCACAAGATAAGGTGTTGAGGAGCAGTGGTTATTTGCACATCTCTGAATTCCGGGGTGACCATACTAGCATGTGAATTACAGGGCATTTCTCAAATAGATGTCTTTTTTACACACTCTCTTATATTTGGAAGGAAAATATGTAGAGAAAAACAAAGGGCAATAACACTTGTTTTGCTAATCTATGTTCCCCCTAGTCTCCCGATAAAAATGATACCTCACTTGTGTGGGTAGGCCTAGCGCCCGCAACAGGAAATGGCCCAAAACGCAACGTGGACACATCACATTTTTTGAAAGAAAACAGAGGTGTTTTTTGCTAAGTGCCTACCTGTAGATTTTGGCCTCTAGCTCAGCACCTAGGGAAACCTACCAAACCTGTGCATTTTTGAAAATTAGAGACCTAGGGGAATCCAAGATGGGGTGACTTGTGGGCCTCTGACCAGGTTCTGTTACCCAGAATCCTTTGCAAACCTCAATTGTTGGCTAAAAAAACGCATTTTCCTCAAATTTCGGTGACAGAAAGTTCTGGAATCTGAGAGGAGCCACAAATTTCCTTTCACCCAGCGTTCCCCCAAGTCTCCCGATAAAAATGATACCTCACTTGTGTGGGTAGGCCTAGCGCCCGCGACAGGAAATGCCCCAAAACACAACGTGGACACATCACATTTTTTCATAGAAAACAGTGCCTACCTGTGGATTTTGGCCTCTAGCTCAGCCAGCACCTGGGGAACCTAGCAAACCAGCACATTTGTGAAAACTAGAAACCCAGGGGAATCCAAGATGGGGTGACTTGTGGGGCTCTGACCAGGTTCTGTTACCCAGAATCCTTTGCAAACCTCAAAATTTGGCTAAAAAAACATGTTTTCCTCACATTTCGGTGACAGAAAGTTCTGGAATCTGAGAGGAGCCACAAATTGTCTCCCACTCAGCGTTCCCCTAAGTCTCCCGATAAAAATGATACCTCACTTGTGTGGGTAGGCTTAGCGCCTGCGACAGGAAATGGCCCAAAACACAACGTGGACACATCAAATTTTTTCACAGAAAACAGTGCCTACCTGTGGATTTTGGCCTCTAACTCAGCCGGCCCCAGGGGGGGCAGAAATGGCCAAAAATTAATTTGTCCTTACCCCGGGAGCGACCCTTGCCTACGGGGTCGCTCCCCCTGCGTGACATTGGCGCCCCCAAAAAAATCCCCGGTGCCTAGTGGTTTTTGCCCCCTTGGAGGCAGATTGACCTAAAATCGGCCAATCTGCCCCCAAGGGGGCAGAAATGGTCTAAATACAATTTGCCCCCCAGGGGAGCGACCCTTGCCTAATGGGTTGCTCCCCATCTCAAAAAAAAAAAAAAAAAAAAAAAAACACAAAAATAATTTGCCCTGGCGCCTAAAGGTTTCTGCCCCCCCTGGGGGCAGATCGGCCTAATAACAATAGGCCGACCTGCCCCCGGGGGGGGCACAAATGGCCTAAAATAAATTTGCCCCCCACCCCTCCTGGCGTGACAGCGCAAAAAAAAGATCCCTGGTGCCTAGTGGTTTCTGCCCCCCTTGGGCAGATTGACATATAATCGGCCGATCTGCCCCCAAAGCGGGCAGAAATGGCCTAAATACAATTTGCCCCTCCAGGGGAGCGACCCTTGCCTAACGGGACGCTCCCCATGTGTAAAACAACAACAACAACAAAAATCCCCGGTGCCTAGCCTGAGCATTTCTCTTTCGATCGCAGAGGCTCTGTGGGCGCGGACGTCACGGGGGAGGGTTGGGGGGGGGTCGGGGGTTGAAGGGGAAGGGATTCCCCTTTCAGCCCTGACCTGGGGAGGTGGGGGTGCGGCCCTCGGGGGGAGCGCTAGCGCTTCTCCTGGGGGCAGTATGCAGGACGTAATGGTTACGTCCATGGCGCCACACGGGCGCTGCCATGGACATAACCATTACGTCCATGGCGGGGAAGGGGTTAAAGGAAAACGAGTTGCAACACAAACAAAAAAATGAAACCATTTGGTTTCATTTTTTCAGAGTAGGCAGTGGTCTGAAAAAATATTTTTGGCGACATTCACAAAGGGAAAGAGGTCCCATGGGGACCCCTTCCATTTTGCGAATGAGTTAGCACTTGACATGGGTGCTAACTGCGAATTGCTTTGCAACCGCGTTCGCGGTCACAAATCAATTCTGCTTTGTGGTGCGAATCGCAAATAGGAAGGGAACACCCCTTCCTATTTACGAGTCGCATTTTCATTTTGCGAGTCGGTACCGACTCGCAAAATAGGAATGTGCATCGCAATGCCCGTTTTGCATGGCTCAAACTGCAAATTTCGCAGTTTGCGCCATGCAAAATGCGTTGTACATCTGGCCCCTAGTTTCCAAATGAAGAACGATTTTTGTTTTGCCAATAACTTTAGTGCCACTTGACGAATCTTCCCAAAATTTTTAAAACATATACTTTGCTCAGTTCTAATTTTACCCATGTATTTTCCCATAGGCCTTTTGAACATGACTACAGCCCAAACTGCTGCACGGAATTGCACCAAATTGGTCAGAAAGCTAGGGCTTGTTCCAGAAAGCACACTTTTCATTATTAGGTATAAATCTGTCCAGTAGTTTCAGAGACTTTAAAAAAATGTAAATATCTAGGGATGTGGATCCTCTACAGATCTAACTGTCCCCGTGCAGACATCCTCCTAGTGGTTTTATTAGACCCAGAGGCTGCCACCTCCCCAGGGCAATCAGTATGCAAAATACAGGGAGGCTGTGCAACTCCCCCTGCACCCCTAGGTCAACCACCTCCCTGAGACAAAATTTCATTTAAAATGGACGAGGCCCTATGGCCTCCCACAGAGCCCCAGAGACCACCACTTCCCTAGGGCTAAATAGGATGTTTTTGTTGGGGGGGGGGGGCTGCGCAGTCCTACCCATAACTATAGGGACCTCCATCTCCCTGGGGCTGAATTTAAAGAATGAGGGGGTCCGTCATGGACCACCGGCCCTGGGAACCACCACCTTCTCAGGGCTATTTCCTTGTTGGAGGGGGGCCACCTAAAGGAGCCAGTAATGGCCCTGGGGACTGCTACTCCCTAGGGTTGGCTCCTGCTGCTTTGTCCCAGGATGCCTGGTTAGGGGGTGCATAGGGCTCTCTGCCCCACCACAATTTGATTCATTATTTAGGCTGGGCCCGCGGGGGGATGGGGTCCCAGGGACTGAGACCAGCCTGGAGTGGGGGCCACTCAGCCCCCATTACCAAAATAAAAATATTTAGGCCATTAAAATTTTAAAGTAATTCAAAGTATCGAGAGGATGGAGGAGTCCTTTATGTGTGGCCTGGAGATAACCATTTATATTTCTAATTTTCTCATTTTCTGTGGCACAACGAAAAGTAATTGACTGGGCGACAGCAAGGGGAATCATGCTAGCCCTGCGGGGAGATGTGGGAGCCACGAGAAGGCCTGAGCCCATAAGTCTATGGGGGTCATTCTAACCCTGGCGGTCCGCGACCGCCAGGGCTAAAATGACGGAAGCACCGCCAACAGGCTGGCGGTGCTTCCCTGCCCATTCTGACCGCGGCGGTAAAGCCACGGTCAGAAAAGGGGATCCGGCAGTTTACCGCCGGATTTCCCCTGTCTCGGCTGGTGCAACTGCACCCGTCGCACCCCTGCAACACCGCCGGCTCCATTCGGAGCTGGCTTCTGGGTTGCAGGGCCTTTCCCGCTGGGCCGGCGGGCGCTCCCTTGACGGGCGCCCGCCGGCCCAGCGGGAAAGCCAGAATGGCCTCCGCGGTCTTTTGACCGCGGAGCGGCCAAGTGGCGGTTCCCGCTCCGCCCGCCAATGTAGGAATGACCCCCTATGTGGCTATCGTGCTGTTATGGTGATGAGAGAGAGGAATAAGTAAAGGAAGCAGGCAGCAGTACCCTAAAGAAAATTTCTCAAGATTTCGAATTTTGGAAGTTTGGATTTTATTGGGTGGAGGTGGCGGCAGGCTTGGAACTAGTTTGCACTGCAGGTTGAGCCACAGCACTCAGTTTCAGCTGGATAACAGAGGTAAGTGGCTGAGGTTTCATATGGTGTCTAGGTGAAACTACAAGATTAGTGAGAAGGGAGGAGTCACTCCTGACTGGCTGAGTTGGCAAGAATGAAGGAAGAAGATTAAGTGGTGGAAGAAAAAGTTGGGTGTCCAAGTGTGATTAAAGTCATATGGAGAGATGGCACCATGTAAAATTAAACTACAAAAAAGGCAGAACAGTCGGCTGAGGATAGATGATACTATTACAATGGAAGAAGGGAATACGGACAAAACTACGGGAGAGGAAATAGTAAGAACAAGTAGAAGGAGGTCAAAGGAAGAAACCCCTTCATAAAAGGAAGCAGAGGGTGCATTAGTTACCCAACCAATTAAAGATTTCGTAGGCAAACATTTTAAAAGGAAACAGTTCTCCTCTAAACCTCGATTAAGCAGAGAAGGGCAGTTTAGGTGTGATAAAAATGACAGCCAGCTATTGTAAGATCTAGGCCTTCTCTTGTTTATTCAACAAGAATTACTAAGACATAATGAGTCATTATTGAAAAACAAGACTCTCTTCATCACCATAGCTTTTTCCCCCTCGTTAATAGAAATTCACTAGTAGAGGGGGAGATGGGATAGATATTGAGAACTGTAGCCAGGAGTCTAGTATAAATAATCAAGGTCAGAAGGAACAGGAGGGAAGAGAGAAGTGATCCCTGGATATGGAAAATCACGTTAAAGAAGGAATAGTGCAAAACTCCACCTAAAATTTAGGGATTACAGCATAATCATAGGTTCCTATTCCGGACATTAAGTAAATGTTGCCAAAAACCTTTCAAGGTCTGCTGGAGGTATTCGTGATAAATAATGAAATTTTAAAAGCCCAAAAAGATCAGTTGCAGAAACTCCGGTCCAGCAGAAGGGAGATCTAGGGTTGAATAATTCAAAAATTGTCTACATATCTAGTTACCCAATGCTAATGACACAAAACTAGGTAACCATGGAGCTTGATTTGGCTAGCCTACCCACACTGAACAGTAGTCCAGCTACTGCAGGGGAGTTGCCTGCAACCATTGACCTCAGGAAGCATGTCCTGATCAAATCCCTGACACCATGGGCTGAGGCCCAAGAAGTAGGCCAGAGGAAGCTCCAGAGGAGGAAGAAGTAGGGGAGGATGCTAGCTCCAACCACTCAGGGGAGGGAGGGCATCTGAACCTAAGTGATGATGAGGAAGACCGGTCCTCACTACACGCAGTAACTAGGGTCATACCCAAAGCTAGTTGGGGGAAGGGGGGCCCTTCTGGAGGAGAGAACCTGTCCCTCAGGGAAAGAGAGCTAGAGGCCCAGCTAGCATTTATAGCTTTGGAGGCAGAGAAGCTGACCCTAGAAAAGAAAAAGTGGGCAAGGGAAGAGAAAAGAAATGGTGGCAGTGACAAAGGAGCTGAGGTGTCCATGGGTGGGGTGTTTTGCCCCGGATTACCCAAGGGGGTGGATCCTGCCTATGTAGAAGGGGATGACATAGATAAGTGGCTGGGGGCCTTTGAGAGGGCCCTCCAGATGAGGAGAGTTAAGCCTCAGTACTGGGGTTCACTTCTTTGGGAGTTGGTCCTCATCTCTGGGAGGGATAGGCTCCTAGCCTGGAGGGGGAGGAGGCAGATTCATACCTCAGTATGAAGAGATGCTTAACTAAATAGTTTGGTCTGACCCCAGAGCAGTATAGGACGAAATTCAGGGACACCCAGAAGGTCAATACCCAGTCTTGGGTTGATTTTGTAGACACCTCACTTAAATACTTATGAGGGGTTATACAATCTGATCATGAGAGAGCACATCTTGACCAAATATATCCAAGAAAGGTTACGCCAGCATCTAGTGGACTATAAGCTGACCAACCCTAGAGAGCTGGGGGAGGCAGCTGATGAGTGGTTGAGAACCAGGGTGGTTGTCAAGTCCCAGGGGGGAGACTCCAAGAAGGGGGGGTCAGGTCCCCAAAAACCTAAGGAGGGAGGTGGTAAGCCCACCACAGAGACTCCCTCTGTACCCCAGAACCCTAAGAAGGAGGAGAGTAAATACCACTCCTACTCTGACAAGCAGAGACAGGGACACCCAGGGTTAAAAAAGCTCTTGGACAGTAAGGCTTGCTTTGACTGTCAGCAGACAGGTCACTTCAGAGGAGATGCAGCCTCTCCAAAGAAGGTGGTTAGCACTGGGCTGTCCAGTGTAGCCATGGAGTAGGACTCCTCAGATGATTAAGTCCTCCTAGCATTGGGCTGAGAGACAGGACCAGATGGTAAGCTGGTGATCCCTGAGGGTGGGAGTAGGCACTTTCACCCCCATTCAAGTGAATGGGATCCCTACCACTGGCCTGAGAGACACCTGTGCCAGTTGCACTAAAGTGAGTGACCAGAGAGTGACCCCAGACATGTATGTCCCAGGAGAGACCAGGAAAGTCAGGATAGCCACAGGGGCGATCACCTCCAAACCTGTAGCCATAGTGCCCCTAGAGAGGGAGGGGATCTTTGGCTGGTTTAGGGTGGTAGTCAGTGCTGACCTCCCTCTAGATTGTATCCTGGGCAATGACCTCCTAGAGGTGAGTCTGGTCCCAGATGGGGTGGTCACCCAGGGCGCCCCACAACCCAAAGTCCTGGGGTGTCAGTCCCTACAGTTAGGAGACAGGGGTCCCCAAGAAAAGGAAAGAAGAAAAGGAAGGGTGGGCCACTCCTAAAGAGAGTTCCAGGGAGCCAAAGGCCTTCTGCCCCTGTAGGGGGGAGCCCATAGTTGGCACTGGTGAGGCCTCACCTGATCCCAGGAAAGTCCTGTGTAGTCAGGCAGCTGTCCAGATGCAGGGTGTTGCACCTGCACTGACAGAAGGGAGAGTGTAAGGAGGGTGTCTGCCACAGGAAGTGGTAGCCCCCCACTCTAGACAGCAAGAGGGGTGCCAGGACCCCACTGTTGCCCCTAAAGTAGCTCAGCCACCTGTCAGTGGATAGCTTAGGGTGTGGTTCTGAGTACTGACAGCTGTCAGTAGCCTCTGCTGGGTGCTAGCCTTCCAGGCAGCACTGCACTTGGCTTGGGAGGCAGACCCCAGGGTCAAAAGCAAAGTAGGTCCCCTGACCCTGTTGGTCATGGTGGGGTTGCTCAAGTGTTGGGTGACCTCTTTGGGTAAGCTAGGTGTTGCCCTAGCAAAGTTAGGGGTAGGGGAGGTGGGCACCTCACTATCCAAGTTGGCAGAGAGAGAGGAGGAAGACCCCCCTAGAGGGAAGTTTCAGTTTGAGATGGGACTATTCACTATATGGATGGATTCACTACCCAAAGGGAGTCACTATGACAGGAGGATGTAAGGCAGAGTAGGCCCTGCAAAGGGACAACCTGTTCTCTTCACTGTCTTCCTCGCCTGACAAGCCAAGAAGACTCTCCCCGTGTTGGGCTGAGTCTCCTGGGCGTGTGGGCTGGGGATGGCTTGTGTGAGAGAACATGGCTGATTGCAGAGGCCCCCTAACGTTTTGCCCCCATTTTCCACTTTTTACTGGTGTTTTCCTGACTCTGATGGTGCCCTGGGTACTGCTAACCAGTCCCAGGGCTGTGTAAACTCAGTATGCAAATTAGGCTAATTATAATTGGCTAAGTCAACCTACCTATAAGTCCCTAGTATTTGGTAGGGCATGTAGGTCTAGGGACCCCAGCATAGGTAGTACACCCATAGGTGCACTGCTGAGGTGCCCAGTGTCATTTTAAGGGCAGGCCTGCCTTGCTGGCTGCTTTTAAAATAAAGTTATATGCAAATTTGACTTTTCCAAAGTCTTAAACTACCTTGTTGTTACATATAAGTCACCCCTAATGTGTGCCCTATGTGCCCTTAGGGCTGGGTGCCATGTAACTATAAGCAGGGACCTTATAAAAATAGTTTTATAAGCCCTGGTGAGGTAAAACAGCCACATTCGTTTTTCCTTCATTATAGTGAATGGCCTCCATAGGCTAGAATGGGGAGACTTTATTGTAATTTTTAAAGTCCCCTTAAGTAACAGATACCAGAAGTTTGGTATCAAATTAATTGCTATAATAAATCCCACAACTTCCGGTTGTTGAATTTAATATAACTTGTTCAGGTAAAGAGTTTAAAACTTTACCTGAAAAGTTGCCAACTTCAGCCCTGTAGTGTTTTTGCTGCTGTGATCTGATTGGCCAGCCTCTGGCAGCCTGGCCAGGCTGCCTTGTTGAGGTGTGAAGTGGCCTGGCTTCACACAAAGAGATGTGCCTGTGGGAGGAGATATCCCCTCAGCAGATGGTGAGGCAGGAAGGGGGAGGGCTGCCAAACTGGTCTTCAAAGTCAGAGAAGGACATTTGGAGCACCCCAGCAACACCCCCACATCCTGCAAACCCAGACAATTAGGTGCCCCCTTGATTAGATTAGGAGAGGGCAGGAGAGGGGTGTGTTTAAGATTTTTAGCCACACCAGTGGGTGGGCTCAGCCAGATGTAATCTCCAAAAATCACTTTCGGCCATGATGGATTTTTGAGGAATGTTGCTCCCTGGGATTGATTTTTGCCACACTTCCCAGTAAGTGGTCATCACAGGGGGAAGGACCCTGCACCTGATTGGAGAACCAGGACCCTCCTGTTTTTCACCCAGGAACAAGGATAATACTGGCAGACCTGCAACAACACCTCAGTTCCCTACCAGATCGCTACCCGGAAGAACTACAGAGGAAAAAGGACTGCCCTGCTGGACCCCTGGTCTGCACCTGGACCCTGCACTCTGAAGGACTGCACCAACTGCACACTTGGGCTTCACCACAAGAAGGACTTTGTCTGGCTTCAACTGCTTCGAGGAGGGACTCCCTGTTTGCTGCATGTGAAAAACTGCTAACCAGAGTCCCTTGCACCAACTCCTGAAGAAACCAACCAGCTGACCACTGTCCAGTGGCCAAATTGGAGTTTGTGCCAGGTGCATTCTGGGAGTTGTAGTCCACACCCCCAAGGAGATCTCAGAGCTTCTGGAACCTTAGGGTGAGCTGTGGACCTCAAAAGAACCTTAAAGGAACATCTGGAAGAAGATCCAGATGTTTTGGTGAACTTTGGAGAACTTTTGGAAGAAAGCTCCGTGGAGGGACCGACCCGCCGCGGCAACTGTAGTTGGATTGCCTTAACCGTGACCCGGCCTGACTTGCAGGTTTGTCCCTGTGAAGAAAATCTCTAAAAAAGAGACTAAGGGGGTCATTACAACATTGGCATTAAAAGCCGCTTACCGCCGTGCAGAAGACCAGCAACACACCACCGCAGCCGCGGAATTCCACCACGGTCATTATGACCCAAAGGCCGGAATCCACCATAATCTAGACACCTACACAAGTCCACCACACCAAAGGTCAGTGATAGACTGGCGATAACAAATCCTCCACCGTCACGCCAACAGGAATACGCCCACACTATCAAGACCCACGAATCCACGCAGCGGACTTTCAACTGCAGTATTCCATTGGCGGTACACACCGCCGCGCTCAAAATACACACACTTTCAAAACACATCCACATTGGACAATTCGAAATACACACACCTGATACACATACACACACCACTCCCACACACCCAATACAATATAAAACACACACGCACATCACCCACAAACCCCAACAACAACAACTGTGACTGAAGGCCACAGAGAGACACCACCATCTACAAACGAGCATCCGCAGGCACTCAACACCATCACCCACATAACATCCACGCACCTCACACAGCACACCACTAAATATCACCCGACACATCACAACTCACACCACCCCACAGATCACCCATACCACCCCATGGCACGGCAAAGACACCCCAGGTTCTCTGAGGAGGAGCTCAGGGTCATGGTGGAGGAAATCATCCGGGTAGAGCCAGAGCTATTCGGATCACAGGTACAGCACAACTCCATAGCTAGGAAGATGGAGCTATAGTGAAGAATCTTGGACAGGGTCAATGCAGTGGGACAGCACCCAAGAAATAGGGATGACATCAGAAAGAGGTGGAACGACCTACGGGGGAAGGTGTGTTCCGTGGTCTCAAGACACCACATCACAGTAGAGAGGACTGGCGGCAGACCCCCACCTCCATCCCCACAACTAACAACATGGGAGGAGCAAGTCTTGGCTATTCTGCATCCTGAGGGCCTTGCATGAGTAGCTGGAGGATATACTCTGGTAAGTTAAATCTTTACTACTATATTCCCCACCCTACCTGCATGCCATCAAATACCCCCACCCTCGCCCTCACCCCATCACTCCTACTCCTCACACATGTCCCAATATCACAAACCACCCATCCCAACACCAAGCCCTGCATGCAACACCAAAGCATGGACACCCATCACCAAAGCATGGCCACTGCACATACCCATACACCCCACTAAACCATCATCACACAAGGTCCTACACAGGAATGCAAGCACTGGGGTACACAGTCACCCACCCTCTGCACTCCATGACACACACAGATGCAATAATCATGCTTTTTCCCCCTGCAGGACCCATGCCCAACATCACCGGACAGGAGGGTCCAGACATGTCCACTCCACCCACAGAGGAGGCCCACAATGATGACAGCAGCTCCGTCCAACTGGATCTAGAAGACCAGCCCGGCCTATCTGGGACCTCGGGACAGTCGGTTCCCCTCACACTGGCACAGGCCACTACAGAGTTTCCCCCCTCTCGAAACACCAACACAGCACCCACCCAGCGGGCCCATGCCACTGTCCCCAGGACACGTCAATCAGCAGTGTGTCCACCACTACAGGGAACCCAGGCTAACCCACCACCCCACAACACCAGGGACCTGGGGGCAGTGGCAGTGGGCACACGTTTCAGGGGACAGAGGCCCAGGAACAGAGGGGAACTGGGAGGGCTGCTGTGCGACAGGGGGAGGACAGGCCCAGGGAACCCACTCTCTGCGAGGCCCTTTCCAACATCATGGGATCCTACCACCATTCCCAGGAGACAATGGCAAAGGTACTGGCCAAGTTTCAGGAGACCCAGCAGCCGCAGGAGGAACAGTACCTGGGGTTCAGGGAGGAACTCAAATACAACAATTCCACCCTGGGCACCATTGTAGGGGTGCTGAAGGAACTCCTCACCACCAGGAGGGACACTGTGGCACAACAAGGGGCCACTGACACTAGCCAGGACGATAAACTGCCCACCACCTCCGTCGAAGCACCCCGCAAACGGTCCCTGAGATCCAGGACAAAGACAGAGAATGAAGCCAAGACCCCCGCCAAGAAATGAGACCACCCTGATTGTCATCCTATTGTCCCACCTTGTCACCCTGTCCATCCTTAAACTGCCCCAGCTCCACTTCCTATGCCCCTTTGGACAATGCACCTGTGAGACTAATAGACTGGACTCTGCCATGGACATTCCTCTACCATCACCCCTCACCATTTTACAACCCCCTCCAATATTGAGCACTTAAATAAACACCCTTAAAGCACAAAATAATCTGGAGTCAGTCTGTGATTTCGAAATAGTGTATTAGCAATTACAGTGACAAAATGCTCTTTCAAATGTAATGTCAACATACCTATGTCACACAGCTCTAGTCCATGAGGAAACAAAGCAGATGTCACACAGTGGGACCCACATCTGTGAAATCGTAAGGGAAAGTGACAACTCAGTGACCATACACTGGGTGAAAATGACAGACAGTAGAGAGGTAGTAGTTTTAAATTAGATGTAGCTGGCAGGTTAGTCTTCTTACCTGTGTCTCACTGGAAGTATTGCAGTATCACTGTGTTCCTGTTGTCGATGTCCTCTTCTTCTGCTTCCTCCTCTTCACTGTCCATAGGCTCCACAGCTGCCACAACACCTCCATCTGGACCATCCTCCTGCAGAAAAGGCACCTGTTGTCGCAAAGCCAAGTTGTGAAGAGTACAGCAGGCCATGATAATCTGGCACACCTTCATTGGTGAGTAGAATAGGGAACCACCTGTCATATGGAGGCACCGGAACCTGGCCTTCAGGAGGCCGAAGGTCCGCTCTACAATCCTCCTAGTTCTCCCATGGGCCTCATTGTAGCATTCCTCTGCCCTTGTCCTGGGATTCCTCACTGGGGTCAGTAGCCATGACAGGTTGGGGTAACCAGAGTCACCTGCAAATGGCGAGGGACAACTGTTAGACACACACTGACTCATAAGGACATCTACAGACCCAGACAGCTATTCCCACTGATTTGGGTCTAGGTGCTCACTTAATAGCCACACCCGGTGCCTCTGTAGTTGCCCCATCACATAAGGGATGCTGCTATTCCACAGGATGTAAGCGTCATGCACTGAGCCAGGGAATTTTGCATTAACATGGAAGATTTACTGGTCTGCCAAACACACCATCTGCACATTCATGGAATGGTAGCTCTTCCTGTTTCTGTACACCTGTTCACTCCTATGGGGGGACCAAGGCCACATGTGTCCCATCAATGGCACCTATGATGTTGGGGATATGTACCAGGGCATAGAAGTCACCTTTCACTGTAGGCAAATCCTCCACCTGAGGGAAAACGATGTAGCTCCGCAGGGCAGACAACACTCTGGACAACACGTTGGAAAACATAGGCTGGGACATCCCTGATGTTATGGCCACTGTTGTTTGAAATGACACACTTGCAAGGAAATGGAGTATTGACAGCACCTGCACTTGAGGGGGGATTCCTGTGGGATGGCGGATACCTGACATCAGGTCTGGCTCCAACTGGGCACACAGTTCCTGGATTGTGGCACGATCAAGCCAGTAGGTGATGATCACATGTCTTTCCTCCATTGACGATAGGTCCACCAGCGGTCTGTACACTGGAGGATGCTGCCATCTCCTCACATGCCCCAGCGGACGGTGCCTATGGAGGAGAACAGCGAGCACAGAGTCAACCAACTCTGAGGTATGTAAACACAGCTTACTCTGAAAACTATTCATAAATCGAAATTTGCCTGTATGAGTGTTTAGGCAAGGCCTAGGTATGTGTGACATAGTAAAAAATAAAGCCATGTGGGCCCCTGAAATGGCGGCTGCCTGACCTGTAAGGTGGGACAAGGGGATATGAGGTAACTGCGCTGGCGTTGTACACCTTCGGTGTAGGTGGTCGAAGACCACGGCGCAATTCTGCATTGGTTAACATTTGACCCTATGGGTCCCAGGAGCCAATGACGATGTACGCCGGCAGTGACGGTACGCACCGCCGCGGAGGTGACCGCCATTTTCTGTCTGTTCAATCCCTCGATACCTGATCTTCGACAGGAGAGGACCTACACTGCAAGTGCTGCTGTGACCTCAGTCTGGAAGAGACAATGGCTCGTGTGTCTGGGGAAAGGGCCCCTGCCTTCAGCATGGAGGAGTTGGAGAAGCTTGTGGATGGGGTCCTCCCCCAGTATACGCTACTCTACAGTCCTCCAGACAAACAGGTAAGTACACTGTGAGCATGCTGTATGGGCAATGCCTGTGTGGAGTGGGGTGGATGAAAGATAGTGGGGAGAATGAGGCATGCATTAAACGACGGTGAGTGCATGTGCGTCATGGCAAGGGTATGGATGCGGGCCAATGACTGTGACGGTGCAGTTGGTAATTACTTCTATTTTTCCTGTGTACAATTCCTGTAGGTCAGCACCCACCAGAAGAAGGACATCTGACGTGCCATCGCCAAGGAAGTCCGGACCCTGGGGGTCTACCACAGACGGAGCACCCACTGCCAGAAAAGATGGGAGGACATTCGCCGCTGGAGCAAGAAGACGGTGGAGGCCCAGCTGGGGATGGCCTCCCAACGTGGGAGGGGTGCCTGTCGCAACATGACCCCCCTGATGTTCAGGATCCTGGCAGTGGCGTACCCGGAGTTGGATGGGCATTAGAGGGCATCACAGCAGCAACAAGGGGGTGAGTACACTCTCATTCAGTTGATTCAGTGCACATTGTAGGTGTCTGGGTGGGGGAGGTGGGCAGTGGGTTCCCCTAGGCCAGGGCGAGTTTGCTAGTTAAGTTCCCTTCTTCAGGCAGGCCCTGTGGCACCCCACCCCACCTGTGTACAGTGCCAACTACACCTAATCCGGCTCCTGTGACATCCATGTGTGCAGAAATCGGCCATAGCCTTGTAAGCCATGTCCCAGGGATTGAACAGTGGACCCCAAGTGTGCGGCGTAGTGCAGGGGGCTTCTGTGTCTGTTGTGTCCGCCAATGGTAGCGGTATTGCATGCACTGAACATGTCTTTCTTCTGTCTCCCCACCCCCTTTTTGTTCTCTCCCTGTACTTGTGTGCATTAGCATCATCAGGCGGAGGAGCAGTGGCACCGGAGCAGGAGGGAGCTGCATCCCACATGGCCCTGGAGGGCGAGACTATGGACTCCGAATTCACCAGAGGGGAGCTCCACGCCGGGGACAGGAGCTGACACCAGCGATAGGGACTCCTCCTCTGATGGGAGCTCCCTTGCGGTAGCGGCACCATCTGTGCCCCCGCATCTACAGGTACAGCCGCAACCCCCCCACCAGCACTGCCCTCCCAGCAGCCCGTCAGCCTTCGCCCCGTGCCCGCTCACCCAGGAGGGTGGGCATCACCTTCGCCCCAGGCACCTCAGCCCCTGCCCCTGTCACCCCTGCTGCCCTCAGTGAGGAGGCCATTGACCTCCTCAGGTCCCTCACTGTTGGGCAGTCTACCATTTTGAATGCCATCCAGGGTGTAGAGAGGCAGTTGCAACAAACCAATGCATACCTGGAGGGCATTCACTCTGGTCAGGCAGCCCTTCAGAAAGCTTTTCAAACTCTGGTCTCAGCACTGATGGCAGCCATTGTCCCTGCCTCTAGCCTCCCCCTACAACTTCTTCCACCCAGACCCACACCCCTGTACCTCAGCCTATCCCAAGCATACCATCAGACCAGCATGCACACACCTCAACACACAAGGGAAGCTCTGGCAAACATAAGCACCACACATCCCACAGGCACTCACGCAAGTATCACACACATGCAGACACACCAACATCCACTGCCTCCACTGTGTCCCCCTCTTCTCCCTCCTCCCTCCCTGTCTCGTCTCCACTCACACCTGCATGCACTACATTCTCAGCCACTATGTCCATCACCAGCAAACACACCACCACACCCCGCTCACGTGCACTCACCACCCCCACTACCATTCACACATCCCCTGTGTCCTCTCCCAGTGTGTCTGTGAGGCCACCTCCCAAAGTACACAAACCCAGGCACACACCCATCCAACAGCCATCCACCTCACGACAGCCACCAGCCCATGCACCTTCACCCAAAGTCAGCAAACTGACACCTCCTACGACCACAACCTCTTCCTCCACTCCCAAACCCCCTCCACCTACCCGTCCCAGTGCTCCTAAGAAACTTTTCCTGGCCAGCCTTGACCTCTTTGCCTCACCTCCCCCACCCCTTCAGTCTCCTAGGGCCCGACTGTCCAGGTCCCAACCTAGCACCTCAGCCACAACATCGGCGGGACCAGTGGTGCCAGTAGTCACCGGATTATGGAGTGCACCAGGCAGCAGGGCAGGCAGTGTGGCAAGGAGCCAGAGTACGGACAGTCCCCCATCTATCAAGCATAAAAAGTTGACCAGTGCCCCGTGGGAGAGGAAGGAAACCAGCCACTAAAGCCGCCCCCAGGGGTACAGTTGGGAGTGTGGAGACAGCTGCGACGCCATCCACAGTGGGGAAGGGCCAGAGTAAAACCGCCAAGCCTGGGAAGATCAGCACAGCGGACAAGACCGTCAGCAGCCACACTGCCCAAGAGGCGACTGCCAGCAGCCACACTGCCCAGGAGAAGACCACAAGCAGCAGCCGTGCTGCCCAGGAGGTGACCGCCATGAGTCACACTTCCCAGTAGAAGACCGCCAGCAGCAGCCCCGCTGCCCAGAAGGCGACCACCAGGAGCCACACTGCCCAGGAGAAGACCGCCAGCAGGAGCACCGTTGCCCAGGAGATGACCACCACCAGCAGCCCGGCTGCCCAGGAGAAGACCGCCAGCAGCCCCGCTGCCACAGACAGGACCGCTACCAGCAGCCCCGCAGCCACAGACAGGGCCGCCAGCAGCAGCCCCGCTGCCACAGACAGGACCGCCAGCAGCAGCCCCTCTGCCAAAGACAGGACCGCCACCAGCTGAACAGCTGCCAAGGACACCGCCGCCACCAGCTGAACTGCTGCCAAGGACACAGCCGCCACCATCTGAACCGCTGCCAAGGACACCGCCGCCACCAGCTGAACTGCTGCCAAGGACACCGCCGCCACCAGCTGAAATGCTGCCAAGGACACCGCCGCCACAAGAACCGCTGAACAGGACACCGCCGCCACAAGCACCGCTGAACAGGACACTGCCGCCAACAGCACCGCAGGCCAATGAGCCCCAAAAGCTCTGACTCTACTGAGGCCGCCACGAGCAGGATGAAGCACTATGGGCACCAATCCCCCTCCAGAACCAGTGGAGAGATACATCCACTACTTCAGTTCTTGGCAGGATGAAGCACTCTGGGCACAATGCCCCCTCCAGAACCAGTGGAGAAAGGCATCCACTACCTCAGTCCTTGGCAGAATGAAGCACTCTGGGCTCAATGCCCCCTCCAGAACCAGTGGGGAGATACATCCACTACCTCAGTCCTTGGCAGGATGAAGTCCTCTGGGCACAATGCCCCCTCCAGAACCAGTGGAGAAAGGCATCCACTACCTCAGTCCTTGGCAGGATGAAGCACTCTGGGCACAATGCCCCCTCCAGAACCAGTGGAGAGATACATCCACTACCTCAGTCCTTGGCAGGATGAAGCACTCTGGGCACAATGCCCCCTGCAGAAACCAGTGGAGAATGTTATCCACTTGAGAGACTGTGGCTTTGCACTCCCCAGGATTGAACAGTGGGCAACCCACCCACTGTAGATACTTGTGAGACTGCGGCTTTGCACTCCCCAGGATTGAACAGTGTGCAAACCACCCGCTGTAGAGACTTGTGAGACTGTGGCTTTGCACTCCCCAGGATTGAACAGTGGGCAAATCATCCACTGTAGAGACTTGTGAGACTGTGGCTTTGCACTCCCCAGGAATGAACTGTGGGCATGGAGCCCCCTCGTGGATCTGGCGTCATGCACTCAACCGTCTGAGGTGCCCCCCTTCCCTTCCCCCTGAGGTGCCTGTTTTATTTCTAGCTGATGCCCCTGCAGTGTTCTCTCCGTCTTGTTTGGGTATCTTGTGTGGGCCTCGCCCATGACTTTTGGGCCCAGTGATCCACGGACTATGATGGTGGAATCCCTTGGACTTGTGTTCTTGGTGTATTTAATTGTATATAGTATAAATGTATATATTTGTAAATATTTTTGATTTATGTAAATGAATATATCACATTTATTCAACTCATTTCCTTTTGTCCTTGCATTCTTCCAGGGGGTGCTGGGGGGTGTAACTGTGATGTATCAATATGTATTAGCGTGTGTGTTGTAGTGGATGAGGGTGGGGATGTTGCGTTTTCGTGTGTGTGTCACTGTTTTTTCCCTCCCCCCTCCCCTGTGTCGTAGGTGCAGTACTCACCGTTGTCTTCGCCACCGGCGTTCGTGCTCCTGGTAGAGGAGTAGGTAGATAAAGGCTGGCAGAATCTGGAGCTCCGGTTCAATGGCGCCATGGTTCCTTGTGGGGTGTGCAGAGGTGAGCGTTTTCCCTTCGAAGTCCTGTTTCCGCCGTCTTTTTGTTTGCGGTGAATCCGCCCCGGAAAAGGTGGCCGATTGGTGGCTTGTAATAGTGTGGGTGGTACATTGTCCTCCGTCTGTCTGTTGGCGGTTACCGTCGCGGTGTTTGTTTGTAACGCCGTAGCGGTCGGAGTGATAAAGTGGCTGTCTATGTCGCCGGTTTCCGCCACGGTTGTAATTCCATTTTTTTTACCGCCGGCCTGTTGGCAGTTTTACCGCCGCTTTAACACCGACCGGCAGGATTGTAATGACCACCTAAGTCTGAACTTAGGAAGTTGACCGGGACCTCCCAGCCAGCGTATCCGAGGAGGGCTCCAAGGACGTCGGATCAAGATCCAGGTTTGCCCCGGTCGTAGGATTTTCCCCTTAAAAAAACAACTAAGTCCAAAGGTAAAAATCTCCACCGAGGGCTCCCGAGACGTGTATATGAGGAAGAGTTCCAGGAGGTCGGATTGGACTGGCAGGTTCGTCCCGCTGAAGAAAATATTCAGAAAAACGACTAATTCCAAAGGTAAACTTTTGACCGAGGCCTCCCGTGGGCTGTAGCCAAGCCGGGCTCCATCGCGGTAGGCCTTAAACTTTGACTTTGACCCAGTCGAGGTGCGACCAGATGACCAGATTGCCGCTTTTTGTTTCTAGGCGCTAGAAAATAAGAATTCTTAAAAAATTCATATCTCTGGTTCCCCTTATCCGATTATATTTGTTTTTGTGTCATTTTAAAGATAAAAATATAGTCTATTTTTATAAATTGGTTTTGGATTTTTAAACTGCTTCCTGTGTTTTATTCAATTGCTGTTTTGTGATATTTGAATGCTTTACACTTTTTCTCCTAAGTTAAGCCTTGTTGCTCGTTGCCAAGCTACCAAGGTTTGAAGCTGGGTTTCATTTACTGAGACCTAACTGGGCATAAGTGGAGGTTAGTGGCCTATTGCTAAGTGTAGGTACTTACCTTCCCTTACCAATAACCCATTTTCCAACAACACCCTTACAATTGATGGTTTTGTGCAGTTGAGTAGGCCGGCAAAGAAAAGTCAACCAGAGAGTCCATCTGGGGGATAAGTAACAGGAACGCAGCCAACCCCCACTGCGAATGACCGAAGTTCATGCACAGAGCAGGGTTTGGTGGTTTAGAGTTTGGCTACAGGCCAGGCATTGAGGCCAACCCCAACTGCACACAGCCGAGGGCTGTTTGCAGTGTGGGTTGGGTGGTGATAAGGGTTGTCTGCAGGGCCTGGCCGCAGGCTCTACAGCCAACCCCAGCCATGTGCAGGACTGGGTTGGGTGGTTATAGGGTTTGGCCTAAGGGCCTGGCCACAGACCAGGCCCTGCTGCCAACCACCACCTCGCATGGCCAAAGATCACGTGCAGTAGTGGTTGGATTAACATATAATGATGGTACTTACTTTAGGATAAATAATCCAGAGAAATTCAGCAAAAAAAGCAAAGGTTACAGAGACATTATAGTTAGGAAATAGAATTAACAAAGCATAAAAATTCAATTAAAAAACCAAGGCCCAGATTTAAGAGGGCCTATCTCCTCCTTACTCCATATTAACGTAATTGTTTATGGTGCTAATGTGGTCCAACAAAGCCAAAATCGCCGTGCCAGATTTACAAATTGGCGCGGTGCATGCATTGCATCACTTTGTAATCCCTTGTGCCACATTATGCCTGCGCCAAGCATAATGTATGCAAGGGGGGGCGTTCCTCTGTTAAGCTGGCCAAAAAGGATTTCTTTGCACCAATTTTTGGGTGCACACCCTTGCCATGCACTGCTAAATACCCAACAAACTACAGCTCTCATGACATCTTTGATAACATCATTGATGATGTCACTGTAACATCTGCAGTAGAATTATTGATCAGATAACTGTGCATTGCAGGGGCATGAGTTATAGTTACCTTAGGGCATGAGACATAGTTACTTGAAATAACTATAAGAGGTGAATTTCTATTTTTTTGAACTTTTAAAATGTGAGCTATAACGCCCCTATAACCTTTGTTTTATTAAATTTAATTTCTATGTTTTTTATAAAAGAAATTATTGACAATATCATTCCTGTAACCTGGCAAACTGTCATTCACATTTTTCTTCAACAAACCACAACATAGAGCATCGGGCAGTAGGTCAACCTACTTAGGTCACTGGCTTCTATCTGTGTCAGTGACTGCATTTTGCTCTTGTACAATGTTCAGTTCTGCTATACAAGTAGTTCGAAGGCTGAAGGGACCTAGGCCTGTGTGTATACATTATACACAGTTTTGCGTAAAAATGCATAGTGTCGGCTTGTGTCATTCCAAAGCGCCAGCCGGGTGCCAAATTTATGGAATACCGCAAGTTTGTGCAAAGGGTGGGCTAACGTCTGGGAAATGACGTTAGCCGGGTGGGGTGGCGGTATAGAGGCATGGGAAAAAATAGAATAAAAAAATGCCTCTAACCAGCCGAGCCTCATTTCTTGATGCAAAACCATCCATACAACCTTACTCCTATCTTAGAAAAGACAGGATTCATGCCCATCACCCCAATGGCCAGCACAGGGGACCAGTGTCCCCTGGGCATGGCCATTGCACCCAGTGCCGTGCAGGGGGGCCCATGTCAGAGCTCCCAATGGCACTTAAATATGTTTTTAAAAATACTTACCTCTACTTACCCTACTTACATGGACTGGGGTCCCCATCCTCTGGTGTTCCTCTTGTGTGGGTGGGATGATCCCAGGCCCCTTCCATGGTGTTTTACCATGGAAATGGGTTCACAGGTCCCCTAACGTCTGATCAGAACCAGGCATTAAATAATGGTGCAAAACAAGCTTTGCACCATTATTGAGCCCTTCCTCCCACCTGTGCATCATTTTAGCACAGGGGGTCAAATATGGGGTATGGGGTCAGCACCATCTTTTAGATGGGAATGCCTACCTTGCACCTCATTTATGCAAGGTAGGTAAAGGCATCCAAAAAATGGTGCTAACTGCAATATTTTTACACTAGACATGTCTAGTGTCAAAATATAAATATGGAATTAAGGCCCTCATTACAACCCTGGCGGTAACTGCCGCCTACCGCCGTGCTAATGGGTGCCAAGATACCGTGACAGTATACCGCTATGGGTATTATGACCCACTCAGAGAAATCCGCCACTATACAGACACCCACACAAGTCCGCCAGACCAAAGGTCAGTGATAAATTGGTGGTACCAAAACCCACACCGTTACACCAACAGGAATACGCCCACAGTATCAGGACCCACGAATCACAGCGGTTGTCTTTCAACCACGGTAAACCATTGGTGGTACACACTGCCGCACTCAAAATACACACACATTAACAAAACTATACCACATTGTCAATTCAAACTGCACACACCTGACACACCACACCCACACACCCAATCCAATATAAAACGCACACCCACATTACCCACAACCCTTACAACAATAAAAAAAGATTGGCAACAGAGAGAGATAAAAGCTAGCAACACCCACTTAATCTGAGCCACAGAACACCATCACCAATACACCATCCACACACCTCACAGCACACATGACAACACATCACCCACACATCCTCACTCATATCACTCACACCACATCCATGGCACCCCAAAGACACCCCAGGTTTTCAGAGGAGGAGCTAAGTGTCATGGTGGAGGAAATCATCCAGTGAGAGCCACAGCTAGGAAGAAGGAGCTATGGCGGAGAATCGTGGACAGGGTCAACGCTGTGGGACAGCACCCCAGAACAAGGGATGACATCAGGAAGAGGTGGAACGATGCACGGGGGAAAGTGCATTCTGTGGTTGCAAGACACCAGGTAGCTATAAAGAGGACTGGCAGTGGACCCCCTCCTTTTCCCCCACAACTAACAAAATGGGAGGAGCAAGTCTTGGAAATAATGCATCCTGAGGGCCTCGCAGGAGTAGCAGGAGGAGTGTACTCTGGTAAGTCAAATCTTTACTACTATATCCCCCACCCTACCTGCATGCCATCACAAACTCGTACCCCTACCCTCACCCCCATCACTACACCACCTCACATATACTCCACTATCACAACCCACCCACCCCACTACCAAGCCCTGCATGCCACAACAATCCATGGACCCCATCACAGACCTGCATGGACACCCATCACCACAGCATGCCCATTAGAGAGAATCACACAGCCCACAAAATCATGACACACACAAAGCAAAGCCGACAGGGCAATCACAACCATACAGGGAAACACACCCATGCACAAGATGCCAGACGCAGATACAATAACACTGCATTTTTATCCCCACAGGACCCCTACTCCACCTCACCAGAGAGGAGTTGCCAGCAACATCCAGTCCCCCCCAGAGGAGGCCCACAGTGATGACAGCAGCTCTGCACGCCTGGATCACGATGACCAAGTTGGCCCATCAGGGACCTCTGGACAGTCGGTTACCCTGCCACAGACCCAAACCCACAACAGACACTCCCCCCTCAGGAAACACCAGCACAGCACCCACCCAGCGGGCCCATGCCACTGTCCCCAGGACATGTCAATCAGCAGTGTGTCCACCACTACAGGGACCACAGGCAACCCCACAAACAGAGGACGATCAGGGACCTGGGGTCAGTGGCAGTGGGCACACGGTTCAGGGGACAGCGGCTCAGGACAACAGGGAAGCTGGGAGGACTGCTGTGAGACAGGGGGAGGACAGGCCCAGAGAACCCACTCTCCAGGAGGCACTCACCAACATCCTGGGAGCATACCACCATTCCCATTAGACGATGGGCCAGACACTGGCCAAGTTGCAGGAGACCCAACGGCTGCAGAAGGGACAGTACCTGGGGATCAGGGAGGACCACAAAAACATCTACACCATCCTGCTCACATTGCAGGGATGCTGGCTGACATGGACAGCACCATGAGGGAGGCAGTGGCACGCCAACAGGCCCCTGACACTAGCCACAGCAAAGAACAGCCCTCCACCTCCACCGGTGCTAGTGGGCAGGAGGACCGCCACAGGCCACCACCACCTTACCCCCTGCAGAAGGAGAACCACCCAGCAAACGGTCTCTGCGATCCAGGCAGAAGCCTGAGAAAATTGCAAAGACCCTCAGCAGGAAATAGGACTTTCCAGATTGTCACCTTTCTGTCCCACTCTGTTACCCTGTCCACCTTGAACTACCATTACTCCCCTCCTATGCCCCATTGGACAATGCACATGTGATACCAGGAGAATGGACTCTAACTGGACATTCCTCCACCATCACCCCAGCCCATTGCACATCCCCCTCTACATATGAGCACTTAAATAAACACCCTTGAAACAAATACAAATCTTGAGTCTGTCAAATGAGTGAAACAAATCTTGAGTCTGTCAAATGAGTGAAATATGTATTAGTACAACATTTTAAAAACAAATGTGTACAGTTATATATACATTGGTATGACCTTTAGTGGGCAGCTGTAGACATACCAGGAGCCAGAGTGGGCCACAGATATCTGAAAATAGAGATGCCAAAGGGTACAGTAAGTGGCCATAGACATAGGGAAATCAGGCTGCCATGTACAATGTCCAACAGGAAACTGAAAAGTAAAGTGAAGTTACAGTGTTTTACCTGTGTGTCACTGAAAGGACTGCTGTATGAAATTACTTCTGTTGACCACATCTTCTTCTTCTGCCTCCTCTTCCTCACTGTCCACAGGCACCACCGCTGCCACAAGACCATCTCCAGGCTCATACTCCTGCAGAGAAGGCACCTGGCGTCTCAAGGTCAGGTTGTGCAACATGCAACGATGATCTGCCACATCTTCTTGGGTGAGTAGTACAGAGATCCACCAGTCAGATGGAGGCACTGGAACCTGGCCTTCAGGAGGCCGAAGGTTCTCTCAATTATCCTCATTGTTCGCCCATGTGCCTCATTGTAATGTTCCTCTGGCTTGTCCTGGCATTCCTCACTAGGGTCAGTAGCCATGAGAGGTTGGGGTAAGCAGAGTCACCTGCAAATATCGAGGGACAACTGTTAGACACACACTAACCCTTAGAGACAACCCCAGACACCAACATATACTGGGTGGGGACCTTGGGCTCACCTATTAGCCACACCCTGTGCCTCTGAAGTTGGCCCATCACATATGGGATGCTGCTATTCCTCAAGATAAAGGCGTCAGGCAGAGAGTCAGGATTCTTGGCATTCACATGGGAGATGTACTGGTCCGCCAAACACACCATCTGCACATTCATAGAGTGATAGCTTTTTCGATTCCTGAACACTTGTTCATTTCTCTGGGGGGGGAACAAATGCTACCATCCATGGCACCAATGATGTTGGGGATATGTCCCAGGGCATAAAAGTCAGCTTTCACTGTGGCCAGATCCTCCACCTGGGGGAATACAATGTAGCTGCGCATGTGTTTAAGGAGGGCTGACAACACTCTGGTCAACAAGTTGGAGAACATTTTGATGCCATGGTCACTGTTGTTTGGAAGAAACCACTTGCCAGCAGATGGAGCAGTGACAGGACCTGCACTAGAGGGGGGATACCTGTGGGCTGGCGGATAGCTGACATCATGTCTGGCTCCAATTGGGCACACAGTTCTTGTATTGTGGCCTGATCACGTCTGTATGTTAGTATAATGTGTCTGTCCTCCATTGTCGCAAGGTCCACCAGGGGTCTGAACACTGGAGGATGTCTCCATCTCATATTCATCCTCAGCGGTTGAAGCCTAGGGATGAAAACAGTGAGCAGAGGGTCATAATCACACATCTAGTGCAATAATGATGCATTTCTACATTTACAGTGCCAGTATGTGAATCTGAGGGTCAGTTGCTGTGCCAATGTCTGCTGTGACGCAGATAGGTGCCATGGCCTGTGCCCCCTGAAATGGCAGCTACCTGACCTGTGAGAAGGGACTAGTGGAAATGAGGTAATTCTGCTGGCACTGTGCGCCATTGCGGAAGGCAGTCGACGACTACCACACAACTTCGCACTGGTTATCATTGGGCCCTATAGGTTCCAGGGGCCAATGGCGATGTACACCGGTTGTGACGGTATGCACCGCCGCGGACGTGACCGCCATTTCCTATCTCTTCACTCACTTGCTACCTGACTTTCAACAGGAGAGGACCTACACTGCAAGTGCTGCTGTGACCTGTGTCTGGAAGCAACAATGGCTCAAGGGTCTGGGGAAAGGGCCCCTGCCTTCACTGTGGAGGAGTTGGAGAGACTGGTAGATGGGGTCCTAACCCAGTAGACGTTACTCTACGTGCTCCAGACAAACAGGTGAGTACACTGTGAGCATGCTGTGTGGGTCATGAATGTATGGAGTGCTGTGTATGTAAGCCACATGTAGGGGGGCACTGAGGCGTCCTAGCCAGAGTGCTGCATGTCTGGTGGTCAATGTATGTGAGTCAGGGGATGGGAGGGATATGGTGGGTGATGAGTGTGACGGTCCTGACAGTTAACTAATTCCCTTTTCTGCTGTTGTTTTCCTGCAGGTGAGTGCCCATCAGAAACATGGTATTTGGCTTGCCATCGCCAAGGAGGTGTGGACCCTAGGGGTCTTTGACAGGCAGAGCACCCACTGCCGCAAACGTTGGGAGGACCTGCGCCGCTGGGCAAGGAAGCCGGCGGAGGCCCAGCTGGGGCAGGCCTCCCAACGAGGAAGGGGTGCCCATCGTACCCTGACCCCCCTGATGTTCCGTATCCTGGCGGTGGCCTATCCGAAGTTGGGTGGGCGCTTGAGGGCATCACAGCAGCCACAAGGGGGTGAGTACCAGCACTGCCCTCCCAGCAGCCCCTCAGCGTGTTTCCTGTGCCCACTCACCGAGGAGGGTGGGCATCTCTGTCGCCCCAGGCACTTCAGGCCTTGCCCCAGTCAGCCCTGATGCCCTCAGTGGGGAGGCTATTGACCTCCTGAGATCCCTCACTGTTGGGAAGTCAACCATTCAGAATGCCATCCAGGGTGTCGAGGGGCATTTGCAAAAAAACAATGCATACCTGGAGGGCATTCACACTGGCGTGGCGGCCCAACAGAGAGCATTTCAGGCTCTGGCCTCCACACTGATGGCAGCCATTGTCCCTGTATCTAGCCTCCCCCTCCAACTTCCTCTACCCAGTCCCAATCCCCTCAGCCCCAGCCTATCCCAAGCACACCTTCAGACCAGCATTCACCCAAATCAACACAAAGAAGTGGCTCAGAAAAAACACAAGCATCACACGTCATCTCACAGGCACTCACACAAGCACCATCCCCATGCAGACACACCAACATCCACTGCCTCCACTGTGTCCCCCTCTTCCTCCTCGTCCACCTCCCTCCCAGTAGCATCTCAACTCACACCAGCATGCACTACATCCACTACCTCCATCACCAGCATGCCCATCACCACACACCCCTCACTGGCAGTCACCACCCCCACATCCATGCACACGTCCCTGTGTCCTTTCCCAGTGTGTCTGTGACCCCTCCTCCCAAAGTAAACAAATGCAGGCACCCACCCACCCAACAACCATCCACCTCACAACAGCATCCAAGCCCATGCACCTGCACCCAAACTCAGCAGACAGACACCTCCTACAACCACTCCCTCTTCCTCCACTCCCAGACCTTCTCCCTCTTCCCACCCCAGTGTCCCTAAGATTTTCCTGGCAAACATTGACCTCTTCCTTACCCCTCCCCCCATCCTCCCCCTCAGGCCAGGGTGGCCAAAACCCTGCCCAGCACCTCAGCCACCAAGTCCAGGTCCACTGTGGTTCCTGCAGCTGTCAGAGGATCAAAGGGGACACCCATCAGCCCAGCCAGTGTGCCACCAACCCCTGCCAAAGCAAAATCCATTCCGCCACCTGGCAAGGTGAAGAAGGGGACAGCATCCAGCAAGGGGAAGGAGCCACAACCACCCATCAAGGCCACCTCAAAGACTCCAGCTGCCAGACCCAAGGTGACACCACTATCTGCCAAGGTGAGGAAGGGGCAAAAACCTCAGGCAAGGCACGTCAGCCGTCCAAGCCGGCAGGTGAAGGCCTGGTGGCTACCAGCACAACCGCCAGCACTGCCACCTGCACCGCGGCCAGCACCGCCAACAGCCCTGCCGCTAGCACCACCGCAAGCACTGCCACCTGCACCACCAGCAGCTCCGCCACAGGCACCACTACTGTCAGCAGCAGCAGCCCCAGTGGGCAGCCATCCAAGGCTGCAGGAGAAGACTGGAGCCTCCACACACCACTGGCAGCACTGGCACCTGCACCGTGGCCAGCACCGTGGCAAGCACTGTGGCCTGCACCACGCAAGCACCGCTGCAACCACTGCCACCTGCACCGCTGACAGTAGCACCACTGCCAGCAGTATCAGTCCCAGTGGGCAGCCGTCCGAGGATACAGGAGAGGGGCTGGAGCCTCCCTCCACCACTGGCAGCACCCCCACCGGCACCGCCACTACCACCACTGTGTAGCCGTAGCGACCGCTGGATGGACTCTTGCCCTGCTGCCATGGACTATCATGCATCCTGATCACTGCAAATCTCGTGTCACAGACACCCAGGTGAGGGACTGTGAAATGCCACACCCCAGGTGTTCCATCACTGGGCACAGAGCCCCCACCAGAACCAGTGGAGAAATGCATCCACTCACCCTATCCTTGGCAGGATGAAGCAGATTGGGCCAAAGCCCCCTTCAGAATCAGTGGATAAAGGCATCCACTTGAGAGACTGTGGCTTTGCACTCCCCAGGACCAGGCAGTGGGCAAATCACCCACTTCAGAGACTTGAGACACTGTGGCTTTGAACTCCCCAGGACCAGGCAGTGGGCAAACCACCCACTTGAGTGACTTGAGCGACTGTGGCTTTGCACTCCCCAGGACCATGAAGTGGGCAAACCACCCACTTGAGAGACTTGAGAGACTGTGGCTTTGCACTCCCCAGGAACAAGCAGTGGGCAAACCACCCACTTGAGAGACTTGAGAGACTGTGGCTTTGCACCCCCCAGGACCAAACAGTGGGCAAACCACCCACTTGAGAGACTGTGGCTTTGCACTCCCCAGGACCAGGCAGTGGGAAAACCAACCACTTGAGAGACTGTGGACACTCCCCACGACATCCCTGTGGGCGTTGAGCCCCCTCCATGAGTGGTGGCATTGTCCCATCTTCTGGCTGAGGTGCCCTTCCCTTCCTCATCCCCCTGAGGTGCCTGTGTGTTTTTGACCTGATGCCCCTGTAGTGTTCTCTCCTTATTGAGGGAGGAGTCAAATGTGGGCTTGGCCTATGTGATATGGCCCTGTGGCCCACAGACATTTTGAGTGGACAATGTACCACCTTATGTACATATTGTATATATTGTAAATACTGTTTTTGAATTTGTAACGGATATCTGACTATTTCTAATATGACACTCAGTTGGCTCAATTCCTTTTGTCCTTGCGTTCTTCGAGAGGTATATGTAATGTTGTTGCATGTGTTTGTGTGTATGGTGTTGGGGGTGAGGGTAGGCGTGGGGGTGTTTTGTGTTTTGCTAGTGTGTGTCACTCTCTTTTTCCTCCCCCCCTCCACTGTGTGCTAGGTGCAGTACTCACCATGGTTGTCGCCGCTGCCGTTCGTACTCCTGGTAGATATGAAGGTACACCAACATCGGTAACACCTGTAGTTCGGGTTCCATGGCATCCTAGTTCTTCCTTGAGTGTCGAGAGGTGAGTGGTTTCCCTTCTGTGTACTGTTTCCGCCGTGCTTTTGATGGCGTTGGTACCGCCCTGGGAAAGCTGGTGGATGGGCGGGTTGTAATGTGGTGGGAGGTACATTGACTTCCGCCTGTCTGTTGGCGGTTACCGCTACGGTGCTTGTTGCTACAGCTGTGGTGGTCAGAGTGTTAAAGTGGCTGTCTGAGTTGGCGGTTTCCGCCATGGTCTTGATTAAATTTTTTTTACCACCGGCTTGTTGGCGGTGTTACCGCAGTTTTAAAACTGACCGACAGGGTTGTAATGAGGGCCTAAGTTTGCTCCGAATTTGCGTTAAAAAAAGGATGCAAATTCGACACAAACAGAGTATAAATAAGCCCCTTAGTGTGGTTTCTTTTATGTTTTTTACACATCAACTTTCTGTAGACAGTGATCACCTATGTCAGTGAGTGGGGTCGCAATTTTCTAATGAACCTCTTTCAGTGTCTCCTGACTTGAAACGTCGGAAGTGGAAGCTGGTTAAACAAGGTACTTCAAAAGCAGTTCATATACATGTAAATGCAGAGAGATGCCAAATGCTATTGTAAACAGATTTCACTTTTAGTACTCCATCTTTGTCTTTAAAGCAAAAGGAATGCTTACAGGGCATCTCTGCTTCATATTTCACTTGTTTCAAAGAGGGAAACCAGGGGAAAAGTGTTTTACGAGCTGTTGCACAGGGCTTGACTTTCTTACCGCCTCTCTCCTTCTCGCGTGACTTGGAAGCAACACAGCGGGTGAATAAACTCTTTACTGCATTTCCAACATACAACACAGTTATTTCTATTCAGCTCAGAATAAAAAAAAATGTTGTAAAAACTATATGGAGAATCAGTACTTTCCTTTATCTACATACTGTATTCAGAACGAGAAAACAATCTCCATCTATATGTTTAAGTAATGTCTGTGGTGAAATTAGCTAACCGTGTCCTATTAAAGCAGTCTGGAATGGGTAATGTCAGGAAAAGCATTAATGGACCGCAGAAATGTCAAGCTATGTAAAAGGTGTGTGCGTGTGTCTTTCTAGCAACTGTCACTGCTCCGAGGTCGTACCATTTCAGGTATATTCTTGTGTTTATTTTCAGGGAGAGCTTCGTGAACACCAGAAGTAGGGGACATTTCACACTAGCTTCTTGTTTTCATGACAGCCCTTCATCCTTCAGCTGATGTCCTGCGGGACGGGATTGCTTACAAATAGTGAAAGAGCTCCAAAGCCACCAAACTCCAATTTTGGCTGTAGTTTAATATCCAAGCAGCGACTAAGGGAGTCAATATTTCTTCCTAGGGTAAGGGTAGCAGACCGTATTAAAGTAAGCAGCAAGCTATTTTATTTAACGCAGAAAGCCATTCACCCAGCATCAAACAATGTGGTAAAAGTGGGAAGAAGACATAAGAATCTAGTTTCCCTGGTATCTTTCTGTTTGGTTTGGCCACTTGACTAATGCTCTCCATATAGATGTGAGATAGCTAATGTTAGAAAAGATACTTTTGAACTGTTTGTGTTTATGTTATAGAGTGCCAACTCATATAGTTAGGAAGAGGTATGTGTGTGTATGGAATGACTAGAAGGTGATAAGAAAAGTGTATTTTGACAGCGTGATATAGAGTGAGCCTGTGTAGGTGCTGAAATAAACAGTCACAATGCAAGTGTGATAGCCACATTTCCAATATAGATTTTGACATATTGCTCATTTAAACACAAGGTGGGAAATCTTAGATCCAGTATTGAAATACCTGTAACTGATGCATTATTATACCTTGTTCATCCTCCAACAGCCTAAATGATTTGAATATATATTACTGGGTGGAGGAGGATGTCACATTCTCAACAATTGTTCATCAAGGTTAAAAAATGTGTTCATTTCCCAGTCTTTGGTGGGATCACATTCTGAAAATATCCATCTTCAGCCTACGTGGAGGAGTGGGGAAGTACACGATGCTTTGTATCCTACTGGCATGTATTGTGTTTCTAAGGATTTTGCTGTATAGTGTTGGAAGGGTGAGCTACAGAACACTATGATTACTAGTTGTACAGATTGGGAACTTCCCAGAGTTCTCCTTTGTTTTTTGCATAATGTATGCGTCACTCTAACCCTGAAAGGGCCTTGTTTTGACTTATACTGGGTGCTCCCTTGTGTCTGGACAAAGCTAAACCCCTCTGAAGAGCTCTAATGAGACCGAAACACGTGTCAGGGTTTGCTTTACTCATTCCAGGTTGGCTTGAATGGTATTTGACCAGTCCACAGCTGTAATACTGTACCTGGAGTGGTAAATGGTTTTAGTCATTTTACAGCTCGGCGAGGATGACACTGTGTTAATCCTATGCTTAAAGATTTTGCTGTACAAATGGCAAAAGACTTTGTCAATATCTAGCTCGGCATGGATAGCACTGTGCTGATCCTATGTTTAAAAACTTTGCTAGATAAACAGACATTTGAGGTGAACAAATCTAGAGTGTTGCTGGAGTTGCAGGGTGTTCCTTACTAGAGCTGCTCTCCACCTAAAATTGGGAACTTCCCAGAGTTCTCCTTTGTTTTTTGCATAATTTTTGTGTCACTCTAACTCTGTTAGATATATATATATATATATATATATATATATATATATATATATATATATATATATATATATATATTTTTTTTTTTTTCTTCATATTTCTTTATTGGCATTTATGTATAGACAACAGGTATGTATGGGTTGCATGGTGTTGGAATGCAATGGATAATAGTGTGTTGAGTCGTGTGTTGTGCAGGGGGGCACATATGGCTCAGGTACAGTGTGTGTGCATGTGTGTGTGTGACTTACGTGTATTCCATAGCTGCTGCCACTGTACAATGTTCATTGGGTCCAGCAGCGGGCTCCCCCCATCAGCAACCCTCCAGTATGACAATGCCTGCAGAGCTGTAACATCTAAATATGGTTGGGGGGAACCAGCCTGCCTAATGGCTAGGAAAGCTCTGTTGTGGTGGTCTTTGGTACAGTCACATTACATCTAAATACAATGGGCAAAACACTGTCAGCTTGACAGAGTACTCGGGTCCACTGTTGATATGGCTTGGAGGTAACACCGTCAAGATCTAAGTCATGCCCTAAGTTTCAGAGTCTTGGGTGCCAGGGTGAAGCGGCGCGGGATTATACAAAGCTCAGAGTACAGTTGTATTTAGGATCTGGGAGGTGTGGGCCAGTTCTCGGAGTTGGTTTCCCCCTCCAGTAGTGGGGAAAAGTCCCTGTGTTGCAGAAAGGTTAGTACGGGTTCCCCAACGTCCTTGGGAAAGAGTGTAACAACATTACTTCCCATAAGTGGATAGTTGCTCTTAACATTATGTTGCATCCTGCAACCAAGCCTTGATGGATTTTCAAGTATGTGCTCTTGAGCTTGAAGCATAGGGGGAGGAATGTGCAAAGTGTTGTGTAGCGTGCAGCAGGTTGCCTAAAGTTTATGGTATAGGAGAATCTCAAGTGCATTTGGGTGAGTCCTTCAAAAAGAACCAAATAGGGGTATAAAATAGACTTTTAGATACAGATCTGAAAAGGTAGTGAGGTCTCGCCTATGTGGGCAGCAGAAGGGGATTATGTCTGATGGGTATGGAGGATGCATATAGGCAGGCGAGCCTGGTGCATTTTCTCATGCAATTCCACATCCAGGGCGCACATTCTACAGTATTGATCTTGGTCTACATTGGCTTGGAGGGCAGGAAAAGTGCTGTAGTTAGGGTACATGGTGCTACATGGTCCGCCTTGATCATCGTGTGTGGTTGAAATTGTGTCACATAAATCCATACATGTATGTATTGCCCCTCGGCACAGAGTGCATATAGAGTCATGTTTGGAGTGCCTAAACCCCCCTGGTCAAGGGGTAAGTTGAGTATTTCCAAGGAAACCCTAGGTTGCTTGCCAGTCAGGGTCAGTGCTACAAGATGAGTTCACAGTCACTGCAAGAAGTGAGCCATTAAAGGGATAGGCAGGTTAAGAAAAAGGTACAAGATTTTCAGAAGGATGACCATTTTAGCTATGGCTATCAGTCCCGTCACAGATAATGGTAGATGAGACCATATTGGTATCCTGTCTCCCAGCCATGCCAGGGAGTGGCCATAGTTGGCCCTTCAAAGTTTCTCCAGGTCACGGCTCAGTCAAGTGCCCAGGTATTGGACAGGATTGGAAGCCCACTGCACCGGGTATTCAGAGGGGAAGGGCTGTGTACATTCAGTGAGGGGGAAGGCTATAGATTTAAACCAGTTAACCTGTATGCCAGAGAGTCCCCCATAAGAGTATAACCTCACGGATTACTGAGGCTAAGTTCCTGGGGCTTAGAAAGATATAGGGTCACATTGTCTGCTCACATTGATACAGTCGGGCCCCTAGCCATAGTTTCAAGGTCTCGGTGGGCATGCTGCTGCCAGAGCTGAGCCACAAGGTGCTCCATCACCATGGTGAATAAATTCAGGGATAGTGGATATTGCTGGCATGTCCTTCAGGATATTGGGAAGGAATCAGATATCATACCATTTAGACAGATACAGGCTGTGGGTAATGTTTAAAGACGTTGTATCTGATGGATGAATCATGGATTGAGACAAAGACATGTGAGTAGCAGAAAGAAGTAAGGCCATTCAAGAGAATAAAAAGCCTTGGTGGCATCTAGGAGAGCGGCAAAGAGTTGAGGGCCCAGAGTGTGCATGAGGGTGTAAATTGTGCAGAAGTTGTGCAATGTGGAGCAGTCTGGAATGAATCTAGATGTGTCTAGTCTCAGAAACGTGGGCAACAGGGAAACAAGAAAGTTTGCTAATATGTAAGAAAATATTTTATTATCGTCATTAATCGTGGAGCTTGGCCGATAAGAGTCACAGTGGTCCGCAAGTTTGTCAGGTTTGAGAAGCATCATAATAACCGCTTCCTGTAGGAATGGTGGTAGGGCTTCAAGCTCCAGAGATTCCTCATAAATTTTCAGCAGGTGGGAGCTAACTTGGATGCATATTCCTTTTAGAAGAAAATGTTAAGTTGTTCAGTCCCGGTGCCATGTAGCCCACGAGGATTTGGATGACCTGCACGATTTCCTCTATGTGACAGGGGAGTCCAGGTACCAATGGTGGGCTCCATCCAACCACAGTAGCTGAATGGATTCAAGGTATGCATTTAACTCACCCCTGTTGTTAAGTGTGGTGGCTTCATAGAGCTTAGACTAGAAGGATATCATAGTTTGTAGGAGCCCCGTGGAGGTGAATTGGAGTTTCTGCTTGTTTATCAGCAGCTTCACTACATAGATGGAAGCCAGAGGTTTACAGAGAATGCCAGCAAGAGTGCTACTAGGGCAGTCACGGTCCCCATATCAGCACGCCTTTGTGTCACAGTCAAGATAACTTGTCTCGTGAGAGTCTTCTTTGTCAAAACCAATTTCCCCCCAAATGGCAGTCATAGTAGTCGCATTTTTAGATTCAAAGTAATCCAGGTCAAGAGATTAAGGTCCAATCTAGCAAGCAGCCCGTGTATCACCCTAAGGATGCCTGATTGTTTTGCAAAGCAAGTACCCTCAATCACTGCTGCTCCAGAAAGCATGCATCAGGTAAAATCACGGTGGGTCACCTGTTGCAGAGTGAGTTCCAGCAAGACATAGGCATGGTCTAAAAGGGTATGCGGTAAATGTGCTACCTTGGTAACCCAGGTCCAGGCATCTTGGGATATTAACCAATAGACTAGACATGACCATGCATTATGAAAGAGTGCTTCAGGTGCCATCTGTGCCAGCCGTGGGTGTAAGCTGGCAAATATCATCTAGATACTTGTAATGTATGACGTTTTGAGTTGTGTTACAGCGTTGATGTGTGGGCGTCTAGATACTCCTGAGCTGTAAAGTCTGTCATCAGGTATTATGTTGTAATGTCCGCCCCAAAAAAAGGCTCCTAGGCCCAGGCCGTCTATGAGCCTACAGATTTCAGAAATTAAATCCAGACTGTTGGTGTTCGGGCCATAAACTGCAGCCAATATATAAAAGGGTGTTTATGTAGGGTACCAGATAGAAAGACATGGGGGCATATTTATACTCTGTTTGCACAGAATTAGCGTCATTTATTTTTACTGTAATTCGGTGCAAAACTAACTCCATATTTATACTTTGGTGCTAGACCCGTCTAGCGCCAAATTTATGGAGTTAAAGTCATTTTCTGGAAGTGGAGATCTACCTTGCCTTAATGAGATGCAAGGTAGGCGTTCCCGTGCAAAAAATGACTCATTAGTGTGTGCAGGGCCATCATGTTGCAAATGAATACTTGGGGTTGACATGTTTATCCCCACCATGCAGGGGAGATATGTCTTTACTAACTAGCCGTATGACAGGTTCTGGAGTATATCATGTTGGTCATTGTTACTGAGGTGGGTCTTCTCCTGGCTCTGCGAGGACAGCTGGGTTGATGCTTTCCTGACAGTGATGTGTTTTGCAAATTTAAGGGCAGCCTTGGCATCTGTAAAGTAGTGATGTTCCCCGTCATGAAGGAGACACACCTTAGCAGGATGAAGGAGTGCACATAACATTTTGGCTTTCTGAATGAACCTCTTGACTGGTAGAAATTCTCTCCGGGTGACCTGTACGGTCAGGGTGAAGTCTGGTTAGAATGAGAGTTCATTGCCCAGGCAGTGGACAGTGCGGCGGTCCCAGGCCAGACACAGGATGACATTGTGGTCCCTGTAGTTGAGGAGTCTTGCGACTATGAGTCGAGCAGGAGCACCAGGGGGAACGCAGTCCCAAAATGTGGTGAGCTTGCTCCACAATGAAGACAGGGGAAAGGGCCTCCCCAAATAGCTTGTGGAGCATGGACTCAACATAGTCCTCCATTTTATCAACGGCAGTGGACTCTGGGACCCATCTGATCCAAAGAATATTACGTCATGAACACATTTCCTAAATTTTCCTTCTTCAATTTGATAAGTTCAAGGGTCTTGTCCATGTGCAGGAGGTGTTCTCTGGAATCAGCATGAATATAAATTCCGTATAATACCTGGTTTCCTAGATGGTCCAACCTGTCCTCATGTTTGTTGACCTGTATTTTCATGTGACCAAGACGGCTAGTAAGGAGGTGCAGTTTCACGTCTATTGCTCTGAGGCTGGTTTTTACTTTGACAAGCAGCTCCTTAAGAGCACTGTTGTGTTGGACATCTCCGTGGGAGTGGACATAGGATTCCTCTGGTGGTGCCTCTTGCCCAGCATGATGGGTGTGCTGTTTGCCTTTGGGCAGTGATCTGTGGTATGGGAGTGAAGCTATTGTTCAAAATCCATGTGTAGTTCAATTGGTCCCCTCACAGAAGTGCAGGCATCTGGTCAAACAGGTGAACTGGCTCATCAGGTGGATGTAATTAGAGTCTAGTAGCCCTAACTGGGCCCGCCACTCCCCGGCTTAGTCTCACTTCATGGTGGGCATGAGCAGGCCCAGGATCTGAAAGTTACAGTTTGAGGGGGTTGGGGATCTTTAGTTTGCAAGGCTGCCACTGTGGAGAGATGTTACTATTTACACATGGTCAGGAGCAGTCTTCCCTGTTCAGAATGGGCCCTTGGGTAGCATGGGGGGTGGACTGAAGAGTGGTGTGAGGCTGCACAGACTTATGGGTGCCTTTACCTTTGTGAACTTTATTTGTTTTCAGCACAGCAGAGCCAGCTTTGCATCTGTAAAGTTTGCAGGGTCCAGGGCAGGCCCAGTACCATGCCCGAAGGCCGCGCAGCCCGGCAGTGACATAGACTCTGTATGCTGCACCTCATAAGAATGAGTGGCGGACGGTTGCCAAATTGAGGGCTGACTTGTGATAGGAGGGATGACGGCCCGTCTGATTTCTGCTCTCTCCTCACCAGCTCCACCAGGTGTGCCTGATGGGCTCAGGCCACATGCAAAGGTCTGCAACACAGTCATGTGTACTAGGTTGCATCAAGGCCCGCCACATACCACGACTCAATCTGCCCTGGTGCTGTCCCCCAGGTGCCAGCGACACCCACCAAACACATGGGCGGCCTCACCACCTCCTCCAGAGGGCTGCCATAGCATTATGGGCTGCAGGGAGCCTGCTGTACCAGGATAATTGGCAGATTCTGAAGTTGGCCAGCAGAGCCCTCTATCAAGTGGCTATCTTGCTGCCTGGCTAGGCTCCACCCCCTGTCAATAAATATATTTAGCCCTAACTTTACTGTATTAAAGGAAATGTTATGCATCTGATCTTGTAGTTATCTGTTAAAAGCTGTAGCATAGATCATTACTAATCACATCAGAGATGAACAAGTTATTAAGTAATTAAAGTGGAACTAAGGAAAAATAACCTTTTTTGCAAGTAACTAAGAGAGCACAATTTCCAGTTTCATACACATGCTTTGTCACAATCAGGCAGCCTCAGTATGAATTCACTATTCTTCTTATTCCCATTCTGTACTTTTTTCACTCATTCTGCCCTCTTCCTTCCCATTCTGTCATTGCTACCCCCTCTTTAATTTAATTTCCTCTGCCTGCTCACTGCATTCTTTGTTCTTTTGTTTTCCACTCTTTCCTCTATGCCTCAGCTTATGTTTGTACACAGTACTCTATTTCTTATGTCCCATGTCTATTGCCCATTCTCTTCTTGTGCTCTTTGCCTTTTCATTTCTCTCAGCCTGTTTTATATTCAGATTCTCTGCCTTCTCCATAATCACCATCTTTTTCTAGGGTTCCCTTCTCAGTGCATTTTTCATTGTGAGCCATAATATCCATGTTCTCTTCCTCTTCTGTTCTTCCTTCTCTATTTTACTAGGATCTGCATTTATCAGTTTCTCATCTTCATACTGATCCTCTATATTTCCTGTTAGACCTGGGAGCCTTAGGGTGTTCACCCCAAACTTTTTGCCTGCCTCCCTCCACTTTTAGGACAATGTTTTTGCTGGTTTTAGGACTCTGCGTACTTTACCACTGCTAACCAGTGCTAAAGTGCATATGCCCTTTCCCTTAAAACATGGTGACATTGGCTCATACCCAGTTCACTTATTTAATTTGCTTATACGTCCCTAGTGAAAGCGCCCTACATGTGCCCAAGACCTGTAGATTAAATGCTAAAAGTGGGCCTGCAGCACTGATTGTGTTACCCACATAAGTAGCCCCTCAACCATGTCTCAGGCTTGTCATTGCAAGCCATGTGTGTGCAATTTCACTGCCCACTCGACTTTGAAATTAAAAGTACTTGTCAAGCCTTAAACACCCCTTTTTCTACATATGTCACCCCTAAGATAGGCCCTTTGTTAACCCATAGGGCAGGGTGCTATGTAGGGAGAAGGCAGGACATGTACCTGTGTAGTTTATATGTCCTGGTAGTGTAAAACTCCTAAATTCGTTTTTACACTGCTGTGAGGCCGGCTCCTTTCATAGGCTATCATTAGGGTTACCCTCATATACTGTTTGAGTGATAGATTCTGATCTGAAAGAAGGATCAAGGTCATATTTAGTATGGTCACAATGGTAATACAAAATCCTGCTGACTGGGGGAGTTGGATTTTATATTACTATTTTAGAAATTCCACTTTGAGAAAGTGAACATTTCTCTGCACTTAAATCCTTCTCTGCCTTACAATCTACGTCTGGCTGGGTTAGTTGACAGGTCCCTTGCACATTTTACTCAGACAACCCCAAACACAGTATCCTCAATCACACCTGCACACATCTGCATACTGAATGGGTCTTCTTGGGCTGTGAGGGAGGAGGGCTTGACACTTACATGTCAAAGGGCAGTGGCCTGCCCTCACACAATGGACTGCCAAATCCCCTACTGGGACCCTAGCAGACAGGATGGAACTGAAAGGGGACCTTGTGCACTTTTAAGCCACACGTTGAATTCTCCCCCACTTCAAAGGCACATTTGGGTATTTAAACAGGGACCCTACCAACTCAGACACTTCTGGACAAGATACCACTGAGGAAGAAACTCTGAAAGAGAACCAGCAACCTGCCAAGAGAAGCTGCCTGGCTGCCCAAAGGACTCACCTGACTGCTTTGCTAAAAAGGTCTGCTGCCTTCTGGCTCTGCTGAGAAGTGCTCTCTAAGGGCTTGGATTGAGCTTGCCTCCTTTTTTCTGGAGTTTCAGGGCCAAAAAGACTTCATCTCTGCAAAGGACTCCTTGTGCCAGCAATTTCAATACACAGCCTGCCAGAAACGATGCACAGCCTGCATCGCGGTGAGAAAATCAGCCCACACCGAACCAGAATGACGCAACCCAGCTCCCCAAGTGGAGATCGACGCAGCACCAGCATTGCGACCAGAACTTCGACACACGGCCCACTGGATTGATGCATAGCTGAGCCGGAACAAAGCAGCCTGACTTCCTGTGAGAAGAATCCATGTAGAGCCTGGCGTGTGACAGAAAGTTCCCCGCATCTCCCACTGGGTCAACGCAGGTCCTGTGATTTCAGCCTGCATGCCCAGGATTTCTCTGCATCATTCCCGGAGCGTTCAAACACCCACAACCCGAAGAGGATCCAATTTCGCACCCCAGAAATCGACGCAAGGCCCTGGCTGCATGAAAAATATAGACGCATCATCTGTGTGCACCTGGAGAAACGGATGCACAGCTCCCCATTTTCTACACATCTCCTCCTCTGCGGTCTCTTGTGGATAATTTACACGCAAACTAGGTACTTTGTGCTGGTAGAGACACTTATTGCTTTTAGGATCTTAAGACTCTTTTTTATCATTTTCTAAAGTGATATTTCAACATGTACTTATCAAATCTTGATGCATTTTTACCTGCGTTAAATCAGATAAATAATCAATATTTTTATCTAAACTTGTGGTGTATTTTTGTGGTGTTTATACTGTGTTATTGCATGATTTATTTCACAAATACTTTACACCTTGCCTTCTAAGTTAAGCCTGACTGCTCAGTGCCAACCTACCAGAGGGTGGGCACAGGATAATTTGGATTGTGTGTGACTTACCCCGACTAGAGTGTGGGTCCTGGCATGGACAGAGGGTAGCCTGACTGCCAACCAAATACCCCATTTCTAACATTTGCTCTTTTTTCTCCCCTCTTTTCTGAATTATCATCCCTTGTTCTTTTACATTACTTTCTCTTTCCCAGTCTCACTGATGTTGTTTCTCCTTTCTTCCTTCTTTTCCTCATTGAACTCTCCACTAATTTTTCCTTTCTCTGTACATTCTCACTTCCCATCTTCATTACCCTGCTATCTTCTTTTATCTCAATTCTTGCCATCATTCTCACCTTGTCTCATCTTATATGTTCACTCACCTTTCCCCAACTTCTTTCCTCATTATGCCATTCTACTGTAATTTCCTATTTTCCTTCATTCTCCTGACTGTATCTTACCACCACTCCTCCTCACACTGGTCCCTTTTTTACCACCCTTTTCCATGACCCTTTTGACATTAATCAGTTTTTCATGACTCCTTTCCTTCTTTTTCCTCCAATTCTTTACCCCTTCTCTACTCATTCTCTTTCCTTCTGAATGATTCCCTTTTCATCACAGTGCATTCTCTCCTCAATACTTTTCTCTGCTTTGTCCTTATTTTTGTCTTACCTACACCTATTTCTTCAGTTTCAGTTTGTCTCCCTTTTTGTCTCTGATGCCATTTCGTCTTTCTCCCGCCACACATTTTTCTATTTTCCAAAGTGTTTTTCATTCCTACTTTTGTCTTTTCAATCAGTTCTATCCTCTCTCGCTGGTCTAGCTTCTATCATTGTTCTGTCTTCTCTCTCCATTGCATCTTCTCTCTCTCTCCTCATCCCTTTCTCTCCTTTATTTTACTTTGTGCCTACTTCTGTACTGTAGTTTCCATTACTCTTTTCACTTACTCCTCTTTTTGTAATGCTGTTTTATTTTTCTCTCTTCTGCACACAATCCTCTCTTTCCTCGCCTTCCTGTCAATAAAATAATTCAGTCCTCCAAACTTTAATTGCCTGTGAGCCTTACTTGATCATTTCTCTCATTTCTGTTCTTTTTCTTTCTCGCTGTTGAATTATTTCTTCCATTACCACTCTACTTCCTTCTCCTTTTTTTCCACCCCTTTTTTCTTTACCAATAGTCTAACACATCCTGCCTTTTTTGTTTCACTGGACGATCCCTTCCAATCCAACGCATCTGTTAATTTTCTGTTGCAAAACGTTCAGACTTTAATATGCAGTTCAACAGGTAAAAGTTTTTACCCTGTTATCTTTGTCCCACGCTGGCTCACTTAAAAAAGAGTTTTGTTGCACTCAATGTTAGTTCCCATGATGAATGATGCTGCTGTTGTATATCAGACCTTTGAAACCTCACGTGCTATTTACTCTCAATCACACCAATATTCCAAAAGCCTGTATCAGGTTGCCTTTCACTATGTCAAAGTTACAATATCAACATACAGTGATAGTGCACCCACTATATTGGCCTAAGCACAACATTGCAGAGTAAGTGTGTATTTACTATCCTTACCTTCACTTTACTTACTTTGCAATGCAGTTGTTAGGTTGATTTAGTTAATGCAATATTATTGCTACTTGGGGCACCATCATTATGTGACATCATCCATTTTTCTGAAACTCTTATACATGCATCACCATAACCACACAAAACTTCTCAATAGCCGAAGAAACAGCGATGCAAGCTAGACATTATGGCTTTGCCAATGGTTGCATAACTATTGGTAAAAGAAGTGTACGTTGTACGGTACAATGTACAGATAAGAAAAATTGAACATTTCAGCCTATGGAAGAATTAAATATATCCTAAATGGCAATGAGCTGTAGATGCATACGAAAAACAAAAGATAATGCATCAAAAAAGATCCACCTAAGACAAGTAGTGTACATGAAATCATCTAACCTGTTACGTGTCCAATCCTAGAATAAGCTTCCATTTTGATTTTTCATTAATTAATATATTTCAAAGCTACATATTTCTTTTGAGGTTCTGGAAGAAAGCTTTGCATAGTTACTTTCCAAGCATGTGTAGGCTAGAACATTTTGTTCTCACAACAATTTATTTTGATTGGTAAAAAATTATTCCAGTATTTTTTTCAGAGGCAGTTCCTTCGCAATGGTCCCTGGGACACCAGCACAGGCTCCCCATGCAATCCTGGTGCTGCTCTCATGCTATACTTAGCATGAGAGCAGCATCAGGGTTGGACTGACTGTAATGGTCTACTGCTCAGACAGTGCAATGGAGCCTGTGCAGTTTCTCCCAGCGGGCTGTGCAACACAGCTGAGTTGGAGAAACCTAAGTGTGCATTTTAGCTTGGCCGGCCTAAGACTTCCGGACAAACTGACATGCGCACTTTGTGCACTCACTCCAAGCCTCCTCTTATCCCCTCCCATGGCTCACCTCTTAGCCAGTGACAGCGAAGCTCCTTAGCCGTTCCAAAAGAGCTGCTCCTGCTGGCAATAGTACATTTTGTGAAATGAAAGGGCAGTTTTAATTTTCATTTACATTTTAGAATTAAAGCTGTTGCAGAACCGCAAAATCAGACAAAAGTAAAGTGTATAGTTAAATTACCGTCATTAGTCTGAAAGCGTGTTAAAAGTGGTGTCACACTCAATATTATTTTATCATTGAATTATAAATGTAATTAAGTAATGAGAATCTTAATTAAGTCTTTCACATCTGTGCAATATCTACATTTCCCTCAATTAAGATTCCCCACAAGGTCAAATACACCTACTTGGCAATAGAGAATAGAGTGCGTTCTTCCCTTTTATCCAGCAAGTCTATATTCAGAAACAATTACTTGAAGTCCAAGGATTAGAGAGGTTAATCGACTGCAGACAGCTGCCGAGGCCATTGCTCCGCTCGATGGAGGGCAGGACATGAGGATTAGTAATGGTGCAAATACACACTTTTTGTCTACTATAATACTGTATAACTCCTTTGCTCTGCTCAGACAACTGGCATGTAATGTTCTAGGGATCATTCAGGCTGTAACTACTGCTTGGGAGGTATTGTGTTTTCAGTTGTATTTATCCAGCTACTTGCAGCACTTTCTGTGTGCATGTGTGTTGGGGGAGGTTTACTGGTCTGTAAATGAAAAACAAAGGAACCTATTCAGCACACCATGTATGAGTATATAAACTAGTAGTCCCATGGAAGTACTTTATAAGCTCACAAATTCTATTCATTAAGATTGTAGTGTTGTCAGTTTTACGTATCCTTTGCGCATTAGCTTCAGGCTTTAGGCCTTTGTGCACTTTGCCCTGGATGTATTTTATTCATTTGCTCGCAGCTTAGAGCCTCTGTGCACTTTGCTCTAATTGCTTTTTATTCGGCTTCGTACTTTTAGTTTTCAAATAGCCAGTTCTACGGTCTTGTTTTCTATTTCATATCACACTGTTTAGTCTACTTCAGCACTGGAGTTCTCCATAACACATTCTTGTTCACTCTGTGATTCAGTCAAGGATACAGTCTGGTACATTGCCGATAGACGTGGTAGGAGTTTAGTTTTTGGCATTCCTGCGTAGGGACATTTTGTGATCACGCTGACATGTTAGTTATAAAAACACTTCCTTGTCCCAATACACGCAAGAGGGAGATTCCGACCAGGGAACCACAACTAGATGCTGACTGCCTCGTTGCAGATGCTGAACCAAGATCACAGGCCTTTGCTCAGGTATGAGGGCTGATGTCTCCCCCGGGATTCAGAAAGGGAAGTTATAAGCTTAACATGCTGTGCTCGAAATAGAATTAGCAGAGGGAGAGTAGAAACTATTAAACACCATGATAGCGTTGTTCTTATGTTTTACTCTCCTGTTGACTATTTCAATCCTACTGTGTTGTATGGTTCTGGTTATTGCGGCTCACGCCTTATTATCTAAAAGGCAGTCGTTTTATTAAAACATTATATAAAACGTATACGCCTTTGTTATTTGTATATGAGATCATACTGTGAATGAAAGAGTTGGTTTGGATCTGAGTGACCACGACTTCCCTGAGAAGTTCCAAAGATGTCATGCGCTCGGCTGCCCAATCATCTCTTCCCTACGGGAGAAATGAGGCACTGCTAGTTAGCCGGAGCAAACCCGGATTTAGGGTGACAGAGGTCCTTCCAAGTGGGTCAGACTCAGTCCCCCACACCGTGAACGATCCTGCTGCCTAGAAATCCAGTAGTCTCATTTAGGATAATGGGAGCCCACGCGACAAGATGTGAATGGAAATCTCTGGCTATGCCTTTCTTAACTCTTATGTGTATTGTTTTCTAACACAATTGAAGGCAACTTCCCACACATAGGTATAATTTTTTGTTTTAAATGGGGGGGTACAGGGGAATGAGAGAGTGGAAGGAAAATAGGAAATGTCTTCTACAAAATAGGAAGAGTAAAGGGAAAAATATGGAGGGGCAGATGGAGGCACACACAATACAAAAATACCAACAAACGCCCAACATGGTTACTATTTATGAAAGGTACACCTCCATATTCCTCAGTAGCAACAGAGAACCAGGTTGAAAGCCTACTTTATTCAAGCCATGTATTAAGTGATATAGCACCCATACCCTCTCTCAGGTTCGGTAAGGAAGCAGGAATATAAGAAAAAATAAATGAGTAGAGGCCGGTATTCACACTAACAGCTCAAAGGGACATATATATATATATATATATATATATATATATATATGTATATATATATATATATATATATATAGATAGATAGATAGATAGATAAATAGATGTAGATATATATGTATGTATATATATATATATGTGTATATATATATATATATGTGTATGTATATATATATTTTTAGTGGTGGTCGTCACTCAGTAGCTATAGTTAGGACCAAGTTTCTAGAAAAAGCTTTTTTGTTTTGCTAATAACTTTGTCACCAAGTTTTCACTCATTTCAACATCTATGTGAAAAGTTTCAAGGTCATCCGTCAACCATGCATTTTATCAGAGGTATTTTGAACAAGAATAGTGACTGAAGCACCGGACAGAATTACACCATATTTGGGGGTAAGGTAGCTCTTGGTTCAGAAAGCGACCTTTTTGTTATTTAGTGTAAATCTATTCAGTAGTTTTTGAGACATTAAAGAAAAAACATTTTTTTGTATATATAGGGATGCGAAAGCTCTGCAAACCCACCCGATCTCATGCTGCGACCTGATTGGCTGCCAACACTTAAACAAGGAGGAGATGGCAGCCATGTTGGGACTTCGTTTCAGCAAACACCCAGAAAAAAAAGACAAAAAAAAAAGAAGAGGGGCCAATGTAGGGACACCCTGACTCTCTAGCTCTGGTGCTGGGGACAACCCCCCCCCCCCCCCAAAACTGCCCAGGTCAAAAAACATTTATTTAAAAACAAGTTCAGCTGGAAAAATGACAGATCCATGGATCTGCTGAAAAATAAAAAATAAAACAAGTACAGGCCTCTGTGCTTGTTTAAATGAAGCCCACCCCAAAGGGCCAGGTCCCGAGGGCATTGAAATTTTTAATATTGGGGGACTGCCTGGGCTCCGCAGCCCCAGGGACAGCCACCTCCCTGGGGCTGAATTAGTAATGGAATGCAGGGGTGCCTGGTTACCACACTGCCCTGGGACAGACAGTTCCCCAGGGCTTCATCTAAGCAAATGTGGGGGGCACCATGCCTCTCTGCAGCACTGGCGACCGCCACCTCCCTGGGGCTAAATTTAAATAAGATAGGATGTCTGTTTCAGACCCCTGGAGACCACCACCACCCTAGAGCTGATTAAGTTGGAGGGGGCGTGCCACTCCCCTTGAGGAGCCAATGATGGCCCTGGGGATCACCAGCCCCCTAGGCCACCTCCAACTATGGACCAGGGTGCCCACCCAGGGATTTAGCTATTTGCTCCCACTTGGCGGTACCTTTGACAGCTCCCACCAAGTCAAAGCAAATTCTCCACTCACATTGAGGGAGAGCTTTCCGAGCAGAGGTTTCCTCTGTTTCTCTGCCCGCAGTATGCAGGTAAGGAAACAGAGGAAACATTTCTCTCACAGAGGAGAAGCTGCTTTAGCAGCTCCCTCTCTGTGACAGCAATGCCGGCTCCTGCAGGCTTTCAGGATCCCTCCGCGGTCCCCAACTTTGTCACTGGGTCCCCTGGGGGTCGCAAGTGTGTCGCTAATATAGCAAATATCTTTAGCTCCCCATTAATCACCAATATTGGCCAATAGCCCGCACAAGATAAGGAAGGGGGCTTTGTTTTGGGGAGAACCACTATAGTGGCCTAGTCTAATGCATCCAGGAAAGCTCCCACCTCCACACCCACTTCATATAGGTTCAGCAACCGGGGCCCTAAAAGCTCTTTGTACCTGAAGTAGAATTCTGTGGGGTAACCATCTGGCGGCAGGGTTTATCCTGCCTTTAGAGCTGAAATGGCCTCTCTGATCTTGTCTAGTGAAATAGGATCCTCCAGTGCCTTTCTCTCCTGGTCAGGAATTCTCTGCAAGGTCATCTCATCCAATAGCTGCCTCTCAGTTTCTACCTAAGACCTATGAATCGTTGCGTATAATGTTGCATAGTATCGAGCAAACAAGGTTGTTATTTCAACAGGGGTGACACAGGACTTCCCTGATGCATCGATCACTTCTGGGACTACCCATCCCTCCATAGATTTTGTGGCCAACCAGTATAGTAATTTGCTCTTCCATCCTCCCCTTCCATAGACCCTCACTTGTGATGCATGCCATATTTGCTTTACATCTTCCAACAAGAGTGCCTTTTTTGCATCCCGCACCAGATCCAACGTATGTGCTTCCTCCCCTGGTCTCTCTTTTGCCATGTACCTCTCTAGTTGAAGTGCCTTGGCCTCTAGATGGGTGATGTTTGCCTGCCTGTCCCTCTCCTGTGCATGAAGAAGGCTTTTAGCTTGGCTTTTGATCATGGCCTTCCCTCCTTCCCATAGCATTGTCTTGGTATGCACCGTCGTTCAACTCAAAGTATTGGACAATCTCCTTCATCAGTTTTTGTGCATACTCACCATTCTGCAGCAGCCAGGCATTAAGGCACCATACAGAACGCTGTGTCTGGATCGTCAACCCAGTGCTCAAGAGGACCAGGACATGATCCAATATACCCTTGGCAAGTATCTGAATTTGTTTTACCTCTGGGATTGCAGCACCAGGCATAAAGACCGTGTCAATATGTGCTTGTGTATGATGTGCTGCTGAGGTATGTATGTTTTGTTTAGTGCAGGGGTTACTGGTCCTCCAAACCTCACATAGACCCAGGTTAGACATCCCTTGCCTTAATGATCCTGAGTGGCTACACCTTCTTGGGTCATATGTACGAACAGATTTTCCAATAGACACAGAATTTGCAAAACTGCTTGCTACATCTGGCCCCTTATTCCTTAGGCCACCCCGATGTGTCCTTTGCAGGGTCCATGACAATATTCATATCACCTTCAATATTCGTTCTGCCCAAGGGCATCTGGGCACCACCCGAAAGTTCCCAAACACCATAGGTGGCGCATAGACACTCAGCACATTCAAGGGGTATTCTTCCACCATGCCGGACAGTGCTATGTATATACCCTTTGGATCCTGCTATGTTTGGTGCACCACAATGGGGAATCCCCTTTGCAGTACTATTGCAACTCCCCAGGATATTCTCGCAAATCTTGCATGAAAATCTCAATCAAACCAGTATCATTCCAGAAAGGGACAGGAAGCACCCAGTAAGTGCGTCTCCTACAAGAGTGCATTGGAGTGATGGAGCCCCTGCACATGGCGAAGCACCTACACCCTTTTGATTTTGTCAAGTAACCTTTTCACATTCCATGATACCACCTTAACCAACGCCATGTGCGGAATTCATAAGTGTATTCATCTGCATCACTGTGAAGGTTTTCTCTTTTTTGGTTAGCGAGGGTCCTTCTTGCTGCGCCCCAAGGGTTTTGCCCATGTAGTGTTGCAAACAAAGTGAAAAGAAACTATAGCTGCACCATAATAGTTGTGCTTTTTAACATTCCCCTCCCGTTCCCAACTCCCCCCCACCCTACACTTCCCCTCACAACCAGAAGATGGGTCTCTCGCCCCATGTTAACCCCAACTAGGAATTGAAGCTAGTACAGCCTGGAGTGGTGAACCACTACATGGTTTAGGATAAATCATCTACTGCACTGCTAAGACTCTAATAGACATCTTTTCAAGCTTCTTTCACACCATTGGTGTCTGACTCAGCTTTTCTTCCAATTGGTGATCGGCTTTGCCTCTCTCCTTTTCCTGCTAAATGAATTGTTCAGTCTCCTTTTGCAATGGCCGCTGTTCTGAGGTACCCAAGCTGGGCGAGCGGGGCATGGGCTGCCCCTAATCCTTCTCCTGTGGGATCGCATTCTCGGTCCCTTAGGCCGACCAGAATTTTGCCCCTGGGCCTCTCCACGGCACAGCATGGGACCATCAATGGTGGGTGTGGCACTGTTGCCCTATTTTAGACACCGCACCTCTGTCGCCTACTCCCAAGCCACATCTGGAGTTTCAAAGAAGTGTGATTTGCCCACATAAGCAACTTGAGGCGAGAAGGATGGAGAAGCATGGAAGTGAGTTGGAGCGTCCTTAGCTTTTGTGTGACTGGCTCATAGGAATGCCTACACAAATACACTTCCCTTGAGTAATCAGGAAATATCAAGATTTTGGCATTTTGGTTGCAAAGGTGCACTTGTCGGCACGCTTCTTGAAGTACGCAGTCTCCATCTTGAAAATAAAAAAAGCAAGCTATTTTTGCTTTAGTTGGTGCTGGTGCTTCGGGGGGAGGTTTAGTCGACAGGGCCCTATGTGCATGTTCCACAGCAAACCACAGGGTTAGTTTATCCAATGGCATCTGTTCCTTCAGCCAAGTCTCTAAGAAGTCAATCGCTGGTGCTTCCTCCATTCCTTCGGGAAAGCCCACAAACCTCAGTTAATTGTGCCTTGAAAGATTTTCGGCATCTTCAGCATGTTGGTGAAGTTTATGTGTTCTGGTAAGGATACGATTGACCTTGGCTTTCAGGTCCCCCATCTTGTCTTCTACTTCAGACACACGGGTCTCTGCCTTGGTCACTTGATTAATAGTGCCCCTCTATTCCTGGCTAAATAGTGATACATCTATCTGTATCTCCCTAATCTTATTTTCCACTACTGCCTGGGAAGTGTGTATTGCCTGTCACAGCTTATCTGTATCACCTGCACCAGCAGCTGGGGGTTTGCTTCCATTTTCCTCCTGGGATCCCCCAGATGTAGTGAACCTGTCTATGGGGGATTGAGAGGAGAGTACCTTCGTCTGTTTGTCTTTCACCATGATGGGTCTACCTCTTTAATCGTCACTTTATAGCATCTTGGTGCGCACTGTCTTGCCAAAAGACTGCCCATTCTCCAAACTGCAAAGTAGGACTTGTATAGGCTCACCTCTTTACTAGTGGTGTTGTAGGTCTGACACACCCATCGCTTTGGGGTCTGACCTTTAGAGCAGATTTCAACAAAAAAGGAACAAGTCTTCAGTTGGTGGCTTCCCGGTGGCCAGGGGCGTCGTTTAGATCCTCCCTGCAGGCAAAGCCCAGTGGCGCATCTCTGTAGATCTGGGTGAGGGTGGAAGCTGTTCCTGCGCCTTCTCTCCTAGGCCCACTTCTCTCCACCTATGTGCAGCCTCTCTCATTATCTGGACTTAGCCCCTCACTGCCATAATCTCTTAATTTTTGGGCCTGTCCTTGACGCTCTATACGTTCCATCGCCACCTCACTGGAGCTGCGCTGCCTTCTCTCTGCCCAGGCCTCACCTCTCTCTTTTGTATTTCCTCCTCGGTGCCAGAGGCTTCTTGGTCCACTCCTGGGTCCCCAGACCTTCACAAGGCCTTTGTTTATTCCCCTTTTTTTTGGGAGGGGGATCCCTTCACCTGTCTACTTCTGCACCGTTTGGTGGTCTTCGTGCCCGTGCCCCCTGCCTTCTGCACTGGTGCCGAGTCCAATGCAGGTGACACAGTGCTTCCTTATGCAACCCTGCCCTTTATCTCTCCGGGGCCCCCTCTCACTGCACCAGTCTGTTGTGCCTCTGGGCTGGCAGGCCATTCCTCGCTCCCTTCTTTGTGGCTCTCTGGACACAGCCGGAGAGCCACCGGATCGAGTGCCGGCTCTCTTTCACGGATGGAGCCATGAGGTTCCCAGGCTCACCACTTTGGACCAAGGCCCCCTCTCCTGCCATTTTACTTTTTGGCCCGGCCTGCTCCCTCCATCCGTGAGGGCCACGGAGCCTTTTTCCCAGGGATCACCTCTCCTGCTTACTTACACACCACACGAAGGTCCTCGTGCCTTGGCCCCCGTGTCCAAGGCCTTCTGTGCCGGGCTCTGGTTCGATGCAGGCGACGCCGGGCCTCCGACAGCACCCCAGGCCTTTTATTTCCTTGGGGCCCCATCTCGCTGCACCAGTTGGCCTCGATTCTGGGCCCGCAGGTCACTCCTCACTCCGCTCCTCCCGTCTTCCTTTCTAAACAGGTCTATGGCCACAGCCGGAGAGCAGCCAGAATGGTGTAGACTCTCTCTCGTAGCCAGAGCCATGAGACCCCAGGCACGTCGCCTTGAACCGGGACGATTCTCCTGCTGGGCATTCAGCCCAACTCCCCAGGCCAATCTAGGCCCCAGGGACCCCATCCCTTGGGGTCTGGCCATGTGACTGAGCCCCAGAGGATGAGGTCCCTGGGGTTGAGATTCCTAGCTTCCTTCCAAATTTGGTGTAATTCCGTCTAGCCGTTCAGGCTGCTGAAGTATCTAAAGACTCTATGGGAATTAATATGGGAACCGACTTAATATACACCCTCATTTTTTTGTCCCTGTTTCATGGATCACCATGAAACTTCCCATGTGCAACAAGACCATAGAGAACACTTTGGTTACAGGGATGTTATAGTTAGCATCACATTTTAAACGTGCTAATCATAGAAATTCAGCTGCTGTCGTGCCCTAAGGAAACTATGGGGCATATTTATACTCCGTTTGCGCCGGAATTGCGTCTTTTTTTTGACGCAATTTCGACGCAAAACTAATTCCATATTTATACTTTGGCGTTAGACGCGTCTAGCGCCAAAGTCCATGGAGTTTGCGTCATTTTTTTGCGTGGACACATACTTTGCGTTAATGAGATGCAAGGTAGGCGTTCACGTCTAAAAAATCGACTCCGAGGCATGTGCGTCGGATTTATACTCCCGGGCAAAATTCACGCCCGGGAGTGGGTGGGTCAAAAAAAATGACGTACCGACGCTTTTGCGCCGTTTTTTAGCGCCTGCAAAAGGCAGCCGTTAAGGGACCTGTGGGCTCTGAAGGAGCCCAGAGGTGCCCTCCCATGCCCCCAGAGACACCCCCTGTCACCCTTACCCACCCCAGGAGGATACCCAAGGCTGGAGGGACCCATCCCAGGGACATTAAGGTAAGTTCAGGTAAGGGTATTTTTTTTTTTTTTTGTGGCATAGGGGGGCCTGATTTGTGCCCCCCTACATGCCACTATGCCCAATGACCATGCCCAGGGGACAGAAGTCCCCTGGGCATGGCCATTGGGCAAGGGGGCATGACTCCTGTCTTTGCTAAGACAGGAGTAATTTCTATGGGGGTTGGGAGTGAAAAAAAATGGCGCAAATCGGGTTGAGGCAAAATAATTGCCTCAACCTGACTTGCCCCATTTCTTGACGCCGAAGCTCCATTTTCCCCTACGCCGGCGCTGCCTGGTGTACGTTGTTTTTTTTAACGCACACCAGACGGCGCCGGCGGCTAACGCCGGCTAACGTCATTCAATTAATTCGGCGCCCGCATGGCGCTTCAGAATGGCGTTAGCCGGCGCTAATTTTTTTGACGCAAAACTGCGTTAGCACAGTTTTGCGTCAAAAAGTATAAATATGGGCCTATAACTTGTGCCCTGACCATACACGGCTCAGATAGTACAGCACTCATGATATCTTTTATAAGACCACTGCTAATATCACTGTAACATTTGCAGTAACATTATTGATGAGAAAACTGTGCATGGTGGGGACGCAAGTTATAGTTACATTAAGGCATGAGTTATAGTTACTTGAAATAACTCTAATAGCTGAATTTCTATGGTTTGAATGTTTAAAATGCAAGCCTAACTATAACATCCCTGTAACCTTTGGTTATATATGTGTGTGACTGCAGTCGCCAGTAGGTAGTTATTGTTAGGACTTTGAGGAATATTTATAATGCCCTATTGTCAACTTGCACCAGATTAACGTCATTATTTTTTATATTAATGTGGCCCAACAAGGCCGAAATTCCTGCGCTGTATTTACAGAGTGGCACAACGCATGCATTGCGCCACTTTGTGACCGTTTGTGCTACATTAGGCCTGCACCAGGCATAGTGTATGCAAAGGGGGCGTTCCCCGGTTAGGAGAGCCGGAAAAATGTCACAAGGAAATCTATGAGTTTACTTGCACCATTTTTTATGGCACTTTTAATGCCTGCTCAAGAGTAGGTGTTAAAAGGGGGCTTCCATTCTTTAGAATGGGCCCCCACGTACTCTGCAGGAGTAGTGCCAACATTTTGGTACTACTCCTGCAGAGTACATCAATAGCATCATGAAAAATGACTCTATTGTCCCCTTCCCAGCCATTGTGCGCCGTATTTTAAATATTCCGCACACATGGTGGCGGTGCAGGGTTTCGAAGGGGCACAGGGAAAGTTGTGGCGCCGTTCGGTGCAACGCCACTGTCCATAAATCTACCCGTAAGTTTCCATAGGAAATGTGTTTTTGTGTTTTGCCAATAACTTTGGCACCGTTTTAGGAATCTTCACAAAATGTTCACAATTAACATACCACTCACTTCAGCTACTGTCTTTAAAGTTTCAGGGTGGTCCGTTAAGCAGGGGACAAGAAAAAGGGAGAGTACCAAAATGTGTGTCCCCGTGCATTGTCCCCTAAGGTCTTTAGACACAAAAACAGAGTAAACTGCTGAACGGAACTACACCAAACTTGGCAGGAAGCTAGATCCTAATGAGCAGATCCTGCTTTTAGTTATGTGATGTAAATTTGTTCATTAGTTTTGGTGTTATTAAAGGAAAAGGAAATGTGTATATTTGGGTGGAGCCTAGGCCAAGATATCATGGTGAGATTTGATTGGCTGTCAGCACTTCAACCAGAAAGTGCTGGCAGCCATCTTGGAAACATTATACATGATATTACCCCATTGAAATGCATTGTAGTGAATGGCAGGTTTTGAGTGTCACAAAAAAGAGAGCGTACAAAGGGTAATAACAGATTTAAGTTACAATATAAATTATTTGTCCAACAATGGACCAGACAAAGCAGGAGGGAGGGGTTAGGGCCTGCTGGGGGCAAGGGAGCAGGGTAATAGCAGCAAGCTGACCATGGAGGGCAGGTAGGATGGGCACTTGAAGCACAGCAAACCATTGAGTGCAACAGTGAGACTATAATGGCATACACACAGGCCATGGAGGGAAAGTGGAAGGGGCTTAAGGGAGCAAGCTGATCACATTGGGCAGGTGGAAGAAGCTGTGGCAGCACAGAAGACCATGAACGGCAAGCAGGAGGGTTATTGACAGCATAAGTACATGGTGGGCAAGAGGGAGGGGGCAGGGACATGCTCAAACGACCATGGAGGACAAAGGAAGGGGTAGGGGCTGGACACAGACAAGAGGGGGTGGGGAAGGAGCTTTAAGACAGAACATGCAAGGCAGGCAGGAGGAGCAGTTGCAGCACTAAAGAGCATGGAGGGCAGAGGGGAGTGGCAGCAAAAGAGACCACGGAGGACAGTAGGGAGGGGATAAGGACATGGAACTTAGAAAGGCAGAGTGGAGGTGGAGGGACAGGCAGCAGCCATCTGAGAGGCAGTGGAATCTCAATATAACACTCAGAGTGGATAGGAGAAGCAGTGGCAGGTCCATGGGACATGGTGGGCAAAAAGGAGGGAGTAGGGGCATGCACACAGACATCAGAGGGAAGGGGAAAGGAGGGTAGTGATGGCAAGCTAAGCACATAGCCAAACAGGTGGGCATTAATGGGCAATAGATTGGGCAACAGAGGGTAGGAGGAGTGGGCAGGACTATCAGCTAAATGGAGGGCCATGTGACAGCACAACAGACCATGCAGGGCAGGAGGCTGGTGCATGGACTCAAATACCAGAGGGTAGGGATGAGGTGGTTGGCGCAGTAAGCCAACTGTTCAGGGCAGGTGGAAAGGGCAGTGGCAGAACAACAGCCAAACAGGGCTGTAATGAGGGAATAGGGGCATGATCTTGGACAATGGATGGCAAGTAAGGGGGGCAGGAGCAGCATGCTTGGGTGGGGGCAGCACAATGACAGTCCAGGCCCTACATCCAAACCCTCCCATTGTGCATTGTAATGGGCATATTAATTAACTTTTTTTTTAAACCTAGAAAATGACTTAAAAAACAAAACTAAATGTTACAGGGACCTTATAGTTAGGAAATAGAATTAAAAAGAACCTTAGAAATTCACTTAAGAACAAAGGTTCCAAGGACATTTCCAAGGCTGAGATTTTACACACATAACCCATAGAAATTCAGCTTTTATAGTTAGAGTATTTCCAGTAACTATAACTTGTGCCTTAAGGTAATTATTGTTGGAAAGTGGGTTATTGATAAGGGCAGGTACCTACATTTAGCATTAGGCCAGAAAGTGTGACTAGGCCCATTCAAGGCCTTAATAAATTATTTTTTTCTCAACCCTTAGTTGCTTGGCCCACAAGCAGTTAAGCTTAACGTAGGAGACATGTGTGCAAAGTATTTAGGGCCAGACTTAAGAAGGCCTAGCGCCTCCTTGCTCCACATTAGCGTAATTTTTATGATGCTAACGTGGCTCAATGAAGACAAAAATTGCCATGCCAGATTTACAAAGTGTCGCAATGCATGCATTGTGCCACTTGTAACCCCTTGCGCCACATTATGCCTGCGCCAGGTATAATGTGTGCAAGGGAGGTATTCGCCCATTGGGGGGTCCACAAAAATAGCGCAGTGGAATCTATGAGATTCCACTGTGCTATTTTTTGTGGATATTTTTAACGCCTGCGCAGATCAGGCGTTAAAAGGGGGTACACAATTAGTCTTACTCACCCCTTATGTAATTTGCATGATTTGCACCAACATTTGTGGGGCGCTAATCCTCCAATGTACAGCAATAGCATAAAAAATGATGACACTTTTTTCCGTAACCGGTGCCATGGTGCGTCATATGTTAAATACGGCGCACCCATGGTGGCATTAGGGGGCCACTAAGGGGCGCAAGGAAAGTGGAGCTGCACATAATGCAGCAACAAAACAAAACAGTAAATTTGTAAAACGCAACACACAATAAAAATCCAATCCAATTTATAACAATAGGAAATATTTTATGTTTAAAATGACACCAACATGACAAAAATTCAATGTAGGGGACCAGAGATATGAATTTTTAAAAATGTAAAGTGAAAATAGCGCTTAGAAGCAAAGAGAGCTCAAATGATTAAAAAACTCATGATGTAACACTATTATGTTTACTTTTAGAAGTGTTTCTTGATTCAGGAAAGTTATCCACAGCACCAGCCAAGTGTTTAGAGACTCTGGTTTGATTCTTGGGGTCTGGGAGTATAACTCCCACAATGCACCTCTTCAACTTATAGAGCTTTTTTCATCAGTTGCTCCAAACATTTGGATCTTCTTCCAGAGGTCTGTTCTGGGTCCCAGAAGTGTCCACAAACTTGATCCAAGGCTCCAGAAGCTCTGAGTTGCTCTTTGGAAGTTGGGACTACTGTTCCCAGAAGGCCCCTGGTCAGAATCTTAACTGGCCACTTGACGCTGATCGGCTGGGCTCTTCTTGCAGGACTTAATTCAGGGGACTCTGATTAGCTCCTTTCTACCTGTAGCTTACAGGGAGTCCACTCTTGGAGTTGCAGAAGCAAGCCAAAGTCCTTTTCTTAGTGAAGATCAAAGTGTGCAGCTGATGCCATTCTTGTGGGTGCAGTCCTTCAGTTGCATACCAGGGGTTCAGTGGGGCAGTCCTTCTTCTCAAGTGTCTTCTTCAAGCAGGGTTCTGAATTGTTGGGCAGCTTTGCCATATTTATCCTTGCTCCTGGGTTGGAATGGGGGGGCACCACTGACCAATGGGATACATGGTGCCACCCTGTGGGGTGACCACATCCTGTGAATTGTGTCAAAAATCAATCCCAGAAAACAACATTCTTAAAGAATCTATTTTGGATGAAATCTCTCCTTGAAGGTTACATCTGGTTGAGCCCACCTACTGGTGTGGTCATGTTTCCCTAAGTAGTAAATAGTAAGCTGTACACAGACCTCTAAGCTGAAACTTCTCTCCAGAGTGACAAGCTTATATACTAAGATGTGCAAAAGAACTGCTATCTCCACCAGCTGACACCAGTACATAGTATGCTATGAGGATTCATTTGTCTTTGTGCTACAGCCTCTCTCTTGAATACCAATCTTTGCACTGCAGTGGAAAGAAGCACTAACTTCTCTATCATATCTTATACAATATACACATCAAGCTGCACAGTTACAGTTCTTGAACATGGAACTGCCACGTTCAGTCAACTTTGCAAGACTGTAATAATATTGAAATCTTTAAATGCTGTTAAGGAAAGAAATCAGTAGTAACTTTAAACGTTTAAAAAAAAAAACAATGTAACAACATTACAAACAGCAATAACTACATTAGCAAATTACAAGGGTAAAACAAACAAAACAAAACAACAAATTCAATTATTCTATAACTTTTTTTCTCATTCCGGCACTAACACCTCCTTCCCTTTTGCTTCATTTGCCTACTAGATTTTGATGAAAGTAGATCTTCTTTTCCTTTGTTGCATCCACCCGCCAAACAATTTCCTCTTTTACTGGCAGGCTAGGTGGCTGTTCTGCTCTTCTTCAGACTGAGAGGAAAACAAAGTGAAAGAAATGCAAAGAATGCAGCACTCTTAGTCTGAGTAATGAATTTATTTTTAAAGCTCTCCCAAGTTTCATGTACAGAAAGAATAATGCAAGTTTTTATTTCAAATGCAACAAAATGTGTAATTCTCAAAATAATCATAGCAGTAGAATAATAATGATTACTGAAGTAGAGAGAATGCAGAACTTCTACAATATATATATATATATATATATATATATATATATATATATATATATATATATATAAAGTGACTAATATTCATGCATGCACATCGCAAAGCTAAAAATAAGAACTAAAAATGCATCTCCATGGGGCTTGACACGGACATCATCTCTTCGTCTGCCAACTTCAAGTCGTGGAACCCTGGCAACAGAGGCATAGGGAGACCACTACCCACAATGGGATTATCTTCTGAGCAAGGTGAACCCCCTCAGAATGAGTTTGTTCTAGTCCCGGTTGTCAAACTTCATCCCCTATATTCTTTGAACAAACTGGAGAGGAGAATTCTAGAAACCTCCCATCCCATCGAGTAAGTTGTTGTTCAAACGCTGGCTATACCAGGTCAGTGTTGAAAAGAATACGCTTGAGACTGGCCAACTCTCACGTTATTTTTCCAAAACCGAGCTGCTCTCTGCTTTAACTATAGACATTCTCAGCCTGGAACATCTTATCATTATTATTCCCCCGTGTTATGTGCCCGTCCTCAGTGAGAAAGTGCGAAAACATGTTGCACAAGCTCTGCGCGTAAAAATACCTGCGTCACCAAAGTGAATGTGTGTGAATGTAAGCTGAGCACCAAAATAAAGTCAGTGGTCAAGATGGAGCTGGTGGTTAAATACAGATAGCATTACATTGGCAAAACAGTCACTTAAAATAAAATAAAATTTGCCAAAAGGAGTATAGCCAGGAAATTAGAAACAACCAGTGTGTTACACCATTGCAGGATTCTACACCAGTTCAAGCAGGTAACACCCTCTTTTCTAAATAAAGCACTGTTTGGTTGTTCAAGTAAGCAGATCAGTTTGTCATCAAACAAAAATAGAGCTACACAGAACAAGATTCTTGAAGGGTACAAATGTCACTGTAGGCAGTAACAACAACACCAGTTGTGCAATTATGTTTTTCCTAGATTTCCACGCAGTTACTGTTTCCTCTTTTTTCAGAAGTGGACAATTTTTGTTTTTTCTCATCCACAGATTTTGTAGTATGAGCCTTATGAAAAGACAAGAACACAAAAACAATAATTGATAACAGTGATATATCACTATATACTCTAAGCTAATTTTTACATTTTTCACCCAAAATCACATAGTTGTATGTGCTGTCCCGCTAGTTTCATGTTCCCTTCTCTTGAAGAATTCAACATCCTCAACCTGTACATTTTTCACAATTAAGATACAACATGCCTTCCAACATGGTTCTATAACAATTTGTAAAGTAGCACATTCCTCTTTACACACCCTTCCTACAGCGAATACAGTGTTTTACTCTAGGAATGGCAATATCTCAACTCAAACATCTCATAGTGGTAAAATATGGACACATTAAAATCATAAAATAGCTAGGCCTTTTTGTAACATATTGCAGATGCTCTGTTTAATAATTTCAGAAACACTACTTACAAATACATACAGACTGAACATTTAATTTTTTTAAGACAATATCCAATACTTTGCGATATCTCTTCACATACTAAAGTCCACCTCTCAAAACCTACATTAATAAACATACACCTCTGCAAACAGTTTTTGATGTACAAAACCTTGTTTAGAATCAATTTACTTACAATAATGCTCATACTCACATTTCTCAACAGAGTTCATAAAGTATATTTCTAATTACCTGAACTTAGAGCAGTTTCTCATAAAAAGCCGAAGACACCAGTCTGGCTCAGTTCCAAATTCAACCACTTCTCCAGAGCACAACTCCAACAGGCTTATCTCTCCTCCATATCACCAAGAACAATCAGCCATCTCTGGTTCTGCACCCAGTCACATTACAGCATTTCTTCAGCGATGCAATAAAAATGATAACTATTGGCTGTGCCTTGGTCTTTTTTTTACTTCCCCCCATTGGGATCCTGTGAGACTCTTGTGGGATCATAAAACACCTTGTGGCTTGTCCAGTAATTTTCCATGCAGGTCTCATGAAAGGCTTGCAAGTCAGTAAAAAAATGTATGGCAGGTTAAGTAATTTCTGCTCATATCTCAAGAGTGTCTCATGAGATCGCACATGTCCATGTAGCAAACTTCGCTCCCTGAAGCTTGTGAAATCATGAGAGTCTTGTGGAATAACAACAAAATTGTAGGGATATAGTAGTATGTCGGACTGAGTATCCTCTACATTGAGACCTGTCTCTTACATGACAGGTGTATGTAGTAAGGTATGGAAAGAGACTAGCCTTTTCACACAGAACTCTGTCTCAGATGACAGGTGTACATAGTAGTGTGTATGTAGGGACTGGCCTGTACAGTGATATCCCTCTCTTGGATGAAGGTGTGCACAGTAGGGTGCATAGTAGGATGTGAAGAGAGACTGATCTCCTTCCTTCAACCTTTCTCTTACATGACAGGTATGCATAGTTGTGTGTCTGCGTGGCCTTCCCCCTCTTTCCACACCTCTTTTTCAGATGAGAGGTTTGCCTAGTAGGGTGTATGGAGAGAGACTGCCTCTCCACTGACTCCTCTCTCTCAGATGACAAGTGTATGTGTTATGATGTGTACAGGACCTGGCCTCTTCCAACAGACTTCTGTGTCAGATGATGGCTGTGCGTAGTAGGGCATGTACTTGGACTACCCTCCCATTCCAGACCTCTATCTCATATTATTAGTATGCATATTAGGCTGTATGAAGAAAGACTGGGTTCTCCAGTGACACCTTTGTGTCCGATGATGGGTGTGGTTAATAGGGTGTATGCATGGACTATTCTTTGCTGTGAGACCTTTATCTCAGATGATGGCTGTGTGTAGTAGGGCATGTACGTGCACTGGCCTCTCCTGTCAGACCTCTGTCTCAGATGAGAGGTGTGTGTATTAGGCTGTGTACATGGACTGGCCTCTTCCATCATAATTCTGTCTCAGATGATGAGTGTACGTCGTACGGTGAGTTGAGAGAGACTGACCTCTCCGCTGAGACCTCTCTCTTGGATGACAGGTGCACTTAGCATGCTATGCTCAGGGACTGTCCACCCTACTAAAACCCTTCTGTCTAATAATGGATGTGCATAGTAGTGTAGTGAATCCTATCTTGTTTTAATGGGAACAGGAATTAGCTTAGCCTTTGGCTTGCAGTCTCGTGCCCCCGTCACCCAGTGACTTTTACCCTTAGTTTGCTCTGTTTTAGCACATTTATTTAATTATATATTTTAGAGGGCTGCCTTGTTTCTAGGTAGGCCAATGTTTTAGTTTCACGTTATCAGTGCCACTGCACTAAGGCGTCAATATCAAGCAACAAAGATAAACAAACTGTAGGTGTTCACATGAGGTAGTTTTCCTCTTCATGCCTTCGAGGGAATTGTTTACATAAATTGCTGTCTCAAGTATGTCTTGTTATCTATTTTTTGGGAACAGACCTACGTCAGGGGTCAGAGAAGATGTATAAATGCACCTCACTTAGACAGAGAGTCAGAGGGATTCTGACCAGATGCCATTGCTACTATTGATGCCGCACGTCGCCTTGAAACTGAGCCAGTCCTCGTGTCCCTATGGAGTCTGAGCTAGAGACCTCATTCCAAGGTAACAAGAGTTGGGGGGCTCTTCTCATGGACCTGACATTGGCAGATTAGGTTTAACACACCTAGCTCTCTTTTAGGTTAGAGATTAGGTACATCATACTAGGATATTAGGGCATATTCCATATCTCATCTCACTTCATGTCATTGCACGATGGTGGGGGTCTTTGTATTAATGACTCCTGTCTTTAACATTCGGTTTCTTGTATTATTCATTATCCTAGTAATTGCAGCCCATGCACGTTATTGTAGATTGCAGTTTTGTAAAATGAAACCTATTGAAAACTTTACTGCATCTTCGTCATTGCCTGTGTTTGATTGAGACATGTTGTTCATATGAGAAAGGGGTAATCCCTGTTTAATCACAACACTCCCACATATGTCATACTCTTGAGTCCATGGGTAAAGGCGGCCACAAATCACCTTTTAATGTTTGGGTTTTTGGTGAGGTGCTGCTTGTGAGGCGGGAGGGTTGGGACGACAGTTGTGACTTACTGTAGGACTGGCATAGTCGCCTACAGACATAAGTACTGTCATCCTTAAACCACCTGACTTGCCAAGAGCAAGAGTCAAACTACAACAGTAAGGTGTGAAAAGAGCCTATGCCCTACTCACAATTCTTAGAAAGCTAAAGAGAGTAAATAGTACGCTCTGACAAACACCATCTTCAGTAACACTTCTTCCTACTATGGAAAGTATGCATACTATAGTGTATTCAAAGATCACCTACTCCTTTCTACTATTCATGATCCAGTGAGAGTCTAATGAAATCATAACTTTTTGGGAAAATAGAAATTAACCATCTCCTTGTCACAGTTCTTATCTCTTACATCCTCTCAAGAGCAATAATAACAATATGCATTCCTACTAAAGAAGTGTATTCAGAGGTCATCCACCCCATTTTCCTATTCACAATCTCGCTAGATCCACAAAATTACTTAAAACAGTCTACATTTATTTTTTATCACAGTAGTTATCCCTTAGATACCCCTTCTCTAATTCTAGGGGGACAGCATACCATTATGCTGTCCCCTTAAATAGCATTTTTATTTCATCTCTAAAACACCTCCAATTTTTCACAGTTAACAATATTGTCTGCCATTTCATTTCTAACATTCAAACAGCTAGGCAATCATCGCTCTCGCTCTCTTGAGGCTCCCCTGAAAGCACGAAGGATCACAGGAAAAATGGACCTCTCAACCTACCACAGGTCACTATTTTTGATCACTGAAACCCCATTTAGGTTACTATCTGGAAGTCACACACAAACATTTGAGTCATGTGACCCACGATGCTGGCAGAAGGCAAAAATGGTTAGGAAAAGAAAATGCCAACTTTCTAAAAGTCAAATTTACACAATTATGAATTACCATTAAGGAAGATCTTATATTACAATTCTTTTGAGTGTTAGCAACATATTTCTAGCTGCTACCAACCCACAGTTATCACTTTTTAAGTATAATAAGGTAGGCCAGTGTTAGTCATTGGGAGAGATGGGCTTACAACAACGAAAAATGATCTTAGGAGCTTTTCACTGCCAGGACATGTAACACTGCCAGGATATGTAAAACTTAAGTACACATGTCCTACTTTTTGAATGGGATGTGCCCTGCTATAAGAGCCTTCATAAATGTTTTATAAGTATTAAAAAGGAAGGTTTAGCCCTGGCAAAAGGTTTCTTCTGCCATTACGAAAGAATATTCTACAACTGCACTACAGACTGCTGTAGCACACCTGAGACATGATTGAAAAGGCTACTTTAGTGAATCACACAATAAGTACTGCAGGCCCACCTAGGAGCATTTAATTTTCCTTGGGTACATATAACACCAGGTACTAGGGAATTACAAGTAAATTCAATGTGCCAATTAGGTGAAGGCCAATTTACAATGTTTGCAGGAGAGCACAGTAGCACTTTTGCACGTGTTAGCAGTGGTAAAGTGCACAGTGTCCTAATGCCAGCAAAAACAAATTCAACAAAAAAGGAGAAGTGAAAACAAAAGGTTTGTGGAATTCCACGCCAAGCATGTCAACTCTGACTCAAATCAAAGCCCAACGAGGCAGATTCTGTCTCAGAACTCGATTGCTAGGAGCACAAAAAGTTGCTGGCCATCCTCTGTGTCTGATAGTAGTATCAATTGTAGCTCCTTCTCCCCCTCTGGCAGAGGTATTGCAGATTACATAGTAGGAACTGACACCTTTTGAGCAGGACCATACACTTGGGTAGTGTAGGGTCAGAGGGGTAAGACACATTTGGTTCACAAACACAGTAATAGAGGAAGTATGGGTTTTGGTAATATAGTAAATTATTAATGCCCATGGTACAAGAGGTGGTGGTGCTCTCAAAGATGGTCAGCCTACACACGCTAGCTGGACTTGACACCCACCACCTCTGCAATAACCTTAGAGTGCATCTTCTACCAGCAAACAATTACCTCAGGCCTCCTGGAAGTCATCCATACTAAAATTGATATTAGCATTGTCTAGGGTGATTCTTACCTGGTTGGAATGCAATCTGTTAAGGAGGAGGATTGGCAATGTACAATGTGGAGCTTCTTTATAGGAGGAAGAGACAGCTTCAGGAGCTGATGACAAAGAAACTATTCCAGGTACCTCACAGATGTTTCATCTTCTCAATTAGAAGTATATTAGTATTGTCACTCTCTGAGTAATGCACTTGCCATTCTGTTGCACTCATCCTCCTTCTCTGTTGTCATCAAATCCGTTGCTGTCTGATGAACAGCCAAGTTTATTTTCTTCCTTTGCTCCTGTTTCTGTGTTTCTCCCCTCCCTTCTTGGCTTTTTAAGGGGAAAAAGAAACATATCAGGAGTGCCTCAGTCCCATATTCCATGTTCCATGTGCATAACAATACAGAATATCATAAGCATAATAGTCTCCGAATTGCAGCAAATTTGTCAGAAAGCTATATGTTTGTCCAGAAAGCCTGCTTTTTGTGATTTGGTATCAATCTCTTCAGTAATTTATGAGAAATTAGGGATCAAAAATATTTGCATATCTGGATGGTTAGGCTTGAGGGGCTGTCGCAATTTAAAAATATAGAGAGTTATGATTGGCCTAAGTGGCTTTTTATCCTCTGGCCAACTTGCTTTCACAGGAGTAAGGCTCTTGCATTAGCAAGCACTCTTATTGGCTGGCTGCAACATGAAATAAAATGTTGCAGGCAGCTATTTCAGGATTCTGGGACTTAGCCCTGATTTAGAGGTTGGTGGAGGGGTCACTCCATAAAACATGACGGATATCCTGTCTGCTGTATTACAACCCCCTCCACCAAAGTCTAACTCAGTCTCTTAGTTTCCTGTCCTGAGTTTGTTTAGGAAAAAGATATCAGGGGCAGGGTAAATATATCCTGCCCCCAGCCCTTATTGGGGGCTCAAAGAAGGGCCTGCCTTGTGCCAAAATCCATGATCTTGTAGGACTTCTGCAGGGCTGGTGAATGATCATTATACATATTCAAAAATGACACACCTGCCCTCATTTTTAATTTTATTCTTTTGACCACTGGAAGAGCCAGGCCCGGGGGTAATTTTAATAGAATATTTGGGAACTGGATAGTGACTGGGTCCCTCTCCCCAAGCTGCCAAGAGGCCCCAAGGACCCCATTCCTGAGCCAAATATCAATTAAAAAGGATGGGTGTAAGTGGCTCCCTTCCTCAAACCACTATTCAACCCGAGGACCACATACCCTGGGGTTGAATGCAAATTAAAAGGGAGAGAGCTTGCAGCCCCTCCTCCCTTACCCTTGAAAGGCCCTGGGGACCCCAGTTCAATGAAAGTCTCTTGGGGAGACCACCTCCAGAATACAGTTTCCCTGCCTGCAGGAGCGCAGGCAGGGAAGGCATGCCTGCTCACACCAAGTGGGCACTTTAAAAAATGCTCCTGTTGGCTGGGAGGAGACATGTGTTTCCCTGCCCACACTTTTGCAGGCAGGGAAACTCAGATTGCTCCTGCCTGGCAGGAGCATGAAAAAACCGCTGCTCCCCTAATGCGGAAATCACCCTGGCACATGATGTACCTAGGATGGGTGCAAGCAGGGAGCCAGCAGGTTCGCAGGGGCCCTGGGGCTCTCTAGGCAGCCTTTCATTGAGTGATATGTGGGTGCCTCAGGTGGGCACCGGAGGACCCACCCAAGGCCCCGAGAAACAGGGTCCTTGGGACCCTAGAGGCTCAGAGATGGGGGGGCTGTGTGTCCAGTACACTCAAAAAAACAGAGGCCCTTAGGGATGGGATCCAAGTGGCCCTGGTGACTCATGGAGTGAGCCTGCATACTCCTCCATGTAACCCCTTTGCTGCCAGGCCTTTTTCCTCTCCTGTGCCAAACCTTTTTGTTGCTATTTGCGGTAGTCCGCTTTTAGGCTTTCATAACTTTTTGTTCACATAAGCTTCCCACGCCAAATTTCTGTCCTTTTTTCTCACATCATAGGGATTCTAGAAGTACCCAGAGTTTGTGGATACCCTTGGTGGAGAGCAAGTAATTATCCAAAATATAGCTAAAAGTTGTATTGTTTTAAAAAAACAAATAGGAAAAAGGCCTGCAGAAGAAAGCTTGTGGTTTTTTACCTCAAAATGGCATCAACAAATGGTTTGCAGTGCACAAATCACCATCTTTCCAGCTTTCAGGAACAGGTAGACTTGAATCAGAATCCCATTTCTAAACACAATTTTGGCATTTTACTGGGACATACCCCATGTTTGCTATGTTTTTGTGCTTTCAGACTCCTTCCATTTAGTGACAGAAATGTGTGTGAATCCAATCCTGGACCCTGTGCAGCTAAACACTTCTGAAAAGTAGACACAATTCTTAATTCAGCAAGAGGAAAATGAAATTGAGGTGAAAAAAAGAGCAATTTCTCTCCACGTTTTCCTTTTTCAGCTATGGCAGATTTTTGAGAGCAATATACCATTACATCTGCTGGACTCTTCTGGTTGTGGGGCTATGTAGGGCTTGTAGGTTCATCAAGGACTCTAGGTACCCAGAACCAATTAAGGAGCTGCACAATGCAATGGGTATTCTTGGGCACAAGATAAGGTGTTGAGAAGCAGTGGTTAACTGTACATCTTTGAATTACAGGGTTCCTATACTATCATGTGAATTACAGGGCATTTCTCAAATGTGTATATATACAGCAGCAAGTTTTTAATTGAGCTGGTCAGAAGTTTATTCACCTTTTTAGCTACACGATTGAAGCTTTTATAATATCTATGTGTTCTGAGTCATCCACTAATCAAATAGCTAGATCATACTCACAACTACTAAACAAGTTAGCGATAAAACCCTTTGGGATTATTTTTGCCCATTTTAGTTACCTCCCATGATCTACAGGGACCACCTCACTAATTGTTTTCATTTGGTTTCTCTTGCTTGTACAGTTCTGGCCCAGAGACAAACTAATTGGATTATCATCACAGAATACAGTGTATTGACAGTCCAGTGGTCCTTTTGTACAAATTTGGTGGAGGTAAGTCCTTGCCTCCCCACGCCAGACAGTAATCCTGTGTACTGCGTGATCTGCAGCTGCTGGGGCTTCTGTGCACTTTTACAAGACGTCTTTCTTGCACAGCACAGCCCAGATCCCCAGCACTCCGTCCTGCATTGCCCAACTCTTTGAGTTGGCCTCTGACTTCGTGGGACTCTCTTTTTTTGTGCTGAGACGACCCCCTTGCTCAGATGTTCTGAATGCCTGTTCAGGTGCTTCTGCGGGTGCTGCCTGCTTCTGCATGGGTTCTCTTTGTTGCTGAGCGCCCCCTCTGTCTTCTCCTCCAAGGGGCGACCTCCTGGTCCTTCCTGGGCCCTGGCAGCACCCAAAATCTTCAACCTCGACTCTAGCAGCTAGCAAGGCTTGTTTGCTGTCTTTTTGCGTGGAAACAACTCTGCATCCTCCAGCATGCTGTGAGACATCTTCTGACCAAAGGAGAAGTTCCATTGTGGCGGAATCTTCGGCTTCTTCCACTAGGAGGCAGCCCTTTTGCACCTTCATCCGGGGTTTAGTGGGCTCCTGCCCCCCTGGACACTTGCGTGACTCTTGGACTTGGTCCCCTTCCTTTGCAGGTCCTGAGGTCCAGGAATACGTCTGCAGTGCTTTGCGGTCAGTTGTTGTCCTTGCAGAATCCCCTATCTCAACTTTACTGTCTTTCTGGGGTAGTAGGGTAATGTTACTCCTACCTTTCAGGGTCTTGGTGTGGGGTATCTTGGACACCCTTAGTGTGTTCTTACACTCCCATTGACCCTCTACAAACCTCACTAGGCCTGGGGTCCATTTGTGGTTCGCATTCCACTTTTGGAGTGTATGCTTTGTGTTTCCCCTAGGCCTATTTTCTCCTATTGCATTCTATTGTGTTCTACTGTGTTTGCACTACTTTTCTAAGTGTTTTACTTACCTGATTTTGGTTTGTGTATATATTTTGTGTATATTACTTACCTCCTAAGGGAGTATATCCTCTGAGATACTTCTGGAATATTGTCACTAAAATAAAGTACCGTTATTTTTAGTAACTCTGAGCATTGTGTTTTCTTATGATATAGTGCTATATGATATAAGTGGTATAGTAGGAGCTTTGCATGTCTCCTAGTTCAGCCTAAGCTACTCTGCTATAGCTACCTCTATCAGCCTAAGCTGCTAGAACACTATTAATCTACTAATAAGGGATAACTAGACCTGGCACAAGGTGTAAGTACCATCAGGTACCCACTATAAGCAAGGCCAGCCTCCTACACATGCTCATCCCCTCTGAGGCACAGGGGTAGGGGAACAACATATTTGTAGGTAGATGTAATGGTCACAGTGTAGATGACAGTCATCTCATTCAAGCATGCATGTGTCCCAAACAACAGTGACCCCTTATGATTAGCAACTGCATACTATCCAGAAAACTGCATCTACAAATCACTTCTCTTGGGTGCCTTAAAGTTGACTCAGATGATAAAGATTAGTCGGCCTGGCCCATGTGAAGTAGTTGCTGCCTTTGCATTATGACACATTGCACTACATCAATTCACAGATCACTTTATTTGGTCCAACTCTTGTTGTGCTTCATTTTGTGTAAAAGACATGATGGGTAGGCAGTGTTGCCATTGCATTCAACAGGGACATTATATCAGCTGGGCTATGATTTGGACTACATGTGCAAATTGAGGCAGAGTGTTAGATTATCATCCGTACATGCATCACACAATCATAACACTGATGGTTGCCTGTCTCATTTTTACAGCTTCCAACATGGATGTAGTGGAGATCAGGGCTTTCCAGAAGCGGGCAATGAGATACAGACACATATTGAATGTGGAGTCTGGGTACCGAAGGATGGCAAGACGCTATCAGAGAGAGCGAGCCATAGGAGGATGGCGGGCTTTCAGCCAAAGGGGACCGGCATTGGCCCCAAAGGTTCTAGCCACTGCTACAACTGCACCCAGTACCACAGCAGCCACCGTCACATCTGCCCGACCTGCTGCACCGTCAACCTCTGAAACACAGGCCACCACACCTGCTGCAATGGACATGGCTGCAATTGCTGAGCTCCAGAAGCACAAGGAAAGTGTTAAAAAACTTGATACAATACAGAAGGATGTGGATACAAATACACAGAGGCCGAAGGCAATTAAAAAGACACAGGGGAGGGCAAGCCTGTGAACTCTTGCCTTCCCTCATACCTAATTCAGTCCCCTCCCTCCTCATTTCTCATCCTGTTTTATAGTAGGTCTGAGGGGTTTAGTGATAGGTTAGAGTAAGGTAGTTGTCTAGATAGGATAAGTAGGTTAAGGGGGCGTTTCATATTATTACATTTAGTTTGTGGGTGGGTGGGTGGTGGTTAATGTTGGGGCTTTTGTGTAATAACAAAACATTTTGTTTTTTTAATATATATACATATATATATTTGTTTAGTATTAGGTAGTATATGTTTAGGTTAGTATGTGTTGTCCAACATGTGTCTTGTTATATAAGGGGGTGGGTGGCAAATGTTTAGAGTGTGTTGTTAAATGTGGTAAGTAAGCTTAGCATAGGGTAGTTAGGGCCTGTTGTGGGTAACGTATAGTTAGGATAGATTAGGTTAGTATAGGTGTGTTACATTGTTTTATGTTCAGAAATGTAGGTACTCCCTCACTGCATGTGTCATATGCTTGGGGCTCAGGGTCTTTGCATGAGTGTACAGTGCCAATTGTCTGTTGGCCTGTGGATTCTGTCCTGTATCCACATCCCTCTCTTGACATGTTAATTCCCACTTCCAACTGAGCTCTCACATTGGCAGCTACAACAAATCCAAATCTCAATGCATCTGCCATCCATTGTACCCACCACTCAATGTGACTATGGTTTCCATGTACTGGACAGGTATGTGTGCTTTTTAAGCTGTAATTGTTTGGATCCTGTGTCGTGATGTTGGGGACTGTTGGACGTCTGTCTGCAGCCTGAAGTTCATGCCAACACTGCTAAACTAAGAAGTGCCAATTTCAGATAAGGTCAAGCATAAACATTTCACACCAATGTGTTTTATTTGTACTCCCGGCTGATGTTATTGGCCGAGCACTCTTATACAGCCATTCCTGGTGTACGTAGTGGGTGAGGCATGCATGTTTTAAAGCAAATGTCACATACATAGTCACTTGCTTGAAGGGGATGTTGCCAAGATTGACGTTTATCATGTAGTTACCTTGGCCCATATTTATACTTTTTGGTGCAAACCTGCTCTAACACAGGTTTGCACCAAAAACTATAGTGCCGCCTAGTGCCATTCCTAGATGCCGTCCGGGCGCCTTATTTATAGAATGGCACTAGCTGGTGCTAAGGCTCTGTTAGCGTCCTTAGTGATGCCACATGCACCACACATAACAATATGGCTCTGTCCCAGGCTCTCATTTTTCAAATACACCTATGTGGTTCTGAGACCTAGCACAATACCATGTATGGCATTTCCATGAGGCAGTACAGGTGTTACCATTGGTAGTTTCTCATGTTGACATTTGCATATGTGTGCTCCATTGCATTGCACTGATAAACCTGGAAGATTTCCATTTCCTCTTGTGACTATGCGGGTGTGTTTGCCTTCCTACTCACATATGTCCTCCCCCTCAATGCAGTTGTCTTAGCACTATGACACCTAAGATGTTGCATGGTAGCATTGCAGCTATTGTGACACAGGCATGGGCTAGACTCAGGAATGGGCAGCATGTGTATGAGATTACTGCTGTGCACATCATTATGCATGTGAAAGTGCTTGATGGTTATTGAGTCTATGGACATGAGCAGTTGACAGGAGTTGCACTTGGATAGGGATTGATGGGGATTGATCACGTAGTCATACTGAACCCTCATTTTGAGTGTGTTTGTGCCATGGACTCCTAACTGCCGTTTCTTATTTGACCAGCACACACAGCACACATAGTGGTGGCAACTGTTGTCAATGGTAAATGCCGCTTGAGCAAATGGCCTGAGACTGGACATTGTCCTCTAGTTTACATTCTGACAATACCAGTTGTCCTGTGACACCAGACCAGTTTTACGTGCTACCCTACCTTCCTAGTCTGCTTCCGCCTTTCCAGCAGCCTTGGCATGGCCATGTACCCCATGCAAAGGTTGTTGATGTTGTGTTGTGCTGTGCCCCTGGATGCCCCTGCACAGCCCATGCACCTGGCATGGGCAGTGCAGGGAGTCCGATGCCGTGCCCCTTCGCCCTTTCCACTGCCTGATTTGCCGGGCTGACATACATTGTGTAGTAGGTATGCACCTCCCCCTTCTTGCACTTGACATGTAGGCATTCTGTCCCGCCCTGCAACTTATCCTACATATGTTTTGTTTCCTGGTAGTCTGTGCTGTCCGGTCCTGCAATACCAGTGACAATTTCCTCCGGGATGATGGCTGCAACCATCTCCTCCAACTCATCCAAGTCCTCTTGTGGTGCTGGACTCCATCCTCCAGTCTTAAGTGCTGCCTTCCTGTTCCTTGCAATTTTTTCCTTTGTCCTGTGTTTGCGTCATGCCAGCATTTCTTGCACTTAGTTACAGTTCTCCTGACCTCTGCCACACTGTTAATGTTGTCCACAATCTGTCACCAAATTGCCTCTCTCCAGTTGATGCTGGTGCTCTGTCACCCTTATCACCAGAATTTGATGCTCCTCTGCGCTGAAGCGACACTTCCTCTTCTTCTTGTCTCTCCCCTGGGTCTTGTCTGTGTCCTCCTCGCTGGTTCCCGGTTGTCTGGGGTCTTCCTGGGATCTCTCCTGGCTTCTGGGGTCTATTTTGGGCTACTTTGCACTGTTTGCTCCATCTGCATTGCTTTTTTACACTTTTGCGGGGACAAATGGCGCATATCTGGTTTTTATCGTTTTTCCATGTCGGAAACCAGATTAGAGTCATTTTTCCTGCATTAACATCATTTTGCCTTATGACAAGGCACAATGGTTAGCATCAGGAAAAATGACTCTAACCTATTTTTAGTGCCACCCAGCGTCAAAGTATAAATTTTACGCAAGGGTGGCTTAAATATATAGCGCTAGCCAGCGCTAAAATGTTTGACGCAAAACTGTGTTAGTGCAGTTTTGCATCAAAGAGTATAAATCTGGCCCCATATGTCTGACTTGTTGCACAAAATACTTGGTAGACACCGATTTGACCTCTCCCCAAGAATTGGGAAAGAAGGCAGACAAATGGGTCAGAACAAGGGTAAGCAGAAAAGCTCATACTGGGGATGACAAGGATAAGAAGAAGGATGGTGAATCACATAACAAAGGTGGGGACAAAGATACAAACAAAGAGTCTTTATCAGGCCCACACAACTCTTCTGGGGATGAGTCTCAATTCTCTTCTCATAACCATCAGAATAAAAAAGCCTTGGTTCTATATGTGTAGGAACAAAGGCCATAGAGCAGGAGATAGCTCTAGCCCTAAGAAAAGCACCAAGTCTCCCACCACCACTACCCCCACTGCTACAACTAGTATCCCTAGCAATAGCAGTGATGGTGCAAAAACTAGTACTACAAATAGTCTCCCCAAGGGTGTAGCAGGGCTCACTCTGGGAAATGTAGTGGGGGTTGGTTTAATTAGGGAAACCAGTGAGGCCGTTTTAGTCTCTGATGCTGGCATTGACCTTGCTAGGTGTGTTGCTTGTCCCCTTAATATGGATAAGTACAAGCAAGTATTACAATGGTGACTGAAAAACTGGTGGCTCCTGAGCAACACCTACTTGGTCATCAGTACCAAGTGACTGATACCCATAACAACAGTGTAAGTCACCCCATGGCAGTTGTTGATTTCAGCTGGGGGTTACTGGTCCTAAAAAGGTTGTGCTATCCACAGACCTACATATAAAGTGTCTACCAGGGAACTTCTTGGAGACTTCAGCTTGTGCTGAAGTGGAGTTTGAGGCCAATACAGTAATGCCGGGCATTCCTGGGCATATTTTTGCTTTGACCAGGGCTCAGGCCAAGGAGCAAAGAGGACAGGGAAACTTGGATCCTGAAACTATGGACCAAGAGCTTCCCAAAAGCAGAGGTTGAATGGGTAAAATATTATCCACTATCCCCTCCTCCACTGATGATTCCCCGTTTGAGGAGAAGAAGTCATCTCCCTAGACGGAACGTACACCTGAAGAACTTCAAGCTGACACAGTTGAACTCTTAGGTGCAGGGAGCACTGACAGGGACTAGTTAAGTATGGCTCAAGAGACTTATCCCACACTTGAAGGTTTGAGACAGCAAGCTGTCAAAGAAGAGGCAGAGGATAGTAGTGGCACCCACAGGGGTACTGGTAGAACAATCTCTTGTATTCTGAGGGGAGGGACCCCAAACCTGGTGCTACCAGGAGACTGGTCATTCCCTTGCAATACAGATAATTTTTGTTGACATTGGCACATGAAATTTCACTTGCTGGACATCTGGGGCAACATGAGACCTGGCACAGACTGGTCCCTCACTTTCACCTGGTTCACATATCTGAAGATACCAAGGAGTTTTGTTGCTCCTGTGTCACTTGACAAGCCAGTGGCAAGACAGGTGGCACTCCAAAGGCCCCCTTAATTCCACTACCAGTGGTTGGGGTACCCGCTGAAAGAGTAGGGGTTGATATTGTTGGCCCCCTTCACTCTCCCACAGCTTCAGGAAACAGATTTATTCTGGTGGTGGTGGACCATGCCACCAGGTATCCAGAAGCCATACCTCGGAGGATCACTACAGCTCCTGCAGTGGCTAAAGCCCTGCTGGGAATCTTTTCCAGGGTGAGTTTCCCTAAAGAGGTTGAATCAGACAGAGGTAGCAACTTCCTGTCTGCATACTTGAAAGCAATGTGGAAAGAGGGTGGTGTAACCTATAAATTTACTACACCTTGCAACCCCCAGACAAATGGGTTGGTTGAGCGTTTTAATAAAACACTCAACGGCATGATTATAAGACTCTCTGAAAAACTCAGGAGGAGATGGGATATCCTGTTACCATGCCTTCTCTTTGCCTACAAGGAGGAACCCCAAAAAGGAGTGGGATACAGCCCCTTTGAACTCCTATTTGGCAACCCTTGTAGGGGTTCATTGGCTCTTGTAAAGGATGGTTGGGAGCAACCCCTGAAGCCCCCTGAACAAGATATAGTAGAATATGTGCTTGGCCTAAGATCCAGAATGGCTGAGCACATGACGAAGGCCACTAAGAACCTTGAGTGCAAAAACAATGGCATGATTAGAAAGCTGTCCTGACAGTATACCAACCAGGGCAGAAAGCGTGGGTCCTGGCCCTGCTGCACAAAGGGCACTCCAAGATAAATTCAGTGGACCACACATCATAGTGGAGAAGAAGGGTGAGGTCACTTATTTAGTTGACCTTGGCACTCCAACAAGTCCTCTCAGAGTACTTCATGTGAATCGCCTAAAGCTATACTACGACAGGGCTGATTTAACTCTGCTCATGGCCACTGATGAGGGACAAGAGGAAGAGAGTGACCCTCTCCCTGATCTCTTCTCTAACACCGCAGCTAATGGCTCAGGGGATGAAGTGGTCCTAGCTGACCGCCTTACTGAATCTCAGAAGGAGGACTGCAGGAACCTCCTAGGCTGTTTTCTCTGACACCTGGTCAAACTACATGGTGTTAACACACCATTGACACAGGTGACAGTTTGCCTGTTAAAAGTAAAATTTACATGCAACCTGATCATGTTAGGGATTGCATCAAGGCTGAAGTGCAGAAGATGCTTGACCTAGGAGTGATTGAGCACTCTGGCAGCCCCTGGGTTAGCCTAGTGGTGCGGGTACCAAAACCTCACTCACAAAATTGGAAAAGGGAGATGAGGTTCTGTGTAGATTATAGAGGGCTGAACTCAGTCACTAAGACTGATGCTCACCCTGTACCAGGGCATCTTCCAAGTATCTAAGCACCTTTGACTTGACTGCAGGGTACTGGCAGATCAAATTGTCCCAGGATGCAAAACCCAAGACTGCTTTCTTAACCATTGCAGAACATTATCAGTTTACAGTTATGCCCTTTGGTTTGAAGAATGCACCTGCCACTTTTGAGACGTCCTCCAAGGTCTGTAAGCCTTTCGTGCAGCCTATCCGGATGATATAGCTGTCTTTAGCTCCACCTGGGATGATCACCTGGTCCACCTATGGAAAGTTTTGGAGGCTCTGCAAAAAACAGACCTTACTATCAAGCTTCAGAATGCCAGACCGGGTAGGGGAATGTGGTTTATCTGGGACACTTAGGCCCATAGTTATACTTTTTTTAGTGCTGCATTTGCGTAATTTTTTTACGCAAAATCGCTGCTTTTGCGTAAAAAAATGACACAAATGCGGCGCTAAAAAAGTATAAATATGGGCCTTAGTAGGTTGGGAAAAGGTTCAGCCACTGCAGGGGAAGATCCAGACTATTTTAAATTGGACTCCCACTACAACACAGCCCCAGGTCAGAGCCTTCCTAGGTCTCACTGGGTATTACAGGAGGTTCATTAAGAATTATGGATCCATTGTTACCCCTCTTAACAACCTCACATCCAAGAAGATCCCTAAAAAGGTATTATGGACAGCTAGCTGTTGAAAGGCTTATGAGGAGCTAAAAGAGGCCATGTGATCTGCACCTGTCCTAAAAAGCCCAAACTACTCCAAGAAGTTCATAGTTCAGACTGATGCTTCAGAGGTACGGGTGGGGGCAGTTCTCTCACAGCTTAATACAGAGGGCCAGGACCAACCAGTTGCTTTTATCCGCAGAAGGTGGACCCCAGAAAAAAGTGTTAGTCAGCCATGGAGAGGGAGGTCTTTACTGTTGCCTGGGTCTTAAAAAAGTTGAGACCATACCTCTTTGGTACTCACTTCATTGTTCAGACAGACCAAAAACCTCTCTTAGGGCTTAAGCAGATGAAAGGAGAAAACCCCAAAATTGTTGAGGGTGTCCATATCCCTTCAGGTTATGGACTTTACAGTGGAACATAGACCTGGGAGTAACCACTCCAATGCAGATGGACTCTCCAGATACTTCCACTTAGACAATGGAGACTCATCTGGACAAGGTTAGCCTTATTGTCCCTGGTTTGGGGAGGGTGGTGTAGGAAAGTACCCTCTTTCTCAGCATAGTTACCCCCATTTTAATGTGCTTGACTGTGTCTACTGGGATCCTGCTAATCAGGACCCCAGTAGCTATGCTCTCTCCCTCCAAATTGGTCAATGGATACTGAAAACGCAGTATCCCACTCACAATTGGCATACTGGTGCCATCGGTAAGCACCATAGGTACCCACTACAAACCAGGCCAGCATCCTACAAATACTGGCTCATGATAGGAGCACGCCTCACAGTAATGAAAAACAACTTTGAGAGTTTTTCATTACCAGGACATGTAACATTTAAAAGTTCATGTTCTTTTTACTTACATGGAACCCTGCCCTATTGGCTACCTAAATCCTACCTGAGGGGTCACACGTAATAAATGGAGAGTTTAAGGCTTGGCGAGAGGTTTTAAATGCCAAGTTGAATTGGCAGTGAAACTGCACACACAGACTCTGCAGTGGCAGGCCTGGGACATATTTGCAGGTCTACTTCAGTGGGTTGTATAATCAGTGCTGAAGGCCCACTAATAACAGTTAATTTAAAGGCCCTGGATATATGGCATACCACTTTACAGGGGACTTACTAGTCAAATAAAGATACCAGTAGGGGATACAACAATGTTACCAAGTTACGGGGAGAGCACATGCACATTAGCACTGGTTAGCAGCAGTAAAGTGCTCAGAGCCCTAAAGCCAACAAAAACAAGGTCGGAAATAGAGGAAGAAGGCAAAACATTTTTGGTAAACCTGCAAAAAGGGCCATTTCCAATAGTCTTGAAGCAACTTTGTGATGCACAGGAGTAATTTCTTTGTCAGCGCGAGGTCTACCCCTTTTCAGTACTAGCCACTCACAGAAAAGAGTGCTGCTCAAAGGATTGATCTTCCTAAATGATTGTATTTTTGCATGCCTAATCCTCCCCCCCACAAGTGATCATCTCAAATAGCTAGCTTGTTGTCCTGAAGAAAGAAGCTTGACATCTCAGTGGTTGTGAGGATGGGGAGATGTTCAATGCGAGAGGTCAGGCTGATTTGAGGTTTCCTCTCCATGAGAGGATAGAGAGAAGATCAGAGTTGTACTTGGAAAGAATGATTAGACAAGAAAGGCAACTGATGTACCTGCAGGCTGAAGGATAGTTTAATATGGTGTGTTCTCAACCAGAACTAGCAGTCATGGCTCTTCAGCTGATGCCTAGGGACATGCAATCAGGGGAGTTCCCTAGCAGGCAGGCAGTACTGGAGGTGCCACTCTGCAGAGGGTCTTCGGGCAATAATGTTCTCTTCCTCAACAGTGGTCGAGTCCAGAGAAATGGTAGCTTCCAGGAAGTTTGAGTATTCTCCCATGGTTGTATGCAGTCCTCTGCTCCTGGAAGAAATTGCAATATCATCAGATTGTTGGTCTTAAAGTGCTACATGAGAAGGTAAATGAAATGTGTTGCTCAAACATTAAAGAAGGGTGTAGTAACAACTATAAGACCTTTAAAAAAACAACAACAAAAAAAACAACAACTATAAGACCTGCTGTATATTAACTGTAAGTCTCAGGTGACACTTCAAAAGCTGTATTATAAGATGGTGGAGGACATGTGTGTCTTTATACAGCAAATGCATAATAGAGTTATGAAAAACTGCTCCCCTGTTGGTTCCTTATAGACTTTGAGGACCAGAAGTCCATCTGCTCACCTGACTGAAGTAGTGCACCCTGCTCCCATAGCACAGGAAGTGCTGCTTGTCTGTTGTTTCTTGATGGGTTCTAAGGACCAGCAGTCCATCTACTCACCTGACTGCAGTGCAGGAGAAGGAGGAAGGGCTATAGCACTTAAATAGTGCATCCTGCGCCAGCAGCGGGGGACGCATGGGTTTTGCGCCTGGGTTGTGCCTGGACGAAGACCAGGCCAAAACAGGTCTGCCTGAACCCAAACAAGCTTGGGCTGACACACCCCTATTTCATCTGCCCCAGGACATCTTACCGTGATGTGGAAACATAGGTTAATCTCCTGTGCTCAGAATGTTCACTCTCTGAAAATTGCTACTCATTCTGGTATCTTTTCTGATGTCAGTGGTGGAAGCCCTAAATGAGGAAATCACCACAGTAGAGGAGGAATTGTGATTGCATGCTTTGGGGCCCTATGAGTGTTTTCAGGGCATTACTATTATTCCAATCCCCTCTCCCAGGTTTTCTATGTCAGTGACTAAACCTTGTGTCAATGAAGCACAAGCTAAGCCCAATTCATTGTTATTTTTCAGCCAAAATACAACATGCCACATTTGATGTTAATTCTGATACCTTGGACCATTCAGGTGAACTTTTGCCTAGGGGTAGTAAAAGGAAAAAGACAGAATCTGCAACCTCATTGTGTGATAAATCCTCACTCAATACCTCAAAATCCTCCAAGAAGAGACAAGAAGAGACAAGAAAAAAAGAAAGAACAACTGTGGATATTTCTGGACATTTGTTAACCACCCTTACTCTTCAGTTGAGTTTAGGATTTAGAAGTAATTTAATAAATGTTTTAAATGAATAGGGGTAATTGTAAAGGTGCTACATGATTTGGTCTTCTTGTCTGAGAAGTGTTGTGCTATATTTGACATAATCAGGTAGCACATACTCACCTTGCTGTGACTTCAAGTAGAATTAAAAGGGTATTACTTCCATCATGTGATCAGGCCACAGCGAGCATGGAGGAATTGGAAGAGGCTATGTCCCATTCACCCAGAATCGTTAAAAACTGGGACCAGTATAAGCCCTCATATGGCCATTTGACCTCCTGTAATCTTCCTATAAAGAAGGCTGCTCCAGGAGTATCTTGAATGGCCAAGTTGATTCATAATGACTGTGTTCTTGCCAAAGTCCCTACAAAAGTAACCATCACCATCCACCTGACGTTATATCATATGTAGTGGTTTTGAGTAATGACCCCTCCTACAAGAAGTGATGTAGGAGGATTTAATCCATCTAAAAAAAAAGATTTGCTTTAACTGACCAGATACATTGATTCTAGAGCTCAGTTAACTCAACATATCATTATTGCAAGGAGGGTGATATGAATTGGTTTGAAATTTTAACATACCACGAGTTGCTGTCAGAGTACTGGCCAAGGCTGCTGACAAAAAGTGCCAGGGTTCTATCATTAATGTGCTCCATTGGGATTCCTGTATAAAACTTGTTTCATTTTGATTACCAATACCTAGTTCCCTACTACAGACATACAAGGTTACACTTCAGGGTCGTTATGAGTGCTACCATCTCTTTGAGTAATACGTACGCATCCTTGAATTGTCTGGCAAGCTGTAATTGACAGTGTTAGACCTGGTGTCCTTGTCGTGATCTCCCCTGTCTTTTTTGCCTCTGCAGTGAAATACTTCCAAATTCATTTTTCACTGTTGCAAGGCCTATCTCTCTCATAGGTGAACACTGTGGCTGCCTTTAAATAACTTTTAGGTGCAGTTTCCCTTTGACAGCAGATAGAAAATTTGGAGTTTGATGTCTCTGACCACCCAATTTAAAAATACTTATTTTGGTAAAGTTGTTTTTTAAATTGTCATTTTCAAAATGCCACTTTTATAATGTGGGAATTTTCTTGCTTAGACCATTCTGTGACTCTGCCTGCTTGTGTATTCCCTATCTGGGTCAGACTGACAGTTGGGCTGTTTGTGAATCCCCTCTAGATGGTGACACAAAGGGAGCTGGAGTATAGCCTGCATAATCTGATGGGCCATTTGAGTTAGAGTGGAGGGAGGAGTGGTCACTTAAAATTGAATGGGCTGTTCCTGCCCTCATACAATGCAGTCTCCAACCCCCTGGTGTGTGTCTGGTGCCATGCCTGGGCAACACAGGATCTTGTGAACAACAGAGACTTTCCTTTGAAGTTTACCTACTTCAAAGGCAGAAAGGGCTATCAGTCGTGGACCCTAGACCCCTGATGTTCAGAATACCTCTGGAATAAAGAGTAACCTTTGCCAAGGAGAAGAGCTGAAGGGCTGGGGGAGGAGTACTGCCCCTTTGCCTGGGACTGTGCTTTTCTGGGTTGGCCTGCAGTTGATGCTTCTGCCTGAAAGAGAACAAAGACTGGACTTTGTGGTATATTACTGCTTCTGAAGAATCTCCAAGGGCTTGGTCTGAGCTTGCCTCCTGTTTTGATATCTCAGGGCCATCAATGACTTCCTCTGCCAGCATGTGGACTCTATGCTGAGACTCCTACTCTGCCAAGTGGTGCCCTTTTCCGTCCCTGGGCCCTTGAAAGGAGAAGCTGGTAGAACAAGGACTGAGATTCACTCACAGGAAGCCACCCAGGAAAAAGTTTTACGCACAACCTGCATCGCAGCTAAGAAATTGACACATCACCGGCCTCATGGATAGAGAAATTATGCAGCACCCACCTGCAGCTGCTAATAATGATGCAACTCCACACAGCACGGTTTTCCAATACTGTATGACTGGATTTCTCACGCATCATCATTGGGCGTCAACAAATCATTGGGGAACCTGTGTGGATCCGAGGTGCCCTGTCTGTAAATTGACTCATCACTGTCTTGCAGGACCGAAAAATGACGCATCGCCTACCCAACCATAGAAGAAATGACGACGGCCTCCCTTTCGAAGAAGGAATCAACACATCACTGACTTTTCCGATGCACGCGTGCCCGTGCAGCTTTATTTTTTTACACAAACCAAGTATTATATGTAACAACAATGTTTCCATAGTTTTCTATGGAGTCAAACTCTTTATATTTTAAAAATTAACAACCTGACTTTTGTATGTTGGATTTTTGTACTTTTGGGCTTTTTTGATTTAGAAGCATATTGCCTATTTTTCTAATCTGGTTGGAGTCGATTGTGTAGTGTTTGCACTGTATTACTGTGTGTGTTAGTACAAATACTTTACACATTGCCTTTGAGATAAGCCTAACTGTGCCAAGCTACCAAGGGGGTGAGCATGGGTTATCCAAGTATGTATCTCCATTGCTTTGACTAGACTGAGGGTCTCCGCTTGGAAAGAGTGCAAACTGACTGCCAACCAGAGACCCCATTTCTAACAGACAGTATATAGACAACAGGTCTGCACAGACTTCTTGAAGTATCCCTTCAGGGTGAGGAACTGACATTCGTCCTTATGAGCTGCTATGCTGGAACATAGCAGGGTTCACTAACAAGAAATCTGATTCTATATGGCTAGAATTTAATAGTAGTAGTAGTAGTAGTAGTAGTACATTTTATTGTGTGATTATTTAAAATCATTGCACAAGTATACAATCAAATACATATAAAAAAGAACATATAAGGATATGCAAGGAAGCTCATAGTCACATATATGTAGCACACTATAAGGCACAGAGTGATATACAAAAAATAAATGGAATCACCCAGTGTCATCTGCCAATGGGCAATTGGACAAGAGTACCCCCAGTTTATCCAGAAAGAAAAGAACTTGGAATATCATGCATACTGTAATGACTCAATAAGCCGATGTTAGCTGACACCAATAAGATATAGGTCTCTTGTCAAGCCCCTCAGCACAAGGTATAAAACAAAGCGGCTTGTCCTATGTTATCATAAACTTCTGGGGTCACTAAAAAGTGAAATTGCAAGTGCAAGCACTGATCTTCTCATCCATCTTTCAGCCTCCTGAGATGGGCCAGAAAGAAATACATAAGTAATCTTTCCTATCTATCCGCTCATTTCTCTAAAATAAGGGCATTATAATATGCTAACCTCAAAGTCTGAGATCTAAAAAGTGAAAGTGCTGGTGCATAAGCAATTCTTTTTGTCTATCTTTCAGCCTCCTGAGTGGGCCAAGAATTGCATAGCTCATGTAACCTATCTGTTAACTCATTAGCCTTCAGTAAGGGGGAACTATACCTCAATCATACAATTGTCATATTGCACAGTGACATGAGAGCTAAAAAGTGCATAAGTAATGTATCCTATCTGTGAACTCATTAGCCTTAGATATGGAGGCACTATGCCACAATCAGACAATTATCAAATCTAAAAAATGCATAAAAAATTACATGACAATGTATATTCTCCCCCTGAGAATAAACCAGTAAGGTGCGTAACTATTGCATGATATCCTTAACAAAAGAAAATAAAATCACCATATGTCGTCCTACCCATGTAAAATTATGGCCCTCATTACAGCCCTGATGGGAAAAGCCGCTTACCGCCATGCTGACAGCTGCCAACATACCACGACTGCGGCAGTATTCTGCTACAGGTATTATTACCCACACATAGAATACTGCCACTATACAACACCCATACAAGTCCGCCACACCAAAGGTCAGTGATAAACTGGCGATAGCAAAACCCACACCGTTACGCCAACAGGAATATGCAACAGTATCACGACCCACAAATCAACACTGTGGTTTTTCAACCACAGTAAACCGTTGGCAGTACACACCACAAACTACACACACATTTACAAAACACCACCACATTAGACAATTCAAACTACACACACCTGACACACATACCCACACCACACCAACACACTCCCACCACTATAAAACACATACCACAATACCCACAACCCCTTTCAACGAAAAAAAAGATAGCTAACTGAGAGAGACAAGGCAAGAGCACCCATCCAAACAGAGGCACAGAACACCATTACCTATACACCATTCACGCACATCACAGCATACACAACAACACATCACCCCACAGATCCTCACACATATCACTCACACCATATCCATGGCACCCCAAAGTCACCCCAGGTTTTCTGATGAGGAGCTGAGGGTCATGGTGGAGGAAATCATCCAGGTAGAGCCACAGCTATTCAGATCACAGGTGCAGCAGACGTCCATTGCAAGGAAGATGGAGCTATGGCGGAGGATCGTGGACAGGGTCAACACCGTGGGACAGCACCCAAGAACCAGGGATGACATCAGGAAGAGGTGAAACGACATACAGGGGGAAGGTGCGTTCTGTGGTATCAAGACACCAGATTTCTGTACAGAGGACAGGCGGTGGACCCCCACCTCCTCAACCCCCAAAACTAACAACATGGTAGGGGCAAGTCTTGGCAATAATGCATCCTGAGGGCCTCGCAGGAGTAGCAGGAGGACTAGATTGTGGTAAGTCAAATCTTAACTACCTTATCCCCCCTACCCTACCTTTATGCCATCACAAACTCCTACCCCTACCCTCACCCCATCACTCCAACACCTCACATATACCCCACTAGCACAACCCACCCATCCCAATACCAATACCAAACCCTGCATGCAACAACAATGCATGGACTTCACTCATAGACCTGCATGGACAGCCATCACACCAGCATGGCCATTAGAGAGACTCACCCAGCCCACAAAATCCCCACTCACACAAGGCCAAGCCAACAGGGAAATCACACTCATTCCGGGAAACACACCTGATAGAGCATAGTTTAAATATTACATATACTAAAAGTGAAATGCTTATATCAATGCTTAATGACACTGCATAAAGAACAAAATAATTAGTGTTCTGCTTAAACACGCATCTGAATTTCAGCTATAATGTGTGTGGTCACAAATATATGCGTGAGCTAATAATGATAAGTAAAACTGTTCATGCTATGATTTATATTAACTTACGATATTGCATTTGTATTAAAATCTCATAGGCCTTAAGTTAGCGTGAGTTGTAGATTTTGGCTGCCTAGATCTCACATTAAAGCATTTTCTCTGTTTTACAGTGTGCTGACTCGCAAAGGGCCATGACCCTGCCTTTGTTCCTTGCCTTCATTTTATGTAACATACCATATTCCGTTCTCATCCGCATGCTAGCTGCTTTAGTATGAATTCAAATACAATCTGAAACAAAAGTAGATTAATCTAATGTACAAGGACATTACACCATGAACAAAGGAACTCATAACCTGAGAAGACGTGCCAAGTGGTGAAGAAACCCACCGGATGTGCCACCTCCGAAGACGTCAATTATGAAGACCAATCAAAGTAGTATAAATTATCCTGGGGTGGCAATTGGGATTACCTAATGTATAATTTGATAGGTTAAAGATAGTGGGGTATAGTGAATGTCCAATAGAATTTTGGGGGAAGGTATTATGAAAAAGGGATAAAAACTCATGTCACAGAAGGGACGTTAGAACTAGGTATGGAATGCTGTTGATTTTATCCAGAAACCCTGTCACTCTTTTTGGTGACTTTGAGCTTTAATTAACCAGCCTCACCCATAGAATGCCCCTTTGCGCTTCTCCTCCTTATGAGGGAAGTGTCCCCTGTCCTTTAGACGAGGTTAGACTGATGGCGATTCGACTGATGTCCTGAAGACGAAGACTGATCCTGTGTGCTGACTTAATCCTTGGAGGGTAATTATGACAATGCGATTTGTAAATTTGTCTGTTTGCTTTCTCTTTCTAGGTACCAACTGCTCATTTTTTATTAGAAGCCATCGCTAGATGTTTTCTAAATTGATGTTCTAAATTATTTTGCATGAAGCCCAACATTCTGATGCTAATTAGTGGTTAGGACAGGAAATTACTCTGACTGACGCAACTAGACAAAGACTGACGTTACACTGTGCTGAACTGAGACTCATGTGATATTCTTGTATTCTGATCTATGTTTACGCCGTGCTATGTTCTTATGTTTGTGATTCTTGCACTAATGAAATCTTATCACAGTTGTCATATTGTGACTATACTCTTATGCTTCTTGGTTTTGAGATTTACTTTTCTGCTTGTAGATTGTAATCAATAGGGAATAAAATCCATAAAATTCTATCAAAAGGTGTGGTTATTCATGACTGAAAAGTCATGGTTGCGCCGATAAGTTGATTGATGTCTTTAACCAAAGTCAAGTGCATTGTGGTGGTGAACATTGATGACATTATTGATATATTGCTTGACATATTGATCAGTTATCTCGTCCTACGGTGTCTTACCACTGGGTCACAAGATTCATTGGCCTAAAATGAGTCCTAATGTGTATAAAATTGACATAAAAGGACGCGTTTACAGTTCTGGTAGCAGAGCGACGGTTTGGCCCTTGAGGGCCCTAGGACGGAGAGTCATTGTTTAATTTGTTTCTCTGTGATAATGCAAATTGGAGGTATGATGGGTTTCTAAGTTCACCATGACTTTCCCGGGATCTCGGAGCCTGCCTAAGTGAGTTGGGGATGTTCTCGGCACCATAATGTATGTGGTTTAGGGTTTTGCGCTTGCTTAGCTTATGCCTTTTTCAGGTGATTGTGAAATTTGTGTGTATTTAGGCCAAGTAAATGTTGTTTTAGGAGGAGTGGGTGTACTCCGCAGTATGAGAGTAGGGAAGTCGGTGTACTTCATATGAGTGTGGGGTTTGGTGCTCAAAATTATCCACGTGGTTGGTTGTTTATGTACGGACCTGTTGTGGTCTAAGACTCCGGAGTATGTTGACAAGTGTAGGAGACACTTGGGTTTATGTTGTAATCTGTGCGGTTTAATAGGTCAATCGGGCGTGGTTGACAAGTCAAGTTTGAGTAGATGCTTGTGTGAAACCTTCGATGGAGATTTGGCAAATTCTAAAGTGCACTAGAATGCGCCATTGACAAGTCGAGAGTAGAATTTGCGGGTCGAATTCTGCTTGCATATTCAGGACTGACAAGGAGAAAGTAGCGGCTGAGGCTTCAAGTGAAATCTCTGTAAAGTTCTGAAGCCAATGTGTTACCCTTCCAGTAGTAAACCGGCAGATTTGTATTGTCATTTAAGGTGCTCGCAATAATTTGCATTAGTTTGTGTGGGTTCAGTGAGGAGCGGACGAGCCGCACGACTTTGTCAGCTGCAGTGTGTGTGAGTGTGACGTCAGTAGTGCCGCGCTGAGATAGGTCAGTTATCGAGAGGGGTCACGCACGGATTGGCTGCCGTCCGTGAGAGGCAATAGGTTGAGAAAGGTGGGTGAAGAGTGTCCTGGGAACTGAGTCATTTCTGATTAAAATACAAAACAAGAAAGAATCGCAAAATGAATTTTGTTAAAGCATTCAAGAGTGCTCTGAAGGGAGACACATATATCGTAGCAACTGATGGGGAGCCTACACCACCCGAGGGTACTCCAGCTTATATAGTCATGGAAGAAAAAGGTGTTGCTCCATGTTTATGGATGAAACAGTGGCGCAAACTAACAGAGAAGGAGGGATGTTTAGCGTTTCCGGAATATGGAACGTTTAATACGAGGATTCTCAGAAGGTTGAGGTGGATGTTAAGTGAACAGAAACCACCTCCGAGGCCAGCTCAGTATGAGGCGTTAGCGGTTTGGGATCTAATGGCTCTTAAACAGAGACAAGAAAAGTTTCAAAAAAGGCTGAGAAGAGCAGAAAAATCTTATGCAGAGGCTAGATGGGATGACGAGAGCAAAATGTGGAGAAGGGGAATTGTTGATGGATTAAAATTATTCCCAGCAATAACACAGGGAGAAGAAACACAGGGAAAGAAAGCCACCTGTAAAACAGATAAAGACTCAGGAAAATTTAAAGAGAATAAAAGACCTTGGGAAGAGGAAGATGATTCAGACGATGAGGAATTTATGGATAGGTTACTACATGATCGCCCGCCACCTTATGCGGTGAGCGATAGTGCTCCAAGCACTAGCATGGATCCTGGGAACCAGACTCAGGAAAAGGGAGTTGCTGATACGGTACAGACTAGTGATACGGCTCTTATACAGAATGGTGTCAGTGTACCCTCTGCACCAGACTTACCGATACAGTTGCAACCTCCACCGCAGATACAGAGAATCTACCCAGACGTCCCAGTACTTGAGACTACCACAAATCTGATAGTGCCGTCAGAACTGATATACATGAAATCAAAATTAGTACAGCTTGAGTCAACTTCGAAATTACTATCCCAACCGCAACCACAACTGATACCAGGGTATAACCCAGTAGCTGGTCCACCATTAGTACCTGTCCCAGGTACCTTGGAACAGACCTATGGAGTTACTGCGCCGCAGAGTTTGGGACCGGGTCAGACACCTGCTGCCATATCGTTACCAATCACCGTTGGTCCACCGGTGCCATTGTATACGCAGGGTAAAACTGGCGTATGTGATCAGGGAGTGATGACCCAAGATGTGATAAGAGGAGGGTCTATGGGAACCCCCCAGATAATGGCCCCAGGAGAGCAGGCAGTTGAACAGCCGAAGTCTTTAATGGACCTTAGTCCAGTGGGAGCACCCATAGAAGCAATGCGTCAAGCAGGGCTAGGAGTTTTAACTCCACAGACAATGAGTACGAACACATCACATTCTCCGATGGTGCATGCAGGGAACATTTCGCTACAGGGTTTTCAGTCCAGCAGTTAAATGAATGGTTAGAGAAGACTTATACTTCACAAAAGGCTGCAGTGGTTACAGTCCAACCAGAAAAAGAAAAACAAGACAAATACCTGAACTTTGTAAGATTAGGGGCAGAAGCTGCTGAGTTAGTGGAAGATACAATGGGAGTAAATAGATTGGAGTCATACACGGAAGCAGAATTAAGATTCATATGTCCCAAAATTACCAAAGAGGTAGGCAAGGTGCATCAGAGATTAGCGAATCTGGCAGATAAATACAATATTGATATCGGAAATACTAAACATCTGAAAAGAAGTTGCAGATTGGATTTTGACTCTAAAGACTTTGAACACATGAGGTCTGCGGGAATGAAGGCACATTTGAAAGAATTGGTGCAAAGCGCGCAGATCTGGGGAGCACTGGAAAAATGGGAAGGCAGGTGGGCAAAGAAAAGAGACAAGGAAAAGAATGACAGTCCAGGGTCTAATCAAGCCAAGGCCTCACCCGATTTGGATTCGGTAAAAATATTACCTTTGAGAGAGACAGCTGGTGGTGTCTTAGTCCATGTACCGTGGTCCAGAGGAGACATCCTATCTTTTACCAACGATTATCCCAGATTGAGAGAGAAACCGATCGAGTGGTATCAGCAAACAGATAGGTTTGTGAAACTTGAAAAATGTCTTTGGGAAGACTTGAATACCTTGTTTGAGATCTTTGTTCCACCTGATTTGTGGCTTGAATGTAAGAGAGGGGTAGATTGGCCGACGAAGGAGTTGGCAAGAGATAAGGTGACCGGGGCACCCTCTGAAGAAGTGATGAAGTATTATCATAAGATGATTGAGTTTTTGAAGCAAAAGGTGTCACCGTAGGTGACTGATTGGCAAAAAATTGACTGGACCTCTCAAGAGGTTAAGGAATCAATACATGCTTACTATGAGAGGTTACTAAAGGCATTCAAACACTATAGTGGTACTGAAACAATTGAACCCAAGGACATGAATCATCTTGTGTTTAGATTCGTCAAAGGGTTGAGACCAGAAGTTAGCCAGATGATTAAGAATCATTTGATTTGTTGGCAAGTAAAACCGATTGATGAAGTGTTGCAGTATGCAAAAAACTGTAGTGATGAGATTGAGCTGAAACAGAAAAAGCTGAAAGAGAAAGTGATGGTGATGCAGATAAGGACTGCACAGGCAGGAATACAGGGAAATGGAGTTCAACAAATGATACAGCAACAACCGCAAATGAATGGTGTGTTTCAGACACAGCCGAGAGGTCGAGGCCGAGGGTTTGTGAATCGCGGTCCAGACTTGAATACTGTTGTGGTTCAAAACGACGTGCAAGGGGTGAAAAAGATGTCACCATGTCACGCGTGCGGGGCGTGGGGCACTGGAAACGGGAGTGCCCGAATATGGTGCAGGATGGTGTTGTTCAGCAAAGTGCTAATGTTGGTACATTACAAAATGTACGGGGTCCGAAAATGAGGCATCAATACCCAAATTTTCAGAACAATCTGGTACAAATGCAAGGGGTACAGCCCATGCAGCAGATACAAATGCTGTGGTTTCAGTCAGTGCAAATGCAACCAGTACAACAGCAGATTTCTATGGTACCTAGACAGCAAATGCAATTACCGATGGCTCTGATGGGACAGCAACAGGTGATGCTTCCTCAACAGGTCACAAGTCAGCTAACGAGTCAAAATAATACAGTACAACAATTCCCATTACGAGGTGAAAATGGAATGAATAGGGAACGGTCAGACGATAGTTCAGACAGTGAAGAATGCAGGCTTGCAGCATCCTTAGACGTGGATCAGAGAGGCCCATATGTGGAAGGAAAGGTGATGGGTTACAAGGTCTCGTTCCTGGTTGACACAGGAGCCACACGCTATACAGTTAGAAGTGCGGAAGTTCCAAACTTACCACTTTCAGGGCGTACCATAAGAGTGGTTGGAGCAGCAAACCAGTATCTGACAAACCCGATTACAGATCCAGTGCAGGTTGAGATCGGCAACTTTCAGGGGCTACACAGGTTCGTAGTCTGTGACTCAAGTCCGGTATCCCTACTGGGAAGGGACTTACTCTGCAAGACAAAATGTTCAATTACCTGTTCCAATGACGGAATCGAGGTACAGACAAATAGTGATGATGAGTGAGACGAAGGACAGTTCTTAGAAGAGGACGCAGGAACAGCTAATGAAGTTTATCCTTTGATTACTCTGTTTCCGATGCTTACCTTCATTGATCTACCTGTTGAGTTACAGGGGACAGTAACAGAGAAAGTATGGGACCTGACCGGAAAGGAAGAAGGATTAATAAAAGGGGTAGTACCAGTCAAAGTCCAGATAAAGCCAAATGCGGTGTTCCCCCAGGTGCCACAATATCACATGACACAGGACATTAACATCGAAGTGTCACAAATAATTGCAGATTTCCTCAGGCAGGGAGTCCTGAAAGAGGGTTTGAGCAGTCCATGTAACTCTCCCATAATGGGTTTAAAGAAGCCCTGTGGGAAAGTTCGAATTGTACAGGATTTGAGAAAAATAAACTAAATTGTGATAAAATGTTGCCCTGTGGTGCCCAATCCAGCGGTGATAATTTTCCAGGTTCCCTGTGATGCTGAATGGCTTACCGTCATAGACCTGTCACAAGCCTTCTTTTCGATACCTCTTCATGAGGATAGCCAATTTTTGTTCAGTTTCAAATTCCTGGATAAAGTGTACAGTTGGTGCAGAATTTCTCAAGGGTTTTCTGAGTCACCGTCCATCTTCAATCAGATATTGAAGAAGGATTTGGAGTCCCTCGTACTGCCTTTTAATTCGACTCTTGTGCAGTACATTGATGATTTGTTGATTGCATCCAAAACTAGGGACAGTTGTAAATATGATACCATTGCATTACTGAATCATTTAGGAAAAAATGGGAATAAGGTGTCACCCAAAAAGCTATAATACTGTCAGAAAGAAGTGAAATACCTAGGACATTTGATCGAAAGAGGTTCCAGGAGAATATCAAAGGAAAGAATAACAGCCATCTTACAAATGAACCCCCCAATGACAAAAAGAGATGTCAGGATGTTTTGTGGAATGGTGGGCTACTGTCGCCAGTGGATACCCAACTTCTCAATCATCTCAAAACCATTGATAAAGCTGACAGGCAAAGAGATCAAGGATGAGCCATACACCATAACTTTGTCTAAAGAATAACTTGAGTCATTTATGGAATTGAGAGAATGCATGTGCAAGGCACCAGTGTTAGGAATGCCTGACTATACGAAACCTTTTCTATTGTTTTGTCATGAACGTGATGATTGTTCTTTGTCTGTCTTAACACAGGTCCATGGAGATGCAAATCGCCCTGTAGCATATTTTTCGGCTACCTTGGACCCTGTCACAGCAGCCTTACCGGGTTATTTGCGTGCAGTTGCAGCAGTTGGTCAGAGCCTCACACAATGTGAAGGCATTGTCATGGGATACCCCTTAACAGTAATGGTTCCGCATTCAGTTGAAATTCTGTTGACTCAATCTAAAACTCAGCACATGACAAATGCTCGTCTCACTAGGTATGAGACAATTATATTGGGGTCACCAAATGTTTCTCTCAAACGGTGCACTATATTGAACCCGGCAACTTTACTTCCTGTTGAAAATACTGAAATCAAAAATGAGGAAGAATTTGAACATGACTGTCTTGAGGTAACTGAGCTATGTACCAAACCTCGTCCAGACATTCAGGACACACAGTTGAAAGAAAATGACTGTATCATGTTTGTCGATGGGTCTTGTCTAAGAGATTCTGCTGGAACACTGAGAGCTGGCTATGTGGTATGTACCATAGCTGGTATCGTTGAAGCCTCCTGGCTCGAGAGAGTGTTTTCTGCTCAAGTGGCAGAATTAATTGCCCTTACTAAGGCATGCCACGCAGCTGTGAATCTAAAGGTTACTATCTATACAGACAGCAGATACGGATTCGGAATTGTACATGATTTTGGCTAACTTTGGTCACAGAGAGGTTTCATGACCTCTTCTGGTTCTCCTTTGAAAAATGGTGAGCAAATAAAGGATTTGTTACATGCAATTCAGTTACCTCTTGAAATTACCGTGGTGAAATGCAGTGCTCATATTAGATAACAAGACTTTGTGTCCATGGGAAACGGCTATGCAGATCAAGTCGCAAGGTTTTGCACATTGAACTGTATATCATTCAAGGAGCAATGGGAACTATTACCACAAACTGAAAATGACACATGTCTGAACCTTGCATTGCGAGTGGTTGACACGTTAGATGAGTTAAAAACATTACAGAGTCGTGCAAGCAAAGAGGAGAAACGCTCTTGGCAAAGAAAGCAATGTGTACAAAGGGCTGATGATTTGTGGGTCTCAGAGGAAGGGAAACTAGTCTTGCCAAACAGTCTGCTATCTCAGTTTGCCAGGCTATATCACGGACAGGCTCACCTTGGAAGAGATGCAATGATCAGGTCATTTAAAATCGATTGGTTCTGTAGTGTCGTCAGTTTTACGTATCCTTTGCGCATTAGCTTCAGGCTTTAGGCCTTTGTGCACTTTGCCCTGGATGTATTTTATTCATTTGCTCGCAGCTTAGAGCCTCTGTGCACTTCACTCTAAATGCTTTTTATTCAGCTTTGTACAGTTATTTTTCAAATAGACAGTTCTACGGTCTTGTTTTCTATTTCATATCACACTGTTTAGCCTACTTCAGCACTGGAGTTTTCCATAACACATTCTTGTTCACTCTGTGCTTCAGTCAAGGATACAGTTTGGTACATTGCCGACAGACGTGGTAGGAGTTTAGTCTTTGGCATTCCTGCGTAGGGAGATTTTGTGATCACGCTGACATGTTAGTTATAAAAACACTTCCTTGTCCCAATACACGCGAGAGGGAGATTCCGACCAGGGAACCACAACTAGACGCTGACTGCCTCGTTGCAGATGCTGACCCAAGATCACAGGCCTTTGCTCAGATATGAGGGCTGATGTCTCCCCAGGGATTCAGAAAGGCAAGTTAGAAGCTTAACATGCTGTGCTCGAAATAGAACTAGTAGAGGGAGAGTAGAAACTATTAAAGACCATGATAGCGTTGTTCTTATGTTTTACTCTCCTGGTGACTATTTCAATCCTACTGTGTTGTATGGTTCTGGTTATTGCGGCTCACGCCTTATTATCTAAAATGCAGTTGTTTTATTAAAACATTATATAAAACTTATACTGCCTTTGTCATTTGTATATGAGATCATACTGTAAATGAGAGAGTTGGTTTGGATCTGAGTGACCACGACTTCCCTGAGAAGTTCCAAAGATGTCATGCGCTCGGCTGCCCAATCATCTCTTCCCTACGGGAGAAATGAGGCACTGCTAGTTAGCCGGAGCAAACCCAGATTTAGAGTGACAGAGGTCCTTCCAAGTGGGTCAGACTCAGTCCCCCACACCGTGAACGATCCTGCTGCCTAGAAATCCAGTAGTCTCATTTAGGATAATGAGAGCCCACGTGACATGGCGCCGCCAACGATTGGTCTGGCTCTAATTTTGGGTCCGGCTGACTCTCTTGGTCTCATATATATTTTGACTCCTCGGTTCACAAACGGCGACGTCCGTGGGGCTGAGGATTTCCACCACCACGGGATAGGTACATCCTATTACTTAGTGGTTGGTTGTTCAAGCTTGAACTTTGAAAGGAAAAACCCCTTTATTGGTGTGCCTTCTCTACCCAGGTGCTGTTTATTGTCTAGATGGCAAATCCTCTAGTGGTGCAAGTAGCGCTTAATATGCTCACGGGACATCTATTAGCACATGGACTGACGGTCCAGGGGGGTCCGGTCACTTTTGTGATGGACGCTCATGCAGCCTATAGAACTGAACTTTTTTATTCTTGGGTCGTGTTTCCAGCAGTCGATAGGGGTACAAACACTTTTCACGAATACACTGTTGCGAATGTCCCTGGACAGTACAGGGCTTATGCATACTTAGAGATACCTTTATCTTTTCAAGAACACAAAAATTGGCTTGATGGCGCCCTCCCACACACAGTAGCACAAGTTAGGTTAGGTCCACTGAGTAATGATGGTCCGACCTGGCCTTTATTGACTACTTACACACCATATCCTGCGGTAGCTAATTTGGCAGTGGCTGAAGTGCGTCGTTTATATATAGATTTAGCAACTACATACAGAAGACTGGTTCAGTTTGTCATGCAGGCATTAAATACTAATGCAGCGCGTGCTGCTCCGGCGCACCCACAGGCAGTGGTTCCGGGTATTAATCCAGCCACTGTACACTCAGTTATGGGTAAGGTACCGGCTAAACGTGAGGAAACTCCATTTTGGCTGGCGCAAAAAATTAATACGCTGGAAGCAGTATTTCCCCATACGGGACCTCAGGATAAACATAGAATATTGACGATGTGTTTGCCGTATGGAATGGTTCCTCCGGTGGACCTTTGTAATACCTGGGGCACGGTGTTTGCCGCGCTCTACACTACAGCACATGGTACACCAACATTAGCTAATTTGCCGGAAGTGCTTAAACAAATTCAAGATGAATATGGGGCTGCCCCCACCTTAGATTTAGGCATGCAGTAGATGGGCAATTTTGCCGCAGTTTCTTCTATTATTTTGAGTAATCTCAAGGGAGAGGCAGTAGCACTAGCAGTGCGAATGTGTCTTCGGGACGTTCCGCAGATTAAGCAAGAACGGGAACTCCCGAGAATAATAGCGGAAACATATTCTAATATTGGTCGGCTAGACCACAAAAAACCCAATTACAGGGTAAAAATAATAAAGAAAATGCTAAACAACAGCAACCTGAGGGTACTAAAAAGCGCTGGGAAAAGAAACAGCAAACACCTAAGAAAGATGGGGGACAGTCTCCGCAACCGGAGACCCCGCAGAATAGGTATAATCTCAGGTATAGGGATAATTTGAAGACGCCTGATAGATATCAATATAATGATACACGCCAATCTCGTTCCTTTCAGGACTCCTCGGACAAGAGAAGTGAGAGAGGTGGACGGTCAGAGCGGAGAACTGAGTACGTGAAACTGAGACAGTAATCACAACGCTCAACAGAGGTTTCTATTAAACAGGAAGAGAAACCACTCCAACAAAAGCAACAATTTAAAAAGAAGAAGGTGGCTGCAGTCTCAGTTAGACATGCCACTCAAGAAGAGAGTTCTCTTGACGAACAAGACATGGGCGTTAGCACTGTTAGACAGCGCGGCAGAGGTCACAATAGTTCGCCGGAGTATTCTAGAGCATCTGTAGGTGAAAGCAACTGATGACTTCATGCAAGTCGAAACGGCAGACATGCGTGTCTCTGATCCTGATAGAGTATATGAGATTGCTTTGCAATTAGAAGGGGACATTGACCGCATTGTACACGCCATCTTTTGGGACCATGTGGTAAAATCATATGACATTCTGCTGGCCGAACAGGATTGGCCACCTGACTTTGTTCGCGACTGTCCGGTTGGGGAGGAGGTTATTACACCTTCCTTCTCACCACTTGTTCCGAGAGAACTAGCGGAGTCCTATAGTAAAACATGGGCTCTAGCACAGGCCCCCGCCCTATATAGAAATAACGTGGGGTGGGATAGATAATCACCTTATCATGTAATTCCAATAAAGGGCGAACCTCAGCCGCAGCCGCAGTATCCTATCAAATTTGAAGCAAGGGCATCGGTTAGAAAAAGTCTTACACAATTGGAGTACCAGGGTGTAATTGAACCCTGTGTCTTGCCGATGAATAATCCCTTATTTCCAGTTGCTAAACCGGATCATTCATATAGGATAGTGGTGGATTACAGACACTTAAATGGACATACACACACATATGCAATACAGAATTCACATAGCGCAGCGCTTATGAATAATATAGTGCGTAAAAAATACAAAACAACATTGGATATCTCGAATGGATTTTTCTGCCAAAATATAGTGCCCGAAAGTCGGGACTATACCAGTTTCAGTGCATTTGGCTCTCAGAAAAAGTTTTGTCGTTTGCCTCAGGGGTATAAGAATAGCCCAGGACTATTTTCGGCTCGTGTAACTGAAATTCTGCACGTGTTGGACCCTGAAGCGTTATCATATATTGATGACATATATTTGACAGATGATGAGATTCTGCAACATCTAAGGTGTGTAGCACGCATTGTTGTGGGGTTTGCTGAAATTGGCTATAAGTTTAATTTTAAGAAATCGAAGATTGCCTTCCTCAGCGTCATGTTCCTGGGATATGAGTTGTCGAGTGAGGGCAAGAGCTTAGCGCCACATTTTTTGGAGAAATGTGCTCTATTGCAGCCTCCTAATACGGTTCGGAAGCTCCAGTCATTGTTGCGGTTTCTGAATTTTGGCAGAACTTACATTCCTGATTATGCTACGCGCATAAAACCCTTATACGAGTTGATTCGGCCAAATTTTTCGAGTAGATTTTGGACGATTGAGCATACACATATACTACGATATTTGCAAACTGATCTCTTAGCAGTTAAACATTTACATACACTGGACAATAAAACGCATTTAGTTATCAGGGTGATACCTGGGGCTGTTGGGTTTACATATGCCACCTTTAATGAGGGTGAGACAGTCCCGATTGCATACAAGTCCCACTTGTATTCTGCTGCAGAACAACGATTTGCACAAACTGAGAAAATACTCACTGCAGTACAGATGGCTGTGATTAAAGAAAGACCTCTTGCCCAGGGCCAACGCACTGTTGTCGTTTCCCCGATTCCAGCCTTAGAGGCTGTTACAAAAGCGAGTGTTCCTAATTTGAAAGCTTTACACCCGCGATGGATACAATGGGCTACGTCTTTGACAGCCACTGATGTAGATTACATATTTGACCCTAAACTGCAGACTCAAGAATTTCTTCAATATGAAATGGAGTACCCAGCTCCCGCTGGCACTTTGCCTATTGACCAATATCAGGGTGGTCATGTATACCGATGGCTCCGCGCAGCTAGCAGTTGGGACTAAACAACAGTATTCTTCTGCATGTGCGGTGGTGAGCGGCACTATGGAGGGGGAAGTGTTCTGCCCCCGAAATACTTATACGCAGACCTTGGGAGATTGTACGGCACAGCTGGCTGAGCTCAAAGCTCTATTGTTAGCATTGGAACATGCGGATCCGGCGACTCTAACCTTGCTGGTCTGTGACTCCTACTACTGTGTTCAGTCTTTCAATGAATATTTACACTACTTGAGGTTGAATGGGTTCAGAGATTCTAAAGGCAACACCATTAAACACAAATTGCTGTGGGGTAAGGTTGCGGGTCTGAAGGAAACGCTTCCTAAAGTCCATGTTGTACATACACTCGGACACCAGCGCGTTGGTATACACATTGCTGGAAACACTTTGGCTGATGAAGCCGCGAAGTCGGCAGTGGCTGTCGCCACTGTGGCCGCAGTGACTCGTTTGAGTTCCAAACCAGACACAGAGATTTTGGCTGCGATAAAGGCTACGGCTGATGGCACGCCCTTTCCTAAAGGATTCCCTTCTAAACATAGTTACTGCTTGGGTGGTGCGCTAAATGCTTTTGTTAACATTCCAGTCATTGATGTACGTGATATGCCCAATAAAATTGAGAGACCTCGATTAATTTCTGCAGCACATGAGGGGGCGGCATCTGCACATGCTGGTGTGGCTGCCACGATTTCACTTTTACAGGCTCGTTACTGGTGGCCTGGTCTCTATAAGGAGACAAAGCAGTATGTCGTTTGTTGTGACGTCTGTCAACAAATTAAAGCTTCGACAGCTAGACGCCCACAGCAGACGCCCCTTCTGATTTCAAATAAACCTTTACAGTGTGTGTACTTGGATCATTGTGGTCCGCTGACGCCAGATAGTGCATACAAATATATTTTAGTTGCTGTAGATTCGTGCTCCAGATTTGTGTGGGTCTGGCCATAGCGCTCGGCTGACGCTCGGACTGTTATTAAAGATTTGCGCATCTTTGTCGATACATTTGCAGTTGCGGCTTTTCATTCGGACCAGGGCCCTGCTTTTGCCTCTAAGGCATTCAGGGACACCATGGCTTCGTTAGGGGTCCAACTCCAATTCTCGTCTCCATTTCATCCCGAGGGAAATTCTGTCGTGGAGCTTTTAAATCGTGATTTAAAGCAATCCTTAACGGCCAGAGTTATAGGTACGGGTCGTAGTTGGCTAGCCCACCTGTATAGAGTACAGAGAGCACTTAATAACTTGCCTAGAATGTCCCTGGGGGGTCGTACTTCATATGAGTGCCTGTTTGGAACACAAATGTATGTTCCTGATCTATATGGTCCTGGTGTGGAGGCGGCAGATACGCCCTTTGACATAAATGATTGTGTCACTGTTTTGCAGGATTTACAACAATTCCGTGAAGATAACTCTTCTGCAAGTGCTGCCTCCACAGGAATTATGGATGAAACAGTAACGCCTACTGGTTGGATACCCAGAATTGGGGATCTAGTGCGTTAGAAGGTCGCAGTAAAGAAAGAATTTGGTCTTTCTTATCGAGCACCAGTCCCTGTGTTAGGGGTTAGCGGCACGAGCACTGTGATTTTACCGCCGCTGCACGGGGCCAAAGGAAATCGCTTTGTTTCCATTGATAATGTCAAGTTACAACATGTGGCCGATTCTGCACATCAGACCAAGAGGGACACCCAGTAGTTCCGGAATCCCTCCCACTACTGGGGAAGAAGTCCCGCTGTAGGTGATCTGCACCAATGCTGTTTCCTCTCCGAGCTTGGGGAGGGTGTAAGCTGATCTTGCGATTGTTCCACAGACGACGATTAATTTGGAATCTTTTGATCAGGTTGCTGTATGTTCTACTGATATTTCTGAACATGTGGTTTATAGTGTGCCAAGGCGAGAGCCTCCATCTGCTTCCTTGTTCACGGTGGCACCTTTTGCAAGAACTGCCTCTGGCTGCTTCAACGACACTGATGATGCCGTGTCAGACTCCTCGTCCTCACTATCTTCAATCCGAGGTCCACGTAAGCTGCTGTGTTGGCTTAAATGCACATATTTTGTTTTTCCTTGAAACTATTTGTGGCTTTTTATGGCTGTAATAACTCTTTTTTTGTGGTTGCGATTTGTGGTTACTTTTTTTCTAGTAATACATGGTCATTTTCTTCCTGAACAATCTGACATTGAACACTTGGAGACAGTGTTAAAACCACATTTTTCGTCTCATATGGTTCGAAGAGACTTGTCCAATGTAAACATTTCTGCAATACCGATTCCGGATGGGATTGTGTGGGATAAAGTAATGTTTGATATATATGGTCCCACTGAATTGATTCAAATACCGTATGTTCTCAAGTTATCAATGAATGATATCGTTATACCAGGCATTGTTTCTGATGATTGGGATGTGAAGACAGTAGATTCTATGCTGACAGAATTGCAATATTATACTGTCTATGACGATGAAGATACTTACCTGTTTAGAGATAATCATGGTGACATGTTTTGCTACAACTATTATGGACACCACTTTATTCATAAAGCAAGTAGCCCTAAGTCCATATTTGATTATGTGCAATGGGAACATTGCCCTACTCCTCCACAGGGGAGTTCTAAAACGTATTATGATAAATTTGCGTATTTTTCTGGGCATAATCAACAGAATGCTAAGTCTTACTATTTTAAAGTTACTCCGTATGCTAATAAGCAAATGTTATTGACCGATACTAAATTGCTGTATTCAAATTTGTTTGTATCTAAACTTTCGGTCGAGGGGTATGAATATTGGTTTAAGACTGTTGATTTAAAAAGTGTCTCAGGAACGAAAAATTGGCAAATGCAAGGCAGGGACGCATTATTTAGGGCATGTATTATCCCTGTGCAGATGATTTTCCTCAATGACACAGTACAACAGACTAGCTGTTTGGGCTTGGCGACGATTAGAGAGTTGAATTTGCCTGGTATACCTGTCCCTTCCAAATTGAACAATTGGCAGCGATATGTTAATGCCACGTTTAGTGAGTTTACACACTGGGCCCAGAATGGTACGCTTAACACTTCATTGATACATCCAGGCGGGTGGTTATTATAGCCTGTAGACACTAATAGGTGTCATCAACGTTTTGTCACCTCTTCAGGGGGGTTCAGGACTAGTAGGGCAGACCCTCGCTACATATCACCAGAACATGCTGATATCATAACTACATATAGCGTGGGAAAGCTTTGTCAGCAATGGTTGAAAATCATCCACGCTGGATGCAGTTAAATCACATCTCACGTTGCTGTCTAATGATACTGACTTGCAAGATTTTTTGTCAGGACCAAAGAGGCCACGGAAGAAACGTTTTTTATATGAAGTATATAATGAGATTTTGAAGCTTTCACAACCAGAGGCAGCGGCCCGGTTGAGACAAATTGATCAGGAAAATTTGATACAGGCTTTGTCTGTTGTGGATAATGGGATGCATACCCTTTCTGACCATGTTTACACAATTGACAGCATTGTTTCCTCTGCTATAGACATTATTAAATCGGATATGTCTTCTTTATATCATGGGCAGAGTCAGACGCGGTCCATCATGCAGCTGGGTTGGACTCTACAGACCTTGAAGGCAGGTCGCGTTCCGTGGCAGCACATTCGTGCCAGGGAGATCTTTGGTTCCTTTAATGTGACTCGTCAACAACAGCTGATGGCTAAAAAGGAAGCGACGTGTGTTATGTTAAATATTGAAAAATTGGAAAAACTGCCTGTAACGGGAGTGCCGCCGAACGCAGCTCCCAAACACCTGTCGGGGGAGGAACACAATGGCCCGGGGGCACGAGAGAAAACCTCCCTGCCATGACGTATGACGCTGAGGGCGTCATAAACATCAGAAGAAAAGACGGACGAGAGAGATCGGGAGAAAAGAAGGAGGAGCCGAGAACGCGGGGAAGCCGGAGTGAGGAGATCGCCATCGGAGCATCGGAAGAAGAGAAAGAGACCGCCGTGACCGGAGAGCCGACAACGGAAAGGGAAACCGCCATCACCAGGGGGCCGGAGGAAGAGAAGGACACCGTCGAGGTCGGAGAGTCGGTTGCAGCGAAGGGAAGCACCGCCATCCGAGTGCCCAGGACGGAGGAAGAGACCCAGAAGTCAGGACGCCTCGAAGGAAGGAGGAACCACTGGGCAACTCCCGGCCCAGACGAAGAGAAATCGGGAGATCACCCACGTGCCGGCCGCGCCCCGGGAGGGACGTGGCCCTCCCAGGTACGTCTATACCCTTGCCTGGCAGACTCTGTCAGGCTGGCTGACAGGGAAAAGAGGGAAGGGGGGGAAAGAAAGGGAGGACGGGAAGACCTCGTGAAAGAAGGGGACTTACTAGAAAAGGAGAGGGGGACCTAAACTGTTTTAACCCACGGACAGGGACACCACCCGAAAAACCTTAAGAAGAGGAAGAGAAAGGGTTTTTTTTTTTGGAGTAAAAAGGAAATAAGGGCACAATAACCACAGAGTGATACCCACCACCAGCACCAGCCCTACCTAGTCCACACCACCCTACTAACCCTGTTTGAACCCTTGTCTTACCCCTACTTTATTCACTTACCTGATTACTTTTATTTTTCTTTTTCTTTTGGGAATACGGGAAATCGGAGGACGGAAAAACCAGACCGCCTCAAGACGGAACCAAGACACCACCAGAGACTGTAAAATCCAAGCAGGGTTTTGGGGAAATAGAAAAGAGGGCTAATCTTGTGGAAAGAAACAAGAGAGAATTGGCCAACTTTAAATAAAACAGTTATTATTCCCTCAAATAGTGGTGCCAGTCGCATTCTTCCAATATCTTACATCATTCCGATAACGAACCCATTTACAGTGGTGTCAGAAGTGGGATATTGGAACAGGCGACAGGAGAACCCTAGAAAATGGAGGGGGTGCCCACAATGGCGGATATGATGCAGCAACTAGCTGAGGGGCAACGCCATCTGCAAATTGTATGGGAGGAGCAACAGAAGGCAGCCAAGGTGGAAAGGGAGGCTCTGCAAAACGCGCTTAAAAGTCAGGCTACTATCATGGCCAACAATCAGTTGGTACATGACAACGCGATAAAGACTTTGACGGATACCATTGCAGCAACTCGGGTACATCCAAATGTACCTAGTTCCGTTTTGCAGAGATATCAGGAAGGCGAAGACCCCGACGCCTTCTTTACTAACTTTGAACGCGTCGCCATTTCAGCCACCTGGCCGCAGGACAGATGGGGTCAATATATCGCTCCCTTATTAACCGGGACCCTCCAAGCAGCATATCAAGCGGTTAACCCGGGTGGGACAACACCCTATCCGGACATCAAGAAGAGCATCCTAGAAAGGGTCGGCTTTGATACAGAACACTATCGGGTTCGCTTCAGGAAGGCCAGGTGGGGCCCCTCTGAGAACCCTCGAGCTTTATATTTTAGGGTCAAAGATTTAGGTCTCAAATGGCTTGGACCCATAGGGACGAATAGGGAAGATGTTATTGAGGCCGTTCTCCTAGAACAATATCTAGACGCCCTACCCGCCAATACTCGTCATTGGATCAAGCAACACCCGAACCCCGACACGAATACTACCATTGAGCTGGCCTGTGCTTTCCACCGCTCCCTCGAATTCAAAACACCCCTTCCGCGGTTGTTACCTCAACCAGTTAGGCAAAACACGGGACAATCCGCAGCCTCGGGGAAAAGGTCGATAGAGGAACCGGGAAGGTTACGAGGGATAGAGAAGCCCTCTGGACAGCAGCCCCAGTGTTTTAGTTGTGGGGAATGGGGACACATTGCCCGATTTTGCCCGCTGAAGTCCGGCAAACCCGAACCCATGGAAATAGGGGTTACGAGAGGCCGGGTTTTCTACACCGGGGGGAAAGATACCCAATACAAAAAGATACTGTCCATTAATGGGAGGGACACACTAGCGCTCATCGACTCCGGATGTAGTCAGTCCGTTATCAGAGCGGATCTGATTGCCGAGCATACACTTGACCCAGGTTTCACAGTATCCATATGTTGTATTCACGGGGAAACAAGAGAATATCCCCTAATATGGACTACCCTTTTTTGGGAAGGAACAAATACCCCCATACGGCTGGGGGTAGTTGAACGGTTGGTGGAAGAGGCCATCATAGGAACAGACTTTAAAGACTTTCCGATCCTTTTGGACAGCACACAGAGCAAGAAAGACCTGGATGCCTGGTTGGGAAGCGCCCCTTTTTCTGAATTACCCATAACAGCCCCGGTGACCCGCTATAAACCCACTAAAAGAGAAAAACGAGAAGCCAGGAAGTCCTATAGAAGAGAGGATACAAACCACGACAGAGATAACGCACAGGTATTCGCCCTCGTTGGTCTTCCGCCCTTCCGATGTAGTCAAAGGGACGATCCCAGTTTGATCCACGCCTGGAGAAGTGCCAAACCTCGAACCATAGATGATAAGGGTCCCTCCTTTGTGATCAATAAAAATCTGTTATATCGAATCACCAGTAACGAGAGAGGGGAAAAGAAACAGTTACTGATTCCCGAACCCTATAGGCAGCAGGTGTTGCATCTAGCCCATAATCAGCCGGGGGGGGTCATTACGGGAGAGAAAAAACAGAGGAATACCTATTAAGGAAATTCTACTGGCCTGGGGTTTTTTCCCATATCAGAAAGTTCTGTCAGCAATGTCCTAGATGTCAGTTGATAGATCCCGGACCCAGGAAAAAAGCCCCCCTACATCCTCTTCCCATTATTGACGTACCGTTCTCTAGAGTAGGAATGGATCTAGTCGGGCCCCTCCTACCGTCTTCCAAGGGATACCGTTACATTCTAGTATTGGTCGATTACGCCTCTAGGTATCCGGAAGCTATCCCCCTAACTAGTATTAGCACTAAAAGTGTCGCCAACGCCATGATAGGTTTCTTCTCACGAATAGGGTTTCCCCGAGAAATATTGACGGACCAAGGGACCCAGTTTATGTCCAACTTGATGGCTCAGATTTGTCAATTATTAGGGATACGACAGATAAGGACAGCGGTTTATCATCCCCAGACAGACGGACTAGTAGAAAGGTATAATCGCACCCTGAAAACCCTTCTGAGGAAAGCGATCTCCGAGTCAGGTAAAGATTGGGACAAGAAACTTCCCCTAGTGTTATATGCCGTCAGAACCCATGAACAAGCATCTACAGGACATAGTCCATTCGAACTGCTGTTTGGGCGACAGCCTAGGACCCTATTAGACATGGCAGCCGAGTTATGGGAGGAAGACGAAAGCGGGGAAAAACCTCTCCTAGAGTACACCAGTGAGTTAAAGTCCCGACTACAAACGATATGGGAAGATGTGAGAGGGCACATGGAAAAAGCTCAGGAGAAACAAAAGCGTTATTACGATAGGAACACTCAAATGAGATCTTTTGTAGAGGGAGACCAAGTATTAGTGCTTTTACCCAGTTCAGACAATAAACTTTTGGCAAAATGGCAAGGCCCATATAAAATAATAAAAGCAGTAACTCCGGTTACCTATAAACTACAACTCGCGACTAATCCCAACCGATTTCAAATCTTTCATGTTAACTTACTAAAAAGATGGGAGGAATCTCAAGTAGACCAAAATATAAACTGTTTAGTTAACACAGTAAAAGAGCTAGAAATAGGGTGGTGCCCCACAGACCCCCCCTCAAAGGGCGATATACCCCTCCGAAATGCGGAGTTAACAGTGCAACAGAACCAACAACTAAACCAACTCCTTAATGCGCACCCCCACGTGTTTTCCCCTGTTCCAGGTAAAACAGAGCTAATCCACCACCAGATTATAACCCAACCGGGTAAAATAATCCGGTTACGTCCCTATCGCATTCCCGAAGCGAGGAAGGTCATAGTTGAAGAGGAGGTAAAAAGGATGTTAGATTTGGATATTATAGAGCCGTCCCAAAGCCCCTGGTGCTCCCCGGTGGTGTTAGTGCCAAAACCGGACGGATCCATACGCTTTTGTATCGACTTTAGACAAATCAATGCCGTGTCCCAATTTGATACGTATCCTCTTCCCAGGGTAGACGAACTTATAGAACGGCTCGGTAAAGCCAAATACATGTCTACCCTAGACCTAACAAAAGGATACTGGCAGATTCCTTTAGCTAAAGCCGATAAAGAAAAAACGGCGTTCTCCACCTCTTCCGGTCTATATCACTTTAAGGTACTCCCTTTTGGACTGCATGGAGCCCCCGCCACTTTTCAGAGACTCATCGATACTATATTACGACCACATACCAGATACGCGGCCGCCTATCTGGATGACATCGTTATTCATAGCGAAACCTGGGAAGACCATTTAAACCATGTAGGACAGATCTTTAAAGCACTGTCGGCGGCCGGATTGACCGCCAATCCTTCCAAGAGCCGACTGGCTTTCAATGAAATTCCCTATCTGGGTTATCATATTGGGAAGGGGAATATCAGGCCCCAAATGAGTAAAATAGAAGCCATTTTACGTATAAGCGCACCCACCACAAAGAAAGAGATCCGATCCTTCCTCGGACTAGTGGGGTATTATCGAAGATTCATACCCCACTACTCTACAGTGGCCGCCCCCCTCACTGACCTCTTGAGGAAGGGACAACCCAAGAACATCACAAGTCTAACCATTCCACAATCACATAGCTACCGTACCTTGCAACGGTGCCTAACCACGCAACCCGTATTAAAATGCCCTGAATTCAGTCGTCCCTTCCATCTCCAAACGGATGCCTCGGACGTAGGCCTGGGTGCAGTACTGTTCCAAAAAGATGAAAATGAGATAAGCCATCCGGTGGTCTTCATTAGTCGTAAGCTATTTCCACGGGAACAGAACTATCCCATAATAGAGCGTGAGTGCCTGGCCATTAAATGGGCTGTTGAAAGCCTTCAATATTATCTCCTAGGGAGGTCCTTCCTTTTATATACCGACCACGCCCCTCTTACCTGGCTCTCGAGGTATAAGGACACCAACGTTCGCATTTTAAGATGGTTTATGGAGCTACAACCTTTCTCCTTCCAGGTTTGCCATCTCCCTGGAGACCTTATGGGACAAGCAGACTATTTGTCTCGATTTCCGGGACCTGGGGGGCTCGAACAGCCCCATCCAAGGGAGGGGATGTGTAACGGGAGTGCAGCCGAACGCAGCTCCCAAACACCTGTCGGGGGAGGAACACAATGGCCCGGGGGCACGAGAGAAAACCTCCCTGCCATGACGTATGACGCTGAGGGCGTCATAAACATCAGAAGAAAAGACGGACGAGAGAGATCGGGAGAAAAGAAGGAGGAGCCGAGAACGCGGGGAAGCCGGAGTGAGGAGATCGCCATCGGAGCATCGGAAGAAGAGAAAGAGACCGCCGTGACCGGAGAGCCGACAACGGAAAGGGAAACCGCCATCACCAGGGGGCCGGAGGAAGAGAAGGACACCGTCGAGGTCGGAGAGTCGGTTGCAGCGAAGGGAAGCACCGCCATCCGAGTGCCCAGGACGGAGGAAGAGACCCAGAAGTCAGGACGCCTCGAAGGAAGGAGGAACCACTGGGCAACTCCCGGCCCAGACGAAGAGAAATCGGGAGATCACCCACGTGCCGGCCGCGCCCCGGGAGGGACGTGGCCCTCCCAGGTACGTCTATACCCTGCCTGGCAGACTCTGTCAGGCTGGCTGACAGGGAAAAGAGGGAAGGGGGGGAAAGAAAGGGAGGACGGGAAGACCTCGTGAAAGAAGGGGACTTACTAGAAAAGGAGAGGGGGACCTAAACTGTTTTAACCCACGGACAGGGACACCACCCGAAAAACCCTAAGAAGAGGAAGAGAAAGGGGTTTTTTTTTTGGAGTAAAAAGGAAATAAGGGCACAATAACCACAGAGTGATACCCACCACCAGCACCAGCCCTACCTAGTCCACACCACCCTACTAACCCTGTTTGAACCCTTGTCTTACCCCTACTTTATTCACTTACCTGATTACTTTTATTTTTCTTTTTCTTTTGGGAATACGGGAAATCGGAGGACGGAAAAACCAGACCGCCTCAAGACGGAACCAAGACACCACCAGAGACTGTAAAATCCAAGCAGGGTTTTGGGGAAATAGAAAAGAGGGCTAATCTTGTGGAAAGAAACAAGAGAGAATTGGCCAACTTTAAATAAAACAGTTATTATTCCCTCAAATAGTGGTGCCAGTCGCATTCTTCCAATATCTTACATCATTCCGATAACGAACCCATTTACACTGCCTTTTACGGTTGCTGAGATTCCGTCAGCTGAGTGGTTGATTCATGGGGTTATTAATTTGCCTATCTCCACTCTGCAATTTACTTCTTGTTTGAAGCACATTCCGGTGGGTAGATACGAACGGTTGGGAGACAGTTACATACACGAGGTGTGGGAGCTTCCCTTTCTATACAGATGTATTAATGGTTTGAGGGAGGTTTTTCTTAGTGTTAGCAAATGCAAAACTTCTGTCAGCCATTCCATGGTTTGTAAACAGCTGTCCTTGCACGGGGCGTGTAACGCTGCGACTGCTAACTTAGCTTGTTATCTGAAGGGAGTTCCAGTCCCAGTTATTAAAAACACTTTACAGATGCTTTCTAACGGCAGTTACATTGTTCTTAACAGCGAACACTGTTGTGGCATGCGTGCCGGAATAGTTTACGTAGTCGTTGTCAACAAGGCCGTTACGTGCTGCGGGAATGTGTTGTTTCCCCCCACTCAAATTAGGGAGGTAGCAGACATCTGGCCTCATATTGGTACTTCCAAGGTAGATTTCGACAAGTTGAGTCGACTAAAGGCTTTATTGTTTCAAAAGCATGTGGCCCTTACATCTGCTAGCGAGACCTAGGCACTTCAGGTGGCAAGGTCATCAGCGGAAATACAGTCCCTTTTGAATACTAACTTTCCAAGTCACTTTGGTGAACTTGTGGGACGTATATTTAATGCGTCCAGCACTGCTGGAATTGCACATTTTTTTAAAGCCGTTGGTGTTGGTTTTGCTCACACCTTCTCTTCCATATTCGGTTTAATACCTTCGGCTATACACTCTATTTTCGGAAGCATTTTTGGGGGTTTCCCGATTACTTTGGCTTTATTGTCTGGAGTCTTGCTATTGCTGCTGTTCTTCCGCAATGGCTGTCCCGCCACGACGAGATCCTATATTGATGCTCCCGTCAGAGCAGCTGTGTCGTGAACGCTTGTTGCAGCATTTTGGAGCAACACTCCTGGAACATTTGGAGTGTGACTAGTCTCTGACATTCCGGCCGGTTTTGGATTGTGTGCAACCCGTGTTTCGATGCCTCTGGTGCTCGTTTGAACATGCACTGGCTCTCTGTCTCTCGCTGCAGCGCCCTCTAATGGTCGATCCTGATCTGCTGATGTTCCCGATTAGGGCTCATTCCCAGATTTGTGTACTACGGTTGCGTTTGCTTCGTGAGGCGGTTTATGAGATTCCCTTCCTGGAGGAAGATGGTATTTTCTCACTCATAGGCCCTGCACGGGGTGCCACCCTGGATGGTTTTGGGGCTTTGGAACACACCTGCTCCAAGGTACTGTTTGGCGTGGATCTTCCGATCTTGACATATATCGAAGTGGAGGAACTCCTGCTTTCTATTGCTTCTGTCTGAACAATTAGATTTTTGTTTTCTCAAAAATTGACATTATATTGAATTTGGTTTTATCGTCACATGCTTCCCAAATTTATGACTTTGTAGTCCTCTGACCTTGTCAAAATATACATTTTTATGTATTGTTTATATCTGGGGCATACTTTTATATTATTGGAACCACTTGCTACCGACAAGGGGAGGGTTTAGTGTGGTCAGTTTTAAGTATCCTTTGCGCATTAGCTTCAGGCTTTAGGCCTTTGTGCACTTTGCCCTGGATGTATTTTATTCATTTGCTCACAGCTTAGAGCCTCTGTGGACTTCGCTCTGCTTTTTATTCGGCTTCGTACTGTTATTTTTCAAATAGCCAGTTCTACGGTCTTGTTTTCTATTTCATATCACACTGTTTAGCCTACTTCAGCACTGGAGTTTTCCATAACACATTCTTGTTCACTCTGTGCTTCAGTCAATGATACAGTCTGGTGCATTGCCGATAGACGTGGTAAGAGTTTAGTCTTTGGCATTCCTGCGTAGGGACATTTTGTGATCACGCTGACATGTTAGTAATAAAAATTACAATACACGTGAGAGGGAGATTCCGACCAGGGAACCACAACTAGACGCTGACTGCCTCGTTGCAGATGCTGAACCAAGATCACAGGCCTTTGCTCAGGTATGAGGGCTGATGTCTCCCCAGGGATTCAGAAAGGCAAGTTAGAAGCTTAACATGCTGTGCTCGAAATAGAACTAGCAGAGGGAGAGTAGAAACTATTAAACACCATGATAGCGTTGTTCTTATGTTTTACTCTCCTGGTGACTATTTCAATCCTACTGTGTTGTATGGTTCTGGTTATTGCGGCTCACGCCTTATTATCTAAAATGCAGTTGTTTTATTAAAACATTATATAAAACGTATACTGCCTTTGTCATTTGTATATGAGATCATACTGTAAAGGAGAGAGTTGGTTTGGATCTGAGTGACCACGACTTCCCTGAGAAGTTCCAAAGATGTCATGCGCTCGGCTGCCCAATCATCTCTTCCCTACGGGAGAAATGAGGCACTGCTAGTTAGCCGGAGCAAACCCGGATTTAGGGTGACAGAGGTCCTTCCAAGTGGGTCAGACTCAGTCCCCCACACCGTGAGCGATCCTGCTGCCTAGAAATCCAGTAGTCTCATTTAGGATAATGAGAGCTCACGCGACAGTTAAACCCAAAATTCAGACATGCCGCAGACATTACCTGTCACAGGTGCATCATCTGTCAACAGATGAATGCCGGAAAAGGAACTGTGGTAACTTTGAGCCACATTGGGAGAGCTGGCGGTCCATTCAACAAGATGCAAATGAACTTCATTGAAATGCCTGTCTGTGGAGGATTGAATTACGTGTTGGTGATTGTGTGTGTTTTCAGTCACTGGATTGAGGCATATCCCACACGCAGGAATGATAGTCTTACAGTTGCAAAACTATTACTTAAGGAACTGATACCAAGGTTCGGGTTTCCGGTCTCTATAGAGTCAGATAGGGGCAGACACTTTGACAATGAGGTGATTAAACTACTGTGTGCCGCACTTGACATTAAACAAAAGCTGCATTGTAGCTACCGCCCCGAAGCATCAGGACTAGTAGAACAAATGAAGGGTACTTTAAAATCGAGAATGGCAAAGATGTGCGCAGCTACCAATATGAAATGGCCATTTGCATTGCATTTAGTGCTGATGTCAATGAGAAACACCCCAGACCATGAAACGGGATTATTCCCCCATGAAATCCTCATGGGTAGAGCTATGAGATTACCAGCAGTACCTGCAAATGCTCTAGTGAATATTACAGATGATATGGTGTTAGATTACTGCAAGGGTTTGGCTGATGTGATTCGCTCTTTCTCTCACCAGGTGGAAGCTAACACACTGCCACTGATTGGCGATCCAGGCCACTCTCTACAAGCTGGTGATTGGGTGGTTGTCAAGAAGCACGTGAGAAAGTCGTGTCTGGAACCACGTTGGAAAGGGCCATATCAAGTAATTTTGACAACTACTACTGCTGTAAAGTGTGCAGGAGTTCCAAACTGGATACATGCCAGTCACACAAAAAAGGTAACGTGCCCTGCCGAAGAAGAACTTGAAGTTTCCGGCACAACAGCCCCAGGAAGTGAAGTCTCAGGGCCAGGAAACAGTCAAGGAGGACCTGAGACTACCGGAGAGCCCACTGAGAACAGCCTCGTCCCTCAAGCAGTGAATGAGATTGAGAGAGGTGACAGAGTGCCTATCTCAGTAGAGGCAGCAGGAGAACTAAATCAAGGAGAGGTTCTCCCAGAAGTAGACAGATACGGGTTAGAACTCGAACCCGGTACAGACCCAGAAGAAGAAGAGGAAGAAGAAGAAGGAGAAAAAATAGAGAGAAATCAGAGCGTGCCAGAGTCTCCCGAGTCAGCTGCAGGTCCATCAAGCGAAAACACCATGGGCCAGATGTAGGAAACGTTTAGCGAGTCGCAAACGGCAAAAATTGCCGTTTGCGACTCGCTAAACGCGTTTCCCAATGCAGAAATGCATATTGCGAGTCGGTACCGACTCGCAATATGCATTTCAGACTCGCAAATAGGAAGGGGTTTTCCCTTCCTATTTGCGAGTCTGAGTGGTATGCAATACCATTTGCGACCGCGTAGGCGGTCGCAAATGGTATCGCAGTTACCATCCACTTCAAGTGGATGGTAACCCACTCGCAAATTGGAAGGGGTCCCCAGGGGACCCCTTCCACTTTGTGAATGGACCCAAAAATATTTTTTCATGGCAGGGAGTGGTCCAAGGGACCACTCCCTGCCCTGAAAAAATACCGAAACTAAAGGTTTCATTTTTTTTTTTAAGTGCAGCTCGTTTTCCTTTAAGGAAAACGGGCTACACTTAAAAAAAAAAAAAATGCTTTGTTGAAAGCAGTCACGAACATGGAGGTCTGCTGACGACAGCAGGCCTCCATGTTTGCGAGTGCCTATACTCGCTATGGGGCCGCAATTTGCGACCCACCTCATGAATATTGATGAGGAGGGTCATTGCGACCCCATAGCGAGTCGCAGTCGGTGTCTGAGACACCGTACTGCATTGCAAATTGCGACTTGCAAATTGCGAGTCGGATGGACTCGCAAATTGCAAGTCGCAATTTGCAATATTGCTACATCTGGCCCCATATCACAAGAGGAGCGTTCTGAAAAGACACACCGAAAGAAGACGCATAAGGGTAATAATTGGCCAGAGAAAACACTCTTCAAGATAAAAGACACATCAAACGAGACAATAACAGAAGAGAACGACACATCTTGAGTGGAAGACTTAAGCGAAGGAGAACAACAAGATGAATGAAGGCTGAAAAGAAAGAGAGTCGCAAACAGAAGATATACAGGCCCTGAATGGGCATATGCTACAACATCTGAGTGGCAACAAGAATTCCTAGCATTCTGTTTCGATCGAGAGGTACCAGGCCAGTATTATGGTACCTGAACTAATCTAAAGAAAAATTCTGGTCAAAATTGAAATCTGAAAACTGAAAGAGAGACTCTATAAATTACCGAATGTGACACTAGAACCGTATTGACCTTTGAGAAACCTGATTATGACAAGCTGCTAACCTGATTTGACAAAAGGGGGTCCTGGAGTGAGTGAAGACGCTGTAAATACACACAGAGAGCAAGAGAATATTCTAAATCATCCTTAAGTTGATTGTTGATCTACTATCTGATTCTATACAGACATGTCTTATAATAGAAGTAGTAGCAAGGGAAGTAAAGTGTGTGGTTGGCTAGGGCTTATAATAGGTGTTGTGTGTGCAATAATAATTGTGGGAGTGATTGTGGGAATGCCATGGATAGAGAAAGAGACCATTAATGCTACTTCAAAACCTGAAACTACAACACTAACACCGTGGGAAAGATTTGAACAGGATGCAAGACACTTGCATGAGGGAACTAATTCAAAGGGGAAACTTTCTACTAATGTCTTCTATCGCTTACTAAATGAGTATGTGGAAACTATGGATGCGAAAGATTGTTATGTGTGTACTAAAATTCCTTCATCTGTGCAGGAGGGAGTTACTTATCATAGCCTCCCTCTTACTTATGGGATTAGTTGCAGTTTGCTACTAACAAGATTTTATAATCAAGAGCATGTGCAATACTTTTATTCAAATCTGTATGTTGTGTTTTCTTTTGTGCCTGTGATTGAATTCTTAAATAAATTAGCTAAGGGACATGACATAAAAATAGTTAGAGGTTTCTTTGAGCCAACACTCACATTTGGAACTGCTTATGCACATCGCAATAATTTGACTTGCTTGCTATCACCTGTAGAGAAAAGCTTTTTAGATCACACTGATGATAGACGCAAAGCATTGAAGGAGAGATTAGAAAACGGGTTAGAGCAAATGATTATGCTTACACTGCAATCAAGACACAAGGCAAACTAGCTATAGATGCATTACATGTAGGTAGGCTTTGTATATATAGGCCAAAATCTGAGCAAGACAATTTATTTGTGGGAACAAGTGAATGTAGACATGTGTTTTTGTTTCAGAGTAAATGGACTTTTATGTTGAATGGACAGGATCCAGCGATCCCCGGGATCTATTACATCTATGGGCTTAATGCTTATTACCGTCTCCATAGAGTATGGTATGGCACATGTTATTTGGGAATAGTTTTCCCAAAGATTTATCAGATTGATGACTTAAAACAAATACCTAAGACGTCTGAATTACAACATCCTAGACAAAAACGAGAATCAGTGGCTGCTGTCATTGGTGACATATTCGGAGCTATAATTCCTTCAGTAGGGGTTATCTTGAATTCCATGAAAATTCAAAAGTTGTCTACTATTGTGGATAACATGCTGACAAATTTCACAGGGGCTATACTCGTGATGGATACTGAACTTGCTGCAGAAAGAGCTATGACTCTTCAAAATCGGCTTGCTTTAGACATTCTTTTAGCAAAGAGGGGAGGGGTCTGCAAAATGCTCAACGAGCGCCATTGTTGCTCGTTCATTCCGGACAATAGTAAAAAGATTAGAAGTATGCTTACTAACCTTACTAGAGATAGTACAGATTTGAAGGATTTGAAAGAACTTGGTGTCTGGGAAAAGTTTGGAAAAGGAATTGCCAGAGTTGGGAGCTGGTTTACAAACATTTGGAATGGGGTGCTTACAAAAATATTAATGGGTCTATTAATTGTTTTGGTCTGTCTATTAGGATTCTGGGGGGCATGCAAAATAAATAACAAAATCAAGAAGAATTGGACTAAAAGAACCAGAAGAAATAGAGAAAGTGAAAGAGAGAAAATGTTCAATGAAATTTGGGAAAGTTCACATAAAGGGCAAGATGTTGAAATGTGCATTATGCGCAAGGTGAAAAATTAAAAGTGAAAGGTCAAAGGGAAAGGATGATGTGATGACGAGCATCATCAGAGGAGGGACTGATAGAGCGTATTTTAAATATTACATATACTAAACGTGAAATGCTTATATCAATGCTTGATGACTCTGCATAGAGAACAAAATAATTAGTGTTCTGCTTAAACACGCATCTGAATTTCAACTATAATGTGTGTGGTCACAAATATGTACGTGAGCTAATAATGATAAGTAAAAAGGTTCATGCTATGATTTATATTAACTTACGATATTGCATTTGTATTAAAATCTCATAGGCCTTAAGTTAGCGTGAGTTGTAGATTTTGGCTGCCTAGCTCTCATATTAATTCATTTTCTCTGTTTTTCAGTGTGCTGACTCGCAAAGGGCCATGACCCTGCATTTGTTCCTTTCCTTCATTTTATGTAACAAACCATATTCCGTTCTCATCCGCATGCTAGCTGCTTTAGTATGAATTCAAATACAATTTGAAACAAAAGTAGATTAATCTAATGTACAAGGACATTACACCATGGACAAAGGAACTCATGACCCGAGAAGACGTGCCAAGTGGTGAAGAAACCCACCGGATGTGCCACCTCCGAAGACGTTAATTATGAAGACCAATCAAAGTGTTATAAATTATCGTGGGGTGACAATTGGGGTTACCTAATGTATAATTTGGTAGGTTAAATATAGTGGGGTATAGTGAATGTTCAATAGAATTTTGGGGGAAGGTATTACGAAAAAGGGATAAAACCTCATGTCACAGAAGGGACGTTTGAACTAGGTAGGGAATGCTGTTGATTTTATCCAGAAACTCTGTCACTCTGTTTGGTGACTTTGAGCTTTAATAAACAATCCTCACCCGTAGACTGCCCCTTTGCGCTTCTCTTCCTTATGAGGGAAGTGTCCTCTGTCCTTTAGACGAGGTTAGACTGATGGCGATTCGACTGATGTCCTGAAGACGAAGACTGATCCTGTGTGCTGACTTAATCCTTGGAGGGTAATTATGACAATGCGATTTGTAATTTGTCTGTTTGCTTTTCCTTTCTAGGTACCAACTGCTCATTTTTTATTAGAAGCCATAGCTAGATGTTTTCTAAATTGATGTTCTAAATTATTTTGCATGAAGCCCAACATGCTGATGCTAATTAGTGGCTAGGACTGGAAATTACTCTGACTGACGCAAATAGACAAAGACTGAGGTTACACTGTGCTGAACTGAGACTCATGTGATATTCTTGTATTCTGAACTATGTTTACGCCGTGCTATGTTCTTATGTTTGTGATTCTTGCACTAATGAAATCTTATCACAGTTGTCATATTGTGACTATACTCTTATGCTTCTTGGTTTTGAGATTGACTCTTCTGCTCGTAGATTGTAATCAATAGGGAAAAAAATCCATAAAAGTCTATCAAAAGGTGTGGTTATTCATGGCTGAAAAGTCATGGTTGCGCCGATAATTTGATTGATGTCTTTAACCAAAGTAAAGTGCATTGTGGTGGTGAACATTGATGACATTATTGATATATTGCTTGATATATTGATCAGTTATCTCGTCCTACGGTGTCTCACCACTGGGTCACAAGATTCATTAGCCTAAAACGAGTCTTAATGTGTATAAAATTGACATAAAAGGACGATTTTACACACCCATGCACAAGATGGCACACGCAGATAGATTAACAATGCATTTGCATCCCAACAGGATCCCTACCCAAGTCCCCAGAGAGGAGGTGCCAGCTACATCCAGTCCCCCCCCCAGAAGAGCAGAAGAGGCCCACAGTGATGACTGCAGCTCTGCATGCCTGGATCAGGATGAACAACCTGGCCCATCAGGGACCTCTGGACAGTCGGTTACCCTGCCACAGTCCCACCCTACCACAGAGCTTCCTCTCTCCAGAAACACCAACACAGCACCCACCCAGTGGGCCCATGCCACTGTCCCCAGGACATGTCAATCAGCAGTGTGTCCACTACTACAGGGACCCCAGGCAACCCCACAAACACAGGACGATCAGGGACCTGGGGTCAGTGGGCACACAGTTGAAGGGACAGAGGCACATGACTACAGGGAAGCTGGGAGGACTACTGTGTGACAGGGGGAGGACAGGCCCAGGGAACCCACTCTCCACAAGGCACTCTCAAACATCCTGGGAGTATACCACCATTCCCAGGAGACCATGGGCCAGGTACTGGCCAAGTTGCAGGAGACCCAGCGGCTGCAGGAGCGGCAGTACCTGGGGGATCAGGGATGACTTTACCAAAATCTACACCATCCTGGTCACCATTGCAGGGGTGCTGGCTGACATGGGCAAGACCATGAGGGAGGCAGTGGAGCAACAAAGGGCACCTGACACTAGCCAAACCGAGGAACAGCCTTCCACCTCTGCTGGCGCTAGTGGACAGGAGGCCCCGCCACAGGACCAACAGGCCACCAGCACTCCACCCCATGCAGAAGGAGAACCACCCAGTAAACGGTCCCTGCGATCCAGGCAGAAGACAGAGAACATTGACAAGCCCCCCCCCACCCCAGGAAATAGGACTCTCCTGATAGTAACCCTTCTGTACCACTCAGGCCACCTTGAACTGCCATTGTTCCCTTTCCTATGTCCCCTTGGACAATGCACCTGTGATACCAAGAGACTGGACTCTACCATGGACTTTCATCGACCATCATCCCAGCCCATTGCACATACCCCTGTACTTATTAGCACCTAAATAAACACCCTTGAAACAAATACCAATCTGGAGTCAGTGTAATGAATCTCAAATGTGTTAGTACAACATTCTCAAAGCATTGCAACATATATGCACAGTGAAATATACAACAGGATGACCTTTGGTGGGCAGCACTACATATAGCAGGAGCCAGAATGGGGCACACAGATCTGAAAATAGAGAATCCAAAGGGAACAGTCAGTGGCCACAGACATAGGGTAAGAGGATGCTGTATACAATGTCCAACAGATTACTGAAATGTGAAGCGGAGTTACAGTCTCTTACCTGTGTGTCATTGGAAGTACTGATGTATTATGTTTGTTCTGTTGTCAACATCTTCTTCCTCTGTCTCCTCTTCATCACTGTCCACAGGCTCCACGGCTGCCACAAGACCATCTCCAGGCTCATCCTCCTACAGGAAAGGCACCTGGTATCTCAAGGCCAGATGTGCAACATACAGCATGCCACGATGATCTGGCACACCTTCTTGAGTGAGTAGTACAGGGATCCACCAGTCAGATGCAGGCACCAGAACCTGGCCTTCAGGAGGCCGAAGGTTCTCTCAATTATCCTCCTTGTACACCCATGTGCCTCATTGTAACGTTCCTCTGCCCTTGTGCTGGGATTCCTCCCTGGGGGTCAGTATCCATGACAGGTTGGGGTAACCAGAGTCACCTATAAATATCGAAGGAGAACTGTTAGACATACACTAACCGTTAGGGACAATCCCATACCCAGACACCGACTTATACTGGGTGGGGACCTTGGGCTCACCTATTTGCCATACCTGGTGCCACTGAGTTGGCCCATCACATACGGAATGCTACTATTCCTCAAAATATAGGTGTCATGCACAGAGCCAAGATATTTGGCATTCATATGACAGATGTACTGGTCCGCCAAACACCATCTGGGCATTCATTGACTGATAGCTTTTTCTATTCCTGTAAACCTGCTCATTTCTCCGGGGGGACAAATGCCAAATGTGTACCATCAATGGCACCCATGATGTTGGGGATATGTCCCAGGGAATAAAAGTCAGCTTACACTGTGGCCAATTCATCCACCTGGGGGAACACGATGTAGCTGTGCATGTGTTCAAGCAGGGCAGAAAACACTCTGGTCAACACACTGGAAAACAGTGGCTGAGACATCCCTGATGCAATGGCCACCGTAGTTTATAAAGAACCAACTTTCCAGGAAATGGAGCACTGACAGGACCTGCACTAGAGGGGGGGTTCCTGTGGGCTGGTGGATAGCCGACATTAGGCCTGGCTCCAATTGGGCACACAGTTCTTGGATTGTGGCACGATCAAGTCTGTATGTGATGATAATATGTCTGTCCTCCATTGTCGACAGGTCCACCAGGGGTCTGTACACCCGAGGATGCCGCCATCTCATAATCTGCCTCAGCGGTTTTAGCCTATGGAGGAGATCGTTGAGCAGAGGGTCATAGTTCCACATAGATTGCATTAATATTGCAGAATTTATGTCAGAGAAGCAGTATGTGAAGTCGAGAGTCAGATGATGTGCCAATGTCTGCTGTGACGCAGTTAGGTGCCTTGCCATGCCATGTGCCCCCCTGAAATGACAGCTGTCTGACCTGTGAGGAGGGACAAGTGGAAATGAGGTAAGTGCGCTGGCATTGTGCGCCCTCGGGATAGGCGGTCAATGACTGCTGCAGAACTACTCATTGGTTATCATTGGCCCTATGGGTTCCAGGAGCCAATGGCGATGTACACCGGCAGTGACGGTACACACTGATGCGGACATGACTGCCATTTTCTATCTGTTCACTCACTTGCTACCTGACCTTCAGCAGGAGAGGACCTATACTGCAAGTGCTGCTGTGACCTGTGTCTGGAAGTGACGATGGTTCATGTGTCTGGGGAAAGGGCCCCTGCCTTCACTGCGGTGGAGTTGGAGAAACTGGGGGATGGGGTCCTACCCCTTTACACATTACTCTATGGTCCTACAGACAAACAGTGAGCATGATGTGTGGGCAATGCATGTTTGGAGTGGTATGGATGTAAGACACATGTTTTGGGGGGTGCTGATTCATCCTGGTCTGAGTGTTGCATGAGAGGTGGTCAGTGTATGAGCTTAAGGGCATGGGTGGCAACTGGTGGGCAATGGGTATGCCAGTCCGGACGTGTGAGTGATTTCCTTTTCTGCTGTCTTTTCCCTCCACGTCAGCACCCACTAGAAAAAAGGGTATTTGGCATGCCATTGCCAAGGAGGTGCGGACCCTGGGGGTCTATCACAGGCAGAGCACCCACTGCCACAACAGATGGAAGGACCTGTGATGCTAGACCAAGAACTGGTGGAGGCCCAGCTAGGGCTGGCCTCCCAACGTGGAAGGGGTGCCCATCGCACCATGACCCCCCTGATATTCTGCATCCTGGTGGTGGCCTATCCGGAATTGGATGGGTGCTTGAGGGCATCACAGCAGCCACAAGGGGGTGAGTACCAATTCAGAAAGCTGACTTTGTGCGCTTTAGGGGGTTCCTGGGTGGGCGATGTGGACTGTGGGTGACCCTCGGCCAGGGCGATCATGGCAGGGTAGGTCCCTTGTGTGCAGGTTTTGGCGCACTCCTACCCCAACGGTGTAAGTGGCCATCTACTACTGGGCAGGGTCCTGTGGGTGTCAGGTGTGCAGATGCTGGTGTTAGACATTGTACACCATGGGCTGATGACTATCTTAGTGACATAGGGCAGCTCACTGGGTGTTGTGTGCGCCAACCGTAGTGTTGTTGCTGGCATTTACCAAGTGTATCCTCAGTCTCTTCCCCCCCTTTTTGTTTTGTCGCCCTGTCCTTGTGTACATTAGCATCATCTGGTGGAGGAGCAGAGGCACCGACGATGAAGGGAACTGCATCCCACATGGGCCTGGAGGCCGAATCCACAGAAGGTAAAGGCACCAGTGGGAAGGAGGGCGAGGGGAGCACCACGATGGAGACAGGAGGGGATACCACTGACAGCGACTCCTCCTCCGATGGAATCTCCCTGGCGGTGGCGGACACCTCTGTGACCACCCCAACAACAGGTACAACCGCCACACTCCTATCAGTAACGCCCTCCCAGCAGCCCCTCAGCGTGCTTCCTGTGCCCGCTCACCCAGGCGGTGGGCATCTCCTTTGCCCCAGGCACCTCAGGTCCTGCCCCATCCAGCCCTGCTGCCCTCAGTGAGGAGGCTATTTACCTCCTGAGATCCCTCTCTGTTGTGCAGTCAACCATACTGAATGTCATCCAGGGTGCAGCAGGGCATTTGCAACAACCAAATGCATACCTGGAGAGCATTCACTCTGGCGTGACAGCCGAACAGAGAGCATTTCAGGCACTGGACTCAGCACTGATGGCAGCCGTTGTCTCTGTGTCAAGCCTCCCCCTCCAACTTCCACTACCCAGACCCAATCCCCTCTACCTCAGCCTATCCCAAGCACACCTTCAGACCAGCATGCACCCAAATCACCACACAAACGTGGCTCAGGCAAACATAAGCACCACTCTTCGTCTCACAGGCATGCACACAAGCACCATGCCCATCCAAACACACCAACATCCACTCCTCCTCCACCTCCCTCCTAGTATTGTCTGCGCTCACACCTGCATGCACTTGTTCTTCATCCACTACCTCCAACACCAGCACGCCCATCACAACACGCCCCGCACTGGCAGTCACCACCCCCACAACCATGCACACATCCCCTGTGTCCTCTGGCAGTGTGTCTGTGACCCCTCCTCCCAATGGTGAGGGCTCCAGTGGGACGGAGGGAGAGGGGAGCACCACGACGGGGACAGGAGGGTACACCACAGACAGCGACTCCTCCTCTGTCGGAAGCCCCCTGGCGGTGGCGGACACTTCTGTGCCCACCCCAACAACAGATACCCCCTATCAGCACCGCCCTCCCAGCAGCACCTCAGCGTGTTTCCTGTGCCCAGTCACTAAGGAGTGTGGGCATCTCCTTCGCCCTAGGCACCTCAGGCCCTGCCCCAGTCAGCCCTGCTGCCCTCAGTGAGGAGGCTATTGACCTCCTGAGATCCCTCACTATTGAGCAGTCAACCATTCTGAATGCCATCCAGCGTGTCGAGAGACATTTGCAACAAACAAATGCATACCTGGAGGGTATTCATTCTGGCATGGCGGCCCAACAGAGAGCATTTCAGGCTCTGGCCTCTGCACTGATGGCAGCCATTGTCCCTGTCTCCAGCCTACCCCCTCCAACTTCCTCTACCCAGTCTCAATCCCCTCACCCCAAGCCTATCCCAAGCACACCTTCAGACCAGCATGCACCCAAATCTACACACAGAAGTGGCTCAGGCAAACACACGCACCACACTTCATCTAACAGGCACTCACACAAGCACCATCCCCATGCAGACATTCCAACATCCACAGCCTCCACTGTGTCCCCCTCCGCCTTGTCATCCACCTCCCTCCCAGTAGCATCTCCATTCACACCTGCATGCACTACATCCTCATCCACTACCTCCATCACCAGCACGCCCATCACTACACACCCCTCACTGGCAGTCACCACCCCCACATCCATGCACACGTCCCCTGTGTCCTCTCCCAGTGTGTCTGTCACCCCTCCTCCCAAAGTACACAAGCGCAAGCACCAACCCACCCAACAGCCATCCACCTCACAACAGCTTCCAGCCCATGCACCTGCACCCAAATTTTGCAGACACCTCCTACAACCACTCCCTCTTCCTCCACTTCCAGACCTTCTCCCTCTTCTCGCCCCAGTGTCCCTAAAAAGATTTTCCTTGCAAACATTGAACCTCTTCCCTACCACTCCCTCCCATTCTCCCCCTCGGGCCAGGGTGGTCAAAACCCTGCCCAGCACCTCAGCCACCAAGTCCACGTCCGCTGTGGTTCCTGCAGCTGTCAGAGGCTCAAAGGGGGCACACGTCCACCCAGCCAGTGCGACACTAACTCATGCCAAGGCAAAATCCATTCTGCCACCTGGCAAGGTGAAGCAGGGTACAGCATTCAGCAAGGGAAAGGAGCCACAACCACCCAGCAAGGCCACCTCAAAGACTCCATCTACCAGACCCAAGGTGAGGAAGGGGCACAAATCACCAGGCAAGGCACTTCAGCCGTCCGATGTTACAGCACAACCGCCAGCACTGCCACCTGCACCGCAGGCAGCACTGCCAACAGCCCCACCACTAGCACTGCTGCAAGCACTGCCACCTGCACCACCACCTGCACCGCCACGAGCACCACTACTGTCAGCAGCAGCAGCCCCAGTGGGCAGCCGTCTTAGGTTGCAGGAGAAGGGCTGGAGCCTCCCCCTACCACTGGCAACACCTGCACCTGCACTGCGGCCAGCACTGCCACCTGCACCGCTACAAGCACCGCCGCAAGCCCCGCCACCTGCACCGCTGACAGTAGCACCACTGCCAACAGCAGCAGCCCCAGGGGCAGCCGACCAAGGCTGCAGGAGAGGGGCTGGAGCCTCCCTCCACCACTGGCAGCACCCTTAGTGGCACCGGAACTCCCACCACAGTGCAGCCGTAGCTACCGCTGGATGGACTCTAGCCCTGCCTCCATGGACTATCATGCATCCTGGTCATTGCAAATCTCGTGGCTCAGACACCCAGGTGAGGGACTGTGTACTGTCACACCCCAAGTGTTCCATCAATGGGCACAGAGCCCCCTCCAGAACCAGTGGAGAAAGGCATCCATTCACCTTATCCTTGGCAGGATGAATCAGACTAGGCACAGAGCCCCCTTCAGAACCAGTGAAGAAAGGCACCCACTCACCCTATCCTTGGCAGGATGAAGCAGACTGGGCACCAAGCCCCCTCCAGAACCAGTGGAGAAAGGCATCCACTCACCCTATCCTTGGCAGGATGAAGCACACTGGGCACAAAGCCCCCTCCAGAACCAGTGGAGAAAGTCATCGACTTGAGAGACTGTGGCTTTGCAGTCCCCAGGTGCAAGCAGTGGGCAAATCACCCACTTGAGAGTTTTGAGAGACTATGGCTTTGAACTCCCCAGGACCAGGCAGTGGGCAAATCACCCACTTGATATACTTGGGAGACTGTGGCTTTGCACTCCCCAGGACCAGGCAGTGGGCAAACCACCCACTTAGGAGACTTGAGAGACTGTGGCTTTGAACTCCCCAGGAGCAGGCAGTTGGCAAACTACCTGCTTGGGAGACTTGAGAGAATGTGGCCGTGCCCTCCCTAGGACACAGCTGTGGGCATGGGGCCTCCTCCAGGAGCAGTGGCATTGTCCCATCTTCCAGCTGAGGTGCCCCCCCTTCCCTGTCCCCCTTAGGTGTCTGTGTATTTTTAACCTGATGCCCCTGCAGTGTTCTCTCCGTATTGAAGCAGGAGTCAAGTGTGGGCTTGGCCTATGAATTTTGGCCCAGTGGCCCACGGACATTTTGAGTGGACAATATACTGCCTTAGGTACATATTGTATATATTATAAATACTGTTTTTTAATTTCTAACGTATATCTGACTATTTCTAATATGACACTCATTTGACTCAATTCCTTTTGTCCTTGTATTCTTCCAGAGGATTACAGGGTGTACATGTAATGTTGATGCATGTATTTGTGTGTATGGTGTTGGGGGTGAGTGTGGGGGTGGGGGTGTTGCGTGTTGCATGTATCACTCTCTTTTTCCTCCCCCCTCCCCTGTGTGCTAGGTGCAGTACTCACCGTGGTCGTCGCTGCCGCCGTTCGTACTCCTGGTAGATGAGAAGATACACCAACATTGGTATCACCTGTAGTTCGGGCTCCATGGCATCCTAGTTCTTCCTTGGGTGTCAAGAGGTGAGTGTTTTCCCGTCTGTGTACTGTTTCCACTGTGCTTTTGATGGTGTTAGTACTGCCCCAGAAAAGCTGGCAGATGGGCGGGTTGTATGGTGGTGGGTGGTACATTGACTTCCGCATGTCTGTTGGCGGTTACCGCTGCGGTGTTTGTTGCTATCGCCGTGTTGGTCGGAGTGTTGAAGTGGCTGCCTGTGTTGGCGGTTTCCGTTGTGGTCATGATTCCATTTTTTTTCACTGCCAGCCTGTTGGCGGTATTATCCCCACTTTAACACCGTCCACCAGGGTTGTAATGAGGGCCTTAATCTGTTTTGTCAATGGGCACAGGCTGGATAATGATTGCTTTCTGCTAGCTTTGTAGGTCTGATGTCTCACGGCTCCAAGATCAATTTCTATTACCACTTGGTTGTGGTCACATTCAGATCTTTCAGTGACCTTGTGACTTAGACATCTGTCCATCAATGCAGTGCTTAAAAAGATGTAATCTAATGTGGAGATGTTTCTAAAAGTCGGAATAAGTGTGCCTACTACTATATCATTGCAGTTGGTCATTCTCAGCTCAAATTCTTAAAGGAAGGTTTATATGCCCGTTCTTGCGGGGTCTCTTGGGAGCCCAACCTCCTGACCAAGATTGCGGAGGTTGAAGTCTCCTACAATCATGATCGGGGTGGTTGTATAGAAATTCCTTTAAGAGGGATGAGATTGATTTGACCTTTGCCTGTTTTTTTTCCTCAGTTGGATTTATGTACAAATGTATTATTGATATTGGCGTTGATTTCTTAGTAAAGGCTAGGCCATATATGGCTATCACGTAAACATCGTTTGTTGATTTCTCCCATGCTTCCACTTTGATGACTAAATCCAATGTACTATATGTTGCAAGCCCTCCCATATGTCTTCCGAACAAATTGTTCTTTTGTGCAGGACTGTGTGTTGTTATGAAGCCCGGAATGTTTAGTGGCTCCACCTACCAGGTTTTTTGCAAGCACAAAATATCCACATTGTTTATAAAGTCCTCAATACAGGGACTAGCAATGAGGGAAACCAAACCGGCCAACTTCCAATTTACCATCTTGATCACACTTTTTGGTTTGTTAGGGGGGTGAATCTTTGTGGTTAAAGATGCATATTTTTTTTTATATGGTCAGAGTTGCCAGAAGCCAATCCCAGTCCTGCCAGCCTGATTCACTGAATTGGGTTCTTGTGTCTGCCTGTTGAATACCCCCTATGTTCCATGTCAGCTGTATAGTGATTTCTTTGTCCACCATCAAAGGTTTTATCAGAGGAGTTCGACTCAAGATAATGAATGGCTCTTTGGGCACAAAAATTGATTTCTCATAGACAGAACTTGAGGGTATCATTCTATTTCAGGTTTGCAGATTTTGATGCCCCAAATTTCCAGAAAAACTTCACATTCAAATGTTCAATCTACATTGCGCTGGTCAGTCCATGTTGTCAATGTAGATTATCTCTGATTGATCAATGCATAAGTGTTAAAGTTTAAAGTTGTGAGGTCCCCTGTTGTACGATTCGCAACTGATGATATGTTGTGCAGCATCCGTAGAATATTTGACCTGTTAAGTATATCCCATGGCACCTGTGATGCAAATAGTGGGGTGAATATTATTGCCAGCATTTGTATTTAGTTTTCCATTGTGTTCCTGCTCATGCTATGGTCCATGTGTGACAAGGTATTCGTATAAACAGACAATCAAAAGTTTTGTTCTCTGATCAGGGTGTACCCCAGCTCCGTCGATATTACCTCCATGGGTGACATTGCTTCTTGCGTGGGTTTCTGTTCCTGTTGATCACATTTAGTATGGACTGCATTGGTATAAGGGGGTTTTCAAGAGTCTCCTCCTGTAATTATTGAAGTTGTGGAGCCAGTGAGTACTTATGCGTTCCGGTATGGTTTCTTCCTGGATTAATCACTGGTCGTCACCATACTCTCTCCATTGCATGTTTTGTGTAAATTTAGTCCTCTTTTGTTTATAAAAATGTTGTTTTGGGGAGCCCCTGCTGAGTTGCCCCCTATGGAGCTCATCATCCCCTTGAGACTAAATTGAGACTAAATTGCTGTGTCGAGAATTTTCTCTTGGGGATATCATCTCCCATGAACCTATTACCCCTATGACCTCTCGGGACGGCTCCTGGCCAAAGGTTCTCTGTCTCACCGGTCTGTGAGGGTGCTTGTTTTCAGCTTTTTCTTTCTCTCGTCTTGTTAGTTGTGATTGTCGGTTATTCCCAATAGCAAGCCCACCTGGCGGCTTAGTAGTTATTTCCAGAACTTGCTCGTTTATGTCGTTTTCAACAGCAGCAATGCCCAGAGAGGTTGACAGCATTGATTGTTCACTAAGAGATGACTTTTTACTCGATTTGATGTCCCTGCCTCCTTCCTTGCCATCTATAAAGGTGAATGTTCTCCCTTTTCTGATTAATTCAGTGGGTGCTATGCCCTGCTGCTTTTTTTCAGACGTCTGGCAGCTCAGATTCTTGCAAGTTTCAGTAGCTATATTACAGTGAGTGAATGCCACTTGTTAGCAGGGTCGATAGCTTGTCTATTATTTCATCATTATAGCTTTCCACCCCCATATTGCCATCATTCCATCTGTTGCCCCACCGGTCTAGCTTTCAAATGAGTAAATTCAGTTTATTGTCTAGTGTGAGTAGGCTTTGAGACAACAGATGTGTTAGCTCCAGATGGATCTCCATTTTATGTGACTGCCAGGTGAAAGCTTTAACTGCAGCTAAGAGATTAATTTATTGTATTTATGATGCAGTCTGATCTATCCTCTTCCCCCATCTCCTCATTAAGCAAACATTTGTTTGCTGTATCCCCACCGGAGGCCCCCCTAGTCTCTGCTTCTCAGTATTGGTCTTCCAAGCTTGGTTGTCGTAATGACCAGAATCCATGTGCTATTGCAGTAAGCATGTCCTGGGGGCCATCCTTTATATTTTGTATGGGATGGAGAAAGACTGGCTGTTGCCAAAGACCTCTTGTGCATGGGTTTCCACTGACTGAGATTGCTCTATCCGATGGATATCTGCCTTAATTGACAGTTTATTCTTACTTTGAAATGCGACCTGCCCCCGTTCAACAGCCAAGCTGGGAGAAATTCTAGATGCCTCAGTTCTGCTGTCTGTTTGAGTTGGGTTAATGACCATGCCTGTCCTGTTCTAAACATTGTTGAGGTAGGCTGCTCCTGCTTTCTCCTAATGCTGTGTCTGCCAGCTCTATCAGTTCCCCGATTGTTGAAGCGTCCAGGCTAGATCCTCTAGCACAGCTAGTAAAACCTTGTGCTTGCTCAGATGGGCGTTGGTACAGTTGGTTAGTTGAGTTCTAAGATTGCGGGAGGAGGAGCTGTCTGTGTGTCTTGGTCACCCTTGAGTTTAGCGGACTGCCCTACTCCAATCCTCACTCTTGCAACTTAATTATGTATATAAGCTTTACCCATATTCAGGGCCTTTCACTTGGTGCCCAGCTTGTAATCCCTCTGGTCCTTGAGCCCATAAGCTAGCGACTGATCTACCTCCACATCCAATTCTTTGTCAGGGTCATTGGCACTGACGGGTCTCATGAATTCTGTAGAGCCATCGAAGACCCTCATGGAGCTTGTGGGGCGTCTGCCCATTTGAGGACCACCTTTATCTTCTTCACCCTCCTTCCCAGCTCCCATGTTAACATGTTGGACGGCCTTGGTCCCTTAGCCCCGGCCTGAGGCTGCTGTGCTTCTGCGAGTTGTCCCCTCAGTTTGCTGTGGTCCATAACTATGGAAAAAATTATATGAGCCAGTTTTCAATTACCCCTTAATATTTTAAAAGTCCTTTGTTCTTTCAGTTTTTTCATATTTTCTGTACCCTTTGTGACTCAGGTATCAGCCGCAGGGATTTCAAATCTCCTAATGGCCTAAGTGCAGATGGATGTGATGTTGTTGTTGTTGTTATTACTCTTGGCCTCAGCCCTGCTCCTGCTCCTGGGAAGGCACATACCAACCTCTTTTACCCAGGAGCTTTGCCCAGAGTCCCGGGAGGGGGACCCGGGCGGCCTGTGCACCTATATTGATGTGTTGCTTAGTTGTTGCTTAGATGTTGCTTGCTTTGATATTTGTCTGGCCTTGCAAGCGTTTTTTGGATGATGTGAATATTGAGCCATTTACCCGCTTGCTGGTGGGCATTAACACCAAGCGAGTGTCCACTGACACTGTACGTACACCTCAGGCAGGAGGGGCACGAGCACGTTCGGGGCAGAGCTTTATGCAGCTGAGTGCCGTTGACTGCCATTGACTGCTTGCAATATTGCTGTCCAAATGGGTGCTTGCAGAATCGACAGGTGGCCAAGCCGCACCAGCCTAGTGCGGGCAGCTTCCACCCATACCAGTGCTGAATCCAAGGCGCTAAGCCACTACACCACCCACGTTCTGCTTGTCCTGCCTTCCCAGTATGTTATTTGCTACTCTGTGGCTTAAGTCTATTGACTAGTTGGCTGGTTGGCTGTTTGGATGTTTTGGCTAGTTGGTTGGTTGGCACGTTGGCTGTTTAGTTCAGTGATACATGTAGCCGATTATTGCTTCTTACTCAGAAAGACTCCTCTTTCATATCATGCAGAAGGGCAAAAGGGAATGGGTTTGGGGTGTGGGTATGGGGTATAGGTATGGAGGATACTACTGGGGCACATTTGCTTGATGTGCGGTCCACACAATTCCTCTATCCTTTGCCACCGTGCAACTGGCCTGCGGTAGTTGTCCTGCGGCTCCAGTAGTGTCTGTGGCTCCTATGGCTCCTGTGGATTTATTTTTTTTGTCAGCCGTCCACACTGCTCCCTGCACTCCTTTTCCCTGCCATAGGTACAGGGACAGGAGCGAGTGCGGGCCTAAGAGGGTAGCTGCACTGCGTGCATGGCCTGTACACGGCCAGCGTGTTCAACCTGCTCTGAACCGCTCCGGTCGAGGCATGGCTGGATCCAATGGGCTCAGAGGGTGGTGTGCTATCACCACTACCACCTTCAAGCTACGAGGGCACCAAAGGTGGCTGGGGATCTCCACAAGCCACATGAGCCGCTGCTTGCCTCCCCGCTACATTCGGCTGTAGCCCAGTCATTGTAGAAGGCCGGCCTGGTTTGTAGTGGGTACCTAAGTTACTTACACCTTATACCAGGTCCAGTTATCCTTATTAATGAAATGTAGACAGTGTCTAGAAGCCAGGCTCTCTAGATGTAGTGTGGATGAGCAGTCAAGGCCTAACTAGGAGAGATGCAAAGCTCATGCAATACCAGTGTAGTCACATAGTACTCTACACACATGAAAGAAAATACTCAGTGTTACTAAAATAAAGGTACTTTATTTTGGTGACACAAATGCCCAAAATACCATAGAAACTATACTCCCTTAAGAGATAAGTAATACACACATTATATACACTAGTGTGCAGAAATAGCTGAAAAAACAGAAAACAGTGCAAATAGTGAAAATCACAATAGTTAGAAATGGGCCTGGGGGAACACAAACCACGTACTAAGAATGTGGAATGCGAAAGTCGGTTTCCCACCTAGGCAAGTGTAGTTTGTAGAGGGGTGCTAAGGGTATTAGAGAACACCAAAGTTTAGTAATAGAACCTACCCTAGAGCCAAGGAAAGCAGGAGTAAATCACAGTAACTTTCCTAGAACACAAAAGAACACAAGAAAGAAGATTATGCAAGAACCAGAACAGACTGCAAGACACTAGCAATGGATTCCTGGACCTGAAGATGTGTGGAAAAAGCGGACCAAGTCCAAGAAGCACTGAAGAGACCATGGAAAACAGGGGTCCCTCCTAACCCGGATGAAGGTGCAAAAGAAGAACCACTGGTGAAGAACAAAAGTTAGTACTGCACCCAAGAAGACAAATGCGGGTTCCTGGTTGGTTCAGAAGATGTTCCACACTGGATGGATGATTGCAGTCTGGTTTGCATCGCTGAATTTAGACAACAAGCCTTGGCACAGGCAAAGCTCACAGTTAGCAGAAAATTGTGCTACCCGGGACCAGGAAGGATCTGGTGGACTCTACCCAGGAGGGGGATTCGGAGGGGGCTTTCAGCAACTCAGAGAGCCCTTATAAGACCAGGCAGCGTGCACAGGAGTCCTACAGCACAGGGACAAAGAAGGTACAAAAGGAGGCCCAGGCAGCACTACACAATGGGATCCCACATCGCCAGAGAACCACGCAGGAGGCTGTGCATCACAGAAAGGAGTGCTGGGGGCTGGAGCTGCACGGTGCATGAAGAAGTTCACAGAAAGATGCCAACAAGTCTTGACAACAGCAAAACACGTGGTGCACGGGGTACTGTCTTGGCTCTTACCTCCACCAAAGATATACAGTTGGACATCAGGACCATCAGGACCACTTCAGTTCACCACGCATGTTGCTGAATCCACGTACTTCTTCAGGAGAGGGGACCCTTGCCAGCGGTTGTTGCTGCAGAGGGGTGCATGCTGAAGCAGGGAAGTGACTCCTTCACTTCCAGGGAGATTCCTTCGTTCTTCTGGTGCAGGCTGATGACTGGCTGTCCTCTGAGGATGCACAACCAGGAAACAGTTGCAGTTACTGGCAGGTGCTGAAGATACAATGTTGCAGAAGTCATCTTTGCTTCTTTGTTGCAGTTGTAGAGTTCCTGGAGGTTCCACATGTAGTTTCTTCGGTAAGAAGGTGAAGTAACAGATGAAGAGAATTCCTGCTGGAATCTTGGAATCCTAATCTGAAGAACCACCCAAGAGAGAGACCCTAAATAGCCCTTAAAGGGGTCAGCTTCACAGGTAAGCACCCATAAGGGAAGGAATCTAACATCATCTGCCGGCACTGGCCACTCAGATGATGCCAGAGTTCCCTGCCACCTTGGAATCCTAGATGGCAAAATCCAGGGACCCTGTGGAGGAGCTCTGATCACCGCCCCTGGGGTGGTGATGGACAGGGGAGTGGTCACTCCCCTTTCCTTTGTCCAGTTTTGTTCCAGAGCAAGGTCTTGGGGCCCCTAAACCGCTGTAGACTGGATTATACAAGGAGGGCACCATCTGTGCCCTTCAAAGCATTTCCAGAGGCTCTGATAGGCTATCCTTCCCATGCCTGTAACACCAATTTCCAAGGGGAGAGGGTGTAACATCCCTCTCCCAAAGGAAATCCTTTGTTCTGCCTTCCTGAGCTTGAGCTTCTCAAGCAACAGGAGGGCAGAAACCTGTATGTGAAATGGCAGAAGCTGGGGCTGCCTGGAAAACCTCAGAAGGCTGCAATGGCAATACTGGGTGTCCTCTAAGGAGCTGCCAGAGTGCATGAAATCATAAAACCAAATGCTTGCATTGTGGTATGATTCCAACATGTTTGATACCAAAAATGCCCATGTTCAGAGTTACCATTATGTAGTGACCTATGTCCAGTACACACGTAAAATGGTGTCCCCGCACTCATGAAGTCCAGGAAAATGCTCCTGGAGGTCATGGGGGCACCTCTGCTAGTGCAGGGGTGCCCTCACACACAGGCACTCTACACCCTGCCCTCAGGCCTGAAGAGCCTGCTCTAGGGGTGACTTATAAGTAACCTGGTGCCTTGTAAGTGGCAGTGAAAGGGTGCATGCACCTTTTCATGCAGGCTGCAATGGCAGTCCTGCAGAAGCCTTTGCTTGAAATCCCTATGGATGGCAAAAGAAATGCCACAGCCCATAGGGACCATATACGAGGGACTTATAAGGGGACACCAGTTTGCCAATCTAGGGTGAAATAGTGGGTTACCAGTATGCAGTGACAACATTTAGAGGAGAGAGAGCATAATCACTGGGGTCCTGGTTAGCAGGATCCCAGTGAACACAGTCAAACACACTGACATCAGGCAGAAAATGGGGGTAACATGCCAAAAAGAGAGTACTTTCCTACAGTCATCTGTCATCAGTGCGTAGAGCGTAGTGCGTACTGGAATTTAATAAACAGAAAATCACATAATTTATTTGCAGGAGGCCTGGGATTCTTCATCCACCTTTTGTTAAGATAGCTATAATTTTTATGTATGCCATCAACTCCATCTTATGTGGGAAGAGCCAAATGGGGTCTCATTACCTTAATTTCACTTTCCCACAAATCTCAGCTCTTGGTGGTTGATACAGTTTCATCTAATTTCCTGGTGGTACAGAGTAATATTCCTAAATTCCCTAAATTAATATTGATCAATTTCACAATGCTATCTTCTTAGTCTTTAACCCGGTTGCTTCAAGTGCTTTTTTGGATCTCTTTGTTGAATGTTTCTTGGGCCCGTTATGCAATTTGATCTTGGGTGCTTTTAACCTTTGTTTATGTGAGAGTGTTTTGCCTTACTATAATATAGCTTGGGGGTGGGTGAAACACTTTGCTCCATTGCAGAATTGGTGAAATTTTGACCAGTACATGTTACTCCTTAACATATAGGCCTGGCTAAATTCCACCAACTGCCACATGGCAGAATTTTTCTCCCATAAGGCTCCAGAATATGCAAGCTGGTAAGCGCAAGTAGGATTTGGAGTCCCCTAGTGTGGTTTTCTAAGGTGTACGCCCATAGGTGTTCATGAGTAGTCATAGTTAGAGGGATGTCATTTGAGTTGATTTGCTGCCACTCAAGTAGATTTTCTACTCGAGCAGCAGCAAAATCTACTTGAATGATCATGTGAATTTGCTCAGTGCATGGTGCCATTGGCACATATTTTCAGTGATACCAGTATTAAACTGCAGCACGAGCAGTGCGAGCCACATATTTTCCACCCATTGGTGAAATTAGATGGAATCTTGTGTAGTTTTTCTGTAGCAGTGTAGAATTCCTCAAAGTAAAATTCCACGAGTTCTGCCTATCCCTAATATAACTGTAACTTGTCCCTTGAACATTAGTGGGTTAAATATGGAACACGCACACCAGTGAGGAACTTTTAATTCCCTAATCCAAACATTTGACTTGTTTTGTTTCTTTAGAGACTAATTATTCAAGAGTTCACCTTTATACTACCTTTATAGGACATGATCGTGCCACAGTAATTGATTTTATATTTGTTTCTTCTTACTTGTTTAGACTTGTTTCTTGCCTAAGGTTTCCATACACTGTATTCTGTGATCATAATCCATTTAGTTTGTCTCTGGGCCAGAACTGGACAAGCAAGAGAAACCAAATGAAAACAATTAGTGAGGTGGTCCCTGTAGATCATGGGAATAAACTAAAATGGGCAAAAATAATCCCAAAGGGTTTTATCGCTAACTTATTTGGTAGTTGTGAGTCTGATCTAGCTATTTGATTAGTGGATAACTCAGAACACATAGATATTATAAAAGCTTCAATCGTATAGCTAAAAAGGTGTATAAACTTCTGACCAGCTCAGTTAAAAACTTGCTGCTGTACATATACACAGATGGCGCTAAAGTCTCCACCTTGATACAAATTGGTAATATTCTCCTGCTGCTCTTACTATAAAAATGAGGTTAAAAGGCATTAATACTACTTGATGGACTTGGCATGAGATCAGTTACTTGAAGCCAGCTGCATAGCTAAGCCCACCTCAAGTTTGAGGGATTGTTAATCACCTTTGTTCTCCCAATTTTACAGTCAAATCGATTCACAAAGGTAAAATTAGACGTTTAGTCTAAATTTAGACCAAATATCTACATTTATGACTTTGGCAATCCATTAAGGGCATTTATGAGTAATGTCTTCAGGTCTGCACTCGGGCGGAGTGTGTACCTAAGGATACTACTCATAAATACCCTTTGTGAATTCCCAAAGTCATTTTGAGCACCTACAAAACACACTATAAAACACACCTCATTTCAGACCATGATCTTTTGCCTTTCCACTGTTGACCACCATTCTGAGAAAGACCTTGCCACTGAACATTCTGGTTCATTTTTGTTTTCCTATTCTCCCTTTGTGTTTTCTCTTTTTGTTTTTTCATTATTTTTCAATGTAGGGATCCTAGTATATATTTTTTTATATCGTTATGCAGGGTGGAAGGAGAACTAACACTAATTATAGATGGAATTATTAGGGTAGAGCGTAAATTGTTTGGAGCATAAGTACAAAATAATACCATATCACTGAAAAGGCAAATGTGTGACAGAATAGTCAAAAGAGTGAATGCTGTAGTTACCAGTCTTTACACACAGGAGGAAATTAGTAAGATGTGGAATTGCCTGTGTGGGATAGTCCATTCCCTGGCCTCCAAGCTTCACCTGGAGGCACAGATGACTGGAGGTGGTTCTCCCAGCCCCCCATCACAACTCTTTCCTTGAGAGAAGAAGATCCTGCAGATCCTACATCCTGAAGTCTTGACAGAAATCCCTGGTGGAATGGAGACTGATAGGTTACACATATGTATGTCTCACTAATCACAGATGGAGTCCTTGCCCTTAACATACCTGTTTAGAATGTTTCTAGACACCTATCAAATCATATATATTGAAACTTCATTTTCCAAAATACCTTGTGTTACCCAAATCGGGTAGACTCATGGTTGTTTCCATCTGACATTGAACAATTGTGTGTTGTTCTCCATGGATCTACCCACCTCTTGCATTTACCTATTTCTTTACTGCATCTCAATGTACGTTGTTGTTCTTCAAAAAATAAGTTCCAAACTTCAGCCATATGCACATGAAGGTATAGTGCTTGCAAGTGGTATACACATATGTGTGTACATATTGTAAATGTGTGTTTATTTTCACTGTATTAATTTATATAGGTATGTGTTACTCATGTATCGGCAATAGTGTTTACAAATGAATACATCTACCATGATGCCCTGCTTTTGTCTCTACAAAACAATAGTGCAATGTGATGTTGTCCAACCTCCCTTTCCTGTACGCAGTTGTCATTCACCATTTTATGTATGTTTCAAATTTTCATCTGCTTTGTTGATCGAGTATGCTGCCCCCTCCTTGTGTGAGAAAGTAGCCTCTTACTAGCATGGTTACCCTAATTTGTGGCCTGTTTGTTAGTGTTTGTCAGTGTGTTTTTACTGTCTCACTGGGATCCTGCTGGTCAGGACCCCAGTGCTTATAGTTTGTGGCCTACCTGTCAGTATGCTTGACTGTGTCGCTGGAGTCCTGCTAACCAGAACTCCAGTGCTTATGTTCTCTCTGATTCCAAATTTGTACTCACATACTGGTAACCCAGTATTCCACTCCAAATTGGCATACTGGACCCCCCCCTTATAAGTCCCTAGTATACGGTACCTAGATATCCAGGGCATTGGGGTTACAGGAGACCCTCATGGGCTGCAGCATTTCTTTTGCCACCCATAAGGAGCTCATACAAACACTTCTTCAGGACTGCAATTGCAGACTGAGGGAGATAGTGTAAGCACTATTTCACAGCCATTTTCACTGCACGAGGTCACTTATGAGTCACCTATATATCTAACCTTCAGACCCTGAAGGCTAGGTGCATAGTACCTGTGTGTGAGGGCACCCCTCCACTAGCAGAGGTGCCGCCACACCGTCCAGGCCCATTTTCCTGGATTTCGTGAGTGTGGGGTCGCAATTATAAGTGTGCACTACATTTAGGTCAATACCGATATGTAGTTTCACAATGGCAACTCTGAATATGGCCATGTGAGGTTTCTAAGAACTAGAAATTGTACCCCCAATCTGATGCTGGTATTTGGGTGGGGCAATTACATGCGCCCTGGGGGCTCCACCATGGACCCCCAGTACTGCCATACCAGTCTTCTGAGGTTTTCACTGCAGCTCCAGCTGCTGCCACCTCACAGACAGGCTTCTGCCATCCTGGGGCTTGAGCAGCTCAATCCCAGGAAAGCAGAACAATGCATTTCCTTTAGGAGAGGGGTGTTACACCCTCTCCCTTTGGAAATAGATGTTACAGGCATGGGAGGGGTTTCCTCCCAGAGCCTCTGGAAGTGCTTTGAAGGGCACAGATGGTGCCTTCCTTGCATAATCCAGTCTACATCAGTTCATGGACCCCACGCCCCTGCTCTGGCACGAAACTAGAGAAAGGAAAGGGGAGCGACTACTCTCCTGTCCATCACCACCCCAGGAGTGGTCCCCAGAGCTCCTCCAGAGTGTCTCTCGGTTCTTCCATGTTGTTTTCAGGATAGTCAGGGAACTCTGGGAGCATCTGAGTGGCCAGTACCAGCAGATGACATCACAGACCGCTCCTGATAGGTTCCATCCAGATTAGGTGACAAAACCCCCTCTTAGGGCTATTTAGGGTCTCTCCTGTGGGTGTTTCCTCAGATTCAGATTGCAAGTCTCCAGCAGGGATCCACTGCATCCTTTACTTCATCTTCAACCGTCAGATCAACAGCAGAACTGCTCCAGGAACTCTACAACTGCAACAAAGTATCCAAGAAGGCTACTGCAACTCTGTAACTTAAGCTCCTGCCAGCAACTGCAACAGTTTCCAGGTTGTTCACACTACGAGGACAGGCTGTCTTCATCCTGCACCAGAAGATCCAAAGGAATCTCCTGTGGAGTGGCAGAGTCACTTCCATGCTTAAGCAGGCACCTCCCAGTAGCAACAACCGGTACTCTGGGACTCCTCTTGTGTCAAAGAGCATGATTCCTGTAACACAGGTGGTGGACCGAAGTGATCCTGACTGACCAAAGGTCCAGCTGTCCAAATTTGGTGGAGGTAAGGGCTTGCCTCCCCGAGCCAGACAGTACCCCGGTGCACTGCGTTTCTGCAGCTCCTAGGGCTTCTGTGTGCTTCTTCCAGAAATCCTATGTGCACAATGTAGCCCAGGTCCCCAGCACTCTATCCCGTGATGCTCAGCTCCCTGAGTTGTTCTTCCACAATGTGGGATCCTTTTGTGTAGTGCTGCAACAACCTCATTCTGCAACTCCTTTGTCCCCGTGTCCTGGGACTCCTGTGGGTGCTGCCTGGTGTTCTGAGGGCTCTCTAAAGTGCTGAGAGCCCTCTTTGTCTCCTCATTCTGAGTTGAGACTCCCAAGTCCCTCCTGGGCCAAGATAGCGCCTTTTCCCAACAATCGGGACATTTGCGTGAGCCAAGGCATGTCGGCAGAATCCAATTACTAAAATCAGCCTGCATCCAATGACTCAACATGGGACATCTCTTGCACCAAGCAGGAACCTACAGCTGTCTTCTTTGGTGCATTTCTGACTTTTTCTTCCAAATGGTTGATCCACTTTTGCACCTTCATCCGGGTTAGCAGGGGCTCCTGTTCTTCCTGGAATCTTCATCTGTTCTTGGACTTGGTCTCCTCTCTCCACAGGTCTTCCGATCCAGGAATCCATTGTTGGTGTCTTGCAGTCTTGCTTGATTTTTTCATAATCCTTTTTGACAACTCCTAGTGTGTTCTGAGAAAACTTGCTGTACTTTACTCCTGTTTTCCTGGGCTCTGGGGTAGGGTACTTTACTTACCTTTGGTGTTTTCTTTCACTCCCAATACCCCGCTACACAATACTGTTGCCTAGGTGGGGAACTGACTTTCACATTCCACTATTTTAGTATATGGTTTTTGTTGGCAGTAGGCCCATTTTAGCTAATGGTGATTTTCACTGTTTGCACTATTTTGTGACTGTGTACTTACCTGATTTTGGTTACTAGTGTTTATTTTGTGTGTTTTACTTATCTCCTAAGGGAGTATAGCCTCTAAGATATTTTTGGCCTTGTGTCACTAAAATAAAGTACCTTTATTTTTGGTAACACTGAGTATTGTTTTTCTTGTGTTTCAATACTGTGTGACTAAAGTGGTATTGCAAGAGCTTTGCACATCTCCTAGTTCAGCCTTGGCTGCTCTGTCTACAGCTACCTCCAGACAGCCTGGCTTCTAGGCACTGCCTACATTGCACTAGTAAGGGATATCTGGACCTGGTATGAGGTGTAGGTACCTTAGGTACCCACTACAAACCAGGCCAGCCTCCTACACCTTGTTACTCCATTGAATTGATCTTCTTGCTTGCATAAATCATAGAGTGTAAATTCAAAGGTTTCTAATCATGTTCTGGGGTATGCTTATTCTAAGGAGTATTTATACACTATTTACTGTGCAGTGTTCAAATGATGATCAATGCCATTTCATCCAATAAGTTGTAACATGGTTTGTTTTTGAGGTTGCTAAGCCTTGAAACTGCTCAGATCTCATATCTCCTGTCTACTGTTTTGAGTTGCATGTCCGGTAGATCTGGCATTTCTAAATAACATTTTGTATTTCAGGACACCTCTGCATCATTATTACTAGAGTGCGCCTCTGTATGCATTAACATGCATGAGTGAAAAGTAAAAAATCACGCAAAGGTCTCAACATCCCATTAATCATAATTATTTCATTTTTTTTTAAGTTGCTGTGTCTGTAGCTGATAGATATTTGAGGTACAATGCAGACCTTTAATGTCTTTTTATTTTGTAATTCATATGAAGACCAACAACCAGGGTCCGGGGGCCACCGTCTGCAACTGAAGGCACCTCCACTCCAGGCAAAGATCAAGCTTTCAGTAAAGACACCACTCCTATAGTCCAATGATGAGGGGATGCCTGGTCCATCTGGGTTGTCGGGGAAGACTTCCCCAGTGAGTCACACTCAACCTATACCTATACCTCTGACCCCAGCTGCTGCAACAACTCAGCCTAGGGATACCTCTACTTCCTCTGTCCAGAGGAACACAACTCCCATCTTATCCCCCCCAGTCCTGGCTACTGTTGAGTAACCACCACCACAACATCCAGTGGTGCTAGGACCCAGTTCCATAGGCTATACTGCCTCAAGAGCACAGGATAGTGGGGGTAGGTATCGTTGGAGGGAATCTGTGGGCCAGGAAAGTAAGGCCACTGGCATTATTGTAACTCAGAACACCACTAACTAAGTCTTGGAAGCAATACAACAGTCCCAAGAGATGATGAGACAGGTCCTATACAGACATCAGGGACCTTAAGCAGGTGCAGAGAGAACACATTCATGAGCTGCAGAATCACATTTCCAATTTGTGCTCCTTGACTGGGGTGATGTTTAATATTTACCATCACATGCACAAGGCTTTTCCAGTACCATACACCCCTGTCTGTGGTCCTTCTATATCAGGACAAAATACACCTCATGTAGCCACAGACAGGGAGGCCCTGCTACAACTGAAAATTGATCCACCCACTCCAGTCCCTTCACCTATACCCCGCCCCCCTCAGAAGGGAACGTACATCTGGACCACCAGGAGAGGATGGCTGGACCTCCATCACTACCTCCAAAAGCGGAAGAATTTTATTTCCTCAAATGTGTGTCTACCAGTCACTCTGTGGACTATTTCATGGACACATTTACATTTTTTGAGGAGAGATGTATGTTGTACATCGGGCTACAAACAATATGTGCTCAACAAATATAGTTTCATTCACCATGATGGACTTTTGTTTTGTATTCTTATTCTTTTTCATGTTGGTTTTAAAGCTCTTACACTCATCTTTTTGTTCAAAATAAATGGCACATAAAACACAGTCAAAGACTAGTGTTGTGTTTATTGTGCCAATTATTTTACTATGTCTTCTGTACACCATCATTTTTAAAACCTATCAAACAATATGATTCGAAAACAAGCAAGAGATATCAACTTAGTAATGTGTCTCCTGTGTAACAAAAGGTAGAAAAAGAAACAATGGCATCTGAGTGTATTGGCGTCACACATTTCTAGGTAACAAGTGTGTGACACAATCAAATATGCTTTTCACTAACCATGCAGAAGCCTGTCTGTGCCATTTAGAAATTGCAAACTCAGAACCTTGAGACCATGGAAGAAAGGGAATATGTCATTAAATCAAATTAAATAGGCAAGCTATTATTGATTAATGACCTCAGCTAGAGCCAGACTTCCTGATCTCACAATATGAATTCTACATCAATAACACCAATAATCTAGATAATGGCCGTAAAAATATTTGAGGTCACATGACCATTTCAGGACAATGCAGCAGTATCTGGAACAATGTCACAGCCACCGTTCAGTGATGTGCTAAAAAAAAGTACTTTCAACTGTGAGGAGACATATGAACAGCTTCCCACACTGAACACAAATTGAAGATTTAGCCAAAGTGAATGGAGACCAGTATACTCTCGCTTGGCATACACAATTTAGTAGAGCAAGTTAAGCACCACATAGGGCCCTCATTACAACCCTGGCAATAAATCCTGCTTACCGGTGTGCCGATGGCCACCAAGATACCGTGGCCGTGGTGGTAATCCGCCACAGGTATTTTGACCCACACAGAGAATACAGCCACTATACAGACACCCACACAAGTCTGCCATACCAAAGGTCAGTGATAAACTGGCGATAGCAAAACCCACACTATTACGTCAACAGGAATACGGCCACAGTATCACAACCCACGAATCAACGTGGCGATCTTTCAACCACGGTAAACCATTGGCGGTACACACTGCTGCGCTCAAAATACATACACACTTACAACAGTACACCACATTGGACAATTCAAAATACACACATCTGACACACATACAAACACAACACACACCCACTCAAAACACTATAAAACACACACACACATTATCCACAACCCTTTCAACTAAATAAAAGAGACCAAGCACAGAGAGGCAAGCAAAGAGCTAGTGGACAGGAGGCCCCGCCACAGGAGCAACAGGCCACCAGCACCCCACCCCCTGCAGAAGGTGAACCACCCCGCAACCGGTCCCTGCAATTCAGGCAGAAGACAGAGAACATTGCCACTATGTTGCCCTGTCCACCTTGAACTTCCATTACTCCCCTTCCTATGCCCCATTGGACAATGCACCTGTGATACCAAGAGACTGGACTCTACCATGGACCTTCCTCCACTATCACCCAGGCCCCTTGCACGTACCCCCATACTATTTAGCACAAAAAATAAACACCATTGAAATATAAACCATACTGGAGTCAGTGTAATGATTCAAAAGATGTATTCTTACAACATTCCCAAAGCATTGCAGCGTCCATGTGTAGGAGGCTGGCCTGACTTATAGTGGGTACCTGATGGTGCTTACACCTTGTGCCAGATCCAGTTATCCCTTATTAGTAGATTAGTAGTGTTCTAGCTGCTTAGGCTGATAGAGGTAGCTATAGTACAGCTTCTTAGGCTGAACTAAGAGACATGCAAAGCTCCCACTATACCACTCATATCATATAGCACTATATCATAAGAATCACAATACTCAGAGGGCCGGATGTAGCACACAGCTTGCACATCGCAAACAGTGCTCTTCACGGCGGGGCCCTGTTCAGCGGTGCTCTTCACGGCGGGCCCCTGTTCAGCGGTGCCTGTCTTCACGGCGGGGCCCTGTTCAGCGGTGCCTGTCTTCACGGCAGGGACCTGTTCAGCGGTGCTCTTCACGGCGGGGCCCTGTTCAGCGGTGCCTGTTTTGGCGGGGCCCTGTTCAGCGGTGCCTGTCTTGGCATGGCCCTATTCAGCGGTGCCTGTCTTCACGGCGGGGCCCTGTTCAGCGGTGCCTGTCTTCACGGCGGGGCCCTGTTCAGCGGTGCTCTTCACGGCGGGGCCCTGTTCAGCGGTGCTCTTCACGGCGGAGCCCTGTTCAGCGGTGCTCTTCACGGCGGGGCCCTGTTCAGCGGTGCCTGTCTTCACGGCAGGGCCCTGTTCAGCGGTGCCTGTCTTCACGGCGGGGCCCTGTTCAGCTGTGCCTGTCTTCACGGCGGGGCCCTGTTCAGCGGTGCTCTTCACGGCGGGGCCCTGTTCAGCGGTGCCTGTCTTCACGGCGGGGCCCTGTTCAGCGGTGCCTGTCTTCACGGCGGGGCCCTGTTCAGCGGTGCCTGTTTTCACGGCAGGGCCCTGTTCAGCGGTGCTTGTCCTGTCTTTCAAGGGAGCCAGACCGACCGTGCGGTTGCTGGCCCCTCCTGTGGCACACCCGGTATGGGGCTGGTGGGGCCCTCCTGGTCCGCGCGCCTGCGGGCTGACTTCTCCGCCCTGCTGCCCTTTCCCTCCTTCGATGAAGCTCTCCGGCCCTTGCCTCCCCTTGATGTTGTGACAGGTGACGGGCCACGACTTTGCTCCTTGGTGGCAGCCGTGTCAGCCTTCTCGCGCCGGCCCTTTGTTTTTTGGGTTCTCTTCCCAGGGGGTGGGCTGGCTGTCCCCTTGCTGCTGGCCGATGTATCTGCACTAGGAAAAGCTGGACTCCAATACCCGTGCACAATGGTCGCCCTCGATGCAGGGCTGGTGGTGGCTGAGGTGCTCTTAGGACTCTTACAAGATGGAGGGGGTGGGTCAGTGGTTGGAAAGAGGTCAAGGTTGGAAAGGAAAATCAATTTGGAAAGACAGGGACGGGTAGGTGTAGTGGTTATGGGAGTGGAGGAAGAGGATGTGGTTGTAGGAGAGTCAGGTGTGCTGTCTTTGGGTGCAGGTGCTTGTGACGAAGGCTGTGGTGAGGTGGATGGCTGTTGGGTGGGTGGCTGCCTGCGTTTGTGTGTTTTGGAAGAGGGGGTGACAGACACAGTGGGAGAGGACACACGGGACGTGTAAATGGCAGTGGGGGTGGTGACTGCACGTGTGCGGACTGTACTGGAGGGTGTGCTGGTGATGGAAGTACTGGCTGATGGTGGTGTGCATGCAGGTGTGAGTGGAGACGTCACAGGGAGGGAGGAGGGAGACGAGGAGGAGGGGGACACAGAGGTGGTAGTGACTGTTGCCATGTCTGCATCTGGATGTTGCTTGGGTGAATGCTTGTGGGATCTGTGGTGCTTATGTCTGGATGAGCTGCCCTTGGGTGTTGAGGTGTGTGCAGGCTGGTCTGATGGTGTGGATGGGATAGGCTGAGGAACAGGAGACTGGGACTGGGTGGAGGCAGTTAGAAGAGGGAGGCAGGAAACAGGGACAATGGCTGCCGTCAGTGCTGAGGCCAGAGCATTGAACGATCGTTGATGGGCAGCCTGACCCGAATGAATGCCCTCCAGGTATGCATTGCTCCGATGCACCTCCCTTTCTACACCCTGGATGGCATTCAAGAGGGTAGACTGTCCAACAATGAGTGTCCTCAGGAGGTCAATGACCTCCTCACTGAGAGCAGCAGGGGTAACTGGGGCAGGGCCTGAGGTGCCTGGGGCGAAGGAGATGCCCGCCTTCCTGGGCGAGCGGGCACGGAGCGAAGGCTGAGGGGCTGCTGGGAGGGCGGGGCTGGTGCGCTGGGTGGCGGCTGTACCTGTTGTGGCGGTGGGCACGGATGTTGCCGCCACCGCAAGGGAGTTCCCTTCCGAGGACGTGTCGGTGTCGCTGACGTCTCCACGGGTCCCCGTTGTGGAGCTCCCCTCGCCCTCCGTATCACTGGTGTACTCGGTGTCTGTAGCATGGCCCACCGGGGCCATGTGAGTTGCAGCTCCCTCGTGCTCCGATGCCAATTCTCCTCCGCCTGATGATGCTAATGCACACATGCACAAGAAGATAAAGAAAAAGGGTGGGGGGAGAAATAAAGACAGGTTGAGTGCATGCATTGTCAACACCGTTGTCGGAGAGGACAGACACAGGAGCCTCCTGCACTACACCGCGCAATCGGGGTACACTACTCAGTACTTGTGACTAGGCCTACAGGTCTATGGACAACAAATGCACCCATGGGTGATGCTGGACCATGGATAGCTGTACTTGGCACCCTACAGAGTTGGCGGCCGGGGGCACAGGGCCATGCCTAAAGGAGGGGACTAGCCTACAGAAAGCGCCCTGGCCTAAAGTCACCCACAGCCCTCCTCCCCAACCCAGACACCTCCACTGCGCGCAAAGATAGCAGAATGTGCTGATACTCACCCCCTTGTGTCTGCTGTGATGTCCTCACGCGCCCATCCAAATCGGTGTAGGCCACCGCCAGGATCCGGGACATCAGGGGGGTCAAGGTACGACTGGCACCCCTCCTACGTTGGGAGGCCATCCCCAGCAGAGACTCGGCGGTCTTCCTGGTCCCGCGGCGGATGTCCTCCCACCTCTTTCGGCAGTGGGTGCCCCGTCTGTTGTGGACCCCCAGGGCCCGGACGTCCTTGGCGATGGCACACCAAATTTCAACTTTCTGATGGGCGCTGACCTATTTGACATGTACAGGGTGGGAAAGGAAATATCATCACTTTTCTGCATGTTAGATGTGATTGGCCCCCCCCTCCCCAACCTTGCCATGTGGCACATGCTCTCATCTGTCGTGCATTGCACTCCTCATTCGCTCCCCTCCCCACCATCTTACATCCACCCCACTCAACACAGGCATAGCCCATTCAACGTGCACCCAGTGTACTTACCTGTTGGTCTGGAGGACCATAGAGTAGCGCATACTGGGGGAGGACCCCATCCACAAGTTTCTCCAACTCTTCAGAAGTGAAGGAAGGGGCCCTTTCCCCAGTCGCAGCAGCCATTGTCTCTTCCAGACCGAGGTCACAGCAGCACTTGCAGTATAGGTCCTCTCCTGTGGATGATCAGGTCTTGAGTGATTAAGCAGCTAGAAAATGGCGGTCACGCCCGCGGCGGTGCGTACCGCCGCGTACCGCGACCGCCGGCGCACATCGTCATTGGCTCCTGATACCCATAGGGTTCAATGTTAACCAATGCGGCTTCGCACCGCGGTCTTCGACCGCCTACCGCCACGGTGTGCCACGCCAGCGCATTGACCTCACATCCCACTGTCACACTTCTCAGGTCAGGCAGCCGCCATTTCAAGGGCCCACATGGCCTAATGTCTACTGCGTCACACAGGCCTAGGCCTTGCATTGCCACTCATACAGGCCTTTCACTGCATTGCGATTCAATTACTGTGCAAGCTGTGTGAACGTACCTGTGGGTTGCTTGACTTTCTGCTCCATGTTGTCCTTCCTAGGCACCGTCCGCTGGGACTTGTGAGGAGAAGGATGAATCCTCCCGTGTACCGACCGCTGGTGGACCTGTCGACAATGGAAGAACAACATATTATACTTCGATACAGACTTGACAGAGCCACTATACATGAACTGTGTGCCCAGCTGGAGCCAGACCTGATGTCCCCCATCCGCCAACCCACAGGGATTCTCCCTCTGGTGCAGGTTCTGTCAGTACTCCATTTTTTGGCAAGTGGGTCTTTTCAGACAACAGTGGCCATGTCATCAGGGATGTCCCAGCCTATGTTTTCTAAGGTTTTGTCCAGAGTGTTGTCTGCCCTGATGAAATACATGCGGAGCCACATTGTTTTCCCTGAGGAGGATGAATTGGCTACAGTGAAGGGTGATTTCTATGCCCTTGGACATTTCCCAAACATCATTGGTGCCATTGATGGGACCCATGTGGCTTTGGTACCCCCCAAAGGCAGTGAGCAGGTGTACAGAAATAGAAAAAGTTATCATTCAATGAATGTCCAGGTGGTCTGTTTGGCAGACCAGTACATCTCTCATGTAAATGCCAAGTTCCCTGGGTCAGTGCATGACGCGTATGTCATGCGAAATAGCAGCATCCCCTATGTGATGGAACAGCTACAGAGACACTGTGTGTGGTTATTAGGTGACTCTGGTTACCCCAACCTGTCGTGGCTACTGACCCCAGTGAGGAATCCCCGGACCAGGGCAGAGGAACGGTACAATGAGGCCCATGGGCGAACTAGGAGGATAATAGAAAGGACCTTCGGGGTCCTGAAGGCCAGGTTTAGGTGCCTGCATATGACAGGTGGATCCCTAATGTACTCACCAAAGAAGGTGTGCCATATCATCGTGGCCTGCTGTATGCTTCACAATCTTGCATTGCGACGCCAGGTGCCTTTCCTGCAGGAGGATGGTCCAGATGGTGGTGTTGTAGCAGCTGTGGAGCCTGTGGAGAGTGAAGAGGAGGAAGACGACGGGGACGACACGGACAACAGGGACACAGTTATACAACAGTATTTTCAGTAGCACACAGGTAAGAATCACCCACGCCATTTTTCATTTACTTCAGGCCTCCTGCGTCTCTACTTTCTATGTACCCCACCATTTCCTTTTAACTGAATTGTGACTTTCCATTCACTTTTTAAAGCTGTTTGACCAACTGCGTGACTTCTGCTTTGTTTGCCCATGGACTACACCTTGTTGTCATTGGTATGTTGTCATCACAATGTCACAGAACATAATAGCACCGTTATGTGTGATACATAATAGTAAAATATAAGCAGACTCCTGTTATTGTACGTGCAATAAGTGATTTATTTCAAGTGCTACATATAGGTACATGATAGTAAAACGGTGATGGGTGGGGGTGGAGTAATGTCCATGGCAGAGTCCAGTTCTCAGACGCACAGGTGCATTGTCCATATGCCTGTGGAAGGATGGAGCAGGGGCAGTTTAAGGTTGGACAGGGTGACAATGTGGGACAGTGGGATGACATCAGGGGGTATCTTATGCTGGCGGGGGTCTTGCAATCCTACTCTGTCTTCTTGTGTGATCTCAGGTTCCGCTTGCGGGGTGGTTGTTCTTCAGCAGGAGGTGGGGTTCTGGTGGCCTGTCGTTGTGTGGGGGCCTCCTGTCCACTAGCGCCGGCGGAGGTGGTAGGCTGTTCCTGGTCCAGGCTAGTGACAGGGGCCCTTTGGGGTGCCATATGGTCCCGCAATGTGGTGACTATCTGGTTAAGGGCCAGGACTATGGTCCCCATTGCGGAACCGATGTTCCTGAGTTCCTCTCTGAACCCCATGTACCGTTCCTCCTGCTGTGCCTGGATCTCCTGGAACCTGGCCAGTACCGTCGCCATCGTCTCCTGGGAGTGTTGGTATGCTCCCATGATGGTGGTGAGGGCCTCTTGGAGAGTGGGTTCCCTGGGCCTGTCCCCCCCCTGTCGCACAGCAGCCCTCCCAGTTCCCCTGTTTCCCTGGGCCTCTGTCCCCTGGACGGTGTGCCCACTATCACTGCCCCCAGGTCCCTGTTGTTGTTGGGGCTGTGAGGGGGCCCCTGCACTGCCCATGCCAGCGGCATGGGCAGTGCAGGGGCCCCCAGTGGCCCCACGACACCCGTTCCCGCCATCCTGTTCCTGGCGGTATTTAACGCCAGGACCAGGATGGCGGGAAGGGGGTCGGAATCCCCATGGCGGTGCTGCAAGCAGCGCCGCCATGGCAGATTCCTTGGGCCAGGGGTAAACCGGCGGGAAACCGCCGGTTGCCCTTCTCTGACCGCGGCTTTACCGCCACAGTCAGAATGGCCCAGGAAGCACCGCCAGCCTGTTGGCGGTGCTTCCGCGGTCCCCGACCCTGGCGGTCATGGACCGCCAGGGTCGGAATGACCCCCTCTGTCTCCTAAGTTAAGCCTTGACGCTCGTTGCCAAGCTACCAAGGGTTGAGCTGGGTTTAATTTACTGAAACCTAACAGGACCTTAGTGGAGGTTAGTGGCCTATTGCTAAGTGTAGGTACCTACCTGCCCTTACCAATAACCCATTTTCCAACAGATGCAATAGGCCTAGGGGCAAAACAAACCATATACTGAGAAAGTGGAATGCAAACCACTTAGGGACCCCAGGCCTAGTGTAGTGTGTAGAGGGGCACTGTGAGTGTACGAAAACACTAAGGGTGTCCAAGATACCTTACCCCAAGATCCTGAAAAGAGTGAAGTAAAGTTACCCTACTTCCCCAGAAACACACTAAAGTTGTGATGGGAGATTCTGCAAAGACCACAACAGACTGCAAAGCACTGAAGACAGATTCCTGGACCTGAGGACCTGTAAAGGAAGGGGACCAAGTCCAAGAGTCAGAAAAGTGTCCAGGGGAGGGCAGGAGCCCACTAAACCCCGGATGAAGGTGCAAATTGGCTGCCTCCGGGTGGAAGAAGCTGAAGATTCTATAACAATGGAAGATGCCAGGAACTTCTTCTTTGCACATAAGACATCCCACGTCGTGCTGGAGGTTGTTTCCACGCAGAAAGACCGCAAACAAGCCTTGCTAGCTGCAAAGGTTGTGGTTGAAGAAAATGGGTGCTGCCCGGGCCCAGGAAGGACCAGGAGGTCGCCCCTTGGAGGAGGAGACAGAGAGCCCCTGCAGAAGAAGGCAGCACCCGCAGAAGAACTTGAACACGGGTACAAGAAAACTGAGCACGGCAGTCGTCTCAACACTACAAAGGAGGGTCCCACAACGCCAGTGGTCAACTCAACGAGTTGAGCAATGCAGGATGGAGTGCTGGGCACCTGGGCTGTGCTGTGCACGAAGGATTCCTTGCAAAAGTGCACAGAAGCCCTAGCAGCTGCAGTTCACACAGTACACAGGATTACTGTCTAGTGGCGAGGGGAGGCAAGCACTTACCTCCACCAAATTTGGACAGATGGACCACTGGACTGTCGGGGTCACTTGGATCCAGCTCCTGTGTTCCAAGGACCAAGCTCGTCACGATGATAGGGGACCCAGAGAACCGGTGAAGCAGAAGTTTGGTGCCTGCGTAAGCAGGGGGGAGATTCTGTCGACCCACAGGAGATTTATTCGTGGCTTTCAGTGCAGGATGAAGGCAGACAGCCTCCAGAACATGTACCACCAGGAAACAGTTGATAAAGCCAGCAGAATTAGGCGCTACAATGTCGCTGGTTGTCTTCTTGCTACTTTGTTGCATTTTTGCAGGTGTCCTGGAGCAGTCAGTGGTCGATCCTTGGCAGAAGTCGAAAAGGGAGATGCAGAGGCACTCTGGTGAGCTCCTGCATTTGTTATCTGAAGAGAAGCCCACAGAAGAGACCCTAAATAGCCCTCAGAGGAGGATTAGCCACCTAGTCAGGTAAGCACCTATCAGGAGGGATCTCTGATGTCACCTGCTGGCACTGGCCACTCAGAGGCCTCCATTGTGCCCTCACATCTCTGCATTCAAGATGGCAGAGGTATGGGACACACTGGAGTGGTGATGGACGAGGGAGTGGTCACTACCCTTTCCTTTGTCCAGTTTCCTGCCAGAACAGGGGCTGGGGGATCCGTGAACTGGTGTAGACTGGCTTATGCAAGGAGGGCACCATCTGAGCCCTTCAAAGCATTTCCAGGGGCTGGGGGAGGCTACTCCTCCCCAGCCCTTAACACCTATTTCCAAAGGGAGAGGGTGTAACACCCTCTCTCAAAGGAAATTATTTGTTCTGTCTTACTGGGACCGGGCTGCCCAGACCCCAGGAGGGCAGAAGCCTGTCTGTGGGTTGGCAGTAGCGGTAGCTGCAGTGAAAACCCCAGAAAGCTGGTTTGGCAGTACCAGGGGTCCATGCTGGAGCCCTGGGATGGATGGGATTGGCACCCCAATACCAAATTTGGCATGGGGGGACAATTCCATGATCTTAGACATGTTACATGGGCATATTCGGAGTTACCATTGTGAAGCTAGGTATTGACCTATATGTAGTGCACACGTGTAATGGTGTCCCCGCACTCACAGTGTCTGGGGAAATTGCCCTGAACTATGTGGGGGCACGTTGGCTAGTGCCAGGGTGCCCTCGCACTTAGTAACTTTGCACCTAACCTTCACTAAGTGAGGGTTAGACATAAAGGTCTTAAGTGCAGTGTAAAATGGCTGTGAAATAACGTGGACGTTATTTCACTCAGGCTGCAGTGGCAGTCCTGTGTAAGAATTGTCTGAGCTCCCTATGGGTAGCAAAAGACATTCTGCAGCCCATAGGGATCTACTGGAATCCCAATACCCTGGGTACATAGGTACCATATACTAGGGAATTATAAGGGTGTTCCAGTGTGCCAATTAGAATTGGATAAAATGGTCACTAGCCTGCACTGACAATTTTAAAGGCAGAGAGAGCATAAGAACTGAGGCCCATATTTATACTTTTTGACGCACAACTGCGCCAACGCAGTTGTGCGTCAAAAATTTTAACGCCGGCTAACGCCATTCCAAAGCGCCATGCGGGTGCCTTAATTATTGGATGACGTTAGCCGGCGCTGCCGACTGGTGTGCGTAAAAAAAAAATGACTCACACCAGGCAGCGCCGGCGTAGGGGAAAATGGAGCTTGGGCGTAAAAAAATGGGGCAAGTCAGGTCTGAGGCAAAATTTTGGCCTCAACCCGATTTGCGCCATTTTTTTTTAACGCCCAACCCCCATTGAAATGACTCCTGTCTTAGCAAAGACCATGTCTTAGCAATGGCCATGCCCAGGGGACATATGTCCCCTGGGCATGGACATTGGGCATAGTGGCATGTAGGGGGGCATAATTCAGGCCCCCCATGCCACAAAAAAAATACGAAAAAAAATACTTACCTGAACTTACCTTAGCTTCCCTGGGATGGGTCCCTCCATCCTTGGGTGTCCTCCTGGGGTGGGCAAGGGTGGCAGGGGGTGTCCCTGGGGGCATGGGAGGGCACCTCTGGGCTCCTTCTGAGCCCACATGTCCCTTAACGCCTGCCCTGACCCAGGCGTTAAAAAACGGCGCCCATCAGGCTGGGCACCATTTTTTAAGGCCTGCCCACTCCTGTGCGTCAAAAGGACGTCACAGTATAAATATGGGGCACAGGCCTTAAAGTCATTTTTTGGAAGGGAACGCCTACCTTGCATATAATTAACGCAAGGCTGGTTCCCCCTTCTAAAAAATGACGCACATGGTGGAACTTTGACGCCCGCGGGGTCGGACGTCAAAGTATAAATATGGGGCAGTGTTTGCGCCGAATGTGCATCAAAAATTTTGACGCACATTCGGCGCAAACAGAGTATAAATATGCCCCTGAGTTTCTGATTAGCAGAGCCTCAGTGGCACCACACAGGGAACACATTCAGGCCACGAACTATGAGCACTGGGGTCCTGGCTAGCAGGATCCCAGTGAGACAGGCAAAAACAAACTGACATACAAGTAAAAATGGGGGTAACATGCCAGGCAAGATGGTACTTTCCTACACAACCCCCCCAAACGAGGGACAATAATGCTAACCTTGCCCAGATGAGTCTTCATTGTCTAAGTGGAAATATCTGGAGAGTCCATCTGCATTGGAGTAGGTACTCCCAGGTCTATGTTCCACTGTATAGTCCATTCCCTGTATGGAGATGGACCGCCTGAACAATTTAGGGTTTTCACCTTTCATTTGTTTAAGCCATAATAGAGGTTTGTAGTCGGTCTGAACAATAAAGTGAGTACCAAACAGGTAGGGTCTCAACTTTTTCAGTGCTCAGACCACAGCAAAGGCCTCCCTCTCTGTGGCAGACCAACACTTTTCTCTAGGGGTCAACCTTCTGCTGATAAAAGCAACAGGTCGATCCTGGCCCTCAGTGTTAAGCTGTGATAGCACTGGCCCCACCCCTAATTCAGAAGCATCAGTCTGGAATATGAACTTCTTGGAGTAACAAGGGCTTTTTAGGACAGGTGCAGAACACATGGCCTTTTTGAGCTCATCAAAAGCCTTTTGACAGCTAGCTGTCCACAGTACCATTTTAGGCATCTTCTTACTAGTGAGGTCATTAAGAGGAGCTGCAATGGAGCCATAGTTCCTAATGAACCTCCTGTAGTACCCTGTGAGGCATAAGAAGGCTCTCACCTGGTTCGAGTTGTAGGGGGAGCCCATTCCATAATGGTCTGGATCTTCCCCTGCAGTGGTTCAATCTGTTCCCTACCTACCAGGTGACCCAGATAAACCACTCCCCCCTGCCCTATCAGGTTCTTTGAAGCCTTGATAGTAAGGCCTGCCATTTGCAGGGACTCTAAGACTTCCATTGGTGGACCAGGTGCTCATTCCAGGTGGAGATAAAGACAGCTATATCATCTAGATAGACTGCACTAAAAGCTTCCAAACCTTGCAGGACTGTGTTCACCAACCTCAGAAATGTGACAACTCCATTCTTCAAAGCAAAGGGCATAACACTGAACTGATAGTGCCCTCCAATGGTGGAAAATGCAGTTTTTGGTTTAGCATCTTCTGATAATTTAATCTGCCAATACTCTGCCGTTAAATCAAAAGTGCTTAGATACTTGGCAGAAGCCAGTGTATCTATTAGCTCATCAGCCCTGAGTATAGGGAGATCATTAGTTTTGGTTACTTGATTGAGACCTCTGTAGTCAACACAAAACCTAATTTTGCTTTTACCATCTTTACTGTGAGGTTTTGGGACAAGCACCACTGGGCTAGCCCATGGGCTTTCTGAAGGCTCAATCACTCCTAAGTCCAGCATCTTCTGTACCTCTAGTTTTATGCAATCTCAGACATGGTCAGGTTACCTATAAATCTTACTTTTGACACGTAAAATGTCTCCAGTAATGATTGTGTGCTCTCACCAGGTAGTGGTTCCTGGTATCAGTGAGAAGAGGTCAGAAAATTGGCCTAGAAGATTTATACAATCGTCCTTCTGCTCAGCAGTAAGGCAATCTGCAAGTACCACTCCCTCCACTAAGCCATCAGCTTCACTGGTGGAGAAGAGGTCAGGGAGAGGGTCACTCTCTTCTTCCTACCCCTCATCAGTTGCCATGAGCAGGGTTGAGTCAGCATTGTCATAGTAGGGATTTAGGCGATTGACATGGAGCACCCTCAGGGGACTGCTGGCAGTGCCCAGGTCTACCAAATAGGTAACCTCACCTTTCTTTCCAACAATGAGATGAGGTCCACTCTAATACCCACACCTTCTGTCCTGGGTGGTACAGGGTCAGGACAGCCTTTTGGTAATGCCATTGCTTTTGGAGCTCTTGGCTTGCCTGAAGGTTTTTACTGGCCTTTTTCATGTCCTCAGCCATCCTGGATCTCAGGCCAAGTACATAGTCCACAATGTCTTGCTTTGGAGCTTTTAAAGGTTGTTCCCAACCCTCCTTCATAAGTGCAAGGGACCTCTCACAGGGTGCCCAAAGAGGAGTTCAAAGGGGCTAAAGCCCACTTCTTTTTGGGGTACCTCCCTGTAAGCAAAAAGGAGGCATTGCAACAGGATAGCCCATCTCCTTCTGAGTTTTTCAGGGAGTCCCATAATCACACCTTTGAGTGTTTTATTAAACCTCTCAACCAGACCATTTGTTTGTGGATGATAAGGAGTAGTGAACGTATAAGTTACACCACACTCCTTCCACATAGCTTTGAGGTATGCCGACATGAAGTTACTACCTCTGTTTGGCACCATTTCCTTATGGAAGCCCACTCTGGAAAAGATTCCTAGGAGGGCTTTGTCACTGCAGGAGCTGTAGTGGTCCTTAAGGGAATTGCTTCAGCATACCTAGTGGCATGCTCCACTATCACAAGGATAAGCCCATTGTCTGAAGCTGTTGGAAGGTCGAGGGGCCAACTATGTCAACCTCTACCCTTTCAAAGGGCACCCCAACCACTGGGAGTGGAATTAAGGGGGGCTTAGGTGTGCCTCCAGTCTTGGCACTGGCTTGGCAGGTCACACAAGAGCGACAAAACTCTTTAGTGTCCTCTGACATGTGAGGCCAGTGAAACAATGGAACAAGTCTGTCCCAAGTTTTGTTCTGGCCCAGATCCCCAGCCAAAGGAATGTCATGTGCCAAGGTCAGAAGAATCTCCCTATACTGCAAAGGGATGACCAATTTCCTGGTAGCTCCAGGTTTAGGGTCCCTTGACTCAATATGAAGGACGTTATCTTCCCAATAGACCTTATGGCTATCAGTAACATCCCCATTCCGCTGTTTGTCAGCTTGCTGTCTTAAACCCTCTAGTGCGGGGCAGGTCTGCTGTGCCACACTCAGCTCTTCCCTAGCAGGCCCCCCTGCACCCAAAAGCTCAGCAGTGTCTGCTGCCAGCTCATCTGGTGTAGGTTCTGTACAGGGAGAGGATTCCTCTTCCTCAAAAGGGGAATCTTCTGGATAGGGAGGGATAGTGGACAAGGATTTATCCTTTCTACCCCTAGCTTTTGGGAGCACTTGGTCCATTGTTCCAGGATCCAAGATTCCCTGTCCTCCTTGCTTCTTGGCCTGAGCCCTTGTCAAAGCAAAGAAATGCCCTGGAATTGCTGCATGGGCCTCCAACTCCACTTCAGCCCAAGCTGATGTCTCCAAATCATTGCCTAGTGAGCAGTCTACCGTAAATCAGTGGTACCAAAACGTTGTTTGGACCAGTAACCCCCCCCCCCTGTTGAGATTCTCAACAGCTAAGAGTATTGTTATGAGCATCAGTCACTTGGTACAGCTGACCAAGTAGGTGTTGATCAGGGTGAACCAGTTTCTTAATCACCATAGTGACACTGGCTCCTGTATCCCTGTAGGCCTCAACCTCAACACCATTTATTAGGGGCAGTTGCTTGTACTTACCCATATTAAGGGGAAAAGCAACCAAGGTGGCAAAGTCAATACCACCATCAGAGACTAAAACAGCCTCTGTGGTCTCCCTAACAAGACCAACCCCAACTACACTATTGATGGTGAGCCCAGCTAAACCCTTTGATTGGCTATTTGTAGTAGACTTCCCACCACCACTGCTATTAACAGGGGCACTAGAGGACGTAGTTGGGGTTGTAGTAGTGGAAGCCTTGGTGTTTTTCTTTGGGCAAGTGGAATCACGTGCCAAGGTGCCCCCACATCGTTCAGGGCAACTTCCCCGGACTTTGTGAGTGCGGGGACACCATTACACTACCTATGTACAGCGTCACAATGGTAATTCCGAACATGGCCATGTAACATGACTAAGATCATGGAATTGTCCCCCCAATGCCATTCTGGCATTGGGGATGACAATTCCATGATCCCCCGAGTCTCTAGCACAGACCCGGGTACTGCCAAACTACCTTTCCCGGGGTTTCACTGCAGCTGCTGCCAACCCCTCAGACAGGTTTCTGCCCTCCTGGGGTCCAGCCAGGTTTGGCCCAGGAAGGCAGAACAAAGGACTTCCTCAGAGAGAGGGTGTTACACCCTCTCCCTTTGGAAAAAGGTGTCAGGGCTGGGGAGGAGTAGCCTCCCCCAGCCTCTGGAAATGCTTTGATGGGCACAGATGGTGCCCATCTCTGCATAAGCCAGTCATCACCGGTTCAGGGATCCCCAGCCCTGCTCTGGTGCGAAACTGGACAAAGGAAAGGGGAGTAACCACTCCCCTGACCTGCACTTCCCAGGGGAGGTGCCCAGAACTCCTCCAGTGTGCTCCAGATCTCTGCCATCTTGGAAACAGAGGTGCTGCTGGCACACTGGACTGGTCTGATTGGCCAGTGCCAGCAGGTAACGTCGGAGACTCCTTCTGATAGGCTCTTACCTGTGTTGCTAGCCTATCCTCCGTCCTAGGTAGCCAAACCTCCTTTTCTGGCTATTTAGGGTCTCTGCTTTGGGGAATTCTTTAGATAACGAACGCAAGAGTACATCAGAGTTCCTCTGCATCTCTCTCTTTACCTTCTGCCAAAGGATCGACAGCTGACTGCTCAGGACGCATGCAAAACCGCAACAAAGTAGCAAAGACGACTACTGCAACCTTGTATCGCTGATCCTGCCGCTTTCTCACCTGTTTCCTGGTGGTGCATGCTCTGGGGGTAGCCTGCCTCCTTCTTGCACCAGGTGCTCTGAAGAAATCTCCTGTGGGACGACGGAATCCTCCCCCTGCAACCACAGGCAACAAAAGACTGCATTACGGGTCCTCTGGCTCCCCTCTCAGCATGACGAGCGTGGTCCCTGGAACTCAGCAACTCTGTCCAAGTGACTCCCACAGTCCAGTGACTCTTCAGTCCAATTTTGGTGGAGGTAAGTCCTTGCCTCCCCATCCTAGACTGCATTGCTGGGTACTGCATGATTTGCAGCTGCTCCGGCTCCTGTGCACTCTTCCAGGATTTCCTTCATGCACATCCAAGCCTGGGTCCCCGACACTCTAACCTGCAGTGCACAACCTCCTGAGTTGTCCTCCGGTGTCGTGGGACTCCCTTTTGTGTCTTTGGGTGAGCTCCAGTTCACTCCTCTTCGTAGTGCCTATTCCGGCACTTCTGCGGGTGCTGCCTGCTTCTGTGAGGGCTCCTTGACTTGCTGGGCGCCCCCTCTGTCTCCTCATCCAAGTGGCGACATCCTGGTCTCTCCTGGGCCACAGCAGCATCCAAAAACTCTAACCGCAACCCTTGCAGCTAGCAAGGCTTGTTTGCAGTCTTTCTTCATGGGAACACCTCTGCAAGCTTCTTCTCGACGTTGGACATCCATCCTCCAAAGGGGAAGTTTCTAGCCCTCTTAGTTCTTGCAGAATCCACAGCTTCTACCATCCAGTGGCAGCCTCTTTGCACTCTCAGCTGGCATTTCCTGGGCATCTGTCCACTATCGACTTTGTCGCGACTCTTGGACTTGGTCTCCTTGTTCCACAGGTACTCTCATCCGGAAATCCACTTTGGTTGCATTGCTGGTGTTGGTCTTCCTTGCAGAATTCCCCTATCACGACTTCTGTGCTCTCTGGGGAATATAGGTGCACTTTACACCTACTTTTCAGGGTCTTGGGGTGGGCTATTTTTCTAACCCTCACTGTTTTCTTACAGTCCCAGCGACCCTCTACAAGCTCACATAGGTTTGGGGTCCATTTGTGGTTCGCATTCCACTTTTGGAGTATATGGTTTGTGTTGCCCCTATACCTATGTGCTCCTATTGCTATCTACTGTAACTTTACATTGCTTGCATTACTTCCTTTTGCTATTACTGCGTATTTTTGGTATTGTGTACATATATCTTGTATATATTTGGCATCCTCATACTGAGGGTACTCACTGAGATACTTTTGGCATATTGTCATAAAAATAAAGTATGTTTATTTTTAGTATATCTGTGTATTGTGTTTTCTTACAATATTGTGCATCTGACACCAGTGGTATAGTAGGAGCTTTGCATGTCTCCTAGTTCAGCCTAAGCTGCTCTGCTATAGCTACCTTCTATCAGCCTAAGCTGCTAGAAACCCCTCTTCTACACTAATAAGGGATAACTGGACCTGGTACAGAGTGTAAGTACCCCTTGGTACCCACCACAAACCAGGCCAGCCTCCTACAACAGGTTCCTGGAGTCTTGTTCTCTTACAGGCTTACTATTAAGGACAATGCTGCTGCCACCATGGGGAACTAACCCCAACATCTGCCTTTCCCTCTCTACATATAGAGGTTCCCTGTCTAAGGCCAACTGTTGCTGTCTCAGCTTCAGTCTGGCCTCTTCCAACCTCAGCTTTCTGAGTTCCCTCTCTAGGGTGTTATCCTCAGGGTGGGAGGCTTGGGAATTCTGAGACACAGAGGAAATGTGGGACTTGGCAGAAGTGGACCTGTCTCTAACTGGCTGGAATCTAGTTACCTGGCCTTTTTGAGTGAAAGGTGCCCTACTAGTGTGTGACCACCTCCCACTACCAGTGTCACTAGGTGGACTGTTAGCTGACAGGTCTTGGGATGATCCCTCTCCAGAGTCCTCAGGGCCCTCCCTTGATTCTTGCTGGGTACCCCCTCCTCAACCTCCTGATCATGGGATGGGCAAGACCTCTTTCTATGCAGAGACCCCTCAAACTTTTAAAGTTTAAACCACCATAGGTTGCCTGGACAACTGGGGGAATAAGTTCTAATGCAGATATGTTTTAGAAAGGGTTTAGGACAGAGAGAAAAACGTTTTTAGAAACTATAAAAGAAAAGAGAAAAACTTTTCAAACTTTTGAAAACTTTTTTGAAACTTTTAAGAAAGTTTGTAGAAAGAAAGGTAAACTATTTGGGTTTACTGTGTATATTTTCAAGTATTTGGTATATGTTTTTCTTATTAAAAGCACCAATGACAAAGTGGTAAAGCAGTTCCAAGCACTTATCCCACCGCTGCACCACCAATGTGGGAGGCTGGCCTGGCTTATATGGTACTTACACCTTGTGCCAGGTCCAGTTATCCCTTATTAGTAGTGTTCTAGCAGCTTAGACTGATAGAGGTAGCTATAGCAGCTTAGGCTGAACTAGGAGACATGCAAAGCTCCTACTGTACCACTTATATCATTAAGCACTATATCATAAGAATCACAATTCTCAGAATTACTAAAAATAAAGGTACTTTATTTTAGAGACAATGTGCCAAAAATATTTCAGAGGATATACTCCCTTAGGAAGTCAGTAAAATACACAAAATAGACACAAACCAAAATCAGGTAAGTAAGCAGTCAGAAAAGTAGTGCAAACACTGTAGAATACAATAGGAAGCAAAAGGCCTAGGAGGAACACAAACCATATACTAAAAAAGTGGAATGCAAACCACTTAGGGACCCATGCCTAGCGTGGTGTGTAGAGGGTCACTGGGAGTGTAAGAAAACACTAAGGGTGTCCAAGATACCCCACCCCAAGACCCTAAAAAGTGGGAGTAAATTTATCCTACTTCCCCAGAAACACACTAAAGTCATGATCAGAAATTCTGCAAAGATCACAACAGACTGCAAAGCAATGAAGACAGATTCCTGGACCTGAGGACTTGTAAAGGAAGGGGACCAAGTCCAAAAGTCACGAAAGTGTCCAGGGGGTGCAGGAGCCACTAAACTCCGGATGAAGCTGCAAAATGGCTGCCTCTGGGTCAAAGAAGCTGAAGATTTGGCAACAACAGTCGATGCCAGGAACTTCTTCTTTGCACAGAAGATGTCCCACAGTGTGCTGGATGAAGCAGAGTTGTTTCCACGCAGAAAGACCACAAACAAGCCATGCTTCCTGCAAAGGTCACAGTTGAAGAAAATGGGTGCTGCCTGGGCCCAGGAAGGACCAGGAGGTCGCCCCTTGGAGGAGGAGACAGAGGGGGCACTCAGCAACACAGAGAGACCCGCAGAAGAAGGCAGCATCTGCAGAAGAACTTGAACACAAGTTCAAGAAAACTGAGCATGGTGGTCGTCTCAACACTACAAAGGAGGGTCCCACGAAGCCGGTGGTCAACTAACCGAGTTGAGCAATGCAGGACTGATTGCTGGGTACCTGGGCTGTGCTGTGCACAAAGGATTCCTTGCAAAAGTGCACGGAAGCCATAGCAGCTGCAGTTCACGCTGTACACAAGATTACTGTCTGGCGAGAGAAGGCAAGATCTTACCTCCACCAAATTCGGACAGATGGACCACTGGACTGGCAGGGTCACTTGCATCCAGCTCCTGTATTCCAGGGACCATGCTTGTCACGATGAGAGGGGACTCAGAGGACCGGTACAGCAGAAGTTTGGTGCCTGCGCTAGCAAGGGGAAGATTCCGTCGACCTACTGGAAATTTCTTCTTGGCTTCCAGTGCAGGGTGAAAACATGCACCATCAGGAAACAGTTGAGAAAGCCGGCAGGATTAGGTGCTACAATGTCACTGCTAGTCTTCTTGCTACTTTGTTGCGGTTTTGCAGGCGTCCTGGAGCAGTCAGCATTCGATCCTTGACAGAAGTCAAAGAGAGAGATGCAGAGGATCTCTGGTGAGCTCTTGCATTCCTTATCTGAAGAGAAGCCCACAGGAGAGACCCCAAATAGCCCTCAGAGGAGGATTTGCCACCTAATCAGGTAAGCACCTATAAGGATGGGTCTCTGATGTCACTTGCTGGCACTGGCCACTCAGAGGCCTCCATTGTGCCCTCACACCTCTGCATTCAAGATGGCAGAGGTCTGGGACACCCTGGAAGAGCTCTGGGACCCACCCATGGGTTGTGATGGACAGGGGAGTGGTCACTCCCCTTTCCTTTGTCCAGTTTTGTGCCAGAGCAGGGGCTTGGGGTTCCCTGAATTGGTGTAGACTGGCTTATGCAAAAATGGCACCATCTGTGCCCTTCAAAGCATTTCCAGAGGCTTGGGGAGGCTACTCCTCCCCAGCCCTTAACACCTATTTCCAGAAAGAGAGGGTGTAACACCCTCTCTCAGAGGAAGTCCTTTGTTCTGCCTTCCTGGGACTGGGCTGCCCAGACTCCAGGAGGGCAGAAGCCTGTCTGGGGGTTGGCAACAGCGGTAGATGCAATGAAAACCCCCAAAATCTGGTTTGGCAGTACCCGGGGTCCATGCTGGAGCCCTGGGGGTGCATGGGATTGGCACCCCAATACCAGATTTGACATGGGAAGCCAATTCCATGATCTTAGACATGTTACATTGCCATATTCGGAGTTACCATTGTGAAGCTACATATAGGTATTGACCTATATGTAGTGCACGTGTGTAATGGTGTCCCCGCACTTACAAAGTCTGGGGAAATTGCCCTGAACTATGTAGGGGCACCTTGGCTAGTGCCAGGGTGCCCTCACACTTAGAGCCATATTTATACTTTTCGACGCACAACTGTGCCAATGCAGTTGTGCGTCGAAAAAGTTAACGCCGGCTAACGCCATTCTGAAGCGCCATGCGAGCGCCGTATTTATACAATGACGTTAGCCGGCGTTAGCTGGCGGCGCTGCCTGGTGTGCGTGAAAAAAAATGACGTACACCAGGGAGCGCCGGCGTAGGGGAATATGGAGCTTGGGCGCCAAAAAATGGGGCAAGTCAGGCTGAGGCAAAATTATCGCCTCAACCCGATTTGCGCCATTTTTTTCGACTCCCAACCCCCATTGAAATGACTCCTGTCTTAGCAAAGACAGGAGTCATGCCCCCTTGCCCAATGGCCATTCCCAGGGGACTTCTGTCCCTGGGCATGGTCATTGGGCATAGCGGCATGTAGGGGGGCACAAATCAGGCCCCCCTATGCCACAAAAAAAAATAATAATTACTTACCTGAACTTACCTTATGTTCCCTGGGATGGGTCCCTCCATCCTTAGGCGTCCTCCTGGGGTGGGCAAGGGTGACAGGTTGGGTCCCTGGGGGCATGGGAGGGCACCTCTGGGCTCCTTCCGAGCCCACAGGTCCCTTAATGCCTGCCCTGACCAGGCGCTAAAAAACGACGCAAAAGCGGCTGGGCGTCATTTTTTTTGACCCGCCCACTCCCGGGCGTGATTTTTGCCCGGGAGTGTAAATACGGCGCACATGCCTCGGAGTCAATTTTTTAGACGGGAACGCCTACCTTGCATATCATTAACGCAAAGTAGGTGTCCACGCTAAAAAGTGACGCAAACTCCATTGACTTTGGCGCTAGGCGCGTCTAACGCCAGAGTATAAATATGGAGTTAGTTTTGCGTCGAATTTGCATTAAAAAAAACGACGCAAATCCGGCGCAAACGGAGTATAAATATGCCCCTTAGTACTTTGCACCTAACCTTCACTAAGTGAGGGTTAGATATATAGGTGACTTATAGGTTACTTAAGTGCAGTGTAAAATGGCTGTGACGTGAACGTTATTTCACTCAGGCTGCAGTGGCAGTCCTATGTAAGAACTGTCTGAGCTCCCTATGGGTGGCAAAATAAATGCTGCAGCCCATAGGGATCTCCTGGAACCTCAATACCCTGGGTACCTAGGTACCATATACTAGTGAATTATAAGGGTGTTCCAGTGTGCCAATTAGAATTGGAGAAAATGGTCACTAGCCTGCAGTGACAATTTTAAAGGCAGAGAGAGCACAAGCACTGAGGTTCTGATTAGCAGAGCCTCAGTGACACAGTTAGGCACCACACATGGAACACATTCAGGCCACAAACTATGAGCACTGGGGTCCTGACTAGCAGGATCCCAGTGAGACAGGCAAAATCAAATTGACTCACAAGTAAAAATCGGGGTAACATGCCAGGCACAATGGTACTTTCCTACCCCATGTTCATTGAATCATAGCAATGTATGACAGTTGGTGGGCATCAGTACACATAGCAGAAGCCAGAATGAGGTACACAGATCTGAAAAAAGAAACCCAAAGGGAACAGTCAGTGGCCATACACAGAGGGTAAGAGGCTGCCTTGTACAATGTCCTAAAGTATACTGAAATGTGAAGAAGAGTTACAGTCTCTTACCTGTGTGTCACTGGAAGTACTGCTGGATAATGTTTGTTCTGTTGTCACATCTTCTTCATCTGCCTCCTCTTCCTCACTGTCCACAGGCTCCACTGCTGCCACAAGACCATCTCCAGGCTCATCCTCCAGCAGGAAAGGCACCTGGCATCTCAATGCCAGGTTGTGCAACATGCAGCATGCCACGATGATCTGGCACACCTTCTTGTTTGAGTAGTACAGGGATCCACCTGTCAGATGGAGGCACCGGAACCTGGCCTTAAGGAGGCCGAAGGTCCTTTCAATAATCCTCCTTGTTCGCCCATGTGCCTCATTGTAACGTTCCTTTGCCTTTGTCCTGGGATTCCTCACTGGGGTCGGTAGCCATGACAGGTTGGGGTAACCAGAGTCACCTGTAAATATCGAGGGACAATTGTGAGACACACACTAACCCTTAGGGACAACCCCATGCCCAGACACCTACAAATACGATGCGGGGACCTTGGGATCACCTATTAGCCACACCCGGTGCCTCTGGAGTTGGCCGATCACATAAGGGATGTTGCTTTTCCTCAAGATATAGGCGTCATGCACAGAGCCAGGATATTTGGCATTCACATGTGAGATGTACTGGTCCGCCAAACACACCATCTGCTCATTCATCAAATTATAGCTTTTTCTATTCCTGTAGACCTGTTCATTACTGCGGGTGGGACAAATGCCACATGTGTACCATCAATGGCACCAATGATGTTGGGAATATGTCCTAGGGCATATAAGTCACCTTTCACTGTGTCCAAATCCGCCACCTGGGGGAACAGGATGGAGCTGTGCATGTGTTTTAGCAGGGCAGACAACACTCTGGTCAACACGTTAGAGAACATTGGCTGAGACATCCCTGATGCCATGGCCACTGTAGTTTGAAAGGAGCCACTTGCCAGGAAATGGAGCACTGACAGGACCTGCACTAGAGGGGGGATTCCTGTGGTGTGGTGGATAACTGACATCAGGTCTGGCTCAAATTGGGAACACAGTTCTTGGATTGTGGCACAATCAAGTCTGAATGTGATTTTAATGTGCCTGGCCTCCATTGTCGACAGGTCCACCAGGGGTCTGTACACAGGTGGATGCCGCCATCTCATATGCTGCCTCAGCGGTCGTAGCCTATAGAGAAGAACGGTGAGCAGAAGGTAATTTACCACATAGATAGCACAACTGTGTATGCATTAACTATTCTAAAAAATATATCTAGCCAAACCTACCTTGTAGGCCCGATGGTTGTATTCAACATGAGGTTGTGTTTGGCTAGATATATTTTTTAGAATAGTTTTTCCGTTCAGAGCACTTTAGAAATATCACACTGCGGTGCATGGTGGTGAGACAGTAGTTTGGTTTCACGTTAGCAGCACACTGGGAGAGACTTAACTTAGTTGATGTACTCACATTTTGGATTATTCTTCACTTGAAGTTTTGATAATTTGAATTTTAACATAGAATTCAGACATTGATACTCTAGACATTTTGGAGAAAGAATATTGTGGAATCTCGTGTTTTAATATTTAATGTGTATGTCACTTTTTGTAGTGGAGCCAGTGTCCTTCGACTGTCCTGAAGAGGCCACAAGTTTAAAAGCCGAAACGCGTCGACACTTTTCTTGCGGGATCAAGGGTGTATAAATAACGAATAGAGAATTTAAATATGTCATAAGCACTAGATAAACACCTTAAAAGATTGTTAGGTGTGTGCAGATGAATGCTAACCCCTTGGTCATCTTGCGTAGACAGGATCACAACGAGAATTGTACCAGAGTGACCTGTATGAGTTATTTCGTTGGGCTTTTCCCATTTGTATGTATTGTTTGTGTTTAGTTGTAAATAATTGTATAGTACACTTTATGTAATAATGTTTTGATTTGACTTGTTATAATTGGAGGTTGTTTTATATTTGTTCTCATGATGAAGTATACATTGCTATTATGTAAATAAATGAATTAACACATATACGGGAAAGTAATTGACCCTACTAACCAAAAGTGAATTTATTGGTTGGTTTAATTAATGTCTAGATTTGTTCATGCCTGCTATTTTTTGTGAATATGTTCTGGTAGTACCCTAAGCAGGGTGGGATGAAAGGGTACTCCTCTTTTCTTGTAAATGCGATAGTACACCTGATTAGGTGTGTGGGAGTTGTTGAGATACAAACAATTGCTCATTGGTAGCCATGTTATGTTGGTACCTAAATTGTGAAATATATAGCGGTGGTGTACCTTTTTCATGAGAAAGTTTTTGAATAACTCTTTGATTTAAAAAAATAGTGGTGGATAATAGAGTATTAATATGTCTGAATCACAAACTGTTTGTTATACTGAAGAACAGATATCTAAACTATTAGAACTCCCTTCGCTGCTTAGTGGAGAAAAACCACCGAGTGATACCCCTAAGCTTGACAAAATAGAAAAATTTAAACAACTCAGAAAGAAAAATATCAGGACGCAATTACATGCATAAGTGCTATTAGAGCACCTCAAAAACAATACTATTCCACAAGGCTTACAAGTAAGGAATATTCCCATAATTTTCATAGGTGATCCAAGATATCTAACCCAATTTAGCAGGGTCGGTACAAAGTGTTCAAGGGATTGGCTGGCCTTGTCTGTGGAAACTGCACTAAGAATTAGTGAAGATGAATTAAAAGAAATTGCTGAATTGGAACAAGAGGTTAGCTCAGACAACACTATCCATAACTCACAGCAACTATTGGAAACTGTGAATAAAACAATAGCTGAGTTCAAAACAAATACGATCAGCCTGAAAACGACAAAACTAGCCCGGGATATTAAGAACTTTGATATCACAGGGGTGTATCCTTACCTAAAACCAGACTTTTATAAGAGCAACAACCCCAACAATTTGAATCTACAATACCATACTAGGTCCCGAAAAAAGTTTATAACCTTTTCAGATACGTCCTCAGACTCTGAGGCTGAGGCCCATACTACATATCCCTCTGGCCAACCTTTTTTAGGCAGAGGCAACTGGAGAGGTACAAGAGGGGGAGGAATCCCCAGGGATCAATTCCAAGATCAGAATTTCTTCCGGACCAGGAGGAGAGCATACAGAAGGCAATAATGAAGCCAGACGACTTGATTCCTATTTACAATCTATTGTTGTATTCTTTATCTGATACAGAGAAACAAGTTTTAAGTAAAGGTCTGTCTTTTGTCCCAATTAAAAATCAGGACCCCATAGACAGTAAAATTGAAGTGCTCCCCTTTTTTACGTAAGATCAGACTTAGAGCATTCTTCACTACAGACACTCCATCAGAAGAATGGTCAAATAGTGGCTTGAAACCTAAATCCTTTTTCCTACCTGATAGGAATGAAATGCCGAAAGAAGTTAAGGTCTTTGAAGAGTTAGTGTTAAAAGAATTGGATTCGCTCAATACTAAAAAGATATTTTTTAAGGACAATTGTTCAAAAATGGAAAAGGAGTCCATTTCTAGTTTAGCAGAGAACAAAGACATCGTAATCAAACCAGCTGACAAAGGCGGTGGAATAGTCATTTGGAGTGTGGAACAATATAATAAGGAGGTAATGAGACAGTTAGATAATTGCACACACTATCGTGAATTACCAGCGAATACACCTCAACAAGTCCAATTTCAGATAGAAGCACTTACACAGTCAACTAAAGAACAAGGCTTGATTAGTAGAAAAGAATATGGGTTTTTAAACCAGAATGATGGCAGAACGCCTTGCTTCTATATCCTTCCCAAGATACATAAAAATATGGAAGAACCACCAGGGAGAACAATAGTTTCGGCTTGTGGCTCTATTTTAGAACCTCTGGCCCAGTTTGTAGATACATTTTTGAAACCTTATGTATTTAAGACTGCAGCATATGTTCGTGACACAATGGATATTATCAATAAAATTGAAAATGTAACATTTGATGAGGAGAAACATATTTTAGTGACTTTTGATATAGAGTCGCTTTACACAAATATCCCACAAGATGAGGCGCTGGAGATTGTGAACCTAACTCTAAATAACAGCAGGGAAACAGAAAGTACCCCTGTATATTTTGTGGTCGATTTAGCTACACTATGTTTGAAAAATAATTTTTTTTAATTTCATGATAAGCTTTATCGGCAAGTTAAAGGAGTTGCCATGGGTTGCAGCTTTGCTCCTGAGATCGCCAACTTGGTGATGGATTTTTTTGAACAAAAATGGATATACGATCAAAATAACCCATTTAAAGAGCACATCGCCATGTGGTTCAGGTATGTTGATGATATCCTCATGATATGGGAAGGGCCTGAAATTGTATTGGGCTCCTTCTTTAATTGCCTTAATCAACGGACAGACGATTTTAAATTTACGATGAACAAAGATAAAACTAAAATTAATTTTTTAGATATCTGGATTTTGCCAAAAAATGGCAAATTGACGGTGAGTCTGTAATAAAAGCCAACAGACCGTAATACATTACTACATTTTACTAGTGGGCATCCAAGGGATGTTGTCACATCTTCTTCATCTGCCTCCTCTTCCTCACTGTCCACAGGCTCCACTGCTGCCACAAGACCATCTCCAGGCTCATCCTCCAGCAGGAAAGGCACCTGGCATCTCAATGCCAGGTTGTGCAACATGCAGCATGCCACGATGATCTGGCACACCTTCTTGTTTGAGTAGTACAGGGATCCACCTGTCAGATGGAGGCACCGGAGCCTGGCCTTAAGGAGGCCGAAGGTCCTTTCAATAATCCTCCTTGTTCGCCCATGTGCCTCATTGTAACGTTCCTTTGCCTTTGTCCTGGGATTCCTCACTGGGGTCGGTAGCCATGACAGGTTGGGGTAACCAGAGTCACCTGTAAATATCGAGGGACAATTGTGAGACACACACTAACCCTTAGGGACAACCCCATGCCCAGACACCTACAAATACGATGCGGGGACCTTGGGATCACCTATTAGCCACACCCGGTGCCTCTGGAGTTGGCCGATCACATAAGGGATGTTGCTTTTCCTCAAGATATGGGCGTCATGCACAGAGCCAGGATATTTGGCATTCACATGTGAGATGTACTGGTCCGCCAAACACACCATCTGCTCATTCATCAAATTATAGCTTTTTCTATTCCTGTAGACCTGTTCATTACTGCGGGTGGGACAAATGCCACATGTGTACCATCAATGGCACCAATGATGTTGGGAATATGTCCTAGGGCATATAAGTCACCTTTCACTGTGTCCAAATCCGCCACCTGGGGGAACAGGATGGAGCTGTGCATGTGTTTTAGCAGGGCAGACAACACTCTGGTCAACACGTTAGAGAACATTGGCTGAGACATCCCTGATGCCATGGCCACTGTAGTTTGAAAGGAGCCACTTGCCAGGAAATGGAGCACTGATAGGACCTGCACTAGAGGGGGGATTAATGTGGTGTGGTGGATAACTGACATCAGGTCTGGCTCAAATTGGGAACACAGTTCTTGGATTGTGGCACAATCAAGTCTGAATGTGATTTTAATGTGCCTGGCCTCCATTGTCGACAGGTCCACCAGGGGTCTGTACACAGGTGGATGCCGCCATCTCATATGCTGCCTCAGCGGTCGTAGCCTATAGAGAAGAACGGTGAGCAGAAGGTAATTTACCACATAGATAGCACAACTGTGTTTGCATTAACTATTCTAAAAAATATATCTAGCCAAACCTACCTTGTAGGCCCGATAGTTGTATTCAACATGAGGTTGTGTTTGGCTAGATATATTTTTTAGAATAGTTTTTCCGTTCAGAGCACTTTAGAAATATCACACTGCGGTGCATGGTGGTGAGACAGTAGTTTGGTTTCACGTTAGCAGCACACTGGGAGAGACTTAACTTAGTTGATGTACTCACATTTTGGATTATTCTTCACTTGAAGTTTTGATAATTTGAATTTTAACATAGAATTCAGACATTGATACTCTAGACATTTTGGAGAAAGAATATTGTGGAATCTCGTGTTTTAATATTTAATGTGTATGTCACTTTTTGTAGTGGAGCCAGTGTCCTTCGACTGTCCTGAAGAGGCCACAAGTTTAAAAGCCGAAACGCGTCGACACTTTTCTTGCGGGATCAAGGGTGTATAAATAACGAATAGAGAATTTAAATATGTCATAAGCACTAGATAAACACCTTAAAAGATTGTTAGGTGTGTGCAGATGAGTGCTAACCCCTTGGTCATCTTGCGTAGACAGGATCACAACGAGAATTGCACCAGAGTGACCTGTATGAGTTATTTCGTTGGGCATTTCCCATTTGTATGTATTGTTTGTGTTTAGTTGTAAATAATTGTATAGTACACTTTATGTAATAATGTTTTGATTTGACTTGTTATAATTGGAGGTTGTTTTATATTTGTTCTCATGATGAAGTATACATTGCTATTATGTAAATAAATGAATTAACACATATACGGGAAAGTAATTGACCCTACTAACCAAAAGTGAATTTATTGGTTGGTTTAATTAATGTCTAGATTTGTTCATGCCTGCTATTTTTTGTGAATATGTTCTGGTAGTACCCTAAGCAGGGTGGGATGAAAGGGTACTCCTCTTTTCTTGTAAATGCGATAGTACACCTGATTAGGTGTGTGGGAGTTGTTGAGATACAAACAATTGCTCATTGGTAGCCATGTTATGTTGGTACCTAAATTGTGAAATATATAGCGGTGGTGTACCTTTTTCATGAGAAAGTTTTTGAATAACTCTTTGATTTAAAAAAATAGTGGTGGATAATAGAGTATTAATATGTCTGAATCACAAACTGTTTGTTATACTGAAGAACAGATATCTAAACTATTAGAACTCCCTTCGCTGCTTAGTGGAGAAAAACCACCGAGTGATACCCCTAAGCTTGACAAAATAGAAAAATTGAAACAACTCAGAAAGAAAAATATCAGGACGCAATTACATGCATAAGTGCTATTAGAGCACCTCAAAAACAATACTATTCCACAAGGCTTACAAGTAAGGAATATTCCCATAATTTTCATAGGTGATCCAAGATATCTAACCCAATTTAGGAGGGTCGGTACGAAGTGTTCAAGGGATTGGCTGGCCTTGTCTGTGGAAACTGCACTAAGAATTAGTGAAGATGAATTAAAAGAAATTGCTGAATTGGAACAAGAGGTTAGCTCAGACAACACTATCCATAACTCACAGCAACTATTGGAAGCTGTGAATAAAACAATAGCTGAGTTCAAAACAAATACGATCAGCCTGAAAACGACAAAACTAGCCCGGGATATTAAGAACTTTGATATCACAGGGGTGTATCCTTACCTAAAACCAGACTTTTATAAGAGCAACAACCCCAACAATTTGAATCTACAATACCATACTAGGTCCCGAAAAAAGTTTATAACCTTTTCAGATACGTCCTCAGACTCTGAGGCTGAGGCCCATACTACATATCCCTCTGGCCAACCTTTTTTAGGCAGAGGCAACTGGAGAGGTACAAGAGGGGGAGGAATCCCCAGGGATCAATTCCAAGATCAGAATTTCTTCCGGACCAGGAGGAGAGCATACAGAAGGCAATAATGAAGCCAGACGACTTGATTCCTATTTACAATCTATTGTTGTATTCTTTATCTGATACAGAGAAACAAGTTTTAAGTAAAGGTCTGTCTTTTGTCCCAATTAAAAATCAGGACCCCATAGACAGTAAAATTGAAGTGCTCAACTTTTTACGTAAAATCAGACTTAGAGCATTCTTCACTACAGACACTCCATCAGAAGAATGGTCAAATAGTGGCTTGAAACCTAAATCCTTTTTCCTACCTGATAGGAATGAAATGCCGAAAGAAGTTAAGGTCTTTGAAGAGTTAGTGTTAAAAGAATTGGATTCGCTCAATACTAAAAAGATATTTTTTAAGGACAATTGTTCAAAAATGGAAAAGGAGTCCATTTCTAGTTTAGCAGAGAACAAAGACATCGTAATCAAACCAGCTGACAAAGGCGGTGGAATAGTCATTTGGAGTGTGGAACAATATAATAAGGAGGTAATGAGACAGTTAGATAATTGCACACACTATCGTGAATTACCAGCGAATACACCTCAACAAGTCCAATTTCAGATAGAAGCACTTACACAGTCAGCTAAAGAACAAGGCTTGATTAGTAGAAAAGAATATGGGTTTTTAAACCAGAATGATGGCAGAACGCCTTGCTTCTATATCCTTCCCAAGATACATAAAAATATGGAAGAACCACCAGGGAGAACAATAGTTTCGGCTTGTGGCTCTATTTTAGAACCTCTGGCCCAGTTTGTAGATACATTTTTGAAACCTTATGTATTTAAGACTGCAGCATATGTTCGTGACACAATGGATATTATCAATAAAATTGAAAATGTAACATTTGATGAGGAGAAACATATTTTAGTGACTTTTGATATAGAGTCGCTTTACACAAATATCCCACAAGATGAGGCGCTGGAGATTGTGAACCTAACTCTAAATAACAGCAGGGAAACAGAAAGTACCCCTGTATATTTTGTGGTCGATTTAGCTACACTATGTTTGAAAAATATTTTTTTTAAATTTCATGATAAGCTTTATCGGCAAGTTAAAGGAGTTGCCATGGGTTGCAGCTTTTCTCCTGAGATCGCCAACTTGGTGATGGATTTTTTTGAACAAAAATGGATATACGATCAAAATAACCCATTTAAAGAGCACATCGCCATGTGGTTCAGGTATATTGATGATATCCTCATGATATGGGAAGGGCCTGAAATTGTATTGGGCTCCTTCTTTAATTGCCTTAATCAACGGACAGACGATTTTAAATTTACGATGAACAAAGATAAAACTAAAATTAATTTTTTAGATATCTGGATTTTTCCAAAAAATGGCAAATTGACGGTGAGTCTGTAATAAAAGCCAACAGACCGTAATACATTACTACATTTTACTAGTGGGCATCCAAGGGTGCTTAAAGAAAATTTACCATATGGACAATTTCTTAGGATCAGAAGAAATTGCACAGAGAAAGATGACTATTTTAGTAATTCTGAAGAACTGAAGAATAAATTAATTACAAGAGGGTACCCTAAAAAGCTAGTGAAAGAGGCTGAGAAAAGAGTATGGTTTACCTCTAGGGAAACTCTGCTCACACCAAAAAAGCAAATAAAAGAGGTACCGCTAACATGCGTGTTGACATTTAGCCCAAAGGCCAATAAAATTCGTAAGATAATCGAAAAAAATTGGCGGATTATAAAAGATCTAAATATAGAGAAACTTCTGTTTTCCTTTAAGAACGCGCGCAGTTTAAAAGAACAATGGGTACGAGCTGATATAAAAAAATCAGACAAGAAAGATCAAAAGACTTGGCTACAGCTCCCAACAATACAGGGACACTTCAAATGTGGAAAGTGTACAGCTTGCCAATTCACGCAAAACTCAAAAGAGGTAGTGATAAATGGAAGGAAACATGCACAATATAATTTCTCCAATTGTAACACTAAAAATTTAATTTATTGTGTATTATGTCCGTGCAATAAAGCTTATATTGGACAAACAGGGCAGGCAGTTAAATGCCGTATTCTACAGCATCGTTCGAGAGTTAAGTGTGCTATAAAAGGAGCACCGTTGGTCGAACACTTCTTAGAACTTGGACATGGAGCAGATGATATTAAATGGTCAGTGCTAGCAGTTGTACGAAGTAAAACGGATGGCCCTCCAATGCTAGCCAGATTACTTAAATTAGAAGCACGGTTGATTGAGAAATTTCAAACAGTCAAAAATGGACTCAATGACTGTGACGAGGTGTGGTCTCTCATTGGTAAATGAGATTGGATATGTCCGGGCATAATGACAGCGTATTGGAACTCTGCAAAGAGAGCAAAGAATATGTTGTCCAATGTAATTACTGTGCAGTAGTTTTGGCTTCGAATTTGTCTCAAAAATGCTACATTGTATTGAGCTGCTGTAAAAACACAGGGCAGTGATTTGGAACCTGTATTTAAGAATATGTAACCTTCCTGTCTAAGTAATAACTGTTATTGCATTATATCTGAAATGTGTTTTAAAATGTGCTATTTGTAAGCAGAAATATATGCGAATATAATAATGAGAAAATGAAGACCCGGGGAAGCCCCGATGCAGACAACTAAATTCAGATGTGATAGATAATAGTAAAAATTCTGGAGAGGATTAGCTTTCTGTTAATCTCGGTAATGTGACAACTTGTAATCAATTGTTTCCAGAATAGGGATCGGGTAGTTGTACTCGTGTTATTTCTGATAATGTTGACTTTAACTTACGGATAGGTCTAGTGATGCAAATATCTCTAAGTCGAGCGTTTCTATCTTTTATCAACAAAAGATATCTGTGGTTTGGGCACACAATACGCGGAAAGAGTCTAGATAAGTATAAGGAATAGACGCGGTTCCCCTAATATGGCGCCCAAAGCGAGATGTTGTAGGGAAACAGCAGCGGGCCAGCATGCACTTAGTCTAATTGTTTTTAAAATGGCATTCGTGTGTTTGGCCGCGTACATGCTTCGCACGCAGAGCCACGAACGAGTTATCAGCACGAACGGGGAAGCTGCTTGTTAAAAGAAAAAACTAACCGTTCACAAGTAAGCGCTAGTGGGATTAGAGAGATTGCAATAGAAGCTTAACAGAACGTATAGACATTGTTTTTGAGGAATTATCTATTTCTCTCTTTTGATAGATGAAACAGACATTGAACTGCATGGTGACATTACCATTTAATTTAATTGGAAACGGTAGGATAATACTATTGGCCAAATAAATAATTTGGCCCGATGGTTGTATTCAATATGAGGTTGTGTTGATTTAAGGAAGGTAGGTTTGGCTAGATATATTTTTTAGAATAGTTTTTCCGTTCAGAGCACTTTAGAAATATCACACTGCGGTGCATGGTGGTGAGACAGTAGTTTGGTTTCACGTTAGCAGCACACTGGGAGAGACTTAACTTAGTTGATGTACTCACATTTTGGATTATTCTTCACTTGAAGTTTTGATAATTTGAATTTTAACATAGAATTCAGACATTGATACTCTAGACATTTTGGAGAAAGAATATTGTGGAATCTCGTGTTTTAATATTTAATGTATATGTCACTTTTTGTAGTGGAGCCAGTGTCCTTCGACTGTCCTGAAGAGGCCACAAGTTTAAAGGCCGAAACGCGTCGACACTTTTCTTGCGGGATCAAGGGTGTATAAATAACGAATAGAGAATTTAAATATGTCATAAGCACTAGATAAACACCTTAAAAGATTGTTAGGTGTGTGCAGATGAGTGCTAACCCCTTGGTCATCTTGCGTAGACGGGATCACAACGAGAATTGTACCAGAGTGACCTGTATGAGTTATTTCGTTGGGCATTTCCCATTTGTATGTATTGTTTGTGTTTAGTTGTAAATAATTGTATAGTACACTTTATGTAATAATTTTTTTATTTTACTTGTTATAATTGGAGATTGTTTTATATTTGTTTTCATGGTGAAGTATACATTGCTATTATGTAAATAAATGAATTAACACATATATGGAAAGTAATTGACCCTACTAACCAAAAGTGAATTTATTGGTTGGTTTAATAAATGTCTAGATTTGTTCCTGCCTGCTATTTTTTGTGAATATGATGTGATGCAGTTAGGTGACATGCCATGTGCACCCCTGAAATGGCTTCTGCCTGACCTGTGAGGAGGGACAAGGGGAAATGATTTAACTGCGCTGGTGTTGTGCAGCGTCGTGGTAGGCGGTTGAAGATTATCATTGGGCCCTACGGGTTTCAGGAGTCAATGGCGATGTACGCCGGCAGTAAAGGTACGCACCGCCGTGAACATCACCGCCATTTTCTACTTATTCACTCACTTGCTACCTGACCATCAGCAGGAGAGGACCTATACTGCAAGTGCTGCTGTGACCTGAGTCTGGAAGCAAGAATGGCTACAGTGTCTGGGGAAAGGGCCCCTGCCTTCCCTGCGGAGGAGTTGGAGAATCTGGTGGATATGGTCCTCCCCAGTACACGTTACTCTACGGTCCTCCAGACAAACAGGTGAGCACCATGTGAGCCTTTTGCGTAGGCAATGCCTGTTTGGAGTGGTGTGGATGTAAGCCACATGTTGGGGGGGTGCTATGGCATCCTGGTCTGAATGCTGCATGAAAGGTGGTCAGTTCATGTGCACCAGGGTATGGGAGGGAACTTGTGGGCAATGAGTATGATGGTCTGGACGGGTGACTGATTACATCTTCCGCTGTCTTATCCCTCTAGGTCAGCACCCACCATAAGAAGGGTATTTGACGTGCCATCACCAAGGAGGTGCAGTCCCTGGGGGTCTATCACAGGCGGAGCACCCACTGCCGCAAGAGATGGGAGGACCTGCGCCGCTGGACCAAGAAGACGGCAAAGGCCAGCTGGGACTGTGCTTCCAACGTGGAAGGGGTGCCCGTCGCACCATGACCCCCCTGATGTTCCGCATCCTGGCGGTGGCATATCCAGAGTTGGATGGGCACTTGAGGGCATTACAGCAGTCACAAGTGGGTGAGTACAGATTCTGAATCCTGATGTTGCGCGCTTTAGGAGGTAGCTGGTTGGGGGATGTGGGCTGTGGGTGGCCCTAGGCCAGGGAGATCATGCCAGGGTAGGTCCCTTGTTTGCAGGCTCTGAAGCACCGCTACCCCAATGGTACAAGTGGACAACTACTACTCGGCAGGGTCCTCTGAGTGTCAGGTGTGCAGGTGCTGGCGTTAGGCATTGTACCCCAGGGGCTGGTGACTACCTTAGTGAGTGGTTGGGCATGTGCTAGTGCATAGGGCAGCTCAGTGTGTGTTGTGTACACCAACAGTAGTTGTGTTTCTTGTATTGACCATGTGTATCCTCTGTCTATCCAGCCCCTTCTTGTTTTGTCACCCTGTCCTTGTGTGCATTAGCATCATCTGGCAGAGGACCAGAGCCACCGGTGATGGAGGGAGCTGCATCCCACATGGACCATGAGGGTGAATCCACTGAGGGCGAAGGCACCAGTGGGACGGAGGGCGAGGGGAGCTCCACGACGGGAAAAGGAGGGGATACCTGTGACAGCGACTCCTCCTCTGATAGAAGCTCCCTGGTGGTGGAGGACACCTCTGTGCCCACCCCAACAACAGGTACAGCCGCCACCCCCCTACCAGCACCGCCCTCCCAGCAGCCCCTCAGCGTGTTTCCCATGCTTGCTCACCCAGGAGGGTGGGCATCTCCTTTGCCCCAGGCACCTCAGGCCCTGCCCCAGTCAGCCCTGCTGCCCTCAGTGAGGAGGCTATTGACCTCCTGACATCCCTTACTGTTGGGCACTCAACCATTCTGAATGCCATCCAGGGTGTTGAGAGACATTTGCAACAAACAAATGCATACTTGGAGGGCATTCATTCTGGCGTGGTGGCCCAACAGAGAGCATTTCAGGCTCTGGCCTCAGCACTAATGGCAGCCATTGTCCCTGTGTCCAGCCTCTCCCCTCCAGCTTCCACTACCCAGACCCAATCCCCTCTACCTCAGCTTATCCCAAGCACACCTTCAGACCAGCATGCACACACATCAAAACACAGAAGTGGATTAGGAAAACATAAGCACCACACATCATCACAAAGGCACTCACACAAGCACCATACCCATGCACCCATGCACACATGCCAACATCCACTTCCTCCACTGTGTCCCCCTCCTATTCTTCATCCACCTCCCTCCCAGTAGCATCTCCACTCACACCTGCATGCACTCCATCATCAGCCAATGCCTCCATCACCAGCACGCCCATCATAACACACCCATCACGAGCAATCACAACTCCCACAACCATGCACACGTTCCCTGTGTCCTCTCCCAGTGCGTCTGTGAGCCCTCCTCCCAAAGTACACAAACGCAGGCACACACCCACTCAACAGCCATCCAGCTCACAACAGCCTCCAGCCCATGCACCTTCACCCAAACTCACCAGACGTATGCCTCCTACAACCACTACCTCTTCCCCCACACCCCCTCCATCTTCCCGTCCCAGTGTGCTGGCTAACGTTGACCTCTTCCCTACACCTCCCACCGTCCTTCCCCTAGGGCAAGAATGCCTAGATCCCAGGCCAGTACCTCAGCCACAAAATCGCCATCTGCTGTGGCCCCTGCAAGTCCGAGAGGATCGAAGGGGGTACCCGTCAGGGTTGCCAGTGTTCCACCTACCGATGCTAAGGACCACCCGATTTCGCCACCTGCCAAGGTTAAGAAAGGCCCGGCATTCAGCAGAGAATGCACCACCCACCCAGCAAGGCCTCATCCAAAACCAAAGAGGACAGTGCCAAGGTCCCAGCAGTGACTACCAAAGTGGGGAAGAGACACAAAAGAAAGGGAAAGTCACCTCAGGGCACGGAGCCTCCTGGTGAGGAACTGGTGACCACCATTTCTCCTGGCAGGCCAGCGACCTGTACCACGGTAAGCACCGCTGCAATGATCGCCATCTGCACTGCCTACTGCACCACCACCTGCACCGCCGCTGCCACAACGACAGTCACCAGCATCCTCCCCAGTGGTCAGCCATCCGTGGCTGCTGGGGACGGCCTGGTGTCTCCCTCCACTACTACAGACATCTGCACCATGGACAGCACCGGCAGCATGTCCGCGCATCCACCGCCACCTGCACCGCCATATGTACTGCAACGTGCCCAGCCAGTGCCACTACATCGGACATCAGCAGCATCCCCAGTGGGCAGCCGTCCGAGGTTGCAGGAGACATCCTGAACCCTGCACACGAATATGACACTAAACCACTTCTACCTAAACAACGACTGCCCAACACCGAAAAACGATTTTTTTTACAATGAAGTCTAAACAACGAAAAAAAACATTAACAAAATTATTCCTAAACAACGACCACCTATTTAACGACTATGAAAACCACTAAATCACAAATATTCCACTAAAACACTACTATGTAAACAACAACTACCTAAACAACGACTCCCCAAATAACTACTACCTAAACAACGACTACCCAAACAAAAATTACCTAAATAACGACTCCCTAAATAACTACTACCTAAACAACGACTACCCAAACAAAAATTACCTAAATAACGACTCCCCAAATAACTACTACCCAAACAACGAATACTTAAACAACCACTCCTAAAATAACTACTACCCAAACAAACGACTAGCCAAACAACGAATACCCAAACAAATACTACCCAACACCGAAAACGCCTAAACACCTAGGGGCATATTTATACTCCGTTTGCGCCGAATTTGCGTTGTTTTTTTCGACGCAAAACTAACTCCATATTTATACTTTGGCGTTAGACGCGTCTAGCGCCAAAGTTCATGGAGTTAGCGTAATTTTTTTGCGTGAACACCTTCCTTGCGTTAATGATATGCAAGGTAGGCGTTCCCGTCTTAAAAAATGACTCCGATGCATATGCGTCATATTTATACTCCCGGGCAAACATGACGCCCGGGAGTGGGCGGGTCTAAAAAACCCGCATTAGCGCCGGATTTTAGCGCCTGGGTCAGCGCAGGCATTAAGGGACCTGGGGGCTCAGAATGAGCCCAGAGGTGCCCTCCCCTGCCCCCAGGGACACCCCCTGCCACCCTTGCCCACCCCAGGAGGACACCCAAGGATGGAGGGACCCACCCCAGGGACATTAAGGTAAGTTCTGGTAAGTATTTTTTATTTTATTTTTTTGTGGCATAGGGGGGCCTGATTTGTGCCCCCCTACATGCCACTATGCCCAATCACCATGCCCAGGGGACAGAAGTCCCCTGGGCATGGCCATTGGGCAAGGGGGCATGACTCCTGTCTTTGCTAAGACAGGAGTCATTTCAATGGGGGTTGGCCGTCGTAAAAAAATGGCGCAAATCGGGTTGAGGCGATTTTTTTGCCTCAGCCTGACTTGCACCATTTGTGGACGCCCATACGCCATTTTCCCCCTACGCCGGCGCTGCCTGGTGTACGTCATTTTTTTTAACGCACACCAGACAGCGCCGGCGGCTAACGCCGGCTAACGTCATTCAATAAATACGGCGCCCGCATGGTGCTTCAGAATGGCGTTAGCCGGCGCTAATTTTTTTGGTGCAAAACTGCGTTGGCGCAGTTTTGCATCAAAAAGTATAAATATGGCCCCTAATACATTTAAAACAAACTCCAAACAACTAAAAATATGAATAATTAATATCACAACTAAACGACAACGATTAATAAATAAAATATTAAAACCACTACAGTACTGCGTAAAACATAAACGAAATCGAAAACAACATCTCTCCTACATACAAAAAACAAAACATCACACAAATCAAAACCATATAAACACCGTTTTAAATCAAAATAAATAATACTTAAATAATTATAAAAAAGACACAACACTAAAAAAAAAAAATACATAAAACGATAGTCCTACAACAGTTTCTACATGACCCAGGAAGTACTTCCTCTACTAAACAAACGAGAATGAACATAGAAAAAAAATACAAACTACAAAACAAATACACTCCACAATTATATATATCTAACATCACAAACGAATTCACAATAAAAAAAAACACGTCCACACATTCAATTTACAAATAAAACAATACTTACAAAAACACATATAAATACCAACGACCTCCATTTTCTACTCATTACTACACCGAACTACTTACAGAGAAGACGAGCATATCACTACGGAAAGAAATTAAAATATAATTTATCCAACACCGCCATCTACTGAGATAACAAGGTAAAATATCCATGAATAAATATAAAGAAATTTACTAACCTATACCACAGCTAAAATAATATATAATTAATGTACCTTTCGTGCTATTTTGTTACAGGCATAAATATCAAGAAACTGACCAAAAAGATAAACACCACACCTTCACCATAAAAGGTAAACCATTACCCTTATTCAAAAACAATTTCACTAAACCATAAACAATTGCATTAAAAAAACTGTCAAATAACGAATACCATAATACTAGAAAAATTAATTATAATATAATTAAAATATATATATAACATATTAGAACTACAAATTAGTAAAAAAAATAATTAATTCACCTAATAAATGTAACCAAAAAACAAATATTATTCACCAAATTTCAAAGCTACTAAAAAAATTACTTCTAAATTTAAAAAACTAAATAATTAATAAAACAAAATAATAAACTAAATAATACACTCTTTCTTCTTTGTTACAGACTCCAAGGAACCAAACAAAACACTAGAAGACATACAAAAGTGAAATAAATCAATTTTAAAAAATAACATCCGAAAAAAGAAAAAAAACTTAAAGTAAGTATAATATTTTCATTATAACATACAACCAGATTTTCTAATTAAATAAAACTAAACAAACATTCTTATTCAAATACCCCTTAACTTGACACGAAACACACATAAACTCAGTAAAATGAAAAACACATCACAAACACAGTACATATAGTATATAAAAAAGTAACTATTACAACTCCACCAAACACTTACCTCTAAACAGCTGCTGGACATTACACATAAATAAATTTACCATTACAAATCCACCAAATACATACCTCACAACACATTCTTCACACCAAATACAACCAAAATAACTATAACAAATACACCAACTACTTACCTCAGACCAAATCAGAAATATCAAATCAGCACATTGCAAAATAACCATAGCAAAAACCCCACATCATCACATCATAGTATGTGCAGAACAATTACTGTAAATAAAGCTACTATTACAACTCCACCAAATACTAAACTCAAAGCAGTTGCTGCACACTATATAGAACTTAAATTATTATTCTAACTCCACAAACTACTTACCTCAAAAGATATTACACACATTAACTACACTACAAATACATTATTGCAAACACCCCACATACTTACATTACAATATCTGCTACACAGTAACCAAAATAAAATTTACGGTTGTACGACGGAACACCGACTTCCAAAACAACTAGGCCCATATTTATACTTTTTTAGCGCCGCATTTGCGTTGTTTTTTTACGCAAAATCGGCGCAAACTTTCAAAATGCAATTGTATTTTGGAAGTTTGCGCCGATTTTGCGTAAAAAAACGACTCAAATGCGGCGCTAAAAAAGTATAAATATGGACTCTAGTGCCTTAACAACGAGGTCGGAACACCGACCTCGTTCTTACTACTAATGATTTTACACGAATGCCTTAACAACGATATTTAGTTGTAAAGGCATTCCTGATAAAAGCATTACTAATAGGCACCATTCACCCCCACCCCCTCCCCAAAACCAAAAACGCCCCACCCCCCAAACCCACCCCAAAACCTAAAACCCCCTAACCCCCCACCCCCACCCCAAAACCAAAAACGCCCCACCCCCCCAACCCAACCCCAAAACCTAAAACCCCCTGACCCCCCACCCCCTCCCCAAAACCAAAAACGCCCCACCCCCAACCCACCCAAAACCTAAAACCCCCTGACCCCCCACCCCCTCCCCAAAACCAAAAACGCCCCACCCCAAAACCTAAAACCCCCTGACCCCCCACCCCTCCCCAAAACCAAAAACGCCCCACCCCCCAACCCCGCCCCAAAACCTAAAACCCCCTGACCCCTACCCCCTCCCCAAAACCAAAAATTCCCCACCCCCCCAACCCCGCCCCAAAACCTAAAACCCCCTGACCCCCCACCCCCTCCCCAAAACCAAAGACGCCCCACCCCCCAACCCCACCACAAAACCTAAAACCCCCTGACCCCCCACCCCCTCCCCAAAACCAAAAACGCCCCACCCCCCCAACCCCACCCCAAAACCTAAAACCCCCTAACCCCCACCCCCTCCCCAAAACCAAAAACGCCCCACCCCCAACCCCACCCCAAAACCTAAAACCCCCTGACCCCCACCACCTCTCCAAAACCAAAAACGCCCCAACCCCGCCCCAAAACCTAAAACCCCCTGACCCTCCACCCCCACCCCCTCCCCAAAACCAAAAACGCCCCACCCCCCAACCCCACCCCAAAACAAAAAAAACCCTGACCCCCCACCCCCTCCCCAAAACCAAAAACGCCCCACCCGCCAACCCCACCCCAAAACCTAAAACCCCCTGACCCCCTACCCCCTCCCCAAAACCAAAAACGCCCCAACCCCACCCCAAAACCTAAAACCACCCATTTAACTTAGTCGACCCCTTGTAACTTGCGTCGTCCTCCTTCGCCAACTCCCTTCTTTGTACCTTAACCATGCATGTTTGTTGTTCAGAACATGCGTAGTTAAGGCAAAAAATAATGGAGTTGTGGTTAAAAAAAAGCACTGTTGCGCTTTCATTAACCACAACTTCGTAAATAAAACGTCATAATAAAGGATGTTTCCCACAAATTACTATTACAACTCCACCACATACTTACGTCACAGCAGCTGCTACACAGTAAATAGCAATAAAATTACTATTCCAACTACTTACCTCATATCACATTACAAATACTCAGAACATTACAAAATAACCAAAGCAACTTCACTAGATGCTTACATTAACATAGGTGCTGGAGAGTAACTATCAAATAATATACTATTACAACTTCACTAAGTACTCACCTCATAACAAAAACTAGGAACACAATAGACCCACATATACAAATCTAAAAGCAAAAATTACTTACCTCAATAAATAACACACAATCACCAAATGTAAAAGTTAACAAACCACCTACACCAAACACTTACAAATAGGGCACATTATACATTAATTAACTTACTATTTAGTAAACTAAATCCACCACAAATTGAATAATAAAAACTACAAACTTCTTTTAACCTATTTCTTTTATATTATTTACAGATATTTCACAAATGGCATCGCAAGGAGAAGCAAGTTACATAACCTCAAGAACCGGAAACCAGCTACTAAAGTATGAAGGATATCTTTATTGCAGAGACAAGGTTGTCAACCTCAGGAGCCATTGGAGATGTGTACGATTCTACTCTTCACATTGCAGAGGCAGAGCTGTAACTCTAGAAAACACCGTTGTTAAGACAACAGATCACAACCACTCTGCCTCTGCAATAGAAATTGAGATAAGAGAAAACATACAAAAAATTTAAAAAACATTGCACACACCTCCAATGACTCCTGCGGACAGGTTATAAGGGAGGTAGTACAAAATATTCCGGTACATATTTACGGTAGCATGCCTTCTGTACCAAACCTTAGGAGAATATTTCAACGAGAAAGACTGACAAGTAATCCCCAACATATAACACCACAAACCTATGAAGACATTAACATCCCCAGAACTAACAATTACCTTCTCCAAAGAAACTTTCCTCATTCACGACAACGAAAACCCTCAAAAAAGAATTTTAATATGCAGCACAACATCCAACTTACTAATCCTACAAAATAGTGAAATATGGATGATGGATGGAACCTTTAAATCTACACCCATCCATTCACTCAAATTTACACCATACGTGCCACAAAAAATAACACTACAATCCCCCTAGTGTATGCATTACTGCCTGATAAACATTCCTCTACTTACAGTGAATTTTTATCAACAATCAAAAACAAAACATTCAATAAAACACCTAGAAAAGTAATACTAGATTTCGAATTATCAATGATAAACACAATACTAAAAATATATCCACAAACCCAAATTCAAGGATGCTTTTTCCACTTTTCACAAGCATATTGGCGTAGAATACAAAAATCATCCCTAAGTGGAGAATATTTCTCAGACTGCATACTACAATTTGAATTAAAAAAACTCACAGCATTATGCTTTGTACCACCTACAAAAGTAGATGAGTATTACACCGCAATAACAGACTCTAACTATTATACACAAAATGAAGACAAATTAGCACCCTTACTAAATTACTTTGAAGAAACCTGGATTGGACACCTAAACAGATCTGGTCGCAGACGAAAGCCAAGATTTCCAATAGAATGGTGGAACTGCTACCAAACCTGTTTAGAAGGTGGTGCAAAGACTAATGATGCCATAGAAGGATGGCACAACGCCTTCAATAAAGTAATAGGTAAATCCCACCCAAACCTGTATCATTTCATGGAAATTTTTAAAAAGGAACAAAGTTTCCAAGAAATGAGACTTGCTCAATCACTCTCAGGTACCCTGAACCCACACACAAGTATAAAAAGCAAAGAAATGACCGAAAGAATTTTGGGAAAAATACAACAATTTGATACAATAACACCATCAGACTACCTCAACAGTCTAGCATATATTCTACATTACTAACAACCACTAACCTACTAAAAAACTACTTGCCAGTTTAAAAAAAACAAACACCATCAATTAAATTGTCATTTTAAAAAAAATTTTTACACTAAATTTAGACAACAAAAATTGTTCCTACCTTTCAAGTTTTCATGTCTTTATCCAAACACGTGTTGCTGAAGAAATCTTCTTCATTAATATAGAAGAAGCATCTCATACATAAAAAAAAAAACATTAATCATCTAAAAACAAATAAAAAATAGTCATATTAAATGAATGATAAAAAAACCAACTCTATATACTATAAAAACAATTAAAAAAATAAAAGATAATACTTTACCAAACCAGAAATTCGAGGAAAAACACAAAAATGAAAAACAACAAATATACTTTTTTTACCAAAAAAAAGTAAAACAATTAATCACATACTTACCAAAGCCACATCATTAATTAAAACATTAACTATCAAGAAAAAGACATGAAAACAAACTAAAGTATACTACTAACACAAAAGAAAAAATTAATTACGAAACATATTACAATTAACCAAATATTATTTTCATAAACCGAACAACTGACTCCCTCAAAAATCCCTAAAATAAATTTACCACAATAATATATAATTCTTTCCAACTGCTACAAAAGCAGTATAAACATTTCAAAGATAAAACACTGCTAAACAAATTTGTTTACTTTTACGATACCACTATTGTATACAAAAATATACGAAAACAAATAATTTAACATAAAAAACATAGCAAACACCAAAAATCTACTACCTACCTTATAACTACCTCCGACAACTATTTCTGTAATAAAAATACCCTACTACATACTGTAAAAAAAATTATAATCCCACTTACCTGAACGAGGTCTCCACTTCCGTCCTATCTTGACCGCGACGCTCCTCCGACTGAAAACAGAAGACGTCAAACAACGTAAACATGGAAGAGCACTAAAAATAGAAAACCGACTATTTCACTCATAGACTATAATAGGGAAAATAAGAAAATACCACAGAAAATAGATAAATAAATATAAAAAAATTAGTAAAATTTTTCTAAAAATCTGTAAATATTAAATAATAATTAAAACTTGAGTATGTTCAAAATAAAATATTAAAAACTCTCGTACTGTATATACCTTTGTATGAGTTTATATATATCTGTATATAATTGACACATGTATATTGATACATTACAATGTTTGAACTGATTTTGTTTTGTCTTTGCATTCTTCCGGGGGGGTTGGGGGTTGTTACTGTGATGTTTGTAAATGCATTGGTGTGTGTGTTGTAATATGCGAGGGTGGGGGTGGGGGTGTTGCGTGTGTGTCCCCCTGACTTTTGCCTCCCCCTCCCCTATGTCATAGGTGCAGTACTCACTGTTGTCTTCGCCGCCGCTGGCGCTGGTCTTCGTAGATGAGTAGGAAGAGAAGGGCAGGTAGGATTTGTAATTCCGGCTCCATGGTGTCCTCCTTCCTCGTGGGATGTTTTAAGGTGAGCATTTTCCCATTGCAGAAACTGTTTCCGCCGTGTTTTTATCCACGGTGAATCCGCCCCGGAAAAGGTGGCGGATTGGCGGGTTGTGATACTATGGGCGGTGCATTGTCTTCCGCCTGTCTGTTGGCGGTGACTGCCGCACTGCTTTTCTGTACCGCCGTGGCGGTCGGAGTGTTAAAGTGGCTGTCTTTGTTGGCGGTTTCAGCCACGGTCATAATTCTCTTTTTTTGTCCGCCGGCCTGTTTGTGGTATTACTGCACCTTTAACACCATCCACCAGGGTTGTAATGACCCCCTATAATAATTAAACCCTAAACAAATAAAAAACAAAACACAAAACTCACCTTAAAATTCATCAAAAAATAATTCACTTACCTTAAAATTCGTTGTTCTGGCATTAGTTGTTAAGGTAAAATCGTTGTTAAACCAGTAGTTGTTCAAAACTTCGTTGTTAAAACCCATTAGTTCAAGATTCATTGTTAAGGCAAGAAGTAATTCAAACGTAGTTGGTCAGGTTGTTTCCCCTGCACACACCACATGAGGCACCACCACCCCCACTGGCACTACCAGCAGTTTACAGCCTAAGTCGCTGCAGGATGGAGTGTGTCCCTGCCTCCATGGAGTATCATGCTACCTGTTCACTGCACATCTTGTGCCTCAGACACCCCGGTGATGGAATGGGAACTGCCCCACCCCAGGTGCTGCATCACTGGGCACAAGGCCCCCTCCAGAACCAGTGGAGAGATGCATCCACTCACCCAATCCTTGGCAGGATGAAGCACACTGGGCACAAAAAAAAACCTCCAGAACCAGTGGAGAGATGCATCCACTCACCCAATCCTTGGCAGGATGAAGCATACTGGGCACGAAGCCCCCTCCTGAACCAGTGGAGAAATGCATCCACTCACCCAATCCTTGGCAGGATGAAGCACACTGGGCACAAGGCCCCCTCCGGAACCAGTGGAGAGATGCATCCACTCACCCAATCCTTGGCAGGATGAAGCACACTGAGCACAAGGCCCCTTCCAGAACCAGTGGAGAGATGCATCCACTAACCCAATCATTGGCAGGATGAAGCACACTGGGCACAAAGCCCCCTCCAGAACCAGTGGAGAGATGCATCAACTAACCCAATCCTTGGCAGGATGAAGCACACTGGGCACAAGGCTACTTCCAGAACCAGTCGAGAAGCCATCCACTTGAGAGACTGTAGCCTTACACTCCCCAGGACCAAGCAGTGGCCAAACCACCCACTTGAGAGACTTGTGAGACTGTGGCTTTGCACTCCCCAGGACCAAGCAGTGGGCAAACCACCCACTTGAGAGACTTGAGAGACTGTGGCTTTGCACTCCCCAGGAGCAAACAGTGGGAAAACCACCCACTTGAGAGACTTGTGAGACTGTAGCTTTGCACTCCCCAGGAGCAAGCAGTGGGCAAACCACCCACTTGAGAGTCTGTGGCTTTGCATTCCCCAGGAACAAGCAGTGGGCAAACCACCCACTTGAGAGACTTGTGAGACTGTGGCTTTGCACTCCCCAGGACATCGCTGTGGGCATGTTGCCCCCTCGAGGAGCAGTGGCGCAGTACCATCTTCTGGTTGAGGTGCCCCTCCTCCCCTTTCCCCTGAGGTGCCTGTGTTTTTCAACCTGATGTCCCTGCAGTGTTCTCTCCGTTTTGAGGCAGGAGTCAAGTGTGGGCTTGGCCCATGATGGTTTGGCCCAGTGGTCCATGGACATTTACAAGGAACAGTGACTGGCCTTCTGTACATAATGTAAATATTTGTATATACTGTTTTTTTTTAAATTAATTTGATATATCGGCATTTTGCAAAATATCACTGATTGAAATCAATTCCTTTTGTCCTTGCATTCTTCCAGGGGGTAACAGAGTGTTTCTATAATGTTGTTGGATGTGTTAGTGTGTATGGTGCTGTGGGTGAGGGTGGGGGTGTTGTGTATTGCATGTGTGTGTGTCACTCTCTTTTTCCTCCCCCCTCACCTGTGTGCTAGGTGCAGTACTCACCGTCATCGCTGCCGCCCTCTTTCTATTTCCTGGTGTATTAGTAGATACACGAACATGGGGAGGACCTGCAGCTCAGGCTCCATGGTGTCCTGGTTCTTCATTGAGTGTCAAAAGGTGAGTGGTTCCCCTTCAGTGTACTATTTCCACTGTGTTTTTGATGTCATTGGTACCACCCCAGAAAAGGTGGCGGATTGGCCTGTCATAATACAGTGGGCGGTTCATTGTCTTCCACCTGTCTGTTAGCGGTGACCGCCACGGTGTTTGTTGCTACCGCCCTGGCAGTCGGAGTGTTAAAGTGGCTGTCTATGTTGTCGTTTTCCGCCGTGGTCATGATCCCATTTTCTTTACCCCCGGCCTGATGGCGGTGTTACCGCCGCTTTAACACCGGCTGCCAGGGTTGTAATGAAGGCCATATTCTTTTGGTGGCAACATCCAACAGAAAACAGGTCTGATACAATCTCAAGAACTTTCATTCATTCACAGTGCAAGTTGTCTCTGTACAAGATCTGTCTATCCAAGTAGGTTTCTGTCCCATGATCAACCCATGTTCCCTTTGTACTTTCCAACAGCAACATATCACTGCAAATGTCACAACATTGAAATGTCCAAATGAAGATGACTTGGTGAAGGACCCTGAAACAGAATAACAAGGGAAAATTAAAGATTTCACACATCCAATCAGACTCAAATTCTAAGTCAGGAGGACACGTTTTCATAGCACAAGCAAAGTTAATTTATGTCAATAAACACAGTAGTCAATGTAGGGAAACTCTGAATCACAAACATCTTTGCCTTGTACTTTTCTGAATTGACCATTCCTACCAAATTTCCATCACAGACTGATATGTGCACTCTGTCACAAGTTGTTCTGACATCGGATGTCACAATAAGTAAGGGTATACATACTCAGGCGAAGAAGTAGTCAGTGAAATCTTATCATAGGTCTATTCCTTCCTCTTCACCACTGTCATATTTAATGGGCATTTCGACATCCTCACCCGTTGGCTTTTTACGGTCTCCATCCTCTGAGATCATTTGGATGTTCCGTCGCAGGGCAATGTTGAACAGCACGCTTCAGGCAATCGTGCTTTGGCACACCTTATACAGTAAGTAGAGGAGGGCTCCACTGGTCTTGTCCAGACACCTACATCTGACCTTCAGGAGCCCAAAAGCCAATTCTACTGGCTTCCATGTTCTTCTATGGGCCTCATTGAAGCAAACTTCCCTTGGCGTTGTTGGATTCCTCAGCAGTGCCAACAACAATGTTTGGTTAGGATTCTCTGAGTCTCCTACATGAAAGCAATAAGTTGATAGATTAAAATCATATCAAGCCACTGCACATTCCTAAACTAGGATTAAAGCAAATGATCCTCAAGCCTTATTGTACTTAACAATAATCAGACCCTCTCAGGTCCAAGTTGTGGCATTTGCAGAGGTATGGTGCTGTTCTATAGTACAAAGGAATCATGTGTTGACCCAGGAAAGTGGACACACACATTGAGATGTATAAATCCTGTAATCAAACATCTTGCACATTGATGGAAAAGAAGTATTACTGATTGCGGTAGACCTGTTCCCTGGCATGCGGTTGCTCCCAGGCAATATGTGTGATATCAATTGTTCCAACCACATGCAATAGGCAACCCAAATCATAAAATTCTACCTTCACATTGACCAAATGTTGAGCACTTGGAAACTGGATGAAGCTGTTGATGTGTCTCATCATTGAAGCAAGGAAAGTTGGCCTTGACATGCCTCCAGATATTGTCACAGTGTAATAAAAAGATCCAGTGGCCACAAAATGAAGTACTGCCATGTGTTTCACTACTAGTGTTATTGTTCTTGCATTCCTATTGTGAGGCATGAGATCGCGCTCCAGCTGCGAACACAAATCCAGTATAGTTTATCCATTTCATCTGAATATTTTTAATATGTCTCTTGCTTCCATGGTTGCAGGGTCTGGAAATGGTCTGATGATTTGAGGACACCTTATTCAACCCATCCCTGATTTCATATGTCTGTATGTAAGGAAAACAAAGGGGCAGATTTAAGAGCCCCCAGCGCCTCCTTGCGCCACATTGGGATCATTTAGTTTACGGTAATGTGATCCAACGAGTCCAAAATCGCAGAGTCAAATTTACAAAGTGGCACAATACATGCATTGTGCCACTTTGTAACCCTTTGCGCTACATTATGCCTGCACCAGGCATAGTGTATGCAAAGGGAGCATTTCCTGTTAGGGGGGCTATGTTCTTTCATCACTTTTAATGCCTGCACAAAGTAGGCGTTAAAAGGAGGCATGCCATTGGTTACAATGGGGCTCATTAGGCTTTGCAGGATTAGCATCAAATTGCAGGATTTTTTACGACAATCCTTCAAAGCTTCGAACTAGCGTAAAAAAGTCTGACGCTAGATCGCTAACTACCTCCAAGGTAAGCTAGATACGGCACACACATGGAGGCGTTAGGGGGCCCTAAGCAGCACAAAAACGTGGTGCTGCCCTTGGTGCAGCACCACACTTTTCTTAAATCAAGCCCTAAGTATCAATTAAAATAGTCACACAACACTTTCACAATCAACATACATTGCATGCCTTGGTTAGATTAGTGATCTTATTGTGTCATATATTTTACCATAATTTTCAAACATCTTTACTACTTCAAATTAAAAAAATGAATATGTCAGAATTTATTTTACAAATAATGTGTGAATAATACATTTGAAATGTATTAGTTGCACAATATTTTTCTTTGATTTTTTTAAATTACCATCAAGGGATGTATAGGATACATTGCAACACTATTGATGTCAAACACAGTAATGGTTCACTTTTTTATGTCTCATATCTTGCCAAAAACAATGTCATATGTGTCTGAGATATGTATACCAAGAAGCCATAATTTTGAGTGCCAGTGATGCACAAACAATTCTAAAATAAACAACTACACTTTCTAAAATGGCAAGTGCCTGACCTTGCCATCAGGACATTGGCAATTCAACTGCTGTTGGTGGAAAGTTGACTGCATAGTAGGTGAGAACACTCCATGACGGACACTGACCTAAGCTAATGTGTGTGATGGCTATGCACAAAAGCCAATGGCTGTGTTCATCTCCGCAGTGGAGTGTATATGACATGTACGTGTACGCGTAGTCCGGAAAAAGCTCACTTGCCTCCTAACACTGCAGCCAACAACAGCGCCTCAACATTTGCTTCTGTTACAGACCACTGGGAGTCAGCATGCCAGGCAAGGCAGGTAAGAGGGCCCCTGCCTTCTCCCCTGAGGAGATGGAGTTCCTCACCAGGGAGTTCCTCTTTCTGGACAGCCAGATATATGAGAACCCACAGGAACAGGACATGTTTGAGTGGGAAATGTTTCACAAATTAACTTTTTCCGACTTTGTACACAGGCTAATTTGTACCCTTTTGTACGAGTGAAGTGTTGTCATTGGAGTGTAGTACACTGCATGATTTACCTGGGTGCAGAATGTTGTTTGACAATATTAGAAATGTCTGTACATTGAAATGAAAACTCACATGAAAGAATAAGCAACATTTTTAGTTCATTTTAATCACAATTCCAGATTTCATTAGACAAACTACAGGCCCCTTACTTCCAGTGGCCAGTAGACACTGTACCACTAGTATAAGTGAAACCATACAGTCCTTGTCGAAATGAGTGAAATGTAAAGTGCAAGAAGAATCTTCAAAGCTGTAAAGTTATCTGATGCTGTTCTGTCAAGTGACATTACATCCCATAATTTGAAATAAGAGTGTTGGTATCTGATGTTTCAAACATATAATGGTGCCACGTATAGGGAAGGATATTTCCTGTGCTGGAACTCTAAACGACACAGGATCTCAATCATCCATACAAGTATGTCCCATTACTACACACACTTGTTCATATATCACCCAACTCCATGCTCTCACTGGCACTTGGCAGCCCTTCATACTGCCCTCAGACACTGTATGTGGTGCAAACCTTAGTATCTTTCTATTTGAAGATTAGGCATGAAGCCAGTGCAGCTGTGCATGAGGTCAGGTGCAAATAATGAACAGGTTGTTTGGCTTTTAGTGTCTCACAATGCAGTGGACTAATCAGGATTGGCTCTTACTACAGGAAAAAACTTTTCTTAGCTCTGTCCTAGCTAATGTTTGTAGCCTGGATTGGTAACATCAGGAGACAGAAAGTGTTGAGGGTACTCAACAGATCCCTGCCAATTAGTATTTCCTAGGAAATGTTAAATGTTTTTTTACAAAAATTAAAATTGTACTGACTGTTCTTGGAATGCATGTGAGAGCTACAACAAATTTGTGTCACACCACTACAGACAAACAAAATTACTCAAAACTTTTTTTGTTGCTTTTGCTTCTCAGCCACATAAGTCAAGGCCCATCCAAATTGGGACATTTGGAATGCCTTCACTAAGAAGGTTCGGACCCTGGGGCTCCATAAGTGGCACAGCATGCACTGCTGGAAGAGGTGGGGGGACCTCGGATGCTGGACTAGGAGGAAGTCGGCCCAAGTCAAGCTCGGCCAGGCCTCCCAACTAGGCAAGCACTTGCACTGAACCCTGACTCCCGCAAAGGCCTGCATCCTTGGGGTGGCGTACCTGGAACTTAATGGGCAGTTGGGGGCCCAACAGCATCATCAAGGGGGTGAGTAATTGTATGTAGCTCTTCTTGTTGTACAACCTTTTTAATTTACAGCAATGTTGTTCGGCACCAAAATGACGGTTGACATACATACATCAAATGCAGACAAGGATTTCTGGAGATGTAAGTGATTATGATGGTGTCCGGTGCTGTGTTTGGTACATTGTTTTCTGCTAAAGGTTTGTACTAGCTTCCTCATCACAAGCCAAGTATTGTTTTGAACAGTCACATGTCTGCATGTGAAAAAGGGATACCTGTATTTCTCTGTTATAGGGGACATGTGTACCAAACATGCCCTCTTTGAGGATTGGGTCAGGTATGATGCTCCATCACAAATGTGAGTAGGGAAGGTAGGCCCTATAACTGCTGACATGGCATATTAAGCACATTAATACAGTTGATATTTTAGACTTTTTATTGGTAAGTTGACACAATGATAATATGATCATTGGCATCTGCTCCAAACTGAATGGAAACGTGTACAATTGCATCAATCCTTATCTGAAATACATTAGAAAAATATTTCAACAGCAAGATTCAAGTCAGTTCATGTACACAGTAGCAGAAGCCTTACACCTTCATGAATGTGCATGTAAGTCAGTCTGTGTCGAGCAACATGAGTTCTTATGCCAAACTGTATTGATTGAAACAGACAGGAATGTGTCCGGGGTTACATGTACTCCAAATTACATTTAAGTGTCCTTAATTATGGCCAGATGAGTAATCAATGATGGTAAAAAAGTGATACTTAAAAGCACATTTGCAGATCGAAGGTTACATCAAATAGATGTTGAAGTAACCCATCTGATGAGTCAACATCAGAGCCAAAACATGAGTCTTTTGGAAATATGAACATGTTTCTGCTCTGTACTGAAGTGAGTTGGGAATATATCCAGGCCTATGTATTTACTCACACAACCAAAGCCATTTGTCAGCGAAATAACAGTGGATGAGAGACAAAAGGCATGCATGATATGGGAGCTACCATAAGGAAATTCTAGATTGCATCCCTACATGCATGAGATTCTGATGATAAGGAAGCCAGACTGAGGGCCTCAAAGCTGGTTCAATATGTAGACTTGGCCAATGTATTGTGAGAAAAGTTCATGTTCCATTATATCTACACAGATACACTGATACTTTTGTATTTGTGTTTTCATCATCATCCTGGCAAGGCAACGGTGACAGTGGCCATGTTGGCAGAGTAGAAGCTGGGCATTGTGGTATCTGTGCAGGCACCACCAACACAAAGGGACCTAGTGCCACAGAGGATCAATTGACTGGTACAGAGGCCATCAGGGACTCAATATCATCATTGGCTGCCTCCACAGAAGACCAGTCCCTAGTGGTGGATGTCCCTAGTGCAACAATTCCACCTGTATCATTGTCCACCACTCATGTTTCCATCTCCACCCTCCCTCTTGCTCCCCCCGCAGTTGGCTGTAGCCAACACCTAAAAGAGGTGGCATCACCTTTGCTGCAGGTACCTCCCCACACCCCTGTCTCCAAGGCTGCACTCAATGAGGATGCTATTGACCTATTGTAGACTATGGGGGTCATTCCAACCCTGGCGGTCGGTGATAAAGCGGCGGCCAACCCGCCAACAGGCAGGCGGTCAAAAAAATGGAATTCTGACCCTGGCGGGAACCGCCAACACAGCCCGCCGCTTTAACACTCCGACCGCCACGGCTGGACAGACAAACACCTCGGTGGTCACCGCCAACAGGCAGGTGGCAGACAATGTACCGCCCACCCTATCACAACTCACCAATCCACCACCTTTTCCGGGGCGGGAGCCCCGCCGATAAAAACACGGCGGAAACACACTACGAACGGGAAAACGCTCACCTATACACACTCCACGAGGAAGGAGGACAGCATGGAACCCGAATTACACATCCTACCAGCTATTGTCTACCTGCTCATCTACCAGGAGTACGAACGCCGGCGCAGACGACAACGGTGAGTACTGCACCTACGACACAGGCGAGGGGGGAGGAGGAAAGCTTACGGGCACACACATGCGCCATACACCCACCCCCCCACCACAACTACCTACACCCCAATGCCGAGCAACAAGTCAGAGTGACACCACACAAACCCCCCGGAATAATGCAAAGACACAATTAAAATGAGCTATAAAATATATGTATAAATAGCTCCATTGAAGGTATGGGAAATATGCCATATAAAAGATACAAAAATATGGAAAGAACATATTCAACAATATATACATAGGCAAAAAGTCCTGCACATTCCGTCAAAGTTCCATAGTCCGTGGGCCAATGTGCACAAACACATGGGCAAAGCCCACACAGGAGACCAGATACCATTGGAGAGAACACTGCTGGGGCATCAGATGATAAAACAACAGGCACCTCAGGTGGAAGGGAAGTGAGGAAATTCGATTTTTAATACGATCGTATCGACCCGCCATTTTGTGGCCCGCCGCCATTTTATGTTGCCTTCACTCAGGCAGCACAGCGAACGAAGTCCATTCTGCCTTTTCTGCTTATTCTGCAACATGGTGTTCAAAACAGTCTTGTGCCTCTATCTTTACAAGGCTGGTATTAAGGTCTGACCGAGTACACTAATCCCTGTCTGGTTTTCTAATCCTTGTTTCAACTATCTGTAGGCTCACACTATTCTCCGCCGATCTTATCTTATCGTCTGGCCTTCGCTGTCCCTTGCTAGTATCCTCTCATTTCACAACTGTCTTCCAAACGCACACAAACTTATCGCACCACATGCAAACTTCGTTGTGGATCGGTTAATGAATTAGTTCAAGGGGGGGTGACAAACACACCTGGAGGGGAGGCAACCTTAAGTCACTTGATACTTTGTTCTGTCTTGTTTTCCGACATTTCTATTGACTCTGCTCTATCTTTACATCATTCTTACTGGCTCCTTTCTATGTGTTCTGGGAGTGTATGTAGTTAATAAATGTTTTTATACGGTATATAAGATTGTGCGCCACAAAGTAAAGTGGCAGTCTCCTGAGAACATACCTTGTGTACTTCTTGGACAACTGTACTAGCTGCAGCTAATAAAATCTGATCTTTTACGCCTGACAGAGTGTCCCGTGTCTCTGTTAGTTGAGGCAGGTGAATCCAAGGAGATTTTAGGCGTACCCTGCGCCGCCAGGCCCAAAAGGTTCTGGTTCTTCAATTGGCGCCCAACGTGGGGCGGCTTCAGCGGTACCGGTTCTGCCTGAAGGTCGTGAGGAACCCCGCAAGAAAATTCTGGAGGAATCGCGAGCCACGTCAAGCGACCCCTGTATGTCGAAGTGGTCCGAAGGTCTTTTTCAGCGCGGTTACTCCTTCCTGACGGCTACTGACGACTGCTGCCCTGACTGCCGCCCTGCCTTGGCCCTTTCTTTGATGATGTATGGTAAAGCGAGACGATAGACGGGCCTCTGTTGGTGTAAGAAGACATCCTTAGTTAAGTATTTAGTGGGTCGCGCCCACAAATTTTGGTCTTTGTTTTGTCCTTAGGTCCTTAGATTTGGCCATTGCAGTGGCCAAAGCCGAGGGGTAAGTGCATTTGTGCTGTGTAAACTGAAAGTTTTACCCCCTTGATGTTTGTGAACAGCCAGTAAAAATCGTGAGATGTCTGGTCTGACTAAGTTTGGAAAACTTTGTTGCTTTGGTTGTAATAGGGACTCCCAGCTTGAGGACTCCTGTCCGATTCCTTCGGTTGGAACTCCCACATATGAGCTCTATTCTAAACATGGTGTTGGTCCTATTGCCTTTAATAAGACATGGACCCGATATACAAAGAAAGATGGTGTTTTAAAATGGCCAGAAAATGGTAGTTTCAAAACTGATGTGCTAGATAATTTAGAAGCAACGTTATTTAAAAGAAAAGCCCGGCCGGCAATGTTTGACTCTTTTCGCCTTTGGCGTAAGGAAGCCAAACAGAGAGAAATTAAACAAGCGAAACGAGATAGGAAAACACAGGGAATGACGATTATACAGGCTGCTCAGCAATTCAAAGATGATGAAATAGATAATGCAATGGAAATTTCAGACAGACAGCATCGAATGGCAATAGATAAATGCTATCCGACGTTGCCTATCTCTTCCCTTGATAAAAGAAAAGATTTTGAGGAAGATTCCTTAATGTCCCACTTATTGAAATTGCCTCCGCCCTATGTACAAGGTGCTAATGCACCCCCGATGTTACAGCCTGTTCAGCCGCCAGTTGTGCTTCCGCCTGCTCCAGCTTTTCCACATTTGCCTCCTCAAGTATTGCCTATGCCAGCTTTGCCTTTGACTCCTTTGTCTTCTGCTCCTTTGGCAATTCCTAATGCTCCTTTAGTTAATTCACCTAATACCTTGTCCCCTATCCTTATGTCAAATTCTCCATCTACGCGTAAGCGATTTACCGATACTGTCTCTGGTCTCTTATCACCTTTCTTTGAAGCTTTAAATGTGTCTCCAGCTTTTTCTCGAAGACAGTCTCGTAGTCAATTCCCAGACTCCGAAGAGCGAGAAAAATTGGACTCACTTGCTTGTAGATGGATCAAGAAGGGTCCTCAATATAGTACGTCTGATATTATGTCCACCTTTCTGCAATGGAATGCACCTACGCAGAGATATGTTTTTAAAGTTATGTGCGATACTCTCGCTAAAGAATGGGAGGATATGAATTTGGGTTCGGTCCCACAGGATCTGTTAGATGTTCAGGCTGACTTTGACAAAGGACTTATTGTGGGTCCTAAGGTTGAAAACGCTGTCAGAACACTTATTTCTTTCAGATCCCTATTGTTCTCACAGACTTTTCCTGATTCTGATCCTTCAGTTAGGACAGCACTGAAAAACTATCCCATGAGAGAGGTTTCTCCAATATGGAAGGAAGAAGTTGCAGCAGCAGGTGCTAATCCAGCTATTCCTGCGCATTTTCAGCGCATATGGATACATGTCCCCTGGAAAAGGTCTGAAGTTTTAGCACTTAAACAGTCACTACCAGATCCACGCAAAAATCCTGCTGGTTACTATAAAGAGTTGTCGCAAACAGTTGATGCATGTATTATGAATCTAGCAGATATTGACATGTTGATGGGAAATGTAGTTCCACAGACAATATGGGCTAAAATTCGTAGAGAGGATCACGCTCAAGAATTAGGCGGCGATTGGAATGCTATTATTGCCGCAGATAGAGGTCAAGTAGGTGGTGCAAAGCCCGACGCTTTGATCTCAGAACTCCCTGGTAGGATTATTACATTAATGAAAACAATGATGCCTGCTTTGAGAGTTAATTGGGATAAGCTAGCAGCATGTAAACAAAAGAAAGATGAAAGTATTTCCGATTTCTTTACCCGATTCGAGGAGACATTCATTGATCACAGTGGTCAAGATATGGCTACAGAAGGGGGACAGCGATTATTTGTGGATAAGTTCGTATATAACTTGCTTCCTGAACTATCACACAAGCTAAAAGACTCCGAGAGTTCATGGGCAGTTTCTTCTTCCGCCCAGATATTGGCTACTGCACAATATTATGAAAATAGAGACAAAGAAGAAAGGGAAAAACAAGAGAAAAAGACGAAAGAATTAAAAACTAAAGTTCTCTTGCAACAGGCTTATCCTCCTCGTTATGTTCAGCCTCAGTTTCAACCGCCTCCGCAGTTTCAGAGGTTGTATCAAAAGCCTGAACCATTCATTCCAAGACCTTTGCTAGGTCCCAATCAATGTGCTTATTGTAGGGAGGAAGGTCATTTTAAGAACAGTTGTCCGGCATTGTTGCAGCGTAATGGAACAACATCTGCTTCACGAGGTCGTGGTGGTTCTCAGTCAGCAAATAGAGGTAGAGGTCGAGGTGTGTTAACCCAAGGGCAGCGTTCTTTTGTTCCTCCAAATTCCGGAAATTACTTTGACCAGCAAAATGTTAGGTCTACACAGTATTACAGTGAGGATCAGTATATTGAAGGAGGGAATGAAAGTCTTCATTTTGAATAGGACAGCCATGGACAAAGTAAGGGGGTTACGTCAATTCCAGTGGATCAGAATGGACCTTATGTTAATGTCACTACAATGGGTGTTTCAGAGCCATTTCTTTTAGATACTGGTGCCATGAGAAGCTCTATCATTCATTCTAAACTCCCTGGCGCACCTTTGTCTGGCTTAACGAATGTATCTGTAGGATTTTCTGGCGCCCCTGTTCGCAATCCAGTTTCTTGCCCTTTGCCTGTTTCAATAGGCCCTTATGATTTAGAAGCTCCACTTCTTCTGACGAATGGTTGTGGTGAAAATCTGTTGGGTTTAGATCTATTAAAAAGAATGCATGCTACGATATATTGTTCACCTTCTGGTGTATACCTTACCCTAGGACAGAAAATGACTAGTCCAATGTACTTATCAAAAGATCAATTCCCACCTGAATTGCTTTCTCTTCCCGAAACGCTTTGGGCTACGGGTCCGAATGACGTTGGTTGTCTTGAGATCCCACCTTATGTTGTTACTCTTAAGCCCAATGCTGAAATGCCACGTATTCCGCAATACAGAATCTCTACTGAAGGTGAGAAAGCACTTCTGGAAATTGTCCATGATTTGATTCAGAAGGGTGTGGTTGAGGAAACGAGAGGAAATATATGTAACAGTCCTGTTCTTCCGGTTCTTAAACGCACTGATCCTTCTCAGCCTCCTGTTTATCGTTTTGTAATTGATCTTCGGGAGGTAAACAAGATTGTCGTACCGCAGTTTCCTGTAGTCCCAGATATCACTGCTCTGTTGACGATGATACCTTCTACAGCGACTTGGTTTTCAGTTATTGATTTAAAGAATGCTTTCTTTAGTATTCCCATCGCCGAAGAGAGTAGAGATATTTTTGGTTTTTCCCTCGGAGGCCGAAGCTTCCGGTTTAAACGCGCACCACAAGGTTATTGTGAAAGTCCCTCTGTTTACAGTCAAGCTCTAAAATGTCATCTTGATGCCTTTTCCTTACCGTCCGGTGCCGCTCTCATTCAGTACATGGATGACTTATTAGTTGCCGCTGATTCAGAGGAGATTTGCAAAAACGTGACCGTTGCACTGTTGCGTCATTTGTTTGATCTGAATCACAAGGTTTCTCCTTCTAAATTACAATATGTTTGTCGCGAGGTGACTTATTTGGGTCTTCTCTTGTCAAAGGAGGGCCGACGATTGACCCCCGAACGAATCCAGGCAATTGCACAAATGTCAGTGCCATCCACACAAAGAGAGGTACGTGCCTTTTTGGGCATTACTTCTTATTGTAGACAGTGGATTCCGAGTTTCTCTTTATTGGCTAAACCGCTGTTGGCGCTAACTTTAAAAGATACGCCTCAGCCTCTTCCGTGGACTGACGAGTGTCAGAAGAGTTTTACTGATTTGCGTATTGCTTTGTGTTCTGCTCCTGTATTGGGTACTCCTGATTACAGTAAGCCCTTTACGCTCTATGTCCACGAAAGAGAGGGTTGTGCATTGTCAGTCTTAACGCAGCGTTTTGGAGATCAACAGCGACCATGCGCATATTTCTCAGCTACGTTAGATCCAGTAGCTAAAGCATTGCCTAGTTGTCTTAAGGCGACAGCGGCAGCAGCAATTTCTATTCGACAGTCTGCTGGAGTAGTACTAGATAATACTCTCATTGTTATGGTGCCACATGCAGTGGATATTTGACTAAATAGGACAAAAACGCAGCATCTTACGAGTGCTCGGTTGTCCGGATATGAGCTGACGCTTTTGGCTAGTCACATACACATCAAACGATGTAATACCCTGAATCCAGCTACTTTGTTGCCTCTTCCAGAAGAGAGAGATGTCTCTGAACAGCATGATTGTTTTCTCCGTACTGAAGAAGAGACTAAGGGTAGAATTGACCTAAAAGACACGCCATTAGTGAATCCAGATGGAACACTATGGGTAGATGGTTCTTGTTTCAAGCTCCCGAATGGAGATACAGTTTCAGCCTACGCTATTACTACTTTGCATACGATTGTGGAGACAGCACGCATTAGACATAATTCAGCTCAGGCAGCTGAATTGATAGCCTTAACTAGAGCGTGTGTGTTATCCGAAGGAAAAAGAGTAAACGTGTACACTGATAGCCAATACGCTTTTGGTGTAGCGTTTAACTTTGGGCGCTTATGGAAGGAAAGAGGATTCTTTACTTCCCATGGTACTAAGATACAACATGGTCAATTAGTGACTGAACTTCTTGAGTCACTTACAATGCCTACTCAGATAGCGATCGTGAAGTGTAGTGCACACAAAAAGATTGTGGACGATGTTGGTCGAGGAAATGCATTTGCAGATGAGGTAGCGAAAAAGACAGCCAGAGACAACACAAGTCGAATGTATGTTGCAGGTCCCGCAAACTGCGTAAGAGAAAAGGGAATGTGTGAAGATACAGTAGAGAGTGTGAAATCAATTCAAGGAGAGGCTACGGAGAATGAGTTGAGAAAGTGGAAGGAAAGTACAGGAATGTTAGATGAGATGGGATGTTGGGTGGAATTATCAGAACATCAACGTTGGCTGTTACCAGATGCTTATGTACTACCTGTAGTTACTATGGCACATGGTCCAGCTCACCTAAGTGCAAAAGGAATATGTAAACTTCTGGCTCCAGTGTGGCAAAATGAGGGGATCCCAAAGTGTGCAAATAATGTAGTAAAACATTGTATTGTTTGCTTGATGTACAATCCGGGAAAGGGAACCCCAACTCCAGCAGGTCATTTTGCTCCTCCAACATATCCATTTGAGGTGTTGCAGATCGATTATATTCACATGGAACGATGCAACAACCTCAAATATGTTCTGGTGGTAGTATGTGCTTTTTCTAGATGGGTAGAAGCCTACCCTCTGAAGGACAATACTGCTTTATCAACTGCCAAAATACTTTTGAAAGAATTCTTCCCTAGGTTTGGTTTGCCGCGCATTGTCTGGAGTGACAATGGGAGCGAATTTGTGGGTCAAGTCATGCAAAAAGTTTGTGCAGGTCTTGGCATAAAACAGAAGTTCCACGCGGCGAATCACCCACAGTCGGCTGGTTTAGTAGAATGCTACAATGGAACCTTGAAGCTTAAAATTGCTAAGGTGCAAGCTAGCACAGGACTTAATTGGCCTGATGCTTTACCATTGGCTCTTCTGTCCACCAGAACAGCAGTACACTCTCGTTTGGGGCTTAGCCCTTACGAAGTGATATTTGGTCGCCCAGCTAATGTAGGGGGAATTCCTCGCCCTAAGAAATACTCAGACTTGCCATACCCGATGTTGATTGACTACTTGCATGACCTTACAACTAAATTGCGTGTTCTTCATCAACAGGTTCAGAGTGCTCTACCAGAGGCTTCCACAGACCCAGGTCATTCCATCCGACCAGGTGACTGGGTCTGCACGAAAAATTTCCAACGACAGAGAAATTTGGAGCCCAGATGGAGAGAGCCACGCCTGGTTCTTTTGACCACAAGAACAGCAGTTAAAATCGAAGGAAAGAAAAACTGGGTGCATGCCGTGCACTGCAAGAAAGTGCCTTTGCCCTTGCCTTTCGATCAGTGGGTCCGTAGAGGCATCAGTGACTCTGAAAGTGAGAAAGTTCCGCAATTTGTACCATTCAGTGATGCGCGTCTAATTGGAACACTTTCTGAGAAAGAGGACGACGACATCCTTCAAGAAGCAATACCATTGCATCGTCGCTTGAACACGACAAATCCAGGAACATTGTTTCAAAACCAGACTGCCTCTGGACAGGAACGCTATAATTTGAGACCAAGACCAAAGAACTTGTAACTTTCTCTCCTATGTAGTACTCTATCCCGGTTGCAGGGTCACGGTAGGAGTCTTAGTCACGACCTGAGTAAGTGGCAATAGGCCTGCAGGACCTCACAGTGTCATAGGACGGTAGATAATCGTGACTACAGTGATTGAGGAAGATTGCCGTGAGCATCCACTTAGAAAGATGGAGGCTACATTAGATAAAAGAGAAAGTAAAAATGTAAAGAATAATTGTAAAGAAATATGTAGTCGTTGTAGTATTGCTCTATGCGTCATTATATTGTCGTGTATTCTTTTGGCATCTGTAAACTGGATCATTATTACTCTGCAGCAAAAAGTTGTCTCTTCTCCTACCTCTACATCTTCTTCTACTATCTCTCCGCACCTATTTCACACTCTTCCCCAGCATGAACTCATCAGAAGAACTGAATACTTTAACAATTCCTTCGTCCAGTTGTTACATCAACATCAGTTAGTGATCAATACAACTGACTGTTGGGTGTGTGGACTCATACCACATACGGTAGAAAAAGGAATGCCATATTTAGTTCTTCCATTCTCCTATGAAGGTTCCGCTTGGGCTTATTTTGTCATCTTCAATAATGCATATCAAAGTAAAATTAAACAACCTGTCAGTTCACATAGTGTTGGTTCAGATTTCAGTCATAGTTTATTGATAAAGGGAATGGTAGCTATGGCTAAAATCATGGAAAAAAGTGAAGCTTCCATAGATGAAAGAAAAGCATATACCAATTGGAACATAACTAATTACATTTCCAGCCTCAATGATAAGATTGAGCAAGGAAAATCTCCTCCGATACGGGTCATACCCCAACAAGGAAATTTCTGTCTGCAAATAAATGGAAGAACTCCAAACACTGGACAAAGAGAAAGTTTATGTTCCCATACATATGTTTATTCAGCCCTGAATTCACCGCCGTTAGTACCATCTCAAGGTACATACTTCGTTTGCCACGATAGGGCTTATACATGGTTGCCAGCTGATTTTTCTGGTACTTGTTATATAGCCTTTCTTCTTCCCCCTACATACACCGCTCCTGCGAACCATCATAAAAATAGATATGGCAGAGGGATTGTGGACTCGAAAGACACAGCAGGACAAGAGGGAGGAGATTTCCTCAAAGGATTTCTTCCCTTCTGGGGTCCAATGGCCAACAGCAGAAATATAAGGCAATTGGTTCGTGTCGTAGAAACCACCATAGACATCACTGTAGGAGCTTTAAGTAACATTACAGCTGAACTACAGGCTGATCGTCTTATGACCTTGCAGAACCGTGTTGCCTTAGACTTTGTTCTTGCGGACCGTGGTGGAGTATGCAAATTGATCGGATAAAGTTGCTGTATTTTCATACCTAATGACGCTCCAACAGTATACCAAGCTATCTCTAAGTTACACATAATCTCCGAGTCGATTCATCAGGACGAAGGAGATTGGTCCTTTTCAGAGTGGTTTTGGGGATTGCTGTCCAAATGGGGTTGGAAGGTATTGACATTCTTTGGAGTAATTTTAGCTTTTATATTCTCTTGTTGTCTTTGTATGCACTGCGGTCCTGCCGTCTGCAACCTATGTGCTACTGCATGTATTCCCAAACCCAAGTCACAAAGAGCAGAGAATATCAAAATGATGGTACAGCAACAGCTTGATGACCTCATGGCCATAGACATCGACTCAGATTAACATGAGTTTGTGTATCTTGCCTGAGTTCTGGCAAAAGGAGGGTCTGAGGAAATTCGATTTTTAATACGATCGTATCGACCCGCCATTTTGTGGCCCGCCGCCATTTTATGTTGCCTTCACTCAGGCAGCACAGCGAACGAAGTCCATTCTGCCTTTTCTGCTTATTCTGCAACATGGTGTTCAAAACAGTCTTCTGCCTCTATCTTTACAAGGCTGGTATTAAGGTCTGACCGAGTACACTAATCCCTGTCTGGTTTTCTAATCCTTGTTTCAACTATCTGTAGGCTCACACTATTCTCCGCCGATCTTATCTTATCGTCTGGCCTTCGCTGTCCCTTGCTAGTATCCTCTCATTTCACAACTGTCTTCCAAACGCACACAAACTTATCGCACCACATGCAAACTTCGTTGTGGATCGGTTAATGAATTAGTTCAAGGGAGGGGTGACAAACACAGCTGGAGGGGAGGCAACCTTAAGTCACTTGATACTTTGTTCTGTCTTGTTTTCCGACATTTCTATTGACTCTGCTCTATCTTTACATCATTCTTACTGGCTCCTTTCTATGTGTTCTGGGAGTGTATGTAGTTAATAAATGTTTTTATACGGTATATAAGATTGTGCGCCACAAAGTAAAGTGGCAGTCTCCTGAGAACATACCTTGTGTACTTCTTGGACAACTGTACTAGCTGCAGCTAATAAAATCTGATCTTTTACGCCTGACAGAGTGTCCCGTGTCTCTGTTAGTTGAGGCAGGTGAATCCAAGGAGATTTTAGGCGTACCCTGCGCCGCCAGGCCCAAAAGGTTCTGGTTCTTCAGAAGGGGGGGCGACTCAGCCACATGAGTCCACGATGCCAGATCCACGAGGGGCCTCCATGCCCACTGTACCATCCTGGGGAGTGCAAAGCCACAGTCTCTAAAGTCTCTACAGTGGGTGGATTGCCCACTGTCCCATCCTGGGGAGTGCAAAGCCACAGTCTCTCAAGTCTCTACAGTGGGTGGCTTGCCCACTGTTCCATCCTGGGAAGTGCCAAGCCACAGTCCATCAGATGGATTACCGACTCCACTGTTAATGGAGGAGGCATGGTGCCCAGAGTGCTTCCTGAAGCCCTGCTCGACACAGAACCGGCAATGTCAATGGGCCAGCGGTGCTTGAGACGGCGGTGGCCAGCGGAGCGGGGCTTGACAGGAAGGCCCCAGCTGAGCGGTGCTTGAGATGAAGGGCCCAGCGGAGCGGTGCTTGAGATGAAGGGCCCAGCGGAGCGGTGCTTGACAGGAAGGCCCCAGCGGAGCGGTGCTTGAGATGAAGGCCCCAGCGGAGCGGTGCTTGAGATGAAGGGCCCAGCGGAGCGGTGCTTGACAGGAAGGCCCCAGCGGAGCGGTGCTTGAGATGAAGGGCCCAGCGGAGCGGTGCTTGAGATGAAGGGCCCAGCGGAGCGGTGCTTGACAGGAAGGGCCCAGCAGAGCGGTGCTTGACAGGAAGGGCCCAGCGGAGCGGTGCTTGAGATGAAGGGCCCAGCGGAGCGGTGCTTGAGATGAAGGGCCCAGCGGAGCGGTGCTTGACAGGAAGGGCCCAGCAGAGCGGTGCTTGAGATGAAGGCCCCAGCGGAGCGGTGCTTGAGACGGCGGTGGCCAGCGGAGCGGGGCTTGACAGGAAGGCCCCAGCGGAGCGGTACTTGAGATGAAGGGCCCAGCGGAGCGGTGCTTGAGATGAAGGGCCCAGCGGAGCGGTGCTTGACAGGAAGGGCCCAGTGGAGCTGTGCTCGAGATGAAGGCCCCAGCAAAGCGGTGCTTGAGACGGCGGTGGCCAGAGGAGCGGGGCTTGACAGGAAGGCCCCAGCAGAGCAGTGCTTGAGATTAAGGGCCCAGCGGAGCGGTGCTTGAGATGAAGGGCCCAGCGGAGCGGTGCTTGACAGGAAGGCCCCAGCGGAGCGGTGCTTCAGATGAAGGGCCCAGCGGAGCGGTGCTTGACAGGAAGGGCCCAGCGGAGCGGGGCTTGAGATGAAGGGCCCAGCGGAGCGGTGCTTGAGATGAAGGCCCCAGCGGAGCGGTGCTTGACAGGAAGGGCCCCTGTTCAGCGGTGCTTGTCCCGGCGGGGCCCGTTCAGCGGTTCTTGTCCCGGCGGGGCCCGTTCAGCGGTTCTTGTCCCGGCGGGGCCCGTTCAGCGGTGCTCCTCCCGGTGGGGCCCGTTCAGCGGTGCTTCGTACGGCGGGGCCATGTTCAGCGGTGCCTGTCTTGGCGGGGCCCGTTCAGCGGTGCTTCGCACGGCGGGGCCCTGTTCAGCGGTGCCTGTCTTGGCGGGGCCCTGTTCAGCGGTGCCTGTCTTGGCAGGGCCCGTTCAGCGGTGCTTCGCACGGCGGGGCCCTGTTCAGCGGTGCTTCGCACGGCGGGGCCCTGTTCAGAGGTGCTTCACACGGCGGGGCCCTGTTCAGCGGTGCCTGTCTTGGCGGGCCCTGTTCAGCGGTGCCTGTCTTGGCGGGGCCCGTTCAGCAGTGCTTCGCACGGCGGGGCCCTGTTCAGCGGTGCCTGTCTTGGCGGGGCTCGGTTCAGCGGTGATCCTCCCAGCGGGGCCCTGTTCAGCGGTGCTTGTCCTGTGTGTCTAGGGAGCCAGACCTGGCCAAGACTTCCCGCTCATTCACCATCCGAACTTGCGGTCGCGGCGCCCTCCTGTGATGGAGTCCTGGGCCCGTGGGTGTCGTCCGTCACACCTGGAATGGGGCTGGTGGGGCTCTCCTGGGCAGGTCGCCTCCTGCCTGACTTCTCCACCCTGCTGCCCTTGCCCTATTTCGCTGAAGCTCTCTGGCCCTTGCCTCCCTTTGATGATGTGGCAGGTGACGGGGCAAGGCTACTGTCCTTGGTGGCAGCCGTCTCAGTCTTGTCGCGCCGGGCCTTTTTCTTTTTTGTCCTCTTCCCAGGGGGTGGGCTGGCTGTCACCTTGCTGCTGGCCGATGTTCCTGCCCTAGGATCTGGTGGACTCCAATAGCCCTGCACTTTGGTCACAGTAGATGCAGGGCTGGTGGTGGCTGAGGTGCTTTTTTTACTCTTACCAGATGGAGGGGGTGGGTCAGTGATTGGAACGAGGTCAAGGTTGGAAAGGAAAAGGACTTTGGAAGGACAGGGACGGGTAGGTGTAGTGGGTTTGGGAGTGGAGGAAGAGGATGTGGTTGTAGGAGGGTCAAGTGTGCTGTCTTTGGGTGCAGGTGCCTGTGACAGAGGCTGTCGTGAGGTGGATGGCTGTTGGGTGGGTGGCTGCCTGCGTTTGTGTGCTTTGGAAGAAGGGGTGACAGACACACTGGGAGAGGACACAGGGGACGTGTAAATGGCAGTGGGGGTGGTGACTGCACGTGTGCGGACTGTAATGGAGGGTGTGCTGGTGATGGAAGTACTGGCTGATGGTGGTGTGCATGCAGGTGTGAGTGGAGACGTCACAGGGAGGGAGGAGGGAGATGAGGAGGTGGGGGACACAGAGGTGGTAGTGACTGTTGGCATGTCTGCATCTGGATGTTGCTTGGGTGAATGCTTGTGGGATCTGTGGTGCTTATGTCTGGATGAGCTTCCCTTGGGTGTAGAGGTGTGTGCAGGCTGGTCTGATGGTGTGGATGGGATAGGCAGAGGAACAGGAGACTGGGACTGGGTGGAGGGAGTCAGAAGAGGGAGGCTGGAGACAGGGACAATGGCTGCCGTCAGTGCTGAGGCCAGAGCGTTGAACGATCGCTGATGGGCAGCCTGACCCGAATGAATGCCCTCCAGGTATGCATTGCTCCGATGCACCTCCCTTTCTACACCCTGGATGGCATTCAAAAGGGTAGACTGCCCAACAATGAGTGTCCTGAGGAGGTCAATGACCTCCTCACTGAGGGCAGCAGGGGTAACTGGGGCAGGGCCTGAGGTGCCTGGGGCGAAGGAGATGCCCGCCTTCCTGGGCGAGCGGGCGCGGAGCGAAGGCTGAGGGGCTGCTGGGAGGGCGGGGCTGGTGCGCTGGGTGGCGGCTGTACCTGTTGTGGCGGTGGGCACGGATGTTGCCGCCACCGCTAGGGAGCTCCCTTCCGAGGACGTGTCGGTGTCGCTGACGTCTCCACGGGTCCCCGTTGTGGAGCTCCACTCGCCCTCCGTCTCACTGGTGTACTCGGAGTCTGTTGTATGGCCCTCCGGGGCCATGTGAGATGCAGCTCCCTCGTGCACCGATGCCACTTCTCCTCTGCCTGATGATGCTAATGCACACATGAACAGGAAGAAAAAGAAAAGGGGGGGGAGAAATGAAGACAGGTTGAGTGCATGCATTGGCAACACCGTTGTCGGAGAGGACAGACACAGAAGCCCCCTGAACTAGGCCGCGCAATGGGGGTACACTACTCAGTTATTGTGACTAGGCCTACAGGTCTATGGACGACAAATGCACACATGGGTGAGGTGGGACCATGGATAGCTGTACTTGGCACTCTACAGAGGTGGGGGCGGGGGCACAGGGCCGTGTCTAACGGAGGGCCCTAGCCTACAGAATGCGCCCTGACCTGGCGATAGCCACAGCCCTCCTCCCCCACCCAGACACCTTCACTGCGCGCAAAGATAGCAGAATGTGCTGATACTCACCCCCTTGTGTCTGCTGTGATGTCCTCACGCGCCCATCCAAATCGGGGTAGGCCACCGCCAGGATCCGGGACATCAGGGGGGTCAATTGGCGGCTGGCACCCCTCCTACGTTGGGAGGCCATCGCCAGCAGAGACTCAGCGGTCTTTCTGGTCCCGCAGCGGATGTCCTCCCACCTCTTTCGGCAGTGGGTGCCCCGTCTGTTGTGGACCCCCAGGGCCCGGACGTCCTTGGCGATGGCACGCCAAATGTCGATCTTCTGATGGGCGCTGACCTATGTGACATGTACAGGGTGGTAAAGAAAATCGCATCAGTTTTCTGCCTGGTCAATGTGAGTGGCCCCCCCTCCCCAACCTTGCCATGTGGCACATGCTCTCATCTTTCGTGCGTTGCACTCCTCATTCGCTCCCCTCCCCACCATCTTACATACACCCCACTCAACACAGGCATAGCCCATTCAACGTGCACCCTGTGTACTAACCTGTTGGTCTGGAGGACCGTAGAGTAGCGCATACTGGGGGAGGACCCCATCAACAAGTTTCTCCAATTCTTCGGAAGTGAAGGCAGGGGCCCTTTCCCCAGTCGCAGCAGCCATTGTATCTCCCAGACCGAGGTCACAGCATCACTTGCAGTATAGGTCCTCTCCTGTGGATGATCAGGTCTCGAGTGATTAATCAGATAGAAAATGGCGGTCACGCCCGCGGCAGTGCGTTCCGCGGCGGTGCGTACCGCGACCGCCGGCGCACATCGTCATTGGCTCCTGAGACCCATAGGCTTCAATGTTAACCAATGCTGCTTTGCGCCGCGGTCTTCGACCGCCTACCGCCACGGTGTGCCACGCCAGCGCAGTGACCTCACATCCCACTGTCACACTTCACAGGTCAGGCAGCCGCCATTTCAAGGGCCCACATGGCATGATTTCTACTGCGTCACACAGGCCTAGGCCTTGCATTGCCACTCATACAAGCCATTCAATGCATAGCGATTCGTGTACTGTGCAAGCTGTGTGAACGAACCTGTGGGTTGCTTGACTGTGTGCTCCATGTTGTCCTTCCTAGGCACCGTCCGCTGGGACTTGTGAGGAGAAGGATGAATCCTCCCGTGTACCGACCGCTGGTGGACCTGTCGACAATGGAAGAACGACATATCATACTTACATACCGGCTTGACAGAGCAACTATACATGAACTATGTGCCCAGCTGGAGCCAGACCTGATGTAACCCATCCGCCAACCCACAGAAATTCCCCCTCTGGTGCAGGTTCTGTCAGTACTCCATTTTTTGGCAAGTGGGTCTTTTCAGACAACAGTGGCCATATCATCTGGGATGTCTCAGCCTATGTTTTCTAAGGTTTTGTCCAGAGTTTTGTCTGCCCTGATGAAATACATGCGGAGCTACATTATTTTCCCTGAGGTGGGCGATTTGGCTACAGTGAAGGGTGATTTCTATGCCCTTGGACATATCCCCAACATCATTGGTGCCATTGATGGGACCCATGTGGCTTTGGTTCCCCCCAAAGAAAGTGAGCAGGTGTACCGAAACAGAAAAAGTTATCATTCGATGAATGTCCAGGTGGTCTGTTTGGCTGACCAGTACATCTCCCATGTAAATGCCAAGTTCCCTGGGTCAGTGCATGACGCGTACATCATGCGAAATAGCAGCATCCCTTATGTGATGGAACAGCTACAGAGAAACCGTGTGTGGCTAATAGGTGACTCTGGTTACCCCAACCTGTCGTGGCTACTGACCCCAGTGAGGAATCCCCGGACCAGGGCAGAGGAACGGTACAATGAGGCCCATGGGCGATCTAGGAGGATCATAGAAAGGACCTTCGGGGTCCTGAAGGCCAGGTTTAGGTGCCTGCATATGACAGGGGGATCCCTCATGTACTCACCAAAGAAGGTGTGCCAGATCATCGTGGCCTGCTGTATGCTTCACAATCTTGCATTGCGACACCAGGTGCCTTTTCTGCAGGAGGATGGTCCAGATGGTGGTGTTGTAGCAGCTGTGGAGCCTGTGGAGAGTGAAGAGGAGGAAGATGATGGGGACGACACGGACAACAGGGAGACAGTCATACAACAATACTTTCAGTAGCACACAGGTAAGAATCACCCACGCCATTTTACATTTACTTAAGGCCTCATGCGTCTCCACTGTCTGTGTTTCCCCCCAGTTCCTGTTTACTGATTTGTGACTTTCCCTTCCCTTTTCAGAGCTGTATGACCCACTGCCTGACTTTAGCTTTGTTTGCCCATGGACTAAGGATTATTGAAATTGGTATGTTGTCATCACAAAGTAACTGGACATTATAGCACCGTTATGTGTAATACATTTGTTAAGAATACAAGCAGACTCCTGTTTTTTTAAGTGGAATAAGTAATTTATTTTAAGTGCTACATATAGGTACATGATTGGAAAACGGTGATGGGTGGGGGTGGAGTAATGTCCATGGCAGAGTCCAGTTCTCAGTCACACAGGTGCATTGTCCATATGCCTGTGGAAGGATGGAGCAGGGGCAGTTCAAGGTTGGACAGGGTGACAATGTGGGACAGTGGGATGACATCAGGGGGTATCTTAGGCTGGAGGGGGTCTTGCAATCCTACTCTGTCTTCTTGTGAGATCTCAGGTTACGCTTGCGGGGTGGTTCTTCTTCTGCAGGAGGTGGGGTTCTGGTGGCCTGTCGTTGTGTGGGGGCCTCCTGCCCACTAGAGCCGGCGGAGGTGGTAGGCTGTTCCTGGCCTGGGCTAGTGACAGGGGCCCTTTGGGGTGCCACATGGTCCCGCAATGTGGTGACGATCTGGGTAAGGGCCACGACGATGGTCCCCATTGCGAAACCGATGTTCCTCAGTTCCTCCCTGAACCCCATGTACCGTTCCTCCTGCAGTTCCTGGATCTCCTGGAACCGGGCCAGTACCGTCGCCATCGTCTCCTGGGAGCGGTGGTATGCTCCCATGATGGAGGAGAGGGCCTCTTGGAGAGTCGGTTCCCCGGGCCTGTGCCCCCCCCTGTCGCACAGCAGCCCTCCCAGTTCCCCTGTGTTCCTGGGCCTCTGTCCCCTGGACGGTGTGCCCACTACCACTGCCCCCAGGTCCCTGTTGATGTTGGGGTGGTGGGTCAACCTGGGTGCCCTGTAGTGGTGGACATACCGCTGAATGACGTGTCCTGGAGACAGAGGCATGGGCCCGCTGGGTGGGAGCTGTGCTGGTGTTCCCAGAGGGTGTTGGGTCTGGTGTAGCCTGTGGCTGTCTGTGGGGAACCGACTGTCCAGAGGTCCCCGATGGGCCGGGCTGGTCGTCTGGCTCCAGGGAGACAGAGCTGCTGTCATTGCTGGGGGCCTCTTCTGGGGGTGGGATGGACCCACGTGGCTGTGTGGTGGCGTTCGGGTCCTGCAGGGGTATAAAGGTATGGTTATTTCTTCTGTGTGTGGCATTTCGTGTGATGGGTGGGTGTCTGTGGACCCATGTGCAGGCATTTCCTTGTGGGGGCATTTGTGAGGGTGGCTTGTGGGGGTGATGTGTGTGTGCAGTGGGCATGCTTTGGTGATGGGTGTCCATGCTTTGTGGTCGCATGCAGGGCTTGGTGTTGGGATGGGTGGATTGTGATGGTGAGCCTTTTGCTAGGGGTTGGTGTGATGGGGGAGGGGGTGAGGGTGGGGGTGGGGGTATGATTTGGCATGCAGGTGGGGTGGGGGTGGGAAGCAGTAGTGAAGATTTGACTTACCAGAGTCCATTCCTCCAGATACTCCTGCGAGGCCCTCAGGATGCAGGATGTGCAAGACTTCCTCCTCCCATGCGGTAAATTCGGGGGGAGTAGGTGGGGGTCCGCCGCCAGTCTTCTGCACCGCAATGTTGTGCCTTGATACCATGGAACGCACCTTCCCCCGTAGGTCATTCCATCTCTTCCTGATGTCCTCCCGATTGCGTGGATGCTGTCCCACCACGTTAACCCTGTCCACTATCCTTTGCCATAGCTCCATCTTCCTGGCAATTGTGGTGTGCTGCACCTGTGCCCCGAAGAGCTGGGGCTCTACACGGACTATTTCCTCCACCATGACCCTGAGTTCGGCGTCACTGAACCTGGGGTGTCTTTGGGGTGCCATGGGGTGGTGTGGTTGAGGTGTGGGGTGGCGTTTGTGGTGATGAGTGTGGTGCGTGTGGTGGTATGTGGTGTTTGGTGCGTGGATTCTGTGTGGGTGATGGTGTTGTGTGCCTCTGTGTTGCGGGATTGTCTATTCTGTGCTCTCTCTCTAGCCTTTGTCAATGATTTCGGGCCGTAGGGGCTTGTGGGTGATGTGGGTGTGGGTTTTATATTGTGTTGGGTGTGTGGGAGTGGTGTTAGTATGTGTATCAGGTATGTGTATTTCAAAATGACCAATGTGGCTGTGTTTTGTATGTGTGTGTGTATTTTGACCGCGGCGGTGTGTACCGCCAATGGAATACCGCGTTTGAAAGACCGCCGCGTGGATTTGTGGGTCGGAATGGTATGGGCGTATTTCTGTTGGCGTGACGGTGGAGGTTTGGTCATCGCCATTTTTTCGCTGGCCTTTGGTGTGGCGGACTTTTGTGGATGTCGGGTTTTTGGCGGTTTGCCAGTTGCGGGTCAGAATGACCGTGGCGGTTTACCGCGGCCGCGGCGGTGTTATGGCGGTCTTCTGACCGGCGGTAAGCCCCTTTTACCGCCAAGGTGAGAATGACCCCCTATGTCTATAGGACAAACTGAGTGCTGTTTTGGGTCTTAGTGGGCAGATGACACAGATGCTAGTTTACCTGAATGGTATTCAAGGCACCATGTCTGGCCTACAGAGGTCATTCTAGGGTTTAGCCTCCTCATTGACCAAAGCCTCTCACCCAAGCCAATGTCCTGCTACAGCTCCCACCCTTCCCCATCCCAAATCCCTCTTTCCAGCCCAATCGAAAGCACACACATACATTTGCACTCACCCATTCAAACACACACATAAAGCACATCCACACACACACACACACAAACACACAGAGAAACACAGACATACTCACATACAGACCACACACCCCGAAACCATCACACCACATGCATAAAGACAGACACCACACCCAGCATGACACAAACATCTACACCGACCACCACCACACCTGCAAGCATGACACCAAGCTCAACACAAACATCAATGCCTACCACCGCTACACCTGCAGATACACACCCACCTAGACACAAACATCCACGCCTACCACCACACACACATGCACCAGCACGTCCACAAGCACCACAACCACACACAGTATCTCCATCCACAGCACACTCATCCAAACACACACATATATTGCACACTACACACACTGTACACAAACTCCCACGCTCACCTATGCAATAGACACCTAGTAAGGGACAAAAAACAACACATACACCACCTACACTTGCACATCAGACACTACCACTCCTTCTACCTCTCAACCTGACCTCCCTGCCAACCACCTTACCCATCAAGGAAGACCTTCTTTTTGCCCTGACCCATTCCACATCCCAAACCACTGCTCCCAAATGTCTTTTTACCCCTTCCACACACCAACCCACAACTTCCACATCCCAAATGACACCTATCAAATGCAAATCCATACCTCCCAAATGTCTTTCAAATCATCCTCATCCCAACCCACCCGTTCAATATCCAAACCAACCCTTTCAAAACCTGATCCCGCCCCTCCCAGATCCAAACCCATCCCTCCCAAACCCAAATGGACCTCTCCCAAACCCAAGGATCCCTCCAAGTAAGATTATGGAGGTGTCTGCTTTCTGCCCAACAAATGCCCTTTCCTGAGAAGGTTGTGCCTGGCAGTGAAATTAGGAGGCAAGTTCAGGGCCTGAAGCTCACATGTCCAATTTTGGCCAATTTTGACTTTACTCATTTAGGATGAAATGAGACAAAATAAGAGAAGTATCTAATGCTGAGAAAAAGATTCATTTAATTTTGAATACCTTTGCGCTAACCTTATTTTTTGATTGTTACTAATTGTTTGCTGATTACGTTATTTCTGCTAATGTGTGTGCCATGCACTTACTCCTATTTGTAACAGTGACAAGCACAGGTTTTAATTTAAAGATATATTTGGACTGAATACATTGTTGCTGTACATTTGTGATGGGGGTGTTAATTTGGTGCAAACATTCGCCATGTTACTGGACACTTACACAAAATTATAAGTGTTTCTGTTTTTATGACTGGAAAAATGCATGTGTTTATTTAAAAATGATGTGTTTATAATACACACATATGCATGACACCGGGAACTTGACAATTTAAAGTTAAATGATATCTGCTGTTTCTCATATATTGCACAAAACAAGAGGACATGTGACCTTAACACATCTCTGACATGTTTGCAGTTTAACATTGGTTATACATTCTGTGTACACTCACTTTCAACATTTTGTAGTTCAATTGCTACATTATCATGGATTTCTGTAGTTCATGTGGTGTATACTCTTTATGTAGGTGATATGATAGTTTAGTGGAAATTATTGCACACTCCTGTATGGACACATTTTGAGTTGAGATTGATATGACTTTTTGTGTTGGTGTCCATTGCCATGTATGCAGTTAGTAACAAATTGGTGAGTGTTTCTGATATATCAAGGTGTGTTTTTAAACATTTTTCTAACTACAACATTATAGACAATGCATTGCACATGATTATACTCTTGCTTGCTAGTATTTGTTATACATGCATGAGTCCTCTGCAACTGTACCCCAACAATCCTGAGAATGGCAGGTAATACAATGACTTACCTTCTGTTCCAGCGACAACTGAGCTGATTTTCATCTTGGTCCAGGAGCAGCAGCAATGGCAGGAATTGTATGACCAGGTTCATGGTGGCAGGAAATGAGAAAACTCAGAACAATTTAAGTGTTGTCCTTTTATTCCTCCCAATCCCCTAACTCAGGTGCGGAGTTTTAGACCCCACAGTTGCATCAGTGGGAAGGCACATTGGTAAAAGTGGCTTGAGTTTCACAGCCAGCCGCTTTTGCCTATGGCACTGTTAATGCAGGTGGTAATTCATGGCGGTGGCAGCGGTTCAGCAATGGTCTTGTGTCTATGGACCCACCAACATCTACCTAGAGTGGCGGGAAAACCTAGTAGATGGATGGGAAATATGATGGAAAATTTACTCCAGGACTGTTACCGCCAAGATCAGGCCCTTAGACTTTTTGTTATCTAAAGTCAAGTATCCTAGAGTTGTCTAGAACTAAGAGGCACATTTAAGAGCCCCTAGCACCATTCTAACGTCACATTGGTGTAATTTGTTATGCAAATGTGGCATTAAAAGGCCAAAAACGCTGCACATTGCACCACTTTATGACTCCTTGCGTTACATTATGCCTGCATCTGGCATAATGTATGCAAAGTGGGGTGGTACACTGTTAGGGGGCTGAAAAAAAGGCGCAAGAAAATCTAAGTGATTTTCTTGTGTCATTTTTTTTCGCTCTTTTAACGCCTGCTCAGGGCAGGCATTAAATGGGGTCTCGCCATTGAATGCAATTGGCCCCTATGTACTCTGCAGTAGTAACACCAAACTTTTGGCACTACTCCTGCAGAGTACATCAATTGCGTAAAAAAAAAAAAAACGCTATTGCTCCTAACCATGTTCTATGGTGCGTCATATTTAAATATGCCACACACATGGTGGCGGTTGGGGGTCGCTAAAGGGCACAAGAAAAGTGGCGCTGCACTGTGTGCAGTGCCACTTTTCTTAAATATACCCCTAAATCCCTGCACCCCCGGATGGGATTCCTCCTGATTTTTTCAAAGTGAGATGGAGATATGAGCCTCCATATTTACTCTAATGTAGTGATTAAGGAATATCCCCCTCCCTTGTGGCCGACTTTCATTCTTATCCAGGTTTTCAAAAAAAGATATAAGGACAACCAACGTGGTACCATCCAATCTCCCTAACAGACTATGCAGTATATGGTGGCCAAAACAGGCACTATGTACATGGCCTTTATGGACCTGACACAAGCATTTAACAGAGTTATTAAGAAGAAATTGTGGACATGCTTTTGTTCTTGGGGTTTGACCCTGACATAGGTTTCCTTTGAGTTTTGCCTACGAATATTTCAGAGATCGTGTGCTTTAACAATGATGGCTCTTATGTGAACCCTTTTATGTTTCTAAGTGTGGTGCACAAAGGGCGTATCCTGTCCGCATTCTTGTGCACTTTATAGATAGATGGTTTGAATATGATTTTCCTATGGTGGCTAAATGGCTCCTTTCCACATTAGTGTACACAGATAATGTTGTACTTTTAGCCAGAAAAGGGGTGGGATTGCAGAAGCTAATGGATTCATATTTAGCTGTTATGAGTGCATTAGATCTTGCAATAAATTATAAGACGTTGTTTATGACGGTGGTGGGGTCCAGGCTCACCAGAGCTTATCCCTTTCATGCACGGGGGTATGTGTTGGATAAAGTTATGTTTTTCTTATATAGGATTGCAATTCAATTCTGCACTAACATGGAACCCCTTGGCTAAAAAATAAGAGAAACACAATTTGGAGGACTATGGTCTCGGTTTCTGACCTTACCTCATGACTGGGTAAGAAACCACTACAGGCACTTCCTAAAAGCTACCAAGCCAAATGTAGTTCAACAGTATCCTATGGTGGCAATATTATAGTATACATGGACATTACTGCTTTTTAGATAGCTGAAAATAAATATCTCAGATGTATTTAAAGTGCCCTTCAGTGCACACCTGCATATATTGTACACCAGGAATTAGGAATCAATAATTTATCAGATATCCTTTGGCTTCCCCGACCCTTAAGATGGGTTTCAATTTTGCTAAGGCCTGAGATGAGACTTCATCAGGAGATATTGCTGTGTTGTTTAGTTTATCTTTTGGTAAAGCACCTGAAATTCCTAGTTAAAATGATTAGTTTCTTCTGGTCTATGGGTCATTTTGACTTGTTTCATAACTTGGTAAGGAAAGACGATTTAAAATGGGCACAGAAAGATGTTTATCTTGATGTTAGGCTATTAGAGAAGGTCAAGAATAATCCTAACATTCTGTCTGTGCCTATATTCCTTTAAAACTGATTTTATAATGGAATTTTATTTTACTTTGGTCACCGATTGTAATCAGTGCTTTCTGTTGCTGCGGTTTAGGTAAATCCAACTTCACTGTCTTTTAGCAATACTGAAGGGCTGGAAAGATAGAACAAATTCACCTTGTGGTTGCAGTGAGTGTCCCCACAAGACACGCTTAATTTTGTCATGTTTTGTGGCTTTTACACTATGACCTTCACAACTTTTATTTTACAAATTTTGAGAACTTGACATTTTAATCAAATGTGTCAAACTTTAGTACAAAAGCTGAATGATGTTTTTATATAAGTTGGAAATGGCCTTTTCTACGTGGACACCCCCAAACTTTTTGCCTACCTCCTACTCCTTTATTCTGGATTTTTGCTTGTTGGCCTTAACACTTGGTGTGCTTTACCACTGCCAACTAGTGCTAAACTGCTTGTGCTATCTCCCTAAAACATCATTTGGTTGGTATACACCTGACTGGCATATTTAATTCGCATGTAGGTCCCTTGTAGAGTGGTGTACCATATATCCAGGGCCTGTAAATTAATTGCTACCAGTAGGCCTGCAGCACTTATTGTGGCACCCACTTATGTAGCACTTTAAAACATGTTCCAGGCCTGCCATTCCAGTCTGAAGGTAGTGTCCCACTGCCATGTTGACTTGGCATTTAACACCCTTTGCCAAGCCTTAAACTCTACTTTTATTACATATGTCAATCCTAAGGTAGGCCCTAGGTAGCCCAATGGACTGGGTGCTGTGTAATTAAAAGGTAGGACATGTACTTTTTAGTTTTATATGTCTTAGTAGTGAAAAACTCCCAAATGTGTTTTTCACTACAGTGAGGCCTACCCTTCTCATAGGATAACATTGGGGATTCCTTATTATATTTAATAAACTGTAATTCCCGTCCTACAGGAGGTAGCCATGTCATGTTTGGTACCTATGAACTTGCAATGATAAACCCTCTTTAATAGTAAAGGGAATTTAACATTACAGGTTTAAAATGCCAATTTGAGAAAGTTGACATTTTCCTGCTTTTAGCCCTCTGTGCCTGCAGCCTGCCTTAGGTCACATGACTTGGTGTACCTGGCAGTTAGGACTTTGTGGATTCTTCCCAGATAGTCATACAATAGTGGGAGTAGCAGAGCCTGAATAGACCATTAACTGACTTGATGAGGGGGCAGAGCAAAGCACAGCCCACCAGCACCTGAATAGGCTGTGTTCTGCCACAACACAATAGGGGGAACAACCCTGTATTGTCAGTGCAGCCAGCTAGGCACCAGGACAGGGGAGGCAGGAGCCTCCTGGAACTTCAAAGTACCCTTTTGGAAACTTGTCATAACTTCTAGAAGCAAAGCACCCACTACTGGACCTGTGGAAGGACTCTTAGCTTGCTACCTGTGAATGTGACTTGCTGTGCACTCTGCCAGACCTCTTCTGTACCTGGAGGAGCTGCTTTGCTGCCTGAAGCCTGCCTTGAACCTTCAGAGGCTAGCCTTGATGTGGAGTCCTGCATGTTCACCTGCACTCAAGACTTCCAGAAGGATCCCAAATGGCTAGTTTTGCTGGTCAGTGCCAAAAGGACATAACAGGCTCCCACTATCTTACACTCACACCTGGACCCAGCCTATGTGAGTCTTGAACCCCTAAGCATTCTCAATCCACTCCTGGACCCCTGGTTGTGGTGCTAGAGGTGGAAGGGGGGCCATTTTCCATAAATTGAGGACTCACTATTTTGAACCTAAACCTAAATTTCTAACTCTGATTCTACAAATTGTAATTGGATGGTTTTGGTATTGTCAACATCAGGACAGTGCGCACTCTACGGGCGACATAAATGCAAAACCCAGTCCTTATTCAGAGGCATATTTCATGCATTGTGTTTCTATGCAGTATGTTAACCTTTTGCATTGCAGAACTTTCACCTTGAAAAGTCATTAATGCTGTTTGTAATTCATTGTTCATTTGCAAGGCTTGTTTGCAGGACTACAGGGTGTGGTTCTTTATTCTAAGACTTTCTAGATGCCTTTCTTGCAGCATGGTTGGGTGTGGCTTGTGGGCAGGGCTTGGCTCTATATAAGGGAGCCAGCCCATCTCCACGTCCTCACTATTCTGAGGTTCCGGTGCAGAGCAGCAGCATTTTCCAGAGCTCCTGTCCCGAAGGCCTAACCAGCCATTTCCAGGGCTGCTCTTGCTTATTTCCGTTTTCCAGTAACATTCGAGTTTTGGGCCTAAACTTGAAATCGCGTGTACGCGATCATTTCATGGCATTTTCATTGTGAATTCCGAATCGGCAACAGTGTGCGCGATTCTTTCCATGCATTTCTTTCATGGCATTCAGATCGGCAGTGTGTGCGATCATTTCATGGCATTTGCACTGTGAATACCGAATTGGCAACAGTGTGCGTGATTCTTTCCAGGCATTTATTTTGTGGCATTCAGGTCGGCAGTGTGCGCGATCATTTCTTGGCATTTGCATTGTGAATTCCGAATCAGCAAGATAGTGCGTGATTCTTTCCATGCATTTATTTCTTGGCACTCAGATCGGCAGCGTGCGCGATCATTTCATGGCATTTGCATTGTGAATTCCGAATCTGCAACAGTGTGCGCTATTCTTTCCTTGCATTTATTTCTTGGCATTCAGATGAGCAGTGTGCGTGATCATTTCATGGCATTTACATTGTGTATTCCGAATCAGCAACAGTGTGCGGGATTCTTTCCATGCATTTATTTCGTGGCATTCAGATCAGCAGTGTGCACGATCATTTCATGGCATTTGCATTGTGAATTCCGAATCGGCAACAGAGTGCGTGATTCTTTCCATGCATTTATTTCTTGGCATTCACATCGTCAGTGTGCGCGATCATTTCATGGCATTTGCACTGTGAATACCGAATCGGCAACAGTGTGCGTGATTCTTTCCAGGCATTTCTTTCGTGGCATTCAGATCGGCACTGTGCGTGATCATTTCTTGGCATTTGCATTGTGAATTCCGAATTGGCAACAGAGTGCGCAATTCTTTCCATGCATTTATTTCTTGGCATTCAGATCGGCGGTGTGCGCGATCATTTCATGGCATTTGCATTGTGAATTCTGAATCAGCAACAGTGTGCGCGATTCTTTCCTTGCATTTATTTCTTGGCATTCAGATCGGCAGTGTGCGTGATCATTTCATGGCATTTACATTGTGAATTCCGAATCGGCAACAGTGTGCAGGATTCTTTCCATGCATTTATTTCGTGGCATTCAGATCAGCAGTGTGCACGATCATTTCATGGCATTTGCATTGTGAATTCTGAATCGGCAACAGAGTGCGCGATTCTCTCCATGCATTTAGTTCTTGGAATTCAGATCGGCAGTGTGCGCGATCATTTCATGGCATTTGCACTGTGAATACCGAATTGGCAACAGTGTGTGTGATTCTTTCCAGGCATTTATTTCGTGGCATTCAGATCGGCACTGTGCGTGATCATTTCTTGCAATTTGCATTGTGAATTCTCAATCAGCAACAGAGTGCGCAATTCTTTCCATGCATTTCTTTCTTGGCATTTAGATCGGCAGTGTGCACGATCATTTTATGGCATTTGCATTGCGAATTCTGAATCGGCAACAGTGTGCGCAATTCTTTCCTTGCATTTATTTCTTGGCATTCAAATCAGCAGTGTGCGTGATCATTTCATGGCATTTACAATGTGAATTCCGAATCGGCAACAGTGTGCGCAATTCTTTCCAGGCATTTACTTCTCGGCATTCAGATCGGCAGTGTGTGCGATCATTTTATGGCATTTACCTTGTGAATTCTGAATCGGCAACAGTGTGCACGATTCCTTCCAGGCATTTACTTCGTGACATTCAGATCAGCAGTGCGCACAATCATTTCATGGCATTTACATTGTAAGTTCTGAATCGGCAACAGTGAGCGCGATTGCTTCCAGGCAGTTACTTCGTGGTATTCAGATCAGCAGTGTGCGCTATCATTTCATGACAGTTGTATTGTGAATTCTAAATCTGCATCAGAGTGCGCAATTCTTTTTCCTGCATTTAAATCTTGAATCATAGATCGGCGTTGTGCACAATCATTTAATTGCATAATAATCTAGATGTTCGAATCGGCAACAGAGTGCGCAAATCTTTCCTGATGCTTAACTTTTGAAATACAGATCGGCGGAGTGCGCGATCATTTCTAGAGATTGAAACTTAGATGAGCGGTTTGATTAAAGAGCATAATATTCACTGAACATTTAAGTCTTGAAACTCTTAATCAGAAAGTGAGGTAGGAGTGTATTTCATGGTATTTGTACAGTTCGTTCAAGTAGAGAAAAAAACATGTGTTCTTTGATTCTTGCTTCAATGCAGAGAGTGTTCTAAGCAGTATTTTGGAGAGAGTTTATGGTTCAAAATATAATATGCTAATTCTGGAATGTTCATGTGAAAACCTTGCATAACCTTTTCTTGATTTCCAGGTACCTAGATCCTTGAGGCCTAGTTATAGTGAAGTCATAGGCCATTCATCTTTTCAGCATAAGTGTTTTATTTGAAACAAAACATATTGAAAGTCATTGTGATTAATCTTGCAATTGTGTTGTGTAACTCTTGCTTCCACAGGTCTCCTTCCCCGCTGTTCCCAACCCAAAAACCCTTTCCCCCACTTGGCCATTCTTTAACTCTGTGCTATATAACTAGTGGAGTTTGGAGCTGCCAAGGGGTGGACATGTTGGGAACATGCGCAAGCCCTGAGGATCTGGTCTCCTTGACAGAATAGTAAGCCCACAAACTTTTAATCCTCCTGGTTTGCGCTAGGTTCTCAATATGGCCACATTGGATGAGTTAGTTAAATGTATTATGCAGCTCCAATCAGATGTGGTAGCATCCAAAGATATAGCAACCCATTTAGCTGAAAGAGTGAGTCAGTTACAAGAATGAGTAGAAAAGAAAGAACAAGGTCCTCTGGGTGCCGTTTGGTTTGGCACACCTCCTCAAGGTTCAGGAGGTAATCCTCCAACTAACACTTCCCTCAACGTTCCCTCAACCATTCCTCTGGCTCCTCCAGAACATTTTTCAGGTGATCCTCTGAAAGCGCAATCTATTTTGACTCAAGTAGAATTGCATTTTACCTGTCGACCACAAACTTTCCCTGATGCCCAATCCAGAGTGGCCTTCCTGTTACTTTACCTGACTGGAGACGTGGCCAATTGGGCAATTCCTCTTGTGCGCAAAGACAGTCCCCTGCTTTACAATTGGAGAAACTTTGTCCGTGAATTTGAAAGAGTATTTCATTGAAGAACAGTGACTCTATCAGCTGACCGAGAACTGTTAGAATTTGGACAAGGCAATAAAGATTTAGTTACCTACTTGGCTAGTTGTAATCGGCTGATAGCAGAGACACCCTGGCCTGAAGAAAAGCAAGGAGCCCGGTTCTACCAAGGACTCAGAGATGAGCTAAAAGACATTCTTGCCCAGATTGATCCTCAACCTACAGATTGTCAAGATCTAATAAACCTTGTTTTGAGAATAGACCATAGCCTTGCAGAACAACAAGGAACACGCAAAAAGACTGAGAAATATTCCTGGCGTGTTCACGAACGTAGAGAATCAAGAACTCTGAAAGAGAGTAGTCATGAACCAATGGAAATTGGAACTATCAGGTGACCTTTGACAAAAGATGAAAAAGACCTACGTAGAAAGAACGGACAATGTCTTTACTGTGGGCACAAGGGTCACTTCGCCAAAGAGTGTCCAATCAAACCAAAGGGCAAACAAGGTCCAATCAAGAAAATAGCAACAAATGCACAAACCGAGCAGGAAAACTAGATCACCCAAGATGTAAAGAAGGGTTGCTCTTGGGTGTCACCATGGACCCCTCACATTCAAGGCATCTAAAGTTAGACATCGAAGTACAAGTAAAGAAGAAGAAATATCTTAAAAAAGCCTTAGTGTATTCTGGGGATACTGGTAACTTTGTGGATGCACAATTGGTCCAAACATGGGTGATCCCATGCACCAAAAAGAAAGCCCCCAAAATCATACAAGCCTTAGATGGAAAACTTTTAACTGGAGGTCCAGTAACTCTACAGACTGTCCCCTTGTTGGTGACCTGTAATGGGGGAGATTAGAATATCAAACATGAAGAGAAAATCATCTTTGACGTCATCCATGCTCCTCAGTATGGAGTCATTCTTGGACTGCAATGGTTAAGCTATCATAAACCTGAAATCAACTGGTCAGAACGAAAAATCGTATTCTCCTCCATCTCATGTAATAAAACATGTCTCCAGACATCAAGAGTCTCGAAACCTTGCAAAGCTCACGTAGCAACAGATGTCGAAAAAGATGTAACGCTGCCCTGGCAGTATTCGTCCCATCTAGAAGTTTTTGATGAAAGAGAAGCAGAAACCTTGCCACCTCACAGACCATATGACTGTCAAATTGATCTAACTCCTGGTGCTATACTCCCAAGTTGTCGTGTGTACGCCTTGTCAGAAAATGAAAATCAACACCTGAGAAAATACTTGGAGCAATTTCTAGCTAATGGCTTTATTCGTCCTTCCAAATCTCCTGCAGCGTCTCCTCTTTTTTTTGTCCCCAAGGCTAATGGGGACCTTCAAACTTGCATAGACTATAGAGGTTTGAACAAGATCACAGTCAAGAACAAGTACCCATTACTGCTGATTCCTGTCTTGTTGAATCAAGTTAAAAAAGCAAAAATCTACACTAAGTTAGACTTAAGAGGCGCTTACCATTTGGTCAGAATGAGAGAAGGCGATGAATGGAAAACTGCCTTTAAAACCCAATATGGTCTGTTTGAATACATAGTCATGCCCTTTGGGCTTTGTAAAGCTCCAGCAGCATTTCAATTCTTTCTGAATAACCTCCTTAGAGAGTATCTAGATCTATTTGCAATAGTCAACATCGACGATATCTTAATCTAGTCAGACAATGAAGTTGAACATGTACAACATGTCAAAAAGATTCTCACAGCCCTTCGAAAGCATAATCTGTATTGCAAAATAGCCAAATGTGAATTCATGTTACCACCGTTGAGTTCTTAGGAGTCATCCTTACTCCTCAAGGTATGGTCATGACAGAAAGAAAAGTACAAGCCATAACTGATTGGCCCACTCCAAAGAATATTTGAGATGTTCAGTGCTTCCTAGGTTTTGCAAATTTCTATTTCAGGTTCATAAATCATTTCTCTCAGATAGTGGCACCAATCATCAAGTTGTTGAGAAAGAAAGAGCCATTTGTGTGGTCCCCTGAAGCTGACAGAGCCTTTTCAACCTTAAAGGAAGCTTTCTCCACTGCCCCAGTCTTGACTCATCCAGACGTTGAGCGTCCATTCATAGTAGAAGCAGATGCTTCAGACGTAGTAATTGGTGCAGTGTTATCACAATGCTGTAAAGATACTGGTTAACTACATCCTGTAGCCTACATGTCTCGAAATCTGAATGAAGCAGAATGAAATTATGTTATCGCTGAGAAAGAGCTTCTGGCAATCCGTGATGCCTTCAAAGAATGGAGACACAATTTGCTAGGCGCCAAATACACTATGACAGTATATACAGATCACCGTAATCTCAAGTTCATGAGTTCAGCTAGACTTTTGACTCCTCAGCAACTCCGATGGATGCTGTTTTTTGGTGAGTTTGATTTTGTGGTAACATTCCGCCCTGGAAAGGATAATCGCAAAGCGGATGCTTTGTCCCGTCAATATTCCACTATGTTACCCGCGATTCAGTTTCCTAGTTCTATAATTGCTCCAGATAAAGTTCCTTGCATCATAAAAACGGAAGACTTTTTTGAAGAAATCCGTAATTCCTTCATCATTGAGAAATGGCAGAAATGGACTCAAGCAGATCCCAAAAGATCAATCAAACAAGGACTACCTTTCCATGATGTCCGTTTATTTGTTCCAACTAACAAGTTACGTAAGTTGGTATTTCATTGGTTGCATGTTATACTTACGGCAGGTCATGCAGGTATTCCTAAAACTCTTGAAATAGTTCAACGTTACTTTTGGTGGTCTACTTTGATAAAAGACGACAAACAGATGGTAGCTAACTGTGAAGTTTGTGCTCGCATCAAGTCAAGTCATTCAAAGCCAAGAGGTTTATTACATCCTCTCCCAACTCCACTTCGACCTTGGGAGCACATCTCATTAGACTTTATTACTGGGCTACTCATGGTTCAACATCACTCAGTAATCCCTGTGGTGGTAGATAGTCTCACAAAATATGCACATTTCATTACTTGCAAGAAATTGCCCACCTCCAGTGAACTGGCAACAATCCTTTTAAATCGAGTGGTCCAATATCACAGATTACCAAAAATAATTCTCTCCGATCGAGGATCACAATTTGCCTCTAACTTCTGGAAGACGTGGTGCAAAACCCTTCAAATCACTTCTACACTGTCTACCAGTCATCATCCTGAAACGGATGGTCAAACGGAGCGGTTAAATCACACTTTGAAACAATACCTACGTGCTTATGTGGAAAAAGCACTTCATTCTTGGACATTGATGCTTTGGTTAGCTGAACTGGCCAATAATAACTCATATCATGCTTCCATTGGTGTCACCCCTTTTTTGGTCTGTTTGGCTATCATCCTGCTACCCTGCCAATCACGATTCCGCAAGAAAGTACACTTACACCAGCCTTATCAGAAGCGATTCAACAACTCCCTCAAACTCAGAAACAAATCCAGCAACACCTAGATAAAGCTAAACAAACGTATAAAAGACACTATAACAAGAAACATTGTGAAGGACCCCAATATAAGCCAGGTGATAGAGTATGTCTTTCCACATCATATTAATCCCAAGTTCATAAGTCCTTACACGATTCTTCAACAAATTAATCCAGTGACCTACAAACTGCAGTTACGAAGGTCATTACGTATTCATCCACTATTTCCAACTTCACTCCTGAAAAGAGCTGCCCAAAAAGTCTGCTCCCAACCAGCTCAAGCTCTTGTACATGGAGAATTGGAATACAAAGTTAAACGAGTGCTGAATTCAAAATTTATAGGTTGTAACCTCTGGTACCTAATATCCTGGAAAGGTGACAGTCCAGAGAGCAACTCATGGGTCTCCGCATCTGACATTCAAGCTCCACGACTAGTGAGGCGTTTTCATCGCCTTAATCCAGGCAAACCAGGCCCTAGAGCACGTTTGGGAAGGGGGAATACTGTCAACATCAGGACAGTGCGCGCTCTACGGGCTGCGTCAGTGCAAAAACCCAGTCCTTATACAGAGGCATATTTCATGCATTGTGTTTCTATGCAGTATGTTAACCTTTTGCATTGCAGAACTTTCACCTTGAAAAGACATTAATGCTGTTTGTAATTCATTGTTCATTTGCAAGGCTTGTTTGCAGGACTAAAGGGTGTGGTCCTTTATTCTAAGACTTTCTAGAAGCCTTTCTTGCAGCATGGTTGGGTGTGGCTTGTGGGCGGGGCTTGGCTCTATATAAGGGAGCCAGACCAGCTCCACGTGCTCACTAGCCAGAGGTTCTGGTGCAGAGCAGCAGCATTTTCCAGAGATCCTGTCCTGGAGGCCTAACCAGCCATTTCCAGGCCTGCTCTTGCTTATTTGGTGATCTTCAGGGAGGGCGGTAAGGTGAAGGTCGGGTTAGGCCCCCGACTCCGTTTTCCGGTAACATTTGAGTTTTGGGCCTAAACTTGAAATTGCATGTACGCGATCATTTCATGGCATTTGCATTGTGAATTCCGAATTGGCAACAGTGTGCGTGATTCTTTCCAGGCATTTATTTTGTGGCATTCACATCGGCAGTGTGCACGATCATTTCATGGCATTTGCATTGCGAATTCCGAATCTCCAACAGAGAGCGTAATTCTTTCCATGCATTTATTTTTTGGCATTCAGATCGGCACTGTGCGCGATCATTTCATGGCATTTGCATTGTGATTTCCGAATTGGCAACAGTGTGCACAATTCTTTCTTTGCATTTATTTTGTGGCATTCAGATCGGCAGTGTACACGATCATTTCATGGCATATACATTGTGAATTCCGAATCAGCAACAATGTGCGCGATTCTTTCCAGGCATTTATTTTGTGTCATTCAGATCGGCAGTGTGCATGATCATTTCATGGTCTTAGAATCGTGAATTCCGAATCAGCAGCAGTGTGCGCGATTCCTTTTCAGGTATTTACTTCTTGGCATTCAGATCGGCAGTGTGTGCAATAATTTCATGGCATTTACCTTGTGAATTCCGAATCGGCAACAGTGTGTGCGATTCCTTCCAGGCATTTACTTCGTGACATTCAGATCGGCAGTGCGCGCGATCATTTCATGGCATTTACATTGTGAATTCTGAATCAGCAACAGTGTGTGCGATTCCTTCCAGGCAGTAATTTCGTGGTATTCAGATTGGCAGTGTGCGCGATCATTTCATGACAGTTGTATAGTGAATTCTGAATCGGCATCAGAGTGCGCGATTCTTTTCCTTGCATTTAAATCTTGAATCTTAGATCGGCGTTGTGCTCGATCATTTCATTGCATAATAATCTAGATGTTCAAATCGGCAACAGAGTGCACAATTTTTTCCTGATGCTGAACTTTTCAAATACAGATCGGCGGAGTGCGCGATCATTTCTAGACATTGAAACTTAGATGAGCCAGTTTGATTAAAGAGCATAATATTCCCTGAACATTTAAGTCTTGAAACTCTTAATCAGAAAGTGACGTAGGAGTGTATTTCATGGTATTTGTACAGTTCATTCATGTAGAGAAAAAACGTGTTCTTTGATTCTTGCTTCAATGCAGAGAGTGTTCTAAGCAGTATTTGGGAGAGAGTTTATGGTTCAAAATATAATATGCTAATTCTGGAATGTTCATGTGAAAACCTTGCATAACCTTTTCTTGATTTCCAGGTACCTAGATTCTTGAGGCCTAGTTATAGTGAAGTCTTAGGCCATTCATGTTTTCAGCATAAGTGTTTTATTTGAAACAAAACTTATTGAAAGTCATTGTGATTAATCTTGCAATTGTGTTGTTTAACTCTTGCTTCCACAGGTCTCCTTCCCCACTGTTCCCAACCCAAAAACCCTTTCCCCCACTTGGCCATTCTTTAACTCTGTGCTATATAACTAGTGAAGTTTGGATCTGCCAAGAGGTGGACATGTTGGGACCATGCGCAAGCCCCGAGGATCTGGTCTCCTTGACAGGTGTCAAATAATTTATTAAAATGTGTTCTATGTTTCTAAATTAGTTTGAGATTTTTATTGTGTTGTGTTTTCATTGTACTGTATTGCGGTTTGTGTGCTGCATACAGAGTTTACACCTTTCCTCAAAGTTTAACCTGACTGTTATTTGTGCCAAGATACCAAGGGTTAAGCACAGGTTAATTTAGTGACTTTCTGTAGTTCACCCTCCTAGGGATTGTGGCTGTTGCTTGAACAAGGGTCACATTCCAGCGAACCAACAACCCAGTTTCTCACTATATGTAATTCAGTTGGCTGTTTTTATCTGCAGCAGTGGAGTGAAAATGAGTCGGTCACTTCATGAATGAATTATGGTGATGATGTTTTTATATGTGATCTTTTATGGATTTCTCCTATAAAATCTGAAATAAAGCTTAGACAATGATGACAAATCTAGAATTCCAGCAGTGTGCTGGCAACAACTGTGATAGACGTGACAAATTGCATTCATGCAGATAAATGTAAAAGAGAGATATGGCATATTTAATTTACAATAAGAAATAGATAAAAAGTCACACATTTGTTAGAAATGACATAGGAGAAAAAATCGTTGCAAACGGATGTAGCTAATAATATTTGTATTATAGCTAATGGCCTTTCTGACTGACAAATGGAAAAGGGGAAAGTTTCTACTTGCAGGATGTGGCTTAATGTGTTCTCAAAGATGACCCATAATGTGGACACAAAGGGCCGTTGTACAACTGTAGCTGTAGAGATGGAGACAAGCACATACAGAGTATTCAAATGTTCCCATGGAAATAGTATGTGGATTTGTGAACATGCTAGCGTTTAGTAAATGAAACATCTCCTCAATGACAGCTACATAGAACATTTTCTCTGTTATAAGCAGACATTGACGTGAAATGAGTAAGTGTTGGGTTACTCTGAAAAATGACATATTACTCTACGATTTGTTGTAATTGGTGACTTGAGTGAACTGCCTTGGCGACAAGAGAAATATCATGTATACTTTCCGCTGAGGTATCAAAATGTAACCCATTAGAGCTGTCAGTGAAACATGAGCTCTTATTGCATTATAGAATCCCCTTTTCAAATTATGAAGAGGAAAATATGTTTACACAATTAACAACTGTAATGGAAGTAGGCTTGCCAGGCTCTGATATTTGTCTAATGTCTGAGGCTAGTCCACTTGTTGGCACAATCAGTGCAGCAGCAGTGGAGGTGGTGGCAGGTGATGGCATGTGGCAGAGGGGCTGGCAACACATGTTCTAAAAGTGCATGATGGCATGATGTAAATGAGCATATTTCAGGCACATTCACTTGCAATGTAAGTATGTGAGGGGCACATTGTTACAGCACATGCATGAAAAAAGATTAACAGCGCAATTGAGCTGCAACAATCGAAAATATGTATTTGTGAAATGATTAGCTGTGAGGCATACCTGGTTGTATGGCAGGGATATGTTGAGATGTGGGGCCTGGTTGTTGGTCTTCTACAGGGAAGGGGAAACTGCTGCTCCTGTTGCACTAATGCACTAGGCATGGGAATGTAAAACGTAAGGTTATATGGCAGCTCGAGTGGTATAATCAGTGTTCCCTCTAACGCAGGGTTTTCAAACTTTTCAGAACGAGGCCAAATCGTTTATTTCACCAATATTCCCGGGCAGCAAAACATCAGTTTTGTAAATGAATGAATACAATTTAATGAATTAGTACGGTTTACTTGGATCGTTTTTGTAATCGGCAAACCATGATTCAGAACAACATAGAAATGTGAGATTTACAAAGAAACTATGTTGTGCTTGAACTGAAATAATAAACAATAATTATAAACATAAATATAAATATATCATACATTCATAAATATGTAAATATTACACAAATAATAATATAATATAAATAATACATAAATAGTATACATATATAATATACAACAATGTATAAATAATACAAGTGATATGCAAATATATAAGTAATATATCAATATAATATAATATTACAATAAATACCAGAGAACATTCAAGAGGCTTTTCTGTCACCTAAAGGATTCCAAAGGAATTGAAGTTTCCTGTTAATAGCTAAATATATAGCTAAACAGATATCCTATTAATTCTGAAGTTGTTGCGAGTCAGATAAAATCGTGTAGAGTACCAGATGTTGCTATGTGGTGCGTTTGTGGTCAGTGACAGGGGAGACGTGGCTTAAGGAGACTGTGACTTGAGTAGGGAACTATTGACCAGTTGTAAGGTAGAGGTATTTTTGACTTCCTGTCCTACATTGGGATTCCCTGGAACAGATAGGCTATATAGCAGGTCAGGTTACATTGTAGAAGGTACAAGCTAAAGAAGTAGGTGAGACAGAGTTGGGATCCGGGAAGGAAAATTATTTGTCATCTGTAGCATGGAAAACGTTCCCTTCACCCACCTCGTCTCATTCTGCCATTTTTTCTTTAAATCCCTCACAGCACCTAACTCTATCCTGAATGCATTAAAATAGTATGGGGCACCTACCACATGGATGCTTTCTCCACTCAACTAAGTGTATCTAGAGGCAGATCATCTAGTTCCCTGTAGTGATCCACTGCAAAGTTAACTACAAATTCTACCTCCTCCTCTTCAGTGATATTCCTCTGTATCCTGAGTGGAGTGGGCTACCTCGTGAAGACTGGAGCTGATGTATGGTGTATACAAAGACACCTTGTACAAGGGTAAGAATGCAGATTGACTTAGCTTATGTTAAAACAGATTCCCTATTTCTAGTTAAACACAGAGAAAGTGGTAATCTCAACCTCATTGCCCAGATCTCTCCTTACAATCATATGCCTAAGATCTGGGCATAAATTTGCTTCCAGTAACTTTACAGTCATAAATTGCATAGAATGCATCTCCACCTCTGTCGTCATGTAAGGCTGAGGAAACACCTACTCCTACTGCTGGGTGGATATCTCTTCCTTGATTTGGTGAACTGCATCCAGGCAGAGTTTATCACCAAGTAATAGGTGGAAATCTACCTTTGTAGAGATCCACACACATAGCAGCCTATAAGTGAATAGAGCCCAATATGTTGATATACATAGGCCAATATTTATAGGAAAATGACGGTTCGCGACGCAGCGCAAAAATTGGCAGACCCGCCCTCCATCATTTTCACAATGCAGGGATGTACTGTATGTAATTAAATATGGTGCACCCCTGTGTTGTCCCCTGCACTGGGGCCAAATCTAGCTGCCAGCGCCAGCACAGGCATCCTTGCACCATCATGTCTGCGTTGAGGAGTGTGATTGCTTATTTGTAGGAAGGTGTTCCTTACTGCACATAAACAATCATTAATTGAGATTTGGCACTTCTGTGTGTGCTGCAAAATGCAGCACACACAGAAGTGCAAAGCCTAATTTTCAAATGACTGTGTGCAGGAAGGGACACCTTCCTGCACATTAACAATATGTCTGGCATTTTACTCTTTCTATGTGTGCTGCAGAATGTAGCACACATAGAAAAAGTAAAAAACGAGGAGAAATTAAAACATTACTCCTTGTTGCTCCCTGCTAACGGGGTGGCGTTAGATTTTGGCGCTGCCTCAGGTTTACGAAAACTCGGAAATCTGGGAAGCGTCAAAATGCAATGGGTGTTTCTGTGGCACCCCCACAGCAACACCCAAAGCACGCCCCTTCGACACAAAGGGCTGCATGTGAAGGGGTCGTATTTACAAGGTGGTGTTAAGCTACAAAAAGTGACATCGCCACCTTGTAACTATGGTGCAGGGCAAAGCGCTACCGGACCGTCACAAAAAGTGACACGCCGGTGGCGCTCGGGGCTTATAAACATGCCCCATAGGAGCTTACAGATTTGGTCCTCACTGCGGTTGGATCCTAAACTTATAACTGGACAGAGGCTGATTCAGGTTTAGTTTAGTTACCCAAACGGGTGTGGGCTATGAGAGCAGGGTCAACTGGAGAGTTTTATCTAAAACATTGTAGGGCAGACCATATAGAGAAACAAGACCAATGGCTGTGTTCCGATATAAGGCCATAGAGCCCCGTGATGACCTGTAATGTTCTTTCAGTGTTCATTGGAGCCTGTTTTACTCCATATAATATATGGCCACACTGTCACTCTTACCACAAACCACTTAAATCCGTGCATCTTCATATACAGACCACAGCTACGGACATGAATAAAGACAAAATTTGTAGTGCAAATATAAACACAACAAAAACCAGTTACCAAATTGTAGAAAAAGATATTAGATTCAGCTTAATGAACAACTGATAAAAATGGTGCAGCTAGGAATGTGCAGCAACACTCAGAAAGATTATTTTTTTACTGTATTGACACTTAGCAGGCAAAAAATCAATATATTACACTTGCGCACCTACCTCATTTCATTATTTAACGTGACTCGCAACTGGAATGTAATAAGGTATTTAGAGATTATCTTTTATTATTTACACAGAGATACCCAGTCTGTGAATTAAGGTATATGCTTTCCAAGCCCTGCTTTTTCTCCAACCAGTTCTTTTCTGCCATGCAGGGCAGAACAGCACATCTGTGATTAATGGGGCGGGAGGGAGAGTTTTGCAAGCATGTGGCACATATGTCAGTGCAATGATTTTCTTGGCAGCTACGCAACAGTGGAGTGGAATACTTTTAGGCCCAGATTTAAGAAAAGTGGTGCTTCATGTCATGAAGAGCCACTTTTATTGCGGCCCATTGTGCACCCCCTAACGCCACCATGTTTGGGCTGTATTTAACATACGACGCACCATGGTGCAGGTTAGGGACAATAGCGTCATAATATTTTACGCTGTTGTTGTTAGTGGGTTAGTGTTAAAATGTTTGTTGCCAGTCCTGCAAAGTACATGGAGGCCCATTATAAATAATGGTGTGCCTCTTTTTAACACCTGCTCTCTGCAGGCGTCAAAAATGGCTCTAAAAATGATGCAGTGGGAACTCATAGATTCCACTGGGCCTTTTTTGCGGGCCCCCTGATCAGGGAACGCTCCCTTTCATACAAAATTCCTGGCGCAGGCATAATGTGGCGCAAGGGTTTACAAAGGGACGCAATAAGTGCATTGTGCCAATTTGTAAATATGGCGCTGTGTTTTTGCCACACTATCGCCACGTTAGCATTAAAAAAATTATACTAATGTGACGAGAGTTGGTGTTAGGCCCGTCATAAATCTGAGCCTTAAAGTTTTAAACCTACCATAATAAAATCTTTTTATTACTGACGACTCTTTCAAAAAATCAATACCCTTTTTTGCAAAATAATTGCAGTTGCAAATTTGGATCTAATAAGAATCTAAAGGGCGCATTTTGAAAACTTAACTTTTTAGAACAACCTCCCACCATTTGAGTGTGCATGCACAATAAGTATGTTAGTCTGAAACCAGTGATTTTCATCAGGTATTTATGGTGGAAGATTGTGTGATTCCTTGAACAAACACTTCACTGTTCTTTGCTGAAACTGCTGCATAATTCATCTGTGGAGACTGGGAGGTAATCATAGGAAACAACAGGGCTCCTGTAATTTTCTCCAAGAAAGTCTGAATTCATAGCTTATGTGAGAAAAGAAATTTCATACAATGTCAAAAGTAGTTGTAGCCCGCTGTGTTCACGCCATCAAGCTAAATTATATTTACCTTTGTGAAGCAGCTTCAGGGAAATGCTCCCAGTATTTACAGTGTGGTCTTGTTTCTCCGTTTTACCACGTGCAAAAAGGACGCCACATGCATGAAATAGAGGAGTACGTCGCTGCATGTCCATGATCTTGATGAGTCGTAAAGCGGTGTGTGCTTGAACTAGAGGGGTTTGTAGGCATTTGTCATTGCTGATCCAGGGATCCAAACATTCACATGCCGTAGATATGAACATCAATACTGATTTGTTTTTCAGAGGCTATTTTATAACGTCACTCATTGTGGAATGTGGAAGGAACACACAGTGCAAAATGGCTAAGATGGCTATGTTGAAATGCTGAATTCTGATTGGCACAGTGCTGGCCCTCACGCCAGTGACTCGCACAAGGGCTTCCTATTTATATAGCATCATGTTTTAGGCAAAAGCAGGAAGGCTAGGCTTATTCATCTTCTCTAACAATTTTAATTGCATGGTTTGACTGAGGATAATCTTACAAAACACAGGAGGAATTCTACTATTATTCTTGATGGCAGATGGTAATTGCTTGTCGTGTGCAACGTAGTTATCACTTCCCGTAAACTGGACAGATTAAACGAAGCTGCCACAGAACTGACCGCTAAAATTCCACCCTCCAGTCCTGCTCTAGTGACCCCTTTGCAGTGCAACATCCGCAAGGAGGAAGAGGTGGAGAACTTAGTGAAGTCAACACTTGCCCTCTATGGAAGGATTGATTTTCTGATCAATAGTGCTGGTGGCCAGTTCTATAGTCCGACTGAAGCAATACGCGCCAAAGGATGGAATGCGGTGATTGACACCAACCTCACCGGTACATTCTACTGTTGCAGAGCAGCTTCCTCCTCATCACTGTCCACAGGCTCCATAGACTCCACAGCTGCCACAACACCGCCATCTGGACCTCTGCTCCTCTTCTGCAGCCCACTTGCTGCGTGTTCTGCTCTTCCTCGGCCCGCTCCTCTTCCTCACCGCGTTCTCTTCCTGCTTTGCTCTTCATCTGTGTTCTTCTTTTTATCCGCTGCACCCCGACCTGCGTGTTCTTTCTTCTTTCTTCATCTGTGTTCTTCTTCTTTTCTCCTCTTCCTCACCGCGTTCTCTTCCTGCTTTGCTCTTCATCTGTGTTCTTCATTTTTCTCCTCTGCACCCCAACCTGCGCGTTCTTTCTTCATCTGTGTTCTTCTTTTTCTCCTCTGCACCCCAACCTGCATGCTCTTTCTTCATCTGTGTTCTTCTTTTTCCCCTCTGCACGCCGACCTGCGTGTTCTTTTCCTCTTCTGTACTTTTCTCTGCATGTTCCTTTTTCTTCCTCTGTGGCCTCTCCTCATCTTCTGGACGCTTCCCTCCTCTGCTTCTCTGGTCTCTCCTCTTCTGCCTGACTCTTCTTCTTGACTCTTCTCTCCTCTTCTTATGGACTCTTCTTCTTGACTCTTCTCTCTTCTCTCTTGACTCTTCTCTCCTCTTCTTCTGGACTCTTCTTCTTGACTCTTCTCTCTTGACTCTTCTCTCCTCTCTCTTGACTCTTCTCTTTCCTCCTCTTCGGTTCTTCCTGACTCCCCTCCTCCTCTGTAATCCCCCCTCCCTTATCTTTTCTCCCCTCTACCTGACCCCCCCACCCTCCGCTTTCCCGCCGCCACCTCCTGCTCGGCCCCGCCCCCCTGCTCCTATTCGTGGCCCCCCCTCCCGCCACCCACCCCCAGCTGACCCCTCCTCCCCCCCCCCTCCTCCCTCTTATGGCGGCCGCTGGCGCGTCGAAGGCGCGCCAAAGGCAAGCCCGTCTGCACCCATCCGCGCCTGGACCGCGCCCAGTGCCACGACCCCTGGCCCCCAGCACTCCCAAACCCCACAGCACCGCTACGACCCCAACACCCTCCACGCCCTCAACCTGGGGCGCTCCAGAACCTGCTTCCAAGCCAACCCTAAACGCACCCATGGACCCTTCGCAAGCCTCACCTGCAAACTCACCTTCCACCGCGAAACCACCCCGCCCGCCAGCCCACGCACCAACAACCACCTCAAATGCATCCTGATCAACGCACGCTCCATCCACAAGCATGCCATTGAACTATGGGACCTCCTGGACTCCACAGCATCGGACGTCGCCTTCATCACTGAGACCTGGATGAACGCCTCTTCGGCCCCCGACATCGCCATAGCCATCCCCGACGGCTACAAGATCTCCAGGAGAGACCGCACCAACCAAGTCGGTGGAGGAATCGCCATCGTCTTCAAGGACTCCATCAACGTCACCACCTCCACTGAAGACACCCCCCTCGCCGCCGAACACCTGCACTTCCAGATCCACACCAACTCCAGGACCACCCTCAGAGGAACTCTCATCTACAGACCCCCTGGACCACGCGCCCTCTTCAGCGAATCTATCACTGACTTCATCTCCCCACACGCCCTTGCCTCGCCGGACTACATCCTCCTCGGTGACCTCAACTTCCACCTGGAACAGAACAATGACCCCAACACCACCACCCTGCTTGACAACCTCGCCAACCTCGGTCTTAAGCAACTGGTGAACACCCCCACCCACGTTGCCGGACACACGCTCGACCCCATCTTCTCTGCAAGCAACCACGTATCCTTCAGCCACTCCTCCGTAATACACTGGACCGACCACAGATATGTCCACTTCACCTTCCGACGTGAGACTCTCCACCTCCGCTAACAACCCATCCCACGCAGACATTGGAACAAAATCCCCACGGAACAGCTTCTCTCCACTCTCAGCGACAACCAACCCACCTTCTCCACCGACCCCAACGACGCACCCCTCAGCCTCACGCATTGGATCACCAACTGCGTGGACAACCTCGCACCCCTCAGACGCCTCCCAAGACAGACCAACACCAGGAAACCTCTTTGTTCACAGACACCCTCAAGGAATCTAAAAAAAACTGACGCACCCTCGAGAAAGCCTGGCGCAAGGACCACACCGCAGAAAACATGTCCGCCCTCAAAAACGCCACCCGCGAACACCACCAACTGATAGTTGCCACCAAAAGAACTTCCTTCAGAGACAGACTGGACAAGAACACTCACAACAGCAAAGAGCTCTTCAACATTGTCAAACAGCTCTCCAATCCTAACGGCAACGCCATCACACCCTCACAAGACCTCTGCAACTCCCTCGCCACCTTCTTCCATCGTAAGATCACCGACCTACAGGACAGTTTCGGACGCCAGACCCAGCCAACCACCACTGAACCTACAACCCCAGCCATCACCCTCAACGCCTGGACTCACATCAGCACGGAAGAGACCAAAGCTACCGTTAAACTCCATCCACTCCGGTGCCCCCTCAGACCCCTGCCCACACTTCATCTTCAACAAAGCCGACGACATCATCGCCCCGCATCTCCAGACCATCAGCAACAGCTCCTTTGCTTCTGCCACCTTCCCCGCGAGCTGGAAACACGCAGAAGTCAACGCCCTACTGAAGAAACCTACGGCGGACCCCAGCGACCTGAAGAACTTCCGCCCCATCTCGCTCCTCCCCTTCCCTGCCAAAGTCATAGAGAAGACCGTCAACAAGCAACTTACCAACTTCCTTGAAGACAACAACCTACTCGACCCCTCTCAGTCCGGATTCCGAGTCAATCACAGCACAGAAATAGCTCTCATCTCAGTCACAGACGACATCAGAACTTTGATGGACAATGGAGAAACAGTCGCCCTCATCCTCCTCGACCTCTCGGCTGCCTTTGACACCGTCTGCCACCGAACCCTAATATCCCGCCTCCGCTCCACCGGCATCCAAGGACAGGCCCTGGACTGGATCACCTCTTTTCTCTCCAACCGCTCCCAAAGAGTCTACCTCCCACCGTTCCGCTCAGACACCGCCGAAATCATCTGCGGCGTCCCACAAGGCTCCTCGCTCAGCCCGACTCTCTTCAATGACTACATGAGCCCCCTCGCCGACATCGTACACAAACACAACATCAACATCACCTCCTACGCCGACGACACTCAGCTGATACTCTCCCTCACCAAGGACCCCACCAGTGCCAAGACCAACCTGCAAGATGGAATGAAAGACGTCGCAGAATGGATGAAACTCAGCTGTCTGAAACTGAACTCAGACAAAACGGAAGTCCTCATCCTCGGAAACACCCCTTCTACCTGGGACGACTCTTGGTGCCCACGGCCATTGGCACCACACCAACCCCCTCAGACCACGCACGTAACCTCGGTTTCATCCTGGACCCACTTCTCACCATGATCAAACAAGTCAACACCGTATCATCTTCCTGCTTCCTCACCCTCCGCATGCTCCAAAAGATCTTCCGTTGGATCCCCGTCAACACCAGAAAGACTGTGACCCACGCCCTCGTCACGAGCCGCCTGGACTACAGAAACACCCTATACGCAGGAACCACTGCTAAACTCCAGAAACGTCTGCAGCGAATACAAAACGCCTCCGCCCGCCTCGTCCTCAACATACCCCGCAACAGCCACATCTCCGCCCACCTGAGACACCTGCACTGGCTTCCCGTCAACAAAAGGATCACCTTCCGGCTCCTCACCCACGCACACAAAGCCCTCCACAACAAGGGACTCGAATACCTCAACCGTCGCCTCAGTTTCTACACGCCCACCCGTCAACTTCGCTCCGCCAACCTCGCACTCGCCGCCGGTGTTTCATCTACAGGAAGGGCAGAACCAGCATGCTCTGTATGCTCTGTTGGCCAAGGAATGCATAAACCGCCCTTGAGGGCTTAATAGGTATTCCCCTATCAGCTTGAGTTTGAGAAACTCCTACTCCTGCTACTGACTTGCCGAAGGTCCTCCAATGCCATGATGCAATGAAAAGGCCTTGCTCTACCTGAGGGTCTAAATGAAAGCTTTGCAGCCGCTGGAAAAAAGATAGTCGTGCGTTATTCCATGGATGGCTTGAACTAGTACATGAACTTTGTATTAGGGTCAAAACCAGAGATAAAGTTAGGGAAGAAAGGACTAGTTAAGGACGGTCCTCCACTTCATCATGAGTGATGGGGACAAAAGTAATGATACAAAGACAGACAAGAAGTCATGTGGAGGGTTGCAACTCTTACCCCAGTTAAAGGGCAATGAATAATTTCAAATACAAAACTAAAGGGCATATTTGCAAGAAAGTGGTGGATCATACATGATTACCCACTTTCTTGCACCCCTCTACTGGCACCTAACAAAACCATGGTTGCCCTGTATTTACAATACATTGCACCATGGCGGTCGTTGGCACAATAGCGTCAACATTTTTGACGCTACTGTGGTGCTTTGCTACATTAGCTCCAACAATTTTGACGGTAGTGCAGCAAAGCACAGGGAGGCTCATTGAATATAATGGGTAAGGCCTTGGCAGGTACAGTGCTACATAAAAACTACCGTAGGCAGCTTCCATTATGGAGCCCCCACTGAAAATCTTTGCATCAGAGCAAGTCCTTATTTCTCGTATGGGGGCCGTCTGATGTTCTCTCTGTGATTAAGTACTTTCAGGTTCCCACTAGGACGTTGCAGGGCTTAAATTACACACAGACGTAGGCAGTGGGGTGTAGATTACAACTGAAGAGAATTGACAAGCCTCTAATTTGTGGGAAGTCTGTAATATTTCTGTAATTAGAATCACAATTGAAGAGGAATTCTGGGGGAGGATTATCTACTAAAGAGTGTGCCACTTCTGCCACAAGGTAGTTTGTGGTATCAACCGCTCTAAATCATGCCCTGGATCCATTGCACAGTAATGGCTCCTAAGCAAGTAGGAACCTTCCTTAATGGGTACTGACTTTTGTTTAGGTAAAAAACAAATGATAGGCATTAATAACTAAATATTCAGAATCTGTGAATTTATGTAGCTCTCTGTATGAACAGTTTCCATTTCCAAACTCAATTGCCACAGCTAGGTGAGCTCAATGGACCACAAAACTAAAACTGCGAAAGCATGCTCACCAATAATGTTTTTTTGTCCAAAAGCATCCGCCAAGTAATACATCGGCACCGAGCGTCTTATTTTACTATGATTGCCCATACCACTGTAAAATACCCCTTATTAGTAACTACGATATTGTGTAACTGCCTACTTTGGTTGGGTTGTTAGCAATCGCTTTTTCAAAAATGTACTGATGCAAAACAAAGTTGGTAATATAGCTATAGAATGTAATAAGGAATTTAGAGATTATATTTTATTCATTACACAGAGATACCCAGCCTCTGAATTAAGATATGTGCTTCCCAAGCAAGCTGGCTGTAGATTTTCCAGATTTTCCCCCATTCTAGTGGCGTATTTTTTATGTGGTTACATTTCTCTTCAATGGGAACCTGCACACACTTTGAATTTGCACATTGATGTATCATTCTGTGTGGTCCGGAAAACCACAGTGGAATAGTTATACAATTAATTTCGTCATATATGAGGTTTTCGATAATGCTTATGTTACATTCAAGCTAGGCCTGTTTGCATCACAATATCAGAGTACTAATTATCAGACATTTTTTCCAGAGCTGTAAATTGACGTTTGTCGCTCTAACAAAACAAAGCACTGACAATGTCACGCTCTCTGAAACCTGCAGAGCTATGTGAAGTGATTAGTTACAAGGCCATCTTGCTACTACAAATCTGACTTGAAATGAAATAGAAATGGCTACATGTTTGTGCCCTTCATGTATTTCTGCAATATATACATGTCTAATGTTCCGAAGCAATGATAAAAGAAACTGCGCAGGAGTTCATCTTCCACCTCCATAGACAATAATGGGAGGAGAATGCATAAAGGGATTTTGAGTATTTGAAAGGGGCAGACATATGGACTGATTGCTAAAGCAACATGTCAAAGTGCTGATTTCCGACTGCCTGGCCTGATATGGTTTTCAGAGATACTTGCGTGGCTTGATGTAGAAATAGGGAATAAAAATAGTCTTTGCCGTGTGACACGCATAAAGCGCCAAAACTGCTCCCACCGCGTGGGATACCAACAGTCTTTGCCTTGCGCCAGGAAGCCTAAGAGAGGTCTACCAGTCGTTGGAGGCCTGTGATTTGAGAGGAGGGGATTCGAGCAGTTACCTATGCTTCCATGCATAAAGCGCCTTGACTACTCCCCCAGCACGCAATACCAATGGTCTTTGCCATGGGCGAAGAGACCTGAGAGGGGACTACCAATTCCAGGAGCCCTGCGATCTGAGAGGAGGAGCTTCCAGCAGTTACCTGCACTGCTGCGCATCAGGCACCTTGACTGCTCCCACGGTGAAGCCTGGCCAAGAGCAGGCCCGTCTTGTGCCTGTCATCAGCAAAAAGAGACTGGGCTGGGCCACCCACCAATGTCTGTTCCAGAGTCCCCACTCCTGAGTGAATCGTTCTATCCTTGCCCTAGGAGCCTTGCGAGTAACCAATTAATTCTTCATTTAGTTCCCCTCTGACTCCTTTTGGGCTTTCCACTGCTATTTTCCCTGTTTTGCTACATCAACTCTACACATTTGGTCAGCCTTTGAAGGTTAAGTCAAGTCAGCTTGTATGTTTGACTCCCAGTGCAAGCACTCCATCTTGTCTCAGTGACTCATGCGGAGGGATAATACTCTGTTTCATCTCTCTATCTGCATGTTTGTGTAATTCATAGCATAACTGGAAAGAGAAAGCGTCCTTCCTCTACAGTTAAATCAAAATCCCCAGGAGCAGCACATAAACTGCCTGGTAAACCTCACACCTCCATCGCAGATTTTCTAACAGGGACCATAGGTGACACTGAAAAGGAGATCTCTAGTATTGAGAAACGACTGTCAGTAGTATAAGGGGATACCTTCCATCAAACTTTTTTGACAGGTGCCACGCCCCGTGATGATGTAGGCAATGAGGTTGTCAATCAATCACCGTACCTATCATGTGTCTGTGGCTGTGTGATTGATAGCCCTAAGAGCCTGCACCTGGTGTTTGTGTGAGCCCGGACATGTTTAGGCTGTCAAAGTGTTGTGAAAAATAACAGCTTGCGCAGTGTGTGCACCACCACTTTTTTGCACTTAGACAACATATAAGGCTACTATAAGTGAGCAGTGTTAAGCATCGGAGTATCCTGATCAATGAGAGCCCATGATCGCCAATATGAAGAGATACAATCCCATCATTAGAAGGGCGTCCTCCGAATGCAGCATGACTTCTTTCGTTAAATATACCAACCGCCAGCCTTGGCATTGGACAAGGACATCCTGCCGGCCACCCCTAAAGATGCGAGTTTCGACGTTACGGGGTTTCATGGGGACCCCGACCATCAGTTTGAAAAGCTTCCCCTCAAGGATGTGCCGATGTTGACATCACCTATTAAGGCTGGTGGCGTTGGGAGCGAAGCCTCGTGTAGCGGTGCAGAGGGTGGAAACAACTCCATAGACATGGAGGATCTTGAAGAGGCTATGCAGCCGCATAACTCGCTGGTTTATGAAGAAATTGGGTTTTTGGCGACCCCAGCCCCTGAGTCTGGCGTCGTGCAGCAGCCAAGGTCAGACTCTGGTCATGCGACGATGGAAGTCGACGACTCCCAAGATTTAAGATGGGCCAGAGAGCCTTGAGGAAGTGTCGAGCTTAGTAAGAACCATCTATAGACAGTTAGCATGTATACCAGTATTTTATGTATTCTTAACTAATAGCTGTCTTTCTTTTATACCATAGGAGTCAGCAGCCAAAAGAAGAGCTGTGAAGGAGTTGCAACCAAAAATTAACGCCATGAAATTTAATTACTTTTGCTGTTTAAATCAGAGTGAAAGTTCCACAAGTCAAAACAGCGAATCGTGTAAGAATGGTGTTTGTCCCCACAATGTCTTGAGCATTGAAAACGAAACGCTGAGCATCCCCTATGCCGGCTTCTGAGCTGTTAAAGGTTTTGCAGAGACTGTTGCGAAAACTTGTGTGAAACATGAGTATTATACCCTGTGTTACGGCCACAAAATTAAGGATGCGGGCTAGGAGGGCAATGAATGTCTAGACCTGTCACATGCCCCAAGTATAACCAGGCACATCTGCAGCTTGCTATATCTGTACAAAGTGTATAAACTGTTAAGATGGGTGTACAGGATGTCAACTTTAAAGAAAAATGTTCAACCCAATATGATTAAAGTTTTGTCGACTGCACTCTGTGAGCTCCAATATGCATGCGATTCGCACTCAAATCTTAAAAGCATGCAAAGTCTGGTTGCTGCTGTTGACAGAAGTGTGGTAGAAAGGATCATAGAAAGATGTATGTGTGATGTTTGGTTTAAAAATGGAAGGACGGGCCCCTTAGCCCCGCGTAGACTGTTTTAAGAATGATGAGACAACCTGATAGCGTATCGTAGTTGTAATATTTAATGTTACATACTTACTCACTTTTTTAGGACAGGGTCAGAACAATTCAGCGCAAGATGGATTTGAATTACACCCCAGATACACTTGTATTACAAAAATATTATATGTATTGCCCAAAGAAAGAATAGCTGAAATACAGCCTCTTACGTGGAGCCATATGCAGTTTTGTGAGCCACCAGATACGAAGCAGTGCGACAAGTCTGAGTGTCTAGCGAAGGGGCGGAGCAAAGCATGGCACCTTATGCGGGCTGAATACCGGAGTTTATGCAGGCGAAGGTTGAAGGATTTAAGATTAACCCAACAAACAGATTATGCAAAACCATGGGGTGTGTTATACCTAACATTATTTCAATGATATGGGCTTTGCACTGTCCAAGCGAGAATTGTACAAACTTTTAAATGGTGTCAGCACCATGTGTGTGCAAAGTTATATGAGGGGTGAGTGGGCAGTCATGTCTAGAGCCACTGAATTTATATCTATGAAAATTGCAAAACATGTGACGCTGAGGCCTATTAGCTGTCAGGTCCTCCATTATGTGTGTACACAAGGTCATGTTAGGTATACCTAATGAAAATACCTCAAAGTGTCTGACAGTAGCTTTGCTACATGTCTTGAAACTGTAAAGTCTGCAATGTTTATGGACTGATACCATTTTTATGTTTAATAAAATGACCTTACACAAAACAAATGTCTTTCATTTCATGGTTGCGGTGTGTGGCAGCATGACAGGGGCTGGTTTAAGGAAGCTTTATTATGATACACTAGGGGTTGGAAGCTTCAGAAGCACTGAAGGTCTGTTTAGAAGAGCTTGAGTTGAAAATTAATCTGTAAACCTATCAGGGGTGAAGACTTGGTTATCGGGGAAAGAGGTGTATTCACTCCACAAACCAGCCAGCAAACTTTTTAAGAGGAGGGCCACAGTCGTTAGCGCGCAGCTAGATTATCAGTAGCAGGCTGACATAATCAGTCTTCAAGATCTAGCAAAGCATAACAACAGCACAATGTATATATTAACAGTCATAGATGTATTTTCCAAGTGTGCCTATGAAGAAGCTTTAAACGATCAAAGTGGTACCATCATCACCGCTGCCTTTAAAGTAATCTTTGCGAGAGGTCGAGTACCTCAACAACTACAAACAGACACTGGAAAATAATTTTTAAACAATCCTTTTCAGAAATTATTAAAGCAGCATGCTGTTGAGCATTTTGTAACAAACACTGAGGTAAAAGCAGCGGATGTATAGAGCATTTTAACAGAACTTTAAAATCAAAGATGTGGTGATATTTCAAAGCCAACAATACCTAAAGATACGTGGATGTTCTACTGGGTTTTATAGATGTTTATAACACCAGTTACCATAGGACCATCAATTGTCTCCCGTGGAGGTAACGGCTGATAATTCGTTAATGGTGTGGAGAACTGTGTACGGGAGTCGTCTCTCGGCGAGGGTCAAGAAACCTGTTTTAAAAGAAGGGGATCATGTCAGGTTTTCAAAGTTGAAAGGTGTCTTCACCAAAGGCTACCAACAGACATTTAGCGATGAGATATTTATAGTTGAAAGTGCGGAGTTTAAAGAAGGGGTATATATTTACAAGTTGAAGGACTACAACGAGGAAAAAGGTAACGGGTGTCTTTCTACAACAAAGAGTTACAAAAGGTACCCTACGATCTGAACAGGGTGCACAGGGTTGGAAAGGTTCTGAAAAGGAAAGAAAGCAGAGCTAAGAGACCTCATCTTTTTATATTACACTGCCATCAAATGCCTCAAAGGACATGTTCCCTGACAATCAGATTTCTAATTATACGGTGAAACTGGCTAAACAAGGTGGAGCTGAAAGGGTGCTGGGAGATGGCCCTAACGGAGATACAGTACCCTAGAACGTGGAATACATTTACAAAGCACAAGGCAAAATTTATCATAAAGTGCTGTCAGGACTTCTTGAGGTTCCCACAGAGGTATTACACCACCGTTGCAGTGGTGGTCAACGCCATCAACAGAGCCACAGCCGGCATTGAAGAGTATGCAACTATACATCTGGTGTCGGATAACATTCGAAGAAAAGTTTTTCTTAAAGCCCTGGTGCTCGATACCAGGTTTACCTGTACTATAAATTACAAAGAGTTTTAGGGACCATACAACATGTAAAAAGACAGGTGGACCCAGATCCTACGTGTCCCGATATTTACGGCGGATTTTATACACTCTACGTGTATAGCGACATCTTAGAACCTCAGAGGATAGGGGATAGTTATTCACCGTTGTTGAGATGGGTCCTGGTGAAGGGAGAAAATAACACAATGGTTAATATACAACATCACAACCTCGACTACGTGGCAATTTCTAAAAAACATTTTGACACTATAACCATAATGGTCTACGACGATCAGTCAGAGCCAATCTCATGTCCCATTCGAACTGGGTGCTCATGACTGCAGCAGGTGGCTGCACAGGTGCCTGGTTTCTCACAGGTGCAGCAGACATGGAGGGGCTCGGACTTGCAGAGGCCCCCTGCACCCCTAATGTTTTCCCCAAATTGTCCTTTTTCTTCTGCGGTTGCTGTGGATGGTCCCCCACGTGTTAACACACACTTTTCCCATGTGGCCTTTTATTTGCAGAACCTCTTTGCCATCCTGTTGTATCCGTCATCCACTTCCAATATGTGCCTTTACCTTTCAGCCTTTTTTTGGTATGCATTCCATTGCTCAGGTGTCATATTGGCAGCTGAAAAATGAGGAGAATCAAGCATTACATACAGCATTGGGTGGAGGTAGAAAATACATATAATGTACACTGCATCTGTAAATGACACATGCAGTCCACCACACATTCCTCAACAATGACGTACTTCTCATCAATGACTATATCTTACCAGCCATCTACTTATTATGTACATGTCACTGGGAGGACGGTTATCCATTGTTTATCATCAGGGCCCGGAGGTGGGTGGACTCATCTGTCCTTGATCAATATTTTTTGTTATCAACTTGTGAGGATCATGTCCCCCAATAAGTCTGGATTTCCTGTTTCCTTGTCCATAAGGGGATGCATTGTATGCAATCCACCACTTTGACACCCCTGGTGAAAAATCAAGGCTTGACCAGCCACCATGGATGCAAGATAGGGAGCATCAGGTGGGGGACTAGAAATATCCCACCAGCTATTCTAAGGTTTGAGAAATCTTGAATCATGTGTCATGGTTTAAGACCTGGTCTGAGCATACGTTGAAAGGGGGCACACCATTGCTCATGATGTGCCCACATGTACAAATAATGCAATGTCCCCAGAAAGTTTGGGCAAAGCCTGACCAGCACATGAAAGTTGTCTACACATTACAGAACTAATACCCCTACCTGTGCTATGTTGTATCAAATGTGTAAAACGGCACACACATGGTGGACGTATGGGTACTCTTAGGGCCACACTGAGTTTGGCACTGCACTGGGTGCTACTACAGTATTCCTATATATTGAACATCATGTGTACATGCATATCAGACATCATCATAGTACGAGGTGTGCACTCATCATTCACATCATGTTAACATGTGATGTGACCTACATCACTCCCACATATCATGGTGACAGGACCATGTTGGGAATTCTGCTGAGATCTAGCTTAGGACACTTTATTAACTTTTCCCACAACCAACTGTAGCAGAGTTTCCTCCTGATTGTGTACACTACTGACTGTTGTCCAGCACAAAATGGGTCCTTGCAGTACCACAGTCTCAATTTATACCTGAAGGGTACTGAGGCACCTGTGGTGCAAGTGTCTCCTACATAGGCCCCCAGAGACCTCTATACATAATATACCTCTGTACCGTCTAGTGAGTAAGTGTAAGCTATGTGTGGCTCACAGTGCTGTCAATAGTGCTGTGACAAGTCTTGTCAATAGGCATGCTATTTACATAAACACCAGCTCTGACACCTATCATGACAGACATCAATGACTTTGTGGCCAGGCATTCAATTTCCTAATACCCACAATTCCATACCAGCACACGTTGCCCCTTGTGCTACAATCAAGGATTCTCAATGTTCAACATTCTAACAGACATGATGTCACCATCCTAACTCCAATGATATCATATCATCGGTCAGGCAAAACTATTATTCATAGCATTCCACACATCAGACTGACTCATACCAAACCCTGGATTGGCACACACAACACACAAGGTGACACTTACTGTCTGCATTAGGGTCTTCAAATCCATTCCAACGGTGTAGGGTGGAGGTCCACCTGCAATACATTAATGAAAACATTGTTTATTAATATTTATACATTTCGGTTAATGGACAACATTGTTTACTATCAACTTGTTAGGCTGAGTGAGCAAGTCAACCAAGTGGTAGATCAGACCAACTGACAAACATCTATGATCAGTCAATCAAACATAGTCTCAGATAATGGAGACCCAGGCAGCTTCAAACCATCACTTTTCCAGACACTCCTGTGGTGCTTTATACATGGCATTGTCATGCAGGTGTTTGTTAGCTTTCCACCTCCATGACCCTATGGGACTACATGACACTGTACACTGTATCTGAGGGGCATGCAATGTTTTTTGCAGTGGCCATCCCATTGTGACACCCATAGCTTTTGAGCCTGCCCCAGATGTTGAAGACATATACCTCATTGTCACTGAAAACTGCCCAGGGGCTGTGTGAGTATTCCAAAGTGTTGAGGAATGCTTTTATACATCCTTGTTTGTAGATACTAATATGTGAGTACCATCACAAGGCACACACATGAGCAATAATGCCATGGGAGTTTAATTATGATTATTTAGTTGTACATACCTGTACATTGACTGAGTGAAATTACAGATGTATTGCCAATACTGTGTGGCTAGCCATTGTTGGCATGTTATTCCATTTTTTGTCCAGAAAGGGATCAGAACATACGCATAGACATATGCCTCAAAACAGACACACTTGCTCTGAGGTCCAAGGATGCATCTGTTTGTGCAGGTTTTTCAGTAATGTGCCAGTGATGTTGCAGATGCAAGGAAGCCCCATGTTGTCAGGGAGATGCGGCAGACCTGTGCTACTAAATCAGCACATATGTTTGGGGTAATAGACATAGTTTGAGGTGTTTGTGATGCACAATGTATAGGAAGAGGAAAGTGCTAGCAATCTGGACCCATTGCATAGTCAAGCTCCCTTATACTGCATGGGACAATGACACAAAGGGGCAGATTGAACAAAAGTGGTGCAGCACCAAGTTCATCACTACAGTCCTAGTGGCCCTCAGTACACTCCTTGTCCCGCCATGTTTGTGCCTAATGAGAATTAAGGCACAGCATGATGCAGGTAGGGTCCAACTGGATCTATTCATATGGAGGAAAATTATGTACTCAACAGTAACAACAAAACCGATCATCATGACTTCTGCTGCGTACATAGGCACCCATCATCTAATTTTATATGACCCGGTAAAACACCTGCTCTCAGCAGCCATTCAAACGGCATGAAAAAATTAAATTTTGTATTTCTCATTTTTCTCAGAAGCTTGTACATTTGCCTCCCAAACATATGTTGGACCCCCCTCCCATAAATGATGCATGGTGCATGCCTCATGTTGTGCTGCTCATAACAGATTTACCCTATGCATGCATCGCAATACTTTGTAATGGTTGTGCAGGAAAGATGGCACACCTGCACTGCCTCAGCTTCATTATTGTAGATTACAATGACAGCCCTAAGGTGGTGCTGGGGCTCTTCACAGAGGCAGCATACAACATGTCCAGATCCTTAAACATGACATGCTGCACTCAACCATATCAGCACCTGTCATGCACATGCAAATAATGAACTTAGTATGGAAATGGAATAATCCCGAACTGCTCAAACGATATCCATGCCCAGGTCATCCAGCAGATCTTGCTCCCTTTGTAGTGAATCCTAGATCATTTTAATGGGATAGCAGAAGTTAGCTTAGCCGCTGGCTTGTAGACTCGTGCCCCTGTCACCTAGTGACTTTTAAACTACTTAGCTTGCTCTGTCTTAGCCCATTTAATAATTTATTTCTTCTAAGATGGCTGCCTAGTTTATAGTTAGGCCACTTGTTATGAGTTTCATTATCAGTGTCACCTCGCCAAGGTGTAAAGATCAAGCACCAAAGACAAACAAACAGTAGGCGTTCACACTTAGGGATTTTCCCTCTCTATACTTTCGAGGGATTATTGATATTAATTGCCGTCCCAAGCATGCCCGTTATCTATTGTTTAGGAATACACTTATGTCAGGGAACCTTGTAGATCTGTATAAATACATCACACTTTAGACAGATAATCAGAGGGATTCCGACCAGAGGGCATCGCCACCATCGCTCATACCGATGCTGCAGTCATATTGACGCTGACCCAGACTTCGTGTCCCTGTGGAGTCTGAGATAGAGACCTCATTCCAAGGTAACGAGGGTTGGGGGCTCCTCTCATGGACACGGCTTTGGCAGAATAGGTTTAGCAAACCCAGCTCTCCTTTAGGTAGGAGGTTAGGCCTATTCATATTAGGGTATTAGGGCATATTCCATCTTATATATCTCTTTCATGTATTGCAAAATGGTGGGGATCTTCATAACAATGACTCTCTTCTTCACAACACTGTTACTTGCTATATTCGTTATCCTAATCATTGCAGTCCACGCAACTTATCGCAAATTGCAGTTATGTTGAATAAAAACTATTTAAACTTCACTGCATCTGTGTTATTGCCTTTGTTTGTATGAGACATAATATGTCTGTGAGAAAAGGGTAAAATCTCTGTTTAACCACGACATTCCCTTAGATATCTTATTTTGAGTCCATGCGTAAACAACTGCCATAAATCACCTTTTTACTATAGTGTTTCTGGTGAGGTGCTGCTAGTGAGCCGGTAAGGTTGGGACAACAGTTGCGACTTGTTGTAGGAAAGACTCAGTCACCCTAAAACAAAAGTACTGTCATCCTTAAACCAGCAGTCTTGCTCGGAGCAAGAGTCCAAACTACGACATGGCACCCCCAACGATGGTGTTTAGGCACTAATTTACGGATACCCTGACTATCACTGTCTCACAGACAACAGGTACCCTAAGTACCATTATACAGAGATGTCCGTGGTCTTGGGGAGAATCCTCCTCGGCTGAAAAGGTAAAACCTAATTAAGCTGTAGGTTGTTCGAGCTTGAACTCATAAAAAGGAAAATACTTTCCCCATTTGGTGTTCCGTTTCCATAAACAACTATGGCTAATACCATAGATATTCCTGCAAATGCCAGACATGCACTTACACAACATTTATTAGCGCATGGCCTTACAGAAGAGGGCGGGGATGTTACTCTGATTATAGAAGCAACTGAAGCATACCAAACAGAAACGTTTTACTGTTGGGTCACCTTTCCTGAGGTTGACCAGAGAACACACACATTTCACACATATGAAGTTGCGAACATGCCTGTACGGTACGAAGCATACCAGTATCATGAAATTTTGCTCACGTATCAAGAGCATCAGAACTGGTTTGAAGGCGCCCAACCACATGTACTACGAAGAGTGAGGTTAGGTCCCTTAAGTAATGAGGGTCCTACATGGCCTATGTTCACCACATATACACCTCACCCCGGCATTCAGACTATGCTGATAGCAGATTTACGAATTTTATATAATGAATTAGTGGCATTATATAGACGATTGGTTCAGTTCGTAATGCAAACATTGAACACAACACCAGCGCATCTAGCACCGCCAGTAGCTGGTGGTTATCAATTGGCTGCTGGGATTAATCCACAAACAGTGCAAACTATTATGGGTAAAGTGCCCACGGAATGGGAAAGAATACTGTTCTGGATAGCCCCAAAAACTAATCAGCTGGAAGCTGTGTTTCCCCATACGGGACCACAGGAAAAACATACACTGTTCACGATGTGCTTGCCATTTGGAATGGTTCCCTCGGTGGATGACTGTGCCACATGGGGTACAGTCTTCGCTGCCATATATACTACCACACATGGTACCCCAACACTTGCCAATTTACCGGAAGTGTTAAAACAAATACAAAATGAGCATGGGGCTGCACCAGCCCTGGATCTAGGGATGAAATTAATGCGTAACTTTGACGCCGTCTCCTCAATTATACTGAGTAATATTAAAGGGGAAGCAGTAGCACTGGCAATACACCAGCGTCTCCGGGAAACTCCAAATTTGGAACAAGAAAGACAGCTACCGAAAATCCTTTCCGATACTTTTACTAGTATAGAACGGGATAGTTTGGGAGCCAAACCTAAAAAATTGAAGTTACAAAGTACTTCCCATAAGGAGGGTACGAAGCAGGCATAATAGGGCTCTAAAAAGCGCTGGGACAAACAAAAAGATTTAAAAGAAAAGAGAAATAAGAGAGCTGATTCTCCACACCTGGAGTACTCTGAAAGGAGGTATAATCTCAGAAATAGGGAGAACATTAGAACTCCAGACAGATATACTGATTCACGTCCCTCTCGTTTCTTTCAGGACGCACCGGATAGACGTAGCGAGAGACGGGGCCGTAAAGATCGACGTCCGGAATACGTGAAAGAAAAAAAAGACTCACCACAGTCTACCATTAAAAAAGAAGAAAAGACTCCTCAGCAAAAGCCACAGTTTAAAAAGAAGAAGGTGGCAGCACTAACAGTTAAAAATGCCAGTAGTATTGAGAACGCTGTTGAGGACCAAGACTTGGGCAGTGACTCTGTTAGACAGCGCGGCAGAGGTCACGATATGTCGCCAGAGTCTGAAAGATCATCTGGACATGACAGCAACTAGCGATTACATCGCGGTTGAAACTGCGGATGGCGGCATTCTTCCCCCGATAAAGTTTATGATTTAACGATTCGGATAGAGGGAGACGTGAAACGCACAATTAGTGTGATATTTTGGGATGAACTTACTAGTGATATCCTTTTGGCCGAGAGAGACTGGCCACCTGATCACGTCCGCAAGCTCACGCATGGGGAAGATGTCATTTTGCCTTCTTTCTCCAATCTTGTTCCAGAAGCAGCAAAAGAAGCCTATGCTGTTAAATGGGCTTTAGCGCAGGCACCTGCGCTATACCGCAATCATGTAGGTTGGGACAAGGAGTCTCCTTGTCATGTTATTCCCGTTAGGTCAACTCCCCAACCGCAGCCACAATACCCTGTTAAACATGAAGCAAAAGCTCCAGTGAAAGAGATCCTGTCACAACTTGAGTATCAGGGAGTAATAGAGCCCTGTACATCTGCGATGAATAACCTATTATTCCCTGTTTCAAAGCCTGATCATTCATATAGAATAGTAGTTAATTACAGACACTTAAATAGTCATACACCTACATATGCTATACAGAACTCACATAGCACGGCACTAATAAACAATATAGTGCGTAAAAAATATAAAACTACATTGGATATATCTAATGGATTTTTCTGCCAGAATTTAGCAGATGAAAGTAGGGACCTAAGTGCATTTTCATTTGGCTCTCAGAAACGCTTTTGTCGTTTACCTCAAGGCTATAAAAATAGCCAGGCCTGTTTTCAGCCCATGTGACATCAATTTTGAACGAGATTGATTCCGATGCCTTGTCCTATGTGGATGATATCTATCTCAACGACGACACCCTCGACATTCATCTTGCGAGGGTCGATCGGATAATTTGGGGATTTGCAGATATCGGTTATAAATTTAATTTTAAGAAAAGCAAAATAGCCTTTCTTAGTGTGTTGTTCCTGGGATATGAGCTATCAAATGAAGGGAAAAGCCTGGCCCGCACTTTCTAGAAAAGTGTGCTCAACTACAGCCTGCCAACACACTTAAGAAATTACAGTCATTACTGGGTTTCTTCAATTTTGGAAGAACATACATTCTGGATTATGCAGAGCGCGTTAAGCTACTTTATGACTTAATTCAGCCCACTTTTTCTAGCAGGCGATGGACGATTGAGCACACACACATCCTTAGAGACTTGCAACGGGACATGTTAGAAGCAAAACACTTACACACACGTGACAATACAACAAATTTGGTCATCAGAATAATTGCTGGTGCCCTTGGGTTTACTTATGTCACCTTTAATGAGGGTGACACAGTGCCGATAGCATATAAATCACATTTATACTAAAATGCTGAAAAACGTTTTGCACCTACAGAAAAGATTCTGACAGCAGTTCAGATGGACGTCATAAAGGAGAGGCCGCTTGCCCAGGGGAAACGCATTATTGTTGTCTCCCCAGTGCCAGCCTTAGAGGCTGTCACTAAAGCGAGCGTCCCGAACGCTAAGGCATTACATCCACGTTGGATTCAATGGGCAACGTCTCTGACCGCCACTGATGTTGATTATATATTCGATTCAAGACTTCAGACACAATAATTTCTCCAGTATGAACAGGAGTACCCCGCTCCTCTAAATATCTTGCCACTAGACAGTTATAATACTATCATTTATACTGACGGATCAGCACAACCGCCTGTAGGTACTAAACATCAATATTCAGCAGCTTGTGCTGCTGCCGTGTGCGGGGTGATGGAAGATGGAGTTTTCCACCCTCACAATACCTACACGCAGACCTTAGGGGTCTGCACGGCCCAGTTGGCTGAGCTTAAAGCTCTTCTTCTAGCGCTCGAACATACTGAGGCAGGTAGCCAGACTTTGATAGTCTGTGATTCCTATTACTGCGTCCAGTCATACAATGAATATCTCCATCATTGGAAACTGAACGGGTTTAGGGATTCTAAAGGGAACACCATTAAACACAAAGTATTGTGGGGAAGGGTGGCTGATCTTAAGGATAAGCTACCAGGTGTCCATGTAGTTCATACATTAGGACACCAACGTGTAGGAATACACGTTGCAGGTTATATGTTGGCTGATGAAGCTTCCAAAGCATCAGTAGCTACTGCTTCTGTGGCTGCAGTGACTCGTTCTCAGACGAGATTGGATAATGAAATATTGATTGCCGTTAAAGCTTCGGCTGCCGGCAAGACCCTTCCAAAAGGATACCCTACAAATTATACTTACCATATTAGTGCACAGAATGTGGCTTATACGACGATTCCTGGGGTTGGAGTTCGAGTGATCCCTAATGAGGACCAGAGATTAGAGCTGATTACAGCCGCACATGAGGGTGTCGCTTCTGCACATGCTGGTATACAGGCCATGATAACAATTCTACAGCAACGATACTGGTGGCCTGGTCTATGCAGACGAATTAGGCAGTATGTCCTTTGCTGTTACATTTGCCAGCAGATTAAGGGCTCTAATATCAAACGCCCTCCACAGACATCCCCTCTTAGTGTCAGACAAGCCACTTCAGTGTGTGTACCCAGACCATTGTGGTCCCTTACAACCTGATGGTGCATACAAATACATTCTAGTGGCTGTGGATTCCTGTTCCAGATTCCTGTGGGTATGGCCACAGCGGTCGGCTGACGCCCGTACTGTTATAAAAGATTTGCTGATCTTTATCGGTACATATGCGGTTGCAGCATTCCATTCGGACCAGGGCCCTGCATTTGCCTCTAAAGCATTCAGGGACACCATGGGGACGATGGGTGTTGAACTCCATTACTCCTCACCATACCATCCCGAGGGAAATTCGTCGTGGAGAGGTGGAATCGTGATCTAAAGCAGTCCTTAACAGCTCGAGTATTAGGTTCAGCCCGTAGTTGGTTACATCACCTATATGGGGTCCAGAGAGCACTGAATAATCTGCCAAGACGGTCCTTGGGGGGACGCTCACCATATGAGGTTCTCTTTGGGATACCTATGTATGTCCCAGATCTTGATGCCCCTGGTATGGTGGCAGCAGAAACACCATTTGACATAAAAGAACGTCTCACTGTTTTACAGGAGCTTTAACAATTTCGTGATGATAAATCATCTGCAAGTGCTGCCACCTTAGGAATAAGGGACTTCGAAAACTTTGACTGGCTGGATTCCTAACGTTGGGGATCTGGTTCGTGAGAAGATCGCTGTAAAGAAGGAGTTCGGTCCATCGTACAGAGCGCCTGTACCAGTTTTGGGAATAAAAGGTACCAGGACTGTCATCTTGCCATCACTGCCTAGTTCTAAATCGAACAGGTTCATCTCCATTGATGACATCAAATTACACCATGTGGCCGATCCTTCACAGTAGACCAGGAGGTCCCTTGGGTGGTTCCCGATCCCCTCTCACTGCCCAACAGGACATCCATCTACATAGTAGGATGAACATCACTACTGATTATGCAACTATGTCAACCTCTGTTCCAGACACTTCCTCGACCATGGGGAGGGCGGAAAATGAACTTTTGTTGGTTCCGGTCACAACTCCAGTGACCACCCCGCTTCAAGATTTGGCTGTATTTTACACTAACACTTCCACGACTAATGACATTGTCTATCAAGAGCCTCCGCGTGCGATGGATCAGAATGTACCGGCTCCTGTGTTTGCAGAGACTGCCTCTGGCTATTTCGTTGACATTGATGATTTTTCTTCGGATTCATCCTCTACAGTGGTTGACAACATCTAAAAAAGTAGTAAGCTGTATCGATGGCTTAAGAAGAACTATTTGATCTACCCATGGAACTATTTTTGGCTCTGTTTGACATTTATTGCATTATTTTTATGGGTTGGTTTTGTGACTGTTTTCTTTTTCCTTATAAATGGTCACTATATTCCTGATCGCTCCTCAGTGGAGCCTGTTGATGAAATTTTAACACCTCATCATTCTTCACATAAGGTCCGGAGAGATTTGTCCCCTCTAAATATTACAGCAATACTAATTACTGATCAGATTGTGTGGGACAAAGTTCCATTCGATATATACGGGCCTACAGAGATTATTCAAATACCATACGTGTTCAAAATTTCAATGTCTGATGTTATTACACTTAATGTTGTCTCTGATGATTGGGATGTCCAAACAGTTGATTCCATGCTAACTGAAATGAAGGACTATTCCGCTTTTGAAAGTGATGATGTATATGATTATACAATGAATTATGGGGAAATGTTCTGCTATTACAATTGGGGACATCACTACCTACACCGTGCCACTAGATATAGGCCTCTCTTGAATTACACACAATGGGAACACTGTTCTACACCACAGGTGGGGAGTCCGAAGTATTATAGGGATAAATTAACATACTTTTCTGGGCATGATCCAAGAAAAGCGGAATCGTATTATTTTAAGATACCTCAGGCACAAATTAGGAAAATTTTGCTAACAGATACAAAACTGATTTACTCAGATCCCTTTGTTTCCCGGCTCTCGATTGAGGGTTACGAATATTGGAAAAGCACTATTGACTTGAAAAGTGTATGGGGAACACAAGATTGACAGATACAGGGTAGGGCGGCTTTGTTTCGAGCATGCCTGATTCCTGTGCAAATGATTTTCTTAAATGACACTATTGAGCAGACATCCTGTCTGGGGTTAGCAAAGATTAAAGATCTCAACACGCCCAGTATCCCTACTCCGACAAAATTTAGAGATTGGCAACGCTTCCTTAATATCACAGAGGACAGGCTAGATGCAATGGTTAAGGCTTGTACCTATAATTCTTCACTTTCCAGTCCCGGCGGGTGGTTGTTATGACCCACAGATGCTAACGAGTGTCAAAAGCGTTTCTTGAACTCTTCAGTTTTTTTTTCGATAAATAGACCTGACCCTCGCTTTCTATCCGTTACAACATACAGTGTGGGTAAGCTGTGCCAGCAGTGGGTTCAAACAAACACGTTAACAGCGGTTAAGAAACACCTGAACACTCTTTCAGACACTATAGATTTACAGGATTTTCTGCTTGGTCCTAGAAAACAGCGCTCGAAACGTTTTTTATATGCTATGTACAATGAAATTTGGAAACTTTCCCAGATTGAGGCTGCTGCGCGTTTAAGGCAATTAGATAAAGTTAATTTGGAGAAAACATTAGCTGTTGTCGACAATGGCATGAACACGTTGTCCAACAGGATTTATTCACTATCGAATATAGTGTTGTCTGCCATTGATATTACTCAGACTGACTTATCCCGGTTATATCATGGGCAAACACAGCTACGTTCCATCATGCAGCTGGGTTGGACATTGCAGACACTGAAAAGTGCCACATTCCATGGAGGTATATTAATGGGAGTGAATTCTTCACTGCTTTTAATTTTTCCAGGGAACAAGAGACAATGGCTAAAAGGGAGGCTACTTTCACCCTGCTTCAAGTAGAGAAGTTAGATAAGTTGCCCTTCACAATAGCAGAGAGTGCTTCAACTATCTGGCTCTTACATGGCATTATTAATTTACCGATTTCGACCTTTCATTTCTCGAGCTGCCTGAAACATCTTGCAGTGGGACGATATGAGCGGCTAGGAGATAGCTTTATTAAGGAAGAGTAGGAGTTGCCCTTTGGTTATAGATGTCTGAATGGTGAAAGGGAGGTCTTTCTTAGCGGAAGTGTTCGTCATTCTATGATATGCAAACAGGTGTCTCTTCACGGTCTTTGCAATGCGGGGGTCGCGAATTTGGCCTGTTTTCTGAAGGGTACTCCCGTCCCCTTGATTCATCCAGTGTTTCATGTACTTTCCAATGGAAGTTATGTTCTACTGAACGATCAAAGCTGTTGTTGCTTGCGACCTGGAATTGCCTACGCAATCTCGGTCACGAAGGTCGTTACGTGTTGTGGACATGTTTTGTTTCCCCCCACACGAGAGATAAAAGTATCTGACATGTGGCCCCACATAGATACTATTAATTTGAACTATGACAAGTTGAGTAGACTGAAGGCGTTATTGTTTCAGAAACAGGTCACCTTGACATCCGCAAAAGAGACATATGCTCTCCAGATTGCGAGATCATCAGCCGAGATACAATCCCTTTTAAATACCAATTTCCCCAACCACTTTGGAGAGCTGGTATCCAGAATATTCAATGCTTCGAATACTACTGGGATTGTTCATTTCTTTAAAGCTGTCGGGTCTGGTTTCGTGTCCATCTTCCAGACTGTCTTCGGAGTCATCCCGTCAGCCATCCATTCTCTCTTTTCAAGTGTGTTTGGTGGCTTTCCAATTATTTTGGCTTTGATTGGTGGACTACTACTGCTATTTCTTCTGATTCGCAGTGGTTGTTTCTTTCCAGCAACGCAGGGCAATGGAGCCGCTCCCGCCAACTCCACTGTGCTGTGAGCGCATGGTTCGGATCTTCGGTGCACCTTTGCTGGTGGAACTGGAGTTTGACTGGTCGTTGTCATTTCGGACACTTCTCTGGTGTGTACAACCAGTCTTCCGCTGCATATGGTGTCTCTTTGAACATCTGCCTATGGTCTGTCTTGCTGTTGCACCTACATCTCCTGTGGACCACGAACTGCTGATGTCCCCGATGAGGGTTCATACACGGTCATGCCCCTTGAGACTGAGGTTGCTTCGCGAGGCCACCTATGAGCCTTCCGTTATAAGATCTATGGATGAGGACACTGCAACGAGTAACGATGCACCAGGAAATACGGCTCACTTCTGCTCTGTGGATCCGTTTGTCCGCCCAGCACTGGACTTAACTTTGGACGATGTTGACTCATTTTTTAGGTCCTTGACTGGTGACTTCGATGACATTCTTCAAGATCATGCATATAACACATAACTTGATGAATTGACTTGCCATTCCCGATTCCAAATTATGAAATAAACAAAAATAGTCATTTGCTGTTGCACGCTGTACTTGTCATAGTTGATATTAACATATCTGTATGTATTTTCAGACGGATTTGTTTTAACATATTTTTAACACATACAAATGCTTTTTGCCTTGTTTAAGCATTTAGCTTTTTAGTCCAGGAGCAATTTTTTAGCTTTTTGGGTTCCTGTACCTTCATCATACCTGTTACGGCAATGGGAAGGGTGTAGTGAATCCTAGTTCGTTTTAATGGGATAGCAGGAGTTACCTTAGCCGCTGGCTTGTAGACTCGTGCCCCCATCACCTAGTGACTTTTAACCTACTTAGCTTGCTCTCTTTTAGCCCATTTAATTATTTATTTGTTCTAAGATGGCTGCCTTGTTTATAGTTAGGCTACTTCTTATGAGTTTCATTATCAGTGTCACCTCACCAAGGCGTCAAGATCAAGCACCAAAGACAAACAAGCAGTAGGCGTTCACACTTAGGGATTTTCCCTCTCTATACTTTCGAGGGATTATTGATATTAATTGCCGTCCCAAGCATGCCCATAATCTATTGTTTAGGAATACACTTATGTCAGGGGACCTTGTAGCTCTGTATAAATACATCACACTTTAGACAGATAATCAGAGGGATTCCGACCAGAGGGCATCGCCACCATCGCTGATACCGATGCTGCAGTCATCTTGACGCTGACCCAGTCTTCGTGTCCCTGCGGAGTCTGAGATAGAGACCTCATTCCAAGGTAACGAGGGTTGGGGGCTCCTCTCATGGACACGGTTTTGTCAGATTAGGTTTAGCAAACCCAGTTCTCCTTTAGGTAGGAGGTTAGGCCTATTCATATTAGGGTATTAGGGCATATTCCATCTTATATATCTCTTACAAGTATTGCAAAATGGTGGGGGTCTTCATAACAATGACTCTCTTCTTCACAATACTGTTACTTGCTATATTCATTATCCTAATCATTGCAGTCCACGCAACTTATCGCAAATTGCAGTTATGTTGAATAAAAACTATTTAAACTTCTCTGCATCTGTGTTATTGCCTTTGTTTGTATGAGACATAATATATCTGTGAGAAAAGGGTAAAATCTCAGTTTAACCACGACATTCCCTGAGATATCCTATTTTGAGTCCATGCGTAAATGACTGCTATAAATCACCTTTTTACTATAGTTTTTCTGGTGAGGTGCTGCTAGTGAGCCGGTAAGGTTGGGACAACAGTTGCGACTTGTTGTAGGAAAGACTCAGTCGCCTACAAACAAAAGTACTGTTATCCTTAAACCAGCAGTCTTGCTCAGAGCAAGAGTCCAAACTACGACACCTTGTGATGATGTCAGCCCAACGGTGTTTCAGTTGGTGGTCATTTCGTCTGGTGCCAAAAACTCGAGTCAGGTGGTGAAGCACCTTGCCCCACCACAACTCCCAGGCCTCTGTGGGGTAGCCCTAAATTATGTGGCCACCCAGTACGATCATCCTGGGGAGGTAATGTTGAACCAACCAAATGAAGCCCTCCAGCTCATCTGCCAACATCCTGGCCATCCTCCCTTTCCCTGACATCATGCACTGCAAATGGAGTTGGCAGATAAAATTACCCAAACACTACCCCAACTACCCAACAAACCTACCCCTAGTCAAAAACCCCACAATACAGTGACAGATCCAGAACAAATACAATACAAAAGATAGATAAAAATCACAAAAAATGCACAACAGTTACAGGACACAGCACAAAAACACTCCGATTACTCCAAATCACCAACAGTACCAGCTCCACCCACCCTCACACAGTCACAGACAATGAAGCTGTGCAGTAAAAGTGGGCTCACTGTACCATGTATAGAGGCAGAATGTCCTGTTTCATCACTTCATGGGCCTGTGTGTGAAGTTTCCAGTCACGCATCGTGTTTTTGTGACGCAAGACGGTCATGCATCAATTTTTTTCTATTATTGTGCGTGAGAAGGCCTTTGGACGTGCAAAAGACTCTCTGGGGCCAGGCGCCATTTTGCTTAAGAGAAAAGTATGGTATAAGTGTTTGCATGATGGTCCTGCGTCAAATTGTTCTTATTGTGCATGAAAAGGCCTGTGGACGTATGATAGATGCTCAGGAGCGAGGTGTAATTTTTCTTGCGCGACAGAGTATAGGTTTGAGCCGTTTGTATCATACATTTTTGACCGATGCGTGGACATTCGCAATGTAGGCCTTGAATGCACCCAGATTCACATAGCATGTCACATAAGTTATGCAATAATGTTGTCACAATGGTTTGGCTACATGTGTGTAACTATCCAGTCATATCTTTACGTTGACCTTAGAATGTTGAACCTATATGTTTGTTTATGTGTCTGCTGCATTCGCTAACTTATACCTTGGGCATATGTGCATGTGTAGCTACACATACATATTAGCACATGTGTACTATGAGGGTACATATGTGTTTGAACACTTATTTGTTGGTGTACCACATTGTTATGTTTGATATACAAATGTACACATACTAACAACACAAAATAAATGGTGACCTATGCCCAAAACATGGTAATTCATGTGACAGCCAGGACAATTTGTACTCAGAGGATGCAATGGACTAGAACTGGGTTGATATCACATTACCCCTGGCGATTTGTGTGTGCATGTGTGTCCGTTCTAAGGTGTGTTGTTAGTTTAGCCTTCCTGATGCTTGTGACATATTGTTCCCCATGCATCTTAGTTGCAGGAGATGGTATGAACAGATGTGTCACTGAAGGTTGCTATGTGCTGTGTGTGTGTAAAGATATGTGTAGTGTCATTTCAGCAACATATGACCACGGTGGTGTGTTCATGGGATGGTAAACTTCACATATCTATCTTCCTGCATGAACATATGTTGGACTTTGAGCAACGCTTGTGTAGTCATATCATTGCCACCTATGTTTCCGTATGTCGGAACACTTGTGAAGGTCATTTATTTCAGCCAGTGATCTTGTGATACATATGCCTTTACATTTGTGGTAGGTTGACTTTTGTTCAGATACATATACATTGCCAAGCCTGAGAGAATTAAGTGGTACGTGTTTGCTGAGATATGTGGTATTTGTGTGCATGCCACCAACTAGACACTCACATTCGTCCACATCATGTTTGTTATGACTGTCACATACAATGGTATACCACTGTGTAGCAGTGTTGCAGTCTGGCATAGATGCAGCCTACTCTTCATCACTACTGTGGGAATTTCAATGGCACCATAAACCCATGATTGCATGTGAATGGGCAGGTTTACGGAGATCCAGATTACTCAGGCCACTGTGCACATGCATCAGACCCATGACAATGTCAAAGGTTTATGTAGCCAGAGCAGTGGTATTAGGGTGCTTTGAGTGGGGATCTAGGCTTTCCATGATTGCTAATCAGCAGAGCAACGCACACTCTCCTGCAAACATACACATGCACTATTGTGGTGATCAAACGGACCGGGATGTCACATTTTCCTCTGCAGTAGTTGATGTCAGCCTTCCCCTCTGATGTACAGAGGACTGGGTACTTGCACATGTTGAACATGTCTAATCATATGTTGTCCTTAGTAATTTCCATGGGCAGCGTGATTAGGGGTTCTATCTCTGTTGTGACTTCTATTTTGGGAACAAGCCAGGGGACAGATTTTATAATCTGTCACTGCCTCCTGCCATGTTGACATACGATGGGCAACTACCAGGTTATGGTAGTGGCAAACACAACTGGGTTATGTACTGACCTGGCCACCCTCTCTGTTCATATCTTGGATGTTCACATGTAATAATATGAGGTGTACACTGTTCCAAAAATAGCCAACCAGAGGACCAGGAGTGGCTAGAGCGTGAAACCCTCATGCATCCCAATGGATGACTCGCTTCATCATTGGCAACGCTCTTCACCAGGCTGGTGCTGCAATGCCTGGTGGGCTCCCAGAAGGGGGCTCTCAACCATACAGCTCTCTACGTAGCAGGTCGATACAGGTTAGATGGATGTGGACCCTATGATAGGGTCCACCGTGAACCGGAGAGAGTGACACAGAAGAAAAATTGGTTATCCACCTCAAAACAACATCATAAATGTAATCAGTCTACAAGAGATGGAGACCAAGATTAAAAACCAGACAAAAGTAGAATTAAGGCGTGTCAATGCTCAAGTACTTTCAACAAAAAGTTACTAGAGGGTTCCAAGAATTGCGAAACTTTAGTTAAGGGTCGACATGTTTCGCGTCAAGCGGTCCAGCCGGATCCTACGACGCTTCATCAGGACCAAAAAAGAATTAATCAAGGTATATCTTCTCCAAAAGCCTTATAACCAAAGGGATCCCTGAGGTAAGTAAATAAAGGAAAAACCGTCACTTACATTAAGTTAACTGTTCACTACAAAAAGGTCGCCCATCCCCAGAATCAGGAAAGGCTCAGGGCTTGTTACGGGAACGCTGTTGGGAGGGTAGGTGCCCAATGCAGACAATCAGCAATATTCTGCCAACTTTTGTCCCTGACATGCGATTCCCAAGGAGCCTTTCCTGATTCTGGGGATAGGCGACCAATGATGTCCCCCCTTGTCACACATCCACCATGCAGGCAAAGCAACAATCACCCTGAGGTGTGAGAGTGTTCAGTTCCTCCATTACTTAAACATCATTTGATCACAGCCCCTACCTTCACGATGGTAGGCATTGTGATGATGTGGGGAAAGGGGTAGGAATTAGCACTTTGCCCACTTGACGGCATGTGATATGTTGTGGTGCATGGATCTAGGCCTTCAAGAGTCACATGCCTGTATGCTGTAACCTTGAGCGGCTGCAAAGGAATGAGAGAAGATGTGTTGGTAAAGCTTGAAAGTGGTTTGGAATATACCACTGCAGTTGTTAGTTGGAGGTGGAGTGGTGACTCAGACTTGCTTCTGGCGTAGTGTATGTCCCTGTTTTTGTGAAATGGCTTATAGGTCTGTGTTGATGAACATGACAATCTTGGATTGTGGCTCATTGACCGGGAAATTGTCATATGAAATACAAACTGATGGCTAAACCATTGCAAAGCTGTGTTGTGTAGTCCATATTTGAGGCAGTGTCCTATTGTTGAATGAAACCCACCACCTCCTTTCACCACAGTGGTGTCATATGTAGAGACACCATGGTAGCCCTACAAAGCCAAACTGTGCCCTCCATGTTACCATGTGAGACTACACATGCAGTACGGCACTTAATGACCCTTTGTGGCAGATGAAGGTTGTGCCAGCCATCAAATGTACAAGGATGTGAATCACACATTTGTAGGATGATCACATTTGGTGCAATAGAATCTCCTAGCTTCCAATACATGATTTATTACAGACACTTTCAACACATGCACAGTGCAGGCTTTGTGGATGCTGTGGTGGTGTTTGAGGTTGCTGCGGTGGTGGTGGAGGGACCTGCTGTCTTCCCTGACGTCTGCAGCATGTGCCAAGCCGGAGCAGTAATGCTTCCATGTTGTCCTGGAGGTTGCAAATGTTCTTTCTGCGTGTTTTCCTTAAGTGGTGGTGTGTGGGCCTCTTTTTAACACCTGGTCTGACCAGGTGTTAAATTTTTACACCAAAAGGTCTTTGTGTCATTTTTGTGGTCCACTTCCTTAGTGTGTGTTGTTTTTGAGTCTGGATGTAAATATGGTGCTAGAGGGCTAGTGTCATTTTTTGGAAGGGAACTCCTGCCTTGCATATCATTGTTGCAATGAGACGCAAGGTGGGTTGGCGCTTCCAGAAAATGATGCTAACTCATATATTTTGACACTAGACAGGTATAGCACCAACATATAAATATGGAGTTAAGTTAGTGCTACTGTAGCGTAAAAAGATTACGCTAAGGCAGTGCTATCTTTCTATATATATTGGCCTTGTGGTCTTTAGATACAATACATATTAATGTGTACAGAGCCTTTCATGCTCCTGTGGTATCAACAATGTTGGGTAGAGCAAAGGGTGGCCTAGCAGTTTATATCTCCAACTACTTGCCCCTTTGCAAAATGCCATGTGTATTAGCATCTAAGTATTTAAAAATAATGAGAATTGCTGTCTCAGCATTTTTTAAGATTGTGCTGATTACGTTTTACAATAATGCCCTGATAGGAGATCTGCTGTTCATGTTTCACCAGCTTAACCATCTCTAGACGCTTCATAAGAGTGGGTTTAAGGATGTATTTATACTTTTTGGGGGGTGATTTCAACATCCATTTGTGTCCTTCAATCTCTGATTATACTTTGTCCCATTTTTTATCTAGGTCCTATGATCACAAACTAAAGGAAATGCCATTTAAACATGATTTAGCCTTTGGGTATTAATTATGTGTTCCAATAGTTGATATTAAGTGTACCTTTAATGGTAGAGGAAATAATGTTGTCATTGATTTAATACTTTCTTCATGCAGGTAGCCTTTTTTGATATCTAATATCATTATGCATAGTACCACCATGAGTGATCGTTACACAGAAAGCATAGATCTCAGTTCTAAGTATTTGCTTTCACCATTGAACCTGGGAAGCCTACATGTACTGTATATAATATTCAGAATGTCACTGATAATAGTCACTCCCTACCTTGTTCACAAATTAAACCAGACAACTTTAAGTAGATTGATATCCTCAAATAGACCATTCTTTAATATTTGTCAGGATGACAATGACAGCCCCAAATACATTATTAAGGCCTTCTTTGACATAACTAAGTGGATCAAGGAAGGTCTATCTTCCATGAGACTTTGCCCCTCCTGGGTGCAACAAGGGTGGTTTGCTTCCTCCTGCACCAATGCCCACAAACGCGTTAAGGATGCCTTACATAAAACCCCCAAATGTATACAGGAAGTTCAGGCTAGGAGGAATGAGTACAGATCTCCCCTTAAGGCAAGGAAGGAAGACTTGAAAGATGATGTATGAGAGGCTTTGCTTGAAGCCAATTATGATAAAGATAGTGCTGCTTTCTGGCATGTGCTTAACTGCACTCATATAAGGGATGAGTTTTCCCCCAGCCTGAAGATCGCTATATCAGAAAGAGAGTAGATGACCCATTTTTCTAAAATTTGTTTAAACCCAAATAATAGCTCAGTGGAACCACTACTACTTGTTGGCATTGGTGTCACTATTGAACATTTAGTAGACTCTCAACTCTTGAATTTTACTTTGAGGAGGTTAATCAGGCCTTTATGGCTAGTAAGGGGGTGGGGGGGGGGCATGTTCCTACTGTATTCCCGTCAACCTATTTAAAAGTAATGTGCCACTCTGGGGATCGCTTCTGACTGAAGTTCTGGGCACATCTTGTTCTCGCGGCTTCCTGAGCACCTTGTCAGAGTCCCTTATCATCCCAATGTTTAAGAAGGGAGATCACTCTTCACCAGCCTGCCATCACCCAATTTAATTTGTCGACTCCCTTCTGAAAATGGATGGCTGCATTGTTTTGGCCAGACCAGAGGTCTGGGCTGCAGATCTTGGCACTCTTTCTGATTTGCAATGTGGTTTTTGTAGGGGGCTTGGGACATTCGAAAAGGGACTTAATTTGATTTGTATAATTGACAAATACACCAAGATCAAGGGGAGTAGGCTGTTGTAGCTTTTCACAACTTATCCAGTGTATTCAATTGTGTTTTGCATGATAAACTGTGGATAATCGTGACAGTGCTTGGAGTATACCTGCCTATCCACCAGTTTTGAACGGAGTTGTATTCAGGAGTAGAGCAAGGGTCCAGTATGGATTGAGGGGGAAATGTAAAAATTCCTTTGGTGTGGACGGAGGCATTAAACAGGGGAGCATACATGCTCCATTCCTGTTTGTGTTGTACATTAATACTTTAGGTGAAGTGGTATTGAAGAACTACATGGACGTCCCCCAAGTCAACCATCATCCACTTTTGGCTTTTCTCTAAGCAGATGATGTTATCTTACTGGCATGCATTCCACCGGGGCTGTCCAGTGGATACTAGAGTGGTTTGTAGCCTACATGCAGGAATTAGGGCTTCTAGTAAATGTACAGAAAACCTGCATTAAGAAGTGCAGTAGAAGGCATATTAAGTGCAGTGAAATTATGATATTGGATACCAAGCTTAACTTTACCACTACATTCTCTTATCTGGACACTCTGCCCCTCATTATGACATTGGTGTTGAATCCTGCTTACTGTCACAGTGACGGCGCCAATATACCACGTCCGTGATGAATATCTGTTCGCTACATTATGAAACACACACACCATTCCAACAGAATACAGCCACATATACAAATCCGCCAGCCCAAAGGTCAGTGCTAAAGTGGAGGTCCCAACACCGATACCATTACGCCAACAGAACAACGCCCACCACATTATGACCCACGGAGCACCACGGTTGACATTCAATGGTGGTAAACCATTGGTGGTACATACTGCTGCGCTCAGAATGGATGCCCACATACAAAACAGCACTACATTGGCCAATACTAAAAGCACACACCTGACATTCATACACACACCACACTCACCCACCCACAGCACTATAAAACACACAACCACATTACCCACAACCCTTTACAAACAAACAACAATTCCTGCAATGAGATTGACAGGAACAGCACAGAGACAACTAGACACACACACCACGTACTCCCATACATACCTCACGCACTCCACATCACACACCCCACCACATTACTCAACACACACTCAACAACCCACACCACACAACACCCATGTCGCTACAAAGGCATCCCCGTTTCACTGATGAGGACTTAAGGGTCATAGTGGAGGTAATTGTCAGGGTAGAGCAACAGCTGTTTGGAGCACATGTACAGCAGAGATCCATTGCCAGGAAGATGGATCTATGGCAGAGTATCGTGGACAGGGTGAACGCTGTGGAACAGCATCCAAGAACAAGGAACAACATCAGGAAGTGGTGGAAGACCTACGGGGGAAGGTATGTTCCGTGGCAGCAAGGCACTGGCGGTGGACCCCCACCCCTCCCCCACAGCTCACAGCATGGGAGGAGCAAGTCTTGGCAATCCTGCATTAAGAGGGACTCGCTGGAGTAGCAGGAGGACTGAACACTGGTAAGTTAACATTTACCACTTATCCCCCCATACCTGCATGCCATCACACCCCCTCACCCTCACTCCCATCACTCTACTCCATCCCACACACTGTACCTCTGCATATGCCTAATCCCAATGCTTAGCCCTGCATGCAGTACCAATGCATGCACAGCCCTCCCAGCCCTGCATGGACACTCATCACAAAAGCCTGCACAGCATAGGGAAACTAACAATCACACAATACATCACCATACACAAACAAAGGTGGCAGGGAAACAGCAATGATAGAGGGGAAGCCAGGGATGTACAATATGGCACAAACATGAAGCATAATACATCACTTACATCCCCCAAGGTGCCCCAGCCAATGTCAGCGGAGAGGAGGTGCCACGGCTATCCAGTCCCCCAACAGAAGATGACCCCAGTGATGACAGTAACTCTGGACTTTAGGATCTTGACCAACAAACCTGGCCCATCAGGGACCACTGGATAGTCAGTCACCCAAGCCCACTCACAGTCTACCACAGAGCCTCCCCCATCAGTATCCAACACCACAGCACCCACCCAGCATACCCAAACCTCTGTTCCCAGGACACGTCAATCAGCAGTGTGCCCACCTGTACAGGGACCCCAGTCCACACCTCATACCCAAGACAATCAGGGTCCTGGGGTCACTGGCAGTGGGCACTCCATTCAGGGGACAGAGGCACAGGCCAACAGGGACACTGGGAGGTCTGCTGTGCACCAGGGGGAGGACTTGCCCATGGAACTGACTCTCCAGGAGGCACTCACCGAGATCCTAGGAGCCTACCAACATTCCCAGGACACGATGAGCCAGATCCTTGACAACGTGCAGGAGAACAGGCGGCTGCAGGAGGAACAGTATCAGGGGATCAGGGAGGTCTTGCAGGCCATCAACACTACCTTGATCTCCATAGCAGGGGTGCTGGCAGACATGGCCAACATCATTAGGGAAGCAACAGCACACCAGCGGGCCCCTACCACTAGCCAGTCCATTGACCAGCCCTCCATTTCCGCTGCAGCTAGTGGCCAGGAGGCCCGCCACAGGACCCACAGGCCACCAGCACCCTTCCCCCTGCAGACGGTGAACCACCCCACAAACATTCCCTGCGACCCAGACAGAAGCCAGAGACACTTGCCAAGACCACCGCCAGGAAATGAGACTTACCCGATTGTCCCCCTTGTGTCCCACACTGTCACCTTGTCCACTTTGAACTGCCTTTGCTACCCTTTGACACTACACCTGTGCTACAAACACACTGGAACAATACCCTGGACTTTCCTCCATCATCACATCACCCTATTCCATTTCACTTTTACCCTAATTTCATAGCACTACAATAAACACCCTTGAACACAACTTGACTACTAGTATTTTATGTGCTGAAAATGTGCATTAATGGAAACAGTTACATCTAGAGCAAATTATCTGAACACTGTGAGAGCATAGAAATAATAACCTGTAGCTGTCTGTACTCATCACATCAGTACACAGTTGTGATTTCAACATCATCTGTAAAATGACAAGCCGTAGGTGACAGTAAATTGAGGTGCAATGGAAGTTACTGCCATCATACTAAAACCACGCAGAAAACATCAATAGTCAGGTGAATGGTCAGTTGCACTGTCTCACCTGTGTGTCATTCGAAGTATTGACATACAACTGATGTTCTGTTGTCCTCATCCTCATCCTCTACCTCATCATCCTCACTGCCCTTATGGTCCATTGCTGCCACAGAGGCATCTCCAGTCTCCTCCTCCTGCAGAAAAGGTACATGCTGTCTGAGGGCCAGGTTGTGCAACATGCATCATGCCACTATTATCTGGCAGACCTTCCCGGGTGATTAGCACAGGGATCCACCTGTCAGATGGAGGTACCTGAACCTGGCCTTTAGGAGGCCGAAGGTCCTCTCAATGATCCTTCTGGTTCACCCATGTGCCTCGTTATAACGTTCCTCAGCCCCTGTCCTGGCATTTCTCACAGGGGTCAGCAGCCACAATAGGTTTGGGTAGCCAGAGTCACCTGCGAGTATTGAGGGACAACATTCAGCCTCACACAATGATTTGGTGATGACAACTGAAGGCATACACTAACATACAGTGGGTGGGGACCAAGGATCACCAATTAGCCACACCCTGTGCCTCTGTAGTTGGTCCATCACATTTGGGATGCTGTTATTCCTCAGAACAAAGGTGTCATGCACCGACCCAGGATCCTTAGCACTGACTTGGGAGATGTGCGGGTCCGCCAAGCACACCATTTGCACATTCAGTGAGTGGAAACTCTTCTGATTCCGGAACACCTGTTCATTCTGGCTGGGGGGGGGGGACTAACCCAATATGTGTCCCGTCAATGACCCCAACAATATTTGGTATATGTCCCATTGCATAGAATCCGCCCTTCACAGTGGCCAGATCTTACACCTGGGGGAAAGCTATGTAGCTGCACATTTGTTTCACCAGGGCAAACAAAGCTCTTGCCAGCACTATCGAGCACGATGGCTGTGACATACCTGCGGCAAGCCCACTGTCACTTGGAAAGAACCAGTTGACAGGAAAAGGAGCACTGATAGCACTTGCACAAGAGGGGGGATGACAGTCAGATGACGGATAGCAGATATCAGTTCAGGCTCCAGTTGGGTACACAACTCTGTGATTGTGGCCCTGTCCAGACTATAGGTGAGTATAATGTGCCCGTCCTCCAGTGTAGCAAAGTCCACAAGAGGTCTGTACAGGAGGTATGTCTTCTCCTACCACAGCAGTAAGTATCTAAGGGACACAAGAGTGAGTAGGCTGTCCCAATCTGAACAATGGAACCCCAACCTCAGTGTACATTATGCATTTATGTGATAAAACAGTGGGAATGGCGAGGTATATGCTAATCTAGGTCGTGAGGCAGTTAAGGTTGATATGACCATTGTCTGGCATCATGAAATGACAACTGCCTGTCCTGTATGTTGGGACAAGTGGAAGTGAGGTAACTCCGCCGACGTTGGGCGTCGTGGCGGAAGGCGGTCTTGCACTGCCATGCAATTCCTCATTGGATACTATGGGGTTCTATGGAGTAGAGTGGCCAATGGGATCTGCGCTGGTGGTGACGGTGTACATCGCCGAGGATGTGACAGCCATTTTCTATCTGATTCCTCACTTGTTTCCTGACCTTCAACAGGAGAACACCTACACTGCGTGTACTGCTGTGACCTGTGTCTAGAACCTACCATGGCCCGTGTGACCGGGGAAAGTGCCCCAGCCTTCACTTTGGAGGAGTTGGAGCGTTTGGTGGAAGGTGTCCTACACCAGTGGGACTGTTGTATGGGCTTCCAGACCAACAGGGGAGTACACCTTGGGCACGATGCATGTGGGAAGGATGCATGGAGTTGTGTGTTCAAGCATCGCGTCATCGGGGGGGATGTCTTATGGTGGGGTACATGGTGTGAGCCTGCCGATGTGTATGCCAATGGTGATGGAAATGGGATTGGTGGGCCATATGTGTGACAGGCTAGTTTGTATTTGTAATGGTGTCCTCCTGTCTATATTACCTCTCTAGGTCAGTGCCCATCAAAAGAAGGGATCATGGCATGCCATAGCAAAGGCCGTGTAGACCCTGGGGGTCTATTGCAGGCAGAGCACCCACTGTTGGAAACGGTGGGAGGACCTGAGACGCTGGGCACGGAAGACAGCAGAGACCCAGCTGGGGATGGCCTCCAATAAGGAAGGGGTGCTCATTGGAACCTGAGCCCCGTGATGGCCAGCATCTGGCAGTGGCCTACCCAGAGCTGGATGGGTGCTTGAGGGGATCACAGCAGCCACAAGTGGGTGAGTACAGTGGGCATTACTACAGCAATTGGCAGGTGGCATGGAATTCAGAAGGTTGGTGTGACTTAGTGGGTGCCCTAAGGCCAGGCCAGACTTTGCAGCATGATCCAGCTCAAGGGTAATGGGTGTATGATAAATGCAGGTAACCTAGCTTGTTAGCATTCCATGTCAATCAGGGCTTTGTGGGTACCAGGAGGGGGGCAGTTGGCAGTGTGTAGCCCTCCTCTTGCCGTGACATCTAGCCAAATCACTGGCAGTGCAATGCATAATGCTCAAGTCTGATCCCTGTGTGTGACGGTGCTGTGTATGCCAAATGTGGTGTTGTTGCAGTAATTGACCCAGTGTTTCCATTCTCTCTCTCTCCCACCTTTGTACTTCTGTCATCCTGTCCATGTGTGCATTAGCATCATCTGGCTGAGGAGCAGGGGCACCGGCACCAGAGGGAGCTGCATCCCACAGGACCCTGGAGGTAGAGTCCACAGACGCGGAGGGAACCAGTGGGCCAGGGGGACACCTCGGCGGAGACAGGAGGCAACCACACAGACTCAGATACCTCCTCATAAGGAAGCTCCCTGGTGGTGGTAGACACCTCTGTGACCTCCCCAGCTGCAGGTACAACTTCCACCACCGTACCAGCACCGACCTCCCAGTAGCCCCCCAGTAGAGTGGGCATCGCCTTCTCCCCATGCACCTCAGGCCCTGCCCCAGTCAGCCCTGCTGCCCTGAGTGAGGAGACTATTGACCTCCTGAGATTTATCTCTGTAGGGCCGGCAACCACTGTGAATGTCATCCAGGGGCTGGCATCCCAGATGCAGCAATGCAATGCATTCCTGGAGGACATTCACGGTGGATTGGCAGCCCAACAAAGATCGATTCAGGCTCTGGCCTCCTCTCTGATGGCAGCAATTGTCCCTGTTCCTACCGTCCTCCCTCCAACTACCACTTCCCAGTTCCAGTCTCCTCAACCCCGACCCATTCCATGCACACATACAGACAAGCATGCACAAAAGACAACACACAAGATTGGCACAGTTAAACACAGGCATCACACTTCATCTCTCAAGCATTCACGCAAACATCAGACAGTTGCAGACACAACCACATCCACTGCCTCCACTGGAGGAGGCTGGCCTGGTTTGCAGTGGGTACCTTCGGTACTTACACCTTATACCAGGTCCTGTTATCCCCTATTAGTGAAATGTAGTAGTGTTCTAGCAGCTTCGGCTGATAGAGGTAGCTGTAGCAGAGCAGCTTATGCTGAACTAGGAGACATGCAATGCTCCTGCAATACCACTATAGGTACACAGTGCCTATACGCAAGTAAAGACAATACTCAGTGTTACCAAAAATAAAGGTAGTTTATTGTAGTGACACAAGGCCAAAAATATCTTGGAGGCAATAATCCTTCTGGAGGTAAGTATTATACACAATATATACACCAGACACCAAAATAAGGTAAGTAATTAGACATAGGATAGAGCAAATAATATGAAATGCTATAGAATGCAATGGGAGAAAATAGGTCTAGGGGCAACATAAACCATATACTAAGAAAGTGGAATGAGAATCACAAATTCCCCTGTAGACAAGTGTAGTGTGTAGAGAATCACTGGGAGAGTCAGAAAACCACAAAAGTGAGTAAAATATCCCACCCTAGAGCCCAGCAAAGTAGGAGTAAAGTACTGCAAGGTTACTTAGGACACACTATAAGTCGTGAGTAGAGTTATTGCAAGATGCAAGCAAGACTGCAAACAACAAATGGTGGATTCCTGGACCTGAAGACCTGAAAAGAGAGGAGACCAAGTCCAGAAGTCGTAAGAAGTTACAGGAAGGACAGGAGCCCCTGCCAACATAGAAGAGGGAGCAAAAGAAGAGTCCCCGGTTGGACAAAGACTGCATAAATGCACAAAAGGAAGATGGCTGCGGGTTCCTGCATGATGCAATGGATGTCCCACGAAGAGATGTTGGATGCAGGCGAGTTTCGGTGCTTGATTCATCCAACAAGTCTTGGTTCAAGCAAAGTCGCAGATTGCATCAAAGTGGCGCTGCCTGGACCCAGGAGGGACCTGGGGGCCTCAACTCAGCGGAGGAGGCAGAGAGGGCTCCCAACACTGTAGGGAACCCACAGATGATCAGGCAGCACCCACAGAGGTCATCCCAGAACACGGGGACAAAGAAGGTGCAAATTGTGGTTGTTGCAGCACTACAAAAAAAGGTCCCACACCCTCGAAGGACAACTCAGCGAGTTGAGAGCCACAGGATAGAGTGCTGGGGACCTGGGCTAGGCTGTGCAAGAAGGATTCTTGCAAATAGTGCACAGAGGCCTCAGGAGGTGAAGATGACGTGGTGCACATGGGTACTGTCGCAAACGGGGAAGGCAAGCTCTTACCTCCTCCAAATTTGGACCGTGGGACCTTAGGACAGTCTGTGTCGAAGGGGTCTACCACCTGTGTTTCAAGGAGCACGCTTGTCACCAGGAGACGAGTCCAAGTAAACCGGTTGTCGACTTAGAAGGTGCCTGCAAGAGCAGGGAAGTTACTCCGTCACTCCACTGGAAATTTAATCGGTCCTTCTGGTGCAGGGGTAAGACAGGGAGTCTCCAGAGTGTGCACACCATGGAAACTGTTGCAGTTCCTGGCTGGAGCTGAAGTTGCAGACGAAAAGTAGCCCTTCTGGATACTTTGTTGCTGTTACAGCAGTTCCTGGAGCAGTATGCGCTCGATCCAGGGTCAGAGGACAAAGTAGGCAGAGGATTCCTAGTGGAAACGTGCAAGTAGAATCTCAAGAGAAACCCACAGGAGAGACCCTAAATAGCCCTGAGAGGGGGATTGGCTACCTTATCAGGTATGGACCTATCAGGAGGAGTCTCTGATGTCACCTGCTGGCACTGGCCACTCAGAGGCCTCCAGAGTGTCCCCACACCTTGGAAAACAAGATGGCTGAAGGCTGGGACACACTGGAGGGGCTCTGGGCACCACCCCTGGGGTGGTGATGGACAGAGGAGTCGTCACTCCCCTTTCCTTTGTCCAGTTTCATGCCAGAACAGGGACAGGGGATCCCTGGACTGGTATAGACTGGTTTATGCAAGGAGAGCACCATCTGTGTCCTTCAAAGCATTTCCAGAGGCTGGGGGAGAGTACCCCTCCCCAGCCTGTAACACCTATTTCCAAAGGGAGAGGGTGTAACACCCCGTCTCAGAGGAAATCCTTTATTCTGCCTTCCTGGGATGCCCAGACCTCAGGAGGGCAGAAGCCTGTTTGTGGGTTGGCAGCAGCAGTAGCTGCAGTGAAAGCCCCAGAGAGCTGTTTGGCAGTACCAGTGGTCCATGCTGGACCCCCTGGGATACATGGGATTGGCACCCCAATACCATATTTGGCATTGGGGGACAATTCCATGATCTCAGAAATGTTACATGGCCATATTTGGAGTTACCATTGTGAAGCTACATATAGGTATTGACCTATATGTAGTGCACAAGTGTAATGGTGTCTCCGCACTCACAAAGTCTGGGGAAATTGCCCTGAAATATGTGGGGGCACCTTTGCTAGTGCCAGGGTGCCCTCATACTTAGTAACTTTGCACCTAACATTCACTAAGTGAGGGTTAGACATATAGGTGACTTATAAGTTACTTAAGTGCAGTGTAAAATGGCTGTGAAATAATGTGGATGTTATTTCACTCAGGCTCAGGCTGCCATGGCAGTCCTGTGTAAGATTTGTCTGTGCTCCCTATGGGTAGCAAAAGAAATGCTGCAGCCCATAGGGAGCTCCTGGAACCCCAATACCCTGGGTACCTAGGTACCATATACTAGGGAATTATAAGGGTGTTCCAGTGTGCCAGTTAGAATTGGTGTAAATAGTCACTAGCCTATAGTGACACATTATAAAGGCAGAGAGAACAGAAGCACTGAGGTTCTGGTTAGCAGAGCCTCAGTGACACTGTTAGGCAGTACACAGGGATACACATACAGGCCACAACCTATGAGCACTGGGGTCCTGGCTAGCAGGGTCCGAGTGAGACATATAAAACACACTGACAAATATGGTTTTCACTATGAGCACTGGGGTCCTGGCTAGCACCCTGACATATACTCTCAAACAGGCCAAAAGTGGGGGTAACAATGCTAGAAAAAGGCTACCTTCCTATACAACCCCTCCCCCCAAAAGAAGGACAATAAGGCTAACCTTGGCCAATTGAGTCTTTATTGTCTAAATGGTACTAAGTGAAGAGTAGCTCTGCAATAGATTGGTTCCTCCCTTTATCATCCACTGTATGGTTACTTCCCTGTGGGTATGTAAACCACCCTGTTTGGAGTTTTATAGGTAGTCAACAATGTGAAGATATATTCTCAGAGTTCCTATTAGTATGTTTTAGTTTAGAGCAGTGGGACTGGTCCACTGGCCTATATCAAGTGATGAGAATGCCAGACAGGGATGCTGACTCAATAAAGCCATAGCTGGGCAAAATGTTTGTCCATATGGCTGTAAGAGAGAACAGGGTTGCTGTTTCTCTTGAGTTGGAGCAGGGCAGGGCTTCTGTCCTACAAGCTCCACAATAGGGCAGGATTGCTGTCCTAAGTGTTTTGAGGCAGTGCAGGGATGCTGCACTAATGTTTCTCTGGGAGGGTTGGAGGGATGCTCTATGTTAACTACAATGGTGCTGTTTTTCACATCAGGATTAGTTATCCCACAGAGAGGTACTTTCACCTCAGGGAGTACAGCTGTAGTAGCTGATGGTTCCCTTGGTACAGGCTCCACCCCAGGAGAGGTTTCTCCCACCACAGGAATGGTATCCTTAATGGCGAGGTGGGTAGGGGATACTTTGATACACTTTTTACCTGTTGTTGGAGAAGGATCCTGAGACTTCAGGCCTTTTTCTCTCCTTTGCTTTTTCATTTCAGCTGATATGAGAGGAAGCAATTCCTCAGGGATCCCCAGCATGGATGCATGGGTATTAAACTCTACCTCATCCCAACCTGAGGTCTCTATGTAATTACCTAAGAGACAGTTTACAGGTAAGCTAGGTGATACCACCACCTGCTTTGGGCCAGTAACTCCACCCCAACTAAATTGAACTATAGCTAAGTGGAGCAATTGAGTGGAGTTATGGACATCAATAATCTTGTACTGTTGTCCAATCAGGTGTTGTGCAGGAGACACAAGGTTTTCAGTCACCAAGGTGATACTGGCACCTGTCTCCATGTAGGCCTGTGCCTCAACAGCATTTATAAAAACTGACTGCCTGTACTTATCCATTCTAAGGGGACAAGCAGCCAGTGTGGCAAGGCCAGTGCCACCAGGTGTGACAGAAACTGCCTTGGGACTGACTACCCCAGTTTCTATGATGGACCCAAAGTGAACCCAACTACACCCTTATTTTGACTGTTGCCAGTAGTCCCACCACTATTACCACCACTGCTAGGAGCACTAGAATTTGATGTATGCGTGGTGGTAGGCTCAGGGGCTTTACCTGGGCAGGACTTATTCCCTGGCCAATGGCCTTTATTTTTACACACACAGCACCAAGGCTTTTTAGTGTGTGTGGATTAGAATATATAGGCTTTCATAGTCAGTTACCTTACTGCCATCCAACCATCCCTCCAAGGCCTTCACTGAACAGTCTACAAAGCCTGTCCAGTCTTGAGAGGACTCTTTTCTGGTATCTCTGAACTGTATCCTGTATTGTTCAGTGGTTAAGCCAAATCCATCTAAGAGTGCATCCTTCAAAACTTTGGAGTTATTGTCATCACTTTCTCTAACAGTAAGGAGCCTATCCCTAACCTTTCCAGTGAATGATAACCACAAAACAGCAGCCCTCTGCCTTTGAGGAACTAACTGTACCATACAGGCCCTCTCAAGTGCAGCAAACCACTTGTTGATGTCATCCCCCTACTTGTAAGGGGGGGCGATTTTGGCAGGTTCCTAGAATTTTGTTCTCTTATAGGATTACTATCAAGAACACTGCTGCTGCCACCATGGGGAACTAAACCCATCCTCTGCCTTTCCCTCTCTACATCTAGAGATTCCCTGTCTAAGGCCAACTGCTGCTATCTCAGCTTCAGTCTGGCCTCTTCCAACCTCAGCTTTCTGAGTTCCTGTCTAGGGTGTTATCCTCAGGGTGGGAGGCTTGGGAATTCTGAGACACAGAGGAAATGTGGAAATTGGCAGAAGTGGACCTGTCTCTAACTACCTGAGCCCTAGTTACCTGGCCTTTTGGAGTGAAAGGTGCCCTACTAGTGTGCGACCCCCTCTCACTACCAGTGTCACTAGGTGGCCTGTTAGCTGACAGGTCTTTGGAGGAACCCTCTACAGAGTCCTCAGGGCCCTCCCCTGATTCTTGCTGGGTACCCCCTCCTCTACCTCCTGATCCTGGGATGGGCCAGACTGGTTCTGGTCACTTTCTAGGAGAAGGCTAAGGAGAAGATCGTTGGTAAGGTTCTTACCAATGCTTAAACCTTTTTCTATGCAGAGACCCCTCAAACATTTAAAGGTTATACTACCATAGGTTGCCTGACCAACTGTGGGAGTGAGCTGTAGTGCAGACATAGTTGTAAGAAAGAGTTTAAGATAGAGAGAAAAACATTTTTGAAAACTTTTAAAGAAGAGAGAAAAACATTTCGAACTTTTGGAAACTTTTTAGAAATGTTTTAGAAAGTTTTTAGAAAGAAAGGAAAACTGTTTAGGTTAACTGCGTATATTTTTAAGTATTTAGAAAATGTTTTTCAGTATGAAAAGCACCAATGACAAAGTGGTAAAGCAGTTACAAGTACTTATCCCATCGCTGCACCACCAATGTAGGAGGCTGGCCTGGCTTGCAGTGGGTACCTGATAGTACTTACACCTTGTGCCAGGTCCAGTTATCTCTTATTAGTAGATTAGTAGTGTTCTAGCAGCTTAGGCTGATAGAGGTAGCTATAGCAGAGCAGCTTAGGCTGAACTAGGAGACATGCAAAGCTCCTACTATACCACTTACATCATATAGCACTATCCCATAAGAATCACAATACTCAAAGTTACTAAAAAATAAAGGTACTTTATTTTAGTGATAATATGCCAAAAATATCTCAGAGAATGTATCCCCTTAGGAGGTAAGTAAAATACACAAACAATACACACACCAAAATCAGATAAGTAAACAGTTGGAAAAGTAGTTGAAACACTGTAGAATACAATAGAATGCAATGGGCCTGGGGCAACACAAGCCATATACTAAGAAAGTGGAATGCGAACCACTTAGGGACCCCTCAGGCCTAGTGTAGTGTGTAGAGGGCCGCTGGGAGTGCAATAAAACACTAAGGGGCATATTTATACTCCGTTTGCGCCGGATTTGCGTCGTTTTTTTTAACGCAAATTCGACGCAAAACTAACTCCATATTTATACTCTGGCGTTAGACGCGTCTAGCGCCAAAGTCCATGGAGTTTGCCTCACTTTTTAGCGTGGACACCTACTTTGCGTTAATGATATGCAAGGTAGGGGTTCCCGTCTAAAAAATTGACTCCAAGGCATGTGCGCCGTATTTACACTCCCGGGCAAAAATCACGCCCGGGAGTGGGCGGGTCAAAAAAAATGACTTCCAACCGCTTTTGCGTAGTTTTTTAGCGCCTGGTCAGGGCAGGCGTTAAGGGACCTGTGGGCTCGGAAGGAGCCCAGAGGTGCCCTCCCATGCCCCCAGGGACACCCCCTGTCACCCTTGCCCAGCCCAGGAGGACACCCAAGGATGGAGGGACCCATCCCAGGGAACATAAGGTAAGTATTTTTTTTTTTTTTTTTTGTGGCATAGGGGGGCAAGATTTGTGCCCCCCTACATGCCACTATGCCCAATGACCATGCCCAGGGGACAGAAGTCCCCTGGGCATGGCCATTGGGCAAGGGGGCATGACTCCTGTCTTTGCTATGACAGGAGTCATTTCAATGGGGGGTTGGGAGTTTAAAAAAATGGCGCAAATCGGGTTGAGGCGAAAATTTTGCCTCAACCTGACTTGCCCCATTTTTTGGCGCCCAAGCTCCATATTCCCCTACGCAGCCGCTGCCTGGTGTACGTCATTTTTTTTCACGCACACCAGGCAGCTCCGCCGGCTAACGCCGGCTAACGTCATTGAATAAATACGGCGCCCGCATGGCGCTTCAGAATGGCGTTAGCCGGCGCTAATTTTTTTGACGCAAAACTGCGTTAGCGCAGTTTTGCGTCAAAAAGTATAAATATGGCCCTAAGGGTGTCCAAGATACCCCACCCCAAGACCCTGAAAAGTAGGAGTAAAGTGACACTACTTCCCTAGAAACACACTAAAGTTGTGATAGGAGATTCTGGAAAGACCACAACTGACTTGAAAGCACTGAAAATGGATTCCTGGACCTGAGGACCTGTAAAGGAAGGGACCAAGTTCAGGAGTCACGAGAGTGACCAGGGGGGGCAAGAGCCCACTAAACCTCGGATGAAGGTGCAAAATGGCTGCCTCTGGGTGGAAGAAGCTGAAGATTCTGCAACAACGGAAGATGCCTGGAACTTCTCTTTGCACAGAGAATGTCCCACGGAATGCTGGATGATGCAGACGTGTTTCTGTGCAGAAAGACTACAAACAAGCCTTGCTAGCTGCAAAGGTTGCGGTTATAGAAAAAGGGTGCTGCTCAGGCCCAGGAAGGACCAGGAGGTCGCCAATTGAAAGAGGAGACAGAGGGATCCTCATCAATACAGAGAGCCCTCGCAGAAGAAGGCAACACCCGCAGAAGTACTTGAACAGGGGTTCAAGATAACTGAGCACAGCGGTCGTCTCAACACTACAAAGGAGGGTCCCACAAAGCTGGTGGTCAACTCAGCAAGTTGAGCAATGCAGGACGGAGTGCTCGGGACCGGGGCTGTGCTGTGTACAAAGGATTCCTTGCGAAAGTACAGAGAAGCCCTAGAAGCTGCCATTCATGCAGTACACAGGATTACTGTCTGGCGTGGGGAGGCAAGGACTTACCTTCACTGAATTTGGACAGATGGACCACTGGACTGGCGGGGTCACTTGAATCTAGCTCCTTTGTTCCAGGGAGCACGCTCGTCATGATGAGAGGGGACCCAGATGACAGGTGAAGCAGAAGTTTGGTGCCTGAGTTAGCAGGGGTAATATTCCGTCGACCCACAGGAGATTTCTTCATGGCTTCCAGTGCAGGGTGAAGGCAGACAGCCCCAAGAGCATGCACCACCAGGACACAGTCGAGAAAGCCAGCAGGATTAGGCGCTACAATGTCGCTGGTAGTCTTCTTCCTACTTTGTTGCAGTTTTGCAGGTGTCCTGGAGCAGTCAGCAGTCGATCCTTGGCAGAAGTCGAAGAGGGAGATGCAGAGGAACTCTGGTGACGTCCTGCATTTGGTATCTGAGGAAAAGCCCACAGAAGAGACCCTAAATAGCCCTTAGAGGAGGATTGGCCACCTAGGGCCAGATGTAGGAAGTTCCGATTCGCAAAATCGGATGCAGAACGGTGTCTCAGATACCGTCTGCGATTCGCTATGGGGTCGCATGGACCCACCTCATTAAAATTAATGAGGTGGGTCGCATTTTGCGACCCCCATAGGGAATCCGTGCACTCACAGGGATGGTGGCCTGCTGAAGATAGCAGACCTCCATGTCTGTGACTGCTTTTTAAATAAAGCAGTATTTTTTTTTTAATTTTGCAGCCCGTTTTCCTTAAAGGAAAACGAGTTGCAAAATAAAAAAAAAAACGAAACCATATGGTTTCGTTTTTTCAGAGTAGGCGGTGGTCCATTGGAGTACTGCCTGCTCTGAAAAAAACCTTTTTGCCAACATTCACAAAGGGGAAGGGGTCCCATGGGGACCCCTTCCCTTTTGCGAATGGGTTACCACCAGTGTGACACTGGCGGTAACTGCGAATTGCTTTGCGACTGCATTCGCGGTCACAAAGCAATTTAGCATTGCGATGCGAGTCGCAAATAGGAAGGAGACACCTCTTCCTATTTGCGAGTCGCATTCACAATTTACGAGTCGGTTCCGACTCACAAATTGTGAATGAGCATCCCGATGAGCATTTTGCATGGCACAAACTGCAATTTTCGCAGTTTGCACCATGCAAAATGCTTCCTACATCTGGCTCCTAGTCAGGTAAGCACCTACCAGGAGGGGCCTCTGATGTCACCTGTTGGCACTGGCCACTCAGAGGCCTCCATTGTGCCCTCACACCTCTGGATTCAAGATGGCAGAGGTCTGGGACACACTGGAGGAGCTCTGGGCACCATCCCTCGGGTGGTAATGGACAGAGGAGTCGTCACTCCCCTTTCCTTTGTCCAGTTTCACGCCAGAGAAGGGATGGGGGTTCCCTGAACCGGTGTGGACTGATTGATGCAAGGAGGGCACCATCTATGCCCTTCAAAGCATCCCCAGAGGTCAGGAGAGGCTACGCCTCCCAGGCCCTTAACACCTATTTCCAAAGGGAGAGGGTTTAACACCCTCTCTCAGAGGAAATCCTTTGTTCTGCCTTCCTGGGACTGGGCTGCCCAGACCCCAGGAGGGCAGAAGCCTGTCTGTGGGTTGGCAGCAGCAGTAGCTGCAGTGAAAACCCCAGAGAGCTGGTTTTGCAGTACCAGTGGTCCATGCTGGAGCCCCAGGGATACATGGGATTGGAACCCCAATACCAGATTTGGCATGGGGGGGCAATTCCATGATCTTAGATATGTTACATGGCCATATTCGGAGTTATCATTGTGAAGCTACATATAGGTATTGACCTTTATGTAGTGCACACGTGTAATGGTGTCTCTCACTCACAAAGGGGGTCATTCTGACGGCGGGAGCACTGGCAACAGGCTGGCGGTGCTCCGCAGGGCATTCTGACCGCGGCGGTATGGCCGCGGTCAGAACAGGAAAACCGTCTGTGTCCCACCGGTTTTCCGCTGCCCTGCTGAATCCTCCATGGCGGCGCAGCTTGCTGCGCCGCCATGGGGATTCCGACACCCCATACCGCCATCCTGTTCCTGACGGTTCGCCCGCCAGGAACAGGATGGCGGTATGGGGTGTCGTGGGGCCCCTGGGGGCCCCTGCAGTGCCCATGCCAATGGCATGGGCACTGCAGGGGCCCCCGTAAGAGGGCCCCACAAAGAATTTCAGTGTCTGCTTAGCAGATACTGAAATTCGCGACGGGTGCAACTGCACCCGTCGCACCTTTCCCACTCCGCCGGCTCCATTGGGAGCCGGCTTCCTCGTGGGAAGGGGTTTCCCGCAGGGCTGGCGTGCGGCCTTCTGGCGGTCGCCCGCCAGCCCAGCGGGAAAGCCAGAATGGCCTCCGTGGTCTTTCGACCGCGGAGCGGCCATGTGGCGGTTCCCGCCAGGCGGGCGGCGACCGCCGCCCGCCTGCCTCCGAATGAGGCCCAAAGTCTGGGGAAATTGCCCTGAACTATGTGGGGGCACCTTGGCTAGTGCCAGGGTGCCCTTACACTTAGTAACTTTGCACCTAACCTTCACTACATAGGGTTAGACATATAGGTGACTTATAAGTTACTTAAGTGCAGTGTAAAATGGCTGTGAAATAACGTGGCCTATCCGGAGTTGGATGGGCGCTTGAAGGCATCTCAGCAGCCATGAGGGGGTGAGTACAGAATCTGAAACCTGACTTTGCGCACATTAGGCCGTACCTGGGTAGGGGATGTGGGCTGTGGGTGCCCCTAGGCCAGGGTGAAAATGACTGAGTAGGTCCCTTGTTGGGCAGGCTCAGAATCACTCCTACCCGAATAGTGTTGGCAGCCATCTACTCCTGTGCAGGGTCCTGTGGGTTTCAGGTGTGCAGCTAATGGCATTAGGCATTGAACCCCATGGGCTAGTGACTGTTTTAGGAAATGGTTGGACATGGCCTAGTGCAGATGGCTTCTACCTGTGTGTTGTGTACGCCAACGGTAGTGTTGTTGCTGGCATTGACCAAGTGTATCCTCTGTCCTCCCCACCCATTTTGTTTTGTCACCCTGACCTTGTGTGCATTAGCATCATCTGGCAGAGGAGTAGAGGCATAGTCGACGGAGGGAGCTTCATCCCACATGGGCCTGGAGGCCAAATTCACTGAGGGTGAGGGCACCAGTGGGATGGAGGGCGAAGGGAGCACCACGACAGGGACAGGAGGGGAGATCACAGACAGCAACTCCTCCTCCGTTTGAAGCTTCCTGGCGGTACCGGACACCTCTGTGCCCACCCCAACAACAGGGACAGCCGCCACCCCCCCACGAGCACCGCCCTCCCAGCAGCCCCTCAGTGTGTTTCCTGTGCCCGGTCACCCAGGAGGGTGGGCATCTCCTTCGCCTCAGGCACCTCAGGCCCTGCCCCAGTCAGCCCTCCTGGCCTCAGTGAGGAGGCTATTGACCTCCTGAGATCTCTCACTGTTGAGCAGTCAACCATTCTGAATGCCATCCAGGGTGTTGAGAGGCATTTGCAACAAACAAATGCATACCTGGGGGGCAGTCACTCTGGCGTGGTGGCCCAACAGTGAGCATTTCAGGCTTTGGCCTCAGCAGTGATGGCAGCCCTTGTTCCTGTATCTAGCCTCCGCCCTCCAACTCTACCCAGACCTGATCCCCTCAAACCCAGCCTATCCCAAGCACACTTTCAGACCAGCATTCACCCAAATCAACACACAAAGGTGGCTCAGGCAAACATAAGCCCCACACTTCATCTCACAACCACTCACACAAGCACCATACCCATGCAGACTCACCAAAATCCACTGCCTCCACTTGTCCCCCTCCCCCTCTTTGTCCACCTCCTTCCCAGTATCGTCTCCACTCACACCTGCATGCACTACATCCTCATCCACTACCTCCATCACCAGCACACCCATCACAACACACCCCTCACTGGCAGTCACCACCCCCACAACTATGCACACGTCCCCTGTGTCCTTTCCCAGAGTGTCTGTGACCCCTCCTTCCAAAGTACACAAATGCAAGCACCCACCCACCCAACAGCCATCCAACTCACAACAGCATCCAGCCCATGCACCTTCACCCAAAGACACCTCCTACAACCACTCTCTCTTCCTCCACTCCCAAACCCTTTCCATCTTCCGGCCCCAGTGTGTCCAAAAAACTCTTCCTGGCAAACTTTGACCTTTTCCCTACCCCTCCCCCATCCGTCCTTCCCCTCGGGCGAGGGTGTCCAGAACCCAGCCCAGCACCTCAGCCACCAAGTCGCCGTCCAATGTGGAACCTGCAACACCCAGAGACTTAAAGGGGACACCCGTCAGGAAAAGCCAGTGTTCCACCAACCCCTGCAAAGGATCTAACCATTCCGCCACCAGCCAAGGTGCAGAAGGGGCCAGCATGCAGAAATGGCAAGGAGCACAACACACCCAGCAAGGCCTCCTCCAAACCTTTAGCTGACAGAGCCAAGGGCACAACAGCATCTGGCAAGATGAGGAAGGGGAAGAAAATCGAAGGCAAGGCACTTCAGCCGACCCAGGATGCAGGTGAAGGCCTGTTGCCAACAGCAGAACCGCCAGCCCCGCCACCTGCACCTCGTGCAGCACCACCAGCAGCCCCACTGCAAGCACCGCCACCTGCACCACCACCTGCACCGCCGCTGCCACACTACTGTCAGCATCAGCTTCCCCAGAGGGCAGCCGTCCAAGGCTGCAGGAGAAGGGCTGGAGCCTCCCTCCACCACTGGCAGCACCAGTACCTGCACCTCGGCCAGCACCGCCAACATCCCTGCCGCAAGCACCACCGCAAGCACCACCACCTGCACCGCTGACAGTGGGACCACTACCAGTATGAGAAGCCCCAGTGGGCAGCCGTTAGTGGCTGCAGGAAACGAGCTGGAGCCTACCACCACCACTGGCAGGAGCCCCACCAGCACCGGCACTACCACTACTTAGCCACTGCAGAATGGACTCTAGCCCTGCCTCCATGAACTATCATGCTACCTGTCCCCTGCAAATCTCATGCATCAGACACCCAGGTGAAAGAATGTGTAATGGCACACCTCAAGTACTGCATCACAGAAACAAGTAGAGATATGCATCCACTCACCCCCTCCTTGGCAGGATGAAGCACACTGGGCACAAAGCCCCCGCCAGAACCAGTGGAGATATGCATCCACTCACCCCCTCCTTGGCAGGATGAAGCACACTGGGCACCAAGCCCCCTCCATAACCAAGTGGAGATATGCATCCACTAACCCCCTCCTTGGCAGGATGAAGCACACTAGGCACAAAGCCCCCTCCAGAAGCAGTGGAGATATGCATCCACTCACCCTATCCTTGGCAGGATGAAGCACTCTGGTCACAAAGCCCCCTCCAGAACCATTGAAGAAGCCATCCACTTGAGAGACTGTAGCCTTACACTCCCCAGGACCAAGCAGTGGGCACACCACCCACTTGAGGGACTTGAAAGACTGTGGCTTTGCACTCCCCAGGACCAAGAACTGGGCAAACCACCCACTAAGCAAAGGCTGATGGGCAACATTTCTGAATGTATGCTTAATGTCTGTTAGGTGCCAGGGTTGGTATAAGTACCTGGTCAAGTATTTAAGTTTGGTGACAGATTGTGTGCCCTGACACATTGTGGAGAGTGTTTGCTGTCTGTTCTCTGACACACCTCACAACTGTTACACAAAGGTCAGTGGAGTTTGTATGCCAGTCTCCTCCTGATATTGCATATTTGCAAATGTGTTTGCTGTCTGGTCATATTTGATAACATGATAGTTGGTGCTGGAGATGCATGTTGTCTACCTGTTTCCACCCCACATCTAGTCTGTCTGCATATGCTCATTTATCAGGATACGGGATGGTATTGGCATTCTGTTTAGGCTTGTTGTAAGAAGTAGTTTTAACCCTGCCTGTTTTAGTATGGTACATGTGGACATTACATACTTTCTCATCTATGTCATCCATGCAGGTCAACACCCGTCAGAAAAAGGGGATTTGGTATGCCATCGTCAAGAAAATGCAAACCCTGGGGGTCCACAGCTAGTGAAGAGCCCATTGTTGGAAGTGGTGGGAGGACCTGAGACGCTGGTTGCAAAAGACTACAGAGGCCCAGCTGGGGATGACCTCCCAACGAGGATGGGGTGCCTGTCGGACACTGACCCCCCCCCATAATGACCCGTATTTTGGCAGTGACCAACCCTGAGATGGATGGGCATTTGAATGCAGCACAGCAGCCACAAGTGGGTAAGTACAGGCCTCAGTCTTGTCCGTCCCTTTACGAGGTGATTGAGTGAGGGAACTGGATGTTGACTCTGACAAGGTGGCAAGTGCAAAGTGTCACAGATTCCCTGTGTACACATTGATATACCATAGCCATACATGGCACACAGTGTGCACATACAAAAGTATTTATAGGCATGTTACTCAACTATATTGTTCCCTCAGTACAACCAAATTTAATGGTGAACATATGGGCGTGTCATATGTGTCCAAGTACACTGCATGCTCTACTTATGTGATTGTAGATACCCCCAACAGGTAATTCCTCCCAATGTAATGGTGATAAGGTGTGTAGGTCCTTGTACTCTGTCCTCCGCAGGCATGTCTCAATATGCCTCTTTATTTGCAACATAGGGAAGACATATACTATTCATCACAATTTTACTAATGCTTCCTGATAAGTGAAAGCAGAATGTGAGACTGTGATGTCCATCTAACATGTCACTGACCTACATAGTTGATATCTTCACATCTGTTATAAAGGTACCCCCCTTGGTAAGCGAGGTGTGTACATAGATATTTGTGATGTGTCATCAGAGTAGACAACATCCATGTTGGATACCGTTGATGTGCTCCAACATTTTTAGGAGTTGATTTCAAAAGCTAGGAATGTCACACCCTTGCAAATGTTCTGTGAGTGGAAGGTGGCCACACAGCATTGTCCTTGGGCATGCTGTTGTAGACATTTCACATGGGCAATGGTAGCCGATTCTCATGTTCATACTTCACAGATATGTATCAACATCATGTATCATTGGAAAGGTTCAGGGAAGAATCAACATTGTAAATTGTTAAGTATACTTGCATTTGCTATGAAGGATGTGGCAAATTGGTCCTGGCTGTTTCGAAGACTAATGTTGGCATGGACACCTATGTGGTGCTGGTGTGGTAGTTCACATACATATGTGAGTAGTGATGTAAGTATATCTGGGCTTGGAGCTTGCATCATGGTAGGTGTACCTGTCATGGTAGCAACACATATGTATTGGCCCACAAAATACTCCACAGACAGCTATAAGGCTTGGCTTGTCTGATGTAAATGTAGTGATGTACCCGCTCTGTCAGTGGGCCACAGATGGACTAATTATATGATGAGGTAGGTCTAAATGTCATCTTGCAGCACAGTTTAGTTGTCCATATCTCTGGTACACTCTGATTAACATATTGTGGTGGTATGTGGGACATAGCTCAGAGGTAACTTGCCTCTTATTTCACAGATGATGCTAGATCTCTGAAGAGCAACGACCTACATGACTTTGTCCACTATGTTTTTCAATCCATAATATATCATTAATAGGGCATGTGTGTGTGACGTGTTCTGACTCCTTTATCTTCACTAGCAATCTATATAAATTCAAGGTCTTAAAGGTTTGAATGGGTCTATTGTGTATGGATTTAAGTAAGCAAAATGAAGAGGTTTGGCTTGTCTACACCAGGCTTGCTTGCTTCCAACATGTGCAATAACCTGGTACATGACATCAGGTGAAAAATATTTGTATGTGTTGAGTATGTGCTACATTAATGCTTGTCCATGTTGTTGTGGATAGGAAACCTGTAGAATGTGGCTTGTAATGGTATGGTTAGCGTGATTGGCATACTTCATTTGTGGTAATATAGGTGTCAGTTAGGTAGTTTAGCTGGTGTTTTCACAATGTTCATATTGAGGGACATCCATCAAAATGTGTATTGACATAATGATGGCACTTTACTGCACTACCCCTGGGTAATGGTGACCAGAATATAATGTGATTTATGTGTACCATATGATAGAAGTGTTATCATGTGAATGTAATGACCATACCTGACTTTCTGATTTTCAGCATCAGCGCAGGCAGACGAAGGAAAAGGGGCACAGTCGAGTGGGGAAGCTTCTGGCCATGGGACCTCCAGTCATGAGAATAATGACAACAAGGGACCCAGTGGCCTAGAGGGCAAAGAAAGTGCCACGGGGAGACTGGATCCACCAAATCTTCTTCTGAATCCTCCTCTAGTGTCCACTCCCTAGAGGTGGTGGACCTACTGGGGACCACTCCAGTACCATCTGTGTCCTCAATCCCACATTCTATTACCGCCCTCCCTGTCGCTCCCCACCCAGTGGGCCGTGCCCACCCATCCAGGAGGGTTGGTGTCTCCTTCACCGCAGGCACCTCTAACCCATCCCCAGTTAGCCGTGCTGCGCTCAGTTAGGAAGCTATTGACCTCCTGAGGTCGACCTCTGTGGGTCAGTCGACCTTTGTGAATCCCATTCAGGGACAACTCAAATACAACATAGCACTGGGTTCCTGAAGGGCATTCACGGTGCACTGGCAGGCCTACAAAGATAATTTCAAGTTCTGGCTTCCACAGTGACGGGAGGCAGTCATTCTTTGTCTACCGATCCCCCTCCACCTTCCTCTTCCCAATCTGAAACCCCCCTCCCCTGCCCCAGCCCACACAAACAGAGAGGAATGTATCCACCTCAAAATCCAGTGGTAGTGCAGACAAACATAAGCACCACAAGACACACCACTGGCACGCACACAGACAACATCCACCAGCAGACAAAGCAACAGCACACCTGCAGACATAACACCAACATTCAGTGATCCAGCCACCACACCTATCCTACCCACAGATATCACCCCAGTGGACCCTCAGACATCCACCACAGTCACCACAGCCGCAGACACAACAACCACTGACATGCTTACCTGCAGCACGTCCACCTTACCTGCAGTCACCACCCCAACAGACAGCAACCCACCCACTATGGCATCCCCCTGCACCACCAGCCCCCTCACCCCAAGAAATATAAATGACCACACTCACCCACCCAAAAGACACCCAGAGGCACACCTCCCTCAACCATGCACCCAAAACATCCACACTGACACATCATACAACCACTCTCCACACCCAAACCCCCATCAGAAGATCCTCCCCGTGTGGCCACGAAAACTTTCCTTGCTGAGTTTAACCTTTTCCCTACTCCTCCTTTCCTATGACACCCATAAAAGGTCTGCTTCCATCCCCAAGTATATCCCTTCCACTTCCAAGGCCTCCCCTGTCCCACCTGCCAGCACCCATGCCCCATCTCCGGCTAAGAAGAAGTCCACCCCTCCTAAACAGATCCACCCCCTCCCAAGTCCAAGCCTAAACCCCTCCTCCCATGCCGATGCCCAATCCTAAATCCCCCCTCCCCCACCACTCCCAAGAATCCCTGAGGTGCCTGCCTGCCCCCTTTATGCCTATACCTTTGAAGGTTAGATGGGAGTCAGGAGTCAAGTAGAGCACTATGTAGTGCCTTTGGTGCTGTTTGCACCAGCTATGTCCTGGCCTATGGCCTTGGACAGTGTTTTTAATTTACGGTTATCACATAAAGGTTAAACCAACCAGTTGTTGCCTATATCGTTCCATCTTTGTCCATCCTTTCCTTTTTGAGGTTTAAGTTATTCATGGCTGACACTGGTTGTGTGTCAGTATTTGTGTGTGGGTGCTGCTTGAGGTTCTGTTATTATCTGAGTAGTCTGTGAGCTTGTGTGCATTCATTTTATTCCCCAGGGACTGTGTGTGTTTTGTATGATGACTATGTGTATGTAGCTGATTTGTTGTTGTCATGGTGGTGGGTTGTGTTAGAGTTGATATGTGTTTGTTGTAGTGCTGTGTGGCTTTGTGTGTTTAGCCTGTCTTAGTCTGCGTGTATTGTACATGGCATAATAGGTTTGGTGCACTGTGTGTGTGTGGTGTGTATATCAATTGCTAGGATGTATGATGGTGTAATTATGTGTGTTTCTTCACAGATGGTTGTATATTGTGTTGTATGTGAGTGGAGTTCCTGGCCATAGCCAGTAGTGAGTATTTGAAATGTGTACATATGTGTGCGGTTGTGGTGTTGGTATGAGTTGGTTTGTTGTGTGTGAATTGGTGGGCTGGCCCAGTGCTATATTGCCATACATCAGTGTGTGACCTTGACGTGTGGTGTGTGTGTGTGTGTGTGTGTGTGTGTGTGTGTGTGCTGGATGTAGTGTGCGTGCTGTGTACGTGTGGGTGTGTTTGTGTGTGTGTCACTGTATGTAATAGTTGTACTTTGTACATTTTCCAAATGTAACAAGTGAGTGTGTGTACTTACAGTTGTTGTCGTCCTCGTTGGTGATGATTCTGTTCTCTTTCGTGAGTAGGAGCAGCGGGATGACTTCTTGTAGTGGTTCCATGGCGGCTCAGTGCGAGTATTGCTTCCTGGAGGCGAGTGTCTCTTTTCATTCTTTTTTTTTTCCGCCTGCTATTCTATGGTGGTCCGACCACAGCAGTTATGTTGGGAGCGTGCAACCTCATAATGAGTCCAGCAGCAACATGGTCTCTGTCAGGCTGATGGTGTCTCTTCTCGACCACGGCGGTCTGGCCACACTGTTGATGCCGGCAGTGCTTTGGCGGGATCCTGTGCGCAACACCACCAATTTCATAATTTGGAGGTCTTATCCGCCAGCCTGTTGGTGTAGGAGGCTGGCCTGGCTTATAGTGGGTACTTAGTGGCACTTATACCTTGTGCCAGGTCCAGTTATCCCTTATTAGTAGATGAGTAGTGTTCTAGCAGCTTAGGCTGATAGAGGTAGCTATAGCAGAGCAGCTTAGGCTGAACCAGGAGAAATGCAAAGCTCCTACTATACCACTTATATCATATAGCACAATATCACAAGAAAATACAATTCTCAAAGATACTAAAAAAAAGGTACTTTATTTTAGTGACAACATGCCAAAAGTATCTCAGAGGATATACTCCCTTAGGAGGTAAGTAATATACACAAAATATACACACAAACCAAAATCAGGTAAGTAAACAGAAAAGTAGTGCAAACACTGTAGAACACAATAGAATGCAATAGGACACAATAGGCCTAGGGGCAACACAAACCATATACTCCAAAAGTAGAATGTGACCCACGAATGGACCCCAGGCCTAGTGTAGTGTGTAGAGGGTCGCTGGGAGTGTAAGAAAACACTAAGGGTGTCCAAGATACCCCACCGAGACCCTGAAAAGTAGGAGTAAAGTTACCCTACTACCACAGAAAGACAGTAAAGTTGAGATAGGGGATTCTGCAAAGACAACAACTGACTGCAAAGCACTGAAGATGGTTTCCTGGACCTGAGGACCTGAAAAGGAAGGGGACCAAGTCCAAGAGTCACGCAAGTGTCCAGGGGGGGCAGGAGCCCACTAAACCCCGGATGAAGGTGCAGAAGGGCTGCCTCTGGGTGGAAGAAGCTGAAGATTCTGCAACAACGGAAGGAGCCAGGAACTTCTCCTTTGGTCAGAAGATGTCCCACAGTGTGCTGGAGGATGCAGATTTGTTTCCATGCAGAAAAACCACAAACAAGCCTTGCTAGCTGCAAGAGTCGCGGTTGAAGATATTGGATGCTGCCAGGGCCCAAGGAAGGACCAGGAGGTCGCCCCTTGGAGGAGGAGACGGCTGGGGCGCTCAGCAATAGAGAGAGCCCACGCAGAAGCAGGCAGCACCCGCAGAAGCACTTGAACAGGCATTCAAGAAATCTGAGCACGGTGGTTGTCTCAGTACAACAAAAGAGGGTCCCACGAAGTCGGTGGTCAACTCAGTGAGTTGAGCAATGCAGGACAGAGTGCTGGAGACGTGGGCTAGGCTGTGCATAAAGGAAACCTTGCAAGAGTGCACAGAAGCCATAGCAGCTGCAGATCATGCAGTACACAGGATTACTGTCTGGTGTGGGGAGGCAAGGAATAACCTTCACCAAATTTGGACAGAAGGACCACTGGACTGTCGGGGTCACTTGGATCCAGCTCCTGTGTTCCAGGACCACGCTCGTCAAGATGAGAGGGGACCCAGAGGACCGGTGATGCAGAAGTTTGGTGCCTGCGTTAGCAGAGGGAAGATTGCGTCGACCCACGGGAGATTTCGTCTTGGCTTCCAGTGCAGGGTGAAGGCAGACAGCCCTCAGAGCATGCACCAACAGGAACCAGTCGAGAAAGCCGGCAGGATTAGGCACTACAATGTTGCTGGTAGTCTTCTTGCTACTTTGTTGCAGTTTTGCAGGCGTCCTGGAGCAGTCAGTGAAGACAGAAGTGCAGAGGAACTCTGGTGAGCTCTTGCATTCGTTATCTGAAGAGCAGACCACAGGAGAGACCCTAAATAGCCCTCAGAGGAGGATTGGCTACCTAACCAGGTAGGAGCCTATCAGGAGGGGTCTCTGACTTCACCTGCTGGCACTGGCCACTCAGAGGTCTCCATTGTGCCCTCACACCTCTTCATTCAAGATGGCAGAGGTCTGGGACACACTGGAGGAGCTCTGGGCACCACCCCTGGGGTGGTGATGGGCAGGGGAGTGGTCACTCCCCTTTCCTTTGTCCAGTTTTGCATTAGAGCAGGGGCTGGGGACTCCCTGAACTGGTGTAGACTGGGTTATGCAAGGAGAGCACCATCTGTGCCCTTCAAAGCATTTCTAGAGGCTGGGGGAGGCTACTCCTCCCCAGCCCTTAACACCTATTTCCAAAGGGAGAGGGTGTAACACCCTCTCTCAGAGGAAATCCTTTGTTCTGCAGTCCTGGGACTGGGCTGCTCAAACCCCAGGAGGGCAGAAACTCGTCTGAGGGTTGGCAGCAGCGGTAGCAGCAGAGAAAACCCCAAAGAGCTAGTTTGGCAGTACCCAGGGACCATACTGGAGCCCCGTTGATGCATGGGATTGGCACCCCAATACCAGATTTGGCTTGGGGGGACAATTCCATGATCTTAGATGTGTTACATGGCCATGTTAGGAGTTACCATTGTGAAGTTACACATAGGTATGGACCTATATGTAGTTCACACGTGTAATGGTGTCCCCGCACTCACAAAGTCTGGGGAAATTGCCTTGAACAGTGTGGGGGCACCTTGGCTAGTGCCAGGGTGCCCTCACACTTAGTAACTTTGACCTAACCTTTACTAAGTGAGGGTTAACCATATAGGTGACTTATAAGTTACTTAAGTGCAATGTAAAATGGCTGTGAAATAACATGGACGTTATTTCACTCAGGCTGCAGTGGCAGTCCTGTGTAAGAATTATCTGATCTCCCTATGGGTGGAAAAAGAAATGCTGGAGCCCATAGGGATCTCCTGGAACCCCAGTACCCTGGGTACCTAGCTACCTTATACCAGGGAATTATAAGGGTGTTCCAGTGTGCCAATCAGAATTGGTAAACTTAGTCACTAGCCTGCAGTGACAATTTTAAAAGCAGAGAAAGCATAAACACTGAGGTTCTGGTTAGCAGAGCCTCAGTGATACAGTTAGGCACCACACAGGGAACACATATAGGGCACAAATTATGAGCACTGGGATCCTGGCTAGCAGGACCCCAGTGACACAGGCAAAAACAAACAGAGGCACAAGTAAAAATGGGGGTAACATGCCAGGCAAGATGGTACTTTCCTGAGGTTGACAGTTGGACCGTCACCACCAACATGGCAGTCCTTGGTCCGCCAAAATCGTAGTGAGGCCCAGAATCTTCAGGCAGGTCTACCACGTGTGTAGGAACATGCCCTGTTCCCCGCAACCTTTCCAGCAAGAGTCCAAACTCCCAAAAATATGTAGCCAGAATAGTGTCAAATACCTACGTTTCAGGAGTTTGTAGGAGTCTTCTTTGTGGCAAAAGAAAATTGAAGATTTGGATGCCTATTGCCAAATTGCCTCTTATGTATCCTTGGAAATGTCCTGCCCTAATTCCATTTCCCATGTGACATGTATGCATTATTCTTTGGCAGGGTGAGTTTTAGTATGTAGCAGTAGAGCCGTGAGATGCCCTTGCGCTGAACGTTGGAAAGGTACAACAATTTTATGGGCGTTTCCTCCCTCACCATGGCCAAGCGCGCCAACGTAAAGCTTGTCCTATTCAATACATTGCATTTCAGGGCAGGGTAAATCTCTCCCCCACAGACTAATTCATGCACAGTTCACCCTCGTTGTAGAAGGCTCTCAGTCTGGGAGCCCGGTCCTGATCCCAGCCAAAATATTCCTGGTTAAGTATAGCTGGTGGGAATTCTCTGTTGGGCGCTAGTGGAGCGAAAGGGTAAGAGAGGAATTGCCAATGTAGATGAACCTCACTCCAATACGCTAACAGTGTGAATGTCAGGAAGAGGAGAAGTGGCTCTTTGGGCCCCTCGATAGAGGAACCCACAGGAGGCCATCTGCGGGGGTCAAGGAGAAAGCTTATTCCACCTGAACCCATGGTTTGTTGTCATGATCTTAGTTCCAATCAAGAGAGGGCTTAAGTTGTGCCACCAGGATATAGGTGAACACAACCGAAAACCCATGGCCTCCTTCTGCCATAGACCGATACAAAGTTGCTCTGGTCACCCTTGGTTATTTTCCCCCTAAACAAGATGGAGCATTTTGATGTGAATATGTGTTTGCATCATTTTGGATATAGTTAGTGGGAGAGTCTGCAAAATGTAAAGCACACATGGCATGGATTTCATCTTGAGGCAATGAAGCTGGCCTAGCCAGGAAACTGCTATCTTGCCAGTGCTCGATTTATTACAAAATGCACACAGGGCATCTTAGAGATGCCCCCTGTATTTTACCCAATCCTTCAGTGCAGGACTGACTAGTCTGTGCCAGCCTGCCACTGAGATGATTTTTTGACCCCATGGGGTGAGAGCATTTGTGCTCTCTAAGGCTAGAAGCAAAGCCGGCACTGGGCGGAGGTGCTTCACACCTCCCCCTGCAGGAACTGTAGCACCTAGCAGTGAGCCTCAAAGGCTCAGGCTTTGTGTTACAGTGCCCCAGGGCACTCAAGCTAGTGGAGATGCCCGACTCCCGGACACAGCCCCCACTTTTGGAGGCAAGTCCGAAAGCGAGATAATGAGAAAAACAAGGAGGAAATTGCTATCTTGCCCCAGTGGTAGGGGTCCTTGAACAGGGCAGTGAGCAATGGGGGAATGTTACTTCATTATACGTTCTTAGTGCATGACGGGAGGTGAACACCAAGTATAATAATCATTGAGTTGCACCATTAAAATCCAGACCTCTGAACGGGTACTTTGAGACTCTCCTGTATAGAGGCGACTCCCATATCCCAGGATTTAACGAAGTTCACTGTAAAGCCAGAAGCTCAGAAAAACAAATCTAGTTCCTTCACCAATGCCGGGACAGATGAATCTGGGTTAGGGAGAAAACAAAGTACATCGTCCACAAAGAGAACCAGTTTGTGCTCTCTCCTGTCAACACACATAACCTGGATCTTGGGATTGCTTTGAATTTTAGCTCCATATACAAGGCAGAGTTTGGAGAGGATTGCTTGCACCCCAGGTGAGTTACCCTCGAGAGGGTGATTGTAGATATAGAAGTTGCATTCATCTTCCGTTTGGCTGCAGGCTTTCAAAAGGTAGCCTGGGTAGGAAAATGGCTCCTTGTTGCAGTTACCCCCCCACTTTTTGCCTGATATTGATGCTGACATGACTGAGAGTGTGCTGGACCCTTGCTAACCAGGCCCCAGCACCAGTGTTCTTTCACTGAAAATGTACCATTGTTTCCACAATTGGCACACACCTGGCACACAGATAAGTCCCTGGGAAAAGGTACCAGTGGTACCAAGGGCCCTGTGACCAGGGAAGGTCCCTAAGGGCTGCAGCGTGTGTTGTGCCACCCAAAGGGATCCCTCACCTTACACATATACATTGCCATTGCAGATTGTGTATGTTTGTGGGGAGAAAAAGGCAAAGTCGACATGGCATCCCCCTCAGGATGCCATGCACACAAAATACTGCCTGTGGCATAGGTAAGTCACCCCTTTAGCAGGCCTTAAAGCCATGAGGCAGGGTGCACTATTCCACAGTTGAGGGCATAGCTGCATGAGCAATATGCCCCTACAGTGTCTAAGTCCATTCTTAGACATTGTAAGGACAGTGTGGCCATATTAGGTATATGGTCTGGGAGTTTGTCAAAAAGAAACTCCACAGTTCCCTAATGGCTACACTGAATACTGGGAAGTTTGCATCATTACACCCTCTGAGTGCGGTCCAGGAACACCTGTTGATCATCTGGAAGGCCCAGCAAATGAAAGAAGAGAGCCTGAATATATTTCTTGAGTTCCGAAGGTGAAATATTTGGTGCTATACCTCTATTGCGGATATTATTTTGCCTCAAGTGATTTTCCAAGTCGACGAGTTTATCTTGAAGAAGATCCTGGCTCTTCTCAAATTTTTCATTGCGGGTTTTTCAGTCCATGTTCTTCATTGTGTGATTCGTAGCCACAGATTCTACAACAGTCAAGCGAGTGTCAAGTTGGTGCACAGGTTCATCTAGATCAGAGAGGGTTTGAGTGAAATCCAGATAGAGTGATGTAATATCCTTGTGGAATACTACCAGCAGCAATTGTAGATCTTCTTTTGTCACAGGGTCTTGGGTGTCGGGCCCTTTCCCTGCAGCCTGAGTGAATGTTACAGGACCATTCCCATGTGTTTGTGTGGTTAGAAGGGATAAGGCCTCTGGAGCGGAATGGAGTCTTAGCCCAATTCGTTGCCACTGAAGCTTGGTCAAGGACTGCTCTGTTAGAGGGATTTAATCCAGTTCTGCACAAAAGGCAACCAAGACACTCTGGGATTTCATAGCAGTCCCTAATGCCTGTGGATAGTACTTGCATTGTCTCACTCAGCCTTTAGATCTCAAGTGCCCCTTCTGGGCACAGGTCAAGAAGATGAGGCCCTTACATAGAAAGGATATTGGCATCATTGCCCTGGGGGTGGTCCTCAAGCCTTGATACATCAAGGAATACATAAATAGTTGCCAATCTCGCCTGTGAACTTTGGGGTGTCGACGGTGGTGCAAGTGAGGATCAAAGGTCTTCAGCGGCTGATCCTTTCCTTAGATTGACCAGGTGAGTGTCCACAAAGATGTGGCAGCTCCTGCATGGCACCCGGTGGGACCAGGTAGGCCGCCAACAGGCTAGAAATACACTGGGTCAAGGAAAAGGCCTACAGTCGTCACATTACACCAAACTGCAATGCTTACACTTGCTCTCCAAGTCTCCAAGTTTCACCATATGTTCATGGTGGGAAAAGGGAGGAGTGGGGGATTACCAAGCAAAGCTCAAGGGAGACACGCCCCACAGCCCGGGTTTAACTGGTGTTATTGATTGATTCTAGACGGCATACAGCTTTTATGATTTTTATACAGTACTGAATAAAGCTTATTTTGACTGACATAAGAATAATTACATAGTGCTAACAACCATTTAGCCAATTTAACAATCATGAGGCTGAGAACACGTATATTAGGAAAGGACTGGGACTGATCAAATAGGCATTGTAGACATTGAGTCACAACAAATGGTACACTGATAGAAAACAAAATGTTAGTTAGCTACCTAAAAATGTAATTGCAAATTACTTATGAATGTCTAGCAATGGCAGACCTGAGACATGGTTAAGGGCTATTTATAGGTGGCACAATCAGTGCTGCAGGCCCACTCGTCACATTTAATTTACAGGCCCTGGGCACCTCTAGTGCACTTTATTAGGGACTCATAGGTAAATTAAATATGCCATTTGTGTATGAACCAATGTTACCATGTTCAGGGGAGAGAACACAAGCCCTTTTGCACTGGTCAGCAGTGGTAAAGTGTGCAGAGTACTAAAACTAGCAAAAACAGAATCAGAAAAATGGAGGGAGGGAGGCAAAAAGTTGGGGGATGACCACCCTAAGGCTGGTAGGTCTAACATATACATCCATATGTATGTCACCAGTATGTAGTTATAGTTAGGACTATGGCCCTCATTATGAACTTGGCGATAATCACCGCCGTGCCGACGGTGAAGAGAAGACCGCCAGTGGTGGTGGACTGCACACCACCGAATGATGATGCCATAAAGGTAAACCTAAAAAAATCCTGCAACCTCCACCCACTGCTAGGGCCAACGTTGGCAGAAAAGCAGTACACCCCACCCCGCCACCGCCATGCAGACAAATCCTCCGCCAACCAAATAATGAAGCACAATTCAGTTTGGTGGACAGTGAATGCTGAATGACCATTGGTGGTACAGACCGCCACGGCCAGCAATGGGTTCCACAAACAACAAATGCACAAATTGGCAAGTTTGAAACCCACATAACTGAGACACATCCACAACACTATAAAACACTCACATACACACCTCACAATCCTTTGCAACGCCAATAGCATGGCAGATATTGACAACACAACACGCGTACACTGAACTAAACATCACACAAGTCACACACCCAACCACAGAACATCACCCTCACCAATACACCTACAACACACCGCCCACAACACATACCATGGCACCCCCTAAGCACCCTCGATTCACCGACAGGGAGTTAAGGACCATGGTGGAGGAAATACCCAGGGTCGAGCCACAACTATTTGCAGCACAGGTGCAGCAGACCCACGTGGCCAGGAAGATGGAGCTATGGCAGAGGATAGTCAACAAGGTCAACGCAGTGGGAAACCATCCACACACAAGGGACAACATCCGGAAGAGATGGAATTATCTGCACGGGAAGGTTCAGTCTATGGCATCCAGGCACAACATCGCCATACAGAAGACTGGTAGTGGTCCCCCACCTCCTCCCCTGGATACACCGACTGGGAGGAGAAGGTCCTGGCTGTCCTGCACCCAAGGGTATCACCGGACTCACTGGAGGATTGGACTCGGATAAGTCAAGTACAATATCTTCATATTCACCAGACCTGTAATGCATGTATAATCTATAGAAAAATAAGAATGGAGCACACAAAAAGTAATATCCCTCTATTACATTTTGCACTGATACCTCTTTAGTGGAAATTTATATTATGGTTTTCTCACATGATTAAGCGTGCAATGACTATTTGACTATTGATAATAGAGGGATATTACTTTTTGTGTGCTCCATTCTTATTTTTCTATAGATTTAACATGTTGGTACGGGTAATCCCTGTCCCGATACACATGCTGGACAACAGGCATGTTTTGAATGTATAAGCACCTAAACAATACTCGATATTATAGGAATGTGCGGCAAGTTTTAGGCTTTTTTGTTGTCCAAATCCTCAAACTGTAATGCATGTATCACCCCATCCCCTCACTACCACCAGGACCCCATCCGCTACCCAGTCTACAACACCCACATCCAAGTTCCCTTTATGCCCAGAATCCCACAAACAAATCTCCATCCAGCCCCATGTGCACAGTAATCTACCCCTGCATGGAATCCCAGTGGCACTACAGCACCCACAATGCACCTCCACCCCCCACCTAAAATGCAACAAAATGTACACAAAGGGACCTTGCATGCCACTACAGGGGAATATAAGCAAAAAATAGTGCAGACCAGTGCAGCAATTGCTGAAAAAGTACAGGACACCCACATGTCTATTCTCCCACATACCGGCACCACCACCCATGCCACCTGGACGGAGACGTTAAGGAGTGCCAGCCCTCCACCTGAAGATGGATGTCCCACTCAGGAGATTGCAGAGGCATGACTGGACACAGAGGGAACCCCTGGCCCATCACACAGTCCTGGACTGTCAACCTCCAGAAGCCCCACCCAGGAAATCACTGACATGCCTACCACACAGCAACCATCATCAGCTCTTGCCAAACGACCCCACACCAGTGTCTCCCGGCCACGGACTGGCTGCCCACATGTACAGAGGCCAGAGTCTCCACCCACCAACAGGCAGGATGATGAAGGGCCAACTGCAAGTGGGCCTACCAGAACTGTGCAGGGGACACAGGCACAGGGGGCTAGGGCCAGTGGGAGGGCATCAGTAGCTCAGTGGGGGTGGCCAAAGGATGGATGCAGCAGCCCAGGAGGTGATATCTGAGGTCCTGGGAGTATACCACCACACCCAGGACAGCATGGCCCAGACCCTAGCCACCCTGGAGCAGAATCAGAAGCTGCAGATAGCATTCCACCAGGAGGACATGGAACAATGGAAACAGCTCAATGCCACCATGGCCTCCATTGCAGGGGTGCTGCAGCACCAATACCACAGCCAGCCTGAGTCCTCCAATCAGCAGCAAGCCCCTACCACTAGCCAGGACACTGCCCTGACATCTACATCTGCAGCATCCATTGGACTGGTGGCACTGCCAGAGGACTCACAGGAAACCAGCACCCCTACCCCTGCAGCCCAGCTGCAACTTCGCAAACGTGCCTTCAGACATGCCACTGAAACACCAGCCAAGAACAAGCCCAGTGCCAGGAAGTGACTCTGCCCTGAACTGTCTCCCTTGTGTGCCCCTGAGATACCTTGTTGACATGCCACTGCCATTACAACATCTTCCAATGGCCATATGGACTAAACCCCAGTGCAACCAACAGCTGAGCATATGTACCTGAGTATGTTTTTCACCATGTGCCTAATCCCTTTCACTGTCCCAACACGTATGTATATATTGCCATTGAATAAATACAGATATGCACTCAAATTGTATGTCCCTCATCAATATGAGATAGCAATTGTGATTGTGTATGCAGTAGCCAGTTACTATCATAATCATACTTTTATTGCAGGAAGGGATTCAACACACTATAGTGTCTGAAGAATGTCACACTGTACCTAATATTGTGTTCCCTGGCACATGCCACTTCAGTCATGATTTAGCACTGTCACTGACAAAAGACACCACAGTACTTATTACATGAGAATGACTAACTATGAGGTGAAGACAGAAGCATCAATGAACAGTACCTTAGAGTCACTGGAAGTATAGCCAGATTAGCTGGGTCCTGGAGTTCAGATCTTCCCACTCTTCTTCCTCCACATCACTCTTATCCCCTCTCTGAGGTTGCAGGGCTGGTTGGACGACACCCTCCTCTTCCAGAATTGGGATAGCTTTCCCCACAGCCAAGTTGTGAAGCATGAAGCAGGCCACCACTATCTTACACACCTTGTCAGGGACATAGCACAGGGAATCCCCAGAGAGATGGAGACAACAAAATCTTGCCTTCAGGAGTCCTATAGTGCACTCTATCACCCTCCTAGTATGACCATGGGCCTCATTATAATTCCTCACTGCATCTGTCCTGGGATTCCTCACAGGTGTCAGGAGCCATTGCAAGTTGGGGTAACCAGAATCACCTGCAAAAGTGGGCGAAAGAGGACTTGAGTCTTTACTTGCATTCAGCCTGGCTGTCAGCTATGTAACTGATCTGGTGTCATACACACTCATCTATGAGCCAACCTCTGTCCCCGTGTAGTTGTCCCATCGTGTGTGCACACTGTTGTTTCTCAGGACAAAAGAATCATGGACTGATCCTGGGAACCTGGCATTGACATGTGATATGTATTAATCAGCAGAACACACCAATTGCACATTCATGGAGTGATAGTTCTTACGATTCCTATACACTTGTTCATTCACTCTTGGAGGTATGAGAGCTATGTGGGTTCCATCAATGGCACCTTTCACATGGGGAATATTAGCGAAGGCATTGAATCCAGATTTGATGGCGGTGAGTTCAGCCCTTTGAGGAAACTGGACATAGGGTTGCAGGTGGTGAACAAAGGCATCCAGGAGTTTGGACAGGATGAGGCTGCACATTGGAAGTGAGACCCCTACAGCCATGCCCACTGTCACCTAAAATGAGCCCATTGCCAAAACATGGAGCACGGATAGCACTTGCTCAGTTGTAGGGATGACATGCTGATTCCGATTAGCCTGCTTCAGAACATGATTCATTAATGCACAGAGCTCATGGATTGTAGCTCTATTCAGTTGGTAGGTGATAATGATGTGATGTTCCTCCATAGTGTCCAGATCTACCAGGGGTCTGTAAACAGAAGGGGCCCTCCCTTGCCACATGGGTCTGTACCTATGGGGGAAGAAAGAACACATTCTGAGTGTCAATGTGCACTTGCATCACATGATGTCACTGTACTTTCAAAATGCGTCACATAGGTAACACACACAAAAGGAAAGAATGAGCTCCATCATCAGGCAAACATGTGCTGAGGTTTCTCTGTCATAACGGCATCACAGTGTGAACACACTTCCAACCATGGGTACATGTGGGGATTATAGAATCATGTCAGAAAGCGACAAAGGGGAGAAAGAATGGGGCTATGGCTAAGGCCCCCAGCCAGGCTATGGAGACAAGGTGGAAGCAAAATGGCAGCCTCCTGCCATCCAGCTATGATAGAGTGGAAGTGACTTCATCCCGCTGGCGTTAGTCGTCATGGCTGAAGGCGGTGTTCACCGCCGTGCACCTGATCATTGGATTACATGGTTGTAAGTGGGGAACCTTGGCCAATCATGATCGCCTCCAGCAGTGACGGTGCACACAGCCGCGGTATCTGCCGCCATTTTGTTAGAGCCTTGACACTTGACTCCTGAAACACGTGAAGGGCATATGCTGTTGTGTCCTGACTCCGGTCCCTGAGATGGCGCATGTTACAGGGGAACAGGTGCCGGCCTTCACAGCAGAGGAGCTTGAGAAGCTGTTGGTTGGGGTCCTACCCCTGTATGTAAAGTTGTGTGGGCGACCAGAGGAGCAGGTGAGTTGCCATCTGTCATCCGTAGATGTGTGTGATTGTGGCAGATGCCTTTATGCATGTGTGTTTGATGTGTGACTGCCCAGCCATGGGTGGTCTGGCAAGTTCTGCCTGTAATTTGTTCAAATGCATGTCAACAATGGCCTTTCAATATGGAACGGCTTGGCATACGGATATGGGGCACCCACACTGACATCTGTTTCTTTGCTTTGTGTGTCCTATACAGGTCAGCGCCCATCAAAAGAAAGGCCTGTGACAAGCCATTGCCAAGGAAGTGTGGACCCTGGGGGTCTACAACTGGCGGAGCACTCACTGCAGGAAGCGGTGGGAGGACCTGTGGCGCTGGGCCAGGAAGACCCAAGAGGCCCAGCTGGGGAAGGCCTCCCAATGAGGAATGGGTGCAGTCAGACCCTGACCCCCCCGCTAATGGGCCACATTCTGGCGATGGCCTATCCGGATTTGGATGGGCGCTTGAAGGCAGCACAGCAGCCACAAGGGGGTGAGTAGCAACACTGTTGTGATACCACTTTCAAGGTTGAATTTGGGTGCTGTGGGATGTAGGCATTGTGGTACCAGGCACTTATACAGGTGTGTCCCTGCAGTCCTGCCCCCTCCAAGTCCTTGGGATGGTGTAATAGCTAGTTTTGGCAGGCTCTATAGGCCTATGAGGTGTTCCCTTTTTTCACCTGGTATTCATTGTGGCCTTATGGACTTGTAAGTGCATTGGCTGGGCATGGTCTCTCATGGATGTACTTCACTCAGTGTATTAGGGTCGTGCTTCATGAGGGTTATTTGGTGTATTCAGGGGTCATGCCCACTAGTCAGGGCCACATTCATTGCGTATGTTGTTTCTGCTGAGGGTACATGCTTGACCTGGGTAGGAGTGTGTGTGACCCAAAATGTATATATTCAGGGTTTGACATACTTCTACTTGTTTCCCCACCCCTGTGTTATTGTGTCCTTGTGTACATTAGCATCATCTGGTGAGGGAGCTGAGGCACCTGCAAGTGGGGATGCAGCAGCCCACGGTTCCAAGGAGGCAGAGTCCACCGATGCCAAGAGGACCAGTGGGTTGGAGGTTGAGGGGAGTACCATGGGAGAGGCAACTAGCACTGGAGGAAGTGACTCTGATACCTCCTCCAATAGGAGCTCCCTGGTGGTGGCAGACCCTACTGGGCATACCCATTCTTTGTCATCTTCCTCCACCCCCATGCCATCACCGCCATCCCAGTTGCTCCCCACCGTGTTGCCTGTGCCCGCTCACCCAAGAGGGTGGGCATCTCCTTTGCCCCACCTCATCCCCTGCCCAGTCAGCCCTGCTTCCATCACAGAGGAGTTTATTGACCTCCTGAGAATGATCTCTGTAGGGCAGACAACCATCGTAAATGCCATCCAAGGGCCAGCATCCCAGATGCAGCAATGCAATGCATACCTGGAATGCGTTCACGGTGCCATGTCTGGCCTACAGAGATCTTTTCAGGCTCCGGACTCTTCTTTGATGGCAGCCAGTGTCCCTGGTCTTTCTGTCCCCCTCCCACCACATACACCCCTTCCAGCACCCCACTCCCTTCCCAAGCGCACATACAGACAGCCATGCACACAGATCAACACATAAGAAGCACACAGAGAAACACAAGCACCACACGTGTAGACACACACCCAACATACCAAAGCACACACAACAACATCCACTTCTCCCAGTGTGTTACCTCACCATGCACACCCACGCGCACTGCACCCTCAGGTCACTGCTGCTGCCCCCATTCATGCAGTCCCCACAACATCTGACATCCAGACATGCACCCCTGACGTCACACCTGCACTCATCACTACTACATTTACAGACACTTGCAACACGCTCACCAGACCTGCAGACACCCAGACAACATCCATCTACACTGGCAGCCTGTCTTCTCACACTGTGTCCACCCCCCTCCTCCCAAAACACTCAAACATTCGCACAAATCCACACCAAACACATCCACCACACATAAGCATACTATACAGGCACCTGCATCCATATACAGCACACCTACATCTGGTACGAGCACTCCCTCAACCTCCACTCCCAGACCTGCCTCCAAATCTCCTCCAACTGCACCTAAGAAGCTTTTCCTATCCCATGTTGATCTGTTTGAACCCACTGGCCCACCTGTCTTGTCCCTAAACGTTCCCATGTCCTTGCCCAGTCCACTCCTTCCTCGTCTAAGTCTGCCCCAGTCCGCCCTTCCCATTCCTGTGCCCCTTCCCCAGGGAGGAAGAGGCTCTGTGTTGCCCAAGGTCCCTCTGCTACCACTGGTCTAGGCCCACTCCCTCTCCTTCCAAAGACAAGCCCAATCCCCCTCCACCTCCCAAATATAGGCCCAAGACCCACCCTCCCAGACCTAAGTCCCCACCCCCTTTACCCTCTGCCCCTGTTTCCTTGGGTACCTGGCTGCCCCATTGATGCCCCTTTCCAGTGGAGTACCTTTTACGATCGTGTGAGTCAAGTTCAGGCTATATTGGCCCTTCAGGGACTTAACGATGGACTGGCCAATGGCCTTATTTGGACATTAGTTTTGTTACGTCAAATACATTTTAAGTGACCAGCAGTGCTGTTGGCACAATATAGTGACGTTGTTCAGTGTTTCACTGTGGGGGTGTTGTGTGCACATGTGTGTACATTGGTCCAGGGATTTCTTGGCTTGTGTCTGGTAAGTACATCTTGTTACGGTATGTATGGCTTAGGATGTAGGAAGAGTTGGGAGTGTGTTGCGGGTGTAACTGTGCCCTTACTTCCCATGTGTACTAGGCTGCAGTACTTACCATTGTCGTCTTCGTCGTTGGTCATGGTCCTGGAGGAATATGGCAAGGAAAAGCACTGCCATTATTTCTAACTTTCACTCAACGTCTGCGTCGGCGTGGTCTGTGTACCTCCAGTGAGTGTTTCGTTTTCTATTGTTCTTTTCCACCACACTTTGCCTGGCGGTGGTTCCCGCACCGGAACTGATGGTGGTCTGGTGTTTCATTATTTGGTGGGCAGGTAGGGCCTTTCCGCCGGCCTGTGGGCGGCCTCCTCCATCGTCATCTGGACTACAAAGATGGCTGTGTATGGATAGACTAATACTTGTTTCTCATGCGCTTCATTATTTGGCGGTCCGGAACACCAGCCTGTTGGTGGTAGTTACCACCACCGCTGGCGGTGTGGTGTTTACCGCCATATCCATAATGATCACCTCTGTTTCCATAGAAAAAGCGTTTTTTGACTTGCCTATATTTTTGGCACTGTTTGACGAATCTTCATGAAGTGTCCTGGTGATTCTTGTTGCATATGGAAAGTTTTGGGGTGATCCCTCAATCGGGGACCGAGAAAAAGGGGGTAAAATAAGCTGGGTTTCCCATGTTAATTCCCATAGGACATTTAGACATGGCTACAGCCGAACTGCTGGAAGTAATTACACCAAATTTGGCAGAAAGCACGCTTTCGGTATACAGGTCATGCTTTCGGTTATTTGGTGTAAATCCGTTCAGTAGTTTACGAGAATTTGAGGAAAATCGAAATTTGTATATCTCTGGCTTCAAATAAATTGAAATATTTGTAAATTTTCACGAATGCACGCATGGATAGAAGCACTGTAATTGCCTGGCCACTATCTGACTAGAAAGATACGGCTGATATTTTACAATATAGGAGATGGGTCCCCAGGGTTGCAAATAGAAATGATAAGTGGTATAAAGGGTGAAGGTGGAGGCACCATGACCCCAAGGGTGTGATATAGGGGTGTGTTAAGGTCAAATTGTAGATTTCAAATGATTTTTCTTCACCCTGCTAAATATTCTTGAATATTCTTGAATATTCAAGAATATGCAAAAAAAATGTTTTAAAACATTCACACTCATTCATACACTAATTTGTTCACTCATACAAGCACTCAGAGACTCATACACCCACTCAAACACCCACTCAGGTACTCATGCACCCACTCAGGCCCACTGATAGACTCATACATCTACTTTCAGACCCACTCAGACACTCACGCACCCACTCACAGATCCACTGATACAAACAGGCCATGTGGCCAAACCCCACTGCGCAAGGGCAAAGGCTGTGCACAGGTCTGGGTGGTTATGTGGCCAATATGGCAAAACAAACCATATACTAAAATAGTGGAAAGCGAATGTCGTATTCCCTCCAGGCAAGTGTAGTGTGTGGAGGGGCGCTGGGATTGTAAGAAAACACCAAAGGTAAGTAAAGTACCCCACCCCAGAGCCCAGGAAAGCAGAAGTAAAGTACAGCAAGTTTCCTCAGAACACACTGCAAGTCGTGATGACAAATTATGCAAAAACCAAGCAAGACTGCAAGCAACCAATGATGAATTCCTGGACTTGAAGACCTGTGGAGAGAGGAAACAAGTCCAGAAGTCAAAGAAGAGTCCAGGAAGAACAGGAGCCCCTGACCACCTGGAAGAAGGTGCAAAAGTGGATTTTCCAGGTGGAAGAAAAGTACAGAAATGCACCAAAGAAGATAGCTGCGGGTTCCTGTTTGGTTCAAGAGATGTCCCACGTCGAGTTGTTAGATGGAGGCTGTTTGCGTCGCTGGATTCCACCAACAAGCCTTGGTTCACTCAAGTATGCGGTTTGCGTCAAAGAGGAGTTGCCTGGACCCAGGAGGGACCTGGGGGTCTCAACCCAGGCAGAGGAGACAGAGGGGGCTCTCAGCACTTCCAAGAGCCCTCAGAAGACCAGGCAGCACCCACAAGAGCCCCAAAACACGGGGACAAAGGGGTTGCAAAGTGTGGTCGTCTCAGCACTACACTGGAGGATCCCACGCCGCTAGAGAACAACTCAGAGAGCTATGCGTTGCAGAATGGAGTGCTGTTGACCTGGGCTACGCTGTGCATGAAGAACTTTTGGAAGAAGTGCACAGAAGCCCATGGAGCTGCAGAAGTTGCAGTGCACAAGGGTACTGTCGCTGCACTGGGAGGCAAGCTCTTACCTCCAACAAATTGGGACAGCTGGACCTTTGTACAGTCTGGGTCACATTGGTCCATCACCTGTGTTCCAGGGATCATGCTCGTCGACAGGAGAGGAGTCCCAGATTATCAGTTGTCGTTGCAGAGAGGTGCCTGCTGAAGCAGGGAAGTGACTCTGTCACTCCACGGGCGATTCCTTCAGTTCTTCTGGTGCAGGGTGAAGACAGGCAATCTTCAGAGCGTGCACACCTTGGAAACTGTTTCAATTGCTGGCTGGAGCTGAAGTTGCAGGTCACAGGAGTCATCCTAGATACTTTGTTGCAGTTACAGTGGTTCCTGGAGCAGTCCGTGGTTGATCCAGAGAATGCAGAGGAGTCCTGGAGGAATCTTGCAAACTGAATTTGAGGAAACACCCAAAGGAGAGACTATATATAGCCCTGAGAGGGGGATTGGCTACCTACCCATGTATGCACCTATCAGGAGGGGTCTCTAACCTCACCTGCTGGGTATGGCCTATCAGAGGTCTCCAGAGGGTCCCCACACTGTGGAATCCAAAATGACTAATGCCAGGGACACTCTGAAGGAGCTCTGGGCACCACCCGTGGGGTGGTGAGGGACAGGGAGTGGTCACTCCCCTTTTCTTTGTCCACTTTGGCCCCACAGCAGGGACTGGGGGTCCCTGAACTGCTGTAGAATTGGTTATGGAAGGAGAGCACCATTTGTGCCCTTCAAAGCATTTCCAGAGGCTCTGGGAGGATACCCCTCCCATGCCTGTAACACCGATTTTCAATGGGAGAGGTTGTAACACCCCTCTCCTAAAGGAAATGCTTTGTTCTGCCTTCTTGGGATTGAGCTGCTCAATCTCCAGGACGGCAGAAACCTGTCTGTGAGGTGGCAGCAGCTGTAGCTGCAGTGGAAACCTCAGAGAGCTGGTTTGGCAGTGCTGGAGGTCCATGGTGGAGCCCCCAAGGTGCATGGAATTGGCCTCCCAGTACCAGATTTAGATTGGGGGTTCAATTCCACAATCTTAGACACCTCACATGGCCATAATCAGAGTTACCTTGTGAAGCCACATATATGTATCAACATATATGTAGTGCACACTTATAATGGTGTCCCCGCACTCACCAAATCTGGGGAATTGGCACTGGACAATGTGGGGGCACCTTTGCTAGTGCAAGGGTGCCCTCACACACAGTAGCTTTGCACCTAGCCTTCAGTAAATGAAGGTTAGACATATAGGTGACGTACAAGTTACTTGATGAAGTGAGAAATGACTCTGAAATAGTGTGTGCACTATTTCACGCATGCTGCAGAAGCAGACCTGTGAAAGGGTTTGTATGAACTTCTTATGGGTGGCAAAAGAAATGCTGCAGACCATCAGGATCTCCTGGAACCACAATGCCCTTGGTATTCAGATACTATATGCTAGGGACTTATAAGGGGGTCCAATGTGCCAATCAGATTTGGAACATAGAGTCAGTAAACTATAGTGAGAAACTTGGTACTCAGAGAAATCCCACCCTGAAAAGTAGGAGTAAAGTTACTCTATTTCCCCAGAAACACACTAAACAACTGACTGCAAAGCACTGAAGACGTATTCCTGGAACTGAGGGCCTGTAAAGTGACAGGACCAGGTCCAAGATTCACAAAAGTGTCCAGGGGGGCCAGGAGCCCACTAAACCCCGGATGAAGGTGCAAAATGGCTGCCTCTGGGTGGAAGAAGCTGAAGATTCTGCAGCAATGGAAGATGCCAGGAACTTCTCCTTTGCACAGAAGATGTCCCACGGTGTTCTGGAGGACGCAGAGCTGTTTCCATGCCGAAAGACTTCAAACAAGCCTTGCTAGCAGCAAGGGTCATGGTTGAAGAAAAAGGGTGCTGCCCGGGCCCAGGAAGGACAGGAGGTCGCCCCTTGGAGAAGGAGACAGAGGGGTCCTCAGCAACACAGAGAGCCCAAGCAGAAGCAGGCAGCTCCCACAGAAACACTTGAACAGACATACAAGAAATCCGAGCACGGCAGCCATCTCAACACTGCAAAGGAGGGTCCCACGAAGTCGGTGGTCAACTCAGTGAGTTGAGCAATGCAGGACGGAGTGCTGGGGACCTGGGCTATGCTGTGCATGGAGGATTCCTTGCAAAAGTGCACAGAAGCCCTAGCAGCTGCAGTTCAGGCAGTACACAGGATTACTCTCTGGCGTGGGGAGGTAAGGACTTACCTCCACCAAATTTTGATGGAAGGACCTCTGGACTGTCAGGATCACTTAGATCTAGCTCCTGCGTTCCAGGGACCACGCTCGTCAAGATGAGAGCGGACCCAGAAGACCAGTGATACAGATGTTTGGTGCCTGCGTTAGCAGGGGGAAGATTCCATTGGCCCACGGGAGATGTCTTCTTGGCTTCCAGTGCAGGGTGAAGGCAGACAGCCCTCAGAGCATGCACCACCAGGAAACAGTCAAGAAAGCCGGCAGGATTAGGCACTTCAATGTTGCTGGTAGTCATATTGCTACTTTGTTCCGGTTTTGCAGGCGCCTAAGCAGCCAGCAGGATTAGGCGCTACAATGTTGCTGGTAGTCGTCTTGCTACTTTGTTCCAGCTGTGCAGGTGTCCTGGAGCAGGCGTCCTGCAGATTCTTTGCAGAAGTCAAAGAGAGAGATGCAGAGGAACTCTGGTGACCTCTTGCATTCGTTATCTGAAGAGAAACCCACAGGAGAGACCCTAAATGGCCCTCAGAGGAGGATTGGCCACCTAACCAGGTAAGCACCTATCAAGAGGGGTCTCTGACGTCACCTGCTGGTATTGGCCACTTAGAGGGCTCCATTGTGCCCTCACATCTCCGCATTCTAGATGGCAGAGTTCTGGGACACACTGGAGGAGCTCTGGGCACCACCCGTGGGGTGGTGATGGACAGGGGAGTGGTCACTCCCCTTTCCTTTGTCCAGTTTCGTGCCAGAGCAGGGGCCAGGGGATCCCTGAACCGCTGTAGACTGGCTTATGCAAGGAGGGCACCATCTCTTCCCTTCAAAGCGTTTCCAGAGGCTAAGGGAAGGCTACTCCGCCCCAGCCCTTAACACCTATTTCCAAAGGGAGAGGGTGTAACACCAGATCTCAGAGGAAATTCTTTGTACTGCCTTCCTGGGACTGGGCTGCACAGACCTCAGGAGGGCAGAAACCTGACTGAGGGTTGGCAGCAGCGGCAGCTGCAGTGAAAGCCCCAGAGAGTAAGTTTGGCAGTACCCAGGGTCAAAGCTGGAGCCCTGGGGATGCATGGGATTGGCACCCCAATACCAGATTTGGCATGGGGGGACAATTCCATTATCTTAGACATGTCACATGGCCATATTCGGAGTTACCATTGTGAAGCTACATATAGGTATTGACCTATATGTAGTGCACGTGTGTAATGGTGCCCCTGCACTCACAAAGTCCGGGGAAATTGCCCTGAACAATGACTTTGACCTAACCTTCACTAAGTGAGGGCTAGACATATAGGTGACTTCTAAGTTCTAAAATGGCTGTGAAATAACATGGACGTTATTTCACTCAGGCTGCAGTGGCAGTCCTGTGTAAGAATTGTCTGAGCTCCCTATGGGTGGCAAAAGAAATGCTGCAGCCCATAGGGATCTCCTGGAACCCCAATACCCTTGGTACCTAGGTACCGTATACTAGGGAATTATAAGGGTGTTCCAGTGTGCCAATCAGAATTGGTAAAAATGGTCACTAGTCTGCAGTGACAATTTTAAAGGCACAGAGAGCATAAGCACTGAGGTTCTGGTTAGCAGAGCCTCAGTGACACAGTTAGGTACAGTTAGGCACCACACAGGGAACACATTCAGGCCATAGACCATGAGCACTGGGGTCCTGGCTAGCAGGATCCCAGTGAGACAGGCAAAAAACAAACTGACACACAAGTAAAAATGGGGGTAACATGCCAAGCAAGATGGTACTTTCCTACATGGTGGGCCTAAATCCTCTTCCAACCAACAGAATAAAAAGCCTTGGTGTCATATGTGTAAAAACAAAGGCCATTGTGCAAGTGATCCCACTCGTCCCAAGAAAAACACCAAAGCTCCCACCACCACAACCCCTTACACTAGTGCCCCTGGTAATAGCAGTGGTGGTGGGAAAAACACTACAAATAACCAGTCCAAGAGTGTAGCAGGGATCACTTTGTGTAATTTTGTGGGGGCTGGTTTAGTTAGGGAAACCACTGAGGCTTTTTTAATCTCAGATGGTAGCATTGACCTTGCCATCCTTGTTGCTTGTCCCCTTAAAATGGATAAGTACAAGCAACAACCCCTAATAAATGGTGTTCAGGTTGAGGCCTACATGGACACAGGTGCCAGTGTCACAATGGTGATGGAAAAACTGGTGTCCCCTAAGCAAAACCTACATGGTCATCAGTACCAAGTGACTAATACCTACAATAACACTGTTAGCCACCCCATGGCTGCTGTGAATCTCAACTGGCGGGGGTTACTGGTCCAAAGAAAGTTGTGGTAACCACTGATCTACTTGTAGAGTGTCTAATGGGCAATGATTTGGAGACTTCAGCTTGGGCTGAAGTGGAAATGGAGGCTCATGCAGCAATGCTGGGCATTCCTGGGCACATCTTTGCTTTGAGAAGGGCTCAGGCCAAGAAGCAAAGAGGACAGGGACATTTGGATCCCTGAACAGTGGACCAAGTGCTCCCAAAAACTAGAGATAGAAAGGGTAAACCATTATCCTCTATCCCCTCCCTCCACTGAAGATTCCCCTTTTGATGAGGAGAAGTCTATTCCATGTGAAGAGCCTACACCAGAGGAGCTCGAAGCTGACACATCTGAGCTTTTGGGTGCAGGGGGTCTTGCCAGTGAGGAGTTGAGTGTGACACCGGAGATCTGTCCCACACTAGAAGGTTTGAGACAGCAAGCTGTCAAAAAAGAAGCAGGGGATTTTTGTGACTCTCAAAAAGTGTATTGGGAAAATAATTTCCTTTATATAGAGGCTAGGGACTCAAAACTTGGTGCTACCAGGAGACTGGTCATTCCCTTGCAGTATAGGGAGTTTCTTCTCACACTGGCACATGACATTCCCCTTGCTTGACATTTGGGGCAAAGCAAGACCTGGGACAGACTGGTCCCTCACTTTCAATGGCCTCATATGTCAGAAAAGAAAAATGAGTTCTGTCGCTCTTGTGTCACTTGCCAAGCCAGTGGTAAGACTGGTGGCACCCCAAAGGCCCATTTGATCTCAGTGCCTGTGGTTGGGTTGCCCTTTGAAAGAGTAGGGGTTGACATAGGTGGCCCACTTGGCTCTCCTACAGCTTCTGGCAATAGGTTTATCTTGGTGGTAGTGGATGATGCCACTAGATACTCAGAAGCAATTTCTCTGAGGACCACTACAGCTCCTGCAGTGGCAAAGGCCCTCCTGGGAATATTTTCCAGGGTGGGCTTCACAAAAGAGGTGGTGTCAGGCAGAGGTAGTTACTTCATGTCTGCATACCTAAAAGCAATGTGGAAATAGTACAGGGTAACCTACAAGTTCACCAAACCTTACCATCCCCAGACAAATGGGTTGGTTGAGAGATTTAACAAAACTCTCAAAGGTATGATCATGGGACTGTCTGAAAAGCTCACAGGGAGATGCGATGTCCTATTGCCATGTCTCCTTTTTGCCTACAGGGAGGTACCCCAGAAGGGAGTGGACTACAGCCCATTTGAACTCCTTTTTGGTCACCCTGTTAGGGGTCCACTTGCACTTGCACTTGTGAAGGAGGGGTAGGAGCAACCCTTAAAGCCCCCCCAGACAGGATATAGTGGATTATGAACTTGGCCTAAGATCTAGAATGGCTGAATACATGAAAAAGGCCACCAAAAACCTTCAAGCAAGCCAAGAGTTGAAAAAACAATGACATGACCAGAAGGCTGTCTTGACTGAGTACCACCCAGGGCAGAAGGTATGGGTACTGGAACCTGTGTCACCAAGAGCACTCCAGGACAAATGGAGTGGCCCACATCTGATAGTAGAGAAAAAGGTTGAGGTCACTTATTTAGCGGACCTAGGCATTCCCCGAAGTCCTCTAAGAGTACTTCTTGTGAACCGCTGAAATCCTACTATGAAAGGGCTGACTTAACCCTACTCATGGCCACTGATGATGGGCAGGAAGAAGAGAGTGACCCTTTACCTGATCTCTTCTCCAACACTGCAGCTGATGGCTCAGTGGAAGGAGTTGTTCTTGCAGATTGCCTTTCAGAAGAACAAAAGGAGGATTGCAAGAACCTCCTAAGCCAGTTTTCTGAGCTTTTCCTACTGACACCGGGTCAGACCACTTGGTGTGAACACAACATAGATACTGGAGACCGTTTACGTGTAAAAAGTAAGATTTATAGACTGCCTGGCCATGTCAGGACAGCATTAAATCTGAAGTTCAGAAAATTGTGGTTTAGGAGTGATTGAGCACTCAGATAGCCCCTGGGCCAGCCCAGTGGTGCTAGTACCCAGCCTCATTCTCAAAATGGGAAAAAGGATATGAGGGTTTGTGTTGATTATAGAGGGCTCAATACAGTCACAAAGACAGATGCTCACCCTATACCCATGCAGATGAGATTATAGATACACTGGCATCTGCCAAGTATCTCAGCACTTTTGACTTGACTGCAGGGTATTGGCAGATCAATCTATCAGAAGAGGCTAAACAAAAAACTGCTTTCTCTACCATTGGAGGGCATTATCTGTTTACATTTATGTCCTTTGGATTGAAGAATGCACCTACAACTTTCCAAAGGCTGGTGAACACAGTCCTCCAATGTCTGGAAGCTTTCAGTGCAGCATATCTTGATGATATTGGTGTACTCATCGCCATCTGGGATGACCTCCTGGTCCACCTATAGAAAGTTTTAGAGGCTCTGCAAAAGGTAGGCCTCACTATCAAGGTTTCAAAGTGCCAGATAGTGCAGGGGAAGGTGGTTTATCTGGGACACCTGGTTGGTGGAGAACAGATTGAACAACTACAGGGGAAGAATCAGACTATTTTAGACTGGTCTCCCCCTGCAATACAGACCCAGGTCAGAGCCTTTCTTGGTCTCACTGTGTACTACAGGAGGTTTATTAAGAATGATGGTTCCATTGTTACCCCTCTTAATGACCTCACTTCTAAAAAGATGCCTAAGAAGGTATTGTGGCCAACTAGCTGTCAGAAAGTTTTTGAGGACCTTAAGCAGGCTATGTGTACTGCACCTGTCATAAAAAGCCCAAACTATTCCAAGAAATTTATTGTCCAGACGGATGCTTCAGAGGTGTGGGTTAGAGCAGTACTTTCACAACTCAATTCACAGGGCCAGGATCAACCTGCTGCTTTTTGTAGTAGAAGGTTGATCCCTAGAGAAAAGCGTTGGTCAGCCATAGAGAGGGAGGCCTTTGCTGCGATCTGGGCCCTGAAGAAGTTGCGACCATTACTCTTTGGTACTCACGTCATAGTTCTGACAGACCACAAATCTCTCCTTTGCTTAAAACAAATGAAAGGTGAAAATACTTAATTGTTGAGGTGGTTCATTTCCGTACAGGGGATGGACTTTACAATGGAACAAAGACCTGGAAGTAACCACTCCAATGCAGATGGACTCTCCAGATATTTCTACTTAGACAATGAAGGCTCATCTAGGCAAGGTGAGCCTTACTGTCCCTCATTGGGGCGGGGGGGTTGTGTAGGAAAGTACCCTCTTTTTGGCATGTTATCCCCAATTTTCTGACTGATGTCAATGTGTTTGACTGTATCACTGGGATCCTGCTGACCAGGACCCCAGTGCTTATGCTCGCTCCCCTCTTCATGTTGTCACTGCATAATGATAACCTCGTATTTCACCCCAAATTGGCATACTGGTTACCCCTTATAAGTCCCTAGTATATGGTACTAAGGAACCCGGGGCATAGGGGTTCCAGGAGATCCCTATGTGCTGCAGCATTCATTTTGCCACCTATAGGGAGCCCATGCAAAGGCTTCTGCAAGACTGCCATTGCAGCCTTTTACACTGCACCCGGTCACTTATAAGCCACCTATATGTCAGGCCTTCCAACCCTGAAGGCTGTGTTCAAAGTACCTGTGTGTGAGGGCACCCCTGCACTAGCAGAGGTGCCCTCACAATATCCGGGACCATTTTCCCATACTTCACAAGTGCACAAACGCCATCTAATGCGTGCACTGGACATAGGTCAATACCTATGTCCAGCTTCACAATTATAACTCCGAATATGGCCATGTAAAGTGTCTATCATCTTGCAATTGTACCCCAATACTGGCGGCTTCACAGTGGATTCTCAGTACTGCCAGACCAGCCTTCTGAGGTTTTCCTGGCAGCCCCAGCTGCTGCCACCTCACAGACAGGTTTCTTCCATCCTGTTGCTCAAGCAGCATGTGACCAGGAAGGCAGAACAAAGCATTTCCTTTGGGACAGGGGTGTTACATGTTCTCCCTTTGTAAATAGGTGTTACAGGCATGGGAGGGATTGCCTCACAAAGCCTCTGGAAATGCTTTGAAGGGCACATATGGTGTCCTCCTTGCATAATCCAGTCTACATCAGTTCAGGGACCGCAGTTCCTGCTCTGGCGGAAAACTGGACAAAGGAAAGGGGAGTGACCATTCCCCTGTCCATCACCACCCCAGGGTTGGTGCCCAGAGCTCTTCCAGAGTGTCCCTGGGTTTTGACGTCTTGGACTCCAAGATGGTGTGGCACTCTGGGAGCATCTGAGTGACCAGTGCCAGTGGGTGGCATCAGAGCCCTCCCCTGATAGGTGCTTACCTGAGTAGCTGACCAATCCCCCTTTCAGGGATATTTAGGGTCTCTCCTGTAGGTGTTCCCTCAGATTAAGATTGCAAGACTCCAGCAGGAAACCTCTGCATCTTTTACTTCACCTTCTACTAACAAAACTGCACCTGGACTCTCCAGGAACTCTACAAACTGCAACAAACAAGCAAACATAACTTCTGCAACATTGTATCTTCTGCTCCTTCCAGCAACTGCAACTATTTTTAGGTTGTGCATTCTCCAAGGACTGACTGTCTTCAGCCTGCACCAGAAGAATGAAGGAATCTCCCTTGAAGTGAAGGAGTCACTTCCCTGCTTCAGCAGGCACCCCTCTGCAGTGATGACCTGTGGCATGAGTCCCCTCTTCTGATAAAGTGCGTGGATCAAGCAACACGGGTGGTGGACTGAAGTGGTCCCAACGTACCTAAGGTCCCGTTGTCCAACTTTGGTGGAGGTAAGAGCTTGCCTCCCCACGCAAGACAGAACCCATGTGCACAGCATGTTTTGCAGTTGCCAAGGCTTGTGTGCAATCTTCCACAAAGTTCTTCATGCACAGCACAGCTCTGGCCCCCAGCACTCCTTCCTGTCATGCACATCTTCCTGAGTAGTTCTCCAGTGGCGTGGGATCCCTTTGTGTAGTGCTGTGTGGGCCACTATATACACTTTCTTTGTCCCCATTCTGTGGGACTCCTGCGTGCAGTGCCTGGTCCTCTGAGGGTTCTCTGAGGTTCTGAGAGCCCCCTCTGTCTCCCCCTCCTGGGTACAGGACACCAGGTTCCTCCTGGGGGGGTGCCTTTTTCCACTAACCGCAAACTTTGCGTGTGCCAAGGCTTGTTGGCAGAATCCAGCGACGCAAACCAGACTGCAATCTTCCATCTAGTGTGGGACATCATCTGCACCAATCAGGAACCTGCAGCGATCATGAGTGCAGTACTGATTGTTCTTCTTCACCAGTGTTTCTTTTTTGCACCTTTATCCGGGTTAGCAGGGGCTCCTATTCTCCCTTGACTCTTCAGTGCTTCTTGGACTTGGTTCCCTGCTTCCACAGGTCTTCAGGTCCAGGAATCCATCGCTGGTGTCTTGCAGCCTCTTCTGGTTCTTGCAAAATCTTCTACCACATGTTCTTGTGTGTTCTAGGAAACATGCTGTGATTTACACCTACTTTCCTGGGCTCTGGGGTGGGTTCTTTTACTACCTTTGGTGTTTTCTTACACTCCCAGCGCCCCTCTACACACTACACTTGCCTAGGTGGGAAACCGACTTTTGCATTCCACTATTTTAGTATATGGTTTGTGTTTCCCCTAGGCCCATTGCTTTCTATTGTGATTTTCACTATTTGCATTGTTTTCTTACTGTTTTTAGAGCTACTACTGCAACCTATGTATATACTTTGAAAATTACTTACCTCCTAAGGGAGTATAATCTCTAAGGTATTTTTGGCATTTGTATCATCAAAATAAAGTACCTTTATTTTTGTAACACTGAGTTTTTTATGTCATGTGTGTAAGTAGTGTGTGACTACAGTGATATTGCGTGAGCTTTACATGTCTCTTAGATAAGCCTTGGCTGCTCAGCTGCAGCTACCCCTAGGCAGCCTGGCTTCTGGACACTGCCTACATTTCACTAATAAGGTGTAACTGAACCTGGTATAAAATGTAAGCACCTTTGGTACCCACAAGAAACCAGGCCAGCCACCTACACGCAGCCCTGTCATGTTTAGTATGGCCAAAATAGTAATAGAAAATCCTGCTTACTATGAAGTTAGATTTAATATTACTATTTTAGAAATACCTCTTTTAGAAAGTACAAAAACAGCAGACGATGGACAGAATGCTGAACAAATCAAACATTCAACCCCAACCCACCCCCGTCACAGATCTGGGTTTAAGCCATCAGTTTTTTGCTTGTCATGCCATTCCAGTTTGGACCCAGCCATATGCAAATCAGTCTTGACCCTGTTCCCCATGGGAACAGTCTGGCCCAGCTGCTGCTAGGAGATATGTGTGTGTGTGTGTGGGTGTGTGTATATATATATATCCTAGCAGCAGCTCTGGCTGGACTGCCCCGTGTATATATATATGTATGTATGTATGTATGTGTATGTGTATATATATATATACACACACACACACACACACACACATCTGAGGCGCCGAGCATGCAGCAATAATGCTTAGTTTAATGCTGTTTAAGTTGACTATTTTAACTGTTTAAATATCCTGTTTGGCAACTCGTCGCAATGCATCAGTAGTTTTTGCGCTGAAGAGATTTTGATGTTCGGCACTCAAAAGCCCTTGACAGAATTCAGCCACCAAAGACTACTTTTGTTAGAAACATTCCAATTGGCATTTTTATAGTGTTTCTGAGGAGGAGATCACATGTAGTTCAGCACAGGGTCACATGTTTATTTCTGGAATCCAGGGGGTAACCTTTCTTATTAGGGGAGGATAAGGGTTCTGATTAAGGAAATTATTGTTTCATTCACAGTCAAATTGTGTTTTACACGTGCATGAGCTTTTTCTCAACAAGAACAATTTTATCATGACACTGTAAAGCCTTTTCAAAGAAAATATTATTTTATATACGCTGTACTGAATGCAGCGAGGTATTTCGTTTCCCATGAAGGAACACAATTTCTATGACCTACCTACACCATTTGATTGAGGAGATCATTTATTAGGTAATTGTGTAGGCACAAGTTGGTTCCTATGAAAGGATGTCTCACCATGTGTGATTGCTCCATGTGAAAATATGTTTTCCTTCAGAGAACATGCATGATTTGAGCTCATCTGAGGAGACGTAGCTCCTCATTCAGTATGCTCACATACCCCGTCATCTGGAATGAACCTTGCTACATAAATCCTGGCTAATATTTACGATGGCAGTCTGCTGTTCAGTGCTGCAAATCATTGCATCCTTATGCAAAGACTTACCGCGCTCGGCGAACCGATCAACTCCAGAGCACTTGATGTGAACGGTTTTCTAGTGGGGGTGCAGGGGGAACCTCTGGTGCTTGCATCGGAGGCTCACCCATTTGACGTATTTAATGGGGCTGAAGTGGAATAGAGAAGCTTAGACCCTTCTCCCACAAGCCCCCATCAAAGACACCAGTGTGCCGTATGAAGCACTGACATAATCAGCCCACGAAGACGACACTTTGAAAGAAGCACATCAGTGGAGCTCTGGGCATCCTGTGGTAGTCCTCCCTCTTCTGGGATGCAGAAAGATGGGAGAGGCATCATTGGAAAGAGAAGAGTCTCCTATTTCACAAATTCCTCTCACATCATGATTCCTGTTTGTTGATTGCGGTTGCACCATGATTCATGAGAAGGAGTCATGGAAATGGGAGATCTGTGTCTTTCCAGTGCTCAGGCATCACTGCTGGGACCATAATGCCCAGGCAGGAATTCCACTAGGCCACCAATGAAGTTTTTTGGGGGGAATGTGGGGTGGTGGAGGTAGGTCGGCCGTTTCGGCATGTAAGCCAGACACCAATGAGTGATATTTTGGCATTGTTCAATGGGTCAGCCCCCTTCAGCCATTTCCTAACTTTACTGTGATTGAGGCAGTGGCCCTGTCCCAGCACTAATCTGTAGCTATAATGGTGTGTCATTTATATTTGACTTTGGTTCACTGCAGCAGAGAGCATGTGGCAAAGAATCAGCCTGCTCAGCCACTAGCTAGCTTCTATGAGAGTGAGGGCATTTTGAACTTTCACAAGGAACATGTCACACAAAGCTGTTCCCTTAATTTACAAGTGACTACTATGACAATGTGTCTTTTTTAGAACAAAGGATACATTTTAGTTTGCCATAGTTTGTAGGTTTTACATTGGAAAAATGCTTTTTCGTATTTCTTCTTTTAGCTTTTGTCTACTAGTGTCTTCAAAGAAAATCGTCATATCTCACAGTAAAAAAAGCTAGTTGTTTTTTTTCTTTATATTGAACTACCTTTTGCCTCTGTGACTAATAAGACACTCTTATTTGTACAGTGTTGCATCACATTATAACTTTCAGCTCATATCACATACACAGCATTCTCAGTGCATTAACATTTCCATGAGTGCCTCTGCATTCTGCCTATCACACAGTACTTGGAGACAAATGATTTAGGACCTCATTATGACATTGGTGGTAAATCCCACTTACCACCACGTTGAAGGCCACCAACTTACCGCCGCCACAGCGGAATCTATAGACCATATTATGACACACACACGCCATTCCGTCAGTATTCAGCCACATACACAAATCCTCCAGCCCAAAGGTCAGTGATAAACTGGCGATATCAAAACCCACACTGTTACGCCAACAGAACAAGGCCCACCACATTATGAGCCACGAATCACCACGGCGGACATTCAACAGCGGTAAACCATTGACTGTACATACCGCTGTCCTAACAATGGACACCCACATACAAAACAACACCACATTGGCAATTCAAAGAACACTCACCTGACACCCATACACCCACCACACCCATACACCCACACCACTATAAAATACACACCCACATTACCCACAATCCTTTACAAACAACAATGACTGCCAGGAGATTGACACCAAGACCACTGACACAACTAGAGCCACACGCTATTCACAACTATACACCACTCACGCACTCCACATCACACACCCCAACACATTACCCAACACACTCTCACCAACTCACATCACACAACAACCATGGCACCACAAAGACACCCCCGTTTCACAGAGGAGGAGCTAAGGGTCATGGTGGAGGAAATCGTCAGGGTAGAGCCACAACTATTTGGAGCACAGGTGCATCAGATATCAATAGCCAGGAAAATTGAGCTATGGCGGAGAATCGCTGACAGGGTCAATGCCATGGGACAGCACCCAAGAACTAGGGATGACATCAGGAAGAGGTGGAACGACCTACGGGGGAAGGTACGTTCCAGAGCAGCAAGACACCAGCTCAATATCCAGCGAACTGGCGGTGGCCCCCGCCTCCTCCCCCACAACTCACAGTATGGGAGGAGCAAGCCTTGACAAAAATTGCCTCCTGGGGGCCTGGCCAGAGTCAGAGGACTGGACTCTGGTAAGTCAACTCTCTACTATTATCACCCCCCTACCGGCATGCCATCACATACCCACACCCTCACCCCCATAACTCCACAACATCCCACACACCTCACCATCACAACCCACTCATCCCAATGCCAAGCACTGCATGCTGTACCAATGCATGGACACCCCTCACAGCCCTGCATGGACATTTATCACTAAAGCATGCACACCATAAAGAATTAATCATCCCACCATACACTAGCATACACATTTGAAAGCTGGCAGGGCAAATCCAACCATAGAGAGGAAGCCAAGGATGTACAATATGTCATACACATTAACTATAACACATCATTTACATCCCCACAGGTACCCCAGCCAATGTCAGCGGAGAGGAGGTGCCAGAACTATCTAGTCCCCCAACTGAAGAGGCCCACAGTGATGACAGCAACTCTGGTCTTCAGGATTTGGATGACCTACCTGGCCCATCAGGGACCACTGGACAGCCGGTTCCCCAAGCTCAGTCACACACCACCACAGAGTCTCCCCCATCAGGAAACACCACCACAGCATCCACCCAGTGTACCCATACCTCTGTCCCCAGGACACAACGGTTAGCAGTGTGTCCACCTCTACAGGGACCCCAGGCTACACCTCACCCCCAAGACAATCAGGGACCTGGGGTCAGTGGCAGTGGGCACAATGTTCAGGGGACAGAGGCACAGGCCACCAAGGACACTGGGAGGACTGCTGTGCACCAGGGGGCGGACAGGCCCAGGGAACCGACTCTCCAGGATGCACTCTCCGAGATCCTGGTAGCCTATCAACATTCCCAGGACACAATAGGCCAGATCCTGGACAATGTGCAGGAGAACAGGCATATGCAAAAGCGACAGTACCAGGGGATTAGGGAGGACTTGCAGGTCATCAACAACACCCTGATCGCCAAAGCAGGGGTGCTGGCAGACATGGCCAACATTATGAGGGAGGCAGTCTGACACCAGTGGGCCCATGCCACTAGCCAGAAATATGAACAGCCTTCCACCTCCACTGCTGCTAGTGGCCAGGAGGCCACGCCACAGGACTCACAGGCCACCAGCACCCTTCCTCCTGCAGAAGGTGAACCACCCCGTAAACGTTCCCTGCGATCCAAACAGAAGCCAGAGACACTTGCAAAGACCCCCGCCAGGAAATGAGACTCTCCTGATTGTCACCTCTGTGTCCCACTCAGTCACCCTGTCCACCTTGAATTACCATTGCTCCCCTTCCTATGTCCCCTTGGACAATGCACCTGTGCTACAAAAAGACCCGAACAGTACCCTGGACTTTCCTCCATGATCACCCCATCCCATTGCACTTACCCCTCTATATGTTAGCACTTCAATAAAAACTCTTTGAAAAAAAACATTTGGAGTATGTCATGTACATCAAATATGTATTCAATGAAACAGGAACAAACATTACAAATCAACATTACTGACAATGAGCATAGATTAATGACCTGTACCTGGCTGTAGTGATCACACTAGGAGTATATGTCAGGTCACCAACATCTGCAAAATGAATTGCCAGAGGGAACCGTAAGTGGGCATAGAAGTGGAAAATATCAGCCTGCCATTGCCACACAAATTACAACCAAAGTCATTGAAATGTGAAGTTAAACTGTCCTACCTTTGTGCCATTGGAAGTATTGCCGGATCACATTTGTTCTGTTGTCTTCATCCTCTGCCTCCTCATCCTCTCAGTCCGCAGGGTCTACTGCTGGCACACGGGCATCTCTAGCCTCATCCTCCTGCAGGAATGGGACATGGCATCTGAGGGCCAGGTTATGCAACATGCAGCATGCCACCACTATCTGGCAGACCTTCTTGGGTGAGTAGCACAGGGAACCACCTGTTAGATGGAGGCACCGGAACCTGGCCTTCAGGAGGCCAAAGGTCCTTTCAATGTGTCTCATTATAACCTTCTTCTGCCCTTGTCCTGGTATTCCTCTCAGGGGTCAGCAGCCATGATAGTTTTGGGTAACCAGAGTCACCTGCAAATTCTAAGGGACAACATTTAGCCACACACTATCTTATGTGGCTCACACCATACCCATAGACAAACATCTACTGGGTGGGATCCAGGGCTCACCTATTAGCCACATCCTGTGCCTCTGTACTTAGCCCATCACATTTGGGATGCTGCTATTCCTCAGGACAAAGGCATCATGCACTGACCCAGGATTCTTAGCATTGACGTGGGAGATGTACTGGTCCGCCAAGCACACCATCTGAACCTTCATGGAGTGGAAACTCTTACGATTCCTGAACACCTGTTCATTCTTCCGGGGGGGGGGAACAAATGTAATATGTGCTCCATCAATCACCCCAATTATGTTGGGGATATGTACCATTGCATGAAACTCGGCCTTCACTGTGGCCAAATCCTCAACCTGGGGGAAAACAATGTAGCTGCACATGTGTTTTTATCAGGGCAGACAACACTCAGTAAATGGAGTAAAGATAGCACTTCCGCAAGAGGGGCGTCCCAGTGGGGTGACAGATAGCAGATATCAGGTCAAGCTCCAATTGGGCACACAGCTCTGTGACTGTGGCCCTGTCAAGTCTATAGGTGTGGATAATGTTCCTGTCCTCAAGTTTTGCCAAGTCCACCAGGGGTCTGTACACGGGGTATGTCTCCATCTCCTATTGATCCACAGCGGTAGGAATCTAAGGGACAAAAGAGTGAGGAGCCAGTCACAAACTGAACAATGGAGCTACAACAGTAGTTTGCATCCTGTAATCATGTAATGGGTCAGTGTGATTTGTCCAGTATGTGCTGATATCTCTTGCAACGCAGCTTTATTCCAGGGCCTGCCCCCCCTGAAGTGGCGTCCTCCCATTCTGTGTGGAGGGACAGGTGGAAGTGAGGTAATTTCGCTGAGGTTGTCCACCGTTGCAGTAGGTGGTTGGGAACCGCCAGTCAACTCCTCATTGGTTAACATTGGGACCTATGGGGTACAGTGGGCAATGGTAATGTACGCCGGTGGTGACGGTATGCACTGCTGGGGACGTGACTGCCATTTTCTATCTTATTCCTCACTTGCTAGCTGACCTTCCATAGGAGAGGACCTACACTGCATGTGCTGCTGTGACCTGTGTCTGGAACCTACCATGGTCCGTGTGACCAGGGAAAGGGCCCCAGCCTTCACGCCGGAGGAGTTGGAGACACTGGTGGATGGGATCCTACCCCAGTAAGGACTGTTATATGGGGCTCCAGACCAACAGATGAGTACACTGTGGGCACGATGTATGCGTCATGAATGCATGGAGGTGTGTGTGAAGGCCTCGTGTAAGGGGGGTGGGTGGATGTCCTCTTTGCGGTATACAGGTTGTGTGCTGGGCCATATGTGTGGCAATGGTGATTTGAACAGGTATGGTGGGCCAAAAGTGTAACAGCTAGGACTTTTTGTCTAATGGTATTTTCCTGTGTGTATTGCCTCTGCAGGTCAGCGGCCATCAAAAGAAGGGTATATGGGGGGCCATCATCAAGGAGGTGCGGACCCTGGGTGTCTATGGCAGGTGGCTCACCCACCGTTGGAAACAGTGGGAGGACATGAAACGCTGGGCACTGAAGACAGGGAAGGACCACCTGGGGATGGCATCCCAACAAGGAAGGGGTGCCCGTCGAACCCTTACCCCCCTGATGGCCTGCATGCTGGCGGTGGCCTATCCAGAGCTGGATGGGCGCTTGAGGACACCACAGCAGCCACAAGGGGGTGAGTACAGTGTCCGTCATTACAACTTATGCATAGTAGGGTGGTATCCGGGTGGCGGATGTGTGTTAGTGGGTACCCCTAGGCCAGCCCTGACATTGCAGCGTAGGTCCCCTGGTGGCTAGGGTTCTGAAGGGATGATCCTGCTGCCTTGCTCATAGGCATCCACTACTGGTCAGGGCTGCGTGGGTCCCAGGTGAGCTCCATTTGGCAGTGTTTGCCCCTCCCGATGTCTTGGTGGCAAGCTATTTCTCTGGTAGTGCAATGCATAATGCATAGGGCTGTTCCCTTTGTGAGTGTGCTGTGTATGCCAAAGGAGGTGTTGGTTCAGCCATTGACCCTGTGTATTCTTTGTCTCTTCCCAGAGGCACCGGCGACAGAGGGAGCTGCATCGCATAGGACCCAGGAGACAGAGCCCATCGACGGTGAGGGCACCAGTGGGACGGGGGGCAAGGGGAGCACCACAGCAGAGACTGGAGGGAACACTTCAGATACAGATACCTCCTCCGGTGGAAACTCCCAGGTGGTGGCAGACACTTCTGTGACCACCCCAGCTACAGGTACAGCCGCCACCCCCGAACCAGCACTGCCCTGCCAGCAGCCCCTCATCGAGTTGCCCATGCCTGCTCACCCAGGATGGTGGACACCTCCTTCCCCCCAGGCACCTCAGGCCCTGCCCCAGTTAGCCCTTCTGCCTTGAGTAAGGAGGCTATTGACCTCCTGAGATCCATCTCTGTAGGGCAGTCAACCACTGTGAATGCCATCCAGGGGCTGGCTGCCCAGATGCAACAATCTAATGCATTCCTGGAGGGCATTCACACTGTCTTGGCAGCCCAACAGAGATCGATTCAAGCTCTGGCATCCTCTCTGATGGCAGCCATTGTCCCTGTTTCTACCCTTTCTTCTCCAACTTCCACTGCCCAGTCCCATTCTCCTCAACCCCAACCTATCACAGGCACACATACAGACAAGCATGCACACAAGACAACAGCCAAGAGTGTCACAGGCAAATAAAAGAACCACACTTCATCCCACATGCACTCACACATACAATATCCAGTTGCAGACACAACACCATCCACTATTTCCACTGTCTCCCTCTCTTCCTCCTTCTCCTCCTCCCACCTAGTTACGTCCACACTCACACCTGTATGCACTACATCATCATCCCCTACCAGCATCATCACCACACCAAGCAGGACACACACCTCACAGACAGACACCTCCACAACATTCATGTATACCTCTCCTGTGTTCTCTCCTACTGTGTCAGTCCCCCCAAAGTACACAAACGCAAGCACTCAGACACCCAACAGTCATCCACCTCACAAGAGCATACAGCCCATGCACCTGCACCCAAACCCAGCAGACAGACACTTTCAACAATCACTCCTTCATCCTCCACTCTGATTCCTTCTCCCTCTTCCCGCCCAAGTGTCCTTAAAAAACTGGTCCTATCCACCATTAACCTCTTCCCTACCCCTCCCCCCATCCTACACGTATGGCAAGGGTATCACAAACCCAGCCAAGCACCTCAGCCACACAGTCCACGGGCCCAGTACTAACCACACCCACTTGTGGTGGAAAGGGATCCAAGCCAAACGTACTGAAGCCGAAGGAGCCTGCACCAGCCAGCCTAAGGGGGAAGGAGCCTGCTCCAACAGGCAAGAAGGGCAAGGAGCCTGCACCTGCCACCAAAAGGCCAAGGAGCCTGCACCTCCCACCCAAAAGGCCAAGGAGCCTGCACCAGCAGGCAGGAAGGGCAAGGGGGCTGCACCAGCAGGCAGGAAGGGCAAGGAGCCTGGACCAGGAGCTGTGACAGAGACCCTATCACCAATCATGGTTGTTCATCTGTCCGAGGGTGAAGGGGATGTGAAGGAGCCTCCCCCCACCAGCAGCACCACCACTGTGCATCCGTCTGAGGGTGCAGGGGATATGCAGGAGCCTCCCCCCACCAGCAGCACCACCACTGTGCATCCGTCCGAGGGTGCAGGGGATGTGCAGGAGCCTCCCCCCACCAGCAGCACCACCACTGTGCAGCTGTCCATGGGTGCAGGGGATGTGCAGGAGGCTCCCCCCACCAGCAGCACCACCACTGTGCAGCCATCTCCGCCGGTGTATGCAATGTAATCCTGCCTCCATGGGCTGCTGTGCGGGCTGCCCCCTCCAGAACCAGTGGGCAAGACACCAACTCAACATACTGTGGCCCATCATTCCCCAGGATCAAGCACAGGGCAGGTTGCTCCCTCCAGAGCCAGTGGGAAAGACACCCACTTGACAGACTGTGGCCCATCACTCCCGAGGATCAAGCACAGGGCAGGTTGCCCCCTCCAGAACCAGTGGACAAGACACCCACTCTACAGACTGTGGCCCATCACTCCCCAGTATCAAGCACAGGGCAGCTTGCCCCCTCCAGAACCAGTGGTCTTGTTTCATCTCCCGGCTGAGGTGCCCCCGTGCCCCTGGGGTGCCTGCCTATTTACCAACTGATGCCCCTGCAGTGTTCTCTCTGTGTTGAAGCAGGTGACAAGTGGGGCCTTGGACTTTAGCCTGTGGCCATGTGGCCCACAAAAACTGAGGACTGGGCTGTGTCCCTTTTTCTGTAAATTTGTGTATCTCTGTTATGTTGCCTAACTTATTATTTCTACTGTGTTGATCTTATTACAAACACTTTGGCGAAATCATTTTGTTCTTGCATTTTTCAGCTGATTTAGGGAGGGTAACTTGTTTTCTTTGGCAGCTGGTTGTGTGTATGGGTGTGTTGATGGGGCGTGTGTGTTGCATGTGTGTCACTTTCTTTTTCCTCCCCCCCTCCCTTGTGTGCTAGACGGCTGTACTCATCGTCGTCGTCTTCGCCGGCGTTGGTGTTCGCGGTGGAGCAGAACATAGAATATCATTGGAAAAACATGCAGTTCTGGTTCCATGGTGGCGTGGTTCTTCCCTTTGTCTCCAATGATAAGTCCTTTCACTTCTGTGCAGTGGTTCTGTCAGGCTTTTGATGTCGTTATTACCGCCCCAGAAAAAGTGGCGGTTTGCAGGGTCATAATATGGTGGGCGGAACATTGACTTCTGCCTGGCTGTAGGCGGCTACCGCCGTGCTGGCGGTTGTTTCTGCCCTGGCGGTCGGGATGATACATTCGCTGTCTTTCGGAGATCTTTCCTCTATTGCCATAATTTGGCAGTAGTTACCACCAGCCTGTTGGCGGTATTACCGCCACTTTATCACCGAGCGCCAGGGTCATAATGAGGGCCTTAGGGGCATATTTATACTCTGTTTGCGCCGGAATTGCGTTGTTTTTTTTTACGCAATTCCGACGCAAAACTAACTCCATATTTATACTTTGGCGTTAGAGGCGTCTAGCGCCAAAGTCCATGGAGTTTGCGTAATTTTTTAGCGTGGACACCTACTTTGCGTTAATGAGATGCAAGGTAGGTGTTCCCGTCTAAAAAATTGACTCCGCGGCATGTGCGCCGTATTTACACTCCCGGGCAAAATTCACGCCCGGGAGTGGGCGGGTCAAAAAAAATGACGTACGGCCGCTTTTGCGCCGTTTTGTAGCGCCTGGACAAGGAAGGCGTTAAGGGACCTGTGGGCTCGGAAGGAGCCCAGAGGTGCCCTCCCATGCGCCCAGGAACAGCCCCTGTCACCCTTGCCCACCCCAGGAGGACACCCAAGGATGGAGGGACCCATCCCAGGGACATTAAGGTAAGGTTTGGTAAGTATTTTTTTTAAAAAAAGAATTGTGGCATAGGGGGGCCTGATTTGTGCCCCCCTACATGCCACTATGCCCAATGACCATGCCCAGGGGACAGAAGTCCCCTGGGCATGGCCTTTGGGCAAGGGGGCATGACTCCTGTCTTTGCTAAGACAGGAGTCATTTCTATGGGGGTTGGGAGTCGAAAAAAATGGCGCAGATCGGGTTGAGGCGAAAAATTTGCCTCAGCCTGACTTGCCCCATTTTTTGACGCCCAAGCTCCATATCCCCCTACGCCGGCGCTGCCTGGTGTACGTTGTTTTTTTCCACGCACACCAGGCAGCGCCGGCGGCTAACGCCGGCTAACGTCATTGATTAAATACGGCACCCGCATGGCGCTTCAGAATGGCGTTAGCCGGCGCTAATTTTTTTGACGCAAAACTGCGTTAGCGCAGTTTTCCGTCAAAAAGTATAAATATGGCCCCTAGTGTCTAGTGTTTTAGGGCTTGATTTAGATCTTGGCAGTAACTGTCCCACCATCGTCTTTTTTGACTGAAAACCTATCTGTCTCTGTGACATTCCGCCCGCTGTATTTAGATGTTGGCAGTCCCAAAGACGACATCCCAAATTTTAACCACCATCTCTACCAAGAAACACTGCCTACATCAATGTGGGAGAGAGAAAAGTGGCTGATGGCAGAACCCTAAACACCCTTTCCGCTGTGCAGATTTGGATGCGCCTTATGGTCAAGAAAAAAGTGGTGGTCTGACCTCCATGTTGAGTTGGCGGATTGGGGAGGAAAGGACTGAAAACAACCTTTTTCTCCTTTCCACACCCGTCTTCCACTGGACACGACTGGGCAACACCAGCCGTCACTGCTGCCACAGACCCATAGAGAAACATGATTCCCAATTGCTGGACTTGAAGGTAGGGATGCCACATTGCCAGGGAATGTAATGGAGGTTGGGGCCACTGAAGGCTTATACATGTTACAGTAATTTTTTAGAATTACTGTGACATGCATTTGTGTGGTACACAATGAAGTAACACATGGGTTGGACACACTGACACAACATAAATATCGCACACATACACAAATGTCATTGTGGCGTCACCATTCATTGCACATTGAATGCTGGCACCACAATGATGGCACACTCACACTTGACAGTGCTGTCCAAGCGTGGGCATTGCAAGGAGACCTGTGCGGGTATGTTTGTGCTAAGTGTTGTGTATGTGTGTCTATACACGTATGTGTGTATCAGTGTGTGTGTGTGCATGGATTGGCTATTTGAGGTGGAGGGAGCTGGAGTGGATGGAGTGGTTGTGTCTGTATGTGTGCCACTTGTATGTGAGACCAATGTTGTTGTGTATGTTGTGTTTTGCTGTGTGACACATTTAGGGGAGTGTTGTGTGGCAGACATTGTTGTGCTGTGTGTGGTTGTGCCTTATGTGAGTGTGTTTCAGTAGCTGGGCATGTAGTTTTTTTTATTGTTGTGGTTGTGTCATGTGTGGGTGTAGTGTCCAGTGTGCATTCATGTTGTATCATGGAATATGTCAATTTGTGCGTTAGGCATGTAAGGGCTGTGTTGTATTGGAATGGCAATAGGTTATTGTGTATGTGGTGTGGTGTGTAATGCAGGGGTACACATATGGCTAAGGGACAGTGTGTGTGTGAGTGTGTGTGTCACTTACCTTTCTCCCATAGCCCCTGCCATTGTTCGAAGTCCATTTAGTCCCGTCTGCTCCATCAGCGATCCATCACTAGTCAGTCCGCTTGCAGAACTGTAACATCTAAATATGCCGGGTGAAACACAATTGGCTGGATGGTCTTTTCGGGACAGACATCGACGCTGCTTGGTGGTAACAGTGCCAAGATCCAAATTAGGCCCTTAGTGTCTAGAGCATATTTTATAAGTGTATAGGTTTGCGTCATACCCATATCTCATTTACTAGGCTTACCAGATGAATTGATGCATGTTGGGTACGCTATGGAAAATCATTATAAACTGCATCTCATTTGTTGGCTCTGGGTATCACATTGTTTTAGACAACCAATAATATGTCCCTGCAACTAGAATTTTCTGAGAGACATAACAGAATATTACTTTTGTAAATCACCCATCAGGACACAAACTTACAGTTGAAAAACTTATCACCAATTGCTATTTTTCCTCCTTATTTTCATTATGTTTTTATTACAATGATTAGAGTGTTTGGAAAAGCATGAGTGATCTACATGAACAATAATTAACTCCTTGCTGAATTTTAAACATTGTCTATTTTCCAGAAATATACAACTTTCTTGGTTCATCCATGGGTTCCACACCTGTTTCCACTACAAACTACAAGTAAGTATAAATCACAAAATTGAAAAATCTACTACATCCTAAAAATGCAAAAACTAAGGTAAAAATTATTTTTTGAAGTCTTCTTTTTCATGAAAATAGGAAAGATGAATATCTTATCACAGTAAATCTTTTGTTGATGCAAAAAGTACTCTTTCTTCTGCACCATATTTTTTCAATTTTCCCAAAAAGACCCACAATTATCCACAGAGTCTGGGTAACTTTAGAATCCCCAGTATGTACAATTTTGGCTTAGATAGCTTTTTATGGAAAACAACTATGAAGGCTTAAGTGCTCAAACATGTAAGAGATTTTACAACTAAGGGGTAAACCTGCAGACTCATTGTAATGAAATACCCTTTACACCGAAATATAAGTTCAGTTCCTTCATGCTCTTACCAGAGGTGCTACCTTAGATCCAGGAGAGAAAGATCCAGGATGCAGCCAGCTCTAACTACTAAAAAATCTAAAAAGAATCTGAAAAAGAGAAACAATGATGTGGAAGCTGCCAGAAAAACAGATACTGATGGTGAATTAGGGGAAGACGTTTGAGATGCCTGTTGTCCTCACATCTACCACCAAATGTGGCCCCTCATTTGAATATGGAGGGTGTTACAACAGTGAGTACTTCAGTGGCTACAGCCCCTGTTTGCCCTAATGCAAAACAGATTGAAAGACCACTATCAGTACTTCAGATGAAGAAGCCCTTACCATAAGTGCTCTGTGTGTTACTCCATCTGTTGTGACTGTTCCCGCTCCAGTGACCCAAGTTGTTTCAGCTCAGAGATTGGCAGTGCCTTTTTTGTTCTGAATGCTGTTGTTGCTGACATATGTATACCCTCCCTGGTGCAGGTCACGACCAGTAGCTGATGCCGGGTTTAAAAATAATTAAATGTTTAATCCCTTAAGGAGATGCCGAGAGCTTCCATGTCTCCCCCATCCCTCGCCCATCCTTCTGTGACCGTTTTCCCCATCATAGGTATGGAGGAACATGTAAACTCCCTCTCTTCTCTCTGGTGGGGAAAAAAGGCCAAAACGGCTTCCCCAGATGCCAGGGTCTCCCCTTTCCATTGACCCCTTCTTGACACTGTTTCTTGGCCATGGGTCGCTGCACAGGGCTCAAGGGATTGCTTTGGGGGAGTTGGCCCTTGTGTAAGTGGGCCACCCCATCCGTGGAGGCTATATTAAAAATAAAAAAGAAGGGTTCCCGCCTGGGGTGCGATCGCACCATCCAGGGGATAAAAATAAATATTTAAATTATATATATATATATAATTTTAAAAAATGGTGGGCCGACCCAGATGGGGGCATAATATATTTGTTATTTCCCTGGGGCCGCGATCAGTCCCCAGGGAGAGCATACGTATTAAAAATTAAAGAGAGAGAGAGACTGACTCTCTCTCTATATATATATATATATATATATATATATATATACAGAAAGAGAGAGAGAGAGAGAGAGAGAGGGACAGACTCATATATATATATAATATAGAGAGAGGTATTTTTGTAAGAGATATGTATGTACATATATATATGGAAGTCTATTTATCCAGCATAGATAGCTTTCAGACGGCAATATGAATGTCCAGATAACTCGTGTGATTATGTTCCTCAAAGAGAAAGAGATCAAACTTTTGTCCAGTGGCAGTTGTGATGCCATAAAGTAGTGCAGAAGGTTAATTTGGTTGCTGCAAAGAACAGATCTGTATTATATAGCAGGAGTTGAGTGGATTAGTAAAGCTAGCCGTAACATGTGCTTTACAACAAATGTAATTTATGTGCGAAGGGGCTATGGAGAGATGAAGGGTACTTTTTCTGGGTGGTAGTGAGGGAATACAAGGAGGAGGTCATGGGACAGGAGCGCCAAAAATGATTGTCGCACTGGTTGCTACTAGCACCAAAGGCTGTGATGATGTGTCTGTGGCAAGGTGAACTAATAGTGTGTCTTTTTTTTTTTTTTTAGTGTCTTCAGAGAATCTGCTGATTCAGAGAAGAAACAAAGGAAAGATGACTTACATTTACTGTTGCACACATCAGACACACCCTAAAGCAATTTTGTGACTCTATCTGCCTTCTCCTTCAGCTGGCGCTTTAGAAGGACAGTTGAGCCAGTAGTAGAGCTGGTGTCCCGTTGAATGACTGCTGCTGAAGCCATGACTAAGGTTACGACAGCCAGCTCTGAGGCAAGATCAGAGACAGAGACTGAGAAAGCAGATACCGAGACAGCATCTGAGGCAGAGGACAATGAATCAGACTTTGAGAGAGATTTTTCAGATGGAGGAGTCCCATCCGACAACTCCTCTTCCAGTGATTTTAGGGAAGGCGATGAGGATAGTCGTGCTGTCCCTTCGCAAGCACAATCTGTGCAGCAGGACAACAGCAGGTTAGCCCAACCCAGAGAGCAGGTGCATGTGAAGCACAGACAGAGTTCTCCCTTGGCAGCTTCTCTATTTAGTTCAGACCCAAATTCCACCTTTTACTGGTGACACTGGATGTAAAGTTGATACAACCAACTTTTTGCCAGTCAACTACTTTTTTGGATGTTGACTTCCTTCATTAAATTGTGCAGCAAACATATTTGCAGCAAAAAACATTTGCATGCAGAACAATTTCTGAGGGAGCATGGAGGCACTTTAGTGTCCTGTTCTAGGAGACGCCAGTTGACTCCCACTTCACTGGCAGAGTTAAAGATATTTTTGGGCCTTATGCTCAAAATGGGATTAGTGCAGAAACCCACCTTGCAGTCCTAATGGATGACTCAGTAATCCCCATCTTCACACAGAGCTGTGACAGGGAAGGGCCCAAATCATATTGTAGAGACAATCTTGAAGGATCTTGTTAGACTTGGCATCCTTGGCGTGTTCTCGCCTAACTTTTTGCCTCTGTTTCCCAGGTTGTTGATGTGTGCTGGACTCTGTTTTTGCTGTTTTTGTTACTCTGTGCCCTTTACCACTGCTATTCAGTGCTAAAGTGCAAGTGCTCCTCTACAAAATGTGTATGTAATTGGTTTATCCATGATTGTCATATCTGATTTACTGGTAAGTCCCTAGTACAGTGCACTAGAGGTGTCCAGGGTCTGTAAAGCAAATGCTACTAGTGTGCCTGGAGCACTGGTTGTGCCACCCACAAAAGTAGCTCTGTAAACATGTCTCAGAACTGCCATTGCAGTATCTGTGTGTACAGTTTTAAACTGCCAATTCGGCTTGGCAAGTGTACCCACTTGCCAGGCCTAGATTTTCCCATTTCTTACATGTAAGGCACCCCTACGATAGGCCCTACGTAGCCCCATGGGCAGAGTGCAGTGTATGTTTAAGGTAGGACATATACTAATGTGTTTTATACGTCCTAACAATGAACTACCGCCAAAATCGTTTTTCAGTGTTTCAAGGCCTATCCCTCTCATAGGTTAACATGGGGCCTGCCTTTAACTATGATTAAAGCTTAGATTCCCTTTGGGCGTGGATAGACATGTGGAGTTTAGGGTCTCTGGGCTCACAATTTAAAAATACATCTATTAGTAAAGTTGATTTCAAGATTGTGTGTTTGAAAATGCCACTTTTAGAAAGTGAGCCTTTTCTTGTTTAAACCATTCTGTGACTCTGCCTGTTTGTGGATTTCCTGTCTGGGTCAGTTTGGCAGTTGGACTGTTTGCACCTCTCTCTAGACTGTGACACAAAGGGAGCTGGGGTGTAGCCTGCATATCCTGATGAGCCATTTGTGCTAGGAGGTAGGGGAGAAGTGGTCACTCACACCTGAAAGGGCTGTACCTGCCCCCACACAATGCAGTCTCCAACCCCCTGGTGTGTGTCTGGCGCCTGGCCTAGACAAGACAGGATTTCACAAACAGGAGAGACTTTTCTTTGAAGTAAGCCTACTTCAAAGGCCAAAATGGGTATATGAAGGGCACCCCAAACCACAGACTTTAGATCACTTCTGGACATCAAGAGGAACCTGCGACTGTGCTTTGTGGAGCTATCCTGCAGTTGCTGCTTCTGCCTGGTAAAAGGAGACAAAGACTGGACTTTGTTGTGCTTTACTGCTTGTGAAGAAATCTCTAAGGGCTTGTCCTGGGCTTGCCTCCTGTTGTTGAAGTCTCAGGGCCATCAAAGAATTCCCCTGCCAGCACCTGAACTCTCTGCTGAGACTCCTGCCCTGCCGGGTGATGCCTTATCCAGTTCGTGGGGAATGACAGGTGAAGCTGGCAGACCAAGCCTAAAAATCCATGCACAGACCGCCGTGCAGGGAAAATTCTGATGCAACCTCTGAGAGCGGCTGAAGAAATTATGCACCGCCGGCTTTGCGGCTGAAATCGATACAGCACTTGCAGGGTGGCTGGGAGATTGATGCACGCGGCTTGAGAAATGACGTTCTGCATCGCTGATAGAGGCTGGTATCGTCGCAACCCACACGCCGCGGTTGTGCTATCACCGTGTGGCAGGATTTTCACTGCAAACCTTGCTGGGCGTGAAGAAATTACGCAACGCCTGCCCAAACCCAAGTGCTGCCCGGAACAACGCATTGCTCCCATGCGGGGAGGAAAAACAATGCACGCCGGCCTGACCGGAGAAGTAGAAACAACGCACAATCTCGCTTGCGGGTAAGAAATCGATGCACTGCTTACCTTTTTCGACACACACTCACCCATGTGTGTTATTTTGACGCTACCCAGGTACTTTTCAATGCTAACAGTGTTTTATCTATTTACAAAAGGATTTAAGACTCTTTTTGCTTTTTGGAAAAAAAAACATGATTTGTGAATGGTGGATTTTAGTCATTTTGGTCTTGTTTTGTTTAGATAAATATTTTCTATTTTTCTAAACCTGCGTTATGTCATTTTGTAGTGTTTTCATTGAGTTACTGTGTGTGTTGGTACAAATACTTTACACCTAGCAATCTGAAGTTAAGCCTGCCTGCTCGTGCCAAGCTACCAAGGGGGTGAGCGGAGGTTAGCTGAGGGTGATTCTCCTTTGCCCTGACTAGTGAGGGTCCTTGCTTGGACAAGGGGTAACCTGACTGCCAACCAAAGACCCCATTTCTTACATTGGTGATCAGCGGTTGGGATCGGGCTTGTATTTGTAATTGACATACAGTGATTAAGTGTACACTACTGTTTTCAGTGCAGACCACTACGTGAGCACATACTACTTGTCTTGTGATTTTTGCTTTTCCTCTGTGGGACTCATATTTTTGCTGATCCCTTGATTGGCTTTTCTTGAACTTCATTGGGAACTTGTTTTTCTTCCTTTGGAACTTTGTACTTTGTTGACTTTTCATCATGTCCCAATCTGGAGATGCATCAGCTAGAAATGCTTTTGACCTAGGGAAACTAGAGAGCTACACTGTGGCTCAGTTAAAGTAGTTCTGCAAAGATTTTGCCTGTCCCATTAAGGGCTCCACCAAGAAGGAGGAGCTTCAAAAGGCGCTGAGGGCCTGGGTGATAGCCAAAGAAGCTGAGGTGCACACAGAGGAGGAGGAGGAGGAGGAGGAGGAGAAGGACGAGGAGGAGGAGGAGGAGGAGGAGGAGGAGGTGCAATCCATTCATAATGGTATAGTGCCTGAGTCTGTTATGTCCAGGGAGAGAGTCCCCAGGGCAGGGAGCAGTGTGTCTTCCAAGGGTCTGACTCCTGAAGAGTTACAGGACAGACAAGCAGAGAGAGAGTACCAGTTGGAGCTGGAGAAGCTCAAGATGGAGAGAGAGAGGGAGGAGAGAAAGATGGCCATTGAGGAAAAGAAGATACTTCTGGCTCATGAGCTTAGCTTGAGGGAGCTAGATCACAGGAGCCAGTCCAGTAGAGATGGTGGCACAAACAGCACAGCGAGCCTGGGAGAAGGGTACACATTCCAAAAGACCTGGTGAAGGATTACAAGCTGGAGGATGACATATACTTGTGGTTCAAAGGGCATGAGTCTGCTCTCCACATGAATCTGGTCCCTGAAGCTCATTGGGGGGCAGGTCTGTGGAAGCACTTTGAGGTAGAGGGGAGGGATACTCTGACATCCTTAGGGGATTCTCAGGGGCTCACCTACTCTATCATGAAGGATGCCATACTCACAAGATATGGTCTCATCCCTGAGCAGTATAAGGACAAGTTTAGGTCCTATGAGAAGGAATCCCAAACATGGTTGGAGTATGTTGATTCATTCTGCAGGTCACTGGATGGTTGGGTGAAGGGCAGTAAGGTAACAACATCTGAGGGGCTTTACAGTTTGATTGCTTGGGAGCACTTGTACAGTTTATGTTTTCCAGAGCTGTGCCAGCATCTAATTGCCAGCAAGCTGACTGATCCCAGGAAGCTTGCACAGGAAGCGGACCGCTGGGAGAGCACCAAGGTCCACAAGAGGTATGGGGGGACCACGCCAAGGGTGTGCAGGGTCCCTCTCAGAAGAAAGGGGGAGATAAGGGTAAATAGGGGGAGTTCTCTAAAGGACCCCAAACTGATTCCCAAGGTAATGATTCCCAGCCCCCCAGTGAGAAGAAGCCATGGTTCTCCAGAAGCCAGTGGCAGGGGGTCCTCCAAGTAGGTGTTATGCATGTGACCAAGTGGGTCATGTGAGGGGGTACCCTAAATGCCCCAAGAATACACCGGCACCCACTGGTCTGCAGTCCCAGGGCTTGGCTAGTGTGGCACTTGGGAAAGAGTTGATTCCAGGTGGGTGGGAGCCAGCTGAGATGACCTTATCTCACTAGGGGACAGTGAGATGATCCAGAGATCCCTAGTGCCTGAGAACACTGAAAGGTACAGGCAGTGGGTGACCATAAATGGACAGAAGGTGGCGGCTCTGGGAGACAAAGGAGCCAGTGTGACTACAGTGAGGAGTCACCTAGTGTCTGGTGAGCAGATAGATCCTCAGGTACTTCACCAATTTGTTGCAGTGAACAATTCAGAGCACCTGTTCTGAGTGGCGCAGGTTCCCTTTGAATGGGGGGGTCTCAGGTTCCTTGAAGTTAGCTGTAAGTCCAACCTTGCTTGTGGATTGTTTGCTTGGCAATAACCTGGAGGATGCATCTTGGAAGGAGGTGGAACACAGGTCACACTTGGAGATGTTGGGTCTGCCTGGGTGGGTATGTGTATCCACCAGGTCAATGGCAGCCCGTCAGGGTGGTCAAGAGCCCCTGGAGCCTGAAACAGTGGCGCAGGAGACCGTCAAAGAGAGGAAATGCAGGGGGCATGGTAAACTGTCCCCAGAAGTTCCCACAGTCGGGGAGGAGGCAGAGCCTGAGGGTGATGCCCCTTAGACTACAGGGGAATAGGTGGCTGAACTGGGTGAGGTCCTTGAATTGTCACAGTGGCAGTAGGAAGGAAGACCCACCATGGAGGCATTCTGTGAGACACAGAAGACATGCCCTAGTCTAGTGGGTTTACAGCAGCAGGCTGCAGACCAGGCAGCTGGCAAGGAGCCAGGATCTTACCTGATTTATTGAGAGAACGGCCTCCTGTGCAGTGAGCCTAAGGTTGCTGAGCCTGGGTCAGCCTATCTGCTGGTGGTAGCCCAGTGCTTCATAGCCTTCCTACTGGGTCTGGCTCATGATGTGCCTTTAGATGGACCTTTGGTGCAGGACAAGACCTTTGAAAGGCTTGTCATCCACGTTTACTGGCCCGTAATGCGCAGGCACTCAGAAGCTCATTGCAGGTCTTGCCAGAGTTGTCAGTCAAGTGGTAAGAGTGGGGGGAAATGTAAGGCTCCCATCCAACCTTTTCCAGTGTTAGACCCTCCTTTGAGAGGGTTGGTATTGACATTGTGGTTCCTCTGGATCCCAAGACAGCCAGGACCATGCCACCAGGTACCCAGAAGCCATTCCTCTGAGGTCAATCACTTCCCCTGTGGTGGGTCGTGCATTGATAGGTGTTTTTACCCACATGGGGTTCTCCCAAGGAAGTGATATCTGATAGGGATACCAACTTCATATCCACATATATGAAGTTCCTGTGGCAGGAGTGTGGGGTAATGTACAAGTTCACCACTCCTTACCACCCACAAAGCAATGGTCTGGTTCAGAGATTCAACCGCACCTTAAAAGGCATGATCATGGGCCTGTCAAAGCCCTTGAGGCATAAGTGGGACATCCTCTTGCATGCCTTCTGTTCGCCTACAGGGAGGTGCTTTAAAAAGGTCTTGGATGTATCCTTTTGAGGTACTGTATGGCCACCCTGTTAGGGGACCCTTGAGTCTGGTGAAGGAGGGCTTATAGAAAGCCCCCACTAAGCCTCCCCAGAATGTATTTGGCTACATGCTGGCCTTCAGAAACCAGACTGCCAGCCTAAGAGCTGCTGCCCAAGAGAATCTGGAAGCAAGCCAGGCAGACATGAAACGGTGGTATGACCCGAATGCCACTTTGGTCGAGTTTTAGCCTGAACAAAAAGTGTGGGTGATGGCCACAGTGGAGCCTAGGGCGCACAAGGACAAGTGGACTGGGCCATTTATGGTGGTTGAGCGCAAGAGTGAGGTCACCTACCTTGTTGGCTTGTGGACTCCCAAGAACCCCTTAAGGATCCTGCATGTGAACCGTCTCAAGCCACACTTTGAGCGGACTGGATTGTCCATTCTCCTAGCAACAGATGATGGGTGGAGGAAAAGAGTAAGCCTCTTCCTGATCTCCTGTCTGCTGGAGAGAAAGATGGGTCTGTGGAGGAAGTGAACCTCCCCCCCTCCCTGACGTCAGAACAGCAGAGGGACTGTTGCCAGGTATTGGGTCAGTTTGCCCCCCTGTTCTCCCTGACCCCAGGGGTCACACACTTGTGTACACATGATGTGGACACTGGGGACAGTCCACCCATTAAACAGAAGGTTTACAGGGTGACTGATAAGGTCAGGGCTAGCATCAAAGATGAGGTGTCTAGGATGTTAGCACTAGGGGTGATTGCGTTTTCTAGCAGTCCTTTGGCCAGCCCTGTGGTCTTGATCGCAAAGGCTGCTGCTCCTGGTGCTACCCCAGAACTCCAATTCTATGTGGACTACCAGGGTCTCAATGTAGTCACTAAAACTGACTTGCACCCCATCCCTGAGCTGATAAGTTCATAGATCGGTTGAGAGCTGCCCAATACCTCAGAACGTTTGATTTGACATGTGGGTATTGGCTGATTTCTCTAATTGAGGGGGCCAAGGAGAGGTCAGCATTTTCTACCCCAGATGGATACTTTCAGTTTAAGGTGATGCCATCTGGGATGAAAGATGTCCCTGCCACATTCCAGAGATTGGTCAACCAAGTGTTGACTGGGTTGCATGACTTCAGCTCAGCATACCTGGATGACATTGCAGTGTTCAGTACCTCTTGGGAGGAACACTTGCAGCACCTCTACAGAGTCTTGGAGGCCCTGCAAAAGGCAGGCCTCACTATGAAGGCAAGCAAGTGCCAAATACAGCAGGGTTATATGGTGTATTTGGGACACCAGGTGGGGGGGGGTGGCCAGGTGGTACCCCTACAGCCAAAGATTGACACCATTCTGGCTTGGGAGCCTCCCAAGACCCAGACTGAGGTGAGAGCCTTTTTAGGCCTCACTGGCTATTACAGGAGGTTTGTCAAGGGTATGCCATCATTGTTACCCCCTTGATGAGTTGACTTCCAAGAAGCAACCAAAGAAGGTGATCTGCCCGGAGGCTTGCCAGACTGCTTTAGATGCCCTGAAGGCTGCACAGCACCTGTCCGTAAGGCACCTGACTATGCCAAGGAGTTTGTTGTGCAAACAGACACCTCAGAGTATTGTATAGGCTCAGTACTCCCGCAGCTTAATGAAGAGGGCCTAGATCAACCTGTAGCCTTCATTAGCAGGATGTTACTTCCCAGGGAACATAGGTGGAGTGCCATAGAGCATGAAGCTTTTGCTGTGGTCTGGACATTGAAGAAGCTAAGACCCTTCTTGTTTGTGACTCACTTCCCGGTTCAGACCGACCACAGGCCCCTCAGATAGTTAATGCAGATGAGGGATGAGAATCAAAAACTGTTGAGGTGGTCCATTTCCCTACAGGGGATGGACTTTACAGTGGAACACCGCCCTGGTACAGAACATGCCAGTTCTGATGGTCTATCCAGATTCTTCCGCCTTAGTGATGGGAACGCCCATGAGGTTGGGTAGTTGCTCCCCACTTCCAACTGGGGGGGACACGTGATTGACTTGGCATGTTTGGTGTGGTCTCCCCTAACTTTTTGCCTCTGTTTCCCAGTTTGTTAATGTGTGCTGGACTCTGTTTCTGCTGTTTTTGTTACTCTGGGCACTTTACCACTGCTATCCAGTGGTAAAGTGCAAGTGCTCTTATATAAAATGTGTATGTAATTGACTTTCCATGATTGGCATATTTGATTTACTAGTAAGTCCCTAGTCCAGTGTACTAGAGGTGCCCAGGGCTTGTAAATCAAATGCTACTAGTGGGCCTGCAGCACTGGTTGTGCCACCCACATTAGTAGCCCTGTAAACCTGGCTCAGACCTGCCACTGCAGTGTCTGTGTGTACCGTTTTAAACTGCCAATTCGACTTGGCAAGTGTACCCACTTGCCAGGCCTAATCCTTCCCTTTTCTTACATGTATGGCACCCCTAAGGTAGGCCCTAGGTAGCCCCATGGGCAGGGTGCAGTGCATGTTTAGGGTAGGACATATACTAATGTGTTTTATATGTCCTGACAGTGAAATACTGCCAAATTCAGTTTTTGCTTGTGCAAGGCCTATCTCTCTCATAGGTTAACATGGGGGCTACCTTTAAAAAGGATTAAAGTGTAGATTCCCTTTGGGAGCAGATAGACATCTGGAGTTTGGTGTCTCTTAACTCACAATTTAAAAATACATCTTTCAGTAAAGTTGGTTTTAAGATTGTGTGTTTGAAAATGCCACTTTTAGAAAGTAGGCATTTTCTAGCTTAAACCATTCTGTGACTGTTCCTGTTTATGGATTCCCTTTCTGGGTTAGTTTGACAGTTGGGCGGTTTGCACCTCTCTGTATACAGTGACACAAAGGGAGCTGGGGTGTAGCCTGCGTATCCTGAGCCATCTGTGCTAGGAGGGAGGGGAGGAGTGGTCACTCACACCTGAAAGGGCTTTGCCTGCCCTCACACAATGCAGTCTCCATCCTGCTGGTGTGTGTCTGGGGCCTGGCCTGGGCAAGGCAGGATCTCACAAAGAAGAGAGACTTTCCTTTGACGAAGGTCTACTTCAAAGGCCCAAAGGAGTATAAGAAGAGGACCCAAATCCCCTGAAAATTAGATCACTTCTGGAATCAAGAGGAACATCTGCCAAAGAGAAGAGCTGAAGAGCTGAGAAGCAGTGCTGCCATGCCTGCGACTGTGCTTTGTGGAGCTATCCTGCAGCTGCTGTTTCTGCCTGTGAAAGGAGACAGAGACTAGACTTTGTTGTGCATTCCTGCTTGTGAAGAATCTCCAACGGCTTGAACTGAGCTTGCCTCCTGTTGTTGAAGTCTCAGGACCATCAAAGACTTCCCCTGCCAGTTCCTGGACTTACTGTCGAGACTCCTACCCTGCCAAGTGGTGCCCTATTCATTTCCTGGACCCTTGAAAGGTGAAGCTGGCAGACAAAGACTGAAAATCCACGCACAGACTGCCGTGTGGGGAAATTTTGGATGCACCTTTTGTGATGCGGCTGATAAACGACACCCGCCGACTTTGCGGCAGAAATAAACTCTCCACCACCATCACGGCTAGAGATTGATGCAACATGGCTGGAGAAACGACGTGCAACAGCCACTAATGGAGGCTGATACTGACGCATACCCCACGCTGCGCGGTTTTGTGATACCGTGCAACTGGATTTTCAGCGTAACATCGCTGGGCGAAGAAAAACTATGCAGAGGCTGCCCGGACCCTAGGTGCTTGCCCGGGTCCACTCATCACTTTCTTGCAGGAAAGGAGAAATGACACATGCCAACCCGACCAGAGGAAGAACGATGCACAGTTTTGCGTGCGAGTGATAAATCGACGCATTGCTGGCCTTTTCCGACACACATTCACCCACAAGGTGATATTTTGACACTACCCAGGTACCTTTGTACGCTAACAAAGTTCTCACTATTTTCTAAAGGATTTAAGATTCTTATTATTTCAAAATTCATAATTTAACTTGTGTATGTTGGATTTTTGTCATTTTGGTCTTGTTTTATTTAGATAAATATTATCTATTTTTCTACACCTGTGTTGTGTCATTTTGTAGTGTTTTCACTGAATTACTGTGTGTGTTGGTACAAATACTTTACACATTGCTTTTGATGTTAAGCCTGCCTGCTCGTGGCAAGCTACCAAGAGGTTGAGCGGGAGTTAACTGAGGGTGATTCTCCTTTACCCTGACTAGAGTGAGGGTCCTTGCTTGGACAGGGGGTAACCTGACTGCCAACCAAACACCCCATTTCTAACACATAACTTTTTGATTCTGTAGAAAGTACCATCTTTCTTGGCATGTTACCCCCATTTTTACCTGTATGTCAGTATGTTTTTGCCTGTCTCACTGGGATCCTGCTGGTCAGGACCCCAGTGCTCATAGTTTATGGCCTAATGTGTGTGTCTGTATAGTGCTTAACTGTGTCACGGAGGCTCTGCTAATCAGAACCTCAGTGCTTATGCTCTCTCTGCTTTTAAATTTGTCACTATAGGCTAGTGACTCCATTTACCAATTTCACTTGGCACACTGGACCCCCCTTATGATTCCCTAGTCTATGGTACCAAGATACCCAGGGCATTGGAGTTCCAGGAGATCCTTAGGGCCTGCAGCATTTCTTTTGCCACCCATAAGGAGCTCAGACAAACCCTTTCACAGGCCTGCCATTGCAGCCTGCATGAAGTAGTGCACACACTATTTCACAGCCATTTTCACTGCACTTAAGTAACTTATAAGTCACCTATATGTCTAACCTTCACTTGCTGAAGGTTAGGTGCAATGTTACTAAGTGTGAGGGCACCCTTGCACTAGCAAAGGACGCCATTACACATGTGCACTACATATAGGTCAATACCTATATGTAGCTTCACAATGGTAACTCTGAATATGGCCATGTAAGGTATCTAAGATCATGGAATTTTCCCCCCACTCCAAATCAGGTATTGGGGAGGCAATTCCATGCATCCTGTGGGCTCCACTATGGACCCCCAGTACTGCCAAACCAGCTATCTGAGGCTTGCACTGCAGCTACAGCTGTTGCCACCTCAGAAACATTTCCAATTATCACAGTGGGATGACATCACTGCATTAGCACGTGATGTAGGACGTTGATCGATCCACAATGTGGAATAATCTATCAGGCTACCTGCATCATCGAATATGTGCATGACTCAAAAACCTGCACATAGTCTATCCTTGCCTCATTACTGTATACATGCCAATAGACCAGATTTAGATGGGAGACTCCTGATTTTTTAAGCCTAAAATTCTTTATTTTCCCACCGGAAATTGTCTCGTCTTCAATAAAAGTAAATGCATAGCAAGATGCCTTCATGACAAATTCACCATTAACCACATTGGTATGACTTGGGGGGACACAACACAAGACATACATTAGTGAAGATACCTGTGGCATACTTGACTATGTAACAGACTATCGCCAAGAAAAAAACAACTAGAACTTTGTATCGCTGTCTATCACTAGACCTTTGTCTGTATCCCCGTGTATGAACTCCTTTTGCCTGCTGTCAATAGGGTGGGTCTTGTGGATTTCCAACATTTGGTAATCTTTCGCTTGGAAAGAAGGAGTGCTAAGTCTGCAAAACGCGACATGGTTTTAGAAGTCTTGGGGCATTGGAGCAGACCTAATAGACAATGTTCTTCTATATTCCAGTGGGGGGGCCCTGCCAGGTCCACTGGGGGGGGTACTAAATATTAGCCCAGTAAGATCTCAGGAAGGGTTGTACCCAAGGTATGTGTAACAAATTCACTGGGTCAGCATGGTATTTGGGGCAGTTCTGAGGTACAGTGGGAAACAGTTTGTGAACATTCTGAGGTCTAAAGTTTGGCCTGAGCAGCAGAGGGAATTGAATAAATTTGAACCTAGAATTAGGGGGGATCAAACTAGGATATTCAAGGAGGAAACACCACTCTGTCGTGCATGGTGCAACCCAGGTCTTCTTCCCACTGAGCTCGGAGGGGTGCAAGTGAAATGGGCAGATGTATATGCAGGTTTTTATATAGCCATTTTACCACAAGCCTACCCATGCCCATTTTATACACTGTCTGGATGAAGGAGTGTGCCTCTTGTTCTGAACCTGTTGGCATCCAGTTTGTGTGGATGTAGTGGGAGATATTGGAGTGGGACAAAAGAAGGGAATTGGGCTATCCATGAGACAGAATAAAGTCATGGTGCGGCATAATACGTCTCCTACGCTGCGAGTTCCTGAAGACCCCAGGGTTCCAGCCAAAGTTATGTGAGCGGACTGTTGCTGTTGGCAGCCCTCTAGGTGGTATGTTGGGGGCATAACGTGTGGGAACAGCTGTGTATCTGGGCGCATGCTTCCAATGTGTAAGTGCATTGGTCAGTAGTAATGGTAGTAATGGAAGGTGGGGGGTGTGATACACTCGGCAATAACAATGTGTGTAGCCTTCCCGTATGCAGTATTTGTGGAGTGTAGTCTATCTTCGCTAAGTGGAAGCGTGCTCCACTGCAACTGACCCACGTTGCAATAAACCTGGAATTCAGGGCATCCATCCTCCAGCGGTAGCAGTAGTTTAGGTAGGCTAACTCTATGTCTACTGTGCCCCACACCAAATCTATGGGTAAGTTGTTGAGTAGCCTAAAATAAGTTGTGGGAAATACTACCAGTAAATTCACAAAAAAATATAATAGACTGGGTTTCATCACCATTTTGGTGAGTGCCAAATGTCTAGCCACACAGAGGGGTAGTGTGATCCGAAATTGTGCTTGTGAGCGAAGTAAAAGTGATTGTTTAAGTTCCATACAACAGATCTGCAGTAGACCTATAAATCTGTATACCGAGGTAGCTCAATGTTTGTGAAGTTACCGGAATGTCATGGGTGTGCATACACAAAGTATCCCCCAAGATGCTCTCCTGAAATGAAAAAGCATGGGAAATGGCATGATTAATACAAAGACCGGAAATGTTGACAAATATATAAAGCAGGGTGGCAAGGGCTTAATATCCACAGTCAGGTAACGTACATATATTATCCTGTCATCTGCGTATGTAGAAATGGCATTTGTTGTGGTCCCTGTGAGGTCACCCCCCATCTGTCTGATTCTCTATGCCTGGAGCTCCATTGCCAATACAAGGGGAGACAAGGGGCATCCCTGTCTAGTGCCACAATATATTGAGTAAGGGGACATTAGATGTGGGCATGTCTGTGCTCTCGGTAGGGTCTGTGTATAGGCATTTGACCAATCTAATGTAGGCTGGATGAATGCTGAACTTTGGCCAAGATTTAAGAAAAGTGGAACTTTGTGTAATGAAGTGCCACTTTTCTTGTGCCCCATTGCGCCCCCCTAACGCCACCGTGTGTGTTCCATATTAATGATACGGTGCACCATGGTGCACGTTAGGATCAATAGTGTCATAATTTCTGATGCTATTGTGGTACTTTGCAGGAGTAGAGCCCAAAAGATCGGCGCTAGTCCTACAAAGTACATAGAGGCTGATTATTAACAATGGTGTGCCTCAATTTAATGCTCGCACTGAGCAGACGTTAAAAATTACCAGAAAAATGGTGCAGTGGAATCTCATAGATTCCATTGCACCATTTTCTGGTCCTCCTAATGGAGGAACACCCCTCTTGCATACCTTATACCTGGTGCAGGCATTATGTGGAGCAAGGGTCTGCAAAATGGAGCAATGCGTGCATTGCACCACTTTGTGAATTTGGCATAGCTTTTTTGCAAACCTAACGCCACATGGGCATAAAACAATTATGCTAATGAGGTGCTAGGCCTTTCCTAAATCCGGGCCTTAGTTTTGCAAACATGTACTCCCACTCCAGAGTGTTGAATACCTGTTAGAGGTTGAGGAATAGGCAGCCTGCAGCAGGATGATTGTCCCTGGCCACCTCCATGACCTAGTATAGACATCAGATATTTAAGGAGGTGCTGCGACATGGGAGAAATCCATGTTAATCGGTGTGGATCAAGTCCAGCAGGATAGGGACCAGCTGCTTCATCAGCACCCTCCTCAATATCTTATATTTGGTTTTTAGTAAAGATAGAGGAATATAATAGGATATATCCTCCGGGTCTTGGCCTGGTTTAAGCAAGGACATGACCAAAGCTTGGTGAGTGGTAGATAGGAGGGAGCTGCCATCCAGGGATGTCCTATACATTATTTTTAAGCAGGGTAGGAGACGGGATGCAAAGGTGGCATTATACTTGACAAACAAGTCGTCTAGTCTGGGAGTCTTATTACAGGGAAGTCAAGTTATAGCACAGCAGATTTCTTCTTGCATCATAAGGGCCCCAACTCCACCCGGAGGGACACTGGGAGAAGGGGAAACCACATTCTGTTGAGGAAAGCAATAATTGCAGTAGGGGGCAGGGACCATAAAGATGAATATGTTAATCCCTAAAGGCCTTGTTAATATTCAGTTGGGTGATGCAATGGGTGTCCGTGGGTGTGAGCAACAAGAAGATAGGGATAGGGGATCATTGTGGTGAATCATACATGCCAATAATGCTCCCGACTTGTCACCTTAGGTATGTAACCTTTGAGTGAATGAACTGTAATCTTTGACCCTCAGGCACTCCAACAATTCTGCGTATTGGAAATCTACCCCAGATGGATACTACGCGGGGGTTGTCAAGGGTCGCCTTACATTCAAGCACCCAAAGTTGTGTTTCACTGTGCTTGATATCAGGTATCATCAAGTGTCATGTCCCCACCACAGCAGATATGGATGCCCTACAAATGATTACTTTGAAGACCTCACACTCTATCAACGGAGAGGAGGCAGTGTCAGTGTTTTCTTCAAAGGAATTTCTAATGTTTGCAGCCAGAGTATCTTTGAAAACAATTCCTTTAAATGAAGAGGCTGTAAACGCCACATGGCGACTCGAGGAGGGATCGGCCCAGGACATGATAAGCTCCAGGGGGTTGTGGTTGGTCAGGGTTTTACCCAGGTATGTGGAGCCAGTGATGTTCACTAGCATATGTGAGGGGCATAAAATGGGGTTCAGATGGTAGTGTAGCTTGTGTGGAGGGCAATAGAAAGAATATCCTCTCATTCCTTTATTACATTCCCTGCATGCATCAGCTGAAGACCATCCTAGTACCCAGTCCTGCTCCACCAATGCCTATTTGAATGATGGAGCACTGTCTATCATTCTGTCCCCCTTTGACAAGCACATAACAGTCATTTGTATCAAAATTAGACTCCATAGCCTCAAAAGGTATGTCAATCCAAAACCAAACTTCTGCTTCACAGGCAAAGGCAGAACAACTAGTGGCAAACAGCTGGCCTCTCCACTTCATACGTAATTTAAGGTAATCAGCTGTAGAGAGGTGGGGCTTGACAGTGGTTGAGCTGAAAATGGATACAGTGATTGTTGTGTGCTGAACCCATCCCTCTAACATTCCACCTTAAGATTTTAAAGTAGTTTTCAACTATCAACATTAATAGAGATAATAGGAAACATAATGAATAAAGCCTCCCATCAGACCTCCCATAGTGCATGAAACATGAACATAGAGGCCCTCATTCTGACCCTGGCGGTCGGTGATAAAGCGGCGGCCAAGCCGCCAACAGGCCGGAGGTCAAAAATATGCAATTCTGACCCTGGCGGGAACCGCCAACACAGCCCGCCAACTTAACACTCCGCCCGCCACAGCGGTACAAACAAACAGCGCGGCGGTTCCCGCCAACAGCCAGGCGGCAGACAATGTACCGCCCACCCTATTACGACCCACCAATCTGCCACCTTTTCCGGGGCGGGAGCACCGCCGATAAGAACACGGCGGAAACAGACTACGAACGGGAAAACGCTCACCTCTACGCACTCCACGCGAGATTCCGGCAGTATGGAACCAGAGTTGCAGGTCATCCCCGCACTCCTATTCCTGCTCATATACCAGGAGTACGCCCGGCGGCGCGGAAGACATCGGTGAGTACTGCACCTACGACACAGGGGAGGGAAAAGATTACCGGCACACACCCACCCACCCACACCCACTACAACACACACATCAATGCATTCCCACAGATCACTGTCACAACCCACAAACCACCCCCCTCCGAAATAATGCAAAGACCAAAAGAAGAGATCATAAACGGGCAGATATATTGAAATATGTACACCAGTAATCCCAATAAATAAATAAACTATGTACAAAATATATACAGCTACTAAATGTAGTCCAACCACTGTCCGTGGATCACAGG